>NC_140715.1:15122500-17522500 GCF_050655825.1 Lonchura striata
GGATCCTAAAGTCATGAGAGCTGCTTGAAACTCCATGTGTGAAATCAGTAGGGAAACCTTAAACCACGTAAGTTTTTCTGGAAGATCACAGTGAAGATTCCTGGCTGTTACAAAAAAGGATCTCATCTCTAGTTCCTGCTCAGCATTTGCACTGTGTCTGCAACAGAAATGTGACATGAAGCACCAGAGAAATCAACATAGACATCACCTGACCCCTCTCCCACCTACAGAAAGGCCAAGAAAATGCATTGCTCACTTGTTCTCACAACTGCAGCCAGGCAAACATGCCCACCTACTGCCCACCCAAGTTCTATCCATTTTTTGTCTCGGGCTCTTTTGCACCTACTGTAAACAAGCTGAGCTGCCCAGCTGCTGCATGAGCATCCCCCTCCTTTTTCTGTGGTGCCCATGGTCCAGGGATGAGGCAGGGCAGGCAGGGTTGATCACCAGCCCGGCTTCTCCATCCTGTCCATGGTGGGCACAGATCCCTGCACTACAGGCTGGAACAGTCACATTTCCTCAACACTGAGCCAAGGTCCAGAGCTAAGTTAGAGATGTTGGAGGTTATTTCATGTTTTTCCTCACACAGGCATGATAAAACCTTCCCATTTCTGTCTACTTTGAGCTTAGCTTAGTTTGCATCTGGGGGATTTTCAGAATGATGAGTGCTTATGAAGAGGGGTGAGGGCCTAGCTGGATGTAAGGTTTGTGCCCAAGGTTTTTAGCCAGAGCCTAGCAAAACTTTTGCTGTTTCCCAGTCTTATTTTCAATGGTCCCAGATGATGTTCCATGCCTGTACTGATTTTAATCTGTTTATCTACCTATTTTCCACCAAGATTTTTATCCAGAGAAATTCCTGTGAAGAAACAGTAGATACATTAGTGGATCTGAACTCAAACTCCAAAGGCAAACGCTCCTGCTTTGCTGAATATTTTGATATGTCATGGCATCCCACAAGGTGCTGGACATTCAATCCATGGCTCCAGCTGCACTGACAGACAGTGGGACATCCCAGGCAGTGTCCTGCACTGGGCAGCAATGTCCCTGCTGCTCCTGCTCCCGCTCCCACTGTGAGCACACAGCAGCCACCCCTTCACACAGGCCCAGGGTTTTCCATACACACTCACCTCCAGCACTGCACATAGCTAGAAACCATCACCAATTCCTGAGCTTTTCTGAGTCCCCTCTACTTGCCACAGCAGGAGAGACAGAGACACTGTAATAGGCACTTTCCTAGAAGGACCTGATTTTAAAAACAAGCACAGGATGGATTTTTTGCAGGCTATGAAATGGGCTTGCAAGGGATGCCTTGTGTTGTTGAAATGTAATGACAAGGTAGACTCTAAATTTTGTGGCAGATGGATGTGATTCCTGGAGCTTTTGCAAGGCACTGGGAGAAAGGAATTTTTTTTTCTAGACCATGATGTCCAGCTGCTTTCAAGGGCATCCAGGTCTGTCATGCAATTAAAAGATACACATTTCCCAGCCCTCTTCTCCAGTGCAAGAATTTTGGTTTTGTTAAAAAAAAAAAATAAAAAAATAAATAAATAAATAAATAAATAAATAAAATCCTGCTAGTGCCTTGCCCAAACTTTGCAGGAAATTGGCAAATTTTCAAATCAGTGATATCTTATGCTGAGCAGCCCCATCCCCAGCCATCCATGTGCTCCTGCACATCCCTGGCAGCACTCTGAGTCAATGGCCAGAGCTATGTCCTTCGTTGACAAGCTTTAGGCCTTACCCCACTAAAGTCTGACCAGATTTTGGGGTAAAAGCTCAACTTCTGGAGATGTTACCTGCTATAAGGACAGTTCATCTTCTAGAGACTGCAACAACTCAAGACGCCATCACCCTGTGCTGCCAATGGGCTCTGCTCACACTGGGTGACAGAAGGGACCAACCCTGCTGGGAAACTCAGCAAATTGGGCCTGATGCCTGTCAGCCAGTGAGGATTAAATAATGACAAAGGGGATGATGGACACGGTGCCATGCTTGAGAGTAACAGACAGGAAGGTGCCTGGTTGCTGCAGCAACAAGGCTGGGAAGATGGGTTTTTCTTTTGGGAAGATGGGTTTTTCTTTCTCTTTTCACCTGCCAATCTTCCCCCCACGTCAGGGCTCTGCTGCTGCGGGAGACGAACAGTGACATTTACACTCCCACTAACAAGCTGGTTCAGTGATGGGCAGCTCTGCAGGAGAGCAGCTGGAGTCACAGAGCCTGAGCAGAGAGGCAGGGAGTGTCCTCTCGAGTGCATAGAATAATTTGGGACTTTTTGTTATTATGAGCATTACTGGGACAGGGTCATGCATGGAAACAGCAGAGAGAGCCTCAGTGGGGCACTCGGGGCTTTGGACCCTTCATGTGGGTCAGGTCCTGCAGCTGATGGGAGCGACGAGATGTCACTCCTGCCCAAAGAACATCTCTACATGTCCTGATGGGAGAGGGAAGGAAGAAAAAGGATATTAAAAGGAGAATTTGCAAGAAGTCAAGTATCACCACAGGAGCAGTTTCACTTCTCAGCCTGTTCATAGTAGCAGGCTGTGCCATCAGCCGTGCTCCTGCAGTTCAGCATTCCTCCGTGCCCCAGGAGTCTGCCTTTGGCTCCTTGGGAGAAGCCTGACTAAAGAGACAGAACTGAAACTCAGGCTGCTTTTTCCCTCCCTGTATCTTTGCCCACCACTGTGTCTCTCAATGCTTTCCTTTGCCTTCTGGATAAGACAACATTCTGTTCACCCAGAGTGTCACAGTAATAATAGGAACAGCAGTAATAGGAGTAAGAACAATAACAATAATAATGCTACTGCAAAGTAAATGTAAGAAAAACATAACAGCCCTGAAATGAATTGCAGTGATGGTGCAGGAAACTGCTTTGGGTCATCTCCTCTCTCTCACTGGTTGTTTTGCTGCTGGCATGAGGAGGAAAGTGGGACTTAAGGACCAGCAGCCTTTCCTGGTTGCCAGACTGCTCTGCCACTGCAGCCAGCTGAGGAGGTGCCTCATTGGACCATGAATCTCAAACTGGGGGTGGAAATAAATATCGTGGCAAATCAACCCTGAGATTTGTGTATTCCCATGCCCAAAAGAGCCAAGGAAGGCAGATTTCCAAAGAATCTATGGCTGCAAGTCAAAGACTATTGTATGGATTGCACTGATCCATTTATTTGAAGGAGAGCATCAATGGGTTTTCTCTTGTCTAGAGTGTCATCCTTTTGCACAAAACTTGGACATTCCTAATATTGTGGAGATTTCCACCCTATTGTTAAATCGAGGTGAAAGTGTAAGCTGGCAATTATTAGTAATACACAGCTAAAAAGACTGCTCCACCTGCATCCCGGTCCCCATTTTTCTCTCGGAGCAGAGAGTATGTGCTAATCAGCCACATCTCATTAAGAAGCCAGGCTAAAAGGTTAGAATGCTGAGAAAGGCAGCCCCCTTTTAGTGTCTTTACCCTCCCTGAAGCTGGGGCAGCTCCTTCAGACTGAATCTTAAAGGGAAAAGTACCTGATATGTTGTAACACAGTTTCCTCAGAGTAATTGCTCTGCTTTTCTACGTCTCCTCTAAAAAACTCCCAGCATTTCCCAATTGGTGCTTAAAAGTGCACCCAACAATCTACAGAAAAGAGATGACTGAACAAATATACAGACAAGCTTGGGGGGAAAACTGCATGAAGGAAGATTAGAAAAAGACCAGAGAAATAATCTTTCAAGTATTGAAACTGCAGAAATTAAGAGGATATTTGCAGAAATCTCTCATTACAGAGAGCACACAGGAAGCATCAAGATTACAACCAGACTAGTGCATGAAGGTTACACATGGGAGAAACCCAATCTTTCCACCAACACACAGTGACCACAACGAGTCCCTTGTCAAAGTGATCAATCAGCAAAACATGGAAAATGAAGTCACTCGTGGAGTTTTTTCCAGCAAATGGAACTCAGCAGGGATGGCCCCATTAACAACCTTTGCATCTTACAGCAGAGGGTTCAGGATGGAAAGTTGCTCACCATGGTACCAGAGTCCACAGTGGGAGCTCCAGCTGGGAAGAAGCTTTACAGTGGGTCAGATGAAGGAGAAATAGAAGGAAAAAAAAATCTTTTTAGCATTCTTGACTGGAATGCCCATTTCTTCTAATTAAAAAAAAAAAAACCACAATCTCTTCTGTTACAGGAGTTTTTTTTAATTTTCATGCCTTGAGGGTTGACTTTTTTTCCACCAAACCCTAATAGAGAAAAAGAGTCCTTTGCAAAAACATACTTGCCTGAAAGACTGTGCCAGTGTCAGGCAGACTGCCCTGTATCGAAACCTTCCACGCTCATGTTGAAGTTCCAGTTTGGACCCTTTTGACGTCACTCCAATATCCTTTTCTGATTCCTGAATCCCCTCCCGTCCCCAAAACTGTGGGTTGCTTCTTGTAAAACCTGCCAAGAAAAGCAAGTGAATCAACTGTCCTACAAGGGCAAGAACAGGCTGTGCCACCCACCAGTCCACGTGTCCGTGGAGTAGCAGAGAGGAGCACCAAGAACTGTGCAGAGGCTTCACTACCAGCTGCAGACACTTCCACAGGCACCAGTGTTCTCCTTTAACTCTGTGGCTACATCTCAAATGAGCCACATGCAATTTTCCTCCCACGTCCACAGAGCAGGGCTGTCAATGCTGCTCAGGCTCTGGTGGCCCCAGCAGATTTGCGCTGAGCTGTTGGGCTGGCCCTGGGGAATCTGTCTGTCAAATAGGTATTGAGTCAAAATTGCAGAGCAGCAGCAGGCATGGAGCAGGGCACTCTGTCTGGTTCACTGTAGAGGAAGTCTGTCCTAGAAACGGAGCCTTGCACATGGAGCTGAGCCAAGTTTGGGATCCTGTTGCTGCCCAGATTATCCTCACACCCCAACTCAACCTGGTCATCGTGGAGGAGAAGGTTTTGAAAGCTGCAGGGGGTGACATCAGGGTTAGATGTGGGAATTTGGTTTCCCTCACAGTGAAATGAGTCGTTCTGAGCTTTGACTCTTCCCCAGAGAGCCGTGACAATTCATTAGGCAATTATAAAATCAGAATGTAGCTGCTGACTAAAAGTTGCAGCTCATTAATAGCCCTATTTATTGCCAACCAAATAATTAGCTTAGACATGCATCAGCAGGTCTTGATTGCATATGAAATAACTGCCTTATTACATAGAAATAAAATGAGTTTGTGAGGACAGCTGAGGTGTCACCTCAACCCCAGAATCGAAGAGGAAAAGAAAAAAAAGGGAAAAAAGTCCATCCATTTCAATGTGTTGCTCAGCAACAGAATTTGCGGGGGAACAATCTAGGAAAGAAGGAATGAGCATTTCCAAGAGAACAGGTTATTTCAGGCAAGACATCAGGGATGAGCAAATGTCACAGAGGAGGAAAACTTCAAATTTTTTTCTCCTTTAATCAATAATTCAAACTAGACATTTTGGATAAAACAAGCATTTAAGTTAGCTGATTTAAAAACAGAGATCCCAAACCTTTACCAAGAGTCATATTGCTGAGGAAATGTTTGTTTGTTTGTGTGAGGGAAACGTTAGATTTACTAGACACTGAATTAAAAATTTAAAAATGCTCTTAGAAATGTCACTTGTTCATTTAAAGAGGATGATGATGTAATGCCAGTACTGCTATATTGTGCAGCATCCTTCCCAGAGCAATCCCATATTAATTTTGTTGTTCTCCTTTCCCGTGTGCCCTCCTTTCCCTCCCTTCTCCTTCTTCTTCCAGGACAAGACGAGCGCGCTGAGCCTCAGCAATGTGGCGGGGGTTTTCTATATCCTCATCGGTGGGCTCGGACTCGCCATGCTGGTTGCCTTAATCGAGTTTTGTTACAAGTCCAGAAGTGAATCAAAGCGGATGAAGGTGGCAACCCATTCCACGGCCTTTCACACCTTCTCTCTGATCCTCCCCCGGCTCCACACCTGCCTTCAGAGACGGATGCAGCCCAGGCCATGGCTGGAAAGCCAAGACATAGGGATCATGAAGTGACTGTGTCACTCCACTTGCTAGAAAGGATTAGGACCATCTGAGGAAGCTGAAAGAGGGTCAAGTGGGCTGTCATGGGGAGCTGATGCAAGATCAGACATGTGGCAGGATGCTAATTCGAAATCCAGACATAAAGCAAAAACACAGCACAAGCAGCAACAGAAACACATTGAAATTATTTAAAATTAATGAAGGCAGGCTATGGCGATGTGTGTGCAGCATGGATGAAGTGTGCTGGGGCTGGTGTGATACAGCTGGTGCTGCAATATGGAAAAATCCCCAAACCCAGGCTCTTAACAGCAAGATAAAACTGGGAGAGCACAGTAATGATTCACATCCTGTTGTTTCCTTTGCTGGCACCCTGCTGGCACCATTTCCAGGCTGCAACACCAATACATGCTCAGAGCATTGTTGCCCTGGAATGGATGATGTGGGCCTCCAAATCCCAGAATTATGGGTCCTCTTTGAGAGAAATTGGCCTCCAATGTCTCCTGTAATGGTTTTTTTAACTTGACCCTGTCATGGTCTTGCAGAAGCATATTTCCTACAGCCCAGGAGATCTGTTTCAGCCCTAAATTCTGGTGTGCCTGAATTTCTGAGTGTTGTGTCAAGAGTGGATTAGATTTGATAGCCTTGGAGATAGACATTTCATGCAGCACCTGTGGAGCAAGTATATCTTGGCAATCCCTTATAGAGATACCGTGGTATTCAAGGAGGCAGTGGGATGAGTGGCACATCCCTTGTGTTCCTCATCTTGACCTCTGCCAGGAGCATGGAATTTGTTATGGAAATATAAAGCATGCAGTGAGTTTCAAAAAATCCAAATAGTTTTTTATTTCACTGAAACTCACCCAGAACCAAAAGGAAAATAAGCAACTGCTTCTTTGGGTTTTATGTCGCCATTTCGCAGCATGCTCAATGTTTTGTCAGCAATAATAACATTTCTAATGCACTGAAAATGTGCTACAGCTCTTTTGCCACTGAGGTTCAGGAAATTCCACAGGCAATGAGAGCTACCTTGAGCACAGGGGTAAAATAATGTGAACAAATAGCGTCCATGGAAGTACAAAGATTAGATTGTAATTTATGCCCACTGTAAAGCTAGGTATGGCACAAATGCACTGCAAGAAAAGTGTCTGAATGCAATAGCTCAGCTATTCCAGATATATCTGTTAGGCATAATTCTTTACCTGAATATCCCAGTCCAGAAAGAATGATGGTGCCCTTGGAGATAGCTTGAATGCAAAGAAACCAAACTGGCTTTATCTTTTAGTTTGATTGTTCTAAGCAGGTGGTTTCTTTAGATCTCTGAAAGCAAATGTTTTGGATGCATGTGGAACAGGAAGATGAAATTCAGTTTCCTGAATTAGGCTTGCATTTCCTAGTTACCTCAGTCATCACTGTAGACAAAAACACAGGCACATGCTCAGGTTCTCACATGAGGAAAGTTAAACATATGTTTGCTGTGAATCAGAGTCCACTGTGCATAACAGTCCTGGAGTAGCAATAGCATCTCTATGGGGGAAGTGTGTAAAATACCTCTGCTCAGATCCAGGATGACTGTTCTTATGTTGTAGAGTTTGAAGAGGTTTTTGGCATATGGCACTGATGCTTTATACCCCAAAATACTGCTGAAACATTTAATTTTGCATGTAGAAGAGGTGTGAATGAACAGAGCAGATGCAGTGGGGACATGCAGAAAGTGAGAGTCTGAATGGAGATAAGGGGAGAACAGTAACAGAAAGACAGGACTGGTTAATATTATAATTTCTCCAACATTGCAAAGGACAGGGGGAGACCCCCCCCGTCTTTCCTAAAAAGGGTTTTTGTTTAATCCCACAGCAATCAATCAACGAAGCCATACGGACATCAACCCTTCCCAGGCCGGCTGCAGCAGGAGGCAGTGGAGAAAATGGACGTGTGGTCAGCCACGATTTCCCCAAATCCATGCAGACGATCCCATGCATGAGCCACAGCACTGGCATGTCCCTGGGAGCTACGGGATTATAATTGGCCTTTTGACCCATTTCCTGGGTGAGAGCAGGGGCAGCCCAACTCCACCTCTCCAGAGCCAAAAAACATACCCAACACCAACAAGACAAACGATGATGACAGAAGGGACAATTGGATGGATCTTCTCAAGGAAATCAAATAAATTTCCCTTTTTATTTGCAAACAGATCCACTGGCAGGAGAACAGAAACAGGTCTGTACTGCAATAAGGAGAGTGTAATGGGATTTTACAGACTCGTGAACCATCCCTGATCAAAGAACCACTGGAACACTAATGAGGACTATGCCATTTTGTTTTAACTTGGTTGTTAATAAGTCTTAGTGTGTGCAATATATATATTTTTTCTTACTAATTCCTGTGGTGTCAGGGTAACATCAGCCCTTTCCCCCTTCCCTGCTCAGTCCTTCAATCTGGTTTAGTTTGGGATGCAAATCACAGTGTCTGAGCTACTAAAGGCAAAAAAAGACAGACCGATAGGTGGCAAGTAGAACTCAGTGCAGGGCGTCAGCATTGACCTGTTTTGTCCGTCGTGGTTCTGCCTTGGTTGCTCTGTGGTGAGCTCGGGCTGTGGAGTGATCGCAGCAGGCAGATGGAGCTGCCCCCAGCCCTCCCTGCAGCAGGAAGGACTCGATGAGGAAGAAACCTGAACAGAGACATGAGGCTGTTTTACAGGGGAGAAGTCATGGGTGAGTTTGGAAACCCCAGGCAGCACGAGGACAAAGCAGTAATTCTTCCAGAGACGATGGGTGGTGATTCAAGAGGAAAATCACGTGCCTGGAGTGGAGAGTGGCAGACTGGAGCAGAGGGCTGGTCGGCTGCTGAAGAGGGAAAGTAAATGTGGTATTTGTTCCCCTCACGTGTGACTCTCCTGCCCAGGTTATTGGGGGCTAATAAGCAATTGTGAACCATTTCTTCATTGCTTAGCTTCTGTGTGTGCTCCCTTTCTGGTGGTCACATAAGGGAACCACCTCGGGCCAGGAACAGGCCATCTCCAGACACCCAGTTCGACAGCTGCCAATTAACCAGCGCAACGTGCTGCACGTCACGGGGCTGCAACGGGGACACCCTGCCCTTCTGCTCTGAAATCCCCTTATGGCCATTCTTTTCTAACTCAGAGGGACATTTTGTAGGTAGCTGGCCAGAATGGATTCCTGGAAGGAATGCTGAAGCAAACCAAGGAGGAGATCATACAAGAGCTTAATTCCAGCAAACATGACATTCAGTAGCATCAGTGCTGGTCACAATCACCCCACCAAGCTGGGGCCTGTCTGGGTACAAAGACAACCGTAGCAGATTCCCACTTGTATCCTTAGAGAGGGGGAAGCATCCACAAGTCAGGAAAGCAGGCTGCTGACCCCAAACTTGGTGTTGCAGAAACCCACAGTGCCAGACAGGCATCCAGCCACAGGCCTGGAGATCAATGGGGAAAGAACAGCTTTCCAGAACTACACAGAAGGTTCATTCTGTGAACCTCTGGCATGGACAGACAAATGCTTCTCACCTTGGTGGGCCTGAGAGACCTCAGGGGTTTGACATTCTCACATGAAGGATTCCCAGGGGAACATCTGGTGAGGGAGAAGATCTGTGTGGCAGGGGCCACAGTGAGCCCACTTGGCCTGGTCCCATCTCATTTATGACAAATAAAGTTCAAAGGTTCTCACAGAGTCCAACAAATACCAGGGACTGAGCTGCTGCTGGAGCATTCTGAGCTGCTTTTTCTCTTTTTTTTTACTTTTTTCTGTTTTTTGCAACATAGCAAGAGAGGAGCGACAAAAGAAGGGAAGGTGAAGAGAAAATGATGCAGGCCAATGACTGGCACGGGTCTATGAGTAGAATCTGGAAGTAAGGCTGGAAATTATGAATACCAGTTTCCATTAGTGTTTGACTGTGCAGAGCAATACATTTACCACTTTTAACACCAGCCTGGTCTGAAGCATCTACTCCAATTGTCATCCAACAATTTGGAGACCAGCAAGTCAGAGTCAAAGTCCTAAGCCTGGGCACAGCATGCCATGTGCCAATGTTCTCCTCTGTCCAAAACTGGGAACATTGTGATCTTCATCTCTCATCGCTGAACACGAACTCTGTTAACAGCCACTCCAAACACCACTTCAGGGCTCTTTCTGTTGTTTATCATTATTTTTAACCTGCTTTTCTTAATTTTAACTTCAGTTCTATGTAACTCTAGCACAAGTGGAGGCATCCTTATCAGCACAAGCTCTTTTTTCCATGTCCAGAGCCCTCAGATGAGTCTCCTGTCCCAGCTCCTGCCATGTTCTGGGCCAGTGTGGTGGGAACAAGCTACTGGTACCCACCAGTGCCCCATCCTCCTCCAGGAACAGGACCAGGACTCCGTGGCAGCAGGTCACAGCAGTCTCGTGAGCAGCAGCACTGCTAGAACTGGCAACCTGTGGCATGAAGATGTGAGATGCAGCTGTGAAAGGCTTTTGATCAGCGGAGGGGTTACAAAACGAAAAAAAAAAAAAAAAAAAGTGAATAGGACAAAAGCGTGGAAAATGTAAACTTGTAATATGTATTTTTACTACACTTTTCTTAAAAATAGAGTAATGGTAAAACTCTTAAAGACATTGACATTTTTTCTCAACAGGATTCCATATTTAACAGTTTTGGCTTTCATTAAATTTTGCTCTTTGGTACCTGGATCTTTTATTTAACAGCTATATTTGTTTTAGCTCTCTTTTGGTTTTTCTTTCTTTTTTTTTTTTTCCTTTTGGCAGTACTGCAAAGGATTTTACTTTATCAAATGCAATGGTGTTTTTCTTTTCCCATTCTCTTTTTTTGAAACAACATTTTTATTGGTAATTATTATTTTCACAAAAAAAAGGAAACTATCAGCTGGAATTTTAGAACCAAGGATCCATGATCCATTTCTCATACCTGTCCATGCCGTTTTGTGCCAGTGCTGGATGTGTGGAAATGAAAATTATGTTACCCCTCAGGCAATATTACCCAACCTGAATCAAAAGAGATTTCTTTGATTTTTGCTGTGTCTGACTTGTGAACAGCAGCCAAATAAACTGCTTCAGGTTGAAATTGGGAATCTATCTAATATTTACCCAAGAGTTAGAAAACTAAATATTCATTGGGTTCAAAATTAATGATTTTTCTTTGTTTGGAGTCTTGTGGGGTTATTTTTTGAGGAGGGCTATTAGAGGATTTTAGCTTGTTTTTACAGAGAGGGAAAACATGGCCAGCTCAGAGAAAACCCAGAACCAGCACTGGTCCAAAAATCCCTACCAGGATCAGCTTTCCTAGGAGCTCCCATGCTGTTTCAGAGGCTTGGACATTTAAGATGCTACTCAGTTTTCACATAATTGACCTGCTAAATTCCTCATCCAAAAACATGTTGAGGTGGGTAAAAGAAGACTTAAAGGGTGTTGGACATTTATGCAGATACTGACAGCTACTGAAGTAAATTGCACTTATTAATGTCATGCTTTTGTGGAGCACTTGGTGTCACAGGTGTGGAAGGACTCCCCTTCCCATATCCTCATCCCAGTTATCACCTGGGAAAGCTGAGACACACAAGTGCCTTTGGACCAAGCATCCCCCAGGGCCAAGGTTAGAGAACCAAGATCTCCAGCATCCACAAGTGGTGTCTTACCCACTGGTAAGTTTTAAATACAGAATCAGCAAGGGACAGCATTAATACGTTTTGAAAGGGCCAATGAACCCTGAGGCTTCAAAGAGCAAGAGATTCCCAAGCACTGGGGCCTGAAGGAGAGGCTTCCCGAGGGCAGGCTATCCTGAATCACCCCAGTCTGGTCTTCCACAATTCCCTAGGGATCCAGTGCTGTGCTGTGGGCTTGGATTCTGTCTCAAAGTGCCCTTCTTGCTCAGTGGTTCACTCTTGGTTCCCAGTGAGCTTGCAAAAATGCACAAGAAATGTTCCCTCATATCTTAGCATGAACAGGACAAAATTTCCTCCTAGTGGCAAACTCAAATATTCCTCGTAATAAAGTCTCCAGCAGGAATCCTTCTTCAGCAGTTGCTGAAGCAAAAAAATAAAACAAACCTCACTGAACCCTGAAGTGCAGCAGGAGAACAACAGATGCATCTCCCAATCCATTCTTTTGCTATGGGGTCAGGACCCAGAGCTGGGATGCTCCAAAAGATGTGGCTGGGCTTGTTTGTCCCACCTGCCACCAAGTGGAAAAATCATCTAAGTTCAGGGAAGGGACAGGGCGTGCATCAAAGTGATCTGTAAACCAGTGGGTACCACTGGCTTGTTCAGCTCCAGCCACTCAGTGCTGTGTGTCCATCAGAATTTTTGGGAGACATGGGGAAGTTTTCACTGTGAACACAGGCTCCTGCTCAGTTTCCAATGACATGGTCAGTCACCCAGGTCTCACATGTGGCCCTTTGGTCCCAGGGGAACATTTCTGTACACGTTTCTAAGCCACATGTCAGAGCTTAGGCACCACCTTGAAGATGGGAATACATGGGTTCCTACCAGAAAAGGTACCAGCTTAACCCCAAATCCCTCTTGGGGACCTGTGTGGCCTGTTCTCTGATGGCTTTTGTGGCTGCTGACCCATCCTAAACACAGATATCCCTGTTACCTTCATGTCACCTGTGAGCATAAATCAGTTTGTCATCCACCAGTGCTGGTTTTGTGTCTTGGTACCCCACTGCTGACTGAAGTTCCCATGCTCTCATCTCTGATACCCAGTTAATTAATTAAATAACAGAAACATCAGGATATCACAGTGCCATGCACAGCTGCCCAGCAGCCTGTAGGAGGGCAGGGCTTTTGGGGCAAAATCCACATGGCAGCCCCAACTCCTTGTTGTTCCATCTTCATTACAAGGATGACACACTTCCCATCTTCTTACAGAGCTGCTCTGTTTTTTCCCAGACACCTGGTCCTGATGGTTTGAGTCTACAAGAGAGATTTTAGTGTGCAAGAACCTAAAACAGGTACTCCTAAGTGCAGAAGGGTGGCTTGAGACTGATCACTCCATCAAAATCCTGACTATTTCCACCCTGGGATTCTACACTCAGCATCACTTTCCATTTGCCTTCTGTCCATCCCCATCTTTCCTCCATCTGTACATCAATACTAACCTCAGCACTGCCAGCTTCTCCTCTCCAGGACCTGGAATGGGCTCTGGGTTTGTCAATTGTGTTCTCTTACAAGCAGATAAATCTCTGTCACCATATAGCTTTAGAAAGCAAATTAACTTTGGGATGGGGCAGAAGTGTGAATCCAGCTCCACCCTGGGCACAAAGGATCCCATAACCTCTCACACTGTCCTTGGGCAGCAAGGAGCCCTTCTGTGGAGCCACAACCCTGCAAAGTGCTGGGTTACCTGGCTGTTCCCAGAGCACCTGGACTAATCCCCCTTTTTCTGGAGTGCACTTCTCCCAGGGAGGCATTTCTGTCTGGCTGCCAGGAGGAAATCTGGCTTGGGGATGGAGAAGGGCAGAGTGCTGGGAATCACCTCCATGGAGTGAACTCACCTGTGCAAAGGGAGAGCTGTCTCTAGAGCAGTGAAACTGCAACCCTCACCCCCAGAAGGGTAATCACACCCCTTTCTCATGCACCAACATGCATGCACAGATATTGAGATGCCTTTCACAGCCCAAATTATCTGTCAAGGTAATTCCTACACCTAAGGATCAACGGGGTATAAAGTAGCCGCCTCAAAGTGTGTTCATTACTCTGCAGGGCTGGTTTAACATGCTCTCTGGATCCCTTCAGCACTAGTTCCATGCATCAAAATTAATGGCATGTTGTGTTCTATAAGTCCTGACTTTTCAGATGAAAGGTACAAGGTGTTGTTTGCATCAGCGTTACAGTGTAATAAATCAATGCTTTCCCATTGGAAGGATTTCAGACAATCTCACAGCTTGCTCTCAGGAGCTCAAAAGACAACCTGCCTGCCAAGCCATTGGCCCATTAAAAAAAATTTACATAAAAGCAGGAAAAAGAGGGGAAACCCCAACATTTCACTGCAGTGTTGTTGCCTGTTTCGTGAAGGACACTGGGGCCGGGGCAGCAATGGCAAGGCTTCCTCAGGCCCCATCTCAAGAAGGGAGCACAGCCAAAGACAGCACCTTCCTTGCGCCAAGGAGACTATGGACAAGGCCAGCAGAGGCTAGGAGGGTCTCACTGGATCACATAGGATCAGAGACAAAATCAGTTTGCCTTCTTCCTGCCAGACCCTAAAACAAAGTGCTCCCAATCTCCAGAAAAGCAGCAGGAAAAGGGAAGATGAGCGAGGCCAGGACAGCGCACCCAGCAAGTCCTCAAAAGGCACCCACACAGTGCCTGTCCCAGCTTCTCTGAGAGCTGCTGCCCACAGAGCAGTTCACTTACTTAACCACATCTTTACCGAGTAAAATTCCTCTGCTCCCAGGAGCACACGTGAAAGACGGGAAGAGGCTGGACTTGAAAGGGGAGAGGTTTTATTGCCTCAGATTAGCTCAAACTGCGTGACGAGCTTTCCTCACTTCAAAACCAATGTTGTTAACCTTGAAATCTGCATTATTAATATTTGAACATGAGTCCCACCAGGAGCTGCCGCAAGAGCTCTCCTGGACTCGTGACAGCTCGTCCTGTTTGATTCTAATCATATATGAATGCATGAGTTAAGAAGACATCATTAAAAGTACATTAAGTTTAATTATGCTAGAAGCCACAGACAGTGGGAGCATCGGCTTAATGCAGGATGCGTAATTAGATCAGACCTAATCCATTAGATCCATATTTGTTAAAGAAAATGCTCCTCATCTATAAGTGTCATTGCAAAGTGATCCATAGGGTTTGGAGGAGCAGCACTATTTTCTGGGGATTTATTTCCTCCCACCCTTCTGCCCTCCTCCCTGCCCAACATCCCTGTGCATGCACTCAGCCCCTTGCCTGTTCATTTAACAAATGCACACAAAAAACAAAGAAAGAGATCCCCTGTCCTGGCAGCCAAGCCCTGGAGAGGTGCTGCAGTGGTTTAAGGTATTATGGACCAGATCTCCTTTGCAAGGACCTGGCCCCATCGGAGGATCTGTAGCTGCAGGAATGCACCCAGTCCCAGGTGGGAGTGTGGCCTCACAACCCAGTTGGACCAGGGATGGAAAAGGATGATGCCTTTGCACAAACTCCACTCCTGTGGCAGCAGGGAAGGTGACATATCCATTTTCCCTAAATCCACCCACTGCATCGCTCTGCAAAGCCATGGTGTTCACAGGAAACCACCATCACTAGTGGGAGCCGTCAGTTTTCTCCCCCATCTTCACCCCACAGCAGGGAGAACTGGTACCAGCACCCCACACACCCCCAAGCAGCCTCACCATCCAGGGACATCAAATCTGCCCATGCCTGAGTCCACAGGCAATCAGGCTGCTGTGGTTTGGTGGTCCTCAGGTGGATCCTGTAGCCAAGTCCTTGTCCCATGGAGTGATTTCAGCAGCACCTCTGATGCCTTGTGAAGGCCAACCTAGAACAGAGACTAGATAGAGTGAAAGAATAAAGTAGGGATTTATTAGGAGGCCTCAATAGATCCACCTTGAGCAGCACAAGAGCCCAGACAGGGTTACACCCAAGATTAAACCAAAATGGTCACAAAATGGACAACTGGTCACAGGTCTCACACTTTTATAAGTTCCGGTCCATTAGCATATTGGAGCTAATTGTCCAGTTATGGCTTTAGCCCATTAAGTCACATCCTCTTGTTTTTCTCTCTCCAGCCCACATTTTTCATGCTCTTGGGCCTGAGATTTGGATCATTTGTCCTTGGTCCCCAGCTGGAGAAGGAATTGTTTTGTCTCCCTGCTCTGTGGAAAGAGCTTACTGTCCCCTAATATGAAGCTCAGACCCACACACTAAAGCAGTACAGAATCTAAAAAAAATAAAACTAAAACCTGAGGTATCACCTCCTGCCCAGACCCCATGGCAGTGGCCACAGCCTGGGCAGGGCATTTCCCAGCTCCCTGGGGCAGTCCCAGAGCAGCTGCACCTCCCCAGCATCCCTTGGGGTCCCGTGCCCATTGCCACCCTGCTCTGCATTAAAAGCTTCTGAAAGCACCATTCATAGCCAAGAGCCAGCTCCAAACAGATCACAGTTACTGGCTGGGCAACAACTGAGATTTACGTGAAGAGTTTTGAATAAATCAGCTGCTAACTTAGGTTTGGAAAGGGCTTTTTGATTTGTTTATTTTCTTTTATTTTGGGAGAAAGTCCCTTGCAGCCCACTTTCTCCATATTTCATCTTCATCCTCACCCTCTCCATCCCATCTCCAGGCTGCTCATGCAGCCAAGGGTGACACAGGGAGGTTGGTCTATGCCATGGGGTCCAGGAGGAGATGGGAGGAGGGTCAGCAGTCCAGGGGTCCCTTTTTGCCCCCACTTTGCAATGCTGTGGGTCACCAGTGCCATCCTTCCCACAGGGTCTCTCTCAAAGGGGGTTTGAGCAGCCCCTTTCTCCTTGCCACAGAGGTGGTTTCCATGGTCTCTGTTTTTTAGGGTTTTTACCTGCCAGTGCTCATCAGCATCTCTAACTCCAATCAATGGAGAAAGACCAGCTAAAGGCTGGTGGGATTTTCTTTCCCATTTGTGTGCTGAAGTCCTGGCTCAGCTGAACAGGAAGATACAAGGTGAAGACAGGAAAACTTTCTTCCTCTAAGGAAGCAGTTGAATTATAGTGAGTTGTGTATACTCCTAGCTCCTGATGGACTTTTTGAGTGGGGGACATTAGGGGAAATATTGGAAACAATCTAACCTCACAAGGTCTTTTAGAAAAAGTATTGATCTCTCCAAGTGGGAATTGATATGTTCAAAGGGAGCATTGTGTGCATTCCTGTTTGCACTGTGTGCATCTACATTGAAAGTCTGCCATTTGAAAGTGCAGGGGAAACCCCGTGAAAAAAAATCAAATATGAGCACAAAGATCAACTCTTTGCAGAAAGAAACCTGAGGACCTTTATGTCCTCATCAATGCCCTTTGGTGTGATAATCCATATGGCAAGATGAAAGGTTAACCACCCCCCCCATGCTGTTAATTGTTCTTTCCAAAGGAAAGCAATTAAACTACTGCACTCACTGAGCAATCAAAGGGAAATCTAAGTTAACCCCTCTGTGGCCAGCTTGCCCCAGCCCAGGTTCTGCCATTCCTGATGGGAGATGGGTTATAGCTGCAACCATGGCAGTCACAAGCCACACGCTTGCAGAGACTCGTAAGCAAATTTTAGTCACTAACAACCCCCTCTGAGATCCCACCAGACATCTGGCAGAATTCAGCAAGATGTCACATATCTCCATCTCTGCTGCAATATATTTTGACAGGATCCTGACACAGCCACATGACCACAGTGTGATCAGTTTTTAGGTTTTATGTGAAGACGTGTTTTCATTCTGGTGTAAGAGAAATCTCCCCACCCCTCACACACCATATGCCACATTTTTAGTACGTTTGCTGATTAACCAGAAAGCAGGAAGGGAGCTTGAACACTACTCCAGTAATTCCTGGATCCTCTTTTAGAACAACTGGCACAGAAAGGGTTGCATCTTCTGTTCCCTTTTCAAGAAAATGCTAACAGAAAGAGTCTCATGGGGTCAGGGGTGCTCCCTGAGAAGTCCAGGTGGAAGGACAGGTCACTTCCCAGTGTCCTGGCTACCATAGGGCTCCCCTTTCTACAGACAGCAGAGCACCCCACTGTGTTTCTTGAAGGGGCCAAAAAGATAATCCAGGAAGACATTTTCAAGTGCAAAGCCCAGATGTGTGGTTTTGCAGGAAATGCTCTGAGCCCAGCCTGCTAGGTCCTGTCATCAGCTGGGAGTTAGGACAGCAGCAGGACACAGGGATGGCTTTCCAAGACAGGGCCAAATCCCTGCTGCTCCCAGAGCTGCCTGGTGACACACACAGGACCACACGTGGGCACGGTGGGGTGTAAGGTCGTGTCTGGGGCTCCAAGGAGAGAGGATAAACACCCCAACCATGAGAGCAAATCTGGGCTGGACTGGGAGGAACTGGGAGATTTCCAGGAGCAACAAAAGTGTGCTGGGGCAGGAGGCATGGCTGGGATTTCAGAAGCTGTCACTGCCTGCAGCTATGGGGAGGATGAGAAAAAAGACACTCGCTTGCTTTTAATGCTTTTAATGGGTAGGAGGGGAAACTCTCAGTGCCTTCCTCCTTCTGGATTCCAAGCTGCTCTCCAAGCAGGCGTGGAGGAAGGAAAGCTTCCTTATCCCAGCCCGTGGGACTGCTGCTTAATCCCCTCAGCAGCACAGAGTTCTTCAGCTGCTGACAGAGACAGGAGGCTGCAGTGCAGGAATAATGGGAGGGAGATTAAAAGGGGTCAAAAGAGAGCCTGAAATTATGTGTCTGGGGCTTCATAACAGACTGGTGAAAAGGGGAGGGGTATGACATTAACAGGAATTAGGACATTGCAAAGGGAGACTTTCTGTCACTGAGCAGAGGCGAAACTCCAAAATACATGGCCTGAAATGAGTAAAACTAATTACTTTGCAGGCCAGGAAATATTTTTTGGTAATGGTAGTGCATCAGGTAGTGTTGTGTGTCAGGAAGAAAAGATAGAGCCCAACTCCAGGCCAGGAAGAAACAACCAAACCTGTGCAAGAAGACTGAAAACCAGAGAAAAATCCCTGTGTGCATCCTCAAAGATAGATCCTGACAGACTGCTGTGATTTGTTTTGTTGATCTGATTTTCTTCTGAAGCTGCTTGTGTTTCTAAGGGAGGGAGGTGTGGTAGGTTTCATGTAAATGAGCTTCACAAAAACATTTGATTTTTGTGGGGGAGCTCATTAGCTAAAATGAAGACTATAAAAGAAAAGTTGTCAAAGTGAGACATCTAAAGAGAAGATAATGAGTTGTACTGCAAAGCGTAACTGAGTGTACATATAGAGCTTTGCTGAAAGATTTATCTTGCAACCACTGTTAAATCACATGAAGAATTGAAAGACTTTAAATTTGGGGAATAGACAGGATGAAAGGCTGTGGTTTGACATCATGATTGAGGAGCTGACTGCAGGACTCCTTACTGCTGGAAAGAGGAGATGAAGATCTGGTGTGCTTGCTGATCACAATGAGGATATTTGCCCCTAATGGGACAATACGCTGTGCAGCCATTAAAAAAGGAAAGTTTAAAACAAAACAAAACAAAACAAAACAAAACAAAAAAAAAAAAACCCAAACACATTCAAGGGTCACAGCAAGAATTCCACTTGGAAAAAACCTCTGGTGATGCCAAAAATATTATGCACAATCCTGGAAAGCCATCATGAGGAAAGCTGACCTGAAACTGGAACTGGAATAACTGGGAATGCAATATTGCAGGAAATACTTTCCAGCCTCACTTATGTTCGTGTGTACCAGCAATGCAGTGGCCACTGTCACCTAAACAGCCTCTAACTATGAAATGTCTTCTCTGAGCTGTTCCAAGAGTTCATAATCTTATTTAGAAAGTTACTGCACCAAGGGCAAGAGGGTTTTCCCTCGCTGGAAAAGCTGGGCCAAAGTTGCATCTCCAAGAAGTTTTTCACCCTGCCTGGCAAATCTGCTCTGAAATTGAGACTGGGAGGGAAACAAGACTGAGAAGGGGCCAAGGACACTTTGAGCTGGTAGACAGGAGAAAGGAGGAGCGGGGAGGGTGCTAGAACAGCTGCTGGTGCATAACGAGTGCCTCCAAGGAGCCGTGCTGAGCGCGTCCGCGCACGAGGCGCCGGCAGGAGCGGTTAGCGCCGGGGCGCTCTGGAGGTGTCACTTTTTGGGTTTAATGAGCTTCAGCTGCTCCCTGCAAACGTGCCTGGCTCCCCCCAGGGCTGCCAGCTATGGAACTGGGACATGGCTCCGGCCCCCGCTGTCAGCAGCTCCCGAAGGTGTGAGAAGATTCAGCCGAGCACCAGGTTTGCTGCTCCGAGAGGCGCCGCGGTGAGAACAGAAATCCTCGGAAATCCTGACACGGGGGCCTCCTCCCACACTTGGCAGGGAGGAAAGCTTGAAAGCATCATTTGTCCAGGAATAAGAAAGCAGCAAGAAGCGTCTTTGTGCCAGCTGGCTTGGAGGCAGCAAGGTGCAGCAAGGAAAACATGATACGGGTTTGTGTAGCTCTCCAGTAGGAACTGGCTTGTATTTGCTGCTTTGGAGCACTTCTGGGTGGATGGTGTGCTGGAGTGGGTTGTTGTCCACGGTGCTCTGGTATGCAAAAAGCTGCAGGTTTTAGTGAGGTGCTTCTGAAGAGCTGTGGGATGTGACAGTGAGACCAGGAATGATCCCATGGGGTCTCCTGGAGTCCCAAGGAGTGCCCTGTTCTCCAAGGAGTGTCTCCTTGCTGCTCAGATCCAGGGCCCAGGTGCTGCACATTCCCAGTGCACCCCTCAGGACAGTCAAGAAGCTCTGAGCAGTCTTTTGAAGGAAAGATGTCCAAAGTGCAAGTTACCCTGGAAGTATTTGGAGACCTGGGTGCTCCTCCATGGCTTAGATCAGCGCTTGGGCAGTTTCTGAGGTTTTTTTATTTTCACCCATTTTAAGAGAGGAAACATTCCAAGGTTTTTCCCTATACTCAAGTCCTTAGGCACACTAAGACTGCTGAGAGGTGTCCCTCAGGTGATGTGAAAGAGCAAGCCCAGCTCCTGAGGGACCTGGTGGTTCAAAAACTACATTGGCTCCCTCAGCAGGACCAAAAGCATTTGGCCATCAAAAGTCATGGAAGATCTTTCTTATGATGGAATATTTCACTGGCTGATTCCTTTGGCCTCCTTCCCTCTGCTGTTTGTCATGTGTAAACATAGTTTAAGGAACAATGAGCTCCCAAGGTCTCATCTCCCACCATGTTCCCTTAACTGGTCACGCTGCTAAATGCTGCAAAGGGCAGGGAATCCTTTCAGGTGGTGGATATTCCATTTTCACACACAGCACAAGCCCTCCCTAAGGAGGAGAGGAGTGGGAAGGAAGATCTCATCATGTCTGACTGATGTTTAGAAAAGAAATTTGCATCCCACCAGCACCAGGACACATCCTCTTGCTCTAATTTCTAGTTGCAGCCATGGAGAAAGTTCTCTTGCAAGAGAAGTGGGCTAAAAGCAGCTGAGGGAGGAACTTCAGGAGACAGGAGGGCAAAGTGAGCTCCTCCTGCTCACACAGCTCAGCCCAGCCCAGCTGCCTTCATGGCAGGGGCCAAACGAGGGATAATTGCTCTCCCTGCAATACACTATGTACATTTAGATTTCAATTAATTTGCTGGGTCTAAACGAACTGCCTCCTATTGCTTTCAGCAATCAAGTCTTGTTAATTGAAAATAGCGTTTATCTTATCTCTAGGAGAAGGCTGGACAAAAGTAGAGCAGCAGAATCCCGGGTGAAGGTAGCAGAAAGTGAAAGGAGGAGGGGGGGTTATGAAGCCAGGGAGGAGGGCAACTAGTTTTTCATCACATTTTTTTCTTTTTTCTCAAAGGCTTCAATTTTTTTTACAGAGTCCCAGTTTGGAAGAGGTTTTCTTTTTACCCAGATTCACATGGTCCCACTTCCAGTGGTTGTGGCTGTCAGTGGGGTTATGTGTGCTCCTGGGGCACTGGCTCATGCTGCAAGGGCTTGTGAACACAGGGTTTGGGCTCATGAACACAGGGTTTGGGACCATGAACACAGGGTTTGGGCTTGTGAACACAGGGTTTGGGACCATGAACACAGGGTTTGGGCTTGTGAACACAGGTTTGAGCTCATGAACACAGGGTTTGGGCTCATGGGGCTCATGAGGCTCATGAACACAGGGTTTGGGCTTGTGAACACAAGATTTGGGACCATGAACACAGGGTTTGGGACCATGAACACAGGGTTTGGGCTCATGAACACAGGGTTTGGGCTCGTGAACACAGGGTTTAGCTCCCTGTTGCCTCCGATACTTCCATGCTGCCTGGGGCTGCTGGAGCACAGGATAAGTCTCTTAAACCTCAGTAACACTGAGCACAAGGAATTGTATTAAAGCATTTCCTCAGATGCTGGGTGAGCCCCAAGTAGTTGATGACTCCATCTTTGCTTCCGCAGGGACAGCCACAGGAGAAACAGTGACTGAAATGTAAAAAGTGTCTCACAAATCAAACAATACCCAAAGCCCACCCCCTGCTCCCTTTCCCAAGGAAAGCACTTTCAAAAGAAGACAGCCAGACTTGCTGTACTGTTTGAAGAATGATCCCAGTTTTATACCTTTAAATTAAGTTGCAGAGTAAGTCTGTAAGAAATGAGATATAGCACAGGTTTGGGCTTTATATTTTCTTTTTCCTAGTCTGATTACTTAAACCCTCTCTGAGTTTCCCACCATTTGAACCTAATGTTATCTCATACACACAGTCGTCATCTCATTAAAGGGAAATCAGAGGAGCTGACTTTAATAAATTTTAACACCCTGTGTGAAAAATCTGGCAATTAAAGCTTCCTGCCCCTGGACCTTTGAAAGTGACACGTGGCAAATCCCCTTCAGTCTTTAATAAGAGAGGCTCATCAAAGGATGGTGGAACACAGGCGTGGGAGAGGAGGCAAGGGAAGGGAAAAAACGGGAGAATCAAAACTGAAAGGGACTACAAGACAAAAGCTCACCCTCCTGCCAGAAACTGAGAGAAAAAGCATCATTAGAGGAGCCTGATAAGCCCAGCTCATTCTGGAGCAAGGAAGGCAGGATGGACTTGGGTCCAACCAGGCAGCACCAGGAATGCATCATTTCACAGAGATCCCCCAAGTGCAGGTCTGACAGGACTTTTGTGCTTGATGCTGATCTCACAAGGCAAAATGTTCTGGAGAGTAGCAAGCAGGGCCATGGAGCAGGCTGGCAGCTCTTCTGTAGCCCTTCTGGGAAAACATCCTCGAGATAAATGTATCATCAGGGTAAATTCACCCTCCTTGCTACCTTTAGATAACAACTGTCCAGGGATAATCACTTCTAATGCTGTGTTTCTGGAGAAAAGTTTTGGGGGTTTTATTTATGGATGGGGATCAACAGGTGGATTTTATCACACTTGAAGCTTCACCAGTGAGAAGGAGATGTACCAACCAGGTGTTCAACTTCCCTGTAATCAGATGGAACCTCTCAAGATGTCTTGGTCCTAACTCCTTCTGAAGCCTTGAACATGTTTTCTAAGCTCTCTATCACCTGATATTTGTGCAAAGGGAAATTATGGTCTTCATTCCCATTCCCTTATGACTCATCTCAAAAGCACATAAAATAGCAGAAGTGTCTTGGAAAAAATAATACAAATTGTATATTGTAGGGGTTTTTATGACCTAGACTCTGACATCTCTTAATCTGGAGCTAAGAGATTTCTTTTTGCTTTTTCTCCACTTCTTTGTTATTTAGTTCTTCCAGGGTGGCAAGAGATGAAAGAGATCTTACAAAAGAAATCACTGATTTTGTGCACAGGCAGGTGAAACTCAAGCAGCGAGGAACTGATGATGGACTGGAACTCATTAGCATGAAAATCCTCTGGTGCCTTATAAAGCTTCTCCTCTGAGTCTGCTGAAGTGATAACTTCACTGGAAGAGATTTTTCTGAATAGGAATGGCCAACCAGGGACTATTGGTTTGATCGGATTGCAGTGAAGCTTCACAGCACACCTGAAACACAATCTGTGGAGCCAAAAAAACTTTGTTAGGAGACCAAGACTGGAGGTTGTAGTGCAGCTTGGCATTTGCCTAGCATGAGAGGCAGGTGAGCCACAAGCTGAAAATGGACAGTGTAGCAGCTAGAAGAAGTGAGAGACTTGCTTTGGGCAGGCTTGGGAACCCAAAATGATGCAGGGCGACTGAAAAAAGGAAAGCTTAAGGTCCTGGATAAGTAACTGGGCTAGCATTGCCTCTTCCCCTCCAGAGGGAAGGAAAGCTGGTAAGTCTCCTTGCACAAATCTTGGTGGCCATGTGAAGAGGGGTTACTGCTTTGTTTGCCCCCATGAGGACAGAAGTACTCCAGGAAGACTTTTCTGTTAAGGGCTGTTGATCCATTCTTGGAGCATCCCAGACTTACCTCCTCCCATCATTATATAGTTCCTGTGACCATTTCTTCCATCCCTGTATCTCCTGTTACACATTCTCCTGTCTGGACACCTAGTTTCACTGGGATAAGTGTCTTTTTTGACAAAGGGAGGTGTCTCCTGACCAGTTCCAGGTGCAATGGGCACACAGCCAGCTGGCAGCTCATCCCATCTCCCCTTGGGGTTTCCTTCCAGACTTCTAGTTCTCTCCTTCACATCTACTATCCACTCAGGCTCAGGATTCTGCCAAGATTCACTATTTGTGCCTCTTGGTCTTTAGGGAAGATAAGGATCTTCCCTAAAGATCTTTTATTCAGTTGGTCCTTGCTGACACTGAGGACAGAGCACAGTTTTTGGTGACACTGACCCTGCTCCACATGCTTGCAGAAGCAAAGTGCTGTGCATGTGTGTGTGTGTGAAGGAGGTGAGAGGCCACATTTCTTTAGCAGGATCTTTGGGACCTTGTAAAAGTAGAGGAGAACCTTCCTGCCCTGCACCCAGACTTGCCCAAAACTTGCACAAACACCCACTCTGCACTGGGGACAAAGCCCAGGGAGGAGCCCAGGCAGGGCAGCACAATGCACTCTGCCCTCTCATCTAACCAGCTTCAAGTGTCCCACTTGTGACCCCAAATCCCAGCACTCCCCAAAAAATGCTGTTCTGCAGCAGCTGCTCACACAAGGAGGACTAAGCCAGGAGGGTCCCTGACTTCTGGGTGGCCCAGACCCCTCCTGTGCCACTTTACAGAAGGCTTTTGCTCTGGCTTTGCTATTGCAGGAGTTGTCAGACCACATCAGCAGGCATGAGGGGACTCAGCACTGGTCACACCACGCATGTACCCTGAGTGCCTTGGGCTTCAAACCCAGACAAGCGGTCCAAGCACTTAAGTCTCCTGTCCTCCAGATTTTTCTTGGCACAAGCCTTTCCTTTTCAGGGAAAAAGAGTCCATGGGCTTTTTATCACACCAACAGGCCTTGCTCCAGCCCCCATGACTTCAGTTCTTCTGTGACTGCAGCAGCATTTAATTTCCAAGGCAATTTAATTTTAGGCAAAAAGTAATCTCAGCACCCCTGCCTGCTGCCACTTGCCTGCAGCATCCCACATCAGCTGCTGGAGGGAAAATGCAGCTGGGACCCCTGGGGAAGACACACTGGCCAGGAACTGCAGGAAGGCGAGGTGTTTGATGTTTGCTTTATTTATTTATGTAGCAGCCACCGTCTCCTCGAGCATCCCTTCCTGCCAAAGAGTGATAAGCTGCTCCCAGCTCCTGCCTGCCCACCCCTGCTGGCTCCATTTTCTGCCAGGCTCCATCTCAAAAAACCAAAAAGCCCCTGCTCACATCCCTGCCGGGCTGCCCTCCCTGCCCTGCTGGCATGCCATGGAAACAGCCAAGCTGCTGGGCTCAGCAGAGTGTGCGAGGGAGAGGGACGAGGCATGGCTCCAGAGATGCCCTGGGTAGCCACAAGACAGAAGTTCAGCTTCAGAATTAAATTCCCCACTGCCCTTCTCACAGCTGAGCTGAGTATGGTGTGGGGTACAAAGCAATTTGTACACCACAGCATACAAACATTGTTGATATGTTTGATTTAATCAGCGTGCTTGTATGGCGCTGGTTCAGCTGAAGGTCAGTGATTGACATCTAAACCTGCAACAGGCTGAGTCCAACAAGCCCCACCCTTGGATCTCCTTCTTCTGCATCACGGGTGGGAGCAAACCCTTGATGGGCTCTGCAGTGGACGTGAACCTGTCCTTGTGGGTGCAGCTCCTGCCCAGGTGTGCCCAGCTCCTGCCCTGCCCTGCCCCACTCTCCTGCCCACGGCACCCACAGCGCCCTTGATGCCCCACGGCACCAGTGCACACCAAAGCCTCAGGGCTCTGCCAGGCTCTGGGTGGCACCAGTGCTGTGCAGAGCCCAGGCAGAGCTCTGCAGGTGCTGCTCCTGCATCCCACACCTGTGGTCACTGCACACTGCCACGGCCCCACTGCCCCTCTCCTCCTCCCAGCACGCTGCAGCTGAGCAGCCAGGGGAGGGTAATTTCTGAAAGGGCTTTGGTAGAGCTTCCCATCACAGCAGCAGGCTCTGTGTGTGTGAGCTGAAGAGCAGGGAAAGCAGTTTATCCAGCAGCACCTAGCAGGGAGGAGGATGCCATCACCCAGGCAACAGCTTTGTTTGCCTCCAAATACCAACCAGACAAGTAATGGCAGAGCCTTCCCATGGGCCAGGCCAGCACCACGGGACATTTGTTGTCGTGCATGGCCTGGTCTCTTGTGGGGATGCTGGATCTCCAGAAACACTTCTCTGGTGACTGAATGAAGAGCAGCCCTCTTGTGCAGCCAGGAGCTGCTGGCTGCAGACACAAGGCCTGCAGAGGCAGCAGCTGGGCTTCCACCCCACCTTGGCCACCCAGCCATGCTCGACCCTGGGCAAGCAGCCCCACTTTCACAGTGCCTGGGAGCAGGGCTGGACAGGGCTGGAGAGGGCACAGCTCCTCCATGGGGAGCTATAATTAATATCTGGAAGCTGCTGGCTGCTCTGGCAATGCCAAGCTGTCCACATTGTGCCTGTGCCATTCACATCACTCCTGCTTTGTGAAGCGTATTTATTATTATCTTTATTAATTACATACTGCAGTGCAGTTAAAAAGAGAGGAGGGGAAGGAATGGCCAGTATTTTCCCACCATGGAAAAGCAAAATGCTACATTTTGTACTTGTTGAAAGTAAAAAATCTTTCGTTTCATGGGGTGTGAGAAGCATTACTAATTGCACAATTATTTTGTTCCGTGGCACTTGCAAAACAGAACTTGGAGTGCTTTCAGCAAATTCTGGTGTTGAGGAAATAATGACTTGGGTTTTTTGAAAATGTACTAAATTACATGTTCTTCCTTTATGACAGTTTTTTCTTGGGTTTCTAGGATATTTCTGCCCTAACCTTTCTAAAGATGTAAGAAGCAAAGCTTTGCTGCATTTGCAGTGTGGATGCTGAGGAAAGGAAGGGGCTGAGCAGGAACTGCCCCTGCCCACATCCCACCACCCCAGGCAGCAGCTGAGCCCCTCTCTGACAGGGGTCAGGCTTCAGGGGTCACTTGCTTCCCTTTGAAGGATGGTCACATGAAGGCTGGATGATGCCTTATATCCAAAATCCATCCTGTGCCCTACAGAGATGCCAACAAACATCAGGAATGCAAAGAGCTGGAGCAGCTCCTGTTCCCCAGGGGCAGAGAGGGGTGATGCAGCTGCTCCAGCTGCCCAATACAAAGCTTGAGCAGTGGAAGAGAGAAGAACAATGTGTGTTTGCACTCAGTGAGAGGGACGGGGTGGAGCTGGAATAGGGCAGGTGAGTTCCTTTCACAAGGTGTGCACAGGCTGCAACGTGCAAATGCTCCCAGGGAGGTGGATTGTGCAGATCTTTAAATTCAGAGGCCCTAGAAGTTCTCCTGAGGTGAGTTCTCCTGCAGTACTGGGCTGCAGTGTGTCCTTCCTTCCATGGCTGCTCTGTGCAAGCCCAGCCTGCGTGGTCTCCCATCACATCTTGTCGAGACAAACTCAATTTAATAAACTATAAAACTAATGACATTGAAAATAGTTCTGTGGACTTCTTTCCTCTGTGTGTTCCTCCCTCACCATTCTCCCACCACACACATAAATTCCAACTGTTGGCCAGCCTCGGGTCTCTGTTCCAGCCCTGCTCTGGGCTGAGGATGTGCCTGGCAGCACACAAAAGCAGCACAGACGAGCGAGAGCAATCTCACTCAGCTCAGCAGGTAAGCACAGATGTTTGGAAAACTAACCTCTTCAGGATGAGAAGAAAAATAAGTCTATTTCAGTGAGATTGATCTGCCGGCACCAACAGAGCAATCAGCTGGACTTCTAGGAGAGCAGCAACAAACAGCAAATTAGAAGGTGCCAGCCCGCTGAGAGTTCAGGCAAATTAGAAAGCAGAATGTGCATCTCAGCAGTGGCTGGCTGGGCTAAGGCAGCTCGCTGTGGCCCTGCAAGCCAGCCTCTGACTCTGCTGTGGTGGCCAGTGGCCAGTGCCAAGGGGAGGGAGCCAGTGGTGCACTCTGTGGGGACGTTGCACCGACAGCCACCGGGTACCTTCAAGCCAAGCTGCTCCTCCTGCCAGCCAAAACTTTGACTTCCTCTCAATTAGCCATATTCTTGAGCAATTTCTTGCTCCCCTTAGAAAACTTTGAAGTGCAACTATAGCTAGAAACACCAAAATGCCAACACCTGGTGTACAGCAGGAGCACTGGGCAGGCTCTGCAGGGCGGTAGCACAAGCAGTGGGTCGCCCTGCTGCTATAGCCTGCAGCCCCTGGACCTGGATTTTCCTAAATGCCCCCCAATTCCAGCTACATGTGCTGTTTCTGAGTGTCTCTCTTCTCCTGACTCCTGGCTGGGCAGCAGAGGAGGAGCGAGTTGTGTTCAATCATTCCCAGGGTGGGTCAGGGGGTCTCAGCTCAAGTTGCCTTCATAGACTGTGAGGCTCTGACAACAGATGCTTGCACCAAGGCAAAATATTTCAGGAACTGTTGTTTAGCCACACAAAGGAGGATCTGAGGACCCCACAGAAACTCTGGCTTTATCCCTAAATGCTGACCTAATGTATATTTTAAATTCCCATCCCATGGAAATACTGGTGTTTTCCTCCACCAAACCTGAATTGGCTCCAAATGAGATGGATAATTAAATATCTCTGCTAAGGCACTCAGAATAAAAATTCTCAGGTTATAACAGCACAGAAGCACATCACCGAGGAGTACAGATTGACAGTCAAATTCTGCTCAGGTAAAGGCAATTACAGCTGAGGTTTTGTATTTCTCTGAAGTCATAGAATTTTTAAGAAATGTTTGTCCTTGGTTCTAAGGAGACGAAACTTCGCCTGACATTTTTGAATTTAGTTCAATGAAATTTGCTTTCATTCCTTCCTCCATTCCTGCTGAATAAAGGCAAACACTTTCCATTTTCTTGTGCCACTTCTACCACAGAAAATAATGCTCCTTTTTGACTGAAATGTCTGGAACGAGTTAAGCTATCCCTAAAAATTACTGCAATGCTAGGTATGCAAGACAGGCAAAGTGAAGAGTCTGCTAACAAAGTGGAGGAGGGAGAATGCTTTCAAGTGCTTTATAATTGCTAAATCCTGTTTACATTCAACTTTGCACATTAAGTTCATAACCATGGTGTGTAACCAGGTGCAGTAGCAATATACAAAATCTTATTAAGAGGAGCAAGTGAAGAAGATGGAAGGATCTGGGATGGGAGAGGAGGGGCATTGAGATGAAATTAGCACCTGCTGATTTTCATCTTTTCTAACAATATATTTCTTGCCAAGAAACTTGAAGGGGACCAACTTCTGTCAGTTAACGATGCACTTGAGAGAAATAATTGGAATGGAAAATGCAATGGTTCCCAGAAATCTCCAGAATGTCCTGGATCCTCTGCTTTCCATCCAGTGAGCACTGCCTTGCTGCAGCTTAGCATTATTCAAGGTCCCTCCTGCTGTTCTCCTCTCCTTGTTTTGCTAATTGCAGTGGTTTTTTACAAACCTTAAATGCAAAAGGGTCTTGAGCAGTTCTAGCTGGATCGAACTATTGTGTCAGCAGCTTTTCAGCCCTGCCAGGAGAGCTCAAAATAAAAGATTTAGATTTTAACCAGGTTGCTATTAGAATGGAAACAAGGATCAACTGATTACTGGTCTCCCTTTAGGAAGTCTCTCACACTGGTGCTCAATATTATCAACCCCTTCATATTACTGGATGTAGAAATGAAAGTTATGTGTCATCATCCTTAAACAGAGACACAAGTCCTGGATCCAGTGAGAAGTGACTCGTTAAGATAGCTCAGAAAGAAAATAAGGGCAAAATCAGAAATTTAATCTTCACCTTGGAGTTATTAAGATTCTTATTGCTGCCAGAAGAATTGGAGGGTCTGTACAGAGAAAAACAATGGAGACGTGGGTGTACTTCAGGGTTTCTATTTCTCTGACTTTTCTGTGGTCAATAGGTACCTGATCCCATGGACTGGGCTGCATCCAGCACCCTCCCTTGAAGAGTGGATCATGAGAGCCCTCCCTGCATCCCAGCCCCTTTGGAAAGGGAGGTATGTGCCAAATCAAGGGCTGAACCCGGGGCTGAATCTGGGCTAAAATCTCCTGTCAGGTATTCAGTGGAACCCCCAGCCTCAGGCAGCTGGAGGCAGCAGCTGTTGGGCAGATGAGCTGTCCTGTCAATCGAAGGATCCCACAGTCCCAATGGCAAACTCTGCTGAGCATCCCTGGGCCAGCTTGAATGCATCATCCTGCTCCCAGCAAAACCCTGGAGCCCCTCAGACTGGGAAAATACACTGGGAAAACAGCTGGAGCCCATTCCCCTGCAAGCCCAGACCTGAGACAGCCCAGGCTCCCCATGAGCACCTGCAAAATCGAAATTCAGTTCAGCACAAGCCCAGCAGCCCAGCCAGCCTGAGCCTGCTCAGCAGTGGGATCTTTTCCTTACCATAAGAAAACATCATCTTCAGGAAACAGGGGAATGAGAGCTTTTTTCTGATATGTCATCTCCTTCTGCCACCTCCAGCTCAGTGTTAGCATGGAGCTGCCAGGGGGACTCTGACCTTTATGGGAAATGTAAAAATCATTGAGGCTTTCATATTGTTTAATATTGCTCATTGATTAGTTTCTACTTCCCTGAAGGCAAGTGGATTTGACTTAGAGCCAGAGCTCAGCAGTACCCAGTGCTGTGGGTGGTACTGAGCTTTCAAGAGAGAGAGAAAGCTGACAAAATAAAATGCAGAGAATGACTTTCAAAAATAAGAACAAGAAAATTAATAACTTTCAGAGTGGATGTCTTTTTTTCTGACCTGGACTAAAATCTCACTACCATTTGCATAAAGCTTTAAATCCCAGAGACAGTCAAACATTGACAGCTTATTTCAGCTCCAAACCATGGAACTCATTTGTTGCCGCTACAGAAACATTATGTGGGTCTGGTTTTAACATTTTTTTTGTGCCAAAAATTGGCTGTATTTGCTGTGCCCACCCCAGAGCAGGCTTGTGGGTGCACCAGCCCTGTGTCCTCGCCAACGATCTGGTGGCACAAATCTCCCACCTCACCCCCTCTTGGCAGCAGGACTTTCAAGTCCAGCCTGGAGCAGGCAGGAGGAGGAAGAGCTGCCTGTTCAGGTGGCACAGGCAAGCAGCTGCCAGGGAAAATCCATGAGAAACTGGGCACAGAGCTCGGGGTGGGGCAGTTTGCACTGACTGGAGGCCAGGGCAGCCCCCACGAGCATTTCCTGCTTCTCCAGACCCAGAGCATCCAACCTCACATAAATCCATCCCCGTGCCAGACAGGCTGAATGAAGCAGAGCTGCTGAGTAAGGAAGGAACCCGTTGGAAAGCCTGTTTAATTGCCTTGAAACTTGTTTTGAGGAACCATAAGCACTAATCTCCCTTCTAATAAAACAGCCAAGAATAGCCATGTCTGGGCAGCTCTTGCTACTTGATTAATCTCATCTCAGCTCTGGCTTCTTTTTCCCAAGGCTTCTTCCACAAAGCCCTGACTCGCCTCACTCCACTGAGTCATCCAGAGCACAGATCCCTCTGCTTCTTCAGGCTCACTATATTTTTAAAGCCTGGGCTGGTTCTCTTCCTCCCTCTGTGTGCTGCCAAGCAAATGTTGGGATGTGCTTTATGAATCCAGGTTTCACACAGCCTGCCAGGAATCCCAGTAACATCCTCCAACAGGGTGTTCTGCACGTCCCATGCTGGCCATGCCACAGCTTTTGGCACCAGCAGAGGAGCAGTCAGTGGAAGGAACACACTGCTCTCTTCTGCCCAGTCATTCCCTCCCTGCTCCCAAGTTTTTTGGATTTCTGGCATTTTCTAATGTTCATTACAACTCTCCCCTGTTTGCTTTAAGGGGTTTGTGCTATCCTGTATCAGCTTAGGTGAGGCCACTGTAATAATAGCAGTAGATAATGAAGAAATAATGAGCATTAAGAACTACCTTCAAATTAATCACAGCTTTATATATTTATTTCTAGGTACAACAGTGTCCCTCCAGGCTCCCTTATCTTTTTGGGTGCACCTGGAACTGTGAAAGCTTTAAACTTGCAAATCCAAACCTTTAACAGGATAAAGTTTTGCTTCAAACATGCCAGTATGGCAATAAAATAAAAAATAAAGAAGAAAAATCATGTTCTATATTTGGTCTTTGGTGCAGGAGGGGAAGGTTTGGGGAGCTTATAGGTTTGTACAGGAGCTGAAAAGCTTCTGCCTGCTTAGCAGCCTTCACTGCACTGTGTGCAGAAAGGAGAGAGCTGCTCCTGTTCCTGCCAGTGTGAGCACCAGCAGTGCCCCACCCCTGCTGAACGATTCTGCTGCAATGTGGACACTGGGCATGGATTTCCCCCAGTTCTACTCAATGCCTTTAAAAATTGCCTTTTAAGCATCTCTTTTCCTCTCTGAGAATAAAACTCGCCCTCCTCCTACCGCAGTTATTTGTGGGAGCTTTGTAAAGTGTCCAGGAAGGAGAACCATTTTCCCCCTTCACTCCTGGATGCTTCAAAATTCTAAAAAAAATTATATTTAATCACTTTCTTAGAAAACAATAGTGATGCCAGTGTGCCTGAGTTACAATGGGGTGTTGTAACCCCTCGGTTTGAGCTGGGACCAGGAACGAAGAATGGGATTTCACAGCATTTGGGATATGTCACACCTGACTCCTCAAGGTTTAACTTTTGACCAGGGCATTGCAGGCTCTCCAAGCTTATAAAAAGGATTTGTGCTACACAGTCCATCCTTTAGCTATTTGCAGCAAATCTGGGCACTGCACATGAGAAAAAGAAAAACCACAACAGCAATTCACTGACCCATGAATAAAATTTGATGAGGAGATGCCTCCATTCAGTCCTGACCACTTTTTCCATTTCCACCACACTCCCCAAAGTACCTGGTGGCTGACTGTGAGCAGTGAGTAAATCTGTGCAGAGGGCAGATATCAGGCGAACCTGCATTTAATGTGAGTGAGAAGCCCTAATGTGAGGGGTTAAACCCTCTGTTTTTCAATATCTTTTGGAATTCAAGAGCAGGTAAATGTACTAGTGAAGTCAAATCCATTTCCCATCTTTTTTTTTTTTTTTTTTTTTTTTTTTTTTTGGGAAGAGAAGACAAGGCATCCATGTGCTTTCTTGCAGGTTCAAAAAGCCAGGAGCCAGAGAGAGCTTCCAATCTGGTCATATTTATCATCTTTCCAACCTTGACTTTCATAGTACTCCCCAGTTTGAGCTCATTTTTCAGTGTTTGGGGTTGGCTGGAAGGTTTTCAGTTTCCATCAGTGCAGTAAGGAGGATGTTTACCCCCAGGTGCCCAGGAGTGCTCAGAAGAGCCAGGAGAAGCCTGGAGGAGGCAGTGAGACAGCAATGGAGACAATGAGGAGGGACAGCTGTGCCACAACACAGCCCTACCTGCTGCTTTTCAGTAATCACCCAACTGGGCTGGTTTTTCCCCCTCTCTCTCTCCTTTCTTGCTATTAAGATTTACGGGCAGGAAGGTGCCCAGCTGTGTCTGAGCTCAATAAACCTCTCGAGGCTGGTAAAAGCCAACGAGATGCTCTCCCCGCTTGTTAGCAGCAAGGAAGATGGAAGGAAGTGGGAGGAATCCAGAGGGTGAGGTTTTCTAATGCCTCACTCTTCACTGCCGAACCCAGAGCTATTTATGGTGCAATTATCACTGCAGACAGACTCCTTTATCATCCAGCCAATATTCTGGGTAGAAATCCTATTGCAGCCCAGCCACTCCATACATCATCGGGGCTCAGGCGATGGCCAGGTGAAGAGGTGTGCTTGCAGGAAACATATCTGCCAGAACTGCTGGGCCCTGGCATCCCTGCTCACCCTCTCTTTATGGCCAGGGAGGAGGCTGTGTCCTCCTGCCCTCCCAGCAGAGCCCAGTGCAGTGGGAGCAGGTGAGAATAGTGTAGGGTTGCTCTGCACAGTGATGCCAGTGGGAATTCCCAGGGGAATTTGCTCCTGTTGGGGCATGATGGAGGGGCTTTACTAGGAGCACAAACAAAAGCAAAGGGTCTTCTGGACTGAGCATGGTTCGGGGTAGCAGTGGAGGGAGAGGGACAGCAGGGAAGTGACAGGGGGCGAGTTTTGAATCCTCTGTGGTTTCACAGATGAGTCACGAGGGAGGGAGTGAAGCACCTTACACCCTGGCCATGTCTCTGAGAGCACTTCCCTGGGTGTCTGTGTGCCCCCCAGCTCTGGGGGCAGCCTCCTCACCTCCTGCCTGGCCCCATTGCCTGAGTCAGTGCTGCAAGAATCATCCCCCAGCACCCTCCTTGGGTGGACAGCACAGATCCACCAACTGAAATTTGCAGTCCCTTTTTTCTTTTTCCTCTTCCCAGAATTCCTTTTATCTAGAGAGGAAACTGCACCATTCTCCTTAGTCTGAGCTGGAATCCCTCCTGAAGTTTGTCTGCACTTCTCTGTGGAGCTAGAGGGTCTTGGAGCAAGCTGACACTCAGCCTGCTCCTGTGGCTGGTTTGGGACAAGACCAGATAAGATTGAGTCATAGATGAGACCAGTGAAGCAGGGTTTCCTCTTTAATACTCATCCTGACAATAAAACTGTGGTGTAGATTCTCTGCTGGCTGAGCATCCCCTTCCCATTAGGAAGATGCATTTTTTTATCCATTCATTTCTCAGATTCACAGACCTTGCCAGGACCTCGGTATATCTGGAATCCTCTTCCCCTGTGTCAGACGTGGGTGGTACTGGGCAGCTGCTGGTGGGAACGAGCAGGAACACACAAACTCAAGGTGCTGAGTCACGGAGCCTGATTTTCCTGGAGAAATGGACTAAACTCCCACCCACGTCACTGTTCCCACTGCCAGGGCAGAGCTGGGATGTGCCTTGGTCTCTACTCCACCATCTCCCCTTTATCTTTCATGGCACAGTGCTGGCAATCTATTTCTTATGGAATGAGCCTCAATACTTGCAAAGAGTGAACTTCTTGAGGCACAGGAGCTAAAATAACCATCACTCACACTGCCTGTTTACCTTCTAATTGTCACTGACTTCTGCCTTTTCACGTTCATGGTGCTTGAAAAGGGAAGAATAGATCTAGGCAATATAATTTAATACACCGAACATACCAGCTTAATTGCAATCCCCATAAGCCAGACACACAAAACTCTAAACAAATTTGATTAATTTATTTCAATTTGCACAAGTCTTCCTCTCAGACTGTAATTAATGGGGAGAAACAATTAAGGTAAACATAGCCCAGCTGAGAGAGCTGTCCTTGCTAAAAGTCACATTTTATTTTAGTAATGCTGTATTTGTAGAAGTTCCACAGTCTTAACAAGTTTCCCACTCCCTCAATATTTAATCAGTCCTGTAAATATTTTGCCTGGGCTCAAAGGGGTTTGTGAAATCAGGAATCAGCAGGGAAAGCCCAAATCACCAGTGGGCACTTGGGATGGATGTGGCTGTGGGCAGAGACTCGGGGGTTAATCCCTCCTCCAGGTGCTCCTGGGGGTTGAAAGGTGGCCCTGAATCAGGAGGTGTGGAGGGCTGGGAGGCAGCTCCTCGTTACTGTCCCAAATCCAGAGCTTCTCAGTTGCAGGTTGCTAGCATTGCTGGTGTGAGGGAGCTAAATGGGTTTGGAAAAGCCTTTGGAAAAAGGCTGTCACTGTAAATCAGTTTATTAATGGAGAAAATTGCCAACCATCCTGCTAAGGCAGCTCTGCCTGATGCATCATCCCAGATCTCCTGCTCCTGCTCGAATCAGGGCTTAGCTTTGCACAGCTCCCACGTGCAGCACAGCCAGGGAATGCCAGAGCAGCACCTCCAAAATGCCACTGCAGAGGAGACAAAGGCATTTGTCCAGCTGCCATTTGATCTCTGCCCTGGATCACCTTCAGCACATGCCTGGCATCACCACGCTTTGCCCTGTACAGGACAGGGGTGAATTTTCCCCCTCATGCAGCCTGGCCAGAGGAAGGGACAGCACCATCATGAGATCCCAAACACTGTCATGGTGTGATTTTTGGGGCTGTCCTGTGCAGGGCCAGGAGTTGGACTTGATGTTCCTCGTGGGTCCCTTCTAACTAAGGATATTCAATGTTTCTCCAGGTGAATAGGCAGGTCCCACTCTAACTGCTTCAGCAGTGACTTTGAGTCACTTTTTTTTCATCACTTGTCATTTTCCAGCTTTGAATACATCCCGTGGGTGAGTTTTTTGAAAGCGACGGCACATCTGTCTTCATTGCTTTCCTTTGCTTTTTTTTTTTCTTCTGAAAAAGCAGGAACAATACAACCCATCTTTCGTTGCACCAACTGGTATTGCTAAAGGGTGGAAAAAATTAGGTGCTGTTTTTTTTCCTTTTTCTTCCCACCTTCATTAACTTTAACATGTACTGTGCTCCTCTTCCAGCACGAACGTAGCATTGCTAGAGAAGAAAATCTTAGCTTGAACAATCTTGTGTTGATTTTCCATTCTCTCAAGTACCGGCTGGTCTAATTAGTTTGGAAATGCACCATTTGTTAAAGAAAGAGGAGGCACAGTCTGACACCTGCTGTATTAATTATTTACTTCTTTATCTAATTGCCTGCCTATGCTGTTAGATGAAGGAAGTTGTCACCCATGTCTCCATTTGAAGGTGTTGAACAGGAAGGGAGGAAATGGTGCTGTTGGGGAGGTCACGTTTTGGGGTGATGGAAGTGGGGCAAGTGCTAGAACTGGTTTACACCTGAACTAAACCATGGCACCAAGTGCCACATCCAGTCTCTTTTTAAACACATCCAGGGATGGTGACTCCACCACCTCCACCATTCCAGCACTTTATCACTCTTTATGTGAAAAACTTTTTCCTAATATCCAACCTATATTTCTCTTGGCTCAAGTTAAGACTGTGTCCTCTGGTTCTGTCAGTGTTGCATGGTGAAAAAGATAAACCCCACCTGAGCACAGCCACCTTTCAGGAGCTGTAGAGAGTGATGAGGTCACCCCTGAGTCTCCTTTTCTCCAGGCTGAACACCCCCAGCTCCCTCAGCCGTTCCTCACAGGGTGTGTGTTTGTTCCAAGCCCCTGATCATCCTTCGCTTCTCCTCAAGGGTCTCAGCGTCCTTCCCAAACTGAGGGCCCAGAACTGGACACAGCACTTGAGGTGTGGCCTCACCAGTGCTGAGTACAGGGCAAGGATGAGCTCCTGCTCCTGCTGGCCACACTGTTCCTGATACAGAGGATACACTATTCCTCATCCAGGCCAGGAGCCATTGGCCTTGGCCACCATGGCACACTGCTGGCTCACGGTCTGTGGGCTGTTGACCACCACCCCCAGGTCCTTTTCTGCCTGGGCACTGATGACGGGGAGCAGGACACCCCCAAATGTCCCAGTGCCTGCTCCAGTCCCAGCAGAGCAAACTGGCTGGAGTGGGGAGAGGAGCCTGCAGCACAGACCTGGGGTGCTTGGAGAGATGGACTCAAAGTGACCTGCACAGGGCTAATGGAGAGCTCAGGGTTGGGGCCAGGGCTGGGAGTAGGGCTGACTTTGGAGCTGAGAGAGAGAAACCAAGGCTCTGGCAACAGCAAATGCTGCTCATCCCTTCTGCTGTGCCTTCCTCCTCACCCGCACTCAGCCTCTTCCTGACATCTAGTGGGAGCAGGGCAACACGGCAAAGGGATCCTGGCAGCTCCAGGCTCTGGGGCACACACCAGGATGGGCTGCCAGAGCCACCAAGTGGGCTGGCACCAGCCACAGCTCACAGCTGGGCCTCAGCAGGGCACAGCTGCTCCTGCAGAGCACTGCTGGGGAGGAATTCAAGGTGTAATTCCTCATGGAGGCAGTTGTTATTGGCAAAGCAGGGGCACTGCTCTGAGGCATGGCATCTGTTTAGGGTTATCGTCCCTCTCAGAGAACTTGAGCCCTCTCCCTTGCTGCTGCAGCTCTTCCATGTTCCCAGCAAAGGTGCACAGAACAGCTGGGCAGTTTTCTTGTCCTTGTTCTGGATGGCACCTTTGGGAAGCAGAGGGAAGAGGAGATGGGAGCCAGAGACAGGTGAGAGCTGTCCCAGCAGGACACCACATTCCATGCAGGACCACCCTCTCATTTTAGACCCCATGCACATCTCCCTGGATCATCTCTCATCCCTAATGGCAGCTGTCAGAAGCTAACCTACTCCCTGCTCACAGCCCTCTGCTCATGGCTGCAAAGGCAGGACAGGGGCAGGTGCTGGCCACAGCATTTGGGGACATTGCCTCCAGGGTCATCCCACACTGGCCAGCATTTCTGCTGGGCTCATCTCCCATCCCATCCTTCCCCACTGCCTTTAGCTGCAATGACAGGCAGATTGGTCAGCTCATTCCTCAGTCCTCATAGCTCATTCCTCCTGTCTTGTTTCACACACATTCTGCGAGCAAAAACACTTTTTTATTTCCCCTTGTTGCCATTGCCTTTGCTGGACCATGGTCATTGGGCCTACTGTGCTGTTTGAAGACCAGGGTGTCACCTCTCCACGTGTCCCCAAATCTCCCTGGGGATGCCCAAGCACTTTTATTAATGAGCAGCTTAAAGTTAAACACCAGCAACCAAACAACAATAACAACAACAAATGTCTTTATTTCAATGACCTGAAAGAAAATGTAATTCCAAGAGCAAAGACAGTAATAAAAACCACAAATGTGCTCCAAGCAAACTGGAGCGATTTGCACAGATCCTTCCCAGAGCAGCCAGGCAGAGGTGGCTCTGGCCCCTGGCTCCTCCCCAGTGTGACAGAGCCACACTTCTCCCTGCATCACCCCCCTGCCACAGGGACCTCTCAGCCCTGGGGAAACAGCAGCTCAAGGGGCAGGTGAGGGGCTTGGGGTGGGGATGGCACAGGGTGAACCCCCACTGAGCCTGGGGAAAAGAAAGGCACTTCCCAAACTTCAGTGTCATCCTGCCACCTGCCCTGGGACGGCAAAGCATCCCTTCATCACCCACCCCAGCCCAATCTGACATCCCAGGGATATGGCTCCTTGGGAGTCCTGGTGCTCCTGGGCCAGCACCATGGCTCAAAGGTAGAGGAGCAAACCCAACTCTGAGCTGTCTTCAGCTGCCCTATGCTCACAGAGGTTCCTGGAGAGCCCTCTGCTCCTGGCTGCTGCTCCAGGGAGGCACTTTGATGGAGAGGAGGGACAGGGACTTCTCACTCCTGGAGACAGAAGGACAGGGAAAGGTGGTGACCCTGAGCAGGGACCTCTCTGGAGCTATGCCCACCCAGGCTCATCCAGAAACAACTGCAGTAAGGATAAGTGCCCTGATTTTCTCTCCCACACACACATCCAACAGCTCTCTGAGGGGGGTGTGCTGCCTTTGAGAAATGCAGGGATAAAATTCCAGAAGCAACGTTAATCCAACAACTAAGTGGATGTCACTCCTACAGTTGAACCCAAAGCCACTGAAATGATGGATGAAAGACAAAAGTCCCAGATCTTCAGGATTTCTCCTAGTCTGTCCAGAGAGTCTTTGCCTTGTGTCTAGAAACAAGCAGCAGCCAAGCACTTGCTCCCCTGACATGTGGTTTGTGGCCTGGGTCACTGATCCCTGCCTCTCCAGAGATTTGGATCCCTTTGACTTCTCTGTGCTCTTTTGGGGGATCCTGAACTATTCTGGATCCCAAGTGCAAGGGTCCAGCCTCGGCTGAGATCCTGATTTTCTCCTGAGGAGGCAGAAAGTTCACAAGAAATACTGAACAGGGGAAAATTTCATTAGTGAAGGAGCAGAAAGCCTCACAACAAAACTTCCAGACAACTCCCTTGTGCTATCAGCTCCTCCCAGCCCCCAGGCCAACCCTGTAACCTGAACCCAGCCAGGGTGGGGAACAGCAGCCTTTGGGTAGGGGGAAAAGCACCAAAGCTGACAGAATCCCCCCTCCCAGGGCACTTCACAGCATTGGAGCTGGCAGTGAGGGGAGTGGCTGGCAGGGTCCCAGGGGAGGGTCTGGCAAGCACAGCACCGAGCAGGGCAGTGGGAAGGGGTTGTCTGGACCTGAGAGCTTTCAAAGAGAACCATCTCCTCACCATGTGGCCATGGAGGTGGTTGGGAGCAAGACCATGAGTTTCAGATTGTTTAATTTAACCTGTCTTCTTGTTCAAACACAAACTGAGTCAAAGCTGTAAGCAGTGGCAGAGCCGTCACCTCCCAAGGCTGGGGGAAGCCTTTGGAACTTTGCTTCCCAGTGCCACCTCTCCCCAGCCTTTAAATTTCCTGTGTGAATCAGGATCATCTACCAAAACCCCAAAGGTGTCCTTCAAAGAGGAAAACCAAAACCGAGGCAATCCCTGCCCTCAGTCCTCTCCCTAAGGAGAATCCTCCTCAGTGCAGAAGCCACTCAGCGAGCGATTCTGGCTCTGGAGACACAACCCAGCTGTGCAGCCCAGTGTCCCCCTGAAGGATCCAGGTTCCCTCTGGTGGCACCAAGCAGCTCCCGGGGTGGCACGGACGGCACAGTGTCGCTGCCAGCACTGGGCAGAGTGCGCCCAGCTCATCGCCCAGGTCACTTTTTTGGGGGATGCAGCGGGGGGGCTCAAACCACACGCAGAGCGTGGAGGAGCACACAGAGAATGGCGAGGGTGGAGTCCCAGGGAGGGCAGGGCAGGGCAGGGTGGGCTCAGACGCGGCCCTGGGGCAGGAGGTGGCGCGGCGGGGGCTGCTGCAGCAGGGCCGTGAGGATGCGCTGCAGCTGCGACAGGCGGGCGCGCAGCGACGTGCAGGACAACAGGCTCAGCTGGTAGGACGGGTCCAGGGGCAGGATGGAGATGAGCCACCAGCACCACGTCGGGCCGTCTGCCGAAGCCTGGAGAGGAGAGAGGGAGAGACCCCCGCGTCAGGAGCTGCGAGGGGGATGCAGGGGTGGCCTTCAGCAGCATCGCTGATGGCAAACAGTTGTTCTTGTCAGGACAGCAACACTGGCTTCGGCCGAGGTACTCATCTGAACAGCCCTTTTGTTGACCCAGCTCAAAACTGCTGGACAAACTAATTCAATTTCCAGACAAGCATTCCCCAGGGAGCATCCAGATGCAGATGTAGCTGGTAAAATGTCTATACTAAAGAGACAATGAAATATCTTGTGCATTTCCTTGCTTAAGCCGGTGCTTTTTGCAAACACAGGCCAAATCCTGCATGGCCAATGTTTTTGGGACATTGGCCATCACTTGAAGAGGTGAGGTGCAGGCCAGGCAGGCACAGCTGTTGGGCACTGCTGTTGTAAAGTGGCTTTTCTATAACCTGAGCCAAACGAAGAGGGAAAAGCTTGATTCAGCTGAAGGAGGGTGAGTTGTTTTGTAATTCCTGAGCACATCATTAACCTGACTTCTGGCCCGGACAGCCTTAGCCTGGGACAAGCCAGCAAGAGTATATTTATAACGATCCAGAGAGGAAATGCTTTCTTAAAGGAGTGAAATTTAAATTTGGGGAATTTTTTTTTCCTTCAGAATCTAAATTTGTCAGAGCAGTATAATAAGCAAATTCGATCCTGTCTTCTCAACTCCTTACCTCTGGCCAGCTATGACAATCTCAAAGGATCACAGTGAGAAAGGGGACTGCAGGCTCAACAAGCTGTAAGATTGATCTCTTTGCCAATTTGTTTGATTTCTTTTTCCTGAAGTGTTTTCAAACACACACAGTTCAGTTTCTCAGTTCTCATTTAGAAAAAGACTCTAGGAAAGATTTTTAGAACTCAGTGCTCAGTTTCCAAGAACAGTTTAAAACCATAAAGAAACATCAAGCAGTTTTGCAAAACAAGCCCTACTAACTCTCTGAATGAGATATGCAGTAATAGGGGTGAAAAACTGGATTTTTTTTGTTCATCCTGCAGGGGAAGCCGAGTAGGGAAGCAGGGTGGTTAGTGCAGGAACAGCACTGCTTCAGAGGCTCTGTTTGGTGCATCCCTTCCCTCTGGGCATTACCTGGATGTCCTCTTCCTTCTCTGGCAGTGGTCCATGCTGCATCAGAATGTGCCTGGAGGTGAGGTCTCCGTGCTCGCAGAACCGCTGGGCCAGGCGATAGGTGCTCTCGTGCAGGCACTGCAGCTCCTGCAGCTCCTCCCCAGACACCTGAACCCCAGCAAGAGGGACAAAGGTGTCTGTGGGGATCTGTCCCACTGCAGCCCAGGATTTTGCCCAGCCCTGCCCTCACCTTCTTGTCCTCCAGGTACTCGATGTCAGCGGTGTGGTAGCCGTCCCTGTGCCCGCGGCTCAGCACCCGGAACCGCTGCCGGCCGATGGTGTCCACCAGGGACCTGCCGTCGGCCAGCAGCTCCACCTGACGGATCTCCAGCAGGCAGCCGTAGTCAGCAAAGCTGCAGGGACACAGGGACAGAAAACAGGGGCTGAGCTGGGGTAATGGGTGGTAAGAGAACTGCTTTTCCTAAAGGTACCGTCTGCAAAGCAGGAAAAGGCCCAGGAACAAGATGTCAGGGCAGGGGTAAATTCAAACATTCAATCAAGTCTCCTCCCAGTGCTCACCAAGAGGAGCTGAAGGTCACAGCCAGAGAAACATGGAGCTCAAAGACATCCTGAGTCAGAAGCTGTTTGAAGAATTGTACTGAACTGTATTTGACAGCTACCACTGGCTCTGTCCAGCTCCAGTGCTGGCCTCATTCCTTGATCCCATTTCACCCTGCACTGTGGGGAACACACCACCTCCCTGCTGATTTTATCTGCGAGATGGCACTGACAGGAAATCTTTCAGAACTGCTCAGTATTTTAGACATTCGGGGCTGGAGCAGAAAGAGGCAAATCATCTGGGGCAGGGGGAAGCGTGCCCAGGAGCTCACCTTTTCCCGTTCTCATATATGCACATGCCAAACCTCCTGGTGCCGCTCTCCTGGCACCGCCGGATCATCAGGCGGTAGCGAGGCTCAAAGACGTGCAGAGGGCAGGGGATGCCAGGGAAGGACATCGTGCACACAAAGATGGGGATGTTCTTGGTCAGGCTGAGGGACAGAAGGAGAAACCACTGTGACACCTCCCCAAGCAAATCCCATCCCAATGACTCTGCATCAGCTGCTCCCCTAAACCAGCTGTGTCCTTAACCACACAAGAAGTGATGCTCCAGCACAGAGCAACACTAAAGCTCCCACTTGGCTCACCAAGAGACCAAGGACAGATTCTGCCCACAAAACAGCTCCTTGCAAAGATGGTCCCTCACGCCCAGGTGCCTCATGGGGCATGTCCACACCCACACAGCACAGCTGCAACGTGGTCCTGGAGGTGGGACAGACATCACTTGAGCAGAACCAAGCCACAGCAATGGTATGGGGTGTGGAGAGCCCTATCAGACCCCTTCCAGTCCCCATGTGCACCCCCACACACAGAAGCAGTCCCTGCTTACTTGGAGAGCTCTGCCATCTCCGCCCGGTGCAGCTCCCGGCGCTCAGCCAGCTGTGTGGGGAAGGTGGCCAGCATGATGTCCTGCAGCAGCACTGTGGGGCTGTACCTCCCAGCCTTCAGGTACTGAAAGGAATTAGACCCAAAAATAGGTTGGAGAAGAGCAGGGAGGAAGCCCTGAGGCCCTGCTGGACCCTGAATCACACTCACTTTTATTGGAACTGAAGATAATTTTAGACCAGAGAAAGTCAAGGATAAAACCTATCAGGGGATGTTGAGCCACTGAGCAGGATGGGATGTCAGCTCCACTGAGACCTCCAGACACAGCTCTGAGCCAGGGCCCGTCCAACACAGCATCCTGTCTCTGACAGTGATGCAGCCCTTGTATGACAACCTAATTTCCCTGATGGCCTCATCCAAATCCCTTTTCATTAAAGATTAAATCAAATCTCCAGGCTAACAGGTTTTCCATCCATTTCCATTTTTTAAAGTCATTAGCATTTTCTTCTCTCTCTCTCTCTATCTCCTCTCCTGTTTACAATCTCACTAAATCACTGTGGCATCTTGTAGAAATGAATCTCTTGGTCTTAATTATCAACTGTCTGGTCATTCCCATGTGAGTGGAGCTGACACTGCCGTGCCAGGGAGCTGCTCAAGAGCACTGCACCTTCCCACCTAGCCCTGGGCACACAGCCAGCAGCTGGAGCTGGTTCCCAGCTCCCCCTCGGGCTCCATCCCGTGGCACTCGTGCCCTCACCTCTCTCAGGCTCTGTTTGCAGAGGGGGCAGTTGGGCCGGTGGTCCAGGCAGCGTTCCAGGCACTCCTTGCAGAAGGTGTGGCCACAGGGCGTCGTCACCGGCTCGAAGAACATCCTGCAAAGGATGATCAGAGTCAATGGATTGCAGAGAGCAACAAAGGGAAAGGAGCACAGATAAGTCTGGCACAGAGAGACTTTAATTAGCCCTTTAATTAGGAAGTCAGGGCTCAGACTGCTGGGCTTGCACAATGATGTAAGATGAGAACTGTTCCAGGCCTGAGCTCTGCTCCCTCCCCCTCTCTGCAGGGTCTCCATGGAGCCCCAGCAGACCCCATCAGTACACACATAGCACCCCTTGATCCTGCCAGGTTTGTGGTTCCCCAGACACCCGCAGTGGTGTGTAATCCAAAGGGCAGTGACAGGAAACCTCCTCCTGCTCCCCTGCTCCAGGAGCAGAGCCAGCAGCAAGTACTCAAGTTGCTCACAGGTAGCTCCAGGATCAGACATTAAATTAACGTCTCAAGAAAGCCCTGACTCCTCCTAAACACTGTTTCTGTCTTTCAAAAGAGACCCAAATTCACATAATTCAGATCAGATGCAGCCTCAAATCTCCCTCCCCCATGCACAGAGCTGGAAAAAGCTGCCATGCAGGACCTTGACCAACCTGCATGTCTGGCAGTGCAACACCCACGCAGCTCTCTGCCAGCAGCTGCTTGCACAACTGCTCCATGTCCTGGGACACACCAGGAGTAACAGCCTGGCTTCAGCATGCCCTGTGGCAGTGCAACACCAGTCCCTCCCCATCTGAGCCAGCAGACAAACACAGGCTCTATCCCGTTCCCTTTTCCACCTGCACCAGGCAAAGAGCTCTGAAATGCTCCCCTCTAGGTGTGCAATATCCCCAGCACGGAGGGAGTTTCCCTGGGCAACACTTTCCTGTTCCAGCCTGCAGGTACAAAGGGCAACCACTGCTTTTGGTCTTTGACCCCACTGAACATCCCCACCTCCACATCTCTGTCCCAAGGGATGCAGCCCCAGTGATGCTGCACCCTGAGACAGGGTGTGCTCCTGCAGCCGGCAGGGTGTCCCATGGCCCTGCCTTCCCCTCTTATCTGTACAAAAACCTACATCTCAGCAGTCCTCAGGACTGAGCTTGCTATTAAGATGTGAAGAAAGATGCACATCAGTGAAGAAAACCCAGCAGGTGCCAATTCTTTGTCCTAAAAGCTCTCCTGCAGGAGAACTCACCGTATGCAGAGGGAGCACTCCAAGTCAGATATGCTCAGTGACTCTCCAAGGCATGGTTGGGTACACTTTGCTGCTGCTGTTTCCTCCTTGTTATCTAGTGGTAAAAGAGAAGACAATCCCCCATTTCAATATAGGAAATTGATCTTTGCTTTCTGACCTCATTCTGAGGCATAACTGCCCCACAAAGTGCTTTCAAAGGGTCAAAGAAAAACAAAATCACTAGGAAATGCAACATAAACCCCTCTATTAAGCCATCTGTGTTCATCCATAGCTGATGTGTCAGTGGGTCTCATGGTACTTGGCAGGGGAAGGTGATATCTCCTCCTTTTGCAGGCAGGGAAACTGAAGCATTGGGCAGCAAAGTGGCCCAAAAAGCTCCAGGATGGAAATCTCTGGAGACCTGCCATGAGCCATCACTGCTTTATGCAAACCCAGGCAGGTGGCAGCCACCTGGCTGGAACTGATGGCAAATTAATGCTGATGGAGGTGCTGCTTCCCCAGTTCATGGCATGTCCTGCCCCCACATGGAAATTTAATATAAACTAAAACCCATCTGAACACATAGGAACCAAAGAAAGCCTCTCCCTGACCACACAGGGAACAAGCAATGGCTGGCTTTAGCAAGAATTTGTCAGCAAGCTGCAGGCAAAAGTTTGGTGTAAGTTCACCTGCTCACACAGGAGGATCAGGCGGATCCTCCCCACGTGCATGAGAAGCAGTGAATGCCCCAGCCAGAGCTGCCCCATCATATGCCCCTGAGATATTTGTTTGTTGAGCTGGACACAATGCAAACACCACATTTTCAGTGCCAAAATGGATTTCAAACAAGTATTTTGCATGACACAACGTTGTGGTACCTGTGATGACACTCACCCAACAAGCCCTGGCCCTGAGTCTCTGCCGAAGTCTCTGGTTCTGGCTCCTGTCCTGGCTGGGAAAGGATGGCTGTGTCCTGCCTGTGCTCAGACCCAGCACCCCCTCGGCCATCTGCAGGCTCTCCCTGCTGATCCTAGGCACAGCAAGATGAAATTAAGTCCAAACCCTCTTCTCTCTCTGAATGCACAGCCCCATCTGTCCCACCAACCCCGATGGGAGGTTTTCTGCTGTGTCGCTGTACATCTACATCTTGCATCTGCAGGACAGCAGGAGAGTGGCCCTCAGACATTGCTGCCCATCACACGGTTAAAACATGGGTTCACTCTGACCAGACATGCCAACTGCTGTTTGGGTGTATCTGAGCCCATCTTCTGAATTCCCTCCTCTCTCCAAGACTGCTAAATTATTTTTTAGAAGGCAAAGAGGAACATAAAAACTTCCTTAACGGCTGCTAATGGTCTGAACTATTCTCAAATGTGTCTTTTAGATGAAAAAAAATTGAAACTCACTTTTTTCCTTTTTTTTTTCCTTGAGTGTAGTGAGATGAATAGAGAGATAAAGTCTCCTCTGTTTTCTGAGTCCCCACAGCATCAGCCCTGATGGCACTGCTCTCCCACCCTCCACCAGCTGCAGATTCTCATCCCAGCACACAACCAGGCTACATGTCCTGCACAGCCTCCTCTCATCACACCTCTTTTCCCATCCCTGGGCAACTGGGATGTCCCAGAGGGACATGAAATCTCCTTGAAGACTCAGATATTGCAGGCTCTTACCTGAGCTTGTGTGGCAGATGGGAGCACTGGGCTCCCTCCATCAGCCTGGGAAGCAGCTGAGCTCAGGTGAACATCACCCAGGTGTGCAGCCGTGCATGGCTGAGGAGCATCAGCTTCCATGATGATCTGCAAAGACAAAGCAAGGGCTGGCGGATGCTAGGAGGAAAAAGCAAGGAGGTGGGGGGCTTCCAGGCTCCCTCTTTTTCCCCAAAGCACCCTTCTGCTCACTGCAGGAAGTGTCTGTGCTGGCTGAGCACACTGTTGAGTCCCTCAGAGGACAAGGACATCTCCCTGTGTGATGTGAGAGCACAGGAACATGGCAGAGCCCACACACCTTCTCCATCTCTCTCTGAGCCAGCTGGAAATGGGGACTGAGTGTCAGGCAGTGCTCCCACGCCAGCAGGGCTTCAGCTCTCTGCCCCATCTCCAGAAGCACCTTCCCTTTCCTGAAGAAGGCCTGCAGAGCAGAAAATACATGTCGTGGCTATGACACAGTGACCAGCTCAGCATGTGCCCCATCAGCTCCTATGCCAGCCCCAAGTAAATGTCCCTTTGCCCCCTGCCTGCTCCCATCCCAAGCCAAAGCACCTGGACATGTTGCTGCTCCCCTGATTAGATCTGCCTAAAGAAAACCAGCACTCTCCAAAGTGCAGCAGTTGCAAAAGCCAAGCCTAGGGAGAGTTGGATGAGGAGTGAAGGATAGACACAGTGCCAGACCTCTCCTGTGAGAGCAGCACAGCACCTGCCACCTTGATTAGCAGCCCAATGGGTCTGCAAAGTGCATTTCTGAGCAGGATGAATCTAATGGAGAATTGAGGAGAGGGGGAAGCTGCTCCTGTGCAGTCAGGTTTGGCTCCAGCCCGTGTGGCCCTCACTCACCTCGTGCTCTCCAGGCTCAGCCCTGCACACAGCATCCAGGTCCTGCAGTGCCTGTGGGTACTGCCCCAGGGCCACCAGGGCCTCTGCCCGGCACAGCCGCAGGGAGCTGCAGTCCAGGGCTGCAAGGAGAAATGTGTGACATCAGCCCTGGTGGGCCAGGGGGGCTGGGTGAGCCCGTGGAGAGGCCACCACAGTGGGACAGTCCATGTGCCACTGCCTCAGGAAGAGCACAGCCTGCAGTGCTCTTCATCAGGAGACACTGGCTCTCTAAGCCTCTGCAAGGAAGTTATTTCCCCTAAATAGCCAGTTTTAAATTGATTAAGGCTCTTCCCTTTGTTTTCTCCCCCTAAATAGCCTCAGCCAAAAGGCCCCACCACTGCCTCAGGGCTCAGCCATGCTGGGATCTGGGCTTTCATCCATCTTTTTGGGATGTATCAAAAAAGCTCTACCCTACACATACAGGGCTGTGGCCAGAGCAGGCTCTGTGATGTGACTCAGCCAGCAGAGTCACAATAACATGTTACCAAACAGGACTGCACTGCTGGATACCTGAATTTCCAGACCCACCTGACTGTCACTGCTCTCCTGGAGCAGATGAGAAGCCAAAGGCGTGTAAGAATCTGCCTGCAGCACATGACCTGGGGCTCCCAAGTATGAGAAAAGGCTGAGATTTCCCAAAAATGAAGAAGAGAACTGAAGATCCAGTTCCTTGTCAGCAAGATGTCACTGATGGGGTGTTAAGGTGCTGGGGGGGCACAGGTCCCATGGACATTGCAAGTCATGACACCAAGCATTACCTGCCTTTTACTAAAAAACAGGCAGTGAGATCATTTTCTTTCCTGCCTCAGCAAAGCACATAAAGACCTTCCTTCCTATCAGCACTGCCAGTGGCAAAATTGGGTTGGGGGATGCTGGGGAGAACGAGGAAGCAGCACCCCAGGAGCCCACACTCATGGAGTAACCAGGTGTGGTAATGTTTGTGGGTTTGAAATGCAGAGATGCCCGGACCCACCCCGTTATATCACAGCTCGTGGAGGTGACCTACATCCAGGGCAGTGCTGGTGTTCAGCTCAGGTAACAGGTCTGTGCATCCAGCCCTGCATCCCCCAGCTCTGAGCATCAGCTCAAAGCTGCTGAGGGTTGGGGCTGGGGACTTGTTGCTTCCTGGTCCATTTGGGGAGGCCTTAATGAAGGTCATGCAGGTCCTCCCACGGGCTCCCAGTTCCCTGTGGGATGATGGTAGGTCCAGAACAGGTAACTTGTGGTGGCCTGCAGGATGCTGGCACTGAGGCCAGCCTCGTATCATAAATTAAGCACCATTTGCAGGCACTGCTGCTGCATTTGCTGTGGCAAATGTGGTCTGGGCAACATCACCTTGCTGAAGGGCCAGGAGCTCTCTCAGGGGCAAGCTGTGTCCCTGCTGGCTGGCAGCTGATCAGCAATCATCAGGAAACATCACTGTTGGTGATGTCTCTCCTGCACTTCCAAACCCAGCAGCATTTCCTCCTGGCCCGGTTCAACCACAGTGCTGATGCAGCTCTGCCAGCAAACTGCAGGTCAGGACTGGCAGCTCCATGACAGCCAAGTGCAGGAAGCATCTGCCCATTTCCCTGCCTGCCTCTGCTGTCACCCTGCCCAGGCACCCACCACTTCTTATCACAGAGGAGCAAACTCTGCCATGGCTATTGCCTCTTCGTCCCCATGCCCAGGATGGAGCACAGCAAGACTTTGCTCCCTGCCTAACCCAGAGAGCAGCAGAGCCAGGCACAGCCACTCCTGCACCACAAGCTGCACTGGCCATGCTGGGCTGTGCAGCAGAGCATGGTCCCTGGGAGCCTGTTTGCCTTTGTAATATTAGCCAACACTTTTCCTCAAGTGAGAAAACATGGGAACTTGCTGCTCAGTACCCCATCCCACAAGCACCCATTCAGAGATGGAATATCCCAGCCCCTGACAATGGGTAGGGATGAAGAAATAGGTACAAAGTCTAGAGGATTATGTTCCATGTGGGCAAACCCATTCAAACATTTGCACAGCCCAGCAATAAAGCAACTGATTTGAAAAAAAAAAACAAAAAACCCACCACCCCAGATGTGTAAAACAGGGCAGTGAATTCTGCATTTCTCTGCTGCTGCAGCTATTTTTGATCTATGATATCATTACACACCGGGGCCATCAGCCAGCTGGCAGCCTCAGAGACTCACCAGCCTCCACGCTCCAGGCATGTCAGAGGCCTCCTGTGCTACACATTACACTGCATTTTTCTGTTGTTCACTCAGAAAGAATGAAGATTAAAAGTTCACAGTTTATTTCCATCCAAGCAAATCGAGCTGCTCTATAAACTGGGCTGAGCAGGGCACTGCAAAGTGACCCATCACACCGCACTGAACCACAAATAAAACATGCCCATGGGTCAAACATTTATCGGTGGTTCTGTTTCAAAGTGAAAGGCAGCCCGTAAAAAATGTGCAGCTGAAAGCTGGCTGCAGGAGTTGGAAAACACATCCTGAAAGCACCACCCACGTGGCTGAGCCTGGCAGCCCCAGCAAGCGCAGGTTCACTGGAGCTGAGGCTGTGACTGCAATTTCCTCGTTGCCCTCAGCCAGACTTTTCCTGTCTTTCGGGGAACAGAACGTGCGGGGAAGAGTGAGGACAGAGTTTGCAATGTTTCCTCGTTATGCTAGCAAAGGATTTTTAAAGGAAAGTGTAACTGTACACCCCAACCAGGCAAAAGCCTGGCAAATGAGTAGTAGAGGAGTGTGCATGTGCCTTTCCTCCGAAGGAGGGTGTGCAGGGAGACACGGATGCCTCTGGAGGTTGCATAAAAGGACCTGTTCTCTGCTGCCAACACCAGGATCGACCGGTCCGCTTAGCGCTTCGTTTCCAGGCTTACCTGCACCTCTGGCACTTGTCTCGCAGCAGGCGATGAATAAGAGCCTTCGCTGCGGGAGGAGAGCTCAGTGCTGTCATAGAAACGACGCGCAGAAAGGAAATTCTGCCTCCGTCGCCCCAGCCCCCTGTTCCAGACGCATTGTATAACCCCTTTTATTTACTTTCCAAGAAATCCACTTAGAGCCACACATTAAAGCAGATCAAACCCCACACCCCCACCCCCCCGCCGCGGGCCAGGTCCTGGCCCAGCAGGCAGATGTCTGGCCAGAGCTGGCTGCAGAAGGGGCCGGGCCGGGCGCTGACCTGCACGATGGGGCTGGCACAGGAGCTCTGCCAAGGCTGTGTCCTCGCCAGGCTCTGGGGGAGAGGACGTGTCCATCCCCGACTGGACAAGTCCCAACCACTTTACATAATGGTCACCTCCTGGGCAGAGCTCTTTCTCTGACCCTGAAATACTGCCGGGCTGCAAGATGTGAGTATCTGCTGCTCTTCCCCCTCCACAAGCACGTGGCCGATGGGACACAGGCAGGGGACGAGCACCGCGGTTTGTCGGGCACCCCATCGCTCCCAGCACCTCGGGACATCCACGGATATGGAAGAATTCAGCATTTCCCCTTCCCATCCCCATCCCCACCAGCCCTGCCTTACAACACTTCCAGATTCCCACGTCTTCCAGCTCTGGACCGTGCAGAGCTGCAGGGACACGCTGACCTACATTGTTACCCACACCGGCACTCGCCTGCTGTAAAGCCCATCCCGTGCATCCCCGTCTCTGGGGCTGCTGGGCTGGCCCCTCGCAGCCCGCACCCACCATCCTCACTCCCAGCCCCGAGCCCGGTGTCCTTACCCAGCTCGACCCCTCTCTGCGCCATCCGCAGCGCCTCCCGCGCGTCCCCGCGGGCGAGGCGGTCCCGGACGCGCTCCGCCAGCGCGGCCAGCCGCCGCTGCCGCGGCACGCACCGCTCCAGGACCCCGCACAGCACCACGCTGCACCGCGCCGCCCCGATGCCCGGCAGCTCCAGCCGCTCCTGGCACAGCGGGCAGCGGGACCCGCCGAGGCACGGCTTGCAGAAGGAGTGACCGCAGGACGCGGTCACCGGCTCCCAGAGGAGCAGGCGGCAGCAGGGGCAGCGCAGCAGGTCCAGCCCGAGCGGCGGCCCGGACGGGCTCTCCGCGGGCGGAGAGGAGCCGCGGCTGGAGGGGCGGCTCATGGCGGCGGTCGGGGCAGCTGTCCCTAGAGCCGGCGCTGCCCGCGCATCGCCCCGCTCCGCCCCGGCCGGCCCGGGGCTGCGGCTGCCGGCCCGGCCCGGCCGCCGGAGGGACCCGGGGCAGGCGCCGGTGGCGGGGCTGCCCGGGCCACCATTGGCCGCCGCCGCCCGGCCGCCCCGCCCCGGCCGCGTTTCGTAACGGAGCCCGCGGTACCGGGGGCGCCGCGGGGCAGGGGCGGGGGACCGGGGCCCGGCGGGGCTCGGTGCGCGGGTGGCGCCGTCTCCCGAGCCGGGCTGCGGGGGGGCTCCGCTGCCGGTTCCCGGGAGGCGGCGATGCTGGGGCGCTCCGGAGCAGCCGGGGCGCGGGTACGAGCCGGACACCGCGAGCCGGGCGAGGAGAGCTCCGCGCCAGATGGGCACGGGCGCCCAGGGGGTCTGGGGCACCCCGAAGCCGGACCGAGGTGCAGAGTGCTGGGAGTGTTTCGGGGTGCCCCAGAGTGGGGCCATGGCAATTTGGAGCCAGCCTGGGGTATCCGAGATGCTGTGGAGCAGGGCTGGGGCTCAAGTCCTGTGGGGGTGCTCTGTGATGGGGACAGGAGGGTGGGATGCTGCAGAGTGGCTGGCACAGGATACGTGCGGTCCCTCAGCTGTCTGAGGCTCTCCAGAGTGGGAGTGGGGTGCCGGCTGTTGTGGTGCTCCAGAGCAGGGCAGGCTGGTGAGGCTGGCTTGCACCCGGTGCCTCTTTGCATTTACTCTCCATGGAAACTCATCGCGTTTGGGTGCAAAGCAGCACTCTTCCAACGTACACGCGAAACTGCATCTCCCTCAGATGCTCTGCTCACACAGAACTGAATGAATTCAGACCCTGTGTGTGGACAATCCTCTTCCCACTCACAGACCCCCAGGATGGGCTCGGTGTCACAAGGGAGAGGCATCCCCTCACCACACAGTCATACAGCAAAAAGCCAGCAGGTGGTGAGAAAAACAGCTGAAATCTGTCACTTCTGGAGCTTAGTAGATCAGAATTTATATAAGGATTACACACATTCCCCAAGGGCTCGTTTGTGTGTCCCCAAAAACAACTCAAACCCATGCACACACTGGCAGGGCTGCTCAGGGAGGGAGATCACCAGTGGGACGTCAGTGCTGGTGAAACCCATGCCCCACTGAGGGAGTGGCTGGGGGAGGTTTGGGCTGTAGAGCAGGTTTTGTTTCCAAATCTATTGCAATTACATTAAACGGCTCGTAAGTGGTTTTAAAAGCTCAACAACTAAGCATTTGAAATGGGTTTGATAGGCTTCATTGCTTTCTCCGTTATCTTTTTAAGTGATCCCTCCAGACTGGAGAAATCTCAGGTGACATTTGGTAACACTGCCCTGAAAAGCTGAGCATGGCATTAGGGACAGTGGTCACCCCGGGAGCATTGGAGTCTGTCAGGGACTCTGCCCAGCAGGGGACATTTTCCATGTCCCCATCTGCAGGGTCAACCTTTAGCTCCCCCCTCCCCGCTGCCTCAGAGGACCTTGCACATCCCTTCCCCCAGCAGTTCTCCCATGGGCCAAAGCTCATTCACACCACACACTCTCCTTTCGTGGTTTGGTTCTCACCATGGTTTGTTTTTCCACCAAAACCTGGCTATTGACTAAAAAAAAGATTGCCACCAGGAGGGTTTCAGCCTCAAAAAGGGCACGTTCCTGCCTCGTGAGTCATGAAATGAGGGTGATTTTAGCCAACATTGGAGCAAAGTGTACAATAACCTGTTTGAGTGGCTCAGCCTGGGAGCAGCAGCCCTTTGCCAGGGGCAGCTGCTCTCAGGTGAGGAGCACAGCATCTTTCATCACCCCAGCCAGTTCCTGTGGGAGACACCAGGCTGTTCACCTGGAGCCTGCCTCATTCTTTACCTCACCTCCTGATTCACTCCACAGCCATGTGTGGGCTCTCCAGCGCCTCACAAGCAGAGCAGAAGTGCTGCTGCTTTGCATAATACAGTTTAAAATCAATCAACCACGACACACGAGGCCATAGCAAACCAGGCTTCATTAGCACCAGTGTGCAAGAACATTTTGTTTTCTTCAATCTGTCCAGAGCTGAGCTGGTTCAGAACTCTGAATGCTTTCTCTTGTCACTGCCCTGTTTGTGCTGACTCACTACATAGCTGAATAAGGAAAAAAAAAAGCTTTAAATGCTTAGTGCTAACCATTCAGCTGGCCAGATGAGAACTTCGCATGTTGCATAACACAGGACAGACCACATTGTATGTAGGAACTATTTGCAAAGCACAGCTGGATTTTTTTTTTTTTTTCACTTTAGATGTGGGAAATATCCCAGGGTCAGTGCAGGATGAGGAGTTCCAGGTGCTGCTGCAGCTCCTCCTCTGGCTCCCAGCCACACGTCTGCTTGTGCTCCGGCTCCAGCACAGCCTCATTAATGTGGTCCAGACTGCTGACAGCCCAGCATTGGGATCAGGGATTGCACACCAGCTGTGTTTGCTCATTTTTAGTGCATAAATATTTGTTGCAAGCATTGACATTTGTTTTTGACACATTAGGGTTTAAGGAGTGGCTCTGAGGTGACGGCACCTTCCCAGTGTTGCCTTTTTTTTGTTCAGAGAGGAGGCCTGCGTGCTCCTGAGGGTGTCTTCAAAGGCACCACAAGCACTTGTAAACAGGAACATGCACCCTGAATGTCATGACCCCTTTTCCACACTGCTATCCCTGCTCTACCCACCAGTTTCCTCCAGCACCATCAGACCTGAAAGTCCTGTTGCACAGAGGTGAAACAAGTTCTGCCATTTCTAAACCCACACAAGGAGGAAAGCATCAGAATCCCAGCCAAGGAGGGGGAGTGTTGCTATCAACAAGGGCCAGCACTGGGCTCACAGTGGCATGTCCAAGTGCCAGGCAGCCTGCTGGGTGATCAGGCAAAGGGCCTCAGCACCTGTGCAGGCACACTTGTGCCCCAGCAGTGCTGCACCTGGATCCTGGCTGTCTGCAAGCCTTGAGAGTTAGCCTAAGGAATTATTTTTACTCCTCAGTACGTGCCTGTAACATGCAGGGAGTTATTTGCATCATCCCCCCCTTCCCCTCCCCACCCCCTCCCCAAACCTGTCAACAAACACATCAGCTTCCTGGAATTTTTCTTTCTTTCTTTCCATCATAGTATTTCTAGATCCAGGATGTTATTCAACCACCACATTTCCCCATTTGCTACATGTGGTTCAAAGCCTTTCCTGGGAAGTGGAGCAAAGGGAAGTGGAAGCAGGTGGTGTGGGAGACTCTTTGTCCTGAGCTCATCTTTTATAACCTGCATCTTTGCTCTCAGGTCTCTGTGAGTAGTTGGGGAGCTGCTGCTGGTTTTCTCTTGGTGGAGGCAGGCAGACTGCCACAGTGCTCTGTGAGGGCTGGGATTCGAGTTCTGCACTGTGCTGACCAGAACTGGGCAGGAAGCAATCATATAAATTCCATGGTATTGTTCCCAAGTCCTGAAACTCTGCAGCTTCAGTGCTCAGAGGAGTCCTGACGCTCAGTACAGAGGATCAGCTGTAAATAGGGTCGGGGGATTAAGAAGACTTTAATATTTTTTCCTTCTGACTCATACAGGCTTTGCCTGAGGCAGCATCATTCCTAGAGAAATGAGTTGACTTTCACATGTATTGGTGGGACAGAGAGCTGCAAAGGAGCATTATCTCATTGTTCATGTAACTAGGCTTATGCCTGTACTCCTGGAAACTGGAGAGTCACAGCAGGACAGCCCAGATTCCTATCTGGCTCATTTCAGTCTCTCGAGCCAAACATCTTGGCAAAGACGTTGGCAGAACATTATCAGTCAGCCTTGGAAGCAAGTCCCACATACAATAGATGGAGATGTCTTTTTCCACAGTATGGGCAGTCATGTCCAAACCACATACCCCTGAGGACAGAATACAAAACCAGACCAGAACTGTCCCCATTATCCTGGGGGGAATCCCTGGGATGGGTGACAAGACCATGGGCTGTGGTGCAGGGTGCTGTAAGCTTGCCTCAATGCCTTGCAATTGTTTTATTGGTATTTTTATTGAAGCTGAAGATCCTCCATCTATAGGAACTCCCAAGGAGGCGTCTGAAGTCAATAGTGCTTGTTCAGCACCTAAAGTATGTTATGGATAACATAACAAAGTGATTAAAGGAGGAAAAGTCATAACAACACAACTCCCTGAGGACACCCCTACATTGCAGCAATGTCCACCACTTCCAAGTAGATTGATGTCCAGAGGAGCTGCATCCCCATGGGCCAGACCTGGAGGTCACATCACCCTCTTTATCTTCTGGATGGGGAGAGCAGATTCATAATCAGCCTTTCCTGCAGGGCAGACAGAAGCTGCCCACTTCACAAGCTGCTGTGTGTCCGTGTGCCTGACCCGTGGCCCGGGGTGACACCATGGTGGCCCAGCACTGCAGCTGGGGACCCGCCAGCTGCCCTGCCCCTCTCCCTCACCAGCTCTCATGGCCTTGGCTCCCTGCCTCAGCAAGAAGCGAGTACGTGCCGCCTCCCTCATTTCTTCCTTTTTCCACTTTTCCTGTGCAGCTCCCACCTGCCTGGCAGAGATGCCAGCAGGGCTGGCGGGCACCCAGCGCTGCCTTTTCGCTCTGCCAGGGGAGGCTGCCAGCTCTGCCGGTGGCACAGCCTGCTCCGCAGGGATGCCTCCGGGCTGTCAGGCCAGATCCAGGGGCTGACTTCCTCATCCTCTGCCCTGCCCCTTGTTCCTTCAGCTCCAGCATCTCCACCATCCCTGTGTGTCCTCCTTGGTGAGGACAGAAGAGCTCTTGCAAAGCCAGTGGCTCAGTTCCCTCCAGCAGCTGTGTCTGACCATGTGGAGAAGGAAGCACCTTGAAGTCTCAAGGAGAAATGGAGCTCTCAGGGTGTCCCTGCAGTTTCCCTTCCCCTCAGCCAGACAGAATGAAGCCCTAAACACACTCTGGGCTGGATTTCAGGCAGGAGGAGCAGGCTTGTGTCTCTCCCACATTTATAAATAGCTGCTGTGGGCAGCTGCTGTGGGCCCCTGGCCTGTTCACAGCAGTGGTGGCCTGGGAAGAGCTTTCTGCTCAAGGAGCAGACAAATATTTCTGTCTGTGCCTTCTTGTTCCACAGGCTGGCTGGCCTCCACCTCTGCTGCACTTTGAACAGCAGGTGAATCATGTTTGGGTAAGCCCGTCACCAGCTCCTCCTTTCATAACGCACAGACGTCACGGCTTTTAAAGAGGTCAAGTTGTTACTGCTCGGAACATTTGTCACCCAGAAACCTGGCCTGGTGAATCTGCCAGAGCAAATTGAAGGTTTCCCTTCGCAAGAAGCCTGGCACCATTCCACTGTGGGTTTTAGGAAGCTATTGCAGGAAGGTTTGGGGAGTAAGGAGCCTGCTCTGCTCTTCTGAAAGAGAAATGCAGAATCCTAGAGAGGTTTGCAAGGGAGGGAAAGGTGCTGGGAAAGATGTGTATCCTTAGCATCATTTTCATTAAAACGAATCCCATTGCTAAAGCTCTGCTATAATTTTTAGCTGCTAATTAACATAGCAAAGAGTCTTAGTTTACAGATATTCAGAATGAAGGGATAAGTTGTAGAAGGATGCAGTGCAGAGACGAGCAAGTCTGAGTGCTGTGCAGGAAGCAGGAGCAGGGATTTCACCTTCCAAAACAGCCTTCACTTGCATGACTCCAGTTCCATTTGAATTTTTCTTTTCTTTTTATTCAGTTCAAAAATAGAAGAGTGGTTTCATAGGAAACCTCTGCCCAGCACTCTGCAGAGATTAGCAGATCATAAGCAGGACTGCAGGAATCAGCTTTTCAGGGAAAGTGAGGATTTTTAACTGTTCCCATTTTTTAGTGGAATGAAAAAGCAGCATGAAATTTTCCCCGAAGAAGGTCACTTGGGAACAGAGGAAAGATTTCTTTTTGATCTCTACCTTAGAGAGCCTTGTTTCCCTAATAGGACACTTTATATTATAAAGCCCCTAGATGCAAGATGAAAAGTCTCATCACAAAAGAAAGGCCCAGCCTTTCAGTTCTGAAATTTTTGGCATTTATAGAAAAATGCCTTAATTTGGGGACATATCTGAATGAAATGGTATAGGAAAAAATTCTTTCTCCACATCTAAATTCTCTTGGCACCTCTTGTCACCCCAGACAGCCACATGATGTACAGGATCCCTGCAGGCACCCCCAGCTGCTGTGAGCAGGGGCAGCACAACCCCTCCTGCTCCTCCAGGACCAGCAATACATATTTTACAATATATAAATATTTATGTACATATTTATATAATAACTTTGTTATTATATACATTTGTGTAAACAAGACTTGCTTAAGTAACTCCACTGCTGCCAGTTCCTCTTGCTGGTCTTCTTTTTCTACTCTGCCCCTCCAGAGCCTGGTATGATGGGCATTTGGCCCAGCTCTGTGCTCCATGCTCTTCTCCCAGCCAGCTGAGGACACAGCAGCTCCAAGGAACCCCTGGTTGAACCTTGCAGATGCTCCAAGCAAAGGAGGTGGTTAAAACAGGCTGATGAAGTCAGAGCTCAGGCCCAGCAGCACTTGGGCAGCTGCTGGCTGGCACGTCTGAGGGCAAACACTCAGCACCGAGGTCATGCTGGGGGACGTGTCCCTCAGGACAGCTACTGAACTGCTGTGACTGAAGGTCCTCAGCGTCCCCAAAAGCCAGATGCTCCACCTGCCTTTTGTCTTCTCCACTAAGTGTTTTTAGAGCCATAAGCCCCGTGGCTGGCACGAATGTTTGTGCTCTATGCCCATTCTTGTCAGCTGGCTTCAAGGCAGGGTTGAGATGCAATAAGGAATTAGGGACACCAGGGAACTTGAAATGGTTTTCACCTCCACAGCTTTTTGGGCAAATTTGGCCAGTTCTATGAAGGTAGGACAAGGGTGCAGAGGGGAGAGAGCTAAGTGCAGGGCAAAGTGCTGAAGGCAGGATGGAGAAGCTCAGCTGCTGGAGGAGACAGCTGGATGTTCACACAACCAGTCCCTGCGTGTGTTTGGCTCTTTGCCCTTGTGCCACAGGGATCTGGCTGCACAAGCTGTATTTGCAGAGAGCTTGGTGCAGTGGCCTGAAGCAGGGCCTGTAAAACACGAGCAGCAAACAGGAAGATTTCACCTGGCTTGGTGCTCACCATCACCCAGCACTGCAGGGAGTGCCCAGCGCTGGCCCTGAGCACATGAAGATGCTGAGATTTGGGGCAGGGTGAGGACATGGCTGTGGGGTCAGCTGCAGACAGACATTTGCAGGCTCCACACATTTTGGGAGCTGAAGCACAAGGCTCAGAGGACAATTTCAGGGCTTTTAGATTAAATACCTGACAGCTGGAAAGCAGAATCCCACTCCAGTGAGATGCAGCATCTCTCAGCTCCAGCTGAGCATCTAGGGACAGGCTTCACCTCAGAGTCTGGCACACCATACTTGAAAGGTTTCCAACCTTTATCTTGAAAAGCAAAGGCAAGGCCTCTCCTTTTCATGTGCAAACACAGAATTTATTCCAAGATATTCCCATCCTTTAGTAGCATGGCCTGAGGCGACTGTAAAATTCTGCAACTCCATCTAACTATTTGGAAGTAGTGTGTGTCTTGTGCAAGAGTTCTGTGTACTTGCACTGAGGGAAAAGTAAAATATGTAAGATAACCCCACACAGGATTATTTTACATTAATGCACCCAAGGGTTTATGAAGCAATAAGGCAGTTAAAATCAATCCTTTCCTGCTGAAGCCAAACCAGCTCACTGAAACCGAGTTTAGCTTTTGGGGTTGTTTGCTTTTTCCCATCTTCGTGTTTCCCTTTAATCTTTGTGCTGGATAATTAAGACAACATTCCTCAGCATCTTTCCTGCTGTTTGTTGTGCTTATACAAGAGCCGGCTGCATTTGTTCCACGGAAAGAACATCCAAAGCCACATTCTGTGGTTTCAAGTAAAATCCTCTGCGGTGTTGACTTTTAATCTTGGGTTTGCCTGAAATCTGCATTACTCAAGAAAATACTGATAAAAATAGACTCCTTAAGGAAAAGAAAACAAGGCAGCAACACGGCTGGGAGAGCTTATGCTCAAGTTTGCATTGAAGTTTTTATTGATGGTGAGACTTCTGGGCTTGTCCTAAAACTGCCAGCAGAAGCAGTGGGTCAGGGTGCTGGCCCTGTGTCACCTTCTGAGGTCCCTTTTGCTGCCGGCTGGACCCTGCCAGCATCCAAGGCTCGCGGAGCACTCCCTGTCCCCGGAGCACTCCCTGTCCCCGGAGTGCTCCCTGTCCCTGATGCTCTCCCTGTCCCCAATGCCCTCTCCCTGTCCCCAATGCCCTCTCCCTGTCCCTGATGCTCTCCCTGTCCCCAATGCCCTCTCCCTGTCCCTGATGCTCTCCCTGTCCCCGGAGCTCTCCTTGTTCCTGGAGTGCTTCCTGTCCCTGATACTCTCCCTGACCCTGATCCTCTCTCCCTGTCCCCGGAGCTATCCATGTCCCCAATGCTCTTTCCCTGTCCCCGATGCTCTCCTTGTCCCGATGCTGTCTCCCTGTCCCTGATTCTCTCCCTGTCCCCGATGCTCTCCCTGCCCCCGAAGCGCTGCGGGAGCCTTATAAAACAGCCGAGCGGTTATGAAACCCATGGCCCCGCTGCCAGACGTCTCATTCCCGGTAGATGGCAGTGCCAGCTCATTTTTCCTAATTTTTCCCACTTATTTTTTTCCTGGCGCCGCGCCCGATGCCAGCCCTCGGCGGCTGCGGCGGGGCTGGGGATGAACAGGCGCGGCCCCTGCGCTGGGTCAGCGCTGCAAAGAAAGAGAGCTTTGTCGGGGGTTTTCCCCCTAGAACTGCTTTTCGTTTGTTTTCGATAAATTTGAAATCTGTTTTAGCAGATCAGCACAGCTCCAGGTGTCTGTCCCTGCTCACGCTGCTCCATCCCACAACGAACAGCGTGGAGGGCACAGGAGGATGTTGGTGATGCCAAATCTGGAGGGACTCTGCAGAGCCAGGCAGACAGAGTCCCTGCATTTCTCTCCGACGGTCTTGTACAAAACCTGCTCACCCAGGTCCCAGCTCCCCACCTATTATTGCCTTTCCTTGAGTGTTTCCTTTTGCAGAAGGACAGATAGCATTGGGTAGGCAGTGTGACTGGGTGAATGAATAGCAGTTCTCTTTGGAGATCACAACATCTTTATTTGGCTAAGAGTGGCCCAGTTGCCCTCCAGCCCAAGCTGCTATTTCCATCTCCATCTCCTCGGCATGCCCAGGGTGTGTGCTGCTGCTCCAGCATGGAAAGACTAATCCTTGTCTTCCTTCTCATCATCCTTGGCAATGCCTTGGTCCTGAAACAGAAATAAAAGGGACAGCATGTGGGGGGAGTGCTGAGTGTCCCATCCCAGGTATTTGGTAGCATCCATGCTAGGGTTTGTAGTGCAAACCCCACAGGGGTGGGGTGCAAGGGGGAGCCAGGCCCCAGCACGGAGCTGGGGTGAGGTTACCTCCTCCAAGTCACTGTCAGAGCTGCTGCTGCTCCTGTCCTCTTCCCCATCTCCCTGCTGGGGTGAAGAGAGAGGGAAAAGCATCACTGGGAATCCTGGGAACCCTGGCAGTTCAGAGTCAGGAGGCAGAAAGGCTCCTGGTCCTGTGGGTATCTAGAGCCAGGCTTGGCACCAGTGGTGCTGCAGTGGAGCCACGTGTGACCACAGCACCACAGAGTTTTCCAGAGCCAAGGGCGAGGATTGCACGGTGTGTGCAGTGCAGGCAGCATTGCTGCCACACCAGCATCCCATCTGGAGAGAAAAAGGAGGGAGATCTAACTAGAAATGCTGGGAGCAAAGAGACAGCTGTCTCTTCGTGGAAAAGCCATGGACACTGTGATTTCTAGGCTGTGGGCAGCATAGCTCCATCTACTACAGGTGTGGGTTTGCCATGGGTCAGATTTGGCCTCCCTTTACAGCCAGGATGTAAATGGTTCTGCAGAAAACTTCATCATTCCCCCACCTTTTCTTCTTCCTTCTTCCTCCTCTTCTGCTTCTCCTTCTCTTTTTCTCCCTCAGTCTTCTCCTTTTCTTCCTTCTCTTTTTTGTCCTCCTCTCTCTCCTTATCTTCCCGTCCAAACCCTACAGCAGGGCACAGAGGAAGGTTCATTGCCAGCGTGGAGCATCCAGCACACACAAACCCTGCAGGTGCCCTGGGCCCACACCAAACACTCACATTTCAGGATTGTCGACATGTCACCAAAGCCAAAGAGCTCTGGGGCACGAGACAGTCACACCTATGGATCAGAGAGGACCTGAAGGAGCAACAAGAGAGTGCAGGAAGATGAGTTTTTCAGGGATGAAAATGCCTCCCTGTGTAATTCTTACCCCCGCAAACAGCAGGGACAATCTGTGGACGACACAAAAACCAGAAAGACCAGACTTTGTGCCCACCCAGGCAGCCCCCTCTGCCCAGGACAGCAACAAGTAGAGAGGGATGGAGGCAGAGAAATTGCAGGGCAAATGTGCAGGGAGATGTCATAACCTCCCACCATGAGCAGGTGCAAATTACAGAAGTATTTCAAATTAAATGAGGAAGAAACAATAGAGAGCAGGCTCCTAAGAATCCCCAGTAGAAAGGACACCTTCCCGGAGGGACAGGGTGATGGCAGAGAGGGAGATGGAGACAGCAGCAAGCAAAGAAGCCAAGAGCAAGGTTAAGAAAACTCCCAAGCATTGATTAGGTGCCTGAAAGGTGACAGATGAAAAGAAAGGAAAGGAAACAGCTTGCTTTAAAAACAGGAGGCCCAAACAAAGCCTAAGAAATAGCCTGGGCAGTTCAAACCCTCCCTCTCATACACAAACAGGGCAGCAAGGGTGAGGGGATCAGGTCCCTTCTGCTCACTGGGAAGAGCAGATCTGCCCCTGTGGCAGCAGGTAATTAGGAAATAGTTTCTCTTCCAGCAAGTGTTGGAGGGAAGCAGAATATTAATGCTTCCTTTTAATGGTTTTTAGCCACAAAATGACATCATCTGGTTGGTGTTATTGGCCCTTCTGAAGGAGACAATTGCAGCCTCTGAGCCGATATTATTGATTTGTATTTTCTAGGAAGGTTTTTAAACCCCCAGGATGCTGCAAGGGAGCAGGAAGCAGTGGGTTTTGGGGGAGCAGGAGGGAAGGGAGTTTGGATGGGAAGGAAAGGAGTGTGGGAAGTGATTGATAGAAGATGTAATCAGTGCAAAGTTAAAATCTAATTAATAATGAACAGCAATCTAATTCATCTCCGTAATTAAGAAGTGCAACTACTAATTGAAAATAATCACATTTTAATCTAAAATCGTTAAAAATAATCAAACATTAACAAAAGAAAAGGCAGCCCTGGGAAGGGATAGGAGAAGGTGCAGGTGACGCTCTGGCCCCAGGTCCTGCTCACCAAAGCTGCCCCATGGTTCCCATGGTGTGCCCAGCCCCGAATCCATGAGGATCCCCCTGCCTTGTGCCTTCACTGCCAGAGGGGAGCAGTTAGGGAAGGCTCAAGGTACAGATGGGTACAGATAGGGAAGGCACAGAGGTGGACATCGAGCTTTGCACGAGGAGATGGACAACCAGACCAAAGTCCAGCAGCCAGGGCTGGGAAGGGACAGCTCCACCTCAACCCATGCCAAGAAATGCCTCTATGGGGGGTTAAACCCCTTTAAGCCCCCCCTGCACTGCTACCTCTATCCCTGCTGATTTACAAGACATGGGGCGGGCTCTGCCAAGCTCCTGTCTGGGGGTGCCACCCAGCACCCTGTGCAGCCCCTGCCGTGGTGCTGCCTGCTGATGGCTGCCAAGGCTCAGCTTCTCCCCTTCCATCCCAGCCCAGAGCAGCAGATCTGGTTTTGCCTGTTCCTCTGGAGCCTGGCATTTCACACAGGCAGGTTTGCCTGCCCCAGATGAGCTGGTTTCCTAAAGCCCAGGCAGACAAACCAGCAAAACCCAGAGACCAGCTGATGGTCCCCACGGAGCAGCTGCAATTGTCCATAGCCAAGCTGGGCATGAGGTGCAGCTGGATCAGGGAGCAAACCTGTGAATTCACACCCTTCTAGTGTGACCTTACCCTCCCAAGCACAACAGGCTCACAGTGAGCCCACTCCCATCTCAGCCAGGGAACTGAAATCCTTCCCACAAAGCTCAGGTCCCCACTGCCATCCCCAAGACCACATGGAGCACGAGCTGTCCCAGAGATGCTCCTGCTGCACCCTCATTCACCCTGCTCTCCTGCTCTGCTTCTCCAGCCTGTAAAACACACAGGTGAGTCTGTAAATTCCCTGCATGGCATAAGGGATATAGGGAAGAGCCTTACCTGGAGCTGAAAAAGAAGCAATCTCCTCGACGGCTGGCAGCAGCCAGGGCTCTGGGTTTTTGAGTGTTGCGGTCTCCTCCCCAGTCCCACTTTTGGAGCAGAAAAACTGGCTCTGCCATCCGTCATGGACAGCACATGACACCGGAAACGTGACCAGTCCCACTGGAACCCACAGGAGGCATTGCCTCCAGCACAGGCAGGAGCAGAAAGACCTTTTGCAAGCAAGTCAGGGCAGCTCTGGAGGTTGCAGACATCCATGGGAATCAGGCCTGGGACCAGGGAGAGCACTGAGGATGCAGTCTGGGAACGTGCTCTGGTCAGGACCCTGCTGGAAGTACAGAAAAGGGGCTTTGGGAGATGTCTACTGTGAGTGGGAGGTGTTAGGCAGTTCCAGGAGGTCCAGGTAAGGCTGGACCAGGCAGAGCTCAGCACTCCCAGCTCCCTCCAAATCTTGTCCTTGCTGCTGGCTTTCACTCCAACATATCATTAAGTAAATACCTGTCAGAAGAGAGCAGTTACCAGCACATCTAAACACGTGCATAATGTGCCTTCCCTCTAATGCAATGCCCTCATTTCTAACAGCACCAGTAAGGGATAATAACAGTAACAATAGTGTCAGAAAGGGCTTGTGTACCCAGCTAATTTGTTTTCCATACCAAATAAAAGGAATTAGCTCTCCCATGTGTTTTGTCCCATTTAACGCCTTCAACTCTACAACAAGGCTGCTCCCACAATCACTTGACTTTCCTTTTCAGTAATTGCAGGGTGTGTGGAGCCCCCTCGACAGAGTGAACCTAACTCTGGGTAACCCATGCAGGGAGCAAGCAGCTCTGCAGGAGTCACTTGTCCCAACAACCTGGCTGCTTCTGCCCCAGACCTGCTCCACCTCAGCCTGCACTGGCCCCAAACCCAGAGCAAGGCAGGTCTAGGTCAGAAATGAGGGACGGGTTTCAACATCCAGGGCAGATAAACCCTGGAGCAGCTCAGCCAAGCTGGTAGCAGAGTCTCTGTTGCTGCCCAGTTTACAATCAGTAGCCCTGGTCTCTTACAGAGATGCTTCAGCTCACACACAAATCACTCAGGGAACTCCTGCTGCCAGCACTGGTCTTGGGATAAATGCTGGCAGCAATCCCATCTGTGCCAGCATGGCACAGCTGCCAGGTTGGTGCAGCCAGGGAATTTGGTGGAGATGTACACATGGAGCACCCTGAAAACAGATCCAGGGGTTTGGGATCTGTTTGGTGTTGGGACCAGCACAGGCAGCCAGCCCATATCTCTGAGCAGCTCCTGCCACCTTAGGAGGATTCTTCCCAACAAAAACCAAACTCAAACTCATTTTTAACTTATTTTAACTGCTCACTCCCTGCCAGCCCCAGCTGGGCTCTCAGTCTCTGATGCCTCCAGCATCCTCCAGTGAGAACAGCCCAGGGGACAGCCCTGCCATTGCTCTCTGGACACGGGGACACAAAGTGTCACCCAGGGAACCAGGACCATCCTGACCAGCAGGCCAGGCTGCAGCCACCAGCATCTCCCTGCTGCAGGACAGCCAGGGACACTTCTAGATCCCAGAACACAGACTGCACAGGCTCTGCTCTCACCCTGCAGCAGGCACAAAGCTGGCCTTGAAGGAGGGAAAGCAGCCTGCTAGCCAGCACCCAAAGCACCAGTGCATGGTAGCCTCGACCTACTGTCACAGGAGACTCCCAAAAAACATGGACTAGCACAGTACAGGCCACTTTTGTCCTGTTTCTGTGCCAAGGAGCCCTTGAGTACAGAACACCCATCTCTGCTTAGGTCACATCCTCACAGACCACTCTTTATTTTGGATTCAATGAACACACCCTAGAAGGAAATACCAGAGCCCTCCTCCTCCTGCCATGAGCTCCCCTGTTCCTGCCTCTGAGTCAGACCCTTTAATTTGTCCTGTGGGTGACATGGGACAGGTGTCCCTTTAGTCAGGGCCACCAGTGGCAGCATAGCTGCTGCTTCTTCCACACCAGGACAATTGCCAGGGGGTCTGCTGCTACTGACCAGCATTTTAACAATGGAAATGGAGTCCCTGGGAAGGTGGTTGGCAAGGCCTGAGAACACATCCCAAAGCCCATTGGGAAGCCCAAGTCTTTTTTATGTTTTCAACCTTTCCACAGCAGCTGCCAGGAAGCAGCTTTTACAGCTGCAACTAAATCACTCCAAAGGAAAGAAAACAATTGTGGAAAGCTTTTTTTTTTCCCCCAAGTCACTGCCAGCATCTTAGCTGACTCTTATCTATTCTCAGCCACCTCTCACCTCCCCAAACGCTACCAGAAGTGTTCAAATTACTGTCAGCTCTCATTAGATTTACATGGAAGGCAAGGCCAAGCAGGAAGACCTCCAGACAGCTGGATGCTGAATTCTGATGAATCCTTTGGGTAGAAAGATTTCAGCAACTATGGAACTGTTTTTGTTGTCCATCTATTGCAGTCCTCACACTGGCACACAAATGAAGCTGGTGCACGTTTGATTATTGGCTGCTGTAACAAAATCCATGTGGGCACATGACTGAAGGAATTACTGTCTGCATCTTTAAAAAAATCACCTCATTTCCTTTAATTATTAAACTACTCTACACTAAAGCACTGCAGGTCAGTAGAATTTATCTGCAAAAAAGCAGCTGCTGCTTCATAAAACTCTATTACCTTTATTTCTTCTCTTCTGACATTCCTGTACATTTTGGCTTTTTGGCAGGAGCAAAGATGCCTTTTTGCACTGACACAGGAACTGGGAGCTCATCTTGGGAGCTCTCACTCCCCAGCCTGGGTTCAGAGCACTGTTTGCTGCCATGAGAAACATCCCAGCTGTCCCGCCCCCAGAGCTGCACCCAGCTCTGTCCCAAAACACACAATCAGGGCTGAGGAAAAAAACCCACAGTTCTCTTATTTAATTTGTGCCCACTGCTACCTTGATAGCTTTTAACTGAAACAGCTGTCAAAACAAATCCTTTATTTAATAATGCTATCAACCAAAAGAAGAAAAAAATACAGATTTTATTTTAGTGCAGATTTTTTTAGCCCGGACACACTCCTTACAAGTCCAGTTTTAAGATGCCAGAAAAAGCTTTCCCTTTTGAGATCTGATCAGTCTAACCATGACTAAGGTAGATTTTTTTCCATATATATATAAAATCAGAGCATTAGCCAAAAGGTATTCTAATACAAAAAAATACTTCTCTACTGCACAACTAGAGCAGAGGAATGTTCTAAGCCTTCAGTATAGCAGAGATGTGCAAGACCTGCTAAAACCCAGAGGATTTTCAAAAGGGGATTTGAGCATCATTGTTATCAATGAGCAAGTGCAGAGGCAGGTGTGACACTCAGTCACCTCTGATTAGCTATTATGGACTTCTTGAAATTCCATTTCAGTTGTGCATTTCTGCTCTTGTGATTCCAACAGAGGCTGCTGCCTCCCCATGGGCAGGCTCAAAAGATAAAGGAACAAAGCAGGGAACTTGCACAGCACAAAGAAACAGTTAACATACGTGGAGCAGCTTCTGAGGCAAATTAGGACTCCTACTAACAGAACCAAATTGCTGCCTCTCTCCCTACTTTAATAGATACCTTCCAAGAAGGAGCATTGCATTATAGTGTTTTTCCACAGAAAGAGAAGACAAGCAGTATGCGAGTCTGTGAACAGGCTGTGGCTGACATGTCAAGCTGCACTCAAAAACTGGAATCCTCCTGCTGAATTCTCTCATTAAAGTGCCCAAAGACAAATCAATCCCTTTTAGTCAGTTCTCATTTATTGCTATAAAGGCAAGTACCTGCATTCTCAGGGCCAGATCAGCATTTTCCCAGCTCGTGCTGAAGCAAGCACAGTGTGAGAGAATGAGAAACAGCACCCTGGTGAGAGTCCCTGTCCCACATCCCTGAGTCAGTACAGACATCTTCAGGAAGCTGAGCTTCTCTTTAGCACCAGCTGGATCAGGAATCCTCTCTGCTCTATTCTGCCCAGTCTAGGAATTGCAAGGTTCATAATCACAAAAATTTACCTTTTCTTACACCTCCTATCTAATATTCACTCCAACACGAATGCAGAGCTATCAGGAACCCAATTATGTCTGACTTAAAAATCACACCATGATTTTAGCTAACTAACTAGCCAGCTGCTACTCCTCTCTTCAGCAATGGAGAAGCTCTCTGGACTGTGAACACAAAGAGCTTGTTAACACATACAGCAGAGAGATTTCAGTGAAAAGACACAGACAGTCCACGAAACAGAGAAGCAATCTGCACTTTAAGTCTGTCACGTTGTCCACCAGCCTGGACTATGCTAATCACATCTCTCAGTGTGCTGTAAGAGCTGTCATTGCCAGACTGCACTTAATCACCATTCTTGCAGCAGCAGTGAGCAGAGTTCATCTTTTTCCCTTTAATAAGAGCCATTACATCATTCTCCAGCATGGAAACTACGAAGTGGGAAGGTCAAAAAGTTCTTAATTAGAAGGATTTTTATTACTGTGATAGTTCCGTTCTAGCCTCAATAAGAGAGATCTGCAGTACAGGCAGCAAGAGCTGGAAGGCATCTTGGATATAGGAAGCACTGTTTGAAGCCTGTGAAAACAAAAATCAGAATACACACATAAATAGCCATGCTACCAATCAGCTTTGCTCACCACATACTCATTTCGAACAGCATTGATTATTGCACAGAAAAAACAAAAGCCTAGTGCTTGCTGGATTTTAAAGGCTTCATTCTAGAAATCAATTTTATGTCAAGTTTTTGAGGGGCTTTATGCCAGTAGGCAAAAAAAAAAAGCAAATAGCTTAAAGACTGCCAAACAAGATCAGTTGCAATCCAAATGCAGGATACTGTTCTCAGCAAGAGAAGAAAAGTGTTTACTTCTAAGTGGAGCATGCTGTGGCAGGAAGGAAGAACAAATGAACATGAAACACCCCCTTCCTACCACACCTCCAAGCTCTGCAAGCTTGAGAACCAATTTAACAGTAAGGAAGTGTTGGGACTCTTGTATGCCAATTTCTGAACTTGTCTAAGATTTGACTTTGGACGTTTGAATTCTAAAAATGCAGACTGTTGAATTTAATATGTGTCTCCTGACCCATCATAACTGTGAGCTGACACTAACTCCTCACTACGTAACTCATCTTTTGTGCAAATCTACAGACATTTATCAAAACTTTCAAGTTATTAAGATAGGTAAGCACAATTTTAGACCATGGGTTAGAGAACTTGGCATGCATAAGGATCCTAAAGTGGGAAGAACCAACACATCTATTTTTAAAGTATTAGCTTAAAGTTTTAACATTAGCATAACTGACCTCCAAAAACACTCCAGTGATTAAGGGATTAAGCACATCTGCTTTCTCTTTGACCTGCAGAGATCAGACATATATTATCCTGATTGAAAATTTGATCACATTTCTTCAAGCAAAATAAAGCTAAACCCTCAGCAAGTTTAAAACCACCACTGCTCCCTTAACTAGAGGAAAGCTAAGCCACAAGCTTAGCAGCCTTGTAACATGCAAATAAGAACAAAGTAACCTGCACATGCCCAGCACAGGTCAGGTATGAGTACACATCACATCTTCAAATGAACTGGGAACAAGTGAGGAATCCAGAGATGAAGATAGCATCTTCAGGAACAGAGTGCTTTGGAAAATCCACAAAAGGCTCACAAACTTTATTTGCCTCTGTCTCCTCAGCACTGTAAGCATCAATTCCCACCCCTACTCTGTGCCAGGCTCTCAAAAGCTCAGATGCCACAGTTTGAAGAACCCTGGCCTAAAAGATCAGTTCACAAGTTAAAAACTGCATATATAAACTTGCAAAAACAAAAAGCAGTTCCTGGCAAAGATCCCAAGGCTGTTAGCAAATAACCACATCTCATTCCTAAGAACTGTGGTGTAACTCTTACCCCTGCAGTCGTTAAGCATGTCGTGAACTCTTTAGAGAAAGCTGACAGTTCTTTGCAGAGCATGATCGTCAGTCTGTGGAAGAAAGGGAAAACAACGAAGTAAAGACAATCCTCAAGATTAAATTTCTTTCAGCATTCCTCTAACACATAAATACTCTACTTCTATGCTTACTAAGTTAAATTAAACCAAAATTTATATAAACCGTGTATGAAGATTCAGAAGTTCCCCAAATAAAACTGAGAGGGAAAAGGTGGGGAAATAAATAATTAAAGCAGAAGATCTTAAAGAGCACTCAGAGGACACACATCCATTCCAGAAGGAACAGTACTAACTTGCCTTTTTTTACTGGCAAGTGTCATTTTCTGAATTAGAAAGTACTGCACATTTCAGATACATGCCAACTGTCTCCTGTGCAGTAATTTTGCCATCTCCTGTACCAAGCATACTAAATTATTAAAGAGGTAATCAGGAATCACTTTTGTACAACTGTTTTGTCATGCTTTAAATCTCTGCCTACTGACTAGCACAAGCTTAATGCAAATGTTCTTCTAGGCTACACAAAGCTTTCAAGAAGACTTTCCTCTTTCTTATCAAGAAATGCCTTTAAGCTGCAAAGAGACAGCTGAGTTCTGTTGGAACATAATGATGCCACCCATCAAAAATTCACAGATTTGCCCAATTCCCAAATTTAAACACCTATGCAGAATTCAAGAGCCCTGCATTTTAAGGATTTCCAAAGAATTATAAGACAGTTTAATCAGTAATTATATGCTATCCATTTACTGAGAGATGCACTCACTGTGACAGGGACTTGGCTCTGTCTGTGACTGTCACCTCCTGTTTCTGACCGTAGAGAAACAAGGCTGCAGTTTTGTGAAACATTTCAATGGAGCAGGCTGTCAGTTCTGCCAGGCTTCTTATGGCAAATGCATGAATATCCTGCAAGAGTGACAAAAATTCTGCATACAACACAAAAACTAGTAGCTTTTATTATTTAAAACAAGTCAATCACACAACATACTATCACTGCCCTTTCAGACCTCAGAACCCACACAAAAATAGAAACCCATAAACCCTGTGAGTCACAACTGTAACTCAGCAGCCAGATAAAACACTCTGCAGGCAGATGTTATTTTCCTTGATTACCCAGTTACCTCTACTGATTTCTTAGCATCCTGGTCACCATCTCTGGATTCTACTTCTTGGTTTTCTTCATTTTCTTTTTCCTCTTTAGCAAGACTGCTGTTGAATCGTGCTATCCACTCATGAGCAGATGTCCTCACCTGAAGCAAGATGTGCCATAATATTTAATAACTGAAATGAAGCCCCCATGCACACGCCAAGACAATGGAAAGAAGCAGAAAGAAGAAGCTACAGAGGAAAGAAGCAGCTACAACTCCTTTTGAGCTTCTGAGAAGAACCAGGACAAACGATCCCAATGCCTTCAGAATTTTGCAGACGTTTGGCTGATGTAGTTGAAGGCTCTAGCACCAGGGACTGGAGTTTACCAACAAGACCGAACTACCAGAGGTGCTTTAAAAACATGTCTGCAGAATGCTGCTGCCACTTGCTGGATCTGAAGGGTAGTGAAATGATGGCAAAAAGGATGACTCTTCCTCATACCAGCTCCTGAACATAGTAAAATGAGGTGCTTTGTACCAAGAGCAGGCCTTCAGTTCATGACTGTAGGTTTCTTCACTGTGGCAACTGAAGGCTCACATGATGCTTCCCCATAAAGGCCCATCTCTTTTGCCTACTATTGACAAAATGGTAGGCAAAATATGACTTGTTTTCATGCATTTTATATTTTCACAAGCAGAGCAGGTGATGAGAAGCTCTTCCTGTGAGGAAACTCTCCAGCTTTTAGAAAATGGAAAATAACTCACCGTGATCACCTTGTCTGGCGTGGAGGAGATGTGCAGTTCTGAAAACAGCCCTGTTACTTCTTTTGTGAACTCTTCATCTCCTAAAGGACAGGAAAGGTTAAAGAATCCACACAAACGACAGATTCAGGAATAAGCAGCACTTCAGTGCACAACTAGTTCTGCACCAGTCTGTCAACTGTTTCCTTTATTTCTCTTTGAATCATCACCTCAGGCAAGAATGCATCAAACCCAGTCTTTTCAAACACAATTTCTAAGGTAAGTTCTGCAAAGGTGGAGACATCAGTGCCTGAAGGTTAGTTCCTGCTTTCTCAATTCTGGTTTTGTAGCTAAGGTACCGCCTTTTTTTATTTTTTATTTTTTATTTTTTTAGAGGCAGCCTTTTACAACACACCAACTTGCACATCACCTTGGAGAGTCTGAAATATCACTTAGAGCCTATGGTTCTCCTATTATATATGGCACAGCAGATGTGAGATCCATTATGTGCAAATATAAAAGATACATTAAATGTTGAATGATAGCAAGTGCAGGTGTGTAAGCCCTCCCTGATGAGCATTTAGGTAAAAGCAATGCAAGAAATTTACATTTAAATCCATGTAATTCTCAAGAATCAGGGCTCTTGTGTGCAAAGGTATCTTTGAATCTTTTGCTCTGTGTGGCTAACTCTCATTTAAAAAACAAATAAAAAGGCTTTTTGCTCTCCCACATGTTGGACAACTCTGTTCAGAGTTTTCCCTTCCTGGTAAAGGAAACCCACTCTCTCTCTAAATTAGCATCTTGACTCAGGGTCAGTTGTATGAACTGCCCATGAGTCAAACAACTCTAACCCTAGTCTGGCAAGAAATCATTCCTGCTACAGAATTACTGCACAGCTTCTCAGAGATGAAGGGTGCTGCTGTCATGCCCTTGGACAGAAATGGCTTTAGGATTAAACACCCAGCTAAAGAATAATTTCAATTTGGCCTCATGCCCATTGCTACTGATCAGGGCTGGCTGGTTCTGCACTAAGGACCAGCATCTCTTCTCAAAATCTGGGGCTCTCTTACCCTTCTTTTCTTCCTCTTCTTCTTCAAAGAATTCAGGTAAAGAAAATGCTTCTTTGAGTTGTTCCATTTCCTCCTTCAGTGTGTCCAACTCCTCTCCAGAGAGGGCATTCAGAACTGCTTTCACCTGGTTAGGGACAGTACAGCCAAAGAGAGAATCAATAAATCCATCCAACAGGATGGAAAATGCAGGCCAAGGTAGCAAACCAGCAGGTGTGAGGAGAGTAACTTTTGAGAAGTTGGAGAGCTACAGAAACTGAGACTGGCTGAAGTAAAGGGAATGGCTTTAGGAGCTGAGGACAGGACGAACTGCTCCCAAGGTAAACACCAGATCCTAATACAAGGATCAAAGTGAAGGTCTGTAATCATTTTACAGCAAGTTCTGAGCACTTGATTTTACACGTATACACATACACTTCTAATCTTTTTCCCCCTGCTCAGCTGAACTCAAAATAGAAAGCAAAATGCTCAAGGCCATTACCTTTGATTCACTCTCTCTGGAAAGCATCTCTAAGGCCTCCAGATGCGAAAGACCCTGAAACTCATCAAACAGTAACCCATAATGGGCTTTCTTCTCAGTAGCCATGGTAACCTCGGTAGCTGTCTGCTGCTCTTCTTTCTCCTTTGCCTCTCGTAAGACCTGAAAAAGAAAGCAGAGGCCTCGTGACAGTGCCAGGAGATAGAGAATACAGGAGGAGAAGGCTTTTGGCTCAATAGCAAAAAAATGGTTGCTTAATGACAGGACCACAAAAGAAGGGAGAAGAGATGAGAGAAATCAATGAGGTGCTGATAGGGAAGTGCTGTACCTGAGATAATGTAGAGGTTCTGTTTATTAACCCCTTTGTTTTTTTGAATCCAGGGTCTCCCTCAGCTATTACATCCATTGTCTTTTTCCCGATGAATTCCAAAGCATCCAGACCTCCACTAATAACACTTTTACCCTAGGAATCAGATTTGGATAAAGACAGCATATAAAAACTCAGAGAAGATTACACAATGGAAGAAATTGAATTGGGAGGGTTTTATCAGCAATCTTACGCTGGGCACTCACATAAAAGCCAAACTGGTCCTTGTCACCCTAAATTCAACCCTAATCGTCACAAAGAGAGCAGCAGGACATGGAAAGAGCCACAACACATTATCACCCAACAGCTTATTACAGCACCCAGACAGCTGCAGCAATCTGATGGGAAATACATTTTTTTAGTTTGTGAACAAGCTGTGTCTCAGCACATTGCAGTATTCAGTTCTCATCCTTCCAATGAAAAAACCTGTGGATTTTGACTGCTAACTTTTGTTCGAGCCTTAAAAGCAGAAACAGAAGCCAGCTTTCCATCTGCAGCTCTTTCAGATTCCCAGGCAAACTGACAAGACAGCAGATCACAAAAGCAGTTTCTAAGGGTAATGGCTTCCTTTGAAGTGCATTTCTCATGGTCACAGGAGCAAGCTGATTTCCAAGTGAACTGAGCCAGTTTCACATAGGTTTTTTGAAGAGGAGAATGGATTTCACCTCTAGTTCTGTGGAAATCAGTGGAAATACTCCAGGAATGAGTCTGACCCTGCATTTAGCTGACTATGCCAAAGGAAAGACAGAGTACAGAGGTGACACGTACAGAAATGCATGCTCTGCACAATCCACTGTTAGGATTTTTTTGTTAGGTACCAACATTCATTTTGTAGGTACCAACATATCAAAATTCATAATATCCTGCACATTGGGAGCCAGTTAGAAGCAAGGCCCAGGATAATGGTTGTCTGAAGGCTGAAAGAGTTCATCACCATGCATCCCACAAATGCCAAAATTAAGTTTCTTCTTGCAATGTTTCAGATCAAAGGCCAAAACCCCAAAGCTCCCTTAAACTCATTTTCTCCTGCATTCCCAACTCACTCACTGTGCTTTGGACAGCAGTAGAGATGGTTGATAAAACTTCAAGTGCCCCAGCAATAGGGAAAGAGCTGCCGTCATCAGCTGCATCAGCATTGCTGGCAGCAGGATTCTCACTACCTGCAGTAGAAGGTAAAAAATTAACTTCCTGACTTCACAAAACAAACAAAAAAAAAAAGCTCCTGTCAGCCACAGAGTGAAGAATATCAACAGACACCAAATATCAGTTAGGAGCAAGCCTACAACCTACAATTCAGATTATTTTCCTCTCTACTTTTCAGAGCTAACAGAACTAATAAAGAGAGTATTATTTAACTGATTTTATTATCAGTTTCAAGGTGCAAAGTGCAGAGTAAGGTGATGTTATTTTGGGGCTCATTATGTTGTGAAAAACATTCCAGGGTTGTTCTTATGCAGTACAAAACTGACCTCTTGCAGCATCTTTAGACTCTGATGAGATTTCACTAGGACTGGGGATCCCAAGGGTTGTTTCTGCTTTTTCTATGACATTTGAAATACCTTGACCTAGAGAAGATAGAAATCAGAACAAAAACAGGATTAGAACTGCATATTCTTTTTTATTATTCCAGATTCCTTCTGTTCAAAACAGTTTAACCAGCACTAAAACCTCCTTCTATCAAGCTCACCTACCAATGTAATGAACCTAGATTTCATCTTAGCTTTTAAATAAGGCTGTAAATACTGGCAGAATACTAGTTTAAAACACCAGGTGAAAATTACACAAACACCTTAAAAACCTGAAAGTAATTCTGTCTCTGCATATCTCCTCAATCTCACTGTACCTTTTGGTACAAGCTTTTCCCATTACTTGAACAATTCTCTTGACATTTTTCCAATAATGGCTGCTATAACTGAAATCCTCTTCTCTACAAACAAGTTCTAAAGCACCAGCTTGAGACACAAAACATGATTAAAATATTTATCAAATACCAGAAAGAGCCTTACCTACAGTAGCTACGGTAGCAGACGCAGTTGACAGAAGAGATTTCCCCCAGCTTCCCCAGTAGCCCCACCCTGTCTGAACTGCAGGAGGATCTGAGACCTTTAATGAAGAAAAACAGAAGAGTGATGCAGGCATTATGGTGAGGAAAGGAACACAAGCAATCTGTGACATGTGACTTTTGTGTAGCTTTTTCATTTCAGAGAACAGCAATGTGAATTTTAAGAAAGGAGTGGGGCTTATGCTCAGAGATCTCCTGTGCTCAAAGCCATGAAATGTGAAGTCCCATTTCTCTGAGCAAGCACAGGAACATACCTTGATGGTTTCACCTGCAGGCTTTTCTGTGGCAGCAGGTTGGCTTGGGGGCTTGGGTTCAGGTCTTTTCCGAGTCACAGGCACAGTCTCTTGTTCTCTCCCTTCATTGCTCTCAGAGCAGCCAAGCTCTTCTGTCTTCTGTTCATTTTCAGCTTCGTAAGAGGTTTCATCTTTCAGATTTTCACAACTGTCTTTCTCAGACATGACTACAAACATTCATAGAAAGCAAAGTATATAAAATAATCACTCCCTCGCACTTTGACGTTAGTTCAAGAGCATCACGTTGGTGATTTAAATAATTAAACACAACAATGTTGCCATATGTACCCACATGTGTGTACACCAAATTACGTCTGACTCCAAAATGGCACAGTTGGAAGTTTAAAGTCCCACAGGAACACGTGGCTTTATCTGACTGACACACCCTCTCCACAGGAAAATAAACCAGTTTGCTAACCCTGAAAAACTAATAGACGGTAGAAAAGGCCTCAGATAATTAAATCCATTACATGCCCCACCAAAATAAAAGTGAAAACAAATCGCTTGGCATGGCTGGTGTGAGGAGTGTAGGGGCCAGCATCAGAGAGCTGAGCGGGCAGGGAGGCAGCGCCGGGGTCACTCCTGAACGTGGGGATGAGCAGGGCACCCCGGGAGCTGCGATGAGCTCCAGCGGCCTCGGCGGCACCTGCGGCTCAGCGACCTGCAGGGCCGAGCCGAGAAGCGCAGGGTCGCCGGGAGCACGCCGCGGTGGCACCGCTGTGTGCCCGGCCGGGCGCTCAGGGGTAATGGCCTCGAGGGAAGGAAGGAACGCGACAGCTCCGGGAGCGGGCCGTGCCCCTGCACCGCGACCCCCGGCACCCTCCCCACCTCCCCTCTGTGCCTCCGCCTCCCCGGGACGCCCCACAGCCCCCTGAGGCCGCCCCTCTGGCACCCCAAGCTCTCCGAGCCTCCCCGGGGGCTCCTGCCGCACCCGCCGGGTGCCCACAGCCCCCCGCCGTGTCCCCGTGCCGCCCCTCACCGGCGGCGCTCGGCGCGGCCCCGCGCTCCGGGCCGAGCCAGGCCGGCGCAGAGCGGCCCCGGCGCTGCCCCGGAAGCGGCTCGGCTCGGGGAAGCGCGTCCGGGCGGCGGGGCCGGCGGCGGAGCGGCGGGCCGGGCCGGGCGCCCTCGTCCCGGGGAGAGCGGCGGTACCGCCAGGTTCGCCGGCAAGGGCGGGGCGGAGGGGGAGGCCGCGGGGCCGCGGCCTGCCTCGCTGTTTTGGCGTGGAAATAGGGGAAGGTTTGGAGGGCAGCGAGGGCGTGGGGGGCCTCGAGGGGAAGCCACGGGCTGAGGTCGGTTACTCTGGGCAGGCCGGAGGACGGAGACTGCGGGCAGAGCTCGGCGGGTCTGCGGCTCCTCCCGAGGGGCAGCGGAGAGACAGCTCCGAGCCCTGCTCGTGCGGCCCTGGGAGCGGCTGGGGCTGTGCCAGGGGGTTAGATTGGCGATCGGGAAGAGGTTTTCCCCAAAGGGTGCTGGCAGTGCCCAGGGAACGGGCCGGGCCCGAGGCTGCCAGAGCGTTTGGATAGCGCTGCCAGCACGGGGTGGGACTGTAGGGGTGTCCTGAGCAGGGCCAGGAGTTGGACTGGATGATCCCTGTGCTTTTCTTCCAACTCAGAATATTGTTTGTGTTTCTGGCATGACGTCGTGCCCCAGTGGCACCACACCCTTCGTGGTGCCCTCGGCTGCAGTGCGTGCCCCACTGCCACCAGGTGCGACCAGGGCTTTTCCACCAGGGAACTTGGAGCATTCAGGGGCTGTGAGGACAGGGTAATGTTAAGTGAAACTTTGTGCCTGGTCGTTTTTAGCTGACCAGACAAAAAAGCCTGTTTTGGTGCACAGTTGATGCCATGTCGTGGCGAGTTAGCCCGTGACAGGTGTCAGCCAAGGGATAAGCACAGCAAAACACTGTGTCCTGTCGGGCAGCCAAGGGAAAACAACAAACCCCATCAGACAGCAGCGAGGCTGGCCCTGGGGTGCTGTGGATTTGCCCCTTAGCTTGGTTTTTGGGCCATGGGTGAGCCCTCCCTGCAGCTTCTCCCATGCTGGGAGCACCTGGAATGGCTCTTGTATGCTGTCTGTGTTCATAAACTTCCCAAGAGTTCCTGTTTGCAGGGCTCTGCCAAAATGCGCCTCCCTGGTTTGACAGAGGGTCAGAGGGGGCTTGCAAATGGTATTTCTGCAAGACATCAGCAGCCTGTGCTCTGTCAGGTGTGTCTCGGTTTATTGCCTCACGTTCCTCCAGGTATGAAGTGATGTTATAAGCAGTGAATGTAAAACCATATAACTTGCAACCTCTTGGGCCCCAGTTTTGCTGTGCCATATAAATGTGTGTAATTTTAAGTACTATCAGTGCTTCCAGTGACCTCAGTGGGACTACTTAGAGTGCTCTAAGTTGGACACAAATACACTTCTTCAGGGTAGGAGCCAAGGATGACTCATACAAGCACATGCATTACAGATTTTTATCTTTCCACTGATATTTGTTGTTGCAACTTATGGTTTAATAAAGGTTAAATGTGTTGAGTTCAGCTTCAAGTTCAGTTGTAAAACAGCCAGTTTCTATTCTGGCACATTTCATCTTGATTGAGCTTAACACTTTGTTGAAGAATTGTGATGTTGGCACTGATCACGCTTTATCCTTTTTGGGTTCTTTAGCAGCTGTTTTGCATAAGTGCAATGGATGAAGGATATGGATTTTGCAAATCATTTTATTGTTCCCAGCACTCGGCAGTGAGAGATCATTGTCTGCTTAGCAATAATGGCTTTTCCAAAAGACAAACAATTTCTAATAAATCAGACCTCGAAGAATTTAATAGTAAAATTAAATGACCCGTCACCAATGTTTTATGCATTATGCAGGCTCAGTGCAAGTATAGTGGAGAGCATATGCAATTACTGAAGATAATTATTCTTATGAGGGAAAATGTTGCTGAGTATTTCTTGTGTTAAATAAATGAGTGAAATTCCTAATGTCATTTAGGAACAGACGTCACAGACGCTTGGAAACCTTAACAATTCAAATTTAATAATTTAAAATTACAATAGCACAGGCAAAGTACAAGAGGCACTGGGATTATTCTCTAATAAATCTAAAGTATGAGTTGGGATGTTATTGTTTTAGAAGACTGAAAGTTACAATGTGCCTGTGATTCAAGGGTGAAGATGAGGGTTTGTGTTTGCTGCAGGACTGTGGTCAATTTTAACTGCATCAGGCTCTGTGAAGTCTGTTACATGCAAAAGTGCATTTTTGCCTGAAGGCAGCTGGGTCACAGGGTGGTGTCTGCTGAAGGTCTGGGACCACAGCACCTCACTTGCCACCACAAGCTGTGACAGACCTTTAAAGCAACCCAGATGTCAGTGGTCCACAAACCACTACCAGTCCACAGCCTGTCTCTGTGGGGCCTGCATAAAACAAGCAGGTCAGTGTCGATAGCCTTTTGCAGGCTCTGAAACACTCTGAAAATACCAGGGGTTGAAAAATGGAAGGTTAAAACCACTCCCTCAAACAGAAGAATAGTTGCTGATCAACAGCAGCCTTAGTATTTTTTTTTTTCAGACCTGTGCTGTTGCTGTGGATGGGATGCTCTTCTTCAGAGGCAGCAGGACTCAGTAACACTTTCCCTAAATTGTAGCTGGTGAAAAACAGGAATGAAAGAGGCCTTGGTAGTGGTTTTAACTGTTTAGCTGTGGGAAAGTAGCTCCTCCAGCACAATGGTATAATTGAGTTCTCTGCACTAGTCTCATCTTAAATGAAAGAACAAGAGGCATGATAGAAAACAGAGTGGGGCCAATGATTAAAAAAAAAAAGAAGAAGGAGGCAGCAGATGAAGAGATTGCTGTTTACAGAGAAACAAGTAGGGAGCCTGTTTTCCAGTTTCTCTTGCAGGATTCAGTGGGTGAGTTGGTTAGTCAAGCTTGAAGGAGAGTTGGACGCAGCTGTCTTCTTTGCCTTCTTTGTTAAACTGGTTTTGGCAATAGCTGCAACAGAAATGGAAATGGGTCAGATAACACATTTCTCATCAGATGTCAAGTCTGGAATCTGGTTTGACCTTCGACAAATTAACTTTCACTGAAAAAAATTCCCAGTCTGGATAGCATCAGCAGAATTCCCCTTTTGAATATGCTTAGTTTGTCTCTGATGAAAGACAATTACTAGAAATCACCTAGTTTTATGCATGTTACATTATTTTTCAGAAGTGCTTTAGCTAGTGTTAACTGGTAATTCTAGAAGGATGAAAAGTGTCTGCATTATTTATTAAGTAAATGGGTCCCTTTGTGTTGTGATATTTTTGAAATTCCCTTCCACTAACATCTGTTATTTGTAAAAGAAAAAATGATAAATTTGAAGTCACACAGTCAGTGGTATGAAGTGAGATATTTTTTAGGATAATATTTAAGCTTGTGGCTTCTGTACTTTGTAAATGTTTTTTAAGGCTCTGGAGCTGTCTAGATGGAATCATAACTTCAGGGAACATATATTGGATTAGAAATTTTCTTGAATCAGGCTTCCAGGAAAATTGATTACAGATTGTCTCTTATCAGTGTCATCTCATTTTGTTGCAAGTTGGTTTTATTCTGGCTTGCATGCAAAAGACAGTAAAATAAAGGCTGTATCCTAATGTCTTAAAATATCTTTTGTGCACATTAATTTGAAGAGTCCCTAGACAAAACAATCTTTTCACAGTTTATGAAGTTTGGGTAGAGAAGACAGTGAAGAATGTATGGCTGCTGGGATGAAGTGGCCGATAAGATTTTCAACAGGAGCTCATTGTAAAACAAACAAGAATAACAGAGAGCAGACTTAGAAAATGCAGCAGCAGCAAGAGATATTGCTAAAAAGGAAATATGTGTAGACATCAGTGTCCTGCTGTTCAGAAAGGGACTTCCTCTTCTGGCAATAAGATAACAACCAGGAGACTTTTCCCAAGTAATTAAATCATATTATGTAGTATTTAGACATCTAATACCAGTTGTGCCCCTACATCATAGATGTAAATGCTGAAAATCAGATGTGTGTGTGTATCCTTTGTTTTTTCTCTGGGTAGTAAATGAAAGACTGGCTTTAGAAAACCAGGGCTTAAAAGCACTTAGATGTTGGTGGAGAGGGAGGCAGAAATTACATCCTCTTTCTTGCTTTTCTTCCTCTATTAAGAAAGCACTTTTTCTCTGGTAACAAATGCAGAATCCACTTTTAAAGATAATTGTGCATTTCGAGTAGTCTGAACAATTTGTTCTTTTTGTAAAACCTTTTCCCCCTTAATGATTATTGTTCCAGAGATTATTTGGTTGGGAAGATGAACATCTAGTGGACTGGAGGTTGTGCTAATGCCTTCTTACCCTCATTTTATCACTGTGTTCTGAGCAAAGCTCTGATTTGGAACCTCTCAGCTGACAGTTTATATTATGATATTTGAAATCTGTTTACTGGAAATTAAATTTAAATACATGGTAACCTTGCTGTCGTTAATAAACTTACTGACTTTTTTTTTTTTTTTTCCCAGTTTTACTTCCAGTTTTACTTCCAGTTTCCACTTCAAATATTGCTGGTCTTGAAAGTGCATTTGGATCCCAGACATTTTCCATCACAGAACAAATCAAGAGCTCCTCTCCTATCTCAGGGCAATACAGACAGCTTAATATCGTACGACCTCATTTCTTCAAATTAAATGAAAGAAGAATTTTCACTAGCCTTCCATGAAGCTCAGCTATTGCCTGTTAATTTTGACTGTTAGTGCTGGTCTTTCAGTTGGATTCACAGTGGAAAATGTAGCTTTTAACAGGACAGTTGCTTTTAGGTCTTTCAATGCATCACTTCATGCAGTGTCTCAAGCTTTAATAAGTTCTCCAGCACACCATGATATCATAGCCAAAGAGGGGAGCAGTGTTTTAATTGAATGTAAACTGAACATCAGCCAGTATGAACATATCCTTTGGTATAACTCCAGAGGACACCTGCTTGAACAAAAAGATGAAGGTGAGTTTTCCTGCTGTTTTCTATCCATCACTATTCCCCTTTTAAACAGTATTGGAAAACCATTTTTACAATTGGGAGATAAGGAGAGAGCAAAACAAAGTCCTTTGCCCTCTGAAATGTTGCATGGGAATTACACCTGAGTACTTCTTTTCCAGCCCATCCACCCTGCTTTGGTGCCCCACAGAATGATGTTGTTCAAGAGTCATCCCAGTGTTCACAGTGTACAGAAGAAATGAGTCTTCATCTTACCCAATACTAACTGATGGGTTTATTTATTATTGCTCTGGTTGAAATTATATTTTTCCAAATGCACAAATTAAGCACAATTCTCCACAACTTGCTTTTGACCTTTTTGAGCTGACAGTTGTGCTTTAATTTTGTTACAGGATATGTTTTAAAACATACTTAATACATGTATTTTTTGGTTTATGCACCAGTGAGATTGTGGAAAGTAACACAATATATAATGGCCAATAGCATGGAATTCATGCTATTTAACCCTTTTGAACTGAAGGGGAATATATTTTCCTAGCTATTGGCTCTTACAGTTTTATCCCTGCAGTTTTTAATTTAAAAAAATGTTTTAGAGATACTTGTGGTTTTCTCTATTAGTATTAATGAAGGTCATCGAACTAATTGATAGGATCTTGTTGGAGGCCATCTTTCTGCTTTAAGTATTCAGTAACCTTTTTGTAGTTATAATACCATCTAGAGATTAGTTCAAAGTAGAGTAATTAGAAGAATAAGTTATGAAAACAGTTCAGAGTAATTAGAAGAAATGAGTTATGAAAACAGTTTTCCCCCTAAGTTATAAATGCACAGCAAATGCTGTATAAAGCTTCTTGTATTGATTTCTCTTTTACTTGGGTTTTGCATGTCAGCACTGCATGCTCAGCAGAAAACTGTCTCAAGAAAATTCTGGATTCTTTTGCCAACAGAGCCATTTACAGACTGATTTTTTTCATGGGTCACTTGACTTTTGACTCTGAACGTATGGAAAATTAGACTTTATAGAGGACAGTCTTTCAACATAGGGCTAGAAGCCCTAGTTAAGAATTAGGATCCCTATCAGAAAAAAACAGAAGCACACTGGAAAGTGCAAATGAGAGAAGGAAGTAAAAGCAGTGTAGCAAGCATGCAGAATAATTTACCATTAAGCAGTAGGATGGGTAAGTGGGTTATGACTTCTGTGTCACAAGCGTGAAAAGGACATTTCAGTCCTTGGTGTACTGTTACTATGCTAGAAGTGGACTGCTCGCTGCCAAGCTTTGACTCCTGATGATGTTTACCCTGGGATTTTTGTTTCATGAGCTCTGTTTATTTCTTGCCCCTCTGCAGATGACCGGTGGAGGATTGCTGATAATTCCCTCAACATCACAAAGGTCAGCTTTGCTGACCGGGGCCGGTACACGTGTGCAGGCATTAATCATAACGAGACCTTGCACTACACAGTCACCCTGAGGGTCATCTTCACCTCGGGGGACATGAGCATCTACTACATGATTGTGTGCCTCGTTGCCTTTGCCATCACCCTCATTTTGAACATCACCCGCCTGTGCATGATGAGCAGCCACCTCCGCAAAACGGAGAAGGCCATCAACGAGTTCTTCCGGACGGAAGGGGCTGAGAAGCTGCAGAAGGCTTTCGAGATAGCCAAGCGTATCCCCATCATCACGTCTGCCAAAACGCTCGAGCTGGCCAAAGTCACTCAGTTTAAAACCATGGAGTTTGCTCGCTACATCGAAGAGCTCGCCAGGAGCATTCCCCTGCCGCCTCTGATCCTTAACTGCAGGGCGTTCATGGAGGAGATCTTCGAGGCCGTGCGGGTGGACGACCCCGACGAGGTGGGCAAGGAGGAGAAGCAGCCGCCCGGCTGCGGGGCCCAGGCCGCGCTGTTCCCCGGCAGCGCCGAGATGAAGCGCAGCGATTCCCCGGCCGCGGACTCGGACGATGGCTCCCTGAGCGAGCAGGGCCAGGAGATCGCCGTGCAGGTCTCCATCCACCCCCAGTCCCAGGGGCAGAGCATCGACACCGTGTCTCACGGCAGCTGCCACTCTGTGCCTGCTGAGGAAGGCGCCTGCTGAGCCCGGTGATGCACAGAGCGGGGGAAGGAAGCTCGGGGGATCCGAGGGTACTGTGGGAAAAGGGTCTGCAAACAAGCTGCCTCATCCCGTGTGCACAAGAGTTTTCCAAATTGCAAGGTGCCAGAAGTAGTTCTGAAGTGTGTATTTTCTGTCAGTGTTGATTTAACAATTCCAGTCTGCTTAGAAAAAGCCCTTTGGAATATTGTGCAGGGGCTTTTCTTTCTAAAGCAGGTTTGCTATATTTAAAATAGTTGCAAAACAGGAATTCTTTGTCCTTGGCTCCTTGGTAGCTTTTGATACTTCAGATCTGAGTGAGAAGTGACCAAGCTGAGCAGTACAACTTGCAATAAGAACTTTTCTTTTGTGAGCTCCCTCTTTCTTCACAAAGTTGTGCTGAAATTCCTTTGAGTCGGTGTTGTTGTCCTGATGAATTGAGTTCTGTGCTCTTTTTGAGTTGCCTCTTGGTGCGTGTAGCTCATCAGAACCACAGTGAGCTTGAACAAATCTGTTTTGTGTCACATGCTTGTGTTGCTATCAAAATGTACTGTACTTAGAAAAAAATAGTACCAGGATCTGCTGCTGGATTAAATGAATTGTTGTAGTTTCAAAGCAGCTTAGAGAACAACCAGGAGGTCTCAGTTTTCTGTGCATCTACAGGAAACTTGTGGGTATTTTAAAAACTTGTTGCTTAAACTTGGTGCTGATTGCCAAAGCGCCTTACCCTGGTCCTGTCCCACAGAAAGGAGCAGTGACAGCACTTCTGGCACTGCCTGGCTTTTCATTATGCTGATTTCAGTCACTGTAGAAAATCCAAAGTTTTATATTGTATTTGACGTTGTGGTGAGAAAAGGATGACAGTAATCACATCGTGGCAAAACTAAGAAATGAATTCATCATCTACAGACAGGTGTCTCAGGCACATCTTCCTGAACAGCATTATAATAAAGCAGGTGAAAAGCAGTGACACTGAGTCGCTCTGCTCCAGCTGGTCCTGTCAGAAGGCAGTGGCAGAGTGGGGGCTGGCTGAGCTGTTGGCAGCCACTGTTTGCAGGAGGGGAGTGACTCACTGATGGAGCCCAGCCTGGTGGCTGCAGAGGTGGCAGAAGGGAGAGCTGCAGCTGCTGGCATATGTACACAAGTACTTCACCAAGGATCTCCCACCTGGCTTCCTCAGCTGTAGAGATCCAGCCTTCAGGAATCAGAGTGCAGACAAGAATCTACTTTCTTCTTCCACTCTTTGGTGCTGTGTTTTTTTCCTCCTTAACATTTGTATGACTTAAATAGCATTTTATATCCTGTTGAGATTTAGTAGATGTAAAGCTTGTAAGCACTCCACATATTAATTTCTTACAACTACTGGAAGCATATTGCCATATAATTTTAACAGCTTGGCAACAGGAGTGCCATTTAATTTCACACAACTCTTTTTTCTTTCCTTATTATTACGGAAATGTCAGTTTAACAAGTGATTCTGGAGAACTGCTCAGGATTAAGAGGATTTGACATTACATTTACATGAGTAGAGGTGGAAAACAAGCAGGCACAGTGGTAATAGCAGGGTGGGGCTGTCTGTGGTAATACATGCCCAGAAAGAAGGGGCTGAATGAATTATAGTTACCATATCAGAGACAGGGAAATGACAGCATCTATTACCATTCTAAACTACCTTCTGGGGAAATTCCTGCAGTCAGCCACCAGTTAAATCACCCTAGTTGCCTTTGGCCTGTCAGGTAAGAGTAGTGTTAGTCAGGAAGGAAATTGCTAGCCTTTATTACAGTAACATTCCCACCAGCTTGGTGCCATTTACAAGACTGTAGCAAACTTTGTTTCAGGGGAATAAAACCTTCTGTACATACTTCGAGTAGCTGCCTCAACAGTGACTTCTTTTTTTTGCTTCCATAGTTTGATGGCACTTTATGCCCGGGTGAAAATTTTGTTGTTTTGTGCAACCTGTCTGGTTTCTTTAAAGTTTTTTGATGTTATCAGTGTTAAAAGATACTCTGTGGATAAATATCTATTTCTCTTAGAAGAAGGAAGCTGCTGGCTTCACTTCTGTGCTGCAGTGGGTTCTGCAGGTTTGTTGCACATGTGTGAGGGGAGATTTGGGAGGCTGCACCCTTTAGGATGCACTGGTCCAAAGAGGTGAAGGCTACAAGAGAGAATGATCTGCTTCAATCTCCTTTGTGCCACAGACCATCAGAATGTAGCTGCACCTGCCTTATTTCCCTATAAACAGCTCTCCTTGCTTCTGGAACTGTTGCATGATATGCAACATATGGATGTGTTACCCCTAAATACACACAGAGTGTGAGATGCCACTACAAGATCTAAACTATTTAATTGCTTCCTAAGAAGCCGTTGTGATTGACAGATGTCACATCAGAAGTGGCAGCTTACAGGCAGCAGAATGACACTGGAGGTGTGTCAGATGAGTGCCAGGAGAGCAGTTTCAAGACTGATTTGACCTCTTTTTTGATTTTATACTTTATTTACGTAGCTCCAAGTTCTTACTGAGCACAGTTTCCTGGTGTCTTCATACATCCTATTGCTGGCTGAGAGGAAAGAGTGACCATGCATAAAGTCCTCAGAAATGCAGTTGCAGTGCCAATTGCTGGATGGCAAAGCTGAAAGTTTTCCTAAATTACCACAGTGTTTTGTTCCTTACATGAATTTCATTCCTGGGAAGGAGGTTGTTTTGTAAGGATTTCAGTATATCAGGAATACTTTCTGAATGGAGGAACTGATCCTACTCCCACTGAATTCAATTAGGGAGGATTTGGGGCTCTGTGCATTTTACAGGATTTTTATGGACCTGAAAGCAAGGACGAAGGTGATGTTAAATGGTAAAAGTGATTTCCAGAGAATGAAATTTGACACCAGTTTCCAAACAAGTTGTGAACTATTCTTGTTACCCTGAGAGTAGATGTGTGCACTTAATGTCTTTGATGAATTTAATTGAACATTAACATTGAAAGTGTTTCTTGGCTTTTTGTAGGATGAGGAGAATCTACAGTGGTTTCCTTGCTTTAAACTAAAGTCTCTGACAATCACAAGGCTAGTCTATCTCTTCTTTGTGACTTATTTTAAAAAATATAAAATCTACTTGTTATCCAAGAGTACCCAAAACTAACTTTGTAGTGATTGTTTGTATTACCTGGATTGTAATGTAACTGTTTAATGTAACCACATAGGATTTCATACTTTCATAAAATGAATTGGTAGATTTGCAAAATAAACTGAAAAAAAAAAAAAATTGTTCTGCTGGAATTTTCTGTTTTACAAGTGAGGAGTGCCTGTCTCCCTAAGATTACATAGCAGCTGTATTGAGCTCAGCAGAATGTTGTTAATCAGCCTGACAGAGGTTATTGGGATATTCAGTCATCTGAAGGACCATGGACCATTCCTGCTATGACATCTTTGGATTTTTTTTTTTTTTTTTTTTTTTTTGTCTCACAGTCTTCAACAGCATCTAATAATTGTTCCCAGCTGCATATACAAACAGGTGCAAACCTGAAATGGTTTCAGGAAGGCCCTCAAACCTTTACTTCTTTGTTTCACATTGTGTGTGTAACCTTCAACCAGGAATCTGTTTTACTTGTTTTTACCTTTTTCACAGGCTCGTACTATTCCATATTGTAAGCACCTTTCTTTTTGTAATCCCTCACCCCAAACTCCAAAAATCCACCTTGCTGAGGAGCTCTCTGTAGTGCCTTCCATAGGGGTGTGCAAGTGTGAATGAGAGTAGAATTCACCCAGATTGCTTTTAAAGAAGACCCTCTGGTTGCCAGTCTCTGCACAGGGCAGAGAATGGCATTACAGCTGAATATTTGGGGATTTTCCCATGAGAATCAGCTGCCTAAAGGAAGAATTATTGGACCCATACTCCTCAGACTAGGTCAGTACTCAGTCAGCATCTGCTTTCTATCTCCTTGTTGTGAGAGATGCATTAATGATAACAGTTCAGTTTTTTAAAGCTCCTGTAATCTGATCCCTCATGATCCTATCCACAGTGAACAAATTCATCTGCATCCATTTAGAGCACTTTTCCATCTGGTAACAACAGATCATTGCAAAGGGAACTGCATTAAGGATGATTGTACTTTAATTTTAGGTGCACGCCTTAAAAAACACGTTTTTTTTTCTCAATGTTACAGCATTTCTATGAGTGAAGTCTCCAGCTGGAGACGCCATGGTGTCATTCAACTCAGGCAAGTTACAGCTTTATCGACTTCCCTTCAGCCAGGTCATTTCACACCAGCTGAGTCTCTTTTCTCTTCTGTTTTTTTAATTGGATAGCAGCTCATTCAGATGTCTCCAAATACTGCCAGCTTTTTTGCATGTGGAAGTGAGAATTACACCATCATTCAAAAAAAAAAAAATAAAAATGGTTCTGCTAGATGTTGAAATTTCAAAAAAGCCCTAAAAGCTGGGAAGTTGTTCTTTATCCCTGGTAAAACAGTACCTATTCTTTGGTCATGCCTGGCTGCCAATGAGCGCAATAATGCCAAGCAATTAGGCCTTTCATTTGCGTTAGGCTAATTAATTGTTTGCACAGTGCCCTGAATATGGAATCATTTTCCTTTTGGAAAGAATAAAAGGATTAGAATGGCTTTATCCCAAGTTGCACTGAACGTCTTTTATTTATTTAATGGGAGAAAAATCCTCTGTTGCCCCAAACGCGGAGCACACACTCGAGCGTCAGGGCTGCTGGGGGACGTCTCCATCAGTGAGGATGTCTCCATCAGTGGGGATGTCTCCATCAGTGGGGATGTCTCCATCAGTGGGGATGTCTCCATCAGTGGGGATGTCTCCATCAGTGAGGATGTCTCCATCAGTGGGGATGTCTCCATCAGTGGGGATGTCTCCATCAGTGAGGATGTCTCCATCAGTGGGGATGTCTCCATCAGTGGGGATGTCTCCATCAGTGAGGATGTCTCCATCAGTGGGGATGTCTCCATCAGTGGGGATGTGAGCACATGCACATGTGTCCATCCATCTGCAGCCAGATGGGACTGGGGTCCTGCTGCATGGCAACGAGCGTGCAGAGGCTGCAGCCACGTCCTGCTGCTGCAGGGTTTGGATGCCAGCGCTGTCAGGATGAAGGGATGAGCATCCCTCAGATTTCAGCTGCCTGCAGGGCGTTGTGAGCCGTGGTGCTGGGAGGGCAGAGCTCTGCCACTGGCCACTCTCTGGAGGGGTTTGTACTGAGTGGATCCAAGGCAAATGGAACCTGAGCTAGGGTTTCGTGGAGAAGGGACCCAGTGGACACAACATTGCAGGGGCTATTGCTATCTCTTCTTTATGTTTGTCCTATTCAGTGCCTCTTCGTGCTACCATATTATTAAGTATATATTTCATGTTAAATGGTTCTACAAATGTGCAAAAAGCCATTTCAGTGGAAAGTGAAGGGACATACTTGGCTCTAAGTGCAAGGCAGAGGCTGCCATTACACAAACTTACACTGAAGGGGTTGGAGATAACCTGCCTTGCTCCTGCCTTCCTATGAGGAGAGCTCCCTGCTCTCCTGTAAGACCTGTTATGGGCAATCTGTGACAGCTGAAAGTGAAAATTCTGTCCTGTCCTACTTTCTCTTGCTCTAAAGATCAGGACACTGAGAACAGCCCTGGGTTTGAAGGGAGCATGAGAGGCCACCTAGGACATGTTCTCAGCCACAGATGTCCATCCTGGCTTAAAAACAGCTGCTGGCATGTCCCAGGCAATCTGTTCTGCTAAACCCTCCAGACTACTGGAAAGATTTCCCTAATATCTGCCACAAAGCATCTCTTAATGCATCACCCATCTCATCATTTCCATGCCTACTGCTGCTACATCTGCAGCCCAAATCAGGGCCACCCCAAACATGCAGGAAAGGAATTGGAGGGAAGCACAAATCATACTTGGCTCCATGTGCCTGCCTTGCCTGGAGAGATCCTTCTGTGTTCAGCCTAAGCTGGCAGAATTTAACTGAAAGTCAAACTCCTTTTGTTTATTTAATACCTGGATGTCTGAGTGATGCTTCTTGGGCTTTGGACTTTCCTGCTGTCTGTGCTGGGTGATGGAAATGTCCCTGGCACCAGAGCTGTTCATATCAAAGGAGTAGCTCCAGTATTCTGGGTGCAGCTTTGTATTTATATGTGGTAGGGGAATGGAAAGCAGCCACTGCAAAGCACATGAGCCTGTCCCACCATTATCTCAAGAGATTCTTAGCATTTCATTCACTTTCTCTCCTTGGTGTCTTCACTTTAATGCACAAAAATATTCAGAGTATCCTGCCTGGTCAATGGGAGAATCCCAAGTTTTCTTTTCTCTTCTGAGTTTTTCTCAAGCTTAACTCTCCTAATAATGACTAGGGAGGGAGACGATGGACCAGAACAGACATGAAGGAGTTTGGACAACTGTCCTAAATTAGAGGACAGGTTTGCTTTGGAAATCCTATATGCATCACACTCTGTTACAGAAAGTTGGCCTTAACAGCAAATCTTTTGCAGCAGGGTGTCACTTCACTTCCACAGATTACTTGAAATGCTTTATTAATTCGATGACCTTGTGAGCTCTCAGAAAAAGCCATTTCTCAGTGTTTTGGGGAAAGAGAACTTCTCTGAGCTAAAGGGACTGTTTTGTTGCTCTGATTTATTGCTTGGCTGACTTAATTCACCATTCAAACACGATGATTTTTAGCTGCTGGGCAGTGGGCCTTGCAATGCTGAAACTAATTAACTGCTAGAACTCTTCTGAGCAAGGCTGTTTTCTTACTGCATCTTGGTTTTTTTTTTTTAAATCCACAGAAATAAAGCAAACACAGGGTTGCATGGATGTGGTATCAGCACAGACACAGCCCCATGCTGGATCACTCTGTGTCACAGAGGAAGAAAGGCTGCCAGCTGTCCCCACTGCCAGCTGTCCCCGCTGCCAGCGTGACAGCACACAAAAGTAAGAGGAGAAAAGAGACAACATCTGAAGGCAGAAGACAGGAGGGGTGCCATAGCTGTGACAAAGGGAGAATTCAGAGAATAGCGAGAGAGGTCTCCACTCTACAGCTCTGGATCCACAGCCTGGATCAAAGACCTGAGCTGTGGATCTGGCTGGCAGGCCAAGGTCAATGGCTCTGCACCTGGGAGTCCTCACACCTCTCCCCCCTTCCTTCATCTCCATCACTGCTGTTGCAGACTGTATTTCTGAAAGAACCTCGAACCTTGTAGCTCAGATAGATCTAAAGAGCTGCAGTTGCTGCTGGCAAGGACCTCATCAAAGCCTTGAGAGGGAGGACAAGGAAGGGAAGAATGCACCTGGCTGCAGGAAGTTACCTGTTGTTATCCCATCAGAGACTTCTGCTCATCAAAATAATTTCTGGGAAAAGTTTATAACCCCTGCAATACCTCCTGGTGATGTCTAAAGATGGCATTAAAAGGTTTAGAAGCTCAAACAGAGACAAATTCAGTCTCTGAATTCAGTCCGAGCACATCTTTGTGCTCCTTCCTACTGTGTTTTTGCAAAGGACTTCTGCTCTGCTCCTTGCTCTGAGTCCATAGTGCAAGTGAAATATAAATGACTGCTGCTCACTGGAAGCAGGGAATCCCTCCCTGCCTCCAGGGAGCTCCCCATCTGTCTTTGTTCCTGACAGTTTGATGACCTTTATCATCATCTTTAAATGCAGAACTGCAAATACCATTAGTGGTCATAGAGGATGGCAACTCTCTTGACATGCCTCAACCACAGTGACCTTCCTTGACTGGCAGCAGGGAGCACAGGCCAACTCCTCTTCCTCCTGTGATTTTGGGCTGGGAGTGTCAGCCCCAGCTGCCAATTCACCTCTTATTGTCTTCTTCCCTGCATTTCAATTCCAATGTTTCCAGGATTTCCAGCCTTCTTCTGAAGCCCCACAGTCTAGTTGCTCATTCCTCAAGCACAGAAGTTTAGAGTAGCACCCCTGGGTGTGTGATCAAGGCAATCTTATGTCACTTGACTTGCTCTGAACAAAGATGGAAGTGCAGAGGATCAGCAGCATGTGGGAGAGGACATCTCTACTTCCCATGGGTGCTGGTGGAGCTCACCTGGCCAGGAGCTCCAGAAGGACAAGGAGGTTTTCTGCCTGCTGATTCTCTAGGTGAAGCAAGAGGACAGATAGGGGAGGTTTGTGATGGGGAGGTTTTTGACTAAGAGAAAACAAAATTTGGTGGCTGTGAGAGTCCAAATTAGCACCTGGGGATGTTGCACTCATGAGCTGACCCATCTCTTAGCCCTCAGCCAGAGCATGTTCCAGCATCCCCTGGCTTGGAAAGGTGTCCTTAGATGTGAGGTGAGGGTCCATAGTGACACAGGGTCCCCAGGCAGGTGCAAAGGAGAGCTGCTATACTGCAAAAACCCACCTTTAAAGCAACTAGCTGTTATCAGCTACATGGTTTTAAATCATAACAAACATCATTCATCTAACCACCACACACCACGATGTGAACACACAATGGTTACGTGACTTGTTTTCCTCCCTCTAATTCAGCTGAGCCACTTTCCCAGAATCCTTTTCTGTTTAGCCAAAGCAGCAGGCCTGAGCCATGGTTTTACAAGGTTTGGAAGGTTTCTTTGTAAGGTTTTACCTACAAGCAACACTTAGTGCAGGACACAGGGTGTGAGGGGACAGTGCTGAGGGCTAAGCAGGATCCCTCAGGCATGGGGACAACTAGACAGACCAATTCTCCTCAGTCCCAGGCCACCAAGTCAACCCACCCCTGGAAAGGAGAACACGTGTTCCACGTGTTTATACTTTGCCAGCCATCCCTGCTGCTCTCTCCTTTTCCTGGGAGCACCTGTGCTTTTCTTCCCTCAGACTGTCCTTGGAGTGACGCAGCAAAGTGCCAGGTGTACCTTTGCTGCCGCTCTCATCTCAGCAGCCAAGGCTTTCTTTTGTTCAGCTGAAAGGGAGCCTGGGCCAAGGTTTTTATGTGCCATGCAGAATCCAAACATGAGAACACACAGGTGAGCTTGGAGCCAGGATCTGAGCTGACAGTGGCAGGAGGGGCAGCACCGTGCCAGAGACCAGGGAAACATGGATAGCAAAGGGAGATGCAGGTGGAGATGGGATGGGGAAGGGATGGGGATGGGGATGGGATGGGATGGGATGGGATGGGATGGGATGGGATGGGATGGGATGGGATGGGATGGGATGGGATGGGATGGGATGGGGATGGGGATGGGGATGGGGATGGGGATGGGATGGAGATGGGGATGGGGATGGGGATGGGGATGGGGATGGGATCCCTCTCCGTGCCGTTGTTGGGTGATGGGGACACACCTCAGCCAGGCACATCCCCAGGGCCGGGCCGGGCAGGAGCTCCTCGCCTGGAGCCCCGCTAGAGGCAGCTCTTGGTTTGCTGCGAGCACGGAGCCGAGCGCTGTGCCCGGAGCGATGGGGCTGCTCCTGCCGGCCCTTCCTCCGCCGGGAGCCACAGCCCAGCTCTCAGGGCTCCCAGGCACCCTCAGCAGCCGCTTTTCTCCACACCCCGCGTGTTAAAGCCTGGGTGGGCGAAGAAACCCCCGCGGGAGCCAGCCTGAGCCCGAAGGAGGAGAAGGAGGAGGGGTTGCAGGGACATGGGGGCTCCGGGGCTGAAGGGAGCAGCGATACCCGAGGGAGAAGGTTGGAATTTGTGTGTGTGCCCCCCTCCTGCCCGCACCGAGAGCAATCCCCACCCTGGCATCCCGCACCGGGCGGGTGGGAGCTCACAGCCGCCAAGCACCGGATTCCATTTGTCCTTTTTTTTTCCTCCGTCGCTCCAGCTCTGACTGAAGTATTTAGCGATCACAGCGCCTTAATTGCAGGGGGAACGCGTTTCCTGGCCATTCCTCCGTGCCCGCCCCGGCTCGCCGGGTGTTTCCCTGGCACGGAGGATGCAGGAGCCGCGGGCACGGCTCACGGGCGGCCCCAGCCCGGCTGGCACAAGCCCTGCCGGGCCGGTGGTACCCGCGGAGCTGCCCCGGAGCCCTGGGGAGGCCGGGTCCGCTCGCCCAGCTCCGCTGCCAGGCGAGCCCTCGGTGGCCGGGGGGTCCCCGGGGCCACCCAGCCCTCTCTGTCGCACCGGGCTCAGCCTGGGTGAATTCCAGCCTCGCTCTTTTCATTTCGGAGCTGCAGGAGAAGCGGCTTGTGGTCACCTTAAAGGAATAAACGATGCATAAAAATATTTGATCAATTAAGCCAAACGATTTGGCAAGCGACGGCTCCCGCTGTACCCATCCTCCTCACAATTGTCTCATTATCCAGCCCTAAATCAAGCTGTCACCGCTTTTTTTTTTTTTTTTTTTTTGGCTTGGATGGTAGAGGGAGGGAAGGAGGGAGCTGCTTTCCAGTGCTCACCTCCAGAACAGAAGCCCTGGGCAGGGAGCGGGTCGCTGAGCCGCCGAGAGCATCCTCCCCGCCCGCTCCCGGTGCTCCCCGTTCATCCGCCCCGGAGCCGCGGCTGCTGCGGGGCTGCGCTCCCAGCCCGGCTCCGCCTGGCCCCGGAGCTGCCTCCGAGTGCCGCTCCCAAAGCCTCTGGCTTGGCCACGGTGGTGGTCACATCAGCCCCTTTTCAGAAAAATGACACAGGGGATTGTGTTGTAAATGCAGGCGAACCCAATGGGAAGAAATTGCTATGTCTGACTCAATTCAGAAGGCTGAGTGATTTCTTTATTATCACTATGCTAAAATACATTAATATACTATATAAAGGAAGCTATTAAAACTGCACACTACTTTCTCTAACTCTGTATCTCTAACACAACTCGTGACCCTCTCTGAAAGTCCAGCCCCAGGTGGGTTGGATTGGCCACCAGGCTCAAACAATCCTCACCAGAATCCAACCAAGCACTCACCCCAGGTAAACAATTCTCCAAACACATCCCACACAAGAAAAACAAGGAGCAGAAATAGAAATTGTTTTCTCTTTCATTTCTCTCTGTGCACCTCTATAAAAAATCCTGAGAGAGAGAGAAATGGGCTGCCACAGGATTGCATCTAGAGGTTCTTGATATGAGCAGGTCCCAGAGGCACTCTGTGTGTGTGAGCCCCAGACAGCAAAAGTGGACTCTTTCACTATTTGTCAGGCAAGAGAGAAGCAAAATGTGTCTCTTTGGGAGCCTCAGTGTCTCACAGGCCCTAAAGGAATCACCTGAGGACCTGTCTCCTGCATCCTCAGGACAATGGAGCATCCCTCACCCTACACACAGGGAAGCCCCTCTCAGGAAGAATCCCCCTCCTCTGTCCTCCCTAGGTGACACCCTGGATACTGTGCCAGACCTGTGTGATTCCCCAAGCCTGCTAAAATAATTAATGTAAACTAATTAAAATTATTTTATTAATAAATTAATTAAAGACTCATTGATTCACCCTGCTGGGACAGTGAAACAGCTGCATACTCATCTGTTCATGCAAGCACAGCCAGGCAGACAGAACATCCCCTTATGCTGCTTGCCCTGCACAGAGACAGCCCAAAACCAGTCCTTTCCACCCAAGAAATTTTCCAACCCAAAAAGAATAAAGAAGTGACAACGTGGAGCAAACACAGACCCTTGCACACAAAACTGCTCTGGGTGGAGTCAACAAAAAATGTGTTATTTTCTCCTGCCAACAGCAGCCAGGCAGGGCAGGCCAGGGCAGGGCAGGGGTGCTGGTTCTGGTGGGCAGGCTGGGACCTTGCTGGGACCTTGCTGGGACCTTGCTGGGACCCTGCTGGTCCCAGGACCTGCTGTGCTGCTGCAGCCACCACCAGATGGGCTCTGAGCAGCTCTTGTGGGTGCCACGCTCAATCCACACTGTTTAGTTTTGTTGCCTTTTTAATGCTGTCAAAACATGAGATGCTCCTGCTGCTTTCACAGCCTTGCTAATTGGCTGCAAAGAGCAGATTTCTGTTCCTATTACAGCTACTTTTGAACTTTGAACTTGCCTTTAAAATCCAATTCCTGTGAGGTTTTTGTCCCAACCCCTTGCAGTGCTGTGAAGCAGCATGAGCAACAACTCACTCCCACAGTGCTTTTTGGAGGACCAAGGGCAGTTCACACACCCTGCAGGGATCCCACAAGGGATTTTCTGCTCTCATGCTCTCATCATGGGCTCCCCCCAGCCTCTGGCATCTCTGGAAACAGAGGACTGGAGGGCACATCTCAATCCATCACCTGGAAAATGCAAGCAAGACCCTCTCTGGGGAGGAGCTCTTGGGCTGAACTGCCAGCAGGTGCTGTGGTATTTTCAAGCTTTCCCACTCCCACCTCCCTTCTCCATGCCCCAGTGACAGTTCTTCCCCCTGATGAGCCTCTTGGATCCCAGAGGTGCAGGCAATGCCTGGTGCTGGGTGCCAAGTGAGGCACCTGCACAAGTCACAGTGACCCTGTGCCCCATGCCTGTCCCCCACCCAGCCCCTGCCCAGCCACCTCTGCAGCTCAGGTGCTCTCAGCCTGATTTCCAGCTCTGCCAAAGCCAGGAACAGTTTGAGCTGCACAGCAGGGCTGGAGCTTTCCTGATGGTGCACGCCTGGCAGGCTCTGGTTTTCCTTAGATGAGGCCAAACAGGAGCTCTGGAAAAGCCCAAACAAGGAGCAGGGCTGCTGATCTGAGCTAGCTCCAGGCTGAAAATGCAAGCCCCTCCAGGAAGACTGAGAAAACCACATTACAAGCCTGGCTTTGGCCTAGCCCCTCAGCAGAAGGGATGAGAGGAGGAATGGGGGAGCTGGACAAAACCCCCTGACCCCTCTGTGGTCACCCCTGAGCCTGCATTCATGACAAGCCAGGCAATGCCCACGTGTGCAGGGCCAGGAGGATGAGCCCAGGGTGGTGCCTGCACTAACTCACAGCTCCAGTGATTGCCAAGACCCTGTTGCTCAGCCAAATGAGCCTGAGTTTGCAAGGAGCTATTTGCCAGAGCAGAAAATGTTGGTCTCCAGCACAGCCTTCACTCAACAGATGTTCCAGGTCCTGCTAAGCTCTAAAAAGACTGACCAAGAGTCCCTGATGGGTGCAGATGGTTTCAGCTCCACTGGCCATCAGTAACAACCCAAAATGCTCTGACCATCGTGAACCACAAAACCAACCTGCTGCTGGGCAAGGGGCCAGAGCCAGCACTGCTGGGCACGGGGAAGGAGAAGCCAGAGCTGCATGAAAAATCATGGCAAAAGCACCCACGATGGGAGCAGTTGGAGCAACAATTTGGGGTTTCTACATTGCTTGGTAATTTCAGATCACAGATGGAAATCCAAGAGAAGCATCTCATAAATCACACGGTCTGTGGTTTTTCCCTTTTCCCCTGCTGTGTTATGATGGAAAATTGCAGTCGGTGTTTCCAAAAGCCATGAAATAGCGTGCAGGCCCTGGCAGGTTCACATGCAGCTGAAGCAAACTCCACTCCTGCATGCAGCTTGCCTCCAAAAGGGTCACTGAACCCAACAGCTGTGTTTTGCTGACTGGAATTTGCACCTTTCCCCAGCTCATTGGGCTGCTCTCACCTCTTTCCCATCAGCATTGATTTAGAGTTGGTTGTGTGCCAGCCTTGCACCCCTTGAACACAACTGAAACCAGAGGATTTCTGGGGAGGTTAGAAGACAAGGAAAAAGGCATGAACAGCTGGCTTTTAGAGGAAAAAGAAAGGGATTTTTTAAAAATATGATTCTGCAACAGAAAGGGAGAAGATGAAGACTTTGCTAAAAATTAACGTGCAGCACCCAGCAAGAGAAGAAACTTGGGCGCAGAAGTTTTGTCTGCTGCTGCCTCCCTCCATGGCCAGGATAAAACACAGGGAGTGCCACAGCAGAGACACAGACAGCACTTGCTGCCATGGCTCTGCCTTCAGAGCTGCACTCTCCATCTGCTCAGTCCCAGCAGCACAGGGGCAAATTGTCACCAGCACATTGGTAAATTGTCACCATCCTGCCCCTGATGCTTCCCTGCTGCCTCCCACCCCTCTCTGAGCCCAGGGGCTGTCCCACCTACCCACAGGGCTCAGGATGAGCATTGTCCCATGGACTGGGAGCAGCAGCATCTTCGTGCCACAGCCCAGGATACACTGGAGTTGAGGATGTGTCCTCTTGATTACCCTGGAGCTATGCTAATGGCTTTCTGTTTTAATTACATGGAAGTCTAAACAAGCTGCAGGGTCTGGCTAATGCTGCATGGTACAGAGGAAGGCCTCTGCATCACTGACAGCCTGGGTTTTTTTTTTGCATAATAAAGGTAAAGTGACACTGGGGACATGTGTCTTTTATGGGCCGAGGTCAGCTGCCTGTGGGTCCTGAGAGCCATGAGAGGGAGGGGAGAGGGAGGGAAGGAAGGCAAAGTAAACAGATAAATCCCTGGAACATATGGCCTGTGCTCGGTATCTTTACGCATGAGGCACCCCACTTAATAAAAGTTTAGGATGGAAAAGCCAAATAAAATTGATAATCTGCCCAGGGAGGGTGATTCAGATGAAGCAAGCACATTACAAGGGGGTGACTGATTTACAATTTTCTTCTATTTGCGGTTTTATGACTATTACAGTTATTCTTGTGAATATAATTCATTACTGTGCTATTATTCCCAGAAGTGAAAATCAAAGGTTTATCAGCCAACACCAGCAAGCATGAAATACTGCCCCAACACAGAGCTGTGTGCTGGAATCACAGCTCAAACCCAGATGAGAAGCAGAAGCCAGGCACTCACTTCTCCCCATCCCCAGTCCTCTCCTGGGACAGGGCCAGGGACAGGCAGCCCAGAGGCAGCAGCACCTCCCAGCTGGGCAGGGGAGAGGCAGTGAACCAGACCTGTGTGACCCACATTTCACCCTCCAAAGGGGGATGGACACAGGAGGGGTTCAGTTATTTGGAAAAAAGTAACACTGGGGAGTGCAGTGCTGGGCAGCCCTGGGCAGGCACGGGCAGGGGGATCCACAGGAGCTGGGCACCAAAGGGATTTGCACACTGCCTCTCCTGGGGGCATGGCAGGCTGCCAGGGGTGGCTTTGGGCACAGCATCCCACTGTGCTGCCAGGTTCTGGCAGGGCAGGGTGATGGGCTTGAAACCAAGACAGCAGGACCTGGAGCCAGGAAGAGGGCAGGGTTTTATTTAGGCTAACAGCTCTAGCTGGGGGAAACGGACTGAACCAAGGGTTTATCCAATATAAAATGAAGTGAAGATGGTACTGAAGTGTACCTGAGGTGGCTGCTCAGTGGATACCTGATTCTGTAGCCCACATCTAACATAAAAGCCATCACTCCTGTGGTGTGGTTTCTCCAGCAGCAGCTGAAGCCCAGCCCCAGCCAGCTGCTGGTGCAGCTTGATGGCACAGCCCTCCCCAGCTGCATCCTGTGGGCTTTTAGGCTTTGTCACTCCTGCATGCCAGCCTCAGCTGTGAAAACCAAGAAAAGTCTCTTCCAGCCTCCTTTTTCTCCTCTTTTCAACAAGTTTTTGTCTGAAGAGCCACACTTTGCTTTCCCTATGACAGATCCTCATCCCAAAGGCTTCTACGCAGCACTCCAGATGTGCCTGACATTCTGCTCCAGCACCAAGAGATACCAGCTCTTGATTAAAAACCCTCCAGAAGCTGATGGCAAAGAGCTCTGCACAGCACACAGACCCTGAAATAATCCCTAGTGAGGGAGGAGAGGAGAGGAGAGGAGAGGAGAGGAGAGGAGAGGAGAGGAGAGGAGAGGAGAGGAGAGGAGAGGAGAGGAGAGGAGAGGAGAGGAGAGGAGAGGAGAGGAGAGGGAGAAGCTCAAAATTAGTATGTCTGGGCCAGATTAAAGGTCTTTTTAGCCCAGCATCCCAGTACTGGTTCTGGAAGAGTGGATGGATGTAGTGGAGAGAACAGACAGTCTAGAGGGACATTTTCCTGGCCTTCTCCCATCTGGGTCCCTTGTCTTGATGCTTAATAGCTCTTGATAGATTTTTTTTTCTTCCTAGAATTTGTCTAATCACTTTCTGAAGCCTTGTAAAGTTTTGGCATGTCCAGTATAATTTTTAATTAGTAATTAGTCTCCAGCTGAAGGACACGTTGTGGGTGGAGGTTTGTGTGCTTTCAAAGGCTCAGTCTGTGACACTGGGATTTGAGTCACATCTGAAGGTGGGAAACACAAACACAGAGGCCAGGAGTTTACTCCTCATCACCACCAAGTGCCCCAGTGGGAACAGAGTCTCTGAAGTCTGAGACTCTCTTCAGACTTAAGAGGAAATAAAACCAACACCAGCTGTGTTGTCAGAGTATGCTCAGCTCTCTGCTCTCTCCCTAAAAGAAGATCCATCCCAGATGAAAACACGCCACCAGGATGAGCCACAGTTGGTGTTTAACTGCTTTAGATCAGGGAAAAACCCCAAGCCCAGACTGTAACAAAGGCTCCCGTGTCACTGGGGTGAGCTGTGCGGGGAAGGGCAGCGTGGTGAGGGCAAGAGTTGTGACAGAGAAATGTCACCAGCCCAGCAAAGCCTAAGGACAGCCCCTCCCAGCCCCTCAGGCTGGCAGTGCCAGCTCAGGCTGTTCTTCCCCACGCCATGGCCACAGCCAAGCACCAGGCTGGGGCTGCCCCTGGCTTCCCCAGCTCTGCTGGCACGGTGCCTTCCCTCCGTGCAGAAGCAGCCCCCACCAGACATGCACAAAATAAATCCCATTTAGCTGCAAACTGCATGAAGTAAAGAAAATCAGCTGCAGCAATAAGTGGGAACTTTCCCTGCTGGAGGCTGGGGACAGGGTGCCCCCAAAGTGCCCAGCGAGGATGCAGCTCCAGACTGAGCTAATGGCACATGTGTGGCTGAGGGACTTCAGCATTGTGGTTAATTGTGATGAGCAATACAATTCCAGCTGGGGATGAAGGTCCCAGCGCCTGCCAATTAGTCCTGGCATCCTGAAGACAGGCTGTAATGGGATTATTGAACCAGTCCTATTATGTACTAAAGGGTTCGGGGAAGCTCGCCACAGTGCCTGGAGAGCTGCTGGGAGCAACATGCACAGAGCTCCTGCTGGGAAGGGCTGGAACCAGGCACCCACCCCCTCCCCACAAAAGATAAACACCTTTCTTACTCCCTGGCTAAAGCATTCATCGTGCCAAAGGGGTTTGAGTCAGTGAATCTGGGCAGTGACTAAGATTTTGCTGTTTCAAATATAAATGGATTTGTTTTGTCTCTTGAACCACAAACCTAAAGAAGCTGCATCAGGCCCCAGCTGAGAGCACTTAAGAGGCAGGGCTGGTGCACGAAGCTGTTTGCTTGGCCACGAGGCTGTAATGGCAGGTATTTGTGATTTGGAGCTTTTTCCTTGGCAGCTCTGATGAGATTTCGTGTTTATAACATTAGAGTTCAGGGTGTGAGGATGGGCTCCTCCTGCCAAAGGAGCCACTCGCTGTCCCAGCTCACAGAAGACATTTGGAGCTGGTGGGCTCACCACGACAGATGAGGCAGGAAGCTTCCTGCAGACTCCTCATCTCGGGACCCTGTGGCTGTGCTTGCTGCAAATGGAGAGATCCCTCTTTGATGCAGAAGAGACCAGTTTAGATGACAGCAACACAGGCAAACCCAGGACATGGAGAGGTGCAGATGTGAGTGCTGCCTCCCCCAGTGCCTCCCAGGGGGAGGCAAAGGCAGGGACCACCTCTGGATGTGTGCCAGTACCACACCGTGCCTTCCTGGGGCTCCAGGGCCACTCATCACCCCAGAGAGATCCTGGCCTGATCTGGAGCTGAAGTCTCTGAATTGTCCCATGGCCCCTGTCCCCTCGGTGCCATCAGTCACTGCTTTGGGGTGACAGGCCAAAATGTGGATCCGTTTTGCATGCTTGGCCAAAGAGATGAACCAGTTCTGCACTGAGAGAAGTCGTCTCCTGATCACTCAGGAACAGCTCTTTCTCTGGAGCAAGGGCATGGCAGTCAAAGGGCTCTTCCCTTCTTCTGGAGGGATCCAGGAGCTTTCTGCTCCAGCTCCAGCCCCACCACTTGGCACCATCCCTTCAGCAGTGCTGTTCCTGCAGGACCTGAAGGCAGGGGCCCAGGCAAGCCAGGGGTGGTGCCATAGCAGCAGATTCCAAAATTGAATCAGACAACATTTATTAGGCAATAAAGGATCATAGAAAGTGGAAAATGAGTGAGGTGGGAAAGGATGGGTTCTGGGTTGTATCTGCAGGAAGAATTAGCAGAACATGATTTACAGAGATGAAAAGCCTTTTGATTATTAGAGCAATATTTGGTGGCTGCAGGAGAGGAAATGCTGCAGCTTTGCCCCTGCTAAACACAGAGCCAGGACTCCTGCAGCCGGCCCAGTGCAGGGCAGCCACCAGAGCTGAGACTGTGCCTCACCCAGGGAAAAGTGAGGAAAGGTCCTGCTGCCACATCAAAGCTGCAGCCAGCCACTCTTAAAGAGCTTCAACAGGGTCTCAGTTTTATCTCCAGCCCATAAGGAGCTTTGCTTTTCTGCCTGGAAGCCTAGGCACGAGGTGCCTTGAAGCTGGGATTTATTTCACCTTTTTCATCCTGGACAGATCCCCCAGGCTCCTGGGAAGGTCTGTGTGAGCTGTTTGGCTGCAGCCAGCTCAGGCAGGATGGGGTGCACATCCCTGAGCCCAGACAGAGGCAGGGAGTGCCCTGGGAGCTGCCTGTGACCCACGACTTGCTCTGCTGTCCCCACGAGGCCAAGCAACAGTGACAGCCCACAGCCACACTCCAAACTGACTCTGAACCCATCATTTCCAGTGCATTAATTCCTACTCATTATTGATCACCTTGTAACACTCTGGGACTGTGCTGTGCTCCACCAGCCCTGAGTTATGGAGCCATCAACGTCTGGCGAGAGGAGAGGAGAGGAGAGGAGAGGAGAGGAGAGGAGAGGAGAGGAGAGGAGAGGAGAGGAGAGGAGAGGAGAGGAGAGGAGAGGAGAGGAGAGGAGAGGAGAGGAGAGGAGAGGAGAGGAGAGGAGAGGAGAGGAGAGGAGAGGAGAGGAGAGGAGAGGAGAGGAGAGGAGAGGAGAGGAGAGGAGAGGAGAGGAGAGGAGAGGAGAGGAGAGGAGAGGAGAGGAGAGGAGAGGAGAGGAGAGGAGAGGAGAGGAGAGGAGAGGAGAGGAGAGGAGAGGAGAGGAGAGGAGAGGGTTCATCAGGTTGCAATCCTAACACATCCATTGACAGTACTTACCTGCTCCTAACAGAGGATAACATGCTCAACACAGCTGATCACAGTAGTGGATTCATAGCCCTTTGTTCATGCCTTCCCAAGGTATCTGAGAGCCAGAGAGGAGAAGAAGTCCAGGGCACATCAGTTGTTTATGTTTTTAAAGATTTTAGGGCTAACAACCAGGATTTCTCCTGAGTCACAGGTGCCCTGCAGGGTCCCCTTGATACTCTCAGGAGCCTTTGCTGCCTCACTGAACATGCAGGCAGCAAGGAGACAGGGGGAAACTCAGTGCTGGAGAAATAGTGCTTCGATTTCTTAAAAATTAGATGCTCAAGGGCTCGGCTCACACTTGGGACTCCAGTACAAGAGCTGCACAGCAGGGGTGGCAAGCACTTCTGCATGTACCAGGGAGCAAAGGGATGCCAAACACAGACAAGGACAACAAGGACACCCAGGGAGGTGAGGGGCTTGAGGGGAGCTGCCCAGAAGATATTGTGAGTTGCAATGTTGAGTGCACAGACCCACTGTTGGAAAAGGGTTTCCTTCTGTCAGAGGAGCTGCTGTGCCTCCAGGTGATCTGCCTGAGACATGACAGAGAGCGAGAGGCTGGCTCTGCTCCCTTTGGGACAATCATCCCTGCAATGCTGCTCCTGGCAGAGCTCACACCCAGCTCTGTGGCTGTTCCATCACCAGGCAAAACTGCTCTTGCCTCGAGCAGCTGCTCAGCTCTGGACACTGAACAAATACTCCAAGAAAGCAGAAATCTCTGTGGTGGGACCCCGTGCTGATCAAGGGCTGCATACACAGCTTCGTGTAGGTAATATTAATCATTTTTGCTGTAAGTAATTTTCATGAGCTGCAGATTCAGAAGTGCCAGTCTCTTGCCTTTGTCAGAAACCAGAGCAGCTCTGCATATGCATTAAAACCCAGCACGTGCCATTTATCTTAAACCACCTGAACTTCTTGTTCTAGTGCAGTGTCTGCCAGCATCCATCTGCCCTGGGAGGTGTTACACAGCATTTCTCTGCTCAGAGCCCTGGTCCCTCAGGCCTCAGTGGTTCAGATAATAATTCCTCAATAAGACACAAGCTGTTGGGAAAAAAAAAAGAGTAAACACACCACAAAAATGACAGGGAGCCTGTGAGCACATATGGAGAAAAGGCAAAGCAGGTTCTGGGATTCCCACCCCTGCTCTTGAGTGTCATGTTAAATTCCCAAACCAACTGCAGGCAAGGCCATCCAAAGCCCAGATGTTTTGCAGACGTTCAGTGGGAATTGTTCTTGTCCCCGTGCTCCCATCACAACATTTTCATCTTCAGAGGCTCCTAATTAGCCACTTCATCTTTTGCCAAACCCTCTTCGGTTTCACAGCTTGCATGTTGGGATGGGGCCACCCTGGGTGCAGAATGCCAGCAGCGCTGCTCCCACACTCCAGTTCCCTCTCTAACCTCTATGGAAACACACAGCAGCACATCCCCCCAGCACCCCAATATGTTTTCCAAGTCATTTATTTGTAAGTGACTTAGCAGCAAGCTTAAAACTTTTCTTTTTGACTCCATAACTCTAAAGCATCAATGCTATAAACAAATGGCAAAACTTCAAACCTCTGGGCCAGGCTGCTCCACAGGGCTGAGGTGCTGCTCCCCCAGGAGAGCATGGAGCACCTGCAGAGCTCTGGAGGGCTCAGAAGGGCTTGCACAGCTTCTCTCAGCCCCTGCAAGAGAGGGGATGGTGATGTCCCCTTCCCACCAGCGTCCAGACAAGGAGGAAAGCACAGGGATGAAGCAGGACCCAAAGCATCACGGGGCTCCTAAGTGACTCAGAGGAGGAGCAGCCAAACAGAGCTTCCTTTATTGATTTATTTATAGAGAATGAGATATTAATGCAAGACCTGTTGTTTGAACAGGTTTCTCCTGGCTGTGCTGGGAGAGAAGCCCTGCAGTGAGGGGAGTGTGTGGGGAGGCGTGTGTGGAGTGCTAATCCCTGCCCGGTCCTCGTCCCCTCCTCACTCCATCTGTTCCTTCAGATCATTCACTGTGACTTCTCAACTTCTTATTCCCCTTTCCCCACCCTGAGCAGGGAGTAGCTGGCAATTAAAATATGAGCAGGGGGGAAACGCTTCATAATGCATGTAATTATTTCTTAGTCCCAGGAATTTTAATCAGCTGAACACATGGAAGACCAGGTTTGGCCAGCCAGACCCCACAGCCTGATGCTGAAACCTCACTGCCTGCCTTCTCCTGCCCACAGCGTGCCTGGATGCTCTGTTAGTGCTGGGTCAGAGCTTGTGCCTCCAGATTTTCCTGCAGCTTCATTATTAGTTTTATGTCTTGAGTTTTACAATACACAGGCTTTACAGCAGGGTACTTTTTGTGATGCTTTTTTTACCTTGGCTTTGTTTGCTGTGCAGGAGCATAAGAAGGTGATGGGATTTATGGGCAGCTGTGGGTTTTCTGCTACAGCATTTCTTAGCAAGATCATCACTTCTGCCACTATCCTTGCTGCCCTTTTTCTCTGGCTTTGGTCATCCCCCAAGAGTCACAGCCCACATTAGTTTCCAGCTGTTGTTCAAGTGACCCAAGCAGGGATCACACAGGAGCTATTGTAGCTAAATAAAAGTTTCAAGAGCAGCAGGGGTTTAAAAGTCTTGTGAGCCATTTCTGCTGTCTCTGTTAACACCAGTTTGAGCAAAGCCCTGCTTACTGGGGACAATGGCAAAAAGCATCCTTGGCTGGAGGGCTAAGGACTAATGCAGCAGGCCTGGATGACCAGCTAGGGACTGAGAAAGCAGCCAAGAGCTGCACAAAGCCAGAAGCTATAAATTAGGAGGGAAAAAAGAAAACCAAAAACCAACAGAAAAAGAACCAGGGTATTATTTCTTAATGATGTCAAACCCAGGATTCAGGTGGGGAAGATGTGAGGCAGCTCCAGGAGGAGCTGCCTCATGGCAGAGGATGCAAAGGCTCCACCCAGGTGTGAATTCGGGTCTGTGATTTTGGGCACAGCAGCCATGAAGGCTGAGGGATCCCCAGAGGCCTCTGGGGATGAACCTTCCTGCAGTTTTCTGATGAAGGGAAGCAAAGAGCATCCTTCAGCTGAGAGCATGGTGAGAATTCGGGGGTCCCTGCCTGTCTGCATCCAGCCCCATCCCAGAAGCAGGACCCAAAATCAGCCTCATCTGCACTGGACTGGAACTGGGCTAATGAGATTCACCCGCCAGCCCACAGCGGGAGGAAGAAGACCGATCAAAAATCTTTCAAAAATCTTCACCCCCTCAGTTTTGTGGCCTTCTCACTTGAGCTCTGTGGTTTTATTGAGCTGGAGACCTGGACTGGGTGCCAAGGACAAAGGGATTTTGGAACTGCAGCCTTGCTCCCTCAGCATCTCTGCAGGAAGGACAAGCTCCCTTTCCACACCCTCATTTCTGACAGCTTGCAGAGATGAGCACATTTCAGTGCTTTTCCTTGCACTTTGCAAATATTGCTCCACGTCTTTGACCAAACACTGGATTTTTCCTCCTCAAGGGAAAAATCCTGGCTGCGGTGTGGTCTGAGGCAGGTGCAGGGTCTGGGGGTGTCCCTCACAAGGGTGCATTTCCTAGAGTTATTTTCTATTTTAGCAAGTACGAGATCATTATCTTGCAAGTCCCTCTCTGGAAAAGACCAGGAGGAGTGTCTGGGGGTTCTGCAGGCAGGGCTGACCCTGCATGGGATGGGGCAGCTTTGCTCAAGCTCCTCGTGGGCTTCCCCAAGCTCTGCTCCTTCCAGTGCCACTTCTCTCATCAACTACCCCCTCCTTACCACTAAAAAAAATAATAAAATAAAATAAAATAAAATAAAATAAAATAAAATAAAATAAAATAAAATTTTAAAAGCCTAAAGAAAGGAGGAATATTTTAGATGATCCAATTGCAAAGGCATGGAAAGCCTTCCCCATGGCAGGAGCTCTCCTGCTCACAGCAGCCAGGGCATGGCAGGGCTGAGCCTGCCCTCTGGCAAGATGAGGAATTGTTCAGTGGGCAGTGTGAATATCTCAGCAGTGTTATCTCCTGTGTCTAATGCCCTGTCCATTCCCTGCTAATTCCCAAGGCTCCTGTGCAGAAGCAGCCTGCTGGAAGGCACTGCAGGGACACAGCCCCGGGTGGGCTGGACACACATTTCCAGAGCCCCTCAGCCAGCCCAAAGGGCTCAGTTTGGAGCAGAGGAGATTAATCCCAGCTCCAAGAGCAGGGAAAATGGAAGGGATTAAAAACAGGGGAGGCAATATTGCTCAGCACTGGCATGGAGAGAGCTGGCCCTGCCCCAGAGCTGAGGGGTGAGCTCTGGCAGTCCCTTCCTACGAAATCTGCCTGTGGAAAATAAAAATAGTGACACCCACCTGAGATTCATGGGCAACACATAACCTACACCTGCAAGGTGTGACCACCACTCTGTAAAGTCTCCCTCCCCAGAACTGCAACCAGCCAGGCCAGCAAGACATTATTCCATTATATTTGGGAGCAAGATGAGAAATCTTGTATGGTTTCCCTGCAAGGGACAAAGCAAGTAGGGCTGGTTATTTTTTTTCTGACAGAGCCACAATAAGTGCCAGAGGAGGAGGGGGCAGCCTTTGCAGGCTCTGGGCAATGAGAGGTGGGGTAAGGATACTGATGGAGCACGGCTGAGGCCATCTCTCCCCACACCAGGTGTCTGCAGGACAACAGCTGCTGCAGGACCAAAGCCAAGCTGGGCTGGTGCAGTGCAACCCAAAAATTATATCAGGAAAATGACACCTCCAGCTTTAGCAGAGACTTGAAGGGAAATCTCAAAGGGGTGCTTGCTATCAGCAATCCAAAAAAAAAAGGGCAAGGATGTGGGATAGAAGCAGAGCTGTGTATGCTCTTAACTTCCCCTTGGTATTCTTCTTGCCCAAACTGTTGGAGGACTCAGTCTGGGCTGGGCATCTCTGTCCTTCATCCCACAGGAGAGTCACAGCAGCCACATGAGGAACAGTGCCTGTCCTCAGCAGCTTGTGGTCAAAATAATAATTAAAAAAAAAGGGCCAGAAAGCAATCGGAGCTCAGGTGAGTGAGGTGAATTTCATATCAGGTAGGAATTTCCCATGGTTACAGCTTGCTGGCTCTAATGCCACTCTCATAAAAATGAACATTTTTTCCTTGGGAATATTTCAAGATTGATGAAAAAAATATGAATTTCCTCTGGGAGAAAGGGTGGGAGAGCCAGAGACATTCTCCTAGTCCCATTTCTGCCTTCAGGGAGAAAACAAAATTAATGGGCACTGGTTGAGCAGTCACATGTTGAGCTGAGAAACCCCACTGAGCTCTCCTAAAGCTGTGCTGAATATCTCCTGCCATGGAAAAAAAAAAAAAAAATCTGATATTCCATTTCACCAAAAAATGGCTTCAAAAACACCTTCTTGAGTATTGGGTGGGGTTTCATTTCCCACCTGGCAGCAGATGCCTTCTGTCAGCAAGATCTGCCCAGCCTGCCCCAGTGTCACCAGTTTAATTAGCTGCTGTTCCCAGTGCCTGTGGCTCAGCTTAACTTCGTGTGAACAAACCCTGCTGTGCTCCACGAGCTGGACTCCTGCTTGCACCAGGGAGGAATCAGTGCCTCTGTCTCCGGTTTTTTTCCTTAGCCTGGCAGAAATTAAAACTCAGAAACTGGGCCCAGGTGGATTCATATGCTTGGTCACTCAATCCTGTCTTTTATCTAAGGAGGAAAATAGATTAAAAAGGGACCTCAGGGAAATGAATCCTCCACTGAACCTTGATGTGCAGCTTTCTAGGTTGCTGGTGTGTGCCTGGGAGTGGGATTAAACCCATCAGAGGGAAGAACACCCTCAGCAGATGCAGGAGGGGACAGAGAGGGACCAGGAGGGCCACATGGAAGGCTGGCTGGCAAAACTGGGCTGCAGGCTCAAAACCAGCAGGTTGTAATAAGGAGATAATGGGAAAAGTGATGTCAAGAATGGGAGGTGCCTGTTCTTCATGCTGTGCTGGCCAAGGCAGGATGGACTGAAGCAGCAGCAAGAACATTGGGGGCTGGACATCAGGAAACCTCCCAGGACAGCAGTGAAACCTGAGCAGGCTGGCTGGGAGAGGCAGAGCTGGACATCAGGAAACCTCCCAGGACAGCAGTGAAACCTGAGCAGGCTGGCTGGGAGAGGCAGAACTGCCACTGTGGGCAGCAGCCCAGCTGCACTCTGGGCAGAGCAGAGGGAGCTGATCCTGTCTGGACACTCAGCTCTGGACCAGACAAATTGCCAAGGTTTCAATGGCTTCATTTTCCACTGGGCCAGTGGAATATATCTTGGGGATATAGTTACAGCCACTTTTTGTCGCTTTGCCACTTGATTTCCCAAATAGCAGCAGCACCCACCCACAGCCTGGGTGCCCAGCTGGATTGGGCACCCAGCCATCCCTCCCGTGAAGGGAGCTGGATTTCCTGAGCTGCAAGACAAACCTGGGCATCCCTGGGAGAGCCAAGGGCCTGGCAGTGTGCATGGCAGGGGAACAAGGACAACTGCCTGCAAATTTTTCATGGGCTCAGGCAGCTGAGTGGAACAGAAAAATACCTGAGAAAGGTTTGCTGAAGTGGGATTTTTCTTGCTTGGCTCCATGAACTGGATCAGGAATCTCAGCTGGTATCTCAGAGCACTCAAGTGCTCTCTTTCCCTTTGGATACATGACCAGAGACTTCTCCAAAAAAGGTAGAAGACGGGTGATATTCTTTTTTCCACAGAAGAAGTGCAGCACAAATGGGCTAGACTGCCTCTGCAAGACTGCCCTGCCTCTCCCTGCCTGCCCCAGCCGTGTCCTGCTCCTTTCCCAGAGCTCAGCCAGCAGCCAAAGCTGCCCCCTCCCCACAGCAGTGAGAGCAGTGACCTCAGGGACAGGTTTCATCTCGCTCTCAGGGTAGGGGAGGGGAGGGGAGGGATGTGCAGGAGGGGGTAACCCTGCTGCTATGGAGTTTACCAGCTTTTTATGGTGTCTGATTTTTGTCATCTGCAAAGCTATCTGCTGAAAACGTCAAATTAGTGCTGTTAGTCCACTGCACAGCTCTTATCTGCGTCTCTCAGGATGGAAGACACTTCAAGATGATTATTGTTCCCCACTGCTCCTGAAATGAAATTGGCCCTCCCAGAGTGCTAAAAGGGAACCGAGAAATTGTTTGCCTGAATTTGCATGAAAAGCCCTGGAGACGTAATGAAAGCGGGTGACAATCCCAGTGTCACCTTCTGCCAGCCGAATGACAGAGGGAAAATTTCCTTTGTGTTTCTGCTTCACTTCAGGGCCTTGATTCCCTCTCCTGTCCTTTCCCCTGGCCTGTCCCTGAGCCCCTGAGCCCTTTGCATTCACCTGGCTCACATGGGGCTGCTCTTTTGGAGCCTGGGGGATATTTTGCCACCTGAGGAAGGATGGTCTGTCCTACAGGGAGATCTGGACCCTATTCCCAGCACAACAACAGCATCTGTGTGCCCAGAGCACGGCTCCCCCACCTTCACCCCACGCACAGAGTGGGTCCCCCCCTATTCTGGAACATCCCACCCTGCTGTAGCTTTCCCCCACTTTAGGAAGTCCTGCACACTGCAAAGAGGAGCAGTGACACAACTTTGAGTCCCAGCCATTACAGCTGGATATTTTCCTTTTGCCCCACCTAGTTGGCTGTGAGTAAGCAAAGTAACATGGTCCCCCAGGACAGACTGTGTGTTTCCAGAGTTCCTCCTGACTGCCACAGGACCATCAGCCCAAACCTGCTGCACCCTGGATGGGGCAGGAGCATAACGATGGGGCTTTGCTGGTAAAAAACCCACAGCATCAGGCAAGGCAGGGCTGGGCTCAGGGCAGCATTTCAGCAGCCAGCTCAACTCCTGCAGTGCCCAGATGGGGCTCCAGATCCAAGCTTGGCCCAAGCAAGCTCATACTTTTGTGTGTGTGCCTGCCCAGGCTGGGCAGACAGCTGGCTCAGGGGGAGCTGCAGCCAATTTCCAGCAGGGAATTTGCTCACAAGTCACAGTTTGTGAAATTGCTAATTCCCACCAGCCTTGTGATGTCTGCTGCCTTTTCCCTCCAGGGCTGGCTGTTCCTTGCTTTGTGGCTTTCCTTTGTACCAGGAACACCTTTTGAGATTTCGTACACCAGGAGGGGACCTGCAAATAATGATGCAAACAGGCACGAAAGCTCAGAAACCCAAAGGAGAACACTGAGATGACAGAAAACGTGAATAAATGTAGAAAGTCTTGGTGTGTCCAGTTTGGGTTTGCTTTGTCAGGGCAGTGCTGAGCCATCTCCACCCTGAGAACTATGGAAGTTTTCTGAGGAGCTTCATTGGCTTCTCTGCTCCCAAAACTTCATCCCACATGGCTTTTCCCTCTTGTGCCTCCAGCCAAAGGGCTGCTCCAGCACAAGCATCTGCATGGGTGGAAATGCCTGGGGGTTCAGGGACGAGCTCAACTGCAGAGACCTTAATCCACTTTGTTTCTCTTTTAATCCTTATACAAGGAAATGTCCTGGAGGCAGCACCAGTTTAGCTGGGACCTCCTCCTGAGTTTTCTTCCCCTCCCGAGTTTTCTTCCCCTCCCATCAGCAGGGGAAGGCAGACATAAGCCCCTGCTCAGCAGATGGGTGGAGATAACTATTTCAGAGATGGAAAGTCCAGCACTGAACCCCAAAACTGGTGCCAGGGCAATAGTGGGACAGTCCCAGAGGATCTGATACAGGGCTGCCACCACGGGGACCGAGTGGGACGTCACCATACCCATTAGTGTCACACATCTGCCCCAGCAGAGCAGCCCCATCCCCTTTCCAAGGTGACATCTCCCAGGTGGAACTGCAGCAGCCACGAGTCCCACGGGCTGTTTCCCCCAGGGCTCTGTCTGCAGCAGGTCCTGCACATCCCTCCCTGCCCTGCGCTTGGGGCTCCTCACAGGGGAGGGAGCACAGCCAGAGCCTCCTCTGTCCTCCTGCTGAGCCTGGAGAAGCCGTGCTGACACATTTTCCCTCTTCCCCATCCTCCCACCTCCAGCAGTGGGAGTTTTCTCGCTGCTTCACCTCCCACAGCCGAGCGAAGGTGGATGTTGCGTAACAGGAGTCCTCGGGAAGGGAAACTGAGTCACAGCAGGGCGGGCTGGGGGGTAAGGGAGGGCAGTGAGTGAGTCCAGCTCACCTGGGATCCATGTCCAGAGGAGCCCTCTTGGGATGGGGGCTCAGGCACAGCAGGAGCATCCCTGCAGCAGAACTCGTTGCCATGGAGGGGAATAAACGTGCCCGGGGCGAGGCAGGAGGATCTGTAAACAGCCAGCACCGCCCTGGGAAGGCTCCTGTGCCTGGCTGGCTGCGAGGGGAAAAAAAATCAGATGGAAAAATACACAGCTGGGAATTAGGAGGGATTTTTCAGAGTCAACAAGGACTGGTTACAAGGTCAGAGAAGGAAGCTTGTGGGTCAGTGGTGAAATGAAAGCAGCGATTGCAATGGGAAAATGTACATATGTATATATGGCCAAGGAAAAGCAAAGAGTGGTTCTTATGTTATAGAAGATATAAGATGCTAAGAATTCAGAAAACAATGAAAATACCAGGGGAAAAGCATACCCAGAAGGGCTAAGGGCAATAAGAACAGTTTTTTAAATTGCATTTGTATTGTTACAGACAAATGCTTAATAGAGATGGCAAAATTGCTAATGATACATAACAGGCAGAAACAGGCAGCAAATATTTCTGTTTGGTACTTGGAAATGAGCAGGCAGCTATATTTGTCTCACATCAAGCTGCTGAAGCACTTTCTAGTTCATTAATTATGTGGCCTTATTAAATATCATCTGCCAGGAATAAACACTGCAGAAGTGGTAGGCCAGGGTGCCTCAGCTCCATGCCCTGCCTGAGCCAGATCCTGGAGCGAAGCCCAGAGCCAGGGATGCTGCAGGAGGTAAAGGTGAGCTGGAGAGAAAACAGGGGATGACCCAGATCAGTGCTGCCTGCTCAGCCTGGCTTTAATCCTATGCAAGTAAAAGACAAGCTGATGTAAGATTCAATTAATAGAGAATTAAAGGATAGAAATCTAATTAATGCCAGTCCACATGGTTTATGGAAAATAATGTCTTGTCAAACAAAGCTGGCTCGTTCCCTGGTGGGGTGATGTTGAGTGAACAGAGGTGACTGCAATGCTGCACCAACCCACAATTCGTGGGGTCTGGCTTTGGACTGGAGGGTGCCTGGTCCCCCAAAACTGAGGTTGGCAGACTGTCAGCAAAGGGTGTGCATTTGGGGTGAAATGTGGGGCTCACAGCTCGCAGTATTGCAGGGCTCTCCCCCTGCACAGGCTCCCCTGGCAGACTGGGGCTGTGGTGACACCCTCAGGGACCCTGCTGCCACCCCCTCAGCTCCCAGTGGCTGGAGTTTCCCCCGTTAACTGAGGCAGGAGAAGGCTTTTGGTGGCTGCCCCTCCTGCAGGAGGTACTCTGCCTGTCCCCCTTGACAATGTGTGAGCTGAAACAACCTCACCTCCACTCCTGATCTTTGCACAGTCAGCCCACCAGCTGTTTTCCCCCTTTTGGAGGCAAACTAGACCCACAAACAAGGCACAAGGAAGGGGACAGGCACCTGTGTCACGTCCAATAGTGTCCTGCACATCTGGTAATTTGCCTTCACCCCCAGAGCAGTGCCAAGGGCTGTGACAGGTACTGGGCAGGCATCCCCCACATGCCAGGAACAGGGGTTTATCATTCATATTTCTCCCATGCTGCACATCACTCTGCTTTCACTCCTGAGGAGGAATGATCCATAGAAGAAACGCAAAGATGTCCTACAAAGGCAGGTCCCCAAGTACCTGTCACGTCACCTTGAGGTGCAGCACCAGAGGGGGACTGCGAGAGCTGCTTGCAGGGAAGGCTTGGAAAGTCTCTTTTACCAACGAGAAGGAGATGGAGAGAACAGCTTCTGTTCCAGAGAGAAGAGGGAAAGCTCGTGGACATCCCAGCAGCCTGGTGCCGCGTCCCTGTGCAGCTGTCCCCTCCCCGGGCACTGTCCCCAGGTGAGGGGCTCAGAGGTGGCTCTGTGCCGGTTTTATCGGCGCTCCGAGGCTCAGCCCTCGCAGCCTCATTGCGATGCCGCGTCCCCGCGGCGTCTCCTGACACTGGATCATTTACAATGCCCAGGAGGCAAATACAATGACTCATTATTATTAGTTAATGAAGCATCCAAGCACTAAACCCACAGTCTGCCGAACGGATAAAGAGCTCAGGCTGAATCCGATTTAGCTCGCATCTCGCCGGCTCCTCCGGCAGCGATGGAGCTGCAGCCCCTGGCCCCTTCCCAGCCCTGCGGGCAGCGGCCAGGAGCTGGCAGGGAGCGGGGAACTTCCATCTCCTGTCAGAGCCGGGAGCATCCATCCCCTGCCAGAGCCTGGAGCATCCATTCCCTGCCAGAGCCGGGAGCATCCATTCCCTGCCAGAGCCGGGAGCGTCCATCCCCCTGTCAGAGCCTGGAGCATCCATGGCCCTGCCAGAGCCTGGAGCGTCCATCCCCCTGTCAGAGCCTGGAGCATCCATCTCCTGGCAGAGTCTGGAGCATCCATGGCCCTGCCAGAGCCAGGAGCATCCGTCCCCTTCCAGAGCCGGGAGTGTCCTTCCCCCTGGCAGAGCCTGGGGTGCTGCCGGCTGCTCCCGCTGAGCAGAGACCCCAGTGAGGCACTGGGATCCCGCATCCTGCAGGAGCAAATCCCCAGCACTGAGCTGGCTTCAAAGCCACCAGCCACCTTGTCCCCAGGGGACAAGGGATCGTGCTCTGCATTTCAAGCCTGCACCGAGGGGTCAAGGTGGGGTAAGGGCATGAAGGATGTGCCACGTCCTTGGCTGGCAGCATGGATAATGCAGAATTTCTCAGGCTGCATCTCCCTTCCCAGAAGAATAAATATTTGATAACAAATTACTTTGAAGATAATCCACTTAATCCTTTGCCATGTCTCCAGGTTTCAGCTGCAGGGGATGGGCTCAGCCCATGACAGGGATGATGGGGTCCTACCAAAATCACTGCTGGTGGCCAAGTAAAGTCCAAAACTGGGCTTACACACATCCTGCATGGCTCAAAACACCAGCCTTGGAGTGAGGACAGTCAAGCCAGATGTGCTTCTGGCACTGGGAAGGGCTGACACAGGATGCACTTCCCAGGAGCAGCTCACACAGATGTATCCCTGGACTGGGAAGGGGTTTTCAACCCCATATCAGCTTCCTTCCAATTCTCCAGCAGCCTCTCACTTTCATTAGCCTTCGTCCCCCACTCAGGGCTGCTGATGTCCCTCTGGTACCCCAGTTTCAGGCTGTGGTCTGCAGTGCTGGTAAGATGCTCTTCTGCATCTCCCAAGAGCCGATACAGCTCCAAATCAGGACTTTCAGATCCTCAGCCCCTTAACCCCACCTCCATAGAGGCAAAAATACATTATAGTGGTATCCTGGCAGGGATACACACGTGACAGTGCAGAACTGTGTGGGCTGGAGAGCAGCACAGAGGGGAGATGTGTGGGCTGTGCCCTGCTGATGGAGTGGGATCACCTTTCCACTCCTCAAGCACTGAAACCAGGGTTGAGTCAGTTGATTAAAAATAGAGAGTGAGGGGAGGTGTGAAAGCTATGGGGGAAAAAAAGGAGGAAAATAAAGAAAAGCCAACCAACCTAAGACAATCTGCATTTGCCTCCCGAAGGTCCTGGAGCTGGGAGGTGGGGGCCTGGCACTTGGGGCATTTCAGAGCTGAGATACCTCCAGGGAGCCATGGTGACATCTCCCTGGTGCTCCAAGATGTGGCAGCACTGTCCCCATGGGGATGGTGGCAGCCCTGTGGTCACACCTCACAGCACACAGCGAGGGAACTGAGGGATGGGTGGGGGGTGCTGGCAGCAGGTGACACTGCTGGAGCTGGAGGACAGGACCCTCCCCCTGCTCCTCATGCCCCAGCACAGCTACCAGGGACTCAGATGTGCAGAAACACCACGAGGTGCATCCTTCATTCCCAGCAGTGTGCCTTACCCTGGAGCTGTTTGCAGCAAACCTCAGCTGGATTTTCTGGATTTTGCTGGTCAGTGTTGGATGAAGTTCCCTACAGACCATCACCACAATGTATCTGGGGCAGCACAGGCAGAGCTTGTCCCAGCCACAGGGACAAGGTGTGGCTGTGTCCCCTACCATCAGGGAGGAGCAGAGGAGAGGAAAGAGGCAGCCCTGGCTGCTGACACTCAGATATTCCACTTCCCTTGTGGCAAAGCAGCTTTCCCAGCCAGCACTGGGAGGATGGATGCAGCTCTGCTCTTGGTCCTGCACAACTGGTGCCACCACTTTGCCACCCCCAGGGGGTTCCTCAGTTCCGTGCCAGCTCCTTTCAGGGCTGGGTGCCCTGAGGAGTTCCCAGCTCCAGCACAGGCTGAGGGCAGACAGATGAGCAGCCACAGTGGTAGAGCTGGACTGGGGTTCTGGCAGGAGATGATGCTGCCTGGGCACACTGCAGCACACCATGGGCAGGAAGCCTTGGTGCCAGGCGAGCCGAGCTGCCCGTGCCAGCCAGGGAATGTCACGCTTTGCCTGCACCTAACGAGGAGATGGATCCTGGCTAAAATTAACACTGTGCTTTCACTGCTCCTGTCCTGGCAGGGCTTTCCTCGTTGTGTGCCCTAGGATAGTTGTGTCTTCAGGTCAATCCTGTTAAGAGAAGATTTGGAGCTCAGGACCATTCATCATGAAGTTCAAAACTCCCTTAGCTGAGGGTGCGTGGGAGAGCAGCACGGAGCTGTGCTTATCAGACAGTTCAGCCCAATCAATGTTGGCTCTAAGGACACTGATAAAGCTGCAGTATTCAGAATATGAGGTCTAGCTATTGAATGTCAATAGCTGGCCAGTGCTTTTCAGCATCAAACACTGCAGGCATCTCTCTACAAGCCAGGATGCTGCCTGGAGCTGCTTCTGCAGCAGCACACGGGCAGGGACATGAAAATCTGCTGAAGAGAAGGAGCCAGGTGTCGAAGCCTGCCAAACTGTCAATGGAAAAAGAGTTACACTGCTGAAGGATCAGAGATTCAACAGAGATGGCAGTTTCATTGCTGGGATGAATCACAGAGCCGTGGCAGCCGTGGTGGGGGAACTCTGCCCGGCAGAGGCTGTGCAGCCATCAGGGTCCGTGCTGCTGGAAGCTTTTAGTGTCATGCTGGGCACCTAGAGCAGGGTGGGTTTCTGACAAAATACCAGCATTTTTTACATCACATGCTGCAGGGTTTACATTAAATGATAATGATAATGATAAGGAATAAAACTCAGCACATTCCAAATTTTTCTCTCGCAGGTGCTCAGCAGAGTGCAGCCTGCAAGGCAATAGAGCTCTGCTCCTTGTACTTTGCTTTTGCTGTACCCCAGGGTAGCCCCGAGGAAGAGAAGAAACAATTGCTTTCACAAGCTTTCCTCCCTACCTCTTTCCTCCTTCTATTTTCCCCATTGAATTCGGACTCCCAAACAAAACTAGGCAAAGAAGAGGTATTTAGGAGCATCCTTCTGGCCTTTCTCTCTCCTGTTACAGGATCTGGACAGCCATAGTGCTAAAGACCAGTGGTAAAGGGGTTGAAATCAGCCTCAATCAGCACCTCCAAAATCCACTTGGCAGTGCAGGAACCCCAAAGTGCCTTCCCTGGCTGTCCCTCCCCACTGCCTCTGAGCCCTGGGATGCCCCTGAGGGCTGTGCCCACACTGTGGCACGTAAGGGTTCAGCTGGGGCAATGCCAGCAGGCAAGTTTTGTATTTATTTCCCTTGAAAATATGTCCTTAACAGGCAGTTAACATTATGCTTAAGTGACAACGAATTACACATTTCATTTAAGAGCAGGCACAAGGAACAGTGTAATTCCCTATAGACTAATGGTGCATTTCTCCTCACAGACAGTCAATTAAATATTTAATCAGCACAATAGCCAGTTAAGTATTGTATATGGCCATAAATACAACCCAATACATTTCCATGCCACATTAAGCTGAAGCTTGTAGACACTTGTCTCCCCAGCATCAGGCACGACAGCTCGGTCAATGCATCCTTCGAAAGCAGATTCTATTTATTTTCTGTCATATTAAGGAGGCATCATTTCTGCCCTGTCCCAGCCAAGTGTATTCACTCCTCAGCAGCACCATGTGAATAATTTGCATCAAATTGTGGACTAGGAGAACATTCCTGCCTTCCTGCTCAGCAGCTGTTTGTGAGGTGACAGCAAATTTATTGGAATAATTTCTCTTCGGGTCACATGCTGGAGCTGCAGCAGTGGCTGGAGGGCCACTGCTCTCTGTGCTCCTCAGATGCTTTAGAAGAGATGAAAGATTCAGCAATTAAAAACACAAACTACAAAAAGAAAGGCAAAGAAAAGAATTCTGCTTCTCCTCATTTAATAGAGAGGGTTGAGGTTGGAAAAGCATTAAAATTTAGGTTTGAAGACAGAGCACTGCCAAAAGGAGGGAGGGAGGGATGGGGTTTATGAAACCCTCCAAGGACACAGCAGAGCATTGGTTGTGGGTTCTTGGGGGGCACTACGTCCCCCATGGACAAGTGGAGCTGGCCCCAAAGGAGAGCAGTGCTGGATCTGGGCATGCAGGGCCATTCCAGTGCAGTGTCCAGAGAGAGAAACATGAATTCCTCTTTCCCACCATCTGGGAGATGTGTTCATTCTACCAGTGTCTCCTTTCAGCCTTGATTTCTGCTCTGCTTGCTCTCAGTCCTCACTCCCCAAGCTCTTATCGACTCAACTATAACCATAAGAATAAATGTATTTATGGTGCCTTGATGCAAAATGAACCAATAAACCCGATGCAAGCACAAGGCCAAATCCTCAACATCCTGAATGGTTCTGTGTCAGCTGCAGCAGGGGCTGCCTCCCACATCCCCCCTGAGTCTCCCAGGTGAGTGGTGTTTGAAAGCACAGGGGGTCACTCCTGGGACAGAAACTTAAGCATACAGATTATTGACAGATTATTTTCTTTTCTGGCTTCTGAGCAACTTCAGATGCAACTCAAAATCCTCTTTTTAGTTTTGGTAGTCACAGTGATCAGTGCTGGTAAAGCAACAGGAGGAATATGAACCCTTGCTTGTGGGGATAAGCTGTGCTTGGAGAAGGGGTCTTTGCTTGATTTCAAGATTTCAAGCACATATCAAGTGCATAGTGCCTGAATATGTCTCCCAAAAATTTGGGACCATGAAACCAGAGGGATGTACCAGAGTAAATCCTAACAAATGCCACTGTAAATGGCTTTTCAAAGGTTGTGAGCTCAAGACTGTGAAAAGGTGGTGTGTAAGGAAGGGTCAAACTATGGGAGGGACACCAGATTTTGGTCCATTTTGCCTGTTTTAGAATAGTTTCTGGAGAAATCTGTTATATTGAACAAGGATTTGGGAAAGTAAAGACTGTGTAACTCTCTGGAGGCCAATGCACAGACAGGGCACCCCAGGCTGAGTGGCTTTGTGTGGTGGAAAAGTCTCTCCTCCAACCCGTGCTTCCAAAGAAAGGCTCAGCAGTCTCTTGTTGTCCAGTCTCAAGGTTGTTTATTGCAAGTTATCTGAAAGATTTTCTTCTGGGGCTGCTGTGGTTTGCTCACAGCTCAGGCAGAGGCACACACACACCCTGACATCCTCTCTGACTCCAACTGCTTCTTCTCTCCCTGCCCAGGGCTGCTGCTCTCTTTTATATGGTACATTACTTGTTACATATTTACAGTTTTTCTCCAATGCCTATTCCTATATTAAATGGTGCTTTTCTATCTTTTATATGGTACATTACGTGTTACATGGTTACAGTCTTTCCCCAATACCTACTGCCTATATTAAATGGTGCTTTTCTACTCTAAACCAATCTGTGAGTGCCAACATCACCAAGAACATGGAGGTGAGGAAGAAGAAAGAGGGAGGACAGGACAGGCCCAAATCCCTCCATCTTAAAACCTCTGACCCCCATGTACAAAACCAAAACCCCCCTGTAAAGCACTCAAAAATTCTTCCCTTTACTTTGTGACTACTTCTACTCTAATATCTAAGCTTTTGTGACTTCTTGTCCTTCCTGCAAGGTTGGTAACTCATTCCATGGTTCAAACCCAAAATCACAGCTGTTTCCAGCTGCCTGCCAGGGTCTCAAATGCTTCTGACCTGGTCCCGGAACATCCAAAAATGTCTGAGGGACATTTTGAGTTCTGACAAGTGGGTTCACACTTTCCCAGGGAGCTGTGGTGGCCAGCCAGGGCTGTGACAAGCAGCTTCATGATCTCCCAGAGCTTCATTCTGACACACCATTCCAGCCTCAGCCCAGGCACCAGCGTGCTATTGCTGACTGCATCATTGGCTGAAGCACAGTAAGGCTTTAAGCCACAGGAGTGCCCTCAGTTCTGTGCCCCTTGCCTTAATTACAGCCTGAATTTCATCAGAAGTCAGTTTGATCCTAGGCACGGGGAGAAATGGAGCTGGGAACTTGCCCACAGCCACCCCCAGCCACCCCCACAGGCTTCCTACCAATAAATCCCCTTCCCATAGGAAACAGCAGGCAAGCACCAAAGGGTGCTTTACACTTTTCTGTCTCTGTTGTTCTTAGTTCAACCTCTGCAACAGCTGCCAGGAGCCATAAATCACCAAGCACAGTCCTGGAGCTGGGGATCACTGTCTTGTAAAACAAACATCTTCCAGATTTTGTAGCACCTGACGGTGGTTACAAACTATTGGTTGTCAAATTCTTCCTCTCCCATTTATTTCCCAGCCCCTCATCTCTGCTACTCCTTCTCTGCTATATATCTTCTGTTTATTGTTATTTCTTTCCCCCCTTTGTTTTAATAACTCTTTTACTGTGGATTCTTGTAAAAACAGCTGCTCCAGCCGGTAAAAGAAAAAGAAAAAAAAAGAATATCTAGAAACAGATGCCCTGGCATTGCTTCAGCTGTAATCTGTTAGATTTATAATTCCTCTTCAGTTCAATATTGATTCAGAATAAAGCAACTCAAAACACACTGGCAGCTCACATCTTTTTGTAGCCTTCTCCAGTCTTTCTTCTTCTCTGCCACAACATTTCTTTTCTTTTCATCCACGCAACTAAAATATGCAGAGGAGCAATGCAATCCAAGCTGATGAGATATACCCAGGTGACTCTAGAGCAGAGGGTTTATGTCTGTGGAAGCTCAGAGGAATGATGTCAGCTCATTTTTTATTGTTTTTAATTTCTTTCCTCTGGTCCAGCCTCCTGCCAGTACTCCCCTTAAGTCACTGCCCTGTGTTTCAGGGACACCAGAGGACACAGCTGGGGCCATTCCCCTTGGGCTGTGGGTGCAGGAGCCCAGGGATGGGCACTGAGGCTCCTCTCCAGCCTGTCTGCCACTGAACAGCTCCACAGGGATTAGTGAGACCCCTTGGCACCACACTGGGAAGGAAACATTAGAATTTCCCTTCCATAAAGTGCCTTGAGAGCCCCCACAGGACAGGAGAAAGCTGTTAGCACACATCTCAGGTCTGTGGAGGAAAAAGCCCATTTAGGATGCGTGTGTCAGGTAGAAGGCACCAGATGTCCCTGCAGCCTGGCTGTAAGTGGCTCGAGGGCCACACCACCCACCCACCAGCACACAGATTCCTTCTGACTGACCCCACAGCAGTGAGGCTCCACCTAAGTGCTGAGTGGAAGGGTTATCTGAAGCCTAAAAGAGGAATCTGCTCTTTTGAACATTTTCCCACACTTTAGACAATGACACCTTCCTCTTATATCTCAGTTTCTGTCAGGACTGTTTGCTTTGAACATTGGGACTATTTATAACTGGCCAAGTCCAGGGTTCCTTCCTCATTCCTGAGAAAGCTCTGCCAGTCCCACAAGTTGTGTCTTCCCCATGGAGCTCTCATTTGGGTACTGTAAATATATTCATTTCTTCTTTAGGAGAAGTGGCCTGAGCTCTAATTAGATTGCAAAACCTCCACCCAGATATGATACCAGACACATTCTCCAAGCCCAGCAGTTCCCCTTGGGTTTCCCCTCACATTCTCCCTGGTGTTCTCTTCTCCTCTGGCTTTTTTTTCCTTTTCTCTCTGAGGAAATTGGCCCAGCTCAAGGGCAGCACACGAAGCTCAGCAGCCACTCATGTCTGCACTTACCTAAAGCCAGGCTCTAAGAAGCACAAATTTAGGAAGTATCAGTCCTATGATAAGGTAGAAAATGACACTTCTAGCAAAGCCAAGCTGCTGCAGGGAATTTGATTTGGGGAAACAACTCCCAGTCCTCCCAGCCCACAGCCAGGCTGTCTCAGTTGGGAAAGAAGTTCAGTGATTCCCCTGGCTCTGTCACACGTCAGCCCAGAGCTGAGAAACCCTCCAGCAATCATTTGCATCCCTGTGCCTGGAATGGCAGAATGCTTCTAGAAATGCTCCCAGAGGCTCTGCCTCAGCTGAAGAGCTGCTCTCCACGCTGGAGTGTCCTGTTCTCCCCAGCATGGAGCCTCGTGTCAGGGTGGGTGATTTCTCCAGGAAGGGTGGGAAGGCACTTGTTTTTAGCAAGCTCAAAATCCATCTTCACCATGTTGGCCCAACCTGAAACATGTGCTGACCAGGGAAAATGCCAGGCAGGAGCAGCTTTCTGTGCTGAGAGTCCCTGTGGTCCCCAGCTCGATGTCAGGCACAGCCTGCTGCAACCAGACAATGTCCCCTGCACTCTGCTCAGTCTGCATCCCAGCAGAGCACACAGACAATTCTGGAAAGTCACCAGGGAATGGCAACAGTGGAATAACTGCGTGCTTCCAGCACAACAACTTGGAATAATTGTGGGTGGCTGTGGGTCTGGGGGTGCACCAGTGTCAGCACATCCTGAGCAGGTCAGCAGGTGACAGACACCAGGAATGCCTCCCTGCCTCTGTGTTCAGCTCTCCACAGCAGGGGTGGGGTTTGCAGCTTCAGTGGGTCACATTTCCTGTGCTGTTTCCTCCTTCCCATAGGAACAGCACCAGGAATGAGCCCTCATGTGAGATCTCAGGTGTCAGCTGGAGAGCTGGGGCCTGTGACCTGCTGTGAGGTTTGTCACAGCATCCTTGAAGTCTGCTGGTGCAAAACAACTGGGATTTAACAAATTGGCAGTCTCCGAGGGGGGAAAAAAACCCTGTTCTGTTGAAGCATTTCCAAGCAGCTCTGTGGTCACTGTATTTTTCTTTCAGGAACTGATGAGCTGGCAGAGATGCACAACCCACACACAGTCCCCAGGGTGGTCTCTCCCTGCCTTGCACCTCCTGCCTCTCCAGCTCATTTCCAGCACACTCCCCAGTGCTGTCCATCACCACTGTTAGTTACTCTGGCACTCAGCACTTCCAGGAATGTGCAAGTGCACAGCCTTTCCCACTCAGGCACTGGTACCCACGCAGGGACTGGTCCTGTCCAAGCCCAGGAAGGACAGGGTCCCGTGGGCAGCAGGCAGAAACAATAAAAACAATTAAAATTCCTCCCCAGGAGTGGGGAGGGCTTGCTTGCCCTGACAGCCACAGTGCCAGGGGCTGGCAGAGCCATCGCCAGCCAATCTGGGATTGTCCTAATTTGATTATTTGTTGGCTGCCTTCAGGGTGCTAGAGGACAATGCACACAGCCAGGACACGCCCGTGGGTTGGAGATGGAGATTCATTAGGCTTATTGCATACCCCATTACACAGTTATGAGACTCTCTGTGGCTCTGACGCAGCTCTCCAGAAGATTTGCAGTCATACTGCTCTTCCCTGGTCTGTCTGCATTTATGTCAGGGAGGGAAGGGGGAGCTAGGCATGATGGTGGCTGGAGAAACAGCCATGTGAAACTATTCCCATAGGAGAGTCCACACTTTTGCAATCTCTGTGCAAGGAGCAGGGAAATGTGATTTTCCAGATGAGAGCATCTCTTCTCCAGTGCTGGATACATTTACTGTGTTTTCCTTCCCTTCTCCCTCCTCAGACAGCCCAGCAGCAAAGCAAGATGTTGCTCTCTCAACTCTGGTTCACCCAGTTCCTCCCTTGCTTGCTTTCCTGGGCAGATCCATGCGTCAGCTTCAGGCTGAAATCCAAGAGTCCCAGAACTGACTTTGCTGCTTAGTTTCCAACAAATTAAGCAAGCAAACACCAAAAGTGCACAGGAATGTTCTGGGACACAGAAGAACATGAGCCCCTTCCCTTTGTCTCTGCCCTGGTAACAGGGGGACCCCCGATACCACCCCTGTGACCCTCCAACCCCACAGCTCAGCTCAAGGGACTTTCCTGCCTGCTATTTCCCCTCTGTGATGTGGACTGGGTTCAGCCTGAGGTCTTCCTTGGGTGGATGAATTTTCCTGTCTCCTCTGAAACTTTTTGATGTGTTTCCCAGGAGGGAAAGTCTGGGGGAATCCTGTGGGAAGTGCTTTGTCTTACAGAGCTGTGTACTGCAAGATGATGGTTATTAGCACGCTCAAAGCAGCTGTCACTTATCTTTCATCCTGCTGCAGCCCCTGGGAATAAGGCAGAAAGCTCTGCACAGGGCTTTGCTCAGTAGGCTCAAGTCTTTAACACAGGGCTGCTGAATTAACAATCCTCAGCAACAGCAATGGGATGTGACAGCCACAGCCTGGGCTGTCTCTGCTGGCCCTGCAGACTCACCTGCTAAGCAACACGGACGTGGGACATGTGGGATTTTCCTTCCCAGGCTTCCTCCAAAGGCAGCAGCATCCCTCCTCTGCTCCTGCTCCCACCCCAGCCCAACGCTGGTCCTGCCACGTGGTTCTCCCTGCAGAAGGAGCCCAGGGAGCACTGAGAGCCCGTCACAGTGAGTGCTCCTGATGGTCTCAGGTTAATCACTGCCTCTCACACACACAGACACTTAAAGCTGTTGTTTGCTGCCCCAGGAGACTCATTACTGGCTGCCTCACAGGGCAGGAGGAGAGGATGGAGGAGGATGGGAGAGATGAACTGCAGACTACAGAGGGAGGAAAAGAAAGGACATTTGGGATCTTCAGGATGAAGGCAGCACTGAATTTCACCTCTCCAAGTGCAAATATTTGGTCCAAGTAATTCACTGTAGCATCTTCCCAGCCAAAGAAGGGGAAAATTCCTCCAAAGGAGAGGCTGCCTGTTAGAAAGGCCTGTTGGGACAGGGCCTTCCAGGAGAAAACTGCCTCTTCATTGACCTCCAGATAATCTCTGTGTACTTCTGTATATCAGAGTTAAAATATAACAGAATTTTGGTTGAATTACAAGATTCAGCTGATGGGAGCTGTACAATTCAATTCCTTCCACAATGTCTTTGTGTGTCTCAGAGGCCAGAAGCTTTATCAGGCTCTGAAGAAATAGAAAGAACAAGAGCAACCCTGGGGATGTGAATAAGAAAACATGAGGGATCCAAACCTCTGATGTTGAGATACGAATTCATCTCTAAAAGATAAAAAACTGGCAAAATACACTGAGCAGCTGAGCAGCTCCATCCCTGGCTGATGTCTACCTGCAGCCACAGGGCAGCCTGGAGGAGTGAGGCTCCCTGAAGATGCAGAGAGCAGTGACTTTGAGGCACAGCTGAAGGTCTGAGCTGACCCAGTAGGGCCCAAGCAGCGAGCTCCTGGTGCCACAGAGCTGCTGGCTCTCCCTCTTCATCACCAGGATCAACACCACCACTCCAGGGAGCACCTGCCCTCCCAGCCTCATCCTCTCATCCCATCCCACACCATGCCTTCCTTCTCTTCTTCTCAAATGCAGCTTTTTCTGCCTTTCTTTGTAGAGATGGAATATAAAGGACAGAGGTCCTGGTTTCCTTCTAGCTCTTGAACACAAGAGCCCTTGGAGAGGATCTATTTTAAGAGAGGAGAGCCTTCCCACTGCTGGAAAAGCAGCCCAGCAAGGGCAGGCTCAGTGCTGTGCCCTCCAGTCGGGCTCTTGAGACACCTGCTAACAGCCACTCCAGCTGCCAAATGCTCCTCCAGCATGGCAGAAATCAGTGCCTCCACAACAAGCCCTGGCAGGATCCATGGGGAAGAGGGGGGGAAGGTGAAGCCCTCACTGCTCATGGCATGGGTGGCAGCAATGCCACCTTTTCCCTGGAGTGGGCAAAAGCACCTGCTGGGTGGCTCAGGACCCCTCCAAGGCTGAACATGTTCTGCTTTCAATCCAAAGGGCTGGAAAAGCAAGAGGCTCCCATGGGAAGAGCTGCCCAGGCTCCCCTTGCTGAGGGCAATCTTTTTTTCCCCAATATAAAAAATCCTGAAGCTGATTTTGTGTCAGATGCACACAGCAGGGGAAGATCCCACAGAAGCCGGTTGGCACATTTTGTTCTGTGCTTGGAATCATAGAAGCCTTTAGGTTGGAGGAGACCTTTAGGATGATGGGGTCCAACTGTTAACCCAGCACTGCCAAGCCCACCACCAAAGCAGCCCCACGCTTGTGCTCCAGGGTCACATCTCATCTTGGAAAGCCCCAGTGTGCCCATTCCAGCCTTTCCTGGTAGGTAATTCTCTGCTTTTTTGATTCTTCACTTGGGAAGGTGCTTCTTGACATCTGTTCTGAATTTGATTCTCCTCTATTTAGGTTTTATAGCCCTTTTTCCTCTCCTGTTGGTAATTCAGATGATATTATCCATATCACTTGAGTTTTTAATCACTTCACCTAAATTTTCTTATAATCAGCTTTATTTTTCCCTTTCCATATTTTCTTAGTGGTGGGTTAAACACCTTTATCCTGATTTCCCCTTTCTACATGGTTATTTTTTAGTGGTGCAAACAGAATTTATCACACTTAGCAAATAATCTGTTAAAAGATAGTTTTAGCATATAAGCATTCTGATCCAATATAGATCCACCCTAAAGAAGACTTTGGACCCCAGTGATGTTCCTCTCACCCCAGAATGCATCCAGCAAGCTGGAAGAAGAACAGACCTATCCTCCAGGTTCAGCTCAGTGATGTAGAAATTAATCCTGCTCACAGAAAAGCTGCAAACCTCCATTGAAATCAGCTCTTTGTTGCTCTCACATATGCATTGGAGAGTGTCTTTAAATTCCTCCTTGTCAAAACCATGCAAGCCCTTGGCGTGCCCAATTTAAGAGCTGGTACCTGTTCCAAGCTCTAATGGCTGCTTCAGGGAACAGAAAAGCGAGGCTGAAGGCTACGATGTTCAAAACTGCCTTAATTATTAGAGCGTGAGCTTCCAAATCCCTTGAGAAGCACAGGGAGTGTTGGCCTCAAAATTCACGGCGTGCTCAGAGAAGCCAGGGATCCAGGGAGTTTTGGGGACATCTTGACTGCAGTCTGTCTGCCTGGCTCCACCGGCCTTGGAATGAGTCCGATTCATTGCAGCAGCTCTGAATTCAGAGCAGAGGGAGCAGACAAGGCTCATTGCCTATTCCAGCCAGAGAGACTGCAACAACATTTGTGGTTTTCGTTTTTTTCTTTAAAATAAGGTTGCTTGAGTAGACAGCCAGGAATAGACACTCTGTCTCCTCGTTCCTATACTGAGCCCCGCTGATTATTATGCACAAACTGTCAGGGCTGCTTTGGAAAAGCAGTTCTAGGACTAAAGCAGCCTGACATGCAGAGCTCTGCCTGGAGAAGTGGTGTCCTCGATGACCACCAAAGTCCAGCAGGGAGAGCTGGGACTATTCAGACCCTGCACAGTGCAAAAACAACTTTTTCTCTCGGCCACTCATGTTCCTGAAGGTTGGACAGCCTGGCCAAGAGGGGCATGGATTCATATTGCTCATGAGGAAAAATATATTCCTGTGCAAAGGAAATCTCTGGATGTGTAGCTGCATCTGTTTGCAATGTGGAATGTGTGAGGCTCCCTCCTTGCTTCATACTCTGCTCTGGTATTTATCCTCCCAGCAAGCCATCACTGCCTCATCTTCCAGGACTGTGCTTCAGCTTAGACATCAGCAATTTCCCCTGTCACAGGCAATCAGTGAAATTACCTGATTTAAGGCCAGAGGAGTCAAAAATGTTACACTTTGGGAAACTCTTTCCACAGCTTCATTGCTTTTGCACGTCTCCAAGCTGCAGATGGACCCAGTCACTTCTTCCATTTTGCACCAGACTGGAGGAGTGACCACTGGTGATGGCACCACTTTCCCTGGACCCTGATGCAGGACCCTGAGCATCTTCCCCCAGCATCCAGCTTCAGCCACCCTCTCCTGACCTGCACTGCCAGGCTCTGTTTGTCCAAAGTAAATTCAGGCAGATTTCCCTGTTGACCATGGGGATTTTGCTTGCTCAGGTGGATCACCATTTTTATTTTATTTATTTTTCTGCTGAAAGTCTGTTTTATGCCAATAAAACCCCAGGTCAGTCACACCACAGGTAAGTCCCAACCAGGGCACAAGGATTCATGGATGTTGGTGCTGTCTCTTCATTTCTTGGGAGGGATGGGGAGAGGGTTGGATGCTCTCCCGCAGTGACAAGGTTTGCAATTTCTTTCTAAAAGCCTGTAATCATCTCAATTCTGTGAGCTATTCAGGCATTTACATTGTTTTTCAGCATCTTGAGTGCTGGCTGGAAGCAGCTCCAGGGTTTGGGGAGTGCAGCAGGATTGCTGTGGGGGGCTGTGCTGACAGGCACCCCCATACTGAGCAGAAGAGGGCTGTGCTCCTGCCCACAGGTGAGCAGGTTCCTCAGCATTGTCTTTTATCAGGAAAGAAAAAAGGGGGGAAAAAACCCCAACAAATCAATTCTGTTCACATGAAATATGAGCTGAACTTGAACTAATAAACACCGAAGGATAAAGAAATGCCACGAAAACAAAAGTCCTGTTGTGACACAGCCACGGCTGAAGTTCATTCATTTTTTAGAGATTGTTTTTTCTTTTCTCCTCCTGCCTAAAAATGAGATTTTCAGAAGAGAGAAAGCATCACCAGCATACAAACACATCAAAAAAGGAGCTGACTTTCCCTACGGATGCAGCCATCTGACACAGGACACAGTGTGGACACAGAGACCAGGATGGGAGCTCCCTAACTCCATCCCCCATAATGGCAATGTGTATCTGCAGCATCTGGGAACCCCAGGAAAAAAACCTAATAGGCTCTTGGGTGATATTTTTCCCCATTTCCTCCTTGACGATATGCCATCCTCTGGCAGTGTTTTCTCCCCCTAACCCATGCTGGCACAGCAGTGGGAGCATGGAAAGTGTGAGACTGGCACAGCAGTGGGAACATGGAAAGCCAACTCTTGTCTCACTCATGACCACTTAGCAGGAGAGGAGGTATCCCATTGTGGTATTCACATACCCTCTGAACAGAGAGAGACTTGGCTTTCTCAGAATTTCTCCTGAGAGAAGCTGTGAGAGAAGCAGAGAAAAGAGAATCAAAACAATTCTTATCTCACTTGCTGTTCCTGGTTATTGTGCACACTAGAATGTGTTACAGAGATTGTTTACAGAAGGTGATTGCTTGATTGGATTCTGATGATGATGTTTTGGATTGACCAATTAGGTCACAGCTAATTGTGAAAGAGTTGGGCAGAGAGTCATGAGTTTTCCTAGTTAGTGATATTTCTTGTTAGTGTAATATAGTTATAGTATAATATAGTATAATGAAGTAATTAATTTGCCTTCTGATATCATTGGAGTCAGAGCTCATTCTTCCCACCAGTTGGACACAGCATTTTTCTATATCCCATAACCATTCACCTCACTTACAGGCATCAAAGGACTCCCTGCTTCCCATCAGCCAGCCCTACAGAAGTTGCAAGGTTGAGATGCAGCCCTTCACAGGAGTCAGCCCTTGCCCTGAGGAGCTGCAGTCGGAGGAGAGCAGAAGGCAGGAGAACACTGATTCCCTCAGTCCATCAGTGCCATCTCATCTCCATCCTGTCATGCCATCTGTGGGCTTTATCCCAGGAACTCCTGTCACATCCACTCCCATTAGCATTTTTCAATGCTCTCCTGCCCTTTCCCAGCATCTGCTGACCAAGTCCCTCTGGTCAGCCCTGCTCATCACCCTTCATCAAGGCTTTTCATTTTCATGATGCTGTTACCCACTTTTGCTGCACTCTGCCCTGCAGCAGCTCAGCACATGAGCTGCAAACCAGGCAACCCAGCTCGCTAGCAAAGAGAGCTTCCAGAGAGGGATTGAGCTGCTATTAATTTATCCTATATTTGTTTTGAAAAGATGCCTGGGGAAGGTACACCATTTCCCTTTCCAGTTAGAGCTTAACAGCCACAGGCTTTCTCCTTTCTCAGAAATGTAAATCCATGTTTATTTTGCATGTACTCGATCAATCCCCAAGGCATTGCATCCAACAGGCCAAAATCAGAGCTCTGTCTCCACCAAAACACTTCAGGAGAAAGAGGAGAGGGAGACATGCTCTACCTTTACTAGAAGAAACATCTATTTATTTGGGACCAAGGCAGCTGCATGGAGTATAAATTATTTTAATTGGTAAGCCCAACAGGACTCAGTCTCTCTTAAAGCATAGGGAAGACCTGGAACATCCATTTCCAGAGTGATCACTGAGGAGCAGCCAGACTTCAATTCCTACGAGGCTCTTCAGAGGGTTTGATCATTCAGGATGGTCTCACATATACAAAATACTAATCTACCTGCAGCACCAGCCATAATCTGCTCTCAGTTAAAACTTGTGCAACTCAACTGAAGTCAATTTGTGAAGCAAACATTTAATTTAGCGAGCAGGCTCACAATCCTAAATTTAAACATATGTCAAGCCAGCTAGTGGCTTTGTTTTAATTAACTCTCAAACTTTGTGGCTGTCATTTCTTTATATAAATGAGGATGTTCTGCCAAGGGCAGCCTGTGAGCCTGTGTGCATCCCTACGAAACCTCCTGCTATTTCACAGCCACTTATCAAAGAGCTCTTGCAGAGGTAAGGGGATGTGGATGTTATTATAAGGGTCCATATGGCAGTACACTGGCACTGCAGCATTAAATCAGAGGTATTGTAGCTTTCCCGCCTGGATTCTCGCAGTACCAGGTAATGTATATGTAGCTTTATTGTTGTACAATTTTAGTGGCTATGCATTATTCAGGAGCAGCCTAAGTCTCTGCACTGCCGGAGGTGATTCAGCGATGATAAAGGGAATACGCTTTGCTCTAAAGGCAGGAGTGAAGGGATTTCACGGGTCGCTATCTCCTCCACCCACGGAGAAACAATGGAAGCGTTAACACTTCTGGTAAAGAAATCAGCTGGCGACAAATTCTCATCGATAATTAAAATGAAAGTGCAAGCTGCCTTAACATGTAGTTAGACTTAGGAACTCTAACCTGTTCTCTAAATTAAATGCTTTCCTTGATAATTTGCCTCTCGCAGCAGGCACTGAAATCTGCTAGAAGATGCCATCTAGTGGGTTATGGAAGTTTACTTAAGTTTAAATCCACTTGCTGTGTGGGGCGAGGATGGCAAGAGCTGCAGATGCTGGGGTGCGGAATGGTTCCGGTAGACTTTTTGTTGTCGCTCCAGGAAATTTCCCTGCGGGGGTTTGCATTGGAAGAGAACTAATATTTATTTTACCAGCGCCCAGCAGGGCAGCGGGTTGTCGCAGCTTTGCTGTTGACACAGCCGAGCCTCACGGCTGCTGTGCTGGCAGAGCATCTTCCGAGCGCCGGGGCTGCGGGCTCTTCATCGAGGAAACGGATCCGCTCCCCATCCTTGGGAAAGCTCTGCCGCCATTGCTTTTTTCCTAAAAAGACCCTTCCAACTCTATCCTGTGCCTCTAAATTATGTCGTTTTCGTTGTAGGTGAAGCTACTTAAATGCTGCCCGACTACACAGCGTGTTGTTTAACGCGAAGCGGGGATGGGGATGGATTTGGAGCGATGCTCTCTGTCGGTGTCCCGGCGATCCATCTCCATCCCTGCTGGACACCGGCTGGTCCCCGGGCCGATGCGTGCCCGTGGGGCGAACCCCAGCCCTTTGGGGGCCACCCGGACCCTTTGGGGGAGCATTTGCAGCCCTGAACCTTCAGGCAGCTGCCAACCCTTGTCCCCGCTCCCGTCTAAAGGGTCCCTCTCTGATTAAGGCGTTTTAAGCCAATTAACCACCGCGACTCCCCGCCACCGACGGCCGGCGCAAATCCCGCTCCGGCGGCGCCCGCCCGCACCCCCCGCCGTGCCGCGGCCTCCCCGGAGCGCCGTTCTTGGAGAGTCATTAGCGGGGAGTCATTAGCGCGGGGTCATTAGCGCGGGGTAATGAGCGGGGCTGTGGGCGGGCTGTGGGCGGGCTGTGGCGGCCCCGCCCCGCGCGAGCGGAGCGGAAGTGCCGGAGTTGCCGCCCGGCGCCGCCGCCGAGCGCGGGCCAAAGTTGCGCCGAGGGAGCGCGGCGGGGCGGCCGGAGCGCGCTCCCCCTGCTCACCGCCGGCCCCCCGGCCCCATCCGCTGCTCAGCCCGCGCCCGGCAGCCGCTCCCATGCGGCGGAAGCAGAAGCGGCTGCTGCAGGCGGTGGGGCTGGCGCTGGCCGCCCTCGTCTTCTTGCCCAACGTGGGGCTCTGGTCCCTGTACCGCGAGCGGCAGCTGGAGGGCGGCGGCGCGGCCGGCGGGGACGGGGCGGCCGCCGCGGGGGCAGCGGCCGGCGAGGCGCCGGTGAGTGAGGGGGCTGGGAGGGCTGAGCGGCCCCGGGTGTGCCGGGGAGGTCGGGGGGCTCCGGTGGGAGTCGGGGGGCTCCGGTGGCAGCCGCTGTCGCACGGGGCGTGTGCGGGGCTGGCGCGACCCCTCCCATCACGGAGAGGGGCGAGAAGCGGCAGCCGCCCCCATCAGAGGAGGGGGCGAGGGAGGGAAGCCGGGTGGGCTGCGGTGGTCCCCGGGAAGGAGCTGGTTTGCGTATCCTGTGCCTGCGGTGGAGCGGGAGCGCGAGTACTTTTTTGGCAGGGGACGGGAGGGTCTCCGTGCCTTTTTTTGTCAGAGCGTGGTAAGGGAATAAAGCAAGGTGTTTGCATCTTGCGCCAAAGAGTGAGGAAGGGGAGCTCGTCCCAGCCGCGCACAGGAAAGAACGGCAGCTCCGTTTCCCAAGGCTGTGCCTCCGTGCCATCTCCCTTTACCTGCCTTGGAAGGGTGCGGGAAGCAAACATCACCTGTTACTCTGCGTCCCCGCAGAGCTCCGGGCGAGGGCTCGCAGAGAGTACCAGGTGGAGCTTGAGGATTATGTCAGCGGAGTGATGCTCCTTTGGGAAAAGAGAAGCGGATAACTCGTCCCGAGAGGCAAGGGATGCCCGCCGGATATGTGGCCTGAGGATGTTGCAACACATGGCTGCATTCCTTTCTTGTCCCACGGGTGTAGTAGTAAATTTAACAGCCAAACCTGTCTGTCTAGTGTGTGAGTTAGGAAGGCTTGATCGCCCAAATTAGACGTTTGGAAGCACAGTTTAGCTGCACTTACTTTTGGCTGTGTAATAGCTTTGTCCCCTTCTGGGCTTAGCTTTGTGCCATTAAGAATGATTGGGACTTGAAAGCTTGAAATGTCATTGTGTAACTATCAGTTCAGCTGCCACTCTAAAAGGCTCCACTTGTTCAAAACCACTTAAAACTCTTAGTAGTCTAAATCTTTCCTTCCTTGGAGACTTCCTGCTGTAACTGCACCGTAAAGGTGGAGAAACCTGCTGTGACAATTTCTGCTCCGAGGGAGAGAAAGCTCTCAAAGAACTGTATTCAAACTGGGATTGAGCTCTTCTTTCCCCCAAGAAACGCTTTTTCAAACTCAAGCTTTTTTGTGTAAGTCTGGATAAAATCATGCTTGTATCCCATGCTGTTGGGGAAAGGGATCAGCTGTTTCCTGTCATAAAACATAAATTTGCAGCAGATCCTCAAATCTGTGCAGAAGTCCTTTTGACTTGATCACACAGTGATCATTACATGCCTGGAGTTCCTGATGTTACTGCCTTATGCTTGTATTGCTGTGGGATGCAGGGAATCTATTTTGCATGATTGGTAGAAATCAAGCCCTGCTCCATAGCTTCACATGTTAGAGCGAAATAAAGACCTTTGTAAAATCATGTGTCCTCCAGAGGAAACGAGGAGAAAGTTGGTCATTATTCTTAGGAGGTTTCAAAGTGGAAAGTTGGCTTTTGTGGTTTTGGTCTTCCAGAATTGCCCTTGTACTGTAGGCTTTGGGTAGGTGTAAGCCAGGCAGTATCTCTGCTGATTTCTGTGTCCTTGCAGTGTTCTCGGTGTTCAGCTATCCTGAGCTGCCCGTGTTGTACACAATGCCTGCTCCATTTTTCTTTATGTCTCTGTAAAGTATGGCAGCTGTCAGTGATTTGAGATCTGCTTTTGTTTTGATGGTGTGTGGAGCTGGGCAGGAAACGCCTGTGCAGCTTGCAGGAAAATTCACAGTAAAACCTCTCTGCGCTTGTGTAAATCAGAGTTGCTGGGTTTTAGGCTGAAGGCTTCATCTTCCAGTCTAATTACCATGGAGTTATGGGCTGCAGGGGGTCTGTGAGTGAAGATATATTTGTGTTATGTGCTTATTTTTTGAATGATTTGGCCCTGCAATGATAGCTCCAGTTACACTGAGCAGGGGAAAACATAGCCTTAAGGACAACAGGCTGTCTTGGTAAAAATAATTTCAGATGAAGCAGAATAAAAACAACTCAAATGTGATTTTGTTTTTCTGTTTAGTTGTGTGGTTTGTTTTACTGTTGTCATAGAGGTATCTGCCAGCTGACTGCAGAGAGTTGTTTGGGCATCCTCACAATCAATGGTTCCAGCCTCCCTTCCTTGGTCCCGACAAACATTCATGGGTTTTGTACTTAATAATCAACTTCAGCTTGAAAATGAATATGCTATTTGTCTGCTTGTTCCTGAAGCTGTTCGAAAGAGCTGACTTCTTAATACAAAAACTCCAGATGATAGGAGAGAATATAATGAAAAAATATATTCAGAGCAGTCAGAAAAGATTTTATTCTGTTTCTGGCTTTAATTTGCCTTTTTGTGCAGGCTAGTCTTTGAATTGAGGACATTTCCTATGTGCTTCAGAATTGAGCTTTTCAATGAAATCTCTGTCCAGGCTCATTCTTTCTCTTTAAATGGTGTCTGCTGTTTCAGTCAGTAGTTTTATCCCTCAGAGTAAAAGCAGAAGAAGGGGGAAGGTTTTAAGAAACAGCTGAATTAAAGCTGTAAAACAATTCCTAGAACCTTGTCTTATTGCTAAAATTATGAAGTTTGAAACCACCCAGGAGTTTTTGTTGTCTGTCTGTGCTGCGTGTTGCCTTCAGTAACATGGCAATATACATCACTATAGGTGATTTGGCTTTATTTAATCTTTCTAGAGCCCGAAACAAATGTGTCAGAAAATTAAGCAATCAGAAATGATGTAAATATATTCTAGGGAAGATTATTCTAAACGGTTTCTGCGGAAGTGCCTAGGCAGCTAATTGCTTCTGTATTTACATGTTCAGGGGAAACATTATGGTGGCTGAAAATAGTGTCTTGCTTTAATAAGGTGGGTGACTTATCTGCTCTTTCCTTCTGCTTTTGGGTTTGTTCTTTTGCAGCTCTGTGGGTGCTTCTCCCTCCACAGAGGAGAGATGGAGAGAAGTCATCAAGGTCTTGGCCTCAAGGTCATGCTGCAGATCTCCTTAGAAAAGCTGAAGCTCTGAGTTAGTCCTCACTTCACTGCTGTGTGCTCAGGAGTGGCCTCTGTCACTCTGTGCAGTGGCTCAGCAGAGGAGATGATCTGGGAAGTCCCTTTTTCCTGGGGTGTGTAACAGGTCTGGCATTAAATGGGGACGGTTGCATCGTGGTACTGAAGTGTTTCTGCTGACAGCTTAGAATCTGCTTTGACTTCGTGACTGTGCTGTTTGCTCATCACTACGCGTGTCTCAGTGTGCTCACGGAATGCAGATTGACTTTTCTGTAGATTCATCTTTTTCTTTTTTTAACAACTATTCAATAAGTAAAAACATACGATCTGTGGGTGTGGGGGTAGGCAGAAGCAAAAGGAATGCAGCTATTCTTTTGTCTCTTGGATCTCTGCTGTCTGCTTCAGAGGCTGCTGAGCATCCTCAGCCCAAATGTTTAATTGATGTGGAGGTAGCTTTGCAGTGTGTAAACCCTGGATGAGTTAGGCTGTGGGCTGGTGGCTTATGTTTGGGCTAATGCAAGTGTTTATGTGGCTTTCAATGCTCTGCAGAGCTGCTGCTCTGCTCTTCTGTGGTCAGGCTGGAGATCTGCACTGTGTGAAACCTGCTGTTCTGGGAATGTGGCTTTGAGCTCGGAGAGATACTGAGCTTAAAGGTTTTTCTTTGAATTGCTGGCTGAAAGCACTGTAGCAAATTAGCTGCCTTTCGTGGCAGTGCGTTTTTATCTGATATGATGAATGCTTTATGGAGTCGCCCTGTAGCTTGTTGTAGCAGTAATTTGTGCTCAATAAATTAACTCGGGAGCATGATGGAAGTGTATAAATCACATCGGTGATTGTGTGGTGCCCTCTGCTGCCGGCCGGCCAGAGTGATGTGGGGTACACCCTCCTGCTGCTTCCTTGGCAATGAGAAACCAACTGAGAATTTGGGATTGAAAAATGCCTTGGGATGGTGCTGCTGTTGGAAAGTTTGAGGTGATAAACTTTGGCTTTAGTGCCATTGAGCCTAAAGTTTCCAGCCAGCATGGCTGAAAATGCAGCCCTGGTGATGACTGAGTGGGGAGTGATGCTGCTCTGCCTTCCAGGGCTGGTGTCCTCCTCAGCTGAGCAAGGGGATGGGCTTTGCTCTTCTGACCTGGGGCAGCTGTGAGCTTGTCAAGGTTTGCCAGCATTGTGTGTGGTTGGCAAAAGCTAATAAGGAAGAGGGAGCCTGTTAAACCTGGGGAGGGAGGACAAGGGTTTGGGAAAAATTAGAGCAATGCCTGTTCTGCTCTCTGCCAGCCAGAAGGGAATTGGACAACCAGCTTGCTGTGCTTCACAGCTTCCTCTGGCAGGTAGACTGGTTGTGTCCTAAACCTTGCTGCTGCTCCTGTCTGAGGCTCTGCTGTGTTGGCAGCTGTGTTTGCCAGGCACTCACCGGCTGATGTAAAGGGAAACTTTGAAAAGCTTGTTTTTGTAAGTGTAGTGTAAAACAATTGGCGTCTAAGGACTGGAGTGTAAGTGCTACAGCTGAACAAGCCTGTTTTAATTTAAGAGTGACTGATTGAATGTGGGCTACTCTGAAGTTTATCGCTTCAATGAGTGCACTTGTGAAACAAGCAGGGTTTTCTGAGCTAGGTAAGCGTGTCCTGCAGTTGTGTTTGGCAAAGGGAGCTGAAGTGAAGTGTCTAAACCATCTCACAACTGTAAAGTGAGAAATAAAACTTGAAAATAAATTTGTAAAGAAACTGAAGCTTTCAGTGGCCTTCACTCAAGGTCTCGTTGTGGTGATCTTTGTTGTAATGGCAACACAGAGCTGAATGAACAAAATGGGCTGTATTGTAGGTCTTCATCATCAAGCAGGTCCTTCTGTTATTGGAAAAGTGGTTCTATTTCACTCTTCAAACATGCTCCATATGCACTTAATTGCTGCAATGGTGACCTTTCTTCATGCTAGGAAGATTTCTACTGCAAAACTTTTTGGCTGCTGGCATCTGGACTGTGCTTTAGGTGACTGGTGAAAACCAAAATCATGTGGTGATCTCCATAGCTGTGTGTTTTTCCTGAAAGAATATGAATCAAATTGCAAGAGACAACTGATGTAAGAGCAACCACAGTTACAGATTTCCTGGCAGATAACTACCAGGTATTTGACTTGCAAGGACTGAAAAACTAACAGCAAGTTACTTATTACCAGTGAGGAGGGTTGGTGAAATTAGGCAGAAAAATGTTATCAACCAGACTTTGTTATATAGTTCCACCTTTCACTCCCTGTTTGAATACAGGTGCAGACGTCACTAGAAGAAGATGAGCTGCAGTTTCCCTTCCTGTCACTCTGTATTTGCTTCCTTGTGGAGGCAGCTGTAACCTTGCTTACACTGTGCAGGAGCAGACCCTGTCTAACTCTGAGGAAATTGTATCCAGGTGTTAAAACAAATCTGCATGCTGCTCCTGTTTGTTGCAGCCTTTTCCAGTGCCAGGTGAAGGCAGGCAGCCTTCAGCTTCCTTCTGGGAAGTGCAGAGCTGGTGAGGCGCTTCGGAGATGGTAGGAGGGATTCTGCTGTCTGCTGGAAATATAAGTAGAAGAAAAATTGTGCTGCAGGAATTTGTTTTGATTGCCCATGAAAGCAGCTGTTTCAACCTGTGAGCTTGTTATCGGGTGGGTTTTAGTGGAGCTGTCAGTGGTAGGTTTTTCTGGAGTGCACCTCAACCAGAGTGCAGTGTGCTGAGTTCCCTGGTGCTTCAGCACGGTGTAAATGCTCCTGTAAACAAAGCTGCCATCGTATTTGCCATCTTTCTCTAGTGTCCATCCTGCTTCATGCTTCCATCCTGTTAACTCTGTGGAGTAACCCGAGTTAACAGTACTTCTGTTCAGTAGTAGCATGAATAATGCACAATTCTGTGTACACTCAGGGAGAGAGGTGGCTGCAGTGACTTTGTGCATCTGAAATTTTTTATTAGTAATAGGTCCCCTCAGGTCAAGTGACCTGAATGTGTGTGTAGATTTTTTTTTTTTTTTTTTCTGGATCACCGTGTATAGAAGACTGGAAAGGCTGAATAGATTAAAAACTGTCTGCTGTGATGGCAAACAGACATTAATAATTATTTTAGTACTCATTCATTAAAATATTTTTTAAATGTTGCTTAGTCAGACTGAGCTAGATTGGGAATAGTTACTTTCTGTTAATTTAATTTGCCCTCTGTTCTTATTCTGAAATCAAATCAGGAATAGCCTTTCTGCCTGACATTTGTACTTTGTCTTAACCTGATCTCCTCTCCCTGGACAGAAGGATTTTGGTCAGTCCTAATGCAGTTTGGCCACTTGGATATTCCTTCCAGAAGGATTCCTCTGCTTCTAGGGAGTTGTATAAATGACATTCTATCTTGCCTTCATGCCCCAGGTTGTTTGCAGAACCAAAAGCTGTCGGTGGGGATTTTTAGCAGTTCAGGGATAGTGTGAATCTGTTTATTGTGTTTCACAGACTCCTGAACAAATTCTGGTGCCTGAGTCACTTTCAAGAGTGCAACAGTGTGATGCTTAATTTCTAAATCCAGGGATAATAGTCCCCATTTTCTAATTTTAAAAATTCATGTTCTGCTTTCAGACTGCTTTTTGTCTTGGTGAAAAAACTTTCATATTCTCTGTTATCTCTTGAAGAGTGTGCTTGTGGTTTTCCCTTCAGGTCATGACTTCTTACAGCTCAGGGAGCCAGTAAGTGCTGCTGGTCCTGCTTTATTCCTCATGAAACCTGGCCTCTCAGTGGCAATGGTATCTTTTTTATCAGTGTAACCAACACCCGTGGTGGTATTTCCTGCATTTGTGTTATCCTGCATGGGTGATGGATAGGCAACAAGAAATGGAGTGTTTATCTACACAGCTTTGTTAAGAGTATAAGTAGTAGTGGATATCAAATTATGGCTGACTTGTCAGACTCTGCCTCTTTTGTTAGATTTACAAGGTCTGGCAAACGATTGGAGAAAGCTACAGATCAGTAAATCAATATGAGCACAAAGAGTTGCCAGGCAGCCCTCCTTTTCAAATGCCTGGGTAGAAGAGTAACTTCTACCGTGTCTGAGATCTGCTGGCAGCTCTGCACCCCCTAAAATACAAGAAATTAGTTGTTTGACATGTCTCCTTATTGTTCTTTGTATAAACTTGATAAAGCTTTAACTTGCAGCTTCAAAGAAGGGACGTCTACCATTTTTTGGTCCTTAAGTTTGCTTTTCTTTCTAAATAATTACCTCTCTTCCCTTTTGCAGTTCCTCCATTTTCTCTAATCTTAGCTCTAGGTTATAAGAGAGCTCCCTAGAGCATGTATCTATAATTAAGGCTTTTAAACCACAATTACAGTGGAGCATCAGCGGTGCTCTGGTGTGACCAATATCCAAGGGAGAAACTTGCTTCTGTAGAAAAGTTGTTGATTTCATTAGAAACAAAATCTCTCCCACTCACAGAGTTTCCTCTGATACTGCTTCATGCCTTTCCCACTTTGCCAAGTTACCTTCCTAAAGCTGCTGACCATTCATGGCATGTCTTCTGCAGCTCACAAGAATGAAAAGGTTTTATTTAGTCCCCCTGTCATTTGCTGGAAACACAGGCTGCCAGCTTTACTGCAAATCATGTCCCGCATGAGTACATTCAGAGGGTTTAAAATGGAAACCCTGTTTTAAGCAAACTCATGTAACTCATGTGGATATTTTGATTTTTTCTTTGGCCAGAAATAGAAAGCAAAGGAAGGGAAGGAAGATGGAGTCTGTGAAGGCTTGACTTGTGTTGTGCTGCCCAGCTTGGTGGAGAAGCTCACTCTTAATGCCACTAAATAAGATGACTGTGTCTTCCAGTCTCAACTTCTTATTAATTTTTCAGCTTTAATACCTTTTTCTTTCACAGTTAGCACAAGTAGCAGAAAGCAATTTCTAAAAACTGTCTTTCAAAACAGTGAATGCTGACATCCTTCCCTGTTAGGCTGCAAATTGCTTCTGCCCAGAGGTAACTAATTTCTGATCACAGCATCTCCCCTCACCACTAATGAGTATTTCTCATGTGTGTGCCATGTGTAGTTGATCCAGTGGTGACACCTTTCCCTGATGTAGCTTTCAAAGAAGAACTTGTCCTGGTCTTTGTGGTTGCAGATCACAAAGCATCTGCTGAAGTGGAACTTCCAAAAGGCACATCAAAATATATATTTTTTTAAATACACAGAAAATGCAGCTGTTTACTGAAATAATGGCCAGCAAAGGGGTTAAATTTCAAACAAAAAGAACTCGTGTCTTAAACTTGGATGCCTGTAAATGAATCCTGTTTTCCTGCTGCAGAACTATTTGGTCATAAAAATAAAACATTCACAGAATAACAGTAAATCAGTTTGTCTTCTGCAAGAATTTTAATTTTCTGGATGCGTGAAATTTCTTATTTGAATACTCTCCCTTCCAAAAACTCTGGTTAGATTTTGTCTTTGTTAGTCAAGGCCTTGTGATGTTTTGGGACTTCACCAGATCTTATCTGCAAACACTGTCAGCTGTCCCTCCTCCACACAGAGCTGCCTTGCTGCAGCCCTCCTGAACAACTGGGGTTTTTTACAAGCTTAAGTTCTATGAAAAGTTCTGCTCTGCTTGATCCCTAAAGCCTGAAATCCTTTGCTTGCAGCTATGTGTGCAAGCTAAGGTGACTTTTCAAAGGAAAGTAATTTTGTTCTCTCTCTGCTTATGACTATTCAGAAGATCTAATATTTTAAATCCCCTAGTAGCCAGTCTTGTTTTTTTCTCAGTGCAAGATCACATAGGCTTGTTTTTCTATAAGTTGCCTTTACTTGTGTTCAGATTCATTTGGGAGGTTACTTTTACCTATTGATCACACTAGCAAGGAAACCATTTTTCTCCATGATAGCAAAGAACTAGGGTTTTTTTCCCTTTCTTGAGCTTCTCTAATGTTTCCCAGGCTTCAGATGAAGTCCAAAGGAGAAATGTTCACAGGGATTAGTAAGCATGAGCTGTTTCTTAATAAATAAAACAGGTGAGACAGAGTTTGAGTGTTCTTAACACTTAGACCAAAGTTTTCAAAGATGTCTTAGAGTATGATGTGCCTTTGAAAAATAAGAGTCTTAGTGACTTTGATCTAGAGTATAGTATAAAAATAACCACAACCAGGACTGGCATCCCATAAGATTTCTTTTTGTTTGTTTTCTGGGGGTTTTAATAATATCTTTAAAAGAGTAAGCAGCTTCTTCACTTCTGGTCAGACTGACTTTAATCTTAACTCTGCTTCCTTGGAAGTGGCTCTCTTTAGAGACTGTAATTTCAGCTCAGATAAATACAAGCAAAATACATTCTATCACTGAAGAAAATCAGAACACCAAAAATGAGATAAATACAAACATAATGATGTTGTAAAAGGCTTTCATTGGGCAAGTAATTTTCTGTAACATTACAGAAGGTCACTTAAATTTAGCCTGTCCATCCATATTAGCCGCTGTGTAACAGGCTTATTCAGGATCTCAAAAAGAAGGGGACCTTGTGATTATCTTCTGTTTTCTCATTTATCTCCCTGGTGGCCTGTTGCCAGTGTTTTATGTGTGATAGCCAAGTAAGAAGGAATAACTCCTTTTTTCCACTCCTGCGCATGTTGGTTTTGCTGATCCACCAAATACACTCTGGGCTGTCACTTCCCTTTGATTCTCAGGCTGTGGCTTACTGTGTCAGAAATATTTAAAACTCCTATGGATATCTTGCTGTTGCATGCTTCCTGGTTTTTTTTTTTATGTGTGTGTTTTGGAAACTGATTCAAAGTACTAATTTAGAAAAAAAAGTCTCCCTTCAGAAAAGCAGCATCTGCTCACAGGTCTTATTTGCAGCAGTGAAGAAGTTATATTGGTACAGTTAAAGTGTTTGGAGTGAGATTTCTCAAGATTATTTTGCTTGCTTGGTACTGAGGGCATGGAAGTAAACTGCAAAAATATCTGCCAAGTATTGGAAGACCTGGGATTTTTATGTAGAAACTGGCAGAATTGTATCTGGTTATGTGTATGGAAACCAGAGAACTATTCAGGTTACCATTGTTGCTGTTGCAGTTGATTTTTGGAAATGTGATTCTTGACCCATTGTGCCCCAGATTGTTACTGATCATCAGATGTGAATTGTGTGCTCTGCTGATGGGGATGTGGAAGATGGGATAAGTCTCATCTGCAATGTATGAAGGTCCTACTTGTGTTGTCTTTGATTTTGACTGCTGCAGAGAATCTGTGTAAAATCTGTATAAAACATAACAAGTTTTCATTCATTGTACTGTCATATTTTCTGCAAATAGGAACTTGGGTCTGCTGATTACAGAAAGAGAGTCTTTGGCAAAGCAATTGCAAACTAACAAGAAAGTGTCTTGAACCTCAATCTGTGCCAACATCCTTTTTTGTGCATCTTGGCCAAAGCTGTTATCAGCATAAACTGATACTGGTCACCCTGGGTGAAAGGCCTAAGCTGTGGAAACAACTGATGGTTTATGGCTTTTCAAGTGCTGATATTTTTATAAGTGGCTGCTCCTGGTAGAAATGTATCTGAGAAGCTATGAATTGTCATGAATGCGTGAGCAGAGAGCACTGGCATTGCTGATAAATTAGCTGGGAATTGTCAGCTGTGTAGTGGAACTCAAATATTGGCTTAACCTGAAAATGTGAAATTAAATAGAAAAGAACAGATTTTCTCTCTGGATACTTGAAAACAATAACAAGTCATGTGAAAACTTGTTTTAGAAATTATTTCTAGAGGGTATGAGTTTTCAAGCCTAATGCAGTGAAGTCTATTTTTATAGTCCTTGAAAACAAAACCTGACAGACCATATTTGCCAGCACTTATATTGCTCTGGTGACAGTGCTTCTTTTTAGAGAATGCCAGAGGAAATACTCTGTACTGGAGCATATGTCAGTGATTAGTGGGACCAGTGCTGCAGGATGAAGTGGAAGAAATATGGTTGTGTGAAGAAAAAGCTGAATGGACAGAACGTGAGAAATGTAGCGGTTTATGGGTCAGGTTTAGGATTGGAATGGAAAATAGTTATTTTTAGGGATGTCTGTATGTAGCTGACATGCTGCCTTCCAAATCACTGAGGTTTAACTGAGAGGATGACTGCTGTCTTTCCCTGTGTGTTTCCCTTAATTTCTTCTTCATGTAGAAAACTGTTTTCCCTTTGAATTGATCACTGTTTGTGTTTTGCAGGTGTTACATAATGCAGGTATTTGTATGCTCAGGGTGAATTGAAAACCTCAGGAAGTGAGAGACTTTGGTACCCAACTGTTTTTGTGAATTTGTGGATTTAAGGGTGAGGCAGAGATTGATCCTCAGAAACCAGCGGAGTGTCTCCAGACCTGACATCCTGGGTCGAGAATTCTTGCCAGTCAAGCCCATGAGGTGTGTGCTCGTATTTGGGTTTGGGGTGGGATTTGTCAGCTCCTTCTCCCCCCAGAGCCATCCTTGGCATCGACCACCTTGTGAAGGATGCTGAGGTCAGAGCACAGCCCTCAGCCCCAAGCTGTGCCAGCCATGTGGGACTCTGGGCACTTGTGTTCCAGGCCCTGGGCTGGAGGGAAGAAGAGGAGGATGGATGGAACCCTGCTGCTCTTCTCCAGGATTTCTGACAGCTTTCACTCAAGTGCTGCAGTGCTGTAGCCACAGCCCTCAGTTGATTTTGCCTCCCTTCTTTGACCATCTAAAATAACAAATATCTTTGTTCTTTGCAGGCACCAAAGCATGCAAACAGGTACAAGTGATTTGTGTGCAATATAGAGGCACCACTGTACATAAGCCATGTACCAAAACCTGTAGAAACCAGGTGAAAAGCCTGTCACACCCATTTGTTTTAATTAGATCCTGAAAGTGCCCACAGACCCCACTGTGGGAGCACAAAGCTGGAAGCTGAGCTGCAAGATGCACAACCTTGTGACTTGCGAGTTTCTTGTATATTTAGCCCTTGACATCATGGGTTAGTCATCAGTCAAGCGCTGTAAAAATGTTCTGCTGCCTCACCCTGTTTTTCATATCTTGTCACTTACACTGGAGTGCTCCAAAATTTTTCTTATTCAACATAAATGGGAACAAAATGAAAATGGTCTTTTCCCTTTATCACAATTGATGCCTGTACTTGAACTTTGCCAGTATTTGTTTATGAAAACTGCTTGTTTTCCCCTCTGAAATGTATTTGTCAGAGCAGCTCAGTACAACTTGTATTAGGGGAAGTCAGAAGATGTTAGAGAAGCCCTGAAAACTAGAAAAAGGATAGATTAGATTGCTACATAGAATTACCTAACTGGTTTAAAAATTAGACTACTGCTGCAAATTAGACATTTGGCTATTAATATTTAAAGAAATAACGCAAGAAGCCAAGCAATATTCAGTTAAATGCAAGTTATAAAGTAACTGTCTTCAGCTTGCTATGCTTGTGATTTACCTGATTTAGACTTTTTTTGGCAGAGTTTTCCCTCATATTTAAGTGTTTTTAAAGCTATTTTAGGTTTGGTTTTTGCTATCCTATAAAGTTCTTGCTTTTGAATAATGATTGAGATAACTGGAAAAACAGAATTAAATTATTTGGGCCCTTTAGGGAAAAGTGAAGGCTTCATGAGATTTGATTTGTATTTCTATAGCACACAGGAGTCCTAGTCAGAAGTCTACAAGGAGAAAGTAAAACACCCAAAGGCAGACTGTTTCCCATAAGTAACCCAAACTGAATGTATATATTTATTTTCCTTTCCTAAATTTGCTCTGTAGAAAATATCTTAAAAATTGGATTGTTTGCTGGTACTTTTACCAAAAAAAAGGAGCTTCTCAGCAGTGCAATAATGAGATTTTGTACTGTGTCACCAGTACTGCATGGATTTCTGAAAGGGACATCTGGATTTACACTGGTGACTGAATCCAGTGTTTAAAGATCTTGGTGCTTTCAGTCTTATATGTGGGGTCTCTATGTTCTGTAATTGTTTCATTCTTGAATCTGCTGGCTCAGGCATGAGATTTATGGATCCTTTCCTCTTCCTTAGTTTGTCAGAGCTGCGAAAGGAACTGACTTTGAAGCCTTGATTATAGTTAATCTTTTTGCTTCCTAACAATTGTTAAAGGTCTAAACATTTAAGAAGAGCACCAGCTTACCTCATTTGGGAGTCACAGCTTCACAATGACGTGGTGTCTTCAGCAAAATGTTTTCAAGCTCGTGGAAGCAGGATCCATTTGAAATGGATTCTCATTGTGTCTGCAGAGACCGTCTGGGCTTTTTCTCTTCTGCTGGAGAGTGGTGAAAGCTGTAGGTCTTGGTGAAGTGTTGTGATATTATTGTGGACTTGTTCATCATCTGCAGTGATCTCTGCTCAGGAGGTAGAAGAGAATACCAAAGGAAATTTCCTTCCATCCTGCTTAGGAACTTTGTCAGCTTAACGTGATTGAGTTTGGGCTTGTGCTCAGTGCTGCTGGATTATGCAGTCAGGATTCTCTTCTGGCTTCCTAAACAAGAGCAGCATGTAACACATCACCATTCAGTGTGTGTGCAACCTGCTTTGGCTCTGTGCTGTGTGCAGTCAGCAAGAAGGGTCAGGATTTAAATAATGAGATCAGATCGTGCACCTGGATCTTGTTTGAAATCACAGGGTGAAAAGCTTCTAAAGCCTCTAAAACCTCTCAGCAGCTCCTCAGAAGAGGAGACTGGTGGGCAGACAAGACCTGAAAACTGATTGGTTATAGTGTACTCTTAAAATTTAATGACATTTAATCCAAGGTTTTAATTGTATGTCTGGGTTTATGCATTTAATGTTGACTTTAGCAATTCTGCTTAGTACCTAATGAGGCTGAACTCTTTGTGTAACAATGAACCTCTTCCAAAAGGTCTTAAGATTAAGAAATACTTGAAAAAGCAGGGAGGGAGAGACAGCAGTTGCAAAGATATCACCTAGTTTCTTGAAGCTCCTTGAGTTTTAAGTGTCCTTTGTGGTTCAAAGTAATCTTGGCTTCAGTTTGTTATGAAAATTTCCTCCTTGCTGGTCTGCAGAATGGCTTGGGTGATCCATGGCAAGTGTGTAAGATATTTCTGTGATCTGCAGCCAGAAGAGTGGAATCATCAAACAGGCTCTTTAGCAAACATACTGCAGAACAGCTTTCCAGAGGGATTTAGAAACATCCATTTCTTCATCTGCTCCTCAGGCAGCATCCTAATCCCAAACCCAGCAGACAGAGTGGGCTGCAATGGGCGAACACTTGGCTCTAACTCTAGGAAAGCTGATGGGCTGAGTGCTGGAATCTGGCATGCCATGGACCTGACACAGTGCATGACATAACTCCTAATCTGTGCTGATGGAATTGCCTGGGTGGCCTTATTTTTTTCCCTGTGGAGTCAGCAGGGGGGATGTTTCATGTCTGTGGGGTTGAATATTTGCTCCCAAGGCTCCCACGCAGCTTCAAGGTGGGAACTGCATTCTGGCTCAGCAGATCCGTGTGCAGCTGGTGCAGAAGGTGGCTGCACTAAAGCAGCACTCCGAGGTGATGATTGTGTGTCCTCTCTCTTACTTTCATGTGTCAGAATAGCTCTGCTTTCCCTCCTGGTCTGCAGCTTGAAAGGAAATGTCTGTCATGTAAACATTTTTGTGTATGTATAACAAACTGTAAACACTGAGGTGTTTTGGTATCTTTCAGTGTAAGGCATCATCTAGAAACAGTGGCATGGGTTGGATGGGCAGCTTTCAGAAAGAGGAAGGTGTCTCTGCTGTAGCTTTTGCTGCTCCATCTTTTTCTGTCATCATTTCTAGAAGAGGACTGGCTGTACTTTGGAAAGGTTATAGTTGGAAGAAGCTGCAAAACAGCACCCAGCAGTGTATAATCTCCTCTAAATAAGTACTTGATAAGGCATTTCGAGACATAAACCTTCTTTAAAGAGTAAATGAAAGTTCATTGGTATCCAAAGACCCTCTGGCCATCTGGACTTGACTTACTGTTGTCTGCTCTTGCTCATGGGTGAGGAAGTGCTGTCTGAGCTGTGGATATAAGGTGCTATGCAACACTTAAGCTCCCTTGACCTAATTCACTTGCTTTTTTACTGGAGCATGGATTAGCAGTGGCTTGCTGGTGTAAAAGTAAGCAGCAGTTAATTCTTGTAAGTCAAGTCCTGTGTGACTGTGATTTGGGTAATGCCATCTTTGTGGAAAAAGCAGGGCAAATTCCTCAAATGAAGTGATAAGAGTGGCAGGGGCGATTCTGGAGGCAAATACCAACACAACAGGTGAGCTGTGTGTTCAGGTTTGGATGATGCTGCCTGCTTCTGACTGCTGCTTTCCCTAAGTCATGACTGACTTCAGCTCAGGCAGAACAGGTTTCCGTGGAGGCCTTAACACATTCCACAGGATTCCAGATTGTTCTGAAAATGCTTTCTAAATGCTCTGTTAATTAAAGATTTCTCTAAGTCAGAATTAAGTTATTAAAATGTTCCAGGCATTTTGTAGAAGTCTTTTGAAAGCTGGCTGTACATTCCTTTCAAAGTTGATCTACTGCCTGTTACGAGTTACAAAGTAATATTGTTCTGCTTGTAGGTTACAGATAAGTTCAAATAAACAAATGGTTAGGGTTTTTTTGCAGTAGTTTGCCTTTTTGCAAACTGACGCTGCTACTGAGTGACTCTTCAGGATTTTGCAGTTGTGTAGTTGTGGTTCTTCAGCAGTAATGGGAGCAGATACTTCTAGGGCATTTCTAAAATCCCTGGGTATGTCAGAGCAGTAGTGCTGCATAGGACAATAGACTAACAGCCATCTAAAACGCTTTTGTTTTGTTTTGCAGAACCTGGGTCTGCTTCTCAAAGACTGGGCGATCAGAAATGATAGATTTTGTATCACACAGAAAAATTGCACTGTGTGACAAGCTTGCTCACTGAGCTGTGCTGCTGCAAGTATTCAGTGTGCCAACAAAGACAGAGAAGCTGTGCTGTCCTGGGTCTGTCCCTGCCAAGCTCTGTGAGAAGAGATGGTTCTCTGCCACCAAAATAGTGCTTAGAGCCCCAAAGCCAAACCCTGTCCTGACTTTGGATGTATGTACTGACAGGGATTGAGTGCTGTTCCTCTGGGTTTTAATCGGGCTTTTAGTGCTTTAAAGGCACACTGCAACCAGAAATACTTAGTATATCAAATTGAAAAGGCTGTGTATTGGAGGGAACTGAATTTCTGTAGCAGTAAAGTGAAGTTCTTAGCTTAAAATGCATGTTTGTACGGGAGTTTGTGAGCTCTGGTTCTGCTTCCTTTGCAAATCCAAGCAGAGATTATGTTCTTGCATTTTGCAGGTATTTTGGAGGAGCTTCAGTGGAGTTGTCACCTTTTCCTGGCTGGTGTAGTTGGCTTCTGCAGGAAAGTGATAATCGGTGTCCCCTTGACTCAGCCAGTGTTAGGAAACCTTGACTGCTGGTTCCAAGATAAAGTCAGTGCACTGGTGCCTTCCTGAGCTTGCCATTGGCTTTGGCATTTTGCTGCTCAGCTCTGTGAAGTTGCAAAAGGTTAAAAAAAAATGAATGAGAACCTTGTCAGTTTATGTTGCTTTTGCCGAGACCTGTGAGCAGCTGTGAGAGCTGATAAAGTTGATGTTCCAATTCTGACTGGAATTTGGAAGAGCATTTCAGGTTAGAACTTGGCCTGAAAACAAATTGTTATAGAGAGCACTGTTGTCATGTACATCATCTCAAAATCTTTTACAGTAAGTGAAATATTAACTGTTTTCTGTTTGCTCTGCAATCTTCTGGTGTATCAAAAGCTGTGTAATTATCTTTCCTTATTAAAAGTTCAGCAGTGGGAATAGATGACTGTGTCCATGTTTGCTGTGCAATTACAGTTAAGTAATGGGAAAGCCTGCTGAGGGGTCAGTCAGCAAAACCATTACTGGGAAACTGCATCTATGGAGCACGTGGGAGCAGAAGACATATCTTTAAATGTCTTTTGTGTTCTGAAAGAAGGATGGGAGGCAGCTCTTACAAACTTTGCACCGAGATCAGAGTCTAAGCAGTGAAGGCAGTGAGTCCATTAATCCATGGTGCTGAGAAAAAATGTTTCTTTTCCTAAGATAACAAAGTTTGACAGGGCTGTTTATCTCCCTTAAGTTTCACAGGAGGTAAGAAGTCAAAATACTTTGTGCTCAGTCTCTTCCATCACTGTGCTAGATAATTCCTTCGTAAAACATCTTGCCCAGAGAGGTCAGGTTTTTAGCATAAGCCTTGCTCCTCTGTTCCTGCTCTGGTTTTCAGAGTGTTTTGCAGATGTGCCTGGTTTGTGAGAGGTGCTTTTTTCAGGGCAGTAGAGGTAAAATGAAGTTTAGAGCTGCTTGCATTTAAAAGAAAAGGCAGCATCATGGCTGTGGGAATAGTTGCTGCTCTCTGACCCACAAAACAGCAATTATTGGGAAGATGGAATTTTTGGGGAAGGTTTACATAGTTTTCAGAACAGTTCTCTGCAATCTGGAGCACAAGTTGTATGTTTGTTTAGAGGATTTCCATTTGCAGTACGTCACTCTCCCAGTGCTCTTGGTCTGGATCTGGCTGGTGGGGTGTCCTTAGTGATGCTGAGCTGTGCACAGAGGCCACAAAATTGTGCTGAACATTTGCTATTTAAATTGAACATTTTTACCTATGTGTAGCACAAGTTTTTAAAGCTGACTTTAGCCTTTACATTCAGGAGTGCCTGTTTGGGCCATAGGAACAGCAGCTCAAGAAACTTTGCAGTAGGAAAATCCCATCACCTTGTTTGAATGGCTTTCATTCAGAGGGAATGGAAGACCTGGGTCAGCACTGAGTTCCTGATTGATTTAAAATCCCTGCTCTCATGTACTTCTTTTGAAGCAGTAAGCCACTATTTATTTGAGATGAAGTTTAAATTTAAAACCCACAATGTAAATTACTTGGGAAGGGATGTCATTTTGTGCACCCGTAATGGTGATAAGCTGAATAAAACAATTGCAGGAAACTTATTTCTGGGGGAGAAGCCAAGGGAGGTATTTTAGCCGTGGCACTTTTATGATAACTTCTGGAGCTTGCTCCTCTTACCAGAAAGATTATGGATGTTTGACTGGTACAATCAAAACCAGATGGATTTGGGGTATTTTAAGGAGTTGTTTTTTAAAGCATTTTTAGAAAAACCCAAGAAGTCCAATTAGTAGAATTCAATTCATAGGAGTTTAAAAATTAATGGTAACTTACCTTATGAAATATGGATCACTTGAGACTAAACTAAGAGCAGACATATGGTTTTGATTTTTTTTTTTCCTTTAAACATGGGCACGGTGCTAAGGCCAGACAACTTTATTTTCCTGATGCATTATAACCAGCTGCAGATGTTTTAGATGTTATCGCTTCTAAATGGGCTCTGACAAATGTCTCCTGGAAGCCAGCAGCTCTAAATATTACATATGCTGTATTCCGAGGAAATGTTGAAAATAAAGTTTTAGGAATTAAATGTTCAGTGTCTGAATCAAGAAAATTTACTTTCTGCCTTTCTCAGGGGGATTTGCTAGCTGAAAACATTCTTTTGTGAGACAGGCACAGATGTTAGTCAAGACGCACATGGAGACTGGAACAAATATTGCCACAGATGGTCTTGCATGGTGTTATTTACTGGCCCTCTACTGCTAATGCTATAAGGTGGACTCTTGAAAAGGCACCTTAACATATAACTAAATGCTGACCTGGAATTTGTAACAGGTGTACAGCTATTCAGCATCAAGGCAAAAAAAAAAAAATGGAAGTATTTATTAAAACATATGGAAGCGTGTTTTGTGCATCAGTGAGCAGGGCATAGCCCTCTGTTACAGAAACTTTTGTGATATTTCACTTACTCTGTTCAAGATTAAAGTAAATAGTTTTAACTAAAGGGGGTTTTTGGTGCTTTTTCTCTTTTCTGCTTAGCTTTGAATCCTTTGAATCACCCAGAAAGACATTTCCACATATACATGAGATGCAAAATGTTGCTTGTGTATCAGATGTGTGGCTTTGTGGGGGGAGAGGGACCACATGAATATTGACATGGGAATTGCATCTGATGTCCTTGACTTGCAAAATTCAGACAGCTTGATCCATCACTGCATAAAGCATTCACATTCATTTTTCCATATCCTGAGAGAGAGTGGGAAAATATCTGTGTTTTGCTGTAGACACCTCATTAACATGTGATTCCATATGCAGCTCTCAGAGTTCTCAGGTCAACAGGGGAGGAAGGAGGTGTCCTGAGGGGACAGGCTGAATGACTAAAGGCTGCAGGCTGAAAACTGGGTAGTGGAAATACCTCTTCAGTCAGGGATGTGCCAAACAGGCACTGCATCTGAGAGGTCTTGTTCATATCTTAGCAGTTCACTGAGTAATGGTGGTCCTGGAAATTTTGTTGGGAGTCTTGCCAAAAGTCTTTGTGGATTTTTAAAGGAAAATGGGGATTGCTGAAGTGTTATCAATAACTTTTTCTGTGTGTGTGTGTGTGAGAGCTGTTTTGGTAAAAAGGTATATCAGAACATGGTATGTACTTATTTTATGTATAAAAGGCTAATGTGGCATCTAGTTTGTACCACACAGGGTGACCAAAAGGCATCCCCTTGCTGTGTTACCCCTAAAGAGCCTTGCTCCAGCTTTGGTCTGGTTTAAATATAAGCCAGCTTGTGCTCACTGGAATCCCTGGAGTCTGCCTGGCACTGGGGAGCAATTCCCAGAGCAGATTAGGGCTGGAAGCATCAATGGGTAAGTGCTTGAGCAGGGACCTGCATGCTTTGCTGGGAGGGACGTGGCACAGTGCCCTGGGCAGGAGCAGAGCCCAGCAAATGCAGGTCTAATGATTTGGATTTTGCTATTTCACATTAGTGTTTAAAACTGCTTAGATATAATCCCCCCAGCAAATCTCTCCATGCTCTGGGATGGTGGACATTGGCTGCTGCACGCTGATTTTTAAGTATGAACTGGTTACACTGAATTCTTGTGCAGCTGAACAAAGGCTCTCTCTGGTGCCTGGCAAAGAGGAGAAGTTTTCATGTCTGATTCTGTTTGTACAGGAGCATAAAATGGGTCTTTGTGTAGACACGCTATAACAAATGAAACATTCAGGCAGAGGTTTGGTTTGATGCTTGCCAGTTGTGGGGTGGCTCTGGAAAAATCACAGAATGTATGTATAAAGTCTTGGCAAGGAGGAGAACTTCTACTGAGTTCCAGAGCTACTGGTTGCATGTGTTGAGTTGGATATTTTTTCTTGGCTTACAAATCATTACTAAGAAAGCTTAAAACTGAAGGTTGATGTTTGTAATATTAATATTTTCTTAGTGTTTGCTCACCTGAGCCTCCAGTCACCCAGGATATTTCCACTATCACTTGAGCTTGCTCTGGTGTCATGCCATAACTCCATCAGAAAAAAAATCTCAAGAGATAGTATGTGCTCCTCAGCTGCAGCTGTCTCAACATAATTATGCTCAGAGGTCCTTTTTCTCTACTGTGTATGGAACCTGAATCCCTCACATTCCAGATTAAAAGACAAGCCACAATTCATTTTCTGAAATATCAGTTAAAAGCACATGGTATTTTTATGCAGCTCTCAGAAGATTGATCTGAATACTCTGAAATCCATAGAAGCTATGAACTTTGCCTTGCATCTTCTTAAGGAAAAGAAAATGATCCTACCTTTGATGGAATCTAGCAGAAAGTTGGCTTCCATTTAACTTGAAGGAATTTGGGGTGGTTTCTCATCTCTGTGGTCTAAGTGGAATATCTTGGCTTGTTCGAAGAAACTGCTGCTTTTTAAAAATGCATTTAAAGGAATTTTGGAGGTTAAAGTATTTGATTTTCCCATGTCACTCATCATGTACTGTAGTTTCTTCAGACTTTCCCCCTCTTGGAGGACATGTTCAGCTTACTGCAGTGAGAACTCTGCTGCAGAATGAGTTCCAGTCAGTCAGGAGAGTTCTTACAGAAGAGAGGATTAAGTGATGAAAGCTTTTATAACTACATGAGCATTGGGTTGGTTTTGGTGTTTTGGGTTTGTTTTTTTGTTTTTGTTTTGTTCTTTTTTTTTATGCAAAGGTCTTTCTGAAGCTTGAAAAGAAGATTAAATAGAACTGTGGAGTTGTTGTTTAATCAGTCTCTTCTTTGGCTGTCACTGAGATTAAAATGCTAACAGGCTTGATGCAGTTCTAGAAACTAAAGCAAGTGCCTGTTTAAGGTTTCATATAGGGAAGGTGGCTTAAATTGCAGACTAATTAGATTCAGCTGTTTGGAGATATAAAAATAGGTGTACTAAGCAGACAAAAATGTGTTGAATTTCTCACCTACTAATAATTATTTATTGATTACTTTATGGCTGGCACTGAGGTTTCCCTTCTCTTTTGAGAAAAGCAACTTTCTGCTTGAAGAGGTTTTTAACCTCTTTGGTTTGATAAGCCTAAACTATAGGGGGAGGTGGACATTGATACATGTTCCTGTGTGAGGAAGCCTGAAAGAGTTTGACTTTTTTGGAGTGGTAGAGATGGCAGAAGAATAGTAAATTAATTGCCTGCTGCTCTGCTGCCTGAAAAATGAGGATCCAGTAACCAGGGCCTGTTAAGGAGGACTTTGACAGGGGTTGTCTCAGTAATAGAAGCAATTTGATGATCTTGCCCCCATCTTCCAGTTTACTTTCCCCTCCGCTGTGCTGGCATGGCTCTGGATGGGGACTGCAATCAGATCGATGAGAGAACCTGGATTTGAGACCAGAAAAAAACCTTTAAACTGAGCTCTGCTTCCAAAGATGATGAGTGTAGAACAGCAGTGTAATTCAGCAAACTGTTTCTGCTCAGCTGTGTAGAGTAAAAAGACTGTTGGTCTCACCCCTTCAAAGAATTTGCAAGGATTTACTTCAGACCATGGACAAAAGTGTCAGGATTTATCAATCTAAGATTAGCTTTACTTGAAAGTACAGAACAGCCTTGATTTTTGTTTTGTTATGCAAATTGGACACTAATTCCACTGAATTGCATGTACTAAGAATCTTCCTTTTTACTTTTTGGCAAAATTGACATCTCATCATTACAGTAAGTGTTATGGTCCTCCCTCCTCTTAATGTAATTTGTGAAAATCCAGCCCTACAACGGCTCTTCTGAGCAGCTGTCCTAAATGGGATTACTGAAACATAGACATTTATCTGAGCTTTATACTTTTATAATTCATAATAGTCAACTACTCTGGCTTAGGCTTTTTGGAATGGTGAACTTGTCTTGCCTCTTGCAGAGTGGTAAATTTATGGAAATACATAAATATTTCCTAATCTGGGAGTATCATGTGGGCACTTAAATCTTGAAGTCTCTTTGCTTACTTCAAGTTTCAGAAGCTGTTCTTAGAAATAAAAAAGACTAATTCACTTTATATGTGGCCTCTGGAGTGTTTTGTAACATGAGGCATGGGAAAATAGATCTGGTTGAAGTCATCTGTGAAGAAGTGGCACTTCTCTCTGAAGTAGATACCGAGGAGGGGTGAAAGTGTTTCCTTGCTCTGTCTGCATGGTGAAGTGAATTTAGATGCATCTGAAAGACCACTCTGGTTGGCATCTTGCTGTGAAATGCCAAGGCTGACTTTTAGTATGTGTTAGATATGAATTATGAAGTAATCTGGGTCCATATTCAGTGTGCATATTCAGTGTGCATCTCTTAATAGCATAAAATTATTCAAAGTTGACTTGTTTCCATGCATTAAATGTCTGGCATATTTATGATTCTCTTGCCTTTCTAGAAAAGGTAGCAACTTCCACGTTGAACATTTATCTTATGTTTTGGGAAGACAGTTGCTTTTCTTTCTTTCTTTCTTTCTTTCTTTTTTATATTACCTTAGAATATGCGGCTTTTCTCCCAATGGTCTTGCATGTGCTGACACCCAAAACTGGCACTGTATGATGGATTTGGGATTCAAACTAATGTTCTTGGGCAAAACACACTTGCAATGTAGCATCATTTTTCATGATCTCATGGGTAGAGACTGCTCACAGGATTAGGTGTGGCTGTTTGTGGTTTGGGCTAAATAATCTGCCTGCTTATTACTGCTAGTTTTGGTAACCAGTGTGGTGCATTTTTCCCCTGAAACTTGACAACCACCCATCCAGTTGCAGTTCCACCTTTACTTAAAAAGCCATCTTTCCTACCACAGCCTGTCTCATCCATGAATCCTTACCCTGAGAGCAGCACTGCAGAGGGGATGTTTTCCACAAGCGGTTAGTTGATTAAATGCTATGACAAATTATTACAGCTACTTGAAAGCAGTTGCTTCTGTCTTTAATTTTACAGTGTCAAGTTACTCTGTCTTAAGTGCCAACCCTTTCCAGCTGGCTTTTGTCAAGGTCATTGTACATGGCTCACCTGTAAGCATGTTCTCTTCTCTGGGAGGGGAGAACAGATGTTTCTGCCTCCAAAAGATGCTCCAGGCACTTGCTGCAGGAGATGGTCAGCAGGCTGTCAGAAGCAATCTTTATGGGCAGGCTGGTCTTTCACAAGGAGATGTGTTTACAGAGCATGAAATGAACATTTTTGCACAGGAGCAAATAATTGCTTACAACGGAGACTTTAGTAGCAGATTTGAAGCTTGAATGATCATTAGTAAGGTCAGCTGGAGCACATACGATGTCCATCTCCTGAGCAAAGTCATTCAGGACTTTTTAGCTGTTCTTTTGTGCTGAAAGGTTTTAAGACATTGTAATGTTCATGCCATGAACTTGTCACTTTTGATAAAAACTTGTGATAGGCTGTGTTGCTACATGTGTATATGTAATATAGTTTCTTCAAAATCATTCTTGGATGGAAAACTAATTTTTGACTTGCAGGAAGAGAGGAAGGAACCCCCATGCCCATTATCCTAGTCTTGAATTAATATTTAATAGTATTCCGGCATTGGCAGGGTTTTTAAGATTCTCTGCATGAAGTGTGTGTGAAACAGGCTGTTGTTGCAAGCAAAAGGGATCTCTGTGAAAGCTTTCTGTGGTCAGGAGATGGGCTGAAGGGCAACAGCTCTCAGGCAGTGTTGGCTGCCCCCAAATGCTTTGGTTAATGCTCTCACTCCTCAGGTCAGAGCTCTTTCTTGGGTAGTAATGAAAAATGGTTTCCGTAGAATGGCTATTGGCAAAATTAACCAGATTGATTCTTCACTTATGACACAGATCAAGTCTTGAACTTCAGTCTTCTATGGTAATAAGACCAGTTCATCATCAGTAATTGCATCTCTTTGTTCCCTGCAGTTTCTTCAGCCTCCTTACTCTCCTCCAAGGTCACTTCCTCACTCAACAGATGTGCAAGTCTGGCAGAGCATTTAACAGCCACAGAGCTTGAAGGAGATGAAGTTTTTGTTAAAGCAGTTCTGTTTGATTGCAGTTCACCACATCAGAGGATTGAGGAAGTCTGACTGATGTTAACTGTGAGTGCAGACAAACGTCAGAGCAGAGGGAGCCTCTCCTCTCTGCACACCACAGGCTTGGAGTGCTCCATTTTCAAAACATCTGCGCTGCTTCAGGGGGGAAAAAATTGCCAGTGTCACAAGGGCTGTTCTGAAAACCTTTTTAAAATGCTGTGTGCTGCACCCATGATCTTCCCATTGCTTTTCTGTAGGACATCATTCTCCAGAGGGCAGTGGCCCGTCTTCCTTCATTCACATTGCAGAACAGCATTAACCATAACCCCTTCCAGCAGAGTTATCCTTGTCTGTGCTGAAAGCCAATGAATGTGGCTCTTAAAAGGAACATCAGAGCATTGCCTGAATACTCCCAGAACAACTGTCCTTGAGTCCAGAGAACACACAAAATCTAGGATACAAGTTGTGTCTCACACCCTGTTCCCATTAAAAGGAGGCTTTAAAATCGTTTATGCTGCTCTGTACAAGGCTGAACAGAGATTCACCTTCAGAATTCCTCCAAAGAGCTGAAGTGGAGCTCCCTGTGTGAGCTGAGCAGCCAGCACTGTTTTGCCAGTGCTGTTTTTGCCATGAGGTGTTACACCATAAATTTTCAGAGGACTCCAGAGAGATGAACACACAATGAATTAGTCAGATGCTCTCTAACACGACCTGCTAATAGCCTGCCCTCTCTGAAACAGTCCCAGCAGGGGGAACTTAATTCTTTTTTCCTGTTTAATGAGACTTGGTAGAACAAACACCTAAGCAAATCTGAGGGGTTTGTTGCTGTCATTCTCTGCTGCATCTCATGTATAACCATGCGTTTTATCTCTTTATTGATTTTTTTTTTCCATTTTTATCGATACTTAAGCAGTATTCTTTCAATATGGAGCAAGACTCATAAAAATACCATCTATAACACATTTGAGTCAAATTGGGTGCTTCTTTATTCTGGTATGAGAAGCTACAAAAACTGTATTTCAGAGAATGTCCTGCTGTACAGCAATTTTTCTCAGTCCCATGGAGCTTCATTATAGCGAGGTCAGACTATGCCGTAGAGAAGAAAATTTATATTTTATCATAGGGCTAACTTCTGTGCTCTTGTAATGACCCTGAAGGACAGTAGATGCTCTAAATAATTCAGCTTTTTTGGAATTTAGTTCTACTGTGCTAAAGGAGCTAGAATAGTCTAGGAAAATAGAAAATATTGTGGTATGTTTTAATGTGATGCCTAAAGGATGCTTATGAGGATGTTTGGCTGCTATAACTCTATTCAGGAAGTGGGCATATAAAATTTTAGGAATTCAGTGTATTCTCAAGGGAAAGACCTCCCTTAAGGTCCTTGTGGTGAAATTAAACTCCTCAAGTCAAATTGCCTCTTGGCCCAGGATGGAATATATTAATTTCTCACATGGTTGAAAAGCCTCTTCCATAATTCCATGTGTGGTACTTCTAATTTCATGTCTTAGCCTTTTCTTTTTTGCAGCAGTGTGGAAAAGTATGAAGGCTGTTTGTAATGCATGCCTTTCCTTTTCTGCCCAGTCATCTCTGCCCTCATCAGCATCCATTATTTTGTATTTTTCTGCGTGTGATGTTTTTGTAAATATCTCAGGATGAAATTAGCTTTTTTCAAACAGCAGGACAGAGTTCCATACAGTCATGATGACAGAACAGCTGCTGAACAGCTGCATAAAAAATCATTGAAGTCTCACATTTGTGCAGCTAATGTCTTTTTTACCCTTTGAATTGTATCCTAAATTTTTGATGCTTTTTTTCTGTGGCCAGGACTGCTTTTGAATTTTAATCCCATTCTCCAGTTAGCGACATCAGCAGATTTAACAAGCCTGTTTTCCATTCCAGTATTGAAATCGATAGATAATTTTACAGGGTCTGGAAAGATTCTGGCAAAGATTGTTTTGACACATGACCTGAATGTTTGCATCAGAATGTGTAAGTTTTGATTAGATTTCAGTGAATTCCAATTTGGATATTAACAATAACAAGACTCAGTGTGCTCAGTTTTGCATCAGTGATGCCTCTCTTTTCTCTCCTGTCTGCCTGGTTGTTATGTGTCCCACAAAGAAGCTGCTTGTTTCTTCCTTTTTAATCCTGACACTGCTGTAGTTAGCAGCAGTTTGTCACTTTTAAGATGACATCCAAAAGTGATTTGTCACCTTTAAGACATATACAACGTTTTGGTGTCTGCATCCCCAGCCCTGCTCTTCCTCAATTCCCCAGAAGTGTTCAGCATCTTTCAGTTATTGAAAATGCTCTGCCTTCCACAGGCAGCCTAACACTGTCAACCAGCTTCTTCCCAGACCAAATTAATTTGTTGTTCCAGCCTCTATTTTCCCCTTGTGCACCCAAACCAGGCTCAGTGGTCACTACTGGAGGGCATCTCTAGAAGGGACTTGATCCTTTCCTGTCCTTGGGTCAGCCTCACCTCACCCCAGGGTGCAGGCGTGGACAGTAAAGTCTTGGGGTGGCATAAAGATGTTGTGATATTCACAATTCCATGTGCTGTTGGAAAGGGGGTGCAGGGAAGCCTCGTGAGCAGATTCAGGAGTGAGAGGAGTATGAAACTTGGGAAGTGTGAGGAGATGATGCACATACAGGAATGCTGCAGGGAGCTCAGCCAGTGCTTTCCCTGTGGAGGGAGGAGTGGGGAAAGGGTGCCAGACGCTCTCCCTGTGCTTGGCACCTCAGCTTTTAACTCCTGAGAGGCCTCTAAACATTACTGAAATGCAAGTTATTTTTAAGGTACACAGAACTCATCCATGGGATAACCTTCACTGAGTGGTTCCTGGTGGGTTTTTTAGTCCATAATGTGTGTTCTCTGAGTCACTTTTGCCACCCATCAGTGGTGACCTGGTCTCCTAGAAGAGGTTGATGACTGAATTTGGGATTTTTGTGCATTTGCTGGGTGCAACATGCTAGTTGTGTGAGCAACAGTTATTTAAGTTCTTGGGAAGAAGAGCCCTGTTAAATGTTTCTTTTCAGTGCTGGTGTTTCCAGTTTAAAACTGTCAAGAAGCATCAAGTTTGCCAGGAAGGTGGTATGGAATTCACTTTAAAATCTTTAAATAGCTAAAAGGGAAATAGGAATATTCTGTTGATGAGAGCCAGAAAATTGTGGTTTTTCTGCTTTGCTGCTAAGAAAAAGCTGTGCTGAGAGTGATGCTGTTGGTGAGAATCAGGCAGCAAAGCTGTTTTGGAGCACCACCTGAAGTAATAGTAAAAGTTTATTGGAAAAAATGATTTTTTTTTTTCCCTAAACTAAAGCTGTCAGAGTGGTTGTTGATTTCCCAATGTCTGCAAGGCAAGTGAGCAGTGTCAGCACTAAAGGTACTGCCAGAAGAGTGTGGAAAATAAAACTGAAAAATGCTTTTTGCTTCTTTTTGCTTTCCTGGAATTAGCAGGAACGATGTGGTTCAAGATTTGTGTGTTATGTAGGCAGGCTAATTCTTCCTGGCAGCAGGAGATAAATGGGGGAAGAGTGCACTCTGAAAATATCTGTAGGCCTCTTGATGCCTTAAGTTCTCCCTAAAATCCTTTTGGCCAAGTACTTATTGAGCCACCTGTCTGCATTTCCAGGGTGCTTTAGGGTTGAGCTGCAGTTGTGGTCTGCTGAGCAAGGTGAGCTGGCAGAGCAGGTCTGGGGGTCATTCCCTGTGTTGGTGGATGCTGTCCATAGAGGTTCTGCCATCCTCTGGTTTTGGGTCTGACTTTTCCACAGATGACAGTCAGATTGTGTCTCCTCTCAAATATCTGACTAGAGACACTTCATTAATTTTATATGTAACTCCTAATGATGGGTAAAGGCTCAAGGAAAAAAACCTAGAATACAGATATTTTTTTTTTTCTAGTAGCTTTCAAAATTCAGGAAAGAAACAGTTTCTAATCATGGTATGCAACTTGCTGTGGGAAGCACTGTGCTGACATAAAACACATTCTCAGTACCTGGCACACAGCAAAGTGGCAGCTACAGTTCTTATTCCAGTTTTTGAGTCATATCTGTCACGTAGGTTTTATATGGATTGAATATATTTTTCCTTAGTGCTGAACGTTGGGTCTTTTTTTTACCTTTTTGGAGATTTCAGAAGAGCAGTATTAACCTTTCTGAAGCCAGTGCACTGTGTGCTTGCTGCCAAATCTCTGCCCCTCACCAGGCATCAAACCTTCTATAACATGCCCTTGAATTTTGTTTGTGTAAGTTTGGCAGCAGCCCAATTTCCATGAGGAAAGGTAAATATCTGATCTACACTGTCAGCTCTTGCAGTCTGCAAGCAGCTCTTTCAGACTTATGGATGCCTTATGGTGCTCTTCCTGCTTTTTTGGGCAAAATCCTGAACATTTCTGTTTACTATTATGAACTATAACTGTTGGCAAGCTTTCAAACTGCCTCGCTCATCTTACCTCAGAAAACATGTTCTAGTGCAGTCTTGCTTGTGCCTTTATCACAAAGTGCAGAGTGTCCTGGTAGTATACTTTGCACATTGGTAAATCCCCAAAATTTAAATATTTTTCTCTTGAAATGTCTGTCTCTGTGGAAAGTACTTAGAATTTTTCTTTTGTCTGTCTAGCAGCTAGATTTTGTCTTGTCCTTGCTTCAGACATGAGTGGAACATTAACAGCTTATCTTTTTTTATCATTTGATTTCTGTTTTTGTAGCAGTTATGCCAGTTTATACCCAGACTTATACCAGGGTTTCCCAAGGACTCAATTCCACTGAATGAAAGGCACAAATTGCCATGTTTTATCATTCAAATATTTATAAATGCTGTATATTTTTTCCTGTAAACTGAACAAGTCAAATTTGCAGTCACACATTTGCCAGGTCCACCTACCTGCAGCTTCACCTGAGTTGTCATCTTGTATTGGTTGAATGCTGGGAAATTCACCTTTGTGTAGTATTTCTGTGTTGAGGGTATTCAGGATGCTCATTGTGATGTATTTTTAATGAGATTTCTGCTAATTTTATACAATGTTTGCTTCTATGCTTGTGTATAACATATTTGGAAGTTGTGTTCATCTGAGCAGTCCTCGATTGGCTTAACATTCCTATAATCTGATCTGCAGTTTATAGCTCGAATACAGGGATTTCACCAAAATGGTGGAATTAATAGGTTTTGTGTCCTGCATTTTTATTAAATCATAATACAGATCATTCAACTATTTTTGCATATACAGCATAATCTGTAAGTTTTACTGGAAAGTCAGATTTCAGAAACAGTGTTCCAGAGTTTACCCTTGTTGGAAGCCACTACACCTTGTGGGCTGTTCAGTTGAGTTAAATGGAGTGTGGGTATCTCCAGACACATGCCAGGTTCTGCTTTAAATGGTCACTTCTCAAGCTGATCTCCAAACCAGCTTGCTCCCTTCTGTGAACATAAGGCTGTATTTAAGACAGTTTCAGCTAGCACTAGATTCTGTGGAAAACAAAGTGCATCTCTCTGGATTACAGCTTCTGCCAGGAGTTGCAGTCCAAAACCAGCTCTTGGACGTGTGATAAAACACTAAATGTGCCCTGGTTCCTTGGGAAAGCTCATCTAGTTTTATGTTACTAGCAAGCTGTAAAGCAGAAAGGGAAGGTGGGAGGGGTGGGAAGTCTAATCTTATTTGGAATGGCAGTTCAGAGATTACTTTTGTCTGCATCTTCATTTTGTTTGTTGTCCGAGCCCCTCGTGGCCGTTGTAGCTCAGGCAGGGTGAGGAGGGGGTTGTCTCCATCTCAACCACAGGCTAGCCAGGGCATGAGATGTTCTTTGGGAATTTTATAGGGTGTTGCTGTATCTTAGAGCAAGGTCAAAGAAATGTTCCTATTGCTTGAGGGAAAAACAAGGTGGTTTACCCCAGCTAAATGCCTGCAGGAGCTTATTCCACGGTGTTCAGCCGATTCCTGAGACAGGCTCAGTGTGGGAGGTGGAGCAGTTCTGTAGATGGAAAGGGCTGTAAACATTTTAGTGAACAGAAAAGATGAGAAAGCTGTTGTGGGCAAATGAATTCTAAAACTAGGCCAGCTGGGGTTTTAGCAGCTGAAAGGAAAGTCTGAGAGTGAAACTGCTGTGCTATCAGAAGATGTGCTTAAATTCAGGGAGGAAAATGCTGCTGGGTGCTCTGTGCTGACCTTGGAAGGTGCTGTGTTTCTGCAGGCCTGGGCTGAATTAGTCAAACAGTAAGTTCAGAACATCACAAAACCATAATATTATATCTACAGGTAAGCAAAGAACAAATTGTGAGGTGTTTGGCAGCGATAGATGACTAAGCTGGATGTCTTGTCACTGTCCTCAGCTGATGTCTGCAGACTTTAATCCACTGGTGATCCAGGACTTTTTGCTAAATGAATATTTTTTTGTGCTAAGGGGTTTTCAGCAATTGATGTTGAATAAAACTTGTTAACTGAAGGAATTTAAGGGGTGGGGGTGGAAGTTTCATTTCAAACAAGTACTGTTCTAGCACTTGATCCAAAAAACTTACTGCATTAAAAAGCAGAGTCAGCTGAAAGCAGCAGGCTGTCCCATCCACCGAGGAGTTGGTGTTCTGCAAGGAACATATTCTTTAATAATTCTACAGCTCCCAAATGTTCTGCACAAAAGGCTCTGCTTTTTGCCTTTCTGCACTGATCCCTTCAGCTGGTTCTGGTCCAGCTGTGGTTTTATTCTCTGACACAGGGTAAGGACTGATCCAGGAGTGCCCACAGTTATCTGGGGCTCTACTGCTGAAGGAATCAGATAGGATATTTCCATGCTTCAAAGCCTGGCCTCCTCAAAAACAAAGGAGAAATCTGAATTTCAGTATTACTGGTGTTGCAGGTGGGAAAGAAAATTATGGCCAAGGTATAGCATTCTGCAGGAAAAATTAAAGTCTGGTTCAAACCTGTTGCTTGGATGTGAGTCCCAGCAAGCTGTAAAGATGAACTTGGCTTTTTTGTCTTTGAGAGCACTTAAAAATTCTGCATGATGGGGTACCATTTAGTCCTGCATTGCTTATAATAGTTCCTGAAATGTTGAAGGTATGAATTATGTTAATGTACCTTTTAAATTTTTTATGGACTGAAATAGCTTCAAAAATTAACCTTTTGAAAACACTTGGGTAGATCACACAACAGGCTTTTAGCAGCCTTTTTTTCCAGTAGTGTGCTGCCTCCTGTTCCAGTAATCGAGGAGCTTTGATTGACTGAGGTTGTGCTCAGCTTCCTGACCCAGGAGCAGCCTCCAGCTGATGTTGGTGATATTTTTATTTTTCATTAGCTCATCTGAAAGTCTCAGCTGTTTTTCTGCCAGTAAAAAGGATGGAGTCTGTTTGTGCTGCATGAGTGCTGCACCAGTTTGTTGTTCCACACTTGCTAATAGAGCTCTGACAAACCAAATAAGGAATTGCATTTCTTCATGGTGCAATAACACTTGCTATCTGTTTATTAATGAAAGGGTTACTTACATTTGGCATGGATGCTGCCACAATCATTAAAACCTGAGTTTGCTGCAGTGAGAGGGATTCTTCCTCCTGTTTTCTGCTAGACCTGGCTTCCCTCACATTTTGCTTCCTGAAACACCTCAGGTACTGCAGGTTTTGGAAGACTGGAAAGAATCTGCCTGTAAATGTTTTCTCTTTCTGCTTTGCCATGTCACACAATGTGACAACTGGGTTGTTCCCAAGTGTGTGCTCTTGAGTATTCCACCAAGTTCACCTCAGGTTGAAAATTCCTTTAATAAATAGAGGAAACGTTCTAATTTGCTGCTTTCCTTTTCCCTGTTGTTTTTCTTGAATTATTTTGGCATCTTCAACATCTTGTTGTAGGATATAAGTGCAAGACAGACTTGCTGAGGTGCTGGGATAAATGAAGAGGTCTGGAGTGAAGCAGATGCCCTGTTTGACACTATCTTCAAAAATCATGTGTCTGATTATGGCTCCTTGATTTGAAAGAAAATACTAAATCAGCAAAACAAATGTTTGAAGAGGGTTTGAGATCTGTACAGCATTATGGTTAACATATATGCTTCAGCAAATCCCCATGTGTAGAAAACTCTTGGCTTATGTCTCCATCTGCACTTTTTTTTTTATTTTGGCTGCAGCCAGGCACACTAAATAGTGATTAAACAAAAAATTAAAATTCTGTTTTTGTGCATTTGGCGTTTGAACGCTGATCAATTGCTTTGGCGGCGTGTTAAGTAACAGTGTGGTAGACAACAGAAGGGGCTTATTTACAGCAATCTGTCTAAATCCATTTTCAATGTATTGCTTAATATGCCTTTCTACTTTAGTTCATTTTCAGTTTTTTAAAAATGAAGGCTGGAAACAGGCAGGAGAACAGTTTAAGATATTGCTGGAGAAGTAATCACTCCTTAGTGGTAAACAACTTTCAGTTCTTAAGGGAAAGAAAATGTGCTTGAGCTGAAATAGGACTTATGGGCTTGTTGGAGGAGATACTGGATGGAATTCAATGGCTGGTGCACTTACATAGCCTGACTAGATAATCATAATGAAACCTTCACGCTTTGAAATCTGCTTTTTACGTGTTATTTACAAGTGACCATTTAAAAAAGCAGCTGTATTTTTGCAAAATGGGAAGCTAACACAGAGCAAAAGTGTGATTTCTATCCCTCTTTTGTAGGGATAGAAATCCACATCCATAATGTGAATTTACCCTAACCATGCAGAATTGACAGCTCCAGTGTTCAAACAATGGTCACTGCATTCCACAGTTAAAATGCACATAAGGGGGGAATAATGGTTCTACCTCCTGCTCTGCAGTTAGAGTTAATGAGAAATTAGGATGAGAGTGGAAATTGAGATGAAATACAGCATTACATGTATGACATAACTCTCCATAAATGAGATGCTTGTTTAAGAGTTAAAGAAAAAGTCAGTCCTAGGAAACTTGCTGTTTTGCAGATTGCTCTGATACCACAGTCTAGAGCATTTGTTGAAGGAGTAGCATCAACTTACATAATTTGCATAATTGAGTCAAATCCCATGCAGCATCCCTGAAGTAAACCACTAAAAAAAGCAACATTCTGGTCCTTGTATGCTGTGTCTGGATTTCTAGAGCCTCAGACATCTTTTACAAAGAAGGAGGGGAAAGCAAGAAAGAAGGAAAAGAGCTTCCAAAATTACATCAATGTCAGCAACCTGCCCATTTTCCCAGTGCAAGGGACTATGGGGACATATGTGCACATCCTTCCTCTGCCCCTGGTGGCATCGTGCCCGTAACCTTACACACAGCTCTTCTGGTAGTGATGGCATGAGATAAGAACTGCAGTCGAGGAGGGGGAAGGCAAATGTTTTATGGTTCACACTGATGTTTTTTGGTGGTCTGCTGAAATTAGCTTGGTGTTGAAAGTGTGGTTTTTAACCCAAAATATGACACTGATCAGGCTGCTGCAGCTGCACCTTCCCTCCAGGGCTGTGTGGATGGTGAGGGCTGGCAAGGTCACCGAGGCAAAGACACTGATATTCCTTTTCTAGCACTGAAAGTCACTTCAAAATTAATGTTTAGACACTGTTGACAGAACTTGTCAGTGACTCACAGCAGACTTTTCAGTTATGGTGTTTTAACAGCGACCTGCAAAACCAGTGTAAGCATTGTATGTTTGCTTGCAAGGGATACAGTAAGAAATATTCTAACCTCTTAACATTTACCCAAGTTGAATTAAATGTAATGGAGGACTCCAGTGTTGGATGAACTCTGCCAAAGACCAAAAAAAGCTCCAGAATGCAGCATGTCTGCCATGACCTGGAACTGTGTGAATCCTTCAGGATTCTAAAAGCCACTTGGTGGCTTATGTTGATCCAACAGAGGTTCATGTTGTGCTTGTCCTGTGTGAATAGAACAGTTTGGTGTTAGCTGTACAGGGCAGAAACACCATAAGCAGTGCAGAGGAGCTGCTAATGACTCACCCTGCCCAGTCCTCGTTTCATTTTGTCAGTGCCAACATGAAGAAGTGTTGATTCTTGTAAGTCTCCAGACTGAGAGCTGTGCAGAGCCTGTTCCCAGGACTTCAGGATCAATAACTCTCACTCTGTGCACCTCTCAAGTCCCACACTGCAGAGAGGTCTGAATAACTGATGCGTTTGCTTTATAGTTTTCCCTCTTGTTTAATTTAAAGTTTACAAATTACTGACATGTGTGGCCCTGACAGGGTTAGCTTAACCAGCTACAGATGCTTTTATGTGTAAATTTATCTGCGACTGAGAGAAATAAATCAGTGTGCTTGACTTTCTACTGTCCATGTGTCTGGTTGGTGCAGTGGGTAATGCAGTGGCATTCTCTGACTTGTTTTTTCTGTTTTTGTTTTCCTTTATTTTAACAGCATTGGAGGATGGTGTGCTGCTGCCTGCTTTCCCTCTATCTCAGGGTTTAAATTGCTTGCATTAGGTTGTTGCTTGCTCTGAGGATGTTTACATGCACATTGCTGACCCCTCTGAAGAATGGCTTGAAGCTGTGCAGAAAATTTACTTCCCTGTACACATTATCCTACACTGAGTTCACAAAGACAAGGATCAGCCCAGCCCAGAGCCTGGGGCTGCACACGCTGAGCAGGGATGGCACAAGTGCTTTTTAATGGCTTTTAGGCTGCTGTGTGGTGGGACAGCTGTGTAATGGTGAGAGATGCCCCTCCTGAACCAGCCCAGAGCTGTGGCTTCCCTCAGAGGGGTCTGGAGATGTTGGTGTGAATCTTTTGGGGTGTAGTTCAAATTTCTCTCCCGTCTCCCTGTTGTGGATGGAGGACAGCTCCAGATCCATCCCGTTTGTGCATTTCAGTGTGTTTGAGGAGGAATTTGTCCTGGTTGTGTCCCAGCTGGCAGCTCACCCCTGCCGTGGGGTGGGGGTGAGAATTGGCAGAGTTAGAAGTGAGAAAACTCATGGGTTGAGAGAAAGAGTTTAAAAAGTAAAGCAAAAACCCCACAAAGCAAAACAAGCCAGGGAATCCATTCCCTGCTTACCAAGGGCAGGCAGGTGTTCAGCCTTCTCCAGGAAAGCAGGGAAGAGAAATGTCATCACTCAAAATCCTGCTTCCTTCTCCTTCCCCAGCTCTATGTACTGAGCATGACACCACATGGTCTGGGATGTCCCTGGGCTCAGCTGTCCTGGCTGTGTCCCCTCCCAGCTTCCCATGCACCTTCCTCTCTGCGGGCAAAGCCAAAAAGCATTGACTGCCCAGCAGCAACAAAAACATCCCTGTTTTATCAACACTTTCCAGCTCAAAGCCAAGTCACAGCCCCATACCAGCTCCTGTGAAGAAAATTAACTCTACCCCAGCCAAAACCAGCACAGGGAGCAGTCCCCATGGGTACCTGCAGCAATGGACCACTGTTTGCCAAGGGTTGTTTTCAGAGGGAAGGGAGGTGCTTTTGCAGTTCTAGTTTTAAGTTGCCCAAGTCCCAGAAAGAGAGGAGATTTAAGCCCCCTTAGTAATGCTGTGTTAGACAGATTGGATGTCTGTTTGCTGGTTGGTCTGAGTTTTCCTGGTTTTCTCCATGTTGCCTGAATTCCCTGCTCACTGTGTATGGGTTTGGCTTGGGGTGCTGGGCTCCCACAAGCCCAGGGGGTGATGTGGGGTTCAGGGCTGCACTGTGTATTCTTCTTTCTGGATCAAGTCCCTGGACATTCTGGCCATGCTTTCCTCTGCAGTGGTGGGTGGGGTTTCCAGAGCAACTTCTTTTAAGGGATTTTCTTAGGTTTAATCCCAGCAAATGGCAGGAGGAACAGTGGCATTGTCAGATTCTCCTGGTGTGTGCATTCAGTCCTGAACACTATAAACAAGAGACAAAAGAGATCTGAAATACAGATATTTCAGACCTGCCAGTAGTTCCTGTGCCCATTATGATACTTATGCAGAAGGCTAGTGCTCAGAAAGTTGGCAAAATTCTCCTGGCAAGGAGGTGCTCTGCTCTGTGAGAGCTTTCCAGGACTTTTCCTGGCAGAGGAGGAGACTGGTCAGTGAGCTGGCCTGGCAAAGAATTGTTCTTGTAAAACGGAAGAAAAAGTTTCACAGGATGGTAGTGTGCTCTAATGTGGTTTATTTAGTGGGAATGATTAGAAGGGGTGGCATTATCACCAGGTAGGAATTTGCAGGTGCTGTTTAAGGACAGCTGGAAAACCACGAGGCAGGTTAAACAAATTAGTTTGATATTTATGTTTGGTGAGTTCAGGTGAGCCTTTTCATGACAGGAGTGTGTGGTTTTTCACCAGCTCAGCTCCTCTGGGGCTGCACTTGCCTTCTCCTGCATGACGTGAATCAATCAGGCTTTTGCAGCCTCTCATGACTCCTCTTTCCTTCAGAAATGTGAGTCTCCATCCAGTGGAGTCAGGGGTGAGCAGGAGACATTGGATTACTGGGGATTTTCATTTGCTGACTTGTTTTCAAAGCACCCGTGGCTTGAATTTCAGGAACAACATAATGAAATAGAATCTCTAATTGGGTTCAGCAGCAAGAGTCTTAATAAATGACCTTTTAAATCTTATTTTGATTTTATTCAGGTGTGGTAGTGTCTCATTAATAATGATCCTGCAGTAGGTCTTCCAGTACATCCTATTTAATTAACAAAAAGGCTGTAAGATGTATTGGATGTTTTCAAAATGAAAATGGGAGTTTTTAATAGATTCTCTGATTAAGAAATAATGTTCTGCATACGTGATGGTGCCCTGGAAAAATATCACTTAACAGACTCAGATAAAGTTCTGAAACAAGCAGAACTCACTTCCTCCCTCAGCCCTTTCGGGCTAAAAGCCATTTACTTGTGATGTCTTACCTTAAGGGAGATGTTTAATTTCCTCTTACAGGAAGGGGAGGCTGCTGAGGAAGGGTTTCATTTGTTGTGTATTTATTATATATCCAATTTTTTGTTTAAAAGGCACCATATGTGAGGCAAAAGAAAGACCCTTACTTTGCTGATGGACAAAGGAAAAAGGACTGGCATAACAAAGAAGCCATAAGGAGGGACTCTGAACGTGTAGGTATGTAAGATTGCTATAAAAATGGTTTAATACAGATTGTAACTTTGATTTTATTTGGTAGGCTGAATGTAGAACAACATGTTCAACATTAGGGTCAAGGTGATGTTCTTGACATGATGCAGCATTAAAGCCAGTTCATCTCTTAATCTTTCAACTGTGTTAATCCCACACAAATAAATCCCACAAAGTCAAATTCCTTTTTCGTCAACTCCACAATAACTATTTTGAGGTGCAAATGTATCACTTAGATCTTGGTGGTTTTATGACAGGTGTAAGATTGATTTTTAAAAAACTTACCCCCTCCCTCAAAAAAGTGTGCATGTACCTCTCCCAAAAATGGAAAATCCAGAAAAGAAGAATAAGAAAAATGTTCTGGACGGACTATAACATTCATGCAAGTCCATTCCATAATTCTGGGGTTTCTCTTGCATTGCAAATAAGGCCTATTTTGAATGTCACAGCTTTACACTGATGTGTTTGCAAGGGCTCTGCCCCTCAGTGCGAGAGCACAAATCCATCTGTGCTGAGAATTCCAACAGTGCTGAGATACTCAAACCACATTGATTCTTCCCACTGTGAAACAAAAGGCATTCTGTAGATCTTCCACAGCATTGCCAAAACCCTTTCATCTGTTTCTGGTGTTAAGAGGAAGATTTTTACCTTTGATTTGCACAGCTGAGTGGTTTGTAGCAAAACTGCTTATCAGATAAAATTGTTAAATTGACGTGGTTGACCTGGTGCTAAATGACACAGAGCACAAAACTCATAAAGGAATGTTCAAAGGACTATAAGGTGCTCTTTTCTCTGCTATATGGATTCGTTTCTGGCCCGTTAAGCAGTAATTAGCAGCAATGATCTGTATTTACTTTCTGTCTATCCACAGGAAATGGAGAACAGGGAAAACCTTACCCAATGACTGATGCAGAACGAGTGGACCAGGCATACAGGGAAAATGGCTTTAATATCTTTGTGAGTGATAAAATTTCTCTGAATCGTTCCCTTCCAGACATCAGGCATCCAAAGTGAGTATACAGTTTGCATTTCTAGGAGTGAAGGTTTGCAAGCCCTAAATTACCACCTCTACAGAAATATGTTCTTTTTTATTATGGACTCCTGTACCTTTGTTTATAAAATACAATCCTTGCACAGCTGGGTCCTGGTATTTCCTTAATAAAGGATGGTGTACAGTAATTTCAGTGGGAAATAGAAGAGGTAAAATCTGGGGGAAAAAATCATTTTTTGATTTCAAAAGACTTAAACTTGCAACCCTGCTCAGAAGAAATCTTTAATGTAACCCAGAGGTTCCACTTCTTATATTGGTCACTAGCTGAAATGACTGTGGTATGCTCAGGAGCAGAAAAAGATGTGAGTAGCTTCACTCAGCTATGTGTGAAGAGTTTTACCAGGTTTATGGATTATTTTTGTGGACATCTTCCTCATAAAAGCAGCCTCATCAGAGTTTACAGGTGGAAATGAGTTCCAGTGGAATGCTGATTTTAGGGTTCATCTGGTTTTGGACATTATGCTGTAAGATGCTGTTGAACTGGATTTTGATCAAGCCAGAAGTTTTTCTCATGCAAAGGTGCATCACTTAGGACTTAGCCCTTGTTTATAGAAAGCTGAGAGGTTTTTAAATACTATTTGTGAGGTTCTTAATCTGAAAGCATTGTTAGACATTTAAATCTGAGATTCTTTTGTGTAAAGCTGTATTTATCACAATTTAGTAAATTTGAATTCAACATCTACTTTATTCACAAGTTACAAGTTCCAGAAGTCAGGTTTTATAATTTGCTAACTGCACAAAAGATATTACCTCTTCAGCTGTCACAGCAAACTAATCAAACACACTGGCTTGACACCCTTTCTCAGTATAAACACATAAAAAAATAGTAGTGAGTGTAACACCAGAAATATTTTAGGCATGCAGCTGAAATGTTTAAACATAGAGATAAATCCGGTAACTGAAGATGTCTGTGCATCAGCCCATCCTCAAATTCTAGGAAATTACAGTTTGAGTTTACTAATCTAAATTCTACCTGACCTCCATTTACAGAGTCTGCCTTGGGTTCTGGGAACTTAAACATCAGATAATCAGATAACAAAACACCAGTATTTTGTTATCTGAGGGTTTAATGTGTTGCCTCACATGCTCCAGTGTTTCCCGAAATTGCGACTCGGTGTTCCTAATTCTGCTATTTTAACTTCTGTAAAATGTGAAACTTTTAACTCCAGCCCCAGATAAAGTTAATAAGTGAAGTGTCTGAGACACCAACGACTTAATCTGTGATTAATGGTGCTGCTGCAGTGGTTTTCTTGTTGCTTGACAAATCCTTTCCCCCAGCACAGCAAACTGTAATTGTGGGGGCCTCGAGCAGTGGATACAGAGCATGTGCCTAGTGGGTGCTGGGATTAGCAGGACAGGGAGCAGGGTTGCCCATAGTGGGGATGTGCAGAGAAGGAATTCACAACTGGAAAGATCTGCTTGCATTCTCTGTGCCCATTACAAAAGATATCCATGAAATGGTATGGTTTGTCTAACTGGAGAGGTTGATGAGGGCAGTTTATAACAAAGGTAGGCTGAGACCTAGTCATAAAGTTACAAGTCCATAAAGAGTATTCCAGAAAGAAGGGAGCTGTGTTTTAGAGCCCCTTAGATGCAGTGAGGCAATAGAGAGTTTGGAATCATGCCCACAGACAGCAGGGAGTGTGAGGAGAAGGTGTCCTGGGGAAAAATGCATTGTCTGCCTTGCCCTAAGCTGTGAGGCCACAGCTGGGCTTCTCCCCAGCAGCTGGGGAAGGGCAATGAGGCAGCTGATGTGTGAGATGGTTTGTGTGGACTTTAATGTACCAAACCATGTGTCACCTCTCCTTTCTGTTAATTGTGGGACTCGGGGAGCTGGGGCACAGCATGTACTGGCTCTGCCTGGTGCACACATACAATTGTTTGTTTCAACAGTCATGTCTTCCCCTGATAACATTTCCTTTAAGCGCCTCTAGGGTTTTTAATATTAAATACTAATTTTGCAGGACTTGTAAAGCAATTGTAGATACAGTAGCTGGAGGGAAGCAATTTCTCTCCACGCTTAATGGTTAAACTTAATAGCTAAAGTTTTCCACTTGTTAAAATTAGTCAGAAAATTAGACGATTCCAGTTTAAGAAGAGTTAGAAACAATTCAAGGGCTCTTAGTTCATACTGGAACAGAGCTGTAGCTAGTAGCTGTTGGAAAGGGTGGCAATGCCAAGGGCTGGATGAAAGCAGTCCCTGCAGCTTCAGTTTGCATCTTGCATCTGTGCATTGCAGCCACAGCCTGCAGGCTCTTGGCAGCACCCCAGGACAATTCATTACACCCAGAATAAGTTACTGTCCTCTCACACAGGCACCAGAGTAACTTCCTGTAGGCACAGATGTATTGAGCTTGTATAACATAGGTACATCCTTCTCCATGCCCTGGGAAAGGTACCAGGAAAAAGCTGCCACTGCCAGAGCTGCTTTCATTCCTGTCTGCCCTTCCGGGGGCCAGGGCATGGAATGAGTGCCTGTGTGCATGGAATTGTGCACAGAGTGACAGCCTCCCAGGTCCTGGCAGGGCACAGCAGCATGGGGGCTGTGCAAGGGACAGGGAGCAGCGTGGGACCTCCCTGCCCTGCTCCAGGGCACAGGGCAGCTTGTCCTGCTGGCATTGTCATTGTACTCTCCACACACCTCCATTCACACAGGTTTGTTCTGGACACAGGGGACTCCAGAGATGGAATAGATTTTTGACCCCTACTGAAGAGCTGCTGGGTGTTTTTTAACTACATTGGGTCGCTGTGTGGCCTCAGAGGTTACCTGTTTAACCAGGTGTAAAGTCCACTTATGGCCACACCTGCAGGAAAGTAAACACTGCACTTCATACTGCAGAATTTTATTAATGAAACTGCCCTACAAGGCAAGAGTTCATTACCCCTATTTCAAAAGTAAGAAAATCAATGCACTCTGCATCATTTTGAGGAGTAAAGAACGAACTAAGTTGCTTGCTTGTAATTAATACAGAAGTGCTGGTGTGTTTTTTGGTGTGACTGGTGTGTTCTGGCAGCACCTTCTGACTTGCTCTGTCTGTGCCAGCTGCAAGAACAAGCTGTACCTGGAGAAGCTCCCAAACACCAGCGTGATCATCCCGTTCCACAACGAAGGCTGGTCCTCCCTGCTGCGGACGGTGCACAGCGTCCTGAACCGCTCTCCGCCCGAGCTGGTGGCAGAGATTGTGCTGGTGGATGACTTCAGTGACAGAGGTAGGGGGCTTTCCCCACCAGCCTTCCCTGCCTAAGGGATCACTGCACTTGCAAATATGTGTATGATCACCTGAGGTTTTTTACTCGCCAGCAGCAGAGCTCAGAGCAATCTTGCTCCGGTACATTTGAAAGCAGAAAATTCATGTTTCATGTTCAGGGTGTGATGGTTTAGCTGCTGCTGACATGGACTGTCCTGTGTTCTGGGCAATAGCTGGTTTTAATATTCAGCTAAGGACCAGTGTAGCCCTTAATGTAAAATGCTAAATGTTGACTGTTGAAATAACAAAAAAAAAAAGCCAAGAGCTGGGAATAGATCACTCCTTGCATTCTACTTTTTACTTTTTTTCTTTCTTGCTGCAGAACATGTAAAAAAATCCTTGACAAAAGATTTCCATCCCTCAGATGGGGCTTCTGTCCCAGATGGGACTGTCCATGATTTGACTTGCCTTGCTCATGAATTTTGTGCTCCTGAAAAGTAAATGTGTAGCATCCAAACCTTTTCTCTCCCTTGCTGGGAACTTCCCTCAATATTCTGCACTGCACTACCCAGAGTAGTCACTTTGGATTGGGTTGAAGAGCTGTCTGCAGAGGTGTGGAGTCACTGGCACCGCGAATGGAAGAACCACTTCTCATTGCAGCAGCAATGTGTGCATGTAGCTGCTGAGATATTTTCCTCTGAGCCACTTAAATGGTACCTGATGCAAATTAAGCTGCCCTTTGCCTTGTGCTTTGCACCCTTGCTGTGGTGGAAAAGTCAAGTGAAGGAGGAATCAATGCCCCTGTGATGTAGACACTGCATAGATGGAGAAATCCCCTGGGAAGTCTTCTGACTCATTTTGAAGAGGGCACAGTGACTTTGGGGGTTATGATCAGATCTAGAAACTCTGTTTTCTCATTTAAAATTACTAAGAGTGTTTAGGTTTATGAGCTGCAGATTTCAAGACACTGGTATTACTCAAGTGAGGCAAAAGAGCTTTCTCTACAGCTCCTGAAGGATATATCTCCAGAAACCTGGCATCTATGAAGCTCCTAAATGATCTTGGAAACAAGCTTGTGAATATTTAGTGTTCTGACCTATACTGGCTTCCATATAGGCACTGCCCAGCAGCTGTAGTACTTGGTCTGAAGTTCGTCTCTCATTAGTTTGCAAGCAAGGCATGCTGCATTGAACAAATCAATGTTACATGAAATAAGCATTTCTTTAGAGAATTTTCAGGCTAAGGTGAGGAGAAGGAAAACCCACCTTCCTGACAAGGTCTTTTTATTGCTACTCAGTCTAGAAGCAAATTAGACAAGCTCATGCTGTAACCACAAGTGAATTGTACAAATGGGTTTGTTTTCAGAGAAGTGAAAGAAATGAAATCTAGTTTCCTGTGTATCTGTTTTCCTTGTTCTTTAGATGTGCTTCGACCAGGTGAAAGAGAACCCTCCTGGCTCCACCCCTGCTCCTCAGTCTGCACCTGTGCTGTTTGTCCAGCTTGCTCTTTGTTCCACCTGCCAAAAACAAAAGACAAACTCTTTTCTCCCTTGGTCATCCATCTTTCATACAAAGGTTGCAAGAAGTAGCTGGGATTCATTTGTGTGCAGCATCTATTTATAAATGGATATAAAAGATTCCAGGTGCTGGACAGTAGGCTAAATTGTCGAGGGAAGAGAATAACACTCAGTAAAGAGTGTGTTAATAAAAACTGGTGTGGGGGTTCTCTTTGGGGGGGACTTTTCTTGTTTGGATTTTTTTAAAAGCCAGTATTTTCCTGCTAGCACAGTTGATTTCTGCACACTGGGACAATTACTGGTTAGGATGAAACATCTTTCCTTCAGTGCTGTCAGTTCTGTATCCACACTTTTCTTCCTTAACCACACTGTGGTTGGCTTGCACATCCCTCAATGGGTTTAAATAGATCCTTAGTCTTAGGGGGCTCTTAAATCCTAATCACATGATCTTGACTTGAAAGGCTGATGGTTACAAATTTCTGGTAGTAATTTATCCATTGTTTAAAACAAACAAACAAATGAAAAAAAGCCACCAAAAACCTAAATGGCAAACAATTCAACCTAGTAACAGAACTGATAGTTTAATGCATCAAACTGAAATGTATGAAGGAGCAGAAGTTCCAGGAAAACTTTTACTTGTATGTTATATGTTTGAAAAGAGCATATTCTTGGATTTGGACTGTTAGGCATCTGCTCTGGTTATCTGTTTCTTATTATTAAATTGGGCAGATAATAAGAACTCCACATCCAAGCTGATCATCACAGCTGTGCCACAGAACTGGAGAGCAACAGAAAGAATGAGAAATTTCTTGATTTTTCTTTGCAAATCATAAATGATTGGTCCTCTGCATTGTCTGAAAAGTATTCTGTATTGTCCTCAAGAATTCTGTGCTTCTGTTTAAAATAATAGTCCCCTAAATTTGTAGCAGCATCTTTTAAAGTTACAGAATCACTGTTGGATGTAGTGACAGTAGAGGCCAGGGCTGAGGTCACAGGGGCATAGTAGGAACAGCAAATGTCATCTCCTTTCCCTGAAGAGATCAGTAAATAGTCACCATAAACTCCAGTGAAAAGCCAAGGATGGAAAGGATAATCACTCAATAAAAATCTATTATTAATTATTTTTATGGAGATGTTAGTCTGACAGGATAAAACATTGGATATCTCTGCTGTATCTCATTCTGGCCTTTCACTCGAGAGTTGTCTAAACAGACCTCCAGAACTTTAATAACTCTTTAAAGAATATTCTTCAATAGCTTGACCTTCCCTGGCAAGGAGATTCTCTCTCCTGCCAGCATTTCTTGTGTGCTGACCTGTGCTGGGGTTAAATGTGCTGGGGTTTGCCAGCTGCCTTGAGGTGCTGGAATGTTTCTCTCTTGTTCTGCTGTTTCACTGGTTTTTGGGAATGGTGCTATTGGTGCTGGTCCATCAGCCTCTTCCATCCCTGTATCTCATACACAGAGAGCCTTTGCTGCACATGAAGAAAAGAGGATTTTAGTAATAATAGAAACAGTAAATGTTGAAACCTGGCTACTGCAAACAGTGTTTTTCCTGACAGATGTTATTTTCATAGTTTTTCATCTGGTTTTAAGCTTGAGTATAAGGAATTTTTGGTGTGTCTATGAAGAGGGCTGAGAAGTTGGCTAACAGAGTGACAGGAGAGTGAAGACAGATTTCTGGGTTAGTTGGTGGCTGCTGTGATCTGCAGCAAACCTGAGGGGCAGCTGTGGCTGTGCATTATTGGAGCTCCTGGACAGATGAATCATCATCTGGAAGTGTCAGCAGCCATTTATTTCTCAATTTGTTTGAAAGAGACAACTCTGTGACCTTTAGCAATAAACATTTTTCATCCAAAAAATGCTGTCCCGATGACAGGAAATCTTAACAGGGAGCAGCAAAAGCTTTACAAGTCATGTTTTTTAAATGTTTCCTTTGCTTTGTATTTGGAAAGTCAAAATGTGCTGGAACAACTTCTGTCTGGAATGGTTTGGGTTTTTGGTTTTTTTTTGTATGTCTGCAGTATAATGCAAATGATCCATATTGGCCTTTCCTCACCCAAATTTTGTGCAGAATTCCATGTCACCCAGAGTGCTGTGGGAAAGGCTGCCTGTCAGTGGGGTCAGTGACTGTGGTGGTTCCATCCCCTTTGCCTTGAGCTGCAGACCGCATTGTCACCTCCAGCAGCTCCTTCCTGACACTTAAATCCTCCTCTGCGGGGATTCCCTTGGTAGGTTGGGTTCATTTAGAAGGAGCTGCTTTCCATCACGTGCCATTGGTCACAGCAGAGTGAATATTGCAGGGCTGGTTTTTACGTTCTCTATTTACCAATAGAGAAAGTCTGTGCTGTCAGGGTAGCATTGCATTAAGACTGCTACAATGCTTTATTTCCCTACAGACTTGATTGAGAGTGAGGTAAAAACTTTATCCCCAGTTCAGAACACTTGTAGGGATTTCTGTGCACAAGTAAATAGGTTATATTGAAAAGGGAGACACCAATTCAGCAAACTGTTGTTGGAGAATAAGAATTAACCTGCCCAGCACTGGCTGCTTCTTCCTGCATGGTAGAGAACTGCTAGAGAGCCACAGACTGACCTCCATGGGTTTGATGAACCTCAGCTCTTGCAGGGTGGTCCAAAATAATGCCTCCCCTTCTGGATAAGCAGAATTTGGAATGCAACACATGTGAACTACCACTCTAGAATTCCTGATTATAAAAACTCCTAGCTCTGGCAGTCCTGTGTAGATTTGTGGCTTCACTTTTAATTTCTATAGTTATTCTTTAGGTCTGATAGGGTAAATTAAACCTTTTCATATGCTGGCTTGCAGGGTACTAATTGCATCCCTCCAAGCCTGTTGTTACCAGAATGGCCCTAAGTAAACTAAAATGTTTTTTCCATGTATATCAGTTTTCTCCTGGGGACTGTCACGTGAAATTTATTTGCTTTTTGAATATCTAATTACCATGCTGCTGAGTGGGAATTTGGTTCTATTCTGTCATAGAAATGGGAGGAGGAGAACTGAAGTGGAATTGCAGGTCAGTTTGTAACACTGCAGCTTTTTCTGTCAGCTCTGATGGCATTTTGTTATTGATAGCTGGCCACAAGTAACAGGCACTTCATGGTTCTTCGGGGTCTGCTTAAGTCCCTGGGCCTGCAGCAGAATTGCTGTGGTGAGAAATGGAGCTGTTCAGCTCCAGGGTCTGTCTTGTATTAAATGAATTGTTGGTCTCCACCTAATTCTTGTAGCTCGTGGACACCTCTGCTGTAAAAGCTGTCTCTGTCTGCATGAACAGATGTAAAGCTGTCCTCTGTCTCTCAGTAATAAATGATCAGCCCTGAGCTGGAGGAGCAGGGGGTGGCACATCCCTTTGCAGGATGCTTGTCAGAATGTTCTGTGCTTTTCACCTGGTAGGTATTTGGTAGCCCAGCACAGCAGTGGAGCATCAAACACTCCTGGTGAACTGGAACAGGTGCAGAATTACAATTAGTTGAGTTTGGAAAGGAAATCTGGAGATCATCTAAGCCAACCCCTCTGCTCAGCTGCAGCAGGTTTCTCCAGATCTTATTATTCACCCAAATTTTGAAAATCTCCAAGGATGGAGACTCCATAATGTCTCTGGGGAACCTGTTCTGCTGTTCAGTCAATCTGTCAGTGACCTAGTTTAAAAAAAGTAATTTAAAAAATGCCTTATGCTTAACCAGCATTTCCTGTGCTTCAGTTTGTGCCCAAGGACTCCCAGGTCCTTTTCTGCAGAGCTCTCATAACATATTTAGGAAACACCTGTAAAAGAATACCTTTAAAACAAACTAATTGCTTGCATTTATGTGCTTCTGCAACAAACTGATATAATGGATTTTTCAGCCTTTCCCTTAATGCCAGCCATGGTAGGATTTTTCCTTTTCACCCTTTGCAGCAGTGAAACTTTTAAAATTATTCAAGACATTTGAAGCTTACTGTGTGCAGGAGGCTGTGACTTAATTGCTGAATGTCATTAAAAGAAACATCTTGTGGTGTACTTGGGGCTGGCTGTGTGCACAGAGGAAAGGGTACATACCACACAGGGTTTATCTTATTTTATGGCTGAGCTTGACAAAAATCAGTGATTGTGGCTAAGTGCTTGCATTTCACATAATACTCACGTTTCAGCATTCCATTATTTGCATATTGAGTGACAGCCTGTTCTTACTTGTTTTTAAGATTACTTTGGTATAAATGACAGTGTTTTAGAACAAATGTTGTCCCTTGTTGACGACGAGAACTGCAGCATCAGTCATCTCCAAAGCATGAGGTACATGCAAAGCACTGTGCTGGTACAACAATAAAGCTGGATGTGGCAGCACTGACAATGCTGCAGTCTCCAAACATCAGGATTGTTCTGGAAGTGTTGGCCCAGCTGGGCCCTCTGCCCGTGGTGCTGATGTCTGTACAGTGGCAAGGTGTGAAAACTGAGCATCCTTCTCAGAGCAGCCAGGCAAAACCTGCACCCGTCACTGGGAGGCAACAACAGCTTTCAGCCCAAGTATTTGCATGTATTTGACCCAATATGACAATGAGATTTGCAAAGTGAACCCTCTGGCCCTTGCATGAAGCACAGTCTGGTTTAGGGAGTGGCTATCCAGGAGCTCTGTAAATATATCCTTGGCTGCAGTGGATTTCAAGGAGACAATTTTGTTCTGAGGAATGTATATGGGAACTCATTTTCCCTTGGGTGGTTATTATGGAGATTTTTGATTTCAGCTTCATCTTCCAAGACTACTCTGTTACCTTGAACCTCATCTTAATTTGTGGAAACTTTTTTTTTTTAGGAGTCTATTCTATTTATATCTTCAACCATTATTTTTTTTTTTTTATTCCTTCCACATCAGAGAGGAGAGACAACCAAATCCTTTTTCCCTTGACAGATAAATCCCTGTGACATTTTAAACCCCTCTTCATATTGCAGTGCAGGTAACTCTGAAGGTATGGGATAACCTGAATGGAAAACCAAATGTGAGTGAGGTAATTTGGCTGAACCATGAGCAGTATAATTTGGTATTTGGTCTGGAGGGCAGAAGTCACTGAATAGTGCAGTGAGGGAGAAGGCAAGGGGTGATTAATGTGTCATTTGGTGCAGCAGCAAGTACATAACAAATACAGCTCTGTTCCATTAACCACATCTGCCAGGCCTTAATTGAAAGAAATCATGTTCTTAGTATCTGAAATAGAAAAAGGTTTAATACTTGAATTCTTTTTGATCTTTAAATGGAACAGTAACAGATTTATGCAGCTGAAGAGATTATCTTTTCATCTTTAGGCACATGCACTGTAAAAGTAATTTTTTTTCTCTCTTAAATGCACTGAAGTGCATCTGGTTAGTACATCTCAGACTATGGAGTGACTGTGCTTAGGACAAAGTGATGACAGCCTTTCTTGCTGAATTATCAATATTTTCATCTTAAAGCTTCTTACCAGAAAGTATGGAGAAAATAAGAAAAAGCCAGGCTCTTTTGGGCCAACTGTGCTTTTCCACAAACTTTATAAGTGTTGCTTTCAAGGTCTCTCATAAAAGTTGTGGTAAATATTGTCCCAAACAACTGATAGATTATTTTTTAAATTAGGTCACAGAATGAAGATGGTTTTTTTTCCTTGTTAGAATTCATTGCAAACCATCTCAGGCCTGTTTAGACTCATGAAAAATGTCTTTGAAGTAACAGACAGCGAGACAGATCTCCCTTTGGGTGAGTGGGAGAAGGTTGGTTCTTCTTGGGTGGAGAGATGTGAAATTTCTGTCCCAAACTGCACCATGACTCCCAGGGAGCACAGCAGAGCAGGGACATGAGTGTAGGAGTGAATTTGTGAACTCACCAGCACTCTTTTCCATAGTGAGCGCCAAAGGGAGCAATAAAATAAAAGCTGGTGCAGATGTCCCATTTTTGTACATTTCTGGCAGTGTCTTGTGGGTATGAGATACTTTAGATAACAGTGACAAAGTCTGCTTCGGATAAGAGTGAGATGTGGATTAAATTCAATTTTATGTTTTCCCTTTTTTGAGTATTCATTTTTAATGTGTCTTTAATGTCTGTACTCATGTATTCCCTTCATAAAGGGATGTCTAAAACCTGCACTGTTCATTAGGCAATGGCTGGGGAGCATTAAAAGTTTATTCTCTGGTGTTTTAAGAAGCATGAGGGCCTATTGTAGTTGTTTACTACAGCTTTGTTTGTGACAGCTTAAATTAACTAACCAGTTTACTTTTCATTATCTTGTATTTATTTCTCTAAGATCAGTTGCTATGACTGAAAGATTCTTCCAGAAGGGAAATGAGGTGACTTTAAAAGGTCAAGTGTACTGTGACCTCTTTCTCAGCTAATTATTGTGTAGTGAAGGATGTCTGGCAGTCTAAAGTTTACAAAAAAAAATAAATAATTGAGGAGCAGAGTTTCCATTACAGCTCATTAAGTAAATCTCAGTGCATTGCTTGCTATTAAGAAACCCTACACATGTAGCTTCTGTTAGAGGAACTTTGCAGGAAAACAGCTTTAATATCATTCTCCTCACCTTGAAGTACATGTCCTCATCTGCTAGGAGTCAAAAAAATCTAGATATCTGCCAGCTGCAGTGCAAATCAGCATTTTAATGCTTTACAGCTGCTTCTCTATAGAAGTTAATTAGAAATGTGATTCAAACATCCTCTGCCCATATATGATATCTATTACTGTAATCATAGTTTCTGCTATTTAAACCTGCATTTGGAGTGGTATTAACAAAGCAGCTGTTCCACAGAGGGACTTTGATAAAGGTGGAAACTTTTTCACTTGGAGAAAATCAGAAACTAAATGCTGCTTCAACTGAAAAATAAAAGTGGATAAACCAAGCCACATTCCTTTTTTAGTTTTAATTGCAGTTATATTTACTTAGTGAAGAAATGCCACACAATTCTGAGTGTAGCATCAGTTCCTGAGGAGCACTGTTGCACCCACAACAGGGATGCACTGATGGAGCACAGTAGTTTAACTTTGGGCAGGGGGAGGCCAAAGCTCCAGATTTAAAAGCAGGGAATTTCAGCTATCAGTCCTGCCCTGTGCTCTGACATACAGGTGAAATGAATGTGTCACTTGAGAATGGCATTGCCCACGAGATGGCTTCGTTTTGGTATCAGTGCAGCTCTGAACAAGCCTGGATTTGTGCATTGGGATTTAATAGATTTATTGACCTTTCTAGCACATGTCACCGACTTACTGTGATAGCTGCATTTCTTGCGAGTAAAGTAAACCAGAGTGTTGGGAACTGATGGTGACGAGGCCTAGAAGAAGAGTAAAGTGTGAATTTGTAAATTATACTTCTGGCATGCAGAGTTTTTTACTGCAAGTTGATTGTGTGTGTTCTGCCAGCAGCTATATTGCTAATTTTTTCATTGGCCAGATGCATTGTTTTCTGTCCTCTGACACACAGACTACAGGACAGACCTCCTTCTGCTTTGTCATTCATGATTATTAATGTTTAAGCATCATTGTAGGACTGAAGGATTATCAGTTAGTCTTCCAATACTCGAATTTGGCTGCAACCCCAGAGCAAAAACTTTGTAGCTCTCTGCTATTAATTTTAGGCTTCATAGTTGTTCCTCCTCACTTAGACACTTGAGATCAGAGCCTGTGGGATCCAAAGGGGTGCATTCCTACCAGATCAAAGCCACTTTCAAGTGAGTTACATCTCGGGCCTAATGGACTGTTCTCTAACGAGACAAAAGTCTGGAGCAGATTTCTGTCAATCCTTGTGCTCTTTCTGGAATATTTCCTTTTCTGATGATTTGTACAGAGCAAATACTTTCAGGCCAAGAAACTCTTTGCCTCTATCAGCATTATTCATGTACAAAGCCAACTCTCTGAGGACTGGTTTGTTTTGGTATCTTCTTTTCTTTTTTTCCCCAGCACAACTCAGTGACTTTTAAGGCTTTAATCTCACAGCTTTGATATGTTCCAAAATGTTTCAATAAGGGCTGTCTTAACACTTCATCTGCCTGCATCTCTTCAGATGGTTGCAGTTTTTGCCTTGCTGTTGGTCATAGGCTTTAGGTTCCTGTCATGATACGCTGTGCAGAAATGTTGCTGGCAGCAGTGGCTGTGTCCTGACACGCTCCCTGGGCACAGAGGAGGCTTTGGAACAAACTTCTTGAGATGTTTTTGCACCCCTGCTTGTCTCTCCAGTGCCCAGAAAGTAGTTGATGGTGTAGGTTCAAAGCAATTAAAGATTTTGAGAGTGCAGGCATTCCTTTGGTTAAACAACTGGGTAGACAAAGCTGCTGGTGTGGCCTGAAGATGAGCACAGAGATTGCTCGGGTTGAAGGCAGTAATTTGGGACAATAATGTCCTTCCTTGCCAGTCACCATGACTACATCAAACTTGACCTGAATATTAAGTGTACTGCAAGGAATTCACCCGTTTTGCATCTACAAAGGCTGTGTAGGCCAAAACCTGCATCTCTCCAGTGTGTGTGTGCCAGTACAGCAACTCTGAGGTTGAAAGCAATCAACAGGAAATCACTGACAGCCACAAAATACCCTCTTTAGATGAGATGTAGTCAACAGAAGAGGGAAAAACCTAAGTGGGTGCTTTAATCTTGATACATATTTAATGAAATGGGAGAAGAGTAAACTAATGAGAATGACTTGACTGTTTCCCCTGGGAGAGATGAGTGCTGGCAGAGGGGAAAAACTGATCTTGTGGGTTGGCCAGGAGGTCAGTGTGCAGGAATTAAGAGGTGATGCATTCACCACAGGTTGGCTGCACTGCTCCTAAGGAACAGAAGGTGTTTAAACTTTACAGCTTGATGGAAATATAGGTAAATGGATTTTTCTGGATCCCCTCAGAAAGCAGCAGTTGCAATAGACTCCTTTACAAATTAAACTTTCCTGAGAGATTGAGAAATTGTGCAGTCACTAAAATGATGACTCCCTGTATATTTCCCTGCTTGGAAATGCAGCCTACTAAACTTTCATTGGGTTCTGCGTGTATTTATATACTAATTCCAGTAAGTGTAAATTTTCCCATTTTAAAATTACACCTTTATCTCTGCATTCAGTGCTAGCATCTCCTGAATGATACCTGAGCAGGGTTGGGATGTCTGCTCTAGGCTGGAGGAAGCACTGAGAAAGTTCCCTTTGCAAACAGAAGGGTGAATTGATGGCATGGGCAGGACAGCAGAAGTTTATGCACCTGAGTTTATCACCGCCCAGGCTCTCACCTGGTGGTCTTTTCCTCACTAACTCACAATCTGGCTTATTTCTTGGGCATCATTTTTCCACTTCTGTGCATTTTATTGTGCCTGAAACAGAAGCTTGTTTTGAAACCATTTAGAAAGAGAACAAAACCTGTCAGGTTTTCAGCAAACCCTTTAAATCTTTGTTGAAGTCCAAACCATGCTGTATTATCATGTGGGGTGGTACACATTCAGATATTGTCCCATGCACAGAAACCCTTCCCCCCCTCAGTTTTTGTTTTTAAAATTGTGCTGAGACCCAACACTGGTGCAGAATGGGCAGTGGAAACTGGGCCCCCTTCCCTTTTGGAGTCCACCCCAGAACTGTAATCAGTGAAGCAACAAATATTAATTCTCTCCTTCCTCAAGCCTTTTCCTCTTTGTAAGAAGATTCAGCTTGGAAAGCTGTGATCAGCCTAATCAGTTTTCTATTACTGAGACTGGTGCTCATAGCGCAATTTGTTAAATCAATTTATTATCCTCCCAACCAACTTCAGTGATCAGAGCGTGAAAACACTGAAAGAAAATTAAAACTAGTGGAAGTGTTGCTTGTTTGGATAACAGCACATTTTGCTGTTTCAAAGGATTACTCATCTGCACCAAAACAGGGAGAGAAGTTAATTTCGATGATTTAGAATCTTCTGTTTCAGGGAGGCCTGGCTTGCACATTATGATGGATTCAGGAAGGAGTATAATTCGTTCTTAAATTGTTAAACAGCACGTTAGGGCCAAGTAGCCAAGTAAAAATGAATGGATTCATTTGTAATCTTCAACAAGCGTGTCTGTGTGTGGGAGGGTGGGATGGCAGGCTGGGGTAACCTGTAAACAAATGCCAGATGCATGCTGGCACTTCAGGCTTTGGGTGTTGAAAAGCAGCCAAAATAACCTGCAGAGAAGGGAAACAGTGTTTTTCTGCCTAAAATGGAATTCTGCAGATCCTCCAGTCCTGTCCTCCTGTGCCCTTCAGTGGGAAGGGGAGGTTCCCTGGATTTCCAGAGGGCAGTGGCTCTCCCGTCTTTGCATCTTCAAGCTTCTGAGTGTGAACTAAAGCAAAGCACCTCAGCAGGTGCCAGGATCCTGTAGGGCACAGGGACCTTTGGTGCTACCAGTGGCATCAGAGTAACATGGGAAGGTGTCTGGGAATGTTTCCTGTTTCTGCAGTGCTGTTCTTCTGGATTGGGTTGATGGTGCACATCTGGAAAGGGCACTGGAGCTGCAGATGTGCTGTACAGTGTAAAATTCAGAAACCAAAGCTGATGGTATCATATGAACCATGAAATGTTGCACTGGTAGGACAGGAGAAGTGTTTCACTCATAGTTCTTTCACAGGACATAAATCACTTTAATAGTTTCAAGTCATGGCTGGTGGGTTTTTTTTTCTATTGCAAATACTGGTACTCTCTTCCCTGCCAAAAACTGCAGAGCTGTTACAGGGGCTATAAGCTATTAAAAAAAACCTCCTTGGACTCTTCTGTCTTCCTCCAGTTTCTGCATATGCTTGTGTTTGAATTTCTTAGGTGCCTCTTCAGGTGGCAGAGTACAGTGTTGGAATGAAAAGTCAACTGGATATGAGGAATTCCAGTCTTGGAAGGTCCTTGGCATGGTACAAGTGGTCACCAGACTTGAGGGATCTGAGGGCAGCTCTGCTTGGATGAGGCCAGTAGGAAGAAGTACAGTAAGGCCACCACAGAAATTTGACCTAGGGGGAATAAATGCCTTATTTTGCAAAGTTTAGGGCTGCTTCTGTAAAGCAGGCTGCTTCTAAAACTTCTCTCCTGTTTTCACGCAGCTTTATTTACAGCTCAAAGTACAGAAAGCAGTGGTTCTGGACTGGTACTGTTAATGTATACACTGTACATCAACTTTATTGCAAAGTGTGTTAGCAAACTACCAGAATAGCTTTCAATCTGCAGATAATCTTACTCTCATTTATATTTTTGGGCTGTGTTACTTTGCCCAGCATAGGCATAGCCATTGGAATCCATCCAGTTCACCTAACAACTTTCATTAAAGAAAATTGCCCTTGTAATAAAAATTATTCAGTGTGACAAGATTCCATAATATATTTTTTTAAAGCTTCGTTAAATTTTGTAGTAGTTAACGACTTGTTTGTTTTTTTAAAATTTTCTTTTAAAAGCAAAATTTTGCTTAATTGGGACAATATTTGAAATAGAAGGAAATAACTATTTTCTATCTGGATGCGTAGAAGCCAGGCCGTGTGGCAGGAATAGCATGAGGATAAGGAAACACAGAAATCTCTTTGAAAACCACATTTTACTGAGTTTTGTGTATTGTGAGGTTGCTCAGAGGTCTGTGACTCTTCAATTAGGCAAAGCAGCTGCAATAAGCTCTGCCCACTTGCAGTTCATGATAGAGAACAAAATGCAGTGACCAAAGATGGATTTTTCTGCACGTTTGGGAGGAGCAGCTTACCTGAGCATCATCGTGCAGGACAGCCCTCAGCAGGTGTGTTCCCTGCAGCAGTGTGAGTGCACAGGTGCTGCTGGAACTCCTGCAGCTTTTCCTTGTTCTCCAAACCATCAGGGACATGATTCCTGTCGTGTGAAGCACTTTACCAGTGTGACAAACAGCAGAGTCCTCACTGCAAGCATGCAATGCTTTGGTGTTTTCTTATTATGGAAATGTAGTAAAGAAATGCTGAAGAACCAAGCCCAGCTTTTGGGAATGCAGTGAGAAGTCAATGGATTAGACTTTCTGCTGTCTCTTTGCACAGTACTTGCCTAAGAACACTCCATGGCTCCTGTGCCTTCCTTTCCCCATGACACCATAAAAATGGAGAAATCTCCTTTTTTAGCTGCTTGTTCATCAATAGGTACAAATCACCCTGTCCTCAGTCAGTGTAGCAGAGCAGCCATCATCATCATCACAAGTGATATGGCCAAGTCCAGTGGCTCTGTGCTCCCCTTTTGGGGGGTGTGTGAGACCAGATCCCAGGACATTCTCGTGTTTGGTAGGAGGCTGAGCATGCCATTGTGTCCCTGGAGTGTCCCTGGAGGAGTCACTTCAGCTGCCCCAGGTCACCACAGATGAAATTGTACCACAAATCAAACAGTTCAGAAAGGCTGGTGCTGTTAAAATGGAAATGATGGACACACATGTGGTAGGCAAAACTCTGGGATCTTTCATAGTCTAATTTTTTCATTTTAATCAAAATAAAGAGCTGAAGAAAGGCTCTTTATATTTTCCATTGGTTTGGAGCTGTGGATTTTTTAAAACTTTCCAGTGCTTTATAGGTTTGGCTTGGATAATGTATGTATTATGTAGTCAGATCTTCCAAGTGTCTCCTGCTATTATCAATCTCTGGCTGTTGTTAGGGAAATCAGACTGAGAGTATCTTGTGTGATGGTTCCTTCTTTTATTATAACGAGCACCAGCAGCCACTCTTGTGTTTATCTTGTCTTGGGTACATTAAGTAAAGTCTGCATCCTGGTTTGGGCTTAGCTGATTTATGCTTGAAGTGAGGATTATTTGTTCTCTGCAATGAAACAATCTTTTGTGACAAACTAACAATGGCAAGGGATGAGCTCTGATGTTAAACAGTGGTAGCTTTTCTTTTTTATTTTTTCTCCTCTCGTTTTAAGTCTACCCACTGCCTCAGGAGGAAGGCAGCTGCACTAATAATATGTCTAGTCTCTGTGGAAGGCCCTTATTTGAAAAATCTGTAATTGAGTGGACAAAATTTCTGGTTGCTTGAGAGGATCTATTCAGAAGAGACCTGAAAAGGATGAGGGAAAAGCACACTAGACGTCAAGAAGTCCTAAGGGCTCTATTGAGAGGGAAACCTATGTAGATACTGTGAGACAATTACACTTGTCAGACAAAACACTAAAATGAATCTGTGAGATAAAGTCCTGGGGAATGTTAAACAAAGCTTTGAACAGGGCAGAGAGCTTGCTGGGAATACCTCAAAAGCAAGGAGTTGTATTTGGGTGATGTTTGAAGGGAGGCACATGATGACTGCTTCAAAGAGCAGGCACAGAATGTGTGTTACCACAGGGCTTCTGACCATTCTCACACTTTCCAGGTCAGCTGAGGTGGGGAGAGCTCATAACTAGGTTAAATTTATTTGCTCCTTTGCTCTTTCCAGTGAGCTGTTCCAATACCCAGCCTTCCTGATGCCCTGTTCAGGGCCACTTTCCTGCTGTTGGCCTTTCCAGCCCCTGCCTTTCATGCTTCCTTTGGAAACTGAGGAAGATGTGCGGTACAGAGTGGAGAGGATGTGTTCCCTACAGAAGGCAAATACCCTCAGAGGGTTATTTGTTTTTCAGTGATTGCCTCTAGTCAAGTTTTGTTGTGTGAGATTTTGAGTTGCTTGCTTAGATGTAAGATACGAAGTTTTGTTTAGTGAGGCTTCTTTCCTGCATCAGTTGCTGACTGCAGTGGGTGCTGTGGGGCATTAATGAACAATCTCTGGCACCCTCTGAATGGGCTTTCCTGTCAAAACTTCAGATGCCTGAAAGATCTACCCATTAGTGATGAGGCCAGCATCAGCTCAGCCTATTTTTAGGTTTTTCTTTGCTGCTTCATTCTTTGATGTAAAGACAGCTGTGTTCCCCTCTCTCGTTATGCAGACCAAACTTTTTATCTGCACTTTGGAACAAGCTGTCTATTGTTTTGATCACTCACTGATCTTTCTCTGCAGCTCTCTTGTTTGAATTCTTGTCAATCATGGTGACTGCCACTGTGTTAATTCAGATGTGGCTCCAGTCCATGTTCAGTTGTGTAAATATTTCCATATTTAAATGCAAATCTCCTCTGATAAGCAGTTGAGGAAGCCATCCCCATACACACTGTGGCTGTGCCTGCCTTGCAGCTTGGAGGGGTGTCTGACTAGGCTTTTTCCTGGTTTTTGTTTATGCATGAGTAGATTGCTATGTTGTGTGTTTTGAAGAAACCACACAAAACTTAAATGCCCTGAGTGTGGTTTACTTCTGAATATGAATTCCCCTGTGTCTTTCCTAAGTTAATGTGGTTTTCCACAAGTGTCCAAGAATCCTGGCTCAGGGTCTGCCAGCTGTCTTTATTCCTTTTCCTCCTCCTCTGCTGCTTTCTTTCTCATTCTATACACTTTGTTCCTTTTTTTTTTTCCTCAGCTGTTTAATTGCTTCTAAAGTTTTGGAACATCCTCAAAAGTCTTGCTTAGGCAGTTATTTTTAAACCCTTAAAAGCAGTAAGTTTTACTCCCTTTTTCCTATTGCTGCATTTGTTACCTGTTGAGGCCCTACTTCCAAAGACATCTCCTCCTGGTAAAGACAGAACAGCATTTTTAAGGGATTGCTCGTTCCCAATGTCTCCTTTTCACACAGAGCACCTGAAGAAGCGCCTGGAGGATTACATGGCGCAGTTCCCCAGCGTGCGGATCCTGCGCACCAAGAAGAGGGAGGGGCTGATCAGGACCCGCATGCTGGGGGCCTCGGTGGCCATCGGGGACGTCATCACCTTCCTGGACTCCCACTGCGAGGCCAACGTCAACTGGCTGCCACCTCTGCTCGGTGAGTGGGGGCTGCTGAAATCATTCCCACCTGCTGCTTTCCCCTCGTGCTGTAAGTGGGTAAAAGAGGAAATATCATAGGAGAACAAACCATAAGGCTCAAGTGAATTGTTGGCGATTTGTAGTGTTGAGTACAAGATTTTTTCTGTTCTGGAGTCCTGCACTGTGCAGTAACCCTGCTGTATGCTTTTGTTAATTAAAGAGCAGAAATCATATTCTTCTGTTTCCTCATTAAATGAAATCTTAAATAATTTACAGCTTGCTAGAAGACTAAACATGCGGTCATTCAACAGCTTGCCAAGAGGAATGGCTTGATGATACAGAAAAGATTTTTACATAGAGTTTTTGAGTAGTTTTAAGGGTTTTATCTCCAATATAACTATATTTAACTTCATAGTCTGCAAGGCTGTGAAAAATACTTTTTGTGAATGAGAGCTGGTGGTGTGTATTTGTAGAACATGGGCGCTCCTTTCCAAGGCAGCACTCCATCTTTGAGGAGGTGTCAGTTCCTTTCAAGGATGACTAATTGAAGGAGCAGTGCTCTCTGTTTCTGGTACCTGTCTGCCTCTGGCCGGTACCAAACTCCTTCACATCCTGCTGCCAGTGACCTGTCAGAGCTCTCTGAGGTGTGACTTTCTCAAACAGGCTATGGCAACAATTGTCAAGCAGAGGTTTAAGAAAGAGTGCAGGTTTGATGGATGGTTATCCTGTTGCTTTCACTACAGTTTATATTTGGCAATAGTTTGAAACATTTGCAGCTTTATGAACCCCAGGGAGGGAGGACAGAATTAGCTCCAATGCCATTTAAATGAGAACACTAAGAGGATGCTTTGATTTTTAAAGCACAGAAAGGATTTCTGTGAGATGTGTTCTGGAAACTGAAATGTCATTTTATTGCCTCTGCTCTGAGAGCTAACTTCCAACAAGAGACTGTCTCAGTAACAAAGTATTTAAGAAATTCCAGATGTTTATGCAGGAATTGATCCTGTGTTTGGTGGGAAGAAAAGGTTGACGGAGAGGAGGTAACACTTGCATTTCTTGAGCCTGCTGAGAGTACTTATGCCATTAGTCTGAAATGCTTCCTGCCAGATTCTAGTGTGGCAGGGCTGGGTGGTGCAGTGGGTTATTCCCTGGATCTGGATCTGCACAGATGGGGTTCACATCCTGGTCACTTGTGGAAATGAGGATGGCTCACCGAGTACAAGAAATCTGATTTTAGCCTGGCAGTCATTTCTCTGTGGTAGTGTGGCTGTGTCTTCCCATTCTGCTTTTGGGTGATGGGTGCCTGGTGTTTTTCTCTGTGACTGCAGAACTAGCAGATAAATTGATATAAATTGGAGCATCTGCTCGCTAGAGAAGGAACAGGAAGAAAACTGTGTCATTCTTGGACAACTTCATATTTTGATGCTCTTTTTTAGTAATTTCATGGTGAAAGGAACCAGCTGGTGCAGGTTTTCTAACATGTTTCTCCAATCTTCAGATCGCATTGCCCGAAACCGCAAGACAATCGTCTGCCCAATGATTGATGTTATTGATCACGACCACTTCGGATATGAGACTCAGGCTGGAGATGCAATGCGAGGGGCATTTGACTGGGAGATGTATTACAAGAGGATCCCTATTCCTCCTGAGTTACAGAAACCTGATCCCAGTGATCCCTTTGAGTAAGTTACTGAAATGCAGAGTGCTAAGAGCCAGCTAATGAAATAATACCCTGCTGTAGGGTTGGTTTACACCTCAGCATTGCAAAAGCCAGAAGCTCGTGTTAAGCTGCTTGCTTTTTTGGCAGCTGTTTGCTTTGCTGGTTTAAAAGAAATGCATTGTATAGTAGCTGTGAACACTCTCCTTTTCATTGCTGTTTTTTGCCACGTTAATTCCTGCAGAAGTTAACATTTCATTGAAATCTCTAATGTGTAACAATTAATGCAGTCATTTATTACTGAGATCTTTCAAACATAACTTAGTATCCCTAATGTTCTGCCAAAAACAACGAATCAGTGGTGGGTTATGTGTCATTCCCAGGTGGGGGAAGAAGAAAACTAAGCAGAATAATTACAGCAATTTTGATTATTACAATGCACTGCAGAAGTATATCTGTGATCAAGTTGTGCTCTGCTGTTGCTGTGTTTGCCAACACTGAGGCAGTTTTGCTGTCCATTATACTCTGCAGTGTTAAAAAAAAAAAACAAACCAACAAAACACTTTTTGAGGTCAAACTCAAAGACTCAATCCTGCAACAGAAACAGAGCACCATGTGTGGAGCATACAGGTCCCAGGTCACTTAATGGTCAACTCCCTGCTTGGAGGAGAGGCATTACCAGGTTCTGAAGGGAGCCTGGTCTGGTTCTCCTCGTTTGCAAATGGGAAATCAGTAGATAACCCCAAAACAACTGTTTGATGGGTTGACGGGGCTGTAAAGGCACTAGAAACACTGGGTGGTGAAAAGAATATTTGTCAAATCTTGCTTTGTTTTTTAAATGTTTAGCTAGAGATCTGTGTCTTTGAATGTGTTTGTAATATGGAGTCTGGTTTTTCCTTAAGGTCTCCTGTAATGGCTGGAGGACTGTTTGCAGTCGATAGAAAGTGGTTCTGGGAGCTGGGAGGGTATGATGCAGGTCTGGAGATATGGGGAGGAGAGCAGTATGAAATATCCTTTAAGGTGAGCCATGTTCTCTGGAAATTACTTTTGTTTTGTAAAGTGAGAATTTGTTCTGAGGCGCAGAATGTGAATGATCTGTCTTGTCGTTTTGCGTGTGACTAAAGGTGAAAGAGCTGGGAGTAGTAAGATAGTGCACAGGAGAATCAGCACTGATGTGAGCAGTGACCTGTGAGGGTGAGTTTTGGAGCAGGATTAGCTGGGCTGTCCCCATTCTGTGGTCACAGCTCCAATGCAAGAGCTTTTCCCAGCAAGGGTAAGTCAGCTGGTGTGGAGCTCTCTGCCTCTGGGGCTGCTTTGTGCTCACCCTGGCAACATGATGAAATACTTTCTCCTTGAGGGAAGGAGGATTCCAGTTCCAGGAGGACCTCAGTGCTCAGCTGGAGTTCTCAGAGAGGAGAACAGCTTTGTCTGTAGTCAGTCCAGCTCATCCCTAGCTGTGAGGAACTAAGCCAGGAGGAAATCTTCAACAACTGGAGTCATTACTGTTGCTGGCAATGATTTTGGGTCATTATCTGCCTGGCCTGGGGACAGTTGTGCCACTGATTGACTGAGCTGGTCGATGGAGGGCTTTAAGATTTAGCCAGCTGCCCAAAAATGCATACAAAGAGTAACAAGTCACTGTAACCCACCAAGACTGCTGGTTCCTGTGTTTGGCTGGACTATGGAACTCTGAAATCCAGTTTGGGAAACCCACTAGAATGTCCCAAGCCCCTGAAGGCAGGTAGCAAGTCCATAACCTGGACTAAACTGAGTAAAGATATCTACAGTAAACTCTGTTTGAAGTTTCTTTCAGAGGTTGAATATTTGATTCTACAGCTGTCTGGATGCCACTAATCTAAGCTAGCTGACCTTACATGAGGCTAGAGGATAGCAGGGATGTAATGCACAGTTTGGCTTCAGCAGCTAAAATTCTGTCTCCCCTGGCAAGTCAAGGCTCATACTTTACAAAACAGATTCCAGGATCTCCATGCCTCTGAACAGTTCAGAGGAATGCAGAGTGTGGCACATTGCTGTACACACACCCCATGTGCTACTGGGCAGCACACAGTGGGAGAAAAGACACTGATTTTGAGACAGCCTTTTCTTCCATCATTTCCTCATCAAAACCCATAAGTCACCTTGGATGTCCCTTGTCCTCTGTGACATTGGCAGGAGGGGAGGGGTGAGGGCTTCCTCTCTTGGGGTGTCATTGTGCTTAGAGCCATTTCACCTTTGTGTTGTGTGTAATGAAATTGTGTGAGGTGCTCATTCTCTGCAGGAGGGGCAACATTCAGCCTCTTCCTCTCTGACAATGCTGGTTTCCAAGAGTGATGACAGTGGCTGGGCAAACCCTTTGTCTTCAGTGCCACAGCAGACAGTCACACTACTTGATCTGCAGGAAATAAGACTGCCTCATTCATCTGTTTGCTTATCCCCTCTGAAACATGCTGTGTTTTATTTCAGTCCAGAGATGGTAATTTATGGAGGGATAAATTTGCTTTAATTAATCTCTGCAAAGACCCCCTTTTTCTTTCATTGTGCAACAGAAAAAAATGAAGTTTTCACTGAAAGAGGCTCAGTGTATTTTCAGAAATTAAGATAAATTGATACATTCATCTGTGGCTGATAGATTTAATAATTCTGCTGGAATTGCAAGAATAGAAGGTTTGTTCATAGAATTTATGAAGCTATGACATTTCCTGGTGAGCTTAGAGCTATGTTTTTACCTTTAGAAGCAGACTGAAATTTTGTAGTTAAAGGTGCACTGTCAAATAATTTAAAGTTCTGGCTTCAGGTGTGGGGTGCCCACTTTCACATTATTTATTATCTCATGGGAATGCAGATTCTAAGCATGCCAGATTTACAGCCCAGCTTTAACAAAGAAATCTGTTCCTGTCCCTGGGTGCCATGGGTGCAGATTCTCTTCTGTACTGCTGGCCTGTGCTCCATTGCAATGGATCTGGCCTTCTCAAGGCTCACCAGGAGTAAAGGACTTCTGGGGGAGGTTTTTTGTGTTTTGGATTTTTTTTTTTCCTTAAGCATATTCTTCTTTTGGCCATTCATGTACTGTGCTTTGCTGGTTTTGCCTTTATTTTAAAATACAGGGCTCTGTTGCTGAGAGACTGGAAATAAACAAGTTTATTTAGGAACCTCTTGCCTTTCTTTTTGGAAATCATACGTATTTCTGTTATCAGCTGGCTCTGCTTCCTTCTGAACAGAAATTTTCAAGCAAGCCAACAGAGAAAGCATCAATGTTTAACACCTCGGAAAACATTTAGCTAGAGGGTAGATCTAACTCTAGAAACCTTGCACTTTGTATGAAACATGTGCATCAAACATGGTTAGAAAATGTTGCGTGTAGGAGGAACAAAAAAATTGAGGTGAACTTTCAAACCTTAACTGCTGGTTTGTTGTTTTCTGGGTCTTAGCAATCCCTTAAAACAGAAATGTGAGTTTAGAAGTGAAGGAGTTGATCTATCTATTCCATATTCGAGCAGAAAACAGGCAGTGCTTCCTTCTCTTGACCTGTGTGCATGCAGAGCAGCTCGGTGTCTGTGAGCCAGCACTGCTGCAGGTCAGGGTGACCCCAGGCACAACAGGCAGATCACAGTCTGCAGTGGTAGTTACAGGTGAATTCCCAGGTGCTGACCTTGAAGTGTTTCTTGTATTTTGGAGAAAGTGTAAACAAGCATTCACAGCTGCCTGTGGGGCATTTGTCACCTTTCCTTTCTGCTGCCTCCTGGTTCCTCTCTTGCAGTTTTTTCTGGTCTTTTTCTTTATCTTCCTGATTGTGGAAACAAAACTCAATTCTTTACCCAAAGTTATAATGGACCTTTCCTCTCCTGAACACAATTTAACAGCTGCCTACGTAAGCGCTACGTTTTTGTTTTTTTTACATAAATAAGTGCATTTAATTTGGAGCAGTGTGAAGCATTTAAACTGTTCCCTTCTGCAAGTGCTACTTTGTACAGCACTTAGCTATGCTCAGTTTTATTTGAGATGGTGTTGCCTCTTTTCCAGTATTTTTGTGGCTTCTATTCTGTTTGGCTTACATAAATCTTCACTAAACTGCTTCACGCCTCTCTTCCATAAATACATAGTCTGTGATGTTTTTTGGTTATGGGGAAACAGAAGAGTAAAAAGGGATATGTCTGACTTGTGTAGGCATAAATATAGATGTACTTTGTATCTCAGATCTGAGTGGTGTGGTTGTCAGTCCTTTAATTGCACACTGTACTTGAAGAGCAAAGAATGAGAATCCAGAATGTCCCACTCCAGGGGATAAATCATTTCAGTTTTAGAAATGTTTGCCTTGTAATTTGGAGATTGTAAAGCCTTCATGAAAGGCAAAGGGCTCAGTGCAAACAAGCCAAATTGACAGTTGCCCTGAAAAGAACAATTAAAAGGTAGACAAAAGAGCTGGTTAGTACTTGTGGTCTACAATTCTTGCTTCAGCAATAGGAAAAGAGCCATTACACTTATTCTGGTCATTGTAGGTCATTGCATTTTTCCAGATCCTTTTCCCAAACCATCAACAAGGATTGCTTCTGATTTCCACAGCTTAAAACGTGTTACATGTTTTCCAACAAATCCAAGTGCTCTATGCCTTCTGTTCACATGTCTAATGCCTGCCTCTCCCTTGCCCCATGCCAGCAGCACGTTTCTGATTCCCATTTTGCCACTGGGCTCTGGCAGGTGTGTAGTTAGGGTGCAGCTGCCAAGGGATCCCTTCTGACAGCATTTCTACTTGTGTTGCTGAAGTTAGTGCTGATTGTGAGCCTGCACTGCTTATTCCAGGCACACCCTCACTCCACTTTCCAGCAGCTCACGTTTGCCCACACTGGAACAGGCCAGGCATTCTGCTGCTTTTTTTTTGTTTGTTTTGGGGTTTTGTTTGTTTGTTTGTTTTTTAGCCAGCACATGCTGCTTAATTCTGAGGCCCTCAGCTGCACTACAGGGTGGCTTCTTTCCTATCTGGTGATGCACAGAGCAGTTTCAGACCATTGACTTGAATTTTTTGCCTCTGTGCACCTTTTTCTTGGTTCAGGTTCCTGAGCAGCCTCCCAGCAAGCAGCAGCAGGGAAGTGCTCCCCTCCACTCCCTGAAATGTGGTTATTACAAAGTGCTGTTATTACTCTCAAATGCTGCAGATGGTGAGGATGGCTCTGCAGGTGTGTGGTGTGTGAGAAGGTGCTGTGCAAACACATAGATCCCAGTGCCTCACGGGCTGCCTTAATCTCTCAGAGAGCACCAAGTCCCAGCAGCAGGAACAGCTGATGCTTCCAGTATAGAGGATTACAGTTTTCCTGAGTTATTGCCCTTGCTTTCATCCTCTCAGCTACTCTGTTATAAAGAAAACCCCCTTGACTTATCCTCTGTGCCCTTTTCCTCCTACCTTTCAGTGTGTGCTCACACAACCAGCCAGCTGCTCTCTGTAGGTCCATCCCATGGTCTTCATTTCTGTCTCTTGCAGAAGCAGTTTTATTTTCAAGGCTTAACTATCCTTTGTATTTTTTTCCTCTCTTGGGAAGCATTGGCTCATCGTGGTGCAGTCTTTGGAAACCATAAACCTTGTATACCCAGATAATTTGTGTTCACACACCAACTGCAGCATTGTATTGTGTGTTTGAGAGGAGAGGTTCAGCTGTCTTACCTGACATTGTTTTCTGAAATTGCAGAAAGGGAATTGGATCAGCATAACATTCCCATGTAGAGAATAGGTGGCATATTATCTGCTGCTCTCACAGCGTACTGACTGAATCAAAGGCTCTGGAGTCGCTTTATGAATATGGAGTTACAGCTCTCCAGGCTGCTGGGAAGATGGAAGCAATATCACCAGTGTTAGTTTATTTCCCTTGTGTGGTTTTTATTATTAGGGTGAGATTGTGACCTTAGCTAAATCTGCTCAGTGTGCCCGTTGACCTCAGTGTAGCCAGGTTTTCTCTTAATTCTAGCAGATCTGTCAGCTGCTGGATTCCAAGCCCAAAATGAAGATTGGCAAAATTGTGCCTGAGGAGGAAGAGAAATTTCCTGTTCTCTCTTGATGAGATCTGATTAGATTATTGTAAGAAGCACTGTCTGCCTGACCGGCTTTAATTCTTGTTCTTACAGCGTAAATGGCTGTTTGAAATCAGGTGCAAGTTCAGGCTCTGACGTTTTCTGTCATGTCAGCTGAGGAGTGAGGCAAGATGTGTAAAACACCTAGAGGAAACAGGCCTAGAGAAGGCAGTAAGTGCCAGTCAGTGTTGTGGGGAAGGCACAAGGTGCTGCCCCACAGCCCAGAACCATTTCAGCTGTCTGACAGCGCAGTATTTTTAGCAGTGTACATTCTGGTGTGTCATTCCTGGGAACTGTACTCTTGTTTAAAAACAACCAAATATCAGTAACTGAGTGGAAGCATTCCCTCAGCTAGCACACAGCTATTTTGGGTTTGCTTCTCTTGCATTTACTCTTTGACAGACCCCTGGATGCGATTCTCTGACCTTTAGCTCTGGCTTTCTAATGCTTTTGTTAGCTGTGCTTTACCAATGCATATCACGCTCTTTCTCTCTCCCCTTTCTTCCAGTTGTATAGATAAGGACTGGTAATTGTCTTTATGGAGGTTGTAATGAGTTCTGTCACCACACAAAGCAGCTCACTAATAAAATAAATCAAAGCAGCAAGGAATGAATGGAAAGCATGCCTTTAAAATTAGATTTGTACTGCGGGTGCCGTACTGTCACTTGCAGTGTGAGGCAACGTTAAAAAGGCACAGAGGTGGCAAAGTACCTTGAGAGGGTCACTGAGCTCTGCTGGTAGGGATTAGGAAGCCTTCCATTGCCTCCATTGCAGCATCATTTGCAAGTAAATATTTTAAAGCATGAGCAAGAAAAGAGCAAGTCAAATTGATGTTAGGTTTTACTTATTAAGCAACTCAGTTAAGTAGCTTTTCTGATCACATTGCATGTGTTCGTGTGATGTTGTCTTCTATGCCTGGAGTCTTGTACCAGCTTGGAGCTCTTGGCCCATCAGTTCTGTGCAGCTTCCCACTCCTGCTGCCTCTCCAGCTCTGCAGCTCAAGGACAGCTCTATCCTCTCCAGCTGTACCAACTGCAGGGCTCTGCTGCTCAGCTTGCACAAGGACATCGTGTTCCAGAGAATTGCATTTGTAGTGGCCTGGCTGAAAGCTTTTCCTTAGAGACAGGCCAGGTGAGGCATCCTGTGGGCAGGCAGCAAGGAAAGCAGGCTGGTGTTTGCCAGACTTGTGTTACCCCAAAATGCAGCTGCTGTGAGCCCCTTGCTGCAGGGTGCAGTGCAGGGTAGTGCAGGTTGTTGAGGAGTGTGTCTGTGTAACTGAGCTCTGGGCTTCTGCTGCTGCTCCTGAAGGTTTTTATGGTTCCCAGGTCTGTTGCAGCTCTTACAGCCTTGCACAAACCATTTCTGTCCTAGAAACACAAACCATGTCCAAATTCCTGTTTTCTCAGCCTGTTAATTTCCCAGCAGCAAAATCACAGTCTGGCCCTTTGTAGCCAAAAGCACAGTCACTGCAGAATAAAAAGCATTTCTAATTCTATAAGAAACTTCACAGAAGCTGTGTGCTAGTTTCTTTTTCATCTCTTCTGCACCAGCCTCTCAGGACACAGCAGGGACAAAAGGAATGAAATTCTGTAGGAGTGTTTGTCAACTTTCTTCGTGTCTCTCTCACCATAACGACATGTAATTAAGTACCTTGAACTTTAGAAATTGCCCATGAAAAATATTTCTCTAACTGAGAGCAACCAACCTCCATTAGGTTATACACAGTCAGCAAATGACTGTAATTATTAGGGCCAGCAGACAGAGCTGAAACTCCAGAGGACTTTAGTGTCAGAGCTAATAATTATGCAGCAGCCTTGGCCAAATATTTCTCTTCCAAGCTAAGTATTTAATATTGTCACTGTAGAATATTAATGGAATTGCCTGCTATGTGTGAAGCTGTTGACTAAGCTCATTGTACAGTGAACTGTGGTGGCTCAAATTAGCCCCAGTGAGCAGGAAGACCAAGAGCACTGCATCAGCCTGCCTAAAATCCACAGCCTTTGGGGCACTCCCATGGGATCTAGGGACAAACAGAAGAGCAAAGGCAGTGCCTCCCTCCAGGAATTCAGAAAGTAATTTCTTTGGCATTCTAAAGGGTACTTTTTCTTTAAGTATTGATTGGATATTTCTGAGAAACACAGAAATATTTCTTAAACCTAATGAGGTAGATTGGCTGGTTTAGAAAACGTCTCCATTTGTTTCACTTGGACAAAATTACTACATCCATACTATAAATAAAGAATAAAAGAAAGTTGTTGCAGAGTGCTGGCACAAAGTGAAATCTTCCCAGATGGGGGAGGAAGCTTTTGGGCCCGCTCTAGACATTAACCCAGCATCAAGGTAGTCATCTCCAACTAGCAGTGTGTTCTAGTGACTTCCTGAGGGCTTTTTTAAAGCTATTTATGTGTTCAGCAGGCAGAGATTTCCACTTAATTGTAAGGCTGCAAAAGCAATGAATGAATGTCAGCAATGAAACCATAAAAGAGCAGTGATAACCACGGGAAAAAGTAGCAGTTTCTTCTGATTTCTGGCACTTGAACAGGCTCATGAATTCCCTGGAGCCTTTTGCATAACACATGACCACCTGTACTAGGGAGATGGCCTCCCTTTTACAGCCTCGTTACACAACCTACACCCAGGGTTTTTTATGGCAGCCCAGTTTAACTATTGTGGTTACTATTGCTGTAATAACATATATCAGTTTATAGCGAGGTGTGTGCTGTTTTCTCATTGCATGGATTTTTTTTCCCTGCTCTTTTCTGTATAGAAGGCTTGAGAGCCCTTGTGCTAAATCCAGGCTTGCTGAATGGCTCTAAGCAGGTTGTTATAGGATTTGGGACTAAGGCAAGGAGGGGAGGGGATTTGGGAAGAGTGTACTTTAATGTAAAAATCTGGGTTACGTTTTTTTATTACTTGGAAGTATTTTCTTTTTCGTTTTCCTCCATAAAGCCAAGACTAAATGTTTCCCTGCTGTTCCACAGGTATGGATGTGTGGAGGGCGCATGGAGGACATCCCTTGCTCTAGAGTTGGTCATATCTACAGAAAGTATGTTCCATACAAGGTTCCCACAGGAGTCAGCCTGGCAAGAGTAAGTGGCAGTGGCATTCCCCACAGCAGGAGTCTGACTGCAGTGAGACCATGCTGTTGTCTACTCTCACCCCATAATGGGAAGCAAATGTAGGGGTTTTTGTCTGTAATTTGCACTTGTACAGTGCAAGCTGAGCAGTTGTGCAGTGGTGGATGTGTAGCATAAAGGGAAGAGAGCCCAGGGAGCTGCAGATGTGTGTGTGAACAGCTGCCATGCTCCAGACATCAGCCACTGCTGGGTGCTGGGCAGGGACTTTGTGATCAGGAGCTGCCTATAAAAACAAGATATGGCTTTATTTGTATAATAACTTCAGTCATTTTATAGCTGTGCTCTCTAAGAGCAGCAAGCTTCAGCAGGGTGATTGGTTTTGGTGATTGAAAGACCTCTCAGCTTCAAGCATCACAGACCACTGAATGGGCAAGCTGTAATTTTCCACAATGGAATGTTCTGTGCCATCTTACTTCTTAATCTAGTGTATCCCAAAGAAGAAAGAGCTTTCGTCTGTCCTGCACTGGGTTTCTCTAGCTGATTTTCAAATTGAGGAGGGATTGCATTGCCCTCTGGTGGGAGAAAAACATCCTAGGAGCAGGAAGACTGCAAAACGAAAAACATCAGAGAGGTGCCCTGCTGTTCTGAAATCTTAAGGTTTGCACAGTGTTACAGTGCTTTAATGGCATCACCCCAGTTATAGATTTGGATTAATTCCTCAGCCCAGCAATGACCTGTCAGAATGACAGAGCACTCTCCTGTCTGTGCCATCTCTTCAGGAGGGAACTGTACTTATTTTGATTCATAGTACTTTGATTTCAAATATTTGGCTCTTTTGTACTCCCACGGTGCTGGAAGGAGACAGAGAGGTAGGAACAGCTGTTTCTTGGCATCTTAACAGACACCTTGAGGTAAACACCTGCTCCTGTTATGTGCAGGTTGCATTTGGGGCAGGATCAGCACGCTGCTCACTCTTAGCTTGCTCACTTTTTTGGTAGTAAATGATCACTGCCGGACTGAGCTTCAGGTGAAGAGTCACAACTGCACATGCACATTACAAGGAGCACCAAGAATGTGCCTGATGTTGCCAGAGAACAGCCCAAGGTCCAGCACTCTCAAGGGCACTGTGACAAGCAGGTTTTCTTGAGTGGGTGATGTTTGTTGCTGTCTTGGAGGTGCACAGGGGATTAAGCTTTACAGTAATATATGAAATGTGCTGCTGTGACAAGGTAAAGCCCTTTGCTCCGTTCTGAAGGGTCATCACCTGAAAGCTCCATATTCCTGAGGTATCTCAGAGTTTTACCCAAGAAAATGGAAAAATAGTGCTAAGAAAGAGTATTGTGACTAGAGCTTTTCAGAAGGGAGTGCTTCAAATCCCATTCCTAGATGGATATAAAAGATGCAATAAGAAGGATTTAAGAAAGCAGCTTTTTGTCAGAGACCTTTGAATGTCCTGTGGTATTTACCAGCATCATGCTCTGACTAGTTTCCTTACAGAAAAAAAGGATAAAAAAGCAACTTTTGATTAATGTTGTTTTTCTTAGCCACAAGGAACTAGATATAATGGCCAAGTGCCAGCATTCTGTTCTGACCTCAACTGAAAATATCTTTCTAAAAGTCCCTTGGAACTACAGAGTAATAAAAATAATCTTTGTCCTGAAGCTGGAGAGAGAAAGAGTGGATGTGAATGAAAATCCTTTCTGAGCAAAAACACGCGAGCTGCTCTGAATGCTGATGTGGTTTGTGCAGCACTCTCAGGTGGTTTCCCCTCTCGTTCTCTCCCACAGAACCTGAAGAGGGTGGCTGAGGTGTGGATGGATGAATATGCAGAGTTCATTTACCAGCGCAGACCCGAGTACCGGCACCTCTCTGCGGGCGACGTCGCCGCTCAGAAGGAGCTGCGCAACAACCTCAACTGCAAAAGCTTCAAGTGGTTCATGAACGAGGTTGCCTGGGACTTGCCAAAGTTCTACCCACCAGTGGAGCCTCCAGCAGCTGCCTGGGGAGAGGCAAGTTTGTGCTCTGACATCTGCAGTTTGGTTTTGTAAGGCTGCCCATGTGCCTCAGTTGCTGTGAGTAAGGTGCGAGCGAGTGTTTAAAGATCTGCTTGATGTTTCAAAACCCAAAACTCCTCTACCATTGCACTGGCCTGATCAAAGCAGGCAGTTGGGCAGGCAGCTGCTTCTATTAGTGCACAGCTCCAACGAGAATAGAGACTTGGCTTGTTCTGCATGTTGTGTATTTAGCAGAAAGCAGAATACGCCAGAGGGAGGATTAGGGAGAGGTGGCAGCTGAGCAATAATGAAATCTTGTATTTCCAAAGGGCTTCACAACTGTGTTGAGCTACTCTTGTTCTTAGCTTTCCCATGTGAAAGGCAGGAAAACCATCCTTATTTTTGCAAGTCAGCTGTGTTCTAGATATAGAATCACGCCAGGAGCAAGGCTGTGAATTGTTACATGGAACTGTTGTGGCTGAGTGTTTTGGGTCATTTAAAGAATCACTGGCAAAGGTGTTGGCAAAAGTAGGTGTAATATAAAAGTGAAAGCATGACAAAGTTTATTGGTAAGGTTCAGTCTTACTACTTTCTAGAGGGTTAAAGCACACAGAGAAAAAGCAAACTAAAATCTAAAATCAATCTAAAATTGAAAAAAATCAAAAATTACCTGTGTTAAGACTGGGGATGGAAAAGGATAAGGCTAAAAAAGAATAAGAGAGATCCTCCCATGGAGTCACAAGGTTCAGAGTGGACCCCTTACTAGCTCTGAACTTAACTAACAGTTTAAACCTAGCGGTTTAACAGCACTTAAACTTAACAGCACTTAATCTATAGCTTAAGTTAAACAATTCAACAAATAGAATTTACTCTAGCACAAGAGTAACTCACAAATCTAAGGTACTTAAGAATCCAGAAGAGCAATATTCATTGTACATTTGCTATAGCATATTCACACTGGCATAGACTTAAGGGAGGATGTACAAGGTAAAGACCTGTGAAAAATGGCACCACCAGACAGCCCAGCCCACAGTGGGCTCTGCAATCCCGTCACTGCTGGGTTTTGCTGTGTGCTGGGGGTACCACTGGGTCCCATTTTGAGTTCTGTGCTTTCTTCCAGCTGTTACTAGCCAGCTCACACTCAGAGTTAAGAGAGGAATCTTCAAAACTGTCTTCATACAAATACTGCTGCAATTTGAGCTTCTTTCCTGGTAGGAATAGGAGATTCAGTGATTAATTCACTATTTCAGATACGCAATGTGGGAACTGGACTGTGTGTGGACACTAAGCATGGAGCCCTGGGATCCCCACTGAGGCTGGAAAACTGCGTGAAGGACAGAGGAGAGGCAGCATGGAACAACGTGCAGGTAACAACCTGATAAATCATCAGCCCCCAAATCTGGGCAGGGACAGGTTCCAAGGACAATGCCGAAGAAAGGCCATTCAGAGCTGTCAGGTGCACCCCAAGGCTCACATGCTAATCGTACTTTGGTACAGGATGTGGCTTGTGCTTGTGGCACAGGGGGTTTGGAGCCTGGCAGATTGTGCAGAGCTTTTACCTCTGGTTTGAAGTTATCAGAGGGAACAAAAGAAATGACAAGAAAACAGTGTGCCAAAACAATAAACCAGTAACAAGGCAGCTGTAATATGTAACAAAGTGAATATTAACTTCAAAGCTTGTGCTGAAAGAAGTGATAGAAGAGCATCATGCATATTAATGAACCTGCAGGAGCATTCAATAACTGTTCACTATCATCCTTCTGACAGGAGGCAAATGCATTATAAACACCCAACCATTGCTGGAGAGATGAAACCAGCCAGGTTATAGATTCACCCTCTCAACATATGAGGTGCCAGAAACGACAGCTTTATTGTAACAGAAGGGAGGAAAATATTAGTTTGTCTAAACTGTAGCAGCTGAGCTGAGAAGGAATCAAGAAAACAATGCCTCTATTACAGAGCCATGCATAACTCTTCAGGGAATGGTTTCAGTAGTAGGAGACAGAGGGTTGTTGCATATCAATTTGATGCATGAAAAATAGAAACAAAACCAATTTACTCAGGCACAGTCCAAAACTAAGCCTCTGTTGTGTCAGGAGGATCTTGAAAATTAGTTTTGGCTTATGTTTAGGAAGAGAATGCGGTTTGAACTTCTGAGTAGCATTGAGCCTAAATGATTGTGGTAATTTCTCTCTCAAGAGGGATTTAAAAGACAGCCAAGAACAAAGTAGTTTCTTTGTGCAAAAGTTTTTGGCCACACTGCTTCAAATAGCAGCACCCTGATCATTACTTGTCTTTCTGAGTGCACCATGAGAGATCTCTGAGGAGAACTGTTCCTCCAGCTGACTCCAGAGGGGCCTTCAGAACAGCTTTTTCCATAGGGACTGGAAGGGAGGCATGCTGGCTGGCAGCCCTGCAGAAGCACATGGGCTGGTGCTGCCCTTCCATCAGGGCACTGCATTGCCAGGCATAGGTTGTGCTCAGTTACTGGAGTAAAACTCTTCCTCTGCTCTGTCGAGTCCCTCCTTCATTTCACCTGGGAGTGCTGAGAGTTCATTGCAGGGTCAACAGAAGGGAGTTCCAGGAAGCAACGCCCAAGTGTTTGCCCTTCCTGCACTCCTGTGGGTGGGGTGGGAAGCTGTGGCTCCTGGTCTCTTGTCCCAGGAGTGTGGGACAATTTCTCAAGGTGACTGCAGGCTGCCTTTGCAGACTCTGGTGTTCACTGCCAGCGTTAACTCGGAGCTGCTGGAGCTCTCTGGCTTTTTTGCTGGCTGGGAAGGGCTGTAATTGGTCAGCTGCTCACTTAATCCTTGATGTATGTCTGCATTGCAGAGACATCCAGGGCTGCTCTAGTACCCAGGCTGACCAGCAAGGCTGGCTGCAGTAGCACAGTCTCGTTTCACATGCTGTGTGACTGCTGGTACAGAGTCCCCCTGGTCAGGAGTCCCAGGCCCCAGAGACAGGAGGAGTTTTTCCTCTAGAAGATACTGTCCTTCCCTTGAAGCCATCCCCAACCTGTGGGCACAGGGAGCACAAGTATTATGACCAGCCATTGTGAGGGTCCTGTTTGTCCTGGCAGGTATTCACCTTCAGCTGGAGAGAGGACATCCGTCCAGGGGATCCTCAGCACACCAAGAAGTTTTGTTTTGATGCCATTTCCCACAGCAGCCCTGTGACCCTCTATGACTGTCATGGAATGAAGGGGAACCAGCTCTGGAGATACCGAAAAGTGAGTCTGTGTGTGTGGGTGTACTCTCATCTAAGGTGTCAAACTGCCTGAGGCGCTTACATTTCCTGAAAATGTCACCACAATGTTTTATTCCTTCTCTTAATGTAGCTGTAATAAGAGAATCTGCAGAGAGTCTGTTGTCATTGTACCATTGTTTGAAAAGAGGTGACTCCCCTGTTTCACTGGTTAGAAGGGTGAGGACCCCAGGGCTCCTGAGCAGAGGACACTGTGCAGTGTCCCCACAGCTGACAGTGAGGTGAAGCAACGCCCTTCTGTTTGCAGAAAGGTGTTCTGAGAGTGGTTTGTTCTGAGCTGCAATGTCCTGCCAAAAGTAGATAAGGATTTATTCATCCTCCGACTAAGCAATGCTATTGTGGGCCACAGGTAAGTAAATTCTTGTCCAAGTGCCCTGTCCTAGTCCTTGCAATCTGCTGGCACAGTGCCTGAGAGGGATGCTGCAGGATTCCAGCAAGAGCCCCTGGGAAGCTTTAGAGAGTCCCAGTGCAGGTGTGAGGATTGGGCTGCATTTTCTTGGAAGGGGTGGGAATGAACCCAGACACTTGTCAACCAGTTAAGTGTGGAACAATTCAGATACACCCAAGTGACATAATGGCTTGCCTAGGTTTTTAAGACTTCTCTCTGTTGGTTTTAAAACAACTTTTCTTCTCCACTTATGCAACCTCACGTCAAATTTCTCTCCTCCAGGACAAGACCCTCTACCACCCAGTCAGCAGCAGCTGTATGGACTGCAGTGAGAGTGATCGAAAGATCTTTATGAATAGCTGCAATCCTTCATCTCCAACACAGCAGTGGATATTTGAACACACAAACTCAACCATCTTGGAGAAATTTAACAGAAACCTTGATCTTTAAAAGACTGAGATAAAATATATATATATTTTACAATTATAGTTTTTACTGGGGAGGGTTACAAAAAATTTTTTTAATACTTTTTTTTAAACACTTAATGAAGGCAAAAGGGAGAATCTCAGGAGAAGGTTAACTAGCAGGCCAGTCTTTATTGCGAAGATGCTGCATCCTTCTCTTCTGGGAATGGTGGAATTTAAAAGGCTTTGCCAGAGCCACTTCTGTGCTGAGACTGAACAGAAACTCTGTTTTTAGAGGAGTCTGAATGTGTTTCAAATGGCGCTTTTCATTTTTTACCTTTTTTGTTTTATTTCCCACTGGGGTCTAGTGTTAAATGATTTTGTTATCCAGGACCCTGCAGGACTTTTTGTAGCTGCTATACCACCCACTGAAGCATTCCCAGATAGGTGCTTTATCTTCCAAACTCCATATAAGTAAAACATTGAAGACAAGATTTAAGCCTCCAATGAAAAAAAAAAAAAAAAAAAAAAGAAAAAGCCCATTATTGTAAAATGAAATGTGTATTTTTTTGCCCTGAACCAAATATATTTCAAACAGGTTGAGTATTATTACTTTCCAAATCATAGCTCTGATGAAGGAATGAGCTCTAGTGGAAGTGCAGCCAAGTGTTGGGAATATGGCTGTTGTTATTAGCCATGAGGAATCTAGGTTCTGGTCCATTCACTTTGCAGTCAGTTTGTCACTCACTGTTGAATCTTCAAGGTGAAAGATTAGCAGAGGGTTTTTTAATAATCACAGTTCTTACAGATAAAGACTTTATGCTAAAAGCCTTTGGATATCAGATTCCAAATTTGCCTCTTATAACCTTTTTAGCAAACACATCTCTAGGATTTCTGAGTTAAATCTACTGCGTGAAGACAATTTCCATTCTTCCTAGTTTGAAGGCTAAGTTAATTTACAGTTGGTGTGAGCAGATTAATTCAGGATAATAAAGTCAGGGCTGAGATTAGCCATTGGTCTTTATCCATTTGTTTATCAGTCTGTTGTTTCTTGAGTCCTGTGGTCAGTGGTGTTCTAGCCTTGTGGAAACGTGCTATTAATCTCTCCTCATTTCCCAGCACCCACAGCACTGTGCAGTTTACTGTGACTGGAAATCTATTTGCTTTAGCAGACATGTGGGACTGATTGACCCATTTTCCTGGTACCCTCTCTTTTGTGCAGTGAGTGAGCAGTGCAAGGTGTTACCCCTTCTGGTTTGGCTGTGGGATCTGCCAGACAGTGAACCAGGATTGTCTCATCCTAGGACCTGGAATGTACTGACACTAAAGAATGAATGGAGGATCATTGGTTCAAGTCTATCTGAAGCAAGTATTTTTAAAAAATCTGGTTTCAAATGAAGTTGTTGCAAAAACACATTTACTGGTTCCCCTGGCTTAGTCTTGTACTGAAGGGAGCAGTGACATTTTCTGGTAAAAGCTGTGAATGATGACGCAGTGAACAGATGCTGTGTAAATTAATAAACAGGATTCCTTTGCTAGGAATTGCCCAGCTCCTTGGTTTGTCTAGCTGCCCATGCAGGGGTGTTGCAAGAGTCGCTAGCAGGCACCCAGCTCTGGGGTGATGGGGATGGGACCCCTGTGGGATGCTTGATGAGCATTGCCCCTCCTCAGAGGGGCAGGAAAGCTCTGCTCTGGGGTGTTTTTCATGTGAAGGCAAGGAGTTGCTACCCTGGTGTCCCAAAACAAACAGGGTAGCTCCCTCTGCAGAGCTCCAGAAGCAAAAAGCCCTTTTGTTGCCTGTTGTAGGGTTGTGTCCCATGTTTCAGATGTGTTGGAGGCCATGTAGTGCTGTGCCTGGCAGCTGGGAGCAAACAAGGACACAGCTGCCTGCCCCCAAACTCTCCAGGATTGTGTAGGAGTCCCAGAATCATTTCCACCTCTCTGATCCACACCACTGAGGCCACGTCTGACCCTTCCTGCCAACTTAGCTGGTCCATGCAGTCATGGAGAACAGGAAACATGGCCACTGCATTTGCAGCTGGGACCAGGCTTTCCAAATTTTGATGTCTAAGATTTTGGCAATAAAAAAATAAAAAGCAGCCCTAGACTTCCCTTATGACAGTTCTGCAGCAGTATTAGGAGAAAGTGAGACCAGCTTCAAGCAGAGTTGACATCTTATGTTCTCAGTTACTACAGTATGTCTGTCATTAGGATCCCTTTGCATTTCTGTGGGAGCCAGAGTCACCTTCCAGCACTTTGTGTCTGACTGCTGCTTTCCCTAAGTTATTAATGCTCTCATTAGCAGAGCAGTGCTGACTGTGGAGCCACTAGATGGCCTGACTAGATGTCTTTATGAATGTTTTAATACCTGTGGAACAAGAAGCTGTTTGTCCATGAACAGTGCTAGTTTTTTATAACTGGGACACAATCAGCATATTCTATAAATGGACTGTAGGTTGTTCTGCTTGCAGGTTGCAGCTTTGTGTGTCTTAGTTCTCTAATGAGAGGATTAGCTTCTGTTTCTAAACTGCATGGCTTGCTTTGTACTTGGGCTCACCTTGTGAAGGGAGCCCTCGCTTGGCTCACTGGATTCTTCCTTCAGAGCGAGCTGCAGCAATGAACAGGTCTTTTACCACTTGGTGATCTTAATTTGGAGAGAAAGGTCAGCTCTTAGCAGCTTCCACCAACAGATTAGGCAATAATTGAGGCAATTCCATTTGACAACCCACCACCAGTACACAGAAACTGGAGATTTAGTGTCAGTGGTTGTACCAGGTCCATCTCAGTGTGGTTGATTTCTTTTCTGAAGGTTTGGGATCTGAGTGTGGCAAGAGCCTCACAAATTCTGTACACTTCTGACTAGCTCACTGGGTTTTGAGCTATTAATTATTTGCATCAGTTACACTTTTCAGTACCCTAGAGGCTTTGTTGACTAATGCAAAGACTTAATATTAGCCAACCATCCGCTGATTGAGAAATATAAGCTGTATTTTATCATCTGCATCTTTAACTGAGCCTTTGCAGGGCAATCTGGTTAATTACTCCAATTACTTTTGGTTATTTGTAAGCAAAATCACTAAAGCATGAGTACATAATCAAATCCTCACATCTGCATGCAAGTCAAGACTGGAGATTAAATACTGGTGATTATCTAATGCCAAATACATGTTTTCATATTTTCCCCCCAAAGGTATTGAAACACCCCTCTTTTTGTGGCTGCATAAGTTTTGCTGCTTTTAAATATCAGAATCCCAGACAACAGGGTGTGTGTTATGTTGCATAAAAACACTTTGATTTGCTCTTGAAGCTGTTGTTGATCTATACTGGTGCTAATCTCGAAGGCCTACAGACAGTAAATAGGTTTGGGGCTCTCATGTGTGCAAGGTGTCTTTTCTCATACCTAGGAAATTAATTCTTTTTTTCAAACCACAGTAGAAGAAAGCGTGAGCCTTCCTGAAAGGGGAATACAGCATCATTAAAATAAAGATGTGCCTTTTTAAATGTAAATGTACAGCAAATGCTTAAACTTGAACCATTTCCTAGTGCCTTGCTGGACAAGAGAGGAGAGGGAAAAGGGTTGGGGGATAAGGATGTAAAAGAAAGCTTGACTCCTGCAGGGTTTGTGTGTGGGATTTTTTTTTAAATGTCTGATTTTCAGTGCAAAATTTGTGTGAACGACAGTATAATTCAGAAGCTACTGGGTTCCCTCTGTTAAATCGATCTGGTTAATGACTCTGGGGAGGTTTGTCACTCCTAATAGGAAGACTTAGAAAGGCTGGCAGCTTCCTCTGGGTGTGTTGTAACAGCTGAAGCTGTACTGGAAGATATCTTGGTTAGCTTCTGGATGTTTCACCTCATGGTGAAGGCTCATGATTTCACTGGCATGCAGGATCCTGCATTTTATTTTCTAAGTATGCAAAATACATATAGTCCCAAAAGCATATAAAATCTGTAGCAGAAGTGTCTTTCAGAAGAAGTTGATGCCTTCCATCAATAGAAAACTTTTTCAAGAGTGTATTCAAATCTCAAATACAGAAGTAGCAAGAAAGCAATTTCTCAGCCTAACTTTCCTCGTGGTTGGTTTTACAGCAGTCCATTCACAGGGCTTTGCTTTCCTTTAATACTGGAGTGTTCCAGTCAGCAAACTTTCCTTCTCCCTGCTGCACTGAGATTAGTGACCTGAGAGTCAAACAGGCACCAGCAGCATTGCAGCACAGTGCTCTGGGGCTGCTGCAGGGCTGTGACAGCAGCTCTGCTGGCTCACATCACCCAGGGGAGACATCTCCTAATAGTCAGATTGGGCAATCATGGAACTGCCAGGTGAAAAGGGAGAAGATTTTATTCTAAATTGTCTTTCAGGATACAGACAGGGACTTAGAATTGATTGGAGAAAACAGCCAGCCTCTGGCAGTCAGCCTGTCACGCTTGCAGTCACAGGAGCCCTGGTAAAGCCATGTGTGAAACAGCCCAAGTGATGCACGTGTACCTTGTGTCACACATCACTCCCAGCTTGTGTCCCACATCCACTCCCAGCTGCTGGGGTTCATGGATTCACTGGTGGTTTCACAGCAAAGTTGCCTTGTGAGTCAGGACCACTGGGTGCTTCTCCCTGGCTGCCACGACCTGGTACTTCATCTTAAGCAAGGAAAGTCTGTATGCTGCAATTTCCCAGCTTGTGTAGGATTCACCTTTAAGTGCTTTATCTTCTGACCTAATGAGTCTTGAGTCCAGATTTTAAAACAAGTTGGAAATCCTCACCTGGTTCAAGTGGAGAGAGATGCAGTGGGTGGAGAATGGGAAATGAGATCTGAAATTGCCATCAGCATTCAACACAGACTCATCAATTAATTTCATATTCCTCATTAACCAGTCAGATTGATTTATTCACATTATAAATTTGAAGTGTAACCAAAATAAGCTCACCTCCTGCTCTGATTTCTACTTTGTAGTGCCGTGCTTTAGCTTGGAGGATCTGTATAAAACTAGGAATGATAGATCATGGAAACCCTAATGAAAAGCCTGTGTCTGGTTTTGACTCTATCTCTGCTAGCTGAGTACACTCCTTAATTAACTGCATTTGAGCTTTCTTGATGCTTCTGTATGACCCAAAAGGCTTCAATGATTCCAGCAGTTGTGAGTGATTTGGGAGTTTTATATAAAGCCACTGGATCAATGTGGTTTTAAATATACTGGTTCAACGCATGAAGGAAAGTCTTAATCCCTGGTATTGAGCAAACAAATGTGAACTTCAACCACAAAACAAGATAAAAACTGATCAAGCTAACAGCCTGAAACATTAGCCCTCACAATAACAGCAACAAATAGCTTTAGCCTCTAGGGTGGAGAAGGGAATTGGTTTCAAAATGCATTCTCTAGGATCTCGGTGATTAGGTCTAAGTTTGTCTGTACCTTGTACTGCATGCATTTCTCTGTAAAACTGGATGGTGCCTCTTGAATCAGTGTGTATTTATTTTGTGCGTATTAGGAGCAACAGCCTAATATCTGGGGGTGGTAAAGGACTTGTAGCACTTTAATGTAGTAGCTTTCATAAATTGGGAATCATTGATAGAATGCCTAGTGTTTTTAAAGTTGAATGGACTTCCTTTTATAATATATTTAAAATAAATTTTTAATGTGTTTTCTGAAAACTGTGTACGCAGACGTGACTGTCCCCGCCTGTTTTGCTCCAGTGATTGGTTTCTCTTCTACTTGTGAGAATAAACTCAGCTGCCCTGGTGTGGTGTTTCCACAACACAGGTTTCCTGTCACTCCATGCCAATGGTGCAATCCTTAAGGAACCACAACTGTAGTGGATGACTTGTGCCCAGGTAGGACACCCCTGGGGTGGACTGGCCTTGGCAGGGCACACTGGGGAGCCCAGAGGAATGGAGAAAACCCAGCTGTGACTCTTCTTTCTCTGGCTGCTGGCCTTGGGAGTGACTGCTGGGAGATCATCCCCACCCCTTGGTTTGCAGGGGTGGGCTGTAACAGCTCATGGGTTGTTTGTGTTCTGATCTCCAGGTGGGGAGAGCAGGCTCAGCCCAAGATGAGAGAAGTGTATCAGCATTGCTCATGTTCCCACTAGGACCCTCAGCGCTTCCTACTGTCACCACTTCATTTCTTCAGTGGCCTTCTCAATACTCCTATTTACTCAGCTCCATTGGGTGAAGAACACTGGGGGGGAAATGGATGAGAGACGAAGAATGAAATGTGTGAAAATCTGTGTGTGGGAAAAGGAGCTTTTCTGGGGGACCAGCAAGGCATGATCCCCAGGGAAGACTGTGCTGTGATTCTTGGCCATGGGAACATTGCCCAGGGTAAGTATGTGCCAAAAGCTGTGACAGTTTAAGCATTTTAGCAGGTTCAATATGTGCAACCCTAGAAAAGTGCTGAGGAGAGTGGGAGTCTGGGGGAAGGTGCCAGAGCAGTGTTTTCATTGGCCTCCCCAAGGTACTGCAGAAGGAAATGGTCTGATTTCTGATGATGAAAAGTTTAAAAAAACCTTCTTCCCAGGACATCTCAAGCAGCACAGACCATGAGGAGAGAAGTATTTCTGTCCTGAGCCCCCTGAATGACTCTATTAAAATACTAAGTTCCAGATGACAGTCACACCACTGACTTCTCTTCAGAGGGTAGTGCTCCAGGTAAGATTTACAGGCCTGCACAGGCTCCCCTAATTTGATTAGAGGCTGACTGGGATGGCCAGGCTATTACTGCTTCAGAGGTACTAAAGCTGCCTGGGTACTGATGGGTTTATGAAACATTGTTTCTCACTTCATTGCAGCTCCCACAAAGAATTATTGGATCAGGTTAGTGATAGATACCTAATAAAGAATGTCTCGATGAGGCAGTTTATTTTGCAGAAAGCTTGTTCCAGACTAGCAGACTGTGAAATCTGGAGGTTCCCATGAGGATAAATATGCTGAAATAAACTGCAATTATAAAAACACCTCCATTCGTTGTTTTGGGGTTGTGGTTTTTTTTTTTTAAGACTGAAAAAAAGGTGTCATCGTGTTTGCCTGAGAAGGAGGTAATTAGCATCGAATTAGCAAACAGACAGTGACAAAAGCTGTTTTTCCTCATAGTGAGCACTGCAAAAGGACTTAAAACCTTTTTAGCTGCAGAGATGAGCGGTTGCAGCCCAAGACTAAATATAATCTGATGGTCAGTACCAGCCTGTTCTGACACTTAGGGTGCCTGTTTCTTCCCAGAATACAGTCAGGGAGCACCTGCACAATCTCCTCAAGGGGACAGGAAAAAATTCTGCTTGTTCCCTTTTATCTCCTTGCTTGCTGTTATTATCATCTGCCCCTACAGTCTGTGGGTTTGGCTTCCAGAGTGTCAAGATAATCCTGCAAGATTTCCTCAGCCAGCCATTTGATTTTTATTGGTAATATTAAGATAAAGCCAGAAAGGTTGTTATCAGCAGCTCTGAGATCTCTGTCAGCCTCTTGGTGTTTTCCCTTTCCCCAAAACAAGGGACTATCTCTATGGCTTTGCCAGGAGGATATTACTTCAGGCAGGCAGATTCCAATCAGTTTGATCTGGGGCTTTTATAAGCCGTAGTGTTTTACTGTTTTAGATCTCTTGGCTCTTTGCTAACTGCTTGTTTGCTCTGTGGGTAAAGTCATTCGTTTCCACCAGCTTCCCGTGAGAACGGCCGCTGTCCCCAGGAGGGTGCACTGTGGTTCTCCGCTGGTCACATGCACAAACAGAAATTACATATTGCCCGAGGGCACCCGCAGTAAAAACCAAGACAAGAGTCAGAACTGTTGAGGAGTATGAAGTCTCTGCCCTCTAAATCTATTCTGAGGCTTGTTTGGTATTGTAAGGAGTGCCTGGAAAATACAGATTTTGGCTTTTCTCAATCTTGTGCAGAGCTGGTTGGCAGTGTTACTGCATGGAGAGCCTGAGCTGATGGCCAAGGGCTTTAAGGAGTCTCTTTCTTGCAAAGGTATTTTGTGTGATTCAGCACAGCTCACGCACATTGTTCCATGTGCAGGATTTCAGGCTTTGAAGTAATTTTAGTCTACAGAACCTTTCTTCTGTCTGAGCAGAAAGTCCTTTCTTCAGGAAGATGAAATCGTTTTCCTTTCAGAGCTGCTCAGGAACCTCTGAGAATAGCATTTGCTGTCTGGTATTACAGAAGTCACAGCATTTCCAGAAGTTTCATCTTTTCTTCACAAATCAGCAAGAATTCAATTTTTTTACCGCCACCCCACCCCACCCCCACTTTTCGCCTCCTTTTTTCTCCCCTTTTTTATTTTTGGGGAGATTTGGGGGTTAGGGTGGGGGTTTTGTCTTTTTTTTTTTCAGAGTTCTTTTTAGGTTTTTTTTTTTTTTTCTGAAGATGAAAAATGCGAAGTTTAAAGTCACATGGCTTTGAGAAACACTTCTCCAGGTCCCATCTTTTCACTGTCGCTGCCTTGTGATAAGGGGAAGAAAAAAAAAAATTAAAAAAGAGTCTTGTATTTCTTATAAAAAACTACGTTTCAGCCAGGAACTCCAGCCGGGGTGCTGACCCAAGAGCACGCATTTGTGGCTGTGCCGACCCGGGTCGGGTACGAGGGCCGGGGGGAGCCGCAGCCCCGGGCCTGCTGCGGGCTCAGGTCTGTCCCCGGAGCGCTGCAGGTGCGGCTGCGGCGCCCCGGCTGCGTGCGGCTGTCCCGTGCGCGTCCCGGCAGCAGGGCAAGCCCGAAGCCGGCGGGGCCGGGTCGCTGCCCGCCTCCTGCGGGCGGCACCGGCGCGGCGGCCGCGGACAGCGCCGGGAGCGGCCGCGGACAGCGCCGGGAGCGGCCGCGGACAGCGCCGGGAGCGGCCGCGTCCCCTCACGGTCCGGGCGCCGCCGCTCCCTCCGCGCGCCCCTCACCGCGACCTTCCGGCTGCGGGGGCCGGGCGCCGGCGGCGGACGGACAGCTCCGCCGGCCAATCGGCGCTCGGAGCGGCGCGGGGCGCCCCGCCCCTCCAGCCGCGCGGCCCAATCAGAGGCGCGCCTGCGGGCCGGGGGCGGGACTTCCGCGGCCGGGGAGGCGGTTTTGTGTGTGCGAGCGCTGCGCGGTCCCGGCTCCCCGCGGGCGGCGGCGCTTGGGGGGCCCGGCCCGGCCCGAGCCGCGGGCAGCGCTGAGCGGCGGCGGCGGCGGGGGGGTCCCCTCCCCTGCCGTAGCGGGGGGCCCCCGCGGAGGCGGCGGGGTCCCCCCGAGGGCGCGGTAGTGACGGCGGCTCCGTCCCCGCAGTTGGTCCCCCGGTGGTCGGCTCCCCGCGCGGGGTGAGGGGCGGGCAGGTGGGCGATGAATGGGTTCAGCACCGAGGAGGACAGCCGGGATGGGCCGCCCCCCGCCCCCTTTTACGGCCAGAGCTGCTGCCTCATCGACGACGGGGACCGCTGCGTGCGCCCCGCCGGCAACGCGTCCTTCAGCAAGAGGATCCAGAAGAGCATCTCGCAGAAGAAGCTGAAGCTGGACATCGACAAAAGTGTGAGTGCGGCCTCGGCCGGGGCTGCCGGGCGCTGCCGAGCCCCCCGGCGGGGCGGCCGGGCCGGCTGCGGGCGCCACCGCACTGCGGTGCCTCCGGGGAGACGCGGATCCGCCCGGCGAGCTGAGCTCCCGGGCGAGCGGGGCCGGGCGCGGCACACGCGGAGCTGCGGACCGCGCTCGCCCATCCTCAGCGCTACAGCTCGGGATAACGGGGAGGATCCTTAGCTCGGGATAAAGGGAAGGACGTGCCTGGCTGCACCCGGCCGTTCCCCCCGTGCAGAGCCGGCTTTTCCCTGTGGCACTGCCCGCCTGCTGAGGCATAACGTAGCTGAAGCCCCGAACGCCGTGCTGGGGAGGCGGGTGTGTGCAGGGAGGCAAAGGAGCGAGCTGTCCGTGCTTGGGAGGCAGGAGTGCTGTTCCCGTTGCGGTCTCGGCTTGGAAAGGCTGCTGCTGTCAGGTGAAAACAGCGCTGTGGTTGCTGCTTCAGTCAGGCGGCACTGACGTTACTTCTTTAATTGCGAAGAATTGGTGTTGTGGCGAAGCAGGTTAGAGACCAAGCTGGCAGTGAGCTGTGCTGCCTCTTCAGCAGGGTCTGTTCGCACACGGAGCAGCCCGGTTTGCTGCCTAATGACACTGACAGCTGTCAGCTCCAGATAGAAACGGGTTATTTGCCCGGCAGAGAAGAGCAGATCACAGAAGGAATTTCTCAGAAGTGACTTCGTTAACGGAATTCAGCTCTGCACGCTTTTTTTTTTCGCCTGATCTGTAAAGATCAAAACCACTGAAAACAAAGCAAAAGCAAAAAAAAAATAGGTGAAGTTTTGAGTCAGTCTGTTTGGCAGCTCCCCCAGTTGGTTGGGTCCCTTCTGCACAGCCGAAATGCATCGTGTCACGGGAAAAGTGACTCAGTTTGAAACGTATTCTTGAAAAATAGAGCATTTCTCCCAGTTGTAGTTCTCAGCAGATTTGTCTAGTGGCATAGTAATTTCTTGCATTTTAGAAATGAGTCTCTGTTGACAGATGCCAGGCTTTAGAAACAAAAAGGGGAAATCAGACTAGTACAGTCAGAACAAAGGGAAAATGTAAAGCAGGCTGCATGGATGTAGGGTGCCTGTGTTATCTGAAGATACTTTGCCTTATAGACACCAAATAATTTTGATCATTTGAAGTCCTTTGTTTTGCTAACTCTAGTGAGATTATATTTGTTAAAAGGGAGGTTCCATTGCTGAACAAGCAATAGGAAGGAGGCTATTCTGCATTTGGTCTGTTTGTTTTAGTTGAGGTGATCAGCTCAAGTTTTATTTGTCAAGGTTTTGAAACACTTGCCTTAATAATCCTCTGTATTATTCAAGCCAGAAAGTTCACAAAAATAGAATAGAATAATACATGTTTTGGTAGATACCTGCTAGTAAGTCCTGAAATAAATGCACTTCCTCCAGACAAGCACCCATCTTTTTTCCTGACAGATGATTGCAGCCATAAAAAACAAATTTATTATCTGTAGAGGTTCAATTCAGCTGAAGCTTGAGTTCTTTGTTTTCTTTACTTTTAGTCTTTGTAAGGTAAGTTATCTCTGAATAAAGAGTGTGATATCAGGGCTGGATTTAAGATTAGAAATTCCTTGATGTCAGTCGGTCACGCCAGTCTTGAGAGATGCACCTGACACTGGTGTCAAAGTGGCTGCTGTTGAATGCTGTTTCACCGTATCTTTTTTGATTGCTTTTTCACCACTTCTGGTTCTCAGGTGAGGCATCTGTATATCTGTGATTTTCACAAGAACTTCATTCAAAGTGTTCGGAACAAAAGGAAGAGGAAGACAAGCGATGATGGAGGTGACTCTCCTGAGCACGACACGGATGTTCCAGAGGTTTGTGGGCTGCTTTACCAGTTCTTAGCATGTTGAAGTTTCACTTAGATGTTCTCATACATCAAAAAATAGTTATATTTTAAATTGCAAGGCCATTGAAGCTGCTGTGGAGTTACTTTCACTTTTCCAGGAAGAGATTTTTCTGACGTGTGGTGTCCTAATTTTCTTCATTCCCCTATGAGTTCTTTGCCCATGTAAAGTTTTCTATAAAAAGAGGTGTGATAAGGTAACTTCACAGCTTAGTGTATGTACAGTTAAAATTGTATTTGATACTATTTTTTTAAGGCTAAAAATAAGTTATTTTTCATGGTGTCTCATGCCCCTACATAATTCCTTATTAATGAGTATGCATCATTTTGCAAATACACTACAGAATTCAATAGGTCACTCTCTTTGATTGGGTATTTGATACCCATGGATATTGAGCTGCTCCAGATATTTGCATATATGGTATTTTTTAGCACTATTTAAAACTACCTTTAAATAGTTTGTGACACATTTTTATTTTCAGGAGATAGGCCTGGGGGAAGTTTTCTGTGCTAGAGAACTTTCTCTGTGCCACTGCGCTGCGCTTGCTTCAGTGATGTTTCTGGTACTGTTGACATGGCAAAAGTTGTGCAGAGGTGATGTTCAGAGAAGCAGAGCATGGCCACAGTCAGCAGAGCCCTCTGCTGGAATTGCCAACCGTATTGGCAAAAAGCTGTTTATTTCTGAAATTAAAAAAAAAAAAAAAAAGAAGCCACCCAGATTCATTTTGCCAGCAAAGCTGTGTCTTGGTGCAAAGCTGGTGCACACACCTCCTGTGTGGAGGTGTTGAAAGAGTAGCAAGTTTTTGGTATGGGTTTTTTTTTTTAAGATAACCTGACCTTTTGTTATCACTGTTCATGTTTCCATTCTGCAAGCCTCTCCATCAAAACTTTCCTGTTCAAGCTTTGCAGTAGTTGCCAGGGTGATTGCTGAAGACCCAGTTGGCATCTAAAAATGTTGGTGCTGTAGAGCACACAGAGTATTTGGTGACTGAAACCTGATGGATGCACGTCACCCAGATGAACAGGGAACTCTGCACCGTGTCAGTTTTAATGTCACTTCCCTCTCAGTTTTCAGCAGAGATTCCTTTTGTCTTTGAAACTTGGCATTTCCCACATGATCTTCATCTTCCCTGCTGTAACCTCACCACCACCCCCTTTGCTTCTAAACTGTGCACTTCCTATTTAAGTATTTGAATTTCATTTCATCTCTGTACTCTGTTTTATGTCACAAGCCGTTTGTTCAGTGCCTGCTAAATTGTTATTTCATGTGTGAGCTTTTTAAACCTTGTGGGAACAAAAGGTTCCCCTTTGCTTGGAGGTTGCAGAGGTGTAATTGAGAGCAGAAATTGGCCAGCAATTCTGTTGACAGCATGTGAACCAGAACAAAAATTTCTATTTCCCTGAGGCTATTTTGGTCTTTTAGCATTAACAAATACAAAATATACTTAGGTTTGTCAGTAAGACAAGCCAGTGTGGTTCTGAATGCAAGCAAGGAGAAGTCCTGTTGAGGAGGAAGCAGTTATTTTTAGATATTTTTAGATAAAATAACTACTCATAGAAACTAAAGGTAGTGCTCATGCCCTCTTCTCTCCATCACTTCCAGGTTGACTTGTTCCAGCTCCAAGTGAACACCCTGCGACGTTACAAGAGACATTATAAATTGCAGACTAGGCCTGGACTCAACAAGGCTCAGCTTGCAGAAGTAAGTGAGGACAGAGGTGGTGTTATCTCTGTTACAAGAAAACTTTTTATCTCCTCTGTTCCAGGGCACCTTTTGTGGGCACTCACACCTGTGTGACTCACTGGTATGGACCAAGTGCCCACTGAAAGGTTTCAGAGAGTGATGCCAGCAGAAAGCTGCCTGCTTGCTTTCAAACCTGGGACAGGCTTGGAAGGCATGGGCACTGGCTGTTGAAAGCCTGTTTTAGTAACTTGTTTGTCTCTGCTTCCTCTCCCACCTTTTTCATAGTCCCAGTTGGTGCCCTTTAGGGAACAGAAACAGGACCCAGTTTTTGGGTGTTACCTGGGGATGGCTGCTCAGCTGAAACTCAGACTTAACCCAATAACCGTCTCCCTAAGTGCTCCTGTTAGTTTTTCTTTCCTCACAGGCACTTGAACTCATTGGAATTGCTTTTTATTAAAGGCAGCATCACTGTCCATGGATTCAGATTCTTTATTTCCCTCCCTTGTCCTCATGATTCTGTGTTACAAAAGGCTTTTTTCTTAAGGGCCTCTGCTGCTTTCTCACCATATGGGCTATTTGTTCAGAAAGAACTCTCTGTATCTCTCTGGTATTTGGGTGAGTTGTGCTTGCTTTGCTTCTGCTCTGCTTTCTTTCCTGACTTGATCTGAAGCCTTGCTGTGGGAAAAATCTTCTCTAAACTTGAAAAAAACTCTAGTAGTTACTGATTAGTATTGAGGTTGATTTTGTAAGCTGTGGCTTTCACAACTCAGGTGTCTGGTTTGCTTTTACTTATGCTTTAAAGAACAAAAACCTGACAGACCAAGAAAAATCAGCAAGACACTGTCTTTCTTTCAAAGTCAACCAGGGAGTGAGTATATAGAATATAGAGAATGTGCAGTGTAGGGCATGTAAGAGTACGTTGAACAAAGTAGGGTGGGGTTGTTCCTCATTAGCAGTCCTGATTTGTTATATTTTAACTAACCAATTCATGTCTGTCAGCTGCCTCCTGCCATGAAGGACTGCCTGCTTAAGGAATTTACCATGAATGTACCCAAGAGGAAAGTAAAGATCAATTACTCTGCAGGTGGAAAATAAAGGGAGCCTAACTTAAAGCTGACACAACTTAAAGCTTCCCGTGAAGCCTGAACAGCTTTAACTCTATGCTGGATCCTCATCCAGCTCCCATGCTTGAATCAATGCTGCCTGAGGCTCTTACACTCCTCATGCTATCCCACTGTAAGGGAAACTCAAGCTTCCATAAATGTCCTTGGAGTGACTTATTGCTCAACCTGCATCAGAATCCTGTTCTAGAGCTGTGTTGGGTACCAAAAAAAGAATTTCTTCCATGTGAGAAGCAGCTCCAGCATGTTTTCTACATCCACTTTCTGAGGAAAAATAGCTAATGTTTCAGGGCTTATGCTACTGTCAGAGAGGGGTAGCCCTAACCAAACCCTAACCCTCCCATCGAAAATTCTCTGATGTTCCTTTCAGTGAAAACTTAAGAGTCCAGAGGAAATAATTTTGGAAAAATCTTTGCTACACCTGGTTCACACAGCCAAGTGCTGCAGTGTTTCTGACACTCTCCTTCAAAACACGGTGGTGCAGGGAAAACCCACTCGCCAAATAATCTCAGCACAAAATGTTGCTGAGGAGAAGCTGTGCTGCTTTGGCAGGAGGACGTTCTGGCTTCCAAATTCCTCTTGTAGGTTGGCTGCAAATCCTGCTGACATAGCAAGGCTATGCTATGTTCATACACACATTCCAGCTGTAAAGAGAGAGGGAGGTAAATGAGGACTGACATTTGGAATTGGTGCATGTCTCACTCAAAGGATAATGTGCTCAGTGGCCATAAAATCGTTTTTGGAAAGTGAAGAGAAACCCTGTTCTGATTATTTCCAGTTTTTAATTTCAGCATTTGTGTCTCTTTACCTGTTGTTCTTCTAGACTGTCAGTCGTCATTTCAGGAATATTCCAGTGAATGAGAAGGAGACACTTGCATATTTCATCTACATGGTGAAGAACAATAAGAGCAGGCTGGACCAGAAATCAGAAGGCAGCAAACAACTTGACTGAAGATTAACAAGGCTTGGAATAAGAGAGACCTTGAAGGAACAGGTGGTATTGTGCATTTTAGGTTTATAAAAACTGTTAAAAGTATATTGTAAATTTTTTTTAAAATGCAGTGTCTGAATGACAGAAAAAAATATAGACATTCTAATGAGGAGTATTTCAAAACATGTGCCCAGCATGTTTCCGAAGACTTCTTCCCCTCATTTCAAAGTCATGTTGGAATAAAGAAAAGAGGATAATGGGCAAACCAAATGAATCTGTAGAACTGTGGAGTTTGTCAACTTGCTGTTTTAAACCATTTCTGGAAATCTACATCTCAGTGCAGTTCAAATGCCAGATGGAATTGTTTTCACTGAATTCAGGCTGCATCCCAAACCACCATGCAGTTTGTCTTGGTACAGGACTGGAAGAGCAGCAGAGATATAATTCATTATCAAGGTGCATGGGTCAGAAGTTTGTATGAAGCTTGTTGCTCACCTACACATGCTCTGTCTTGCCTTGAGTTAGTGCTTCAAGTCCCAAACTTCTACAAATGCTCCAGCTCACCAGATCTACTCCAGTGAATGCTACTTGACCAGTCTGAAATTGGTGGGGTTTTTTGCCATTTTTTTCCTCCCGACCCCATCCGACACAGATGCCAACCAACTCTCTGCAGTTTCTTTTCCAATTTCTTCCAAGAACTCACTAATTAAATTTTGTGTAAGCATTTAAAAATTTCTGCATTTCTCTGAATGTGGTATTAAGGCAAACACAACCTATTTGCTGTGTCTGATCATGTTGGTAGAAGTGCTTATTTAATTGATTTATGCATATTTCAGTGATGGTAAGTGAAACAATGGCTTGAGACATCAGTTTCTTAATTTCTGTGTCAGGTCAGTATCAGTCACAAGCAATGCACATTTTATACTGAATTTTTAGCAGGTGTCACAAAATTGCTATGTGCATTCAGGGGCTCTGTTTAGTATAAAGCAGATATATGGGTGAGGCACCATAACCAGGGCAGTGATCTGACTGGAGCATTTCATGATACATTTCATCTCCCTCTGCAATGGGCAAGAAGCATCAAAGCATTTGCCTTCCATGAGCATTACATGTGCTTTCATTAGAGCTGTGTGAGTGAGGGTGGCACTGGTGCTCCCTGACAGGGCACTGTAGGAGGAGATCACCCTGATTTTATTTAAAGCCGAGGTGTCCTTAGAGATAATACAGTGATTATTTTGGCAAAAGGAGCTTTTAAAAGTGTTGGTCATGACTGACTGTTCTCCAGTGACCTCAAATTCTCTTCAGGGGAATCTCATGATTTAAAGCATCGCTCTGTTTCCTTGCTGTCCTGACCAGTGTCTCCATTCTGGTACAAGATGCCAAGACTCCACACAGAGAGGATATTCTTAACAAGCCTTAAGCAATGAAATGAACAGTAGAAAACTTGAGCTAGCATTTTGTAAATGGCAGGTTTTATTATTTCAAAACTGGATGAAGTTTTGTTTAAGAGCTAAACACACTGGTCATGGTCCCAGCTTAGTACTGCATTGTGTTTTGTAAGGCATGAAGGGTTCACTTAGTGAAGCTCTTGTTAAAGCTCTCCCAGGGTCTCTTTAAAATTTAAGTCACAGTTTAAAGCAAGTTCACATCACTCTGAATTGTTTGCTAATACTCCAAAAACATGTTCAACAAACTTCAGCATGTCTTAAGTCCTTTGTCATAGGCAGAAATACTCTGTTATGGTACATGTCCCATTTGTGACATCTTGGGAGTGTGATTATGTTAGCATTTCCTTGTTCAATTCTGTATGGATTTTTAGAATATCATACAAGAGAGAGGTTCAAGGAATGAGGAGAGAATGTCTTGTGTCAGTATTTCATGAATGTTTAAAAATTTCCTATTTGTGCTGGTCCTTTCCTTATTGAAAGGGTGGAGTAGTTCCCACATCAGTCAACATGATCTGGCTTCTCTCATTCAGGACAGATGGTTAGAAGGACACAATCTCTGACTGCATGCTAACCTTCAAAGTGCTCATGTAATCAGAGGGTGTTACCAAGGGAAAATGAGTTTCTGAGTTGAGAGGGTTATGCCTCATAGTGATTGTTCCCCTCCAGTGGGCACTGGTGAGGCCACACCTCGAGTGCTGTGTTCAGTTCTGGTCCCCTCAATTCAGGAAGGACACTGAGGTGCTGAAGCAGGTCCAGAAAAGGGAAGCAAAGCTGGTGAAGGATCTGTAGCACAGATCCTGTGAGGAATAGCTGAGGGAGCTGGGGTTGCTCAGCCTGGAGAAGAGGAGGTTCAGGGGGCACCTTCGCATTCTCTGCAACTCCCTGACAGGAGGGTGGAGCCAGGTGGGGGCCAGGCAACCAGGGTCAGGACAAGGGGAAATTGCCTCAAGCTGCACCAGGAAAGTTGAGGTTGGACATTTGGAGGAATTTCTTCACAGAAAGGGTGATTAAATATGGGAATGGGCTGCCCAGGGAGGTGGTGGAGTCACTGTCCCTGGAGGTGTTTAAGGAAAGACTGGCACTTGGTGCCATGGTCTAATGGACACGGTGGTATTTGGTCATAGGTTGGACTCGATGATCTCAGAGGTCTTTTCCAACCTAATTGATTCTGTGATTCTGTGATTCTAGACCAAAACTGTAAAAATGTAGTTTGTTTGGGATTTACTTTTTTTTTTTTTTTTTTTTTTTGTGGTTGTATTTTATTTTGCTTTATTTTTAAGAGTAAATAAATCTGTTGGGGTGTTTTAGTAGCCAGCAGCAAAATTATTCTTTTCAAGGAAATATGGTGGCAGGTTCCATCTGTTCAGGTGTATTCACTGGAATGCTTTTGCGCCGAGGTGGTATCCAGGAAACTTTTCTTTTCTTTTTTTCCTGAAATAGTCAATTGATGTTAAATGTGATCCTTGCTGGTTTCACTTCTAAAGCAATTATACTTTTTTGAAGGAAAAAAAAATTCTTAGTGAAGTGTGATGATGAAGAGATGTTTACCAGCCATTAGCAGTTGTTTATAAGGTGGAAAGCTTGGAGGCAAGACACCAAAGAAACAGAAGAATCTTTGGCTGTCAGACCCCATGGCCTTATAAACCCCTTGCAAATGCCTTATTACCTTGTTCTCAACTTAGCTAGAGCAAAACACCTTGAGCAACAGAAAGCTGATGGTCTTGTTGGAAGGGTCAGCCACTTGCTGGCTCCCGTGCTATGAACTGAAACCACACGTCAATTCAGTAGCAATATCCATGTTCAGGGTGCCTGTGATTCTTGAAAAGCATTTAGTGTCTAATAACCAGAAAACGCAACAATGCAATTGTCCTTGTGTACGATACCGTGCTGTGTGTTCGATTCCTTATGCTGCATGCCAAGTTTAAAAAAAAAAAAAAAAAAGACTTTCCAACTTTTTATTTTAAATGGCAAATTAAATGTGTTTGAACCTCACACTTGTGAAGCCATGAGGTGGGACATTTTCTCAGCATTTTTAGATGGGACTTGTTGGAAAGGTGTAAGACCCAAATCGCTTTGGCTGGTATGATATTTTTTTTTGCATTTTGCTTTTCACAGATGGGCCTTAAATTCTGTCTAGCTTTGAACCATGGAGCACAAGCCTTGGGGGCATGGAGGATGACCAGATGTCATCTTCTATTTTTAATAGTGGAAGCTTATTTCTTACAAGCCTGCATAGGTGACATTCACCCTGGGGCAGAGGAATTGTCTCTGAAGGTCTCTGGCCATTATATAGACTAATGCAATTCCGTAGCCTAGCTCAATTCTCATTGCAGAGTTCCATTAACTTAATTAGAGTTCTGAATAGATCCAAAGCCATTAGTATGCAATCCAAATAATGCAGAAACATCTCTTCTGGGGTTAATTTCATCCTGTATGCTGACCCTCTGCTCACTTCAAGGGAAGAAGAAGAAATCATTGCTGGTAGTTACTGGCTTGAGCTCAACTCAGGGGAGTTGGAAGCATGCAAAGACTCAAGTCAGTAGCAGCCTGATGGCTGAAAAGTGCAAACACATCCAGGGAGGCTCTGTCAGAATGCAGTTTTCAAAATTCCATAATCTGAAAGATTATTGTTTATCAACCTGAAGTAAACTATTGCAGGAAAATTAACGTTTCTTTTGCCAGGCACTTTAGATGCACAGCCTGAGAAAAGCAGAGCTTTGTACCACTTCTCTCCAGTGTTCTGGTGTCCCAGTTTTCCTTAGAAATGTGGCTGTAAACCACTGGATACCCCAGGGTGCAAGAATTGACCAGAACATGTCAAGCCTGGCATTTCAAGTGAGTCTAAAGTGCAAGCTGGGTTCAGAGAAGCTTTGAACACAAGAGCTGAAATAATCTACAGTAAATGGGAGTTTTCATGTGGATCATGATGGCACAGGGAGGATGAAGCAGGACATGGCCCACAGGGAGACTGAACAAAACACTTCCACAGCAGCAGCAGCAGCGTGGAGGGAGATTTGTTCTGTGTCAACGCTTGTGATGGATGTTTTATGAGAGGGGGAGGAGGGTGAGCTGTGCACTTTACATCTTTTGGTTGAGCCAAATGTAAATACCAATGGGAGATCTTCAGCAGGAGCTGCAGTTGGAGAGGAGAGGAGGGGTCTGCTGAGGGACTCTTTGTTTAAGTTTGCAGATTGCTGGACTTCCTGGAGCACTAGAGTCACTTTGTCTCTACAGTTCAGAAATGTGGGTAATACAAGGTGGCCTCCCTTCCAAAAGGAGTCCTTGTGCTGCCCAGAGTAAGGACAGAAAGTCCCAAAGGTGAAGGAATGTTACTGATGCCTCACTCCTCGTGTCACTGATGCCCTTTAACCATCTCTAGCTTATCAAGTTAGGGAGTTCTCATTTTCCACTTCCAAAGTGCAAATGAACTGTTAGGATGTAAGATACTCCTTGCACTTTTCACAGCTATCCCTGGTCTCCTATTTTTGACTTGCTTGTGAACACAGCTGTTTGGGATGAACTAAATGCTTGAACAAAATGTGGGGAGAGGAGGAGGCTCCTGCTTTAAACCTGAACTTCCCTTGCAAGCAGCTCTGCAGGCCATCCTGTACATCAGCAGGCTCCAGGAGCCTCTGACTTACCTGAGCCTTACCAGGGCTGGGTTTACTCCTGTCCTACCCACACCTCTGCTCCACAGCTATTGCAGGGGAGGTGGGTAGCAGGTAACTTGCAGAATGGTTTGGAGTCTTTTGGCAGGCTTACTGGGAGAGAAAACTGTGTTCCCTCTTCTGTTTCTGGCCTCCATGTGTTGTGCTGATCTTATGCCAAATGTTTTGGACACCTTGTATTTTTAACTGTGTAATATAGCTGTGTATTGTTAAAGCAACTTAGTAACTTATAGCAAAAACTGTAGAACTCATTTCTCTGAGGTGTAGGAAATGTCCTGCTTCCACTGTGTATGAGACTTTAACTCTGTACTGTCTGACAAAGATAAAATTCTGAATTTCACTTTAATAAATGATCTATCCTAGCAACCAGGCCCACATTCCCTTGTTTGCCTTTCTGCCCTCAGCACCAGATGGTTCCAGAGCCAAGGGAGTCGTGCTTTGTGTGAATGTTTTGTGCCTTTTCCCATTGCCTTTTCCCACCCACCTCCCCAGGGCTGAAAACACTGCAGCCATGGAGCAGAGAGTGGCACTGCTCAGTGGGAATGCCAGGCCTGCAGCAGAAATCTCAGGTGATGGGATATTTTCTGACAAACCCATGTGGGTTGCACAGGTGCAATTCATGGAGTCTTTTGAATGCAACAAAAATACAAACTTGCAAGAAAGATGGAGGCTGTTGAAGAGCCACGTGCCCTTGCATTTTGGGGAGTGTTGGGCTTTTCTGTGATGGGAATTCCTCCCCTCCTGCATCACGAAGAGTCTGTCAAGTGCAGCTTCTTATTTGATTCATGTTTCCTATTGAATCTTCTTTATGTCTAGTTCAGCCCTGTGCTTCTGCTCCTTTCTCAGGCACATCCTTGGCTTCATTTCATGCATGATTTATAGCTCCTGTTGTCCAGAGTTAAACCTGCATGCCCACTTGACAAAGTGGGCACTGCTCCAGGGCAGTAATGACATGGATTATCCCAGTATTCAAGATCCTTACTCATAAAATGCTTTGTTTCATTTCTTTTGCTGATATTCCTCCTGACCATCAGCCTTATAAGCAAAGGTGCCTCATTTTTTTGCTACACTGAGGAAGCAAGTGAAAAAAAACTGGGATTTGATTACTTGTTTGCATGAACTCTGTCATATTTTTAAAGACTCTGCTGGCACTGTTTGAGTTGTGCTTTTAGCCTTGATTTTTAGCCAGAAAAGAGGCTATAGTGTAGCATTTCACATACTTGGGTTCTCACAGAGGAGGATGATCAGATGTCAAAAGCTTTACACCCAAAACAGATCCTGGTGTCCCCAGTGCCTGCCTTTGTGGATGTGTCCGAGGCCTTAATGAACCAGGACAATTTTGGAACGTGCTGCTGTGCTACAGGAGGTTCCTGCCTCGGGGAGCTCTCAGTTGAGGAAGACAAGACCAGAGATGACACCAGTGGGCACCAGGGGTGGATCACATCACACAGCCTGTGTGCTGTCAAGGGTTTTTCGGAGGTGTCAGGAGAGAGTCTTCAGGGGAGGATAAGGGCAGCATACCCCAGTGGAAGGAGAAGACTGTGTCATTTGCATTCCCAAATTGATGACTGGGGGCTCTTCTGCCAGCACAGTGATGAGGAAAGGCAGTAGGGCTAAAGGAGGACAGCTTTAAGGAGCAACCTGTTGTGCAGGTGCTGACTTTAGTACAAGAGGGTATAATGCAGCCTTGTGATAGAAATAACCTGCCAGTTAATCTGTTATTTGTATAGAGTAATGAATGATGCTACTTCATCTCATGTTTGCTCCCTGCCAAGAAACCCACAGAAGATTTCAAGCTCGAAAGCAAGGCGGAATCTGCTCAGTCTTTTGGACAAATTCACACTGAGGAAGAAAGGAGCCGGCGGGCCGAGAGCTGCGCGTCCCTCCCGGCCCTGCGGCTGCCGGGCGAGGGCAGTGTTAGCTCGGGGAGCCGGAGGGGGATCCCCCGAGCCCGGGGCAGCTGACCCGGCCGTGTCCCCATCCCGAGGATGCTTCCCTGGCAGGAGCTGCCTGTGCCTGTCAGAGACCGGAAGCAGGATTGTGCTGTGCTGGGATGTGGGGATCATAAAAATGGTTTGTTTGGGTTTTGAGGGTTTTTTTTTTTTCCTGCTTGGACATTGAAATTGAACACGTCCGATCCGCTGCGTGAGCCGTCCCGTGGCCTCCTTGCAGCCTTGATGGAAACCAGGCATTGCTTCCCTGCTCCCCAGCAGAAAGGGCAGCGCAGAGGACCAGGGAAATATGTGAATGTGGATTTAATGGTTTTGTGTCTTAGAGATGTGGCCGTGCAGGAGGAGTGTGGGGGAGAGACACTCAAGAGTTTGCTTGCTTGCTTTTTTTTTTTTTTTTCCCCTTTAAATTTCTCCTCTATCCAATAAGGAATAACTATACAGCTCCACCAGCACTCACTCTCACTTTGCCAGGAGATTTCACATCTCGTATCCTTTCAAGCAGTGCTAGCTTCTTCCCTAAGTACCTGAAAACCCCTCAGTGTGCTTTTACTTAATTGCCTTTTGAACTTTCTCCAAGATCTGTTCCCTTTAGGTGTTGCAGGAAGTACTCCATGATCACCCCAGCACCTTCAGCAGGAACACCTTGGTGCTGTGGGGAAGAGGGAACTGTCAGGTAGCTGGGGTGGCTTTTCTGCTTCTCCTACCACAGACATGGACTGCCAGAGAGCACAGTGATGGGCACCCCATAAACCCCCTGTCTCTTCCTGGCCTTCACAGCTGCGTGGGCAAAGCCTGCTGTATCCAGCTCCTTTGCACCTCACTTTGGTGTCTGGGTTCTCAGCAGCTCCTGCACCCAGCCCAGCAGCCATGGCCTGGGAGGAAGCCCAGGTGAGCAGAGAAGGGAATTTCAGGGTTCCTAACTCACTCCTAACTCCTTCCCATGTCTCAGTTTGAGAAGGAGCTCCTGGCCATGGCAGTTAAACCAGCCTGCACTGGCCCCTGCTTTCCCCTCAGCTGCTCCTGAAGGTCAGTCACAGGCCATGACAATTTTGTCAAGGTAGCTGCAGTTTGAGAGGGGGAAAAAAATGCTTTTCCTCTCAATCCCTTCAGCTTTGAGCTGCTGGTGATGCCATAAATTGCCTTACTTCTGTGGTTACTGCAAAGCTTTCAGGGTGGCCAGGACATGAATTCCTCACAGAAAAGAAGAAGCAGGGGGAAAGGAAACAGCAAGAAGGGCCTTCCCTGCCTTGGGGATCTGTCACAAGGGCTCAGCGAGGCTCCAAGGATGTGCTGTAGCTCTGCAATCTGCTCTTGGGTAACTGCCTCTCACTCCCCTCTCACCAGTGCACATCTTCCTCCCAGCCTGTGCCTCTCATTCGTGTTCCAGCAGCTCCATCTGGCTCCTTGGCCCCTCTGATCAGCTCCTCCTCATGGAGCTGCAGGACCTCCAGGTTTTTTACTGCACTTCAGCTCTGGAGTAACCAGCACAGACAGAGCTCGTCCAGCATCACAGGGCTGTGGCAGAGCTGCTGAGCAAAGTGCCTAGATGGTTGCACCCCCTGCCCTGAGCTGCACAGCACCAGTCCTCTGCCAGTCCTTCCATCCTGGGCCTTAAATCCAGCTGTGCATGAGACACAAGTGGGGTGCTGTGCCACTCCACACCACCCACCCTCACCTGAGCGCTCTGCTGAGGTATCGTGGGAGATCATTGGGAAATTGGCAGCAAAGCGTCAGCACTGCCACAGGAGGTGTTTGCTGTGGGGGTTGCTCCAGCACTGAGCAGGGTAAGAACAGGTAATTCTGCAGAAAGCTGTAGATCTCCCAGTCCTCTGCTCTGGAGAAAGAGCCTCCATGGAGTAAAGGAGCAACGCAGGTTGGCTTTGGAGAGGTATGGATGATGAGTTTGTCCATTGTTTAAAGGAAAAGCTGGCCCAAGGTGCAGGGTTCTTGGTCTTTTCCCAGCAAAGGCAGCTGCATGGAATAATTTACCCTGGGCAGAGCTCAATGCAAGCAGAGCCATACAGGAACTGCCAGAGGGGTGAAAACTCAGAGACTTTGGATTTGGTTTAGAAAATAAAATAAAAGCAAGAAGGTTTTAAAAAGTTAATGTTCATCTACCTTGTGGCTGCAGAATCTTCCCGTGCTTGGACATCATTCCTACAGCTGAGGATTAAAAAGGCATCATCCCTTTGGATGGGTCTGGGCTCACATGACTCCGGGAGCGTGGAGATTTGAGGAAGAACTATTGAATGTCGTGAACTTTGCAGCTGGGCGGGGCCTCGGTTGGGCAGAAAAGCTTCCCACCTGAGCAGTGCTCCCAGGAGCCAGCCTGACTTAGGAGCCAGCAACTAACCCGAGAGGCTCCGAGTGTTGGGAGAGGATCAAAAAGCTCCTCTGGCAGTAAATCTTTCACCTGCCATGTGACTCACTGGGGCTTGTGGCCATTCCTCCGAGGTCGGCCCCGGGTCAGGATTTCTCCTGTCTCTTTAGCCCCCAAATCTGCAGATTTTTGTCTTATCTTTGACGCCATCTTGACACCGAAAACAAATTATGGCCCAATTACCCTTACTCAGAGGGGCTGGGGCCACCTTAAACGGCCACAACTCCCAGGCGCTTCCTTAAGAGCGGTAATTAGGGGGGCGTGGGGAGGGGGCAACAACTGGGGGTACCCCTGGCATGGGGCTGCCCTTGCTCCCCTGTTTGCCAAGGCAGGAGGGGACATCCCATGCAGCCCCTGCTATCCTATCCATCCCATCCTATCCCCTTCTGTCCCGTCCCGTCCCTGCCGCACCTTCGGGCTCCGCAGAGGCGAGCAGAGGTGGGGCTCCCTGCCCCAGCCCCCCCAGCCCTGTGTCACCCAGAGGTGACCTGTGCCTGGCCAGCCCAGAGGGGCCCCGGGAGCAGCCCCGGCCCTGGCCGTGACCTTCGGGACGACCTCGAGCGCGTCCCTGCCCGGGCTGGGGACCGGCCGTGCCTCTCATTCCAGGCCGGGACATTTCCCTGCTCACCCCGAGAAACGCGGGACAGCAGCATCGCGGCTGAACCGCCCTAACAACCGACCTGAAACTTCTAAACATTGTTTTTCTTCCCATCTTTCAGTGTCGTTACACTGTCTTCTCCTCTGCTCTGTCCCTGGGCATTTGTTTGCCCAGGCTTGTGCTGTCTGCCTGAACCCAGCAGCTGTTTTGGGAACTGGCAAATCCAGCCTGCAGCCTGGACAGTGCTCATGGGTGATCGGGTGGCTGGGTCTGGGTGTTTCTTTCTCCTCCTTTTATTTTTCTTTTTTTTCTTTTTTTTTTCTTTTTTTTTTCTTTTTTTTTCTTTTTTTTTTCTTTTTTTTTTTTTTTTTTTTTGTCAGATTGGTATTTTATTTGGCTCCATCCTGTCTACCGAGCTGTCCAGTGTAACCCTTCCCTTGCTGCTTCTGAGATAAGAATAGGCTCCCCCGAGATCAGATAAACAGGCCCATAAATACCTACAACAACAAGAAGCGGGGTCTGGGCTTGGCAGGAAAGAAGGGGGGGAGAAGTCAAAAAAGGAGCCATTCCTTTGCGTGCCAAACCAGAGGTGCAGAGCGAGGGGAGAGAAGCACCCGACAGCCTCCTCACCCACAGCATTGCCCCCTTGGCCAGGCAGGGCTGGCAGCAGGGTGCCCTGCCGTGCCCCTCGTGCCTGGATTCCAGCGGCAGGGAACCTGGCACGTAAGATGCTGCCCCGGGGCCGAGCGATCCCGGCGTGCGTGTTCCTCTGCCCGGGCAGCAGCCGGCCCCGCCTGCGTGCCCCAAGCCAGCTGCTTCCCAACGGCATCAAGTTCACGGCAGGGTCGAGCCGCAGGTATGTGCAGGGCCATGTCCCCTGACCGATGAGCTAGGCACTTCGATAGCCAAAAACGCAAAGCTGGTGGCCAAACCGTTCTTCCGGTGAGTTCTGGTGCCGGCGGCACCGGGAGCGCTGCCGGGACGCCGCTGCCAGCCGTGGCTCGCTGCCGGAGGATGGGAGGCTGTCCCTGGGCAGGGCTCCCATCCCCCTGCAGCTCCTCTTCCTCTGGGGGTGAAGGGCGACCCCATCCTAGGCTGGAACAGGCGCTGAGCTGGAAGCTCGTGTCCCGTCCCGGAGCCGAGCTGGGGACGGAGCTGGCTGCTGGCAATGCAGCCCTTCCAAAGCGTCCTGGGGAGCGGGAAAGCCCGAGGCTGCAGGACGTGTTTAGTGTTTTTTTTCTCCCCTTTCTTCCCCCAAACGCTAAGCCACTACCTCACAGGAAAACTCCTTTGCTGGGCAGGGAAATCCTCTGCAGCCGTGGAAACAGAGAGCGCTTTCACTTGGAAAATCCTGAGAAACGGGAGGCTGGCACTGGGAATACCTTCCTCAGCAGGTACCACCACCAGAAACCTGTGGTAAGAAAAGAAAAAATCCTGCGGATGCAGGTAGAACATCGCCCTGGCTGTGCAGGGTGCCCCTTCCCAGAAGCAAAACTGGAAACACACAGGGTAAAAACCAGCGGAGGTTTCTGGTGGGGTGAAAGGTGCGCAGCCAGAGTGATGTACCGTGGTGTGCCGGCACCGGGAACACGATTCCCGTGCAGAGTCACCTTTGTGTCACAGCAGAGCAAGTCCCGAGTCCCCACTTAACCCTTTCCCTCATCGCTGCCGAAGGGCAGCCCCGTTTGGTGCTGGATGGATACACGGATACCGGCTGGCACATATGAACAGGACTGCGGACACATTTATGGGGTGCTGGATTGCAGTGTTAGTGACAGCTTGGGAGCTTTCCCATAAGAATCCAGCCTTTAGGAGACTCTGAAACTTAGACATAAAATATGATCTCTGAGGCTTTCTGTATGTTTTCTTTTTTTTCTTTTTCCCTTTTTCCCCCCCTTTGAACGCATTCGAGTATAGGAGTGCCCTACTCTACTTCACTCATGGAAGTGATATCATGCTAAAGCTCTTACACCTCAAACGAAAAAGTACCACTGCGGGCGAGCGTTGCTCTTCTCTGGCAGTCAATTTTCATCCCAGCCTCGCTCAAAGGGATCAGAAAATAGATCAGGGGAAGGGAAGGCAGCCGTGCAGCGGCTCCGGAGCGAGGTTGCTTCACGCAGCCAGATTCTTCTTCGTCGAGAGTTAATTACACTGGCTGCACTCCACAATGTTTGTGTGTCCCTCCGTCCGTATTTGTACACATGCACAAAGTGGTTATAAAACCCAAGCCGGTTCCCCACGGGTGAGCTGGGCTATTCTTGGTGTGTACAAATTGATCAATGTGTCCGTATTTTACAGACGTTGCATCATTATTTCTATACCTTTAGTCGCAATCAAAAGCTTGGTTTCAAACAGAAAATGTAAACGTCCCTGCTGTGAGCCCTCAGATTAGCCCTAGAATAATGTACACATTTCCCCGTGCTGTTTTTCTTCGCCCCAAGCAGCCGCCCGAGTATCAGGGTTTATCCCGGTGTCTCTGGGAGCGGCAGCGTGGGCAGGATCAGGCTCTGAGCCCCCGCACACACGTCTGGGAACTCTTTGGTAAGAGCAGCGTGTGTGCACAGTGATGGGGATTTGGCTTTAATTATTAAGGATTATTAAGGATTTGTGCCTGAGTGGTGACAGAATTTGGGCTGCGTTAGCGTTGCTGTGTCTGAGGCTGGTGGCATCCATCGTGTTCGGATGGCGAGGAGGGGACGCTGCTCCTTCGAAATGCGGCCGAGGCAGCGCCTGGCAGGGGATCCCTGTGAGAAAGTGCTGCCGGTGCCAGAGCCGGCCGGGCTGCCCCGGCAGGACAGGGGAGCCGAGCCCGGCTCTCTGCGTGGCAGCAACAAAACCTGGGACTCCACAGCTCTGTGCTGCCATCCAGAAGCTGAAAAGGGCTGATCCTGCCATCCTTCCCCATGCCAAATACGAGTCCAGTCCCTCCAGCTGGGCTTCTGGGGAGGGAAGGGAAGGGGTGGTAGGGCAGGGGCAGAGTCCGTGCCCCGGAGGAGGTCGCGGGGACGTTTGCGGAGCTCCACCAGCTCCTGCGGTGAGCAAGGACGGCACAAACATGTCTCAAAGGATCCCGAGCTCCCCAAGGAGGAATTCCCTCACATGGATCGGCCCCACAGCAGAATACTGACTTCAGGGATGTCTTTAATCCCGCAGCACCCCTGTGGACAGTGCAGGGGACCTGGCCAGAGCAGCGCGATTGCCGGAACAGGGGAAAGCAGAGGGCTCGGACCCGAGGCCGTTTGCATAAAGTTTAAATTTTATTTTATTAAAATTTTTTTAGCTATTCAGTTTTAAATACGTGGTGTGGCGCGCTCGGTCCCTCGGGAAGTGGTCATGCAGATCTGAGGTAGAAAACCCGGCACAGGAGTGTTCCCAAATGCACCTCTAGGTAGTTTCACCGCAGCCACACGTCGGTCAGGCAGCGGAAGGGGAGAGGGGGTCGGGGGCTCGTATTTACAACAGCAAAAGGATCGAACCGCTCCAGTCCGGCCCGGCAGGGCAGGAGCCGCCGATCGCTGCTGGCAGCGGGAAGGAGAAACGATTACTGCAACTGCGGGAAGGCGGCACGGGGAAAGGGCCCGGCTGGTCCCCGCTGCCGACGAGGCGGGCAGGACCGAGCCCGCAAAGCGCTCTCGCCTCTCTCCCGCGGAGCATCGCCCGGGCGGGGGGCAGCCGGGCCGGCTCCCCGTGTCCTGCGCCTGGATGGGCTCCGGGGCCGGGCTGGGCTCTCTCCGACATTGCACATGGAGGAGCGGGCGGGGAGGGCCATCGGGGCGGCGGGGCAGCTCTCAGGGGTTCAGTTCCAGAGCCCAGACCTGCTGGGGCCAACCCGTCCGGCCCTTCAGCTTCTTCTCGCCGTGACCCAGAGGCTGCGAATAGACCTCGGGCTGCTGCGGGAGAGGAGATGGGGAGAGGAGGGAGAAAGGAGCGGTCAGGAACGGAGCGGGGTCCCGGGCAGCCCGCCCGCCCCTTGCGCCCGCCGCAGGGCTGCGGCCGGGCCCCGCAGCTCCGAGCGGCTTTGCCAGCCCGAGGACAAAGAGGGGCTTTGGAGGTCCCCACCCCGCCACCCGCCCGCTGCAGCACGGGCAGAAGCGGCTGCCCTTGCTCCGAATCGCTCCTGCGCCCGCTCGTCCCGGGAGAGGTGAAGGACAGGCCGGGAGAAGCTCCTGCCAGTCCCGGACCCGGGGGCTGACCCCTCGCGGAAAGTGCTCGGAAGCACGGGCTGGCTATTTTTCGACGAGTTTCCCTTCACGGATTTGTTAGTTATTACTATTATTATTGTTGCTGTTGTTATTGCGCTGGGGAAAAAAGGCTTCAGCGAGGCCGGGACATTTTAGAGAATTTCTCCTCCCCAGTCCCGGGGTTTATCCCCCCGCTCCGGGCCCACGGAGATCAGGGACGCAGGTCCCCATCCACCTCTTACCGTCTCCCTTTTCCTCTTGTTCTCCCTGCCGTCCGCCTTCTTGAGCTCGGCTTTGAAGCCCTCGGTGTCCCCAGGCTGGCTGTCCTTGGCCAGCACCTCCATCAGGTAGGCGATGTAGCTGGTGGCCAGGCGCAGGGTCTTGATTTTGGAGAGCTTGGTGTCGGCGGGCACGTTGGGGATGCACTCGCGGAGCTCGGCGAAGGCGCTGTTGATGCTCTCCGTCCTCCGCCGCTCCTTCTTGGGTCCCCCGACACCTTTTCGCCGTCCCAGGCGGCCGCTGAGAGCCTCCAGCCGCCCCGGGCCGGCCGGGCCGTACTCGGCGGGGCCGTAGTTCGGGCTCTGCCCGGCGAGCTCGGGGGTCGCCTCGGCCGGGTTGAGCACCCAGCCGGGGAAGTAGGCGCGCTCCTGGTGGCACCGCGCCGCCGGCCCGAAGAGGAAGGGGTCGTGCAGCATGTGGTGGTGGTGGTGGTGGTGGTGGTGATGCTGGTAGCCCCCCACCAGGTTCATGATCCGCTCCGCTGGCCCCGGGGGCCGCTCAGCAGCGCTCCATGGCCGGGCGGGAGGCGCTCCCCGCCGGGCGGGCGCGGCGGGCTGCGGGGAGCGCGGCTCCGGTGGCGGAGGCGGCTGTGGGGTTTGGGGTGGGGTGGACGGGGTTTGGGGATTTGGGTTAGTTGTTTGGGGTTTTTTTAACCCCTTCTGGAGCCTCCCGACCCTGCCTTTATATAGGGCCGCGGCCCCCCCGCCGTGGAGCCAATGGGCAGGGGAGGATGCGCGGAGGCCCCGGGGGGAGCGAAGCGGCGGAGGGGGCGTGCGCCGCGCTCCGGGCTCCGGGCTCGGGCTCACACCTCCGCCGCTCGCCCTCGGTGCCGCCCGCCCCTCGCTGTCAGGAAGAAGGGGGTGAGGAAGAACCGAGGGGCACCCACCCCGTCCCGGAGCGCTCCGAGCCCCCCGAGAGCCGCCGCGCCCGGCCGGGGAGGAGAGCCGGCAGCGGGGCGGGGGAGCCGCGGCTGCCCGGACCTCCGACGGCCGGGCCGGGAGGGCAGTGCGGGATGCTCGGGGCCGCACTCGGAGCCGGGGGATGGGGAGAAAAGGGGGAAAAGTATCGGAGTGAGGCGGGCTGGGCACCCCTGCGGCTGGGGCTGGCAGGGATGGGGTGTGGGCTCCCTCCATACACACGGGGCTCCTGGCCCACGCCTGCGTTGCACAGCTGCACAGGGATGTGCACTGCACGTGTGTGCAGCACATGCCCACGCTGTGCAAAGCACGCTGCACAAATCCACACTGCACTTGTGTTGGTTACACCATGCACTGCTGCTCTCACCTACGTACTGCACGCGTTGCCCACACGCACCACAAAGATGCTGCGTGCACCACACAGCTTCTGTGCTGTACACGCACTCCACAAACACGTTACATATGCACCCATATATGTTACATACACCAGCAGCACGGATGTGCCACGTGCACCATGTCTTTGTAAGTATATGACACACACACGTGTGGCACACGGACAGCTATGACACACATGGTTTATAAGCACACGTGTGTGCTGCTCGCCCGTGTACAGACTCTGCATAGATACATAAATATATAAAAATTATACTGCCCATGCACACTATTGTATTTACAATAGGGAGCTGGGGACCTGCCCTGCATTTTCCCATCCCAGCCTGGCCACGAAAGGGCCAGGGGGGACATGCTGGGGTTGGGATCTTGTACTTCACCACAGCCCCAAACCCAAGCTCAGGGTGGGGCCTGAAGTGGACAGCAGCACATCCTGCTGGCCTCTGCACCCATGGGTGACAGATCCCCAGGACGATGTCTCCCAGAGCCAGGGCTTCACCCCCAGCCCTGCTGGGCGACACTGGGGCTGACCCCTGCTCTTGCCGCGGTGCTGCAGTGAGGACGGGCTGGGCACGGCAGCGCTGGTCACAGCACGGCGGGGCAGGAAGGGGCTTTGGGCCCGAGGTATGTTAGCGATTAACGGCGCTTTCCAGCGATTCATCTTGCAGCGGAGGGTGGAAACGTTGGAGGGTTGTTTGCAGGCGCTTGTATTAATCATCCGGGCTAACACACCATTAACGTCCTCCTGCATTTTAAAGATGACAAATTTTATTTGACTTCTCTCAATCACGGTTCCCGGGCGGATTCGGGAGCCACTTAAATGCCTCGGATTTTCCATCGTTAGTTGTTACAAGGCGAGCTGCAAAGGCAGGAGGCTGGGGGGGCCGGGGCAGGGTGCGAGCAGGTCTCCGGTTCTGCCGGGCTGGGGGGGAGCGGCCGTGCCGGATCTGCCCAGCTTTGTTCCCCCCTGCTTTGTTCTCAGCTGCTGCAAAGACCCCGCTTCCCCACCCCCTTTAAACAAGCGCCCTGCAAACATTTGCTAGTGATTACTCTCCTGTTGGAGCCAGGATTGGGTAGGGCGTCGTGTCCCTGATTTTCTCCAAAACAGCCGTGGTTGGGTGGGATCCCTGAGCCCGGCTCAGAGCTGATGGCAGCCAGTGCCCACCTGGGACCCCACTTCATGCCTCACCCCTCTATGCTGGTAGAGCATCACCTGTGGAGCCCTGCTCCTCTTACAAACCACCCAGGCTTCTCAGTGAGCTTCTCCCCAGCCCTGCAAACTGCCAGGTTAGAGTCTGTGGCACCCAAGCCCATCTCTAGAAATACCTCACAAAAATACCCCTTTCATCCCCATAGCCCTGCATTGCACAGGCCACTTACAGCCACATCCAGCTGGGAGCTGTCACCTTGAGCCGTGCACCAGAGTCACCTCCAGCCTCCAGCTGCCAAGCCAGGTAAGTCCAGCCCAAGCCTGGGCATTATCTTGCTTAATCCACCCCCTGATGGAGATCCCTGGACCCCGCAGAATTTGGAAGTGCTCAGCTGAGCAAATAGTGGGACCAAAGAGTTGATTTTTCCTTTGGAAAATAATTCTAATCTTTGGTGTTTTAATAAAATAATAAAACCAGAGCCCTTTTCATGCCGACACCTCCTAAATCAAACCAGACTGCCTTTGTCATGGCGTCCAAATTTAGCACTTCTCAAACTTTTGGTGAGTTTCTTTAATTTCACATCTCCCCACTCACATGAGGGAGAAAGCACGGAGCAGTTTGGATTAGGCGATTTATGGCTGGCATGGCAAGAGGAACCACGTTTCTCTCCATCTATTTGCCTTCAAATCCTTCCCAGGGAAAGATTCTTTGCCCTCATGGCCAGGTGATGGTGAGGGGGCCAATGCTGCATGTTGGCAGTGAGGTCATCCCAGGTCTCTGTGAACCCCAGCACCCCAAACTCAGCAGGGGCCACCAAGCCCTGCATCCATCCCCATTTCTGGGACAGGAGCCGGGGTTTTGGCCCTGGCCCCTCAGCCACCTCCTTATCAGCGCCCAGCCAGCGGCAGCCCCGGGTGTCCTGTGACTTTGACGCCAGCTCTGCTCCCCCCCTCCGGCTCTCTTATCTAAATAGGAGCGTAAATCAGGGCCTTGGCAGATGCCCTGGCAGGACAGGGACTCCATAAAAAGGGGCTCTGCTCCAGCTCTGTTTACATTGCAGCCCCGTAAAATATTCCCCTTGTCTTCCTTGTTAGCGTCTCCCTGCAGCATCCCGGCACCCTGCTGCACCCACACCCCCCCACACCCAGCTCCTCTGAAGCCCCAGGGTGCAGCCAGGAGGGTCCCAGCCCCTTCACCCCACAGCCCCACTCCGTGTCCCCCAGCAGGTTATGCCCAGGGTACCTCCTCACTCAGCCACTGCCTTCCATGCCCTCCTCAGCCGCTGCAGGCGCGGAGCAGGGCTGAGCCAGCTCCCCTGGGCAGCTGGGTTGTGTCTAAAGGTGCCCCTGGGTATTTATAGCACTTGCCTGAAATAATGCAATAATAATCACTCAGCACCTTCCTAACAGTTCTGCTCTCAGAGGCCTCAGGGGACAGTGGCAAAAACCCTTGGGAAACTGAGGCATGAGCAGAGTCTGCTTCAAGGAGAGCTGCAGAGAGCTTCTCTGGGGGGTTATTTTCCTCCTGGCATTGCAGGGAGCCAGAGAACCTGCAGAAGTGGATGGAATCAAGTCAGTTTGATCAGCAATGAACTCAGCTCTGGCATCACAGCCAAGGCATCTCTCAGGGCATCTCTCCTCCCCAGCAGGGTTTACCACACGTGTCCTGCTGTGCCAGGATGGGTTTCATAGGGGTGAGGGGTGCTGGGGTGCAGCAGAGTTCACACTTGTGCCCACACACTGCCTGAATCCCCCAGACTGCATCACTGGGCTGCTTGATCCTGCATCCCAGTACCCAGGGAGGTATGGTCTGTCAAAGCCCCACGGAAGGAGCAGGAGAAATTGGGGTGAGCACAGGGCTGTGCCTGGATGTTTTTGCTCCCAGCACCAACCCACAGCATCTTCTCTGTCCACACCCCTCCTGTGCCGTCCCTATGGCGACACACAGGATGACAGCAACCATTGCCCCTCAAGAAATACCATCTCTTTATGGCCAAACAGTCACTGTCTTGCATGGATAAATCAAAAGGAAAACAAAGCTTTACGGAAAAAAGTATTAAATTTTCCATGTGCTCCTGAAGGGATGGGCCAGGCACTCGCTGTTTATTTTTTGGGCTCTCTCTTTGCTAGTACTGTAAGTGACATTGTGTTTACAAAAGTTTTTATGTCATCAGAGCAAAGTCACAGCTCAGCTTCCTCTCCTGTGTATTTTATGTAGATGGATGTGTCTGTGAGGAACATTCTAACTAAACAGAGAGCTGGTTTATAGGAAAATGTATTTATTTGAAAAATCGTAACTCACAATTTCGGCAAAACCGGGCTCCACGTTTATTGCTGCTAATGGGGTGTGGCGGCCATAAATTAACCTGGAAAATTGCTGCGGCCATTTCAACAATGGCTCATTGTGCTGATGGAGCAGCAGCTCCTCAGAGAGGCTGATGTCAATTGGCAATTAGGTTTGGATGCAAACAACAGGTAAAGGGAAGGTAACAGCAGCCTCACACTGGAACCAGTCCCAAAATCATCACCCTAGGCTGGCGTGGGTGCCCTGAGTCTCACTTAAAACAGAGCTGTTCCCTCATCTGATTGCCATGGAAATCAGTGGAAGGAGGCTCGACCTGCTATAAGGGAAATTTATATTTATATTAAATTACCTGTCATAGACACTAAATTGGAGATGACAGAAAAACCCAGTCCATGAAGTCTGACTGGCAGCCCAGGTGAGCCACGTGCATGGAGAGTGGGTCCAGTTGCTCCCTGGTTGAAGAAGTTTTGCACTGAATCAGGAGTGATGCTTCTATCCTAAAACTTCTTTCCTGCTCAGATTCCTTGCTGAGATCCCCAAAACCTCGAGGCTGGCTGCTGACCCTGGGGTACAAGCTGCTACTGTCATTCTCCTATCCTTAATCACCTGGCTCAGGGCAGAGTTTGGCTGCTGGCTCGTGGTGGCAACTCTCCACTCGTGGGGAGTTGTGGAGAAGAGCTCCCAGATGATTCAGGTCCCTGACAAAAACCAGTGCCTTTCCCTCCTCGAACCACTTTCCACTCCTGAAGCAAATTTACAAGGACTCTAAAACGTCCTGCTCCAGGGCATCAGCCAACTGCTAATGGCTGGGGATTGGGAAAGACATTTCCTCTGCTGAGAAGGATTGCATAAGCGCTTATTAAGGCAGCTCCTGGCGTCCTCGTCAAAAGCATCTGGTTTGGGGCATAGCTGGAGACAAACTGCTGGCTCTGGATGGGCAGAGTTGGACTTGCTGCTTCCAGCCTTTCCCTTGTGCAGGTTTGGGTCATCTCCTCTGTGCTGGTGGGGAAAGGGAGGCAGGTCATGACTAGAGATGTGTCCTTCTCCCTCTCCCCCTGCTCTCCATTAACCCTGGTGGTGCCACTGTGGGGACTTCTCTTCCCACTCCTTCCAACTCCAGGAGCTCAGGGACCTTCCAAGCCCAGGTACCACAGCACCACGTGTGCATGAAGGATTTCTCTGCTCCCTGTTACACCAGCATCTCACATTCCTTGAAAGAGAAGCTTTCCTCCTGTCCCATTGCGACTGTGCCTGGCTCATGGGCTGGCCTGGCTCGGTGGGTGAGCTCCTGTCCTGCACCCTGTCTGTGTGACATTGCAGGTGAATGGCTTTGTGGTGAGGAAAGGCTGCTGACAGTGGTCCCAACCACCAAAAAAAGGTTGGGATACTTTTAACAGGGCTCTGCTGTGTCACAGGCTCAGTGTGATGTGCTGGCACTGCAGAGCAGCCAGAGCCAGGGAACAGCATCCTGTCCATGTTTCTCTGTGGTGGGACCATGTCCTGTATCCCTACTTCCCACCTGCCTCTCTGTGTGGATCCACATGGGGTTTTTAATTCATTTTGTCTCTAAGATTTTCAGGGCAATTCCAGTTCTCATCACACAGTGTCTCATGCCAGGTCTGGCTATGCCCTCCCAACTGTGCCAGGGGAGGAGAGTGAGAACTATTAGTGGTGCGTTATTATCCTGGTTATACTCAGCTCTCTCAAAATTCCAGCTTTTCTCTCTGCTCAGGTGCAGGTGCTGACTTCCATGGGAGCAGAGGGACTGATTTTCCCTTCGTTCCCCCCACTGCATCCTGAGCTGTCTGTGCAGCTGCCGGGCCAGCCATTACAGCAGGACTCTCAGGATGGGTTTTCTGAGGTTGGATTGAGATGGTTTTAAGAATTAACAAGCATCTGTTAATACTTTTTTTGCAACAGAAAATTATTTGGGAGTTGGGGGTCTTAAATAATTCTAATGCTTTTTCCCACCCTTTTTTCCCCTGTTTTATAAATGGGAGATGGCAGAAGCTTCCCCAGAGCTCATTATTCCCCATCCCAAACTGGGATCCAGCACCCAGCATGGCTGTGCTGCTGCTTTCACAGGCATGGGGGGACTTTGGGTCAAAAAGGCACAGAGACACTGAGTGTCCTTTTGTCAGTATGGTCCATGGTGTCACCATGGATATGGTACCTCCTTGCATCCAGGGAGTCACAGGATGGAGACATGCTGCAAAAAGTGAATCCAGACCTCCAAAGAATAACGCTTTTATTGTGTATCAATATACACAGTAAATATGTGACTCCTCCTAACATGCTCTGGAGGAAAAAACTGTCTGAAATGGAGATTATTGGAAGGAAATAAATTGCTCCCATAAAAATGCTGATCCCTCCCTACTTCTCAAAACTGAAACAAAATCATTTGCTGTGAGCTGAAGACCTTTCTTCTCTTGCTCCTGGTTTTCCAAGAAGAGCAGGGAACATGAAGGAAAAACAAGCCTTCCCCATTAAAACCCGCTTAAGTGAAACTCCAGTTTTCTCTTAAAGTTTGCTTGGAAACATTTGGAGCAGCTTCGTGCAAACCAGTTCTGCTCTTTGAAAGGCCATTAAAATAAAAAACACCCAACCCAAAATAGCCATCTCTGCAAGAAGCATCTTGTTTGGACAAAAGTGGTTTGTTTTACACCCTAAATCCAAACACTCCTGGGGGAATGTTGTGAAATCCGCCGCGCTGGCGGTGCAGCGGCTCCAGGGATGTTTTGTGGGACATGGGCAGAGCTGGTGGGTGCTGGCAAGGTGATGGCACCACCAGCACTTCCCTGCTGATCATCCCAGCTGCTGGAGTATCCCTGGCTTCAGCACAGGGCATTTTCCACCAGGGTGAAGGCTTGCAGGGGTGAGTTCTGGCAGGGAGGGAATTTCTACCAGAGTTCAGCCCCACTCTGGTCTTGCCCCAGAGCTCCTGTGGCCTCTCTGAAGGACCCATCATATGCAGGAGCTGAGAGCACTCACCCTGGGACAAACAAAAACCATTTTCTAATACAGTGTTAAAGCCCTTAATTTTTTTTTTTTAACATACTCCATGTTATACACTAAAATACCCCACAGTAATTCCTTAATTCCTAAGCCAGCAATATACACACCAGCAATCCTGATACGATATTCATACATATATATATATAAGAATAAACTTGCATATATAAATCAATATTTTACTATATATATAAATATACAAATGTATTATATTTTACTATTTTATATAGTAAAATATAATATTTTACTATATTTTAAAATATATATTTTAATACATAAACATGTATTATAAATATATATTTATATTATAAAAATATAAATATTTTACTATATAAAATAAATTTAACTAAAAATATAAAATAAATTTAACTACAAATATAATTACGATTGTACTCATAAATATAAAGAAATATATATAGCATGCGTATGTGTATATGGTGATGCTTTTTCTGCTAGTGGCATCAGTCTGTGATTTAGGAACAGATATTTCTATATATTAATATTTTTTTAGGCACAAATATTTAGGCACAAATAGGCCAGGCTTTGGCAGTGAAGTTTTGCCATGCAGGTGCCCCTCCTGTGCAGCAGGCCTGGGCTGGTGAAGCCCTGCCAGGAGCTCAGCACCTGTGGAGTTAGGGAGAAGCTGTTCCTCACGGATTTGCCTGAACCTGCCAGCTGCTGGGGGGAGCTGGGATGCTCTGGATGGGCACTCCTCCTCGCTGTGGCTCTCCAGGAGGAAGCTGGCCCAGCCTCATCTGCTCGGTGTGATGCTGGAATCCTGGGGTGGAGGGTGGTGAGCGCCCAGCGCCGCCTCCTCCCACCCCAAGAGCTGCTGCCCCTGCCTTTCTTCTGGAGGGGATGGGGGGAGAAAGGGCTACACCGCTGTGAAACTGCAGTGTAGCAGCAGTTTTAGGTGGTGATTGCTTTCTTGGGCCAAAAGGACAAGAAACATCATGTCTAAAGATGACAGGCTCGATTTGCTGTGTCATTAACCAGAGCCGAAACTCTAGATGGGCTGGGTCTCCTGTGAGCTGCACGCTGCTTCCCCTGCTGCTGCTGAGCTCTGATTCTGCCAGATAAAGGCCTTTGTGGGTGCATTTCTCTTGCTCAGACCTTGTTTTAATTCCATGGATGCTATTATGCAGTCTATGAGATGAGGAAGTTGTTTCTCCCCCACTCCCACATGTATCTGAATGTGACCCCTAAAATGCACAGGCCCCCAGCACACATGTGCTCCCCTGGGTGCTTGCAGGGGCTTCAAACAAGCACGAAGCATAACTCTTCTTCTCACCAGGGAAAAAAAACCTTCATGTCCAACCTTGCACAGCCATGAGATCTCATGGAAATAAGCCCAGGATACAACCCAGGAATGGTGACAATGGTGTGAGGTGCAAGCAGGCAGCAGAACGGGGAAGCCCCACAGGAGCCCCATAAGCGCCCATCCCTTGGTCCTGGCTGTGGTTACAAACCCCAGTCCAGGTTAAAAGCAGCTGCTGAACCCAAATGTGGTGGGTGAGGAGAGCAGCCAGCAGCCAGGTGAGCTGGGCTGCGGCGCTGGGCCACGCCAGGGGCTCAGCGGGGCTGATGGACACCAGCACTGAACACAAAGCACTTTGCAAAGGAGCACGGCTGCCTGGGCTCCGAGCAGCAGAAAGCTGGAGGTGACAGGGCTCACCCGGAGGCGGCTGGAAAGGGGCAGTGGAGCCGGGAGTGCAGTAGGAAAAAACACCGCAATAGGCAAAGCATCCCCCGTTTGCCCCTAAGCTCTGGCTCTTCCTGTGCTGATAACAAGCCCAGTAAATCTCCTTACAGCAATGAGACATTTTTTTCCCCTCTCCATCCCTCCTCACAGCTATGTCAGACCCTGCCGGCTGTGGGAACTGGGGTGGAACCGCCCCCCTCACCCCTCTGTGGGGAAGAAGCACGCAGCCCCCCGAGCATCCCAGCAGGTTCCAGAGGTTTCAAGCCCTGCCCTGAGGTGTGGGAAGGAGCTGGGAGTGGGCAGGAGCTGTCTCCTCTCTAATTGCCCCCGGAGCCTTATGGCTGAGCCACTTGCTGCTATCTCAGGCCATCGCAGCTGGTGCTGGGCTGAGTCAGGAGAGATGGAGACTGATACTGCCCCTCTGTCCGACTGACAGGGGTGCAGGGCAAGAGTGGAGGAAGAAAACCTGGGATGTACATGTCCAAAATCTCCCTGGCCTGAGTGCTTTGTCTGAAATAGGGAGCTCAGGCAGTGAGCAGGTTCCCATCAGCAATTTGTTGCTCAGCCCTGGGCTGGGTGAGCCCCAGCGACCTGTTAGATGTAGTTCTTGACTTGGGAGAGTTTGAGCCTGCCCAAAACCTGGCAGAAAGAGCACTTCTGTTCTGAAAAAGCAGCTCTGGATATGCTTTAGGAGTCGTGGTGGGACACGGGGTTCATAATTTCCCATGCAGGAGATGGCCACAGAGCTTCCTCCCAATTGCTCTTTTTGTGGCTGAGGGCCGGGACGCCTTTCTGGTCCCACCACGCTGCTGTTCCCTCCTCACAGCCAGGACCCTGCCACCGAATTGCCCCCAGCAAATGCCACCATGCCATGGCTCAGCTGCTGCCCTGCTGGGATCTTCCTCCCTGGTGCATCAGCAAACACTGCTCAATCTCCCCTTCCTCTCGTGAATTCCTCATAAATTTCCCGCTGCCGGCTCCACCAGCGCCGTGTTCCCATTAAACCTTGCAGGCTGATTGCATCTGTCAGTGTCACTGTCCGGGGCTGGAATGTGTCATCCTGCTCCAGAGGAGTCATGTATTCAGCCATGGCAGAGCATTTCAGGACAAAGCACTGGGTTAGATCACAGTGGGACAGTTTTTCTGCAGTGGCAAGCGCTGATCCATCTCGTGTAGCAGGAGGAAAGCACCGCCTCTGGATTCTTTCCTATTTATTTTTCCTAAACAGAGGGCTGAGAAGTGCGAGAGTCACCTACCAACAGGATCCTGAACTTTGCTGGGGAGTCCTAAAGAAAGGGAGTTTGCTTTAAAAAGCCTCCAAACCCCATGAATTTGAAGCAGACATTTTATTCCACTGTCCCTGTCATGTCTCACCACTTTTGTCCAGATTCTTGGGGAGCCTGTTGGTGGCAGGGGTGGCTCCAGAGCTGCATGTACTTTGGGGTCCCTGCTGTGTGGCAGCAAGGGCTGGGGCTTGTGGGGTCTGGGATGCCCACAGTAGCTGAGGAAGCTGGTACAACCATGACCCAGCATCTCACCATGTCCCTGCAGGCAGTGGGACAGGAAAAGTCTGGTGGTGACAGTGCAGTGACCATGGGGAACAGGCAGCTGCGACACTCCCATGCCCACACCAGGTCCTTAATGGTGAGGAGGAGGGGTCTCTTGAGATATTAGATGTGATAATCAGACATTCAGAATTAAAACACAAAATGAAATTATGTTTCTGCTCTCATTATTGATATAAGCGTGCAGGAACCCCACATGCTGGGAAATACTTCATCCTGACCCTCAGGAGCTTTATCCCCCTGTCCCTGCCTGGGGAAATCTCATCCCTGTAATGGCAGAGGTGTGTGTTTGGATGGGGCATGGAGTGAGATGAGGAGATGAAGGGACAGCTGTAACCTTGAGGACAAGCACCCTTGCACAGCGGCTGTGCAGCAGGAGCGAGTCAGTCCCGGCAGTGATGGACTCAACTGTCTTCCTTTGGGATACATATCCTTGGATGGTCCCATGCCACTGGTAGCAGGTTTCCCATTGCTGTTCCTCAGCTACCTGAGCTGGTGTCCTCCAAGGGGGGCTCAGATGCACTGGGAAGCTCCTCTCCCCGTGGTGCTGCCCGCTGACCTGCGTATGGTAAGGGTGGAAGAGACAGTCAGTCTGTGTTGCTTTGTTTATAAGAACATATTTGCAGTGATTGATGTCTGAGCTGGGGAAGTATGCTTGCAAGTGAGACTTTAAAACATGAATCAAACAATGTTTGGAATATGTATGCTGCTCTGTCAAACATTTCTCGGCGTTTGGAGTCTGCAGAGCCTGCGCGTCCAGAGGTACCAGTGCCTGCGCAGAGGTGTCTGCAGGGAAAGCATCCACCACGCTGTGAGGATGAGTGTGGGCATCCTTCAGCCTCGCCATCAGCTCTCCACACCGGGAGGCTGCTGGGAACAGTTCAGGATTTGCAGCCGTGGCCAGGGGTGCACGTGGAGGCGTCCCATTAAGCGCCGTCCATCACGGGACATTCCTTTCCGCGACGCTCCTTACTGCCAAACTGTCCCTGGGGCCTGCTGAGGAATGGGAGCGGCCCTGCAGGACAGAGTCGGCTTTCAGGCTTCCTTCCCCTCCAGATAACCCGACTGCCCGTGGAGAGAAGAAAGGTCTGGAAGGGGCGGGCCACATCCAGATGTTCACTAAGTGCATTAAGACCCTCAGCCAGAGGAGCACATGCTTCAGGTTAAGCCCCTGAGCAGTCCCAGCTGCAGCAGAATTAATGAAGTCTTCACTTAATCACTTACTGAATGCTCTCCCTGATAAGGACCGGGGTAGTTTATAGTGGACAGGGAATCTTCTCAGGGATTCTCTTTGCATGTCCTGCTTGGACAGTCCTGTATGGGCATCCCTCCACACTGGCATCCCTGCTGCCATGCCAGCTTCTTTATCCGTGGAGCAGTGTGGGTTTCCCAGCTAAGAGAGCTGCCTGCACTATAATGCAGGAATTGTGGATCTCATCCCATATTTTCTGTAGCTTTTCTTTGTCTTCTATTCATAGGGATGATCCACTTCCCATTGCCCATGGAGCGGGGCTGGACACTGCTCATCTCAACAGAACCAGCCGTGGAAATCACTGTCAGCTGTTGGAACACCTCTGTCCCAGCTGCTCCATCCCACTTCCTTCAGGTCCCAGGGGATACTTTGCTCTCCTAACCCCAAAATGGCCCTGGGCCACCACTTCACAGAGAGGAACCTGCTGAGGGGAGTGATGTCTTCAGACTCGGGAACTTGCAGACATGACGTGATGGTACCAGGTGTTGTGTCATGCTCAGAGAAGCATCATCACCCCAGTAAGCTGTCCTGGTGGGCAGGATCTCTGGGGTAATGCCAAGCCCACCTTTTCTGGGAAAGGGATTGGTTGGGAACAGCCTGAGAGGAGCAGGTGCCAGCTGGCTGTCATTCACTGCCCATAGATGATGTACCCAGCCCCAGACTGGGTGAGGCATTTGGAACACAGAGGGACACCAGAAACTGGGCATCCCTCCAAGGTGGGCAGACCTTTCTCCTCTAGGCTCTCTGCCCACTGCTGCCCATGGGGACAGCAGGTCTGCTTGTCTTACTCCTCCTCCCAGCCATTATTTATTTATTTGTTTTTCCCAGGAATCCCAAGAAAACCATTGGAAAGTCTCCTGCTCCTCCACCCAGCACACCACCCTTGTGTGAAGTCTCTCTAAGTGCACGCATGGAAAACACATCCCATGGGCAGATCCCCTTCTCACGGGTCTGCTGTCGTTGCCTTTTAGCACAAGGGAGATTTATTCACTTCACGGGTATTTTTAAAAGGCATTTTTTTTATAGCTGGGCTTCTCCTACTTAGGGGAGATTAGGAGATTGTATTTCATGGCTTCTTGTGGATCCCCTTTCGCAGGCTCTAATGAACTATGGATGAGTGACCATGGTAATCCAGTCTGTGCAGGACCTCATTAAAGTCACCAAGGCCTTTATAATAACTGGCTGCATCTGATCACGTTACTCCTTTAAATCGTTGATTCCACTGGTATATGAGAGCCTGCTCTTAGCCCAGCACAGGCAGCAGGAGCTTTGCTCTGAGCTCTCACCCCCTGTGCTGCTAACGAGGCACAATTTGATTAACTCACATTGCAGAAAGGCCACAGGATTTCCCTTCACTGTTTTGCTCAGCCAACCCCAGTCAAAGCAGGCAGTGTCCCATGCTGCTGGAAGCAGGTGGATGGTGCAAAGAAAAGATCCCAACATTTCACAGTTATAAATGGAACTTTAGGAGAGAGCTGGCAAGTGGCTCTCTGGGGCCACATCCAGCCTGTGCCTGTGTGATGGCACCAGGGCATGCAGCACTTTCAGCTCCATACCTTGTGAAAAGCAGCCTGGAGCAGTCCTGGCTGTCCTGACTGGCAACTGCCTGCAGCTAGAGTTGCTCCTGTGCTTGCCACCCCAAGCCCACAGCATCCTCACAGTGGCAGGGCTCACAGCCCCGGAGCTGTGGGATGGATCCCACCTCAGAATCCCAGTAAGATGGAGCCCAGCACTCCAGTAAAACAGGCTGCAGCCACTCTGGCAGTGAGGTTTGCCCTCCTGCCCCACACTGGGGGGGTGGTCCTGACCCCTACCCATATCCCTTCCTTACTGAAAGCAGACACAGGCATCCCAGCAAATATCCAGAGGGGCAGGGTGGGGGCAGGAAAAGAAGAAAAAAAAAAAAGCCAGATCCATCTGCAAAAACCCAGGCAGAAATGTTTCTTTGTCTTGGAAAGTGTCAGCGAAAGAAATTCCCTTTGAGGGTAGGTTTGTGTTTGCAAGACTTCAAACCCCTCATCTGGACAATAACAGCTTCTGTCTCGGGGAATTGCGGCCGCGAGGTACCGGCCAAGCCCGAGGTATGAGAGGTTGGGGCAGTAATTAGGGCTCTGGCGCTGATAAGGGCGCAGAGCTCAGCCACCCTGGGCTCTGCTCATGCCAGAGCAGTGAGTGTGCATCCCGGCCCGGCTGTGCGGGCGCAGAGGCACCGCGGGATGTCAACAGCCACGCCGGGCTCTCCATCCATCGCCCGTGCCTCGGCACCGGCACGCCCCGTGCTCGGCAACCGTGGCAAACACGTCCCCACCGGCAGCACGACACCAAACCTGATTTAGTACAAGGGGGAAAAATGTGATTTTTTTTTTTCCCCTTGTCTCGGCCACCCGTGCTGTGCCAAACCCCCGCAGCTCCTGCTGTGGGTTTGCCATAGGGTACCAACTCCTGGCAGCTCCTCCTTGATGCACAGGCACACCCAATATGTTCAGGACCAAAAAAAAAAAAGGGTTTTACAGCTGCTGAAAACCAAGGATCTGCCTTTTCTGCCTTCTCAGCCCGCTGGCAGGGAGCCCCAGGCTGGCAGGGGCTGGTGCCAGAGCTGTGCAGCCCCAGGCTGCAGAAGAGGAGGTTGATGCACAGGACTGCAGGCAGAGGAAGGCCGCCCGGGACTTCTGATCATCTCATTAACCATGAGAACGGCAGAAAATAATTGCTCGTGGTTCAATGCAGTCCATCTGTGTGGGATTTTCTCAATAATAAGTGCATACGGCCTGGTTTTAATGTTTTTCAATGTTTTTTAAACTGAAACATTTCCTAATGCCGAAACCTGGGCAAAAATCAGTTCCAGCCCTGGGGGCAGTGAGGGGATTTAGAGGCACAAGTCTTAGGTTGACTTTTTAACAGGGTTCGTACAAACTATCCTGCCCATAATGCTCATGTAATTGATGCTTTTGAATACTCCAAGGAGGCCAAGGTCCTCAGAGGCTTTGAAAGTATGTTTTACAGTACTTTCTGATGTGATATATAAAAAACCCTGATCATGAGTCAGGCAGACAAAGCTCTTGAGGCTGACTTAAAATTATTTACATGCACACACACCCCTTTTTAAGTGATCACACTTAAATATTTTAAATTCTTTTTTCTTTTTTTTTTTTTTAAGAAAAGCTGATTTTTCATGTAGAAAACAGAACTTCAGGACACTGGCAGTTTTGGTGTAAAAGTTGCCCTGCAGCCAGCTGCAAGGATGCAGAGAGGGCAGGACACACAGGCTGGACAAGATTGGGCTGTGCCTTCCTGCAGAAGGGTTCATACCCAGAGCTGATTTGTCTTATTTCCCTGCAAGATGCAGTTTGAGGCTTAACTCTGGCCAAGCAGCAAGTGACTGTGAGGAATTTTGCTCACTGGGATGGATGAAGCAATGGGCTTGGTCCTTTCCAGTTTTTCCCAGTCCATTAAAGCCAAGCAGGTAACTAGAGCATTTTGTCTGGTATAAGGGAACTTCACGGGCATCTTGCAAACACACACATCCTTGTTAAAGTCATGGCTGTAAAAGTGGTGCTCTGACCCTGCCAACATTCTGTCCTAAGGATTTCCCTGTGTGGTGAAAAAACAGGCATTTATTCTGGCTTTGCTCTGCCACTTTGTCCCCAAAGAGAGAGCACAGGGGGTGCACACCCTGCCCACCCCAGAGCTCAGCCCCAGCCCCTCCTGCTGACTGGGGAGGGAGTGAGGAATAACCCTCCTAGCCCCTTATCAGGCTTGTGTGCTTAATCCCTCTTTTAAGTGGCACGGAGTTAGCTGGCTCCCTTTCCTGGGGCATTGCTCAGGAGAGAAGAAATGCTCCCCACGAGGGTTCTCTGTGCCTGGATCCCACTGCGAGGGTGCCAAAGCCCTGGGAGCAGCCAGCCCTGGCTGTCTCACCTGGCTCCTTCTGTCTGGGGCTGCCTCCATAGATAAAGCATTCCCTGTCCCCCTGTCCCCCTGTCCCCACTGTCCTTCCCACCTCAGAGCTCCCCTGGGTGTAGCAGTGCCCACCCCGAGGTGGGCACACCCACAGTATGGGTTCAGTGCCATAGACAGGGGCTGTTTTGGGGAGGATTTTGTCCTGGGCAACTGTTTGGAAGCTTGAGCAGCACAGGAGTCAGAATGTGGCCCGAAGCATTTCAAATATGCCACCGAGCCTGCCTTAAGTGGGCAAGGGATTTAGTAATCACAGCCTCCCATCGTCCTGCCAAGGGCACAGGAGCACAGCTCTGGCTGCCACAAAATGCTCTCTAGAGGCTGAATATTGCTGTTTTCCACCCACCCCCAAAGCCCACAGTGGGAAAGTGGGGCTGAGCTTGAGCTGTGCACCTTCCCCAGCTGGGGCTCACATGATGGGGGGCTTGTAGGTTTTCCAGGGGTTGCTGGTTACTTGGATGATAACATCACTAATTATTGTGATTAGTGATAATCCAGGAGAGAGAAACAGGAAAGAAAAAAATTGGATTTTTGGGTATCTCTGCATCAGCCTCGGATAGTCCTTCCAGCACAGTGGGGAAGCAGACAGCAGGGCACTGAGTTCAGCATTTTGGGAACTTCCATCAAAACTGAGACCATCTCTTTCCCACACACTTACTGACTGGTTTGGGTTTCACAGCTCTCCCCAAAAATACCTCATGGGGAAATAAGGAGAGTTTGGTGCAGAAAAACTATCAAAAGCCTCATTTAAAGGTTGTAATGTACTTCTGTGATCCAATTATACTGGTTTGGTTTTGGAGGAGACACTTCCCAGATTTAACAAGTTTTTTCTGAGACCCTTCAAATCATGAAATGTGAACTTTGGGCACAGAGGAAACACCTCCTAGACATGGGAAACCAAGTCATGTTTTTAAATGTCACTTTCTCAGCCCATGCTCCAGGCACCCAGCTTTGCCTGAGCTGATTAGAGTTTGATTAGAATTTATAAATAATTTTGCTTACCTCCAAATTTACTTTTTATAGTGAATATATACTTCTGCGACTTTTTTTTGTTGTTGTTGCTGATGGGCAAGGGCAGTTTGGGCTATGAAAAGGAAAGGGTGGCAATAGTTTTTTTCCTTGCATGGCTTTGCCAAGAAGAGGGGACTCCCTGAGCAGTGGAGCCTGGACAGCACCCACAGTGGGGACATGCACTGGGAGCAGGGTGACCCATCCTGGAGAGGGGGTGACAGGCTGGAAATGGGTGACATATGCTGGGAAAGGTGTGGTGCATGCCAGGAAGGTGCGACACACTGCAAACGAGGTGACATGTACCAGGATGGGGATGTTACACACCGGGAAAGGGGTGACAAAAGCCACGGTGGTGGTGACACAGATGCAGTGGAGGGTGTGACACATGCCAAGAACAGGTGACAATTGCTGGGAAGGAGGTGATGGACATCAAGAAGGGAGTGACAGACATTGAGAAGGGAATGACATATGCCAGAAAAGACATGATGCCCATCAGGAGAGCAGGGCAGGGCCATGCATCCCAGCCCAGCAGCCGCAGGGGACAGCCAGGATGGCATTGGTGTTCAGCAGCAAGGCCAGATCCTGAGGTGACAGGCCACCTCAGCTGTCACACACACGTGGAGCAGCCCAACAAGGAGAGATGCCTCGCAGGGCTGCTCCCCTCTGCCCAGCAGCAATACCCACCCCTGGTGCTCGAGCTGTGGCTAATGTCCTTTCACCGTGTATTATACAAATAATATAAATAACTCCTCCTCGGACTTCAAACATGCCACTTCAGATGTATGGTGGGAGATTACAGAGTTTGTTAAAGCTCAGGTCTTCAATCATCCGGGCAGTTTCGAAGCTGCTCACTAAAATACAGATCAATGCTTCAATTTTATGGGAGGCCTGTCCCATGTGACCAGACTCAAATCCCCTATTTTATGGCTTGCTTATACATTCCTGGTGAAAAACGGTTTACATTTTGGGCCCCGGGAGCTCTCCTAAATCAGCTGCCAGGTTTTTGCAGCTGGTAGCAAAGGGAAGCGCTGTCATCGGGCTGCCCGGAGGTGAACAAACGAGCCGCCAGCCCCGGGACTGACGGCTCGCCCCGACCCTGAGCCAGCCCCGGCTGCTGCTGCTGCCACAGGGACACCAGTCAGGCAAGGAGACTCCTCCTGTGACACCCCCGAGACACCGTCCCCACGGCAGCATCTCCCCCTCGGAGACCCCGAATCTTCAGGGCTTCGGAGACGCTCGGATGAAAGGGTTAAGCTGGACTGGACGGCTGGAGAGGAGAGGGATGTTAATCCTTCAGCTCTGGGTCTGCTAATTATTTGCTGATTCAGCTGCTGAGCAGAGCCCAGCTCCAAAGCAGGGTCTTGGCCCTTGCCTGCTGTCAGTTTTGGGGTGCTGGGGCTTGGCGTTGCCTGTTTTGTCCCAAGAGCAGAGCTGAGCTTTGTCTATCCTTTACCTTGAGAGCAGCAGTGTCAGAAGCAGGTTTTGCAGGGAAACTTAGGCACAGCTTATCCCTGGGCAGACCCAAAGGAGTGGTGATTTTATCCTCTTTCATTTTCCAGCAGTGCTCCACCCTTTCCATTCACTGGTGAGTGTGAGAAAGGGTGCCAAGGGCTTGGTGCTCTTGGAGAATCCTGAGCCCCAGCAAGGAAAGCAGCTGCCACCCACCACAGTGACACAGGGAATGTGCCACAGGGGCAGGATTTGGTAGCACACCTACCTTTTCTGACCTCACTGCTGCCCTCCTTGAACGATTTCAACCAGCTCCCATTTTCTGCCATCCAAGATCCCTGAGGTTACCACTAATGAAGTCTCCTCCAAAACCCAAAAACTCGTTGTCAGCTGCCACCTCACCAGGCAGCTTCAGCGCTGAGCTCGGGCCGTGGCACTCAGCTCCTGCCAGGGGAGCAGAGGTGCCATCGGTAGCAGGTGGTGGCTGCAGCTCACACACATTTAAACACCTCCTTGCCCAGCTCCTTCTGTCACAGCACCGTGACACAAAGCAGCTGCTTTTGACAGAAAAGGCAACTTTGGGCTGCAGAGTAGAGGAGGTGAAAGGAGCCTGACAGATGAAGGTGAATTCCCAGGTGTGCTGATGGGGGAATGAAGCCAAGCAAACCTGAAGCAGTGGTAGGATGTGGTGCTGTGGGGTGCGAGGACAGCTGAGGGCTCCAGTTTTCCCTTTTTCCCCAGTTTTTCCTCAGTTTTTTCCTCATCTATCCCATTCCCTGGCTTCCCTCCATAAGATTTGTCTCCTCATGGGATTACCACAGATTTTCCACAAAGTAAATCTGGGATGCGATGGTTTGGATGAGATGCAGCCAAAATCTACCTGGGCTAAGCTCCTCCAGCATCTACACAAGCAAGCTTTCACAGTACCTTGGTGGCATCCTGAGGAAACCCAGCTCCTTTGCACTGGCTCCTGGCCCCATGGTGCCAAGGTGCTGGTTCCCTGCTCTGGGCTTGGCTGGGCAGGATTCCCTGTCCCCCCCTCTGGTGATGGCCAGTAAAATGCCAGGTGATTTTATTCCTCCCTTAATAAACAAAGCTGAATTTCCATCTTCAGGAAAGCAGACAGCATCCTCCTGCTTCCAGCTATTTAGGGGATAGCTGAAGGGAGGTTTTTCCCTGGTGCTTCATAAAGAACAGAAAAAGAAAAAGTAAAAAATGGCCACATTCATCTTGCTTTGAAAATGATGTAAATAAATCAGTTCACTCCCAGAATAAGCTTTGCCTTCTTTTTGTGGTTGACTCCTGCCAGTGCTAATTGGAGCCAATAGGCACATCACGAGGGGAGCAACCCCCTTTACAGGTAACACCTCAGCCTGGCGAGCATGTTTACAGTCTTATTTCAAAGCCTTAAGGAGGAAGGATCTGTCATAAACCTTGGCAGCTTTCGCTGAGCAAACAGTGCTGCTAGAATAGTTAAACCCACGGCATTTGGGTGGAAAAATATAGAAAACACGTGTGTTTCCATGTGAGCTCTGCTGCTGTGCAGAGCTGGCTTTGTGGCACAGCTGCAGGTCCCAGGTGATAAAGAGCCATCTCTGGCAGGGCTTGGGGACACTGTTAGGTCTGGGTGACCCTGAGGACACCATGGGACCCTCAGAGGCATCCATATAATCCCACTGAAAGGCTCAGGGAGATATATTCCCTTTACTGTGCTTGTCCTAAAATGAGCTCTTCAGCTTTTGGGGTGCCTGAAAACAATGATCTAGAAGAGAACCACCATTCCCAGACAATGATGCAGTCAGGTGCTGCTTTTTTTTTTTTTTTTTTTTTTTTTTTTTTTTTAATAAAAAAATATCTTGGCAAAACTACAGAAGTTAGGCAATACATTTTCAGGATTACATTTATCTGAAGAAAATAAGGAGAGATTTCCTGTAGTGAAGGTATCAGTGAGGTCCATAGGAAAAGCTCTGTGTAGGTGTCAATGAACGTGTGAAGGAGCTGTGCTCTGGGATTGGGATGGGGCACCATGGCCCCCACCTGCAGTGGATGCTGCATCTCTTGCTGCAGTGCCATCTGCTCAGCCATCCTCACCTCTAACCTTTGGGCATAAACTCAGTGTAAATAATTAGCAATAAATGAGATTTTCCTTGTGCAGACCTCCCTGACTGTGCCCTTTGTCACCACCCCTGCACACAGTAGCTGACAGTGCCATTTCCCACCCTCTGCAGGGTTAGGACCTCTCTGTCCCAGCAGGGCAGGGAGCAGGAGGCTGGCAGAGCTCAAGCCTTCCCCCAAAGATGAATGGCTGCCAGTTTTCTTAATCCAGCCACTTTGGAAAAATTGTTTGTTCTCATCCTGTTTGAAACAGCTTCAAAGTGGCTCCAGTCTAGACTGTGCCAAGATAAATTACAAACCTAAAGCACTGATATAAACCATAGGGGAAGCAGTCATTTGCTCTAATGTAATTAAAACAAGATATCATAATGTATGTAAGTATGTATATGTGCAGGCAGGCTCTCCTGGCATGGAAGGAGCAGGATGCTGCCAGGCTATCCCCAGCAGAGACTGGACCATCGCTCCTGGGCTGGGGGGGTTTCATCCCTTTAAGGGGTGGTTGAGCAGGGACACCACTCCTCCAACACCTGACAGCCAACCAGGCTGTGGCAGGGACCTGTGACATCACTACAGCTGCTATAAAAGGTAAGGCACTGAGCTTTGCTGGGTGGTTGGACATTGTGGTTGGTCAGGATCCTGGTACATGGTCATATTCCATTATCCCAGTTCATGGTGGTTGGTTGTATTTGTGATCCCAGTTCATGGTGGTTGGTCACATCCATGATCCCAGTTCATGGTGGTCACATCCATGATCCCAGTTCTCAGTGGTTGGTCACATCCATGATCCCAGTTCACAGTGGTTGGTCACATCCATGATCCCAATTCATGGTGGTTGGTCACACCCATGATCCCAGTTCATGGTGGTTGGTCACACCCATGATCCCAGCTCATGGTGGTTGGTCACATCCATGATCCTGCTGTTCAGGGGTTGGTCATGCCCATGATCCTGGTGCATCGTGGTTGATGCCCATACGTGGGGCTGGTGTGTGATGTCACTGCTGGAAGCAAAGTGGAGGGCTCTGGAAGGGTAGCAGTAGGACAAGGAAGGCCCAGACCATGGTCATGGGAGGAAGGGAATGGCTTTCCTGAGGAGCTGATGAGGCAGGGAATGAGTCTTCCAGCATCAGGAGGCCTTTTGTCAAAGTGTATCTTATGGGAACTTTCCCCCAAACCTCCCATGGACACAACTGAGAAAAGGGCTTTTACTCCACAAAATATAGAGATAAATAAACACTTTTCCCTTCATCTGGAATAGTTCAAATTTGTGATGAACCAGATCAAATGATAAGCAACTGTTCCACTTCAATTAAATGCAACTCAAGTGAAGTAGATGGGGATTCCATTGCTCCCTAAGTCTCTTCTCATCTACTGAAAATGAGGAAGGAGGAGAAAAAGAAAATACAAAGAACAAGCTCTGAAATTTGGGGGGAAAGAAAGTTAATAAAATTGTGATAGAAATTGCAGTTCTGAGCAATTTTATTGACAAATAAAAGAGCACTTGATAAATAATGATTATATAAATTTAAGAGACTTTTAAAAAACTTAAAGATCAATTACCAGCTAGCTAAATGTGTGTCATTTTGTTTTAATAGCATGATGACACAGGTCGATTTAGATATGTGTATGTACAGCTGGAGCTTAATACGTGTATGAATATATGTGTATGCAGGCGTGTTCGTGAGTGGACATCATCATCTCTCCATTCCACATTCCTGTCCTCCCCAAAGCCACAGCCTGGCTTTAACACACCTTGAATCTCCTGTCAAGGTCTCTATCCTCGGAGCTTGCATCATTGGATCATCCAGACACCATCTCAGGGGTGAGATGCTTTCAATCCTGCACTGAGCACAGCACGATTCTCCTTCCAGACAGGAAAAACAACTGAAACAACTTCTTCCCCGGTGCTGCCCCAGATGAAAAAAAAAACAGGGAAAAAATCCCTCATGTCCAACCTTGCACAGCCATGAGATCTCATGGAAATAAGCCCAGGATACAACCCAGGAATGGTGACAATGGTGTGAGGTGCAAGCAGGCAGAAGAACGGGGAAGCCCCACAGGAGCCCCATAAGCGCCCATCCCTTGGTCCTGGCTGTGGTTACAAACCCCAGTCCAGGTTAAAAGCAGCTGCTGAACCCAAATGTGGTGGGTGAGGAGAGCAGCCAGCAGCCGGGTGAGCTGGGCTGCGGCGCTGGGCCACGCCAGGGGCTCAGCGGGGCTGATGGACACCAGCACTGAACACAAAGCACTTTGCAAAGGAGCACGGCTGCCTGGGCTCCGAGCAGCAGAAAGCTGGAGGTGACAGGGCTCACCCGGAGGCGGCTGGAAAGGGGCAGTGGAGCCGGGAGTGCAGTAGGAAAAAACACCGCAATAGGCAAAGCATCCCCCGTTTGCCCCTAAGCTCCGGCTCCGCCTGTGTGGTGACACCGCTGCCCAATGCCGAGCCCCCGGCGCGGTGGCAGCGGCAGGGCCGGGGACACCACCCGGCGATGTCCCGGTGCGATCCCTGATGGATGCGCCTGGAGTTTCGGCTCGTGCCACAAGAGGTCTCACGGATTTCATCGGGACCGTCGGAGGAATAAAATCCCGATTAATGCAAGCAGGATGTAATGTAACTCTCATGGGGCATCTCGTGTACAGGTGGAGCGTGGTTCTGTCTGGGCCCTTACGTTCCCTGGGAACAGCCCTAAATCTCCCTCCCAAAAGCCGGTCTCCAAATCTCCTTTATGCCTGCTGTGAGACTGTTACCTGCGAACAGCAATTGTCCCACATCTTTGCCGGCAAATCCCTTGGAGCCCATTTCTGTGGGAAGGTTTGCAAGCACAGAGAGCCCTTGGCGGTGGAGCAGCGCCCTGCCCGGGGCTGCGCTGCTGCTTGCAGCCCTTGTGCCCATGGCAGAGCAGGGCACGCTGCCTTGCTCCTCGCCCGCATCCCCGTTCCATCCCGGCTGCTCCTGCCCGTGTCCCACGCGGGCTCTGTGACCGCGGCAATGCCAGCTCGGCGCTTTGAAGTGCCGAGGAGAGGAGTTGTTGTTGTTGTTTGCGAGCCCTTATCGCCGCGATGCTCCCGCCTGGCTCTCGGCGATGGCTCCGGCCTGCCGCCCGTGCGGCCCCGCTGCCAGGGAGCGCCGGGCTGCCAGCGCCGCCTGATAAGGATGATGGATGGGGATGAGCATGGCTCCACCATGGCCGGCTGCTTACTGCGAGCCAGAGCCGGCCCAGCGCTCCCTGAGCCGGCAGGAATGCGAGTTCGGGGGATGCTGAGCACTCCACAGCCCTGCCGGTGGGTGCTGGCACCCCCACGTGTCGCCCCCACATCAGCCAGGCTCCTGTCCACATGCCCACAGAGCAGGGTGGGCAGTGCACATCCAGATCCACAGCCTGCTCCAGGGGCAGTGGGAGATGGTCCCACCCTGCTCCATCACCTCCAGGGTGGCCATGCAGCCCAACCTGGTCCCCTCCAAGGGATGAGGGCAGTGGGTGGCTTTGGCAGGTGAAGGGGGACTGCCACCACGCTGCCAGGGTGACAGCACATCTGTTAGCAGCTACCTGATGCCATGGGGACACCTGCAAGAGATAGTCTTCTCTTGCTGTGCCAGGGAGATGCTTTTGTTTCTATTTGGCTTCCTGGGAGCAGATCTGGGTGGGCTCTGCACACCCTGATCCCTTTGGGAAGGTGGGCTCCAGCATTGAGGGTCTCTACCCTGGGTTTAGGACATCCCAGTGTTGAAATGATGGTGCATTCCCTTCACATCTGGGTCTTCCCAGCCTTCAGGGAGGCTTTTGCAGGGGTTTTCAGAGCTGAGCTGCTGCAAACATACCTGGAGCTACTTTCTCCAGGAGCCAGTTCTTGTTCCTCACTCAAAGCAAGCCAAGGGAAACATTTTTGTGCAGCTACCACAAGGCCCATGTAAGTTTTTTGCAATGGTGTTCTTGCCTCTCTCCCTTACCACAAGTTTTCTTGGTCTACCTTTGACCCAAACCTCCTCTCTTTTGTATTTTTTTCGGTTCCCTTTCTCCCGTCCTGTGCCATGGAGGATTCAATGCCTTTGCTCCCAGGTGTGAGCTGCAGAAAGCAGCCAGCCCAAATCCTCTTCCCCTGGAAAGGGTCTGGATTTGGTTCCCTCTAACAGGCAGGATAACGAAGAGCCCAGAGCATGGAGATTGCCTCTAGTCCATTCCCCACAGCGTCACTCACTGAGCCCTGCCAAATGCAAACCTGGGATAAAACACACTCCTTCCAGCCCCTCAGTCAGACAATGGAAAAATTGGATGCCTTTCCATGCCAGCCTCATTATGAGGGTTTCTTAAATGGAGGTTGTGCTTATAATTAAATAGCCATATCTTGGCTCCCCAAGACAGGAGGAAAAGGCAATTTGAAAATGTATTAAAACAGAAAGTTTGGCAATTCTCCTGGATTCAGAACAATTCATGGATTTAAATTGTTCCATTTCAAAAATGTGTGCTTGGTTTCAATGGAATTAAATAAAGATGTGCAAGATGGGGGGAAAGCAGTACTTTCCTGGATGCTTTTCCCTCTCTGGCTATGAAGGGAAGGGGCAACTCTGGGTTCTGAGAATTCCTTGGTAGCCATGTGGGCTGCCCTGTGTGGCTGATGCATTGGCTGGCTCAGCTGAGGACTACAGCAAAGCAAAAAGTCCTAATAATGCCAAATTTTCCAAATTTTTCATCCTGCTTTCTAGTTTTACCACTGGCACCCCCTGACATTCTCCTGCCACTGGTGGGACCAGGTTCTCAGGCATGAGCTGGACTGCCTGGGGATGGACAGGCTCCTCTTCTCCAGCTGCTTTTGTTTGGGGGGTGCTACTTTAAAAATAATGGTCCCAAGGTTGCTAGCAAAGGACTCCTGAGGCATTTTGCACTCTTTGTTTTGGCACGAAATGTTAGTAATAGCATCATTATGCAAGTTTCCACATCTACAGGGGGAAAACTCATGAGATATTTGAGAACACATCAAAATCTAACACCTCTTTTACTCCAAGAAAATATAAAAAACATCCTTAATTTCTCTTTAGACAGCAGCTCTTGTGCTGGGAAGGTTTAGCTCAGTGATAGCAGCCAAAGCTCCCCACTTGACCAGGGGTAGCTACTAGGGAGGAATGGGAAGTAACCCCTTTGCAGAGCACTTGAACACCTTTGTCTGCTTGTATTTAAGAGTCAGGTGTATTTAAGAGAGTTGTGTGCATTTAAGAGTCACTTATTTTGAGCCCCAAACAGAAAAGTCCTGTCCCTGCTGCCTCTGGCTCTTCTGGCATCACATGTGTGTGTGTCAGCTGGGAGCTGAACGGGAGATGAACTGTGAGTTGACTTATCTGGGTAGCAGGGAAGATGCAGGAATAGCTTGAATCCAGCCCAAATCCTGAGCTCTGTGGGCTTGACATAAGCATTTAAGCCTTTGGTTGGGATCTGGTGATAGAAGAGGGCTGGAAAGCACATTTCTTTTGTGGTTAAAGGTCCTTTTGCCAGTCCATAAATCCAGAGGGAGGTCTGTTTATTCTGTTTACTGCAGTTACCTAACCTGTGAGCCTGTGTGTAAATCACGGCAAGCTGTGATTTAGGGGGGAGCTGCTCTCCCTGTGGCGTGTGCACCGTGTCCCTGGCCAGACCCCCACGCAGGCAGAGGGATTTTCCAGAAGCTGGGAGATAAGAGCAATAAAAGCCAAAGCTCTCTCCAGCACCACTGCCACTGCATTTGCTGTGGCACAATCACACATTGCTGCGAACTGCTGGCAAGAGGGACCCGAGACCAGATGATGCTTTTTCCTTTCCTTATTTTAATGAAGCAGCTGGAATTTCCCAGATGCAATGTCCCATTTCCACCCCATCACCCCAGGGGTGTCTGAGAGCTGCTATCTGATGGGGCTTGGCCAGGTGAGGGGGTGGCCAGGCTGATAACCTATAACAGGGCTGCTGCTGTCCCAGCCTTCCTCACCTGAGAGGTGCTGGCTCCCCAAGCCAAAATCATCTTCCTGATAAGGGAATGACTCCCAGATAATGGTGCCAGCTACTCCAGATGGCCCCTGGGGGAAATAGTCTGTGTTGTCTGTCTGTAGAGCAAAAGGAAGAGGGGAAAAAAAAATCACCTTTGAAGCTCCAGGCTTGGCACACTGGGTTTGGATACAGGTTTGGCAACAGAATAGGAGTGATACAAAACTGGACTGCCACAAGGGAGGAGAGTCACCCCAATCCAGGGGTTCCCCACTTTCCACAGCCTGGGCTCCATCCTCCAGAGTCCTTTCAGCCCTCTCTCCACCTCCTCCCACCACCTCCTCTAAGCAGCCACAGGATTCCCTTGGCCTTCTCCTCTAGGACGCCGCTGCCAGTTTTGATGCAAACCATTGCGCTCTCCCGGCTGCCCCCATTTCCAGGCTGGAGCAGCACAGGGGGATCAGCCCAGGTCCTTGCTGTTTAGTCTACCCATCAGATTGGTGACGAGCAGTCTAGCAGCTGGCAGAAAGCACTTTTCTAATTGCTCAGATGCCGGCTCCGAGCTGTTTGTCCGGTGGATCTTTCTTTAAATCCTACAGCAGGGGGAAGGGGAGGATGATTGGCAGGGGGGTGGGTGAAAAATGTTATGTTCCCAGCATTAAAGTCTGGGCAGCTGAAAAGCTGCTGACGTCAATTGAGAGGAATGTGGGGTGTTGTTCACTGGGAACAGTAAAGTCAAGAAGCACAGCATCCTCCAGTCTGGGATGGCTCACTCCACCTTTGAGATGGAGAATCCTTGGCTGAAAAGCTGGACAGGCAGCACGTGGTTCTGGGCATCCCGATGTTCATGCAGATGTGAGTGTGCATGTGGTGATGAGGCTCTGAGGACTCCTCAGCCCTTGGTCCATCCAGTTCCAGATGTGGTGCAGGGGGACATCCTGGCTCAACTTCAACCTCAGCCCCTCAGCCCCTCAAAGCAAGTGACCTAAGGTGGTGCTCAGGGCATTGGGGTCCTGGCTTTGAACACAGATCAAAGTGAACCCCCAAGAGAGCTCTGGGCTGCCAGCTCAGGGAGGGATGCAGATGCTCAGAGGAGTCAGTGCAGCAGCAGGAATGACAAAGTGGATAGCCCAACCTGACCAAAGAGATGGGCTTTGTTTTCTCTAGAAAGCTGGAAATGGAGAGGGACATGATAAAATCTCCCAGGACCTCTGAGACAACAGTGATCAATTGACTTCAGGGTCTGCTGAAGTTGGGACAAAATGTAATCAACTTAATTTGCAATGAGAAAGCTCAGAGGTCAGATATGAAGACAAATGATTCAGTGACCACAGGACAGTCAAGCCTGGGCCAGGTTATGTCATGGGTATTTTAAAACCGAGCTGTACAGGCTGTGGCAGGGCAGTCAGGTGCAGGTGTGGGGCTTAGAAGGGCTTTAATTCCCTGAGCTTGGTGCTTGTGCTCAGGCAGGGGACACACCGTGGCATCAGGTACCAAGGACATCCTTGTCCTGCATGCCCGGCTGTCCCCATTCCAGCAGCTGTGTCTAACTGGCTGGACACGTTTGACCCAAACCATTCACCCCTCTGTCACAGCACAGCCTGGACCACTCAATGTCCCCTCAGCAGCTCCTGCTCTGCAATGGGACAGAGACCAGTGAGATTTCCCCAAGCCCTCCCTCCCCCTGTGGTTCCGCTCTGGAGGTGGCATTTCTAAGCCCAGAGAGCAAAGCTCGGCAGCTTTTAGACACTTACAAGCTATTTTACAGGAATTTTCAAGCTATTTTCTAAGCCTTGTTTTGGGCTGGTGCCTTTTAGCATTTTAAAGAGAAAAATTATGTGGAAGCTGAGGCTTATTAAAATCCAAAACTCGACCACTCCTGCAAAAACAACCCTCTTGTTCTAGGCTGGCTTTTATGGCTGCCTGTGCGTGATGAAAACTGGCTGGGGCTAGCAGCAGAGTGGTGTGGCTATTGCCGAATCCCAAACCGCATGTTCGCGGGTGTGTTCCTGATTTGTTGAAGCGCTCCGACTTTGGAAATGTTTCCTTCAAACAGAGAGGGTGGGGAGCGGTCCTCGTTTGGAGTTTCGTGGCTCTTTTCATGTTACTTTAGATCTCTGGTTAAATAAGCAGAATTAATCAAGATTAATCAAAAGAAAAACACTTTCCTGCCCTTTCGCAGGCTGCAAGGAGCACACGCACTCCACAGTTACCGTCTGCAGCAGGAAAGCTCCCAAATACTGCATCTCCCCAGCTCACGCTCCTGCCCGCATCCTCCGGTCCGTGCCTGCAGTCTGCCGGTGACTAAGGAGGTTTATCTGCAGGGCTTTGCAATCAAAGGGCTGCGATAGGCAGGGAAGGATTAACCCCAGAAGGGGAGGAAAATCCCTCGCCGCCTCCTGCTGCCTACATCAAACGCGGCGGCGAGCGGCTGCTGCGAGCGAGCCGGGCCGTTCATCACGGAGCAGCCCTCGGAGACCCTCGCGGTCGGACGAGACCTGAGCTCTGGATGCTCCAGCCCCCGGCTGGGCTGGCACGGCACACCCCATGCACCCCTCGGCCTGTGCCAGCCTCGGGGCTCCCACTCGTGCCCATCACCCTCCTCCGGGCTGCTCTCCTGAGTGCCGCCACAGCCAGAGCGCCCGGGGATGGTGTCCGCTTGGCAGCGATGTATGAGCAAAGAGAGATGGGATGGATGATTCATTCCGTGGTCATGGCACAGGTCGGGAATCAGGTATGAGCTGTGCCAATCTGGCTGCCAAGCCTCCCGTCGTGCCCAGGCAGGGACAGGATGCACTCTCTGCTGTGCAGGGATGCAAGGGGGCAGGCTTCCCCGGCATTACAGGGCTTCTCGCCACACGGTTCCCATCACACCGGCTAATGCTTCTTGATGATGATCCTTTGGAAGCTTTCTGCACTTACCACGAGAGGCAGCAGCTGGCTCAAGCTCCACAATCCAACGCGTTCATAAACCTGTTACCTGTGCCGTGCCCCGCTCCTTTGAGCACAATCTGCATCTCCTGCCCCCAGCCCAGCCCTTTTCCTCCAGTGCCAAGCGCTGGGTCACACCCATGCAGGCTGACAGCAGTGAGAGGTTCCACCTGGGCAGTGCCAACATCCACAAATGGCACCGTGCCACACACTTCCCCTGGATGATTGATCACCACCAGGACTTCAGAGAAGAGAGAGATGGTCGCCCTGGGAGCTGGATGAATGTTTCAACTAGAGAGCACAGCTAATGCTGTGATGCCTTGCTGAACATATCCAAGAGCAGCTGTAACATCCTTCTGGCTGATGAGTGGTCCCTGAGCAAGCAGGAGGAAAGATCAAGAGACTTTTTAAGGGGAAAGATCCTCTTTTTGCAGCTGTAACAGTTTCCTTAGAAGAGGAAATGGCCTGTGCCAGGCAGCCAGGCACGGATGCTCTAGGTTGAACAGTTGTGATCCATGTTCCTGTCCTAAACCTTCAGTCCAGCAGGAAGCCCCCCATGAACCCTCATGGTAAGAAGGAGGGGAGTACCCAGCCTGACACCTTTGTGCTAAGAACGACACAAGAATAGACAAAGACATGGCATGAAAAGGAAGAAAATAAGGCTTTAATTGAAAGGAAACTTTGGCTTACATAGACTGACATGACACATTTTATTTGATCGGTCAATTAATAAAAACATATTTTTATACACTGTCCTTGTGAGGAACAGAAAAGCAAGGTGGAAAAAACCACTCTGCATATTGTTTAGACTAACAAGTTATTACATTCTTATACCTAAATATTCTCACAAGCCACTGTGAGAAACTATTGCTGTTTCTCTCTCCCTGAGCAGGCTGGCATTCACACCAACCCAGCACAGAGGATGTGTGTTGCCACTCTGGATCTGCCACCTGGACATGTTTTCAGGCAGCTGCTCAGTGCTGGCCACAGCCCTGGAGACCTGACGAATGCCCTGCCTCACTTGGAAGATGATCCTGCCAGCTCATCCTTGCTGGCCGTGGCAGGGAATGGTGCTGGAGCCAGAGTGCTGCGATGGGCAGGATGGGGACAGCTCCCAGGCACAGGGAGCACAGGCAGGCTGGCAGTGCCTCCCACCGTGCATCCCCGCTCGGGGAGTGCTGGGGAGGCAGGATCCGCGGGGAGGGCTCTGCAGAGCAGCACAGGGCAGTGTCAGACCCGCCGGTGATGGGAGCTGATGGCCAGGAGGGTTATCCCGGCTTGTCTGCATCTCCCTGCGCATCCGCAGTGGGAAAAACTCAAAGGAGCGATGCAGGATGTCTGTGTTCACCGTGTGGATTTCCTTCCCACGATGGGTGGCCATCACCTGGGCGGCAGCATCCCCGGGGCGGGAGCCAGGAATGGCCCAGCCCCGAGTGGAGCCGCAGTCCTCATGTGCCACCGCCTGGACACTCGGAGCAAGCGACTGGAGAGCCGCCGGGTCTGCCTGCTGGCCGTGGGACAGGAGGTGTTTGGTGCTCCTGGGACTCTCCTCGCGGCTCAGCGGGACCCAAAGGGGCTCAGAGGCAGGGCTGTGGACGAAGGGTGCCGTGGGGTACCATAACCCGCATCCCTGACGGCGCATCCTCCCAGCTGGGCTCTGGCTGTCTGGGGAGTTTGGCTCTCCCATCCCTGAGGGGTGCAAGGCACCACAGGGAGCAGCAGGGTTTAGGAACTGTTAATTTAAGCTATCTCCACACTTGCAAAGGGCACGGAACCTCTGGGCTTTTCCACCTCCGGTTTCTGCCAAGCCAGCCCTCCAGGGCGCAGCTGGGCTTGGAAGCAGCTGTGTTGTGTGTGGAGCTGAAAGTTGGGGAAATGAGGGGAAGAAATTTGCTCTTACTGGCCCCGAGAGCAGAGGACACAGAAACAACAAAAAAACCCCACTTATTTTGGGAACCCTTGGGAATTGGGATTTTGTATAAATTTATTGCACACGCGGGTATTAGTTTCTCTACACACAGGCTCTTGCAGAAGCGCTGGCACGGGCGCCGCGGATGCCGGCTCGGCGAGCTCGGATCTTATCTCGGGGATGCCCCAGCCAGAGCCAGGGCGTATCAACCGCTGCTCTGCTGAGAACACCCTGGAAACAAACACCCAGCGTGTTCCTGGGCTGTATTTCTGGGGTGAAGCCAGGCAGGAGGAGGCTTTCTGCTTCCCTGCCCCGGGCAGCTAGTTTTCCAGCAAATCCTTTGTTCCCGCAGGACAAATGTTTTTCTTTTGGAGAGAGGGAAAGGGGCTGTTTTCCATGGTTTTCGGAGGAAGGGATGAGCGTTCTGGGCTGCCCCGGGCCGGGCTGCCGGCGGCAGGTGGCAGCAGAGCCGAGCGGGGGCTGCGCTCCCGGGGCTCATCCCCTTATCCCGGGGCTCATCCCCTGATCCCGGGCTCATCCCCTGATCCCGGGGCTCATCCCCTGATCCCGGGGCTCATCCCCTGATCCCGGGGCTCATCCCCTGATCCCGGGCTCATCCCCTTATCCCGGGGTCATACCCTGATCCCGGGGTCATCCCCTGATCCCGGGGCTCCCCTCATCCCCTGATCCCGGGCTCATCCCCTGATCCCGGGCTCATCCCCTGATCCCGGGGCTCATCCCCTGATCCCGGGGCTCATCCCCTTATCCCGGGGCTCATCCCCTGATCCCGGGGCTCCCCTCATCCCCTGATCCCAGGGCTCATCCCCTGATCCCGGGGTCATACCCTGATCCCAGGGCTCATCCCCTGATCCCGGGGCTCATCCCCTGATCCCGGGGTCATCCCCTGATCCCGGGCTCATCCCCTGATCCCGGGGCTCATCCCCTGATGCCGAGCTCATCCCCCGATCCCGGGGTCATCCCCTGATCCCGGGGTCATCCCCTGATCCCGGGCTCATCCCCTGATCCCAGGGCTCATCCCCTGATCCCGGGCTCATCCCCTGATCCCGGGGTCATCCCCTGATCCCGGGCTCATCCCCTGATCCCGGGGCTCATCCCCTGATCCCGGGCTCATCCCCTGATCCCGGGGCTCATCCCCTTATCCTGGGCTCATCCCCTTATCTCAGGGCTCATCCCCTGATCCCGGGGTCATCCCCTGATCCCGGGGCTCATCCCCTGATCCGGGGCTCATCCCCTGATCCCGGGGTCATCCCCTGATCCCGGGGCTCATCCCCTGATCCGGGGCTCATCCCCTGATCCCGGGGCTCATCCCCTGATCCCGGGGTCATCCCCTGATCCCGGGGCTCATCCCCTGATCCGGGGCTCATCCCCTGATCCCGGGGCTCATCCCCTGATCCCGGGGCTCATCCCCTGATCCCGGGGTCATACCCTGATCCCAGGGCTCATCCCCTGATCCCGAGCTCATCCCCTGATCCCGGGGTCATCCCCTGATCCCGGGGTCATCCCCTGATCCCGGGGTTCATCCCCTGATCCCAGGCTCCCCCACTCCTAGGTTTATCCCAGGACAAGCCAGCAGCAGGATTTCCTTCCAAACCGATTTTCCTGGTGGGGCGAGGAGCTTCTCTCCTGACCATGCCGTGGCCTGGCTCCTTTCCCAGCAGGAAAGGGGAAGCACTCAGGCAAATTTAAGCTGGATCTGTGCTGTTCCCCATCCTCAACCACCCCAAAGCTTCCACCACGGCCTTTGCAGGGCCCTGCAGGGCACAGAGACAGTTCAAACATTTCTCTGCCTGCACCATCCCGGGGTCTCATCCCTCCCGGAAAGGATAAGCAATTCCCACTGCATGGATTTTCTAATGCCTCCCAGGAGAGAGCCCCAGGGACCAGGGAGAGAGGGAACCTCCTCTCACCTCTAAACACTCTCTAGGAAAACAAAAAAAAAAAACAAACAAAAAAAAAAAAACCCCAAAAAAAACCCCAAAAAAAAAACCAAAAAAAAGAGAAAAGTACAGCATAAGGCTGTTGGAGCTATAAACAGGTTTTCAGTGGGTTTTCCACGGCACCTACCATCTGCTGGGAGCTCAGCCAGAACCCACAGCAGAGCATGGCTGGCCAAGGCCCCAACCAAAGCTCTCCCCTGGCACCTGGCTCCAGTGCAAGGCTGGGAGGGGGCCAAGGACATCCCCCTTCATTCTTGGGGTGCTCTGGGGTGCCTGTTTACAGGGCCAGGTAGTTTTGTTGAGTCACAGAGCAGGGCTGGCAAGTGCCCAGAGCTGCACCATTAGCTGGATGGAGGCTTGGGGCTGTGCCATCCTCAGAGAAATATTGGGGGGAAAAACTGTAACCCTGGCAAGGAGCTGGGAGCATCCTCCCCAGACTGCCATGCTCCTCTAACACCCTGCTTGGTCAAAAAGAAAAAAAAGAAAAAGGAAATAAATTTTAAAAATGGTGAGAAAAAAATAGTGTGCTTTAAGAGCACAGAGCCCTGACTGGTGGAGCAGCTCCTGCCAGGAGGGTGGGCACAGGAATGGGGTCAAGCTGCCCTGAGAGACATGGTGTGAGCTGCAAAGCTGGGAACAGGCCCTAATTTGGAGCCATATGATTTCCAGAAGCCCAAGTCTGACCACAGGGGAACATGAAAGGTGCTGCAAGCAAGAAGAGAGTCTCTGAGCCTTAAGTGCTTCTGAGCAGGACAGGAGGTATTTGGGACCAGCTGGGGATGCTGCTGGTGGAGGATCTGCAACCTTTGGTGCTGAGCCAAGCCCAAATATCTCCCTGGATCTCCTCTCCCTGGAAGCAGGGATGGGGGAGTTCCAGTGCAGAGGCCCAGGCTGAGGGAGAGGGCACAAGAATGGCACTGCCAGTTCCCAGAGGACTGACCATGCAGGGAAGCCCAGCACAGCTGCACTAGCACCTGCCATGGTGGGAAATGCCCCCTTGCCAGGGCAGCCCCTCTCTCTCTCTCCCCTGCCAGCTCTGTCTCCTGGCGTGCTGAGTTATCTCCAGCACTGTCATCCTGTGTCACCCCACCCAGCCTGGCTCTCCAGAGATGCAGTTAAGGGCTGGGGCTGCCCTCTCCTGATTACACACAGGGGTGCTGGAGCTTTTATCATGGGCAAAGCCCTGCTGGCTCACTCCATCCCTGTGGCCTCTCCGAGGGCCCAGGCTCCGAGCCTGGCTGTGCTATCTCCCTCTTCACGTGAACGTAGGCAGCCTTGCAGCCTGCCTATCTGCCAAGCCCTGCTGAGCAGGACAGGGTCCCTGGCCTCTGCCCAAGGGAAAGTGCCATTTGCTGCTGCCTGGGGAACTGGTTCTTCCAGGGGAGGACAGATCCTGATTGCTCTGGTGCTGGCATTGCAAACCCCCCAACACCAGCAGCTGCTCCTGGGGCAGCTGCAGCACAGGAGCTGCCTCCAAACCCTGTCCTGTCCCATGGAAGTGGGATGGATGGACAGGATTGCCCTCCAGCAGCCAGCAGATCTTCAGGATGGGGCAAAAATGGTTATGTAGTGCGTTAGTAAAAGTTTAAATGTAAGCAGCCAACCTCACTGCAATTTTCAGGGGGTTTTCCTGGTGTTTGGGCTACAACACACCTGAGCAGGACAGTAGAGGGGCTGCGGGAGAGCAGCTTCAGTAGGCAAAACATGCCAAACTTGGGGAAGACCCATGGAATCACCTTCCACTCCCCTGTGCAAAATGGTGCCATCCCAAGTAGTCCTCTAAGAGCAATTGCACTGCATCTGTCACTGCTTGGCAAGGGGAGAAGATGGAAGTGTTTGGCCCCCAGAGAGTGTGGGGAGGGGGGAGAGGCTGGGGAGCCCTGGGAGGACAGGGCAGTGTCTGAGGAGTGAGCAGCTCCGTGCCCAGCAGCAGCAGCAGCTCCTGCCCCGGCCCTGGCCGGGATTATCAGTGGCTGTAACACGGCCTGGCCACGTGCAGAAGGGCAGGAGGTGCTTTAATGAGGCCAGCTAAAGTTAATTATTAAATTAACAGCTAAGACAGTACAGCTGCAGAGATGGCCAGGGCTGGAACAGGAGCTGCAGTGCCACGTGGAGCAGGATGGCTGGTGCCTGCTGGAGGCAGCGTTTGGGAAAAACCCCATCAGGACCTGTTGGGAGGAGGAACGGGGCTGGATTTGGCAGGTGCAGGGAGGGAGGGATGTGTGTGCAGGGACACTGCCCTGGGCTTGCCCCTCTCTGGTGTTCTTGTCCCACCAGGCAGGAGAAAAAGCCCAAAGCAGCCACCAAGGTGGCTTTTGTGTGGTGCTGTCCTGGGGAGGTCCCTGGCCCACCAGCATTACCCATCCCTGGCTGCTCTCCAGGCTCCAGCTGCTGTCCTGCTCCAGGCTCTGGGCCACCATCACATGCTCCTCCCCACTCAGATAAACTGCGGGGATGTTTTGGTTTGGCACGAGCCTTGGTTTTGCATCTTTAGGAGAGGAATTACAAAATAATGAGATAAGGCTGTAGACTGGAAGCGAGCTCAACAAAAATCCCGTTTCAAGAGTAAAGATGTCTCTCCTGCTGGGCAGACTTAGGGGGTGCACTTGCTTTAGGACATAAATTGCTGTCAAGGTTTCTGGAGAGCAGGAAAGACCACCTTGGGATGGTCTTGTGCTGACATTGTGCTGACTCTACTGAAACAAAGACAAGCCTTCACTGTGAGAACAGGAGCTTAAGTAACTTGCCAGAGTGGAGAGGGGCAATATGTGCTTTTCTCCTTGTTCTTTTTCTGAGGATGGAGAGGACCTGAAAGATGTCTCTCTCTGAAGAGGATAAACTCTCTGGCTTCTGAAGTCCTGTCCTTGCTTGCTGTCAGATGAAAACATGTTTAGGAACAAACAGTGTTGGCTGAAAAGCATGAAAATTGAACAGACAGAAACACAAGCAAGAAATCCTGGCTCTGACTGCACATGGCTTCACTTTGCATTTATTTTGCTCATGATTGAACTTCAAAGTCTAACAACGAGCCTGGCAGGAGGACAGACTCCCTTACAGGTCAGCATTGTTCCTCTCACCAGACAAAGAAAAGCTCTTGTATCCCTGCCAAATTGGGCAGTCAAAATATAACAAAATCCACCTGCAAATTCTGCACTTCTGGCCTGAGATCCTTTCACCCAACGTGGCTGGACCTGGTCAGTCATTGTCACTCTTCCATCAATCTCCATCACCTAACATCCTCAGGACTTCTCCAATCACTGGATACAATTGATATTGCTTGATATAATTGTAAAAATGAATGCAGAACCTGGCCACTGCAAATCCCCAGATTTGCAATCAAACTTCTCATCCCATGCTGATTTTCCCTGGCATCTTTGGAGACAGAGGATGTTTCAGGTCCCTTAGGTGGGTCTTTTTTCCCCTTGTTGCTTGTTCAGCTGTCAAGAACCTCAGGAGCTCATTGGGAAGTACAGGGGCAGAAGAGGCATAAAGCCATAAAGTACAGTTTCTGGAAGCCTGGGCTCCTGGTCCACTGGCTCTCTGTGGTCTGTGGACTCAAGATCCTCCTGGAAGCTTTACAAGAGTGTGTCCATAAGCATCCCATAATCTTGCTTGCCCCTGGAGCTGGGAAAGCAGACAAACTATATCCTGGGGCTACTCACAGATCCTCTGGTGAATGCCATTGCAGCTGCTGACTTCGATGACTCTTTCCTACACCAACAGCTCTGGGCTGAGTTTTTAAAACCACCGGTGGAACAATTCCTTTCCTTTGCTCCCATCTCCAGAACCAGGTGAGGTTCTCTGGCCCTCCTGAGGGCCACTCCAGAGCCAGGGAGTTCCCTGCAGCCTCCCAGGCACTACAGCATTATCTGCCATGGCCAGCCCGGCTCCCTGCAGGGAGGGGAGCTGGGGGACAGTCCCCGTGCCTGAGGCCAATCTCACTCTGCCATCCCCAGTCCCATCCTCCCGTGGCTCAGAGGACTGACACAGACACCGCATGTCCAGCCCTCCACGACCCTTTCCCATCCCTGGGGACAGAGCATGAACATGAGCCCTTTTAGCTGCTGTGTTTGTGTACACAGCCCACTGCTGACACAGATCTCCTAATCCCCCTGCCTGTGTCCCACGGGCCGTGCTTGTACAGCGGTGGCCAGGGCTGGGTGCTGGCACTGCACTTTGCTGGAGCCCTTTTACCTCTGACTGGCTGGTCAGCTGCTGACAGGGTGTTATCAGAGGCTGGGGCGGGTGCAGTGGCAGTGCCAGCATCCTGGCTACTGGGGACTGTCCCCAGCTTGACTTGGTGGCACCAGGGCAGACTGCCAGGGGGTCAGGAGGACTGGGGTATGTTGCTCTACGCTTTGGCATTGCTTTGCTTCCAAGTTATCACCTCTCTCACTCCATGGGCTTCAGCTCAGAGGTGGAGGTCACTCAGCTCACGACTCAGTTCACAGCAGTTTTTTTGCACCAGTAAAATATTTGGGAAAGCAAACACAAATCTGGCGAGGCTGAGTGGGAGTCACAGGCAGAGGGCCTGGCTTGAGGCAGAGCACAGGTGAGAGGAAGAGATGCTCCCCACATCCCCTCCATGCACCCTGGGTGCTGGCAGCATGGGAAAGCTGTGCTGGCTGCTGGGGGAGCATCTGTGCAGGATGGAGCCTTCCCAAGTCATAGCATGGGGAGAAAAGGCAGGAAAACCTGTTCAGCACTGAAACTTCCCTGCAATGGAAGCAGGGATGGGAGCTCCATATGCAGCGGAGGAAGAACCTCGTGATACCAGGAGTACAACAGGCCCACACAGCACATCCCAAGGTTCAAGGAGGATCATTTAGTCATGCCTGGGGTCAAGTAGAGTCAGGCATGGAGCTGCCCCTGCTCCAGCCCCTTTGCTTAAGTGCACAGTGCAGCTCTTGGACACAGAGAGGTGCTGTGCCCTCCTGGGGTCCTTTGTCACTCATGGTGTGATGATTGGTGCTCAGGGCCAGCTGGATAGGGAGTGGGTGTGTGCTGACCCTCTGCTGTGGGTCACAGGAACTCTGTGGGACCTGAACTCTGTGGGGGACAGCTGGCCAGGCAGCTCAGCTCCACCATTCCAAACTGGCTCTTGATGGGGTTCCTGCCTGGTTCCACCTCCTCTGGTACCCCCATGAGGCCTGTTGGAGTCCAGACTGCTGGCTGCTTGTGCCTGGCTCCAGTCAAGGTGGCTGCAAAAGTGGAAAGGAAAGTATTGTGATAGGATGCCCAGTGCCCTGAAAAGTTGGGGGGCAGAAATCTGAACTCTTGCACACAAAAGAGCAACATTTTTTTATCTTCTCCCTATTTCTCAGTTCCCTGGCTGTCCAAGGAGGAGAACAGCACCTGCTGGATCTGTACCTACTGGTGCAACACACAGATCCCAGCATGCTGCCTGCCAGGGAAACACCCAGCAGTGATGTCCTTGTGCTGTGGGTCAGGCTAGGATTTGAATGGCAAAGCCCAGGGCTTTGCTTTGACTGCAGAGGGGTAAAACAATATTTAAATAACTGCCAGCCACTGGAAGGAGCAGAAGTCCCAGGGGAAAAGAGAGAATTTGTGGCTGTGTGTGGCTGATGGCTTCATTGTGAATGTACAACCTGCAACGGGAGCGAGTGAAGCTGCTGGGAGCTGCCTCTGATTTAGTATTTCATAACTTTGGTGGTTGACTCCAAGCATTTTGGCTGTTAATTATCCTTAGGTGTGTAGAGTAAAATATCCCAGCAATTCCACCCATCAATCTTTTTGATTCTCACCTTGAGTCTTTGGGAGCTTTTAGGGCACCTGCACAAGCTGCCAGTGCTTGAATTAATTGAGCTCTGTGGAGCAGCCCCTGGCTGGTGCCTCCCTGCACATCAGGCACAAGGCAGAAAGATGTATGACCCTGGCCAGTGCTGGTGGCAGGGAAATACAAATTCCTGGGAATCACAGCACATTGCCAGTGTGCTTTAATTCTCCATAGCAATGGCACATCCTTGGGTGGGCTGAGTCAGGGACCTCTGGCACTGCTGTGGGTGGTTGAGACCTGGGAAGGATGCAGGATCTCATCTGAAGCACGTGGAGCTTAAGGCATCATGAACAAGGATAGTAGAGCTTTTATATCTCTTTTTGTAGAAGTGTCTGAAATATTTCTGGTGAAATTCCTGATGGCAGAGGGGTGGCATGGAGGGTACATATCCTTCAGAGAAAATATCAGGTTCAGTGGTCAAGTTATGTCATGTTTTCACATGCTCCTGGAAATTGAAGTGGTTTAGGGGACATAAGAAACCTTGGGTTAATATATCTCCAGCAAAATCTACAAGGTGAGAAATTGTGTTCTAGAGGAGGTATTGCTTTCCAAAGCCCATGTCATCAATAACTAGGAAATGGGGAATTTTTTCTCAAGCAGTCAAGATTATTTACTGGCTTTGGGGGAGTTCTACAAGAAGTGTGGCTCTTTGAGGGAAAAGTTGTGATGATAAAAGCAGTTATATATCATTAGATATCCCCTCCTCCAACCCACTTATTAAAAACATGCAAAAGCTGCATAACAGGCTTCAGATTTTAATTACAGGATATTTGCTCACATTTCAATCTAACTTCCTAGCACCAGGAAAATCCATGGGGTGCACTACTCTCAGACATGAACACATCTGCAGCACCACATCCCAGCGTGCAGAGCAGGGGTGGAAGCAGCGAGGGGCCAGCAGCTTTGGGAGCTGGTTCCTACCCCAGGCGTGGCAGAGTGCCCTGAGAGCACAGTGCCTTTGGCTGGGCTGCAGCACCAACCCACCAAGCCCCTGGGCTGTGGAGCCCTGCTAAGTGAAAGCACTTTTTGATGGGGATGGAATGGAACTCGTTAGTGTCTGCTGTTTTATTACACAGGTTGAAAATTACTTATTGGTGGGAATGCGCTCACTCTTCACGCTGATCCTTCGTATGCTTTGCTGGAAGGGTCCAAGTGAATTAATCTCAGAGCCAGGGAGTGTCTTCCATCTCTCTGGATCACATGGCTGCAGATAGATATGGGGCTGTCTGGAGCACTCAGTGTGTTCTCACCCCTGTGCCCTGGCAGCAGAAGTGCAGGAGCTGAGATATCTGCTCTGGCTGTGCTTTGTGCTTTAGTGCATGGTCCCTCACTCCACAGCAGGGTTGGAAGCTCTGGGGTTAAAAACATGGGGCAAGGAGAGGCTAAAATATGGTTAAACTGGGGGATGTTGGCACTCACTTTGGCAGAAACCTGCAGGAATGGGCACTTTCTTCTGGTTGTGAGCTAAAGCAGGTTGAAATGTGGATATTTTGAGTAGTAGAAAAAAAGGTTTGGGTGTTTAATTTTAAAAGTACTCAAGTGCTTTGTGATGGCCACTATGTGCCACTAATAGGTGTCTGCTGGTTGGAGGCACTTGCCATGGCAGAGTCACAAGGATTTGCTGGCAGCCTGCCCTCAGCCCCACTCACCAATGGCACAGCAAATTGGGACGGGAATTTGGGCTTCCACTGTTTTGTGGGAAAGAATATCACCCAGACTTAAAAGGTGGGGTCAGATTACCCTGGTGAAGAATTTCAGGGCAAGCTGAGTATTTTTCAGTGGGAAACTGTCAGGTTTTCTGAAATTAAAAATTCCCATTTCAATGTGAGGGTTGTAACTGTTGGCCCAGAGTCCTGAGAATGGTTCTGCACCAACATACCATCCTCTTCTCAGAGCGAAGACGCTTCTCTTCTAGGAATGAGCTGTGGGTGTCTTTGAAAAGCTTTTCCCTGTGGGCACCAGCAGTTGGATGGTCAGACTGCTTTTGCAAGTCCATTGGAAGAAGGACTTTGACATCCCTCAGGGGCAGTTGGGTTTGCTGGAGGGCAGCATTGCAGGGCTGCTGCAGGAAAGTCAGCCCAACCTTGTGTGCATTGTCCCTGACAATGTTTCTGCCTGGCAGGGTTCATGGAGCAATAACAACCACATAAATAAGTCAAAGCATATGACTCAGGATAGGAAGCTTGGACTTTCCTGGAACAATCCTCTTTTGCACAGCGTTAAAGATGCCTGAGCCTTAATATTCTGCCATCCACGTGTAAAGCTTGGGCATCTCACCAGGGAACAGCGTGACCAGCACTGGCAGCAGGCAAACTGGTCTGGAGGTGCTGGGAAAAGAAAATTCCCTTGGGAAGCACACATCACATCTGAGCTGACTGCGAGGTCTGCACAGCCCTGGATGCAGGGAAAGGAGGTGTGATCAGGAGTGTGCTGCAGATGCTAAGCAGCACTCAGGACCTGACTAGAGCAAAGGTGAAATTGTAGGAAAGAAACTCTTTTAACGGTGACCTCGTGGCCACAGTGCTGGACAAAATTAGGCAAGTGGAACCTGAGAAAGGGGCTGAGCTACCAGCCAAACAGGATAGTGAAGTTAAGGAGCATATCAGTCACATCGGCTGCTTTGTGCTCCGCCATGCACAGGCCTTGCTCCAGGCCACTGAACTAAAGCTGTTCCCAAAGGGAAGGTTGGGCCTCTAGGTGAGCTTGCCAGACCAGCAGAAATGAAGCTGGGGATTTTCCAGCCAAGCAAGACCCAGAGATGCTCAGAGGCATTAATGGCCACCGTCAAAGCATCTTTAAACCTCCAGGCCAGCACCAAAGCAGCCGGCTGTCTGTGATAAATATGCAAGCCACGCTTCAGTCGGGGAGAAATAAATAAGCTGTTGTACAGGGAGCAAGGGAGGTGGGGAGCTCCTGCCCAAATCACTGCTCAGCAGAGGAGTTTCCCTGGAGACTGCTTCCTCAGAGCCTGCGCAGGGCCAGCACAGGGCCGGGAGGCAACACCCAGAGCTGCTTGATGTGGTCTGGGCAGGCACAGGGACACATCTGGGGTGAAGGATGAGGCAGAGAAGCAGGACTGGGGATGCCAGTCAGGTGCTTTTGTTGCATTTGGGGAAAGCAGAGATGGATTACTTCCCAGTGAATTGTGCTGCAGAAATGTGGAGACTCCTTGGCTGCCTCTCAGCAAGCCCCTGGAGGGAGGAGCAGAATATCCAAGTGGACGCTGGGCAGAGCAGGGGAAGGTGGGTCCAGCAGAGGTGAGGACACCAAGGGAGGAGTGGAGCACACGGAGCTTGCTGGGCATGGCCAGCGTGTTTACAGCAGCTGGAGGTGGTGCACACCCAGCTTCCCTGGCCATGGATGGGTGTTTGAGAGCTGACCTGCCAAGGTGATGTTCCCTATAGCTGATTCAAGTAACTTGTACGGACACCTCTCTTCCCCCCTCACCCTTGCTCATGCATTTATTTTCTAACTCCGAAAACCTGCCTGGGTTTGGGCTGGCTGGGCACTGCATGAGGGTGAGACTCACCCAGCTCCCTCCTGCCTGGCAGCTCTGGAGCCAGTTTGGCTCTTGGCCACCGCGGGCTCGTTCCTGCTCACGTGGCAGCAGAGCAGCGTCCCACAGGGAGCGAGCTGGAACTCTGCACCCTGGCTGGGGGACAGGTGAGGGACACCAACGGCCTGCAGGTCCCCTGGCTGCAGCCACCTTCCTCACCCAGCTGTGCTCCCTATGCCAGGACCTGCTCCTAGAGAGGGTGTAGGTGGGAGAATGGCTGGAAGCTGTGCAGCTCCAAGTCACACTCATGAGGAGCCCCCAGCATGTCAGGGACCGGGCACAGGAGCACAGGATGTGGCTTGGGTTACTGCAGCTCAGGTATTCAGCCAGCCAGGCCAGCAAGCCTGTCTTCTGGAGTTATATTTAAAGTTCCTTTTGGAATTTTACTGGCCAAATTCTTGAATGATTTGGGATAATTGCTGGTGATCCCTAAGGCTGTGGCACAGGAGGGTATTTTTTGAGCCAAGAGCTTGGGTACCAGGGCACACAGAGAGCAGAGATGGTCTCAGTGGAGCATCCCTGACAGCCTGGGACTCCCTCTATGGATCCACCATGATGCTGCTGCCCTTCCAAATGTTGTGCTGAGCTCATGTTTGTTTCTCACTTTCTTCTTTCCTTCCAACAGTGAAATCAGCTTTTCATCCTTCTCCACGCATCAGCAGCTGGCAGCTACATCTTCAGTGCCTTGTCATGCTGACGGGTCTCCTGCAGGGATTGCATAGATGTGTCCCTGGGGCTGCAGGACATGCTGGGACTTCCAGATGAACCTTTCCAGGCAGAAGCAGAGTGGTGTGCTCGCTGTGATGAGGAAAGAGGCTGGGAGAAGCTTGCATTTAATAAAAAAGGCATCAAGTAAGGGCTGCTGTGAATTAGGCAGGTTGTGCTAAATAGTATTGGCAGTGCAAGCTGCCTTTTAAATGTGTATAATTCATGTGCACATACACACACGGTCTGCAGTCGCTGTCTTGCTGCCTGCAAGAATTGAGGACAAATACCAGGAATATTAAATGATGGTGATGAGCAAGTGACATTCTATCAGCTAGAGAGCAATTAAATATTTTAGCCTATTCAAACAAAGGTTTTGCTGGGCACAGGAGATGAGAAGTGGTCTCTCCCTCATCAATGTGCATAAATATCTAAAGGGAGGAGCCAAGCACATGGAGCAGGGCTCTTTTCGGTGGTACTGAGTAATAGGACACATGCAATAGGCAAAAATTGATGCACAGGAAATTCCACCTGGATATAAGGAAGAACTTATTTACTGTGCAGTGACCCGCACTGGAACAGAGAGTAGAGAGGCTGCGGGGTCTCCCTCACTGGTGATGATCAAGAACTGTCCGGATGCCAATCCTGTGCCATGTGCTCTGGGACAACCCCTGTTTTTACAGAGAGGTGGGACCAGCCGGCCCAACCCGGCCGTTTCTGTGGTTCCGTGATTCCCCAGGACACGCACCGAGTCCCTTGCTGCACTTTCCAACCACGTTATCCCCAGGCGTGGGTGACCGAGAGCATCCCTACCCCTCGGCTCCGGGCTGATGCCGGCCGGGGCTCGGGGGCTCCACCGGCGCGTCCGTTCCCGTACTCCCCGAGCCGGCAGCGGTTCCCCCGGCCCCAACGCGGCCTCTCCGAGCCGGGCGGCGGGTCCGGGCTGTCGGGAAGGGGCCGGAGCGCTTTAAACCCCCCGGTTCCCTCCCTCAAGCCCAGCCCAGCCGGGCGTTGCATCAGGCCCGTGCGCGCCGCCGGCCGCCCCGCGGGGGCGCGCCCCGCGCCGCCCCTCCCCTCGCCGGCGGCGCGCACGGGCGGGCGGTGCGCGCCCCCGCGGCAGTCGCGTGGTCCCCGCGCGGCTCCATATTGCGGCGGCACCGGGGTCGGGGGGTTCCCGGCGGGGCTCGGGGGCGCGCAGATGGCGACGCAGGTGGAGGCGCTGCTGCCCGGCACGGCCCCGCTGCTGCCCGCCGAGGAGCGCGCCCTGGTGCTGAAGCCGCCGCAGGACGGCGGCCGGGAGAAGGGCGAGCCGCCCATGGGCCCCGACGGCGGGCCGGCGGCGCCGAGGCCGCCCAGCGCCAAGCAGCAGAAGGAGGAGAGCAACAACCAGGAGAAGGAGAGCCTGCTGAGGGCCGGCGGCGAGGCGGAGGACGGCGGCGAGGCGGGCGGCGCGGGGCGCCGGGAGTTCATCGAGGCCCCGCCGCCCAAGGTGAACCCCTGGACGAAGAACGCGCCGGCCGTGAACGGGCAGTCGCCTCCCGGTGGGTGCTCGGGGGTCGCCGGGAGCGGGGCGGGGGGGCCCGGCCGCGCCGCCGACCGCGCCCCGGGCGGCCGCGCCATGCGGCACACGCGGCGTGGGGCCGCGCCCGCGGCCTGCGGGGCCCGGCGGGGCGGGGGGGCGGCGGCGCGGCCGCGGCCACGAGGCGGGGGGAGCAGCGCGGCCCGGCCATGCGGCGGCGGGCGGAGGGGCCGGCGGCCCGGCGGCGGTGGCGGTGGTGGCGGGCGGGCCCGGCGGCGGACACGCGGCCCCCCCTCCCCTCCCGCTCCCGGCATTCCGCCGCAGCAGCGCCGGCAACGTGGTCGGTTCCCGGCGTGCGGCTCCCCCGGGAGCGCGGCCCCGCCGCCCCCGCGGGGGCCTGGCCCGGGCCGCGGCCTGCGCTGCCCACGTGTGCGCGGCCGCGGCTCCCCGCGCAGGCCGCGCCGCCTTTCTCTGCCGACTCATGGCGGCGGGGCCGCGGCGAGCGCCGCTCTGCCCGGCGCGGGCGCTGCCCCGGGCTGCGGGCGCGGTGCAGAACGGGGGTCCCCGAAAAGGGAAGCGGAGGGGCTGCGCTGTCCAAATCGCGCTTGGAACCCGCTGCTGTCGTCAGCAAAGGCTGAAGCTGCAGAACACCATTTCCTCGCCTGTCGGGATGGGTGTTGCGCTCCTCTCGTACCTGCTTCAAGTGAATCGGGAGTAGGGGAAAACCGCAGAAGTTTTCACTAAGCGTCTTGTTTGGGAAAGACTTAATCTTTTTCTACCTGTCTCTGTTAGCTCTGAAATCACGCTGCCATATGTGCCGTCAGATTCCCAATTACTGTACATGCCAGTGTTTTGTAAGAACTGTTACTACCTAGCATGGTGATTCATCCGAGTTATTGATCTTTGGGAGATGGACAGCTCTGCAATTTCTACCTGGAAAGCTGTCATCTTAATTGGAAGTAAAGAGGACAAGTTAATCGTGCCAGGTAGAAGTCTGTGTTTGGATTGTTTGGTTTGTCGTTGTAGTCATGGACATAAGCAAAGCTTAAGGAAATCCAGGGTAGCGTTGGTGTTTGCATTCACCTCGTGCGTTATGACACAAAACTGGTCACATCGCTCCTTTGTGTGAAGGTTACACTCTATTGTGATGACTTCTGAGATAACGATCCCGAGAAATAAACCAAAAAACGCAAAACTGCAAGGTTGAGTGTTCCTGTTTGAGTCTCCTGTGTAAAGAGTGCCCAGATTCATTACCAGCCTCATCCGTTGCAAACGTGTGTGATTTGTCAGAGTCAGCAGCAACGATGCAGCTGCCCAGCACAAGCAGGGGGCCTTTGCAACTCCTGGGATGATTATTTGAGGGAGAGAGTGAGGCTGTGTCATTAGCGTGTCCACGCAGTTGTAGGGTAAGGGAGTAATGCGGCAACGCTCAAAATTGTCCTTGGGCCCAGCACAGTTGTCTCTGTATTCCCAGAGGTGTTTAAAAATTGAATTTGTTAGTGGTGTGTTCTGGGACGCTTGGTGGCAGCGACTGGTTCCAGCAGTGCCCCCAGTGCTGCTGCCTGCTTCTCCTCTCTTGGGCCATTGTTTCTTTTGCTGCGTGTTCATTAGCAGAAGAGAAAACGTGTAAAATAAACACTGCTGGTGAGCTCCCACGAGAGGCAGGCTGGCAGCTGACCTTGCCTGGCAGCCCTGCACCCAGGTGCCTTCTTGTAGAGTTTGCAGGCTCATACTGTGTCTTCATTCCATTGGGTGGAGGATTTGTTTTGGCAGACACTTGACAAAAAAGATCTGGAGCGTGAATTTGTGTGAAAGAATCGGTTGGTAAGGTGAGTTGCCCTGTTGTGATGTTGTAGTGACCTCCAGGAGGATGACCCAAGGAAAGCCACTCTTTTTCTATGCTTGAAGTGAATTGAGAGCTTCTGAACTCTGGAAAGTCACTACTGTAAGTCTTTGGGTTTTTAGCAGAGCTTAACAAGGCCTTTGCTCATAATCCAGCAGTGTTCCCAGTGCAATGCTTGTGTGCTGGAGATACTAAATGTTTGCAGCCCTGATCCACCAGAGGTAGTGAGGAGACCAGAGAGCGTAGTGAAGACAGGCCTGTAAAGATAAAGGGATCCTTCTGTGACTTGTTTTACAGGCTTTGAAAGCCCTAATTTTTTTATAATGATTATATTAATTATAGACCCACAGAGCAGATTTAATGGACAAGACCTTCTCCTTAGGTGTCCCTGCATTCTGCAATGGCCTGCGTTGGCATTGGTGCTTGAAAAATAAAAGCATTGAGCTCAGGGAAAACAGCTGCCTGCAAGATCTTGGTGGGTTTCTGCTGTCCGTGTTGGACTATGGATAGGGAAGAGCTTAACACCACCTCCAGGTGGTCGAAATACCAGCTTGTTTTGAACTGTTTGACTCGCCACTGCTGGGCTAGTTGAGTGCATTTGGGGCCTGACACAGGGACTGAAGAACAGGATCGTTTTCTCATGGATTAGGATTTACCTTTAGAAGTTTGTGCCATGCCTACCTGCTGCAGTATTTTTATGCTCAAAGTTGGCAGTGAAGGCTGTAATATAATGGGATGTTCGAGCAAACATTTCTGCTTTTTCAGGAAGGAGGACTCTTGAAGTGAAGCCTCTTCTTGCTTCTTAACCTCCCAAAAGCACAACGGCTTTGGCAGTAAGTGGGGCAACCATTAGGTCGAGTTAGATGTCAGTGATACTGCTGAGGTTCTTCTGGAGCGGCACACCAGAAAATTTTCATGGTTTCTTGACAAGATGCACATTACCTTTTAATTCCTGTGTGTTCCTGTCAGGGGAGAAGGGGGATCCTTTGAGTCCTGAGTACACATGGTCCTGTCCTGTGTGGCAAGGGCTTGTACTTGACACTGCTGACTGCTTGTGAGGGACACTGCAGAACTGTAATGATGCCTCGTTTTTACTCTCTAATGATCTAGTAGCAAGGTCTGTGTGACCATGCCCTCATTATTACATGTTCTCTTCTTATCATGTAAATAAATGCAGCCAGCAGCCTGACTGACACATGATGGTAGTGTATGTGTGTCTGTAGTAGTGAAGGAAACGTTTTCTGGCAAAACCAGCTTTGCACTACTGGCTATAAACCAAATTCAAAGTGTTTTCTTCAGTTCTTCTGTAGATGAGAAGTGTGGCTTGCAGTTAAAACAGCTCGACCTTCTGGAACATGTTGTACTCCTCCGCTGTGCCCTGCACCAGGGCTGATGCTGATGCAAGCATTGGTGTGGACAGGTGTTAACAGCACCCCGTTTTGAAAACCTGCTGGATGCATTTCAAGAAATGTTGCATCAAGGCACTTGGCACTTCTTTATTTTTAAAGCCATTTACATCTTGGAAGTAAGAACATGCAGGTTTTAATGACTGGCACTGCAATTGCTGAGCTTTGCCTGGGCTAACTTTTAAAATTCTCCTTGTAAGTTCTTGGCCAGGGGAAGAGGTGTATTTCCTAGTGGAGATGCAGGAGGTGCTTTGATTTCTTGAGTAGAGTTTCCTGCATGCTGTTTGGCAAACGTGCTGGGTGGATAAGCAGTACTTTCAAGAAGGCACACCTTAGTTGCTAGCAGCAAGCACCAGGGGTGAGCTATTGTTGAGAGTGCATGTTGCTTTATGCCTGAGCAGAGTCTGACTTGGCTACCGGTACTGAGGAGAAGGCAAGGGAAGGAAGATTCATTAGCATCTCACCCCTTGCTGACTAACTCCCCATAGGGCTTTCCTTGAAATCAGCCTTCAGTACAGGAGATAAGATGGATGGGAAGCTTGCTTTACCATTGGCATTTCTTCGTATTCAGAGTAGACACACACATCTGCTTGCTCAGGTATCTAGCTTGGTAGTCCTGCACACACCTATTTCCAAAGTGTTGGGCAATTCTCACTCTGTCGTGGCATGTAGTTGTGGAGCTCTTCTGGCTGTTGCAGCAGAGCTGCTATCGCAGCAGGAGGTCTCCCTTCCACCACCCCAAGTTTTCTCTCCAAACTCCTGTTTTTGTTCAATCCCACAACTCAACGTTTGAGTAACTCTTCCCATCTTATTGGGGAGGATGAAGGCAACTGGAACTTGTTGCTCCAAAAAAAACCGTGAGGCTTAGTGTTTTCCCTCCCCCACATACCTTTGCCCTTCAGCTTTGTGCTGGACCTTTGCCCTGTTCTGCACTGTTTGTTTCGGGCAGAGAAGGCTGGGGAATGCAGCACAGCTCCTGGGAGCTGACTCACTGGCCCTGCTTGCTGGGCTTCAGCGCCTGCTTCTGCTGCGACCTCCAGTTCCAGATTGCCAGGTCCAAGGCGTGGCTGAAGGATTCTCTCCAGCCATCTCCTTACCCTCACAGCTCTTCTTTTAAACTTTCATATTGCTCATTGTGCCATGGAGATTTCCATCACGACTGGGGCAGCAGAGGGACTTCATTCCAATGTGAAGACAAATTGAATCCAGAAAGCAGGACTGGAAATGGGGGCACTGGGGTGCAATGCTCTGCTCTCCCTTCCAAATTATGACACTGGATCTTTTTACTGTGCTTGAACAGTGTGAAATTATCTTCAGGACAATGCCAATTGCAGACTTGGATAGAATTAGGTTGCTCTTTACATACTTGAGACTATAATGAATCTCCAACACCATCTCTGTGGTTGTGATTGTTTGGCAAAATAAGGAATGGGCATTTTAGTAGGAAGCTGTTCTTGCTGTTGAGATCAGACTGAACATTTTAACCCTCACAGTTATTACAGGTGCTCTTTCCCTAGGTCCAGTTGGGTCAGAGGAGCTTTGTTCATTCCCAACCGCAATACACATTTACCTTATGGTATTTAATATGTTACTTATCCTTTGGTCATCTTAGCATTATGGAAGCCTTTGCTAACTTCCTACCAAGGGCCTGAGTCTCCACACTGCTGGCTCTGACAAATCCCTGGCTTGCTGTGTACACAGGGAGCTTGGGGAAAGAGGTGATGCAACCTTGGTGATACCGGCTGAGCTCTCCCATGGTAATAGTGCTGTCTAGGTGGAGCTTTTCATGGCCAAGAAGTTGTCTCCTGGGGTTGGCTAAAGCTCTGGGTGGATCTCTGGATCCACTCTGTGGTCTCTGGCATGGCCAGCTCTGCATTTCTTCCTTTCCTCACTTGAAATTGGTCTTTGGTTCCACTCATTCTGCAGGTCCAGGTCCTTGTGAGATCTGAATGGAGCTGGGAGACTTATCTCCTTGCATTGAAATAACTGGTTAATCTGAATATCTTGTATCAGATGATGCAGCTGCACAACTTGAGGTCAGAGGAAAGGGAAAATAAGACTTTCAAAGAAGTTGGTGCAGTCCTGGGAGAACTTAGCTATTTGCGTATTTAGGTAATGCTAATGGGCGACCAGAACAAATGGCAACTTAATTTGGCCTTGAATAAATAAATTACCAGACTTCTGTGTGGGGAAAATTTTGGGTTGGGGTCGGGTTGGATTGCTTGGCAAACAGAGTAGTGGGTGTGCACATGAATGTTGCACAGCTATGGAACAAAAACTGGCACGAGGCATTTGGTGGAAATAGGTTTGCTGATAGCAATTCTAATGCTGTGCAAGATAAACTTTTGTTTTTGGGAAAGGTTGTGGAAACTGTGGTCAAGTATCAACATGTTTCTAAAGGGAGGCTCATCCTGTAATTGGAGGTTCCCAGAAGATCCTCTTAATTGAACTTTCCTCTATCAGAGCACACATTTGTACTGAAGTTTGTGTGGGGGGGGTGGATTGCCTTTCCCGAGCAAACTGGTGTGTGATGTGTTGTGGCTCTGCTGGGTTCAGTGTTGCACAGGCTGATGGTGCTGGTTGAGCTGCTGGAGCCATCCTTAGCGGGTCATTCTGCCCAGCGTTGATCTGACACTCGCTGTGGGTATTGCCAGGATCAAGAGCTCTTCCTGCAGCATTAAAGCCACATGTGCTGGGGGGTGTTCTGCTGAGACATGCAAGGAGAAGGGAGGAAAGGCTGGGAACTGGCTGATCTAATACCTGCTTTATCAGTGAGTTACCTTCACTGTCCTTCTGGAGCAAAGCTGACTTAGGACCAGAAGCTTCCCTTGACACTTCCAGGGCTGTGTTTCAGGGCTGTAGGGGAACATGCAACAGGGTTCAGTGCTCTGCATGGTTGTGATTTTATTTTTATGTTGTGGGTTTGAGTCCTTTGTTCCTTTGTGTGGTGACAAACCATAAGGTTTGGTAGAGTTCTCTGCTGCAGACTGATGGTGTGTTGGAAGTGACCATGGTGGCCCTGGCTGGGTTGGGTGCTCTGTCACAGCAAGCCAGGTGGAAACCTTAATTTCCTTAAGAAGTGGTCAAAGAGAGTGGTTGTTGGTGTGATGCCACTCAATCCAATTGTGGTGACATTCAGAGGTGACACAAATGCCCTTTGCTCTTTTGATCTAGAAAATGTTTCTCTGGTTCCTCCAGAGTACGTGTGACACTCACAGCGTGCTGGCAGGCACAGCGTGCCCTGACCTGTGCTCCTGGGGAGCACATTTGCTTCCTGCTGGACACCCCTTGAAGTGGCTGGGAACAGGTCTGCAACCTGCTGCTCTAGCAGGTGCTGCTCTCCACTCCCAACTTGCTCCCCAGAGCAGCCCTGGCCGCTGATGGGGCCCAGGAGAGGCATCCCTGCCCCACGAGGAAGATGTTGGAGGAGAAGCATCTCTGGTGCTCCTCAGTGTCACTCGTTTGATCTCTGTCAGCTCTGCTGTGATCCTTTGGTGACCGTGGCAGCCGGGAGAAATGGGGGCTCAGCTGGGGCAGGCTTGTGAACCTCACACGTCCTTGACACACGAGGCAGAGTTAAAGCAGGACTGAGAAGCTGGACGGGGCGGAAATGTGCTGTGTGTCCTTCCTGCTGGGGGAGGACCTGTGTGAGCCCGAGCTGGGTCCGGCAGGTGGGACACGGCGGCTGCCCCCTCTCCCTGGCACGGGGGTGGGGGCACAGCTCGGAGCCTGTCCGGGCACAGCGCTCAGCACGTTTTGCCAGCTGAGTTTTTCCAGCTGAGCGGCAGCGTGTGCAGCTCCTGCAGAGTGACTCTGCAGTCTGCAGGGCACGGCTGCGCCGGGGGGATTCTTACTGCTTCTCCTTTCCTGCCAGTCATCTGACTTCTTTAACTCGCCTGCAGTGTGAATGCATGGAGAGAACAGGGGTTTTCAGGGCTGCATAAGGTAGTTTTTAAGGAGTGTGAAAAAAACTGAGAGAAGAGGTGAGTTTTTTTTTTCCTGGCTGAATATGTGGGGAAACAAGTATGAAATTGGAAAAACCACAAAAATGAGGAAAGGGTAGAGTTTTGTTGATGGGAAAGTAAGAGAAAAGGTGTGTGGGGAGATTGGTGTTTTACCTGCCTGGTAACTTAGAGGTGGGTATGCTACTAAATACTGAGCACTGTCTTTAAAGTAGATACATATTCAGCCTTCACACTAAATCACACAGCCTTTATTTTGTTTTTCTTTATGACTGTGCTTTTGAAAGCTTCTGGTCAGTGATGTAAATTAGTGATTATTTTACCAAGTCTTAGCTACCAAACTGTCTGGTTTGCACATTTGCAGATGATGAAGCTAGTGACAGAATAAAATAGTGAGAACTCGCAGCTAATAAAAAACACTCAAATGTTTGATAAGCCAGCTTTCACTTAAACTACAGGAAATTAATTTATTTGGATTCTCCAAGGTCACATCTTCCTTTTTTTTTATTATTTTATCTTGCTAAAGAAGCACTGAGTTTATTCCTGCAGGACCCTTAGGATTCTCTGCAATTTTTATGCCTTTGCTGTAACTGGAAAGGTTACACTTGCAAGTAGTAAAAAGTCTGTGTCAGCTCTCCTGACCTCACAGAACGAGCCTACTGAAAATAAAGACAACCACAATAACAAAAAGCAATTCTCTTGGCCTCATTCAGCACAAAAAGAGACACCTAAAGGAGTGACTGAAGCACTTTACCATAGCTCTGTTACCTCCAGGTGGGCTCAGGTTGGCAGGTCAGCTGCAAGGCTGTGTGAAGGGGAAAAGTAGAGGGGAAAAACAGAATGAAGAATTAAGTGTAAGGAGAGACACCAGTATGTGTGATGCTGAGAAATGATGTGTCTGTAGTACCAGGAAATGTGGAGAAGCGCATCCCAAAAATGTGATCAGGTTTTTTCTGTGACTGAAACAGAAGAGTGATGGGATTTGTGTGCAAGGTTCCACCCAGCAATAGAGAAGAGCGAATCACGGAGGTGTCTCCACCATGTGCTCAGGTGACAAAGCATGAGATTTCACTGTAATCATATTGAATTTCACTTCCCAACTCCCAGCTCATCCTTGAGAGCTCAGGGGAATACCAGCTATGATCTCCATGCATCTTCTGAGTGCTCAGAAATCCTCTGCCACTTCAGAGGGTCTTTCACTAAGCTGAACAAAAAGGGGACTTTTCTTTTGGTTTCCCAGTCTCTACAAGCTCACTGTTGCTGGCTTTTTGGGGGTTTTTGTGTTTTGGTTTTTTGTTTTTTGTTTTTTTTTTTTTAACTGTGGAATGATGAATGTGACATTTGCATATATGCAGGGAGGAATTTGCTGTAAATGCCACCATGGTTTTAAATTTTAAAATTAAACATAAGGACAATTGTGGAGATGATTTGGAGGAGACATGGCAGATTGCAGTAGGATAACCCTCTTAGCTTCAATTGGAGGTGAAATCTGAGTTGATGTAATTGTCAGCAGTGAGTGGAACCAAGCAAGCATGGAGTTTGGAGGGTGATTGGAATGGCTGTGCTTGATTAAAACCAAGGAGATAGCCTGGGCCAGAGGGAGGGAACACCTCAGACTGTGTCTGATGATTTGTAATTCAGTTAAGAGATTTAATTATGTCGTCTTCGCTGTGCAGCCTTGCGTATCCTACAGCCCCCTGCTTGGCCCTCTGCCTGCAGCCCAAAGGTGGAGAGAGCCTTGCAGTTTTCAGTTTCTGGGGTTTTCATAGGGATTTATGGCATCCTTGCCTGATGTTGTTGGGCTTTGCCATGATACTGGTCCGTTTGAGGTTTGAGGGGGTGGACTGGGATCCTCTTTCATGGAGTTGCTGGATTTCTGGGTACATTAATGGATTCTCCCTTGTATGGAGATGGATCTGTCCTGCCCACTACTTGCTAAGCTGTCCTTGGGCAATGCTTCTCTGGAGTTTGGGTCTGTCCTTGATGTGCAAGCAGAAAAGTGTGTTGCAGCTCTGAGTGTGACAGCCCTGTCAGAGGGAAACACCATCCTGTATCAGTTTCCACAGTGTGGGATCCAGCTGGCTTCTCGGCCACCCCAAAATGACTCCTGTATTTAAACAAGAGTCTTTGAGACATGTATTTTACTTGATTGTGCCAGAAATTTTAGTGTCTGTTCAATATCCAGTGGCTTAAAGAGCAGTTTGGTGAGGGTGACTGTGATCATTTGGACCAGAATCATGTAGGGTTGCTTTCCTGGAAGGTCTAAGGCCTCAAGTGGTATCACTCCAGGCTTCCTGGTGATTAAAGAATGTGATGCTGAGAGCTGGGTCACCCACCAGCTGCTCCATGTGAAGAGTAATCAAGCATCTTTAAAGTTGCCTTGGACTTTCTCTGATGCCCCTTGTTGAATTCATGATTGGGAATGTTGAGACTCATGCTCTGGAGCAGCGGTGCTTTGCTGCTTCTGCACTTTGGAGATGAGGGGAAGGGGTTAACAGGAGAGAACACCCAGTGTTTGTTCCCTCCAGTGCAGGCACTGATAAGTGGATGGGAGAAACAGCAGCCTGTGACCTTCCAGTTATTCCTTGTGTGCCTGTGCATATGTGAGTGTTGAATTCGCAGGACTGTTTTTGGAGAGCTCTCATTCTTCTGGTCAGGTTCCCAAGAACCCCATTGGTATCTTTGGTGCTTGGAGAAGAGCCCTGGACCTTCTTCCATCCATGTGGATCTCTGAAAGGTGTTTTTGCCAGGTGCAGTGTTGGTCCTGCTGGTGACTGTGTGTTCAGCTAGTGTTGCAGCCCTGCTGGGTCTGCACTGCTCCCTTCGGGCTGGAGGACACTAAGCATCACCACTGAGGTACTCATTTAGTATGTGGCGTTAGTTAGGGACTTATCCCAGATAACACTTTGATTTTGGAATAGGTGATTTTTTTCCCTAGGGTTGTTCCTCTTGAAACTCTGTGATTAAGCACATGAAGATAGCAGGGGCACCACAGCTAAACTGCACCGAATGCACAGCTGTTTATACACTGAAAACCTATTTTGAGCATTTGTTTCTATGTGGGAAATTGATGTTAGAGCTCACACTGGCTGCAGCTCTTGAGCCCAGTGTAGGTGATAGGGGTGCCTAAGAATGAATCTAACCTTTTTTTCTGGGCAGGGAACAGAAAACCCCTTAGCAGATACTGGTAGTCTGGATACCCTTGCAGAGGATTTGGGATAAACTCTTCAGTATCTTTTTTTTGTTTCTCTTACACAGTTCTTAGTGCTGTCTTGGGACCTAGCCAGCATCATGTTAGGATTGACCCATCCGTCTCATGCTTCAGCTTCTGTTTGAGGGGGTAAATATCTTACAGTAAGTTGAGAGGCATGGGAGGTGTTAGCATGGACCTGGCAGCTGGAAAAAGCTGGAATGATCTGGGTGACTGAGAAGTGGACCCTCCCCAATCCTGCTCAGCAGGTAACAAAGGAGGGGAACAGGAAGCAAACAAGATCTTGGGAGGGATAAAATTGGCCATGCTAATCTTTGGGTTTAGGGTTTCTTGCTTTGCTGCTTTTCCCTAGCAGACCTCACCCCCTTTTCTGCGGGGTGTTGCTTTGAAGAGGCCTGTAACTGTCTCAGGAACCTGTGCAGGCACTGCGTGGCCTCCGAGGGAGAGCCAGGTGACAGAGATTTGAACTGAAATGTTGCAGAGAAGAGATTTGAGCAGCTCTGGTCTCTTTTCAGTATATGCTGGACTATGTAATTTGGACCTTTTTCGTGCCTGGATCGTCCCTGCTGGGCTGCAGGTCAGGTTAGGAGGAGAGATGCCAATCGATCCTGTCATCCGGCAGCACTTCCCTCCCCAGTCCCTCTCCTGGGCAGGCAGTGCAGCCCTGCAGCTTTCGAGCCATTGTGATCGAGTTCTGGTCACGTCCCTGCTTCGAGTCCCCCGGTGACCTTGGAGAGGTCATTTTTTTTTTTGCTGACATCCAAGTCTTTTGTCTGCAAAACGTGGAGGATGATTTGGTTACAACTTCACGGGTCAAAAGCCAGAACAAATCGGCTGGTGTCTTCCTGTGGCGGTGTGGATGAGCCCCATGTCCCACTGGGCTCTGCCGAGAGCTGGCTGTCATCGCTGTGCTGGTACCTGTGCGTGCACAGCCCTCACCCAGCGCATGCTGGTCAGTGTGCTTTGGTGTCTGGCAGGTGCCATGGAGCACTCTGAGCTCGTTTTTCCCGTTGGGAGAGCAGAAGGGTAATGGTGGGAGGTGGGGGGCCAGCAGGGAGCTGGTTCCTGCTGGCACTGGGCCTGCGGCCGCGGCCCCTCGGCAGTTATGGCTGCAGGTTGCTGTAATAACGAGTCAGCGTTTCTCTTGCGTCAGGGATAATGAGCTGCTCCTCAGCCGCTGCCTCCCGGGCCCTGCAGGGAGGAAGCAGCGTCCGTACTGGAAAAGGGGGGCTGTGGACAGGCACTGGGGGGTGGAGGTCCCTTCCCGGCTGTGGCTCCTGAGCTGGGGAAGACAGGCTTCCTGTGGATTCAGCACTCTGAGCGTGGCTGGCAGAGGAGCGTGGTTGCCGCGTGTTTCCTCAGAGAGCAGCAGAGGGGAGATGGGGGCTCATAAATGGGGTGACTTTTTTGGACCTGTCCCAGATACCTGAATAGCAGAAGTAGCCAGATAGCCCCTGGGGAAAGGGGTATGTGTGTGGATGTATCAGCTTTTCTCTTTAAATGCCCCATTTTAGTATATAGTTTTCTCCTTTGTGTAAAAATACCATCAGGCAAAAATTGAAATTGAGATCCACCCCCAGCACCACCTAAAATAAGGACAACTGCCCTCAATTTAGTTATATCTCCTGGGCTGTGTTCAGTAGCTCTGGGTATTGGTGCTCAGAGCAAGCACCCCTGTACCACATCTGCACCTTCACTTGATGGTCCTGAAAGGGATGCTCTGTGCCTGTCCCAACATCCTGCCAGCTGCCATACACACCCCTGACCGCCTCCTCGTCACTCCATCCTCCACCCTGCTTTGCTGATAATAGGAAGATCCACAGAATGTGTTTTTCTGTTGAGATGATGTAGGCTGCATGGATTCTGTACAGGGCTGAGGAGAGTGGTCAGGCTTGGGGAGTACCTGGTGCTGCAGTGAAGAGATCACTGGTTCCCGTGGTGACTGCAGGTCCCTTTGTTCAGACACCACTTCTTTCTGATTTTGGGTGCATGCTGAGAAACAAAAGTGTCTTGTGTGCAGGAAGGAGGAGGAAGTGTGAGACTGTAGGGTCTGCTCATTTGCATTGAGATACTGTTGTTTCTTGTTCCTTCCCACTGGACTGCCTGGAGGGCAGGCTGGGCATGGCTGGGAGGATGTTTGCAGGCAGGACTGCCTGGGTCCCATGTAGGGATTGCCTGCTGCTGAGCTGGTGGCTGACAGGATGGTGGAGAGCTGCTGTGAAGCACTGTCCTGCAGCATCAGGACCCTGACATCAGGGTGCCTTGGGAGGTAGCAGGTGTGTGTGGAGAGGAATTGGTGGGGCTGGTTTGCTGGCTTGACCTGTCTATGTTGGGACTTGGAGCAAAAAAAACTGTCCCTGTGCCTATGTTCTTTGTGTTTGAGTTTTAGCCTTGGGAGGGCTGGGAAGGGAACAGACCTGGACAGGCAGTCTCAGTCCTGCAGTGTAGGAGATGGGCTCCTCGGAGAGCAGCCATGGGGGTTTACCTGCTGGCCACATACCTTTCTGACTGCTTCCCTACCATGGCTTTCTTGGGAAAAGAAAGCTCTGCCTGATTTAGACTTCTCTTGGGCACCTGAGGTGCTGCCCTTAATTGGCAGGCTAATTTCTAATTTAGTCACTTGTGCTTGCAGGGGAGAAAGGTGTCCCAAAGGGTCGTTGTGCCTGCTGGTCCCTGACGAGCCCTGCCTCAGATGTGTCCTCCCAGCAGCCCCATTTTTCAAAGCGAGTCCTGCAGACTGCTCTGTGCTTGTTCTCAGCTCTGGGGAAAGCTGCCTGCAAGCTGAGTGTTCTCAGTGTGCTTTGGAGAGCTTGGAGTCAACTCTGTTACTCACAGGTGTGATGAGTCGGACAAGGGCAGTCTCTCCCAGACAAGGGGGCTGAGCACTGGATGCAAGTGTCTTTCCTTGACAGGAGTTGCCCTGGCAAGCCTCTTGAGGTGAATGTGAGCTGTCACACATGGTCCTTGCTTTCTACTGACCTCAGCCACTGAGTAGAGTCACTGCTTTTCCAGTAAATGTAGTGACAAAGCTGCTCTAGAGTCATGGCTGAGCTCAGGAGGAGCCAGGAGAACCTTGCTGTGCATCTAGAGCTGAGCAGGGCAGTGGGGAATACAGCAGTGAGCTGAGGGAATGTGAGTCTGGAGTTGTGGTGGTGACACGTCTGATAGGAGATGTTGCTGAGGGGCCACCTGCAGCTGTGCCTGATTTGGTGGCATTTGTGGTGTCTAGAGCCTGGACCTGGTGTGAATGGCTGGTTCTGCTGTGGTGTTTCTGATGAAGAGTTGGTGGGATGGCCTTGCAGGAATGCAGACTGGAGAACTGCACCCCTCAGGGTACAGCAAGGGGAGCGTTTGCCAAAGCCTGGCTTTGCTAAATTCCTGGCTGGCACAAAGGAATTTATTTTATCAACCATTGTGGTGCTGTTGTTTATTTTGGTTTTTGGTAGCATCTGGTACAGCTGATCCAAATAGGTGGGATACCAGTGTTACCACCTTGTTCATTTGTAGAGAAGCCCAAGTAGGAAAATAAATTATATCTTGAGATCTTAAAAGGTATTTTCAAACCTTAACAATTTTATGATTCTGTGAAGTACAGGGTGTTTCAGCTTGCTGAAGTAGAAGCCTGAACTCCTAAGTGACCATACAGAAATACAAAATTTAAATGCATTAGGGACGTGGGCTGGTGGAGGATTGCAGTAGAACATGCAGCTTGCAAAGGATTGAAATTGTTGCTTGGAGTCTGTTCTGGATGTGCTGGGCTGTCCTTGATACCATGCCTTCAAATGGCCACAGATCATAACTGTGTAATAATGGTAGAGAGAGTCTTGATTTAACTTCTGGGTATTTTTGCTCTGCTTGGCTCTTCCTGTTCCTATGTGGGATGAAAGCATCCCTGCCTGAGAATGCTTTGAACGTGATGCAAGTAAAAGGAAGAGAAATATAAGTTATTTTGGCAGGGGAGTGTTTTTGCTGTTTCTGCATGAGCCGAGCCCAGGCCAGAGAGCATTGCCCTGCTTGAGGGGTAGTCCTTGCTGAAACTCTTGTGACTTTCCAGCTGATTGTGTGTTTTGGGTAGCTGATAAGCAGAAGTCAGGGGCCTGCCCCTGTCCCAGGAGGACCTTGCCTTGCTGGCAGCCTTCCTTCCCCCTCCTCTTCCAGGATCCTTGAAGAAAACATAATGTATTGCTCTCTCAAAAGTAATTTTCATATCTTCCGGAGAAGCCTTATCAACGGGGGTTTCCACACACACTGTCCTGTGTGCTCCTTAAATTAGGTCTGGTCCTTCCAACTACTTAAATAAACATCTCAGAAATACATAAGGCCCTCCAAGAGAAGGCCCTCCTGTACCTCCAACTGGAAAGAGCCTGGGGGACTGGGGAGGTTACATAATCTGTTTTGGGGTCTGAACCCTCCAGACTCAGTCTGTCCTGTGCAGTGGCCTGTGCCTGCTGACTCCTGAGCTGGGAAAGGGAAGGGGTTCTCCTGGTGTGATGGGTGATGTGCCAGGGCCCTGGGTGTCCATTTGGTGATGGGGGTGTGTGTCTGGTGTAGCTGCTGTGTTAGAGCCAGGCACAGCTGCTGATGTCCCCCATGGCTGCAAAACCAAGGACAATCAGAAGAATGTTCACTTGGCTTTTGCCTTGGCTTCCACCTGTGCTCCCTGTTAGATGTTCTCTGTAGATTTCCATCTGATGTTGCTGCTCAGGAGGAGTGTGTGCTGCCACCAAAGTAGCTCATTGTGTGGGTCTTTGTACATCTCAACAACCTTTTTTTTTGCTCACTGCTGTCTGCTAGAAACCAATCCAGAAGGTTATTTATGAGAGCAGCACATTCGGGTAAACAGACTCCTTCAAAATCTTTCTCACAACAAGTGGTTGAATTGAGGTGGGTTCCAAGCTGGATTGATGTTTAACTTGAGATTCTAAGAAAATACTTCCTCTGTTTAGCTAAAGCAAACAAATTGAGAGAAAAGACCTTTTAAATATGATTTGCACTCCAGCTGCAACCAATACTGATTTTTTTTTTTTTTTCTTTTACAGATATATTTCCAACTGATGGCCAGTCTGGTATGTATTTAAAAAAAAATGGAGCTCTTCAAACTTCCTTCTCCCTTTCCTTCTCTGCATTTCTCTTACTTCAGAGTCAGAGCTAACTAGATGTACAAGACTGGTACATGCAATGTACAGTCTGGAATATGCAATGGACATTAATGTAAAAAAAACCAAAACCGAACCACAAACAAAACCCCGAAAAAACCCCACCCGAAAACCAAAGCAAAAGAACTTCCTAAACAAACCTCTACTATTTGGTCATTCCTGTATAGCAGTGACATCTTTTATGCTTTCATGTAGTGATGACTAAACAGCTGGAAGGTTCTTTGCTCCCATCCATTGTAGCATAGCAAATTTGGATGTCCAGGGTGAAGGAGTTTGGGAACTTGTAGGTCTTGCTCATCACACATAATTGAAAACACTGATGTGTCAAGATGCAAATATAACTCAGATTGTTGTTGTTTATATGTTACCTGTATACAGATGGATGTGTCTGTGAACCTGAGGATATATATTTGAATTTGCAGTATTTTGGGAAGACACAGACCTCCCCCATGGCTTGTAGTCTGTGTGTTGCTGTTGAGTACTGCTGTTAAGGACAACCAAATTGCTCACTGTGTTGCCATCAGTGCAAAGAAAAAACTTCCTGGCCCCAGTGGTGTGTGCAGCCTTGCTGGGATAGCGAGGTTGCTCTGGATGGAGGTTTCAAATCAGGAAGTAATGTAGTTTTCAGAAGCAAATATGGATAATCTCAATTCCTGCCTTTCCCAAATTGCCAGAAGCTCTTCATCCAGGCTGATGTTGTGGAAGTGCCAAGACTGAAGGAAATGTTTGTGTTTTAAGCCGTGATCAGTCAGTGAGAGCCTGATGTTTCAAAGCTGTATTGCCATGTGGGGATGTGCCATAGCAAAGGCACTGGGAATGGAAGTCAGTGCCTGACTGAGGCTTGTGTCACCCCAGGCACGTCACCGTGTCCAACTCTGATGTCCATCTTTGGTTTTGCATGGGATCCCATTTCACCAGTTCATGGATGGTGTGAGGATAAATCACTGTTGATGGTGGAGGCATTGGAAGTATGGAAATCAGCTCTGGTGTCTTAAAGTTTATTTCAGGGAAAATAACTCGCTGGTTTAGAGTGGTCTGGTGTAACATGTCTGGTGCAACATTGAAGTAATTCAGGCTGCTGAACTGAACAGAGGGATGGAAGTTGTGGATGCATTTCCAGAGCTCTAGCCAGCTACCAAAGCCGTGGTGTAGAACTAGATGCACTGGATTAAGGCTTTGATTCCATATTTGTAAGTCCCTCATGATTTTCTTGCTATCTTAACATGTAAGAGTGAAATACTAGGGTTTTGAAGAGCAAAGATACATTCCCATCTGTTGAGTTTGTAGGAGGCTTTTCTCCACCTTGCTGAAGATCTATCTTCTTTGGGTGTTGGGTTTTGTCTGCCTGTGCTGTGAACTCAGACACGTCCTTTGTTTGGCACTACTCCATCCTCTGTTCTCCAGCTGGTTGGGGACCTTGCACAGCTGCCTCCAGGGTGGGGCATGAGTGTGTGTCTGCAGCAGATGATAGCGCTTCAGAAAGTGTTTGTTATATGTCAGCAGTGTTGTAGAAAACATTACCTACAGAGCTTGGGGCTTTTTTTACGATTCTGTCTGTTTTTTAGAAGATAAGTTAAAGCTGAAACAGGATTCCTCTAAATGGTAGCTGCACAGGACACTGCAGTCTTTCTCATACCTTTCTCCAGAAAAGCCTTAAAGTTGGTGCCATGCTTTTTCTTCCCATGCACTAAGCTTATCTGGAAGCCATGGTATCTCCAAACACAGTGAAGTGTGAAGGCAGCAGGCAAAGGCAGAGTGGCACTGCTCCTACCACCAGAGCTGTTCTGCGTTCCTGAGGCTTGGGTTTGACTCCCTCACCTCCTTTTCACTGCTGAGGCTATTGAATGAGTTAATTTACTCTGGTCACCAGAACTCCCACACATGTAATCAGGGGTCTGTTTTTTAAGCTTAGTCTTCTGAAGTCAGGTGTGTCTGCATGGCTGGTTTCCTCTCTAGATGAGAAGTCTGTTGGTCCTCTCTCAAGGAGATGGTTAGCAGAGTGATGGAAGATGCTGAGTTGCAGTATCAGGGTTGGGAATTGCATAGGTGAGGGGTGCCTGAGCCAAAATTCAGCCCTTTTGTAGGCACAGTAGCTATAGTGTGCCCCAGAGCATGTTCCTGCTTGTTAGCATAGGGATGCCTGTGGCAGCCTGCCCTCAGCCTGGATCCTCAGCTGGATCATCCCCGTGTCACATGGGAGCACCGTGGAGGTGGAGGCATGGCAGTGTTTGCATCCCAGTTACCTAACAGTGTTTGCAAATAAGGCAGTTGTTGAAGAGAGGCCTCACTTTCCTTCTGTCTGGCACAGCAGTGCCTCAGTCCCCTCCTCTCCCACATCCAGGATTTGGCAGCTGTAGGGTGCTTTTCAGAAGGAGCCATTGCAAACCATGTGATCTGGAGTTCAGGTGGAAAGCTGAGAGACTTCAACACCCCTGAGAGATGCAAAGTTGGGCTTGGTGAGCTGAGGGACACACTCTCACATTCCCACTGCTGCAGAGGAGGACTGGGAGGGCACATTTGCAGCTGGATGTCTGTGGAGGACTTTACTCTGAACACCAAACTCTTCTGCCAGGGAGCCGATGCTGCTCAGCTCCAAGGACTTGCTACTATGTGCAATTTTCTGCCTCCTCTGGAAGGGAATACTTCTGCCACTTCAAGTGGCTCTCCTGTTAGCTTAGTGTGCTGTGCCCTCCTGGCCTCCTACAAGCTGCAGCCAGCCCTCCTCCTCTCCGTGGTGGAAGAAGCCAGCCTTTTTAGTCTCACCTCTCAAGGAGCTGCCTCTGGATGGTTTAATTGCTTTTCTTTGAGCAGCTGTAACAGCCCTGTGCCCTTGTTGAATTCCAGAGACCAGAGCTGACTGCAGGGTGCAGTTGTGGATGCGCTGGTGTTCAACAGAGCAGCAAGTGATGCTCTGTCTTGGTTTCACACTCCTGATGACTTTTTTTCATCTGTTGCACCCTGACCTGATCATTTTGTACAACTGTCAGCAGTGTCTGAGATATCTTTCTTGAGTTCATAAATGCCTCTTTGAATTAAACACTGTGAAGTTTTCCATAAAGAGATGAGGGTGATACTACCACTGCAAGGAACTGGTTTTTAATCCTTTAGAAATAAAAGGAGGGGAGATGGATTTTTAAATTAGGAAACTGCTAGGTTGCACTCTTCTGTAATTGGTTATTCCTGACTCCTTTGGGAAGACTTAGTCTGATTAGGGTGTTGTACTCTTTTATGCTGTGTATTGACATGGGAGGCAGGCACCTGTAGCACAGGAATTAGCTTTATTAGAGAGAGTGGTTTATGCAGCAGGATTAATGTGATTGTGAACCCAGGAAGTTCAGACTTGCTATATCAGTTATTTAGAAAAACCTGGAATGTCTCTGCATCTTGCTTCATGTGGGAGGCATAAGTGAGGATGGTGCATCTTCTGCGTGTAAAAGGATGCCTTGAAATCAGCTCAGCTGAGGTGCAGTAATCCTGAAGTAGAACAAAAAGCTGCCCTTCTGCTTGCTCTCAGAGATCACAGGGATATTTGAGTGCCTTGTCATGATTTTAATGCTCTGGATTCACCAAGAGGAGGAAGCCCCAATACCTGTGCTCAGTTTAATCCAGGTTGTTATGAGACTGTAAGATTACTTCAACACATTTACAGAGACATCCTGCTTAGTGTAGCTATGACTTCCCTAAATTCCTGGGGAAGTTTGCTGCACCTGCTCCTACCACCAAATCACTATTACTTTCACCTGCCCCAGGAGATGGAGCTGGATTTCTATGCGGTGCTGGCTTTGTGTTCCTTGACCTCACAAGCTGAGCTGCTGTTCAGTCTCTTCTTGTTCTGTGCAGTCAAGGAGGCAGGTTTGCAGCTGTGCAGGCTGAGGGCGAGGTTAAGTGGTCACTTAGCAAGTGGCCACTTCTCAGGGGACACTCTGGTCCTGCAGGGATGCCTCTGCCAAAGTAGCCAGGAAGGTCAAGGAATCACAGCGGGAGGAACTCAGAATGATGCTGTTTGAATTACATCACAGTCTCCTTTCTGGAAACCCATTCTGTTCTTTGAGATGACAGGTTTTCCAGAGGCATATTTTGTGCAGAGTTCACACTTTTGCCTTGTACAACCCGTCTCCCCCTCCACTGGCACTGTAGGAGCTGCACAGTCTCCTCCTAGACAGTGTGAATGCTTGGAGCTGGAGGGTCTCTGCAGGCGCTTGGCTCTCAATTCCTGTCTTTTTGTTGTTAAATATTTACAGTGAGATGTACCAGATGCTTCCTAAGAAGGGTTTTGTCAGCTTCCAAGTCCCCAGATGCAGCTGCAGAAGAGGCTGACAGCCATGAAAGGGATGGTGTCAGCACGGGTTCGGCAGCGGTGCAGTGACCTCCTCTCGCTCGTGCCTTGGGCGCTGTGCTGGCTCGCCGGCCACAGCAGGATCCAGGCAGAGAGCACCCTTCTGCTGATGTCAAGAGATTAATGATGTCTGTTCCTCAGGCTTTTTGTTTTTCTTCTGCTTTGAAGCTCTTTCACTGCAGACGGAGCAGGCGATGCTCTTGGATTTTGTTGTTGCATCTTTTTTCTAGGGCCATCTCTCTGCAGCAGTGGTGCTGCTTGGCTCTTGTTCCCTTCTCAGCACACCAGTGTCTGTCTTGGTCACCCAGCCCTGAGGAGTGAGGGGTAGACTGATCCAGAGGGTCAAACTCCTGTCACCAGCTCTGGGCATCACCAGCCCTGGGCATGGAGGAGCCAGCAGCTGGAGCATTGCTGCAGAATGCTCTCCTATGCTTGGTCACACTGGTCAGGTTCCCTGTGTGCCTCCTGCTTTCAAGATAAGGTCCAGGACCTTGGGCTAGGCCCCTGTTTGTTGCTCTTGGTGCTTATCAGCTTCTGCTGCTGACAAGGTGACCTGCTGCAGAGCGCTGAGGATGGGGAGGGAGGGTCCCCCAGCTGGGGCTGTGTGCTGGCCTGGCCCCTCCACCCGGGATAGCCTGGACGTTCACACAGGGCCTGCTGCCGTGCCAGGTGTCCCTGTTCTGTGTATTGCAGCTCCTGCTGGATGAGATCTTCCGGGTGCCGTGGAGGTAGGATACTGGGATGTGGCAGGTTGGCCCCTCCGAGGGGGGGCCAGGGAGGAGCAGGCTCGCTAGGTCATCGTTTTTCCAACTAAATATAGTCGCCTGTGCTTTCATAAGGTCGGGATTTTTGCATCACGTGACTGTCTTATCCCTCCCAGCCGGCAGAGTAGGGGATCGTGTGTCTGAATGGGTAATAATTAACTGTTAACTAGCTTTTCATTAGAGCCTGGCAGAACCGGCAGAACCGTGCAGCAGAGGTGAACGGGAGCAGAGGAAACTGGGAATCTGTTCCTGATCCCTCCTGGAGGGTGGACACCCCCTTTTAATTTACAAATCAGTTGTCCCCAAAGGTGAGTGGGCTGGGTTGGTTTATTGTTTTATAAGGAGTTGTGAGTCCTGCCTAGTGTCTGCCTGTGCTGCTCTGTAGTTCCTGTCCATGTCAGCCCTCCCTCTCCCCCACCACTGATTTTAGATTTTAAGGTGTGAACTATCAGTTGGTCTCTGAGATGGCTGGGAGGAGGGCCTGACCCTCCATCTCCTCCACGATTTGGCTCACTTGCATACCCTGGGCTGCTGCAGCCTTGCCTCAGGTGGCCTCCTGTCCTAGCACTGAGGTGTCCTTGCTGTGCCTCGTGCCCAGAGCAGCAGCTGGATCAACTCCTGCCTTTTCTCAGGGGCCCAGACTGACACGGTGTTTTCCCTGCAGCGCTGCCGGCTTTTCCAGCCCCTGTCCCTGAACCATTTAACCTGACAGTGTTTGCAGCTGTCCTTGAAGGCTTTTCTGCCTTCCATGCTGGCAGAAGAATTGCTGGTGACATGCTCCTCCAGCTGGAGATGTGTTTGCACCAGATGTACTGGGTCAGGCACTGGTTCTGGAGTAGCTTTTCCTGCAGAGGTGGTGGGTACCTTTTCCGTGCTCAGAGAGAACAGAGTGGCTCAGCAGCTGTGGGGGCCTGAGCCAGCCCAGCTTCCTCATTTTGACAGTTTCTGAAGTCTGGTCAGCTGGGTGACCTTGGCTGTGTCCCCTGTGCCATGCTTCTTGGTTCTGGGAACCCTTTGGTTTTCCCTGGATTGAATCCTTAGTTTAGGATTCGTTTTTTTTGTAGAAAACTGGGTGGGAGGTGGTTCATGTGCGTCTCATTCTGTGTGTGCCTGGCATCTCAGGGATCGTGTGCAGGGCTGTGAGCATGGATTGTATGTCAGGAGTTTCCTAGAAATCCTCTTCAGGGAAGAGGTTTGCTTGAAAAGGCAGTGGAAAGATGTCACTCGCCCTTAAGAAGGAGTTCATTTGCTACCTTTAATAGTAGCTGTCTGTGCCAGGAAGAATCCAGGCTGCCCTCACTGACAGTGTTAATGTTAGAAATGCTTGTCGACGTTTCCTAACCCGCTCCTCTGGAGTGTAGCTGCTCAGAAGTTGAAGCGTTTCTGTCTTGGACTGAGAGGCTGCCGTGAAGATGATCATGCACTTTTGGTAAGTCCAGTCCCTCCCTGCCCCTCATTTGCTCTGAAAATAAATGTCAGACCCTGTAGATAATGCATGTGTGTAGAGCTTGTAGCAGTTTATGTGTTAAAAGGAACATTGCTGTTCCTCAGCTCCCTGAGGAGGGCTGTGGTCTGACTGGAGCCCCTGCTCTCTGTGGGGATCTGTGCCCATTTGTGCTTCAGCAGAGGTGGGCTCTGCACATGTCTTGAGCTGCTCCTCCTCTTCCGGGGCTTTCAGGACTATCAGCTGAGGGATGTGAGGTCTTGGAGAGCTGGGATTATAACTCAGATGCCCACACTCAGCCTGTGGCAGTGCTGTCCTCTACCTCCCTGCACTTTCCCAGGTCAAACTCCTGAGCTCCTGGAGCTGCCTAGGACACCCAGGTGGGAGTGTTCTTGTTCTCTCCGTGGAGCTGTCAGATGCCCTTTTTGAAGTTATTTTTAGAGAGTGATCTTTGCAGCAGTTGCAGAGCTTACGTTGCAGAGAGGTGTAGGCAGCTCCTTGCTTCCATTGCTGTTACAGTAGGGCTTGTACAGTGGAGCTTCTGCTGAGGAGCTGTGGAAAATTGCTTGGAAGGCTTTGAGCCATGGTACCTGCAGCTTATCTCCTGCTCCAGCTGAGCAGGCTTCCCCTGTGCTTTACAAACCTGAATCCTGCTCAGCCATCCACATTAAGGATCCAGTCTTCTGCTTGGTCCTGACCTTGGCCATTCTTCTGCAGTTTTTCTTGCACATACAGGAAACTTGTGATATTGCTGGGGTGCTGCAGATACTCCTCCTACCTTAGTAAGCAAAGCCAAGCACTGCCCAGTGGGAGCTGTGAGACTACATGCTGTGAGTGCTGGGGCTGGCTGTAGTTCTCTGCAGTCCCCAAGAGCAGGTGGGAGCCCCTGTTGTGGAGGCATTTGTGCTGGAAGATGTCCTTGTGATAACATCTCATTTAAAGCTGTTGGAGAACTCCATCCAGTGCTCCCTTGTTTCCCCCTCTGCTCACTCATGTGCCACTGAGATTCAGGGGGAGGTAGAGCTGTAAAACATTGCAAACCTCCTAGAGGAGGTGCAGTCTGTGGGCTGAGCTTGTCCTGGACCTTTCTGGCTTTGTGTGCCTTGTGATGCCTTCAGCAAAATGTGAGTGCATGCCAAGCAGTCCGTGCTATAAATCCCAGGCTTTTCTGATTGTGTGTGGAGCTGCAGCAGCGTTTCCCATCTCAGCTCTGGCACCAGGCTGAGGCTGTGCTGGGAGCAGCTCCTTGGGAGGCAGGGCAGGGTGGATCTGCTGATTGGTTTCTATATCTGCACCTCTCTGCACACAGGGGTGCTACCAGATGGCTCCCTGGGGAGGCTGAGGTCCCCTCCCATCTGCTGATGCTTCCCAGCCCCTTCACAGTAAGAGTGTGTTGCCCACCACAGCCTCTTGCTGATGCAGAAATAGGTGCAGCACCCACAAAAGGGGCATAAAGTGATTGCTCATCCCCCAAGGTTTCTCTGCTTGTAACTTCAGGGGGTCCTCTTTGGGATGGACTCAAAAAGAGAAAAGCTTTGTCACTCTCTGCAAGAGGCAGGCTGCTGGTGGGAGCAGGGACTGTTGGGTCATATCTGGCCTGCAGGACTGGTCCTAAAAATGTCCCTGTGTGCTGTTGGTGGACATGGAAGTTCACCAGCTGTGTCCTCGGATGGCTTGGTCAGGCTCAGACTGCAAGTGCTGCACTGAGTTAATGGACAGTGGTCAGTGCCACAGGAGAGTCTCCAAATCCATGTCATGCCCCTGCAGCTGTGCAGATCAGGTCACCCTGAGAGAGATTCCTTGAGGCCTGGAGGAAGGACAGGGACAGGATTGATGGCCTGAGTTTCCCATGTTGAGAAGGTGGTGAATGCACCTTTGGAGCTGTTTTCTGTTGGCTCCCTAAGTATTTTTTTTGGCCAGGAAGGGAATTCCTGCAGCCACAGTGGGGTCCTGGTCTGCCTGCCTGTGGCGGGTTGCCTGCTGGGGCTGTCTTAAGGGAATTTCTTTGAGGGTTGGTGCCGTTTCACCACATCTTTCCTGTGTGTCAGCACCCTAGGAGGGATTCTTCTGCCCTCACAAAATGACTCTGAAGGAGCTACCTATCTCCTGGGAAAACAGATAATCCCACACAGAAACATTTTTAAACATTTTTCTCAGCTCACCTTTGCCCAAGCTGCATTTGCTCTTTCTCACCTAAAAACCTTGATGCCAGAGCGGGTGTCCTGTTGTGTTGGTTATGACTTTAGTCTTCACATGTGCCACCAGTGTTCTGTGGAGTGTGGGAAGGAGGGAGGATTGCTTGGAGACAGAAGAGTGAAGTGGACCCTGGTGGACCGCTGGGCATGTGGCTGTCTGTCTCATACAGCACCCTCAAGCTCCTGCCAGGGCTCTGGGGAAACTGGGGATACTGGTTTGGTTCCTGCAGCCCCGTCAGGACCTACATCACAGAGCATGCGCCCCTGCCTCAGCCTCTTCAGCACAAAGTCCAGGCTCTTGGCTTGGAACCACCTTTATCAGCAGTTTCTGGTAGGTGCCAGGCTGTGGAGCAGGGAGCAGGATGGCTCCATTCTGTCGACCTGGCTGCTGGGTAAGGAGGGGATGCTGTGTCAGGGACAGTGTGCCAGAGCTGAGGACTCTGCATTCCTGCTGGGAGCCTGGGCTGCCCTCTGAGGCTGTCCCAGCTGCTGCTGGAGCCCTTGTCTGCATTGCACATGAGTGGTACACCTGGAGCAGACATTACAGCATTCTTGCTATATGTACAGATATTTCTCCAGTAATGCCAGGTCTCTGCTCAGCACTGCAGATATAGTCCCTCTCTTCATTTACCTTGCCTAAAATTTCATTAGAATTTCCATTGGATGCAAGGAAAGGCAGAAAACCAGTTGCTGGGTGTTTGATTTCATTTTCCCAGATAAGGTAGTAGATATGTCTCCTTGGCTGAGTTCAGTGGTCCTACATCAGATGTCCCTGTTGAGGTGGAAGGACATTTAGCTATGGATCTACTGTCACTCTGACTGTCTGGTTCTGGTGCAAGGCTAAGAGGCATTTGCTCACCTGGATGCCCCTGTGAGCCTCCCACCCCAGGGCTCTATGTCCCAGCCAGCTGGAAGGCACGAGGTGTCTGCACAGCTTTGCCCTTGGTGTTTGTCAGGTGCATTTGGGAGTGAGTGTCCAAAGCCAGGGAATGCTCTGGCTGTGGCACAGCCTCGGGAAGGGTTTGGCTGTGATAGCTGCTGTGGGTGCTCCCACCTGTACCTCATCCTCTTGGTTGCTAAGGAATAATCTCCTCGTGGCTGGGCAACCCCTTGCCTGGACAAATGATCAGGTTCTGGCTGCAGGCAGCAGATCAAAACTCAAGACCTGCTTTTCTCTTCTTGGCTGTGCCAGCATCTGCTCTGTGGCCGCAGGCAGAGCTGCTCCTTGCTTCCCTGCCCGCTGTCCCCGTGCCAGCCTCACACCACTAAAGCCCTGGCTCCTGCTGCAGCTGTTTTGTCTGTCCCCTCACACAGAGAGGCCCTGTTTCTCAGGAGGTGCTCAGGCACTGCTAGTGCAGCTGAAATTACTTACTGCCACCAAACAGATGCAGAGGGAGAGTTGTGAGACACCCAGAGGTCTGAGACATCTGTCAGCAGCTTTTAAAGGCTCGGCTGTGAACCAAGGCAGTATCCAGTGTCCCCCACTGCTCGTGCTGAGCTCCTGCGTGGGATGAGCAGCACTCACTTGCTCTCCACTTCCCAGGCTGATGCCGTGAGGTTTTCCTGCAAGGGGTCTTGTCTCTTCTCAGCTGAAGGCCACAAGATGTGTTGCTGGTGCCCTTGGTTATGTTGCTGTGCCCTGGAGGGTGCCAGGCGTGCATGGCCTCTGCTAGCCATGATCTTGGCTCAGCAAATGCTGTGTCTGGCCATGTGTCCACCAGCACAGTCCTACCCTCTCCATCTCCTAGTATGGTCTCCACCATGAATTGCTGGATCTCTGCTCCATCCATGCTCACAGCTTCCCTGCCTGCTGGACTGCAGCCCTTTGCTTTATGTTTTGTGTTCCACAGCACTCTGCAAATGCTAATTAGTCTTCTCAGCACCTCAGCAAGATAAGGGATCCCTGTTCATATCTTGCAGATAAGGAAAGCAGCAGAACTTGTTTCAAACAATCTCCTCCCTCCCCCGCAGAGATGATGAAGTCTGTGGCACCTGCCCCTGCAGCCTGTGCCCCTCGTCCTCTTTCACTGCTGCTTGTGAGGCCCCTCTCTTTGACAGGTTCCCAAAAAAAAAAAGCACAAGAATATCTATGGTCTTGAGGGCTCCGGAGGTGAAGCAGCTGGAGGAAAGGGCTGGATGCCATTGCTGTGAGCGCTGGGGCTGTGCTGTGCAGGGAGCAGGCACCTGGGTGGGATCCTTGCAGGGAGAGGAGCTGTCCCTGCTGTCCCCCAGCCCCGGAGATCAGCCTGATCAGCTGTGCCAGTTCCATCAGTGCTGTTGGAGCAGGCTGGGTGCTCTGTGTCTGTGGAAAACTGGGCTGGCTGTGGGTTTGTGCTGTAGCTCCTGGTGCCTTTTGAAGCTATATTTAGTTGGTGACATCTGTGGGTGTTGAGTGGAGGATTTTGGGGGCTGTTTTGAAAGCGCTGGCTCTTCCTACACTAGCAGGGAGGTTTAAAAGCCCTGTGGCAAGCTTTGTGCCTGTGCAGCCAGGATTCTCAATGAAGTGCACATGGAATGAATGAGGGACACGTGGGACTGCTGCTGCTCATGAAGGGAGGCACTGCCGGTGGGTTGGGGAGGTGCTGGGGGAAAAGGGGAGGGTTCAGGGATCCAGCTGAGAGCTTGGACTCTTCTGGATTTGAAATCCCCATGCAGGAGCCATAGAGATGGGAACTGGGGAAGGAGAGTGCACATGGCTCTGTCCTGCCATGTCTGACTGTGCTTTATTGACACTTCAAAGCCTCCAGCTCTGAGCAAGGCCAGGATGAATCACTGGTTTCGAGGCTCAGAAGGGGACCGGTTTTGATCATCCAGGCAAAGTTGTCCAGCCTTGTGAAGGAGATCAAAGGCAGCTTTGAGCAGAGCTGAATAGGCTACTCAGGGTGTTTCCCGGGGCATCCCCAGATAGCCTCACCTCCTACCCCAGTCAGGGCTGCTTTTCCTCTAAACAAAGCCAGTGAGTCAGCAGAAATCCTTGCTGCAGGAGCCTGGCACCTGGCACAGGCTGCTGGGCTCTCCTCCCCCTGTGGAGCACCAGCATCCTGGAGGAGACCCTCATCCCTGTGGGGCTGGTTTGTGTTGGGCAGAGTTGTGCTGCTCTGTTGCTCAGACTCTGTGCCCTGTGTGAGCCTGATCAGAGACCTTGCAGCCAGACCAGAGGGACAAAGCAAGGTGAATTCTTGTTTCTGCTTGTGAGAAGGTGGTGTGTGAGCTGGAGCCAAGCTGGGCCATGATGAGGTTGAGAACTTGACTTGCTGTGAAGTCTGTGGTAGTGTGAACCCCAACAGCCTCACTCTGATGTGTTAAAACACCCCACAGGTGCTTCAGTGCCTAAATTCAGTAGCAGATTAGGAGCTTGATGTGTCTGGCTCATTCTCTCTGTACATTTCCTCTCTTGAACTTACTGTGCTTGCTGGGATGGGATGCCTGACTTCAAACCAGGATTCAGCAGCCACGGACTTTTGCATCTCTCTGTCAGAGCCCTGCTCTGCTCCCTGGGGAGCAGTGGCCTCACGGTGCTGTGATGGGTCTTGGCTTTTCAAGGGCACGATTGTTTTGCTGTTCTGTGCTTTGCAGCATGAGCTGAGCTCCTTGCCCCTCTGCTCCCTGGCTGGGGAGGGCAGAGCTAAGGCAGGGACTGCCATGCTGCAGCAGGATGGGTTAAAAGTCCATCTCTGGGCCACCTGGATTGGTCAGGAGTTTTCTGATCTTCATGGGGCAGTTCTGAGACTCAAGTCAGGAGCTGGCTATGTTTTCTGTTTACCTTTTCCTGATAGCCCTCCTTTGCTCAAGGGGGAGCTGCTTTGCTTCCTACCCACTTCTCTCCAGAGCCAACACTCCCACTCACAGCCCTCAGCTGTGTTTTAACATTTTGTTGTCCTTCTCTTGCAGAACTTACAACTCCAGCGAAAGTGGTGAGGGCTGCCAACCCGAGACAGAGGAAAGGAAGCAAGGTAAGGCTGTGCCTGCTCTCCTCTCGCTGGCCCCCAGTTTCTGGTGCAGTTGTCAGTGCTGCATGAGCCTCTCGAGGGTCTGGGGAGCAGAGCTCTCCTTTCACAAGCTTGGTTGTGGAGAGGCTGATGTGCTGGCCCTGTTCTCTATCTCCCCTTCAGCATTTTAGGGTCTTGCATGCTGCTGTGACTGGTTTTCTGCCCAGCTAGGTCAGGGGAGACCTTATTATTTCCCCTCTAACAGGGAGGCACCTGGAGGAGTCCTGGATGTGGAAAACCTCTCATCCGCTGTGAGGACACCCCAAATTCCTTGTGGGCCCAGCCCGTGCCCAGCCCTGCAGTGCAGGCAGGGTGTGACAGTGGTGTGTCTGCAGCTCTGTCCTTCCTTGTGCAGTCTGTTCCTCCCTGGCACACAGAGAGCCAGGGAAATGGATGTCAGACAAAGCAACTCCTCTGGAGGAACCAGGGCAATTTGTTCCAGGGAATGGGTGATGATGGAGGGACAGTTTATTCTGGGGCACAGCTGGGGACAGGAGCTGTTGGTGTTGGCTCCCAGCAGCCAGTAGAGATGTATCTGCAACTTGATAGGACTTTACTTCTCTGTTCCATTTTGGAGAGAGGAAGGCCCTGGGATGGATGGTGCTCCTCTCTGTGAAACAGGCATGGCCCTGCACTGGAATTGGTTTTCCCAGGAAACTTGCCTCCTGGGCAGAGGAGCATGGCACCTGCATGTAAAGATGCAATCTCCTGAGGGATAAAAAACTCCTTTGATTCCAAATTAATTCAGAAATAGCAATCTCACAAGGGCAAGGAGGAGTTTCTGTGCCCAGATGAACTCGGTGACCAGCTGTGATTCTTTTGGTGCCTGGGCAGCTGTTTGGCTTCTTTCCTGTGTTCTGCAGGTCCTCTGAAACCCGAAAGAGATAGAAGTGATGGTAGTGAGCAGGTCATTTATTCAGCAGAGAAGTCATTGATGTTCCCCTGTGTGCCCATGGGGTGACTGGAATGAGGGAGTTCCCTTCACCTGCTTGAATTTTCTCAGCCACTCTGAAACCATGCCCTCGCTTTGTTGGCAGCACATGGTGGTTCTAGTTGGGCACTTGACTGGGGCTGTGCCTGGCTGTGGTTGCCACTAGCTGGAAGAGCTTCTTCAGTGGAATGCAGTTGCATCAGGTGTATTTAGAGTGCCATAAGCTGAGTGCTTTCCCTGTCCAAGGGATGGTGCCTGTAATTGAGTGAATTATCCTGGGCAGCTTCCTGCCAAACGCTGCTGCTGCTAGGGCAGAATATTTAGTGAGAGGCTGGGACCTTGCAGGACAATGTCTGATGGACGTAAATTTGGCTGCAGCTATTTGGAATTAGTTCAGGGTTCCTGCTTTGGTGGGGAGAGGGGTGGTATATGTGCAGTGTGGGTGTCCCCCTCCAGCCTCCTGGTTTTGGGACAGCAATGGGTGGAAAGTGTTCTTCCTGCTGCAGGGAACACCTGCAGCTTCGTGCACTAACAGGACCTTTCTCTTTGGAACAAGGTTGGCGATTTTGGTGATGCCACAAATTGGCCAACACCTGGAGAAATAGCCCACAAGAGCGTCCAGGTGAGAACACAGAACCATTGTGATGGGCAGGATGTGGCCCTTGCAGACCTCCCTATCCCTCTGGAAGCACTGGCTGAGCCAGGTCATTTGGGGTGCTGAGTGTCAGTTCGGAGGCAGCCAGGAATAGTGTGCAGGGAATTTCCTTTTAGGGCTGCCTCCCTCCCTCAGTGCTATTCTGGGAAGCTGGAGCCCATTCTAAACCCTGGGCTGGCTGAAGCAGGTAGGCCAGCTCCCAGACCTGCTCTCCTCGGGGCTGCTCTGTGCAGGAAGGGACCAGGCCAAAGTCAGGAGCTCCACAGGAGGAACTGAAAATGCATGAGAAATGTTTGGTGTGCTGAAGGGGGGCTCAGCCCTTCCTCCCTGCTGAGGACATGGGTGTCATTGAAACCTTTCTATTTTTGGATGCTGCTCTGCTAGCTCCTGCCTGTCTGTCATGGCAAGGTGGTCACTCGCCCTTTTGTCACTGAGGCAGTCTGGTCCTTTACAGGACAAACCCATCCATGAGCACGAGGTCTCCCTGTCAGCCCATCTTGGTGTCTCAATGAGCCCTTGCCCTGCTCAGCCATGGGCCCTTCCCTAGGAGCAGGACAGCTCTGGGAGGTTCAGAGCAGGGATGCACCCAGCCTAGGGCAGAGTCTTCCTGTTCAGCTGGGACAGCTGGGCTCTGCCTCCAGCTCCTCACTATTCCCACCTCTCACATTTTGCTGCACTGGTGTGTCTCCAGCAGCCACACAAAGCACCGTCCCTTCGGAAGCTGCCTGTCAAGAAAGACATGAAAGAGCAGGAAAAGGGGGATGGGAGTGATGGCAAAGAGAGCCTGAAAACCAAATCGGATGAGTCTGGCGAGGAGAAGAATGGTGATGATGACAACCAGAAGTCAGCCCAGAAGAAAAAAGGTAAGGCAGGAGCTGGTGGGGATAGTCCCCCAGGCTCAGCTTGTCCTCCCCTTTCCAGCCCTCAGACAGCTGGAAGCGTCTTCTGCCTTCCCTGGGAGCCTTGCTGCAGGACATGATCCCAGTGCAGGGACAGCTGTGGGAAAAGGTGTTGGCAGGCTTCAGGTGTCATTTTGGTGGGGGCAGGGCAGGAGCCTGCCTTCCTGTGTGTTCCACAGTGTCACAGAACAGCCCCTCACCTTGGGCTGCATCAGTTGTGGTTGACACATGGGCTTAGTCTGGCCTGAGCCTGGGCAGGCAGAAAGGGGCAGAGGAAGGACAAGTGCTGTGACAGTTGCCACAGGCAAGTTCTGACTCATGTCCCTCCTTGTCTCAGAGTCCTGGTCAGAGCTTTTCTGCATGCAGTGAGGCCTGGAGGGATGTCAGAGGACAGGGTCCGTCCAAAAGGCCCTGCTGCTTTCTCCCCTCCATGTGTGGGGGCTATGGGGGAGGAAGCAGATGCACTCTCAACCTGTGTCACACCCAAACCCTGTCCTTTTGCAGGCAACAAACACAAGTGGGTCCCTCTGCAGATAGACATGAAGTCAGAGGTGCCTAGGGACAAAACGGCCTCTCGGAACAACCGGCAGAACGAGCAGCACAGGCACCCCTCCAACAACCGCAGCGAGCTCAAAGGTGGGGGCTCGGGCTGGGGAGCCGCTCCTGGCCCGGCCCGGGGCAGAGCAAGCCCTGGTGCCCAGCTGCCCTGCATTCAGAGGGCTCTGCAAGCTCCCTGCGAGCAGTGGGCTTGCTCCAGGGAGGTGCTGTCATGCCCTAACTCCCCTCCTGCCTCTCCTTCCCCCTGCTGCAGGCTGGCACCCCGACAACAAGCACGAGCGCAGCTGGCAGGACCACGACGAGACCTCCAGCGTGAAGAGCGAGGGAGGAGCCGTGCGAGGAACCTTCCGGGGCCGAGGCCGTGGCCGGGGCAGGGGCCGTGGCCGTGGCAGAGGAGGTGATCACCGTGTGTGTGCTCGTGTGGCTGCAGGGAGAGTGACACAGCAGGCAGAGCTCTGTGTCTGTGTGCCTGAGAGATCTGGGGCTCTAAAGTGGGCTGGGGAGGACAGAGCACTCCAGAGATACAGGGGAATATTGTGGCAGGTCATTCCAGCTGGTAAGTTGATCTGCTGTTAACAAAGCAAGTAATTCATACTAGTATTTTCATAAAAGCAGATGTCTTTTTGCTACTCAGGCCAAGCTCATTTTCATGTTTTCTGCCTGTTGCAATAGCTCTGTGAGCAGGAATTGAAGCATGTTGATAGTCTGTGAGGACTTTATGCCATTTGAGAGTCAAGCAGGGGTCATGGCTTGGGTGAGAAAGAGCACCTGCCCTGGCATTTGACTGGGCAGTGTCTGTGCTAACACTATGCAGCTTCAGTGTAGGACCTTCATGTGTCAGCTGGGCTGCCCAGTTACCCTTGGGTAAGAGGGCTCCTGGCCTCTTCTATGGCACAGGCAGAGAGCAGGATGAGGGATGTGGGTGCTCCACTGATGGCTTCCAAGGGGTCCCCAGGAAGAGGGAAGTATTTGTGCAGGAGTCCACCCCAGTCTGGCAGGGTGCAGACCCCAGGGGCTCTGTGCTGACCCTGGTGTCCCCCAGGGCACTTTGACTACCAATATGGATACCGGAAATTCGAGGGCTCGGACGGCTCCCGCACCCAGAAGTACGCCAGCAACATCACCTACTACTTCGACAACATCAGCAGTGCCGAGCTCTACAGCGTGGACCAGGAGCTGCTCAAGGACTACATCAAGAGGCAGATGTGAGCACCACCTCCTGTCCTTGTTGGGTGGTGGGGACTGTGCAGCCAATCCCAAGGGAAGGGTTGGAGCTGAGCCATTGACTGTGCTTTGCTTCCAGCACCAGGCATGTCTGTGCTCCCCAGGCTTGCTCCCCTCAGTGTGTGTGTGTGGGGGTTATTTCCTTGGGGGTGCCCAGAGAACGGTGGTTTGGGGCTTCCTCTCACTGGCACGTTGTCCATGCAGAGAATATTACTTCAGCGTGGACAACCTGGAGCGGGACTTCTTCCTGCGCCGCAAGATGGACTCGGACGGCTTCCTGCCCATCACGCTGATCGCCAGCTTCCACCGCGTGCAGGCGCTGACCACCGACATCAGCCTCATCATCAAGGTGAGGGCAAGGAGAGGTGACCTTTCCTCCTTGTTCTGCTTCTCATCGCCCCTGTGCAATGCCTGCTCACTCTGGATGAGGTGCAGGTGGAGCCTTCCCTTGTCCTTGACTTGCTCCTGCCTCCTATTAGTCCTCCCAGGGAGGAATGGCTTGGGCTGACCCCCCTCAGTATGCCAAAGCAAGACCCTAAGTTAACCAAATACTGCTTGGTTCCAGGCTCTGAAGGACAGCAAGGTGGTGGAAATCGTAGATGAGAAGATAAGGAGAAAAGAGCAGCCAGAAAAATGGGCTCTGCCTGGCCCTCCTATGGCAGACTACACACAGACAGACTTCTCACAGTTCATCAATTGCCCTGAGTTTGTGCCCCGGCAGAGCTTCCAGAAAGAGACTGGTGAGCACTGGGGGAATGTGGAGGGAGGTTTGGGACTGCAGCACAACTGAGACTCTGAGAGTCAGAAGTGTTCCTAGGGCAGGGCTCTGCCAGTGGCTTTCTGCTTGGTGGTGGGAGCTGGTGTGGGCTCTGTCCTTGGAGAGAGAGGACTTGCTGCTGCCTTCAGACATGGGGTGATGTGAGAGCCTGCATGTAGCTTGTCCTCCGTTAGGGCTGAAGGGATTCAGAGAGAGTCAGTCCTGCTGAAAGTTTCTTGGCATGCCTGGAAATAGTCTACAGCTGCTGAGCAGAGGATGCTTGTGAATCCTTGTGAGGAGATACTGGGCACAAAGTGGGCAGCAGATGTGAAGCCATCAACCAAGTGCTGCAGAAGGGTCTTCTGTCCTTCATGGGCTTCCCATGCTCTTGTCACCTCATCCCACAGGGGCTGGCAGGAGCCCAGGGCTGGGCCTGAGAGCCCACATGAAGGATCCTGGTTCTTCGTAATAGTTTTGACAGAAGATCTGGGTCCAGACTCTCCTGGAAAGGTTTCCCAGAGAGCAGCGGAGCACCTTTAGGGCTTTGTGTGTCTGGGATACTGTCACCTGCAAAGCTGTGTGGCCACCCCTGCCATCATAGCTTTAACTGGAGATTCCCACTCTAGCACTTGTGGACACTGTGCTGGTTAACTGTGGTCACTGTATGCCAGTTAGTCCTGCAGGCTGTGCCATGGTGCCAGCATGGTTGGGTAATTTGTAACTGCACCCCTGGGTTCCCTCCCTCCCTCTAAAGCAGTTTGTGGCTTTTGTTGGTTCCAGAGTCTGCTCCAGGCTCCCCACGTGCTGCCAGCCCAGTCCCCACCAAAACAGAGGAGGTCAGTAACCTGAAGACAATGCCCAAGGGCCTGTCTACAAGTCTGCCAGACTTGGATTCAGAGACCTGGATTGAAGTGAAGAAGAGACCCCGCCCTTCCCCAGCCAGGCCCAAGGTAAGTGATGTAGGAGCTGTTGGACTGGGAGTCTCCCAGTGACTGGGGTGACTTGGATCATACATGGGCAGCTTCAGTCAAGTAGGGTCTGTTGGGAGTGATGTCCCAGTCTCTCCTGTGTCCATCTGAGCCCCTTTGGAGCTGCTCCTCAGTGGTGTAAATGATGTGTTCTCCCCAGATGGGCTGGGGTAAAGAAATAAGGGGCAAGAGCTGGGTCTTGTCTCGCTGTGTGGTCTTTACCCTGTGTCACCCTTGCTCCCCTACCTGTAGAAACCAGAGGAGTCAAAGACACCACAGCAGCAGAAGCAAAAGGACCAAGATGAACCCGAGGAGCTCGACTTCCTCTTCGACGAGGAGATGGAGCAGATGGATGGCCGCAAGAACACCTTCACCGACTGGTCAGACGAGGACTCGGATTACGAGATCGACGACCGCGACGTGAACAAGATCCTCATCGTGACGCAGACCCCTCCGTACCTGCGCCGCCATCCCGGCGGGGACCGGACTGGCAACCACACCTCCAGGGCTAAAATGAGCTCGGAGCTGGCCAAGGTGATCAACGATGGGCTGTACTACTATGAGCAGGACCTGTGGACAGAGCAGTTTGAGCCAGAGTATTCTCAGATCAAGGTGAGAGCGGCTGATCCGAGGATGGGAGGGATCCGTGTGGCCTGTGGGGAGCCTTGTGTGCAGCAGTTGGGCTGGGGTGAAAAGGGCAGTGCAGTGGGTTACAGCCTCCTCGTGGGGAAGAGCTAAGCTGGGATTAGTCCTCTTGCAGTGTTTGGGATTCTTGGCTCCCAGCATCGTGTTTGTCCATACCAGGGATAAACACAGCGCTGTTACCAGACGTGAGGCTACAGCCACGTAAACAAAGTGCCAGTAGTGAGGTGACCTGGAACATGGGGCCCATTGTTCAGCTGACTGCCAGGATCTCAGCTGGCAGGGCCAGGTCTGTGAGGGGAACTGGGCGTCTCTGCACTGCCCATAGTGCCCTGTGCTTTGGGCACAGACTGTTGGAGACTACGTGTGTTGGGGACGGGTTCATAGATGGCTGGGCTGCACTTGGCCTGTGCTCTTCATTTTGGTGTCAGTTTGCATAGACATGGGCTTTTTATAGAAAGCCCATCTGCTGTTTTGAAATGTTTGGGTCCTAACTTGGTGACTCTCACTTTTGGGTACTTGCCTAGACTCATTCAGTGACAGAAATCATGGCTGTGAGGTGGGATGACTTATTGGAGCTCCCAGCTGGGCTCAGTGCTTCCAAGTTTGATACCCGGCCCATTGCTGAAGCAGTGCTGCTGTCTAGGGTAACAGAATTGGAGGGTGACAGGGACAATGTGTGTTGGGATGTGGATCCTTCAGATCCATGGGAGTGCTGTGCCTGGTTCCAGCATGGCTGTGAGGATGTGGGGAGGGGTGCTCTAGCGACACAGGAGGGTGGCAGGGGGTCCTGGCCAAAAATGGGTCACTGAGCTCATGTTGAGCTTTACTGCACTGGCTCTGACCTGGCTGGTAAAAGCCTGAAAGAAGCAGGTGCTGGTTAGTGAAGCTGCCTGTGGGATCCCTGAAAGCTTGGCAGCATTGGTGGCTCAGATGTGGCCTGTGCAATGCCCAGTGTTCTGTCTGCTGCATCTCCCCTTTCTACCCCTGTGCAGCCAGTGCCCTCTGGGCACCCGGGCCCTTTGACTGCCCTTGGGGCCCAGTGTTGTGTCTGTTGCTCAGGCAGAGCCATGGTTGTGAGTAGTTTCTTCACCATCTTCCTCCTCCAATGCAGCAAGAGGTGGAGAACTTCAAGAAGGTGAATATGATCAGCAGGGAGCAGTTTGACACCCTGACCCCAGAGCCCCCCGTGGATCCAAACCAGGAAGTCCCTCCTGGTCCCCCCAGGTTCCAGCAAGGTAAGAGATGGGGCATGAATGATGGGTTTCTCATGCTGACAGGTTCATGGAGGCTGGATAGCAGTTGGGGAGAAGGAACTGGGGCCACAAGTGTGATGGATTATCTAGTTCACAGAATATACCGAGTTGCATCTTTCCCAGATTAATGCTCCCAGCTGAATGCTGTAGGGCTCTGGAAGAGGAGCCCAAAAGCAGGGGTGTCCCAGTGTGGTGAGGAAACCGTGGCAGACTTGGGTGTAGTTCCTGGGATTTGGCTTTCCTCTTGGAGCCTCTCCGAGTACTTGGAAGGCAGCTGCCTACTGGACATCGTTTTCCTGTGTGACACCAGGGCTGCGTCCTTGGGGAGAGGGATTTGTTGCTGCTGTTAACCACTAGGAAGCAGATACCTTGTGGGGAGCTCTTTGCATCTGCTGCTTGCATTTGGGCTTTCTGGCCAAACTGGAATTCAGGCTGCTCGTGTGGGAGAGCTGGGATGCGTCCCTGCATTTCTGCCCCTGCTGCTTCCCATCTGCTGCTGGTGGTGACGCTCGGTGCCCGGAGCCCAGCGTGACACGGGGGGGTTTTCTTTTTCTTCCCTGCAGTACCTACAGATGCTTTGGCCAACAAGCTCTTCGGAGTCCCTGAGCCCTCCACCATCGCCCGCTCTCTGCCCACGACCGTCCCAGAATCGCCCAACTACCGCAACGCCAGGACCCCCCGCACGCCGCGCACGCCGCAGCTCAAGGACCCGACGCAGACGCCCCGGTTCTACCCAGTGGTGAAAGAGGGCAGGACGATAGATGCCAAGGTGGGAGCAGGCTGGGCTGGGGGACGGGAGCTGGGGCTCCCAGCTGGGGCCTGAGGAGGAGGGGAACACATCCGTGATGTGCCGTGTCTTGCAGACTCCGCGCAAGAGGAAGACGAGGCACAGTTCGAACCCTCCGATGGAGTGCCACGTGGGCTGGGTGATGGACTCCAGGGAGCACAGGCCCCGGACTGCCTCCATCAGGTACCAGAGACAGGCATGCAGGAGGCAGAAATGGGAGAGGGAAGGAGTGTGGGAAGGAAGGGGAAAGCAGCATCTGGTCTTGCAGGGGAGGTCTCCTGTTAGGTGACTGCAGAAAGGACAGGAGTCAAACCTGCCCTTCCTGGAAAGGCTTGGGGGAAATCTGTGGCCTTGGAGAGTAGCAAGATGAGACTTGATTAGAAACATGGGTCACCTTCCTAGTAGACTGCTCCATGGCTCATGTCCCAAACCCAGCATAGTGACAGGGCAAGGGTGGGACCAACAGACAGGTGGGGTAGAGTGTGACACCCCCCCCCCCCTCTCCTGGGTGATGCCAAGGAAGGGTGCTGACAGGAGTCTCTCACACCCAGCTCCAGCCCCTCGGAAGGGACCCCGGCCGTCGGGAGCTATGGCTGCACCCCGCAGTCCCTGCCCAAGTTCCAGCATCCCTCGCACGAGCTGCTCAAGGAGAACGGCTTCACACAACACGTCTACCACAAGTACCGGCGGCGCTGCCTTAACGGTAGGGACCCTGCACTGAGGGGTGGCACAGGGTGTCTGCTGGGGACAGGAGCATGGCAGGGATGGACACAGACAGGGTTCTACAGGACAGCCCTGCTGGTAGCTGCTGTATCCCCATGGTTTGTGGGGAGCATGGGCTGTGCTCATGGTGTCCTCTGCTGGGGCTGGGTGTCATCACAGGGCTCTCCTGCACGTGAGCCCCTGGCTCCCTGGGGCAGGATTGGCTTTGTAATTATTCCCTCTTCCCCAAACAGAGCGAAAACGACTGGGCATTGGTCAGTCCCAGGAGATGAACACGCTTTTCCGCTTCTGGTCCTTCTTCCTCCGAGATCACTTCAACAAGAAAATGTATGAGGAGTTCAAGCAACTTGCTGTGGAGGATGGGAAGGAGGGATACAGGTAAGAGGAAAGTGATAAGAGTATGGGCCTTTTCTAAGGGTTTGGCCTTTTGCAGGGCTCACAGCAAATTAAGGCAGTGCCTCTGTCTTGCTTGAAGGTGGGTGTGGGGTTGTTCTATCTCCTGCTGCTGCCCTGTGTTGTGTGCAGCAGTGTCTGAGCTGCATGTGCTGCTCCCTTCCCAGGTACGGTCTGGAGTGCCTTTTCAGATACTACAGCTACGGGCTGGAGAAGAAATTCCGGCCAGACATATTTAAGGACTTCCAAGAAGAGACCATCAAGGATTATGAAGCTGGTAGGTGCCTCCTTTGGCTCCCTGGGGTTGGCATGGATATAGCTCAGCTGCATGGTCCTTCTGAGCCTCTGTACTCATCATTTTGATGAAACCACCTAGTGCTGTAGGTAGAGGACTGGGATGTCCTGTTGCTCATTTCACAGGAGAGGGTTGACTATCACCATCGTAAAGATTACTGGGGCTTGGAGGAGGGCAGTGGGAGGCTGCAGTTTTGCCAGAGCATTCCTGTAGAGGCACCATTTCCTGTGGGATTTCTCAGTGCCCTGCAGTGGCTGAGCCTTGTCACCACCAAGCCAGCTGAGCCTGGGGACATCCCAAGTTGGGGCTGCCCAGGACTGATGTAGGTTGCTTCCCTCCAGGTGTCCCATTTTGCCTAGGCTGTGCCCACCAGCAGGACAATAGGGTTTGTGGGGAAGCCTGGAGGGAAAATGTCACGTTTGGTTTTTGTCTTGCTGACATCTGGATTTTTTTTTTTCCCCTCCAGGGCAGCTCTATGGGCTGGAAAAGTTCTGGGCCTTCTTAAAATATTCCAAAGCCAAAAATCTGGACATTAACAGCAAACTGCAAGAATACCTCAGCAAGTTCAAGCGCCTCGAGGACTTCCGAGTAGATGTGAGTAGACACAATTCCTGTGCCACACTGACGGCCCCTGCAGAGTCCTCCGAGGATGGAGGATTTTGGGGGTCCCCAGGTGGCAGGAGGGGGGGCAGTGACATCTACTGTCACTGCCAGTCATTGCAGCCAGGCCGGGAGCAAACTGCGGGATTGGAATGTGTGGGGTGAGGGAGCTGGGTGAGCCTGTCCTCCCTGGTGAGGTGAGGAAGGAGGAGGAAAGAGAGCTTTGATGGTTTGAGTGGTGCATTGTGTGGAGCTTTGGCTCCCAAACTTCTGGACTGTGCCTCTGTGTGGGAAGCAGGTGACAAGAGCAAGTTGTCACCACTGTGGTCAGTTTGTGGGAGTCAGTCAGTTTTTCTGTCCAATCTGGCAGCAGGAAATTTGGACAGGGAATCTGAGTGCTTGGAGTGAATGTGTGTGTTCCTTGTGGGCCAGGCTTGCAGGAAGGCTGTTTCCTGATCCTGGGGTGGGCACCTACATTTGCAGGAGTCTGTGCTGATACTGGGGTGCTTCTCTTCCAGCCACCCATGGGGGAAGAAGGTGGACACAAGAGATACCCTACGACGTCCGGGGGAGATAGCAGGAAGCGCTACCCATCCCAGTCTTCCAGCAAAACGGTCAGCCAGTGCCCATCCAGCCAAGCCCACACCTCACCCAGCCAGCCTGCACAAGAGGATGCCAAAAACCTGAGCCAGCAATCCCCTGCCCCATCAGCTGCAGAGTCGCAGACAGTGGGGAAGTAGAGAGGCTGCAGCGTCCGCTTCCTGCCGGGGGTGGGGTGGGTTGGTGGGGAATGGCTCAGAAGAGCAGACATGAGGGGGTGGGACAGGAAAGGAGCTGCAAGGTGGGTTCCCAGGAATAGGCTGCTTGGGAGAAACTTCAACGCACACGATTTTCTTCTCTTGTGGCTGGAAAGCAAAGACGATCTGCATCCAAAACACCGTTTTGCTATTATTACCCTGACCAGAGCCAGACCCGCTCCCAGCAGACCCAAGCTTTCCCTTCTCTCTCCTCCCGTGCACACACTCATGTCTTAGTGTCTCTTCAAAAGAAATGTGTTCTGGCTGGGTTGGAAAGGGGAGATTTTTTTATTATTATATATATATATCAAGTTTTAAATTATTGCTAGAAGTTCGTCTGGATTTACCAAAACAAGTCTGCTCTGTGTGGCCCCAACGAGTCCCCTCTGTGTCCCCCTCGGATCGCGGGGCAGCCGCTCAGGAAGCTCGGAGGAGCGAGGTTCCCCAGTGGGGGACCGAAGCCACAGCGTGTGACGATGCTGCGGAGCCTCTGATCTCCATGACCCGGCTGGCGTCTCCCATCCCACGTGCGGCGGTGCCTCTCCAACACCGACCTCTGACAGGAGCATCGCCCTGTTCGTTCTCCCGCTCCCTTCTCCCCAGCGTCCTCACCTTCCCGGGGGTCTGGCTCTCCCTCTGTCCACCTCTCCCTTCTGTCACGGACAATTTGGAAGTCAACCAAAGGACCTTTGCCAAGGATAGGCTCGTTCTGACTCCTTCCTGCGAGGATGGCTGGTTGGGAGGCTGGCAGGCACCTGGACTCAAGCCTGTGTGGACGGTGCACCCGCTGCCCCAGGAATGCCCATCGCTTGCAAAGACAGGACTTTGCTGAAGGAGCTTTTCTCTTCCTTTTCCCTTGGAAAAAATGACATAACGAAAAAAAATCCCACAAACCCCTCTAAAACAACAGAAAAACTCTTTAAAAAAAAGACACATCCCCCTTTGCTTTCTTCCTTGGAAATATTACTGAAGAAAAAAAAAGAAAAAAAAAAACAAACAAAAAACCCCAAAAATACACAAAAAAAAGTTGCCTTATGGTGGAGCTGGAGCGGGGAGGCTTGTTGGCATCCTGCACCCTGGGGTGCACTGGGCTCGGCTCCCCCCAGGCCCAGAGACTCCTCACGGCATTGCTGCCGAGCTGATCTTCCCTGCGGCCTTTCCTCTGCCCCCGCAGCTCGCTTGGAGCCTCCTGGGCAGGGGCCGAGTCACAGCCCAGGCTCGGTGTCACGCCGTAGTCGCAGCCCTGTGTTGGTTCTGTGGCAGCCTTGTCCCCACCACAGCGGCTGTTCTGTCGTGGCCTTGCTCGCACCCCCAGCCCTCCCTGGGCAGGAGGTGGCTCTGCTCCTGTCTGTGCTTCCAGCTGGCTGGGGAGTGAGCAGGGGGATTGTCACAGCAGATGGGGGGCTGCTCCTGGCTGGGAGCGAGGGCTGCTTCTGCTGTAGCCTGACAGGGAGTGAGGCAGCCCTGGGAAAGCTGTCCACAGCAGTCACTGGCTCAGGGCTGCTGGTGGGACTTGTGCAGGGGTGAGCAGGAGCTGCCTGGCACAGGAGAGCTCTTGTCTGGGTTTCCTTGTGTGTTGTGTTGTGGCAGGCACCTGCATGGAGTCTCCCACTCAGGGCTCAGTCCCTGTGCATTTCCAAGGGCCAAGTTGACACCGTGTGTAGCTCCTTACTCAGCTGAGGCAGGGGTTGACTGCAGAGCTGCTGTGGCATTTACTTGATTCATCCTTACACCCAGCACTAGGTGGACTTTGGCGGGCAAACCCTCCCCAGGCTGTGAGCTAGGTCCTTTGTGAGGGGCATGTGTCAGGTGTGAGATCTCTGAGATGTTCAGTGCTACCTCTGGAGGTGCTCCAGAGGTAGCACTGGGAAGCTGTGTTCCTTTCCAGTCAGACCTGCTTGCCTTGCTGCCACCATGCTCCTTCTGCTGGATCCCTGAGATACCAGGCTTGGCTGTGGCTCTGTCCCTGTGAGCTCCAGATCTGTCCTCCTGTGTGCAGTGGGCACGTGATGCACCGCTCAAAGGGAGCAGCTCCTTGGGTTGCCCTTTCTCCCAAGTCACAAGCTGGTACTGAACAGTGTTTTCCCAAGGGATCCAGCTGATCCAGAGCTGGGAGGAGTCATCTCTCCAGGGCTGTCCCTGTGTGGCTGCAGGGTGGGTGGGAGCAGCCAGGAACTGAGAGCAGGAGCAAGAGGGGAAGCATGGCTGAGCTGTCCATCAGCAGTGGCTGTGGGTGCTTGTGGGGTTCTGGCTGAGGCCATCACGTCCCAAAGTGACCCTGCCTCCAGGATGCCACCTTTGTGGGGCAGGTGGGCTGGTCCGACTGGAGAGGCTTCATGAATTGCTGCTAGAATCGAAAGCACAGCTGGGTTTGAGAGGCTGGGGAGCTGTTGCTTGGCTGTTTCCTGGTGGTGTGATCCTGCCCTGGTCCTTCCACCCCTGCCATGTCACCTGCAGCTGGTACCACTCACAGGCCTGATTGCAGCAGGCGAGCCCATCCAAGGCCGTGGATCTCCGTTATGGCAGCAGTGCTCTGGGGTTGTGGGAACTGGGCAAGATGGGCAAAAGTAACACTTGTACAGTGCTGTGGCCGTGACTGTTATCTCTGGATTTCCCCTCTTGTGAGCTGGAGTCAGATCTCTGAGGTTACATTTATAGTAGGCGGGTTTGTCCCACATTTGGGAAGGAGGAGGCTGGAGAGTCAATCAAGGACATTGTAGATGTGTTGCTGGTTGTTTGCAAGTGGAGGCAGGTCTGGATGTGCCACAGGTGATCATTGCTGCTCTGTCTGCGCTCCTTTCGTTGGTGTGTGTGCGTGGCTCTCTTGAAGCCAATTGTCTGTGTTTCAGCAACAAATTCATAGGAAATGGGGAGGGATGAGCTGCTGCTATGGAGTTGTTGCTTGTAGAGCAGACTGGAATTGTTTGGGTTGTGGAAGAGGTAAGACATTTCCCAGAGAATTTCTGAAAATACTGATTTTAAATAATTTTTAATTCCTGATCCTGAGGCTCTAGTCTTGGCATAGAAGTGTTTTCCCTTCCCCCTCTGCCAAGTCAATGGTTTGTCACACTAGTGTGTGCACCCAGGGGAAGGTGGGTCAGAAGAGCAATCCCAGTGGTCCCAGTGCCCTCCCGGTTTGTGGACCGTGTGCCTTGTTTAGCTGTCCATGGGACAGCAGTGGCAGGACAGAGCAAAGATGGATGTGACAGTCCGAGGCAGCTGCTGCTGGCTCACACCTGTGTTCCTGCAGGGAAGGGAGCACAGAGCTGCTCCCTCCTGCTCCGTGCCAGGGTGGGTGCTGGCAGAGGGCAGGGAGCTCCCCAGGTGCGTGGTCTGTGCCCAGCTGGGTCACGAGTGGCTGCAGCAAGGCTCGTGTCCCCACTGGATAAAGGGACATCTGTCCAGAGGGGGGTTGCGTTTGAGGGAGCTCTTGCCCTTCTGCAGAGGGAGTTGGGCCTTGCTTTTAGTTTGGATGCCTCGCCTCCACCATGTGTTGTGCTTTTTTGAATTTTAGAGGACTGAGTGGTTGCACACGTGCTCCTGTGAGTGCTGACTGTCCCACAGCCCACGAGGGCTGCTTGGTGCTGGTGTCCAGCCACTGGCAGAGCCTGGGGCAGCCCCAGCTGTTTTTGGAAAGGCTGAGGGAGGCTGAGGCAGGAGAGCATTCCTCATCCTGCCCCTCTTCTCAGGAGGTCCTCCTTGCCGAGGTTAACTTGTCTTGAGAATGCAGATGGCTGCAGCAGGTACAGAGCTGTGGCGTGAGGTCAGAGTGGAGGTGGAAGGTGTGTTTTTGATGAGGCTTTGTTGCTTTGCTGTGCTCATTTGGGGAAAAAAAATTAAAACATAATGATGCTGCTGCTCTAGTTTTGCCTATCCATCTCTTCTGATGCCCCCCTGGCACCTCTGGTGGCACCTTCTCACTGTAGCCCTTGGGGTCCCTGAGTTTCAGCATCTGCTGGGGACTGATTGTTGTACTGTAACAAACTGATGTGTTTAACCTCAGTGTCCTGCCACGTTCCACATGGCAGTGCAGAGGGGGCCTTCTAGCTGTTAATGCCTTCCCAGATATTTTATCAAAAGTAAAAAAAGAAAAAAAAAAAAAGGAAAACTGTAAATGTAGCAAGCTGTGTTTGCAGTGCTTATTGTCTCCTGCCTCTGAGGCTGGTTATGTCACTTGTCACTCACTGTTTGAAATGGATGCTGGGCTCTTCTTGAGAGGGTTGTTACACTTGATGTTAAATGCCTCAGTGACTTTTTTAAAAGATTCCAATACAGGTAACAGATAAAAGAATTTCTTTCATTTTTTGTTCTCTAAGCAAACGTTCATCTCGGTGGTGTGGAGCGGGTGGCTGGAGGGCAGCATTTCCAGTAGTTTACAGTTTCACTTTCTGCAGACACTTGAACATAGGACCGATGTACCTGTGACAAGCACATCCCTTGCTGGGAAGCTCCAGAGGAGCAGGGAGTGCCCTGGGTGCCAGCCGGCCCCTATGGAGTGTGCTGGGGTTCCTCCCCATGCTGTCCTCCTGCTCTCCCCAGGTGTCAGCCCTGCACCAGGGTGGCTTGTGCCAGTGGTGCTCTCGAGGCACCACTTGGTCCCTCGAGCCTCCCTGGTGCAGCCTTGCTCCCTGTCTTCCCCCCCAGCCTGTCCTGGTCCCACTGGGCTTGGAAACCTTTGGATCTGTGGCTCAGAGACACCCACTGAGCTGCAGCCCAGCGAGTGCAGCCTTCTGCTTGCTCGCCTGGAGCTAAAGGGTGATGGTTCGATGTGCTGGCCCTTCTCAAACCCTATGTGTCCAACCTCAGCCTTCTGTTTCCCAAAACTAGAGAGTGTGTGCTACCTTCTTCAGCTGCATTTATAGTAGAAACAAACTTAAAATGACTCATCAGAGACCATATATCACTTGGGAGGAAAATCTTGTTAATACGGCCTGCTGTACATGATCCATCTCTGTCGATAGTACATAATCTTTGACCCATGTGCTAGGATCATGATCACGTATAAAAGGAAAAGAGAAAAATGTAAAATACTTGAATGAGAGCTTGTATTATAACATTAATATTATTCAGAGTATCTGCTTTCTAGGCTGATGTGATTCATTATTCTAGTAATGCTTTAGTCCTTTGTAATTTGTGGTAATTATGCTTTTTCCTTTTTAATACAAAAAAAAATGTATAAAAATAAAAAGTTCAAAAGACAGTGGTGCCTGGGTTTTCTGTTCTGCTGACTTGCCCTCCCCAGGGAACTGTGGCTAGTGGCTGGGCTGGGTTCATCCTGGTGCAGCTGTGGGGACCAGAGGGGAGCAGGGGAAGTGACTTTGGCTCCACAGGTAGAGCTGGGCTGACCCAATGGGTCAGTGCAGCATAGGTCAGCCCTGTGTGCCTGTTCCTCGAGGGGCTGCTCTAGCACTGGGGACAAATGTGCTTTTGTTCCACGCCCCCAGGCAGGACTGAGATTTAGGGAGATCCTTGAGAGAATTCAGTGTGTCTCAGATGGTCTGTGGGTACTTGTGCATACTGTTCTGGGGGCTGCTTTCTTGGGTCCTTTCTTACAGGGGTTCCTTAATCTCCACATGGCTTAGGACAGCAGGGACTCTGCTTTCCTTGGAAAATCTCTGGAATTTATCAGAATTTTGATTGTGTCTCAGAGCAAGGGGAGACTCAGCAGGAGGAGTTGATGCCATGAAGCACATCAGCTCCCAGCTCTCCTTCCATGTCCCGCGAGGGGAAACTCCCTTTGCCGCTGTGTGGAGCAGCGATGAGCCTGTGGCAGCCCCAGTTCAGCCCTGTACCACCTCCCGTGCATAACTGCTCACAGGGTCAGGCCCTTGTTGCATGTGCAGGGGGGTGTTCCTAAAGTGGCCCCAGTGACTCTGAGTCACAAAAGCTGGTTTAATTGTATCACACGTAGATGGAGTGACTTTGATGTTTCTATAGAGTGAGTGCCAACAAGAGAGGCCAAATCGTCAGCTGTGGAGTCTGGTGCTAAAACCTTAATAATGAAAACCCCTGAACCATGTGGTCCAGAACAGATCTGGCTCATACACAGGCAGCTGGAATCAAGGGACAGTACAAGTAACAGAGAAACAAACCATTACATTTTAAAAATAGATTTCTAGAACAGGTTCTTTTGTGAATGTTGTAGAAAACAATGGCAGCCAAAGTGCAGTCATTCCAAAGCAGCATATTTAACTTCAGCTTCATAATTTATTATGTGTGGACAAGAATTTGTTTCCTGATTAAAATACTATTTGGCATAAATCATTGTCTCTCACTCTGCTCATCACCAGGCTGAGCAAGAGCTGCTGGGCTGGTTCACTCATCTTTCTTGGGTGGGTCTGGGATGCTTACAGAGAGTGGTGTGAAGCTGAGCAGGACCTTGTGTCTCTCAAAGGCTTTGGTCTGTCTGAACATTTTGTCCGTGCCATGCAGAAAATCCAGCACTCCCAGCACTCCGTAGCACTGATTGAACCTGAGAACCAAACACAGATAAACATCACTGGAAGTTACTGAGGTTACCTTGCCCTTTCCATTCCTTTCTGAGCCCAGATAATGTCTATAGGATTTAATGTCCATAGCTGCACCAGTCTTCCTGGCAGCTCTGTCAAAGCCTGGGTGAGTTTTGTGCAGCTTCTCTCTGGTGCCATCATTGCCCAGAAATGGTGGCACTGAGCAGCAGCTGTTTGTCCTGGGCAGCTCAGAGCTGGGGGAGCACTGGACACCCACGTTACCATGCCCCACGTGCTCTCAAGACCTGGCTGTCCTGGGATATGGAGCAGATGTGCTTCCAGCTGGCACAGCTGTTGCACCCACAGTGTCTCAGCTCTGCAGTGATCTGTGTTCTGGCATGTGGTGACTGAAGTGTCCCTGGGCTGGTTCTGCAGCAGGGGCAGACATTTCTGGGCAGCATGTCTGAATGTAGTGCACACTGGGAGATGGGAATGCTTCTCCACTGCTCGGGTATGTATCCTTGAACAGTCTCCTGCAACTGCTCTCTCTTCAGCACAGGAGGCTGAGAATCTCTGTCAGGAGGGGTTAATGGTGATTGTCTGGGGAAAGTGTAATCTGATCAGTGTTAGTAATCCCAGTGTATGGGAGGAGAGGGACAGACAGGTAGGCTCATTTATTTTACCTGTGTGACTTGTCCTGGCTCTGTCTTTAGATCACATGAACTGTATTCTGAACTTCTAGGAAGAACCTAACTGTCCTTAACAGGGCTGAAATCCCCTGCAATTCCAGTTTAACTGCTCTAAGAACTGGCAGCACTCAGCCTGCTCTCAGGTGAACTGTAGAACTGCTCTGCTGGTGCACGAGTTAGGCAAACCCACTTGACCCTCAGAAAGGAGCTTCCCCAGCCAGTGGTGCCAGCAGAGAGGCAGGAGAATGGAAAGCTGAGCAGTGCCCAGACATACTTGAGGTGGTGGAAATCATGGAACTCTGGAGATGGCAGGAGGGGCAGGTGGTAGCCACAGTGAGAAATGCTTGTTGTTACAAGAGCAATGGAGAACCATGCTGAGACTGAAACAATATGAGATCCCATGATCATTGGGCCAGTCATGACAGGCAGAGTGTTGGAGACCTGGAAATGAGAAGTAAGTACTTCATTAATGGGTCCACTACCAGCAAACTCTCCTCCAAGAGCTGAATTGTCACCTGGTGATCCATCACACCGGTTTGTTTTGTGCAAACAATATAAAGGGAAGATCTCTCTGCCAACACCTTAATTAAAGTTACATAATCATTCAAAACGTAATAATAGAGATAAGCGAGTTCTATCTACTACAGCAAACCATTGTCATAGCCCAAACTCCATAAGCCTGCAGTAGAAGTCAGACATGACTCCAAACCCTGGGTGAGTACAGCATGATTCCAGTAAATCACCCTGGACTCTGAGGTGTGAATTTCAGCTTCACCTTGAAATAATGCTGAATCTGCTCTTGGGAAACCTCACTGCAAAAGGGCATGGCCTGCAGACACACACAGCAATGTGACAAACCCTGCTGCATCTCTTCACTGTGCTCTGCCCGTGGCACAAAAGGCTCTGCTGCCCAGACCCAGCTGCATGTCCCAGCACAGCTCAGCTGGGCTCCTCAATCATTATGCTGTCCAAAGACTGTCAGCTGGGGAGACCCTCAGAGCAGGTCAGGACTATTGGGAACAGGAGATAGAATTTTTAAGTGTAATCTTTTGAAGGTGGGATGTGTTTTCCTGAGAAGCCTCAGCTGGAGGGGTGTTGGAATACATTCCTTGCAAGCACTGATCCCAGCAACAACCACAAAAATCCTGACAGATTTCCAAGTCCACAGGATCATTCAGGCTGTCTCATATCTATTGCTGAAAGCACTGTCTGTGCTCCCAGTCCTCTTGGGGCTCATGGGAAGCCCTGTCTAGTCAGTTCCTTATCTACTGGAGGCCCTTGGATCTGTGCTCTGAAAGCTACTGGAGTCCAGTATAAACAATTACTGCAAGCCTCCAAGAGCCAAGCTTCTTGGCAATGCAGCTCAGCTTCCTCTTCCTAAAGAAGAAGCCTCTAAGGGCATATTTTCTTCTCTTCCCACTCCACCTCATCCCATGGAAATCACACTCCACACAGCAACTGGAGGGTGACCATGGGAGAATCCACTTACTATGTGCTCTATTGGGTGAGCATAAATGGAGACCACACCGATGGGGGCTGTCCACTCGTGGTGCTTCTTGTGAATGTGCTTATACAGCACTGGGTGGTGAACAAGCCTAGGCAGAGTAAACAGAAAGGCAGGTTTTGAACTCTGCAGAAAAGTACTAACAGAACATAAAATTTCTGCAGGGGACTTGCTTGTGTCTCCTCTAACATAAAGATTCCAGAGCAGCTGGCAATAAGAGTGTAGAACACCTTGCTTCCTTTGCTCTCTTTGTATTGAGCCCTTATTCAATTAATGTGGTTGCTGGCTTATGATAAACTCAGGCCAGATAAATCCCATAAATCAAAGTCCCTGAATTATTTATTTACTAAAATATTAGAGTACTATTAGGGGAAGACTCACTTTATGCTTTCATTGTTTTGACTTTTTCTACTGGCAACTGTCAAAGAATCAGAATTTTCAGTTCCATGGGTTCTTGGTAAAAAATGGCATTCACATTTTTTGGGTGAATTTGTCCTAAAGGGAAACCTACAGATTTCTGAGAGTACTGTGCTTGTTTCTGCTTCTACTGTGGTTGCTCCTTGCTTCTTTTGTCTTCCTTGCTTTAGTTCTGTCCTCTAATGTTGGTGTCAGTGTTTGGAAATCCTGCAGTGTTGGAAGTCAGGCTCTGATTTGTAGGTGCTGCACAAGGGAACAGACACTGACCCTTGAGATTTTTGTCTTTCAGGATGGTCAGTCTTGTTCTTTTTAAAGAATGCTGGGTTACAGCTTCTGTGGAAAACTGCCTGTTCTGTTTCTTCCTTAGCTTTTAAGCTGTTCCACCTTTAAAATTCTACTCATTTTTGTTTACTACAGTTACTGGCAGCACCAAGGCCTCATGTTGTGAGGGTGGATTTCAGGACCTGTAAGATTTCCTATATAAATACAAGACTGGTGGAACAGAGGGATGAGGATTATTGCTGTTGTAGGGTATGAATATAAATTTAAAGGCATGGAGGAAAATCAAGCACCTGTTCCTGTGCTCAGCTCACCTGTGTGTATAATAGAAGAGAATTTCCTCTATTACAGTAAAAATGCTTAGCTCCACAAGAAACCATTGGAATGTTGGTAATTCCTTGCTGAAGGTGTTTTCCCACCATTTCATGATGTAGAACATGGGCACAAGCATGGGAAAGGAGACAAAGAGCTGATTACCCAGGGCTGTGTAGATGGCTTTCCACAGTTTTTTTCTGTCCACCTGCAAAAGAGAAGTCAGGACTTCAGACTAGGAAAGAAGGAAAGAAGTTTTAGTTGGAAGGGTGAAAAGCTTTAAGATTTGTAGGTAGGTAGTTAGTTTTGGGATCAGCTCTTTAACAAGCAGACAATCAGTAGCCTCATAACAGGATCTGCCTTTCTCCCTGCAGTGGGTATACAAGATTTGACTTGATCCTCCTGGAATCCTATCTGGTTGCTAGAGAAGAGCATTAACAGGTTCTTCTCCCCATTCCTGGCCTAAGAGACTGCAGGAAGTGTTTAGCCAGAAGAAAGGCAGAGTGAGAAGTACTTACAGGATCATTCTTGCCCAGCTGAATGCGATAGCGAGTAATGAAAGTTGGCTTTCCTGTTACATCAGCCACCAGAAGGATTCCATTGAAGCCCCAGAAAGCAAGTGCAGGCACCAATGCAGCCCCTGTGGCATGAGGAAAGGGCAGAGATGTGTGAATGAATTGGGAACTATGGCAAATCAGAAACAAAATACACTGGCACAGTACCCAGAGGACCTCGCTGGGACCCGGATGTGCCAAGTGTGTCCCCCCTGCCCCAAGATGCTTTGAAATGGAATATTGGTAAATTCTGACATCCAGGTAAGACCAAAGAATGGCAAGGAAGTCAGAGCAGACTAATGTCTCAGAGGTTGAAACTTGACATAACTGAAGCTAAGAAAAGGCTTTTCTAGGCGGCTGGGAGGCCTCTGTTGCTTTTAAACCCAAGTAGGATAAGGTTGACTTGCTCTAGAACCTGGCAAGGTTCTTCCAGCTCTGTTCACCAGCTGCTAATCACAGGAAAGAGTTTTGTAAGTACTACAAGAGTAGAATTCACTAAACTTACTTACATTTTTAGTAATTAGTTCTACTGAGTCATTCAGTTGCCACAGGAGCAAAGTGTCTTCACAGGGAAGCCACTTCATTAGCAGCAAAAAGATCAGATTTTCAATCTGCACAGGGTCCTGATGGTGACCATATCCAAAAGCAGAACAGCTGCACCACATCACCTGTGGGTACCTTCCAAGCCAGTGCTTGTCAGAGGGAGAATTAGTGAGTTTGGGAAGCTTGTCCATGTCTCCCTTTTATATGTAACACATGGATGATTTCTCCTGAGAAGCATTGTTAAAACTCACCAACGAGGAAGATTGTCCACTCATCTCCCTCCATATGGTCATAGAACTCCAACCATGCTGTTTGCCAGAAATTGCCTAAAGTTATATATTGCATAAACCTGTGGGAATAACAAGTGGTTGATTGCCCATGTATTCATTCACTTTTCCCCCTTTCCACAGAAAATTTTATCTTCAAGCTGCTTTGCTTGAACATTCTTACCAAGAAGCAATGTTCACTAAGGCAGTGAAGATGAGCAGGCCTGTACTGAAGACGTAGGCACTGATCCTCAAGGCATCCGAGAGCTTCTTTCCCTGTGAGAAGCAACAAGAGTAAGCACGTGCTGCTGCGTCCTGCCCTGGCACTTTTGGTATTTGAAATGATGAAGGCAGTCCTGTGATGGCCTGTTTTGCTTCACACACACTCTGAAGAACACAATAACAAAGCTGTTGTGGGATATTGTGTATAATCATCCATCTGTCATGCTTACAGAGATCTGGTGCATGACTGATGTGGAATTTTGCTGGAATAACCAAAGGCAGAGAAAGGACCACTAATTTCTTTTCCCTCTTTATTTGGCATACTGCTCAGTACCTGGAGGGCTGTAGCTATAGGTTCTGGATAACTCAGAGCAGTGGGAAAGGAACACTGAGCAATAAGGAATGGTGCTCCATCTCAGCACCTCCCTCCCTCCCTCAGTATTTTCTCCCTCCCAGGTTGCAGAGTTTTCTCCCCACAGCAGTCAAGAACTGCTGTGCTCAGATGACCTGGTTAACAGGAATAAGTATATTCAAAAAGCAGTATTCAATATATTTGAATATTTAAATATTCCAAACAAAGTTGTTTAGCAAATACACAACAAATTTATAATTAACATTCTGTCTTTTATAGTAGTCCAAGTTGGAATTGGTTCTGAAGTGCAATTAATTTGATTTTCATGAGTGAATATGAATTATATCTATCTGCAATGTAAATGTTTTTTAAAAAATCAATGCAATAGTATAATAACCAGCTATTGTCTTCTTCATTCCTCTTCCTTCCTGTTTTTTAACTATGGTGTTGTGCTGCACAAACAGACTGGAGTGAAAACAGTGTGATTCATAGCTGCTGTCCTGCTCACCTCCTGTCAGAGAGGACAAACAAGAGAGGCAGCTCTGAGAAATGCCAAATGCAGGTGATTTAGGGTAATGCAATATAAAGGAATCCCCTTTACATGGCTTTTAGATTCTGTAACAGTTATAGAACATCAAATGTGGCCTAGGACTTACAAGCAATATTTATTTGTCCCAGGACAGAACTTTGCTTTAGCACTGAAACATTCACTATTAAAACAAACAAACCATTTCTTCCCATCACCTCTCACCTCCTTTTTTTTCTTTTTTTTTTTTTTTTTAATCTAAAAAGCAAATAGGGGAGGAAGAAACTGACAGGACTCTTGCCCTACAGTTTGATATTTGTGAACCCTATGGGTTTATATGAGAGCAGTGCAATCAGCTGCCACTGTTATTACTGGGGGTACTGAAGTGCAAATGCCAGGCTGGCAAAAGCCTCTCCTCCAGCATCAGATAGTGCCTGCTGGATCCTGGACTAGAGATTTGCTGTCTTAGCAGTTTCATAATTCCAGCTGCATCCATGTTATGCCCCATGTATGCTGATGTAAGACTTTCTTAATCTTTAGACCCTGGACCATCACTTACATATTCTTTAGAAAAATAAAGGTTAAAGAAGTTGTAGAAAGCTTTGAGCTTTTTAACAGACTCGTATCTTATAAATCCTTTTTCTCCTGGGATGAAGAGCATACCAAACAAAAATTGTCTTACAAGTGTTAGAATTTCCAGTTAGCCCAAATAAGGTTTTAGTTGCTTTAACATCCTCCAGCTCAAGAATTTCAAACCTTTGTAACCCCTAGTAGTCACAGCATATCCTGCTTTGAGACAGGAGAGAGAGGAGCTAAAGTTCAGCACTTCAGGTATTTTAACAGCCCTTTGGCTAGAAAGTGTCTTGTTTTGAGGCTATGTTTTTATTGCATATGATGAAGTGATTACATGAATCCCACATACTATAATTACATGAAATGTAGAAGTAGAGAAGTTTACATAGAAAAAAAATCTTGTTCATCAAGTCCAAGTGCTTAATACCCTGTTTCTCCTCATGCCAACAGCTACAGCACAGTAGTTTCCAAACTAATTCATGGATTCTTGCTCTTAAAGTCCTTGTAGAAGTTGGCAAATTCCTTAAGTGCAGAACAGGGTTGCTGCTGGCAAGGTAAGGAGACTGGGGCACATCAGCTGGCCATAAGAGTTTAGCAGGACCACTCTGAGGACCACTCTGTGAGCTGGCACAGCTTCTGTTTATGGGGGACTGTGGTGGGTTCTTGCCAGGAATGCATAGATAACAGGTCCTTCCCCACTTGCTGCTGGAGCTGCAGTCCACTGGAAGGGAAAAATGCCAGGGTAGTTTTGCTTTAGAGATAAGAGATGAGCTCCTAATTATGCAAAAATGTTCGGAATGAGGATGTGTCTGTCACATCTCTTAGAAGATGATTCAACACATTCAGCCTTCCAAGGCACCTGCATGACAAACGATGAGCTTGAGCCTTTACCTGCTTCTGCAGCTCAGCTGTGGAGGAATATCCAGAGTCTGTTTCCATCTGAAATAAAAGGTGATGTAAGTAAGTGAACCTTGGCCAGCTGGATAATGGCAAAATATGATGCAGACATCAGCAAATCACATCCACTTGCAGTTCAGTGCTAAAAGTGTAAAATATTTACTCTCTGTGCCATGTCCTGTCCTCCTCCATCCTTCACGTGTTGGCCATGGAGCAAAGCTGAGTTCTTGAGAAGAAAAATGCCCTTATTCCTTGAGGAGTTAGTAGTGTCCCAGAAGATTAACAGAAATGCAAGGATAACAAGGAAAATGGGAGAACAGCCAAAACCAAAGCTTTTGCTTGTGTCACTGGTGTGTTGTGGTAAGACTTCCTCATTTGATCTGGCCCAGGAATACACTGCAGCACCCGGCAGCTACTCCAGCCCTTCCCAAGCTGTAAGGAAATGATAATGTGGGATATATGTTCTTCCATAATGGCAACATGCAATTAAACAAACAGGGATGAAAACAAAATGAGTTTGGGCCACAGAGAGTTAACACAATAGAACCCCACAGCCTTCTCTCAAACTGAGTTACAGTTTAAGAACATGTTAAATAAGAAAATAATCTTTGCTTCAAGTCCTACTATGGTCACTTAGAGAGTTAAAGTCCTAAGTGGGCATGTGGCCATCTCATAATGAATCTCCCTGCATTTGGCTCTGGCTTGACCCTTTGTTGATGGTTTTGTTAAAAGAAATTTTAAAAATATAGCAAACCCAAGGTTTGAGTAGCTGCTGGGACTTCACTGCTGGCCATAGCCATGAAGGGTTCTGTATTTGAGGCTATGTTCTGGCTGTCTTAGGGATTATTGCATAGTTGTTTTTATATTTCTGCAGTCCTATAATCAAATATAATTAGCAAAAGTTAACAAAATATTCCTTAATATTTTATTGGTTTCACATGGTCTTTAAGAACAAACACACAACTTCTAATAATATGACAGACAGATTACTGAGGATTGCAGAACTTCATCCATTTTGCTTTCCCTACTCAGCAGAATATTCAAGCATAGGCAAACTGTTACCTAAAATACAAAGGCACAGAGAAGGTTCAAATGTTCTTGTCTGGGGTATAAACAGTTTGAAAATTACTCATTAGGAAGATGATATTCTATTACCTTGATAATGGAGGGAAGCTTCTTGGGAGGCTTGCAGCGTTTCAGAAAGGAGGAATAAACTGTCAAAAAGAAATCCTGTATTAGTCAGGAGGTTTAGATTTGAAATTATAGCCTTCTGGGTATGTTTTTACAAATACAACTCTTTATTTACAGGTGTTCCAAGCTCTGTTACATTACCTATTAATATGCAGGTCAAAGGGAATGAGGTAGTAAAATTAGACACCTTCCTGCTTACTCACAGCAAAAGAGCAAGGCCAGCCCACCATGCCACACACTTTAGTGGAAAACACTGATGTTAGACAGTTCTGAGAAGGAAAAAAGAAAAATAAGGCCAAAAGGGATTTGAAACTTGAAACCCTGAGGGCAACTCCCAACTCTATATTTCAACACTAGGGCTGGATGTACTCCTAAGGGAAATGCTAAGTTTTGGTAGCAGTCTTAAAAAGAAACCAAATCCAATTTCACTTTGTCTCCCTTGGCCAAAAAAGGTAGTGTGAGAGGTGCCCTAAGGTGCTATTGCTTAAAATGAGAATGTATTGGGGAACCTTCAGGGTCCCAGGGCTTTCTGTCCTTCCCCAGACACAGAGCTCCTCACTACTGCACTTCATGAGCTACCACAGCCAGTCTGTGGGATTTGCTTTTCCTCTCATATATTGCTTGCCAACCACATCTTTATTGATAAAATACACCTGAGCTCTAATATATCTGATGAAGAATGCCCATAAGAAACAACCAAAAATAATCTGCTAGCCTGAAGAGAACAGCATAAATACCAGGCCACAGGCCAAATTTAAATAGATCTTAATTTTTAAAAGAGCTTCTAATCACATCTATTACATAACATCCACTATGTGTCCATCTTGTCACACAGGTCCTCTCAGGGCAGGTGTGCCCACTGCCTCCATGAAAACACTACTAAAGCCTGAAATATGTCAGGCTTGAATAACCCATTCCTTTGAGGCTTTGCTCCATTCCAGCTTTCTTAACAGGTTGTTCAGAGCTTTGAACAGTTGAGTGTCTGCACAGAGGGAGATTTCACAGCTTCTCTGGGAAATCAGTTCCAGTATTTGACAACCTTCACTGTCAGTTTTTTCCACTTGGAATTTTTTTGATTATAACTCCTATTATTTGCTCTTAGGCTGTGCACATCCCTATCTTTACAACCACCCAGCAGGGAGCTGAGAAGAGCAATATCCAATTATTCTGCTGGGACAGTAAAGTAAATAGTGCTGGCCATAGTTTTCTGTGGTTAAAGAGATTATTCTGCTCTGATGACTTTGTAGCAGACAACATTAGATAAGGAGAGGCAGATGTGAAAGGGGAACCTCACTGAGCTGGAAGGCTGATGCTCCAGAGGTTCCTCCATCCAGCAGAGCTGACTCAAACCTGCTGAACCTTTGCATGTGAAGAGCTCCAGAGCAGAGCACTGTAGAAAACGTGACTGCTTTAAGTTTTTAGAAGAAGGAGCTATTACTTGATTGAGTTACATATTCTTGCATTTAGTAAAGAGTCAAAATTACAATCACATTTCTAGTACCCTTTTTAAAATTATCAATTTATGACAGAAGGCTGGCTTGGGCAAAGATTTCCAGTTCAAAGCAGAGCTGCCACATCTGCTTACCCTCTGTTTCAGAAGATTGCCTTTATTAAGCCACTTTTCAGGATAAAATTTTACATTTACATTAAACCCAGAAAAAAATTGGAGTAGGTTTTCCCCAACATCTCATCACCTACTCTTTTTTTATTGTGTAATGTCTCTCCTCATTCAGAATACACCAAATACATTAAAAAAACATTCATGTAACCATGGCTGTTTCAGCAAACAAAAAAGCCATTCAGCTGCTTGGCACTGCTCTCATGTTGGCATATTTTACAGCCCCAAATCAACCACTGAAGCTCTCAGCTGCCTGTAGCTATTTCCAAATATCAGCTATAACTACTACTGCTTTAAAAAAAGTTCCTTTCCCGTTATTTTGAATTAGTTAACACAAAATTTGATCCAAAGCAAATTCTCAACCCTGGAGTAAAAGTAATTGCCTTTCTAATCAGTCTTTTGACATTAAAGGGGAAACATACACTAGTCAATCAAGAATTGTAATACATTTTTTAATATTATTATTTCCATGTGTAACTTAATTTGCCCAAAAACTGTTCATTAAGTCATAGATCTTGTTTTCACTGAATTTTTCACTTTTGGTACTGTAAAAAAGCTAGCTTGTCTAAGTCATGTTTTAAAATGCTCAATATAATACATAGTATAATGCTCAATACAATCTGAGTAGAATCTGAAAAAAACCCTGCTGTATTTGTTACTTTTTTTTTGTTTACATGTAAATTATTATTTATGCCCCATGCCTGCAGTTCTCTTCTCCTTCTGGTGCCCAGAAAGCTTCAAGCTGAGGCAGCACAGGTGCCCCTTCCCTGAACTGCACCCACTGCACTGCGTCCTTCTGTGCACGGCAGACACAGCTCAGAACAGCTCCATCTGAGGTGATGGACTGGCTGCCCACCCCAGCTCCCTGGGATTCCCTGTGCCTTCCTCCTGAAGTCTCTGGTGTAGGTCTTACTTCACTGAAATCAACCTTTATATGGCACAGACAGTGGCAAATTGTTCCTGGGAGAACAAAGGCTGTGACTATCCACAGAAGTACAGAACATACAGAACAAAAAACACAGGACCACTTACCTGGTCACCTGAACAGCCGCATTTCTGTGTAGACAGACACAGGACCAGAAGTGGTGTTTGATGTCCTACCAAGCACTGCACAGTTTTAGGGGAACCCCTGTTCCTAGAAAAGCTGACAATGGACTTCACACAGACATGACACTGCCTTTTAATGACTTCCTCAAAGTCTCTATCATATCTTTTCAAGCACCCTTGAACTCTGGCTGCCTGTTCTTTCTCACCACCTGCTGATGGTAGCCTAGGAGAGGTCCTTTTTGTCTGTTCAGAGCAGAGTTCAGCTCCTCACTTTTCACATCTCCTGTCGAAACTTTATGAGGGTTTAGGCAAGGGCAATAGGGGTGTGTTTCCAAGCAGGAGCTGCTTGTCCCCTCCCAGACAAGTCATGTGAAGCCAGTGCCATGTCACTGTTAGTGCTGGCACTGTTCCCCATGTCTATGTGCATGCTGTTACTCAGTTAAGCACGTGGAATACACTGATTCTGCAGGTAAGTTTTTCATCGTTGTACCTGAGAACAAAAAATCCACCAACACCCCTAAAAGTAAGTAGTTTTTATAATTCACCAACTCATGGCTGGAGCACAAAATAGCTACTGCCAGTGCAACTGAATGGGTCAAAGGTATTTGTTAAAATCAGTAAGGGTTACTGTGGAATTTGGCAAAAACCCAGCAGTCCAGATTTAATACTGTTGTACTAAATCTAAAAATTACTCCAACTCTGTTGCTACACAGTGCCCTCAACCAGTAACAGGCTTTGCTTGCATGGGTAAGATGAAGACACACATAGGTTAGCATGTACTTGGGCTCAGTTGTCTTTAAGCATGTTGTTTACAGACCATAAAGTGTGTAATTATGGTATTGCAGAGAGCAAGATGTAATTTACAGCGGCATCGATCTTTCTTATGCAAATGTGGCCCCAATCTGTTACTCAGCCCATAAATAGTGCCCTATTGCAAACTAAGCTCTGAGAACTGAGCGTGTTACTATCATAACTCTCCAGATCTATTTTTCACAGGAGGAAAAACAGGGAATACTACCTCTGCCTCCCAGTTATCCTTGTTTGCCCTTCTCAGGTGAAGCAACACATGCTTTTTCTCAGTAACACCTAGTTCCAGCAGAGCTGGAACTGCAGAGAGCTCTGCGAGAGTGAACAGTGTTTAACGCTTCCATCATCACTTTTTCTTGCCTAGTTCCAACTATTTCCTGGTAGGGACAGAAGCTGTAGTTCTTAGCTGTTGCTACTAATTGGTATTTATCACACAGAGCAGGCTCAACAGAGAGGAATGTGATTCCTTCAAACTATTTACTCACGAAGAGGAGGAAGTGGAAATGAGCATCTCAAGAGAGGGGTGCCATAAGGATAATGTCCTCACTGATCTTTGGATGTGAGCTTGCAGGGGGAGGGCTGTTCAACCAACAGCCAATAGTGAATTTCAGACCTCAGTGTTCCTTGTGAACCACTGCTCAATTCCAGCATGGGTGATCTCTGAAATATTCATACCCATAGGGACAACTCAGCACATTAGTCATAGGGTTGTAAGTGCCATTGAACTTCTGCTGCAATTGTGTGTCTAGCACAGGTTGTCACTGATCAAACTGCTGCTTCTGCCTGCTGGCTGCCCTGCGCTGGTGCCTCTGCCACAGACACTCCAATGCTGCTGCAATCTTTGCTGAGCCATGCAAGAAGTCTGATTCCTTCTCAGCAAAAAAAGCTTTTTGATCAGACACTTCCTAACACAACTTTGTTCACTCCCCAGAGTTTTTGTAATAAGCACTGGTTGTTTCACTGTTTGAGAGGAACATCAGGGGGAAATCTATGAAGTATCTTTCAGGGGACTGGACAAGCCCATACTGATAGTTCCTCAAAAGGTTGAAGAGGAATCTGAACTTGGCACACATCACCCACTGCCTAATTCCCTGCATTCTGAACCAGATCTCTCACCCTCTGCCAGGGCATGTGTGCCACCACCTAGCACTGCAGTGCTTTGGGAGCACTTGTGGAACAACAGAAGGCTGAGGAAAACATAAATTCACCTTTCAGGGTTCCCACAAGGAAGGTTTCTTGTGGTGCTGTGAGTAAGCTCTAAAGAAAAGGCACAATAGGACATGCAGCTCCAGCTGCCCAGTGTGAAAACATTGAGCTAAAGACCTTTATTCCACCTTATAATGCAGCTCTACACTCGTATGTAGATGTGAGGACTCTTCAAGACTTGCTTTGGAGTGCTGGAGCTGGAAGCAACCTTGGTAACCTCCAAATATAGAAATGATGGGACTTTTTAAAGAGCAGGGTGCCTCTTCCAGCTATTCTGAATCTTTATTAGCCACGTCATGTTTGAAAAAAATTCTGATCTCTTCGAGCAAACCGTGTCTCCAGTGCTTGCAAACATCCCTGAACAGCTTTGTTTTACAGACAAATTTTTACACACTACAAATGTAATTTATCACAGGTGATTATTGCCTGCAACATTTTTTATTACAGTACCAAGGCACAGATATTTACAGTGGCCTGAGGAGATGCATCCTCCCTTTTCCCCTCGATTCAACATCCCTTCAAGCACCAGGTTTACAAGCAAGAAAAATGACTCTGAACTCTTCTGGGAAATAAAAATTTCATCTTATATTTACAGGGTGCTGTAATCCAGCCTGCTGAATTTACCTGCTAACAACACAGATTTCCTTGTACAAAACCCCAGACTCAAATGACCACAGGAAGAAAGGTGGTTACTTTCTGGCAGTGTAGCATATTGCATGTTGCATAAATTGCACAACACCAGAGACTGCAGAGATAAGGCAAAACAGTAACTTTCTATCATCCCTGAAGATAAAACTCTGAATCAAAATAATGCACAATAAAGGGAATGTACCAAGATGCTGACAGCAGCAAGGTCACTCAACACAGCAACTCTTGAAAAACCCTCTTCTTTTCTAACGGCAACATTTCTGCTGAGGCATGAACATAAAACCTGAGACATTGAATGGTGTCTGATGTGTGAAAGATACCAATATCTGCTTTTCCAGATACTTTGATCAAAATGCTGGGCAAGTAGCCGAGATTCAGGGAAAGACTCCCATATGGTGGGCAGACAATCCAGTACCAGAACATATATATTTATAGAGGCACATATTTTAGAGATATTTTATAGATGCAGATTATAATCTATATATAGATAGATATATAATCTATATATCTAGATATATAGGTTATATATATCTATATATTATCTAGATATATAGCTATATCTATAATCTAGGTATATAATTTATTGATTATATATTTTATTTATATTTTAATATATATTTTACAAAAGATGCAACCCCGTCCAGAAGGACGGCAGTCTAAAATAAAGGAAATACGATCTAAGTTTAATTAGTAGACGAGCTTCCAAATGAATTGCCTATGTACCATCAGCATCAGCCAGCAAAGCCGTGTTACACAACCAGTATCTGCTTTACCAGCTACAACCTTCTGTTGCTAACGTAATGTAAATTCCACTCCTGGAACAGAAGCCTATAAGTCTGCAGGTGTAGTAGTAGGGACTTAAATGACTTCTAAGCCCTGCAGGAAGAAGCAGAACTTGCTCCATTAATAAGCTTAATACGCACTACACCGTAGGAGCAACGCGTGCCAGGCCAGCAGCTTCAGGAAATCCCCTTGGAACACAAACCCTCATCCCGCTCCCACCCTGCGCGCCCGCGGCCTGGGAGCCCGGGGGGGCTCGGGCCTCACCCCGACCGGGACCCCCTCACCTCCCCTTGCTCAGGGAGGGGCGGCCGCTGCTTCTTTCGGGGACGCTCAGCCGGGGCCCGGCGCAGCCCGTGTCCCAAGGGATCGGGGTGCCGGGGGCTCCCCATGCTGGAAGCCCACCGCAGCCCCGGCGGGCGTTATGGCGACGCCTCCCTCAGGGAGCGGAGACACCCAGCTCCTTCATCCCTCCCCCCTCCGCCCGCGGAGTTTGGACTCGCCCGCCATTCTCAGCGCGGGGAGCCCGGGCGAGCCCACTGCGGGAGCGGGGGGAGGAGGGGGAAGCACCAGCACCAGCCGGTGTGGGCTGGGCAGATGTACCCGCCCCGTCGCGCGCTCCGCCACGTCTCGCGAGAGGCAAAGCGGCGCGAGCGGCGGAAGCGCCGCCCCTCGCGGCGGGGCACTCGGAGCCGGCGCGGGGCGGGAGCGGCGCGTCCCGGCCGCGGCTGCCGGGAGGTACCGGGGAGCGGGGCGGGCACCGGCACTGCCACCGGCACCGGCACTGCCACCGGCACCGCGGCTGCGGGGCCGCGCCTGGCGCTGGGCTTCGGCGGGCGGCGGCCCTCCCGCTTGCCGGCCGCGCTGAGCCGCGTCCGGCCGCCCGCGGGCTGTGAGGGGCCCTGAGGCGACCCGGGCCGCGCCGCGGCGGTGCGCTCGTCCCTGCGCTGGCGCAGGCCGCTCGCAGACGCCTGGCGGCGGTTCGCCGGGGTTATTTATTACGGGAAAGCGGCACCAGCCGGTGGCTCGCCCGAGCTGGAGCGCTGCTGGCGCTGCCGGTGGTTCCAGCCGGAACAGCCCGCCGCAGTGTGCCCCGAGTCACAGCCCAGGGGGAAGAAGCCCAGAATGGGTTGGGAGGGACCGCAGTGGGTTACCTGGTTCAACCTCCCTGCTCAAGTGTGGTCATCCCAGAGCATGTGGTACAGGATTGTGTCCAGGCCATTCTGGAAAATCTCCATTGAGGCAGCCTCCAAAACCTCTCTGGGCAAGCTGTTCCCGTGCCCGGTCCCTGCACAGTTTTTGCTCATATTCTTCCTCATGTTCAGGGGAAACTTCTGTGCATGACTTGCTGCCCATTGACTCTTGTTCTGTCGCTTGGCATCACAAAGATGAGCTCGGCTCCATCTTCTTAGCACCCCCTTTAGATATTTCTACCCCTTGAAACTCCATCCAATGAGTATTCTCTCTAATGCATTCTGTTACTGTGTTTAAACAATTGTCTTCATCATAGAATCACAGTGGGGTTTGGATTGGAGAGGACCTTCAAGATCATCTCATTCCTCCCCCCAGCTGTGGGCAGGGACACCTTCCACTAGACCAGGGTGCTCAGAGCTCCATCCAGCCTGGCCCTGAACACTTCCAGGGATGGAGAAATATCCCTGGAGTGAGGGTTGAGAGTTACAGATGAGGATTCCCTGCCTGTATGTCTTGTGCCCTAAGTGTCAAAGCTTATGCCAGGAAAAGGAAGATAGGAGTAATGATTCTACTGGACTGTTGATTGTGCATCTACTTTTATATTGTGAACAGATGCTCTTGATTTCATTCAGCATGTTCACAGAAAGTGATAAAGCAGGAAAACTTGGTGTAAACTTTAAACAGGTTGTTTGAAGGTGAAAATGGTAGTGTGACTGACTCCTACAGCTCATTTATTCACATGTTATTCTTCCTTCACTTAAAGCATTATTTATTTATCTCTTTAATGCAGCACACTGATAAGATTGCACAGCTTGTGATCCTGCACTGTCATTTGAGTTCAGCATCAGCTGCCTTTTTTCTGGTCCCTGCAAGATGCCAGCAGCCCTTGCAGAAAACAGCCAGGTTATCTGTGAAGTATGGGCCAACAACCTGGAGGAAGAGATGAGGAAAATTCGGGAGATTGTTCTGAGTTACAGCTACATTGCCATGGTAAATGTTTTATACTTGACCTAATTGCCTTAGTCAAGGGATTTTTTGGGGTTGTGGACTAAGTTGATTCTTGAGTGAGAAATGTTTCTCCCTACCCCCTGAAAATTTGAACTAAAAGAGGTGAAAAAATAAAAAGCTGTTTGGTAGCTTTTCAGAATTTAATACAAGCGGTGATGAGTATGGGTTGATTGAAAGAAGGGGAAGAAGGAGACTAACTTAAAAACATGAATTTATTTAATATTTAGCTATTCAGAGTGTATTCATTTGTGCAACAGGAAAATTAAACAAGTAACAATTGGGTTTAAATCCTTATTTTTCCACCAGTGTGTTTGTCCTTTGAATGTTTTTCTTCATTTGATTATAGATGATGCTATGGGAGTGGTGGTCAAAAGGCTTGCAAGTCACTGCTAGCAGCTGGGCTGCCTCCTTTCAAATGAAGGCAGATGTTGATTCTTAGGGAAGAAAAATATTCTGGCTGTAGATAAGACAATATGTTCAGAAAGCTTTATTTAAGAAGAGCATAATCTCCCCTAGGTGGGAGGAATCTCCTCCTGCTCTTACAAGTCTGTATCTGCTTGGCAGCACCCCAGTGTGTTAGATAAAGAACTGGTTTTAGCTGTGGTACTGTAAGTTCTGCCAGCTTTGCTTAGGAGCACTGAACCTCAAAATATGAAAAGTCCTCATTAAAATGTGGAAAAGACAGGTGCCTTTGCAGAGTGTGGGGGATTTTGGTGTCAAATTCAGCTGTGGAAGTGAGTATGATTTTTTTGTTAACATTTGTCAATGGGAAATGAACTTTTTGCTTCTTTTCAGTCTCACTGGAGGTGTTCTTAGGGTTTGTTTGAGTGACTCTGCTGTATGAGTAGACAGATAAACTTCTTGGGCAAGGGAGAGATTATGTCAGGTGCACAGCACTGGCTTCATTGTGAAAGATTTTGTGTGTAGTCAGCAGAAGCTCAGTGACCCAGTCTGAGGGTAGGAACAGCGGCAGTTTGGTGTTCAGCACAGACTGCACACAGTCACTGGCTGGGTAAGAGGTTTTTCACCTAACAGATGGTTTTTATCTGATAGGTGGCTGCTGTTGTTGAGGTGTGTTTGACTGACAGCAGTTTTTGTTAATGTGGGCATTGACTGTTCCTCAGAAGCTGTGAAGGTTTTCACTGTCTGGGCTGCCCTCACAGAGTGGTAATAATGACTGCTGACAGAATCCATGGTGAAACTCAGTTTTCCCTTCTCTGCCAGGACACGGAGTTCCCTGGAGTCGTTGTCAGGCCAATCGGTGAATTCCGCAGCTCCATAGATTATCAGTACCAGCTCCTTCGCTGTAACGTTGACCTGCTGAAAATCATCCAGCTGGGCCTGACTTTCACAAATGAGAAGGGGGAATACCCTTCTGGCATTAACACCTGGCAGTTCAACTTCAAATTCAACCTCACGTGAGTCTTTGGGCTTGGCATTAATTTCCTGTTCTTTCTGCTGGAGTGATGCTTTCCTTTGGCAAATACCAGTGTCCATGTGCTCATCACTGCTGGCTGCTTCTGAGCAATAAGGATTCAGATTCTAGTACAGACTGTGTGGGAACCTAGTTTGGAGTGCCAGGAGTTAACAGTGTATCTGGAAGTCAAAGCCATGCTAAAATTCTATCCTCATTATCTTTTCTCTTAATAATTTTGTGTGCCTTTTTTTCCTGGAACAATGTTTGAAACTTCATTTATATATATATATATGTAAAACTCCATCTCTTTCTGCTAAAAATAAATGGATGTGCTAGTCTCATCAAAAAGAAAAAGACGTCTTTACAGATCCATGCTTAAGTATAAGCTGGGATCTAAAAACATGTTGGTGTAATCATCACATCTGTTCAGGAGAATGAATCTTGTTAAATGGAGTGTGGCAGTTCTTGTCTCCTCCATACTGTAATATCCTGGGCTGCAGCTGAAACAAGTTTCATTATCCCTTCCCCTGTAATTATAAAGATAAACTCAGCATAATTACCACTGAAGCTGTCTGGAAATAAAGAAAGGGTTTATCTGGCAAAACCACATACGTAGAGGAAATCAATCTATTTTTATGAAACTGTTATTGGAAAGAATTACAAAAATTTGTAGCTATGTGCAGATCATCCAGTTCTTGACCCCAAAAGTTGCACTATTTACTCCACAAATTGTGAGCTTCTTACAAGTATTGAAATCAGAGTGAAGTGGCTCTGTGATCACTTAATTTATGAGTTGTCATAAATGAATATGAGTTATCATATTGATAGAACTTGGCTCTATGTGTTTTCTCTCCCTCAAATGACACAAACCAGTAAAGAAGTCAGGTTCCTGCTCAGCTCTCCACCAAACACATGATTCTTGTCCTTCTTGAGTCAAGGATGATGCAATTCTGTTTACTCCCAGAGATAGAAGCGAAGTGCTGATAAGGTGGTACATGCTGTGGAGTGAAAAGGAAAAATGTAGACTGGAATGCTGGCCAATGCTTTAGAGCTGCACATCTTCCTGTTTGGGAGAACTCCCCTTTCCTCTGGGCCTCATCTGTGGTGCTTCCATTTACCTTGCAGAAGGGACATTGTTCAAAACAGTCAGTTTCAGTCCTATGGAGGTGGAATCTTTAGAATTTGCACTAGCAATGGTAGTGTTAACGAGTTAACTAGTTAGACTGATCACAGAACTGCTTATTATGGATGTAGGAGTCTGCAGTAGTGGTATTGAAACTGAGCCAGTTTGAAATTTCTAGAGAGACAAACTGGAACCGGGAGTTATCCTACTGGTTACTCCAATTCTTGACATAGTGTGGGGAGAATTTTTCTAAAATGAGCTTGTCTTGGCAGCACCCTGAGTGCAAACTTGCTTGTTTTTTTTCCTTCAGGGAAGACATGTACTCTCAGGATTCCATAGACCTCCTTGCCAGTTCTGGGCTGCAGTTCCAGAAGCATGAGGAAGAAGGGATTGATACCCTGCATTTTGCCGAGTTGCTGATGACGTCGGGTGTCGTCCTCAGTGACAGTGTGAAATGGCTGTCCTTCCACAGGTGGGTCTGGATGCTTACTGACCCTGCTAAATCTCCTCTTAATTTTCTGCATTTTCTATGGAGATTGACAGATTTTAAGGAGAAAAATGAGCAGTCTTGCAGTTCTTAAAATAAGCTTCAAGATATGAAGGCCAAGTTTAAGAAGTAAGGACACTTCATGGTCTGACTTCCTGACTGCTTGTGAATATTTTTGCTGTTAGTCTCCCTCTCTTGAAGAAGTTGAAATGTTATTTCTGCACTTAGTAAATGTATTGTAGAAGATTTTGTTTCTTCTTCCTTACAAAGTTGGTGGTGCTCTGAACTTCCACCTGTGTGGTTAAGCATTCTCGTTGTAGCATTTCAACCAACTTGATCAGGAAGCCTCTGGTCCAACATGGCATCACAAACGAAAGGACTTGCCACCACCTCCTTCTATTTCAACAGATACTTGCAGGGTTTCCTGCTTTTTTGTGTTGCCCTTAGCTGCAGAAATATACGCAGGTGGGAAGGATTGTCTATTCTTCCCAATGGTTTAGCTGTTCCACAAAAGGCTAGTGAGGGCACCTGGGGAGCATCCCAAAGTCCTATGTTGACATAGAAAATCAGGATGAGTTCTGGCTGAGATCTAGAGTTTTATGAATGTCAGAAAATGTTAAGGCTTGAAAGGCACAGTAAGTAAAATTCTGTTGAAAAAGAAGGTACTAGTACATTGGGTTATAGGTCCTGCCTGCTTACCTGGTTTCTCTGTGGTTTTGTTTTCAGTGGTTATGACTTTGGCTACATGGTGAAGTTGTTGACAGATTCCAGGTTACCAGAAGAGGAACAGGAATTTTTTCATATCTTAAACCTTTTCTTCCCATCCATCTATGATGTGAAGTACTTAATGAAGAGCTGCAAAAACCTCAAGGTACTTTTATCTCCCCAGCAAGCAGATGATGGGTATCAGCACTGTGCATGTGCAGGAATACAAGTGGCAGAACTGCTGCGTACGTTGTCTTAAAATGGAATGTGTACAAAAGTCAGTAGTGACACAGAAACACCTGAGACACAGTTTGTGTCTAATGGATACTGCCCTCCCCAGTTTCAGACTTAGCAATGTGTTTATTGTAAAGAGGACATTGCCACAGCCTTCTTGTGTATCAGATGCTAATTATAATTCAGCATATTTATGTTTCCTGTGCAAGGGTATTTCTTTTACGTGAAATACTCTGTGACTTGATTAACTGGTAAGAGAGTTGAAAGTAATTTATCTACTGAATCACAGCCTTGAGTAAAGGGAGGGAAAGGCCCAGCATGTGCAACCTATGAATGTACCCACAGTTATCTCAAGTATCTGTTACAAGAAAAGAAGGCACCTAAATTTGAGAAGAGTTATTTGTGCACTCTTGAACACCATTTCCCAGTGTGTTTCACTCACAACTGGAGTGTGTGTACTACTGGGATCTGCATTGGTTCATTATACTGTTTGCCCTTGTGTTTTGGAGAAACGTGGCAATTTTGGTAAGAGATAAATATTCTAAAATAAAATCTCTTGTTCTCTTTGCAGGGTGGCCTTCAGGAAGTGGCAGATCAGCTGGATTTGCAACGAATTGGACGACAACACCAGGCAGGATCAGACTCTCTTCTCACAGGAATGGCATTTTTCAGAATGAAAGAGGTACTGCAGTGTTCTTCCTTCTCCACTTTCTGTCCATAAATGTCAACATGTATAACGTGTTATTTGTTTTGGTTTGGGATTTTTGAAGCCATCACACCTCAAACTATCAGGAATAGGAATTGCTGATATTGGCACAGACTTAATCTGTTTACTTGCCTTTCATGTGCTTATTTTAATTTGTGGACTCCATCTTGGTTAGAGGTGACAGATTTCAAATGAGCTATTAATTAACATTGGATGTTTTCTGATTTAGAGCCACAATTAAACAATACCTGTTTCTCTCTCTTTTTTTTTTTAATCTGCAGTTATTTTTTGAGGATACAATTGATGATGCAAAGTATTGCGGACGACTGTATGGCCTTGGCACAGGAGTGGCTCAGAAACAAAATGAAGATGTGGACTCAGCCCAAGAGAAAATGAGCATTTTGGCCATTATCAACAACATGCAGCCGTGATGAGCGGTGCCCCTCAGCAGAACATGTTTACCATATTGGCAGCTGCTGTCCTCAACCATTTTCCCTAAACAGTGTCTCAAACAAAAAGTATCTCCAGTACACAGGCTGCACCAAGCCTTGCAGTTTTGCTGAAGAGCTGCATTTTCCTTTGAAACCCAGAAGAGTTGACTGAATTCCTAAAGCCAGCATTTGTGGTTTGCTATATTTTTAATACCAAGGGCAAAGGACAGAATCTATTGTGTATACCTCTGTTTTTTTCCTCTTTTTACTGTACAGAATCTGCAAGGAAGATTTACCTGTAGAATATCGGGTCGAGCTGAAGGTTGGGAAATGCAGTGAAAATGGACGCAGACACGCACACAGATTTACCATTTGTGTTTTATAAAGCTTGTTTTAAAACTTCTGCATGTTGTGAGGGTGACAGCTTCACCTCAAGTGTTGCTTATTTTATCTCTTGTCTGTGGAAATTGCTCCCTTTGATCACTGCAGAGGTTTGGGTACAGATGACATTAAAAATGATCCTTGCAGCTAAAAATACTCAAGAGATTTGCTTTAACAACAGAGGGAATGGAGATTAATGGAGCTGATTTGATCAGCACTCCTTAGTTTCTAATTCTCTGTGTTACTGCTTTGACCCATGCTAAGCTTCAGCTTTGTTCTTACGGGTATTAAGGAACCGTTCTGGAAATACATTCAGAGGCCCCAAAGTTCACCTTTGACAGGGATTGAACCAATATTGTAAGTTCAGTTTTCTTCATCTTAAACCTACAAATTTTATTCTTCTCATGCAACATAACTACGTCACCATGGACAAATATTTGTTCCTCTTCTCCCCGCTGCTTCTCCAGCCCCTAATTTTACGATATACTTAACAGGTAAAACAGTTTCTGATTTTTTTCCCTGAGTTTCTGGGTTTTTTGCATTGTAAACACCTGAAAAGCAGTTAAGAGGATGAAGAACTTGGGATTCTGACTTTGAAACACATTCTATAGTATTTTTTTTAAAAGCTCTGTAATGACATTTCTTAAAAGAACAAACCACTTTGGACCTGTCAGAAAATTTCAAAGCTTCATCTGGCATTTTGAACAAGCTTAATCCAATATTAAAGAGTTGAGTTTAGAGCTGGTATTTGAAATGTTTGTATAGACTAGTTTTTATTTTTTGTAAAATAAATTTTTGTAAATCAGGCTTTGTTTTGGATTTTCCATTGAGCACTAGAATTTCCACAGTTGAGGCTTTGGAATCTTAATTTGGGAGATACATGCCTGAAGGTGCTCGTTTGTTTCCTTTATCATTTATGATGTGCTCCTGGGGTAGCTCTTAGTAAAATGTCTTTGAGCTTATTGTGCAGTAGCTGAGGAAAGCTGACCTGAAGAGCTGAGTTTTATTCTCTCCCTGCTGCTCTCTCAGCACAGCTCAGTCTGGTGCAGTATTCCTGCACTGCAGAGTGGCCACTTAAAGGGACAAACGTGTGTCAAGTTTTCTGCTCCATCTAAACTGCAGTGGTTGCTGCTCTAAGTGCAGGAAGGCATTTTGGTTAAGCACTGGCTCCCCCGCCTGGTTTTCAGTGGCTTTGTACAGAATTTAGCAAATGCAAATTGGTGGCAACGCATCTACAGCAGGATCTTGTTTCAGTCTAACCCCTGGCTTTCACCTGCTGCTCTTGAAGTTGTTCTGAGGGTTTACTCAGCTTGAAGCAGGAAATCTGTCAGGACTGAGTTTGCATTTTGGCTGGAAGAATGTGGAACAGCTTTTGATCTAAAAAATCCATACTTTTAATTCTTAAACAATAATCTTTACTGTACTTGAATCTTTCTAAATTCATGAAGCATACCCATACATTTAAAACCTTGCTTTAAAAATGACTAAGACAGATGCTGTGTTCAATGAAGCTTATGCACACTTGTGCCTTTCATAGAAGTTACTTTTTCTAACAAAGCCTCTAAGTAAGCTGTATGACTGGTCAAAATACTGCATGTTCAAGACTGCAAAATCCAGGATTGGTTTTGGCACTTTCTAGAATAGTACCATTCTAGAGAACTCATTTCTATACATCAAATTAAATACCAATTCATGGTGGTAGAAGACTTTATTTAAAGGAGAGAAAATAAACTCACAATGCTTTTTAGGACAATACTGGCCTAAGGGTCAGTTTGCTTACAGAAACCATTGATTTTCCTGAGGGCAGCTACTCTTCCTCCTCTGCTGAAAGACTACACAGCTGCTCAAAACCTTCTCTTGCATGTAGATAGCAAGAGCTTTCATTAGCATAGTGTCCAACAAATAAAAAACTATACAAAAATCAGTTATAACAGTTCGCTCTACTGCTTTTCAGTTTTCTAACAGTCTCCTTAAATAAGTATGAGCACATGTGGATGTGTATAAAGTTGACAGTTTGTATCAGTAACAGCCACAGCCATCAAAAGAAGCCTTCACTTGAAGAAAGAGCAGCCTTAGTGTTAAGTAGCTGGAGGCAGCTCAAGGGAGACAGGTTGGTCTCCAAATGTCATGTCAGGAAGCTCCTGCCACCCTTTTTGTAAACACCAGCACCACCGTGTTTCCTAAGGAGAGCCAGAGCCTCTTCCTGCAGCTCAGGAGGACACTGGGATCCAAGGTGCAGGAGCACAAGGCAGCACTCCAGCACGTCAGGGAATGGGAAGACCTGCAAAAAAAGGATCATGAGGTGATGTCTGCAGTTTATATTACAGCTGTTCAACATAATCAGGCAGCTCTGTAAAGATACTGCTTTGTAGCATTCTCAGAACAGGTGCGTTGTCTATTCACATTTATCCACGTTTGCCCCCTCTTGCCCAATCACCATGGTTACATGTGTTTGAAAGTGTGATGTGTACTTTCTACAGTTCCTAATCTATAGAGGCCATTTTATAGCTTAAATGTTTGATTTCATTGTTCATAATTTTCTTTTCGTACATGAGTAGCAAGGGATTACTCTTAAAATGCATGGGATGATCCATACAGGATATCTCATTGAATTCTGCCACACAGTAGCTTTAGCTGTGCTTTCCAATTGCATGGGGAAAATGATACTTGAAATAAAAACACCACCCTGCTGCCATGTGTCAGTTCTCCCTCAAAACTGCCACTGGATCACAAGGAATGCCACTGATCCTTTCTGTTTGAAAGGGATTCTGTGGTAAGGCTGGCCTTACAGAATGACTTTTTTCAGAACTGCAATGGCTCTTCTGAAAACTTACCTTTAAATTGTCTGGGAATTCAGCTAATTTCTGCTTCGCTTTCAGAAGCTGCTTTGTGAGCTCAGGGAGTGTGACCGGTTGCTTTGCTTCATCTTTGCTGCCAAGAGAAGAGCAGGTGTCATGAGTAACTCTTTTGTTAGGTGACTGTAGCCTCCCCCCTGGACAAGGAGCACAGAGGAGAACTGGCTGAGTGTTTTATGCTCTAGCTTGTTCTTGCCAAAGTCCCAAACCAATGTTCTTAGATCATGCTTAGTCTTTTCATTACCCTCCCTTTTTCAAGCTGCCCTGTTTATTTCTGTAACACCTCATGCATCACAGAAATACTCAGCTGCACTGAGCTTATGCATGTGGTGGTTCAGCCCAGGGGAAATGCAGGATTTCTGAGCTGTATATTCAAGTGTTCCTGGATGATGGGCCAGAGATTAGAGGCAGTCCAGGCAAAACAAGAAATTTCTCGCACAAACACACAAAAGAGCAACACTTTTTGACACACTCATCCCTGTGCTGAGTCTTACCAATTAATCTCGTTGCTGTCAGAGCATGGTTTGTCTGATTCAGTCTCTGAACTCTGTTCCAGGTTGCTTCCTTGGGTGTTTCCATTTGTGTTTTCCTGGAGATTGTTCCTCTGCTGCTGATGCTGGCGGATCATTTCTGCTAAAGTCTCCTGGACCTCAGCTATGTCTCTCTGGGTGTTCTGCAAAGCAGCCATCTCTCCTGAAAGGAGCACTTGGCAACCCTTCAGTTTTGACTGTCTGTCTGCCACATGGACTAAATCAGTTCTTGAGTCACGCTGTGTCTCACTCTTAGGAACTTCAGCTGTACTGCAGAGATTTTCACCCATCTCAGCTGCACTTTGAACTGTTTCTTCAGGGGACTGGTCACCTGAAATACAGCTCTTCTCAAGAGCTGTCTGTTCACTGGGACATAGCACAGCACCCAACACAGCCTTCTGCAGGCCAAGGGAGTCTTTGGGTGGGTGCCACCACAGGTCATAGAGCAGTCTGTAAGCCACAAAGCCCTCCAGACTCCTGCAGGCATCCATACTCTGAGAATTTGTGCTGTCCAGTTTGTTTTTCAGGTCATCACAGCCTAATAATCAGAAAAGGATTACAAATAATTCATGGAACTTTCCAAAGACAATGAGCAGAATCTGGTAAATGAACCTGGAAACCCTAATCAGGGATTTACTCAAGATGCTGGCAGAGCAGTGCACAAACTATGAAAACAAAAACATCTTTGGCATCTTTGTGAACACAATACTCTGTTCTAGCTAAAATGTTCTTATCAGCTAAAACAAATTTCCTTGGCCTCAAGCTGTAAAGCACAAGAGTCACATAATCACAAGCCACAAACTAAATGCACTGCATAACCTAAAGAGAATAGAGGACAAGCTGGTGTATGTGTTGCTGTGATGTGAAATGAAAACAGCGTTCTTATGTCTCCCTCACAGAAGAGAATTCACTATTTCCTACATCACTCACACCAAGTGACACAGCTGAGCTTCCTTCCACAGTCAGGAATTTTCATTGCCCAGTGGCCTTTGCACTTGCCAAATTCCACAAGTTTCCACAGATATGCCTATGTCTTGCTGCTTCCAGACATTATTTAGCCTAGGAACATTAATGGACACAGCTGTGCTGGCAGGAAAGAGCCCTGTCAGTGCCAGAAGAGCCAGAAGGAGAGACTCACCCTCAGGAAGGATGATACTGCAAATCTCTTGCATCAGAGTGAAATTCCCAGCATCAAAACTGCGGGTCACAGCCCCAAGAATACTTTTCACTGCCTCATCCCACGTACCCAAGTGACAGCTCAGGGCTGCGAGGGCCAGGTCATGGGAGATATGGAAAAGCACCTAAAGGGAGCAACAGAGAGTTAATAGTTTCATTGCAAAGTGTGAGCTTATGACAACTGTGGAAGAGCCCAGAAGCACATGACTTCACCAAAAGCAATTTTAGTGACAATGCAATTTACACAATCTCCTTCAGCAGGAGATAGAGCATTTCTACATCACCTGGAGCTGTAAAATCAGCCACTGTGTTTGCCTGTGTCTTAGTAAACAGATGAGAAGTGGGAGCAGTGACTCACTGTGGTCACAGAGAAGAGCTGCAGGAGAACAAGTCTATGGACAGACCTTGCCAACTAATTTGACAACAAGCAGCCCTACCTCCAACACAAACTCTGAGTCATTGCTGAGACTACTCTGTCCATCACATCTCAGTGACCTCAGTGCTGACCCCAAACACCCTATGTCAGTTCTTACCCTACACAGAAATTGGTGGCTACACAAAGTTGTCCCATAGGCTGATCATCTCTCTCCCAGACTAAAACTCCATCCTGCAGCAGGGTGCAGACATCACTTCCCTGGGAATGGCTGCTGCAACACCACAGAGTGGCTGGCTTTACTGCCCATCTCCAAGTAATGTTTTGTGCCTGCACATATCAAAATCCATTTACCTGCTTTGGGTGTGTGTTGCTGGTTGAAGGAGGATGCTCAATCCTGCGAAGCTGCTCCTGTGCACATGTGGCTTTCTCAGTGGTGTCCATGCCCAGCACATTCTGCCACACTTCTGTCACCATGTCAAAAAATGGGGCCTCTCTGTTGAGCTCCCAGCTGTGGTAAGAGGGGGGCACGGCACTCTTTCGCTCACAGGGATTCCTCTCACTGAGGCAGCTGCAGAGCACTTCGTTCAGGCAGAAAACCAGTCTTTGTCCCTTTAACAAGGAGGAAAATAAACAAGCACTGAGCTGTTGCAACAAGAAAAACAATCCCCTGCTGACCACAGCAGGTAGAGTGACTCAGAATATCATGCCTGGTGGCAGATTCTTGGTGATAGAGCCTAAGGGAAGTCAGAAGGAAACCTCAGAGCAAACCAAGGTATCCATGTGCTTCTCAGTCCACAAAAACATTTCAAATTTAAGCCTCCAGCAGCTGGACTTCCAGTTGGCTCGTTTGTTCCTTTAATGCAAAAAGCAAGTACTTCTTTCTTCTTATGATCAGTATTACAATTAAAAGAAGAATCCCACTTTTCTCTACAACCTCCCATATCACAACAAGCACAGAGTCTACATGCATCCCTACCATGGCCATGCCATAGGGCCACCCAATGTACTCCTAGAAAAATATTTTGAGGCAAAACCAGTCTAAAGGAGCACCTGCGGACTATAAAAACTGGGAAGTGGTACCAAATTATGTCAATCTGGAGAGAGACAACACTGAAGAAGGTGGAAAGGAAAGGACCAAACTCACAAATAAAGTTTTATGCTGCTGAAGGACTTCCTGAGCTCCCACCCAGTTCCTGGATAATAGCAGGTCTTGGGCACATCTCAAAGACAAAGTTGCTGACAACTCCTCCTCCCCAGATATCTGAGCAAGCTCAGCAGCAGTTTTAAGAGATGCCACATCCCCCTTTTTTGACAACACTTTGACTGCATCATAGGGTGAGGAAGCTCCCAAATAACTGAAAAAGATAAAAGCAAAACAAGTTGATTGGTACTAAAATAGTTTTTGAATTGTATTGCAACACAGTAGCACAGATACACAGATGAGGATGAGCCTGGATTTTCCACAGGTTCTCAGAGCTCTCACCACTTTTTCTTATCAAAGTTTACTACAGACATATTGTGAACAATCTGATGCAAAGCCACAAAGGGGAAGTCACACAGCCTTAAAGTCAGGACTGAAATCTCTGGTGGTCTGCATGCCACAAGTGGCTTGGTTGAGCAATAAAAAGAAACAGATTCAGGAGACAAAAGTTATATGCAGCTGTTTGTCCCTAGTGGGAAACAAATCCCTACTAGGTTTCATTCAAATCCTTTCAGAAGTGTGATACCCACAAAAATGCCAGAACTGAAATCAGCATCAAGCAGAGGACACTACTCCAGCTAAAATATTTAATGAGGTATTAGTAATTTTGGTAGTCACAAAGTTAAAACACTCCAGCTGGAGCAAGATAACCCAATGACCAGAATATTAGCTAAGGCTTCAAGAAGCTCAAGATGGACTGCTGCACTGCATGATTCCAGTGGAAAAGTTGGAAATCTCACAAAGGCTTTTTGTAGACAACCTAATCTTAGACTTGCTAAACTAGCTTTCAAAAACTGCCAGTAATGTCTGTGGAAAGTGATGGCTCTACATGTAACATGGCATTTGAACTTTCTGCTTTGATCTGCTCTCTGGAGCTTCTCCTTCCTACCTACAATAGAGGAAATTTAGTGAGATCAGGCTCAGAAAGCAGCTCAGACAACCAATGACCAGGCCAGTTAACAGATTCCAACTGCTACAAAACCAAGAATCCAATTTGTTTGAGGCATGGAACCAATTCTGTCTTCTCCTCAGCAGCACTCACCATTTGGCAGCCATGGAATAATGACCATCTTTCTCCAGCAGAGCTGCCCAGCTGGTGTAGAGGTCCTTCAGAACTGGATCTTCTGGTCGCAGCCTGGCCTTAGCCATTACAATTGCTTCCCTAATGCACATAGGGAAACCAGACAGAAAAGTTAATCTGTGTGCAAAGAGAGAATCAAAATGCTCAATCTACCCCACATAAAAAACCCCAAAAAACAAAAAAAAACCACCCCACCAAAACCCAGATAGAATGCTAAACATAAATATACAGCAACCTGTAAAAATTGTTCACTTTCAGGAGCTCGATAGCCTCATAGACTTTATGGATGGACAGGAGATGGGAGGCAGCCTTCACATATTGCTCCTGAAAACACAGCTGCTTGGCAAAGGCTTCCACTGTCCAAACCCAGGCCTGGTAGCCAACTGCAAAAGAGAAGGCAACACTATTGGAAACAGTTTTATGACTGCAGAATTCCTGTGTGATACCATCACTGGTTTCTTCAACATGTATCTCTCTGCCCCAGGTTAGTTTCTATTTCTTAACCATCATAACACAAATCAATGAAGCAGGGCAAAACTAAGACTTGAATATGACTGCAGGACTTCACAGCCAGTAAAGTAACTTAACTGTAGCATGCTGTAAGGACTGCTAATCATCTCACAAAGGACTAATTCCTGAGTTTCTGTCCAGAATCACCAGAATGAGGGGACCCTTGGCAGCCTATTCCACCAGTTCATGTGGTGCAAGAGCAAACATACCCATGGGTGACATGGCTACGAGCTGGTCTGTGAGCTCCCCCCTCTCAGCAGCTGCCTGCAGGACACTCTTCATGTCTCCTTTCCATAGCATGAGCTGCTGGAAGAGCTCTGCGTGCCCATTCTCCAAGTGGTGCTTTCCTGTTGGAAGCAAACACACTTCCCATCAGCATGAGTGCAATAGCATCATTTGTCACACGAAAATAGCTTGGCAAAAGGGAAATCATTCAAGCTTCAGATGAAGCAGGTTTGCATCTGAAAGGTTTAAAAACCATCTGGGAAAAAGATGTATATTCTTCTCACAGAGAGCTGCATTCTTAATCCTAGACTGTAATCCACAGTAAAGAAAACTCAAGCATCTTCCCCAATTTGTTTTCTACTTGAATATAACAGTTAGAGTGGACATATTCTTTATGCTACTTACCTTCCATATCAATCATCTTGTGCAGAGAATCCCTGTCTGTGAACAGCCCCAGGTGGATGCAATCCTTGAGGTCAGGGGACACATCTTCGTTATTATCTAAACCAGATAAGAAGAATGAATATTTAGGATTTGACACAAAACTGGGAACTAGAATGTGCCAAGTCACTGCACCACTCAAGTGCTGGTAAATACTTCTGTCTTTCTCTCCTGTACAGCAGATTTAATAATTTGCTGGTCAACACTCAGATCTAATGTTGATACCACACCAAGTCACACTCTTTGATAAAGGTGAGGATTTAAAAAAATGTGCTGTGGTTGAAGTCAAGTCCCTGGACACTTGATTTTGATTACCTGACTCTTAAGTATTTTAAATTTTATACTGATACCTTTAGTTTTCAGACATGCAGCCAACCTCAAGCAGTCCTGATGCAATTCTTCTTTTGATCTGTGATCCATTAACGTGCTGAAGGGCAGAATAGAACGAGGCTTCCTCTTCTTCAGAGAGGCATCAGGAGCTGAAAAATCAGACACATTTTAGTCACTGCTGCTGCAGTTACAGCAGAACCCCTCAAATTATTTCAAAAGCACCCTTTTCTTTCTCTGGCATTAATTAGGTGTCAAATAGGAAGGGAAGCTGCAGTCAAACACGTCTAGAATGGGGAACTCTGCCTTGATATAGGACTGTTAAAAATGCCTGAAACATACTAACTTGGTTTCTCTTTTGGTGTATCCTTTTTCACAGGAGCAGCTTTCTGGGTCACAAAAGGCTTTGGCAAGCTGAATGAAGAATAATCACATGCAGATGAAGAATTATCCCTGGACACTGTGATTTAAAAAAAAGGCAAAGCAATGAATGGAAATGCATACACATTCACATTCTGTTACATAATTTTGAAATACACAGAAACCAAGCTTTGCTCTGCCATAGAACTTAACAGCTTTTTAGGGAAAGGAAATATGAAGAAAACAAAGAACTGTTTTTTTAGAAGGCTAAATGTCAAGAGACACTAATGAGGATCCATCAGTATTATAAGATCTATCAATGCTGATCAAAAATGACATTGTTTCAAGCCAAACATAGTAATTCTGTCCATGAGGCCAAAATCTTGTTATCTGAAGACAGTTAAGTCCCAGACTAGTTTAGAAAATTATAAAAGGCATTCTAGAGCCTTTTTCCTTCAGTGGACAATTTCAGTAAAAGCAAACAATGTGAAAATCTGCATTAAAATTAAACTTGGTGATGCTCTGAGTGCTGAACAGTCTGGGAAACACTGAATTAACATGATCTGATTATTACCAGTCACAGAGACTTTATCAGCCAACTCTGCCTCCTGAACTTCTTTGTCTCCTTCGTGGTCTGACACTCCATTTTCCTCCAGCAGCATTTCCTTCATGCTGTCATCTCCATTCATGGCATCATTTGCATCCTGCTTGCCTGGGCTCTTGCCTACAGGCTTTTTCTTCTTCTTGGCTTTGACTTTTGGCTGTATACTTCTTTTCTTCTCTAATTCTATACTCTTTTTGCCTATAAAAGGTGCAAGTTTTAGTGTATTAACTGCCCATATTTCAGGATCAATGTTTAGTTTCCAAGTAAGGACACTCAATTTAAACCTAGACACAGTTTATTCCTGAAGAGGAAGAGGTAGGTTTGGAACTCAGCACAAGAATTTGCATCATTTCAACACGGCAACTCCCCATGTCCCAGCTCCAACATTACCTTCAGGGAAGATCTTCTGTTAGAATACACTCACCCTGAGGAGGCCGTGTGTGTTCCTGCTTGGAGATGTGCCATTTGTGAACAGAAAAATCATCTGCTCCTGTATAAACACAATCTGGATCCACTGGTGACCACTGCACACTCAGCAGGCGGCCCTGGTGCCCTCGGTAGTTGCAGAGTGGCTCTTCCTTCATCACATCCCACACCTTGGCAACAAGAAAGAAATGCAATCACTCAAAGTCACTTCTGCACCTAATACTCTGCATTTTCTCATGATTTGCACAGGTGGGAACTTCTCTTTTTGGATTTTGCAGGGGCATTTCAAACACCAACATGCACTTCCTTTATCTGCGCTGATACAGCTGCAAAACATCTTTCTTTTCTAAGGATCCAAAAATGCTAATAGGAAAACCTTAATGACTAGACTTACAAATCAATTCACAAATCACAATAATCTGCATATCACGTATCCAGAATGAGCAGATGGTTAGCAAGGATAAACTTGAAGCGCGTCAACAGTTTATCTCACAAAACCAAGTTTTGCTCTTTGATCAGCTGTGGAATGGATGATTTGAAATACAATTCTGAGGTGCTCTGAACAATACCTGTGCAGTGCCATCATAGCAAGCAGACACCAATCTTCCCTCATGGTGGGGGCTCCAAGAAAGACTTGTGATTTTAGCTGTGTGCCCAGCCAGAGTTCGAAAAGGCTCTGTTATTGTCAGAGGATTTTCTGAAGAGTTCTCTGAAAGAAAAAAGAAAAATTATTAAGGACGGCCAGAAAGACAAAACAGAAATAAACAAACAAACAAAAAAAGATGCCAAGATTTAGAATATAATCTGCAAACTGTTACCTACAACACTCTTCAGATTATGCACATAAATGGTGGCATTGATGGAGCCTGAAGCTATCAAGTAACTCAGCTCTGGCTGGGTCCCATGCTCATGGTGCCAACGAATGGCATTGATCAGTTTGTGATGCTGCTGGATAGTGCAGAGCAACTTCAAGTTTGGTGCCTGAAATATTTCAATTGAGCTGAAATATAAGAACAACAGTGTAAGAATTTCAGTAGTTGGTGAAAATGGGAACATTTTTGTTATCTAGCATGAGCAGAATTGGAGCATGCGAATTAAGAGTAACTGAGTTTGTGCTTTCTGGATTCAGCTTAAACCCTGGTTTCACTGATCAGCAAAAGTGCATGTCTACCATGAGTGGATCCTTGAAATAGAATTTAATGTGATAATGAGGATCCTCTATGCCAAGAGCAGCTACAATAAATAACAGAAGGGAATTCCATATTATCATGATTCAAATACATCAGCAGTGAAAGAACAGAGACAAACCAGGGCAACAAAAAGTACTTTTGCTTCACCACAGTGACTGCAGTCAAGATCAGCACAGCCAGCACCTTTACCCACAAGTGGGACATACCCATCCTCATTGCCAAGAGCCAGGAGTTTGCCATCTGGTTTCCAGCTGACCTCTGTACGGGCAGGCAGCTTGTGCTGCAGAAAGAAGACACAATTATTGCCTAAAAGTCTTAAATCTCAAATCCAGCTGGCAACTGGACAGAGCTGCAATTAGTCTGCAAAATGAAGAGTCATAAAAGTGTCCATTGCTTTTGTAACAGTGACATAAACCTGAGCAATTAACACTGAAATAACTGACGCAAGAACCAATGCTTGGTTTAGTTCTGAGAAATATTTTGAAGTTTTGTCTGGATTACAGTAGGGCATTGATGTTTCATGTCCTTACACTCCTTAGAAAGCACCAGACATTGCAAGCAAATTCTTTCACACTTCAAAAGAAATCAAAGTTTACATATAATTATCCCTATTCATTTGAATTCAGAGAAAAGCAACTTACAATTTAAAACTCAGATGCCTCAGTATGATCATTTAACGCCTCTGACATTACTCTTAAACCCCAGAGAGTCTTAACTCAAGGAAGAAGCCAAAACCCAAGTGATACAAATCAATACCCTTGGACTGACTTCAGCTGACTTGAATGAACTGAAGATCCAACCCACTTCACTTATTTTATACTTTCAACTAAGAAATGACTGATCACACTTGAGAAGGTACTCGGTGATCACCAGCCACTCTGCACTGGCTGCAGTATCAATGGAACAGCCTCCTGCAAAACCATGGTTGTTTTTAATGAAAAGTTTGTTTTAAAAAGTTCATGGTCAAAGCAAGGGAATTAAAGGAATTGAGGTAAATAACTCATGCATGCCTACCACATGGTCTAAGCCAGGATATATTCAGGATATAATTTCAAGTGTTTTGAATCTGGAAATCTCTTATTATTTTAAACAGCCGTACACAATTCTAAGCACAAACTCTACCCTCCATTTACCTTTCCCAAGTAAATCACAGTGTAGAAAATTAAGCAACTGATTCCAGAAAAAGATGTGCCTTATTGACACAGGAGAAAAAAAAATACCAACCACCCTCTTCAGACACAAATATATAAACTCTTTAAATAGTTTGAGTCAGTGTCACCGAAGTTCACCTGTGGACACTGAGGACTGTGAACAAAGTTTTTTGTTACAGATACATCAAAAAGGCAAAATCAGAAACTTACAACTACAAGGCCATGGAAACTGTGGCATGGTTACCATGAATCCATAAAACCCCTCAAATTCATACTCACTTTGATTGAATTGGTGTCTCTGATGACTTTGTTGATGTCATGTGCTTCTCCATTAAGCTTCCAGGGATTGTGCTGAAAAACAATTCCTTCTCCAGCACAACTATATAAAGTTACAGAGGGCTGTTCACTTTCTTCTCCTATCCGACAGAGAAAAAGTGCTAATTACATTCTGTTCTTCATCCCTCTTCACAGAACTAATATCTTCCAATATAAATCAAAGCATTATTTCAAAAAGCAATATACATCCTTCAATTGCCTGTGGTTCAGCAGCAGGAAATTCTCACAGTACAACCCTCTAAAAGGAGCTCTCATTCCTACCAACAAATCCCTCATAGCACAAAACCAATAAAATCCCCTTTAAGTTTTGGTCCTTAAAAGAAAAAAATCCAAGTTGTGTAAGAAAGGCTAATGTTCAAACGGCAGAAACTCTGGAACCAGTATTTGATTTGGTGCAATTGCTACAGGAAGTCTGTGAAATTCCTGGCCTGTAACTCCCTGAAGCAATCCCAGAGGTGTGGGGCACTACTCAAACCTATTTGCTGAAAGTACCAGAATTTAAAAACCACAAGAGTTTGTGCCCTTGCAAAACTGTTAACAGCTCCTCAAGCAGAACACATTCTTAGCTGCTGGAAAGGATTGCCACTAGCAAATAGAGCTCCTTTTCCTAAGAAGGGAGGGGACAGCAGCTTCCTGGCATCTGTGTGCTCTGCATGGACATCCTGCTTTGTCACAAGGTGCTGCAAGACTCACCAGAAATCAGAGGAGGAGTTGGAGGACCCCAGGCTAATGTGTACACTGTCTTCATGTGGTAAGTGCTGGAGATCTGAGGTGGCTTGTTCTTAGCACTGGGCAGGAAGATAAGGAAGCAAGGGCAGTCAGATTTCAGCAAATGGAAAGTAAAAGAAGATAAAATCAAAGCAAGAGACTTGGAACAACAGGTGCTCTAACATTCTAAAGCCACGGCTCAACCAAGCTTTCTTTAACATCTCCTGTAGGACACTACTAAAATTCTAACATAATTGTTCTCCCTGCTGCTCCTCCTTCCCAGAAAATGTCTTTCTGGGTAAAGTCTGATCTCTGGTCATGCCATTTTAAATTTACCTTAAAGCAAGCGCACCTTTGAAGTTCACAGACATGATGAAAATGAAAAAATGCACTGAAAAGCCAATTGGTTGACTAATTGGAATTTAATCTCACTCCTATCAGTAAAGATATCCCTTAGGAAAGACCACAGCACCCCAGAGTGGTAACACACCATCAGGATCTGACACTAATGCATTTGAAAGCTACTTTTTCACCTGCTGGACAAAGTGTCAAATATGCCAACTTTTCCATCATCTGTTCCAAAAGCCAAGCAGCCTTCCTTAGTTGGATGCCAGGATAACTGCAAGAAAAACATAAAGAGACACAAAATGACCTAAGCTACAAAGACTTTATTGCTAAATAATAAGCAAAAGGAAAACACTGAAACTGATGAGCAAGGACCTTACACCACCCTTCCAACCACAGCCACTTGATTTGATCACTCTGCTCTGAGTATCAAAGGCTTTCTCCCTTCCAGTTATGACGGGATAAGATGCAAGGGACTAAAATGATTAAAATGCTATTTGATACCTACTTTACAAAACAGAATTAGCTGCCAGCTATTTTACCAGGCAGTAGCTTTTGACCAACCAGTGGTTAAACCCCAACTGAAGGCAACTATGTTGGTTGTATTGGCTTTTTGTATTTGTCAAACTTCCTAGAAGAGCAAGGGCAACCATGGGTGAAGCAAGGAAGAATCATGAAGGAGGATAAAAGTGAGAAAGTAACATAACAGCCAGCTGGGCTTCAGCTTATTTCCACTAGACCTAAATGCAAGCTTCTAGGATTGTAAATAGGTCTAAAAACTTGTTGCCAGATCCTAAAATGTATTGTATACAGAAAGAATTGAGTATAAAATGAACAAGGTGGCTTGATCTCATTTTAGATGGGACAAACCTTTAGAGTGAAAGAGAGAGAAAAACATACTTGAAAAAAAATGGAGTGAAAAAAAGAGATAAGGGGACAAAAAAAAAAGGAATCCAAGGCACACTTACTGCTGTAACCTTGGACTTTATGCTTTGCCAGAAGGTTTTAACATCATAAATGTTGTTGATGGACAAAGTGTTCCACACTCGGATCATGCTGTCCCCAACCCCGATGGCGAGGCAGCCCGTGTCCACGGGGGAGAAAGCAAGGCTGTAGACAAACCCTCCAAGGGAGGGCATGGTCCAGCTGCAGTCCAGAGTTGATAGATCCCAACATTTCACCTGAAGAATATTTGAGGAACAAGGAATGTTCTGTTAAATACAGAGTGATTGACAAGACACGGAAATCAAAGAGTCAAATGCAAGGCTTGGCAGGATGTGATCTGCACCCAGAGGATTCCATGGCACAGGGCTGCAGTAGCTGCAAGACTGGAATGGACATAATGAATATATTTTACTAAGTTTCTCTTCCAATTTCAAAATAGGAAACACTCTGCTGCCTGTAAAAAACCAAAGATTTTAAAAAAAGGCCCATTAAAAAATAAGTGCATTAATTTGTACAATTAAATGAATTTAAGAAGGAAAACCAGGCCTTTTAAAAGTGAAATACAGAAGAAAAGAAGTGTAAAACTCCATTCATTAAATGCTTACAATTCAAGTCCAGAATGTCATAAGCATTCACTCACATAGTAAGAGATTAAGTTTATAAACTAACAGAAACATACCCAACCTGTGCTCAGAACAAACGGCAAGAAGTGATGTTATAAAGTGCTAAAATAAACCCACTTCTAGAGAAAAACTGGCCCTAAAAGGGTTAGTCTCACTCACTCAAGCTGCATTGTAGAGGCATTCCTATGCTAATTTTTAAATGGCTCTTACATCTCTGTCCATTGAAATGGAAAAAAGGAGCTCTCTGTCTTGGTGCTTCACAGAACTGAGATTGAACACAATTCTGGAGTGGTTTTGTCCTTCTGAAGATCCCAGAAGAGTCCACTTGCGTTTGCCAGGCTGGGTCAAATTCCAAAAGAGCAGCTCTCCTCTGCAAAATTGAAATTTATTTAAATTTTTCACTTCAGAAGAACAACACAGGCCCTATATAAACTATATACTGCAAGTATACAGGAGTAATAAATTCTAAAAGCTACACACCCAAACTCCACCTGAAAACTGCCATTTTTTCCCAGTAGATGGGCAAAACCACAATTAGTGCTATTGGCAGTCAATACTCAGATTGTTAGACAAATTATGGGACAAATAGTGATTTTCTCCACATCTGAACTCTAACTCTTGGCCTGTTTTCTCCTGTAACGCTGGGAAAGAAGGAAGAAGGGGATGTCATTAGTACTCAGCTCTTCCTTCAGTAGGAACAACTGAGTCTGCAGCTGCTGCTGGCTGCCCCACTTACCCAAAGCCACTGGACACGATGTCTGAGGGGTGGCCAACAGGCCAGTGGACAGTGAGCCAGATGCGCTCCTTGACCGCCGGGTCCACAGCTCCACCTCTCCTCTTGGTGGGTGGCAGCTTCAGAGTCATCACACCTGCAGGACCAGGAGGCACCACATCCAAATTCTCAAACAGACAGAGGAGTCCTGGGAGTATGCAGCTTTAATTGCATTCCCCATGCTTTCAGCACAAACAAAGGTTGAAGTGAGTTTTCCAAAATAATCAGCTTTAGGCAGACACTTGACATGGAAAATTTCAGCCTAAACTGTCTTGAGTTCAACAACATTATAAAGCAAGGAAAAGAAAAGCAAGATCTTATCATGGGAATATGGGAGGCAGCCAGATGGTGCTCCCAATCCTACCTGTGACAGCTGATATCCTTATTATCTATCTTACCAGTGGTTATCAAATAATTTCCATGATAATGCATTAACCTCATAAAATATTGGTATTCTGGACCACAGTCTTCCATGCTTAGAATCTGGCCAAAGGCAATTTGTAGTTCAGGAGCTATTCCACATCTTGTTAGTGTTTATCTCTTACTTACTCCTGCCTCTGGTAGAGCTCCATATTCGTATGGTTTGATCCTTGCTTCCAGAGGCCAGGTAACAACCTTTCCTCGTGGCTGTGTCCTGTGTCAGCTCCCCATTTGGAACCTTGCCTTCTTCTGAAGGAACTGCTGAATAGCATTGAAGTCATGTCATTATGCTTTAAAAATCAAAGTGTCATAAAAATGAGCTGAAAATTACATTGATTTATATCAGAACATATTTTATTGAACTTATCAGTTGCTTAGCTAATTACTAACATTCTGTAAAAAATTCAGTCCTCTAGAAGGACACTTACATGAACTAAAAAATACTCCACAAGTTGTTAATCATGTTCACATACCCTGAAGCTCATTCTGCCAAGCAGGTAACCTCTCTTCCCCAGGCACAGGGCACCAGGCCAGACAATGGATTTCATCCTCATGGCCCCTCAGCCGGTGCACAACTTCTCTCTTCCTGCTGATATCAATTATCACCACCATGCCATCCTTGTAGCTGAAAGCAGAGATGTAAATTAATAAAGAGATTCTTGGATGCTTGTGGAATAATATCCAAGGTGATTTTCAGGCTCTTTCCAGGGTCACTATCACCCTATTACAGAGAAGCCAGGCTGGACCATTACATTTTCACAGATTTCTTTGCCTTTGCAGGTTTTTTAATCTAAAAGTTATTTCTAATTTGTTTTACTCCAAAACTAAAAGAACATCCACCAAGACCTCTTAAAATTTACCTTTCAGCCACGTAGCAAAACCTCACAATTAAATTCTTGCAGAAGAGTAGAAAACAAGACATAAGGGAAAAAAAAACATTAAGTAATGAGCATTTACCCAATGGCCACCAGGTTTTCATGATGAGGAGAACAGGTGAGGCAGAAAACTGTCCTGGGCTCTGGGAAGAACTGCTGGCTGTCACTTCTGTTGTACCAGTAACAAACAATGACACCTTTCTCATCACCAGACACAATCAGATCTTTCACAAGAGGGGACCAGTGAAGTGCTGAGATGGCATTCTGAAGAAAGAGCATTGGGAAGGTTTAAAGGTGTTTTACTTCACCGAACACAGAGAAACAGGCAGGACGTCATCTGTGAGTAGTGCCCAGCAGCACTGTGCTGTGTCCCTGAGTGCCTCTGTTCTTCCAGGTTTTAGAGATGGATGTAGCTGCTGATGGGCACCCCTGAGCTGCAGGAGCTCTTTAAATACACATTTAGTCTGTCCTGTGGCTGCAGCAATTTACTGAGATCACTTTAGGTGAGCTGGGACTGCTAACAAATGCACCTCGAGCTGTTTATTTTCCAGCATCAGCTTCATTACATGGATATGACAATGGGAAGATGCCAGCAGCTCACATCCCAGGCAGCAGACCAAGAACTCAATGTTACAACTTAATTTAAAAGCCTTTTGACCACTCACACAGAGCAAAAGCATACTGACAGTAGTTCTATACAACCACTATAAGCACACATACCATTGGTTAAAACAATGCTTGCTTATTTTGAATACAATACCTACTTGTAAGCCTTAAGATACAATGCACAGAGCTCCATTATTAAGCTTAGAACTTCCTAATATCCCGTTAAATATACTTTTCTATAACTTAGGGAGTTATTCTAGCCAAGTGTTAATACACTTACCATTGTTCTATTTGTCCCTACTTTCTACTTCTTGTATAATTTTTCTGCTGACAAATCTTATGTCTACTGCTTAGCTAAAATCGCAGCTCTGCTGCCTCTGAGGCCTGACTTTTGCAACTTGTCCAAAACCAGTACAATTTGTGGGAATTTTCAGAATCCCCACAGGGTTAAAAGGCAGTGAGCCCAAACCACGGGCTGTGCTGGCAAGCAGCAGCGAACGACACGGATGAGCAGCGCCGCAGGCTACGAACAAAGAGGCGGCCAGGAGCGCCAAACAGGTTCCATCACACCTGCGTGAAGCTCCCTTCTGGGCAAAGCAGCCTCGCCGTGCTCCGAGTGCGAGCCCTGTGTCCCGTGTCCTGTGTCCCGTGTCCTCTGTCCCCGTGCCCGTGTCCCCATGTCTTGTGCCCCGTGTCCTGTATCCCCGTGCCCGTGTCCTGTATCCCCGTGCCCGTGTCCCCATGTCTTGTGTCCCGTGTCCTGTATCCCCGTGCCCGTGTCCTCTGTCCCCGTGCCCGTGTCCCGTGTCCCCACCTGGTGCAGGCTGTACTCCAGCACCGGCGACAGGGTCCCGCTGTCCCAGACCTTGACGCTGCCGTCATCCGAGCTGCTGGCGCAGAGGCTGCTCTGCCCGGGGCAGTGGCAGAAGGCGAAGCCGGAGATCCTGTCCGTGTGCCCGATGAGCTCCCCTGGCAGCGAGGGCGAGGAGCAATCGTCACGGGGCACCCGGGGCCTGCCCACACTCCCGCATCCCGCCCGCCCACCCCGGTTCCCGCTGGCGGGGAGGCCCCGCAGCCCCTGCGGGCGCGGGGCCCGGGGAGGCTGTGACGGTACCGTGGAACGCGGGCGCGGCGGCGGCGGCCACATCCAGCAGGCAGACGCGGTGCCTCGCCGCGAAGCCGAAGAGGCGGCCGTCACTGCTGGCATCGCTGCAGCGGCTGCTGTACCAGTTGGGGGAGGCGGGGAGCGCCCGCACTCCCATCCCCGTCCCCGTCCCCGTCCCCGCCGCCATGGGCCCCGCTCCCCTCCGGCCGCCCCTCGTGCTCCGGGCGCTGCCGCCGAGCGCCGCGCACGCCGCCGCAAAGTGTCGCAAGCCGCGCCCCTGCCGCCAAGCGAGGCCGGGGAGATGGCGGCGCGCTGGGCGCTGGGCGCGGGTGAGGCGGAGGGGACGCGGCGCCGCTCCGGGACGGTCTCGCTGCAGACGAGGCCGCCGGGTTGAGCGGAGGGATGGAGCAGCTTTCGTGTGAGGAAAGGCTGGGAGAATTGGGGTTGTTCAGCTTGGAGAAGAGAGGCTTGGGGGTGACCAAGTTGCAGCCTTACAGTATGTGAAGGGAGCGTGCAGGAGCGATGGAGTGGGATATTTACAGCGCCTGGGGTGACGGGATGAGGGGGATGGCTTCAAACTGGCAGCGAGTAGGTTTAGGTTAGATATTATGAACAAATTGTTCCCTGTGAGGGTGCTGAGGCCCTGGCACGAGTTTCCCAGAGCAGCTGGGGCTGCCCCTGGAACTCTCCAAGTGCCCAGAGCCAGGCTGGATGGGAGAGCTGTCCCTGCCATGGCACGGGGTGCAACTGGGTGGTCTTCAAGGTTTCTTCCAGCCCAAACCATGCTGTGGTTTTACCATTCTGTTGATGCCTCCTTCACTTTCCCTTCCCTTCAGGTGCTGCCTGGGCACGAGGTCTCCTCAGCTGGGCACGGCCAGAGAGGTGAGTCTGGCTCTGTCACCCTGGCAGTGGGACTGGCATTGCCCTGCTTGGGGCTGGGCTCTGGGGTCCCCTGGATTGGCCATCCCACCCAGCCCTGGAGCTGTAGGAACTCTGTCCCTGTGCCATGTTTCTGTGTATTCAGAGCTTGTGCCACGATGGAGGCGTCTCTCTCCTCGCTTCTTTCTGTTGGACATCCCTATTCTCTCTGACTGCATAGTTCAGGTCACAGTAATGTGATATCTGTGCTGTTCCCAGTCACTGCTTTCCTCACTTGCTGAAGTTTCCCCTCATTCTGGAGGAACCCCATAGTTGTGCTGTAGGAGCACTGGAATTGCCAGCTGCATCCCTGCAAATACCTGAAGAAATATTCCATGACATTGAAATACGTGTGTTGTGCTAATTTCTGCTCACATATTATTGTGAACAATGCTGTACACTGCCCTTTTGGCATACTCTGTTTGCCTGTTGTTTTTAAGATGCTTTGCACACGGCCACACACACCAAGACATTCAAGGCTCAGTAAAACTCACAGTGTTTAGTCTGGAACTCTTCTGTTTCTTGTAGTCACCAGTGGCTGCCCACTGCTGCTTTGTCCAGGCAGCAGGGGGCAAAATGTAGCTCAGTTTTTCAGAATCTGAGCTGAGCAAACTGCCTGAAAATTGATTTATTGCTATCAGCTCCCTGGTTTTTGGATTGACGTAATTGTGCTTCGGAAGTAGTTTAGAACACCTCTCTTCTCAAATGTCACAATGTTTATAAACCTCTAATGCTCTGAGATACAGAGCCCTGTGAAAAGCTAGAAATTTTCACTGCTAAATATGTTGTTGGTAAAAGTTAAATAAGTATGGAAAGTACCTTGGGAAAGGTAAAAATGGTTTGTGAGAGTTCTGAACCCCACAAGAGCATCAGAACAGAGGTGGCTGTGACTTTGTGTGACAGTCTGAGGACACTTCATGTGGAATCTCACACCAACATTCATGGTTTCCTTTAAGAAGCTTGAGTCTTCTTGCTGAATTAAAAAGCCTTTCCAACATAAACTATAAAGGATTTAATAGTTTGGTTTTTTGAGTATACAAATGTGCTGGTTCTCTTTTTCAAGACAGCAAGTTCACAGTTTTCCAGATAAACTGGGCAGGGACAAAGAACCCTTGTGTTCAGCAGCTGAGACTGTGGTCTTGCCTTGCAGGTGGCTGGCATCGGGAAGTCTCTTTCCTCTGTCATGCATCCACACCAGCACATCTCTGCAGAAAATTGGGAAGTGGGAGAAGAAGAACAGGATTGTTTACCCTCCCCAGCTGCCTGGAGAGCCTCGCAGACCAGCTGTAAGGATGCACCTGTGAATGCCCTCACCTGAGAATGTTGAGCAGATTGTCACTGTCTGCACAGGGTGACTGAACATGGCACTAGTTTGAAAGCTTGTTTGCTCATTATTTGGGATTTTATTTTATCAGTTTGGCTGTGTTGTACAAGTTGATACCACTTGGAATGCTCTCCATCTCTAAATTGCATTGGAGCCTTGAGTTCCTGGGAGCTGATCACCTTCTCAGTGTGTGGTTCAAGCTGTGAGGGGCCCATCCTCTGTCTGTAGAAGTTTCTGAACTACAAGGAGGTCTAAATTGTACTGTCAAGAGCTGATATTCTGGAATTCCACTGTTAGCATTTTTCTTCATTAGGAATGGATGTGTTGTGTCTTCTGTTAGACACACTGCTCAGCAAAGTAAAAGTATTTATATCTGAAAAGAAATGAGGTTTTTTTAGGCATGTATTTTGTGAGCCATGAGCATTTATTGATTGCTTTTGTGAACATTGTGGCCTAGGACATAGAAATCCCTGCTGTGGAGTGATGCAGTGTGTGTGAAAATGCAGCTATTGACAGACTTGTTTATTAAATCAGTGTTTTACCCGATTATCAAGAGTTCCATCTCTTTCACATTTGCATTGATGTTAGATTCTACCAGCTGGTGCTGGTCCCTGCTAGCAGTAATGTTAAATGGGTCTGTGGAGGCAGCTCTTTGTGCTAATCAAACTTGAAACCCTCTTCACTTCTCGAGAGCTAATTAAGTTCATTCTGGTAATATTGTTAATTTGCTCTCCCAGTAAGTTGAGTTGACAGCAGGGTAATATTTTTAAGGCTGAATGAAGGCTTTGCTTCTAAAGTGGGGAGAATGAGAGGAAAAGATGGTGATAAACCTTTTGATTATCATTTTCAGGGACTTCTGCTTATAAACTGTTATAAGATTAAATTAAAATTTCCTGTGTGCCCATACCTTTTTTTAGTGCAATCAGTTTCAAATATCAAAGCTATGCCTGATGTGCTGTTCTCATAGTAGGCAGAGCCATTCTTATTTTATTCCTAGTAAGAAAATAGATTGTGGAGCAGACATGGATGCTCCATTCCTGTTTTCACAGCAAAATTACTCATCCTTTAACTTCCTTTTGCCCCTAGGAAATATATCACTGTCGGAGGGAAATAAAATACAGCAAAGATAAGATGTGGTATCTGGCAAAACTGGTAAGCAAAGAGTACTTTGTGCTCTACTTGAGAGAATGCAAAATTTAATTGCTGTATTTGTCTTAAGAGCCTCATTCAATCACAGTTTAATCAGCATCTTTATAGCAGAGTCCTGGGGATGAGCATGGATCTGGACAGGGAATGGCTGTTTGTACTTTGCTTTAGCAGGTATTACACTGAAGAAATGGTAATTAAGGAAATGACAGTATTTTTGTTTTTGTAATGGCAGTATAATTTAAGCATTGTCTTCTGAATCAGAGAAAGGAAATACTTGTAAATGCAGAAGTTAATTTTACCACTTTGATTGCAGATAAAAGGAATGTCCATTGATCAGGCTCTTGCTCAGCTGGAATTCAGCGACAAAAAGGGAGCAAAGGTGATCAAAGAGGTAAATAACAGTATTCTTTACCACTCCTGGTTTCCAGAAAACTTGAAAATCAATATCTGTTACCATAAGTTTGGAGGTGCTTCTACTTCTGTGGCTTTTTGTGTTTCAAGGAAGCCTGTTGGGAGCACATTCTAACAACACAGTTTTGTTGCAGTCAGGTGATGCTGTGACTTATGAATATGTTGGGGTCACCTGTGTTGGCTGTTCTAACTTGTCATGGTGATGAATTCCGTGTGGGTGTCCTCTTTAGCAGTGCTTGGTGTTAAGTTCCTGGTAAAAGGTGCAGAATCCTGGTCACTAATGGCTGCTACATCTGTGTGCTTTGGTTCTTAAACTGTAAGAGATGGAGGACGTTATTAAGGAGACGACTAAATTCTGTAAAGGCACAAAAGCTTTGAATACACTGTGGTAGTTTGAATTCTCAAATTACTCATTTTCTTGGCTGAACCATTGATTTCTGGTATAATTATGGCAAAGAAATGTCCTGTATTAGCTGAAAATATTGAATAGACCAAGTTCATTTTGGAATTTATGTCTAGTCAAATGTCTAATTACACAAAGGTCTCTGGAGAGAAGGCTGACAAATGCTGGTGGAAAACATCTTTTCCACTCCCTTTCCTCTCCAAAAATGTAATAAAATCATCCTGAAGCTTTTTCATTCTATGCAGGAAGCTTCCTTATGTAAAAGATGCTTGTCTTTTAACAGTTTTTATCTTTATAAAATACTTTTTCTGTAACTGACTTAAACTTGCAATTTCTTTCATGTTATCTAGAGATAAGAAATAGCATTCTTTAAATTCCTTCTCAGTATTTCCATTTCTTTAACTTTTTTTACAGGTTCTGTTAGAAGCACAGGAAATGGCTGTAAGAAAGCACAATGTGGAATTCAAATCAAACTTACACATAGGTACGTTTTTTAAATTTAGTGCATTAGAAAAGTGTCATCCTACCTGTGGAAATGTGTTATATTTAATAAGATTTTGATGCTTGAAATCACCAGAAGTGAATAGAGGACAGTCTCTGCTAAATTTAACTTTACCAAAAAATTAAAGGCACGTATTTGCAGCATTTCTAAGACAGATATATCCATCTCAGAGTGGAATTTCTGCTCCCTGTTGAACAGAACATCCTGAAGAGGAAGATCCTTTACACAAATCTGGAAGATTGAACAATAGGAAACAAATGGTGTCTAGTTTTTAATGTTGCCAGACAGAGATGCTGGAAGCTTTGTCTGTGACTGGTACAACTTGATTTGCAGGATCAAAGTTAAATTTCCATCAGACACAGTATAAAAGTAAATGGGTAATGACAGCAAACTTCTTAATAAAAAAGACTTGTCTGTAGATTGTTTGCAGGATTAGCTTGTAATAACTAAAGTGCTTTTTAGCCTAGAAAATGTTAGAGAAATATTTACTCTTAGGTGTTTTGAGGCCCAAAGAAATAAATTACCATTTTGTCTAACAGGGGATAAATTTTACTCAACTGACCTCATAAGCTTAAAGTCACCTGGACTGTAGAGAAATTTGATTAGAATTCTTTGGAGCCTTCCAGGCCTCTGCTACAAGCAGGCTCAGCTGTAGTGCAGGACTGGATGTGCAGATAATGAAAATACCTGTGATGAATGCAATAAAGGGAGAAAGGAGGGAAAATGAAGTCTGTAAAGCCTTACAGGAATTCATGAGACAAACTACTGAAAGGCAGTGAAATAAATACCACCTTCAGAAGAGCTGTATAATCTAGTAAGTGCTCAGTGTGATTTGTCCTTCACCACATATTTATCTTTGTGTGCCTGCTTTCTAAATTCTCCTTTTTGGTGCTCCTGAAGAGCGTTAATGCAGCTCACGGGTTCCTCTGTAGCAGTGATCGGCTAAATGTAACAGAAGAAAGATGGAGGGGAGAATCCCAAGTAGAATTAACTTTCTAGAAGCAGCCATGAAAAACACCCTGGCAAGACAGGTGTTTTATTGCAGCTGAAGCAGTTTGTTCTTGACTGAGTAATCTTCTCTCCCCTGTCCTTTTTCCTTCAGCGGAGTCGCAGACGGGCAGGGGCCGTTACGTGAAGCGGCTGCGGTGCCACGGCAAGGGCATGTTTGGCATGATGAGGATCAGCAGGTGCCACTACTTTGTGAAGCTGGTGGAAGGTCCTCCTCCTCCCCCAGAGCCACCAAAGACTGGCTTTGAGCAAGCAAAGGAATATGTGCAGCAGCTGCGAAACAGAACCCTTGTTCACACACTGTGACATGCTTTAGTGGCTGTATAGCTATCTCATGTTGGGCAGTGTAATTGTATAAAGGAATAATTAAAGTCATGGTTTGGTTATATCTTTGGTATTGCTGGAGCTGGATGATGTGAGAAAAATCATGGGTTTTTCCCTATTTGTCAAGTCAGGAGTATGGAAAAATCTTGGAGCAGCAGATGTTACCTTTTCTGAGTTACTTGGACCACAGCATTCAAGCTTGGCTCTGGACTGTCTAATCTCAAACACATGGTGCTGTTATAAAGCTTGGTGTCTCTGCTATGTATGGTGGGCCTTTTATTGTAAAACTATGTGCTTGATAGTTATGCTGCAAGATCAAACCTCAGACTAAAATTTGACATCTTAAAGTAGTTAGAACATTGGAAGTAAACAAGTAACAGTGAACAAAACTGAGTAACAATAATATTTCATAATATCAGACATCAATTTTTGGTTTGTCTGGGCTGTAACAACCCTTGTGTGTCTTGGACATTGTGTCTGGGAGAGGGAAATAAAAAAATCCTTTGAAGTTCAGGCTTTGGCAGTCAGTAGGTGGCAATATTTAGTTTGTCAAAGAGGAGGTAGCAGTGAAAACTTCCAGAATGGTCAAGTTCTTGGATTTTGCCTGTGGCATTCATAATCTGATATAGGCATGGAGTTCAGGCTGTTCTCTCTGGAAATTCATTGTAGGTAACAGGTAAAATATGGAGAAAAGCTCTTTTGGTGAAGAGTGAACTAATTCTGCATTGTCTGGGAACAAATCGCTTGTGTAACATTGAGGAAAGTGGATTTAATATAGAATGGCTTGTTGCATATACAAATCAGGCTTTCAGTTCTTTGAAAACAATCTGATTTTTTATCATTACTTCTCTGAAGAGAAGAAGACAGATCGATAGGGGGAATCTCATTTTGCTCAGTCAGATTTTCAAATCAAGATGGTCAGAGTCAAACATCAGCATAAAAACAGAATGAGCAGCTGCTTGTACATGCAAATGTCTGATATTTAGACCTTTCTTTTCTATTCTGGGAACATTGGAGTGGGAGATAGCTTGCTTACCTCACTTGGGTCCTTTTACTGCAACAACTCATGGTAGCTTTTCTTACATGTGTTTATTTTGATCAGTATTGGACGATGGGGAAGGGACAGTTCCTGTAAGGAAACAAGTTATTTTTATTGTCTTTACAAAGGTTGGTACAGAGTGATTTCTTTTGGCTACTGAAGAAAGGGTTTCATGATGTTTAGAGTATTAGGGGACAGTGAAGTTACACAAGAAGCACATTGAGAGCTCAGTAGTATTAATGGGAGAATATTTGCAATCTGGTTCTCTGCAGTGCACTTTCAAACACATTTCTTGCTGTAAAGCCACGATTTAGTAACTTGCCTGAAAGGTGTGTTCTGATAAAACCCTCTATCTCTGCAGTCCCTGATGTGTGTTTGAAGAACTGTTTCTGTTGTACTGTGATAAACAGCTGTGCTGGGCTCTGCCAGCTGCCCTTACACTCCTCTGTCACAGTGAATCTCTTACAAGTTCTAGCAAACTTAAATTGTTTATAATCTTTTTGGGGATCACTGATCTGGGAGAAGACTAAAGAATTGCAAAATAATCCAAATTTAATAAACACTCACATATATTACACTTAGACACATGTAAATATCTAAAACCTGGCTCCTAGATATTTTATTCCAGTACCTATTTCTCCTGCATGCTGTAGATTTTGCTTCAGATCTTTTCTGGACCTCCAGAGAAGGCTGTATCCTTAGAGATATCATTATTCTGGTTATGAATCCACAGACAGAAGTGAGAATGTGACTGATGAATTTTCCAGCTTCTTTATGATTTGCAGGTGGCCCTGAAAGTCCTTTAAACAAACAGACCTGGGCTTTAAAAGTTTTTCAGCTTAAAAGCAAGGTTGTTGCTTGTTCTTGTTTTCTTCCTCAAGACAGTAAGTGGGAAAACTAATTTTTGGCATGTTTTTAGTATTCTGTGCCTTGGTAACATTTTCTGCTGTCTTCAACATGCATAACCCAGAGTTGATCTTTATGGTTCTGGCTAAGGAAGCTCCACAGCTGTGTCTGTGACAGGAGTGATGGGAGATTGGGGGAGTTGAGGAGCTGGCTTGGTCCCTGCCTTTCCCTGGTAGGGTGGTAAGAATGTCTGGAGTGCTTTCTGTGGTTGGTCCATCAGAATGCTGGGAACCTGAACCTTTTCCATTTCAGTGAGATCTAGTGACGCAGCTTTATACTGGTAATTTCTATATGTAATTGTATCTTTATAAATTTTAGAGGTTTGATTCTACTGTGCTTTCATGGTAATTATAGTATATCTGCAGGTGTGTGATACAGATTCAGACACAAAATTCCATGCTAACTGCAATAAGCCTTTAGCAGATCATTTATTATAAACAATTGTTTTAAAATGTTGTCAGCAGAAGGGATGGAGAGGCAGTGAGGCCTCTACTTGGTGCTGATTTCATGAGTAACATCTGGGGGCACTGTAAACTCACCACTGGTGTGTGTTTGTGCTGGTGGTACAGAAACAGCAGAAGGAGCAAGTTCTTGTGAAGGTGTTAGTGAGGCTTCAGGGAAATCTGAAGGGAGCAGAACTGTGAGCTCTGCTCAGCAATGTGAGATTTCACTGAGGAGAAACTTGTAAACCTGCTGTTGGGCTTGTTCATAAACATTTTGAAGTATCCAGTGAGAAAGTAGTACTTTAGTCAGGCAGCCTGATATCTTTATGGATGTGTGTGGTTGGTTGTTTTTTCCTTTTTAAGACTTCTGGGCAGTTGTTAATGAAGTGGTTCATCAAAAGTAGAGTAAGAAGTGCTCACGATTGTAGTTAAAAAATGATCATCATCCTTTTTAAACATGAAAGATAAATGAGAGTGTGTAGTTGGTGACTGGACAGTTGGGTACTGCTGGTTCTGGCCAGGTGTGTGCTGGGCACTGCTCTGGAGGGTTGCATTGGGGCTCAGCTGGTACCTGGGCACTGACAGGTGTGTTCTGCTGACAGTGCTTCAGCTGTGTTGTGTACCTGGTGTGAGCTTGGCTCCAGCAAGGTTGTGCAGTACAAATCCTGTGATCCCCTGTTGGCACAAACAGGAGCTGTGTGACAGTCCTGTCTCTGCGCTGTGCTGTCACTTGGGAAATCCTTCAGTCACTGGAGTGAAGGAACAACAGGAATCACTGCTTCCTGCCAGTCCCTCTGAGAATCCACTGCTGGGATGCTGGAAAGTAATTTGCAAACACAATTCTGCTTTGAATAGAAATAAGGTTGCTCCTAATGTCCTCAGTGAACTACAGAAACAGAGTGTGACATTCCCCAGCACATGAGCTGCAGTCCTGCTGGAAAGGCCCCTAGTTCAGGCTCTTCAAAGAACAAGCCTTTATTGCTGAGTGACATCTATCCAGCAGCACTTCAGCCATTTAATTTAAAATATTTAAAAGCTGAACAAAGTAAGAGCCTGTAATGGCAGAAATTATCACACAAGTTGTTTGCTGGAGCCTTACATAACTAAAATGACTTGAGGAGAAAGTTTCAGAGCCTGACTTTTGAGTACTTAGACTGAAGTAAGGAGCAAGATATCTCTTGGGAATAGTCAGTAATGCAGAATTTATTTTGTATTTACTCTGTAACATCAACCCTCTCTGCTTGTTTCAAGGAAGTTGTAAATCAGTACAGAGGGCAGGCTGCCATTGAAGGAGAGCCTAACTCTACCTTGGGCAGATTAGACACTCACCTCAAGAGTATTAGCTGAGGAAATGAACCTAAAAGTCTACACTTGAAAACAATGACAAAATGTGGGGCAGAGCATCTGAATAACTTCTGGATTTGGGTTGGTGCTTGTGTGTATTGCACAGCAGTGCAGCCACCAAGGGTTGTGTGGTAAAGGACCTGTGGCACCCATGATCCAGCTCTCAGGGCTTTTCTGTTTACGCTCCTTTACTGCTAAGAGTTTGTCTACTATGTGGGTGACAATTTTCTATCCTAATAGAAAAGTGCAAACCAGTTTTCTGTCTTCTGTTATTAATCAAATTCTGATGCCAGCTAAGAGTGGAGTAAAGGCATTTGTACATGATGTTGTGGGAAACTCCATTCATGTGTGCAGCTAATAAGCTGGGAAATGTGTCTACAACTCTCCTATTGATTATTACCTTCAGAGCAAGATAAACATTGGTCCTTACTGTATGCTGGCTGTGTAAATGAAAACTTTATTTAAATGGAAGCAGAGTGAGATGCACTACACTGGGCCAGTACAGGATTGCTGTTCCAAACCAGCTCCTCTTGATGCCCAATTCCTTCCCTTCTTTTTTCCCCACTTAAGATTCCCAACAGTGCATTAAGATGAACTCAGTAGTTAGTAAATTTTCCCCTGTGTAGTTTACAAGCTCAAGGTTATGGGCTAGAACAAGGAGTGTCATGCTATAAATCAGGTGTAATGAAACAGCTTGGGAGAGTGCACAGGAGTCCTTCCCCTCACACTGTGTTTGTCCAAAAACTCTGAAGGGAGAGCTGGCATGAGCCCAGAAACCCCCACAAGTGGCTGATTAAATAATTAATAATAAGTCTCGTGCTGCTGCCCTCTCTCTTGACAGGTGAATATGGCAAGACAATTTTAATTTTCTAGACCAAGGTGTATCTAGAAAAATTTGAGTGTGAAACAACCAGAACTAGGTGCCCTTAGGAGGGGAAGGTGGACTCCAAAGTCAGTGAAGGGAAGGGGCAAAATTATTTACTTTGGGCTGATTGGAGTCAAGAGCAAGAATCAGAAGTTTGGTGCAGTTACACCTCTCTTACCTCCAAAAGTCAGTGGAAATTTCTGAGATCAAGGCAAAACCAACTCAAATATTGGCTGAGTAGCCAGAAGTGTCTGAATTTGTCTCTAGTATGTCACACTTCATCGCAGAAATTCCCAGCTGTTCTCATCAAGTCCAAGGTGTTTCAGAGATACTCTTTATTTTCCTTTTACTCTTATTATCTGTCTCTTTAGGGGGCCTGTACTCACTGCTTTTGTGGGGATGGATGCTTGGAAAGCAATTATTGTTCATCTTCTCCATCTGTTCTGATGCTGGATATGCCTGTCTTTTTGAAGGCTTTCAGAGTCTGTGCTGGGAATGCATTTCTCTTCCTAGTGTTGAGAGATTTGTATTTTTAATGGGTATTTGTTTTATCTATCACATGCTAGATTTATTCACTTGATAATCTCTCAGCAACACGGGTAATCTTCTTGTGTCCTGATCTAGTATACAGGGATTTTATTCATTTAATAGTTTGGCTTTGGGCTGAGATAGCCATGAGAGGCAAACCCTGGTGTGTGCTGAGTGTGCTCACCCCCCAGAGCAGCAGGGACTTGCAGGGAGCTGCAGCTGCTCTCAGGGTGGTGCTCTTAGAAGCTTTCTTTACACATGGAATGTATGAGTAAGTTATGTGTGGTGCACATCTTTCCTTCCCAGACCATGCCCTTCTTTAATATGATTTCTTGCTGATAAGGGAGGCTTCTCAATGGAATTTTTGCAATGATTGCCTGTGTTCAGTTAACCACTTCTGGGTATCTTAGGAGTTCTTTTTTACGTCCATCTGCTTTGATACAAAACAAAGGCATCCTTCCTTCTTCAAGTTGTGTTTTGTTAAAGTTAGTTGGAAAATGAGGTGGAAAAGCAAAAAAAAACCTGCTTTAATAAAGTGACATTTCTGCCCTACTCCAGCACGCTCCTGGAATAAACTCATTTTGCCTGAATGTAGGATATTAACATTTCTTTCTGTCTACAGCAGGGGAAAACAACAGGTCTTTTGTTCTCTGACACAGAAGCTTCCAACTTATTGCTCACTTAAAAAAAAAAAACAAACCTCCACAAACTTAATTCAGATCCTTTATCACACAGCATCCTATCTTTATTTTTCAGAGATATTTTCAGATGTTATGGTTGTTCCTGATTGCAATCGTGCAGGCCAAAACCCTAGGTTTCAGAAGGAGGCTGATAATAAATCTTTCTGATATGATTCTTGGGAAAGCAGGGCAATGGGAGTGATGACCCAGGGGTGCTTCATATACCCACAAGGTGAAAAGCAACAGCAGCCCCCATGGTTGACAGTTCCTTGGCACAGCTGTGACTTTGGCAAGTCAATACCCTCATGGCACCGACAGCATAAACATTTTGTGGCAACTGTGCAAAGCAGACAGCCAATTATTTTACTAATGATTTCTTCTCACTGTTCTCCTCCTCCTCCATCTGCCCTAGAGAGAAAAACTTTCTCCTGTGTACTTTGCCCTCATGGATAATGGCAATAATATTTTCTTCCTGTAAAAATGTGGTGCTAATACCACCGTAACCTGTGCTGTGTGGGACTTGGCTGTGTGATTACAGTCCTCCTCTAAGTTCCCTGTTTTCCAGATATTTCTGTAGCAGGGATAATCTGAGTTTGCATCCCCAGTGAATCCTCTTGGAGCTCCATCCTGCAGGTGCCAGATTTCTACCAGCCTCTGAGCTACCTGGGGTAAAGGAAGGGGAAGCATTCAGCACTGAAAAGGTAACTTCAGGTACTCCTCCTCCATTGATTTTAAAAGGAGAGGGGTGCAGCTTCCCAATTGAAGACTGTCCTCTGCCTCCTGTCAGCTGTGGAATCCAATACAGCACTTCATCCAGAGACAGTGATAAAGTGGTTATTAAATGCAATGGAAATCATTCAGTGCCTTTTTGATTAAAAGTTTCACTCTTCTCTTTCTGTCTTTCTATGTTTTTCAAAAAGAGCTCAGCAGAGACACAGAGCCAAGGAGGGAAACACTGCTTTGTTGTTTTGAGGGGATGGGGCTTCCAAGCACACAAAGGTAGTGTTTGCCTCTAAAACAAATGTTTGATATATTGAGATACAAATCTTGAGACACTGAGAACACCCTTTCCTATCCAGCCTGGCCATTTGAGCAGTGATCCAAGTGCATTAAATTGTGTGGAAATGTTATATTCTGGGTACTCATCATGGAATGAAGCAGCAAACATTTAAGAAATCACCATTACTTTGCATATAACACATGCCAGAGAAAGAGTGTTAAAAAAAATGTCAGCACCCTTCTATCAGTCAGCTCTTTTGAATAAAAACATAAAATATTAATTTAAATCAACTGAAAGGCATTAAAAACTTGATGTTCTCCTTGCCCCAGAAGTACTCTGCTGATAAGAAACAAATTAAAAATGCAGAGTTTTCAAATAGCAAAAATGCTGCATATTTTAAATGAAGTTGGTCTTTTTATGTATAGTATTTTGGACTAAAAAAAATAATATTAAATGCACATAAAAATGATTACTGTAAATGGTGAAGACATCAAAGTTTGCCATCAAAGTTAAATGAACGCGCTTGGAAGTCTGTTTGTTTGATCTGTACATAAATAAGATTTAAAAGAAGCCAGGGCACTCTTAACAGCTGGAACTGGGTAGCCAGTTCAACTTCCTCTGCATCCCAGATTCCCAAAGTAGGTTAGATCCAAACATGGTCAGTATTTTTGTTGGGATTTCTGTGTTTGCCTGGTCTGCTTCTCTGCCAGTGCACCAGGGAAAATGAGCTGGCAGAAAACACCAAGTTAAAACACAGGCTCTTATAAAACAAAGAGTGAATGAACTCCAGGACAATGAAATAAATGCCTCTTTCATCTTCTGGATTTGGCATGAGGGTTATCAAAATGAAAGTGAAAGATGAGTCCTTGACCTTGTTGAAGCCAAGGCTCTTGTTGTTAACTGTCTTCCTCCTGGTTGTGTTTCACTCCCTGTGCCTGGGTTGGCAAGAAGTGTGAATGAAGAATATGGGTCAGAGCTCTGTTCATTTATATCAGCTAAAGATCTGCTACAGAACTAAGCCCCGCTAATGTTCAGTTCATTTTAGTTTGCTCTTAGAGAAAAAACCCCAACAAACTTGAGGTGTGGGATCTGCAGGAAAACATGGAACTTTGTGCCTTTCACCAGAAGACCCCACTGTGCTTTAGAGGGATGAGCTCCTGCAGGAACTTGCATGGTGCAGAGCAATGACTGAGCTCTGGGAGCTCTTTGGGTATGGTGCAAATGTGAGACCTTTATCTACAGAGAGCCAAACTGCAGCTCATTTAGTTTGAGGAATTCAAATTGTCAGCAGCTAGAGGCAAGACTTCAAAGAAAACCTCCTTGACTCCCGTGACTTTTGTTTGGCAGCCCAGACCTTTGGGATCAGCAGACTTTCAGCAATTAAAGGTACATGGCAGACACTAAAACTTGCTCTTAAAACCTCTACAAATTTACCCTGTTTCATTTGGCTTCTAATCAGGGCTCCTCTATCCCAAACCTTTCCCCAGACCCCGAAGCTGGAGCTGCTGGTGGTTCTGTGGTCCGAAGGAAGATGTTCTGCTTTGAAGAGCAGCTTGAAAGCCCTTGTGTTACCCGACACAGGAGAACATGCTGCTCCTTCACCTGGCCTGTGTTTGCAGCCCTGGAGTTAAATGTGCTCCTGCTCAGGAGGCACATCCGAGCCTGTGCCTTTGGAGATGGTGACTTCAAGGCTTCTACAGGGGCTGCTGCATGAGGTCACTGCAGGGCAGCCAAGTGAAGGAAGTCATAGTTGAGGACTTGCCCTTCAAAAATTCAGCTACAGCCTCAGGGTGTGTGTGCCTCTGATTTAGAAAAGTTTTATTTTCCCTGTTAAGAAAGTCAACATATTCCTACCCCTGTGTTCTCTTCCATTCAAGAGTTCCACAACATATGTCCTCCAAACCAATTAATTATCTTGTTAAAGCAGGGTTTTTCTTCCTGAAAATTTCCCCTGTCAAGAGCTAGAAGGAGAAACCTAAAGTCTCTGGATCACTTTCCATTTTCTTGCTGTGAGTGGGAGTGCGGGAAAGATGCTTTTTATGAAAATAGCTATTTTTAAGTGAGAGAAATAAAAAAAACAAAACTCCCCTGGAATGAAAACACAGCCTGCATCCTCCCAGAGGGGTGGCAGCTGAGGTGGCAGGCTGCAATTTGGCACTGTGCTCTGCTCTTAGGTCAACACGCTGTTTTTTATGTGATGAGCCCAAATTTCACTGAAGCCCTGTGAGAAGGTGGCTGGGTCAAGGGTGGGTGGTCAGGATGTGCTCACCCCTTCCAGCAGCACCATGCTGTCAGTCAGCTTTTCAACCTGCTTTCCTGGCTTTTGCAGGTGTTTTTATTGTAGTTGCCACTTAGCAGCATCTGGTTTATTTTAGTTTTGTGTGGTATTCTCCCTTGCTTCCATTTAGTGCCAGGTGGAATTTCACAGGGACCTGCAATGCATCCCGAGGGAGGGCTGAAGGAAGGAGGCTGCAGGAACGGGCACTGCTGATAACAGGCTCTCAGTGCATGGCAAGCTGGTTTCCAGGGATGAAATTAGCTCAGAAATCCTCATGGTTTTGCTTTGCGGACAAGAGGAAAAGCCAGGAGGACTCAGTGTTATCACCTGCATCTCCCTTGCCTGGGAGAGCTTCTCTGCAAGTGCAATAAATCTGTTTCCCTGTGAATGCAAGAGAGCTCTTGAAATAATCTCATTCCAATCCCTCTTGTTGTTTTTAATGGATTCCAGGATGAGCTGGTTGCTATGAGTAGCTTCTTTACATAAAAATTTGGGTTTGAACCCAGCTGAATATTCAGTCCCATTAAAAGCAAAGTCTTTGCTAAAACTGAGGCAAGGGGAACAGTGGGAAAGTCTTTCATGCAAATGAACCAAACAATGAAAACAGGAGGACTGAATGTTTGTTATTCATACATATTCTTACAGGTAATTATTGTGATTTCATTCCTAAAAACTGCCTGCTTTAAGAAGGTATTGTATTCTAATAAGTACTTGTTTATTAAACTTCCACTGACTGAAGTTGAATATGAATTATTAAAATGTCTATGAGGTGCAGGGTTGTTTTTCTTTTGCCAGGTGTCTGTGAAAAATAAAAACAACAGGAAAACACACAGCAGGAGAAGCAAAATGTAAGGCAAGAACTGGCCCTGGATCAATGGTCCCACAAGCCAGGATCCCAAATTGTGCCAGCAGAGTCTGAGCTCTGCAGGACAGGGTGGGGAAGGGTCTGCACTGCCCAAGGAAGCCAGCTGAGAGTCTCCTGCTCTCACAGACTTGTGCAAGGCTGAACATACATTTCTCTTGAGACATGAGAGGAAGTTTGGGTGAGAATGAAAATACCAGGAGTGCAAAGGTAAGAGCAGGTGTGTTGCAGCACATGACAAAGGAAGAGGGGCAAGGGGGTGGTCTGTGAGGACAAGTGGCATCTGTCTGCTTGTAAAAGGCACGGGCTACCCCTCAATTTCCAAGTACCAAAAGGATTTAGACTTGGAAGTAATAACAGAGCAAGGGAAGCCTGGAGAACCCAATAGATTTGTTCTTGTAAGAGGTTAATAGCTTAGCCCTTAAAATGTACCAGAAAATGCAAGGAGGTTTATATGATGGCTTTGACACATTCTGCCAATAAATGCAATGTGAAGATGTTTCCTCCATTTGCCTTAAGCCTTTGACTTTACTCTGCCACTGTAGGAAACTCACTGTACATAAGAAAAAAGTGCAGATGTGAATTTCTGTTGCAAAATAATTGTGTTTTTCTTTAGCATAGTTCACTCCAGGAAGGAAGCTCTTGCCTCATACTCTGAATCTCCCTGGCTTCCCAGCAGTGTCAAGAGCTGCTCACCAGGTTTAAGGACAAGTATGGAAGAGATTGAAACGTACAAAAATCAGTGAGCATAAGAGGGGAGATCCTGAAAGTGCCTGAAAAAGAAAAGCTGTGATGCCTTCCAGAAAAGAGACCTTTTCCTGGTCCTACTCCAGGAATTCTTCCACCTTCCTAAAGCAATAAGTCCATCAGTAACTTGACACAAGCCAGTAGAAAATTAATTAATTAATTTTTTATTTTTATTTTTTTGTTAATGTGGGTGAATTCTGGAGAACTATGGAACCAAATGTCCTGAACAGGTGATCCTCCTGATCTTGACCAGCACCTGTGCAATTTCAGCCTTTAATTTCCCCTGATTCCTGGGAGTTTGCTGCGTGGTTGTACAGTTTTGTCTGAGAGAAATGCAAGCCCAAAGATTCTTCTTTAAGCCCAGCAACCTGCTGGGTGACAGAACACAGGTACAGACACTTCCATATCTTTGATTTCTGGTTATTCATGAGGTGCTGCAGGCATCTGTGCCTTTTCAGCTGAGTTTCCTGCTGTGTAGTCCTGCTTCTGTCAGTCTCCCAGTAAAAAAACACACTTTGGCCCAGTGATGTCTGCACTGCTGTTTTCTTCACCATGCTCATGTTCTGAACATTTATAATTCAAAGGTCTTCAGAAAGAAGTGACAGTTTCTCTTCTACAAAATAAAGAGCATAATGACTTGTGTTAATTATTCCTCCTCGCTTACTCACTTACCAGCTCATATATTACTCCAAGGCTTTTAATGCCTTGGGCCAAAAAGGGTCATTACAACTCACAGCCAAATGGCCTGACCAAAAAAATATAAGGGAGGGAGAACCAAGTCCTGAGTCCTCCACTGAGCTCTCTGGAGTCATTTATGGGTGCCTTGGGAATTCAACAAAGGAACAGCTTGGAAAACAAACAGAATTGCTCAGTGTTGAGTATTGCTCCCGTGACATCTATGCTATTACAAAGATTTACAGCTGGAATAATTCGATCTGGGTTTTTCTCTTCCCTCCATTGGCTCACATTCTGGAAAGCAGTCAGGCCCTGAGAGTTGGGTTTTGCATAATTGAAGCACCAGAACATATTAAGTGGAACAACTAATGGGGACGAATTTTTCCTTTCCTTCCAGACTGAGTTATCAATTATGAATTAGTGGCAATCTAAGATCAAAGGGGTTCCATTTTTGCAGCTGAATTTGAGGATTTTGGAACTGAAGAGATGAAATGCAGCTAATGACTCATTTCAGGAAGGCTGAGGCAGGAGATAACTGATGGGTGGAGTTAAGTGTTTGCTTTAATATGTTTCTGACCACGGACATACATCCTCAGATGTAAAACTGGACACTGAGATCAAGTTAATCATGTAAAATGATGCTGTGGATTCCTCTTGTGGGGCATGGCAGACAGCAATCTGTTCTGCAGCATTTTTTTCTCAATGCTGAACATGACCTAGTTCTGGAGACATACAGAAACACGTTAAGGTTGCCATGCATTTGTTACACAGAAGGTTTTGCATCAATACAAGTTCCATTACTGCTGGGAAAATGCATCTCTCCAGCAAGAACAGTTCAACACATGCTAAAACCAAAAAAAAAAAAAAAAAAAAAAAAATAAAAAATATGAGGGTTTTAAATTAAAAGTGGCTACAACCCAATGGAGGGACAGTGAAAAGAGCAGCCCAAGGCAGGGCTCAGCTATGTGCTGCTCCCTGAAGTGGCAAGCAATAAATTCAAGATAGTAGGTGGTGAGACAAAGGTCTGGGAGCCTTAGGGGACAAACAATAATCTGCTGTGCTTTCTGCAAGGAGAGTGGAGGAACACTGGACAAAGCAGGCAGGAGCATCAGGTGCCTTGGCTTTAAGAGTATTTTCTCCTTGAAAAACTCTGCTCCTGAGTGAGGGAGCCAGGTCAGAGCAGGTGGAAAGGGTTTGTGGTTGAGTGCTCAGAGCTCCTCCCCACAGCTGTTGCTGGGGGCTTTGGGGTTGTGGAGCTGCCCAGGTGAGGCTGTGGTTACCTGCTGGGGCTGGCAGGAGGAACCACCCCTGGAGCTTCCCTGCAGCTCCAGAGGAGCAATTCCTTAACCTGGAGACTTGGAGGCAGCAGGAAGAAACTTCCCAAGGAGTCCTGGCAAAAGTGAGTTTCTTACTGGTGTAATAAATCTCTGAATTTCTAAAGGAAAATTGCTGGGGAGGGTGAGACAGCCTGGAGGAGAGGTCTTGGGTGGGATGCTGGGATCTGCCCTGGGGGTGTAAAACCCCTGTGGCTTCTCAGCATGTCTGATTTAAGTACTGGCTATCTTTTGTGCTTCTACAGCACAGCAGAAAAAGTCAATTATCTTGTGTGCTTTTATGTAAAATTTTTTCTTTGGCCTCAAAGTTATCACTTTTAATAGGATGTTAGATAAATTTCATGCTGCATATCGCTTGTTTTGTTTGGATAATGCTTTCTAAATAGGAGTTTAGATAAATTTATTTTTAATTGTTTCTTATTTTGTTTGGATAATGCCTCATAGAAGGACTTTTGAAATTAATGTGAACCTGTTACTAAATTATAATGGAGCAATTATGAAAATAATGAATTTATGATCACAACTGCTGTTGGAATAAAAAGGAAGGAAATTCTAATGATCTGACTCACCTTTGCTGATGTATCAGAGAGAAAAGGAGGCTGGGAGTACTAAATGCTATATTCCAGCAGTTTAATATATGGAGAGAAACTTTCAGAACTTCACATTTACATGACATGGGAAATGAGAATTTATTTTTAAATAAATTTATTTTTAAATAAAAAATATTTCTAACTGCAGAAGCCAAATAGAAAAAACCTGCTTCAGCTTTCATTAAGAAATTGGTTCGCTTTTAACTTATAACACCTTTCTTGAGGATTTCTAGTGAAAAATATTTTTCTCCTCAATAAATTGTTTTTCTTAGAGTTCTGGTGGGCAAGGTGTATTCTGTTGCTCTGAGTTGCAGGAAACTTTGCTGTTATCTGGCTGTAACAAGGAGCACCTGGAGATGAGAATGTCTCCCTCTACAAACCAGTAAATAATCTGTTCAAATCAGTGGCTTAAAACTTTCTTTTCTTTCTCTGGATCAGTGTCTGCATTTGTTCACCTTCAAGTGCTCCTCTACTTCCTGTTACTAATTTTATTTAGGTATCTGCTAACTTATAAATCTTTGTCAGAGACAATAGAAGGCATGACCTGGGCATGGTCTTTTAGAAAATAAACCTAAACCAGTTACTATAGGGAAAATACTCAGCTTCTGATTGAGACTCTGAGATGGATTTGGTGATGACTCTCTCTTCAGACCACAGTATAAAGCTTTTTTTGTTTTTTTTTCTCAAAAGGATTTTCTTATGGCTGCAGAGCCATAAGAAGTTACTGCTCTGTCCTCTTCAGTGGTTTCTGGGCTTTGAAGCTTGATGCAGGTTTTCTCTGCTGCTGTTTGCCCAGCCTGGGCTCATTATGGATCCCTGATCCAGGGGCTCCCTGAGGTGAAAACTTGTCACAGCAAAGCTCAGTGGGCTGCTGGGCTGAGGTGTTAAACCACATTCCCTATCTCTGCATGGCTCTGCATCCTCCCTGGTGCTGCAAGGACATCCAGCTATTTCCTTCCCTGGTTTGTGCTGGGAATGGGATTGAGAATCTCCTATCCCCTATGTTTGCTGTTTGTTTTATTGGAGGTGTTGTTAACCTTTACTCAGTGCACTTATTTACTTCAGGTTTTAATAGTGTGATAAGGTCACTACAAATTTAGTGGGAGGCGTTTTAAGCACTTGCAGCCATAAATCACAGTGTACATCACCCTTGTGCAGTTTATCCAGAACCAGAGAAATTCATTTTGGTCCATAATATGAAGGCCAAATAAAGGCAGGTATCATAGAGAGAAAGCTTTGACGTATGGCTCTGAAAGAACCTGCACACTTCTCCTCTATAAATTAACAGCTATTTTGCAGAGCTGACAAGTAGCTGATCTTCTTGGAGCTGATCCAATTTGTGGCTTTTTTCCCCTCCCCTCTTCCATTCTAGTCTCTTGATCTTTCCTTTTGGAAAATCCAAAGAGTAGAAAAAGCAGTCTGTTCTCTAAAGTAAGTTTTAAAACACTGGAGGTATGGACCCGTGTCACAAGTCTAGTGAACTTGCTGGTAGTGCATGAAACCCTAAAACCTCAGGGACTCATCTCTGCAGGAATATGTTCTTATCTATTCCTTTGTACATTAGATTTTTTTCTTCTTAGACAAGACAGCTCTGCAGGTAGGATCAAACCAGACTGCAGGTCATCCTAAGAGCTGCAAAGTCCAAGTGACCAGAAAGGGACAGCAGCAAGCTCTGTTCAAGAGCTATAGATAAAGGGGGTGTCTTGTGGGCTACTAAACTGCACTGGCCAGGAAATGGGCTCAGTAACCTGGCATGGATATCCTGCTTTAATTCCTGTTGGTTTATGGCCCCTGCAGTACCCCAGGAGCCTGGCCTTACCCCTGCCTTTAGTCCAGCAAAAGTCAAAGGGTGTTTGATAGAGGAAGGAAGAGGGGGAGGAAGGGATTAGTTGCCAGCAGTGGTGTTGGACTCCTGAACTCTTTAAATGACCCAAGAGGAGATTGATTTCACCTGTAAAGCCCAGCAACCTCCTGGGTTTTAAGCTAGCATTAAAAATTAAATGCCAGTTTGTGTGTTATTAAAGGTGGAATAAAATTGCTGCATCCTACCACATTCAGAGCAAGAAAAAGATGGAGACTTTGTAGAGCTCAGCAACGCCGTTACTGTGAAGTGCAAAAGTGGTGTGAGGAGGAAGGATGACTGTCTCCTCGAGTTTCTCCTTCATCTGTGTAGTGAGAGAAGAAAAAACACTCTCTCCGAGTGAGAGACAGTGCTGTGATGTCTGCCAAACTTGCCAGGGAGCAGAGTCTGGCTGGGCTGTGTGCACAGCACACCTGATGGATGCTCAAACACAGCCTCTGTGAAAACAGGCAAGTCAGGTTTTGCCAGGCTCTGCTGCCTCTCACTCAGTGTCAAATGCTCCCTGCAAGAGCAGCTCCCTGAGTGATAGATTAAAAAGCAGCACGAGCTCATCAAAGTCTGGATACATCTCTTTTAGGTAAATAAAACCTTGTCACTTTGGAAAACCCCAGGGACTGGATGAATTTTTCCAAGGCCTGAGGGCGAGGCAGTTTCCCCCTCACCATTATGGATCTGTTTTGGGTGCACATAACCATTGCTGGTTCTGCCTTTTTAATTTTAAGTTCTTGCCTGATGTTTTTCTGAAGAATTGCAGTGCTTGGAAATGTCTGATTTGTTTGTTTTCAAAGGTACAAAACTCTTCCCATCATCTGCATAGATGTATCATGAATCTCTGACCTGTCTGCATCAGGCTGGGAGAAAAGCCAGACCTTTCTGGCCATCAAACCCTAGGATTTTAATCAAAGTACACATATTTTTGGAACAATGGGGCTGAGAATAGGTGATGAAACCTGATGGAGGTTCCTATGACAGGACATGAAAATGGCTGGTCTGTGTCATGAAATTCAGGAAGCAGGGGCCAGAGGTTGGAATAAACTGGATGTGCCCTTGCTGCAACCTGCCAGAGGTGCAAACCACAGCTGTCAGTGGCACAGAACAGGCTGGGAAAAGGGACACTCACCTCTGAGCAGGGTCTGTGCCTCTGCTCAAGGCATGGTCATCACCATGCACTGAAATCTGCAGCTCCACAGCATTTTCCATGCCAGGCAATGTCTCTCAAGGTCTTGAAAGCCTAACTATTCTGAAAATAATCCTTTAATTTTTTCCTGGCTAACAACATCTGTAACTTCCTTTCTTTAGTAAAAGTCTGCTTAATGCAAAAAGTCAAGCTGCAGTTCCAATGTGCCCATCCTAAAAAAAACTTTGTTCAAAAAATATCCATTTCTCAAGGAAATTTGCTTTGATTTGCAAAACAGAAAACCTGTTAATTTAACTGCACCATACTTTTGACAGGTCACTATTTTACCCTTTTTGTGCAGCTGAATTTTATTTTTAATAAGTTTATTGCTTTTTGGTTATTTGTTTCCAGAAGCCTCACTTCAGTGCTACGGCTCTGATCCGGAGTACAGAAAATTAATTATTTTTACAGTAGTCTACTCCTTTTACAAGTCCTCATTTTAAGTGTAGCTCAGCTGTATTAAAAATAAAAGTATGTGGTCCTAGAGGGACTACCAAGCCTCTAATTTAATGTTGTGCTGGAGGCCTGATAACGTCAGCGCTGCCGGGTCGAGGTTTTCTCTTTGGAGCTCTCCCTGTCCCAAGGGGGTCACGGGGTGCCAGCCTGGCTGCTGGAAGTGTTTGTGGATGCTGTGGGTCTGTGTGTTCCCTCTGCTGCCTTTGGGCTTTTCAGGCTCTGAGCCTCATTAGTAGAAATGAATGTCCAGGGTGAAAGCTCATCTCAAGAATTTGGGTGTGGGGAGGGCTTGAACTAGATGGCTTTTGAAGGTCCCTTCCTACCCCAGCCATTCTGTGACCCTGTAATAAATAGGAAAGAGCTGTGTGTGAAAAGGATCTGTCACTGCCAGGGTTTCATGGTGAGAGCCTCTGCTGTGGAGGCACCAAACCCCATGGAGATATCCTCAACTCCCTCTGCTGCTGTGTGTGCAGTGCTTGGCACAGCACAGAGCCTCAGCAGGGGACACCTGAGTTTCCAAGGCATGGGCATGGTTCTGTGTGTGTCATTTGCTTTCTGTCAACTCCTTTCTTCAGTGCTTTGAGAGAGAGTTTGAGGGATAAAACCTTACCAATTGTGTTTTTGCCCCTGTAGAATAGGTATTTAAATGGAAATAATAGATTTGTAAGTTCTGATAGAAAATGATCCACATTTAGGAGAGGGGTTAAGACCACTCAGCATCTCACGGTACCACTAAAATCCACCATTTTCTTCATGTGTAGGATGATTCAGAGCTCTGGAGAGATTATTTGTGCCTCCTCAAAAATAGTTTTTTTTGCAAAACTATTCTACCTTCACTTCCTAATGTCCTCCTCTGCCTAATTTTCTCTGGGGAAGTTCCCTGCTTGCTGCTGACAGATGATGACCCAGATCTTGTGCATCTTTCCTGGAGAAAGCAGCTGAGCTGATGCTCCTTATTCTCCACGCTGTTTAAAGCTGGGCATGGTTCAGCAGAACTCAAACACTTTGCCCTTGAGAGTAAATCTCAAATTCCAAGATGCATCTTAAGCATTGTGTTTCATGCTCAGCAGGCTGAGGTGCCTGTCAGGATTTCCTGTGAGCTGTGGGGATGAGTTGATACTCTCCACCTCTCTTCTGCCTGCTGACAGGGCACTTACCATGAAATGCTGATTGGCTCAATTTCATTTTGCTTGTGTCATGTTGGCATCTCAATCCCTGTGCAATCAGAAATCAGAGACCTTGCTCCTTTTGCAGGACTGGATTCTGTGTGTACTTACAGTGAGCAGTGGCTGGACCTGTAGGAAGAAGTGATCTGAGCAGCCAAGAAACAAAGATATTTTCCCTTTTCCATGGGGAATTTAAGGCAGAGAGTGAAGAGGAGCAGCCTTCCCTAGAAGCTTGCTAGAAGCCCTAGCAATGACTTTGAGGCTGCTCTGGATGTTGGTGGCAGCAAAAGAAGCACACGTGGTGCTCTTGGGTGGAGGGCTGTGACCCTTCCCTTGCCTGGGGATGAGTGGAAAATGGGATTAAATTGTCTGAACAGCGCAGGATACTTTTGAAACGACTGTTAATTGTGATTTTCTCTGGTGCTATTTCTACATCATCAGCACTCAAGTCCCCAAACTTTTGATATGGGATGAGAACCCTGGTGTGGGCTTGGCAGGGTCCAGTGGGAGCACATGGAGCTGGAGGTGGCAGAGGGAAAGGGCACAAATTCAGGATGTCATTTATAAATATTCTTCTAATTGTTACCTTGCTTTGAAAGACTTTGGAAAAGTGTGGACATATGGACTCCTTTAGCATTCAGTTGTTTTCAAGAGGCATATTGTGAGTGGGTGAGTGTTTGATAGGATGGAAATAAGGAAAATAGAATTTTCCCAAATGGTGAATCACTTCTGGCTCTCCCATTAACAGAAGGTCTCCTTCTCAAGGTGACTTTATTAATTAGGCCTTTTATCATCTCTTGCATCACAGAGGAAAGTAAAAAGATATCAGCAACTGTGGTGTGGCCCTGCAGACAGCTACCATCTGCAAAATCATGCACTTTCCATCAAAAAGTAATTAAATTAGCCCAGATTCCATAAGTAATACAACTGGATCTCCCTGGCACCTCCCAAGAGAAACATGCTCGAAGTCAAATGCACTCAGAGACTATATTTGTAACTGAAACAATTATTAGTTTAATTCAGTCATCAAATTAATTTTACAGAAGCAGGAAATGCCAATCCCCAGAGGAGGTGGCAGCAGGATGGGGCTCCCACCTGCTCAGGCTCCACCAAGGCTGATGGATGCAGGGAGAGGATGGACAGACTGACCATGAGGTCTGACCACTGGTGGTGTCCAGACCACCCAGAGCCAGGAGCAGCCCATTAGTCTGTTCTCTCCTTGCTTTTCTAGATGGAATTTTGGTTTTATTTTATACAATGGCACTGAAGATACATGACCAAAGGGCAGCTCCCTTGGCTGCCACAGCTGTTTATTCCCATCAGCTGCAGGGAGCACGGAGAGGTTAAGCTCAGGGACAGGCCAGGGCTCCTCTTTGTGCATCAGGCACTGAAGAGAAGTAGTCATGACATCTAAATTAGAGCCTGGTAGGACTGTAGTCAAACCACATCCTGAGCATTGCCATGAAGTGCAGTAAGTGGCCTGTCACTTGCAGTTTGCTGGTTTGCTCATCCCCTGCCCTGGAGACAACCGTGTGCACAAGGAGTTTTTGCAGCAGCAGGAATTCTCCCAGTAACCACACACCTTCCTGCCTGCTGGGGAAAGCAAGCTGGGAGGTGGAGATAGTTACAGAGGGGGTAGTGAAGGCCCTTTCAGACAGCCCGAGGAAACTCTTTGATAGGAACAGAAAAACATGGATGCAAAACTTTTTATTTCTTTTTCCTGACTTGTTCTGCATCAGTCTTCTAGGAGTCAGGACTGGGGTTAAGTGTCTCCATTTCAGAGTCCATATCAGCTGCACTGCTTTCCTGGCAGGGTTCCTTTTCTAGGCTCTTTGGGAGTGCTCATTGCTCCTTGCACCAGTGCATGTGCTTGTTCCATCTATACTCAGTTTGTCTTAAACTTGATTGATTTCTAGAGTTCCTTTACCTGCTGATGGGCTATCTCTATGTGGTGCCTAAATTTTTCACAGCTGCTTTCCTAAATGTATTCTGTTTTCTGCCCAGCACATTTTAGCATTGGGATTAGAGTCAAGTACTGGTTATATTCTATTTTGATCTGTCCACTGTTGAATTTTTTGCCACACAAATGATTGCCTTGACTAATCTTCATTCTCCTTGTATTTCTGCCTCTATGCAGTTTCTCTGTATGGTTTGGTTGGTGGGTTAACTACTTGAAATGTGACATTTGACAGTTGAGGGGTTTCTTTTTATTGGTACACATGGATGCTTCAGGCAAAATGACTGGAGATCTTGGACTGACAGATGAAAATAAACTTCTTATTGTGAATTTTTAAAATTGGCTTATGAAACCCAGCACCATATGATTTCCTTCAGTGTTTTATGCAGTAAAGAATGCTTGGACCCAGGCATGTAGCCAGAGTTGTGATACCTTGGTGTGTTTGAAACTTTGGGTTTGGTAACCTTTCTGGTCCAGCTTTGATCCAGACTTGAAGTGAAATAAGGCAGGAGGGAGCCCTTGGAGGTCAATAGTGAGTGCTCTGTGTGGGGTGTTTAGCCATCCACATGGTTGCTTTAATTGTAATGATGGTTGTGCATCTACATTCTCATGGATCAGGTTGCACAATTACCCTTTGGTGCCATTAGAGCACCTCTTGAGGTTCCCTCTTCACTTTTTGCCATCAGCCAGAGCACCTGCCTCCCCTCCAGAGTCCACTTCACCATTCTCCTCTAACAATTCTCATCATCTGGGGTATTTCATCAGCATCTACCTCAAGGAGAACTAAATAATCCTGCCAAGGCACAGTAACAAAACTGGGGCAGTATAAAGTTGGCACCCAACACACAGAGCAATGCCCTGTGTAATTCCCACCCTTCCCACGGGGCAGTCAGATCCCAGTCAGACATCCTGGTCCAGAGGGATGTGCTGAATCCAGGGCTGTCACCATGAGCACCATCCACTTCAGCACTTGAGCTTCTGTGCTCTTTCAGGAGTGTCCTTCAGTTTGGCTCCAGGTGTGGTGGGGCAGAGATGCTCTACAGGAATCTGGCAGTGGGGCTTTGGCCTGGAGATCCCAAAATTTTCCTGCTGGCCATGCTCTGCTTCACAGCGCTGGGGCTGGACCATCCCTGGTGCAATCTGCAGTTCCTAGTGTGGCCACAGAGGGATCTGACCTCAGCTGCAGTTTCCTTGCCCACTTAAGCGTGTTTATTTAGCTTTGCCAAAAAGGTGATGTGTGAAAATTGCTTTTATTACCAGAAAAAGAAGTTTGCAATAAAACCTGTCTCCTTGGGTGCACTAATTCTATTTTACAAAGAAAGAACATATTGTTTTAATTAATCATATGAAAGCAAAATTAGCATGATTATGTGAAAGGTGCTGTAAATCATTCTGATCCACATCATTGAACAAAGAGCACTTAGTTATTCCAGAGTTGTTAAAGATTTTATCTACCCAAGTGAAAATTCAATTAGCACAAACCAGTCTCATATAAAACTAAGGATTCTGACTGCAGGAAAAACTTTGTATGTGAATACTACCTTGTGCCAGTTTGATAGATTACTGTAATTAACTGTATCCCACGCAAGCTAAACAAAATTTACAGAAATGTTGTTGTACAAAAGGAATATCTTCTCTCTCGTTCTTGGCTAGAAATTTGAATAGTCTCCATAATATTGTTCTGATGATCCTAATTCATGTCAAAGTAAAAATAAAAAAAAAATTCTGCCAACAAATGCAAAGGACTCTAGCATTCATTTTTTGAGGTTCTCCCCCTTTTTGCTGCATCAGAAACAGGGACTGCACTTAACATGTCTCGACTTGAATTCAATTAGTTAACTCATGATGTTTCAATTAAGCAACTTGAATTCAATTAGTTATCCCAAGACATTAGTAGAGAAAGACAAACCAAGAAATAAATGAGATTGCTTAGAAAAAGAGCCACATTCTTACTCTTGGCCTTCCTGGAAGACTGGCAGAGTGCTAGAGGGACAGAAATGGAGGGCATAGAAAATTATGCCACAATGCATCATCCTAGTGTAAAAATAACCATACAAATAAACATGTTTGTTCTTGGACGTGTCTTTCCTCACCTGTTAATTGTATTTGTCAGACTTTGGCTGAGTTCTCCTCCTGCAAGGAGGAACTGCTGTCAGTGTGTGCAGGGTCAGGCTCTTTGTGCTCCATGTGTGCAGTGACATACTGATACTGCTTTTGGGCTGAGGGTGGATTTTTGTGTTGCTGTCACCCTGTGGTGCTCTGGGTTTGTCTTGCAAAACACTTTATTAAGTAAACAGTAGTGGCGTGGTCTAATGAGAGTGGTCAGGTAGAGAGGAGCTGGTAGTTCTGTTTTAGTATTCCAGGTTAAGCAGAATGTGCCCTGTCCCTTATCCAGGCATAAATGGGGAAGATTATCATTATTATCCCCAAAGATTTGTACAATAGCCTCCTATGGACTGGCCCATGTGTACTGAGGAAGGCAGCTCTTTAGGGTCTTGAATGTAATTGTATTTGTTAGAACTACTCCAAGTTCTTGTTGAAAACGTGGTGGTTCAAGGTATGACCTGGTAGTGTCTGGTGTCTGTCCTTTGTCTCAGCTTGGGCTGTCTTTCCTGTGGAGATGTAGGAAAAGCCACAATAAAATTGTTCAATCTGAAGGACGAAAGGGAGAATGAAAATCCACTTCTCTTTGGATGCTTGGGTGTAAAATGTGACCAGTCTCTTGTTTCAGTTGTTTGCTTTGACTGGATTTTTTGTGTAGCTTGAGCTTACTTTCAAATTTAACAAATTTGGAGGTGAAGATGGGTCTGTTTGCCAGAAGTGGCATATATTGAGGGTTGTGACCCTTGCAGCAAAACCACACCAGACTGTCTGACTTATGTCTCTCTTGCTTTTTGGGCTGAAAACAAAAAAACCCAGGAATGTAAGCAAGCCTTGAATTGTAAAATGGGGTGGTGCATGTTCCTGGACTCCTCAGCCAGCAACTAAACCTTGTAGCAGATCTTGGCATGCTTGAAAATCAAAAGAGTGCCTGGATGAGATCTCTGTGTGCCCTATCCATTGCACTGATCATCCCTATTTGATTCAGATGGGGGAAAATAATCCTTACAAATTGCAGAATTGCTGGCACTGCTTTCTGCAGCACCTGAAAGTGTCTTGGACTTCTCCCAAACATGTAATGGCCTGGTCTGATTCTACTTCTATTACAGCTCAAGCACTGGAAGTCCTGGGGTCAGATCCTCAGCTGGAATAAATGAGGATTGCTCTGATTGCAGGCAAAGATCTCTGCCAGGAGGCATCAGCAGATGGGGCTGCCTTCTTTTTTTTCTAAGGGAAAAAGTGGGCAAATGAAACTGGTTGCAAAGAGGATAGAAATGTCTGTGGATATAGGCAAAAAAAGTAAAATTGTGGTGAGGGAAGTGAGGGGGGAAGATGGGAGCAAACACTTGAAGCAGCTGTCACAGAATCATAAAATCATTTAGGTTGGGAAAGACCTTTAAGATCACCGAGTCCAACGTTGCTGTCACTGCAGTTTAAGTGAAAACATTTACCTGCAGCACAAGTGAAAGGTCTGTCTGTGTGGCTAAAGTTATGTTTGAGCTTGTTCCCTTGGAGGCCAACAGGCAGAGAATTCATTTTTGTACTTAGAAAAAAGCAAGTGTAAACCCCCAGAAATGAACATCCCCCAGTGCTGGTGCTGGCATCAGTGGGGTGTGACAGCTACACCCTCTGTGCAGCCCCCATCCCACAGCAGCTCTGTATCTCTTTCCAGAGCAAATCCCTCTTTCTCAGCAGTTTACCTTCCCTGCCAGTTTAATTTCAATACAGTTGGATTTCAGGCTTCCTCCTCTTAATCCCCACTTATTTCTTTAAACAGAAATGGTCAACCATTTTGGGGCAAGGTGGATTAGTGGAAATGTTGGCAGAGAGCAATCTCTGTGTGGGAAAACCCTCAGCATGTTTCCTCCAGTGCCAGATTAGCTTGGCTGGCCCCTGCTGGGTGAGGAAATGGGTCATTGCTAATGTTGTTTAATTTTGCTTTTCTGAGATGGGCTCTGGCTGCCTTAGCTCTGCGTAGCTCAGCTCTATTTCATTTGCCACTCACAAGCCTCTGTTGCCTTTCAATAGCAGGATGGCAGTGGTGACACTTTTACAGAGCTAAAGTGATTCACTAGAGGGTTTTTTTTTGCCCTCAAATTTTGCACTGGTTTAAAGTCAATAATTCATTGAGTAATTTCTTCATCCTTTTCTCTTTGGCCCCCTTACACTCTCTTGCTCTGTTTGCTGACCGAACAGTAACTCGTAATATTACAGCTGTCACGTTGTGGAGTTTATTTGCCTAGTCACTTTTTGTTTTGCAAAATTAATTAGATAAGGATAGATTTAAGTGACTGTGGAAGTTGGCAATGAAACATTACGTTCTCATTAGCTGGAATAATTCAGTTGCTCTGCTGCAATCTGTGGAATCTCCACAGAGTCAACAAGATGGATGTGAGTGAGAGGAGGGGAAGTTTTGCAGTGACCTCTTGCCAGAGGGTGGTGGTGGGATGGTTCCTTCCAATCAATATCCCTCCCTTGGAAAGGGCATCCTTGCTGGTCCAAGCCATGGAGCATGACCAGGAGGCTGCTCCTGTTTTTTCAGGAGCAGAGTCAGCACTTCTGGTGCATCTCCAAGGCACTTGGCTGTCAGCCCCTGCCCACTGCTGAAGGGTCCCTTCCCCACCCTGTCACTGCAGATTTCCTGCTTGGGAAGGCAAAAATTGCTTCTTCTTTTACAAATAGAGAAGAATGGAGAGGAAAGGGAAGAGAAAAGGTAGAGAATAATAGAGAGGAAAGGGAAGAGAAAAGGTGATAGAGAAAACCAAGTCAGAATTCTGTGTAGCAAACAGGATAGAGTTTTGGTTTTGGGCTCATATGCCCAAGCATGTGTGATTTGAGCACGCTGAGTTGCTTTTTATCATCACAAATGCTACCATGATATAGATAATAAAAAAATAAGAGGGCTTTCTACTGAGATGAATAAAGAGCCAAATTTTATGTCAGAGTAAAATAGGATTTCAGTGTTGTTCTGGATTTGCTAGCCTGAAAACGTAGATTTTTGAGGACCCCTGTTTTAGAATTCATGCTTTCATGTGCAAATGGCTGTCGTGGAGGCTAAATGGAAATCTTCCATGCTTCCATGTGGGAGGATGGAGCTCAGCTCCTGCAGAGAGGATGAGCTGTCAGCAATGTTGAGCTGCAGCCTGTGAGCAGAAAGGTGATTGAATTCCTGGGAGACAAACAGCTGGTGCTGCACTGCCATGAGCCTGGGGGCACAGATCTGGGGCTGGATGAGTCCCTTCTATAAATAATTGCTCAGGAATACAGTGCTTGGGATGCTAAGGACAGAAAACAATGCCAGGGACAAAAATGCACAGCTAGGAAATACTCTGAGAGACTGGAATGAATCACAGAGTGAAAAACAAGCCAGACCAGGGGAAGGTTCTGGGGTTATAGCAAATAATGATGCACCTCTGCTGTAAAGAGCCTCAAATGAAAGGCACTTGGTGAAAGTGCTTTATAAGCTCTACACTGGATTGAATTCCCACTGAGGCCAATGGAATTGCTCCCATTTATTTTTTTTAATGAGCTGATTTGGGCCTCAGTGGTCACGTTTTGATCCCCTGTGCTTTGTGGATGCTTTCTTACTCTACTGGACAAATATATCAGTTGGTTTCAGCTGGACAGTTTGAGCACCAAGACTGTTAATTAGAGTTAGGTTATTCCTGTTGTCATTTAGGATCATGAGCTGTCATGGGATCAAGACCCTCTTTCCCTATCAGAGCCTTAAAAAGCATTTCTGCTCTGGACACAGGTAATGTTCTGGTGCTGGCAGGGCTGTAGTACTTTAAGGAAGGATAGAGAGCTAGAAAATAGAACTTATTTGCAACTGTGGGGAGAATTTGGCAGATTGTTTTAGCTGAGAAATCAAGACTGGTGGTGGGAGCTTGTTAAATTAAGGCTCCCTAAACCTTTTCTTCAAACCAACATAAGAAATTCACCTGGATTAGATGCATGACCCAAGTAAAATTAATTCTTTAATCTCCTAATGATACCAAGCAATTAGCTTGTCAGATATTTGTAGTTGACGAAATATAAAAAATATTTATATTTTTTTGGACTTGAAATAGAAAAGACCATTTTGCCCTAGCTGCCAGACATTCAGCTGACAGCAGCAGGAATCTGAGGAGCAGAATGCCCTTAGTGGAGGCCACAGAGGGGTCAGGTTCAGATCCCCATCTCCAAAGCTCTGCTGGATCTTTAACTCTTGCAACATTCCCTCCCAGACCTTCTGATTAGTGTAGTGCCAGGACACTGACACCTCTTTGCTTTTTCCTTCTTTCCCTCTAAATTACGGATCACATCTATCTCTGTTTATTTTGAAGTTTGCTATGACCACCTACCACATAACTGTAGATCTGAGTGTAAATTGGGAAAGGCACCTGGGGCTGGAGTTTTATTGTCAATAAATCATCGGGACAATGTGGGAGCTGCAGCAGGGTGAGGTGTACCTGTAGGCCAAAGGGGTAGGATGCTGTAAGTGCAGTGAAGCAGGGGAGAGGAGAAAAAAGAACTAATTAATGCTTATTGAATAAAACTATTCTGCTCTTTAACTGCGGGAATTAGATTTAGCAAGAATTAGATTTAGAAGAGGCTCGAGCAAGCTGATTCAGTGACATGGATTTTGGTGTAGCACTGAGGCCAGCGTTGTTTGCAGAAGCAGACACCAAGGTCGTGTCTTTGAACTACACATGTTTTTGATGGGAATAAAAATAAAAGACATTTGTGGTGTCTTTGAACTGGTATCACAAACGAGAGCTGGAGGTCACAAAGTGACAGTGAAGGAGAGGATGCACCCAAAATATTCATGACAAAAATTTCTTCAGCTGCGTAGAGCTTGGTACTGCACAAGAACTTGGCTGTGTAAAAATACCCTGCAAGAAAAGGCTGGAAGGGAGCAGAAGGGGTCTGCTTTGGGAAAACAGTGCTGTAGCCTGCAAATTAAATTGCTTGGAGTGATGGTTGGGTCTTCTGTGGAGAGCAGCAGCAGCCAGGAACCAAAACAGAACCTGGTTCCAAAAAGTACCTCCACACCTTTGGTGGGGGACAGATGCTCCTCCCTGCAGCTGGTTTGGTACAAAGGACTGGCAAATTGGTGGGTGAGGTGAGAGAGGCAATGGGAGTTTTTAGTGCTGGTTTCTGTTTCCCCTTGCTCTCTTGCAGCTTTTCCTGCAGGTTTCACCCCTGCAGATATCTTGGTTCCCTGCAGCTGCTGCTTGATCCAGCAGCATCCCTCTGAGCTGTGACATGGTGGGCACGTCCAGATGCATGGGGAAGGACAAGTGGTCCCAGCACAGCCATGCCACCAGCAGGGCTCCTTCCCAGGTGGTTTCTTGGTTTTTGGTGAGTGTACCATGTCTGCAGCCAAGAGTGTCCCTGAGATGAAGGCAACTCAAGGAAGGTGTTTGGGGTGGGGAAGGCTGAGCCAAGTCTCTTGAAACAGGCTGTAAGAGCCAAGTGTCTAAAGTGCCCCACAGTTTTTTCCTTTTGGACAGTACATGGCTGCAGCAGGACCCTGCTGAGACCCCTGGCTCACCTCTCCAGCTCTTCCCACCCTGTGTGTCACAACTCAGCTGATGCAGAGCCCCTCGGAACTCAGCTGAGCTTAAGGAAAAAAGTTTGCCTTGACTGTGTATCTGTTGTTGGTTTATCCCTCTTACTGACCTTTCCTGGCTGCTTCCTCACCCTTCCCTGTGAGGATGCCTTCCTCCTGCCTGGGATTGTGTCAGCCTTATCCATCCATCGAGGAGGAGTGTCCTCAGGAAGGGCTGTCACTCTTGATGATTGACAAAAGGAAGGGCATTTGTCCTTTTGTCTATCAGCGTGATAAGCAAATCCAGTGCCAGTCATTTGCATGCAGGGAGGACGGTTTCATTAAGAATTTCATTAAGATGGTAATGTTTAATGTTTCCTGGAAAAAATGAGGTTTTAGGTTGTTCAATTATATAATTAAAGTCAGAGAATTAGGGAAGATTGCAAGCTGCTTGCATAATGTGGGCAAGTTTAATGGTAAAACTTGTAAATAAGTTCAAAGGAAATGAGCTTTCTTTATGTTACTTGCCTTGAATGGAGTTTGTCTCCTGCAAGAGTGAGGGATATGGAGAAGGGCAGTTGGGCACTTAACAGGCTCTGACAGAGGAATAAATTAACAGACAGATGTCAGTTTTCCCTGACTTTGAGCACCAGGAGATGGGTTACCTGGTAAAATGCAGAAAGTGCTGCCAGGCTGGACCAGGCAGCTCCGTGAGCTGTACCAAGGCTGGCATTTCAGAGCACTTCTTCCCCTTTATTTAGCACAGCACTGGCTTACAGGGGCTTTGGCCTGGTGTTTTGCAAGGTGTATTTTTCCACACGAGTGGGGTTGAGATGCTGCACACAGGTTGTGCTAGAACTGCCTGCTCCACGTGTGGCTTCCCAGAGCTCAAGAGGATCTGGACCTGGAGTTCATTTGTGTCCCAGTGGCTCATGAGACTCCCTGACTCTGTCCTGCACCAAAACCACTGATGTGTAGATGGGGATGCCCCAGGGAGCTGCTGTGCTCCTGCCAGCTGAGGGTTACCAGCTCCACAGAGTTATCTCCAAATCTTTTCAAAGCATCCCTCAAATGTCAGTCCTGAAAAGTGACATATAAAGGAAATTTATTGGGGAGAATTCTCAGCAGAAGCTCAAGCACTATAGCACCTTAAAAAGAAAATGGTGACCTGACAGAACTGCAACAGTGCCATGTATTATGTGCCTCTCCTTTAGTACTTTATATAGGTTATTTTAAGGAAATAACCATTTTGGATGCACCATTATTCTTTATAAAGAAGATCTATATTTGAGTGATTTGAGAATGACAGCTGATTCCTCCTTGCTTATTTTTCTGTTTTTCACAGTATTCCATTTCATTTCATTGCAGGCTTTTATTTTGTTTAGTTTGTGACTTTTGATTGCTGTCCAGCATATTAATATTTGATATAGAAAATAATTTATATTAATTAATTTGTCCAGTACTCTTCTACTAATTCAGCTTTTGAAATATTTTAAAAAAAGTCTTTAATTAATTAAATTCCATCATTTATCCCCCAACTCAACAAAAAATTTTATAACCACTGTGAGATAGTTTAGAGCATTTCTTTTGGGGTGTGTGGTGATGTTGCATTTTTGGACACAAGATCAGGCTGTGTATTTTCCAGTGCTAATATTCTGGTCTTGGTGGAAGGGTCCCTTTATCATAACCCTGAGTGAGATTTTGCCTCAATATCTGTTCTCACAGATGAACACTTTTGACTTTTTTTTATTTCCCCCCCAGCCTCTGTGCATTCAGCAAATCTCAGCACATTGACAAGAATGATGCATAGGTCTTTCATTATTATTTATCTGCAATGTTTTATGCATCAATGAATCCCATATTTGCCTTCTGCCTGATAAATACTTGGCTGCAGGGAGAAATGTACCCACCTGGTCATTAGCAGTCAAAGAATGGTGCGTCCTAGGAGAATACTGCTGGGTCAATAAAATTGTGTCTAGGCATTATGCTGGACAAAAGGGGATTACTGGGGTATTGAATGGGAGGTGAGTGATTATTGATTGAAGTATTTGTGTTTTGAAATAGCTCTGAATAGAAACATACCTCACGTGTTGTCACTTGCCAAACTTCTGGTTTTTCTCTGTGCTAATGGGAAGAGTCCTTTTGTGCTGCTCATTACCAGCAGTGTTATTCCCCTGCTCAGTTGTGGAGCGTGCCCTGTACAGCGTTTCAGACTTGATTTGTGGTTCTGAGTTGTTGCCAGTGAAGCTGGGAATATTGGGACTCACGAGGTCCAAAATGCACCGTGTGGGTTTGCCCCGACCCGTGGGTGCAGCCAGGGCCAGCCCTTGCCCCACGGCTCAGCCTGGCAGTAACAAAGTTGTCTGAAGCAACTCTCTGCTTTATCGCCGCTCTCCGTTTAACATTTCCATATTTCCTGTCATCAGAGCATTGAGAAGACTGGGAATGTATTTTGCTTCCCAAATTCCCCGGAGGGATTGGATTTCTTACTGCAAAGTAGTTAAGAATGCTGCATAGATGGGGAAGATTGATGAGCAGTAAGTAAAATATTTAAAGACGTGTGTAAGACAAGCTTTGCACGGTATCCATTTATCATCTTGAGTAGATTTCATCTCCAAGCTGAGTTCAGACTTTTAAAGGAGAAAACGAGAGCCTCTGCTCTTGGAGCTGCAGCTTCAGAGAACTTCAAGGAGCAGCAGCCCCTGAGAAGAGTCTGTCTGTGGATCTTTAGTGAACTGTTCCTCACTCCACATCTATTGCTGCACAGCCTTGGTTGCTGCTGATGGCAAGAGGGACACAATCAGGCATTTCAACAGTGTAATTAGTCTGGTGTGGAGGCAACAAAGTTGTTCCAAGGTCGTGTTGTCACATCAGAGCAGGCTGTTTCCTGCATCTCATTTTTATGCCCACACACAAAGAGACACTTTTCTGGCTGATATTTATAGAGAAGTCCTACAGTCATTTTAATTATGCACAACATACTGATGCCTGCTTCACTGATCATAATTGCAGCTCTGACCTGTTTTATTTTGTGATTTAGATGCTTTCTCTTAAGCATTGCTCTGGGCTATGATTTACAGCAGCAGGTACTGGAAGTGAGGAGACAGCCATTGATAACAGAGCTTTGGCTGGTGGAGGCTGAGAGGAGCTGTGGGCTGTCACTGAAGGGCTCCCACATGTCTTGAGCAGCCTTGCCATGTCTCAAACCCCTGGGAGGGAAGAGACCAGGTGTTCGAAACATGGCCTGTCCCATTCTGCTCCAATGGCCTGTCTTGTCCAGCCCCTCTAACTTTGTTTCTCCTCCCAGCACTTTCCAGCATGAAAAGTTCACAGCCAAAACCTTCACACTCTGTCTATTCCTTCTCAAAGGGATTTTATTTCTGATCTGAATGATTGGTGATGCAAAGGCAAGTCCAGGAGCGAGGGGAATGCCTTACCACAGGCAGCCTTGTGCATGGTGGTGTCCAAAAAAAAAAAAACAAAATTATCCCAGCACTACTGCAGTGCCCCTTCCTTTTGTCACATTAAAGTTTCACTAAGAGGAGAAATCCATTTCTTGTAAAACAAGGAAATGTGGGAACGTGGCATCTCACGAGCAGCAGTGCCGCCAGTCTGTGTGTTGTAGCAAAAGCACCCCCAGGGAGTGTCTGGGGAGAGTTAATTTTTTAAATCCTTTGTCATGTTGTTGTGCCACTCGCTCCTTACCAGCAGAGGTGTCAGAAGACAAGTTCCATGGGGCCTCTGCTGTGCTTGGCAACAAAACATTTGTCTCCTAATGCTTTTAAGTGGTTCCACAAGGCAGGACAGATGTGAGTGTTTGGGAGAGAAGATGACCCATTTCCATCTTTCAGAAGTCTTCCTCATATGGAAGCTTTGCTAGGAGGGACTTCTGCTGATGGAGGAAACACAGGATGCAACAATTTCTTTGGAGAGTTGTGTGTCCATGGAGGGTGGGTTACAGAGCCTTGTTTTAATCCCTTTAGCCCCATTAATAGGTCAGGGCTTGCATCTGTCCCATCACTTCCAAATGCACTCTGACCAGCACATCGCACATGATCCCTCTGCACACAGACTTGTGGTGCCTCTCCTGAGCTGGGTCTGGAACCATGAACCCTAAAATTGAGTAACCCGTGTCCTGGGGCTCCCAAGAAAACCATTCTGGCTGCAGCAGAGGCTTGGGGTATTCCACAGGGTGAAAGGATCCTGGTTGCTGGGTCAGGGAAGTCACCAGGCCCCCTCTCACCTGGCAGGTCCAGAGGAAGGGCTGGCCCTGTGTCTGCTGAGGGAACTGGGAGCAGTTCAGCTCTTGCTATGCATATTATTATATATATATTTTTTAAATAAATTTAGTATTTCCCCTGAATTCTTTTTGTTTTAAAGCAACTGGTGGTGGTGGTTGGATGGACTGGAGAGCCACATCCACAAATGACAGACAGAAGTTTAATCCAGAATTATTGATCAGGAAGGTGGCTTGCTGCTTGCTCTGCTTCTGCCCTGGAGTCAGTCTGACTGTATTCCCCTCCAAGGATGGAGTCTTCATTTTTATTTTTTTTCCTGGTGTGTCTTTCTGTGGCGTTTTAAAGAAACACGAAGTGTCATAACCCTTGTAGGAGAATACTGAGTGTTTCATAACGTGACACTTTAATGGCTGTGGGACTGTTCAGCACAGGGCAGCTAACAGCCCTCTGCAATGGACTATGGCTTTTCTCACCTCCAGGGTGATGGTTTGTAGTGCAGTTATCTGCTCTGGAGTGGGCTTAATGGCACTTGCTGAATCTAGTTTGGAGAAGAAGCCTAAGTAAGAGAGGAAATGTTGAGATGTATTTCAATAGGGTTGTTGTTTTGTTTGCTTTTTGTATTTTTATTTTTTCTGGGGGTAAAATAAATGCAGGAAGTGTTGGACTTATTCTGTAGCATTTGCAGGCTATTTCTGCTAATTCTTTTAGCAGAAGCTGCAACACAAATGCTCCTTGTCTGTGTATCTCAGCAATGCCTCTTCATCCCAGGTTCATTGCACTGGTGTGAGAGACCTGGGAGCAGCCATTCACTCCATGCTGACCTGAGGTGTGAAATTCATTTTATCTAAGCTATTGACCTGCTGTGATTGTTCCTTATTGTGTGAGAGGAAACAGTATGGGGCTCCTCTGTGTTCCCTCACCTTCTCTAGTTGCATCACATCATCTGCTCTACAAAGCCTGGCAGAAGCTGTAAACTTGTACAGGAATTTCAGAGTGCTATGGGGTTGGTTTGTTTGGATTTGGTTTTGCTGTTGTTTTGGTTTTGTTTGTTTTTATTAAAAAAAAGGGGGGGGGAAGGAAAAACAGCCCACTGACATACTGAATATTGACTTTAACTTTTAACAGAGGGGTGATTTCAAGCATGGTGCTGCTCTTCAAGTAAGACCAGGTGTTCTCACTTAAGAGTAAAAACCTCTGGAGTCCAAAGCAAATAAGTAGCAGATTTGGACTGGTGTTTCCTGTTGCCCTGATTTTTAAAAGTGTCAAGTTTTCTTTTATAGTTCTTTTGAAAGCTTTAAAGTTCTTTTAAAAGTTTTCTATGCCTTCTGACCTGTTTACATATTTCTACTGGAGTTCTCACACACTGTTCATTTAAATGATTGCTTTGTGTTCTTCTTTGTGGGTGGAGAGAATTGATGGACTGTTGGCTTGACCAGTGTGGTTGGAGAGGTGGCAATTTCATCCTCCAATCCACTGTCACTTTTGGAATTCTATATATTGGGAGGTCAGAAATAAAATTATCTCTTTTTCTCCTTTGAACTTACCAAGCTTCTGTGTACTCATTTTGTGTCCAATAGTGACAGTTTCCTCTGCCTTCTCAGAGCTGCATCCTCGGTCACAGAGCTCGTGCTGCTGTTTCATCCAGAAACAGGTCCTGCTTGGCAGGTCCTGCTGCTCCACCTGGCTCTTACTGACAGGGTCACTCTTTGTGGTTCCTGGACCTGTTCTCAGGGGGTGAGGGTGTAAAATAAACCCAACCTCTGCTGCCCCAGCTGCTCATGTCCTTTTCCTTGGGCTCTTTCCCCAAAGTTCTGCAATTTCCAGGAGCAGATGCCTCAGTCTGTCTCGGACCAGGTTCCAAGTGGCAGGTCCTTGAAGCAGATGTGACAGCTGCAATTGGGTTTGTCACCCAGCTGGTGCCATCACAGCCAGTTACAGCTACAGCAGAGGAGCCCCTGAGAGCTCCTCAGCACAAACCAGCTCATGAACTGTTGACCACCAGGGTGTGGGCACTGCACATCCCGCTGGGATTTGGGATCTGCTGCTCCTCTGACCAGCACTGCAGGGAGATGGGAACTGCTTTACCCGTGAAGGTATTGCTGGCTGCCTTCCTGAAGAGGGGTTGCAGGATCCTGCCTGTTGCAGAGCTTAAACCTACCCCATGGAGCATGGAGCATGCATTGTTCCTGGGTACATCTGAGCCTTGCAAAGGCTCTGCCCGTCTGTCCTTGCAGGGAGCTCATTTCAGATGGTTTCTCTGCTGGGTGCTCCTGCCACCTCTAGAGCACAGCTTGTGAAAATAAACTAGATGAGATGGATTATGTAGGCTCCGAGTGATGATCTATCTTGAGGAGATAAAGCCTGAAAGTTTGTGGTTTTGTTTTTGTTTTGGTATCCAATGTGTTCCTGCTTCCTTGCTTGAGTCAAGTGAAAGTTGTTTGGAAGTTACGAGTTAAATGGATTTAGGTACTTGGCTCATTCAATGCTAAACCCCTTGATGTCCCTTTTCTTTCTGTCCTTGCAATCTCAAGGTGTCAGTGAGTGATTTCTTCTGTCCTTCTGCATGATGGAAAGAAGTCTGACAGTGTGGATAGATGTCACTTGCTGTCAGGAGCAGATACGAAATGGCCAAGAAAAGCATAATGAAATCTTAAGTAATTTCCTTTGCTGTCTTCTGAAACTGGGAGGATGTTTTATTTTGATGTGAGGTTCCTTTTTACCAAAAGGCATTCCTCCTTCATTCTTAACCTTTGATATTATCAGGTCAAATGAGGCTGGCAGGACAGGAGCAGAAAGCAGCCTCTGAACCCTGCAGCATGAGCACCACACACCTGTGCTGGGTGAAGCAATACTCTCCTGCCACAGGCTCCAGCTTGGTCCTGACTCAAATTCATGTGGACACTGGTTTTGTAAGCATAAAGCTTTCTGGGATCTGCCTCCCTCACTTAGAAGTTGAAGCTTTTATGCTGGCACGTGGCTATTGGAAATCACCGAAATGCTGCCTGTTTGCATGTCATTAAAACATCACTGTCAGCCTCCTAATTCCAGAGCACAGCAATGTGCTGACAGCAAAGGCTGAGGAGAGTGGTAATGACATCAGCAGGACAAGCAAGGGAGCTGTGAGGGGTTGTGTTTGCCCCAAGAGAGCCTTCCTCAGCGAGCAGCAATTGCATGGCTCACCTTCCTGTTCTGACCTGGCAGTAATGCACCATCAGCTGAAAGCCAGGAGCTGTTTATTGATTATTACACACCATCATTAACCTGCACATGCTGAACAGAGGCATTGAAGTAGAGAGTGAAAATCTGGCTTTCAGCTCCTGGGACTGATTTTCCAGGGAGGTGAAAGCAAACCTGTGACAGTCAATTTTCCCTGATTTTCCCAACAAATTGGGAAATTCCTAATGTGTCACACATCACTGCCAGCCTGTGGAGCAGCTCAGGAGGATCTGATGCAGGAATATGAGCCATTAACAGTCCTCATATGTTGTCCATATCCCCATGGATGGGCCAGGGTATAAAATTAGCCAGGCAGTACAACAGACTGCAAGCCTGGCATTTCAGGAAGGTTCACCTTCCAGAAGTGCCCAGGACGGGGTGATGTTTCAATGTGCTGCCTTTCTCTTTCAGAAACAATTGTCCCAAAACAGCTGAGGAAGGGACAATGTGGCATTGCCAGCTCAAACTGGGGGGATGAGCCTATAGGCAGGCATAGGAACAGGACTGATTTTTCCTGTTTTGTTTGTGGAAATGTGAGTTGCACACTAAATATTGAATCCTCCGGTAGTGATGCCAGGGTTTGTAGCTTTGCCCTCTTGTTCTCAAGCCAGGTCCTTGTGTGTTGGGAGTGTGTTGCTGAAGCTGTCACTAGTCCTCTGCTCATCACCTGAAGTTACCTTGTGCTGTAATTGGTGAGAAAATGTGCCAGAACAGGCATGTGATAGAGCAGCTTACTAATTTTCATCAGACAATAAATATTTTCATTTATTCTCTGTTGCAGAAGAGGCCTTGGTTACTCTTTGGGAAAAGTGAACAGAGATAATAGGTTTGTGCTAATGCTGCTCTTCTATCTTGCTTACTCAGAGCTGACCCTGTCTCTGTGGTGGGGGACCAGCCTGTCCACTGAGCATGTCACTGCCAAAGCAAACCATGTAAATCTAATGATATTACACACTGCTCTCAAAGATGGAAAAAACATTTGTAATACTCTGGCTTATCACTAAGCTGCCCAGTCATAAAATAAGCAGAAAGCTGGTGCATTCAAATAATAGTATAAAAAGTAACAGAGGAAGAGAAAAATGTTTTAAGAAATCCCACTGTGGTGTTGGCTTTTCCTGTCAAAAAGACCAATGTTTCAGCTGGGTCAGCATGATTGTAAGAGGATTTCTGAGATGTGGTTTGATGCTGTATTTGTGAAGATATTGTTTGCTAAATTTATTTTAGTTTTTCCATACCAATCTCATTCCCCATTCCATAGTTACACTGAAAAAAATTGGCATTATACACACTCTAAATTATTAAGTTTTTGTTTATGGCGACTACCCACTGGTGAGCTTTAGTAACAATTATCTTCCTCCCAAAGTACAGGTCTGCACAGCAGGAGATTAGATTGCTTTTGTGACTTTGCAACCAACTTTCTTTCTAACCTTGAGTGAACCTTTTGATCACAATTATGTCTCAGTGCACCATTGTTATTAAACCTAATGATACTTAAACATAGAATTTAAAACAAATGTGGTGTTATTAATGAGGACTCTGACATAAACCTGCTTCTTTTTTTTTTTTTCTGGAGAGCTGAACTCGGGGCTTTCACTGAGCTTGGGGACAGCTGATCTTTTGTATGGCCAAGGGCTGCAGGTCGTGTGTGGCTCAGGGAACCCAAGGCAGCGCCTCTGCTTGGAGAGGCCACCACAGCTCCTGCAGCACTGGTGCACGTGGGCTGTGCAGGGTATCTGGGGGGTCCTGGGGCACCTTGTTGTGGTCTGCTTTGGTTCACATCCACCTGGGGCCGTGGGCATGGCTGGGATCTGCTCCCAGTCACACCAGGGGGGCTGTGCTGCTGCCCGGGGTCGGGCAGTTGTTGGTGTGTAAGAATTCAGAGCCTCATGCTGGGAATGGCTCTCAGCCAAGGTGATTTTGCCATGACTAAGTTACCCCTAATGATGGTTTTGGTGCCTTTTGCCAACAGAAAAATAGAAAAGACCTCTATTGTGCCCAGCGTGGTTGATGTGACATTCCCAAAGAACGGAAATCATTGCTGCATCCCTGATCTCTCTTACCTCTGGCCATTTCTGTCTCTTTAGTAGAGCAATATCCAGATCAAGCTGTCTGATTGATTGGGAAATCTCCTTTCCAGGCTCTCCCTGAGTCAGCCAGCACACTTCCCAGGAGGTGAAGCTGACACTGAGTGCCAGGTGTAGCCCCAGGGGCATCCTCTGTGTTTTGCTCAGTTTCCCTTTCAGGAGGGCACCGAAGGTCACGAGGGGGGTTCCCAGAAATGATCCATCAGCACAGTGAATGCTGTCACTTCCTCCCTATCACTCACTGGAAGGGGACACTGCATTTTAGACATTGGACTTAATTGCTTTCTGAATGACAACACATTAGGTTTAATTACCCATAAAATTAAAGTACAGAGACTTTGGGTCCAAAATAATTTTCCAGCTCAGTAATCTATATGTGCCCAACCTCTTGGCATGGTGTCCTGTATTTCCAAAGGCGTTTCAGGGTGCACTGGTTACATGTGTGCCCATCAAAACACTGTTACCTGGAAAGATTCCTTTTGCATGTGACATTTTTGTGATTGCAACCAAAAAGCAAGAGTTTGCCTGAAGCTGAAGTCTACAACTGAAATAACCTCTAGGATTGCTAAGTAAATGTGAAACTTTCCCAGGTCAGAACTGCATTGTTGCCTTTTATCTTTGAGCTGATTGCTCTTGAGAAAGTTGCACTGGGAAAAACTAAACCCAATAAAATAGATGACATGCATCCTCTTTTAACTCCATTGATATTAAAAGAAATAAGCCAGATCAAATGCAGAGGAAATAACTACAGAGAAACTTTAATCTGCCTACAAAATCTTGTAAAATTAAAAGAGAAAGTTGTTCTTGCTCCTATATTGAAATGAATAGAAACAAGATTAAAAGAGACATCCTTAAAAATTCCATTTCTTTCTGTTTCTGTTTGTTTCCCTCTCCCTGAATCTGCCATTGGCTTCTCCTGACCAGGGTCTGTCTGTCTGGACAGTGCTTGGGCACTTTCAGCTGCGTGTGGTGTCTCAGGTTTTTGTGTTGTCATCTGCTGGGGCTGCATAGGGAATCAAATTGGGCAACACTAAAATTGCTTTAAAACGTGGTTGAGATGAGGCTTGATAGAATGAAAACAGAGCCATTATGCCATTGCTTTTAGTGGGTTTTTTTGTGGCTTTCCCCCCCCACTTTTCCCCCCCTTTTCTGCACACAGCTCTCGTGTACTTGTAGGAACCCATTGCCAGAGCCTTTGCACACAACAAAGATTTCAGGAAGGGAACATTGTTCTTTTTGTGAATAAGAAGATCTGGAACAGAATAACTAGCATTGGAAGCATTGAATCTTTTAAAGAGATTGGGATATGACTCCTTCACACATTGGGATTTTTATTTCAGGGGAAAAAATTGCTAAATAGAGTTCTGTGCTAGTGTCCTTGCACAGGCCACAGCACTGGGAGCGTGCAGCACTGAATCTTGCACCTTCAGCTACACCCTGTGGAATAATTCCTCCTTCATCTGGAAAGAAAATAGCAGTCCCTATTTTTATCCTGTGTAGTTGTGACTCTTCCCATTTCTTCCCAGTCTGTAGGAAGAAGGCACAGCAGAGTCTGTTATTCATGATGGCCCTGAGTTCAAGGAATTAAATAAGAGGGTAGAGGTTGGGTGAGCTCAAGCACAAGCACATATTAATTACCTCTATTTCCATGGTGGCTGGCTGGGATTCTGCTTGCATTGAGTCACAGCTTTGCTTATGCCTGCTCTGTATCTCAAAACCATCATGAGATTTCCTGTTGCTTTCCCTATAAATCATTCTTTGTCTAACAAGCTGCATACCTCACTGAGCAAAAGCTGAACATTCCCTCCTTTATCTGGAGTATATATTATTCTGCTAATGCTCATATGGCTACTTTTTATTTTTTTCAAGGTCATTAGTCACTTGCCATGATGGTAAAAATGTGATGAACAGCCCCATGAAAAGTTCAATGAAATGAATAACTAGCTTTAAACTATTTTATGTAAAAAAAGAAAAAAGGCAGCAGTAAACCAGGCAGTGTGTTTCATGTAGATGAGTTTTCTATGACTAACCTTGCAATGCTGAAATTCAGTCTTGTGCTTTGATTTTTAGATACTCTCATGAAAGTACTCTAATGATCAAGAATTTCCGTTATTATTTCCATCTATTCCTTATCTTCTCAGATAAGATGTGTGGTAACAGAAATTTCTCTTCCTCTGAGAAATAATGCTATTCCTTGTGTGTATTTACTTTCAGTAATTCCAGAGCTTTCCCCCACAAGCCACAGAGTAGATGACTAATGAACTCTTTTCACTTGGATCTGTTCTACTCAATATAGAACATGCTGTGACAAAGTAATAAATTCACCACAAAAAGGGTTTATCATAGTAGTGGGTATCCTGATATACTGAGAACCTGGTTCTTCAGGGGGAAGGATGCTATAAAGATATCATCCCTGGTCTTTGCATTTCCTTCGTCAGGTGAATAAGTAAATAAATCAGATGCAACTGGTGTAAGAAAATAAATAAATTATAGTGGCATTCAGGCTGAGCTAGGAGAATGACCTGTGCCATGGTCCAGGCAAATGATCCAGCACCTTGCTGTGAACACATCAATCTTCTCCTGTAGTGCCACAAAGGATTAAAGACTCATGAGTGGTGTTGTCTAATTTAGAGGTGCCCAGTGAGACCTCAGGAGGGTTAACAGGTTGCTATGAGCTTTTGTTTGGAGGTTGTTTTATTTCTGGGTAAAACACTGAGCTTATCAACAGAAATGGAAGTGAGTATGACATTTTTTCCCTGCTGCATTTGAAGGTTTTCAGTTTTCAGTGTTTTCATTTCTGGAAAATTTTTGTTTCTTTAACTGCTGCAATGCACACAAAGGTGAGATTTGTCCTTCTGGGAAGCTCAGCACAAGTACATTAATCTATTTGAATCCCAAGGGTTTGCTGAGAGAAGCCTTGTATGGATCTTGATTCACCTTTGAATAGGAGTGAATTTTTGTTACAACCATAAATGAGTAGCAATTTCAATGTTGCCTTTTTATTTTCCCCCCATTTTCTTCCTTATGATTATATTATAAATCTTACGTTATTTCACTTCATAAATAAAGCTCTTGAAAAGGGTCTTTAAAAAGAGCAGGCTTTTGCATAGAAACAAATTGTTTCTGCCCTTCAATCAGAGTCTCCCATATAAGTGAAAGCCCAGGGAATTAATAGAACTAAATTTTTTCTTGTCACATCTTGCCACTGTAATTTTTGGAACAGGGCAGATTCAGGTTTTTTGATAGTTAATTGGTGGTAACTGCTGTAACACTGCATTCCTTCTCTTAGTGTCCTGTGCAAAGGTAAAAAGGCATCTAAGGAACTTGTGATATTTTGGTGGACCACCAGCTGCCAGCAGAGCTGGGAGACACCTTTTGTCTTTTGTCACCTCTGTCCTGGTCCCTGGGGTGGCAATGCTGCTGCAGAGGTGACTTGCCCGGAGCTGGGGATGCTCAGAGCAATCACTCTGAGCCAGGCACCATCTCCTTTGAGTCCTGCTACTCTGAAAACTTTATGCTCACAAATAAATGAGTCAATGTGCTAAGCCAGCAATATTTTGGAGATGTCTGCTCCCATTTCTGGAGTGCTTGATTCTGCCCAGGGCCAAAATGAGCTGCTCTGTGGGCAGGCCCGGTGAAGAAATACCTCTCTTTTTTCTCCTGGGGCTATAAGTGGCTTGAGTTTACTGAGGATGGCTTCTTGTTGTCAAATTATCAGTTATTATGCTGTTGTTGAAATGCTAGACTGAATATCTCAAGTGCCACTTGAGCTGCAGCAGCAGATTTGTTGGCGAGCGGAGGAGACAGCGAGAGAACACAACGCTCGCCCAGGGAGAGGTTGAAGTTGTCACTTCCCTCTTTAATGGAGACAGGAAAGGTAATTAACAGCCAGCCTTGTGTACAGATTCCTATTTCATGGGGAAGATGACTCATTTTGGCTCTGAGCAAGCATGAGAATGAAATTAAACCAACTCCTGGTGCCATGCCAGTGACTTTGGCATTTTAAAAATATCTCCCCTCTGTGTCCCAACACAAGCTCACTATATTTTCAAAATCAGTATGTGCTTTGTGGGAACAGGGGTTTCCAGGCTCTCTCTGCAGGTGAAATACAGCTTTTATTTTCCTACTTGCATCCAAATTCATTCATTTAGTAACCTCACTGTGTATTAGTTTTGTGGTTTTTATGTCCATCAACCTGCTTCCATAGAGTATTTAAAGTGCACTAGCTCAAGGTTGGATTTATTGCAGCAGTCAAGGAGTTTGTAGAAGGGTGTGTTGGGCAGGATACATGGAACATGATGTTGGGAAAGGCTGCAGTTATTCCCTCAGCTAAGATTGTGCTCCCTACAGCTTTTTCCTGCATCTCTGATGGGATGAATGGATGAGCCACGCTCTGCCTGGAGCTTCTCTTCATCTCCAAAGGGATGCAGGTGTTTTGTGTGTGATGAGTCAATGGGAAACTCCAAAGAAAGCTGCAATTTATGCATTAAAGTTTGGGCAAAACTGCTGCAAATTAAGTGCAAGACACACTGTAATAATTAGAGCAATGTATTCTTTGTTCAGTGATGTGGCTTTACTCTGTTGTCCTCCTTGGGGAGTGACTGATGACCAGTTAGCCCTGCCTTGTCCTTGCTTCTTTCTCTTCATGCTGCAAGTCTTTGTTTTTTTTTCCTCAGAACAATCTGTTTCCATATTTGTGCCTCTCACTGGGTGGCTGGGTATCATCACCAGCTCATGGAGAGACTCTGAAGGCAGAATTCAGCTCTGTCCAAGGCTGGGTGAGGAATCTTTGTGGTGGTTGGGATGAAAGAGGGCATTACCTGCACCCTCAAGGAGACAAATTCCCAAGTGCCACATCCTGGCAGGTGGGAATTGCTCCTGGATGTGCTGACAGGGAGCTGGGGATGAGCAGCAGTGGCTGAGGCAGGATTCTGCTCCTTGCCCTGTGGAGCAGCCAGGAGTCTGTCCCCCTGTGCTGGTCACAGTTTCTCCAGGCTCACCTGTGCTAACACTGAGCAGTGGACAAATGAGTTAGAATTCCAGCTTACATTTACTTTTCACAGCTGTAAAGGACTATCCAGTGTCTTTCTTATACCCTGCCAATGTAATAACCAGAAATAAGACATATCTTAAGACATTCTAAATAAATTCCAGTGCTTATGCTGTCAATTTTTTGTATGATGTGGTAGACCTTGGATTATTTAAAAAAATTTATTTATTAAGGAAAAACAACCATAAATAACCCTCTACTGATGGACTGATTCATTACCTCCTCCCCCGCCCATTTCCAAAATAACAACCCAGATCCAGCTCCCCACCAGCTTTACCACAGCAGGAGCAGAATTTAGATAATGAGGGCATGAGGAAAAGGTTACTAAACAAAGCTAAGGGAGTTAAATTTAGAAAAGAAAGAGCTAACAGGTGGCTAAAGAAAAGGGAGGGAGGAAGACTTTGGAGAGGCAGTGAATAGAAGTGTGATTGCATTCGTTATGGGGTTTGTATAATAGAGAAAATGTTGGGAGTAAAATAAACTCCATAAAGAAATGTTTAAAAATATATTGTTTGCAGAAAACTGTAATCAATCTAACTGACAGTCAGAAAGGTCTGTTTAAATTGCAGGGCTTCTCTCCCTTGCACTCCTACCAAAATCTGCTTCAATAAATTGGGGAGAGGATAGAAACAGATACTGAACATGACAAGTTAAAACAATTTTAAGTTCTAGCTGGATTTGCACCTCTCCCTTTCCTGTATTTTATGGTATGATTTTGGTCCAATGACTCATCTTGAGATGATAATACCAAGATCCAAGAGACTTCTAGACCTTTGCTGGCTCATGTGTCTTCATAACAAGTTGTTTTTTTGCCTCAAAGCCAAGTTTTATCAAAGGAAGCATATAAAACCAGAGATATAGCACAATGTCATTTACCTGCTGCTTTCATTTGGCAACGATAGCTTTGACTGCAACTGTGCTCCACAGACTGACTCCTAAAGCAGAGATTAATTGTCCATGTGGGGGACTGAGATGTAGCTAAAGAAAGAAACTGAAGTTTGGCCAATGCCCTTGGTCTCACTTCTTATGTTGGAGGATATTGCCTGGAAGAAGGATTTGGTTCACAGCATGTGATAAGAGTGACTTTGTGAGTGACACAATGCTGGGATTTTTGTTGATGTTTTTTCTTCCTTTTTAAAATTTTTTATTGGCACCAAGGCTTCCCTAGTTTTTTGCTTTATTCAAAGTGGAAGAAAACTCCATCTTGGCCACAGAGCCAAGAGAGTTTTCAGATATATTTGACTAAAGAAATAGTATTCATTTTTCACATTACTTATCTGCAAAGCTTCTTGGCTCTATCCGTCAGTAATGGACTCCAGAAATGCCTAGCTCTTCACATATGGAGTCTAAATGAATTTTCATATGTAAATATTAATGTTGCATGCATTTGAAGTTGGACAGATGAATCCCAAATGAAGTGCTCCCTGTACAGAGTTGGAATTTGGGAGTCTCAACTGCACAACATTTCAGAGATTTTGTCAGTTGAGCAGTATTAAGCCCTTAGGTAATATATTATTGTTTATACTTAGTGGAAATCCTCCAAGGATTACTTTTTTTCTTCTTGTACAGTTTGACTAGATTAAGGAGGTGTATTATGACAGTGTTGTGTCACTACTGGGCTTTAGCTGAAGGAGTAACTTTAATTTCTACTGTCCCTGAACCATTCACTGTCAGCTGTGCATTGATAAGGCCACGGTCCTTTTATGGTACCTGGATGTGGCCTGTGCCTGGTGTGTCAGAGCACAGCATCATCCTGAAGATGATGTTTCAGTCTCTTTTTATGATTCAGGGACAAACTCTTGAATTTCTTCTTTGACATGATGGCAACTGACACCATTTTCAGAAATATTGATTCTAAGCAGGAGCATTTAGGTAGTGCCACAGCCATTGTTCTGAGGAGAATAACGAGGTTTTTCTTTCTCTCTCCTTTGTTAATCCCTGGAAAACATAGCCCTGGCTGCCTCAGTCAGCTTTAAAAAGGAAAATGCAGCATGCAGACTCCTGGTCTTCACTCAGTGGAAATACTTTTATTTTGGACATGCTTTTTATCCAGCAGATTGGCCTAATCTCAGATGGCCTTTCGATCCAGTTCTGCCCTGACTTTGATTGATGCTATCTCTCTATTTGGGGATTGACTAATTAAGGCTATGCTATCTAAAATCAGTTTTCTTTGCTCATTGGTTTTTTGTTTTGGTGAGTTTTTTTCTGCTCAACTACTTTGAGTTTGAAATTGAGTATGGCACCCTGTTGTACAACTTCTTTTAAAGTGTTTTGTTTCCCAGTGTTAAGACCAAATCAGATTTAAAATCTCCTCTTTATTTTAGAGTTTTCTCTGATCCAATCTACCTGTACTTATTCAACCCAATCACCCTGTTTCAGATTACTGTTTTGTTAATTATAGAATTGATTACCTCCTCCCCTCATTCATTTTTTAAATTTTTTTTTGCTTCTTAACCAGTAGCTTGAAATACTGCTGGTGAGTTTGCATAGCACATCCTTGAAATTACACTTGGAAACTACTACTTGGACAGTTACTTTAGAGGCATTCTTGGAGGTCATTACAGTTTTTGTCAAGAACACTTTAATTCTCTGCCATTTTCCACTTTTGTTATTATTGTGGATTGTCATGGGAGCAGGTTAATTTGGTCCAATTTCCTCCTCGTGTTCTGTCCCTCATCTCATGAATGCAAACACGTGGAAACTGGACTCTGCAGAAGATTAAACCTGTGGCAACAAGTAATTCCTGTGACAGAGACTTTAATGAAAAGAGAAAAAGACCTTAAAATATCTCCTTTCACTTAATAAGGATAATCTGAGCTGTGGTAGGAAAGCCACAGGAGGACAGCTCTGAGCTGTGGTAGTCACCTTGCAAGCCATGATGGGACTGGCCTTTGGGCATGTGAGAAAGTGACTCCATGGGCAGGCAGGATTAAAGCCTGAGAATGTCTTTGAGAAGCAGAGAAAGCTCCTCAGTGACCCAGGACAAAAGTGTGCATGAGCTGCTGCAGTGGCTCATTCCACACTGTCCCCTGCTCAGTGCCAAGGACAATGTGGAAATAGCCATCACCTGGCCACCCTGTCTGGTGGCAGCCATGCAGAATGAACAGACATTGAACCTGTCCAAGACAAATCTTTCCAGGTTTTGGCAATTGCTGGCTTAGGGGCTTTCAAGCCATGCCTGTAGGTACTAAGTCTTCATGACTTTGTCTAGTCCTTCACTGAATCCTTTTAAAACTCTTTGTCTCGTGCAGTAACTTGTGTCAAGGAGTTCCATAAATTAACTGTGTAAAAAAGCACTTTATTTAATTTGTGTTAGACATGCTGCCTGATCATTTCATCAAATTCCACCCCTCACTCCCATTTATTAAGTTGGTAGTAGGTGCCCTCTCATTGCCTTTCCACTCTGGATTTTGCAGACCTGTTACTCCCCTTCCTTCACTCTCCTTCCATGCTCTAGAGCAAGTCCTTAAGGAACTCAGACCTGTTAAGTGGGGGAGGCCAGCTTGGAGCTGCTCCCCAGGGTCAGGGTCAGCAGGCAGAGCTCTGTCAGTGTGTGCAGCACTCCCATGGCAGTGGAAGGACCTGTCCCCACAGCTGTCCAGGAGGCTTTAGCATGGCTTTTAGGGTGGCTTTTGTGTAGCTGGAATCAGAGTTTGTCATCACCTGCCTGCCATCCTAGGCAGAAAATCATTACTTTTTGTGAGTTTATTGATAGCAGGGCTGTGATTGATGACTAATCCCAACTCTGGGTTTCTCCTAAGACTTGTCTCTTGCTGGCTCTTCTCTTGACCTATCCCTAAACCTCAGTATCCTTTGACCAGAGGAGGAAAGGGAGCAGGATGAAGAATAGAAGCTGTATTTCAGTGAGATTGCCTGGTCCATCATTTAGATGAGAGTGTGAACTTAGCTCAGCAGGTCGGTCAAACCCTCCTGTGCTGGCATCTCAGTGACTTCAGTAAAAGCCAAACACATAAACCACGAGCTTCTGGCTTCTCCGTGGGTCAGGATGAGAGTGATCTCCTTGCTGTGGCTCAGCTGTAACCGTGGTCCCCCTGATCCTGACTTGCTGGGGTAAAGCTCAGTGCCTGCTCTGTGTTCCCTGGGTGTCATCTGGAGCAGTAAGTCCTCTGCCTCCTTGCACTCTGTACCAAAGCAGCTCTGTATAACTCACAAGTGTTATTGAAAGACTGCCGTGGCTGCAGCTTGGAGGTTGCACCCACCATCTGAGAGGCTTTTGTTGCTGAAAACTGGCTCAATTTTATGTGAAGAAATCAACATTTTTGTAAGCTGAATGTTTGGGGGTGTTTTTTTCTCCAGTTCTGGATGCTCCCAAAAGCAGGAATATTTCCATCAGGTATTAAAATCTGGCTTTTGCTTTCAGCAGCAGGCAGGGATGTGTGTTATTACTGTACTTGGACTAAATGTCACTCAGGATAATACAGAGCTGCAGACAAGCATTGCTCTAAAAGCAGGCCCTTGTCTCTCTGTATTTCCTCAGCACACTGAATGTTTGGCTAAGCTCCAGGAACTTTCCAAACACAAACAAGCATTTATGTATTAAGCTTTTTTATCAGTCTATGCTCTGTCTGAGCTGGGATGTGGGCAGCCTTTCTAATAAGGTGTATGCAGAATTGTTAATGGCTTTCCCATCCACTTGTGCAACAAAAATATCCCAAATTTTAAATACTAACTCACTAAAAGTTTGGGTTTATTAGAACTACATTGCTATCTTCCTTTCACAAAACAGTATGAGAAGAATGGGGTAATTTTGAATATGATAAAAACCACACTTTCTTTTCTTAAGTAGATGGATTTCTGCATGTGCATGGTGAGGACATGAAATGTAGGTTGAAGTTTTGTATGTGGCTTGTGCTGGAATGAACTTTGGCAGCACTGGCCCATCCCTGTCCCCTGGCCAGAGGGTGACAGTCCCAGCAGCTTGCAGTTAGAGCAAATCACAACTGAGCTAATAAAACTTGTGCAGCTGTGTAAGACAGCCAGCAATTCATGATTTCTAAATGCATTTCTAACAGAAATAGCACTAGCTACTTTTAGTGGCAGGGAAAAGTGGGAATTGGGAGCAGTAGGATGCTGTGCCACCTCCAGTCCCCCAACACTGTTTGAGGGTGTTGCCCTGGAATCATTGCAATCCCACTGGCATTTTGACTTGATGAAGCTTGAATTGCTGATGCTCAAGATGAGCTTGTTGCAAACTCTAGTGAAGGATTCCAAGGCTTTTACTCTGCTCTCTTTCCTTCCCCAGACTTGCTGAAATGAAAAAGGGATGCATTTAAAATACATATATTTAAATATGTAGATGTATTTTAGATTTGAAGATGAAATCTGTGGCTCAGTCCTTAGTTTATGTCTCTTATGGCAGTGGGATGATCTCCAAAATAAGCTACTAGCTCTGAATGCTACCACAGCAAAACTTGGTCTCAAATAGTGCCTTGAAATAAAGTCTCATCAGCTGCAAGATGTGCTTTGTATTCAGAATGTTGATCATAGGGACTCATTTCCCATACATTTATGGGTCCCACGCTATCCTCTCCCTCCTTAGGCAGCAGCAGAAAGTCCTCAAAAGTTAAATTTAAACATAAATGTTTGTCTCTTTGGATTCAAATTTCACTTGCATCAAATAGCATCTGAAATGATCTCATTTACGTTTTCATCAAATAGGTAAGCAGGAATTATTGAGTAATGCCCTGGCTCTCTGTGGGGAGCTCAACAGAACTCAGCTGTACGTGTGCAGGTATGGAAAGGGACAGGACTGGGGTCCCCAGCTGCATTTCCTGTGCTCCCTTATCAGGATCCTTATCACTAAAACAGCTGAGAAAAGGGCACAGTAGCTCTGGAGAGCAGGAGTGTGATGGTGGCAGCTGTTCAGGAAGGTGGCTTAGAAACACCAGGTCCTGCCTATGTCCAAATTGAAGGTTTCAGTGGGAGGGGGGACACTTCTGAGCGAGCTGCTGTCACAGGAGTGGCTTCACCTGCTGAATGAATTGGGCTTTGAGGAGTAGTCTTTGATATGCCAGACTTTCTCTTGAAAAATCAAATATTTGTGTTCAACCACAGATCAGTTTTAAAACTCTCAGGTAGCACTGGAGTTCATCGTGCCTCTCTTTCATTCCAGGAGTATTTATTTATTTTTTTCTCACCCCTGTTTCTGGCTGGTCCCTGTTAGCATGCAGCTCTCCTTGCATCTAGAGATCAAAAAAATCCTGTCTATATGACAGGACTATTGAAAGTAAAAAGGGGATAAAAGAGTGATAGCTGGGAATAAAGCCAGTGTTGTGATTTCTCACAAAGCACCCTTCTGAAGTGCAAGTGCTCCGAAAAGGCACCAGATGTTGTGTGTGTGTATTTTTAATATAGCTTTGACTAGAGGGAAGAGATAAAGATGGTTATCTCTAAAAAAGGGGTTTCAGGGCAGGAGATGATGAGTTGAAGACCAAATGCTCCTGTTCGTTTGTGCTTGTCAGGGAGAGGAGGAACATTTCAGCTGATTGATCTTTGGGCTGGATCGTCTGTGTCTAGTAGACAACAGACACTCCACACCTCGAGATTCTCAGCATTGGCTTTTCTTCCTCACAAGTGAAGAAGGGATGTGTTTAGCACCTGCTGTGGCTGGGGATTCCCTTTACTCCTGCAATGGGATCCCCTCATTGTGCTCCAGGCAATGAACCTCCCCTGCAGAGCAGATCCCCAGATCTGCCAAGAGAGAAGGAAAAAGTGACAACAGCAGGCCCTGCCCAGCCTGCTGTCCTGCTGATCCATCCCAGCCATCCCAGCTTGGGGAAATCAGTTGTTGATGGGGGTTCTTGCATAAAGTCATTGTTGGAGAGCTGTCTGCAAGGTAGGGTAAGGCTCAGGGCTACAGAGGGAGTCAGATTGGTCCCTGCAGTCCAAGGTCAATGCTGGGGCTTGGCAGCCAGTTTCAATCCTCCCAGGGACTTCTTAATTTTCTTTCTGTTCCCCATTTTAGCAGGACAGGGTGACTCTGGCTGCCCCCAGATGGGCATTATCCCAGATAATGCACATATCTTGGCCTCTGAGGATCTCTTCAGAGATCTCCTGGTATAACCCAGGTCACACTGGGACTGCTCTGTGAGAGAAATCCCCTTGTTAAATGTTTACAGGCACACAGCTGACACAACCTCGCTGAGATCAGAGGAGCTGTGGCAGAAGTTTCTGCTCAGCAGCTGTGAATTGTTAGCACTGCCAAGCCTCGATTCTGTTTCTGAACACATCTCCACTGGCAGGATAAGCTGTGAACAAAACAAGGTGCTTGGGAGGAAAGAGAGTTGGCTCAGTGGGCTGGGAAGGCTGAGAATTTTTTTTTCTCTCCTCCTAGTAATTTATCTGAACAACCCAAATTACAAAATGAGGCTGCTGATGCTAAGGTAGCCTGATGATTGCCACAGGGGTCAAGGAGCCACTGTGCTCCTGGTGCCAAATCACTAATGCTCTGAGCAGCTCTGAGTGGTGTGAGTCCTTCTGTGTCAGTCCTTTCTGCTGTACAAGAAAAGAGAGAGAAAAAGAGGAGAAGAGGAAGGAGCAGGCATCTCCTGGAAAACCTGGGAGACTGCACCAGAGCATGAGCCCTCCCAGGACACAGTAGCAATCTCAATGTTTGTGGGCATATTGTTAAGGAAATGTTTCTAAATAATAGTTCTGCTGCAGTTTGACTGTGAAGAAAGCTTATTGAAGCATGGTTTCTTCCAGAATATTTAGTGGTTTTCCTTTCTTTGGACAAACATAGAAGGGTAAGATGTATCCATCCACAAAAGCCCCAAAAGCTTCTGCTTTCACTAGCAGAGCTGGCTGTCAGCTGGGATGGCCAGGAGCATCACTCTTGGAGCATCTCAGTAATTGGACTTCACCAAGGAAGGAGTAAATAAAAGGTACCCAGTGAGGATTGCTCCAATAGCTTGGATTTCACAAATTGAAAACATATTAACTTCTGACAGCTCTGTTCTTCTATAGACAAAACAGCTGCATTCCCAGGAGCTCTGTGCTTAACGTTTTAAACCTTTTCCCTTCTCGTGAATTCTTTGTGCATCTAAAGAAGGCTCCCAGAGCATTTTATTTATTTTTTTTTTACACTGTTTTTCACCATGGTTTATCATTCATCACCAAAGCCAGAAGGCTCAAAATGTTCTTTTGCATCTGATTTGGCATGATTTCACTTCCACTTGGCACTTGGACGTGTGTTTGTGTCTCTTACTCCATGGGGTATAAGGCAGTAACAAATTTGGCCCTCTGGATATTTCTTGCATTTAAACCCAGGGCTAGATATATTCTCTGGGACTCAGCAAGATTTCAATTAATTTTTTCTTTCCTCTGCCCATCCTCTCCCAGTTCTTGGTGCCTGCTGATAAAACTGAAGATAAAACCTTGCTTTAAGTTTTGGAGACAAAAAAATGTCAGGTGCATTTTAGAAACAAACTTTTAGTTCTAATTCATGTCTGCTGTGTCCTGCTAGGCTGTGTATGGTGTATTCTAGACTGGAAAAGTCTGGGAGGAAGGAGACTTGTTAATATCTCATAACAGCCCTTTCTCAGGCTGCTAGAGGGAAAGCTCACTGCTTTGCCTCAGCCTGCCAAAAGAGTTGAGTAAATAGGGGCCTTCTTTTTTCCTTTTCCACATGAATGAATTTGGCTTGTGGATTTTCCAGTAAATCACTAGAAAACTATTTGTGATTTGGCCTTCCTTGTATGACTTCTGCTCCAACTGCCAGTTACACCAATAGAAAAACTGACAACAAGGCAGATTTATACTCCTTGTTTTAATATAACATTGGGACCCTTTTTGCTTCACAATGAATTGTAGCCAGCCATTTCCTGTATCCACGAGAAGGAGAGGTAGGTCCAAGGTTGTTTTGTTAACAAGTAGAGATGAGTGGAGAATGGAAGGCTTCTGAGGCAAACATGCCAGGTAATGTTGAATGGAACTATGAGCACTGTTTTCCAGGCTTCTTGGGAAGTTGATGTGCTGCTTTTATGGCGTTTTCATGCAGACATCCCTTGAAAACACCCTAGCCTTGTATACATCCTGTTCTGCCTCCAGTGATCAGATTTGTGCCTTTTCAGAGACAATCCAAGAATTTATTTCTACTGAGCCTTTCCAGACATTGCTAACTGGCTTTCAAAACTTCAGCTTATAATTACTTTTGATTATATCAATGTTTATATGCTACTGTGTGTGCTATGGGCCAGATGGTCCCGCTGTTGTTACCTGCATTGCAGATGCAATTTGGCCCAAATGGTGGTGTTAAGTCACCCCCAAATGTCTCTCGGGTGTCAGAGTTAAATATGAGCTTGAGTGAGTATAATTTTTCCCTCCTACACATGAAACAGGGCAAAGTAGGTAGGGTGAAAGGAAAAAAAAATGTAACTAAGCAGTACAACTGATACAAGGCTAATCCCTGGCAGCAGCTTTGGGATGTCACAGCACGAATGAGACAGCAGCCTTCAGACTTCACTAGTCATCCCAACAGAACAGGTCCCAGACACCTGGGATAGGATTAGGAGAGTGCAGAAGCAGAGAGGCTGTGCTGTTTTTGCAATCCTCTCCATCCCTGAGCTGCTCTCTGCAAAGGCATCCTACAGACACAGCTGGGCAGAGGCGAGGCTGGAGACAGCAGGAAATTTCAGTGCTGCTCAAAGTGCTTCTTCCTCATCAGAGGGATTTAGTGTGGTTGCTTGGAAAACAGGCAGCTGGATTGATTTAACAGCTGTTGTACTTTGTGGTACCTAATATACTTGACATCTAATGGAGGCAAGGCAAAGAAATCAGGGAGGCAGGTTGAAGTGACCATAATCACAGCTGGCAGCACTCCTGATTTTACCAAATGTCTTGAGATATTTAGTAATGTTTGAGAGTCCTGTGAGTATGCAAGAGTGCTCATTTGCAAAGAGGGAACTAAAAGGCATTTCAAGAGAGCATTCTGTTCTCCCTTTCTGCATCCTACCTGCTGTCTCTGCTGCATGTCCTCATCACCTTATCTGCCACGGCTCTTGCCCTTGATGTCTGCAATGCATCCAGCCATAGGCTGAGCCTTTTGAAGTGACAATTTGGAATTAGGCACCCAAATCCTAGGAGATTTGCTGGACTTCGGCATCATTGCAGAGCTCTGCCTTGGTGATGCCTTTTGGTGCTGTGACTTCTTTTGAAAACCAGAAACGCAAGATGTGTCTCCCTGTTTGTGTTTGCTATTTATAATAAAATTTGGTTTGTGCTCTGACAATTTTTAATCTCAGCAGAACCATCTGTGCCAAGCTAGGTGGGGTGGCTTTCTGGAGTAATTTCTTGTGTCTCTTCACCATCCTATTAGGTACCTCCTAAACTTATTTTTGTGTGTTGCTGTTCTGTGCATAAATACATCCATGAGAGCCACAGCCAGATTAATTCAGTCCTTCAGAACTTCCTGAAGACTGTGGGCTTTTCACAGGCTGCCTCTCCATTTCCCCAGAGGTCTCCCAAAGAAGTCAGGGTTTTCTACACATTTTATTACCTTCTAAATCTTTGAAAAGCCAGTTCCCTCTGGGCTGGGCAGATGTTGCACTGGTATCTGCACATCAGTGGTATCTGCTGGTGGGTTTGGCTGATTTGGGTTTCCTTTTGAGATCTGCTGTGAGTTTTCCAGGTTCAGGTAATAAAATATGACAAGGAACTAATATTTTCTATTGTTTCTCAGTTGCTAAGTTGCAGTTCCTGGCATTTCTAGAAGCAGGCAGAAATGTGAAGTAGATGGAATTAAATGGTTTTATATCTGGATGGGTCTCCTAAGACCTTGGACTGCTAAATGTTGTCTAAGCTAGAATTAAAGGGTGGTACTCATTATAGTTACACTCATATAAAAGGGAACAGTCTGCAGGATTTGGGGCCAGCAATTTCTGAAACCTTCACACATAGTGGAGGTACTTAAAAACTCAATTTTGCAGCTGTTCACTTTATCAAAAGTGAGTCTGGCCCAGCCCAATGCTCCACTCCTACATCTCTCTGACTGCAAGCAGAGATGGTTCTTTCATGTATTCTGCATTTCTAGGGGGGGTTTGCCCTGCTTGGCTTAGGCTGGAGTCCAGGTAATTAATTTTGGAGTTTCACAAAGAAAGTTATGTCAATTTTTAAAAACATTAGGTTGTTGGGGGATATTTAAATAGAATAGATGTGTTTGGTGCATGTGTGCTTTTCCAATTCTTTTTGGTTTGTGTAACTCATGTTTTCCTCATGCTTCACATCCATAACAAAAAAGAAAAGTTTCTCATTTGCTTAGACTTTCCCTAAGTTTCAATACTTATTTCACAGAGCATGAAGAAGCTGAATGCTATTATATTTCCTATTTACTGTTTGCAGTTATAATACCCCTCTTAATGGTGTGAAATATAAATGAATTATGTGCCCTCATTTGTGGTTGCAAGTTGCTGTTATAAATAATGCAAACGGATGCTCATGTGGTAGTAAATGAAAAATTTTCAAAAAGAAACAGCAGGAAGAATGGAAGAAAAGAGTATTTTTGCTTGGCTTGTGGCATGCAATAATATATGTGACTGAGTGTGCAGAACTGTTCATAGTCACACTCCTCGTTTGGTTTGGTTTGGTTTAATTTAAATCCTTTGTCTTAAAAACTGCTTATATTCCAAAATGCCATTCTGGTGTTGCCTTTTTTTTTCCTGTTAGAGATGAAAAGTATGCTTTAAAAATAACTTTAATTGTAGAAAAAATTAGAAACTTGACATATAAACCTTTTGCTAGGAGTGCGGAAATAAATGTTTTCTGCAGGATGTAGAGTGCAGGTCTGGTTTTGAAATCAGTGAAGCAACAAAGTTCATTTCTTATACCTAGGATACCATAAATAATTCATTTAGTGTTGTAATTTATCATTACTCACAAATAATAAGAAATTAAGTTTCATATATTTGTTTTAAAGATGTTTTCCAGCAGTGTTTTAGGAACTGCATCCTTAAGTGTAAGTACACATCTCCTCAATTCAAGAGTTAGATCTGCTGGTACTATTTACTGAGACTGAAACCAAATCTGCCTCCCCCTGCATAAACCTGCTGCTGCTTTTGAAAATGAGAAGCTGATAGAAGAGAACCCAAAGGCATCTGACAAAAAAAAAAAAAATATTCTGGCCTGAAATGAATAGAATTGGTCATGTAGTTCATATTATTCTTTTAAATATTTTGTTGAATTGCAACACAGATTGTAGAGTCTTGAATGATGAGGGTCTAAATACATTCTTCCTAGCTTTATTATTTCATAACTGAAGTAAAACTGATCATAATTCTTCATTATGTGTTAAGTTTCAATAAAGTATTTTGTTCAGAAAAATACATATGTTCACAGCTCTCTGAATTATGCAAGTATTACATTTGAAGACCATCCTTCTTGTTCCTTTTGGCATTGCATATTTGTTCCCATTTCTCTTTTATTCTTCATTGCCACATTTGACTGCTTGGCTCGGGCATGGGAGTTTATCAAAATAAAAAATGTTTTGTTTCAGATAAGTATGAACACAGGCTGTGAAATGATTAAATGAAAACAGGAGTGAAAAATATCTCCTTGAACATCAGCAGCTAGAGTGAGGATTGGATTGTGGGTTTTTTTTATTTTGGTTGGTTTTAAACTGCCTGTTGAATTTGTATTTAAATATCCCCAATTAGCTGTTGTGACAACTCCTGCAGCATCTCCTTGTGCTTGTAGCACGGAGGTTACTTAGAAGAACTCGTATCCATGTTAAAGATGGGAAACATCAGGGCTGGTTTGGGAATTATGGAGTGTCTGGAGACTACAGTGTGAGCTCTCTGCAGCTCTGCTGAGCCTCTGGCAGAGAGTCATTTATACTATTATTTTTATTATTTTTAGAGTAATTTATACTATTCATACATTATACATTTATACATTTTTGTGTGGAGCCCACAGTGGTGTGTCCCTGCACCCAGCACCAGGATAACGTTCACGACCTCCAGCACACAGAGTTGCTCAGTTTCTCCAGCAAAGCCAAGTCAGGGCTGTGAGCCTCAGCTCAAGATGTGCCTGTGGCTGCTGAGGTGTTACAGCAGCAGACACCGTCCTGCTTCTTGCCAGGCTCTTTTCCCTGGGTGGGCTTTAGGGACATTTTGTCTTCCCTGCCATGGGCCTGCAGGAGAGGGGATTCGATGAGCACATGCTTCAGTTGATGATAAAAGGAAAAGTCTGCCATAAAATCACACCAAGGTTCCTCCTCACCTCTTTTCCTTGCACTCCACATTCATTTATCTTGGCAAGCTTGAATTGCAGTCCCATTTCTATTAACCTTTCAACTGCCAGCATGTTAGCAGGGAGCTCAGCCCCAGCTGGCAGCGGGAAGGGGAGGATTGGAGCAGCTCTGAAGTGATGACTTGGCATTGGCACTTTGCTCAGTGGCCACTCTCTGGAAAGTGGGAAATGTACTGTGCAGCTCTGTGGTCTTAATATCCTCTGGGTACCCACCTGTAAAAGTGTGAAACCCAGGAGCAACAGAAAAGAGGGGGAACTGCAGCATTGGAAGGATTATTTTATTTCCTGCCCTCCAAAACTATCTGCTTCACCTCTGAAAAAGGAGGCAAATGTTCCCAGCCCTCGTGGCAGCAGGGGCTGGCCTGTCCTCTCTGTCCAGCACCTGGTTCCAGACAGGGCTGATGCCTTGTTGGGACTACCAGAAAACAGAGGCCAGACAAAATTAAGGGAATAAAAAGCAGTTATATTTATTGAAGGGCCTTCAGGTACAGGGGCTACACCCAAAATATGGATGACAGGTCACAGGTTTTCATACTTTTATGAGTTTGGTCCATTTGCCTATTGGGAGTTAATCTTCCAATTACAGCTTCAGGTAATGAAGTAATTTACCCAAGGATTGTTCCCACACAACTCACTTTTTACATTTCTCAGGGTTTTGAGACAGTGAGGTATCCTTGATTCCCAGGCCTAGAGAGGAATTGTTAATCTGCCCAAAATGGGAAGGCAGCAACTCACACTCTATATGGAGTTTAGAGTTGCACACTGAGGAATTGCATGATTACAAATATACGAAAAATTCAAAAAGCCAAAACCCTAAGGCATCAGGACTGTGCCACCAGGTTTCCAGTGTTTGCTGGCCGTGCTGCTGATGCACCACGCTGCTGTCAGCCCCTCCTGGAGCTGTGCTGGCTGATCCTGGCTGTGCCAGCGCTGCCATCTGCTCCGGGCAGGGCAGGGAACATTTTGTCCTGGCTCTGTGTGGCCAGTCAGTGCAGCACACAGGTGCTCCCATAAAACACAGCGATGGAGCTGGTGTTCCCTGGCAGGGAGGCTGCTGTCCCTGGGAGCTGCTGGCAGATCCTGCTGCAGCATCTGAGCTTGCTGGGGCCTCCCAGCTACACGGCTGGGCACGAGCAGCCTCTGCTCTGGTGTCTTCATCATTCTTCTCCAGAGAATTGCACTACATAAATGTCAACAAATGGCTCTGTCTCCAGTTAATGAAGTGAGTTTTTTTGCCTTAAAGAGCTAGTTGTCCATCTTTTCTATATGAGAAATGCAGGGCTTTATTTTCTTTTTTTTTTCTTTTTTTCCCCTAGCAATGTGGCAGAATTTACAGATGTGCAAATACTGTGGGTGACATCTATTATTTAACTTTCATTACCATTAATATGAATTAAATTGATGGCATTTGTCAGGATGGTTTATGTGTTGTAGAAGATGCCTTAGGGAACTGCTTTTGAAAGAGGAGAATTTCAGGAAAAGAGAAGTTGTTTTGGTGGCTAGAGGGAAAGGGCTCTGGAGATTTGAGTTTAGCTCTAGTGAGAGTTGAGTTTTCTTCCCTGTAGGACCTCGTGTAAATATTTCAAGACCAGAATCTCTTCCAAGTTCATTTCCTGTTTATACAGCTTCCCAAAGTGGCCAGATTTTCATAACTGGTCCAGTAACACAACTGAGATATGAGTTTAATAATTTTGGGTTCGCTTGAAGAGAAAAATATGCAAATACAAGAACAGGTGGGAGGTAAAACCCACTTATATTTGTTCAGGTGTGACAAATAAATGTTGGCTGTGATTTGCACATTCTGTAGCTCCGATTGTGCAGTGATATAACTGGAAAATCATTCATATTGGAGCTCGAAGGTGGCTGTGTTTGAAAGGATGAGTGGAGAGATCCAGGTGTACAATTTGGGTGGTGTAAAGGTAATAGGATCACATATTCTAGCATCAAATATCATTATTGACTGAGCAGGCCAGCGAGTTTAGAGGCTGGGGGGGAAAAAATTTAAAAAGCAGTTTAAACAGAAGACTTTCAGGTTAAGAGCAGTGGAAGTGCTGCAGCAGGAGCTGTTTCCTACCTCTGCTGGCTTCTGCCTCTCATGGGGGCTCTGCCCAGTCTGTGTGTCTGGCAGTGCCTGCTTTAGTCATTATTGTGTCTGCGTGGGTGAGTGCAGTGCAGGCAGGAGTCCTGTCTCTCTTAATCCCTTTTACATTTCAATTTGTAAGCAATTTCAGAAGAATAAACTCTTTTTCTTTTCTTTTTTTAAGTGGATTTAGAGAAATGGGAGAAAACAAAAAGAAAACCCAAAATCCAAGACCTTAATACCCAGCCACTGGTATTATGTTTAACTTAGGTTAATGCAGGGGACTCAGTCTAAGATAAGCAAACTCAAATGCCTGATTTTGGTGGTGCAGATCTCCCTTCAAGTGAGAGATTTGAACTTCTCTTCACTCTCTTTTGGTTTATTTTTTTCCTGGGCAACAAGTACTCCTTTAATAAAAGCATTGACTTGCACAGCAGGCTGTGTGGAAGAGTCTCTTAAAAACCCCCAGGCCATTGGTGCTGGACTAAAAATGAAAGATGACCCCAAATGCAGTAGGTGCCAAAGTTTCACCTAAACCACTTGGGCAGTAGATGCAATGTAGCACAAAAATAGCCAGCAGCATTTCAGCAGCATTTTTAGGAGCAGGAATCAGTTCTGACTAGACACACAACTCATTGCTGTCAATGTGTAAATAAGGAGTCGTGGTGTGCCAAGAAAGCACATCCATGTTTCTGATGTGGGCAGAGAGAGCTGCTCAGTGCCCTGGGGCAGGAATGTTCTGGACATTGATACTGGGTGCAGATCTGCTGGTTTGATTTCCAGAGTTGTGTGGAGACTTCACTTCTTTGGAGTTGAGCACAAAATGGCAGCAACTTCCTAAACTCTCTTGGCCAGGGATGACTTGATAAGGAGGGAACTTCATCTCTCATTGTGAATCCCCAAAATCTCATGGTTGAATTTTGAATATCTACTACAAAAAAAATGTATAGCCATGTTTCTGATTCCTACACACCTCTGAGGAAGTGTTGCCATTAAAAATTTGGAATTTCTGGCTGTCTCTTTGGTTTATTCATTCTGCCCATGTCCAGCAGTGGTTTCTGTAAATGCTGGCCAGCAGGGCAGTTTGAGCTGCAGTTTATCTTGGTACAGAATATGGGCAGAACCTCTTGTGAGGAGAGAGCTCCCTAGATTGGAATTACTTACAGTTAAAGAAAGGTCACCTAACTGTCAAAATCCTCACAGCAATGATTTTTCAAGCCATTTTTCATAGCAGGATGAACTCAAGACCCATTCAAGCTTTTCATAGTTACTAGGTATGGTCTTTATTCCTGTAGCTTGGATCTAGAAGAATAAGATTTGAGAGAGGCTTGCGAAGTTTCATGCTCTGGGACAGAAAATGGGAGAAGGAGCCCTTTCCTTTGGCTTATTTTCCAAGGGAAGGAGTGTCACGTCCTCAGAGACAGCCTGGGACAAGTGCTACACACCAGGCTAAAGTGGTCTGGGAAGTTTTGAAGAATTATCCATGCCATCTATGAGGTTTTTATGCATCTGTAATGGGTTTTCTGGCTGAGCTGTGGGGTTTGAGATTCTCCATCTGTGTCCTTTTCTCCAACTTCACCCTGTGTATGATGCTGAAGAAGCATAGACATTACTTGTCTTCAGACATAGGGGAGATTCAAACTTTTTGAGATTTAAGACTGAATAGTCTTCTTCAAGTATTAAGGCTCCAGCTGAAATGGTTTATTGAGAAAACATTTCATTTTACATTATCAGTAATGTTTGAGAGAATAAAAATAAAATGAAAAAGAAAAACCTTTTCAGAGAAACTGCTTCAGTATTCACCAAAATTCCACGGTTTTCCTGGAAAAAGATTTCTCAGTTCTAATCTCTTTTTTGACCAGGGTTTCAACCAGATCTAATTAACAACAGCAGCTCGCTTTTGTGACAGGGCTTTTGCATGATAAAGGCTCATTTCAAACTCCTGCTTTGCATTAATATTATTTATTCAATGTCAGATCACTGCCAAGGGACATGTGGGGTTCTCCTGAAACAGGCAGCAACCAGCAGGGGAGTGAAGGGGGATCAGAATAGGAACTTAACTCACATTTCTTTAATTCCATGCAGGTGTTCTCCCTTTATATTGGGAGTTTCAAAATTGCCCTGATGCAAATGAGAAAACTTTCTAAATCCTTCAGAATTTTACAAGTCCCTGAGTTTAATGCCCTCAAATTAGTAATTATGTCCAGGGCATGAGATGAAGTCTCTCAATATTGTAATACAGCAGACCTCTACACATGTGAGAAACTAAATGTTGGCTTATACATTTACATTCATGCTTATTTGAGGAAACTTTTCACTGATCTTCCAGTCTCTGAAAAGCAACAAGTGTGGAGACGTTGGGCATGTAGTTATCTGGTGTAACATCAAATGGGTAATTTGTTCTGACAATTTTTATGAGCAGGAAAAAAACCCTCATCAAATGCATGTCTCACTTTCTGACCCCTCTCTGTGGTTCATTTACCTCCTGGAAGAACCACCTGCTTTCTGCTTTGCTGCTCCATTTGCAGCACTTGAGGGAGGAATGATTATAGTGGCATGCAGCCACTGGTTAACTTCTTTCCAGATGTGTGCTCCAGATGGCTATCCTGAGAATCCACCCCAGACCCAGATTTCCTGTTTAGCACTGGCAGGCTGGATTCAGGCTGAAACACAATCTTCTGCTGTGCTGTCCTCCTTCCTAGCTGGTAGCATCCATGGAGTGCTGCGAGCCACAGTCCATTGAAAACCACACTTTATCTGTTCTTGACACACAGGAAACATTTAAGATGATGGGTTTAATTAGCCCTCCAGAAGCCTCTTGATGTACACAAATGGCTACAATTTGCTGCATTTCATGAAGATCAGGACTGACCCTCAGAAACTCAGTGTGTTAGAACTGAACAAACTGTCTGAGCAAATGAAAATACTATTTTTATTAAGCATTCAGTGAGTTCACATAGAATAATAGCTCCTCTACTTATTGCCGTTCTCACGTTTTCCATTCCATCTCTCTGAACAATAGCACCAGCCTCTCTATTCTCAAGTTCTCTCAGGATGTTTTTTGTTTATCATCTTTCTTTAGTAACAACCAGTGTAGCTGGGTGATATAATTTAGCTTTGTCGAGTCCCAATCCCAGCAGAATGCAAAGTGGCTCCTCTCATTCCTCTGGAGTCCAGGAAAGCTGAAGCAAAAGGCAGAAAACAAGCTATGCTCTCTCTCTCCTTGTGCTCCTTCTCTATCTCTGCCTGCTTCCTAACAGAAATCTTGTATCTCTCTTTTTTTTAATAATCAATAATTTTTTTTCCACAAGTTCTCTTGATCATCTCAGGGTACACAGCAGAGAATTCTCCTCTCAAATCACATCTCCTGCAGATGTGCTGCTGGGCATAGCAAAGCATGTGAGGTCAGCTCTGTCTCGCTTTGCTGCTCTTGAGTTGGGATCGAGTAACCTCGGGGCATGGTGTGACTCCTCTGCAAGGGAGCAGCTCCTGGAGCCCCAGGATGCAGCACAGATCACAAGCAGACAGTGCAGCCTTGAGACCTCCAGCAGCTTTGCTTTGGGGGATTTGATGTCCCCTACCAGGCTACAGCACACAGCTGGGTGATCACAGCACGTGGAGGTGCTGCTGCTGGATCAGGAGAGGCTCAGGTGGTACCTTCTGGAAGAAGTCACACCTTTGAAGCTGACAAAGCCTCTCAAGCAACACGCTGCTCTGCCATCGTGACACCTTTAGGAATTACAAAAAATTGGAAATTGTAACAAACAAGGAGAGCCTGGTGCTCCATATTGTAACTTTGAAAAGGCTTCACTCCTGATGTTTGTGTCTCATAACTCTTTTCTGGGACAGAACAAGGGGATGTAGCAAATGCTTGGAGGATGTGAAATATGGCCAAAGCCATAAGGACACAGAGCTCCCCAAAGCCTCCATGTGGGTTTGTGCCAAGGAGCTTGATGACCTCTAGGGCCACCTGGAACCACAGGACACAGGGTGTCCAGCACATGATCACAGCATGAAACCTCAGATTTTGGGAGCCTGTGGCAGCTGGAGCCTGTCTGTGTGCTGCTGCAGGAGGGGAGCAGCACTGCTCACTGCTCACTTTCCATCAAGTCTTTGAGAACACTTTCAGCTCCTTATTCCAGGAAATATGCCAGGAAAGGGCAAACACACCAGTTATTTATAGGCCTTCTTATGGCCTTCTTTATTACTGCTTGGAGTCCATCAGGGTAGGCATTTATGTACTGCTCTGACCTTTTCTGCCAGTTCAAAGAACACAGAACCTCTGGTTCTCCACTGACCTTCCAGTGTACTCTCTCTTGGGAACAAAGGAATGAGAAAAGAATCTTGAAAGGAAGAAACATCTTCCTCTCATTAAAAGAGTCACTGTAAGCGTAACTGGCAAAGAAAGAGCTTTTGTAGTCTTCTGGCTTCCTTTGTCATGGGTGCGAATCAAGCAAGGAATTTTTTGTTTGGTCACCTTGGCTCAGGAGGATAGGGATCATTTTTGTTTGTGTGAAGTCACTGTTGGGAAAGTTTTCAATATCTCTTATGAAAAGAAGTAAAACTCCCACAGCAAGGGCTCCATTAATCTTTGCTGCCCTGATCCAGATTGACTTATTCAGTGCATGAACCAGATCCTCAGCAGGACCAGGAATTCCTCCTGGTCCTGTGGTGGAGAGAATGAACCAGTGTGCGTGAATGTGCAGGTTGATTAGTGAATGCACATGTTGATTAGTGAATGCACACATATTTTCATGCTTGGAGAATTTCGTAATACCTCCCCTGGCATTAGGTGCTGCTTGTTGACTCTTGGGTTGCAGAAGGTCAGTGGTATCCCCCTCCCCAGGGCCACTGCTTATGACACTTGGTGTTTGTTTGGCTAAACTTCAAACAATTCTGACCTTTATTATTATTCTTTTAATCTGATTTAGTGATTTTGGAGAGTGGGTGGAAGAAGAACTCTTCTTCCAGTCTTTCCAAGAATCACCATGGGGAGCTGTATCTTTGCAAAGGCCAAGTTAACTCCTTTAAGATATAATTTCTCTGAGAATAGAATAATTTAAAACCTAATTTTCTTACTTAAAACCCTGAAATCTCTGGTGTGTGGGTGAGGGAGATGCAGATGTTCTCAGACACTTGGGAACTGCTTACTGGTTGGTTTAAAATATTTAGCTATTTGCATGCTTCATTTTGAGGTATGTAAAATAAATGGAACCATAAATCACTTCTTAAATATTCTATTTTGTCCTGGGTGACTGGAAATAACAGATGGTTGCTTGCAGGTGGGATTTAATTTTGCTCTAAGTTAGCAATGGGTTAGAAACCAGAATACCAGATCTCAGCCCCCTAAAGCTTTGGGTCTATTTGCATTTGTCTTGGGAATTTTGTGAGGCATAAGACTTGCATTAAGTGGGTAACAGCTGTAACTCCAGATCAGAATTATCTTCAACACTGGGACAGCTGAGGTCCAGGGCTGGGGGAATCTTCCCAACCTTCTGCTTAAAACTGCTGGGAAGTTAGGGAGTTGTTTGGATGCTGGGGGGGGGTGGGTGGGGGGGTGGGGGCGGGATATGATTTCTGCTTTTTGTGTAAGCTTATTGAAAATACAAAATCTGGAGAGGAGGAGGATGCCAAAAGGAAACCCCTGGCACAGGCTGGGTGGGTCAGAGGATGGAAGCCCACTCACACTTTACCCAGCTCCTCCTGGCAGTGTGTGCAGCCACTTAATAGGATCCCCTGTGACTCGAAGTCAAGAAAAATGCAAGTGATTCAACAGCAGATGTGGCTCCTGATTTCATTGACCAAGTTACTGCTTGGTTCAGTGCAAACATTTAGTTTTTCTTTGAGCTGCAGGTGAAGGAGTCTCTCCAGCAGTAATCCTGCAGAGCCCAGTGTACACATTTCATCTTCTGTGCTGGGCCCACAAGGCCAGATTGGTCAAGTTTGGCTCAGAGAACTCTTTCCAAGTTTACATTTAAAGTTCAGCCTTGGCTGGGAGGATTCTCCGAGACAACAGCATCTTCATTACTGCCAGTTTGCAGAAATGGGGAGAAAAGGAACAGCACTTTTGAGGTGGATTTGCAGACACAGGGCTTTTAGCCTGTGAATAGACTGAGTTTCCAGGTGGTGCCGATGATTTTCTTGCATCCACCAGAGAAAGGTTATTGAGCATTCAGTAAATCTCATGGGGATCAGTTATAGAGAATGGTATTTACAGGAGGGTAAACTATAAATCTTTATGACCTTCTAGCATTTAGCAGCATTTAAAGTTGCATTATTCCTTTCTTCTTCCTGTAGACAAGGCTTTGATAAAATTATCTGTCAGTTAACTTAAATTATCCATGGACAGCAGGGTCTTTCCTGGCTAAGGGGAGAAATTACTCAGTTGAATTTTAACTTTTTTGCTTGCTTTACCTCTTGACAGGTTTTTCTTTCCTCTCAGAAGATTAAAGATGAATTTCATATTTTGATGTGTTCTCTGGGGAGCATTTGCCTTGACAGAAGGCAAACCCAAGCCCCCCATGGTCACCATTGTCTTCCTTTCTGATCTTGTCAGGTGGGCGATGACAACAGGACTGCAGAGAGTTGAGCAAGGGAATCTCTGTCATTCAAATTGTTGCATGTTTGATTCCTGCTGTCACTTTTCCATGAATTTCACATGCACAACACGTGTCTCCCCTTGTTGCTAATTAGCACTTGGGATTTTTCAGACTAGATGGGATAACCTCTCTCTTAAATAATTGGAATGTATCTTATTTTGATTTTACAGGGTTTTAGTTGTGATGTTTTGATTCTCGGTATTTTATTTACATAAAAAGAAATTTGAAAGTTGCTTCTTTACCTTGTTCTTTCATTACTTTCATTCAATGCCACAATTTCTTGCCCTTTGAGTTTCACTGACTTTTTGACACTTACTGTGAACAGATTGCATGTCTTATATTTATCAACTTTCCAAATCATTCTTCATCTTTCTGTCAGCAGTTTTGGGCTGCAGTAGGCTATGGGTGCTACAGAGCACCCATATTTGAAGTCATGTGTGATTCCCTACAAAAGGAGACATGAATATTTGAAAAGGAAAAGCAAGTGTCTGTGGCTTGGAAGTAGACGGTTTTGTTTTGTCATTTTTAAATTATGCAGTGCAAGAGCTTTCATAAATAACTGGTAATGTATAAACATTTACCGTCTGGAGCAAGATTAATTCATACATTTGTTTGAAAGAAAGGTACACGTTGCTCCAAGGGTTTGGTTTGTGAAGCGTTTAAGTACTTGCTTATGTCCTGCTGAAGCCAGGGAGATACTGTAAGTACAGATGGAGCCAGCTTTCCCTACCAACTTCTGCTCAGGTGTGATTTGCAAATGAAGTATTTTGGCTGGGGGGAAGAGTTTCTCTGGAAAAGCAAGCAGTGACACATGGCACAATCATTGCTGGCTCCCAGGCGCTGCGTGGGAACGCGCCCGCCGCAACAACGGGGGAATTGACTGATGCTGACAACACGGTGATGGGGCAGGCATGGCACAGCGTGGGGAGAGCTGGTGCTGCCTCCTAGTTCTGTGTGCCCTTTGCTTGAAAATTAAGAAGCAGATGGCTGGTTGGAATTACTTGCTTCCCCTTCCCTCCTCAGGTGCTCATTTTATGCTAACGGCAGCCATCTGCTTAGGACTGTTGACTTGAACCTGTGGAAAATAAATACTGAATAGGTTTCATTCTACTGTAAGTGACTTTTAAGCTTGGAACATCCTGCTGAAGTATTGCCACACTCTTGTTTTCGCCTGTTTCTGCTGTGACGCAGGGTTGTATATTTAATACTCTAGCAGTGGGGTAGTAAGGACTAGTTCTGAACATCAGTGTGTGATGTTATGTTTTGCTTCTGTCTGGGGGGCGATTGGTGCTCTCTAATGGGTATCTCACTGTGCTGCTTTGTACAGTGCAGCTGGACTCCTCATTATTTACCCTTTTTATTCTAAAATTATCTGCCAGTGCTCCTTCTGCTCATGACCAGCTGAAGGCAGGCAGCAGTCTCCTGCAAGCCCCTGCCATACATGAATGAGGGTACCAAGCTCTATTTTACTTACAATCTGCTCATTTAAGGAAATACTTTATCATACAATTTTCAGGCTCCAAAGCAAATGCCTCATTATTTCCTTTAGTCCTCCCAATCTCTGGGGATCCATCTTTCTCTATTTCTCTCTTTACCTTTGTTGCTGTCCTCTTCAGTGGATGCCAAGCTCCTGGTAAAACAGGTCTGACTGATCTTTTTATTGGCACTTTGCTTCCAGCTCTGAAGTGCATCAAATTTGTTTTTGAAATCCTACAGCACTGTGGGAACAATGTTATCCTGGTGCTGCACAGCTCTGTGGCCCTTCCTGCTGTGATGTGTGCCCAGGTTTCTGCCCTGCCAGGCTCTGGGCCAGGGGCTGTGTCCCCCATTTCGTGTATGTGGGTGCAGCTTGTGCTCTGAAGGGCAGGTTTTGTCAGGAAGGGAAGCATGAAATAGGATGGCATGAGCAAAATATGTGCAGATGGAAAGAATAAAGCTCAGAGCTTTAGAAACTGGCTCAAAACCTTTTTGAAAATGCAGCCAATTGGGCTAGATGCATCCCAGGTGTAAAACTGTGGACTTGAACTCAGCACTGCTGTAACTCTGGTGCAGTGGCTGTCTGATACACTCAAAACCAATCCTGGAGCAGAAACAATTGTTTTGAGGGGATTACATCTTTTATACCAGCAGACACTGTGGCCTAATGTTTTTTTTTTTGCATGGATGTAGGCACATATACAAGGAGATCACTTATGATCTTCCCACACAAAGGGCATGGATTAAATTTTGAAAATTTTAGCACTAGATTCTGGCTCAGACAGAAAAATCCCTTTGCCATTACCACACTCTCCCTTGTATTGTAAATGGTGCAGCTTCTCCAAAAGAAGGGCACCTGTGAAATAATGAGCACTGCTGTCCATCAATTCCTAGCAGAAAGTCAGGAGAGATGTGAGTTGCTGCAATCGGCTAAAAACTTTACTGAGGAAAATCATAATGGGGGTGAAATACAATAAATAAAAAATGAAGACAGCCAACAAAGAATAAAAGGAATATGACTGAAAAGGGGTGAAAAATTTGAGCAGAAAATAGTTTAGTGAAATCATGTTCAAATGGGCTGAGTTTGCAGGTGAAAGGTGCTCTTTATTTATCCATTAGAATTGCATTTTGAGTCTTTTGTCTGCTTCTTTGTGCAGCTCTGCTACCTCTTCTCAGGATTAAGTCTCCCAAAATGAGCATAACTAATCCTTGCTTGCCTGCTTAATGCCTGCTCCCTTTTTTCTTAGAGCCTCTTCGAGAAAGCTGTGGGCACTGTTGCAATTCTTAATTCAGTCCTTCCAGGCTGGAGGAGGGGAAAAAAAGAAACTGAACAGCAGCTGGTGATGCAGGAATTTCTTAAGCTTTGCTCTCAGGTCTGCACAGGGCTAGATAATTCACTTTTTTCAGCTTGGGGCTGGTGGTCCTGCAGTTACCTGAGAGGTGAAGCAGTGTTTGCATGAGGTGCTGGGTGATGCTGGCAGTGTCACTTTGGGCTTAGCCACTGCAGCAGGATGTGTGATGTTCTCCATGTGATGCTGTGCTGGCACAGCTGCACTCAGAGGATGATCTTCTCCAAACCTGGAGTCCTCAAAGTGAAAACAGCAGAGGAAATGGGCTGCTTTTATGTGTTTATAGCATTTGCAGAACCCAAAACCTCTCCTGTGTCTGTTGCTTCTGTAAAGAGCAGGGCAGTGTGCTGTGCACCAGGTGCTGTGTGAGCACATGTAGTGGTTTAGGTTTAGGTACCAGGTTGTTCTTTTCTGGCTTTTAAAGCACAATAGTGCTGGCAATCTGCAATGGAAACTTCTGCTGTGTTCCTCTCTATCACAACAGACATCAGGTGGTCTGGAAGGCTGGAGGTCCTGCAGCATTTATGGAGTTTTTCAGCACAGTTTTAAGGTCTGATGATAATTTCAAGTATCCAGCTTGGATGTGGTGATTTCAGCTGTCCTCTGAGGACAATTCAGCTTCTTAACATGACCATTTTTTATAGTTAGAAATTGCCTGCACCAGTAGCAGGTTTTACCAGTCAGTGTGATTAACCTGGAGACCAATGACTTGTTTTTCAAAAAATGACCAAAGTGCTGTTCCCATCCTGTACACTCCTGATGTTGTATTCCTCTTGTCATCCAAAGAGAGGTTAAAAATACATGTATTTACTATAGCCACATTCCCCATTAATATGGAATTCAAAACACAATATGATAGGACTATCAGGCAAAAAATATACCTCTAAAAGTTCAAATGAATTTAAACAAATTAATAGTATCAGAAATTGCTTGGCTGTGGGTGGGATTGGAGAAAGGGTTTTGGAGGTTCTTAAACCTGGATTGTTTCCTTGATTTCTGCTTTGAAGGAGGGTTTATTTGGTATGGCAAATGCTTAATGGTGTTTGGACTGTGTGATCTTTCAGTTGAACTTCACCTTGAGGAAAAAAATACCCAAAAAACCAAATCCTGACAAAGGACTGTGGAATGACACAGGTTTACTGTATCTCTTATTAGCAATGAAAAGTGAACTAACTGCTGGTTCCTCTGGGTCTGCTTCTGCCTTGATGATTTCTTAATATCTTTTGTTTCCTTCAAAGGTTAATCTCCTTTAGCTACCCTGTGATATCTGGCTCCTTTCCACAAGCACCTGCTTTTCTCAGCTGGGTCTTCAGTTAGTGACCTTATAACTCTGTAGACAAACACGATCATTGTTGATCTGTCAAATCCAATATCCCTTTGCTTAAATGTTAGATGGATTTATGTTATTGCTTTGGGAAGCAATAATCCAGAAGGGAATTCATTTTACAGGGAGGTCTTCTGCTTTGCTAAAGGGCTGTTGGTTGAATGAGTCACCTCTCTAACATCATCCCAGTTGGTTTGCTTCTTCATTTGCTCATGCATCGATTTGTTTCTTGAATCAAAGTCTGATCCTTCCATCTGAGATTTGGTAATCCTTGCTTGCAGCCAATGAAGGGCTGTCTCTGACTTAGCAATGCTGGATTTACGTGCCTGAGGTTTCTCTGTGTGATGCCTTTGCACAGACAAGACAGCAGATGAAGGCCAGTTATCATTTGGACCCTGCTGCTTCTTTGGTTGCTTACCATAGCAGTTTTAGAACTCAGAGAAATGAACAGTAGGGACAGCAAATAAGAGTTAACCCAGCCAAAAGCCACAAAACCAAGTGCAACTGGCTTTGCTGGAGGCTTTAGGAAACCACTGCAAACAAATTACTGGGATCTCTGCTGCTCAGGCCTCCAAAGCAGTGCCAGAAATGTAGATTAATGCCTGCTGTACTAAACATTATCACATGCTCTTCTTTCTAGGGGTGGAGAGAGTACACTGAGCTTAATGGAATAAAAATCCATTGCAGCAGAGTGACTGAAATGAAGTTTGTTAATGGAGGGACATTTAGTGGTACCTTCTATAGTTGTTCAGCCAGTAAAAAGGCATTTTCCAGCTGGCTGTGGGTCTGGCTTGGCCAGAAGAGGAATAAATATGCACTTGGTGTCCAGGGTTTGTGAGCTCTTACCTGAATAGCTGGGCTGCGTGGGGGCCTGTCTCTGGAAGCAGGATGTGTTTGCTTGAGCTGCAGATCTGACAGACCCCTCTTTCCTGAGACATTGATGTCACTTTTGGCACCTCCACTGCTCAGTGGCTTCAGCAGCAACATTCACTGTTTCCTTTAAAACATGCACTTTTAACATTTAGCTGAGGAGTAGAAACATCTTAATGTGACTAAGAGTTGTTTTTTGCTGACCATTGCATTCAGCTCAGACAATTGTTTCCCCTTCTGACCAGAGAAAATAGCTGTAAATAAATCAAAATCAGCACGTTAAGCACGAGCTGCTCCTTTCATGGGCATCCATGTGGAGACCAGCCAGCCCAATGGAGCTGCTACTCAAGGCAGGAATAGAAATATTAACAAATTCAAAAAGGCTCCTCAGAGTGATAGATAACCAAAAATAGCTTGAGGTGAGGTTACTTCATTTTACTACAGACTTGTGAAAAGACGCAAGGACCCAAGTAAACTGCTGAGCTAATTATTTTTCAAAAGTGTTTACAGCTTTTGTTTCTTTGCCTACTAGAACCTCACAGTGATGTCTCTATATATAACTATTTATTTGTCATGTTTGTTTGCACAAGCCCTATCTGTTCATATATTATGTGTCCTGATTTAGCCTAGGCAGGATGTGATGCAATTTCTTGGAGCTGGTATAAAAGCAAATGTGTGCATTTATCTCCTTAGAAGCTGATCTATTATTTCATGATGTGTATTAGCTTGAACATGCCAGAAGGATGGTGCATGCTGAGTGCTTTGTACTCTGTGGTGACTGAAGGCAGCTGCACTTGTGCATTTCAGAATCTCTTTTATTTGCAGCTGTGAGCACAGCAATGCAGAACATGGGTGCCTCTGCATTATGAATATTCAGAATAAATGTCAAATCACTCAATGCATTTGCTCTCCCTTTTCAAGCTTTTGCTTCATCTCTTCCTCATGCGCCCAAGAAAAGGGAAATTGTTGAAAGCCACTTCCTAACTAAATGCAAATTATTAGAAACATCCCATGATCATTTAGCTGTCCTTTGGGTATAAAAGACAGATCCAATTGCAAACTGATTCTATGGGAAGTCTTTGCCTGTGGGGAGAAGGAAATCTTGGCTTTTTCCTCCACAGGACTCCAAAGTTTCTCAGAATATTTTTATTCTGATGCTCTCTGTGCACTTTCTTCCTTGAGATTGTTTAGAAGCTCTAAGCAGATTTATGATGTGGTTTTTGGTCGGGGTCATTTTAAAGGGATTATTTTGCCTCCTCTGACCTGATTAGAAAGGTAACATTATTGCAGTCATCTGTTAGCAATGGGATTCTTTATGGATTACACAGAGCAGGGGCATGAATTGACCTGGAAAACAATTTGTTGTGAGCCCCCAAAGGAATGTTAAAATTTCAGTAGTAAAAGATTGTTCTTTGCTCACCTCTGCAAGTTGTGAGTCATTAGGGATAAGCTCATTTTGTAGGGAGTGTTTTCTGTGGTTAAAAATTCATCCTGCTAAATATTGCAAGAGAAAATACATTGATAAACTTGGAGCATCCAGTAGTCACAAGTACTCAACTTTTCCCAACTTTATAGCAAATGAATACCGCAGGGGTATGATGAATTTTCCACCTCTTTTTTCCTTTCCCAGTCTCTCATGGGTGGCTGGGCAGCTGGAGCTCCTGAACTCTCTGTGTTAAGAGCAGCAGATCTTAGAGAAGGAGCTGAAGTTTTGTGGAGGTTCAGAAAGAACCTCTAAGCTGAGCCACAGCAGCTGGTCTTTGCCTTAGAAAAAGCTTAACCCTGCTTTTGCAAACTCAGTCAGAAGGTGGTTTTGTTTTTATTTTTTTATCTGGAAGGACAAAGCAGCTGTATCAGCAGAGTGGGGACCTCCTTGTCCCAGCCTCAGTTACCCCCAGCATGTCCTCGTGCCTGTCCTGGTGGCTTGGACCAGGTGCAGCACCAAAGGCAGAGAGCCCTTCTGTCTTGGTGACAAAATACAGGTTTAGATTGACATAAAAAATGCAGCAAGTGGCATTTATTCTTTTATATTCTGTTTGCTGGCAACAGAGCCACATGCACCTCATCAGTGGCACTTTCAATGTCTGCTGTGTTTTGAGTAGAGATGTTTGCTGAGGTATCCTCCTCTGCCAGATGCTAGTTTAAAAAATCTTACCATTAAAAAAATAAGCCATGAAATGATGTGTCCAATATTAAATAAAACTCCAGAATTGTTCCTTTAACTGAATTTTTTAAAAGAATCTATGTGGATGGTGAAATGAGTTTTGAGGGAGATTAATGTGGTACTGTGAAAAGAGCTGAAGTAAAGTTTGTATTTCTGCATGCTGCAGTACTGTAGAGATATTAGAGAAATAAATAAAACCAGTGGTGGTCAGTATAATTGGGAAGAGGATAAAAAATGGAGCTGTTTGGAAAAGTTTGAAAATTATATTTTTCCTGCTAAAAAAGAGGCAGCTGCTGAATGGAATGAGGGGCTAAAAAGCAAGATTTTAAGAGACTGAAAAAAACTCAAGAACTGCACGGAGAAAGCTCTGAAAGGTGATTTCTACAGCTGGTGACACCTGCCTGTTGACCTGTGCAGGAAAGAGGAGCATCCTGAGATTCCCTAAGAACCAGGAATGGTGGGATGCTGATTCTCCTCTTCCACTGTTAGGAAGGGCTGTATTTACATGTAAGCCAAGAACATTCTCCCTACTTTTTGTGGTGTGACAAGTGCAGGCAACTGCTTCTCTGGGAGGGATGAGGGTTGGGATCAGGATAGAGTTTAATTCAGAGCAACTTTGCAGCAGGGCACCAAACCTCCAAGTCCTCATGGATGGGAAAGGGCTGGAGAGAAAGGAAAGCAGAACAACAGCTTTTTTTGTGGATGAATTTTCCCTGTTCCTGACCCACACAAACCATCCCTGCTCTAAGTTACAATAACTGCCAGTTAATAATCCCTATAAATGACCCTGACCAAAAAACACATCATAAATCTTCTTAGAGCTTCTAAACAATCTCAAGGAAGAAAGTGCACAGAGAGCATCAGAATAAAAATATTCTGAGAAACTTTGGAGTCCTGTGTAGGAAAAAGCCAAGATTTCCTTCTCCCCACAGGCAAGGACTTCCCATAGAATCAGTTTGCAATTGGATCTGTCTTTGATACCCAAAGCACACAAAAGAAAGTAAAGCTAAATGATCATGGGATGATTTTGATAATTTGCATTTAGGTAGAGAGTGGCTTTCAACAATTTCCCTGTTACATGTGTTTCCAGTTTCTGCTCCTGAAACTGGTTGTTATCTATTTGGAAGAACAGTTTCTGTAGGTATGAAGTCAGATTTTGCTTCCACAAGGAGGGAATTATTTCAAAGGTCAAACATGTGCTTGTCTTACGTGAACCCTCATACAAGTGAGGTCCACTCAGCCCCATGGCAGCAGCAGGCACAGCCTCCCTGCTACATCTCCTTTTTGGGCCATGGGCTGTCCTGAGAATCACAGCTTTTATTTCAAATTCCTTGTTTTGATTTTAGTTAGTTGAAATATAAATTAGAGTTAGCAGAATACCTCTGACTTAGATTTTTGCCCTCTCATTTATGCTCCAGGCATTCTGCTTTAGGCAGCAGCTAAAATGGGATCCAAACTAAGAAAAAGCCCACAGGTCCTGACTCAAAACGCTGTTTCATGTTTAAAGGGAAAGGTTGAATTATCAACACTTTGTAGTGATGCCTACTCAGTGGGGATGGTCCATTGAAACTTGCAGCGTGTTTGGATCCTGCTCTGTAGGCACAAAGAGAGCAAAAGGATTGAGGTCCAATTTGAACTGAACGAGTGAATTTGTGCAATGCATAGTAAATTGTACCTGGAGACTTGAAAAGACCTGATTTCTCTTTTCTCTTTTTTTGTTTTTCTTTTTTTTTTTCTTTTTTTTTTTTTTTTTTTTTGTACATGACTTCAAAAACGCAGCAGGACTCATCTAGAAAAATTTAAGTTTAGAGGTTTTTACGTGCAGTTGGAGCTTTGCATACATAAGCATTTTTGTATAGTTTGGGGCTTCTGCAGTCTTTGGATACAAGCTCAGTTCCAGAAGTGTGTAACAATTTCCTAGAGGAAAGGCTGCTGCTCTCCAGTGCTGCCCTGGCCCTACACCTGCTCCCACACAGAATTTACAAACCCTGGTGCACACAAGGATATCTCAGTTTTACTTGCTCTGCCTCTGCTGTTTTTACAGTCGTGCCATTGAGGGTATAATTTTCTGATTCAGTCCAATTTGCATTGCTGCTGTCTCTTTTTACAGCTATCTATTTCCAGCTATGCCTGCTCGCTGCATTAGCCTGTAAATGCAGACATCAACCTCTGGAAGTTCCCAGAGATTGATTTTATGGGACTTAACTGGAAATAAAATGATACCAATAAAATCTATTTCTTACTTTGCCTTGACAAACTGCAGGAACACTCTGCCATGCATCTTATGAAGGGTTCTCCTTTAGTCTGTGAGTGGTCCCATTTTCCTGGGGAAAAGGGAAGAGGGGCATACTGCTCATGGTGTATGGCTAGAGCAGAATCTGTAGCCCTGCAAATAAGGGGCTATTGCTCTCAATTGGAGTCATAAACTCCTCCACTTAATTTTTTTTTTTTCAATTACTGGTAGTTGCCATCATTTGAAAGGTGGTATCAGAGCTCTGGCTCAACAAAACTGCTTTAAAAATGAGAGAGAAGGGTTTTTCCCTGATTCTCATTTCTAGTGGGGGAGGAGGGGATGAAAAAGGATCTGCATCCAGCACTGCTGAGTGTAGGAGGGCTCTGACCTTGCACAGTTGGTGTTTGAACTGAGGAGTCCCTGTAAAATCTGCAGGAATTAGTTACACAGGAAATAGGGGAGAGAGGATGTGAAAGATACTGCTCAGGAGAATGAGTCTTGTGACTATGAGCAAGTGGAAACCTTACCTTTTAATGGGGAATCCAGGAATCTGAGGACAACTTGGCAGGGAGGTAAATGCTGGCATTCACTTCAGAAAATGAATGATGCTGGGAGGGCTTATAGGGGAGGGGATAGGTTTGAGTGGAGTGCACAGCACAGGAAAACCAGACTGACTTTGGCACACAAAACCTTCTTCAAGAAAAGCCCTTTCTAATAAAACCTCTTCCATCATCTAAAACTCTTTACTCCTATGCTAATTATGCACCTTTCTTTTATGCCACTTTCTTTCCTTTATCTCAGACCAAAGGTTATTTCCTCCCTTCTGTTCCAGATATCATCAAAATACATCTATTTGTCCTTGAGAAACAGTATTGTTGTCATTAATAAAGCAGTAGCTGTGTTCATAGGGTAATGAAATATCAGAAATTCTCCAGTTTGCTGAGCTAAAGAAATGTGATATATAGGAAAACAGTGAAAGTATGGTGACATAGTTTTAGAGAAAAAGCATAGTGAGAGGTTGGGGATTATTTATTGATTTCCAGTGATTTTTCCTTGTAGTATTTCCTACTTTATCTCTGCACTAGAGTATTTATTTCTTGCTAATGCCATTTTCCATTAAGAAATTCAAGATCAGATGCTGTTAAAATTGTTGCTTCCTAAAAACATGGAGATAGTTGAACCAGTGTGGTTATGAATAACAATATTCTTGATGTACTGGAACCCTTTAGTTTAGTGGATGAACACCATTGCTCTCAGGTACATTTTTATCCTTGTGCCTGGTAAATTTGGCTCGTAGTGTATTCTGCTAGCAGGTTCCTTTCTAACACAGTCAGATGTGAACAAAAAATCGAGATGGCAGCTTTGGGACTCTTTCAAGAATCCTTTCATGTTGATGGGAATTCCTTATTGACTTCAGAGGGGGGAATTCTGCAGTGGTGACAAGTGTTACCTTGCCTGATTTAAGCCCTGGGGTGGAACATTGTGCTCCCAGCCTGGATTTCAGAGCTGATGGAGGCACAGGCACACACACACTCGTGCCTGTGGTGTCTGAGCCCACCTGGCAGAGCCCAGCCCCAGCTCCACAGCAGAGTCCATTGCTGCACAACCCCTGCCTCGTGCCTGCTCCCTGAGGTCTGAGCTGGTTTCCCTTTCAAGCTTGGTTTTGAACTCTGCTCACTTGAAATGTAAGATGTAGACCCAAAATCAATCCTGCTCTAGTGCCTTTCTAATCAGCTGGCCTCTGGCTTGCATTTTGCAATAGCCTGCAGGGATTTTGTGCAGCAGGGCTCTGAGTGGGCTTGTGCCTTTCAGCAGAGAACAGGTACACAGAGGGGAGAGCACCTGCTGATTAATCTCCAATGTCCTTCCCAAAATTGGCTCCCTCCATCACCTCTCTTGTGTCTGCCACCAAGTACATGAAAATTGTCTCGTTAGACACATGTCTGTGCAAGGAGCCCACTGAATTCATCTTTTCAGCAGGACAATGAAATATGTGATATTATCAACATCTGAACAATTTACATCCTACTACTCCATCATTTCAGGGTACTGGTTTTGGCTAAATAGTCCAATTCTAAGTGCACACAGGCATATTGCCAGTGGAGAGAGGCAAACTGAAGTGTTGAGAATCCTCTTTTCTGAAAGTCTCATGAAAGCTGCTAATTTTAAATTGCTACCTAAAATTTAGATCCTGTGGTGGCCCATTGAGATCAAAGTGTTCCTAATATGAGAGATTAGCCCTTAGTTACCCATTTAGGAGGTCCCTGCACTTTGTAAAGAGGAGGATTCCTAGCCAGAACACGATCCTGTTCCTTTCATGGATTTGCCTCATCAGCTTCCACAAGGACTAAATTTCTTTTTCTGTTTGTATTGAGTAAAAGTCCTGAGCACGTTTGCATGGTGCACACAAATGACAAAGCTTTAAGCCACACAGGTTATTAAAGTCAGCTGCAAATCTGCTGCCTTGTTCAGCGGATATGAGACCCCTCTGCAGCTACTGCAGGTGCATCCACTGGCAACGAAGGCTTTTCTAAGTGTGAAACTATTCTGATTTGTTCTCTGTGTTTCAGTGTAGGGTTTTCCTTTCCTGTCCCCTCAGACAGTGGTTCAGTGCCTCCTGAAGCACCTGCGGAGTGGCAGGTCAAAGGAAAGGTCAAGAATATGCAAATATTTTTGACTTCACTTGATCTGTTTCCAGTGCCTTGTCACAGCCCTGCTCTATGGTCAATGCTTATGTAGAAACTCCTCATCCTTCAACTTTGATGCCAGTACCTGAGGAACCAGCTGGCATTAGAAGGGCTTTAACTGGCTGGCTTTACATCAAGAAAGAGAGAGATACTTTTATCATCAGCAATACTCTGGCAGTTACCTGGTTCTACACCCTCCCAGGCTGGACCCTGTTATTCTCCCACCCCTCTCCATCCTCACCCTCCCCAGTATAAAGGAGAAAGCCAGAGAAGCTGAAACATCCTCATTTTCCAGATTCCAGTGCTCCCAAGCCTCCCAGGGAGCTGCAGACAGATTTGATCCCAGCTGCTTTTGGCTGCCCTTGGCTTGTGGAGGCTGAGCCAGGAGTGACTGCTTCCTCTGGAGCAGCAGTGCCTTCCAGCCTGGCCCATGAACCTGGAGCTGCCTCAGACCCCCCGAGCTAGCAAGGAACAGAAATAGTGAAAAACCCATGTTGATATGCCAAGAGCTGGCCAGGCCACTGGGGCACACATTGGCAGAGCTGCAAAGCAGAGAATGGAGTTTGAAGTGCTTGCAGTTATTTACAAAAATCACATTGTTTTGCAGAATAAATTACTTCATGGTGCTTTTATATAGAAAGGAAGGCAGGGGACAGGTCCTCAGCTGCCTTCCCTGAGACATCCTGACCATAGTCCAGCTCTCCTGCAGGGTTCTGAATAGCAAACCAGGCGTGGGTGAGGAGGAAAAGGAAGAATATCCATTAAGGAAACAGATTCAAAGACACTATTCTTCTCCAGTTTTAAATGGCAACGCTTTCCACAGATTTTCTTGTTCTTTGATTCTAGAATATGATTTCAAAGATGAATGAAATGTCCTTGGTGGTTGAGGTGTCACCTTCTGTTTTGATTGAGCACGCCCATCTAAGGCTGAGCTTTACCAGTTGTGCCTGCAAACTTTTAGTGCAGTTTGAAATCACAGCCTTTCCAAGTCTGTCAAAACCACTTTTAGAGAGAAGGGGTAAAAATTGCTTTGCAGCTGGTTTTAATGTGTTTCTGAGCCATAGATCTGATACGTGATTTCTTATTAATATACAATCCCAGCAATCCTCCCCCAGCATAACTCAAATATTTTTTCTCCCATGAGACATGCTTTTGGTACTCACCCACAGCATTAAAATCTCCTGTCCTGTGGCATTTTTTACCCATTGCTCTTTTGTTACCATATGCATGTGTCTGATTGACAGAATTACTAATCCATTATAATCATATTTTCGTAATTAGTCCCACTGAGCCTTCGATGCCTGCACACAAGCATAGGTAAACTACAGCCTGCCACAGTATGTTTTTACTTACTGACAGCTCAGTGTGAAGGAAATGTCTGTCTAGTTCCTGCCATGGTTATTAGGGATGCCTTTTGTTTTTCCTTTCACTCTTTCTTTCTCTTTTTTAAATTTCCGAGTCTCTGTTGATGTAGACTCTTTGTTGATTACAAAAATCACCATTATCAACTTCTAATCTTTAAGAACATCAGGAAATACTGGAACTTTAAAGTTAGTTTTGAATAAAAACACATGGAAATGCATCAATTATTCACCAGACAAAGCCTGAGCAGACACAGATGCCAATATCTGTTTGCCTAATGGAGGAAAAGTTGCCAAAGCTTTCAGATTTGTCTTTTTGCATCTTTCACATCTCGGTGTTGTGGCTGTGCTATACATGACATGAGGTCTTGTGGCCATCCAGCCTTTTTCAGTCTTGGATGACTTTGAGGCATCAGCTTGTTGCCTGGCACCTTATTCCAGGTTTGGTTCTGCCAGTGGCCATGGATGAGTCTTTGGGAAGGAAGGGCATGGGGAGAGCTCAGCAGAATCCCTCTGAAGGGCTCTTGAGCAGCAAACACTGTCCCACCCCCTCTCCCTGGACCTCCTGCCATTCCCTGCTGCTTGCCCCACTCCTCCAGACATTGCAACCACTCTGGACAACTCTGTGACTTCACTTGTTTCAACAAGTCTCTGAAATTTACTTCATTTCCAACAAGATTAGAATAAATCTTGGATACATTTCAAGTATTATCTTCTAATTTAAAAGAGAGAGCAAAAAGTATTTAGGAACACCCAAACAATATCATAACAAAAAAACCCCAAACTGCTAAAAGTAATGGCTTGGGTTGGTCATAACTGTAATTATTTAGGATATTCTAGCAATCACTTAAAGAAAAGGTTTGCAAAAGTTCATCTCGTTTCAGTCCGCCCTGATGTTTCTACACTCTGTACCAAACCTTTTCCCCAACAACCCCAGAGTTTCATTAAGGCAGAGCACCTTATCTGCCTTGTGAGTTCTTGATTAGGATGGAGGGCTGCAATCCCCAGGCAGTGAGAAGTGAGACATCCCATGCATTCTCTGATAGAAAGATAAATCACTGCTGCAGGGATTGTCAAGAGTTACCTGACTGCAGAAGCCGAGGTCCAGAGGGGAACAGCCAGGACTTTACATGTGAAAATCAGCCACCTTCTTAATTACTGCTGTCATTAATCATCTGCGTGTGTCATAGGCTCTGTTCTGATCACACGGAGGATGGGTCCTATGGCAGCAAAGGTAACTTAGGAGACTCTGTCTGGCTCTGTGTTTTGAAGAAAAGGGGGAAAAAACCTGCACAGCTGCAGCTGGGAGGGAGGAGTAAGGGAAAGGCTTGACCCATGAGCTTTTAATTTTATTTTTTCTCCCCTGTCCAGCTGAGGAAGGGAGCGATTGAGCAGCTTTGATGGGCACCAGGAGTTCATCACACTTTTATAACTTTATTGCTTAACTAGTGTGCTTTATGAGGGTGGCCTTAGGGTGTAAGGGGAACAGAAGTTCCTCTGGGCTGTGCCTGGCCAGCACCTTGTCTGTGCACCAGGACAGATGGAACACACAAGCAAAAAGAAAATTTCCCTCTCCAGCACTTTGTGGCTGCAGCACACCCAGAAGGGTTTGGGCTGATGATCTGGTAATACAGCTTTTTGTACACTGGGAACTCCAGCTGCAACACTATGAGAGATTTTAGAAGTAAAAGGTCTGCTGGCTCTGATCTCAGGAGCCATATGCCTGTTGTATGGCTTTCTGTGCCTTTATGACCTGGTTTTTGCCTTTTGGCCTCACTGTTACACAGGGGTAGAATTTGCAGTCCCCAAAGGTCTCTACAACAGATTGTGTGGCCTGCCAGCCCCACAGTCACCAGTCTTTGTTCTGGTACATATTTGAAATATATTTCTTATGCCCAAATACAGACTGGCTGGCATAGTTTGTAATTTAACTTTCAAAAAGACCAAGCAACAGTGAATATTTCTGTATCTCTAGACACTCTTGAAAACTGTGAGGGAATGGAATGGAATGGAATGGAATGGAATGGAATGGAATGGAATGGAATGGAATGGAATGGAATGGAATGGAATGGAATGGAGAGGAGAGCTTTAGCTTTTTGGCATGGGGTCTTGCAGTTGCAAAGGAGATGTCTTGCATATGAGAAGGTTAGGATTGCATAAGCTGTGGCAGGGAGCTCTCTGATGCTGATCTCATTACTGCAGGAGGTGGGCTGATGCTCTCCAGGGGCAGTACATGGCCAAGAAATGTAAAAAGGTACTGAAGCAATAGGAAAGCAGCATCCTGGCTTTTCTAGCAGAAGCCATAGGTGAGTGTTGGTTAACTAAGCCTGTGGTGGTGTTTGATGGAAAATTCAGGCCTTGCAGTCTTTCATGAATAAATTCATTAGCAAACCCTTTAAAAAGGTCTAACTCAATTTTCCTTTCCATTACCCCCAAAACAGATTCTAGCAGAGAGCCAGTTAAGAGGAACAAGGAGGGCAGAACCTGATCAGAACCTGTCAGTATCTTCTCTCCCTGCCTGATGGGAGGTGAGGCTGTGCACAGGACAGGAGATGATTGTGTCCTGCTCTGTCTGTACCTGCAGATCCAGAGCACAGGGAAGGGCTGCAGCTTCTGCCCTGGTTCTCTCTCCAACCCTGTGTGAGGATGTGAAGTAAGGCTGGGAGTGAAGGTGTAAATTGATAGATCTGTTTCTGCTCTCTCCTTGTTAGCATTAAATATTTTAGCAGTAATAATGTTTGGGAGAAAAGAATCAGTATGTTTTCATATTGCTCATTGGCAGAGAACTCCAAGCAGAGTAGGAAACCAACTTATCTTCAGTGCCTGGAGTCAGCACTCCCTTATCTATATAGATACAGATACAGAACAGAGAATTCTCCACGAAGGAAAAAGTGGACACATTGCTTGTCATACAAAGCATTTCCTGGGTGGGCACGCAGGGGTGGGTGTTCCTCTCTCTGGCCCCAGGACTGTGGCAGCAAATCTTCCCACCTGCTGTGGGGAAGCCACGGATGGCTGATCTTTCCAGGAGAGTTCAGCTCAGGGTTATATCAGGAGGTCTGTTAGGTACTGAATAATGTATCCTGGCAGCAGGGTTTCAGCCAGTGACACAAATGTGACATTTGCCTGCATCATCTCTTTTTCCATCGCTTCCCTTAGATCAAGGAGGCTTAAAATCTCTCTGGTGTTTTGGATGACTGGTCATCTGTGGAAAGAGGACCAGTTGAAGGTGAAATGGCTGAGGCAGTTGCATCAAAACATCCTCAGAGAAACAAACAGATCCCAAATGTGAGCATGGTCCTTTCCGCAACAACTCGTATGTGATGTGCAGTCACGAAGTGAAACATTCCAGGAAATAAAGGCAACAGGCATAACTCACACTGCTAATTGTTTGAGGACTTTGAGGAACACCTGCCTGCTGTGGCCATATGGTTCTCTGTGAAAATGCTTAGGGTTACTATAGACTTCACAGAGTTAGGTCTGCAACTTCAAATGCCACAAGGGAAATGGCACTCTTATTCTTGATGAGCTTGCTATGGAACATATTGGTGAGGCTAATAAATAAGAGGTTGAGAAAAAGCTCAGGAAGGGGAAGAGGTATAGCCAAAATACCCCGTGCATGTGTAATTTATACATAAGTAAATTCATTGCTTGGCAGTCCCTCAGAGAATTTTGGGTACTTTATAAATCTTGACTTAAGTAATATAGGCAAATAATACTTCTGTACCAGTGGCAATGAAATTTTATTCTTGGTAGAATTAGATCAGCATCAGGATTTTCCATGGTTCAGCTCATCACCTTTTGGTGAAATTTCAGGGCAAGGAGATTTCTCACTCCTGTCTTCAGGGCAGCTGGCCTTGATGTCTACTAGGGACATCCTGCTGAGGACCACCTCAGAACCCATCCCATCTTTTATCTTTTGCAGAGAAAGAAAAAGAGATTGCCAGCCTGGGAACTAATGGGAGTTTGGTTCTCACAAATCCATAACTCTCAGCCCTGAGGCAGCCTACCCCATCTTTCAGCCTCAAGAGACATCCCTTGAAGTCTTTTCCCTTCTTTAAACTATAAATTCCTTCATTCTACATGTCTCCTGGCAGGACTGATGACCTAACACTTTTCATAGAAAGTAAATCTAGATGCTAATAGATGTGAAAGGAAGAATTTATGAAGAAGATGTGAAAGGTGAATTTCTTCCTCTGATGGTGATGTCAGGCCATCCTCCAGATGGGTCCCCACTCGTCTTGGAGAGGATTACTTGGGGAGGGGCACGCTGGAAAACACTTGGAGTGGTTTTCCTACCTGCCCCTCAGATCAGCACTGGGCTGCTCTGTTGTGTGAGGTGACAAAGAGAAAATGAACAGACAAACCAGCTCAAGGTGATTGGATCAGAGGAGATCTATTGTGAATAAACTTCCCAAAGTGGAGGAGCTGAGCTGCACGTTTGTCACCTGTCAGTTCATCTCCCACCCTCAGTGCCACGCTACCGAGCACTGAGTGCCTCTTCAATTTGCTTGATTTACATGCACAGCAGGGAATGGGGGTGGAAAAGTAAGTATTTGTCTCTCCATCAAAGTGTGGGATCTGGGGAAGCAGAGGAGTGTACAGGGTAATTCTCAGAACCACAGCCTCTGTGGGATAATTACAAAGAAGACCAAACGCACTGCAGAAAGACTAATTGTAATAAATTGGCCAAGGAACTTAAAACTTTGGTTGTGCATTGCAGCAAAACAGGAATTAATTCTGGGGAGCAGATAAGCCCCAGGTTGGCAGAAGGCTGATGTAATTGGCTCTGGGTGCAATCAGACAGCGCTGGCAACTCGGTGCCTTGGCATTTGAGAGGGTGACTAAGGAATGAGAGCCTGCCCTGCCAGCTCCAGCACTGGAACTGATGGGATTTGGTGCATGTTAAAGCAACAAAGATCCTGCAGTGTGGCCTCTGGATGATCACAGAACAAGTGAGCAAATGTAGATAATCACACAGTGAGAGTCATGGCAAAGGAAAGGCCAACGGGGCCTCAAGCTGGGAGAATCAGAATAGGCTCTAGATACAGGAAATATGGGATTGCTGGCTGAAAAAATGAGACTCCACCTGGACTGGGAGGATTGCAGGCATCAGGCTTTGTCTTGCCCAGCTCTTGCTAAAATAGATTAGCAAAAAGAAGCTGGAGCATGGCTGGAGTCAGAACTCCCTTGACTATAGCATGTGTAGACATGCTGCTTGATGTATAATGCAATGGTTTTTGGGGTGGGATTTTCTTTGTTTGTATGGGTTTGCTTTGATTTTTTTTTAACTGTAGCTACTGCATCCTTCCATGTCAAGAACAGAACTATTCTCTGAAGTAAGAAAGGTGGATTCACTGGTCACAGTTTGCTAAAAAGATTGTACTTAAGGCAGTCAGAGTTTGTTTCTCACTGGGGAAGGTGATCTGGGGTAACCTGTACAATTTAAAACATTTTAAATGTCTTAGATTGTGGTGAAGATATAGGGGTTTTCATGCTTTACAAGCCCTGAGAGATTTAGATGTCACAACCGTGTACAATGGAATAATAATGGATGGAGTGAATACGACAATGAACATTTGTCAATGGACTAAAAGCATCTCTTGCACTGGTGCAGTCCTGCCCTGTGGGCTGCAGCTTCCTGCACCAATCTTGCCTCTCCTGAACCCCTACATTTGGGTAGATCCTCTTAGAGCAAACAGAGGCTCTGCTGATACATAGAAGAGCTGGCAATGGAATATACCAAGTTTTGCAGCCCTTCATACCTAGTTAGCTAAAAAAAAAAATTAAAAAATACAGACTATGCATTTCATCCATTCTTTCTCTTACTCTACCTTTGGTAGTCTCCCTAGGGCCATCTGAAGTCTGCTTTGTTTCTTTGTGAATCATTTATTGCCCAGGGTCTGAAAGAACAGATCAGTAGCTCTGCCTTTACTGTGTTTGCTCTCAGTGAAGTGGAAAGCCCTTTGTTCCTGGGGTACTGGCTACACCCCGAGTAGTGGAACATCCAAGTGGGGGCTGCAGGGTGGGGAGCCAAATGCTTCAGGAAAATCAGCATTTACATCCTAGATAGGTAAAGGACAAGCTGTCTGAGCACTAGAGGAGTTGTCCTGTTAATAACCACAGCAATGTCAAAATTTTTTCCAAGTCCCTTGTGGCATTTTGCACATTCAGTGGGCTACACTGACAAGATCTCCTCTGTCCTGAGACCCTGGTAGCTGCTCATATGCTGGGCTGGGTTCTTCTCTCCTGGCTGGCATCTGCAAAAGGGATTTGTAATCTTTGTAGCTGGGATTGGTTGGTCTTTTTATGTATCACTGATTTGTTTATCACAAAACATTGTGAATAATTTGCCTCTGGGTAACTGCTGGTATTTGTGCCTGGAACCTGATGCTTGTTTGTGTAGTGTCTGTGTTGGAGGTGCTGGCTTCCTGCTCTTCATACACATATATTGTATACATGCAGTTACTTCAGAAAGGACCTCAGGAAATCACATTTGAAATTGATGTATTATTTCTAAATTTCTTCTGATGAACTCTGGGGAGAATGGTGCACAGCCCAGGAACAGTAGAGACAATTCCATCAGCCTCATTGGCTTCATGGCAGACAGAGTGAACCTCCGAGTCTGTTTTCAAGGGGTCATGCAGATTCTCATTTTGTTTTTATTTGCAAAGCAAAGGCCAGTTATTCCACTTGAGCTACTACATCAGGAGCACAACTTAGAGAAATCCTTCAGGGCTGCTGCACCAGATCCAGCAGTTCCATGGGACAGCTTTCCATCTCAATTTCCCTGTCCAGATGGTGTCTGCAGGGTGGGACTCTGTCCTGTCTCAGAGCTAGGAGCAGCTCTGTGCTGGAGGGATGTCACTGCTCCCCTGGCACTCCTGCTGCTGGGCACTGTTCCTGGAGAGCTCTCCTCCTGCAGCTCACACAGAGTGTCCACACACTCCAAACATTGCTTTTCTCTTCCCTCCTGCTGCTGCTGAGCTAACAGACGGGTGCTCTAATCTGTGTGCAGATGTCTGGGTTGCCTGAGAAGAGCTTTTCACCCTCTGTAGTTCAGAAATGTATTTGTAATAAGATATGTGACAAACTGTTATAACCTGACAGTTCTTCACAATCATAGAAAAATACCAATACCATGTGTTCAAAAAAGAAAGAAGTAAGTTGTCTGTGGTCCAGTAACTTTCCAGACTACTCAGTGGTATGAAATTACCAACACAAAATGCTTCTTTACATAAAACAGTAGGAACTTCTCTGTTATGAGTATATTTACAATGCATATCTCCTGGGTAGTTGTTAAATGCATGAACATTACACTGGCATTTCCTCTTTAAACATTGTCATTTTATTGCTTTATCTATCTAGAGGAGAGCAGAAATTATCCTTTAATTACTATGAATGTAATAGCATTGGTTATACAGCATTTTAGCTCCCACACAGCAGGACTAAGCTTAGTCCCATCACACATCATTGATTCATCTTCTCACCCTGGAGTGCTGAGTCTTTCCTAAGCCTTGGCTAAAAGCAGGTAAAGAACTGTAAGTTGATGCTCAGACTGCCTTAGTCAAAAAGAGTCAAAATGAGACTTCTGGAAGGTGTGGGCAAGATGGGTTGTGCTGCTACTTGGCTTTGCTGATTCTGAGAAGGAAGAGGAAAGCATGGGAATAAAAAGCCTGTCATTATCAAAACACAACACAGTAACATGGAGAGGTGGAGTAATTTATCTTTAAGTAACAGGCTGACCTATTCAGAACTGTAATTTTAAATGTAAGACTAACCTTTGAAAATAGATCAAGTGATATAAATTATTAAGGAACAGACATTTGTCAGATAGATGGTCTCTATTAGTAATTTTATGCATGAATGGTTATCTTCAAAGGTAGTGTTGCTGTCTGCTGAGAAAGAGAGTGCAAAAGAAGGTTACCTTAAACTGACATGTAAGACTGACTTTTAATCAGTGTTTTTGTATCCAGTAAAAAATAAGGCTGAAGCAGGGTTGTCTCACTACCCACACTGTGTAACTTTGGAAATTTTTTTGCTGGTAAAAGAAACTCCTGGCAATGTTCCTAAACTATTTCCCAGTAGTTTTAGGATCAAACAGGTTGGCTTGTTCCCCATTTGAGGATGGATGTCCCAGCCCCCGGGCAGAGCAGAGCTGGTACCAGGGACCCTGATGGGGAGCAAAGCTCCTTCAGAGGTGCCTTTGAATCCTGCCTGCAGAGGAATCTGCAGGTCCTTGCTTTTCCCTGCCAGTAATCAAAAGGAATGCTTGATGATGGATTAGTGTCTGTTACTTTGATGGTGCTTGGTCCATATTTTGGACTTGGAAAAGGAGTGGAAAAAGGGAGAGGTGAAGCTTTTTGTGGAAGATACTTTTCTACTGCATGATCATTCTGCCTTTGTGTTCCCAAATTTCTCTTTTCATGAGTTTCCCCCTGCTTTATTTGCTTGTTTATTTTATATGCAAACTACTTCCATGCCCTTGTGAACTTGTGATCCAAGTACTGCAGAGCACTTAATGTAAAACTAAATTTGACTTCTTTTGAGAAGCTGTTGGAGAGAGACTGTGGCCATAAATTTGCTTTTCCCATCCTCCATTCTTTGCATATCTTTGGCATGGAAAAGTAAGAGAGCAAACCTAAATTTAAGCTATGCCCTCTTAGCCTGTTTGCTCCTGCAAATAAATGCAATTTCATTTTTTTAACTAATTTTTTTTTCCATCTGCAGCTTTTGTAACTCTCAACTTCCAGTCACAGATGATGCTATTGCTTGAATTATGAACGGGATCTTGGTGGAGGGAATTAAAGTTTTTCCTCCATCCTGCAGTCACTCTAAAGCCTGTAACACTTCAGGAGAAGTTGTGTGCACACTGGACCATGTCCCTGTCAAATGGGACTTTTACTCACGAGGTCCCTGCACCAATTTTGCACAGTGGCTCCACCATTGTCTTGCCTCTACAGAATAACATAATGTATTTGATCTCTTCTATCATCTTTATTCACTCAAAAGTTGAACTGGGGCTAATCTACAATGTTTGGTGTCTGGGATTCTCCTAGACCTGAATTAAGGCCCCAAGAATGAGATTTCTAAGGGTACTGGAATTTATGACTCTTTTGACAATATCTAAGAAGAGATTTATTTTCTGAATCCTATTTTATTCAACTACACTTGAGCAATTGACAGGGAAAAATTGAAATATAAACAATTACTCTGGTGTGTGTAATCTTACTGACTTCTCTCTTTTCCTCCTTTATCTTCATCTAACTCATTGCTGTGCCAGGATGAATGGTTTATGGCTAAAGCACTGCAGTGGGATGCAAATGATGCAAGCTTAAATTTCCAGATATGTCAAAAGCTCCCTCTATGACTACAATTGATATTTCTGTGATCTCTGCATGTAGTGTTAGGTACAAAAGGTATCTAAAAATATGACCTTCTCTCACATTCTTTTTGTCTGTTTAGGCATTCAAAACCAGACTCTGGATGTTTGAACCCCCTTCACTTTGTTTCTTTGAACAAAATGCCTCCTGTTTGTGTTGAAGTGATACAGGTTAACACTTTGAACAAGGGGAAAAAAAAAAAAAGATAAGCATTTGGTGTACTAATTTCAGGAGCAACTGCTTCCAGCAGCCTGGAACCTTTCTGCAGTATATTGATGTTTCAATTTGTACAGAGTAGCAGCTGCCCTTAATGATAAAGAAAAGCAAGTGCTCTGCTCTGTGAGGATTTGACATGGCAGCAGTAGTCTTGTGGAAGGTGACATGACAACTTGAAGTAATGATATGTAGATACGATGCCACAGACATGTCACAAAATAACACAAAATTACTAAAAATTATGGAAAGAGAAAACATCTTCAGGGCAAAATTATTGAGACAAAAAATTGTCACTTATCACATCTGAGTGGAACGTGGCAGTTTGTGATTTGTGCTAGAAACAGCTTAACCTAAATGGTCCTTTATAATTGAAATTTTACAAATCAACATTAGTAGACCCCAACTTGCCATATACAAAAGAAAGATGGTTTTCCAGCATCTTCAATGCTTTTTAATGCAAACTCTTTGTGACTATGGGCATAGTGTGACCATGCTCAGGAGGCTATAGAGGCTCTGCACATATGAATGAGCAGTGGTCTCAAGGGGGACACAGCTGTAGAGCAAAAAGATGCTGCAGGTTCAGGCCCCACTCCACACATTCCAGAGGATTTATTCCAGGCAGCTGTAGCATGAGGATGTTGCTGGAGGGCAGTAGATGTGCTCCTGGACTGGATCTTCCAGTCTGATTTTATCCCAGGATAAAACAGGGTGTTCCAACACAGGCTGTGATGGGGGAACCAAAGCCCAGGAAAAGGAGATAACCATGGGAGTGTTTTGAAAAGCACACCCTGCTCCACTGTAAAGCACTGACACATGTCCAAAGACATCTGGGCTTTTTGACTGCTTCCAAAAGATGAACCAAATTGTTTATTCAAACAATCAGATTAATCCTGCTGGAGGTAAGAGAATTATCATTGTGCTGATTAGAATTGGATCAGTGGTTGATCCTTTTATCCAGGAGCTACCTCCATCCGGTTGGGCTTACTGGTTCAAATAAAATGGAAATTGTTCTGAATCCTCTCTGATGATGGGTAATGGAAAAGCCAAAGCCTGGCCACTTTGCATCATTTCCATTACAAATAATATCAGTGTAATTCCTTAGATACTGAGCTGGACAGAATTAGACCAATGTTTATTCGGAATTTCCTTCTTCCCTTCCTGCTCTCTTCAGCCTCCACTTTCTTTAAGAGGAGAGGCTGTGCTTCATTCTTCTGTGAAGGCTTCTGCTGAACAAAAGCAGTTGACTCTGAGAGTCATCCTCTGACATCAAACCCTTAGATTCAACAACGCATTGTTCAGGGTTTTAGATGTGAGTTTCCAATTGAATTTCATTGGAGCTGTGCAGCTGCACCAAAGCTTTCAGGATGCACACCCTGAAATACTCATGTTGCCTTTCTCATTTTCCTTTCTCTCAGTCACGTTTGTTAGGGTTTAAAGGAAGTGGCTTCCACTTGTAGGTGCAAATTCGTGCTTGCAGAGTCTATGAAGACATTAGCATTTAGACATTGAGCATCCTTGATTTGTATGCATCAGTCACTTGGTAAACAGCTGAAGTGGTTGCATTTATGCTGCCAGTTAATTCTGGCTGCTAAAATGGATTCCAGTTTTTGAAAGTTGGGTCCTATCAGATCTCTGCTCTCCCGTTGCTTGCACATGGGATGATTTTCATTCTAGCCTTTTCACATTCCCCATGTCTGGGCAGAGGGTTCCAGTTACTGGCTGGTTTCCTCTCAGGTTTGCAGGATCCCAAGGTGGTCCAAGGTTGCCTTCCTTCCTTCCAGAAGGAGAAGATGACACAAGACAGAAGTGGGGTGCTAAAATACAGACACATTCCCTCAGTTTGTGTAGCACCCTTGAATAGAAGGTCTGGGGGCGAGACTTGCCTTTCTGAGATGGATTTGTTCAGTGTCTGAGAATGACAGAATATCCTGAGTGGGAAGGGACTCACAAGGATCATTGAGCCCAACTCCTGACCCTGCAGACACCCCAACAATCCCACCCTGTGCCTGAGAGCATTATCCAAATTCTCCTGGAGCTCTGGCAGCCTCGGGGCTGTGACCATCCCCTGGGGAGCCTGATCACCCTCTTTTCCTAGAGGGTGTGTGAATTCTAGGCATAAGAGCACTACAATGTAATGAGGATGATTTATCTTAATGTAGATGATATCACTAATTTTAGAGCCACTCATGTAGTGGGTATTTATCTCAGAGGAATCTCATCTTCAGGAATTATTTCAGAAATAATTGTACTTCCTTCTTTTCACTTAAATATAGACCCTTCTAAATTAGCCATAATTTTATTTCCAGTCTTACCCATCTCTGAAGGTGGCTTACCATAGAAGAGTTACTTATTGGTTGACTGCAAAGAAAGTCTGCTAAAAATGCTGTCTGCTAAAAGAAGTGGGAGTATTTCTGTTTATAGGGAAAAGTCCAGGGGAAAATATCAGGAGTTCTGCTTTTCAGTCTCTGCCTCTGTACTCATAGACTGTGTAGTCTTGATTCAGTAACCTCTTGTTGCCTTGACCTGCCCATTGGTAAAATGGGTACGGGGGTAAAAATAAAAATAATCAAGGGCAAAAGCTGACTTTTTCATGGCACTCACCTTTTTTCAGAGTTGCTGATATTCCAAGCATGTGAGCTCCTGTGCCTCATAATTTCCTGCTTGTTGCTGTACTGATGAACTGACCACACGCCTGGCCCTAATCTATTGCAAACACAAACTGAAATGCATTATCTTGAAATACCATGAAGGTAGGCTGGCTGATAAGCAGAAAATCACAGAGATCTGATCACTCATTTGTTTGTAATTGCAGGTCCACACCCATAATTAATGTTTCTGGGCTGATTTGAGGCAAGCAGAAGCAAAGGGGATTAGGAGAACTTGTTGTACTTGGATTTGATGTCGTCAGGTTTTGTAAAATCTCTTGCATGAACAGACTGTGGAAACAGTGCTTTATCCTTCAGCCTGGGAAAGATTTGCCTCATCAGCAAGGTGCTGCTGTTTTAGCTGCCTCCCTTTCTAATTGAATTTGGAATATAACAGAATCATTGCTAGCAGCACTGCAAACCTTCCCAATTTGCTCTGGATAATTTTCTCTCACTGCTGCAGGGTTTTCTGCATCGTGTTGGGAATACCCAGGGAAAAATGCAAATGGTGACATTGAATTGCTCAGCTCTCTGCAACAGCCGACAAGATCTGAGAACATTCTCTGTGTCTATCTCTGACTGCTTCTGATTTCACTTGTTGCCATGTGTTTAGATTGGCAATTGTTTTGTATAGCTAGACCTGTAGTGTTAATATCCTGCTTTGATAATAGCACTCTTCAGGAATATTAATGAGTGGCTTTTGTATGTGGCATCTTTAAAACCTTCCACTGCTTGTATGTTCTTTTTAATTTTTTTTTTAAATGGTGAAAGAGCACTGCTGAAGGCCCCTTGGGTAAATAGTGTTTAAAGCAGTCCATGCATTTTAATTAGCAAAGAAATACATAGATAAGGATGAAAGATTTGTTTTCCTCAGGCAAACAATAAGAACATCAGGCCCACAGGTAGCTTGGTTTAACTCCTGAGAGATTACATTTATATCTCTTCATCTTAATCTTAAAAATGCCATTCTGATACAAGCAGTACAAATTAAGGCAAGATAAAGGTGTCTTCTCTGCTGGAGATTTAAGGTCCTTTATTCTGAAAGTTATTAAGGTGTCCTGTTCTGGAAGGGTAAAGGGAAACAAAACTAGGTCATGAAAACTGCAACATAATGTGCGTATGAAACAGTATTTCTGTGTGCACAGGGAATTTAAATTAATGATTGATCATAGAAGTGGGTGTGCTGTGTTTTCTGGTCATAAACCAGTGGAATCATGATGCAAATTTACATGTGTTAATTATTAAAGACCAATTTTCTCTGCTAGTAAGCTTCTGGTAGAAGATGCATGTCTGGTACTCACCTTTGCTGTGCAGCCACTGGATGGCCATTTAACACCCTGAGCTGGGTTTTGTTTTCAAACTTGAGGTGTTTAACCTCTTTTGGGAGGTTAAAAGACTAACCTTTGGATAGTTTTTATGCTCATTTTTATGAGCATCCCTTTGGTGCCCAGGGAAGATGTTTTGAAGGGAGGATAACAACAGCTCAGAGAGGCAGGATTGTTTTAGTGCCTCCATCGGTCTGGTCACTCTAAACAAGGGGTTACTGCTTGCTTCTCAGAGAGAGGAACTTAAACACTGAAAGAAGATGAGGCCATCCATAGAAAAGATGTTTTGCTGTGAATTTGGGGGCTGTAGCAATCCCTCTCCCTGCGGACTATGGAGATTGCTGTGTTCAGAGGTCAATGGAGAATGTCAGGAGGACAAGGATGGTGCTCCCCGTGCAGAGCTCCTCATGGGGCTGCAGCTCATTTCCACATATTCTTTAGTTTTCTAATGAGGGCATCAGCTCAGCAGCAAGGAAACCTACATGGAATGGCTGATAGCAAGGGGAAGGAACACAAACTGATCAGGGGCACCAGAGATCCCCAGGGAGAAGGCTGAGCCATGGATGCTGCTGCTTCCTCTTTCTTTCAGAAGCAGCTGGACTTGCTCACGCCAAACCAGAGTGAATGGATGAAAGATAATAGTGAGGGGTTTTTTTAACTGCTTGCCTAGAGACCACTGTCAGCTCAGCCCAGATAAAGATACCTGTTAAGCTGGAGATAAAGGAACCTGTCATACTTTGCAGTGTTCATTGTGCAGGAGCTGGTCTTAAAAGGTGTCTGGTCCTGTGCTGTGACAGACAGTGCATAGAGCCAGCACTGCCTCAGGAGGAGACTAAACATGCCACAGACTTCACTGAGATCCTGTGAGACCAAAAAACCTCCTGCAGAGTTGTTGTGTGTTATCCAACAAAGCCAAATGCTTCTGAAAGGCGACATCGCCAAGTGCAAGCAAGATTGATTTCATTTCCAGGCTAAAACAGATTCTTTAATATTCCTGAGCCCAGGACCCAAGTGGGAAAGGGATGGTGTCTGCTCCCAAGGTTGAGCACCGATCTAGGTAGCCTCTGGGCTGCTCTAATTAATCTCTCCCCAGATTTGGGATATTCAGGGCAAGAAGGGCAGGCTGGCAGCCAAACCACAAGGTCTGTGCAGGCTGAGGGTGCCACAGGCAGTGGGGTCAGCAGCTCTGGCCCCCAGAGCCCCTGGCTGTGCTGGTGCCTCCCAAACGTGGGAGCCCAGAGCTGGGAAGGGTCAGCCTTTAAATGAAATGCTTTGAACCATAAATGAAATGCTCAGGACCATAACCAGCATCATGCATGACTGTAGCACATGGAGGGGTAGATTTGTTAGAGAGAGCACAAGCTGGAAAAGCCTTCCTCTTCCTCAGCAGAAGCCTTTTCTGTAGCAGCCTTAATGGTCATTTTTTCTGGTCTTTTGAGAAATAAGTCAGTTCTATCTCCAACCTAATTACCAGTGTAAAAGACAATTTATCACTTACTCAAGCTTTGATTGCTTTTTCAGCCTTCAATGGCCTCTTGGTTGGGATGTGGAATTGTGTACAAGATTGGCATTTTTTAAGGGGAAGCTTAAAGAAAAAAGAAAGAAAAGAAATAAAGTAAGGACCCAAAATCTCAACTTCCAATTCTGTGCTTTACTGTCTGCATGATGTTTTAATTTTTTTTTAATGTAAGTTTATGGTATTTTACATTTAGAAATCAGAAAAAAATAAAGCCTCATTTAAGAATTCTATCTCTGGGTTCATATTTTTTAGCAATGTTGCCCCTGAGAATGAAGATGCAGTTTCCCATAGCCTAAAATGCAAGAGTCAGCAGGAGAAATAGCTCAGTTGAAAAAAATCTGAAGCATAATTACTAATTAATGTACAAGAAAAAGATTTGGTGTGCAAAAAGCTCTGTCTTTCTCTCACAGTTATCATTGATTTCTTCTGGACTTAAGATTCAACCTTGAACAAGCCATCTTATTATGTTGTATTTCTGCAGATCAAATTATCAGAAGAGAGCAGGTCATATGTTTTGATATGTACCACATAAAAAGGATATGTCCAGACTGGTAGACCCATACTCAAATTTAGGGAATTAAGTTTCTTCAAAGCAAATTACTTTCTTGTACGTCTCATGCAATTAGCAAGTTGGTTGTATTAACTTGCCTGACAGATGATATTACTGATTTTATCAGCTTTCACTTATGTATACAGGCTTTTATTAATTTCTTGTTTGCTTATGAACTTCTTTGTCAACAATAAATTTGGTGGGTAAATGTGGAACATACGTGTCGGGGTAATACGTTGCTTGCTCTGCTTATCAGTAAATAACAAACTCCTGGCAAATAAATAAAAACACCAAGGGAGCAGGTGGGTCTTAGGGGGTTCTTTTGCACTGTGGGTGCTTGGTCATGTTGCTAAGTTACAGTAGCTCCTGGCTCCTACTTTATAAAGCAGAAGTTATTTTTAAATTTAAAACAAGCAAAGTACCAGGGATTTCCAAAGCTGCTCTGGAAGTGGCTGGAATACAGGAGGGATTGTGAATGCTGACCAAAGACCAGCCCTGAAAAATGCTTGTCTCACAGAAAATCAGCTCCTACCATCACATTTCACTTAGAGGTGTGATGTTAAATTAAATTAAATGTTATTTAATTTTCTTATAGCATGCCTTGAAAGCAGCAAGCAGCAATGATGATCTGCTGGATCAGGTGGCACTTGCCTGTCACTCACAGAGTGTAGGACGAGTGTGGCCCAAAGGGCTTGGAAAGAAACAGTGACTTTTTGAACAGCCAGATAGTGGTAGGGCAAGGGGGAACAGTCTTACACTAAAAGAGGGAATATTTAGATTAGATGTCAGGAAGAAATTCTTTACTGTGAAGGTAGTGAAGCCCTGGCACAGGTTGTCCAGAGAAACTGTGGCTGCCCCAGCCCTGGAAGTGTCCAAGGCCAGGTTGGATGGAGCTTGGAGCACCCTGGTCTGGAGAATGGCAGCCCTGCCTGTGGAAAGGGGTTAGAATTAGATGACCTATCAAGTTCTTTCTGATTCAAACCCTTCTATAATTTTTTGAAAATGTAGGAATAATTGTGACTAGAAGTAAAATCTTTCAGTTTAATCACCATGAAGAGAGTATTTCCAGAATAGATTATATTTCCTTACTGAAAACTTAGTTCTTTGAATTACTAGTAAAAGTTTTTATTCCTCCTATTGCAACAGGGATTTCATTATTACTGCTATGAAGAGAACAAGCAGTAACCCTTCCTTGAGCAGGAATTTTGTATAGTTGCCTGGCATGGTCTTCCCTGATCCCTCTCAGACACCAAAGGAGAAACTGAGTGGTATTACTAAAACTTCAGTTGCTCTGTGGAATTATGAAGGCTGAAGGTCTGAACTGAAAAATGGATTCGGCTTTCAGATTGAATTTGGAATATGCAGTCAGCTTTTTATTGATATTTCAGTTTGTGAGAGGAAAACATCATTTTCCTGCTGGTTAGAAGTTGCACTCCACCATCTGTTGCTGGGCAGTTGAACCCTTTGGAAGGGCTGGAGTTCAGCTCCACTTGGCTTCAGGCTTAACCTGCCCCTCCATGGAGGAGTCCAGGGGCTCAGATGGTGGGAGCATATGACTCGAAGCTGTTGGGGGACATTGAGGGTGGCCTGAGTCCAGGGAGATGAGCACAGGGGTAGCTCAGAGCAGGAAATTGCAGAGTAATGTGTTTTGGCAGCAACTTCTCTGTGCGAGTGCCATGAGATCATATGGGGCAGAGGGAGGGCAAGGGTGGCTTTGTAGCAGAAGACTGAGACCCAAAGGGTGATGTGTGAAACAAGTGAGTCTACAGAAAATAAAAAAGAGACTTTCTGGCCTTTAGTTAAGCTTCTGATTTATATAATTTAACAGTTTCCAGGTGGGGAGATAAACCCAAAGTACTGAACAGAACTGGGCAATTTTGGTAGATTCCAATGCAGCAGAAGGTGACTTGATAGTGTGTTCTCTAATCTCAGTTCTTCTGCCTGGAGATATTTTTCCATCCAGTCTTTCCTTTCCCTCTGAAATGGGTCCTGGAGCCCTGTATGGTCTTTTTTAATAGTTCATAGAGATGTCTCTGCTCTGCTTCTGATGAAGTTCATAGGTGTCCTATTCCTGGTTTGTCCATGCAAGGGAAATGCTCTTCCCTGCTTCTGGGGAAGCTGATAAAAGACTGATTTTTTTTTTTTTCTGGATACTTTAGTTTTCTCACAGACTGAATTGTCAAAATTTTAGATTCTTATCTGTAAGTGAAGAAAGTCTGTGAACCTCACAGACCTGGCAGGGAGAAGCAGCAAGCCCCAGGACATTTGTCTAAGGGTAAAACCAGAACAACTGTAAAGATGACACTCATACTAAGCATCTCTCTGGCCAATGGTTACAGGTCTAGGCTGACTGGCACAGGGACTACCTGAGGCAATTCTCCCTTTTGCCTCCAGGATCCAGCTGGGATGTCTGATTCATTCCTTCAGGCTGGGCCAGAACCATCCAGCCCTGAAAAATGGATTTCAAGGGGATTTCACTTGTCTTGACATGGCACTCTGCAGGACAGCCAGCCCTCTGAAATAATCACAATCGTGCCCACGCTTCTCAGAAAAGTTTGTGCTGGTTTCAAGCCTCCCCTGGGATCTGAGCTCCTTATGCAGAGTGACATGGCTTTGGAAATGTCCTTTCTTAGAACAGAGGAAGTCAAGGGGAGGTCTGCAGAAATGAGCTTTTGAAAGAGTCAGTGAATGCAAAGGGAAAGAGGAAACTTTCCATATTTCATTTTCCATCTTAACCTGCCTTTCTGGAATCTAAGATGATTACATCTGTGCTCAGATTTATAAGTAAGGCTCTAAAATACAGACAGAGGGTCTGGTCAGGTCTCAGTCCTTCTCTGCTCATCTCTGTTGGGGGAGTACAAACAAAAACCAGAGCAGCAGATCACAGCAGAGCTGTCTTGGGTGAACTTTGGGGAGACTCAGTGGCCAGAGCCAGATCTGAGTTTTATTTTTCTTTTTTCTTTTTCTTCTTTTTCTTATTTTCTTTTTCTTTAGAGCAGAGAGAAATTTTTAATTCTCACCCCTCCTGCAGGACTGCTCATGGAGGTTTGTTAAACAGGAGCCACAGCTTTGTATTCCCAGTGATTCAAGAGCAGACTCAGCTTAGAGCTCCTGCCATCTGTCACTTGTCACCAGCACTGTCCCTCCAGGCAGAGCTGTGGTGGGACAGTGCTGCAGCAGCCAGTTGTAGGGCTGTGAGTGGAGAAGCAATGCAGAAGGGTGATTATTCACTGCTTTCCAATGAGGGAACTGGGGAGCACCTGAATCTCACAGCAGGTTAGAAACTCAGAAGAAGCATTATTTCTACATTGTGCATAACTGAAGTGTGGAGTTTGTTACCATGTGATTTGGTGGGGATAAAAGTTTTGGGTGGCTTCCAAAAGCCATTAGGAGACATTATGGAAGGGAAATGCAGTGTCTGGTAATCACAGCAATGCAGAAAAATCTGAGGCTGCTAACTCCTCCCAGTTCCTCACCATGGAAGGGTCAATTTAGACCTTACCTCAGCCATTCTACCACGGCTGACAGGTGCTGTGTTAGAACTCAAGAGCACAAAAATCAGTTTGACAATTTCCACGTTTCCCATGCTGCCTTTAAAGCCAGAAGCTTTGTAGGTTGAGAAGATTTTGGACTCCTTTTGATATTCAACCTTAGTTCAAAAAATGACCAAGAAGAATGAAGAGAGAAGGGACTGTATATGCATTAAGGATTTATTATCATCATTTGCTATGGAACAGTGTGGCAAACCATTTAGTTCAGCACTCAGTTTGTAAAATAACTTCTGTGTCACCATGGAATCCCTGTATTGAAGGATTTTATAACTGAAGTAGTCACACATGGTGGTGAGAACAGGCACAAAGGCATTGCAGCCTGCAGGTGACTGGCCATGAAGAAGATGAGGAGCTGGCCTTGCTTATCCTGCCAGCCCAAACCTCTGCCAGCACGGATCTCAGGCTTCTTCAAGCAGCAGCAGTGTAAAACACAATAGCCTCAGCCTAATGAAAGAGCTTAAAATTAACATCTTCATCTTGGTGGTGAGCTGAGCACGTGCACGAGTGCAGTTACTGCAGATCACCAAGGTGTGAGAATTCATTGCACTTGAGCTTCCCAGTTTCCTGCCAGGGACTCCATTCACTGCCAGGCTCAGACCTCTTTGTCTTTCAGTGAGCAGTTCCAGAGTGTTTTATGCTCTTCTCTCCCCTTACCTGCCATTCCCGTGACATTTGTCTGAAACACACCTCAGATTCCAGCATCAGGGTATAGAAACTAGTAGATGTTGTACTTGACCTTTTTTGGAACTTGAGAAGGAACAGCTCTGGAGCTCTTTTCCCTGCAGAACCTTGGCCCATTTATATCTATGACAGATGCTTGGTAGGTGCCAACATTCAGGTTTCCCACCTTGGGAAAGAGCAAAGGTCTGTGCCCATTCAGCCCTATAGAGAGTTAATTATTGCTTTGCTTAAAAAAACATTCAGCTGCCCTTAGGTATAGGAATTTATTTAAGCCTTATCTGCATAATTATCATGTTTATTGCTCAACACAGCTGGATGGATATGAAGCGTATGCAGTTTTTGATACACACTTTATGTCAGAACCATTACAAGGGAAAATGATCATTCTCTTATAGCCCCAGCAAAGAGGCTGGCAGTAATAGTTTTCTGACTTTAAAAAACAAATCCTAGGACCAAATTTATTGGGCCCATTTGCATATTTTTGATGCTAAAGCTCTTCCTCCTTTTATGGACATATGTGCTGTGGTGATGAACAGCCTGGATTTTGAAGGGTGATTGGTGACCTGAGATGTTTTTGCTTAACAGACTCAAATTGCAGAGAGGAAGGAACTGCATCACATAAAAGTCATTCACCTCTTTCAGGGACTCCTGTCAGGCACACAAAATCACTGCTTTTCTTCAGAAATCTTACCCACTGGTGACATTGTCATTATGGAGATATTAACATAGGAACTCTGCAGTAGCCAGAAAAATGTACAGAGTATTTTGATATATGATTTATATTTTTAAATTAATCTTGTAAGATGACTGTTGCTCCATTGGAAGCCATGGTATGTTGTATCCTTTCTAGATAAACTATCATGAGGCATTGGTGGGTATTTTCTGTAATTGTAACGGGGTGCAAGCATTTAAATAGTCCAACATTGACCCATTCATTACAGAGTACTTCTTATTTCCAATTCAGATTATTGCATGAGGCAGCACACTGCAGTCTGAGGGTTTCTTGGTGCAGCCTGCAGTTTATAGAAGTCTTGAAAATACCTGCATCACACAACCCTGGGGCAGCAGCTGCCTCCTGCACTGCTGTGACTGCCAGCAACCCAAAATAACACTGAAAATAAATATGAGATGCACACAAGTGCAAGCTAGGGCAGAAAATGGATCTCTGCTGTACATTTTAGCCATGAAAAACCCTTTTTCTTTCTTAAGTGGTGGGCTATGAAGTGCTATACTGGAAGAAAGTAGCATTTAGCATCATTTGGACAAAGCTAATATTATCATAGAGTGGTTTAAAAATAATCTAATTCCAGCTCCATTCCTTGCTTAGGGATACCTTCCACCAGACCAGGTTGCTCAGAACCTCATCCAGCCTGATCTTGAATATTTTCAGTGATGGGGCATCCCCAGCTTTTCTGGGCAACTTGTGCCAGGACCTTACAATAAAGAATTTCCTCCTCATGTCTTGTCTAAACCTGCCCTCTGTCAGTTTGAACCACTTCCCCTTGTTTTATCTCTCTGTGTCCATGTGAAAAGTCCCTCTCCAGCTCTCCTGGAGCCCCTGGAAGGAGCTCTAAGTTCTCTCCAGAGCTTTTTCTTCTCCAGGTGAGCACCTCCAGCTCTCCTAGGCAGGAGCAGGGGGGCCCCAGCCCTCAGAGCCTCTTCTTGGTCTCCTCAGGACTTGTTCCAGCAGCTCATGTTGAGTTTCTCATCAGCCAACACTCCCAAGTCCTTCTCCTCAGGGCTGCTCTGAATTCATTCCCTGCCCAGGTTCTATTTGTGCTTGGAATTGCCCCAGCCTCTGTGCAGGACCTTGCCAGGCTGCAGCTGATGCCAGACACCCATAAGTTCTTTTTAACAGATCAAGGAAGCATCACAGCTGATGTTAGTTATTAAAAATTTTATTTGCCTCTAATTTGTTCTCATAAAAACACTGTAGTCCATTTGGCTTTTGCATTAAGACAGACCACCAGGTAACATCTGATTGTCAAACCAGGACAAGCAACTGGGTTATGAAAGGAGAATAAAAAAGACCTAAAAAAGTAGCATTTCAGCTACTATCACCTTCATCAATGATGTGAGAACTATTTAATTTAAAGCCCAGCTCTTGTGTGGTGGGAGTAGGCAGCAGTCAGCCTGTTGTCATTAGCTGGAGTGCTAATACTTCTATCTCCTGCTTGTTATTTAGTTATACTAATGAACCTTTAGTTGTGGCTGGCAAGAAGATGAACATGGTGAAGCGACAGGATGGAACTTTTGCATAAAAGCCAAATTAGTTGGAGGGGAGGCAAACACCCATCAGTCACAACTTCTCTTCTTCACTCCACTGATCTCCCCATGTCCCATAGATGATAAATTACCCATCACTTCCTCTCACTGGGAGGTATCTCTTCCCATGCTAACTTCTGGCCCCTACTCCTCAGTTATCAAACTATCTTCTCTTTTGGTCTAATCAATATCTCCAGCCAGACAAATTGCTTCTGACTTGCCTACTCTGTAGAAGAGTGTGTGTGTAACTTCCAGCTGTTTGAGCTGTCTTAAAAGTTATGTTACCCTTTCCTACAAACATTACCTGGCTCTCAGTTACTGTTGTTCACATAAAATAGGGGTGTCATCATGGCCTGATGATCGTGGTACAAAACACTGATCACACTAAAAGGCTGCTCAGCAGGAGCTACCACCTCAAGCTCATAAATGTTTATAAATCCCTTTGGCAGTGAGAAGACTTCCTGGGCCATAGCACAAAAATTTATTTGCCCTTTGTTCTCCAGATTGTGAAATTTGGGTGAAGAATATAGAAAGCATTTGTTTACCATTTTCTCTCCCAAACAATTTAAGAATGTAAAGCCATTTCAGAATTAAGCAGTTGTTTAATCTTCTTTCCCATTTCTGGTCTATAGTTCTGCAGATCAGCACAGTGTGAACAACTTGGATGGGCCAGGGGATCAGTGTCAAAATCAGGAGTATGAGCTTTGCTGGTGAACTTGAGATTGAAGCTGAAGGATACAGTGCTCTCAAGTGTATTTGAAAGGTGTTTTAATTGTTCCTGACCATGGCCAGGTGACTTCCCTGGGATTGGACATGGGGAGCAGAGCACATCAGCCCCGAGGGGCACCATGGATCCTCTGCAAAAGGGGCACATGAGGATTCCTCTCTATATGTTTGGCATCAGGTTTCAACAAGGTTTGCAAATGCACGACTCAGCTTTGGCATTCAAACATTTTTCTCAATCTTTTTTTTAATAATGTTTTTAAATGTTCTTTCCCTCCAACTTTTACTGGAAATTCTCTTGCTGTTATTTTTATTCTAAAGTCTTGGGATGAGAAATTGGTGAAATGTTTTCATTACTCTTAACAGACCAGGCATGGTATGAAGAGTAATGGGAGAGACTTTACTCAGCATTTAACAGAACTATTTTCCCAACTTGCCTTGTTAAATTACCACCACAGACAGCACTTTCAAGGCATTGATTAGCATAGAGAGGGTCTCCAGTTTATTAAAACATCTTCCTTTCCCTTCTGTGGCTACATTTCAGCATGTTTCCTCACTGTGGGATAAACAAACCTTTCCACAGGTGATCAGTACAACATATGGCCTCAAATTAGGAAGCAGTCAGACCTGGCCATTTCCCTTCTTGAGCAGTACCTTGCTCCAAAGGAGGTGTCATTGGAGCGAGAGCATCCCTGTGGAGAGGCAGAGGAGCTGCTCCTCTGATTGCTTTGCTTTTATTTCCTGTTGTGTCTTTGTTGCAGGGAGAAACGTGTTTTGTGAGCTCACCCTGTGGCTGAGACTGTGTTACAAGCCCTGCTGGTCGAGTTGAATGCCCTAGAGGGGAGATTCCATGGAAATGCTTGTTTGAACCTCTGGATATTGATGCTGGAGTGTGGAATTCCTTCTGAGAGGTTCCTGGGTGAAAGTAGTGCTCAGCTTGCTCAGAGCAAAAAAAAGAAATGTGGAAGATGGGGAGAGTGAAAACCATAAAAGTTTCACATAAGCAATGAAGAGCCTGATCCCTTGGGAACTATTGAAGGATAAACTTCTGAGGCATTTAAAGCATGGTCCTCTGGTATCTACATCCTCAGGCAGAAATTCCTTCTTCCCTTTAAAGCCTGCAGTTCAATCCTCTGACAGCCCAGATTACATTCAGCAGGGCCATGTGGTATTACTCCATGTCATGTTGGGTTTTTTCCTCTCTGCCTAGTTCTGACAGGAGGTGACATTGCACGAGTGAGCTAATGTAGGTAAAGCAGCTGTGATGGTGTGGGCTATCACGTGAGCTGGAGTCAAGAGAGTGAAAAAGTTAAGCAAAGAAAAAAAAACCAACATAAACCCTTGTTCTTTGCAAAGTGCAGGACAATCAGCAGAGATCTCAGCAATTTTGCTTGGGGAGGGGGGAACTTACCCAAATCTATTTCTGGCTTTTCAGGGTTCATTATCTCAAAGTATTTGCCAATGGCTTATAGAGTGTTCTTAAATATTCAGCTTACTTTCTATTTTTGTCAATTGATCTCTGAATGTGTATGTTATAATTTCTGCACCTTGGTCAGCTAAAAATAAACAAGGGATTTGGGGTTATTTCTGCTAATTTCAGGTTTCCTCTTAAGAAAACACTCATGACCCATGGTGGTTGAATTGAACAGAAAAAGGCCTTCAGGAAGAATTTGCTGGTGCTGGTATCAAAAATGTCTCAAAATCTCATGTTAATTCCAACAGCTTTTGGGGAAACAACAGCACTATGGGCTCTTTAGAGAAGTAATCTATTAATTTCTGCTTTAGGAGCAATGTCTGCTGTGCCACTGCTCATAAAACATCTGCCACCAGCCCCAAGCAGCTCCTCAGGACCTCAGTCCAGTGCCAGAGTTTGGAGCTCAGTCTCACTGATGTTATCTTGCCCCAAAATGCAAAAGTGCCAAATTACCAAAGTGCAGGTAGTGACGATGCTCCTTTGACATTTGTGTTCAGGCAGATAAATTAATTCAGATATCCCCTTGGCTGGTCAGTGTGTTGGGCTAGGTTGCGTCACTGCTAGACCAAGCAATGTTTACTTATATAAAGTAAATTTTTAAAAAGTTACACAATAGAGATGTATTTTTGGTGAGGGGGTCTAAATGTCATATCTCGCTTGAGTGGAATTCTGCTCTGAAGCAGGTTTTTAAATGTGGAAAATCAGCTTTTGGACACTTCAAGGTGGTTAAATCTGTCTGCTTTGACCACTGACTCTCTATAGAACATGGGAAATCTCTCTAATTAAGGCTTTTCTATCCTGAAAAGCTAGAAGTTACATCTCCAAGAAATTTTGAATCAGTCTTCTAATAAAAAGCCCACTGTCCTTTTATATTAAAAATAAATTCCTTACAAGTCATTATTCTGGATTCATATTACTTTCTATGTGTTACTGCACTCTCCCAATGAGACACTGTTATGTGAAGAACACCTCTGATTTCAGGTATCTCACTCCATCTTCATTGACATATTCCTGATAAAGAGCTCAAAGAACACAACAAAGTACTTATGAGCTCAAGTAAATGAAATTACACAGAAAAATTAAGATCACACAGTGTGGTATCTGAGGAAAGAATGATTAAGTGGAGTGAAACAGCAAAGAAGGTCTTAGAAATACCTAAGAAATACGAGCTTTGGAACAGAGGAATTACAGGTAGAAGGTTTAAGGGAGAGTAAGGTAATGAAACAAAGGAAAAGTTGTTTCAAATAGCCAAACTTCTGACAGTGAGGATTCTTGTGTTATATGATCTCCCTGGGCAAGTGTCAGTAGTTCAGTGTCTGGTGAGATATTAAGAAATTAATAATAAGAAACAGCCCTCAAGTGAGGAAGATGGAATGGAAAAACGAAGTTGTTGCTACAAGTTCCTGTGTTATCACTCCACATACACAGAGCCCAGGAAAAGAGATGGGTTTTTTTGTATTCATGCAAGGCTAGGTGGTTTGATTATTACTGTGTTGTTATCATGTCTTGGCTGGGGTGAGAGGAGAGCTGGTGCCTCAGCTGGCCTGAGCTCTGAGCTTAGGGATCCAGAGCTGGGAGCAGCTGTGTGTGCTGGCTGTGGTGCCTGAAATGCTTCTGTGAGAAAATGTAGAACAGCAAATGTAGTAATCTGTCACTCTTCTGGATGTCTGAATAAGTGATTTCTCAGGAAACTGCTAACCAAAGCCTTCAGATTGCTTTATTTCCGCCACCCCTGCAGAAATAGCACTTGTTTGGTGGCATGGCTCGTGACATATGACAAACTTAAGTGACTTGAGCAAGGCAGAGTTGAGTTTACAGCAAGGGCAGTGTATAAACCCTGACCTTGAATCCTTCCTGCAGCAGCTGGGCTCTGATGTGGTGGCTGGGAGTTTGTTGGACCCAATGGTCAGTGGTGAATAGCTGCTGACACCCAGGAACGGTGCACTGTGGGTCCCCACACAGCTTTTACAGGGAAAACACTCCAGACATTACAGGAAACACTGATCTTTCCCTCTGGGGCTCTTGCAGAGCTGCTGCTGCCGTGGTCCTGGTGTGGAGGCTGCAGTATCTGTTGGTCAGTGCTGTGGGCAGCAGCACTTGGTGCATTCCCTGCCCCTGCTGTGGCCTCCAGCCACCTCCTCTGACCCTGCTTCCTGCTCTGAGTCCCCTCGTGCCTCCTGGCCCCTTGCCTTGCCCCCTGTAACCCTCCCTGTCACCCAACAAAATTCAGAAGATGCTAAAACTCCTTCTGAAGAGCTGTTTCTTTCCTCTCCCTGCCAGCCAACAGCAGGTCTCAGGGTCCCTGGAGGTCAGTCACTGTTAAGGTGGACAAGGGTAAACTTTTCCCATCCAGAACAGAGGGAAGTTTGTGTTGTAGCATCTCCAACTGCTTTCAAGGTAGGCATGGACTAAGAGAGGTTTGAGGAAGCCCAGAGCTGGAGCTGGGAGCCTGCTGGTCCCAGCCTGCCACTCTGCTGGCTGGTGCAGAATTTCAGGCAAGGGCATTTGAATCAATATTTCATTCAGTGTAACTGCTCTGACTTAACTTTACTGCGACCTCTGCACGACTGCAGAGGCTGCTGGGTGTGAGGAGATCCCAGTGGGGCTTTCAAACCCCTCCACACGGCAGAGCTCATTTCATAAATACAAGCTGGGCAGGCAGCTTGCTTGGGAACTACCCGAATTATTTAGCAGGAAACAGCACTAGTGATCTAAGGAGAGCACTGCAGATTGATAAACTGACTTTGGAGAGGTCAGCAGCTGTGACTGAGTCACTCCAGGGTCTCCACTCGGGGTGTCCCCCACGTGCCCCGTGCTGCAGTAGGTGCTGGGAGGGACGTACTGAGTTTTTGGGGAGCAGTTTTTGGGGCCAGATAAGCTGATGCTGTTAGAGCAAGTGATGCCAGGTTCAGTCTTCCAGCATGGCCACCCGACAGTCCTCAAGTTCTCATCTGAATCCAAAAGACCCTCAAGGAGTTCTTGTGCAGGTCCCATGGAGCCCAAGTTCAGGCTCTAAAGAGAATTCATTTGCAAAATCTTTTGCCTGTTCTTTTTTCCCCCCTTTGTATTTTACCTTTTCCCCTGGTACTCCCTGAGCTGATACTACTATCCTGATTTAGTCCCAAACTAGTAATTTCACACCTGCTGTTGTCTCACTGGCCTTTTGTTATATTTTGACTAAAAAATGTCAATTATGGACACAATTATTTGCATTGCTGAAGAGATTTGCACAGCGCTCTAAATTTCCCATGTGTACAATTCTTTTAATTAAATTTGCATTTTCGTTGCATCTTTTCCAGGGTTTTGGCTGGTAGCACTAGTCTGCAAGTGATGAAGCTCCAGTTTCTCAGGATTGTGAAGGGATTTCTGCTAACAGGTACATTTCTCTCCATGTTAAGCTATCAATTTTGTGAGATGATCATTAGGAAGTGATAGTTTCTTTTGGAGGTTGTACGAGTCAGTAATTTTGGAAGTTGTGACTTGGCTGTTTCTGTATTGCTGAGTTGCAAATTTGGGTTTTGCTGAGCGATAAGTTTTGGTGTTGCCAAGTTGTGACCTACAAAAAACAGTGAGTTGTGCACTCACAACTTGCTGAGAGCTGGAGATATCCATGGAGCTTGGGGTTCTGAGAGACAGTGATAAAGTTGTTCTGTTTAGGCTTTTAAATGTGCTTCCAAACAGGCCTCAGCATAATTGCTATGTACAAAAACATGGAGCCACAAATTCTTTCCTTTAGGTGTGTAACTCTTCTAAGGAGAAGAAAGGACACCTCTGTCCTTCTCTTCTACTGGGAAAAGAAATAACTGCATGGATTTCAAGGGATACTGGATTTGGCTTCATAAGGATCTTCTGCATTTTGTATAATTTTAATCCCAAAATAATTTTAGTCTCTTTTGTTGGTGGTGACCTGAACACAGCTTCTGACCATTCACAGGGAATGGTGGTGCTCAGCCCTCCTCACAAGCTGATTTTAGTGTTGTTTCAGAATTTTCCTGGGAAATATCCATTTTAAGAGCACAGGTGAATGGTGAGCATCCAGAGCTAAAGAGTGCTGGAGTGCTCAAATGGTCCTGATGTCAGCCAAATGAACTGGATAATCCAATTATTTTCAATTACAATCCTGATCCTTTCCTTAATGTTTTCCTATGCTGATATCTGTGTGGGTAATGCAGCCAACTCTGGCTTTATGATCCCCCTTGTTGCAACGTGCTGTGCTTAATTACTTTGCCTCTGTAACAAACAGGCATTCTGAACAATTAGACAATAATATGGAAGCAGGAAAGGAAAATAGCTCAATATACTTTCATTTTAATTATGCTGATAGTGCACCCCATGGTTTTGAATCAATGCTGGAATAATGTTCTTTTGATAGTCTTCAATAACTTTAAACGACATCTAATAAATTTGTATTTTTATGTGAAGTTTAGAAGGAAAAATCCCTCATTGTTGATTTTATTTTCAATGGAAAATCACAACTCCCATGATTTGTACACTTGTGTTCTAATTGAATGTCCATCCCCATTGAACAAATCACTTAAACACCTTAATTACTATACCTGAAGGGATTACACTTCAAGCACATATTTAGTACTTCCCTGAGCTACTGCAAAAACAACCCTCTTGTGCTTTAGAAATTAGTGACATATAAAAATTATATTTAGGGCATTTTGTTCCTATACACTATCACAAACTTCTAGGTATAATTTTGTTCTTTAAAAAAAAAGCTAAAACTGACAGTAAGCAGAATAGACTCCTTGTAAGCAAGAAGGCTGGTGTCATAAAATGAATGCCCATCTACTTTGTTCTTTAAAATTAAATTAATCTAATTTGGGAAAAGTTGCTACCAAGGTGTGCTGACACTAACACACAATTTTGCTGTGTTGTGCTGCACAGCCACAGGTGTGTATTTAGCTACCTACATTTTCTTTATCAATATCCCTCTACTAAAACAAGCAGCACTAAATCAGTCAGTTTTCACAATGTTTTGCCTATTAAAATAAGGCATTTATTTTCTTACTGCTTTGGACTGCACAAATTTTTACAATTTATGTGGAAAAAGAGTTTCAGCAAAATTGTTTTATAAGCAATTTTATAGTGTCCATATAAGCATGGGCAAGATGCACAGTCAGATTAGGGTTTTTAAAAAACAGTGAATGATGTGTAACAGCCTTTGAAAAAGGGTCTCATGTAAGTGTATGACATTGCCTGTCATATAAAGAAGGTTCCAAAGTTATTACCCACTACTGAAAACCTTGGCTATGCACACTGAAGGCAACACTGTGCTGGACCAGGCTAAATCAACATGATTATTTCTATTGCTGCTCAGAATTGTGCTTTGACTTGCTCTTCTCCAAAACTGAGTTTAACAGTACTACTGCTGAGGTGGATATAGCTTGTTAAATGGTTTTATAAACATTAATGTGTTCTGCTAACCTTTGTATCAGCTGAACACAGATCCCAGATACTCAAGCAATAGCATTGCTGCTGGAACCACCAGACTGACTCCTCAGTACTTTGTTTTCCCGTTAGGATCCCTTGAGCAAAAGTTTTGGAAATCCTAATCACTGTAAATCCAGAGATCTGCTGATTTACAGTGATTAGGAGGACAAGCTGCTGCTTTCCAGGCTCAGAGGTGTTTTGTGCTAAGCAGCAGGTACAGCTGTCAGTGGGAAACATTATTTGGTATCACCTGAGTTTCTCAAGCACAGCATTAATGAAGTGCTTCCTGTGATATGGAGCATTTATGGATAATATTTGTAGAGTAATTGCTGTGCAATCACTGCTCCATTGCTGAACATTTCAGTCAGTTGCTATGAATCTTGCAGTAAAAATCCCGTTATGAACAGTGCAATGAAAACCTCACAAGTGTTTGGGAAAATGAGGTGAGGTCAGTTGGTTTGATTTGACTTGATGTGGGTATTCAATAGAGTTCACTGCCTGGTGGTAAGAGCATTTTCATTTCAAGTCTGAAAAGTGGGAAGCTTCTCAGAAGAAAAATGAGTGGAAAGCTGGAATGCAATTACAAGTATTCGTGTTATCTAGAAAGGAACAAGAACCTGTTGTCCTTTGGGTGACTCCGTAGGTTGTGCTCTTTTGGAAAAGGAACAAAAAATCCAGGTCCAAAATACAGTAATTTTTTTCCTTGTTACATGACAGATCTTCGATAAACATTCTTATCCTTTTCTTGAAAGATGCAGTATTTTCTTTTTGTTTGTGGAAATTACATTCCTGGCAAATCCAGCTAATCTTTTCTCTGAGTTTTCACCTAACACAGAAAAATCTTATATCTAATCTTAATCCAATGTCTTATTTTTTTGATTTTTCTTATCTAATATTGAACAGTGTCCCATTGTATTTAATTTTAGCTCTGAGAGTTCATTGCATTCTCTGCCTGGTGATAAATATTTACCCCATGATGCTTCCCTGTGGGATACCCCTTCATGATAAATGTTAGCATGTGTGATATAACTTTTTGATGATTTCCCCTCAAAAACAGTGAAAAGAGGGACCAGTTCTCAGCTGCCCCTTGTAACTTTTAGAAAGTTGAGCCATGATGTGGTTTCCCTGCTGTTCTGCAAGCTCTGCTCTTTCCTGAGTCTCTGTGCTGAGTCACCAGGAGCAGGATCTCATCGTGTACCTTTTGCTGTCTACATTACTGACCCACCAGGTATCCAGGGTTTTACTGCCCAAAGTGAGCTGTCAGAGGAGCCAGCTGATTGTTTCTCATTAAGGTTCTGCAAAATGCTCAGCTGTGCTTGGAGGGATTTGCTGTAAAGTGGCTGCAGCTTTCCCTGACCTTTAATGTAATTTATTTGGTTTCCTCCCACCAAGGTTCTCAGTCAGCAAAAGAACTGTTCTTACTGGGCTGATTAACCTGAGGAAGTGTCTCACCTAGATGAGGGTGTAAGTTAGGTGAGGGACTTCTTTGGCAGAGGAAATTGGGCAGAGATGAAGCAGCCAAAAGCTGGCTGGTGTGGAGTGAATTCTAATGGGAATGGGCATTTTAGTCCAACTTCTGTGGCAAAACATCTCCTTTGACATATTATCATATTCTGTGTGTTCCCCTGAGCTCTCCACAGAACAGCCAAGGCTGACATGGCCAGCAAGGACTGCTTTTCCATCCAGGAAGGCTGGGGCTGGACACCTTGGCCTGCAGGGGTGCTCCAGAATTGTAGTGGGACTTCAGAGAGGAGCAAAACCTAAACGCCATCAATGCTGTCCTTCCTGTTAACTTTTATCCTTGTGGATAAATCCTGATTTATCCATTTGCTTCTTTTACTGTTTCAGCTGCTTGACAAAGATTTTAGTCCATCCAGAGGAGTCATTGCTTTGAGGATGCTGTGGCTCTGTGTGGTGTGGGGGTGTCCCATGGGATGGATGCATTTTGGGTTTGCTGCTTTCCGACCTGCCAGCATCTGCAGATGTCAAGTGTGCACTTGGAGTGCTCAGTCACCCAGAGTGGAGGCTGGCTCTGCATGAGCACAGCAGCTTCTCTGACACTGGATATGGTATTCCCCTGAGACTTTTTATTTCTTCACAATTTCTTCCCTTTTCTTGATGTGCTTCACCAGTTTCCAGGGGTTCCCTTCTTAAGAAAGCAGTTGGAGAGTCTTGCTCTGCAGCAACTTGGAAATGTTATTCTTGCTAATAATTTCTTCATAAATGTTGTTTCTGAAGCCTTCTAATCGAGTGTTCAGCCCAGACCAGGAGCTAAAAGCATCAATTTTTGTATTTGTGTGATAGTTCTGTTGCGAGCTGGTGTTTTTCCTGTAGCCTTGGTAGAATTCCAGGAGGATTTGTGCACTGTGTTTGGGGGGACTGCTTGATTCTTCCCTTCACTGATCTGCTTTTTTTATCACTACTTGTCCCACTCCAGCAATGTTATATTTGCTCTTTCAGCAGAACACTAACTTCTCGTATGAAAATTCTGTATTTTACTCTCCACTGAGGTAAGGAATGGATTTCCTCTTGCTGTATAGCCAGGATCTGCTCAAATATTCTCTCTCTGCCACTTGGAGGAATCTAATACATGAAACAGTCAAATCTAATAGATGAAATAGTTCATTAGCAAAGTACCAGAGTTGCTACTGTTTCCTGTTGGCAGAAGAGGCACTAGAAGAAATATTAAAAATGTTCTTCACCCTTTGCTTTTGATGCATCCACAGAAACAAGTTTATATTCAGCTTTTTGTGCTGGGAAAACTGGCATTTTTATTCAAAACAGGAAAGTACTTTTTGCATTCAGTGGATGCAGAATTGGGTGAGATAAAGTGTGTAACATGAACTAGCAGGAATCAATTCTGTGGGTGAAGAGGAATCAATGACCCTAAACATAACTAAAAATAAGTGTAGTGCTCTTTGAAGTGTTTGCACTGTCACTCTGGAGTAGCTATGAATACAGTGCAGGTTGGATACTGTCAGCTCACCCACCCCATGATCCAGAGAGAAATTGTATTTCATACACATGCAAGGATTCCTGTGGCTTTAGCTAAAGACTTTGTAGCTAAGTTGGCAAAAATTATGTGGGAAAATATGATATTCCATAGCTGATTAGCTCTGGAGCACATGGTAGTAGAGTCAAGACGTGGGATCCTTTGGAAACAAATGAGCAAATTTTATTGAAAATTATTGATTTTCATGGTCAGAGGTTAACGAGGTTTGTCTTTCATTTAGCTCCCCAGCTCTTGGGAGAATAATGAAATTGCCTGAAGATACAGACCATTCAATTAAAATCAACAGATGAGTCAAGCATATTAGAGTTGATTTCTGGTACTCTATCAATTTCTTGGGCATTTTACTATCTTGGGCTTTTGAAGAAGTGTGTGAAGGGACATTTTTTGAAATGCATGGCATCTCTCAGTTTGTTTTCGATGAGTCTCCGATGCCTGAGTGATAGAAACGCGCCCTAAGAGAAAATTATGTGCATTAGACTGGCAGAGCAGGATTGATTAGATAAGAGTGCTGGGGAGAGGGGATGCATATAGAAGAGGATAGGGCAGGGAAAAAATATCAGAAGATGGCAGGATTATTTTTCTTTTCTGTACTTAAAAACTTCATTATCAGTTTCTCTAGTGCACTAGAGCTAAAACATGCCTTTCATCCCTTCCTGTTTAATTTCTGGTATTGTATGAATACACACAAAAAAATAGGGGTGCCTGAGGGCTGCAACACTGATGCCTTCTTCTCTCTGCATGTAATTCCAGTAGCAGGATGCCTTTTTTCCCCACAAATTTGGAGGAATTTAATACTTATGAGATCCCTGCAACTCTGACAAACCTGGGTAAAGCATCATAGGCTCCTTGTGAGAGAAGATAGTGCAGTTTTCACCTTCTCAGTGCTGGCTAATGTCATTTCTGTGTGGAGAGGGAACTATTCAGCCTTTCAGCTGGCTCTGTACTCCTTTGGGTTTCCAAATTCTGGGGGGATCCCTGTCTGCCTCTCTGTGGCAGCTGCATTTTGTGGCCTTCTCTTTCAGCAGGACCAAGTTCCAGAGATGCTGGTGGGATTCCAGGGGGAGCCTGGGGGCTCACCATGACAGTGTTCTAGCTGCTTCTGCTCAGGGAAGCTGCTTTTTTTACCCAAAAATAACTTCCATCCAGCTTCCCACACTGTCCTTACCCTGGCAAAAAATTGAGAGTCCACTGAAAACTGCAGAGCTGTCACCTCCATGAAGAAGAGGAAGCTGAAAGTAAAGCCTGCTTTTTCCTCCTTTCATTTCTCTTCCTATGTAGCTTCCAGGCCACTTCAGGATAAAAGGAGAAGTAAAGACAAAACCAAATGCTTATTGACCTAATTTTACCCTGTCAATATTGCTCATTGCCCAGGGAAGGGGAGTATGTGGTTGAAATGCCCTTTTTTTCTATTCCAGCTGGATTGGACACACGAGTCCAGCCAACCCAAGCAGTAACATGTACTCAATGAGTTTCAGGGCTGCAGGCTTTCCTAGGTGCTCTTTTCAGAACAAGAAGAAATGCACTGGGGCTCTGAGATTGCAGTGGTCTGTGCACAAGAGTGTCCTGGCCACACAGATCACAGAGGCTGAAGTTGTCCTGAGGGTTGCAGGAAGACAAATGCATTGGTGAACTATGGCAGCAAATCTGCTGTTTGATCTTTGTCTAAAAGAAATAGGTGTGGGTATCTATGTAAAATATCACTTTCTTCTGCGTTTCTCTTATTTAATTTCCCTGTTTGGAAAGTGCAGAAAGTAATTTTCTACCTCAACTGTGACTCACTCCATTCTGCCAAAGCACGGTGGCACATAATTGTTCTCCTCTTGTGTATGAACTGAGGTCTCCCAGAAAGAATTGATTTGTTAAGTAGTTGAGAAAAAAAGGAACCGGGGGAAATATAACCTTAGTAGGTGAAATGAGTTGCTCTGTGGTGGTTATTCACAGATGCAGGGCAGAGTAACTGGTGCTTAAAAGTGGGTCCCAGTAAAAATCTCAGCACTTGCTCAATGCCCCAGTGGCATTCTGGCTGGCTGAAATGCAGAAAAAGCTCCTGAGTGAATTTATAAAGGCAAATATTTGGACAAAGAAATTTAATGAGAGCCTGTGGGGCTTAGTAAATGAGGTTTGTGGTGGTTTGAAGGGATCGTTGAACATGCTGGTCCCTAAGGAACTCTGCCTCTTTCCCTCTTTTTAGTTCTTGTGCATCTTCCTTGCATAATGGGGCCAAACCACTCTGCAAGTTTGGTTTAACAAATCCCAGAGCTCTGCTCTTCCAAGGGGAAAAGGTGAGTGGGAGGGCTCAGTCTCACCATGGTTGTGCCTGAGGTGGGACCTCCACCCTGTTGCATCCTGTGAGCAAACCACAGCAGAGTAAATGGACAGGAGGTGACTTTGTCCCATAATTGTTGCAGGTGATGAACTGGAAACACTGAAGTGTGGAGGTCTGGGCACTGAGCTGCAGTGGGAGCATTATTCAGCCCAGCAAGGTGGTTCTGAGGGCCAGCACAGACCACTGATGTTTCTGCAGCGTTTTTGACCTTTTGCACAAAGGAGTAGAGAAGGTGCCAAATGACTGCAGCCTGGTTTTTGTCCTCTCTGTGGGCAGAGGCAGCAAAGAGGATTTTTTCCTCTGAAACCAAGCTGATTTCTTCACAAAAGGCTGTAGGAAAGCCTAAAAAATGGCACAAGATCTTTAGAACTTCAAATTCCACCTCTGTGGGATACCAGGAGCTGTCTGATAACCAGTAAGGAAATTTTTAGCCCAAGTCAGACTGGCTAATATTTTGCTTTTTTGTTTTCATGCTGGTGACCTATGCTACATGGGCCAAATTTCTATTTGATGTAAGGTACTCCATCATAGAGCTTATAGACACGAAGGAAATCTTTGGACTGTGGGACAAACCAGGGTCATGTCAGGGACATGCAGGCCCACAGGACCACCAGGATGGTGGCTCTTCTTGGTGCTCTGGACTACCTATTAATAACAGATTGCTGAGTGATGCTGCTGCCCTGCAAAACGGAGGATTTCTCTTAGAACCTGCATCTGTTGCAAAATACTTTTTGACAGAGGTATCTCTTTGAGTACACTTGGTTCCTGGCAAATGCTTCCTATTTTGGAGTAGGTGATTTTTCACACCAAGTGAAATATTCACCATTTTTCAGTTTGAAACCTTTCCAGGACAGGACATGTCCTTTATTTTTCAAAGGGACCCAGAATGACCTGGAAGTGCAGGCAGTAAATAGTGACAGCATGGGTGATGCCATATGTGTGAAGTGAATGTGAGACCAGGCACAAACACCTCCAGAAGCTGTTGGGCAGAGGGTGGACATGGTTCAGTCCCAGTCTTACTGCTGGGAAGGTTCTGCTCTTCACACCCTGTCCCTTGATATTGTTCATTAAACTGTCATGTTTCTGTGAGAGTTCAGAAAGATTTGATATAATTTGCCAAGGAAATTTTTATTTTGAGGGTTTTCCCTTTTTTTGTTCAACTTCAGTGGTGCTGGTGTGGTCCAAAAGGTGGATTTCCATACATATTCTGTTCAGGCACCCCCTGACTAATCATGACCTACAAGGAAACTAAATTTAATTAGTCTTTCAGAAGCACCAAGAGCTGAAGTTGTTATTGCTACCTGGTTTTGTTTCTAGGGTGTCCACAGCAGCAGAACATTGTAAAAATCAGCATTCATGCTTTAGCCTTCAACAGTTGCTCTGTGTGAATATCATGAGTGCTATTTCATCATCATGAAGATTAACCAAACGAAATAGAAAGGTCAAACAGTAAAAAACAATTAGATGAGCATTCCCATCTACTGAAAAAATCAATCAAGAATGAAATTTGGTTTTCCAGTTCCAGTGACCTCAAATATATTTGAATGTGTATCTCAGAGGAGCTGAAAAGACAAACTGCTCCTGTCCCTCCCCTCCAACAAAAGACATTTAGGGAGCAATGGAGAAGGGATTGGTTTATTTCAGAAGCTCCAAGCACCAACAGCTTCTACTCAGCTCAGAAATGGCTTCTTGGGTGGCTTTCAACTACAGGTTTGTGCTTTCCGTGGTTTGCTGACACATTTGAGGTTTCACTGTGACCTTTGTTATTGCTGGGAAGGGAGGGTCCATGTGGCCACAGGTTTTCTCTGCAGCACTGAAGAGAATAACCAGAACATATCTTTAGGAAAGGAAAATAGGCAGCAGGGCACGTGTAAAGTAATCTTCTTCCCCCCATCTGCTTCTACCTGGGGCCCAAGCTTGGTGCTTTTGGATCACTGAATTTATTGGTCCTGCTAGACCTGTCCCACATAAAGGCACACTCACCCTTTTGGAAACTTTTTGTCTTCTTTTGCCTCACCCAGGTGCACTGATGATGCCCTGCATTTGTTTCTTTCAACTTTCCTAGCAATCCCTCATGGTTTTCTAGTCATTGTGCTTATTGTTGAGGGTTGGTCTGAGTTTCTCTGGGAGCTAACCAAAGGCTGCAGCATCCATACCCTGCATGGCAGCAGCCAATGCAGAGCCTATTGATTGGCATGAATAGATGCTTTTCCCAGCATTCAACCCTTTCATCAGCAAAACTGGATTTCCTCTTCCATTTTATCATCCACATCCTGAGTACTGCAAGTTCCTTATGCAACAGTTCATGGTCTGCTTTAGATTTGATTATTCTGAATGATTTTGTATCACCTGCAGAACTTTGTCTTTTCACTATTCATCTCTTTTTCCGGATCATTTATGAATAGAAGTGTACATTTTCTAGTCCTTAATGATCTACCTTCAGAAACATCGATTTCTGCCTCTGAAATTTGCCTTTTCAAAAGAATTACAGAATTCAATAAGAATTGAGAACTTTCACAGAATCCTTTTGGGGCTGTTTCATGAAATACACACATTCAGTAGCAAAAAACATCAAATACCACCACTTCTGAGCAACTGCCCTATAATTTTTTTGATAGAGAAGAGCTGTATGTGTGGAAGAGGCTGATATTGAATGTGTTTAGTGGTGAATAAAAGTGACTACATAAAAGTGAAAAGATTTTTACTTCTTTTTTTAACTTCCCAACCCCTGTTGGTGGGAAAACAGCCGGAAATTTAGGACCACAAAACTTTCCACCTGGATGTTTGGTGTTTTATATTAGAGGGATTTTTATTTACATTCAGTTTACAGACTTAAGCTTTCTTATCAAAGCAGTGAACCTCTGTCCCTAAGCTGTCTGGTTTTACTGAGCTGTCCAGCTTTGCTAGAACATGTTGTCTAAATGCATAGTTTTTAAATAAAAGGTACAAAACTTGTAGCCAAAATAGTTATTTCCTCAGGGATAAAATTGTTTGGAGCTTATTTTCCTGCTCCCAGGAATATGTGGTCATTCACCTTTCTGGCTGTGTGCTAAGACTGAGATGTCTCCTCTACATGTCCAGGGTCATGAGATTACAGAATCTGAGTCTTAAAGCCACCAAATCCAGGCTTAAGGCCCTAAAAACTTCATTACTTACATGTTTCCTGTTAGATGTTATCACCCTGAATTACAATTTACCTTCATTGTGGATGACAGAAGAGGAAAACAGGACTGAAGTGTCTTTGTGGAACTATCGTGAAAATCAGCTTGGATTTATCCAGATATCTACAAAATAACAACTGGTCTTTTCTTGTGTTTCCTTCATTAACTTCTGTTTCTGTACTCTTGTTCCAACCAGATTTTCAGTTTTGTCACTGTGCATGTTCTTCTTTGTGCCTGAGAATCGCAATTTTTTTTTAACTTTTGGCACATACCCTCATCGACAAACTCTAGGTCAGCTTCTCACTTTGTCACTCCTGTAAAGAAAATGTGAGTTCTGGTGTCACTGAGCCAGTGGTGGGGTGACAATCACAGTTAATACTATGCCAATTTCAAGAGTGTCAAGGTCACTTGTCTGGATCACAGCACAATAAACTTACTTTGACCAGATTAAACCCTATTCAATCCCTATTACAGAGCAATTCCCTACAGATGCAGCCTGTTCTGACATGGCACCCAAGACTTGAATTTATTTTTATAATTTACAGTATTAGTTCAAAAGACTGAAAAATATAAAAGTGATATGTCAGCATTCCCTAGCTACTTAATAATCCACTACAGTGGTTTCAAATAGCTTATCTGAGGCTTCATTTCACTGTTTCTCAAACAGATGAGCAGCATTAGCTATTATACAACTGTTACTGCCTAAAGAATCCAAGTAGAGCAGTAACCAGACACAAGCAATAACTTCTCCCCCCATGTAGCTGATTATTTTAGTGTGTCTCAGGTATTCAAAAAATACCAGGTTTTTAGAGTAGCAGGCAGTTGCAAGATGACTCTGAAACATGAATGCTTTCATAACAAGCATAATACAAAAGAATATAAGGGGTAATGGCCAGGGGATCGCTGCCTCTCTGAGGGCAGTCGCAGTTCCTGTGCTGAGAAAGTCAGGCTGGAATTTCACCCTGCAAGTTTTGCACAGGAGCTGTTCTTGCCATTAACACCTTGGCTCCATCAGCTGAGAGTGAATCCATTCTGCATTAGCTCTTTGCAAAGCTCAGAGCAATTTTCTGGGGCGTCATAGTCCAGGAGAAGCCAACTCCAGCCTGAATCGGATTACCATGTGAGCCCATCCACCAGAACAATAATTACACCATGGTGATTCTGCCTTGCCTCTAATCCTGTTTCTCATTCTGTAACTCAGCTATTTTTTTTTTATTTGCAGTTATTTCTGATTTAATTCACTATGCTTATTGCATCCTGCTGCCCTGTCCTGAGTGCAGGCAGTCTTATTGTTTCCTATCAGAGACCCAGCAATGGGAGACAGGACAGTAAGATTTTTCTATCTAAAAACTCACAAAATGCCTCCTGTGCTGCTTTGCTGGTTCAGATTCAGAGCTGTCTGCTATCACAGCTCTGGTGCATGGCTGAAGAAGTCCAAGCACTCCCCAAAAGAAGTGTCAGGGATGGTGACACTGCCACTGGACTTTGATAATGCCCACTGGAAAAGGGCTTAGCTGCAGCAAATGACATCGGTACACGTGTGCCAGTCTGAGGTGACACATCCCTGGCTTTAGGACAAGGATATCAGCGCCATCTAGTCAGCTGGGGACTTGGGTGCAAAATCCTTTTAAACAAAGGTGACACTTCTGGCACCAGCTGTGACAGCTGACCTTTCCTCAGATCATTGCACTCCTAATGGATCTCATAACGTGAGCAGCGCTGACACATGACAGAATTCCTCAGGCGTTCAGACGCTCCGCACAAGTCCATTAGATGTTACAGTTTACTGTCAGCTACAGTCACATCCTGCAGCTGCTGGAGGAGCAGGGCATTGCTGCAGGTGATGGCAAGAATATGTCACCAAACTAGTGCTGTGCACGGTCCGGGCGGCTGGCACTGTCAAGTGCTCTCAGGCGGAGAAATCTGCCTTTCAGGATTGAGAGGGACAAGCTTGCGAGAGCAGCTGAGGTGGAGACAGAGTTATTCTTTGCTTTGTGTCTCAGAGTTGCAGTTAACTTTTCTGGTGATGCTGTTACACTTTTTGGAGAGCCCAGATAGACACTGATGTGGAAGGTGACAGAACAGGGCTCTGTAGATCAGAGAGCCTGCGGGGCAGGAATGTGGCTGAGGGAATGTCAGTCCACAGGGTGTGTGCTCAGGACCCTGGCCTGGGGCACGACACTGCCTTGTGCTCCATCCAGAGCCCATATCTAGCATTATTTGCATGGGTAAAACTTAAATATATACTACTTTGCTTTCATCTTAACCTCATAGCAAAAACCATTCTGTGATTACGTGGCTCCTGAATATTAAATCCTCCCGGCTTGCAAAGGGATCGCCTGGATTTATTTCTGGTTTACTGGTGCTGGGTTGGACTTGATGATTTTAAAGGACTTTCCCAACCTACACAATTCTATGACTTTAGCTTCTCAGTGGAGCTAACAAAGAAGGCTTCTCCTCTTGCCTTTGGAGGTCCTCCTTCAGCACATGCTGCTCATCTCCTGTCCAGCAGCAGACACTGATTAGGTTGTAGTCATGGGGAGTATTTTTCAGCATTGCTTGAAATCTTTTCCAAGATACATAGTAGGTCATGCCAATCAACATAATTAATCCACTTGTTTTGGATTACATTGTGGTTGGTTTAGGAGCAGGAGAGGGATGGGGTGTTTTATCCAGCACTTCAAGAAGCTTTCTACATGCTGGTCACCTTTGTAAGCATTGCTGTTGTCAGGGCTGGGGGTTATCGTTGAAGTAAATCTCTTTGATATTCACTTATTGCCTACTTCAGTGAAACTTGAACTTTATAGATCCAGAGATCCCCAGGACAACATTTAACCAATTTAGTTAATCAATTTGCTTTTATGAAATTAATCTTGCTGGATTAAGTGGGAAGCCTTGTGGGCTGTACAAATTAAGGGGTGCTGCTTGTACTATGGCTCTCCTCAGAATGCAGTCAAAGCTCAGGGGATATTTTAAGAATCTTATTTTTAAGCCTTAAATACTATTTGTGGCACGAGTAAGAGAATATTCTTTCATTACCTGTCAGCTTCCTGCATCACAGGAGCAGCACCGATGAGAGATGAGCCCAGTTAGAACTGGAAAGGGGCTGAAATTTGAACTATCCTTCACAAGTGCACTCTTTAAAGTTGTAGACAATGCATATAATGCATACATTTTCCCTGGGTACTACTTGGGGATAAAATATGTGTAATTTTACTCTTGTGCTTACGGAATTCTGTTTCTGCAGCAAACATCAATGAGAGCAAAGTCCTCCTGCCTTCCCCTGCTGCCAGCCATGCATTTTGTCCCCCTTTCCCTATAGCTTTAATATGAATGCCATCTCACAGTGAGTTTTATCTGTCTGATATAACTAAAAACAGTGAAATAAATAAAAAATAAATTCACCTTTCAGTCAGTGTGCAGCTAACCCTGGAGAAGCAAAGGGTGTGAGCTGCTTGTTACTGAGAGAGACAGGGCAGCCCCTTCTGGTCATCACACAGATTGTAGATGATCAGCTGTGGAGATTCACCTGAACTTCCAGGAGTTATCTGGGCATTCTTGGAAAAATATGGGCCCCTTTCTTTGAAGTTTAGGGGCTTCTCTTGGAGTTTTTAAAACTGAAAATATGACAATGTCTGCAGTATAATATACTTCTCCCATAATAAATATGAGTAACTCCTTCCACTATAAATGCATAAAAAGGCTTGTGTAGGCAAAATAAGCCTTCTTGTGCTCCAGTAAGGCAAGCGAGATAGAAACCTTACAAAATCTCTCCTAAAGTTTATTTTTTGATTCTTCTGCATTGGTGCAATTCCTGTCGTGGCCAAGTGCCTTTTGCATTTGGTGGGGTGGGTGTGAATGTGCTGCACCTCTGGAGTGAACATTGTAAATTTCTAAATTTATATGATTTCTAAACAGTTTGAAAGCCATGAAGGAGTTCTGGTAAATCTAGATCAGGTGCTAAGAAATGATGGTGCCACCTGTCTACTCTTCAAGTCGACAGGCATTAGGGCATTTCTCTAAATGAAATATGTTCACTTCATATCAAGTTCCAATACATCACGTTGTAAAACAACATGACAGCGTGTCAGGATGTGACAAACAACTGGTGTGCTGCATTAAGAAATTTAAATGAAAATTAGTTTAGACCATTTTTCTTCCCATCAACTGGAAGAACAAGGGCTTGATCTGACGTTTGTGGATCAGTTAAGTAACAGAGAGGAGCGGTATGTTTTTATGTCTTTGCAGTTCCTTGCTGGTGGTCTGTGTGGGTGGGCATCTTTGGACGTGTTTAATTAACTGATGGGGTTCTTTGAGCACAGAGGATGTAGTCTTGGGGAAAGGAAAATGGTCAGTTATCACTAACCTCACATTTCAAAGAAAATATTTTGATATACACACATTATTCTGTAGTCACCCTGAGAGTTCTGTCTTGTTGAAGAGATGAGAGCTTCTAACTTTCAACTTCTCTTGCTTGGTCTGCTGGGTTAAATTTTATTCTTGATTATGTTGGGAATAAACAGATTTCATCCTTAAAAAATATTTCCCTTTATTATGTTAAACAAAGAGCAGAATATGATCTGTAAAACCAGGTATTCTAGAAATTATAGCCAGCCAATCTTATTACAGAAGACTGGGACAACTCTTATTAATATTATTCTACAGTGAAAAATGGCCAGTTCTTAAACCTTGTGTTTTAGTTAGGAAGCCAGAATCTTAGTTAAGATTCAGAACTCATTCTTACTTCTGAGTCCATGACTGCTTAGTTTAATTAATGAAGTCTTATGAAAAGCTCCAGGAAAGGCTTTAAAAAAGTCAAAGTTTTTGGTGAAGATGGTTTTCAAGACTTCGCTGACCCTTTGGAAGAATTTCAGGGTTGATTTTTCTTTATAGACTTTGTGCTGCTGATATCAATTATGTGATTCTCATCTAGATACTTTATAATTCCATTTTTAATTGACTTTGAATTAAGCATCCATTTTTTCATTCAAAATCACTCTCTTATCAAAAACTCCTTAGCCAGTCTAGATGGCACTTAATTTACCATTTCAGCAGTTTCTTGCAAGAGCGATATTATGTAAAATGATTTCAAATGTTAATATTTTGCAAGCTTAGGGGGAAAGAAACTTTTAAAAGTAATTCTTTGAGAAACAGCTCATGCAACTTGTTTCAAAAGTTACTGAAATAAGACAGACAAACAACTTGTTTGCACAAACCTTGTTGCTGTAGGAAAACCAGCTGAAGGCAGAAGGTCTCAAACCATCTGGACACCTGATAAACCTCTGATTTGGTGTGGAAGTGTGGGAGCTGGAGAGTATTTTTACATCAAACATTTCAGAAGAATCCAAAGCAGCACAAGTCCTTTTTTAATACACAGAATTGGGATATTTAACATTTAATGTGCTCTATTCAAAATTAAAAACGTATTTATTTATTTATAATTTCTTGGACTTTCAAGGTAGATATAACTTTAGCCAATGTTTTCATCTCCCTCAAAGAGAAGAAAGCAGATAGGTATTACAGACCATGCCCTCTTCCTTATCATTAATTTAAATGGGATCAAGATCTGACAGAGATCCTGAACTTTCTCCTGGTGGAGTAGGTGACTTGGCTGATAAGGTCAATCCTGGGGAAATCCTTGCAGGAAAAATACTCCCAGGAGGAGCTTTGCCTAAATCTTGCAACAGCAGTTGGGAACTTCATCAGAGCTGGTGAAGGGGTTTGGAACAGCATGTCCTCCCCTCAGGGATATGAAAATCTGTGTTCTAAACAAGATTTCTCCAGGAAATCTTGGAGAATTGAGATGACAGCACTTGCAGTGTTTTTTTACCTCACTTTTTGAGGCTAAAAATTTTTCTCTGCACCTCTAAGTGCAAATTTAGACTTGTTTGTTGAACTAATGATTGCAAATTTTTAGCGTGTTGCTCTGCAGGTAGGGAGCTGTAAGAGTAATTGAAGGACTGAATTTAGTGTTTAGTCCTTTGGAAAATGCATTCTTTTTGTGCACTCAGAAATGCCCATTTTCTACCCCTAATGTATTAGCCATGAAATAAATGCTTGTTCAGGTAATATATTGCATTTATATTTTCTGGAGGTTGTAAAACCAGGTTGGGCTCTCCTCATTGGTATATAGGAGACAACATGTCCCTGGAATGGGGCATCCTAAAGAAGGACCAGGGAGTCCAGGGAATGGTGCTTCTCTCTTGAAGACCCTGTGGAAGTTTCTCTTCCAGACCTTCAGGAGCACTTTGGAAATTAGGGGAGCAGTGGCAAGGGAGTGGAGCTGTCACTGCTTGCCCCAGTGGCACAATCCAAGGCTCAGGACATGAGGCACTCAGGGCTGTGCCTGAAGGATTCATTGGACTGATTCCACCTCTCCCAGCAGGAGTCAAGGTTTCAATGGATCCATTGGACTGATCCCACCTCTCCCAGCAGGGCAGTCAAGGTTTCAATGGATCCATTGGACTGATCCCACCTCTCCCAGCAGGACAGTCAAGGTTTCAATGGATCCATTGGACTGATCCCACCTCTCCCAGCAGGACAGTCAAGGTTTCAATGGATCCATTGGACTGATCCCACCTCTCCCAGCAGGACAGTCAAGGTTTCAATGGATCCATTGGACTGATCCCACCTCTCCCAGCAGGACAGTCAAGGTTTCAAACACATGTGCCTCTCTCTGGGTTCTGTCCTGGGCGCTGTCCCAGTGTCTGAACCAAGAACTCATCTCTGCAAGGAGGGAATTCCCCATGATCTAGGGGCAGGGAGGTTGCACCCTCTGTTCTGAGATGTTTTTGGGAAGAAAACTCAGGAAAAAAACACCCTTGCAAACATTTCAGTGATATTTGGAATAGATGGAGCGATTTGGTTGCAGCTTTGCAAAGGTTCTCCCTTTTTCACTTTGTCATTATGAGAGCTATCATGCAGAGTCGTTCAGTCCCTGTTGAAGACAGTCCCTAAATGTCAAACCTGAAAAGATACAGCCCTTTAATTAGCAGAGCCATTTTATTCCATGGATGCTCCTTAAGAGCTTCCCTAAACCCTATAATTTCTGCTCTGATAGATTGAAAATTTTTTTATGTTCACTTCTAAATGTCTTTGTTTCTTCTGTAATGGATTAAATGAAGTTTTAACAAGGCTTATGGTGAGATTCCTCATCATTAAAATAACAAATGGTTGAAAAGCTGCCTTCTGTCTTGCAGAAATCTAACAGCATTACTGGACCATAATCCAGCTGGTAACTGATTGCTGAACAACTGCAACCCCTTTCATACTTTGAGATGCTATCAGTATATAAAATATGTTTTCATGAAGTTTATTGAGCAGCTTATTAGTGGAGGTTAAGGCAATGGAGCTTCACAGATTCCACTTAGCATTCAAAAATATTTTATCTGAGCGTTTCAGATTTTTCAGATTTAATTGAGTTTCTTTAATCTATTCTGGACACATCAAGGTAATGGTTCCTGAAAGATGTGCAGTGGTTTTTGTTTTTTTTTTCTAGCTCAGTGTTTTTCTGGTTCTAATCAGATTTGAGAGGTTAAAAATATTTGTAGCCTCCAAAGAGGGATCATTTTGTTTTGTTCATATTCTTAAGGCCCTTCATCAGAAGGATTCCCTCTTATGTCCCTGGAGCCGTTGCAAAACACTAAAACTGCCAGCATTGTCCCAGTGATTCTGTCCCCATTTGCAACTTTCCTTAAAATCCTCCCTGGTGAATGTGCTCCATGCTAGCTGGCTTGCTCAGAGACACATCCATCCCAGCTGGAGGCCCCGTTCTCCATTGCACTGCAGATCTTTGATGCTGTTCCTGTAGAGCAGAGCTGACACATTTCTAGGATTTCCTGGGGCCAAGGGGAAGCACTGGGTGATGCAGGGCTGCACGTTTCTCCTTCCCACATGTACAAGAAACAAAGGACACGGCTGGAGGAAAAGCACACACACATCCTCCAGCAATTCCTCTCTGCTCTTAGAGCTTCTTGAGCTTGTGGGCACCCAAGCTCAAGGAAGTCTAAAGTTGTCCTGAGGCTATTCTTGCTCAAATCAAAGATTTGAATAAGGAAAAGTGCTTCAGCCCACTGCAACTAATTGAGGGAGAAGGCTGGAGCAGTGCTGGGACACACGACCTCTCTTGTCTCTCTCTCTCTCTGACAGCCAGATCCCTTCCATCAGGAGCTGGCTGGAAGCAATCACTGGAAGCTCCTGCTCTGTCCATCTGTCTGTCTGGATCCCTTGATTGTGAGAGCCTCAGCCTGTGGATGCCTTTTTAAATCCACCCTGTTCTGTACAAATCAAAGCTCTTTTCCTTACTAACACCACAATCTCATCCCAATTCCTTTCTGGACAGTGCCAGCCTGTTCTCTAGTTAAATCTAATGATCATGCCTTTTGTAGTGTGCTAGCAACAGCATAAAGCATTTCTTGACACTTCTTATGCCTCCTGGACACTGAGTGCTTGACAGTGAGTTTTATGGATTGTTGGCAATGAGCTCTATGAGTGCTCAGCTCGCAGCTGAAGAATGGCACCACACAATTTCCTCCCAGAATTGCAATTTTCCTTTGTTTTCTTTAACACTGATAAGCGATTTGGGTCTTGCTTACATGCTTTGCACACCAAAATAGAACCAATGAAGGGGAATTTTGTTACTGCTTTTCATGCTGCCAGGTATCAGACCTCAGCATTCAGCTTGCTGGGTACAGCACATTCTCACCTATGTAGGAATTTCTAAGATCTGTGCACATTTTTGTCTCATTTATTTGTGCCACCTGGATGCACAAAGGAGTTCTGATGTCAGAAATCAGTCTGAGGAATTTGGAAATCTAGCAAAACTAAACACAATTTACAGTCTTTCTTGTACATGAAGAAACTGTAACAGTTCCATTAAAATTCTATAACCAATACCCTTGAATTTTGAAACTTGTTCTTCATTCCTTAGATAAGCCTCTACAGATGATTAAAAATATTTTCATTGTGTTCTGGCTAGCAGATACAGAAACATAAATGTTGAAGAATTTTTACTACCCAGGATTTGCATTTGAAGTAATTTCATTAATTTCGTATTAAAGACTATAAATGTCCTATTAAATTTTAATTGAAAGATTGCACAAAAACATGTAACTATTAAGACCCCAGACTTCTCTTTCTGATGTGGCAATTTCACAAAGGTTAAAAAACTTGAGTTTTTGGTTTTCTCTAGAAGTGTTTTGAGAGAGCTCCACGTAAACGAGCTTCAAGGTCACTGTGGTGCTGTTTATGAATGCCTTTAAAAACATGACTGGCAAGAGATCTCTCAAAATTAAAAGTCTCTGCACAGATAAAATATGACAGCCCTGTCTACTGTGATTACTTCAGTTCTGCAGAGCTGTCAGTCATTCCCAGTCATTTCCTTTGACTTTTGGAGTCATGCTCTCCACGCTTCCTCTCCGCTGCCTGCCCACCCCAGGGCAATCCTGGGACGAGACAAGAAAGGTCTCGTTCAGCTCCTTGGTCATACCTCTCCTCCCTGTAATTTCTCTCTCTGCCTTGCTATCTCCCCCAGATAACAAATTTGATTTTTACCTGTCTTCACCCAGTGTGTGTCTTGAAATGCAAAGACGCTTGGCCAAAAGGTATAAAGTACTAAGAGAAGGAGGATTTTAATCTCTGCCCTTTGGCTCTATAAGGGATATATAAAGTGTACCAGGCTGCAAGAGGAAATCCCTTCTAGGTTTGTTTATTTATTTGTTTATTTGTTTGTTTATTCTAAGGCAGGGCTGCACTTTGTAGCCCCCTCCTCTGCCATATCCCCATGATGGTCTTCAAACATCAGGGCGAAGACATTGGTTTTATTTCCTTTTAAGAAGTCAGTGTCTTTTGTTCCAGACCTGGGTGCCATCTGGCTGCTGCTGTACTTGAGTCTCTGAGCAGCAGGAGATGTTTCTGTGGGTCCAGGGAAGTATTTTTATGTCATTCCTAAACCAGTTCTAAACTGCTGATGATATCTGTGTGTTAAAAATTAGGTTGCAGAGCTTTAAAAATCAGGAATTCAAGTAAATATCTGTTTATTGCCTTATTTCTAGAGGGGGAAGTGGAGAGAGGTCAAGGGAGGAGGAAGAGGCAGCTGGAGGCAAAGATTTGTATTTAGGTTTAATTGGTGAGGTAAGCAGTGGAGATACCCAGGGGCCTGAAATGTATCCAGTCCTGAGCAAGTGCAATTAAGACTTTGGCAGAAATGCTGATTGACCCAGTTTTGGAGTAAGGGCACGGGGGAGTGAAGGGACAACCTCGCCAGCATCTCCCCTGTGCTACTGCCAATCTCTTGTGAGCAAAGAAAGCCAGACCTGGCTCAAGTGTGGCAGCTGCCCTGTGCCCAGCAGCTGGCCTGGGGCAGGAGGAGGGGAAAAGCAGGCTGGCCTGGGAAATTTGTGGGTTACATTTAGAAAATGGTGGTGAAAATTACACCTGCAGGAGAAGGACCTGTTAGAGCACAGGATGAGTCCTTCCCTCTTACCTCAGTGTGCACAGCTGATACCCCTGTTCACAGCTTGGTGACAGCTTCTTCAAATCCCCCAAGTTTCTCAGAAGAAGCCTCTCAGTGAGCCAGATATTATCAGAAATGGAGGAATTTGCATCTTCTGAGCTGCTGAGCTCTGCTATGATTCCCTGTGCCTGTCACCTCCTCAGCATGGCTGAATTAAGCAAAACTACTTTTTGAGAACTTACTTACTTGATCACTGCTGGGTTTGGGGACTACTGATGCTGTTGCAGCTTGCTGGGAGTTCATCCCATTCCTCCCTCCAGTGCCAATCTCCTTTTAGTGAGGGGTGTGACAGTGACTGGCTTGGGTGAGGATTGATCAGCTGAGCTCAGCAGCAGGAGGTTAACACCCAGGAATTTTGGCAGATCCCAGAGCACAATCTGGGTGGTACAATCATCACAAAAATGGTAGTACAATCATCTCTACTGAGGAGTCACATCTAATTGTACAATTTCACAATGAGGAAAACTGGTAGGAAGCAGAAGCAGACTGTGTGCTGAGAGGTACATGTTGGTCCTGCCCTCTACATCAAGGCTTCTTGGTTTCCACATGTGACATTCTGTCACTCCACAGATCCAGAGAGACTGTAAAGAGAAAAGGATGTGAATCTCATCTCAGCTACGTGCCTGCCTCTCTCAGACACTTTGCCAGAACTACTTGTCTCTTCCTGAGAAAGACATCAGGAGAGGGATGTGTTTCAGGTGCCTGTCACTCAGAACAGTGGTAACAAGCTGTGCATCCCTGTTATCAATCATGAAAAATGCTTTAAATTAGCCAGATACCCCTAGATCTCTACCATGTTCTGTTCTCTATCAAAAAAATTGATAAAGGCATCGCTCTTCCTCTGTTGCTTCCTATTGCACTAAATTCACCTTGTGTTTAACCTCATTGTTGGAAGTCTGTGAAGGATTATTGCAGTAATGAGGATAATTCATAAAGGGGCTTTGTGTTCTTCAGAGCTATTAGTGCCTGAACTACAGTGAGGGCTGTCCCAGAGAGTGTGGAACACACTTCTCCATGAACTTGGGAGTGTGCAGGTCTGGGGCTTGGTGCATGGAAATTCCTAACAGCATTAGTGACTCGTGAACACCACTTCAAGCCTGCTTCTGGATGCTGCTGCTGTAATTGAGCATGCTCATTATTTATAGGCTCCGAAATTAAGCATTCATTTATGCTGTGTTTGGAATAAATGGAATTAACAACATGCCTTTTGGTGAAAGAGCCGCAGATGCAAACAGAAGCGTTCACAGCTTTCAAGTCGTGTGTTTGTTTACGTCAGTGAATGTGGACTGTTAGAACAACTTCCACCGCTGATTATTTTCAATTAAAGCTTGAGGAATTTTGAGAGGAAACTGTCACAATACTGTGATCAGGGATATTATAGCCTCTGGATGCAAATTAGCCACCAAACTTTCAAACAACAGATTTACAGGATCTGCTTCAAATTAATTGCCAACTGGCCGGGAGCACCTCCAGCTCTCAGTCTGCCTCCACGGCGGATGGAGGAGCTGCTGTGAGGGTGTCCAGGCTGCAGGTGGTGGTTTGCCTGGGAGGAGAAAGGGATGGGGACAAGTTTCTGAAGTGTCCTTCAAGAACCTTTTCCACCAGAGACTTCTCCCTGCCAATGCTGGATGCAGCTCAGGTCCAGCTGATCAGCTCTCGCTCTCTCCAGCCGCCCCCGGAGCACCAGGCAGCCCCTGAGCTCTGCAGTCAGGCAGAGGAAAAGTGGGAAGCCAGGTCCAGGTTACACTGATTTATTCTAGGCAGAACAAAGGTGTGTTCTTAAAAAATGCATGTTGGTGTGGGATTGAAACAGAAAAGACTTGTACTCAGGACTGAGGTCTGCAAGATTCTAAAATGCAGTGAAAATTTACCTGCTGTCTTTTTGTACTGGCCAATGCTTACTTCTACTTCTGTAAGCATTTAAGCATTCTGTAAGCATTTGAGTAAAAGAAAATACCATTTTTAACACACCTTCAAGACATAAACACTATTTCTTAGATTTGTGTCTAGTGTATAGCCAGTAGAGAGAAAACATTTTTCATTCTCCTCTTCTGTGGCATGAGATCTAATAGTAACTTCAGATGCTTAACAATTTGTGCATTTATTTTTAAGGCAATAAGACAGAGCCATTTATTCCCACAAAAGAAGTCCTAGTAAATTTTGGCAGTTAGTGTTTTTATCCAAATACACATTCCTTATTATAAATTCTTACGGGAATTGAGGTAATTTGCCTACTTAATGCTATCTTTAGTAAATCTAAATAAAAGAAACTTGAGCAAGATCTCCTGTGGCTCTGTGGAAGATTTATGCTTCCTGTACCACGGCCACAGAATACAGGCAAGATGTTGGTAAAGAATTTTTTATTTTGCTTCAAGAGCTTTTGATGTACATAATTCTTACTGGCATGGGCTGCTGCTTAAATTCAGGATGGTTTTAAAGGCCACCAGCAATAGCCTTTGGTAAATAGAAAGCATGGAGAAAGGATGAATTGTTTATACTTTGGTGCCAGAGCTTTGACCAGAAGAGAGTTTGGGTCCAGTGGAGTAGTTGTTGATAATTTGAAGGAATTAATAAGTACCATGAGTGCAGTGACATGTAAAACAATGTAATATGTGCAAAGCATTAATGAATGAAAAAACAAAAAATAAACAACAACAAAACCCCACCACCCAAAGAACCCCAAAAACCAAGTAGTATTTGAACCTGTGTGTGAATGTTTTTGGTGTTTTCTTTAAATAAGAGAGATTTTAACTAGTAGAAAGCTTTTATCACACAGGCCTCATGACTTGGCAAATTCTGGCTCACAGTTGCATCAGACTGAAACACTGTATGGACTGTCTCTTCATCCCTTAAATGGGCAGCCTGCAGGGGAAAGGAAAACATTTACTAGAACCCACCTGTTTCAATGATAAATCAGAAATCTCAGCATGAGCAGCCTCACTGGAAATCTCACCTTTGCATTGGTGTGTTTAGCCCTGGGACTGCATTAAGTAACTGCATGTGAATTAATTGCTATTAGTTTGTGTATTGTTCGGTGCTTAAATTATAGAATGATGAAACAGGAGCTGCAAAGGAGTAGCAAACAACTAAAAGAAGTTGTTTGGCAGCTTCTAGCTGATCTTTCCTGTGTATTTGATGTGTCACACAGGGAAATAAGTGACAAAAGGCACAGCAGTGAGTGAGTTCAGCACTGGAACATTTAAGTGGAAGCAAAAGCAAACCAGAAAAATGTTGGCTTTTGTGCATTGTCCACCACAAAATCTCTTTATGGCTCTGCTGTAGCTCTTAGTTTCCCTTCATCATAAACCAGAATAGATTAATTTCTCCAGCTGTGTAGATTGTAGAGCAATATGAGTAGTTTTATGTTCAAGTTTAATGCAGTAATCAGTCTTTTAGAGGATGATAAGCAATAAACAGCATGCAATATCTGAAGAGAGATGCCCTACTATGACCTACAGGAGGGTGGTTGTGGCAGAATAGACAAAACATTGTTAAAATGCTTAATATTTAATTTGAAAGTTATGAAAGGTATTATGCTATTGAGCGATTAACAGCGTCCCCACTGAGACAAACTACTTTTACCAGACACAAGTAATTTCTTCTGGCCTCTTGTCTTCAAAAGAGATGAGAAAAGCAAACATTGTGCAAAGATGATGCATGAATATAAATTATGCTAGGAATTAAACTATCAGCGTGACCCTGTGTTAATCTGTTTGTGTGACACAGCTTTGAAGAGCCACAACTCCATCTTAGGGCAGCAGAAGCTCTAAGAATAGAAAACATCATTTCATGTTTGTTTGAAATCTATGGTCAATTTTGATTCAGCTGCCATTGTCATTCTTTTTTGTTTGTTTTCTGTAAATGTTTCTGTGCTCGAGCTCTATTAATGAAATTACATCCAGGAAGTAAATATTTATCTAAAATAATCACCAAAATCAGATTGTGAATCCCATAATAACTTTTGGCATTGTCATTTTGTACTTTTGTGACCATTGATATCCAAAATGCATGCTGCAAGTCCCAGGGAGCCATACAATATTTATATGAATAGCAGCATAAATGAGGAATTATGAAAAATTGATTGCAATGTACATTATTAAATTAATTTGCCAACCAAGATTATTTGCTGATGACAGGCTGAGCAGATGCATCGAAGTAACTGGATGCCCACCAAGAGAAAATGTTCAAGGAAGATTGTTTCTTGGATGCCTTTAAAACTAGTTCAGATATCAACAAAACTTTGATACAGACTTCTTCAATGACTGGTAAAGCCAAAAAGCAAAATGTTGCCAGTGAAGGCAACTTTTCATCCTTAAATAGACTTAGTATTTTTTTCATTTCAGAAGGGACTATGATGTTCATCTCATTAGGTGTAAAATACAGACCACGTAGCTTATCATCCACAACATTTGCAGTGAGCTCCTGGTTTCTAAACAAGACCAAAGACATCCACTCCCTGGCCAAATCAGAATAAATTGCTGTTCTCTTTGAAGTGGAGAGACAGAGGTTTTTAGATCTTGCTCCAAAGGTTTAAAAGCACTGCTCCTTTTACATGTGTGTGTTATCTACCTGGGAAAGATGGAGATCAATGGGATCTGTACTGCAGCCATGAAGCATGTTCAGCTTAAAATCATATTTTTCAGGATAACTTGAAAAAATATTGTGTTTTCTTTTTTGAGGGGTAGCTTTGAAAGAAACCTTACAACGCCGTTCTCTAAGTGATAAAGTACAATTGCTGTGTAAGAAACACATGGTGGAAAAGCATAAGGAGGAGAAAACTTGGCAGAAGCAACAATCCATAATTTAGAAATGATGCTGTCTTATCGCGTTCTGCAAATGTCATTCCCACCAGGAAGTTAAATTACTGCACCAAAGCATAGGCAAAGAGAGCAAAAAATGACCCAGAATCTTCCTCTCACATGGCTGGGGGTGCATTCCCAGAGCTGTGTGCACAGCTGGATTAATGCCTGGGAGCACAGTCCTTGTGCTGTGCTGTCCTTGCACGTGTACCAGGGCACACAGGGGCTTTCCATCTCCCACCCTGGAAACTCTGCTTTTTCCACAGGCAGAATTATCCTTGCTCACAAGCTTTTCTTGCTTTGTCTTCCCAGAGAGAAAAGATGCTGAGGTCAGATGGGTTTTTAAAATTAAGCAAGACACAATGCAAAGTGTTTCCAAGGAGCAGATGAAGGAAAGTGATATAAACCCCTCCCATGTGGGCAGTAACTAGAGGCTCCTTGTTGAAACATGCAACCATTTGGTATGATTGCCTTTCCTTGGGTTCTCTGCTGCTGTAGCTGCAGTTAATTTGTGCTGCAGGAGCAATTCCCAGCTCTAAGCAAGGAATGGCTGTCCCAGATCTTATGTGCTGGGTATAACAAGGCATTTCCTCTTCCAAGAAATTCCATGTGCCTTTACTCCAGCTGATTCATCTACAACTGTCCCTCCCTGCCCCAGGTCTGACCTGCTCAGGTATAAGCCAGTTCTAACCTTGAATGTGGCACGATTCACCTGGGCAAGGCTGCATCCAGGTTTGTGCCTGGATTTGGGAGTCTGAGCACCTTAACTCAGCCATGCCATTGGAGTTGTTTGGTTTTTGTCCCAGAGCTGGATCACATCTGGCTGAATAGAGACACCAGCTGTGGGGCTTAGGTCCTCCTGCACCTGCCTCAGAATTGTGCCTTTGGGAATATTTCAAATATAGCTGCATTTTCAGGGGACAGAAAAATGTTCACGTTAAAAGTGTTTCTTAATTAACTGCATCTGAGTAAATAATTCACAGTGAATAATTAACTGATGGATTTAGCCTGCCTCTTTTTCCTCCTCTTTCTTTTTTTTTTCCTGTGCACAAAACGTCCTTGAACAGATTGCAGGTTTCTTAACTTTCTACAAGGAAGACACACTCCTGTGTGTCTGATATTCTATCTGCCATTTTTACTGGGTTGTTTGGAATGGGTTCCTTAATTGTCTTAGTGAGACTTGTAAAGACAGGAACTGAAAAATAGAAATACTGCTATCTGTGGGGAATTTAAGCACCCATGCTAGGGGGAAAAGGAAATTTTAAGATTTGCACACTGTTTTTATGGGTAAAGCTAATTTCAAGGTGCTACTTCTATGTCTGTACATAACAGACAATGGTGTTTCATTTGATGGGCATTTCCTAAAGCATAGCAGTTGAATTCCAAACCTGAAACATATTCCTTTTGATCTTCATGGACCTTTTCCTGTCTGAAACCTCCTGATAGAATCAAGTCCATTGCTAAACAAAGAGCCTCACCCTGTGCAGAGGCAATGTCATTACTCAGATCAGAACTGCACTGCAGGATGGTGTTATTCCAGAAGCTGTGTGGCAGGAACAGTCAGCTGAGTCTCAGCAGATTATTCTGTCAAGAGGGTGGGCACTTCTTTCTCGTTGGGAAATCATCACTTTTTGGAATTTGAAACTCGCTGCCAGCTCAACACATCCATCTTTGTGGTGTTGCTTTTGCAGCAACATCAGCCAAATGTAGCAGCTCCTCTTGCTTGCAGACAGATGCAGCCTATTTGCCTCCTGCCTATATTAGCAGAAATTTGTGCATAAAAATTTCTTTTGGGCACATCACAGTGATGTGCCAGCTGACTGGCAGTTCTGTGTGGCTTAGGTGACACTGGGATTTCACCTGTTGCTCTGGGAGGCAGAGAAGAGAAAGCAGCTGAGAAGCTGTGACGCCTCTGGGTTGATGTAAAAATGGGGAAAAAGAAAGTGGGACAACAAAATGCTCACATTTGGGGGGTGGGTGGGTGGCAGATCTTTCACTCCATCCCTTTTGAGTGGTAAAAAGATGCTTCTGAATTCCTGGTGAGAAACATTTTCACGCCTTGTGAAAGGGCTGCAGGCATGATGCGATCCCAGCTTCAGCCCTCTGAGCTCTGGCTTGGAACAATATGGGCAAAAAATGCTCCAGAGCTGGAGTGCTCCTCGTTGGATTAGCATAACGGGAGGGTAAAATAAAGCAGATCATTTGCAGCTGCTCCATGCACTGTATCTGGGGCAGGGAGTTTCAGCATCCTGCTGGAGCTATCAGCCCCAGAGCATCCTGTGGCTGCTAAGAGGAAAGGCTCAGCCATGTGGGTTAATGAATGTTGTTTCTCACACAGGAAAACCAACAGAGAACAGCATATGGACTCTGTGACAGGAATGACTGTAGGGTGCTGGACTCCACTGATTTGATAGTTTTCCTTACATCCTCCTTAGCTGTAAAATTCTAATAAAGAAGAAAGAGGCCATTATATTAATGGCATTATAGGGATTGCAGCGTGATCTCTAGGGCTCATGGGGATTCCTCTGATGTCCAGAATAAATTCTCTTCTATTCTAATGACCATAAACGACCTTTCTCCAAACCTGGTATTGATGAAATAGCTTTAATGTTTCAACATCAATGCTCCAAGCTTTGCTGAACAGTGACATTAATCTGATATTGCACAGCACATGGGGAAGAACAGCCAAAAAATATGCTGGCACTTATGAAGTTATGCAGCTTCCTAGCCTGACAGCCTTCATGCTATTTTCCTACCAAGTGGAAACAAGTCGTGGGATACAAATGACAGAGAGATTTTCCCTTAAAGCATGATGGAAGGAATGATGATGGAAGGAATTCAGAAGTGGTTGGAAACTGCATATAATTTCAAAGGAAACAGTGTAAAAAAGGAAGTTTATTGAAAAGTTGGTGTGCCTGTGCTCCTGTATTTGCTTCTGTCAGGTTACAATCTATTTTCTTTTTCCTAGCAAATGTTTTTGATTATTTAGCATATCTTAATTAATATGCAAACACAGACATGGATTTTCACAGCATAGAAGCAGAGCCATTGGCTGATTTATGATTTTAATCAGGTCAGCCCTAGCTGATATGCAGTAAGAAATAATTAGCTGGCTGTTTGTACACAGAATTGCATTGTACCTCACCCCTAGGAATCAGCTTTACCTGACACTTCAGCCCCCTGCTGATTTTGTTTTCTTAGCATTCCTTCTGGTCTGGAAATAGGAGCATGTAGTAGTTTGCCACCTCTGAGGTAATTGTCCTCAATTCTTAACTAAGGGTGGGTTGGTCATTTGCAGGCCTTGGGAACAGGTCTGGTATAGAATTGGCTGAAAGACTGAATTAGGGAGTTGACTAATCATCACAGTGGCCAAAAGATTAGCCCAGGAAAATCTCTTTCTGGGTATTTCAGAGCAACTCTTGCTCTCTGCTTTACTGTTTCAGATGTTATGAATGTGTTTCAAATGCACCTACACATTTTTTAAGTACACATAGGGGCTCAGAGAAGTGTAATGTAGACCTGTTAGGACATACTGGTATTGACTGGTCTGAACTGGACCCTAGCCTTTCAGAAACTGGGGCACAGATCCAGGCTTCCCTCAGAAAGAGAAATACTGCAGCTACAAAGTGAGTGACTGCTTCCCCCAATCCTCTCCCAAAATCCCAGCTGTACCAGTGTCCCTGGAAACCAATTACGCTGCTGTTTCTGTCCTGTGAAAAGAGGGGTTTAGATTACAAGGTTATTGGTTTAATCAGTTTTATCTGTGCATTTTGTGTGCCTGGCAGCACCACTGCAGCTCCTGGACAGTTTTTGTCACACTGCACCAGGTGAAGTGTAAAAGCTCTTGGTGACTCTTATCTGTTGCCTCCATGCTATGTGGGAAGTCTTCAAAGTACCAAAACTTGTCTGGAATCCTGAGTTTCATTAACCCTTTGTGGAAAACCCTTGTGTTGGAGCCCAGACAGAGGACATAGTTTCAAATGTTGCTCCTCTGCAAACTAATTGATGCATCTGGCACCAGCCAACTGACATCAAAACACTTGTACAGATGTGAGGCTCTGTCTAGACTAGATAATTTCTTCCCCTTTTGACTTGATTTCCCCGGTTGCCAAGTTGGGTAACATTTAACCTTGACTTTGGAGGCACTGCCCAGGCCCTCCTAACGAGGAGCCATCCAGCAAGTTGACATGACAAGACCACGTTAATCTGCGCCTCTGAGGCTGCTCACACTGCGGTCAACGCTGGTGCAGCTGCATTAATCCTCTTTCTGTCCATACATCTTAATTCAGCCTCAGAGCATGGCTAAGTTCTTCTGTTAATTGTTTTCTGCCTGCCTCCCCCCGTGAAGTGAAGTTCATTCCGTGAGCAGCTCCGATGCAGCAGGTTAATAACTATTGATGTCGCCACGTTAATAACGGCCCCGCTGCCCATGGAGCTGAGCCTCCCCCTCACCAGGTGCTGGACACGACCTACTTAATCATTGCATCTCCTGTCCATGGACCTCAGCTCACCCTGGGAAGTGTTAATCATCCTGACTGGCTAATCACGACCATTTCTCACTGTCCAAGGCTGTGAGTTCAGCCTACGAACAGCTCCAGTGTCCTTGTTACTCCCTGCAATCTCTCACTGCTCACAGGCTGCAGAGGACAGGGATGTCTCTGCTGAGCTCTTCAATCCTTCTCTGCCTGGAGGTGAGGAGCTCCCTATGCTGTTTGAGCGATGCCCAAGGCACTTTATTCTCCTTCCAGCCCCAATTCTGAGCCACTGCAAATCCTCTTCAACAGCAAAGTTTCCCTCTGGCAGGTGCCTCGGTGCAACCAGCTGCGTGCCACCTCTCCAGTGACACTTTGAGTTACAGAGCTGCTCCGTGGGTTGGATGCTGAGCTCCTGAAAGGTGAGCTTGGAGCACAGGGATAAGCATTAACTCAATGAGACATTTCAGCTCCTTCTGCTGAGCTGCACATTGTGCTGGGCAGGTCTGCTAGGACTGTAAAACTAAATAGGTGTTGATGTGGTGCCACACGCTGTTCCCTTCTGCTGGCTCCAGCATGGGGCCCGGTGCTCTTAATGAACACTTACAGCTGTTAATGCCTCTGCCTTCACCAGCCCGGATCATTGTGGAGCTCAATGGACATGGAGAGGGAAGATCAATCACAACTTTAGGGCATTGTAAAGTCCCACCACTTTCCACCTGTGCCTGCAGGATGTGGTTGTGATTGAAGCCTGGAAAGGGCATCAGGGAGCTGTTGAAACCACACAAATTGCAGAAGACATTTTCTGAACTCTATCCCGTCTCTTTAATGCAGACATATAATTGCAGCAAGGGCTCTGGAACTGCATGTAGTATTTGAACAAGAAACTTGGCTCATTGTCAGCAGGCTTCCCCCATGTGCTCGGTACAGCTCCTCCCAAGGCTTCTTGAAGTGCTGGTTCTCTCTGGAAACCCAGCTACCTCCAGCTGCAGGCAGAATTGAGCAGCAGCTTTAAAGGAATCTGCTGAAAGCAGCTTTGTGAGCCAAAGAGGCAGAAGTAACAGCATGAAGCAAAATCTAAAAGGAGCCACCTCCTTCTTCAGGGAGCCACAGAGCCAGTGTCTGCAGGCATCTTTGGGAGGCAGAGGTCTTCTTTCCTGATGAATCCCAGGTGCTGCCCCTTTCTCAGACACTTGGGCAGCTCACTGCAGTTTTATTAGGTGGCACAGTAAACTTGTTGTAAAGTTCTTGTTTAATTTCGCAATTTTTTTCCACCCCTCCTCATCCTTGGATTGGTTTGGGAGTTTAGTTTAATAAACAGGCAGTTAGTTTGATTAAAAATGGCATAAGTTTTGCTGTGGCAGAGGCAGACTCAAGGGGCATTTCATGCATATACTTTGAGAATAAAAAAGTGTCACTTTTGGGTACAGTGGTAAATAACTTTTTTTCCCAGCAAAATACTGGGAGCCCTTTCATGCAGATGATTTTATGTTTTATGAAAATGCAAGGGAAAGGGAAGACTGGTGTTTTGGAAAACAAGAAAGAAAAAGGTGGAGGGATGGCGATTTATACCTAGCATAACTAATTAAAATAAAGCAAACTATGAAAAGGTGAAACTAAATGCAGCAGAAATGTTGAATTAAAGGGACAGCAGTTAGCAAAGATGGATCTTGAAGAGGTTTATGAAGATATTTCCCACTGGTGTAAGCAGTGTGGAATACTGGTGCTGCTGCTTTTGTACCAGGAGCAGATATATCCTTTTATTTGCTCATGTTAGGCTGTGTGGTCGAGGTTGTCAGAGCAGGTGAGGGGAGCTGGAGCTTCCATGGCCCTTCCTGGGTAATGAGAAGTGACAGCTCCCCAGCACCTGAGCTGCTGCTCTGCAAAGGGAGGCAGGTAAATAGACCAAGTTTTCATTATTGTTTGTAAACATCTCATTTGCAAACACAAAGTGGTTTTTTCGGACTTCACTTCTGGGATGCCCTGAGCACACAGCTCCCAGTCTCTCCCTTCTCTGATTAGCTCTGGAGTGAAGCAGCCCAGCCTCAGTCCCCCCCCCACAGATTTAAAACATCTCCATCACTGTAGCAGATATACTGTGCGTGGGAAAGGAAGACACATTTTTTTAAAGGAGCTCAGGAACAGAAATCTCATTCCTAAAGATAATTTCAGCTGTGTCTGCACTGCCATAAAGCCCAAGACTAGGAGCCAGGCTGCTGTTTATACTCACCTTAAATCTTAAAGTGTAAGCTTTTAAATGCTGTGGGGTTTTTTAACCAGGCCAAGAAGCTTTCTCCAAGCCAAGATCAGAGCACACGGACTGTATTTACCACGTGTAATTCATTTTAAGGAGAGTGACAAAAACACTTATCTCAAGAAACATGAAAGCTGGAAAGAAGAAAAGACAGCAGGGACATAAAGTGTGAACTATCAGAGCTTTCTCATAAGCCTAGCTGTATAAGAAATGGAAATATTGAAATGTCTAGTTTGGGTGTATTATTCTAGATAGCCCTTTGGAGAACTACAGTAACCAGACTGGTGTAGCATCAGGAGAAGGTATGAAGTGATCCTGTTAGTGCCATTAGAATCACCAATATTCATCCACTGGTGTACATGCTGCAGATTTTCTTGTGCTGCTGTGTTTGTATCCCACACCTGACAGGTAACTCTGGTTTTCTAGTCAAAATTACAGCAGGATATCTTAGAGCTGTAGATGTGATAATGCAGGTGTGATAAATTCTCAGCCCTCTCTGGGGTTATCTTGTGAAATCAGTTAAGCCACGTTTCTGACTGTTCATGCACTCCTCAAGACAAAGCCTTCTTGGGTTTTATTTCAAATTAAATGTTTATTTGTTATCAATCGTTTAGGCTCATCAACTGCTGGCTTTTTAAACTTTCAAATAGCTCTGACTAGCAAACATTTGTATGTTGACCATCTAATGCTCATGGTTTAAGGGTGAAAGCCAAGTGTGGTACTTAATCCAGCCCCCACGATTTCCTCCATCTGAAACCTTGAAGTAGCTCAAAATCAAGGGATAAAATAAAACAAAGGATCTTCTGGCTTAAGAGACTGGAAGGATTTTCTCCAGCTTCCTGACATTGCTTCAGGATTTGATTCCACAATACCCTGCACCTACCCCTTCTGAATACAGAGGCTTCCCAAGTTATTAAATTCTGTATTTCCCCTCGTCCCTGGGAGCTCTGCACACATGCCCTGGCTGGGCACAGCACCAGCTCCTGCCTTCCAAAGGCTCTCACTGCTCTGTGCCACCTCCTCCCCAGCCCTTCCCCAGTCCAGCCCAGATGCACACCCAGTGCAGGCTCCCTGCTCTCAAATTGCAGCTTCCCCAACTCCCCACATCCTCTTTCTAAGATGAACATGATAAAATAATGAGGGAAATGTCATTTGTGCAGGTCTGCCCCTGCTCATTTTCTAGTCTCAGATTTCTTTGAGGAAAAAAAAAAAAAAGCCTGCAAAAGAAAAGAAAGGGAAAGTCACAACCAGCAGGGTTATCTGCAATTATTATATTTAGGACTTTGGTGCAAATGAGGAGCCTCTTGGGAAAAATACAGGTTTTATTTTTATTTTTTATTAAAACTCTCATAGTCTGAGTTTGCTTGGATTTGCACAGGCCTCCTCTGCTAAATTGCTTTAAAAGAAAATACCATTTCCGAGCCAAATTATCTGTTGGGATGAATAATTTTCCTGATTTTGAATGGATTTTTTCCAGAAGAAAATCTGGCCCATGTTGCTGAACCAAATCACAACTTGGACTGTGGGCCTGGAAGCAGGACACATTTGGATGTTTTAACCTCCAGTGAATAGCAAATAGAGGATGCTGATGTCATGCAGTGCAAAATAAAATAAAACAATATGTGTAATGAGCTGATTTAAAATGCAGCTTTAAAAAAAAAAAAAACACTTTCCATTTTCTCACAATCCATCAGGGCATCAATAGGTCTTTTATGGCTTCAGCACATTGTTATTAATAGTGCAGGAAAATGCAGATCATAGGCTTGTGGGGGCTCCATAAGTTTCCTGTGGATATTCCAGGAAAAGTAAAATGCAGGTTAGATGTGCAGTGGCACAAGGGAAAGGTGGGCACGATGGGAAGCACCCTGGTGAGCCCTGGGCAACCTGGAGATGCTCAGATTTTGTCAGAAATAGTTGCACACATGAACTGACTTAATCCAGTGAAGCTCCATGTGGGTTTCCCTGTTCATTGCTGTGAGTAGCTTTGAATGAATTTGGTGCAATTCATCTCCGAAGAGAATAAGATGAATTCCAGTAGAGCCATTCCTAACCAGACCTCCAGCTGTCCACAATTCTGGTTAATATGTTCAAGGGATAGATTTGAAAATTGAATTTGGATTTGCTCTTTTGAGGGCTCCTGAGTGTGGAAATCCTGATGCCTGTCACTATGTTCACACAACCTTAAAAAGTTGCAATTGCCAGTGGTGTCCTGTTCCTCCATTTCCTGCAGCTGATCAGTAAATATTGTGCATCTCCATCCTCCACCCAGGGAGACTGGTGTGTTTCTTTTCTGACTTTGGAGTGCCATTCAAAGTTTATTACAAAAACATTACAAAATTGATCCTTATTTTGTTCCTGATGTCAGATCTTATGTTCTTTTGAGTCATAGCAGCTACCCACACAATGGTTATAGTGCATTTTGACCTGAAGTCTCTGGTGATTACTAACCTATTTATAAGGAGTACCATGGACTACAGGAGTATTTTATAACCTTTAAGAAGAACTTTCTCTGAATGCTTCAATTTAAGACCCATTAATAGAAATTAAATAAACTTTCTGGTCTCCTTCAGATTCTGGTTGTTTTTATCAGTCAATGCAGTATAAAAACACAGCTACATTTTTCAATATTAATGATCAGCTGTAAAAACCTGACATAACATTTTTAGAGCCCTATAACTAATCTTTTTACTATCAAGTTACTATGGTTTGCATCAAATATGTATCATCTGTAGTTAACTTTAAAACTTCTACAACTTGATGGTGAACTAATTAAGTTCATAAATATATGGGTTTGTATGAAATACTGAGGACTTTAGATGGAGGATGTAAAGCTGCCTGCCAAACTTTCCCTGCTGGAACAGCTCTGACAGTGTATCCCAGTTCACAGGTGGAAGAAGAGCCTGGGACTGGAATTATGGCTTTGCCTGTGCTGTTAGCTTAGGGCACAGACCTATCTGCTGGGATGGCAAATTGAGCTTATCAGGCACTTGACCCATTAATAGAGCTTAAAATTCTCCTGTGCTGGACTTGAGGGGATGCAGTGTTGCCTTGGGAATGTAGCTTTCAGAGGTCACAGTCCTCTGGGAATTTTCATTCTTGAGGAAATAAGAGGGAAAGGGGTGAGGAGACAGAGGGAAGGATGAAAGAGAAGCTCTCTGGACTCAGAGGTAACAGACTATGGGAAAGCAAAATGGGCTGAATCACAGTGCCTTGGCTAAAGTGCATAATGGAAGTGCTGGAGAGATAATTAAAGTCTGTTTTAAACTGCTTCACCTTGCTTATTCACAGTGACTTGCCAGAAAAAGGAGCTGGTAGAGGCTCATCAGCAACTGCTTTTGTTTTACCAGAGCCAGCTCTACTCTCTGGTGCTTTGGCAGTGATGCCCACTGTGCCTTCACACAGCATCTCCTCCTGGAGCCTGGCAGGGTCCAGAGTGACCCCCTGGCCCCTCTGGGGCTGCTTTTGGAGGGAGGCACAGCAAAGGTGGAGGGAACTTCTCTGCATCCCCAGAGCCTGGCTGCTCACACCCCCTGCACAGGCTCAAAATTCTGCAGAGCTGGTGGGGAGTGGGATGACTGAAATATTTGCTTGGAGCTGCTGGAATTGTCCCAGCAGTGCCCCTGAGATATCTTTTGTGTGTGAAATGAAACTACGTAAGAGTTGCAAAGGTTTGGCCCTGTGCTAGATGTACCAGTGCTGTCCTTGGGAGCAATCCCAAGAATCCCATATATTCCTGAGGTATTTTTTATGTTTCTAGGTGACTGGTACCAGTGATGCAAACGGATCATGATGCACTGGATGCATCCTTTTAGCAGACATATAAGTAAAAAACGTGGCTTTGAGAGGCATCACAAATTGGAGCTTAATTACAATGTGTTGAAAAAGCTCAAGAGATTGTGATTTCTGAGCCTTCAAACTGAAGGGGGGGACTCACTGAAGCAATTCCAGCTGATTACAGATATTCTGAACTTGCCTGGTCTAAGTGAGTTTAATTTTTTCACCTGTCATTTATCTGCTTTTGAGAAGCATAATTGCAACATTTGTTCACAGCTATAAGCCTCTGTAATGGCAATGGGATTTTTTTCTCTATGCAAACATTAAAAAAACAAAAGGAGAAAGGAAAGACTATTTTTGAGACAGACTGCCATACACACATGGCTGTGCACAGACACATGGCCTCTTTTAGTTTTTCTTCCTTTATTTTAATATCTTAAAAATACATATATCTCTGGGGGAAGCTTAATAAGAAACAGCCAGCTGAAGCAAGGATTTTAGGAGGAAAAGGAAGGCACAGGACTTGTGCTATAGAGACAGCAGTCCAAACAGTGAAAAAGAGAATACAGCTGTGCACATCACAAATCCACAGCTGGGCAAGTGGAAAGAGAATATTCCCACATCTTCCCTTATAAATCTTCCCTCACCTTTCAGATCTCTTAGTTTTCTGTTGTGCAGAATAATTTTATATAGCAGGAGAGAGAGTTATTTGCATTCTGCTCCTCCTGCTGTTTGTGATATCTAGGTCAGTTATACCTACCAAAGCCCCAAAAAAAGCACTGAGGATTTCTTCGGTGTCCTTCCTAGCAGGGTGTTTTTCTTACTCTTCAAAGTCAAGGATTTTCCAGGCTAAAGAACAAGGGAGGCCTTAGCTGCAGGTGAATAAAGCAATACACACAAACTCTGTGTCCAAAAGACTCCTGAGGCAAGGTCTGAGGAGAAGGTGAGAGCAGATTTATTTTGAAAACCCCTCTCAGGACCTTGGCTGAGCATCCAAACAAGCCAGGCTTGGGCACTCACTGAACCTCTGCTGGCAGTGGGGGTAAAGGAGCAAAGCACTGAACCTCCTGCAGCACCAGAAATTATGGGTTTCCTCCCCCTTCTTAACCAAAGTTAAAGACAGAGCAGCACAGATGCTGCTTACACTGCTTCTCAAGGTTTGAATCTGAGCAGCACAATGGCCAAAGCAGGTTTGGTAGAAGAATTGTTCAATACAAGTACAAATTAATTAGATTAAAAAAAATTTTTTTTTTGCTAAATTTTCCACAGAACTGCACAAACTTGGTACCATAGCACCAACAAATATTCAAATGCTGAATATTCAGATTCCTATTTAAACTGAAGATGGGCTTGGAAGCTTTTGGTGTTCATGTGTTCCTGGGTTTTGATGAAGAATAATTGATCATAAAATCTGTGTAGTGCTGGTCTATATCTGCAAAAGAACAGGTGCCACAAGTCATAGGCTGGAAATTGTGTCCCAGAGTTGAACCTTTGTAATGGAAACTAGAGAGTTTTGCTTGTTCTGGCTAAAAAAGAAGGTTTTGTAGGGAGTAAAACACTGAATTGCTTTTTGCTTGAATAATACACATTACCTAAAAACATTTAAAAGATCATTTCCAGCAGCCAGTTTTAGTCTGCAGTGTTCCAGTCCTTCAGTGCTGTAGCACATCAGCATGGAATGCAGCAGAAGAGAGGGAGAACCCCAGGATTCTCCCTGGGTGAAGGAAACATGATTTGAAGAGAGAGAATGGCATTGTGACCACTTCCAGGTTGGAATTTCTGTCTCTTTTGCTATAGTCAAGTGGAAAATTACTTTTAGTTGTAATACCATACTTTGGGAGCACCTATCTCCAAATGAAAGGTGACAGCTTTGGAATGAGTCAACATATTATTGTTGTTCTAGGAAGGAAAGAAGTTGGGCCTTATGTCATTATAATAAAAGTTTATCTTTCAGTGTAGTAGATTATATCTAGCAGTGTAGTAAGAGGAGATCTTTCTCACACCAAATCTGAGCAAGTTAATGTCCATTTCTATTGCACAGTGGGGCTGAATATAATCCCTGGTATAATGCTAATGAAGTTAAGCCAAAGATAAATTATGTTACTGATTAATTAGTTCGAGAAATCTGTGGATAATGTGTGAGACTAAAGAATGGGCATGTGGAATTCACCATATGATAAAAGCTCCCCTGCTTGTCTCCCCTGTCCATGCCTCACATTGAACAAGACAGTTTGCTTCCCTAGAGGTGGCTGAAAGTTCTGTTTTCCACCAAAAATAAAAAGAGAAAAGTCTTGCAGTCTATTTCAAAGGGTTTTTTTAAAATATTAATGAGAAAAATAATAAGAATGAAAATGTTTTAATTTTCTGAGAACTCCCCAGAAAAAAAGAGTGAAAGCTGATAACCATTCTCAAGTTTCTAGTTAATTCTTTTTAATGCTTAACTTGAAAACAATCTCTAAAAAGACAGATTAGGTCTAGGCTTTGTAGTCATAAACACCCTGAAGACATTAGATGCCAATTTATAACAATGAATCATTTCTGTTTCTGAAAAAAGACTATTTTGAGAAAATATTTTTAGCCGTTCAAATCAGTGTTTTTCAGCAAGCACTGTAAGAAAACATTTTAAAATGACCAGCAAGTAGAAATCAGAGTAATGTGAACTCACTTTTGCCCAGAATCTGTAAGCTTCCATTACTGCGTGGTGGGCTAACACAGGGGAAACACAGTTAGTACAGCACAAAAGCAGAGTATTGACACCCTGTCATTGGATCAACTGGATCTGTTCTGGAAGCTCAGGGAATAAATTGCTATGTTAAAATATGATGTTTTCTTATAAAGCACATGAATTTTATAATTTTATCTCTCAGGATTTTTAAAAATAACTTCCCATAACCAGAACTTAGGTGCAGCCTCTTTTTTCCCAGGTTGCCTGTACAACAACTTGCACAAGGAAATTTTAGAGGGGATGCAGATCTCAGAGTTGGTGTCCTTGGGTGACAAGGGACAGTGGCAGAACAGACTTGAAACATGCCTTACAGCCTAATTATCTCATGTCTAGGTGCCTATCTACAGTCATCTAGACAAGTTTGTAATTTGCTTTTCAGTACAGAAGGATGAGTCTAATTAAATATTGTCCACTGCATAGTGTGGCCAAAAAGCCAAACAGGGCCACAGTCTATGAGAACTGCTGGCTGCAGCCAGGTTGCTGTCTTAGCCTAAACTGTAGTGAATGTGCTGTGATTTTGGGGGCAGATATTATTTTGTGAAGCTTAGGAAATTTCTTGTGTTCTCTCTCTGTGGTCTCAGAGGTCAGTCAGGCAATGAGGAGAGCTGGAAACCTGTTTCCTCAGCCAAAAAAAATACAGGTCAAAATCCTGCTCTTTATTTATACCAGGACTCAGACTTGTGTATTTGCATTTTCTCATCTTTTCAAGCCACTATTAAGTCTCTTTAGTTTTCTTGAGTTAAAGCTTGTGACAGTCCAGGAGCCTCAGAGCAGCAGCAAAATGTTGCCTGGATTTTTCATTCCAGCAGTGTAAGTAGTTAATGTCACAGGATTTTCTGCTCTATCATAAGCTCAGTGATAAGGCACTTCAATTTATTGTCCCCTTGTGTAAGGGATCAAGTGACTAACTGAGCTATGGGAGGGCATCAGTGATGCCTGCTGGATTATGGATGTGCCCCATTTCCAGGAGTCATGGCTGCTTTGGCCATTTCTCCTGTGCCTTGCTGGCCACAGCCATGTCATCATGGAAATTACACATCACTGCCCAGATCTTTCTTTTTTTACCCCGGCCTCCAGGCTTCCTCTCTTTTTCCTTTGCATATTGTCTTCCCCTCTTGCTCTCTTTCCAGCATTTTCCTGCTCCCAGTACATCAGTCTTGTTCCCATATGATTCCCACTAATTACAGAGCTCCTTGCTGCTTGGTGCTATCACTTCTTTTCTAGCTAGTTCTTTTAAAAGACAATTAGCTAGAAATACATCATCCTTCAGCTGTGGGCCTTAAGTCCACTCAGTAAGCATTTTATACAGTCTTAAAAAATGAGGAGAGAAAAGGAAAACAGCAGAGGAATACAAAAAGGATCCTCTGGGAGTAAGGTTGTCAGAAAGTCATGGCTACTTCATAATTCTGGGCATTAGTTATTTTTCTTGCCATAGGTGGTCCCAATATGGGCTGAATTTTTCATATTTTTTTTTCTTGCTGTTCAGCAAGGATATGACATTGTGGAGTGCTGGAAGAGAGGTGAGACCTGCAGGTGCTTGCCCTCAATGCCATGAGAGGGATGAATCTTTCTTTCAAACCTGAGATCCTGCTTGTTCTGAGCTTAATTTGGTGCCTTGTGGGAAACCCTGACTGCTGGGAGCAGGGTGGTGCAGCTGGACTTGGAGCAGGGGTAAAGAAGTTTGTCCCTTTGTGTGGCTGCTGTTGAGTGATAAGGTAGAAATCTAAAAGGTAGAAAAAGGCAAATGATGTGAGCCTGATTAATTGCTGCAATAATTCAGAGGAATGAACTGAGAGCAGTGTTGCAGGGTGGTGTTTGGATGATAGAGTGGTCACCTCCAGAGGGGGGAAGGAGATGATTCTGTTGGTTTTCTTAAAACCTACCAAGCTGAGTGGTACAGTGAAATATGGAGGTGTGAATCCTTCCTGCTTGGTGCTACCTGAGCAGGTGGTGGGGAAATATTGCCCCATTTCACACCTCTCACTCCACTGTGCCACACAGCATCACGTGCAAACTCTTATCCTGGGAATTCCTGTAAAATCCAGAGGCTGAGGAACCCTGCAGCTGTGCCAGACCTCCTGTGCTCTGATGGCTGTGGAGCCCGTGCTGAGCAGAATTGCTGACCCAGATGTCTGTGCCCCTTGTTTTTATGTGCCCAGATGGTCCCAAAGGGCTGCATTTCACTGCGTGGCTCCCGAGCTCAAATTACACCCACCAGCCCTGCTTTGCATTAACTGAAGCTCATTAGAATGAAATGGGAAATACACATATTTCAAAAATATTTTATTTGGAATTCTAATCTTAATTTAGAATTCATGTTAAGCCATTGAATCCTTGGCAACTAAAATGAAAACACACTGAATCATAATGAAATACAGTGCTACTGTATTCCATTATACACCACACCAGCATGACAGCAGCCTTTTCTCTTACTGAAAATAGTATTGTTTACATTTTATTTTTATTTATTCTAGGATAACAAGTAAGAAAGCATTTTATAGTGAAATCCAGCTGTTAGCTCCTATCTTTCTGAATGTTGTAGTAGCTACGAGAAAGGAGAGGGGAACTGATGACAGCACAAAACTCTAGCAAGTATTTTACTGCTTGGTATTTCCATTCTGGAAAGTCTGGAGAGCCAAATAACAGAGATGCAGGGGCCTGGCTGGGGGCTGCAATATACAGCTCAGGGGCCAGGGAAGTGATCCAATGTGCTCTACATCATCACTGCACCAGAGGTAAAGAACACTGTGGTGATATAGGGGAATAACCCATGGCTGAGGCTGCTTTATGGCAAAGAGTTGCAGTGCAGCCATAAATTCCCTGCAGGAATTAACACACCACAGGCTTCACCCTCTTGTAGAAACAAGCAGCTGTAGAATCGGGATTATTGAGGACCTGGATTGGTGTAAAGCCCTTCTTATCCCTTCCCTTGACAGATGTAAGATTGGGGTTGAAGACTGAGGCTGGGTTGCTTTGGGAGCTACAGTTCAGAGCTACTGATGGAGCAGAGAAGAAATATACAGCACCCTGAGTGGGCTGAATCATCCCGGTTGGTTCACTCCCCTTCATGCTGAAGCACTTTATTTTTAACAAACAGCCTGAGATACAGAGATTTAAGGCCCAATAATAGCATGGTGTGAATGAATCAGTCTAGTAACACCAGACACTGCCTTGGAAATGTACCATACTCGCCTCGATAATTACTGATTTTAAGAAAGTATATTATACCAAATGCCCTATATTTTAAATTCCTGTTTTCATGAAGAGTGTTTCTTTTGTGGGATACAGCAGAGAAAATAGCAGTCCTTCAGAATCAGGAGGAAATGTAAAGAGCAGAAGGATAGAAAAAACTTAAATATAGGCGTGTTTTATTTGTATTGTAGTTCAAACCAAGTTGCTTGTAGGTTATGGATTCCTTTCCTCAAAGATATTACCAAGAATTACCCAGCTCAGGGGAAATGTTAAGGGCAGTCAGGACAGGATGCAATATATATTCTCTGTTCTCCTCCCCAAGATGTCAGTCATAGGTTAATTTTCCTCTGGACTTCTGATTTCAGTTAGTTCTGCTTGCTGTGTCCTTCATCCTGCTGGATAAGCACCTGAAATACCCCCTTGCACAGTCTCTGTCCTCTGCTTCATTAAAAAGTGAAAAAGCAGGAGATGCTACATAGAGGAAATAGGAATTACAAGGGTGGAAGGGACCTTGGGAGATCATCTAATCCATCTCTCTGCCTCAAAGGAAGTGAACATGTAATTAAATGCTCCTAAGGTCTGTCTGCCTGATCTGTTCTTCAAAACTTACTGCACAGGGATTTCCATCACCTCAGAGTTTAGCCCAGCGTTTCATTAGTTTCACACCAGAGAATTTTCCTGAGTCTCTTACTAAAATCTCCTTTGCTTTTATGTAAGCCCCTTGAGACTTATTTCCACGCTTTTCTCATACTTTGTGAGAACTTTTGTTATTCTTGTGGTTCCCCATTGGACTTTTTCTCACTGGCCTCTAAACTTCCACCAAATGCCCAGATTATTCTGTCAGTGCTGCCCCCAACACTGAGAAGAAGAGAATAATTTCATAGCTCATTTCCAGGTAATGACTGAATCTATAGCTTAAAGATATTCAGTGCTTCCGCAGTTTGGTCACTTAGCTTTTCATTTCAGATAATTCCACTAAATATTAATCTAGAAAATTTTCAATTTTCCCTTTTAGAGAAACATTGCTTATAGATTTTTCTTTAAATTTGCTTTTAACTTGAAGAAAATAGACTCATGTGAATTCACTTATAACAAAATAATTTCTTATAAGTAGAGTCCCTATCTGAATTTATTGCTCCCCTAAAGCCAAATATTAAGCATCATCTTTACCCAGAATCCAGCAGCAAAGAAATGTGTTGATAACCATAATCAAGTATCTGAGGCTCACTGTAAGAAGTAGAATTTGTTTTCCTATTTCCATCTAGAACATTAAAGCCTTCCTACTACAATTCCTGTAGCCATAACTGCAGTGTCATTCACATCTCTAATAACATCATACAGATTTCTGTTCATCTCATATCAGATATTGCAGCGACTCATCTTGTTTTTCATCTCTGTCTTCAAAGAAGGCATCATTGTTCTGAAGATGCAATGATCAGCTTATCTGAAGTGTCCTGAAGAGATATTGGCTCTTTTAACAGCATTTTTATCAGCTCTTTAATTACTTGGAATTTTGTCATGCAGCCCGTGAAGCCATGTACACATCAGGGAGAAAATTCTGGATTTCCCTCAAGCTGCTAGAACAAATGGGGTTTTACACAGAAAGCTGCTTCAGCTGCTGCATTCCCAGGTACAACCCCAGGGAAAGATGTCCTAAAATACCCTGCTGATCTCTGGACCCAGGGAAACATCCAGCTGCAGATCCATTTTTCCTTGTTTAACTCTCCTGAAATGCCTCCCAGCTCTCTGCAGTATGCTAGCAGAGAATCCCAGACTTTTTCATGCTCAGAACATCTTGTACTGCCTTAATCTGATTGTGCTTTAACAACTTTACCTGCCTTCCTTACCTTTAACCTCTAACCTAACTTTCTCTGGGCTCCATTCCCCCAACCCACTGCTCATGTATTTCCTGATGAAAACTTGGGGACTGAGGGACTGAAGTTTCTGCATTTTAAAGCAAATAATGCTGCCCAGAGACTGTCCCTTGCTGGCATAGAAGCACCAATGTATCAGCCTTATCTAACTAGTGACAGCCTAATATTAATGTAGCTAGAGAGCCATTTGGTTGTTTATTGGAGACAAAACTCCATCTGAAGTCCAAGAATGGTTTTGCCTAAATAAATGGTGTATGGTAGCTGCAGATAAAAATAATCATCTGTCTAGTTAAAGTGAAAGATGTAAGCAGGGATTTTGTGGGGTTTTGAGCTTGCTTTTGCTAGAAAAGTTAACTTATGTCAAACAACCAGGTTTGTTTAAAGTGATGAGTTTTCCTGCATGGCAAGAACGCCTGGGTGTGCTTTATTACCCTTGTGTGGTACTTCTGTGCAGAAGCCCAGTGAATGGCAGCAGAGAGATCAGCAAACCCCTGGCCACAGAGTGGGATCCACAGCTCCCAACCAGCACAGCTGAGACCTGCAGAGGTTGCAGTGGGTCTCTGGTGTCACCAACAGAAGAAATAATTCGGCCAACAAGGGGGCAAGGATGAACTGGAATTCAAAGTACCTAAATGTCCTCAATTCTCATGCAGGATGGCTGCATTTGGCTCTGGTGGATCCCAGAATTCACCGAGCTGTTCCTTGATTATTGCCCATGGAGAAGCACTGCTGAGGGGCAGGCAGGAGCACAGATGGGGTACAGGATCATTACCTGGGAGAGGAGCTGGAGCAGCACAGCTCACTCACAGATCCCCAGCTAGTTTGGCTACCCAGCTTTGTACAGAGCTTGGAAAAATACCAACTACAGTTGGTCTCCTCTCCTACATAGGTTTTCAGGATGAAGTGGTGGTGTCTTTTCGTCACTGGTGTGTTTTCAAAGAGTCTGGCTAATTTTTGTGCCAGCCCTCTCCCAGCCTCCCTGCTGCCTTTTCTTACAACTCAGAGGTGCTGCAGCACTGGAGCAAACCTGCCTGCTTCTTTCTAAAGCCTCCTGCAGTAGCAGCTCCAGAAGACCCCTGGAAAAGGATTGACTTCCCTTAAAGGACAGATGATTTTTTTTCCCCCTGTGGGAACAGTGGAGTTATAGAGCTTTTTTTCCCCAGGAGCCTTCCTTGAAAAGTGAAAAATAAATTCAAAGAAAGGTATGTCCTAGTTCAAGGGCAGAAGATTGAGGTTTATATGAGTACTGAAGTGTGTGCATTCTGGCTCTGTGTACAGAGAGGCAACTCACTGCCTAAATCTGTAGCTGAGGCATGGAGGAGACAGAGACATCATTATCCACCTCTTCATCTCCCCTCAGAACCTTAGTAAGCTGAGGAGGCAAAGGTAGGGAATATCCAGGCAAGGAAAGGTAATCTGTTATCAAAGCAGAACATGGAATCTAGCAAAATGCACACCCAGCCCTTTGTTCTGAATACTGCCACAGATACCTGGCCAAAGGTCCTGATACTGTTTATTCAAATAATTTCACAACAGCACTAGGAGGTCCTGAAGTCCTTGCCTCCTATATCAGCTGTAGCAGTAACAGGGAAAGAAAAAAGAAAAGAAAAGAAAAGAAAAGAAAAGAAAAGAAAAGAAAAGAAAAGAAAAGAAAAGAAAAGAAAAGAAAAGAAAAGAAAAGAAAAGAAAAGAAAAGAAAAGAAAAGAAAAGAAAAGAAAAGAAAAGAAAAGAAAAGAAAAATCTGTCCCTCATACTGTGAATACATTCTCAGATACCCCAAGCATAATTTCAGCTGAGTTCTCTGAGAATTGAGACATTCAAGAGGAGGCACCAGCATAATTTTAAAGGCCTGATGGTTGGAGTTCAGAACCCAGCCACGCACACATCCTGTGAGCAGGAAACAGGTACATGTGACACCTTAGAAAAACGATGGAAGCAAAATCCAAGGTGCTGAGCAGTCCTAGATTAATATAGAGAAACTGTGTCTTTCCAAGAGTCTCATCCTCCTCACTGCATGTACAAGATGATAAAGTTTTATCTTGACATTCCAACTGCTCTTTGCTTTTCCCCTGGTTTTCTAGAGGTTTTCAAGCCCCTTTTATTCCACAGCACAAGTGGACCAGAGTGACATGAAAAGGGACAGGAAAATCTCTGATGAGAATGAGAATAGCTGCCCTGTCAGGTATGATTAGCACCAACATGGTTAAACACCTTACCAACAAAGACCTGCTGGATGTGCAGGACATTTTAAAAAGCCATTCTCTTTCCAGTCATGCCCTCTTGGTAAATTATAATTCCAGTAAATTAAGCAGAATGCTGATGAAAAATGTAATGTGGTGGAATCTGGCCATTTTGACAGCCCAGCAAATTCTATAATGTCCCTCAAAAAACTCTTGATGTGATGATGCAGCTGAGCAGCACCGCCACGTCCATCCTCCAGCAGGCTGCACACCAGAAGCCGATGGTCGCAATTAAAATTAAATGGTTCTCAAACAATCATAACAAAGGCAGATTTGCTCAGCATTATCTTTGCCTCATGGAAAGACCCCTACGAGAAAGTTCAGCAGTCGTAATGGAATTACAGGCTGCTTTCTGGCCCCTTGTTAGCAGGGCTTGTGACAAGATGAGCTGCGAGCAGGGCAGCCCACACTGGGTGCCGTCAGTGGCGCCACATCACTGGAAGCGGAGTCAGAGCTCCCGAGCTGTCATGTACAAATCTTGTTATAATGAGAAGAGCATTAGTAATAGAGGCTGAAATTTTCAAGCTGCCTAAGGGATTTAGATGCTCAGTTCCCATTAAATTTAATGGGATGCGGGCCTCAAAATCCCACCCACAATAAATTTTTACCAACCGTTCCTTGTGCAAAGGAAGCAGCGGGGAGAGAAAAATAGAGAAGGATGGAGAGAATCAACTGTGAGAGTGTTTCTTACTGGGACTGAAGGCCAGCTGGGTGCTGTAAAATAGCACCTATAAGGGGACTAAAATGAAATATGGCATAGGGATCTCATCTAATACTCAGGTAATTTGCGTCTGGACTCCACTCCAACCTGTCCTGTAGGGTGGATGGGAACATAATGCCCTCTGCGCTTTGAGACTTCTATTTCTGGACTACAGACCTACTTGCAGTCATTAAAGCACATTTGAAAATGAAAATTAGGCAGAGAGACATAGATGGGATAGCAATGGTCTTCTGAGATATGTAGGGAGAGGATGAAAGGAGGCTGTGTTACACCAGTTCACTTCTCTAATTATGTCTGGGTGCATTTACTTCTTCAACCAGATCTATCTGTATTTAAGTCAGGTGCTTTTTTAAGTGTCAGAACCAGTAAAGATCAACACATTTCTTTGTTAACTGTAGATCCCATTACTTTGCTTCCAGGAAGCCAACAGCTCCTTGCCTCAGCTACAGCCCACCTAAGTTCAGGCCCCAAACTGAGCAAGCGACATTCTAAGTTTTCCCTAAAGAGAGAAGAATGATGTACTGATGGTTCAGATCTTGCCCCTGAGGAAGAGAGGGGTTCACCTCATTTAATTTCAACCACTCATATGCTGGGTACCAGCTCATAGATCTCTGCCTAAACTTCCACCATAGACTGTGAGGTAATTATGTATTTAAGATTGGTATTAAATCCTTATGTATTTAAGATTGGTGCCCTGGTAGGAGCCTACTGTTCCATGGTCCTGGCTTGAATGAATGCTCAAATTTAGCCAGGATGCCCAAGTTGTCAGTGAACAGTGAATCCCATTTGGGTCCAGTTACACATGGTTTTGATCATTATTTTCATATTTGCTTGTAATGATGGATTCCCTCATGCACCTTCTGTAAATTACCTGCAAGAACCCCAAGTTAACATGAGAAAACATATCTCAGGTGTGGATACTTCCAGACTTCAACCCATGACTTGTATTTCAATTTTTTTCCTGGAGAAGAGGCTGTTATCAAGATTGTTAAGGGTGTTCTTTGTTTTAGTTGTTTTGTTTTAGTTGCTTGTTTTGTTGGGTTGCTTTTCTTTTTTGGCTCTTTCCACAGCTCCATTTTCCATCTGGAAATAAATAAGGATAAAACACTCCCTTCACCCTGTGTTTGCCCTGCCTGTTCAGCAGGAGTGATGTGGAGGTGGGTAGGAGGGATTCCAGGCAGCCTGCTGCAATGTGGCATCTGGAGACACAAACTTGGAGGGGTTCCCAGGCAGGGAGTATAACATTTGGCAAGGGAAGAAGGAGCTTAGATGAGAGAGGGCTGTGAGGTTTCCCTCTTTTCTGTCCCCATCCTGTTGCTTATTTCTGCATGTTTGTTTTATTCCTCAGCCATATTAGAAGTGTAAATTACACAGATGAGCTAATGAGATCATCTGTGCCTCTGCCATGTGGGGAAGTGGGAATCATGGAGATCCTTTGTCCTTTCTATCCTTTCTAATAATCTACCTTTATTTTGAGACTAAGGATGCTCAGATTCTGCACCCTCAGCTCTGCAAGCCTGGAACAGATCCTGTGGCATTTTCTCTGTGACTTGATATATATTTCTCCTTAGCGTTTACGTGGCTTGCCATTCACCCCAAACATCTTTGTTGTGTTATGCCATATGTATGGAGTGAAGTTGTGGTCCAGGGAAGTTTTGAGTTTATGGGAGTAAGATTTGGATTTCTCCCATGTAGAGCGTTAGGTTAAATAAATATGAGTCACTGTAAGGAAAAATGGGGTCGATAGCAATCTCCTTGTTCTCTTTGTCCCTAAATTCTACTGAGAAATGACTGTAGGCAGTCCTGGGTAAATGTTTAGCTGGCATAAATGTAGGCACCTTCACTGCAGCATGGCTAATTTATTGGGATGTGACCCTATGTTTGCAATTAAGATTATGCCCATAGAACAGATGGGTAAGAGTGATGCATTTGCCTTTATGAGGCACTGAATCAGATTCTCTGCAATAGATCATTCATATCCCAAACTGATGCCATCTTGCTTTGAATGGAAGTGGTGAAAAGGAGGATTTCTTGCAGGAGTTGACAACTTTCAAAGTTTAACACATGAAGTTGCCTCTCTTGCTAAATATTGATTTGCATAGAAGGAAAGCAAGACTGTAAGACATTCTTAGTTTCTGTGCTGAATTTACAATTCCATTTTTAAACTGCTTGAAAGATGCTTAGCTAGTAAGAAGCCTTTTGGTGGGAGGATGAAGATGGCTCTTTATTCAGCAACAGTTTGTAGAGTTTGGTTGTGAATCCCTCCACAGAGACACTGTACTTACATTTAGCTTCACTCCTGGTAGTCGCCTCAAACATAAATTCTCAGAAATACACAAACTCCAGCTGGGAAACACACAGAGTTTCTCAGCTGAGGCAGGAACATTATTACTTAAGTGCTCTGATGCTGGAAATGTGGACTAAGAAGTAATATTTACATGGTAAAGAGGAAACTTCCATGAGATCATCAGGTTACTGCCACATTCCCCATTCCATGCTGCTTTTAAAAGACCTTTCCTGGTCACTGGAAGATGCTGCTTCTGCTGAGGCCAGAACTGGCAATGCTGGTCTCTTTTGCTCCTTGAATTTCATTACTGTCACTCCTTTAGGAGTAGAACAAATGGTTGTTGGTTCATTCACCTCAGTTGTCAGTAGATATTAGAAGACATGAAAAGGAAGTACTTAACAAGAGAGATCTGCAGTATCAAGAGAAAATGATAAAAAGATAAGATGCCTTCTGTAGTGCTGATCTTTATTCTCAGCTTTGCTCTCCACCAGCCTGCCCTACCTTCCTTCCTTTCTTACCTCACAGGTAAGCTTAAAAATAAAGTGGAATTTTGTTACTCTGCATTGTGAGGGGTCTGTTCTCTCCCTCCTGGCGGGGAGGAGGGGAATATGAGATGCCCAATCCTGCCCCATGTCCTCTTCCAAATTTTACTTGCACTGTGATAATCTATGAAAGAGAGGGAAGGAGGAATTATATATTTTTATTTTTCTGCACAAGATCCTTTGCCAAACACTTAGATGGTGCTGCTAATATCTGGTTTAAGGCTGCTTTCCCATTTGGATGCTTCCAGACAGCAACTCTGGGAATGAACTGGGCAAACCTGCTCAAGGTCACTCACACGGTGGGACTGGGCTGGTCATGCAGACAGTGCCAACTTCTATCTTTTTTTTTTTATTATTATTTTATTTTGAGTAGGAGAGCAGCAAGTGTGTCTGTGGAATTACCCCATCTCCTCCAAAGAGAAGGGTCACATCTTGTCCCTGTGACTTCCAGGCAAGGGGAATGCTAAACAGGAATTATATCAGAAGGGATGTCTGTGCTCTGTGACTGGGGTGGAAAAGCCCTGCTCCTTCCTCTGCCTGAGGAGTCTCTCCCACCACCCAGACCAAGATGTTTCTTGTTCCTGGCTCTGGTGCAGTTCAAGCATGGCAGAGAGGACAGCAAGAACTCAGAATAAGGGCTTCCCTCCTTAATCTAAAGCACAGTGGGAATTCTTCTTTTTACATACGAGTCATTTGAATTCCGAATGCTTAACCTGTGGCAGAAATAATTCAGATTTGAACACATTAATTGTTTCAGGTCAAAGGAACAGTTGTTTTTTGCATGGATCATTTCAGAATGTTTTTTTTGCGGGTGTTTGTGGCAAGCAAATCACAGGATGCAGTTGTTGCTATAGCAATGAGCCTCCCTAAGTGAAGGAGGTAGGGCAGCCCCCCTCAGACAGACTCCCACCAGTTATCACTGCAATGGAGGTACCTGAAATGCTTTACTTGCCAGGGATGTGATAGGTATCAATAAATCCTGATTTCTATGAGTAAATGGATCCCATGGGATTTACATAGTTCTAAAAATACTCCTTTGTTTGAGGTTTGAGTCATCAGTGAATCTGAAATTTGCTGACTATAATTGCATTAATTATGCTAACAAGTGATTTTTTTCAGTTGTGTATGAGCTGAGTATGGGATGTGTAATTTAGGTGTGTGTGATGTGTTGTAATTTAATTTGGAAGCTCAGCAAAACACAGTAGCTTGGAGAGCCTCTGTGATAGCTCTGCAAACAGTCTGGACCAAGCAGGGCAGTTTAAAAAGCACAGCTATGCACAGCCTAATTCTCATGGAAAATATCCAGTAAAAATATCCTTGAACTATTTCATCTAGAAGTCAAAAATTAAAGCATAAGGAACACTTACATAATAAGGCTTATAATAATACCTGTTTCCTGGTGCCAGCTTTGTTTAGTGGTTCAAACAGTGATCATGGCAGAGTCTTCAGGGAATGGATGCTTTGTTTTTCAATAGTCTGTGGGCTGATCTCAGCAGATCAGGCAGGCAGGGCTGCCTGCATCCATACCATGGGAGGTGTCTAAGCCTTGTTCCTCCTGCTTAGTGAGAAAATTGCTCCAGTCCAAATCCTTTGGAATCCTTTCCAGTGATGGCCTGGAATTCTTTGAAGGGATCTCTTGGATTGTGTCCTGGAAATGGGATTTAAGGCTTGACCATTCAGCTCAGCATCCTGACTTGCTTTCTGAGTCATTGGAGTGATTCTGAATTTAGGCTGATGTAAAGAGAGGGAGAATCAACCCCTTCTTCCCAACATCAGCACATGAGGAACTCCCAGCTCAGTTCACTGTGCTTCTGTTTCCTCCCATCTCTTCTCTCCCTCATATTCTTCAAACACTTATGTTATACATGAAAAACAGATCCTTCCAGATGGCTCCTGTAGGTGCCATCTAATTTGTGGGGATGATGGGCCAGTGGCTGTTGGAGAAACAGAATGAAAGAGAAAAGCAGTTGCAAAATTGCTTCTGTTTGTGGGCTGCTTGCACTTGCCTGTAAGTGTTTATTATCCTAGATGGTAATCTCACTGATTCTTCTTGATGTACTCCGGCGCTAATAAAGGAATTTTGCAATATTATTACAGCAATTTTAAATCAATTCACTCTGTGAATGCTGTTGTGCTCCAGAAGTCAATTATAGATATCACGTAAAAAAACCAAATAATGCAAACCCAGCCCCGCGTTTTCATCATTATGCAGAAAGCAAAATAAAACCACAATGAGGCAAATGCACATTAGAAAACCAGAGGTGCTGTGAAGGGAGGGGAGCACAAAGGGTGATGTTTCTGCTGCAAGGTTTTCTTCAGGCTTCAGAGCATTACTGACACCACCACCACCTGCTTTGCCTTCCCCTGCAGCTCCCCAGGGCCCTTCAGGCACAAACAACACATCTTTTTATGGCTTTTCTTCTAGAACAGCTCCTGCTAAACATCATCATGGAAGAATCCAGGAGCCATGTCAGGAGCTCAGGTGAATTAAAAGACACTGCTTGAGGTTAATGGTGGGTTCATCCTTCGAGGCCAACAACAAGCCAGAAGTTGATAAATATAAAGCACATGCCACCATATTGAGGTAGATGCCTACTTTTTTAATATTATGTTTCGTTCCCTAGGCACTGAAGGTCCACATAATTTTCAGTTTCTTCTGTCACCATGTCCTTCAGAAAAGTGATTTTTTCCTTGCTGTTAAGCATCCCAGGAGCATCAAGAGGATATTTATTATTGTGGCTAGAAACAGTGGCTAGTTTTTACTTCTTAAATTGCCTTTTTCTCTCTCTACAGAGAAAAGCTTGGAAGGATTTTTGGGTTGTCAACTTGGGCTTACTGCAGAGGTAACTCTAGAAATAAGAAATAGAGTTAATTTGTAATTGTTCGTGACTTGAGAAATTGAGTCCTGATCATTCAATAAAAACATTGCCTAAATTAGGGTATATATCAAGCAACTACTGACAAAAGATCTCTGCAAAATAAGCATAATAATGGCCCTTTTCTATTTTTTCTGTGTTACAAAGACTCTTCAGCAAAATCTTACTTTATCTATAAAAACGTGATTCTGATTCCTATTATCACACCTCTGGGCAGGGGGAGTCTGAAGTTTCAGGGTAGATAATACCATGCCAACACTATGATAAACAGCCAAGCAACTGTGCTTTATCTCTGGTGAAAGATAAGCTGGAATAAGGAGTGTGATTAACAGTTGTGTTGAAGATTTATGTAATCAATTTGGAGAGCAGGCCCATGTGTTGTCTTGACAGGATAGTTAAGGTAAAGTTGCAAGTTCAAGCAGCTTTGACCTCTGTAAACTTGCAGTGCAGTCAGGGAGCCTCTCTTGATTATTCCCTGTTAAGGTTTATAGGATAATGAAAAGAAAGCAGAGGGGAAGATAGAACATAAAATGTAATTGCTTTTTCCTCCAGCCACCCCCCTGCAGAAGCTGTGCTGTCACACAGGGTATATCCTAGTCCCTGCCAGTCTCTGAACCAGGATAGATGAGCTCTAGCAGCAACAATTTTGTAGAAGGGGAGGATAAAAGGGTGTTCCTGGGCTTTTTGGTGCCCATCAAATATGATCTCCTGGCTTCTCCACCCAGAATATGTGCTCATGGCACCTCACTTGTAAACAACAGTTTGATTTTATTTTATATATTTTTTTTCATTTTAAAAATGTGTCTGTAGACATGGAAGGGAGAGGAAGTGAATCTGGAGCATTAAGTCCTCCCTGGCTTCCATTCAGGATGGATCCACCTGGCTTAGCCCACAACCCACAGTCACCTGCATGGCAGTGCCAGCTCTCAGGGAGGGGAGAGAGAAAGCCCCAGGAAAAGAAGGAACATAAGCATGACAAGCCTTAACATCACTCCTAATTGCAACAGTGCAACATTTTAGACCACTTCCAGGGAATTCTGTTCTGTTCTCCTTCCACTTATAAGCTCCTGTATGTCCTGGGCTGATAAGAACTCTCAGCAGCCTCCTGTTGCATAAGAAGAAGTAAAATTGTTCAGCCAGCCTTGGGGCAAAGCTGCTGCCACGTTGTGCTCCCAGCAAATTGGCTCCATTATTTGTCCCTGATGGAGACGTGTACAAGGGAGAGGAGGGGAGAATTATTGTATATGAATGTTGCAATATACACAATTCCCACTTAGAATTGATTTTTCCCTTGTGAGATGTGCTGTTTCATTGAAAGAGGGAGAAAACTATTGTTTTAAACCTTACTCCTGCAGGAGGAATTAAACAAGGGGGTGCGGGGGGAAGAGCTGAAAAAGAGGAGACATTATCTCAGGGGTGCCATTAATCATTTTCTTAGGAAAATGTAGCCCTGCTGTGCACCTTTCTAAACTGGTGAAGCAAACCTTCCTGTATCTGCCCACTGTAATATTTTCTACTGAGTCTCTCCAGCTCTTTTTCTCTGCATTCAACACCAGTTTGGCTTGTTTGTTGCAAGTGGCAGATTGGAAAGAAGTGGAGGTTACCTCTGACAGAATTGTCAAATTAAATTTATCCTGTTCCCTGTACCTTCTCCAGGAGTCCCCCTATTTATAGTAAAGTACACACAGCACATAAGCATTGTTTTTCAAAATCACTTTGACAGCAAATAATAAATATAAAATAATCTGCAATACAATATGCAATTGACTTGTGTGCCTCCCAGTCAATGCAAGTGTTATCCAGCATAAAAAATTACATTGCAGGCAGCACATCCTTTGCCTGGGAATGACATACTCTGATAAAAAATAAATAATAACAATAGACCCCCCCAAGTATGCACCACTGGGTGTCTTGTCTAAATGAGGCTGTGAAGAATGAATGTGAAATTAGCACTCGATTATAACTGAAGAAAATGCAGGATGTGAATGTAAAGCAAAGGACTATATCAGTCTAAATATGAATGTGACATTTTGGATGGCTGAATAAATAATCTCCTTGTGCAGCATCGCTCAGAGAGGAGATCTGCCACAGGAACAAGAGAGGGTAGGAGAAGTCTGGATTTAAGATGGTTTTCTCAAGTGGAAGACCTGTCCTTCACTCCTCTTCCCATTCTCTGCTTCCCCTGGGATCAGCAGGGACCTGGGAGTACTGCAGTTTTTTCTTCCTGTCCTATTTATCTACTGTCACTGTACAAGATTCATAGCAAGTGGTTTTCTCAGAATATTTCCCTCAGGTTTTTCCATAGAGTTCAGACTGTGGCTCACTAAATCTTCGGAATGAGTTGGTGATATTTGTATTTATATCTTGCTCTTCCTGCCCGGAACACAAAGTGATGAAGGGGGAGTGTTGGTCATCCCTTCATCCCTTTCCAAAGAGCCTTTGGCCAGGCCAAGCACTCCCCTCATGCCCTGGAGGAGCTGAAGGCAGTTTTCCACCCATCAGCATCAGATGTTCTGCAGCTCTGCCCCTGTCACCAGAGTTTCCCACCTCTCCAGGGGCTGCTGCTGTGCTCAGGGTCACCCTGCACCCATCCAGCCCCTTCCCCAAGCACCAGCCTGCGAGGGTCCTTGGTAACTTCTTTTATTTTCAAGCCTGAGCATTCCTCTGAAAACAACAGAATATTTTTGCTTTCCTATTAGTTTTGACTGTGAGAATTAAGATGGGAACAACATCTTTCTTTCTGTGACCTGTCTCCAGCCAGGACTCTGTGTATTATATTATTTTGAGGTGTTGTGTTTATTGCCAACTCCACTTAAACAAGGCAAGCTAAATTCACAGGGTTTGCTTCTGGTTTGTGTGGTGCCACCCTCAAATCAGAACAATTCAGGATCTAAGAAAAACATTCATTTTATACATTACTTTTTGACATCTTCCAAAGCTATCAGGAAAAACTTTTCCTTGCATTTGTTACAGCCAACTTCGCCATCTACTTGACCTTAAAGCCAAGAATTTATGTGCTGCTTCCCAAAATAGGTATCAGTAGGTCTGGGAGAATGCCTCAAGGGTGTGCAAGCCAAATTGTACCAGTCAGAAAGATGCTGTTTTTAAAATCAGCTCTACGGGTGAATCTTCCCATCACTGTTAATGTTTAACATATCCCCCTAAGCCTGGATGCTCTTTGAAGCAAGTTACCAGCTTAATTGGGACTCTTTAATAAAATTTAATGCTATTTTTTTAATGAAGAAAGATGAAAAGTTGCCTAGAGGGGAATCTCGAGCACAAGGTATTTAAAGAAATTATTCTTTGAGACTGTTGATCTCTTATCTCATTCTTCACAAATCATTTAATGAAATAACATTAACATTTCACTTCTAGTTAAATTAGCTTCTTCCCTTGCACACTTTTCCTTATTTTGAGGTTTCTTTTTCTCCTTTTCAAGGAAAAAGTAAAGTCCAACAGGGCTCTTGAACAACAACCTTGTGTGATTAAGACACAATTAATATTGTCTCATTCTTGCAAATGGAGGGGCATAGTTTTTTTCCAGGCAATTAGGTAGATAACTTTCTCCTGCATTTTTAAATGCTGATCTAAAGTTTAACAGGCTTGGCTTTGCAAGTTACATAATTACTGCAAACTTGGGCATCTGCAGCCTGACTCAGACACAAACAGCCCTATCACTGCTCATGTAGGCAAAAACCTAACACAGGAGATGGTTTTCTGCTCCAAATGGAGATATTGAGAGCTCTCCCTTTAGATTAAAGAATTATTTGAGTCCTGCTCTCAGTACCTGTCATTGAAATCAGGGCTTGATTCCATGAATGGGAAAAAGAGGCATTAGTTTTTCCCTGTAACTTCCTTAAAAGCCCCAGCTCTCCATGACCTCCTGTTAAAGAGTGACTGCTGTATTTTGAGCTAGAGAAGGGGAACATTTGTGGTGTCCTTTCCTTGATGAATCATTTTACCTCTTTGCCACTTCACAGAATCACAGAACGCTTTGGATCAGAAGGGATCTTAAAGATTTTCTTGTTCAAACCCCCTGCCATGGGCAGGGACACCTTCCACTGTCCCAGGGTGCTCCAAGCCCTGTCCAGCCTGGCCTTGGACACTTCCAGGGATGGAGCAGCCACAGCTGCTCTGAGCAACCTGTGCCAGGGCCTCCCCACCTGACAGGAAAGATAAACACTTGTTATTTTGGGTACAAGTGTCCCCTTCTTAAATGAATTAGTTGTCTAGTTTTGGTGCCACAGGTGTTGGATGGATCAGTACTGTCAGCAAATCCATGTGTGTTACTCAGGTCTGACCAGGAAGAAGAGGGATGGGTTATAGGAGCAATGAGAAAGATAAATCCAGCCCATTAGCTTTACCATCCAAGGCAAGAATTTATCTCTTCCAGGCCTGTCTATAAATAATTGTTTCATTATTTTGACCAATTCATAGTGGTTATTCAACTTTCAATACACTAGACATTTCTTCCCATATTTGTTAGGGCTTTATTTTCTTCTGTTTTCAGCATAAAAGAGACAACGGTAAATAATTTCCATAGAACCTGGCTCAGACACATTTCTCTCTATGACTTTTTCACCTAATTTCAAGGCTCTGTTATTTTCTGTAACACTGCAATATGATCTTCATGGTTCCTGCAAGCTTTAGGAGAGAGTGATTTATATGAGAATTTCCTGAGCAATCTCCAGTTTTGTCTCACATTCAAATCACCACACACATCCATAGGAAACAGAAAGAAACAGGTCATGGTGTTCCTTCCCCCAGCATACTAATTTAACTCCTCCAAAATGAGAGGGGATATCTCTCCTTCAGCACAGAGGGAAATTAATACACATCCTGGTATCTGACTGTGATGCTGAGTCTCCTCATCTGTCTACAGTCCCATTGACTTTGAGGTCAGGTTGAAGGAGTGGGATGTAGCTTTGCACTAATATAAAGCTTGTTGACCTTTCAAAAAAAAAAAAAAAAAAGAAAATAAACCTGTTTTTAAATGATGGAATGCTGGAGGTTTATATAGACACACATATAATGTAAAGATATTTTAAAAACTATTTCTATTTTTATGCCCAAGAGAAAACAGGCATCACTGCACCCCAGCTTGCAGAGCAACAGGGTCAAAAGAGGGAAACTTCTCTCTTCATTCATATCTAAAGTCATTCAAGATCCTTCTGTCTTTGTGAGCTCTCTGTCATGCATTCAACAGGTCACTCAACAAACACCAGGTCAAGCCCTTTTCCAGACTGCCAAATCTTTTCTCCCCAGGCTGATCCCCAAAGGCTCCCCTCACACCCAGCCCAGCCTTGCTGGATTCCTGCTTCAGGAAAGACTCTGCAGATAAGTCACAAGCCAGACAATTAACTAAATGGCAAAACATGAAAGCCACTCTTTTGCTTCCTAATGAGGACTATAATAGCTTTGCTGGATTTCTTCCTTTTATATTTATCAAGGTATGATTTAATTGTCATCAACATCTGAAAGACAAAAGAAGGCCCCTAAACTCAAACTGACAGACAATTCTGGGGGTTTTAGGTACTCTGTAGTAATGATTCATGCATTTACAGCTGGGATAATAATAGTCTAATACCTTGATCATATTGCATTTTACATAATTTTACATAATTGTTCATAAGGGCTACAATTATTGCAACTGTGAAGTGTAAAACTACAGGAAGAGAATGAAAAAGCCAACTCCAATTAATACGTTTAGCCTGATTTTCTTCTACTAATTACCACTGGGAAAACACATATTTTAACCTAGCAATGTTTGAGTGTTTTTGTACCGCAGTGCTGCCACAAATGAAACAGTATAAAAAAATACAGTTGTGGTTTAACCCCAGCTGGCAGCTCAGCCCCACACAGTGCTGGGGAGAGAATCAGAAGTGTGGATGGGAGGAAATGAGGCAAAGACAGTTTAACAGGCAAAGCAAAAGCTGTGCACACATGCAAAGTGAAACAGGGAATCCTTTCTCCACTTCCCCATGGGCAGGCAGGCTCAGACATCTCCAGGAAAGCTGGGCTGTATCAGACATAAAGGGGACTGGGAACACAACTGCTGTCACTCTGAGAGTCCCCCCATTCCTTTGTGTCCCCCTGTGCTAAGCATGACACCACATGTCCTGGGATATCCCTGGGGTCACTTGGGGTCAGCTGTCCTGGCTGTGTCCCCCCCAGCTTCCCGTGCACCCCCACTCCTGAACTGTGGGGTGAGGAGTAGAACAGGTCTGGGCTCTGTGTTAGCCCTGCCTGACAGTCATGGAAACATCCCTGAATTGTCAGCACTGTCCCAGTTATCCAGCACAAATCCAAAACAGAGCCCCACACCAGCTACTGTGAAGTAAATTCTTCTCCAGGCAAAACCAGCACAACAGTGATTGTCATCCCAAGGGACAAATTACCAAGGACTATTCAATGTGCTCACAGGGCCATGGAGGTGCTCTGTTAAATGTGCTCCATCCAGGGCCATGGAGGTGTTCTGGCTTTCTGAAATATTTCTAGCAAAGCAAGAGTGGTTATGAGTGATTTAAAGCACAGATAGTGCTCACCTGTGTGATTTTTAAACGTGTGGTGTTTCTGCTCTCTGCCATACCACACAGCACTCTGGCTGCCAGAGTGAGGAATGTGATGGGTTTGTGTTATTTTTACCATTTTCTCATTGCTCTAATTGTTCCCCAGTGTTTCTGAGGAAAAGCAATGTACACTTGCAGGAAAGGAGGCAAAACCCACTCATTTGGAGCACCAAGGCAGGTCTGAGGAAGGAGAAGCTGGGAAAGCTGCTTGCTTTGGTAGATGCAAATTTCTGTGCAAAAAATCATCCTCGTGGCCAGGCTTGCCTGTGTGGTGTTTTGCAGGCACACACACACAGACTGCCACTGAGCCTTCAGCCACAACTGCCTACTGTGTGCACCAGCACCAAATCTCTCTCCAAACAGCCTGGCCAAGAATTCCTGCAAGAAGCAGCAAACACCATGGATGGCAGGAGGCTGAGAGTGAAGAAACGGGCTCAGGGGATGGGGCTAGCAGAGATCTGTCCCTGGCTACTGCCAGGAGCCAGAGCCACACACTCTGCCCCTTCAGGGTGAGCTCAGGGCTTTATCTGAAGGTGGGCTCACATTGATATGCCAACCTCCACGCTGAAGGCATTGAAATGCAGGCACATGTTTGCCTCTAATTGTCTGGGGGAGAGTGGACTGCTGGGAGCACTGACTTTTTAAATTGCCTGTGTTAGATCCCTCAGAGCTCGGCTACCAGAGCTGTCATCCCTGTTTAGAGTTGTGGGAAGCCCACCAGAAAGGTGGGAAAAGGTCTTGGGCATGGTCTTCACCCTGTGCAAGGGATGGATTTTGCCCAGAAAGCTGCAATACTGTGCAAAGCATTAAGGGCACACAAACTCTGCTTCAGAATGGTTTCCATTTAAAAGGAACAATACAAGGCAGGAGCAGACACAGGCTTCTGGTTCACAGAAAACCACTTGTGTGGTTTGCTGTGGCTTGTTGGAGCAGCCTTTAGGTGTGATCAGTCTCTTCTGGTTCAAAAACACCCTCTGGCTTGTTGTTGGGTGGAACAGGACACAGATTTATGTACCCCACCTAAATTGTTCCCGAGGTGTGAGAAAACATTGCCTTCCCTGCATTTCCTCTGTGAGCTCAGGAGCAGGGTGAGATCACATATTGTGGGCACTGACTTATGTTCTTCATAGGGAAAGATTTTCACACAGATACACTCAGACCTGCTGGTACATTTCTATTCTCTGTTGGCTCCTGCAACAATGGGAGGGAGGAAGATAAATAAAGTGTGGCTGTGGAACAGAAAGGCCACCATGGCAATTGAGTCTGCACTGGGGTTTGAGCAAAAGGTTTGTTTTCTCACCAATATCTCGAGTTTAAAATCCTTCAGGATGGATTATAACAACATTTGCTCAGTCCAGTCTCTTCAGGAGCCCTAATGACCATCAAAGCAATGACTTAATGGTGACACTTCTCCAAATCAGCTGTGTCATCTTGGAGTTATCTGACCTCCTCTTTTCTGATTCCCCATCCCTCAAAGGCAAACCACGCTGCCAGCACAGCACTTGGACTTCTCAGGACCTGCTGTTCTGGCAGATCAGAAAGAGATTTTTGTGCCCCTCTTATGTCAGTCTTCAATCTCTGGAGACTGACCTGCACAACTTTAAATTAGCTCGTTCAGACAGTGTGCAAAAATTAAAGCAGTCAGCTCGTGTGTGATGGTCGCCGTGCTCGTGGTCCCTTGGCCAGGCTGGAGCTGAGGCTGCTCTGCCTGGGGAGGGCTCAGCTCTCTGGGTCTCCTTGTGGAAGGCTGGGATGGCTGTAAGATCCTGGGTGAGGCTCAGAGGAGATCTGGGGCATCCTGCAGGACACATCAGGGGTGGGATCTGCATTCAGGCTCCCCCTGTGTTTCCCTCCTCCCCTCCCCACTCCCAGGATGATTGCTGACACCGTGGGTGTTTCCATTTGCCTGGCAGTGACATTCCTGTGCACTGAAGCCCTTCATGCTCTGTCAGAGGGTGCTTAAGGCAGGAGAGAAGCTCCATCATCCCTGTCTAATGTGGGACACTCCGTGTGTGTCCCCTGTGCATATGCTGACTGTGAGAGGGTCACAAAGCACAGGAGACACTCCAGAGCACGCTGGCACTTCTCTGTGGCACAAGGGGCTGGCAAGCAGCAATACTAGGTCAGGTCTGGAAGACAACAGAACTGCATTCTCTGCATGTCACCAAAGCATTCAATCCATCCCTCTGCGGGATCAGCACTTGTTCTATTCAGTGAGACTGTTCCTCTGAGCTACTGGAATGACAGGAAGCAACCAGAGTGAGGAAAGCATCTGGTGCCCAATTTAAAAAGTGCTACACTTAATTTAATTTATTAATTTGGTCTTGTGGTCTGCAGTGTTTGTTGGCTGTCCCTGTGTCCTGAGATTTCCTCCTGCATGTGAGAAGACCCTGCCTAGGAGTGAGCACCCACCTTTCCCCACTTCAGGAGCTCAGCCTGCCCTGCAGGGCTCTGTATGGGGCAGATTAACACAAACTGCTTGATGGGGCTGCAAATTTCCCCTATTAGCAGCGTGTGTGGCTGGCAGTGCTGTGTTGTACTCCTTAGTTACACGTAAAGTTCTTCTGAAATTAAGAAGACAAAAGCAATATTCTCTGTCGTCATTCTCAGTTATTTCAAAATTGCTACCCACAGCAGAGCATCATCAGTCATTAGAGTCACATAGAGAAGCATTATATTCACTTTGTGGTCTCCCAGCTCCATCGCCAAGGACATCACAGCCACAATGAGACATAATCAGCGTGCTGTTGCCAATTTCAAGACATTGTAATTTAGCAACAAAATTTCCTGTGTTCAGAGCCCTCTGAAGCTGGAGGGAGCTGTTCTGAATTCCTCTGCTTCTTCTCACCAAGCTGGGGGTGAGTGGCGTGGAGGGAGCAGGGAGGTGTGAGGCTCCTCATTAAGGTGCCACAGTGATGTCCAGGAATTGCAGGGCCCATGTGCTGCCAGTACCAGGCACCACCATGGCACAGGGGACAGCAGGAGGGGGCTGAGGAAAAGCCTCAGCCTTGAATGACCTTGCTGTTGTGAATTTTTAACTTGTTCTTCTCCCTGTTGCTGCTATGAAGAAAAAAAATAAAAGTTGCTGCACACAAAAATACTCTTTTGCACGGAAGTTTTGGGGGGAAACTTCAAATGACACAAATGTGAGACAGTTGATCTGGTCCCCCAGGTTTCTCCAGATGGCATTTACTGTTCTGATCTTTGTTCCTTTGGTGATGGCTTGATGGGCGACATCAAGCAGATCCCACTCTGCTGTGCTTCACTTTTACCATGCAGAATTTTATTTACTCAGGGTTTGGTGAGCTAAGGAGGTTTTTAAAAGTCCTTATAAGAGCTGTGGAGCATTTGACCCCTAACTGCACACTGGAATTTCATTTGTAATGTATTTTACAGCAACATTTTGTAAGTTGCAACCATTTAAAAGCTGGTTTTTAGTGCTAAAAATCTGCTAACAGTGAGGCTCAAGAAATTCTCTATCCTGTCTAAAAGAAAATAAAAAGTGTGAATTTTCACAATCTGGAAGTGGGGCTGTTCCCAGAAACTTCCCTCTCTGCTCAGGAGAGAGATATTGCCCACTGCTACAAAAACATTGCTTCCCCTGGTCCCCTTCCAGCCTGGCCAGGTTGGGTCGTTATCATTTTTGATTACCAGTACTTCGACTTTATTTACCCTCCGTGAAATGCTTATGAGCATTTGGCCATGCACTTAATGTAGGGAACTTACTTTGGGGTCCTCTGCATGAAGAGACATAAACATAAATGCAGACAGATTTATAACAGTCTAATTTAATAAAAATGTCAGCAAATAAATGCACATTTGACAGGGGAATAAATATCAAATAGGAGCGGAGCAGACAGTGGAGTAGGTTGTAAGAAATTAACATGAAACGTTTTGGTTTGACAGCGACTATAAAACAAAATTGTACTTTGGAGACTCTGGGAGTCATTTAGCAGAGGTGGAATCACTTTGCAGCAGCCGGGCACAGGGAGATGGGTTCAGGATGAGACCACATGGCTGCAGAGGGGAATGGTTTGTGATGTGTCACTTCCATTTGTAAACTGACATTTAATGCGCGGGGAGCGCGGGGCCGCCTGGGTTGGTTTTCTGAGCCTGCACGTTGCTTAGCAGCAGCATGGTGGCCTGGGCCAGGGCCAGCAGGCTGCTCCTCCTGCCTGCCTCCCAGACCTGCTTGGCCCCTTGGCTCCATGCATTTCTGCTTCAAGGAGAGGCAAGGAAAAGATCTCATCTGTGGTTTGCACCTCGCTGCATGTCAGCTCGTGGAGTGATGCACCCAGGGTGAAACGGGAAGGAGAAGCTGCAGCCATCCTCCTGGTACCCCACATGCTCACATCTCTTGTGTTTTAAATATTTCATGGCCACAGCCTGTTACACTGTGCTCATGGGCATTCTGTCCCCCATTCCCAGGACCCTGTGACTCTGATCAGATAACCTGGACCCCTCCTTCCTGCCCTGACAGGGTTAGCAGAGAGCCAAGAAGCCCTCCCTGTCCAAAGCTTAGAAAACCCCTGACATTTCCTGTTCATCCTCTTTGCCCCGCTCTCCCCATGGACATCACGGAATAAAGAGAGCTGCACCAACATATATCGGGGTAAGAGCCTCTTTTGGAAATCTTTGCCATCTCCTGGTATTCCTCCCCTCAAAGCCTCAGATCTCTGGGCTAGCCTGATAATTAAGGGGGCTGAGATGGGGGGAAATATCAACAGCCTTTTCCCTGTGTCCAGTGCCACTTTTCTCCCAGGGCTTTCACCAACACAGCAGCAGAGTGAGAGTCTCGCTCTGCTCCTCCCAGCCCCTCAGCCAAGCGAGCTCAGCAGCTCCTGAGCTCCAGGTAAGCCTCACCTGGAGGGAGCCCGCAGTGTTCCAGCTGTGGGCCCCAATTTTCTGTCAGACACACTTAAGGAGGGGTGTACAAGGAGAATTTGAGGGCTCCTATGGATATGAGAGGGCAGATCCACAGAACAGCAGCTGGCTGTGATGCTAATGGACTCCTCTGGTGTTCTCCATTGATTTCATCAAAAAGAAGAGTGTTAGGATGCTGTTCCTAAAGCAAGCACATGGCAATTTCTTTTCTGTAGCAGTGAAATAGCTGTGCGGGTGTCTTGCAATATTTGTTTTCACCTTTTTCTTACTTTTTTTTTTTTTTATCATTCCCTCTTTCCTTTGTCTTTTGGGCTCCAGTTTCTCATGAGGTTCCCAGGCAATTACTGAGGTTGTGGTTGCCACAAGCATTGTTCATTTCATTTTATTGCAGAAATACACTGAAATCCTGGGAGTGGTTTTGTTTTAATGGCCCAGTCGATACGTGGTGCTTATTCCACCTCCAGCATTAAAAAGAGATTTTAAAAGCACACTTGTTCATCTTAACACTCCCGTTAAGTTTCTGAAATATATCCTATGTGTTTCTTAACATTTCAGCACAAATCCAATACCCTACTTTCACTGTAGGCATGGAACCATCACTCACTGTGCTGGGGATCACATCTCAATGTGTGTGTGCAGAAATTTAAGTTCAACCAGTTTGCACAGGGTAGAAGTGCAGTTACTAATGGGAAGGAGCACATGGGAACAGAGTTTGCCTCACCATAAGTGGAATAACAGCTAAAAGTCTTCCATAGCACATGCTGGGGGGAGTGGAGAGTTGTGGAGTGGAAACTTTTGCTCCTAAAGTTCTGGAAGAACTGATGTGTGAAATTGCAAATCTGGTAGTAAGAGTTTTTAATAAATCTATCAACTCAAGGGTGGCACTGTGTGACTGAAGAATAGCAAACACAGTGTCTGTATTTAAGAAAGGGAGAGTAACAGAGAGACAAGTGTGTACAGGCCTTTTAGTCTGGTATCAGCTCTACAGAATCAAAATTTCTGGACAGAATTATGTCCTCTTTGTGATGAGTTGTGAAAAGGACACAGCTTACATGAGCAAAAGTACCATCTGCATAGGTAAGAAGTTTTTAGCATCCTCGTTTTTTACAGCCATTTTTTAATATCTATGCTTAAAAAATGTGAATTTAAACAGAGACACACACAGATGTGGGTATTAAAGAGATCAGGAGAATGAAGAGCCTGATTTACAAGAGGAGCCTAAAGGAGCATGGCTTGTTGATCATAGGAAAAATAAAGGCTTAGGAGGGTTATGATTACTGCCTGTAAAAATCTTGGGGAGAAAAAAGGACTATTTGTACTGGAGACCAATAAAATCACACTGGAAATCAAAGTAAGTTTGCTGGCCATTAAGACAAGGAGGCTGGAACAGCCTCCTGGAAGGAATGACAATGAACAGGATCCCAACTACCATCAAGCCACAGCTCAGGAAGTTTCTGGAGAGTCAATACAATGGAGTTCACATGATAGAAGGGACTGCACTTGGTGACCCCAGAGATTATTTCCAATCTATATACACGTGCAGGAACTCCATTTCAAAGTCTTCATTAAACCTTCTGTGTATTTCTTTTTCCTTATCTTCTTTTAAAAAAGGATTATTCTGTAATAAACAGGGTGGTGCCATCTGCCACGGTCTCTGGCACAGAAGGGAGGAGTTGCTGTTTTCATGTTAGTTAGCTGTATTGAGAGGGCTGGGGGGAGGATTTGGGGCTGCTTCCATCTGGCACTGGGGCTGATTGAAGGTGAGAGATGATCTCTTGAAACTCAGTGAGAAATGATGGGTAAGGCAGATAAAAGTTGTGAAGTGCCCTAAAAATGCAGACCAAGCAGCTTTGGTTTGATGTGGCCACTAAAGAGTGCTGAGAGAAGGGCTTGTTGGAAGGGAAGCAAATAGTCTGAAGGGAAGGTAAGAAAATTCCCTTCACAATGTTGTTCTCAGAGGATACAAGCAGGGCAAAATGGCAGTTTTCTGTGTTAGAGAGAAGAAAATTACAGTTGATCTGTGGTCTCAGATGATGAGACACTCTGCTGTGCTGGGAGAGGGATGGCCCTATTTCTGCAGAGGGAACTGCTGTGATGATACATTGATCTAGTGAGAGCACACAAGGCAGATCAAAAATGATGCCCAGGTTCCAAAGCTGGGAGAAACGGAAGTATTTCTCCAAGGCATTGCTCTGCTTCCAGCACTGACTGTTCAAGTGGAGCAGATTAGCAGGAAAACCAGTCTTTTAAAGTATTTGAAGTATGGTTGCTGCAGGCTCAGCTCTCTCCTCCTGGGAGGGGAAGGTCCCCAGGAGGCTGGGCTCACTCCTGGGAATGTCCTGTTGGACCCCATCCTCTGGCACTGGGAAGGAAGAACTGGGTCCTGACCATGCTGAGGTTGGTCTGGAATTCATGAGGAATTGGGAAAACATCAAAAGGAAAGGGTGAAATCCGAGTTTCTCTCTCTTGAATTTGGTCCTTAGGGAGTTACATTTTCAAATGCTTCTCTCCAGGCATAAGAATCAGAGATGGCTGCATTGAATCACTCCATCCTTGGTTCTTTCTCAGAATTAAGGACTCAGAGGAGATTCTGAACTGCCAAACTCCTGGTTTCATTTTTCACAAGTCTCTGATGCAAACTCTTCTTGTCTTCCCTGGTCAGGACTGTAAGATATGGCTTTTGTAGCATAGTTATTAGAAAAATTCTTATTGATAGTCACCCACATCCTGTAGTCCTTTCTTATGTTTCTCCTTTATTTTGGGAGGGTTTGTCTGTAATGCTGTTGTCCCAGAATTAATGGTGTGATAAGGGGATGGTTAAAATGGCACCAAAAGCTTTGTGCAGAGAAGCTCAGTCAGGCCTTCATTAGCCTAGCTTAAATCACTGCAGGCTACTTTGATTCTGAGCAAGTTCACAGAGGATTTTTGGATTAGTTTTCCCACATAAATTCAGGCAAGCCCTAAAAAAGCCAGTAGTATACACAGCATGACTTTAGGAAATGAGCTTCTTCTAGGGCTCCTTCCAGGAGCTCTTCTAGAGAAAAGTACATCTAGAGGGATGAAATTCTGACAGCATGAACTAGCAAAGGGGAATGACATGACAGTGGCAATGGGCAACCACAGCCTGTCCTCCTGCTTCAGAGAATCTTTCCCCTGAGCTGGCAGAGGCTCAGACTTAGAGAGAAGGTGACAGTAAATTAAAATTAAAACTCCAAAGTATGGCCTGTGAGAAATATCCATTTCAGTTTCTGAGTGCAAGCATCTGCTTGTGTTTCTCTCTGACAGTCCAGATATTGCTCCTTTTCTCAGTTTCTCCAGATATAAAATGGGGTAAAAAATATTGGTCTCCTTGGGAAAATGTTTTGATACCGAGCACTAAAGAAGTTCCAAGAGTTCATTATCACCATCCTGTTAATGCTGCTGCTGTTATCATTCAGTGGTTTGCTTTACTGGAGTAATGACCCATTAGTATTATTTTGTTGACTGTACAGATGATCTTTCAAAGCAGCAGTGAAATGTGCTATTAAAAGCTCCAGACAACTTACTGGCCTAATTTATAAGCAGATGCAACCAGTAATAAATAAGAGATTAAAATGAAGCAATGGCTGAGAAAGTTTTTACATGAAGAGCTCTAATCTCCTCTCGCCCAGCTATCAGAACCTCTCATGCTCCAAGGCACAGCTCTGAGGACAAGGAAGTGGCTTCTGTGTCCATTACTCTGGACCCATTGCTTTTGTAAACATTAAATTTATGTATAAAAAAACAATCCCTCGAGCAAGGCTTCTGTTCATACATCCTGGAGACCTTGCTGGGGAAGTGGCCCAGGGAGATGTGCAGGTTTCCCTTGTGGTGCAGCTTTGTTGGAGCTGCTGCAGCTCCCCAGGGACCCCGAAGAACCTGCACAGCTCCCATCTTCTAGGCTGCTACAGGCAAGACCAAGAGTGTTCTAAAAGTGATGTCAAAATAGCTAATAGCTAATAGAAGCACTGAGGGAGAGTTTGATAGTAACCCTCCCTGCCCAGACGCTGATGAATGTTTCATTAGATGAGAAATGCAAAGTTGGCTTTTTCAGCAGACTGCAGAGGTGATGAGGGGTCTGTGAATGTGGGGCAACATCTATTCTGTCTTAGCACAATCAAAAAATTGTCTCAGCTCAGTCAAAAATGTTCACCCAAATAAGCCAAATTAAAAAAAAACCTAACCCAAAGGATGTGGCAGTTACTGAGATCTGAAAGAAAGAAGACAATACACTATTAGTTCATGGAATACATTCTTATATCCAGCAGACTAACTAGAAATTTATACCAATAAAAAAGTAGCATAGTTCAATCATAATTCCTTGGCTTTTATTTACTTTCTTAAGAGATTAGGTAGAGGCAGAGCAATTAAGTGTATCTCTTGCCACATCTGAAACAGAAACAGATACAAAACATAGATCATCCTGTTATGAGCTCCTCTGAAAAAGGTGGGATTTTGAAAGATAGACTCTCAATGGAAATTTCTCCTTGTTTTTCATTAAGCTAACTATAATGGCTGCCTAATTCCCAGTCCCAGGAACCTGAGGCCCCATTATCCTGCCTGGTGTATCTGGTGCTCCACACTAAGGATGGGTTAAGTTTCCAATTACATATCATTATTTTCTTTATCTCTCTCTCTCTCTCTCTTTTTTTTTTTTTATTTATTTTTTTTTATTTATTTTTTTTTATTTGTAAACTTCAGAAGTCCAGGAGAGAATGTGCTGCTTTGCCTTCCCTGTTCCCTGCTGACTTCATTCCCCTGATCAAAGTGGAAATAAGTAGGGCTGGTTTGTTTAATAGAGAGGGTCTTAGCCAGTCACGCCTCCTTGTTTGCCGACATAATTGAGGAGAAGACAGCTTGGGGAATAGTGCTGCTTAATTGCTCTCACAGTCGCTGCAAGGCACTCGGTGGAGGGTTGGGCTAAATTTGGCCTGCTGTGGATTTTTGAAAAGCCTTGGTAACAGAGAAGTCCAAAAAAATCCCCACCTCAAGCCCTTATGTAAGCAGCAAAGTAACCTTCACTGCAGCGTGGGATTTTCCCTGCATAAAGCTCCCTTGGATGATGCAGGGAAATGGTGCAGCTGCCCCATCCCCACACATCTCTGGTGGGCACAGAAAGAGAAGGGGTAGAATGGAGCATCTGGGTGGAACATCTCATCTATTAAAATGTTCAGCCTTTTAATAAAGTATCTGTATGGTGGTAGAAGCTTCCTCCCTAATGAGTCCCGGAGTGCAGAAATCACTGTTTCTCAAAGGAAGACCAGGCTGTAACTCTCTTGATTTTAAATCAAAGTTGGCTGTGACTCCTCAATCCTTTGCAGTCCAGAAAAAGTCAGCAGAGCTGCTAATTAGAGCCCTGGTTGTGGGTTTTTTTTTGGCTTGAAACCTTGAAATGAAGGGCAGGTCTGCTCTGTGTTTGACAATGATGAGACCTCAGATTCCTGGTGAATCTGAGGTTTTTTGGTGAAAGAAATGGAGAAGGGCTTCCCAGGGACAGATTTCCCTGGCCGTGGAGTGGACAAGCCTTCAACAACTCAGGGATGACACTGAGGGCAGTGTTGTCCCTCCCCTGGGGGATCACAGGCTGGAGACTGAGAACTGGACTCTAATTTTAATGATGCTCAGACCAAACCTCTCCGGCTTTTAGAAACTGGTCTTAGTTCTGCAAAATTATTCTATTTTCTGCTATTATTAGGTGGGTTTCAAACACAGTATTGATAGGTATACCTGCACTAAAGGGGAGAGGGAAATACTTTATGTGACAATGGGTACAAAAGCCTCATTCTCTCCCTGTTACATTCATTAGAGTTTCTTTCGTTTACAATACTGTCTTACTCCATCAGAGGTATGGCAAATTGTCTCCTAAAGGAAGCAATGAATTCACTAGACATACACCTAAACCTTGACAATTATTGTCTCTTCCTACATATTTTTAAAACCTTGGATACTATTAATGACAGAGCTCAGGAAAAAGCATATGACCTTCTCTGTATCAGTCTTAGAAAGATCTTGTGTACTAAGAAGCTGTCTGCCAGCAAGAGAACTGCAAATGGCTGAGCAACTCCCTCTGGTAAAGAGAGTTAGAGAAGCCACCAGGAACCCTGATTTATCTGGGTACAAGTGCACACCTAAAGTTAGATATGTGGTTTCCCTGAGACTCTTCACAGCTTGGTTCTCTGTGCCTTCTTTTGGGCCCTGCAAAGATCAAACACCAGCAAAGGTGTGAACACATCCTTCCCTCAGCCTTGTCTTCTGAAGCCGTTTCAAATCTTGTCTTTCCTGGAAGTACATCACAAATATCCCAGTGGCAGAAGGCATTCATAGTGCAAGGGGTGTTAAGAATTGCAGGTCACTTGATATTTTTGCCAATAACTTGGTGCCCTAAAGCCACTTTCAGGTTGCTGCTTTGTCACAGCTCTCTGGGCTGGGGACTATTCTGTACGGATCTATTTTGGAAAAAAAAAATGTGCTAACAATACTACAATAAATAATTCTAACATTTAACATTTGGCATATCCTTGAATGCCTTCCTGCAGTAGATTGAAAAGCCTGACCAGTATTCAAATTATAATAGGAAACTATTCTAGTTCAAACTTAAAGGAAATGGATTTTTGAAGCTTCATATTGCTAGAACTTATCAAGCATATAGCTTCAAACAGAGAAAAAGATGGAAGGTTGGGAGGAGATTTTTTTTTTGCCAGACTTTCTCCTTTATTTTGCTAGAAATGACAGCTGAGAGTAAACAGTGGCTATCCTCAAACTTGAAAGGATGAGAGGCATTTTAAAAAGGAAAATTTTCTCCCTGACATGCTGCATATATGGCAGCGTAGGAAAGAGTTAACAGGACAATAATGGGATGTCTTTCCTGTTACTTATCCTTCAAAACTTAAAAACCTGTCATAGTTTAAAAGTATTTTCTCATAAAAAAGAGGCTGTTAAGAGCAAAAAAAAAAATCAAAACCCAAAAAACAACAACACAAAAAAAACCACCCCAAAAAACCAACAAAAAATCCCAAAACAACAAATCACAACAGATTTAAGCTTTGTTTCTTTTGGCAGTGCTGTACAAGTCTATCTTTCTCTATTTTGGAGGATCTCCAAAAGTTTTTAAAATGTATTCTCAAGATGGCCTTCACTTTTACAGGTATTTTAATAACTGGGAGCAGGGAACCCAAATTCAGTGTGGCTGCTTCTCTTCAGTTGCCCAGCAATCTATTTTTGGTTCAGTGTCATAGAGCATCAATACTGATGATCTAGAAGAAAATATCAAAATTCTAAGACAGAAATCACAGATGACAGAAAAACCAGCAAATTAGTAAATAATAAATCAGTTCTTCAGAGTGATCTGGGTCCAGTGAACAACCAGAGTCCTTGGAACAAGACAAAAAATATGAGGTTCAGGAACCAGGAAAATAGGTCATGCTGACTGGCTGAGGTGACTGTGTTTTTGAAATGATAAACACCTCAATGTGAGATGCCTGCAGCAGCTGAAAAATTAAATAGGAACCTTGAATGTGTGAACTGGAGAAGAATGAGCTCATGCAGATATTGCCATGATACAGAGAAGAAAAGGCAGACTGCTTTTGTGGCACTAATGTCACAAATTTACAAGTGGTTCTGAAGAAGAAAAATTACCAGAATGGTGTGTCCTAGAAGTCCTGGCTTATAGGATAAGAGTTCAGTTCATTAGTTTCTTTGAGAGGAGTTGGGAGGTGTTTTACAAGCACTAACACTGGGAAGACTCTGGCAGCAGAGGACCCTTGGATGTCAGAGAACACCACTGCAAGGTCTGAGCCCAGCAAATGGAGAGAGAAACACTCAAAACAGAAAAAAAGGCAAATGATTTAAAAAATTAACAGCTTGCTGCAGGCCATGATGGATTTCCCAACATTAAATAAATTTTCAAATGGGTTTTGGGCATCTTTCTAAAACTCGTAGCAGCGTTCAGCCCAAAGTGGTCGGTTCCTTGGTGCAGTCACTGCCTGGAGGTTTTTCTGTCCCTCTAGACCTCACCTCATGCTCTAGGGACCCATCCACAGTCGCTGTAGGCTACTCCTACTCACGAGGCAAAAGAAGGAAGCACATTTGTGTGTTTGCTCACCCTGGAGAAGAGGAGGCAGGGCAGGGGAAGCAGCAGGAGCCTCCAGGGCCAGGCTGTGCCCGCAGCCTGCCCAGCCCTGCAGTGGGGGCACTGCCAGCCTTGCCCATCCTGCCTGCTGCCTCCCACCACCTGGAAGCACTCCACTGTGTTCTTTGAGGCTAATGCAAAGCACTTTACACCAGGCAATCAGTGATGGCAAGTAGGTAAGTCCTCCCCTTCTGCAGTGGAGAGAGACTATTAGAAATACTTCTCCTGAAAAAAAAAAAAAAGGTGCCCTTTCAGAAATGCTCTTTGGATTTAGGAACTCTGCACAGTCCTTCATCTGTCAGCTTCCTCACATTTGATGGTTCACTGCTTTTAGATTTGCTTCTGCCTGGCTACCTGCTCCTGTTCTCCTGTGACTAATCCGTGGTTGTACGGTACCGCTGAGAGCCTCTGCGGGGTGGTAGCACGGTGGATATGGGACCCAGAGGAATTCTGAAACAGCCTTTTAAAAAAACAACAGCATAAAATAAATTAGAAAAGGGAAGCAGCTTTGATGAAGGCTTGATGTTTAGAGCAGCAGCCTCAGTGAAATGAACTGTTCTAGAAGGAGCTCTTCCTCACCTGAGGTCGATGGGGAAACTCTTCTTGAGTCTCAATATTTGCTCAGGTACCAATCTCTCATCCCTCCTCCTGCTCTCCAGTCCTTGTTTCACCTTCAAAACCAGAGCATTATGGTTGCATATTTAAAAATACTTAATATTTTAGCATTACTGTTGCCCTGTTTCTGCTGCCCAATGTTTGTGGCTGCTCAGGAGCTGATGGAGTGAACAGCAGAAGAGCATCACGTGCAGGAGTGAGTGTCCAAACCCTACATCCTTCTGGGGCCAGCTAAGGGATGAGTGTCATGAATGATCCACCATTAAGCAGAGTTAAAGCTCCACTGCTGTAATTTTAATATAGGGCCACAAACTAAATGACAGACCAAGCCAAGGGTTGCCAGTCCTTCTTTCTCCTCTCTCTTCCCCTAATGTGCCCTCCAAAAGCACAGATCCTTCAGAGTACTGTGGTTACTACAAGTGCAGTCCCACGATGAATGTTGCTTTTAACAGAAAGCCTCATGTCTAATTGTAGCATGGATGAGGTGGATGAGGGGGACAGAAGGCTCTGACACTTAGCATAAATTATTTGGGACAGAAATTCAGTGCCTAATATGTTTGTAAATCATCTAGCAAGGGTCTGGGTAGTTCCTGGGCAGAGTAATAACTGATATTTTCTGTTTCGTATTTATAATCCAGAAGAGTTAGCCCTTCAGTAAGTGTAAGCTGCACTTCCATCATATTTCCATTTGGGTTATGAATATTTCACACACCTGCAGTCTCAAAAGCACATAATTACAAAACCACACTCAGACAGGGACTGAATAAACACTGTTGCTGATTCTTAATGAGCCATTAATCAGATGTTTAACTACAGGTAATTCCCTTGAGTCCTGATGTCCCAAGAAAAATCTGTATTCCCTGTAAGTCACAGAGAAGCAGATGACTTAAGAACAGGACATGGTGAGGTGCAGGCTGAATCAACAACATTGGCTTCCCATGGCAACTCTTAATGGTGAAAAGTAAAATTTTTAAAATTTAAAATTTAAAAATTTTTAAAATTTTAAAATTTTGTTTGGATATCTAAGTCTCACTGCCATGAGCCAAGGGCTCTAACACCAGACAAAGACTTTGTAGGAGCTGAAGACTTTCCAGTTGTTGAAGGGTAAATTTGGGCCAGAGCTGTGAAGATGCTCTCTTTGCCTCCTGTCAGTCAGTGCTACCAGCTTTTCATGAAGAGCTTTTGACTCTTACTTACACACAGTAATAGTGTGATTCTTCACACAGTGTGAAGTCCCCCTCTGGAATCCACTGTCAGAGGAGGATGTGTATTCCAGCTGCATTTTAACAAGGGATAGATAATTTTATGACCACTCTTATTTGTAGCTTTGCATGGTAAATTAAGGGTAATAAAAGTATAATAAAAGCAGGTATTTCAAAGTATAGAGAAAACTCTGCAGGAGTTAGGGAGGAAATTTCTTCCAGCAGCAGTATTGTATTGTTGTTTAGCTAGACTGAAATGGACATCTCTTTCATGGGGAAAATAATAATTTCAGAATTTTATTTAAGTCCAAATAAGCCCAGTGCTATATTTTGATCATGAGTCAATATGCTGAAAAATCATTGTTCAAAAGCACTGCAGTCTTCCATTAGCACAGCTCAACATGTTTGAGGGGTTTTTAGGGGAAAAAAAAAAAAAAAGGTTTTCCTAATTTCTAAACTTGTGTCAAAACATGTCTGGTTTCAGTCCCGGTTTTGCAGGCACTAAAATGTCATATTGTGCTACAATGGCTTGGTGAGTTACTGATGTTCATGACAGATCTGCTGTAAACAGCATTTTGTAAAGGACATGAGGGTTTTAGGAGCTTATCCATTTCTCTTCGTAAAACAGTCACACATTCCCGTGTCAGCCAACCGAGGAGTGCAGCTGGTTTTCCTCTGAGGAGCAGGCACAGGGAGGTGAAGCCAACCTACACATATCAGATATCAGAGGAGCTCCAGGTTATTAGCTATGGAGAACAAAAGGGTTTAGATGCTCTCTCCATCTGTTTCTCCCTCCTGTGCCAGACACACGGTGTAGCAGACCGTGTCTTCACAGACATATTCCAGGTGGAAAATGTGCACACAAGAAGCGTCTGCATCAACTCCCAGATCTCTTTCCCAAAGCACAAGCTCCTTCCATCACAGCTGAAGGAGCCATATCCCAACAGCAGACATCCATAAAGTCTCATTCATGCATTTAATCCCTGCCTTTTCTTGCTGTGGGGCTGTGTGCAAGACCCTGCTTGAGAGAACAGTGCATGTGTTTGTACCCACCTGCTTGCAGAGGGATCCCACCTGTGGCTGCACTCCTGCCTGGGTTGCCCTCTTCCCCAGAGACCAGCATGGAGACGGAACTGGAGGTGGCTCTGGGAAGATTTTGGGCAGCAAAGCACTGCTCTGTTGAACAGCTATGTCCCAAAATGCTCCCAGGCCCAGGAAGGAATAGATGGAGACCATGCACAGGTCTTCCTAAAGGGATCAGCCACCAGCAGAGCTGCCCAAACAAGCATGTCCCACCAATGTGGGTGCTAAAGAAAGTCCAGATGATGCAGGCATGCAGCATTCACTAATGGGAGGTGCTTTCTTCATTCCCTCCCGTGGGAAGAGTGCCTTGCTGTCAGCAGACTGATGAGCAGTCAGTGGCTGCAGCACATGGCAGTGCTGTCCCACCCTCACAGCTGCACTCACCATCTCTATTTTCCCTCTCACCTGCTGCTGGCACAGCTCCCAGCAGCTTCCAGACCAGGCAGCATCTCCTCCTCCTCCTCCTCCTCCTGCTGCTGCTGAGGTGTCCTGGTGTTTGGCAAGGGGAAGGGGAATGTAAAGGTGGGTTGAGGTAAAGGGTAACAGACAACACCAACAAATGAAAGAGGCACTTTTGCCTTCAGACTTGCTTTTGTAGACAGAAGCATGTGCAAAACTCCCTCTGTGATTCAGTAGCATCTGTGTGGCCATTTCACATCCAAACAGGGGCAAGGTGCTCTGAAAAACTAATAAGAGCAATGTAAAAGTCTTGCTAGGCTGCCCTCAATAAAACAACACTTGTCATACAGACAAGAGGGTATATCATTCATCACTGCTGGGTTCCCCTGCCAAAAGAGAGCTATAAGTTTGCTTTCTCCCATCCACAAATCTTGAAGTTCACTGTGATCTGTCTAGCCAGTTTCTCTTTGGGGGAAAAAAAAAAAATTGTTTGGAATTTAGTAAATAATCCTCAGGAATATTTACAGAAGATACATAAATGCCAACACCTCCTCTAAAGATATAGTTCAGTGTCTTAAAATCAACATGTGTACAGGGGTTGTCTGGTTGTGAATATTCTCCCTAAACAAAATCCCAGCCAGGCAGGCCAACAGGGAGCTATGCAAGTGGTGAAGAGCAATGATCTGCCTTCATTGCAAGCTTAATTCATTAACTAGATTTATTAGATCTTTTTTATTAAGTTACTGCATATCCTACTTCTTCCTGTGTCAATAGCTGTGTCCAGGGAGAAGGCAAAAAGAAAAAAAAAAAGAAGAAAGGCAAAGGACCCAAAGCTTGGCACCACTCTGCACATGCAAATTCAATATTTGCAAATACCAGTGTGAAACTGGTTTCACCTTCTGTGTTGTACCCAGAAGAAAAGAGGCCAAAGTGGGCACTGCAGTTGAGAGGGAAGCCCTCTCCCAGGGCATCCTCAGCACAGCTTGGCATTTTTCTCTCCCACATGGCAGCTCAGCCATGGAAGATGCTCAGCCTCCTGCCCAATACCCCTTGTTCTATACTGCCTCCCAGGAAGCTGGGATACAGCATCAGAAACTGGAATGGTGTGCTCAAAACTGGCCTGAAATGGTAGCAGAAATAAAAAATAGCAAGAAAAAAATTATATTGTGCACATCTGGAGCTTCAGATTATTGTCCCCTGCTGTATGCTGGGTGCTGCTGGTAGCCTTTTCAGAACATAACTGAGTGTCCTTTGCCTGTAGCTCTGCAGTCCCATAAAAAGATCCACTTCTTGGAGACTCTGATTGCACCTAATTACTCTTTTCCTTTCCAAATTGCAGTTTAGAGATTCCCCCAGCTTCTGCGCCTGACAGTTCAGGAGAATGATCTAAAGTCTAAAATCAAATTACAGACAGGTAATACAGCTAAAACCACCTTAATGTATAATAAGTATAATGTTTCACACACACCTAAGAAATATTCCTAGCACTGTTAGATCAAACATAATAAAATTAAGTTATGGACTACTAAAATCACAGCCATTCAGCATCTTGTCCTTAGAACACAAAGCAAGAGACACTGAGATATTAGCCCTGATCTTCAAATCATCTCCAAAGCTTTAGCTATTGTTGTTGAGGTTTTTGCCTGCATGCTGTGCTTTTTTTAATATCTATTTATTTTTTCTGCTAAAACACAGATGTTTGTGCTGTATTGTATTCATATGAACCAGCCAGATAAGCATTCAGCTGCTCTGTGCATGTAAGTACAATCATTTTGCATGTAAGGCAAGGAAAAAACAGCCCCTGTCAGCTGAAATAGCAAAAAGAAAAAAAAAAAAAGAAAAAGAAAAAATAGGAGTGTGTGTGAACAAGCATTCAGCGATAGACGCCTTATCTCTGAGATTGATCTCAGAGATTTTGGTCCTTTAGCATGAGATTGATGTGGAACAGTTTTCAGTTTTGACATTGTGTTGGACTCATCAGAGATGTTGCCATCTTTACAAGGAGGGAAAGCTGGTGTCTGCCTCAGCAGGCAGCAGAGCAAAGCAGCAGAGGCTTGGGGAGGTCTGATGTGTCTTCCTTATGGGATTTCTCTGCAATACTTTATATTGATCAAATGTTGTCTTTTCCCTCAAACGCCCCTGTGCCACACTTGCTGTTCTTGTTCATTTTTGGGTCCAGCTCCAAACCATATTTATTTGCCTTTAATTTCAAGGATGTTCTGAGAGGTGCAGGGATCCCCCAAACTTGAGGAATACTCAGGGGATTGGCTGGATGATAGTGTAGGCTCTGCACACACACAACAGGGGGAAGCAGAGCTAAAGTCTGGGCTAACCTAACATGGGTATCTAAGTAGTTTAATTTTGAACTAATTTTAAAATAATGGAATTAGATTTTCTATGCTCCTAATTCTGCCTGAGTGAACAATAGAATCAAATTCCTTCAGACCATGCACGCTGCAATCCCAAATATTTAAATAGAATTGAAGTGTCACTGAGGGCTGAGCCTGCCCATGTAAAGCTCTGGTGATCCTCAAGTGCCCAGGAAGGGGAACTCAAGGCATCACTTACATGGGCACAGAATAGAACAGAATCAAGGCCTTTATGTTCAGTAATTTTGACATACTAATGCATTCAGCTCTCAATCACCTAAGCATCAAAGCAATTAAGCTTTGGTTTTCAGCAGTGCATCCTAATTGTGCAGTCTTCTCTGCAGAGATAGATGATCAAGCTCACATGGCAGTGCAGAGCTCAGGACAGGGACATCCATCTCCCACTCAGCTCCTGCCTCTTGGTTCTCACTGCAGAGCCAGTGGTTGGTGCTCAGAGACATGTACCCCTGACCTGTTTCCCCTTCAGTGTCATTGATCCCATTATTGGTACTGTCTGACCTTGGAACACCCTTTAATTTTTATTTGTAAGCAGATTAGGAAGAAAGCTTCTTGGAGGGCTTAAAGGCCTGTATGCTAAAGATGATTTCTACAACCTGATATGGATTACCATAGTTACTCTGTCTGAGCATGGCAGCTTTCCAACTGCTCTGCCAGGAATGATCTAAAAGCTTTTCTTTTATTGTGTCTTGAGGTGAGAGTCTGGCCTTAAAAAGCTTTCAGAATTCTAATTCTTTCCTCCAGTTTGTTGGCAGAGGGAGTCCGGGGCTGCTCCATCTGATGTCTGATATCACTGATAAGCTACGAACGACGCGCTCGGGATCTCTGATTGTGCATGTCCAATCACTTAGTTAATTGAGAGAGATGCAGCTCATGGCATCCCCATTATCTCTGCAATTTCTTATTCCTCCAGCCTCTTTCCAGGCATTCTGTTTAGGGTTTGTGGCACTCCTTCATGGAACATGTGCATTTGCTAGGCCAGATCTGCAGTTAGCAAGAGCAGCAGAATGTAAAGGGCAGTCTCTTGAGTCTTGTTATCTTCTTATGCACAGTAATAGCACAGTCTGCATGCCATTCATGATTTTTATTTAATAGAGTTTCCTGGTGTGTATTTTAGGATTCATTTAAAAATACATCAGTGATGAGCAGGGTAGGAAGAAGAAACTGAGCCAAAAATTCTCTCTAAACCCAGACCAATAACTGTCTTCTCCTGCCTGCAGCTGACATTTAGGAGTATTCTTAAATCATTTTAAGTGATTTTTAAAAATCACTTCCAAAAAAAGGAGTCTGAGGGAGAGACTATGGATGGATTGCCTGATGCCAGCATGAGTAGGGTGAAGAAACTGGGTCCTAAGTTAATGTTGAATTAATGTTGATAAGTGATTAGAAGGAAACTGGAAATGGCAGACTGTGTGTGGAATATCTCAGCATTGCTTATGGCACTGTTTTAATGATGAAAAATCCAGGTTTCTATATATAGCACTGATTTATTCCTTGGGATTTTAACTGGGGCTGTTTCAGGATTCCATGGACTGTGGCATGGACCACCCTGCTGATCACATCTGGGCAGGGAACACTTTAGCACTTTTTCTATTTATATCTCTATTTGGCAGGTCCAACACTGGGACAGACCCGTTTCTCTTAGTCTCAAATTAATTCTTTATCCATGACACTATTCTTTATCTGGCTGTACTGTCTGGAAATTATAAATTATTGCTGTAGATAACAAATACTTTTTCTTCCTCCCCACTGCTTAGTCCTTTTTCGTAGTGCTGTCCTTCCTGACCTCAATAGTTGGGTTAAAGCCTGTGCAAAAACCCAAGTCATAGTGAAATGTCAGCATGCAAAACCAGTCCAAAATTCCTGGATTGCTGATGCAGACGTGCTGCACATTCACCCATCTCCCTCCTGAAATCAAGGAGGGTCTCAGCAGAGCCTTCACTGTGAGTTTCTGCTCTGATCCGTGCTTTTGGTGGAACATCCTGAGGTGCTGCCTGTGCTTTTGGTGGAACATCCTGAGGTGCTGCCTGTGCTGCAGCTGAGGCTGCTCAGGGCAGGGGCTGCCAGGGCTGGTTCAGCCCTTCAGGACCACCAAGCCCAGCTCAGAAGATATTTTAAATACCATGAATATTTAAAATGAGCAAAAATCAAGCCCTCGAGCACTCTGCTTTTCCAAATTGTGAGAGCTGTGACCAAATACAGACACAGGTAGTTTATACAATTAAAATTAAGCCTTCTTTTCTGTTTTCCTCCTCTTTCTTTTCCAGCAGCACCCCATTTAATGCCTATGGCAAGATTCATCACCTGGAGGCTGTTTTTTATGAGATTTGACAAAGATCATTCAGGAGTCAATATTTTGCCAAAAGCTAAGTGATAAGTCTAGTGACTTGCATATAATTACTTCTTTTCTTTTATGTCTTTCTTTTTTCCCCCCTCCTCTTTTCATTGGGGCTTTGAGTTACTGACAGCAGAGCAAATGAGCTATGCTCAGGAGGTATAAAGGCTTCAGGTTTGTACTTTGCTCACTGCCTCAGCTTCATTTTGCATGATTTCTGAATAACAGCAGGAGCAGGGAGACATTGTCATGTCTTTATGTACAAACTCACAGCTCTCCACTGAATTCCTTGAGGTTTCCTTGTCATTTGATGAGGTAGGCAACAGTGGTTCAAGCAGGACAAAATGAACTGGTTTAAAGGAGCAAGGGGAATTCAGCTCTCAGATATCTTTAGGCTCCTTCAAATAACCTGGGCTGGATTTTGGTGCAAAGGTGAATTTTGATACAAAGAAATTTTTGTCTTTGTGAATGGACCTTAGGTAGAAACCAGCATAAAAATCCTCTTGGCAGCTGGCTCCCTTCCTACATATGATCACCCTTCAGCCCATGAAATTACAGCTCTAGCTTTGTACCAATGTAGTTAAAAGAGCAGATTTATCTGGGGCCCTAAATCAGAAGCTGATGTGCAGCAGTGGCTGTGTGCTGCCAGAGCCTTGCAGAAATGCTCCAAGTCACAGTTGTTCCATTCTGGTAAAGATGGTTCTGAGATCTTGCAAAGAAATTTATATTGGAGATTTTTGGGTTGATTTGTCTGATTTCCTGACAAGTACTAGTGAAGCTTTTTAAGCAGGTCACATGTGAAGGAGTAGTAAAAGGGACTGGATACTGTGGCCCTGGGTCAGGCATCTGGTCCTGTCAAAGCCCAATTTACCTGTGAAACCTTCCAAAAGGAGAGAGAATTCAGTCCTGTCTCCCTGGAAGTAAAGAGTTTCCTTCTGACTGAGTTAATGCTCACAGGGTGGTATGAAATGTGTCTATATTGATTTCCAAGAGAATGTTTTTATGAGGAAGCATTTCCAAAGACTCAAGGCTGGTTAGCTCGCAATCATTTTGTGTTAAATAATTCAGAAGCTGATGCAAAAGTAAATTAGCAAGTAGTCTAAACAACACGGTTTTGTGGCAAACTTTATCAAAGACACCTAATTTTTACTCTTTGATTATATTATGAGTCTGGTAGACAAAAATGATCGTACAAATTTAGTGCATTTAGACTTTGTGAGGTGTTTGACTTGGCAGTGAATGGCGTGCTGATTAAACATTAGCACCATTCAGTAACATTAGAATATGCATTAAATGGATAACAAAGTGGCTGGCAGAGCTCAAGGAGTAGCTGTTGTTGGGGAATCAGGACTCAATGGACCTTTGGTTTCTGGGACACATTAGGGTTAAGTAACAAAACTCTCTGTTGTTTGTATCAATGGTCTATAGCAAAACACAAAGTGAAAAGTTTTGCAAAATGAAAAAATGAAAAAATGAAAAATGAAAGAATGAAAAGTTTTTGCAAAGTGCTAAGAACTAGCGAATGGTAGGCAGTGAAGAGGAAAGGAGGCTGGGGAAGGTGAAGTTTTTGGTAAAGGGGATGAGGAACCCCTCAGGCCCATGTTGGTCTGTGTAAGGCACAGCCCTGCAGGCTGGAGCACGGGGAGTGCTCATGGGATGAAGGGAGCAGTGATCCAAGAAGCCTCTGCACATCCCTTCTGCTGCAATGGCCTGACAAAGGGGATTTATGTGGCCTTTAAATATATAAACAAGGGAGTACTGAATAACAGGAAAAGAGGTGATTTTAACTTTTATTGCAGCGCCACTAAAACCAGGTCTCAAGTAGCAAAATATTGAGTCAAAACTTTGTAAGGATGTGAAAAAAGTTGGAAAGTGGGTAGGAAAGAAAGGTTAAAATTATTTGAGGGTATGATGAAATGCTTTACAGTAGGAGAACTGAAAGGTTCAGTGTGTTTCATAGACCAAAAAAATGGTCTAAGGTGATTTTTTTTTTGGGTGCATGAGTCTATTCTGGGAAGAAAATAACTCTGTCCTAAAAGGAGCGAAAAATAAAAGAAAAGCCCATCTCTGAAAGCTGAAACAGATATAGTTAAATGAGGTGTGGGGTTGGTGAGAGTTTTTTGGGGTTTGTTTTATTTTAACTGGGAGGTGATTTTAGTCATTAGAGTGTATAATCAAGAGAACAAAATAAGAAAATTCTTTGCTTTTTGATGGCTCTAGAGTAAGACCTGCTGCTATTCTCCGCTATTGACTTTTTTGGGACTTACAGCTCTGTTCGATTAGAAATAGTTGAGTACAATACACTGGTCTGTTATAAGGTCAAAGGAAGATCTAATGAGTTCCTGGTGTACAACTTGGTGACACTGTAGCTGGAGATGAACACAGTGATATTGAAAACAGCCTGTCCCAGTCTCAGAAGAAAAAGCCCTCCCACTGATATTAGCTTCCTGTGTGCGACAGTTGTTGTTCATACATTTTTAATGTTTTAATCTGGAAAGCTCATTGACATTTTGTTCCGAAACACACGGCGCTGTTCCACAAAGGAGGACATTTGTTCCTGCAGCTGCAGCATCTGGGCAGGAGAGCAGCAGGGCTGCCCCAGAGTGCAGAGCCTTGCCAGGGTTCTTCAGGTGCTGGAATTGCTCCACTGCCATCCACCCACATGGTTTGTGCTGGACTAATCTCAAGGTTCTAGCCTTAAAGATTTGGAGGCAAAAGAACAACTACAGTTATGAAATGTGTCAAGAAGTGTTTCCCATCAGGCAGTAGTGAATGAACTGACCCCAGCTTGGCCCAGCTGTATCTTACCCATGGTGCAAGCCGCTGTGTCAGATATTAAAGCTGACCTTGTGCTGTGCCTGTTCTCAGGAGTGCATGTCTCCCTGCTCCTCAGCTGTTATCCACCCTGAACATAACCCCTTTTTATCCCAAAAAAACCCAAAACCAAAACCAAAACAAAACCAAAAACCAAACCAAAAAACCCAAACAAACCAACAAACTTTTGGATACAAATTCTGTAGTGCTCTCACTCCCAAATCCCTGCCAGGTAGGAATTGCTGCCTTTTCTCTTCCCCAGGCAGAGATGAAGAAAAGTTTTGTCTTAGATTGACCCAGCTCCAGCCTCAACATAGGGGATTTGTTACAGATTTTTCCTTGTTCCATTCCTGCAGTGACTTACTCATTTCTAGCAACTAAACCCCAAATGCATCCACATGTCACGTCGCATGCAGTGTCACAAGGTGCTCCAAGGCCAGTGCCTCTAAGCAGGGAGGAGGGAGTGGTGCACAGAAGCCTCTAAATTCCAAAGCAGAACTATAAAGAGCTGTAATTGTACCCAGAGTAACTTCCCTGCTATAATTCTCAGCAGGAAAACAATTACATTGCAGCAGTATAACCAGGCAGACACGCTGTAAATACAAAACATCCTTTGGAAATATATGCTCCACATTCTAAATACATTTAGAATTAAGGCAAACAACTCTTTTCCAATTGGGATTCAAGGCAGACATGCCAAGGGGTTTGGGATTTTTTTTTTCCTTCCCCCTTATGCTTCTACTTTTCTGTTTAGCAGACAGATAAAGGTGCTGTGTTAGTTGATATGTGGATGGCACTCTCAGGCTGTTGTAGGAGAAATGGCAGGGGAGAGCTCAGCCCCTCACTCTCCCCACTACAGCTGGCTACTTCTGTCCTTCTGAGATGAAGGCAGGTGAGAAGGGGGGATTGGGTTGGTTTTTGGCACCAGAGAGGACAAAGCCAGAAGCACAAAGCCAGATCAGCTGCTGGCGCTGGGATGCAGCAGCTCAGCTGGTTCAGTACCCTCAGCGTGCTCTGGTCACTAGGGGAGGATAGAGGATCACAGAGCCCGTGGGTCATGGGCACAGCCCTGAGGAAAACAGGGATGCTGCAGGGTCTGTCTGCCTGAGATCTGCTGCTTCTGCTGCAGCAGAACCCAGAGAAGCAGCTGGTGCAGAAAGGAAAGGACCTGTGCTTTGCTTCCTTTATACGTTTATTTGGTGGCAGGACTCAGGGTTGGTATTTGGGGCACGTTGTCTTTCCCCAAACATTCAGGATTTGATTGATGGTCGTTTTTAAGTGTTGATCTGCCAGAGGTTATTTGAAATTACTGAGTTTGAAAGATATATCTGAACTCTATCTAGAGAGCCTAAAACGTATATAAATGCAATGTTTTAGTATCTTCATTAATCTCTTGAGGGATTTTATGCAGCATATGTTCCTACACTGCTCAAAGAAGTAAAATTTGACCATTTGTTGCTGCCTAGTCCAGCCTCTCTTGGAGAAGGGTAACTTGGCAGGCTGGGAGAGTATTTTTGTTTCTACCATCACTCACCCAGTTCAACAGGAGAAGGAGATGGGGCAGGGGAAGCAAGGTCCTAAAGAAATGTGTTTCAAAATCTATACAGTTCTCTGGGAACAGAAATATCTTCTCTATATGTATTTAAAAGCCATTCTCCTGCAGTATGCTGAATATGATGGTTTTATAAACCTACAGGAATTTTTCCATTTAATACTTTGGGAGAGAAGATAAAAGTTTAGGTGGTTGTGTCAGTCAGGGTGTAGCTTGCAATGCTTCATGCTGATTCTGGATGTGACTTTTTCAAGTTGTTATGAGGTATTGCAACACCCTATTTCTACTGATCAGTGAACATTTTAGCATTGTCTTTAATAAGACAATGATGTAAAATTTGAGGATAGGAATTGAGGTTAGGAATGGTGTGTATCCACCACAAATGGAATATTGCCCAAGGCAGGAGATTATGCCAGTGCTTTCTCCAAAGACAGGAGCAACAAAAAGTTCACATTTAGAAAATAATAATACAGGACAGAGAGAGGGGAGGAAGGAATAAAAGAGAGATCACAAAGCCAAACCTAGCAGCACTTTACTGCAGCTCTCAAAAGTTTAGAAGTGAAGCCCATAACAGTGAAATGCATGGCTTGAGGGCCAGAGCTAAATCAGGCTCCCAGCACAGAGCAGGGGCTGTCCTGCAGATCTGTTTGTCACTGCAAATAAAGGCTGTGAAGCCAACACAGGGGAACAGAGCTGATGTTTAACAGCCACTCTACAACCACAAAGCTACTTCTGCCTCCTATCTGAAAGCTTATATCAGGAATAAGTGGAAGGTTTCTCCATGCTGGCAGGTCAGAAACCTGAGTTTTTCCTACATATGCCCCTTTTCCATGCTCATTCTCTTTTGCTGTGAATAAGTAAGGGAAGACAGGTTGGAGATGGAGCTTTAGAATTTGAGCAATTGAATTTTTCCATTTCTGATTTCAGGGAAAACAGTGGTTTGCCTGTACCAGAGCAGGAGCTTCTAAAAGCACAATCACTTCGTGCACATGCAAAAGTGCACAGATGTGTACACACACGTATACACACCACAAATACAAACAAGCATCATTCTGCTGTGCACTTGTAGAGCTTCTGGTCTGAAACTGAACATGAATTTTCCTGTGTATTTGTCTTCTTTACAGTGTCTTCATTGCAATGATTTGATTTGCTTAGAGCAACAAACAACACATGGGGTAGGTAGGGAAATAAGCAATTGTCTTTATGTTTTGCCTATATATATACCATTAGCTCCACACAGAACATGACTCACCAGCAGCAGGTGTCCTGCTGTTATGTTCGGCAGATTAGTAATGATAGGAGGGGGCTGCTCTCCCTATATGGCATCCCAGAGGGAACCTAAAAATAGCTCAGACTTACAGCAAAGTAAAAGTATTTGTGGGCTTTGAACAAAGTCTGCTTCTGAAGGTAAGAATCAGAGCTGATCTGTTTAATCTGCCATTCCTTCTTTTATTTTTTTTTTTTCTCCTGTGAGAAGCTTGCCTTGGCAGGGAGTTTGGTTTAGTTATGAACAGTCGTCTTCTGTGTTTATAGAAACAGGGTGGGGATTGACCAGTTAGAAATCAGTGTACCAGCATTTGCAGTCGAGGCAGAGGCAACAGGGGAATGTGTCTCTGTTAGGAATAGTTGTGATTTTTCCCCTCCCTTTTTCTCTCTCTCTCTGTTAGGGAATCTGAATGGCATATGAGCAATCCCAGCATGTGACTCTGCTCCGAGGAGCAGGCGAGCTATTGCTGGTAGTTACTCCCACCATGAAACAAGTCCAGTAAGCAAAGTTGTCTGCAAAGTTATTGTAGCAGCAGAATTTGAGAAGAGAGGAACTGCTTGTATTTCCAAGGTGTGTGCAAATCAGGGTGCTGCGTGTGCTCCATGGAAGTGTGGCCGAGGAGGTTTTTCATTTTTTCAGCCTTGCTGATAAATGTCTGTCTCTGTCCTCAGGCATATTGTGGGTAGATAACTGGCCAAAAGGAAAATACTGCTTTTCAGAGGAAAACTATGGAGGAAAACTGTATGTGTATTATATCTACATGTGCATATCCACATTTGCACCTATGCATAGACATCCTGAGCTGCTGGGCTGCAGAAAACCCCCCCAGACTTTGCTTTGAGCCACTGCCTCTGTGCAGCACAGAAATGGAGTTGTAAGGGCTGAGTTGCACTGCTGAAAAATGAGGTACAAGGGCTGCTTGCTACAACAGAATAACCTCTCGGGCTGTGATGGATTTCCCCTGACTTTTTCAAGTGGCATTGCCAATACTGAAAACGAGCAACTTTGGCGTTGTGGAGAGGGGATGAAAATCCAACAGCCCCGCACAGGGAGGGTCTGAGGACAGCGCCGTGTGTCACACACGAGTGTCAGCGTGTGTGGGCATCCTCACCAGCAGCTGCCATCCCCTGACTGGGGAAAAGGAAAAGGGGAAAAGGATTTTCTCAGCGTGTCTCCTTCTCAGCCCTCACTTAGTGCTGGTTTTGGCAAATGCAGAGTATTGAGCACGGCAGCCCTGGCTGTGAGCCCACCCTGCTGTGGGGTGGAGGTGGCACTTGGACTGTGGTGGGTGTCCCTGCCTGAGCTCCTGCAGAAGGTGTTGGAGCCCAGCAGAGCCATTCCCAGGATATCTGGCTGTTCCTTGAGTTAGTGCTGATTCCTGGCCAGGCCAGTAGCTCCCCTTGGCTGTTATGGGGAGGATGGCAGAAACGGTCTAATTTTAGTTCCTGTTGTTGCACCAGCTTTTCCTAAAATCAGCATCAATGGCAAAACCTACAATAATTTGAGTGGGAAAAGGACTGAACCCAAATGAATATATGCTGGCCTTTGTAATTATCTTTATTAGCTGATAGGGAAGGAAGACCTTATTCACTCAGTGCATTTCTATGGTTGCCTGGCTGTGCTCCAGTGATGCACCAGCCTGTGAGCAGACGGGCTGGGAGAGCGGGATGGGAGTGCAGTGTTCCTGCACGAGGGGCTGGAATTCACTGTCATCCCCAAATGATTAAATCCTGCTCATTTCAAACTGCCCAGTAATGGGGCAACACCCACAAATATGGTGGGTAGGATTTATCTCCAGGTGCTTGTTCAAAAACTTTTCCTATTGAGTCCAAAGTTCAAAATCCTGATCCCTGTGAGGAAAGCATGTAGAGTTTAGTCAATGTTAAACACTGCATTTTTAGACTGGTAAGAAGTGTGAAAAATTGAAGAAAACAGCTGAGAAACACAAGAGAACAGGTCAGCTTGGCTAAGTGCTGGGGATGGACACAGACTGAAAACAAATCCTACTTGGCAGCACAGAGAATCTGCTGGGATTGGCAGTCTGAAATCTGTCCCACAATAACAGTTTTCTTTTCCAGTAAACCCATGTATTGATGAGGATAAGCAGAAAGGATTGGTCTTGATGGAGCTCTGCAGGGTGTTTTATGACATTTCTTGGTTCAAATGGCCACAGTTGATGTTCATGTGGTTTTATCTGATAAGCAAACTGGATATGACAAAAGACAATATAATTTATGGATTTTTCTTCTCTTTCTGAAAATGAAATGCTACATGAAGTTTTATATGCTCACACTTGCATACTTATGGGGCATCCCCCAAAAAATTTCCATTGTGCCAGGCCCTGCTTAGCACAGACACAATTTTGCAACTTCTTTTAAGGAAATTCTCTTGAAAAAATAATATTATGGTGTACTAAAATGGAGCAGAGATTTCAATAGGAGCATGCTGAAAGCACACAGCTGATATCTTAGTGATAGCTCAATAAACAATTCAACCAAGGTAGACCCAAAATGCCACAGAAATGTAGTGTTGGTTCTGACCCTTCCATGAGTTCTCCAATGCCCTTGGATGTCCCTATTTGCTATGAGAGTGTGCACAAATGTTTTGCACTTGAGAGGTCTTTTTAGCTTGTTCATTCCTCTTAATTCTTCACAAGGACATCAAGATGCCATCTATGCCAGGAGAGCTCATAGGAAGGAGGCCACCATGGTGGATGCTGTCAGTAATCCTCCTGCAAAGACTGGAGCAATTCCTTGGGCTGGTCTTTTGCTGGCCATCTGCTTAGCATTCCCTGGTGGTACTTGGGTTTGGATCTCTGGTTTGTTTGTCATTTCAGTCTCCCACTTTATTATTTCCAGAGCCAAGTGAATCGCTGCCAAAGCCAATGCAATGAGATTGCATTGTGAGCTTTGTGACATGGTATACTTTTCTTTTTATCTTGAAGCCTCAGCTCCTGGAATTAGTTGATTATGTTAGAATCCCAGCATTCATTTAAAAAAGGGGTAGGGGGAGAAAAAGAGTGGATCTCTGCTCCTCAAGGACCAAGGAAAAAGCTTGAAAAAAAGGATCTCTGCAGACTTAGCAATCACAGGCTAAATGAAAAGAGGCTTTTTTTTTTCCCCCTTCGACATCAGACTGTTCTACAGACAATCATCCTATTTCTGAGTCTCACAGTTTTTGAGTTCTGGGTGCTGGCAAACCTGAGTAGCAGCTGTTCCTTTCTAAAGGCAGGGAAAATAAGTAGAGTAATCTGTAAGAGGAGCAGTTATTTTATCTTTGCCTGTGCTGCATGTCCCTCTGGCCCTGCAGCCCACTCCTGCCAGTGGTCAGCTCATCACTGGGAACCCTTTGCAGCAGCTCCAAGAACCACCCATATCCCAGTAAGGCCCAGTGAGAAATGGAGGGACAAGAGTTTGTGTCAGCCCAGGACTGTGATTCCCTTGAGGTCAGGAGAAGCAGCTGCTGCTGTCACTGACCCCATAACTTTAAATAATCTTAGCTATGGCTGTATGTGGCACATCTGAAATGTGATTAGGGCTTGCCCACTTCTGGAGTACACACTGTCACTCTCTCCCCAGCTTGGGGATATATTTGGGATAAAACTACTGGAGCTGGGAAGGGTCCATCATTTATCTTTCAATTTGCCTAGTGGATGGTTTTCCTATTTTTATTTTTCTGTGGGAAAAGACAGGACACATAAAACTGATTTTAACAAAAATATGTTTGTTGGTCTGCATTTTTCATCACTATGGGCTGAGGCCTTAGGGAAACATATTTTTTTTATTGCTTTTTTCCGGTAACTAAATGGAATTAGCATTCCCTGCCATTGCTGGCCAACTGAATCTACTTGCAAATCAGTGCAAGCAGAAGACAACACCAGTTATGAAGTACTAAAAAGGGAAGTATTAAAATTAAAAGAATAACAGGAAAGAAAATGAAGATCCATAGGCCAAATTTGTTGCTTGATAAAATAACTTGATAAAATTTACAGTGGTTGATACTTGCCAGTTTTGTTGATATGTTTTTGTTTTCTTTTGGTCTTTTTGTCTTCTTTTGGTATTTTTTTTTAATGTGGAGATAAGATGAACTTTTTTTTGCATATAATGTACAACAGGTGGAAGGGGTGCATGCATAGAGGCTTTGGTGTAGGATTATAGGTGGAGCCCCTGTTCTTTAGTTTGGAAATGATTTTACAGACCTTTGATGAACCAAACCAGGCACTTCATTGGAATTTTAAGGGAAGGCCCAGGGCCATAAAGGGTAAGGAACAGCAGCAAGTGGACATTTGATGTAAAGCTCTCCTTGAACACAAGTTTAACCTGTCCTAGCAACTACTAATCAGTAGATACTGAACTTATTGCAAATTCTACCTTGATACTGAGCTCCAGAGTAAAACATGGAAGGAACGTGCTCATTGCCATCTGTTAGACCCAAAGCGTGCATATGGTTGTAAAACAACCAACTTTTTGGAGTACAAAAAAACCCATTTCCACTAATTCCTTGCTGCTAGAGCCTTTGTACCACTCTGGGTGGTTGAGCCCCTGCTGCCACTTGGCTGCTGGGCACAGTCTGCTTTGCTAAAAGGCTTTGGCAGGGAGAGGGATGGGGGAAAAAAAAAGGAGAAGGAGGAAAAAGTCAATTAAAAAAAGGAGGAATGGAGAAAGCAGTGTCTATAGTAGGACGGTGAAGGTGCTGAATGGTGTAGAGCACAAGTCTTATGAGGAGCTGGGGATGTTAAACCTGGAGAAAAGGAGGCTCACGAGAGATTATGGATTTCTACAACTACCTGAAAGGAGGCTGGAGCCAGGTGGGGCTTTGGCCTCATCTCCCAGGGAACAAGCAGTAAGAGGAGACAGCCTGAACCTCCGACAGGGCAGGTTTGATAGGATATAAAAAAGAAATTCTTCACAGAAAGGCCTGTCAAGCACTGGAACAGATTGCCCTGTGGAGTGGTGGGGCCAGCATCCCTGGAGGTATTTAAGTGATGTGCCGATGTGGTACTTCGGGACGCGGCTTCGCGGTGGGCTTGGCAGCGCTGGGGCAGCGGCGGGATTTGATGGTCTTGACCGCAAAGGTCTTTTCACACATGAACGACGCTGTGATTCTGCGGCGCGCAGGGGGAAGGTGGCTGAAAAAGGGAAAGGGGGCAGGAAAAAGGGAAAGGGGGCAGGAAAAAGGGAAAGGGGGCAGGAAAAAGAGCGATGGGAAAATGGGAGGGAATGGCGAGAAGGGGAGAAACGAGGAAAGAGAAGAGTAGGAGAAAAAAGGAGCGGGGTGAAAGAAAAGAAGGGATAAAAGGGGAGGCGGGAGGGAAAGGAGGCAGCGCAAGCGGAGCCACCCGAGGAGGCGCGGCGCGGCGGGCGGGGCGGCACTCGCCGGGCCGGGCCGGGCCGGGCCGGGCCGGGGCGGGCTCCCGGGGCCGGGCCCGCCCCCCGCGGGCCGGGGCGCCGCGGCCGCGTGTGGGGGGCGGCGCGGCTGCTGCGCCGCGGCTCGAGCAGCGCCGCGCCCCCGCTGCCGGAGCCGCCGCTCCGCCGCCGGCCCCGCCGGCATGATCTCCTGAGGGGCCCAGCCCGCCCCGGCCCGGTGAGTGCCGCTCCGCCGGCCGGCCCCGCGCTCCGACTTGGCGGAGTTTCGGGCTCCGGCCGGCGCTGCCCTTCGCGGGGGGACGCGGCCCCTTCGGGGGCTCCCCGCGCGCCGCGAGTCGCGGCTCCTCCCGCGCGTCCCTCCTTTGCATCGCTCCCTCCATCCCTCCTTCCATCCCTCCTTCCATCCCTCCTTCCATCGCTCCCTCGCATCGCTGCCTCGCATCCCTCTTCCGTATCCCTCGCAGCGCGGTGGCTCCGCGTTGGCATTCCCGCAGGGAAAAGTGTCTCCTGGCAGCGGCGGACGCTGCCCGGCCCTCCGGAAGGCTCGGCTGAGCTTTGCGGGGGATGCTCGGTGCCGGAGCGGGGCGAGGCTCCCGTGGGGATGGGACTCTGGAAGTGACCCTCGGGCTGGGGCTGCCGGGCTGGATGTTAACCGCGGGCATGGAGGAGGGGCTGCGGAGAGCGCCTTCGGCACCTGCGAGCAGCGGGTGAAAAGGGGCACAGGCCGGGCGGAGTCGGCGAAAAGCGCCGGGAGCCGCGGGGGATGCGGCGGGACCAACAGGTGCGGGCGGTGGTCGGGGCTGCCGTGGTGCCGGGAGGGTTTTCCCCAGCCCGGGCGGGTCCCGGAGCCGCGGGGCTGAGCGCGGTCGCGGAGCGGTGGGAGCCCTGCGGGATGCCCACTCGGGGATGCCGCTTACAGGTGAGACCGAAGCTCCAGTGCTTCCTGCGTGGATCGGTGATTTGCCCTCGTTGGGAAAAATGTATCCGGTAATGCAAACTTTCAAAGAAAAGTAAGGGATTTTCAGTGAGAGGCTCCTCTTCCCCGGGTTTTGCAGAATTTCTCAGGGTTGTTGATGTGCTTTGTTTTCTGGTGGTCTTAGGGAGTAGCTAATGTAGAAGATGCCTTTTGGTCTGCAGTATTAAGAATGTTTGTTGAAGTGTCTTTGCTTTATCATCTGTGAATTTCATGTATAATATGTAATAGGAAAAAAAACAGGTCTGGTATATTTCAAACTAGGAAAGGGTATAAAGCCAATGGAGCTAAGTGCTTCCTGTTAAGTCAACTTTTAAAACAGCTTCTCCCTGGGCAGTAATTCACATTTTTCAAGGGGAGAAAGGATGGGTGCAATTGAATTGTTAAAATTAAATCAAAATTAATTGCTTAATATTCAGAGGAGTTGATGAATGAACCATTAAATCAACACTTGCATGGCGTTTCATTGAAAAGAAAAATGAACAACTCTCCATTGTGTGCTGGGCAGAATAGGTCAGCCAGTGACGCTGCTCCATCAGCGTGCTGACCCGAGTCCTCCTCCTGCTAACAGATGTGCTTGCTGGGTGCCATTCCATAGGCATGGGAACGAGCTCGTGTGCCCTGTGTGATGAGGATTAGCTTCTGCTGTGAATGACTGTAATCATCCCAGCCTCGTCTCAAAGGAGAGAAATCCTGGTTAGGTTTCATTCGGCATAAATTAACATAATTTAATTGACTCCTCGTGTTGATGTATCTCTGTTGAGAATCCACTCCTATATTTCAAGCTGTTTTTTTGTGTTGTTCCTCCCTCAAGGAAGGGCTATATTTTTGAATGCCAGTTTGAGCAAGAAATTATACTGATAAATAGAGAAATAAGGGTCATTATTTTGAAACAAGATTTGTTGTAGTAAAAGCTGCTTTCAGAGCATCACCTCTCAGAAATACAGAGAGTGAGCCTTGCTTCCAAACCCTTTGATTAGCCTAGGCACAACTGTTGCAATAATCTTCCTGCCACATAAAAATTACCTTTGTCTTTGCTCCTTGAAGTCCTTGAAATCCTTCTAGTGTTGGAATGCACTGTGGATGTTGACTGTATCCTTATTGTGCCTTCTGGAAACTTCCAACACTTGGAAGAGTCATGGATAGTACTCCCCCGATGTTTTTCAGTTGCACCTCTTTGCTTTGCAGGCATCTTAGAATAGCTATTTTTGCTGAAAGCTTTTAAAAGTGAAGAAGTGACAGCTCTTCTGGTTTGTGCATGCCGAGTATTACAAAGGGGAAATTACGGAGGTGGGTTCTTTTGTTTGTGGTAGGGTGTTTTTTTTTTTTTTTCTCCTTTAATGCTCAGAGAAACAGATTATCCAAGCTCCAGCTGAAGGTGGGATTGTAAATTGATGTAGGACTTGAGAAAGCTCCCTGCCTACAGGTCATTTGACCAAGAGAGAGAGCTGATGTGCAGCCCTTGAGACAGGCAGGGCATTTATTCAAGTGTTTATAATTACATAGGAGTTTGCTGTGTAATGTGGTCTGCTGCTGTTTATTTTGGGTGATGTGTATGGACCAGCGCTCCTGCGCAGATCCTTGGGGTTGTTAGGAGGGTGCAATAGGAGTTGCTTGGGTGTACGGGGAGGTTTTGTGAGGAAGCAGATGGACAAGTAGATGTGTTTTCCTCACAGGAGAGGAGGTTCTGGATCTGGAAATGCCTTTAGATATTGCCTGATGGTGGTGTGTATTTTTCAGATGTTTTGCTGTTCTTAAAGGCCAGGGTAGCTGCAGGTATTTTTGTGCACCAGCAGTGTCTGGTTTAAAGTAGTTTTCTTTTGCTTCTAATTGTCCTTAGGAATAAAAGAAGTAAAAAAGTTTGTCTGAAAACCTATTGTGCTTTGTGAAGTTATCCTGCTGTTTCTGTTCTTTGCTTACTATTTTTCTCTGAAATCATAATGCATTTCTGTAGTTCTTTTGAGAAAGACTTTAACTCAAGCTTACTGGAAAATGGTTGCTCTATACTGTGAGAGTGCTGGCATCTTATTGACTTATTTTGGGAATACTGGAGAAAAATATACAAGATTCACTTTCATTGATTAAATCCTCCAGGGCAATCTTGTAACTCGGCGGTTCTCTGGGTGAAAAATTAACTTTCTTCATTGTCTGCTCCTACTTTTATTTTATTTGTGTGAATCCCAGGCTCTCCTATCAGTTTACATCAAGTCCCTTAGGTGTGCTTGGAGTGGAAAGTATCTCAGTGTGAAAGCTCACACACACACTGAGATACTTTACAGATGCCTCGATCCTGTTGGCCCTACAACAGTCACAGAGGATTTGCACCAGCCCATGGTTCTTCTCACCTGTGAAATGTTTCCTGGGTGACTGTAAAAAAAAAAAAAAAAAAAATCAACAGCTACTTCGATGCTTTTCCAGAGGTTTGGGCAAGATAGCACTTTAGGTGCAGCCTAATGACAAACTTTGATTTATGAGGTAACTGAAAATGTTTGTATTGTTGGATGTGGAGTTGAAAGCATTGGAGCTTTCTACGTTTCATCTGCAGCTTTTCCAGCAAAATGTACAGCTAACAGCTTGTCTTTTATTGATTTTAATAGCAGATGTCTGCTGAATATGCCTGGAGTAATTTGAAAACATACTGACTTTTTGGGGGGCAGTTGGTTACTAAAAACCATAAAGAAAATTATAATGTCTACTTAGATAACCTTGAAAAAGCTTAGGTTTTAGCTATTCTTTACATTCTCCCCTTGCCTGGGTTTAAGATGGATCCTATGGGAAGGCTGCTATGTTTCTCCTTTTGGGGGAAATGTTTAAAAGAAACAAAAGTATGTTTTCCCCCACCTACTGATCAAGGGCTGCTGTGACTCCTGTATCTGTTTTCCCTGGGAATTCTTTGCCTTCTTCCTCTCTACCTCCATCAGCTGCTCTCAGTATCAAGTCACGTCAGGTGAGCTGTATCTGACTTGTTTGGAAATGGTTCAAAAGGATCCCATTGACATTACCAGGCAATGGGTCACGCTTGAAATCTTGCCATTCTGGTGTTAAGACTTTTCTTTTTTTTTTTTCTTCACTTGCACCTTGATTTCTGACATATTTTTAGATGCTGTGAATTTGGATAGAGCTAGTGAAAAGGGATTTGGTACTGGGTTGTTTTTCTTCTTTTGTCTTTGAGAAATAGGGGATTTTATTTTTCACTAAAGATGGAGCCCTAGGGTGATTATCTGTTCTGCTTAGCAAGGAAGGATAGTGGTTCCTCACGGAGGTGAAAACTGTGTAAAATCTCAGGATTGCAACTCAGTTTAACCCTAGAATCTGATATGGATATTGGAGCTCTGATATTTTTATTTTTTGAATTAATGATGCTTTTAAGATTGTGCTGCTGCACAGAAAGCTCCATGAATCTAATGCATTGCAGAGTGGTAAGCATGGTAATATTGGGTTATGGTAATATATGGTAATATACCTAGTATTTCCCCTCTTGGTCCCACAGGGTTTGTCAGGTTGGGTGCTGGAGAATTACCATGAATGCAGAAGAGCAGTGCTGGGATCACATCCAGGGATGTGTTGCCCACTGTTGGGATGAAGCAAGATTTGCTGTGACCTCCCAGCAGGTGAAATGCTGCTGTAGTGGCCTCACCTCTTCCTTACATGGAAGCCATGTGAGCAGATAGACAATCTCATTTCTTCTTTGGCAGCGTGGTAGCAAGGGGAAGCTATTTAATTAAAAGCTTTTTCCCTTCTGCAGGGGTTTCCCTGGTCAGTCACCAGCTGAGGTTCTGGATTCTCCAGCCTGGAGTTGAGCCGTGCTGTCGGCAGCCCCAGCCCGGCTCAGTTCACATCTCCGTGGGCAAGGAGGGAGCAGGAGGCTGAGCACATCTTTCTGCCTGTTCCTTGCTTTTTTCTGCTGTTAGCCTGAGAAATAAAGTTTGTTCCTATGTAATCCTGACACGACTGAAGAACCTCTTGCTGCAGGCAGCTCTGTCACTCTCTGTAGTGCTTGGATTGCTCAGCAGAGGGAGAAGAGACCATAATGCTGAAGGCACTCAGAAACAGCCAGTGCCACGTTTCTCTGACAGGCAGCAGGGAGAAGAGTCCCAAAGCCTCCCTCCCTGCTGGATTTTTCTTGTTTTTCTTCTCTTCTTGTTGTGAGGCTTGGAGCTAAGCTGTGATTTTTCACCTCTTAATCAAAAGTAGCTGCCTCAATGTGTAGGTTACTGGACTATTTCAGATGGCAGAGTGGGTGAATGTGATAGAAAAGATAAGTCCATATCCAAGAAGCAGCATGCTTGAAAAAATCTCATACATCCAAACACTTCCTAAATATTCAGAAGCTTTCCTAAATACTTCTGAAGAAGTGTTGGAATTGACCTTTAGGGACTGAAGCTTTACAACACATCCAGAGATAAACAAAACAAAACCAAACGCTTTGAATTAGTTGCAATTCAAACAGCAGGTAAAGCCCATGACTCATCTCCAGGTCACATTTTTAACTGTTGTAAATCAGTGCAGCTCCATTATTTCTTAGGCACTGTGCCAGTGCTGCCACTGGCTGGAGGGCCGGCCTGCTATTTTTGGGGGAGATGAAGTTTGAACAGAAGATTTGTGAGATTGTGACAAAGTTGTGGAGTTTTGTTTGTTTGGGGTTTTTTGTTTGGGTTTTGTTTGTTTGGATTTTTGTTTGGGGTTTTTGTTTGTTTTGGGTTTTTGAGGTTTTTTGTTTGTTTGGGCTTTTTTGATGATGGGAAAGACACTTGTTTAAAGAACAAAACCTGTGCTCAGGCTAATAGATCGCATTGCTCAGTAGGGATTTGCTCCCCTGCAGCATATTGTGAGGAGATCCAGGAGAATTAGACATTTGTTTTTTTGTCAGAGATGTCAGTTTAATGTGATAAGAAAACAGTTGTTAGAACACTGCCAGATAAAAGCAGGATGCTAAGCATGAAAGGGAAAAATACCAATGAGACGTTCTTGCAATTTGATGGAACAAATGAGTTTTGTGGAGACCTGGCTCATTCCCTGTTGGGGGTGATGTGGTCAGCTTTGGGGCTGTGCTCTTCAGTGCTCCTTCAGTGCTGAAATGAATGAAGGGCCATTTCCTGAGGGGCTGAGGAGGTGGAGCAGATGAAGCTGTTGGCCCTGGTAGAGACAGCTGTGGTGGAGCAGGCTCCAAACTAAATCTGTTAGATATTTTTCTCTTTCCCCCCCTCCCTCTTTTCTTTGTTCCTTTTCTTTCTGTCTGTCTGACCTGACTGCACTGGGCACTTCCTAAATAAATGTGTTCTCTTAAAGCATGAGTCAAGAGCCCACAGACGGTGAGGGTCTTAACTCTCTTTTAGACAGGGAAATGTGCCTAACAGGCAAATGTGGAATGTGCTGTTTGGAAAGCAGAAGGGGCATTGTTGAGAGGTGCTGGTCACCCACAGAGGACCAGGTGATGAAGGCTTTCCCATCCTCTGTGCTGGAAATCCAACCAAGGCCAGTTCTGGGTTTACTTTGCATTTTCTTCCAAACCAGTAATGAAGAAGGGTCCATGTTCCATCCCTGCCAGAGACCAGCCTCCATCCCTGATTCCAGCCCTACCTGCATGGGCTTCTCGTGCTCTGCTCAGGGCAGGCAGAGGGTGACCAGATGGAGCTGGTGCTGTTTAACAGCCCAAAAAACACCTCTCTCCTCAGGAGAGTTTGTCTCTGCTGGATAATGAGCTCTGCTTCACTCAGGACTGAGTTGCTGCAGTAGGGATCAGAGAGAAGCACAAATGAGGATGCAGCACTGGGCACTTCTACAGCCTCTTTTCTCCATAGCAAACAGCTAATTAACTGGGAGCTGTTGGGCTGCTGCTGGCCTGGCTTCCTGTGGGAGACTCTTGAGCAGTTTGTCTTGCTCCAGTAAGTTTTTGAAGTCTTTCAAAACTGTGCATTGCAGCAACGCCCCAGCTTTTATTCTGACTTTTAGGCTTTTGCAAGTGTGACATCTGATAGTGGAGCTGGGCAGCGGAGCTTCAGCTGAAGGAAAAGTTGTTCAGGTACAAAATGCATAGCCATGGGTTGGGGTTTGAGAGCCTTTCCATGATTTACAAAATAACCTGCCAATGTCTCTGTTTATATTTGAAGTACTAAATCGTTTATGCAGAAACCATAAACGTTTTTCTTGGGTGGCAGCATGGGCAGCCTCGCTCTCCTTGCAACTTATTTTATGGCTATAAATGGGATGTAAGTGGATTTTCTGCCTTGTACTATCTGTCTGAAGGAGGATAAAATTCACTGTTACTGTCGTGCTCAGGTAAAACAGTAACCCTGAATTTTAGCAGTTTTACCTTATGAACTTCACAGATACTGCAACATCAACATTTTATTTTTTAGTATACATGACTTCTTGAAAAAGTGAGGCCAAAATAGGCCTCAAGAATCAAGAATTTACTTTACTTAACCTGACTACACTACAGAGAAATCATAATCCTCACAGGGTTCAGCTCAGTTTTCTGCTTACATGTTGCTCCTGAGAGCTGAATTATTTTGCATGTTTTTTTTTACAGAGTTTGCACTAGTGGTTTGCAGAAAATCATTAGCTGTATTACTGTTTCAATATGGGCACTGGAAAATCCACTTTTATCTGTTCCTGCTTACCAGTGTGCTGCAAAAGGCTTGCCTTGCATGTACTGAAACATGATTAATTTGGGGGAGTAATGATGAAACTGCAGTTCTTTGATAGGTTGATTATTTTATGCTCTGCCAGAAATGGATACTTAAAAGAAGATATTAGACCTAAACAAGATATTCAAAAGTCAGTTACTGGTTTGTGTTAGCTAATAGGGAATAGGCCAATCCTCCTGCCACTCATGTCAGTAAAAATACTGAGAGTGAAGTCAGGCATGCAAGAATTAATTACCTTCAGATGATGGTTTTTGAAGGTGTGACTAAAAGATTTGAAGTGTTGGTTGAATTGTCTGAAAACTAAATCAATTAGATATTTTTCTCTTTCTTCCCCTCTCTTTTCTTTCTGTCTGGCTTCAGCAGTGGATTTCTGCCTTCTGAGCAACAGGTACTTCTGAATTCCTCTGCCCAGGCTGGTAGCAGATGTGGCCCTTATACAGGCTGATGTTATACACCATTACACGCTTAATTTCTCTATTTGAAAGTAATCTTGAAGGTGGGTATTTTATTGGTTTAGGGAAAAAGCACCTACACACTGATTCCTGAGTGTTACAGTAATGAAGTTTTCTGGAAACAGGTATTTCCTGAAAGAGTCAGAGGTGAATGATTTTAAGTATCATGTTTAACAGTTGTCTTATTACTGACATGGAGGATATTATAGTTATTATCGTTGAGTCAGGTATTGAAAAATGGTGCACTTAAATGTCTCCATTGTTCTTATTTTCAACAGCACTATTATGAACTGCCTTCACTGAAAGGTTGAAGGCGGGTAGTGCCTGTGAGGCTGAACTGGTGTTGTGGGAATATAGTTAAATCTTTTGAAAAATACGAAGCGTGGAAATTTTGTAAACAGCAGAAATGTTTCTTACATGATTTTGTGAATTTGTAGTTTCTATGTAGGAATTTTCTTATCATCAGAATGTCCAGCAAGCCAGGATTTTTGTCATTCAATTGTATTTTTGGCTCACAGAGAGGAAGAGGCATTAACAGCTGTGGGGAGATTAAAGAACTAAGTCAAAAATGATTTCTGCAAATTTTACATCCTGGGCAGTTGGTAGTTATTCATGAACATGGTGTGAAAAGTTATGGTGGGGGTGGAAATTATGCTTTTAGGGATAGGGTCTAGATATCAATGTGTTGCTGGTGTAACAGAGCAGCTGCTTCATGTGACTGGCTCCATCCTTGCCTGTTGTTTGTCCAGGAAAATAAGATTTGATTTCCAGGTGGGAAAAGGCTGTTCTATCATTAATGACACAAACCCCTTGGTCTTCTTGTGCTAAGCAAGAATGTTCTTACAGGGATCAAAATACTTCTTTTTTGGCACTTCTATTTTCCTTCACTTATGGGAAGCTTCTGATCTTGAATTTGGCTTTTCATATAGTTAGGACCTGAATATTTGGGTTACAACAGCATATATTGGCTAATAGACCTGGGGTGCTCCAACCCCACCTGAGCCTATTATCTGGTATTTTAGGTGTTCAGTGCTGTGATTATGTATACTCTTTATACAAAAACGTTGGGTTTTTTTGTGAAGGCAAAAAACAGAATGTGCAGGTTTTCATAGAAAAGAAAATGTTCAGCTAGCTTGAATCTGTCCTTTTTGGGATAGGAGATTGCTCTGGAGGGTGTTTTTTCTTCTCTAACTTATGAAGCAATTTGAGTCTAATCTACTCCATAATTTCAAGCCTTGTATGATATTTCCCATTTGTTACCCTAATAAGACCAAAGGTAAAATTTTATAGCACATTGTGAGCTGAATGGTCAACATCTTATTAAATATCTTTGCTTCCAGGGCAGGTGGAAATGAGAGAAGTCTCTTGCAGATCACAGCCCAATTAATACAGTTTATTTAAACATGCTCTGGCTCACCCTGCCAACACTTCACAGGGAAGCAGAAATTGTCCTTTCTGTGTGTTCTATTTTGTAGGAAAATAAGAACAATGCAGGTGGTCAGACAGAAGGTCATGTAGCCCAGCGTCCTGTGTGTGGTATGGATCACACCTGATTGTGTGTTGGCTCTTCTTCAAGCTGTAGAGTCCCAATGTACTCCTACTTCTGATGCATTCTCAGCAAAGTGAAGCAGAAATAATTTTGGTCTTCTGATCCATCACATCGTATGATGTCTTCATATGTTTTCTTTTAAAGATGACATAAGCAGAAATAGATGCATTTCTAAAATGCAGATAAATCATGAGTTTATGACATAGTATTTTGTATTTCAGCCTTGATATATTTCCTTAGACGTTCCAAAATTATTTGCTTATTATTTTTGGGTTGCTGATGAGGTGATGTTTCCAGAAAGCTGTCTGTAGTGACTACATCTCTTTTCTCCATTAGAACAGCTAATTCAGAGCCTGTCAGTCTATGTGGACAGTAATACTCCTTTATTTCAATGCAATATTTTGCATTTATTAGCATTTAATTTATGCTGTCATTTTGCTGTCCAATCACAGTGTCTTGAGACTCTTCTGCAGCTTTCACATCAGTTGTAATTTTGCATACTCCTAATTGTTCTGTCTTTTCAGTTTGGCATTTCATTGCCTCTCTGCCCCCTTCTCAGACCAGTAACAGGTATTTGGACCAGTACAGGTCTTAGCAGAGATACTGAGATGATGTGTTAACAGCCTCTCATCGGTGTGACAAATGATTTATTATTTGCTTTATCTCCTTTTTTTTTTTTTCAGTTGATGATCCATAAGATACCTTTGTTTTCTCTCCCACCATAGCCTACCTTTTTAAAGGCTCTTTAAAGATTCCTTGAGTCTGTTTGCTGAAGGGTTTGGGAAAAGCCCCATGTACTGCATCAGCCACCTGCATGTCCCTGCTGACCATGTCCCCTCATTCACATGCTTGTTAACTCCTTCAGGGAATTCTGACAGATTGTTGTGCATGACTGCTCTCTGTAAAATATCTGACTCTTTCCAGGTCTATCATGCACCCACTTGTTCAATTCTTTATTATATCTTCTATCAACTCTTCTTGTATTGAAGTTAAACTCAGTGGTCTGTATCTTTGAACATTTGGCTTTTTAATGAAATGTTCAGCTGTGAGAAGACAAAAAAGTGAAGTATGTTTTTTGTGTCATATTTTGTGGGTATTATGTTTTCTGGGAGGTTTTGTCCCTCTCTGAACTGTAAGGTTACAGCTTTGTTCATAGTTGTGGGGTCAGAATCAGAAATTGTGGAAATGAGGCATGGGCATCACTGCCACATCACCACAGTGTTACCACATTACATTCCATAACTGCCAAATTTCACCATGGAAATTTTCAAAGCAGCACCCTGGGGTTTACAAGATCGACTTTATCAATGGTAATAAGCTTTAATCTGTTTATTGCAAGGAATAAATCAAGCACTAGAACTAATGTGGACTGAAACCAAATGTTGTATTACAGTCTTAAGCCTTTCTTGTATATACAATTATCAAGACATAGGGCTTCTGCATACTCACAGAAGGAACTTTAATTTCATATTTTAAGGGTTCCAGAAATAAATTTACAAGTTAGGAAGATACTTTTGTTTTACTCTGTGTTCATTGCTCTACAAAACCCTGACAGAATGCCATTACTGCAGGCTTCTGACGCCAGCATTTGTCACTAGCTTTGTATTGGGACTGTTTTATAGAAAATGTAATGTTAGAAGCTTATCTATATTCTCAACAGGAGAATCTGAAATATATAAATGAAGTATTGTAATGAAAAGCCATAAGAGAAAGCTGCAGGCCTTGTAAATACCCTCTCAAGAAGGGCTGGCTGGCATTCCAGATCTTTTTTGTTTTGCACTGTGGGTCTCTCCTGAAGCACCAGGTTGTGGTGGGTGCCTCTCATGTGCCAGGGCTAAGGGAGCTGCCAGTGCTTTCCACTGTGGCAGGAGAAAGCATTTACTCACTAAATTACCATCTTCCTCACCAAAGCTTAGGGAAATCTTATTCATGGGTTACAGGACTGTCAGGTGTAGATCAGCAAAGTCTCCAAAATTTGTCCCATCAAGAATTTTGTCTCTGGTCCACTATGGTGACCTTGCAATTAAAGGGGTCATTTGTTGTAGATGAATGTACCATCCTCTTAAAGATGAAACCTGGGCTGCCTGTCTTGTGAGTGAGCAGATTTTGGTGCTCTTGTAACAGCCTCAAAATCTTATGATAAAATTGAAACAGCCAGTCAGTGGAGGACCTGGACATGAAATTAAATGATATTTCCACTTAATTTTGTTTTTGTCCTTTCCATTCTATCTGGGATTTGCTGTGCTTCACTTGCAGTTAAAAGTAAAAAAGCTTTTGTCATTCGTGGAGCAGCTGGGCTCTCAGTCCTGAGCCATTTTAGGGTTGTGGCACACAAAAGGAATAAAATTTCCACAATTCCAGTCATTTGGTCCCAAGAAGGCAGAGCCCTGAGTGTGACAGTAGCTTGACGTGTTCTTTGCCATTGTTCTTGGTGGCAGGAGTCCTTTTCCAGTGCAAGCTGCATTCTGCCCTTGTGCTGTGTCCCCAAAATTGGGAGGGGTGGCTCTGGCCACTCCTTGCTGTGCCAGGTCACTGTTGGTGCAGCTCAGGCAGCCCAGTGACATTGCTCCTTGTCTTGCAGTACCTGAAATGAAAGCCTAGGTTTATTCCAAAGGGGTGGCTGCTCCATGGGGCATCTTTCCAATACAGAGGCTTTAATCTGGTGCCACCAAAATATCTTTTTTTTTCCTCCACACAGTGCTCCTATGACATTGCTTGAGCAAAATCCTGTTTTCTGTTCTGTTTTCTCTCACCTTAGAGGGAGTCATGGGTTTGTTTTAAGAGGACTCCTGAAGACAGAGAGACAGAAAGTCAACAGAGGCAATTGTGGATCACAAGAAGCTCAGCTGAGCTCAAGTTACAGATGAACCTGCAATTGTTACTGTCCTATTTATGCCTCCAGCCAGCCAGTGTTGGTCTGCTCCATCTAATTTCAGAGCTAACTTCTTGTCCCAGTGCTGTACTTCATAATAATCCCTCATACAGGTGACCACTGATTTAATTGTCCCTTTGTACAGAGAGTGCCAATAGGTAGAAATAAAGCCTGAAGTGTGACTCATTCTTGAGTGAGGCAAGTTATGAACGAGAGAAGGCAGCTCACCTGCTTCTGGGAAGGTCTAGAGCTGTGTGGGAGCTGAGAGGAAATCCCTGCTGCTCCTCTCATGGAGCTGGAGAGAGCCCAGTTTGGGTTAGCAGGGTTACATGTGCAGACAGCTCGTGGTGCTTGAGCCTTGCTGGTGCTGCAGTGGCATGGAAGGGTGGCAGGTCCCAGAAAAAACCCTCCAGCTTTCCTTCCTCAGACTTGTGATGTCTTACAGAAAAATTTAAATGCTTCACTGGGGAGAAACCACTGAACTAATTTTGATCATTTCAATTTGAATTCCCACCTTGAAGTGTGCAGGGCTGATGGCCACATGGGTGTGAGCAGTTCTTGTTCCAGGCTGCCCAGCTGTTGGCAGGGCTGTGCAGTGCCTTGCCATGAGGTGTGTGGGATGTAAGCTGCTTTTTAAAGGTGCTGCATGAATATTCACTCTGTGCCAGGTGCTGGAAGATGCCTTCGATCACATCTGATCTCGCTGGGTTTCGTTGCTCTTGTATAAATAAAAAATCGTTGCCTCGGGTTTTTTACACAGCAGGGCTGATATTGGCAGTGGTACCTTGTTAGAATGAAGGAGTGTCTGTCTCATTACAGATAATGTGAGCACAACCTGCATTTTCTGCTTTGTGACAATATATTGCACCAGATGAAAGTTCAGTGAGAGTTATGTGTGAGTTCAGAACTTTATTACTGTTTCTCAAGAACTGAGAGTGTTTGTTAGTTGGGGAGAGGTGAGAATTTGATATTTGCTTTCTTTTTAATTGTACAGTAATATAAGAGTTATTGCAAAGAATAGACATGCCAAGGAATTACAGAATCTGATCGATGACTGTTTCTTACAATGCAATTTGCATCGATGTTCTCCTTAAAACAAGTTCTCTGGTTTTGCTTGTATGCATCCTGTCAGCATGAAGTTTGCTTTGTTCATGTTTATAGCAAATATGTAACTTAGTCTGTATTATTTTTAGAGGCTGAAAGATGAAATATGTGAGTATAGTGTGCTACAAGTAGTAAATGTATAATTTATGTTTGTGGATGGTTCATGGTATTGTGTACTTTGGTAACAGCATTGCCCTTGCCAAAAATGAGACAAAACTCTTGAAATGTTGTCACTACAGTTAAGCAAGAATTAAAAACAGTATTAGGTGTTCAAATCCCACTAGCATTTACTGAAAGCAGCATGGCCAATAGCTGTAGACACATGCAAGTTCATGTCTAATTTGGGAGCCTCAAGGCCACATACAGTCACCAGAGCTGCCACAGGGTGATTCAAAGCTCTGAATTTAGAGCCTGATTCTCTCTTCTTGACTATGTGAGGAATTGAGTTTCTTGACTTAATGTTTAAATTAACTGCCTAGATTGAGTTGATTCACCCACCTCTCCTCTTCACTTGTCTTTTACTGCTTCCTGATTAGTTTATCTTGTTTTTATTTTTTTTTTTTTTTGGAAATTATCTAGTAAGTGGTGATGGGGATAGTGGAGTCAAGTAATGGAAAATATACCTAAGGAAACTGAGAATGGAAGCACTTTCCTCTTTCTTGAAAAATTGCATCTTGTCTCCATTTTGAGCCTTGGTAGGTCTGGATTTGATTTTTCAGACACTGGAACTCTGCTAGATGAGGGAGCCCTGTCACAGGAGATGTACTTTCCATGTGCAGGAATTACCTAGCTGTAATTAGGTTCCTTCACCTTTTCACTCATAAATTAAATATCCTTACTTCCTTTATTCTCAAGCATTTCATTCTGCTTAATAACCAAGTGTGGTGACACTGTTAAGCTGCTCCAGCCTCAGTGTATTTTTATAAGCATTGTGCCAGCCCTCTGTGGTGTATGTAGATAATGTGGGAGAGATGGGGAAACTTCTGCTGTGGGGACACTGCAGAACTCCCTGTAGTGTTATGGTTTGGGAGGGACTGGGAGTCAATGGACTGACTTGATTGTGCATTGAAGAGAAATCTCAGTGCAGTGGGGGTTTCAAGAAGCCCCAAAGGGTAAAACAGAGCACTTGCCACAGGGAAAGCAGCTGAAGGGAGGAAGGATGGGTATCTATTACAGGAGCTCCTTTTTACTTTTTGTCTTTTTTGTCTTGCTGGTGGCATTGAGACACTTCCCAGAGAGAAGAAAGAAATGGAGAAAAGATGTGGGTTGATTTTTTTTTTTTTGCAGGCTTTTTTTTGTCCTTCCACAGAAGCCAGAATAGTTTTTGCTGTTTATAACTGAGATGTAGTAATGCTGTTGTTTCTGGCTTGCCAGCTGGAGAGACCCAGAAGGGAGCAGCTCCTCTGCCCCAGCCTACCTCTGCAGCCTGGGCTCTTCTCCCAAGGCAGGAACACATTCCTGGTTATCCCATTCTCAGCAGGGGCTGAGCTCTTCTGTTTGCAAAGACGAGAGTTCCTTTTCTGTCACAATCATTTATTTTGAGTTGAGATAGTGAAATCCCAATCTTCTGTGTTTCCATCGGCCTGGGTGCCAGAGCAGTCATGTTCAGGGGAAGGAGGCTCAGATAAAGCAGCTCTGGGTTCCTGTGCCCGAATTTCCCTGCACAGGGCTCTGTCCTCTGCAGTGGAGACATAAGTGTAAGGAGGCAAAATCAAGATTCCTGAGCAGGCTGCAAACTGAGCGAGCCATTTCTGTTTCCTGCCTTTTTTTTTCCCCTTCCCAAGGGGTACAAAGGTATGAAACAAGCCATGTGAAAGCTTATGTGCATTTCAGTTGAAACCAGACAAAAACGGAAGTGAAAGTTAACACGCAGATTTGTAGCAAAGCTGAAAGAGTAACAGCAGTGTCATTAGTATCATAGAAAAGTCAGCACACCAAAAATATTAGAACATCAAATCAATGAAAGTTATGCAGAAGATGACCAGTCCATCCTCTGGTTCACTTTTGTTTGCATCCTGGCTCATGCAATTTTCAGGAGTTTATTTTAGCCATTTGCATGGATTTTAATTTTTTGGTTGCTTTAAAAACTGATTTAGGCTAGACATAACTGTGCATTCTCTTCAAGAAGTTTTTGCTAAGCATGCTTGGTGTTTAGTGAATAATTGTGATCAATAACAGAAAATTAAATCCAAGAGTTGTCAGTTCCTTTGTCTAATTAACCCTGAGAATTATCTCCCTGTGTTACAGCCCTCTCAAGCAGGATGAGTGAGGGGCACAAGTAGCTTTAATAATAACAATAACAAGCATCTTAGGACATGTTTTGGTGGCTCTTTAGTATTTTGCATCAGTAATATTTTTTTGGCAGCATGGAATGTGGGGAATGCATAATCTCTCGGAACATCCAATTAAAATGACTTGGATGGCAAGTTCCTCTCCTTTTTCCTCTTGTGTGTGGCTGTACCCTTCCCATCAAAGAAGTTGTGTCTTAATTGGCAATCCCCCTGCATCTGCTCACTCTGTCACCCCCCACAGAGAGGCACGGTGCTTAATTAAAAGGGAGTTTGTGTTTGTTTCTCTCTGGAATTTCACTTGTGCTTTTGTAGAGGTTTCAAAGGCAGATACATTTACAGAGACCTTGCTAAGTAATTAGTCCTGTAATGTTATTACTTCAAAAAAAGTAAAACAAGAAAAAAAGCTGAGTTCACAGGAGATGGGAAGAAGCCCCAAAGTTGCCAAACTTGGTATGAGTGTTGGAAAGGGACCCTCCAGAGGAGACAGTCCTGTGAGGGTGGTATAACCACCATGAAATCTGGTGGTTTTGCTGCACAATTTCTCCAATGTGCTTCTGCTTGGGAAGTTTCTGGAAGTAGCAAGGTGAATCTACCATCAGAGAAAGTTTAATTTATGGCTACTCAAATGAGCTTTCCATGGGGGAGTGTGTTGTAATAATGAAAAATACTGAAATCAGCAACTCACTTCTGCTAAACCTATGGTTTTATAACTCTGTCTCAGGCCCTTTGGAGTTATGTCTGATCTTTAACTCTCTGAATTACTTGCAGAGTGCTGCACACTTTTGTCATCAAGGTTTTTGTTGAAATCACTGCTGAAGTGCAGTGGGATCCCTGGAGAGAAATGTGAAGTTCTTCACTTGGCTTCAGATACCAGTGGTCTGGAAAATACTGCTTTTCATTTTAAGAGAAAATGACCTGGATGAGGTTCTTGGGAGCAGCATTTTCCCAATGCCACGGCTTTTTTGCTGTCTCATATCCTTCCTCTTGTTGTGCCCCAAGGAAGGCACATTGCCAGGGATCCACTGGCTGGCCTTTGGGAAGTGCTTGGGGAGCACAGTCATCCTGCCAGGCTCCTGCTGGGACTGGACTGACCTTGAGCTAGCAGAACTGCTCTGCACCCACCTCTTGCCCATCTCTTTTCATGGCTTCTGCCATGCCTGGCATTCTGTGGCTTTTCAGCCCTCTGTGAAGCTGAGGGGTCTTAGGATTTCACACCACTTGGGTTTAGAAAAGATGTTTAAAATCAGAGGATAAAATACAGAATCATTCTGAATTGGATTTCTTTCCTCCTGTAGATATTCTCAGTTCAGTCAGAGAGAAAAATAGAAAAATTTCTGCCAGGCTAAGCCTGGGGAAAAGTCCGAGAAGAACGTAAAGAATCTATTATATTGTTTTCTGTTCATATAATTTATAAATATCTTCTACCATGGTGACCTAAGTCCAGTGTACCAATCAGGTGAAATTTTTTTACTTTAAGACTAATAGAGAACATCGTGAACATTAATTCTATAAAAGAGAGAGGTACTTTTAAATAAACATTCATTTACCTTCTAAAATCGTACAAGCCATTTTGCCTATCCCTGGCTCAACAGCATCATCCTTCCCCTGCCAGTTGCTTGTTTGCCAAGGCTGAAATAAAGGCAGTGGTGGCACAGTTGTGACTGGTAGCAGTGGCACATACATATTTCATAGACTCATAAGGGACAGTGCTGGAGTTTATCTTGCATGAAACAATGTTGGCATCTCGTGATTGGAACCATGCTACATAGATGGGCAAGGAGTAGTCGTGCATAGCTGTGACTGCTCTGGCATGGTTGGAAATGTGTGCAGAGCTGGAAATGTCATTTGAATAGAAAGCTGCTGAGTATTTGGGATTGACTCAGATGTCCTTTCACAGTGACTTACAGGGTGCTTGGCACAAAGCTGTGGTTTAGTCCCTTCTAGACTTTGGCAGTGCTGGACCACGAGCACGGTACACTCAAGGGGACAGCAACAAAAATAAATAGTGAAATTGAATTTATGCCGATGGTATGGGCCAGAAATAAAGCTGCTGGGTAGATCAGTGAGAGTTGTACTACTTACTCTACCTCCACTGATTCATTAAATGCAATGAATCTAAGCAAAAAAAAGTCACTCTCCTGCTTTCCCTTAACTTCAGAGTGATCTTGCTGAAGTGGGCCTGTGCTGAGCTCCCTGGTGTGTGGTAGGAGCAGGGATTGGAGCATGAAGTAGAAAGTATTTAGATATGATGTACTGTAAGCTGTGTTTCTGCTCCCCTGAGCCAGAGAATTTAACTGCATGTCTAATGTAGTTAGTGCAGAGGCAAATCAGTCCCTTGCTGTGCTCACTTGGGTGGGGGAGGAGGAAGTCAAAAATCAAAACATGAGTGGCCTGAAATTTTGGTGATATTTTCAGGTTTGTTTGTTTGATTCCTAGGAACTGGTGGGAGAGGGTGGAAAGAGAAACTCTTCTGGAGTGGAAGTGCTATAAAAGGAATAGGAAACCATTGAACAAATGGATTTTCTGTTTGCTTTATGCACTCTGCTTTTCAGGTCCATTAGGACACATTAGCCTCATGAAGGTGACCAGCAAAATTGTCTTGACAAAGATTTCTGCAAGGAGATAAAAATAAATAAGTTAGCAAAGAGTGACTGGAGAGACCTTACCAATTACCAGTTCTTCAACCTCCTTACTTAATTTTCTTGTGAGCTAATGTGATAGGAGGAGGAGGAACACACCTTCATCAGAATGCTGCACAGGAGAACAGGGTTGCTATTAAAAGCCCAATAATGACTTGTATCGGTTTATGCAGATTTGCTCTGCTGGGTTACTCTGTGCCTGGCACTTGGCAAAGCACAGATAACATTTAAATCAGGCTGTAAGTGTAATTAAGTACTACCCTTCAGCGCATCTCTCCTTTTAAGACATTTTTATACACCGTGATTTAGAATATGACAATTGGGTGAGATTAAAGCAGCAAATTGTGCCTATAAAACAAGCCCTGAGAATAGCAAGGGGCCGTAAAATTTTATAAAGGGGAATACAGCACATGCCTCCAATCCGATAAAACTTTTGTGAGCTGGGAGATTAACTGTGAAATACAAATAAGATGATACAGTATGCATAGCATTCAGATAGTAAATTACTTGTTATTGTAACAACTTATTCCTTCTACCCAGAAGAATTTCTTACTTAACTTTTCCAGAAAATCTCACCGTGTGAATGATTCATTAAGTGCTGGAGGTGTGGAGGGAAGGTGGGAATTCAGGCAGCAGTGATGTCCCTGTAGGGAGAGCAGTGGTGCAGATGCAGTGTGGAAGATCGTCTGTGCTGGAACACATGCAGCCAGGCTTGTGATTGGTTTCTTCTTCAGCTTCAGTGGAGTTGTATTTGCAAAGTGAAAAAAAAATCCTTCCCTTATTTCAAGTTCTTAATAAGACCCATTGGAAGGTTTTCCTGGGGAACAAAACGCTGATTTATGTGAGAAGGCTGAAATGTTGTTTTCTGTGGGTCTGGGCGGTGTTTGGCTGATTTGGTTCTGCTGCACTTTGAGTGCATCTGAGCATCTTCATCAGCTTCACTTGGCACACCTGAAAAAAAAAAAAGGCTGTGAGCCTTTTAGAAACTTCTTATTTAATTTGTAACTCTCAAACCTAGTGTGCCACAAGTCACCTCGACACATGACACCGAGGTTGTCACTGATAGCAGTGAGAGGCAGTGGCTCCTGTGATATCATTAGTCCCAGAGGCTTCTGCTATTCATCAGCTGTTGTGTTATGGCATTGTCCTTCACAGTCTTATTGATCTCACACATTCTCCCTTTCTTTTCTGTTCACACTAATCCTCCCTCATTCAGTCTTGCAATGCTTTTTTTAGATTTTTAGAACTGATTTCTTAATTACTCTCAATTGATAACTTCATTGTCCTTTATTAAGAGCCACAGAGCCTGATGATACTCGGCTTAAATGTCTGGTGAAGGCATGCAGAACCCAAAAGCCTGCTCATTTCTTCCCAGCTGTATTAGCAGTACACAGAAATTGTTGCATTGAGCCCATTGCATGTCAGTCATGTTAAAAAGGAAGATTGTGCATGTGGAACAGGGAGGAAGATGCCTGGATTTCTTACTGTCTATTATTCTCTGACCACCTTTGTTCTGCATAAAAGAACCCAAACAACTTTATGACACTTAGTTTTAATGATGTATTATGTAAGGAAATAGTAAAACTGGAAGGAGAGGTTTGAATTATTCTGGAGGAGAGTATTACATTTCAGTAATAGGACAGTTGGGTTTTAAAGGCTAAGCATCACTGCATTATGAACAAAATATAAGGCCAAGACACGGACAAATAGCAGTGTGAGGAAGGAAATGGAGAAGAAATAAGTAGGAGCCTCTGGAAGTGCAGCTGCATGGGCAATCAAGCATTTTTGGGGGCACATGTCATGCTCAGCCCTTGTTTTGATTTGGGGGATGTTTATATGTGTGTTGCTTTTATGCTTGACTTCCTTTTGACTTTCTGATTTATTATTCAGTACCATATTTATGTTTCAGATTGTTTTGATATTGTTAGGGAGATGTCAATACTTCTGAATCAACGCTAAAAACATTCTGGTTTATAGAAATGTTGACCTTTTATTCTTGCTTGGTTTGAAAAGTCAGTTCAAAATGGCAAGGTTTTGTACAGAGTGGAAATTCCCTGATCTGGGTGAAGCAGGTGCAGCCAAAATAGGTGTTCTTGTCCCACCACTGGTCCCATCTTTCATCCTGTCCTGTTTTCCTGCAGAAGACAGGAGCTTCCTTCTCTGTATCCTGTTGCTGCTGGATGTCCAGAAAGGTCCTGGGTGCATTCCCTGCTGCAGCTCCTGCTGCAGTTCCCTCAAATCACACCATCAGTGTCTTGCTCAATCAAACCAGAACAGTTAAAACATTTCAAAACATCTGTAGGAAGTCATTAGCATAGAAAAGACTTTTGCAAATGGAAGTCCCAAATGTTCTCAGCAGTGTTCTGACAGGCTGTCAGGAGCAGCGCGTCTCTGCTGGTCCCGGTGGGAAGGAGCTGCCTCTGGCACCCTGCACCAGCTGCTGCAGGCAGAGCCCCAGGGAGCCCAGCCTGGCTCTCAGCTCACACTGAGCCACCTTGGCCTCCTAACTTGCCCAGCAGCCGAGTTCCAGCTAATTGAATTGCTGCTCAGGGGAGGTTTTTCCCCATGTGATGATGTTGATACCAATTTTTGCCCATGCCAGTGTCTGCGCTGCTTTGCTTTTTGTTTGAGTGATATGAACCTACAGTCTTTCATTATGTGCTCTAATGGAAACTGTGGGAACTCAAAATGTCCCTCAGACATTTTTGGAGGTTCCAGGTCCAGGTCAGAAGCATTTGAGACCCCGGCAGGCAGCTGGAAACAGCTGTGATTTTGGGTTTGAACCATGGAATGATTTACCAACCTCGCAGGAAGAACAAGAAGTCACAAAAGTTTAGATATTATAGTAGAAGTAGTTACAGAGTAGAGGGAAGAATTTTTAGTGCTGTACAGGGGGGTTTTAATGCTTGTACAGGGGGGTTTTAGTTTTGTACATGGGGGTCAGAGGTTTTAAGATGGAGGGATCTGGGCCTGTCCTGCCCTCCCTCTTTCTTCTTCCTCACCTCCATGTTCTTGGTGATGTTGGCACTCCCAGGTTGGTTCAGAGTAGAAAAACACCATTTAATATAGGTAATAGGCATTGGGGAAAAACTGTAAACATGTAACACGTAATATATCATATAAGAGATAGCAGCAGCCCTGGGCAGGGAGAGAAGAAGCAGTGGGGAGTCAGAGAGGATGTCAGGGTGTGTGTGTGCCTCTGCCTGAGCTGTGAGCAAACCACAGCAGCCCCAGAAGAAAATCTTTTAGATAACTTGCAATAAGCAACCATGAGACTGGACAACAAGAGACTGCTGAGTTTTCTTTGGCAGCACGGGTTGGAGAAGTTTTTCCACCACACAGAGCCACTCCACAACCTAGGGTGGTCTTCAACAGGAAGCTTTTGATGATAGTGAACTGGTCTCTGGGGTTTTGCCTCTACTGTTCATATGTTTGTTGGTGCCTGTAGTCTGTACCAGAGAATTACCTGGCCCAAAGTGAATTTGAGGGTGACCTGGAGCACAACTGAAACTGCAAGCTTCAAGTTGCCTGCCCTGACTTGTTTGACTGGGATCAGAATACTTTAGTATTCAATTTATATCTTTATTTTTACTCAGGTGTTGCTGATACCTCTTGTTGCTTTCAGAAGCATCAGCTTAATTTTTTATGTTGTAGCTGGTAGGGAATAAGCACAGGAACTAGTGGAACAGTTGTTCTATTTGGAATGTGAAGGGCTTCATCTCAAAATTTGATGTATAAGCTGTATTTGACTTATCTATATACTTTAGTATTAAAATTTGTTTTCTTATTTGAATAGGTTTATGATTGGTCTATTGGGAAGGCTGTGCTTGTTGATTAAAAACCAAAAAAAGCAAAATTATGTATTTTCTTCTCAAAGTAATGCTTATCATTTTTAAAGTTAACATTTAAAGCTCCTGAAAGTTAACAAAATGGGCAGAGGTTAAATAAAGTGAATTGCTCTGCTTTAACTTCAGGGAAAATGTGCTGCAGTGGGAATTCCAGTATTCCACCACAGGTAGGGATTTGTAGGTCCAACCCTGTTGACATTAATGGGAGCTAAGGAAGCAAATCCTCTGCTCATAGATGGAGAAAATGGAGCTCTTAATTGAAACTGCTGCTCAGCAATGCAAATGGTTATTTTCAGCTCTCCTGAGCAAGAATGTGAGCACTTCTGTGTTTGGGAATACTTTTTAATACTACTCAGCTGTGTTGGTGCTCTGATTGTGACTCCTGCTTGGGCTGAAGAGTTAAATTAAATGCATTTGGGATTCTCTGTGTCATCTGATCCATATGAGGAGATACCACATTAATTATCCTGTGCTGCATCAAAGGAACTTCTGACTTGTGAGTGATGGACTGACTGAAACTCCACAGTGCTGCTGTGTGGGACTGTATCCCAGATAACCTCCTGCTGCCCTGAAGCCATCCCCTCTGAAAGTATTTCATGGCTTCTTGAAGCAGTTGTGTTGCTGGAGTAAAGACTTGGGAAGTGATGGTTGTGAAAAATGTCAAATTGTCTCGCATGGACATTCCTTTACATGTAACAGTGATTTGTCAGGGATTCTTGCTTAATTAAAGCTTTAATTAACTTAGATCAAGCATAACTATTATATTATTTTAAAAATTTAAGAGGATTAAGACTAAAAATACTGATGGCTCAGGTGTTCTTTGGCTGAAAAGCCAACAGTTAATGTGATTTGTCGTTGTGAGCTGCACTTGTCTCATACGAATTATTTTTGGTCTTTCATTCTCTGTAACATTGTAGGTTTTGGCAGGATTTTGTCCTTTGAGATATTTCTGCATTAAATAATGTATTCCATTATAACCAATAGTTTTGTAGCTTGGTTAATAGTTGATTTGTGGATTAGGCAAGAGGTAAATTCAGGAAATATATATGAGGCATGGTATAAAGTCAGAACTTGTGGAAAATGTTACTCTGTTTTTGAGATCTATGCTTCAAAGCTTTTGCATTAAACCTTTATGCCTCTCCCCAGTCCAGAAAAAATACTTCATGTCTGGGGAGGTTTTTTTGTTCTGTTTTGTTTTTTTCTGAGTAATTCTCTTTACTGTCTGCATTTCAGTGATAAAAGCTATATTCAGTGCTAGGTTGTCAGTCCCTTGAAGTCACTAATAAATCATTTCTCTTAAATATCTGCTTGATTACTTCATGGTCATGCTAAGACTGAATTCTGTAATCATAAAAACATTATATGTTTCTGAGAAGAGCAGTGGCAACAAAATGTGCTGCTGGATCTTCTCTTCAGGGCTTGATGATGCTGTGAGGAGCTGGTTCAGAGGAAGGAAAGGGAAAACAAATGAATATGATATTTGCATCCTTAACAGTCTGTTTTTCTTTCTTATTAAACAAGAAAAGTCAAATGTTAGTTGAGGTATTATGATATTATCGTGTATTTTCTACCTAACTTGCAAATTAAAGTGATGCTGTTGTTCTCTTAACCTCTTTTGAAGAAGCTGTGTTTGGAAATGTGGGTTATTAAAAGCTCAGAAAGTAATCAAACAACCCAGACAAGTGTTTTGGCACACTTGGGTTCCCTGGATTTTATTAACAGTAGTTGTTACCTAGCATTTCAAGTCAAAATTATATTTATCTTGGAATTTCTGATTATGGACTAACTTGGCAGGTAATGGTTCGACTAGATCATCTTAAGGATCTTTTGCCACATAAAGGATTTTGTACCTGTTTCAAATGAGACCCTCTTAAAACATTTTTCCTGTGAGATGGAAGGCAAACAGCAGTAGGTCTGGAGAAGCATTTGGCCCACTATAGCCTGTGCTGTTTTTCTTAAAAAAAAAAAAAAAAAAAATCCTTGTAACATGCAAGGAAAGCATCAGCATAGTCATCTTGTACCTTTTTTCATTTGAACACATTTATGCAGCCATGTCTGGGCAATGAGGCTTGGGTGGATAGGAGAAATTATAAATGTATATCTCAGGGAAGCCTTGAAATGTGAGAGGATGGAAGAGGCACCAGGTGTGTTGGGAGAAAGAAAATGCAGTTGAAACTCATTTTGGAATTTACACCAGTGCCATCACACCTGAAAAAAGAAATTCCTTGTGCTGTGTGCTTGCTCCTCGGGCTGTGCCTCTCTGAAGAGGCATCTGGCAGAGTGGGCATGGTCTGTGTGTCTGTGCAGGTCCTGCTGAACCACTGGCATAGCAACAATATTGAGAGCCTCAGCAATGTGGATGGCTCAGATGGATTTCCTGCCTGGAGAAGTCTGAGAGAAGAGTGCAGCAGGTTATCTGTTTTATCTCCAAGCCATACTTATTTCCTGTATGGAAGTGTATTTCATAATCTTCAGCTGAAGTGTGAAGTAAAACTGCTCCTACAGTTGGTTAAAAATAAATGGTTGTTTATTATCATCATCACTGCACTAGGGCTGAGTGGTCAACATTTCTGGGAAATAATGTTTGGTTAAAAAAACCCTCTCCTTGAATGTGTTGAAGAGCAAAAGCCTTAGTATGTCTGTACTCAATACCAAATCAAGCAGATCAAACTATTCCTTCTTCTGTTTATCATTGAACTTGTATCTGTGTTTCTATAAATTAAACAAGTTGTTCTTGTCTAATCATTGGTGCACACAGGGACCAGCTGTTCTTCCTCATCTTAATCACTTTACACATTTGATGGTGGTTCTTTCATGCTTTCCTGGGTTTCTCTTTTTTATACTGCTCGTTTAGTTGTTTTATTTAACATGAGCATTCCATTTAGCATGTTGGTGTGTTTGGAATGCCTTCTACTGTGCTTTCTGTGGTTTGACTCTGTTTAATGAGCAGTACATAAAATTGAACACTCTGTGCTGCCCAAAGTTGCCTGAGTGCTTAGGAGATGAAACATGAAACATGGCTTAGATGACTCCTATGTAGTGTTTGTGGTAGTAGCACTTAAAAAAGGAGTGTGATCCTAAGCACTGCTAAGGATTTGAGACACTGCAAAGACACAATATTGCACATCTCCAGGCAGGAGAGGGTCTCCAGAAATTTAAATCTCAGGTGGGAGGTTGGATATGTCTTTTAAATCCAAGCACCCGTATATTTTATACAATACAGACCAGAAAAGTCACTGGGCAGTTCACTTGGTAGGTTTTTACAGAACACAGTATTCTAAAACACATCCACCCTCTGCTTAAACCAATCCCATGAAGAAACACTTCCAAAAGGAGCATTTGAAAAAAAGGGAAGGGGAAGACATCCCATCCTTGCAATTATTCAGTGCCTGTCTGTACCCTGTGGGGTGGCTCAGGACAGCTGGCAGTGTGTTAGCAACTACACTGATCATAAACGGAAGAGAAATGGACATTCTTGAGCCAAGAAGCATAACTGCAAGTATGTTTATTTTTGGAGGGATCATAATGCCAATTGGCAGAACAGACTTGGCTGGGTGAAGGGTCTGGTGCAGCTGTAATAAAGCACAAGGATACTGAATTTAGCAAAGGAGCAACAGGAGTTATCACTAGTGTTGTTGCTGGGGAGTACAGATGCAGTCTGGCATTTTATCAGTATAATCTTTGTTTCAACTTAATGAATAAAATTTAATATAGGGAGTCTCAAATAGCTGGTGCTGGATTTATACCCAGAGTGCAGGTACATTTAATTTCAGTAAGTACATTGTGCTCCTCCTCATTGTTTGTGTAATTTGAATGTTAACTGTTTATCCATCAGGTTTTGATCTTTCAGAGAATTTCTATGGCACAAATTATATGTTATGATATTTTCTTCCTGTGTAAGACTCTCCTTCAATAAAAACATGGGTTTTTGAGCTGCTGGTGAAATACCTGGATTTGTCAGATGGGCAGAATTTGTGCAGTAGCTCATATCAAAGACTGGAGTCATACTGTAAATTTTTATTCTTATGTTTTGTCAATAATTTGGACTTAACTGTGGCTAATGCAGCTCTGCACAGTGACAAGTGAAGACAGGATGGTGACATGCTGGCAGTGCTCTGTGCCATCCAGATGAACGGGCATGGCACGACTCACTGCCTGTGGGAGTTGCCATCTCTGGTGCTGGAAGGTGTTCCTGTGCAGGCTGGTTTAGGGGTGTATCTCTGGGATTAACTGGAAGGCAGCTCCAGTCGTGATGCACCTATCACAAGCTGAAAACTTGGCTCTGAACTGTTCCTTAAATCTATTTCCAAATTCGCAGTGGTTCTGCAAAGCTCTAAATCTCACTGATTTCCCTGGGTGCGCTTCTCTGCAAAATTTTGGGTGAGCTTGCTCCCTAAGTCAGTGGAGCTGAGCAGATTGCATGAGGATGAGACACCTGGCTGGATCCCTTCCAGAGCACGAGGGCTGAATCCTGGCAGAGTTTCCCTCGTCTTCACTGGGAAAGTGTTCAGGGAGTTTGCTGCAGTTCTGACCCATCCTTAAAAAGGACAGTCAGAAACAGAGGGAGTCTGCTCACACACTGGAATCCCAAGCAGAACAGCTGCTCTCTCCTAAAGAAAGGAGAATTGCAGACCCTGAAGGCAGAGTGGCAGTCTTTAGGAAGGATAACCAGCTTTTGTGTTCGCCATCATCAGCCCAGAGGGGAGCAGTTTTTGCAGTTCACCTCCACTTCAGCCACTAGGTATCAATGTATGGATTTAATTGTAGTTCAGTTGATGAGAACATTAACTGAAGAGCCTGTAGGTACAGCTCACACATTTCAGGTTGAAAGAGCACATTTTGTAAAATTTCCACCTAGCTGTTCCTACCTGGCAAGTTCTATAAAAATATTTTTAGACTCTTAAAGACTTCACAGTCCTCTTCATATGTGAGAACACTTCTTTAAACAGACCATTTTCCTAATGATGGCTACTTTATGGCACTCTGCTTTCAGTTCCAAATGGCTCAAAAAATGCATTTTAACTGCATTTCATATGTTTTAAATTCATTATTGATATATTTAAGCATTCTGGAAAAAGACAGAAGTACAGATAGGGAAGAGAAAAAAAGCACCTAGTAATGAAGCATCCCTGTGAACCCAGTGACAGTACGTGGTGTCTGGTTTTGACCTCTTTTAACCCACATCCCTTTGCTTTTATCTTTCTTTTAGATTCTCCTCTTTTCTTCAGTAAAGCTCATCACAGGAAAAGCTTTGGAAGAAATCTCTTTTGTAATGCATATCTTTGAGTGGAGGGCTGGGAGGGAAGTGGTGTGGGATGTGTGCCGTAGTGGACAATCAGCACTGGGTTTATACCAAGTTTACAATCCTTTTTAACCCTGTGACTGCTGGGTTTCAGAACTTGGTGTGTGTGGATGTCGTCTTTGTATTTAATAGCTCAGCGTGTGAGAGACTGGAAATCATGTGTATTGCTGATTATATTTATTTATGATTGTATGGTGGAGTACTTTTCCCAATGCAGTTACTGCTCTTTCTGTCATGCCTGTATCCATGACAAAGATTTTTGTTACCTTGTGCCCGTCCTTGTCCTGGTGCATGCTGAGAGATGCTCACTCCCTTTACAATGTCCATGGGAGAATTTTTGGAGAAGGGGCTTTGCCCAAAGCTGGCTACTGGTAAAGTCAAACCCCTTCCATTAGGGAATTCACTTGTGCTGGTGACTGTGGGGACAGAGGAAACCATGGCCAGAGAGCAAAGCTCCTCTAGTGAGCGAGTCCCTGCTTGCCCAGCAGATGTGCTGGATGCAGAGCTGTCCTTCAGCCTTTTGGCTCCACTGACAGTGTCCTGTGTTTGCAGCTTGGTCCAGGTGCAGCTGCTGCTTCTCCCAGAATCCAGTGACTGCTCAGGGATCAGTCCAGGAGGGAAGGAGGGAGGTCTGGTGCAGATTTAGGTCCCTGTGTAGATCCCAGCCCGAGGGGATCCCTCCTGCACCCCGTGTTCCACCAAGGTATTTTTGTTAGTGCTGTACTTTCATTCCCTCCCTTTTGGCGTGCTTAAATCAAATTAAAGGCAAGAGCAGAGTTCCAGCAGACTTCTGGTTTAGGTCTGGTCCTTTATCATTTGCAGTCTAAAATGCCCTGTAGGAAACTAATGCTTTATGGAGACCAACTGCAGTCCCATTTGCTACACAGATAATAATAAACCCTGAGATTAGTGAAGGCTCTTTTCTGAATTAAAATATCACTTTGGGGAAAAGCTGTCTTCACTTGCTATTGTGCACAGTCAGTGTCTTTTCCAGCTTGGATTGCTGCCAGAGCTCTGGCTTAGGACCTTCTCCTGACCCTTTACAGGTTCTTTTTAGTGTTGCTTGGTTGTGCATGAAGAAACTGCAGAGTGCTGTTTGGGGTGGGGGGTGGGATTAATAAATCCTTGAGCAAAAGTTTGGTTTAATGGGACAGTATTGAGAAATGGAATAATTCTTGAACTGTGGATTGCTTTCTTTTAAATGTGGCTGTGATAACTTGTTATGCTAAGAATTCCTTCCTCCCCCTCCTTTTTTGTTTAACATATTATAGATACTAAGCACAGTTTTCAAACCTAGACCCAGTTCAGTGTAACAATCCCATGGAGAAGTATTTGGCCTCTAAAAAAACCTTAAACCCCTCTTGTGCTGTTGTTAACTGGCTTCACCCCTCAGCTGCTTCCCTGGATCTTTACCCTGGGGCAATGCTGCAGTTCTGAAGCTAAGAGAACATTCAATATGTTTTTCCTTTCTAGAAGAGGTGTACCCATCCCTGACTGCACAGTCCCCGAATAATGCATGAAAGCTTATTTATTTGTGTTTAGGAAAGATCTCCCCTTCCCATTTGACATTGGTCTTATCCTTCCTCTTGCATGTGGCCCTTTTTCCTCTCCTCTGTCCTTTTTGTGCTCCTGGGCAGGACATACATTCACTTGCTTTTGGTAACTGAGGACTTTCCAAGCTTGGCTTGATACACATTTCAGTTTGGCTTGATACACATTTTTTCCATCTTAACCTGGTGTTGAGGGCACTGAACCACTGTGGTGGCACTGAGCAGCACAAGGGGGGCAGATATTCCCCTGCAGGGGAATGAGGGTGATTGAAGAGCATCCAACCAGTGAAAGTGGGAAAGGGTTGTGCCTGCAGGCACTGCCTCCACAGGAGATCTGTAATTTTCATTTTGGCCTCGAGACTAATGCACTGGTACATCCTGAGCATTAGATTGATAGGCTTCTTGGAGACCCACCTGCATTCCAGGATATGGAACCAGCACCTTTTCATTTAAGTGGCAGTCTTAGCTTCAGTGTGGATGAGGGGAGGCTGAGACTTTAGAGCCAAATAAGTTGGAGAAACTCTTTTTTAGTAGGCACAGAATTAGTTTGATTGATCATATTTGACACCAGTCAGGGAAGAGAGAGCTATTCAGGCTGAGAGAGCAAGACATTCCAAGTTGGTTTTCTCTTCTGTATTCTCTGAATATGATGAATATTTTTTCCCCTCAGCTGTCACAGTCTTCTAATAAATGCTTTCCCTCCATTAAATTTTTAAAAATGAGATTCTCTCTGTAACAAAATCCACAGTTTAAAAATAACTTCTGTGATGTACTTTTATGGTGGCAATTTCAAAGCCTGTGGAGATGGTGCTAGAAGATGCTTCTAATCTAATAATGAAATGTGTATAGCACACATGGAGAAGAGTAGCTGGAATCAGCTTATTTTTCTTTTCTTGTTTTCTTGCTTCTTCAGCTATTTCTGGTATCTTCCCCTTTTAATTGCAGGACAAGGCTGAGGAATGTAGAATTATAGCTGTCAGAAGAACTAGAAGAAAAGGTCTGTTTCTATAATCTTGCGGCTTCTTCTGTTTCAGAAGCCTGCTGGAATCACTGCACCCTCATTTCAGAAAAGAACAGCATAGTCTGCTTCATCTCTAACTGCTGTCAACTGTTTAAGCTTTCCTTTCCCAGCCCTCACTCAGAATATGCTTTCAGCTCAGCCAGGGGTGTTGCTACTAACTGATGAACAAACCTGAATACTGAACGTGGCGAACGATTGACGTTTTTAGAGGTAATCATAGAAACTCTTTATCCAGCAGCTGCTGAGGCTGCTCTGGATGCTGATACCCCATCTGATGCCAGCAGTGAAGAGCCTGTACTGTGTCAGTTTGAGACAAGTGGCTGTAAAATGGCAAAAAAGAAGTTTGATTTTCACGACACTGTCATCATTTGTGTCGAGCACGCTTTCTTGTCTGGGAGACTAACTGAAGACACATTCCTGCTAATACTTGCACATTCAAAGTGATGTAGTTTAAAAAATTCCTCTTGCACAAAGCTTAAAATACCACATTTGTAAAAAACTGTCCAACCAGTTGAACAAATTGCATCAACTATTTTTTTTTTATTTTTATTTTTTTTTATTTTCCCATTTTGATGTATTTCTGGAGAAAGAAATATGGCAGGTAACTGCTTTGGCACAGAGGGTAGGGCTTTGTGGGCAACTTCTAATATTTGGGATGAGCAAAAAGGCCATTGCTGCATTTAGAAAGGCAATTCATTTAAGGGGAATTAAGCTCCTAACCCAGTTTGTTTCTCTGGAAACACACTCTTATTTCAGAAGCTTTTCTCAATGCCTGCAGTGCAGGCTCTGCTGTGGCTGTCACCATTCTGTGCTCTGCTGACCACAGCACTGACACCTGGCCTCTGGTCCTGTTTTCTTGACCCAGATCTAGCCCTTTACTTTTTGAATAATTCAATGTATCTACTAGATGTAGATGTTGAATTTTCTCATGCTCCCATCTGCAGGAATGGCAGAATCGAGTGGAGGAGTCCAGACTCTTAAATCCCAGTACTTTCTAGGGTGGCTATTTCCCCCTTATTGTCATTCTGATGAAAACTACCCTGTTTTGAGAAACAGATTGATTAGCCACCCTCTTCCAGTATTGTGTAATCCCTTCATCTGTATTAACTTTCATCTGCTGAGAAGTTTGAAAAGTATTTTGCTGTAGTGACTGGAGTTGGTGGTAGGACACAGGAGTGTTTTAAGTGAAGTTCCAAGTGGTTTTTCACCTTTCTTAGAGCTTTGCTGGATGGGAGGGCTGAGGGTCTTTAAGGAAGCAGATGCATTTTAAAGTGCCCCATTTTTACTTTTGAAAGTGTTTCAGTAAAGCAGTGGGCTGTACATCTATTAATAACATTCTTACATGGAAACGAGTGCTCAGTTACACCTCAGACAGGACAGATCACCTTTTTTTGAGGTTTGCTGCCTCTTGTGAACTCTGACACAATCTGATTTAATTTGTATCAGCAAAGACTTTCAGTGTTAATTACATTAACTCTAGGGACCAGAAACTTTGAGGTTGTTACTATTTTCAGTAGTATTTATGAGCTTAAATGCCCAGAAGGAGCTCAAGTACAAATCCCATGAACCCCCCCAATGAAAAAAACCAATATCAAAACTGTAAAGCCTTGTTATTTGCATTCTAGAAAATGTTCCTTTTGCTGTACTTCTACACATGTCCTAAGCTATTTTTACATGTAAAATTGAGTGCTTTAGTAAAGTCTCCATGTGACAAAAAAATCCCCAAACCAAAACAAAAACCAAAGAGTTAATCCTAGACATCAGTGTAACAAATCTGAAGGATTAATACATATTTCTGAATTTCAAGCATTATAATTCAACATTTGTAGTTTATTTCATACTTTTTTTCCTGGCCAGACTGAGCATTTTTATTCAACAGCTACTCTCAGAGTAGGATTTGCTGAGCACTTTCAATAATAGTTGACACTATTTTATTTCTGCCCTGGTGTTCTGGGACCAATCTTGGTGTTGGAGGCCACATCTTCCCGGAATTTTATACAAGAAGCAACAGAAAAGACCATTTATCTAACAGAGCCACGGCTTCACTGCCAACTTAAAAAGAAGAGCCAACAGATTCTAACTTGGATTAAAAGTCAGCTGCGAACAGAGGCAAATATTCCCGTAGGCACAGGGCATCTCTCTGAAGAGAAATTGTTGAAAATGCAAATGGCTTCAGGAGTTCAGTGTGATTGCTTCGTGTTTCACAGGCACTGTGGTTTCGTGTGCCCCAGGTCAGCTCTCAGGAGAGGAACAGCCAAGACTTCTGATTTCTGGAAGACCCACGGCAGCTTTTCACATGCCATCTTCAAACTCCTCCTGCTTGCTTTGCAGGCAGAGTCACTCTTGTGAAGGATTCCTTCAGGGCCCTGGATAACAGATGCGAGCACGACCCCCTCGTGCAGCCTGACAGCACAGGGCAAATATTAGAGAAGAAGAAAGGCAACTTTTTTTTTTATTATTATTATTATTTTTTTCTCCAAGCTCAGAGCTGTCACATTAGCTCTTCCAGTTGTGAAGGCATCCTTGACAGGACATCACATCTTAATAATGCCAAACATCATCTTCACCATCGCTCTTAAAAGTAGGCAGGGGCTCATAATCAGTTCAGACTCCATTGGGAGGCCATCAGCTGGATTAGGAACAATTGACCTTTCAGGAAGAGCTGTACAATTAGAGGAAAGCTAGATAAAAGTACAGACAAGATAGAGTGGAATTGGAAAGCAGCATATTTGTATCAGATAAGAACAGGAGGGTGGCTGGGATATAGGTTCTCCTTCAGGTAGAGAAAATGCATCTGAAATCTATTTTTCAGGAGGTGGGTTCACCACAACTGTATGCCTAGAAGAGTGTGATAAAATTAATGACTGCACTCCTTCAGTTTGATGATAAATCCATGTGCCAGTGGAGAAACCAGTCACATACATGCCATACCATTAAACTCCTTCTCCCCCTTCTTCCCTCTGGCTTGACTTGGCAAAACAGTCTCCTGTGTCCCTGCTGCACATCCAAGGCAGTCCAGAAGTTCACAGAAGCTCACTTAAAATTGTTACTGCATTTTGTGCCTCCTGTTTGCCTCTCATTTCTTGCTCAGGGCATAGCAAATGAGGATAGATTTAAGGAGCATGAGGAGATCAGAGTGAAAGCACAGGAAGCTGAAATTTGTAGTCTCCAGCTGTGAGAGACTCTCGGGTTTGGCACAATGTAAAGGCCAAAAATGCTGTGACCTGAGCAGGGGCCATTGATTTCTTTCAGAGGCTGTTGTGGTCCTGGGCTAGAAAGGGGAAAGGCAGGAGAAGCAAACGGCAGCAGAGTCTTCCTGATAGGAAAGAGTGATTCCACCAGCAGTACTTAATGAGCAGAAAAATCATTGATTAGCTTAGTGTAGTGGGCAGACTAGAGAAGAAAAGCTCTTGAAGTGAGACCTAGAGCAAACTGTTTGCAAGATACCATTAAAGTCTGTCTGTTTTTTGATCCTAAACTTGAAGAAAGTAAAAGAAAGGGATAGTTTGAACCAGTGGTCTGATGCTTTGAACGATTTCAAGTTGAAGTGGAGGGGTGGAGGGGCACAGATGGAGAGAGGTACACAAATACTATTCATGACATTTTATCTCAAAATGTCAAATGCTAAAGCTCTGGAAATATGCTTACATGGTAGATGCAGCACTGCATAATTGAAGCCATGTGAGAGTTAAGGAAATCTGTACTTTCTGGCCTTTATTTGTTTAAAAATAAAAGCTTTGTCAACACTGTATGTACTGCTGAGTACATATGGCACTAAATCTCAATGCAAAGTGCTGAGGTTTCAGGGATTGAGCAGGGATGTTCCCTATGGCACCTTTCCTTTTGATCTCAGAGACTGACCTTTGGCAGCCTTTGCCCTTTCTGTCCTGTCCTTTCCTGAATTTCTGGGTACAAGCACTGATGCCATTTTACTCTGAAACAAGGGAATATATGTGTTGAGTTGGTATGTGTAAAAAATGGTGAAAACACTCGTGTTGAGTTGGCACATGTAAAAAATGGTGAAAACACTCATGTCTTGAGTTGGTATATGTAAAAAATGGTGAAAATGCTTGTGTTCTTAGTTGGTATATGTTAAAAATGGTGAAAATGCTCATCTTTATCACTGAGGAAACGTGCATCACTGAGTGTTGAAATGTTGAACCAAGAATTCTGGAAGGGTCCTAGCTCAACAATCTCTCCCAGAGACAAATGAGTCTTTTGCTTCTTCAGCTCTTTGGTACCCCACAAAAATGTGCCCACATTTCTACAGGAGTGCCCTTGAGAGGGTCTGGCCTGGAAACTGGTTCTGGATATTCCCCACCCACTCATGTTTCCCCAGGACTTACTGACCCCTGCTCCACTCTTGGTCAGAAACTCCCCTCCAGAAATGTTGCTGGGCTGTCGGCAGAAATCCCACACAGGAGGAGCAAACGTGGGACACGCTTCCCTGGTGTTGGAGGAGAGCCTGTGTGTGTCAGCTGCATTAGAAAGATTCTTCCAGAACAGTTCATCCATCCGTAAAGTTGCCCCTATAATTCTGCCAGGGCTGAGGAGCTCAGGGAGATCTGCTGGCAGCAGCACCAGCAGCTCTTTCCTCCACCCAATTTTTGCAAGGTGCTGGAGGTCAGAGAGGAGCAGATAGGTAATTTGCTTGTCTGAACCAGTTCTTCTGCCTTGTTTAGTGCAGCTGGAAAGTTTTTGTGCTGTGAACTGAACTTCCTGGGACAAAATATTGATACTGCAGAGTGTAAATGGGAGAACTCATCTCCGCATCATGCAATTTGCCTTATGTAGATAAAGGTGGGGAGAAAACTTGTTACAGGCGCTCCCCTTCGGAAGCTTTTCAGCATTATAAGTCACAGGTACACTTTGCAGTGGGCTTTTCTGGTTGTTTACCTTTAGATAATTGCACACCACGGGCTATTTTTTCCCTCTCTTTTGAGGAAAGTACAGTGGGAGTTAGTTTGGTTTCTTTGAATTCAACCTTTGTCAGCTTTGGAGGAAAAAAATACATTTTCTCTTAGTCAAAGTAAATTAGGTGTATTCATTATAGCAACTCAGAGGATTAAGCACAATTACTGTGGGTTTTTTTCCTCAAGATAATGATTTAATTGCTTTGATTTTGTTCATATCCTGAGGAAAAAAAAATGATAGTAGAAGAAAATGCCTTTAACTATTCTTTTCCACGCAGTTTGTATTTCTGTATGCCTGGCAGAACTTGCCTTATGCTGACCTTGTCTTTCTAGTACTCTACTTAGAAATTTCACTTCCTAAAGTTTTACGGCTTTGTGTGTGTTTGCAGGTGTAGGGGTGTATGTGTACATGCCAACATACAAAAATAAAACACATTATGCAAATGTACATAAATATATGTTTACATAAAAATATTTGTATGTATGTGTGTTTGTCTATATATGTACACGCACATATAAAAAAATAAATGCTAGCTTTCCCTTTAACTTTGAAAGTGTTTTGTTTTCTTTCAGCTCCAGCAAACTGGATTGAATTACAACTGAATTGAATGCACTTCTACAGCACCTTCCCTCAGGGATCTGAACCAATTTTCTCACCATTGCTAAATGCTGAACTTCCCCTGTACCCTCACAGAGTAAGTAGGATGCTGCTGTCTGTGCTCTAGGGTAGGAAAATTAGGAAAAGTGTTGAATGCAACGTACTGGAAAAGAAAGTGATAAGATATTTAGCTCTTGGTTTTGAATATTATGTGTGTTCACACAGTTGTACTTTCCTGGGGAAGTGAAGCCTTGCAACATCTAACTTTAATATGGGAAAAGGAAGGGCAGTGTTCACCCCTGTAGCAGTGTAGCTTTGTGTTTGGTCAGTGCTGGGCACAGCTTTGGGATGGAGTAGGAAGGAACAGTAAAAGATGTTTTTGAGAAGTGTGGAGTGGATTTCTGACTTGACCTCTGATCTGTTTTAGCTTGACCAGTCACACTGTGGGCTTCAGCTTCTGCAAGAAGCCATTTATAAATCAGTTTAGAGAGGAAAGGAGAAGAAAACAGCTGCAGTTCTCAGGTGCTTGTCCATTGTAATCCCTGGCCAAGGCCAAGGGCGCTGCTGCCCTGCTGAAAGTGAGGAAACTCTGCTCCTATGTCGGATCTGATGCAAAGGGTTCAATGTTTGGTGACAGGGACAGAAGATTTGCCTCCTAGAATTTTTTTTGCTCAGTTTCTTGTGCGGCCATTCTGTGTGTTTAACAAACAAAAGGAAGAGTATGACAATATTCACTATCCTTTGGTGATTCCTCAGTGGCTGTGTTCCTAATAAACTGTAAAAAGAAAGCTGACTGCAGGAAGGTTGGTGGCTAGGTTAATATACACTGTAGTGGAGTCATTTAAAATAATCCAAGCAAAGAAAGGAGATTTATATAAAAGTACATTTCCATTACTTGTGCCTCTGGCACAGTAATGTCTCATCTAGCATAGCAAAAAGCTAACAACATTATTCTTGTTTCTCTTTGTAGGCTCCATAGCCTTTAGTACTGCTATCCTTTGTTAATTTTCGAAAGACTAGTTGTTAATTAAGAGACACATTTGACTCAAAGGCAAGTCTTGACTGAAAAGAGCTCAGACAACGTGGCAGGAGTCTTGTGTTTTGGGGTTTTAAAATTATTTTTAAAACAACATCTAATTTTGAGCATGTCAAGATCCTGTTAAAATTTTGATGAGTGGGATCCAAGTTCCCATCAATGTCTTCATGGCAATGGCATTTGATCTCTTTTTCTTAGCTGGAACAGTGGGACAGGTCTAATATTTGGAGGGGTGAAAGAAGTCCACTTTAAAGCAAGGAAAGTAGACTACAAGTACAGTTAGGTTTTTGTTTCCTTCCTCCCCTTTTTGTCCCCAGAAGACTCAAGATCAGTCATTGAACACCACAGGTATGGCATCACATTTAAACCCACTTTCTTTCACATTTTTTGTCAGGGCTTAGCACCTGGTGAGCACAAAAGTAGAGTTACCACTTAGCAAAGTCTGGCTATTTGATTTGGTACTGAAATAGAAGCAGCTTTATTCTAAAGATCAATCCCAAAGAGCCAAGACTAAAGTGTTTTGTATTCCCATTACTTTGGATGGAAATTTTTCCTTACTAAGGAGTTTGGCATTGGGATTGCTTAGAGAGCCAGCCACTCCTTTTATGTAGGTCCATTAATTTCCATTCTGCTAAATGTGTATTCCTAATTGCAATAAGTCAATGTACCTAAAGAGATCAGAGAAAGGAACTGATCCAGAAGGGGGGAAAACATGTTACTGTGTGCTTTGAAGCTGTGAGATTGAGTGACCACATCATCTTGGCTGTGACTTTGAGGTGGGTAAAGTGAATGTATGGCTTTTAAGAGATACATGGTATAATTAGTGATTGATCAGGGCCCTTTGTTTTGCATAACTTTCAATTCTGCAGTCAAGGCTTGTGTGTATAATGAATGGTTTTTATTTTCTTTCTTCTGCAACTTACCTTTGCTGACTGCACCTCTTTGCTCCCTGATGTGTGTAAGCTCTAATAAATTGAGGAGTTTAGGCAGACAGTTCCTTAGGCAAGAGCTCTCCCTTGGCTGGTGATGCTGGTGAGACCTGCCTAGACTATAAAAGGCTCAGAAAAGGGGACAAGCTTTTGGCTGGAAGGCATAAGGGAAGTGGAACAACTTTTACATCCCTCCTTCATCTCTTTTCTTGGATATTTAATTGGCATTAGGAAACAGAGCAGGTCATTGGATTAATAAACAAAAAAAGTGCTGTTTGAGTCAGAGATACCCTCAGGAATTCTCCTGTTGGAGAACATCATACTGATGTTATGAATTCCAAGATATTTAGTGTTTTTTAGAAATACCTTAGCTGTCAGAGTGGTGTGATAAAGCAAAGATCTGAGCTGTCATCCTAGAAAAAATGCTTGCCCACATATTTGGGGAGAACAGCCTGAAGATGTGAAGCTTTGGATTTGAGTGCACAAAGAAAGCTTACCAAGTAAATATAAAGACCCCCACAGCTTTCATTCCTGTGGTTTTACTGCCTTGTATAAATATCCAGAAAGTACTGGCTTATAATTTTGTGTTTATTAAGAAAATATATCTTTTACCAGCTCCTGCTTTCTTGCTCTCAAAAGCCTGCTTGACTCATACTTAATGCCCTAATATTGCAGGTCAGATGAGAGATCCTGTGTAACACAGTCTACTGTCATTTCCCAGGCAGTATCTGCATCAAGCCCACAGCTTTCAGTTGACTGGAGAACTTGGCTTTTTTTTCCTGGAGTTACCTAGAGACTTGTGCCTTGAAAACATGGTCAACATGCTTCTCTCTTTTGTTTGTTTCTCCCCCTTCCCATTTTTTAGTGTTGTCTACTGGCAAGAGCCTGTGACTTGAAGAGGAAAGGGTCAGAGAGCTGAGAATTGCTGCACTCCATATCCTCACAGAATTACCAGCTCTGTGCTCATGGGAGGAAGAATTATGATGCTCCCTTCATCTTTACAGAGAAGAGAGTATCCACATAGAACCAGAAAATGGTTTGGGCTGAATTGGATCTTAAAGGTCATCTTATTCCAACTCCCATGCCATGGGCAGGGCACCTCCCACTATCCCAGGTTGCTCCAAGCCCTCTCCAACCTGGCCTTGGACCCTTCCAGAGCTGGGGCAGCCACAGCTTCCCTGGGCACGCTGTGCCAGTGCCTGTGAACCCTCACATGGAAGGATTACTTCCTTTTCAGCTAAAGCTGTCCTCCTTTACAAGCCATTACACCTTGTTCCATACTATTTGCCCTTTTCTAAGGTCTCCCTCCAGCTCTCTGAATCCCTTTAGGCACTGGAAGGGGCTTAAAGGTCTCCCCAGAGCTTTCTCTTCTCCAGGCTGAAAACCTCAACTCTCTCAGGCTGTTTTCACAGCAGAGGTGCTCCAGCCCTGTGAGCATCTTCGTGGCCTCCTCTGGACTGACCCCAGCAGGTCCATGTCCTCCTGTGTGCACGAGTGACTGTTTGGAACAGGACAGATGAGTTAAAGTTTCTATTCTGTTCCACATGTTATTTTTAATATGCCATCAAAAAAATCAGATTAACAACCAAATAGAGTAGAGGGAAGGCAGTAGCAAAAATTAGAACCTGGCGGTTGAGTCTGTCACAACATTCCTGCCTTTTTCTCCTGCTGTACAGGGAAGGGAAAACACTCTTTGTCCATAGGAGATGAGGTGAGAAAGGATGGGCTTCAATTGTAGCAAGTGAGATTTACTTTCGTGACAAAAACTTTCTAGGATTAAATATACCATTAGGTTGCTTATGGGGGTTGTAGCAACTCCATCCTTGCAGGTCTTTAAGATGTTAGAAAAACATCTGTCAGGAATGATATCTGTAGAGCTGCTCCTGCTGTGGGGCATGGAGATGGACCAGATAACCTCTGGAGATTCCTCTCAGCCCTGTTTTCTATGAGCTCTAATCCAGGACTTTTCATTACTCATCCCTTGAAGCCCCAAAGGTGACAGGACTATCACACTTCATTTTTACCCTTACACAATCTTTTTTGCTGGGTGATTTCTACTCATTCAGTGGTCTGGCTTTAGTTACATTTGTCATATGATTCCCTTACAGCCTCTATGTATTAATTTTTTTTTTTTCAGTCCATGCCCTTTAGGCCTTATGTCTCTGTTTTTTAAATGGATCTCACTAAATTGGAAACTTTCTGAAAGAAAAAGTTACTGAAAACTTATATTTTTTTTTTAACCTGAGATTTCAAATTAGACAAAATGAGTTAAAGCTGTTGTTAACTATAATGTCATGTTCAGTGTTGCAGCAGACACAGGAATAGGAACTGCTGGTTTTGCCTTGTTGAAGTGAGATAAATGAGAACAGGAGCAGATGAATGAGGTGCCCAGGACAGAGGCTATTCTGCTTGTTTGTCCAGGGCTTGGTGCAGTGTGGCCCTGAGCTGTGAGTGAAGAGCTGCTCTAATAACTTTATTTATGGTGGGAAGCGCTCAAGGGACCAGGTACATGTGTACAGTGTGCACGAGGTGCTGCTGTAGGGTGTTAAATAACTAAGGTTTGTGCTTTGAAGTGATAATGTTGTGACTTAGAGGTGATTTAAAAACACAGTGAATTAAAAGATAACCAAACCAGTGTGATCCTGTAAGTGCTGGGTTTTAATTCAGGAAATCATAGTGGCAGTAGATACCCTGCACAGTCCCCGCTCTCTAACACAGCTGGGCATTTCACAAGCTGGTGTGAAACAGGAGATTCCCATTCTATTTGCCCTTTTTCATCTCTTCCTGACATGGAATTCAACTCATTCTGTTATTGGTGTGTGATGATTTTTAAGTGGTTTCCTTGCAGGTTTGTTTTAGGGTTTTCTCAGCTCTCAAATTTGTATTGGTAAAGTGGAAGATCTCACAGTAAAAACGAAGGTGTTGGGCTCGAGGTAAACAAAGGTCCTGTTTTATTTTATTGTAGTTTTCCAATTGAGCTCCAGGGTGCCTTGATCTGTGAAAGAGCTGTGCTAATTCTGCCTGTGGCTGGGTGCAATTGCTCCATCCAAAGCTGGGCAGATGAAGGTGTTTGGAGCAGTCCCTGCTGCAGGGACTGTCCCACTCCCTGCTCTGTGTTTGGAGAGAAGGTCCAAGCAACTCCAAACCTGCTCAGGACACCGTGCTCCTTTCCACAACTGCCCACATCTTCCTTGGCCCTTTTGTTGGCCGCCTTCATCTTCCTCCGTGGCTTAAACTGTCAGTCAGAAGATGAGAAATCCCTGGGGGCGTTCTGCATAGGGTAGTGATTCACTTGGATGTTTTACATTCCCCTGAATATTTGATGTCCTTAAATGACTGTGAATTTGTAGCAGGGGAGCAGAGGGGCAGTGCCATGTGGGGTGTGACAGGCACAGAGCTGCCTTGGGACACCCGTGCTGGTCTCTGCTACATGCTGCAGGGTTTTCAAGTTTAACTTGCGTAATAATATTTAAATCATCACATCAACCCTTCCCCCTCTTGACTTTTAATAAAGTTTCCTAATCCAGTTATGTTATTTTTCTGAGGACCTGACTTTTTATAACTAATTATTTTGTGCTCAGCTGTATGTTCTGAATTCTGTTTGCTTCATGGCTGGATTTGATTCATTCTATTTAATTATGCACTTTTAATGTAAAAAAGGAGGAGAAAGCTCAGTTTGGTCTCTCTGAGCTGCAGGAGTTGATGGGTTTGCTTCAATCTGCCCGCTCCCTCTAAAGGCTCTGGAACCCATGGACCCCTTTAGCAAAGTTATGAATGCAGAATTGGAAAAGCTTGTCTTTATGGAAACTTTGAATTTTTTTCAAGGGGTGACCAGAGCTGCTGTGTTACAGAACTGTCGAATACCCTGTGTACAGAAGCCCTGTCATCTGAATTTCAAAGTCAGTCATATTTTGAGAGCCTTGCCCTTTTCATCCTATCTGGTCTGTGGGGGTGTTGCTGTGGCCAAGCCCTGTTTGGTCATGTAAAAGCAGCCTGCCAGGCCTCCTTTGCCAGGGACTTTGAGTTTAAATATATTTCAGGCCTTTAAAAAGGTCACTCAAGGCTGCCAGCCAGAACCTGTGTCTTAATTCGGCGCTGTTAGAATCAGAGAAAAATTAAATCCGCAATCTCAGGCTGGAGGGCAGGGAGCTGTGGAATTATCAGAGGCTTTATAAACTGCAGAATATGCTCGTGTTGCAGATTTCTGCTGTGGTCTGAGGCAGGCAGGAGGGTCCCTGGGCAGGGAAGGCTGCTCAGCACTGCTGTAAGCTTTGGGCTCCAGCAGTGAGGGTCTGATTGCTGCTCTGGGGCCCGAAGCAGCTGCTTGCTTTCGCTTGCTGGGAAGGCAGGATCACATTTTTACCCATTTTTACCCTAGCTGTTAGGTGGTGTATCTTTCCTGGTGATTTATACCTGGCTGTTCAGGCTACCCACTGCTGTATATTTGGGTTTTTGCTCTGCAGCAAGGCAAAGGGGAAGCAGGAGTTGTGTGGAGCTTTGGGGTCTGGATTAGGGATTATTGCACTGCTGGCTGTGCCTGGTGGGAGGGGGAAAAGCTGAATTTGAGGTCTCAGTGGCCCATTCCCACCCTCTGCTGATGATCCCAAAGAAGGGTCCCCAGTTTCTCTTACTCTGTATCGCCTGATATACTTAACTGCCCTACTGAAAAATTTGTGTGGACTCCTACTAGACTAATAGTTTTGTTTCTCTTTAATTCCTCCCTGTAATCCTTCCGTTTGTTCTCTTATTTGTAGTCTAACACGGGTTCTTTTAAGAGTGGAAGGAGCTGACATCAGCAGTTTGAAGAGCCAAATAAAAGATTTCTTATAACAGTAATCAGCCTGGCTGATTTCCCAGCAGCATCCTGGCCTGCCAGGGTGTGGAACAGCAGCACTAGGGACCTAGTCTCTTTTTCCACAGTTGGGCCTAATTTAATAATACTTTGTTGAATTGCATTGCAAGTTTGATTCTGAGTTTTGACTGGTATCTTGGAACATGGGTTTTTTTTTTTTTTTTTTTTGTGATCTGGGTAATTTTATATTTGTTTCATATTATTGTAACAGGAGGGAGTGAATTTTGTTAGCATCTTTACCAAATAATTGGATGAATGTGAAAGGCAGCTTTAATGTGATTTCTCATTGATTATTGTCATATAAAAGTTCTGTGATTTGAAGAGTAATAACTTTGTGCTCACTTGCCATCTTATAAGTAGGTCTTAGCTTTAATCTTGTAGGTTTTCAAAATTGAATCAGCAGAAATTGCAGAAAGTATGTTTACATTCACTTGCTATCTTACTAATGGATCTCAGCATTAATCTCTCTGATTTTCCAAATTGTTTCAGCAAAAATGATGTCACCAGGATTTGATTAAAGCATTCTGTTTCATCTTAGTTCTTTTCTAATGTGTTAAAATTTCATATGCCAATGCAAAAAAATTTAACAATCTTAACCTCTTACTAGATGCTTATTTCCTAAAGTACTTTGAAAGCTTTGTGTTAAGGTTACTGGGTTTTTTTAAAATTAAAATCTTGGCTGCTAGTAAGACACACTTGTCAATTTGTAGCTAATTGCTGCATTAGTTCTGAAGTTATAAATCAAGTTAGAAAGTAAATTTGGTGTCTTGTACTATGCAGCAAAGAATAGTTGTTAGAGTTGGAATGCTATCTACTAATTCACTTGCCTCCTTTTAGCTAATCACTACATTTATTCATGTCTTGCATTTTGACTGGATGATCTCCATCTTGATACAATAATGGCTGGAATGCCTTTTCCCCCTCCTGAAGGCTGTTTTCTGTGGAACAGGTATTTGTCCCATACAAGAGGCACGTGAGTAAATAAACGTTTAGGGCAAGCAGCTAGGACTATTAATTTATTTTTATTATTCTTTTTTTGTTTAGATTTCTGCAAGGGTTTCTTTTTGTTTGATTTTTGTAATCTCTTTTCTTCTTGAATAATGCAAGGAGCATTAGTAAGAGAAAAGCTAACTGGAATGTGATTTTTTTTTTTTTATAAAGTTATATACAGCCCTAAAATTACAGTCTCAGGTGAGGTAGTGCATCAGTATATTTTGACTGAAAAACAAGGAAAAAACCATATTTACATCTCAATTTAGAGTGAAGCACCACAAGTCCCTTCTACTGCTGTACATGTACAGGGCTCCCCAAATCACCTCTTTAAATCCTTCCTCCTGAAATCGCAGCTCTGTGGGTGCCTCCTGTGCTGTCAGTGGGCTGCAAGCACCAGTGCCAGGGTCCCCTCTCTTGGAGGGGATTACAGGATCCAAGTTGGATAGCACTGCAGTATAACATGGTACTATTTTAGGAACATCTCAGTTTTTCGCAGAGGGAAAATCGGTGGTAGGTGAGCTGCTTAGAAGGGCTTTTTGCACAGCAGAGGCTGAAAAATGTCTGAGAATTTTTGTAAGAAACACAAGCTGTGTTTTGCATGCAGGCAGCAGCACCACCCCTGATGCTGTAAATTTTTGAAGTCCAATGCTCCCCAGAGCCCAGGTGTGCCTTCAGCTGGCTCTGCTGTTGCCAGAGCAGAAACCAATGAAACTGCCAAATCGCAAGGGAGACTTGAGGAGATTTCCAGGAGCACCTGCCACATTTCATGTCTCCCAGGCAGTCACGCTGTGGGAATGGTGCAGGCTGAGTGCCTGTGCCTCGCTGCTGCTGGCTTTGCACAGAGCTGGAGCTGCCTGCCCTGCATCCCCTCCTGGGAGACATCCCCCTCCAGTTCCCTTCAGAGCCTCTCTGCTGCCCTGGAACTCTGCTTTGGCTTTCCTCATCACCCTGAGTTTTGCTCCTCCGTTAGCAAGCTGAACAAGGAGAACAACAATATAATTGGGTGAAATGTTCCTAAATTAGCATTTCAATTCTTGCAATAGGCGTGTAAGAGAGGGGTGGGCACTGACACCTCTTATAAATGAGAATTTATTCAGCCAGATTAAAAATAAAAAAAATAATTTTATTAGCGGTCAAATTCTATCTAGCCAGCTACGGAAAAAGACAGAGCCGAGCCCAGGAATCGGCCCTGGGTGTGCAACAAGGAGTCAGCCTCAGGAGAGGTTTTCCTCTATGCTCACACCTCCATCCTGGCCCAGGTGGTTTTTATAGGGAAAATTCCGCCTGAGGCCAAGATTTCAGCAATCAGTCTTTTCTTCTATTCAGAGTCTATAGGTTAATAAGATTTTCTTTTTTTGGTGATGAGGAGGAATAATTCAGTGTCCGGAGTAAGTCACATGGATCTGTCTGAGGATTTCCATGAGATCCATCTCGGGCCATTCATGCAATGATCAGCACCGATGGATCAACACCTGGATTCTTGATGGTCAGCACCTGGAGTCCAGCCATGGCCCATCTGGCAAGCCACATCCTTTTACTTGTAAATTAGTTTCCAATATACACCCAGTCTTGCCTGTAGAGGGGGGAGGAACTAATACAAACAGGTATAATCTAACAAGTATCCAATATTACATATTTCATATAAGGAATGGCACAAATTATATTTACTACACATAACACACCTGAGGGGGTGTGTGACAGAGAGGAGCACGGAATGGGAGCAAGGTCAGGTGAAGCTACAATGATTTAAGCGCATGCTTTCAAAAGCAAATGATCATTTTGGAGGTAAAATTTACCACTTAGGCTAAAAGTTAATGTGAGCTCTTGCAAGCTGTAACAATATCCTGCCCTTTATGAGGGCTGCCACCACTTAGAGAGGCGAGATGCTGAAAGCTTCCCTTAAGTGGCTGCTGGGGAAGCCAGTGCTGTAAACATCAGTGAGGTCAGGCTGCTGACCTTCAAAAAGAGTTTTCCTTTCTGGAGGAGTAACTCCTGAAAAGGCAGTCTGCTAACGAGATTTTGTGTGTTTTATAGTGTGCACTGTCCATAATGTTATAAATGGCCAGCACACCGTTTCTCATCCAGTGTGCATGGGAGTGGTTGATCAGCACCTTTTAAAATATTTGTTTGGAAATGACGCAGCACAGGTGTAAAAGTCTGTGAAAAGATTAAAGAGGAATTATTTGAGGGAAGGAAAAGATGACAACTTTGTGGCCAGAAAGAGAATGTGACTTGGTAACATTTTGAACAATGTGAAGCTCTGCAGGTAATCAGTTTTGTGAAGGTTTCATTATATGACACAACTCACTACACAGCTGAGCTTAATGTAGTAATAGATCAGTCAGGTAGCGTTGCTATTTAAGGAGAACATTCATTATATCATGATAACAGAGATCCTCAAAGAGCTAAATAATTGAAGCCAGGTGCTGGAAAAACAGTGAATACACATTGCACTTTTAAAGACTGCTATTGTGGAAAGCCACCTAATTGCATTCTGCTGCAATTAATAATCATCTTAATGGCTTTGAATATTTATGAATATATAAAAATAAATAAGAAAATATACAGGCTAGGATAAAGATTTGGTTAATAAAATTTTATTGCTGGAAAGTAATTAAGCATGCCTCTAATCACAACATCATTTTTCATTGTGGGTAGGTTTGAGTGGAATGAGAAAGTTTGGAAAAAGAAAATGTAACTGTTCCATAAATTAGCTTATATGAAAGGATTAATGTTTCATATCACAGATATTAAAAATCAGGCAGCTACTTGCTTCTCATTTCCCTGCCATTGCCTGTTTTGACCTGGGATGCCCTGAGTATGGAATGGGATCACTTTTCATCCCCATTCCACTCTGAGATGGGTGACAAAGGTTTTGACTTCCATCTTCTGGTCTGTATTGAACAGGAGGTCACAATGAAAGATGAGAGCATCCTTTCCTGGCCTTTAAACAAATACTAATAACATCTGAGGTTTTGAGATTAAAATTTGTCTCCTGAGTATGCAAATACAAACACAGGATAAGACCACAGAGTATTGCTTGAAGTTTTGGCCAAAGGAATTCCTCTCTGTTTATATCCATGTAACTAGACATAAATTTGTCTGGCTGAAGTTTCTCTTCAATCTGCACAGGAACCACTTACTCTCAGGAGTTTTTTCTTCTTTACAGGCCTGTGCATTGCAAAATGTTCCTGCTTTGTTTTGACTTGACCTTTCATAGTCACTGAAAATCGATAGACTTTAATGCATCAGAAATCAAATCAAATAAGGAGGATTCTTGGAATTAACATGCAAGGTTCAGTGCTGGAGCAAGAGGAGAAGGTAAAGAGTGGAATATTCCTGCAGAGCCAAGCCAGGCTGCTGTGGCTCCAGGAGTGCTCTGCTGCTTTCCTGGCAGGAGCTGGTGCCTGCCTGCTGACCAGGCAGCCCAGGACCCCATTGCTGCCTTCTCTTTACTTGTGACCTTCCTTCAAAGGAGGAAGCTTGCTCAGCTCTCTTTTGCTTTTTCTTCTTTCTTTTCTCCTCTGAAGAGAAATGACTTTTTCTCCTGCTCTGGTTGAGCTGTACTTGACTTTATAGGGATAGGGAGTAATGAGACTTCAAGCACAGCTGGATATCATTTGAGCTGCAAAAAATATTGAAGTATTTACTATGAATTGTGCCTTGTTTCTGAGAATACACTGGGTTCTCTGACCTGATTGTTTTAAGTAATAAGATTTGTGCAAATTTTGTGCTCGGTTTAGTGTTCCATAGCCTGTGTGTACTTACACATCCTTTCTGTTCTAGCTGCCCATTTTTGTGCAAATCTCTGGTTTGCATGTTACCACAGGATGGCTGTTCTTTAGCCTGCTGCCATACAAGTGCCTGCATATGATGTATAGTTTTGGGTCCTTTGAAGAGGGCATGAGAAGTTTGGCTTACTATTTTTAAGTCTTTATTTCCAAATATGAATGTATTAGTTCATCGCTGCTGAGTGGCAGGTGTAAATGATACTGATTTCAGCAGGTTGGCTGAGATGTACCTGATAACACCAATTTATGTACAAATACATTACTTTTAAATTCAACTAATGATTTTGAACAGAAATTTAAAGTAGGCTTTTTCTTCAGCATTTTATCAACCTATCTGTGATGAACTAAAACTAAAGAACATGGATGTCCTGGCACATCTTTTCTCTCAATGTCTGTCACTGGGCTTTTTATGCCTCTTATTTATGGGTGCTAATTAGGAAAGCATTATTCTTGTGTGTTTAAAGCCAGTAATTTTCTCAGAAATACTTTGTAATGCCTCTTTGAAAGGACTGCAGATTGATCCTGCACCTCAGATGAAATAAAAAGTAACACTCAAGCACAAAATCTGGGCATGACAAGCTGCTTATGGCATAATCTGCTACAGCATATTAAAACCAGAGTTACATATATGAAGAGTTTTCTTTCAATGCATGACAACTCTCACACAATTGTATCTTCATGTGTCAACATGCATTCAGATCTCAGCATATTAAGAATGATTTAGAAGGAAGCAGTGTCAAGACACATTGATCAAGTTGTGGTGTTGCAAGATTTAATTTTTTTTTGCCCCCTTAGCTGCTACACAGAGAACAATGCTTTGTGTAGGTTTAAAAAAAATAAAAATCTACCCCCCTAAGTAACAATGTAAATAAAATCTTATACTGAACAAATCAGAAGTGGAGTTTTATAGCATTTTTGCTTTCTTGGGACATAATAATGTCTAATTTGCAATAACAGAAGAGCAATGGATATGCACACAGAGGCAGTTAGATGATCAGTAATTGATTGTTTTCTTCTTAAAGAGCAAACTTCTTGTATACCAAAATGTGAGAGTGCTTTCCCTTTATGGGTCAGCATTGATTGTACATAAAACATGTGATAGAGGGTTTCTGAAAATGGTAATTAAAATTGTAGGGTTTCAAAAGTGAGCATTGATTATATTTCAGGGCTTCTCAGTTAAAAGTTAAAGAGTAAACAACAGAGTTTTCAGCTGGAGTGCTCTGAGGCATAAGGACAAGGAGGGCCTTGAATGAGTTCTACCTGTGCAGTTCAAGAGTGGAACATCACACCTTAATTACATTTAAGAGAGGAACTTATGTGCTTTTCCCCTTTGCTACTTCTAGCAGTTTTTAAGTGATTAAAGCCCTTAATGAAGCAGTTAGTGCTTCTTGTGAAATGGGGCTGAGGTGCCCAAAGGGACCTCTCTGGTGCTGGGCATGACTGGCAGCAGGGAGAGGGGACTGGGAGGGGATAGATTGCAATGGCAGTAGGTGTCTCTGATATTATTCAGGTGGGGCATATCGAATATATTTTTTTATGCCTCGTTTTGAAAGCTTGGAACTATGTGGACCAGCCACCCTTTGGTGTAAATCAACAGGACTCAGCAGAATTATGCCAATTTATACCATATCAGAAAACAGCAAGGGGGGAATGCAGTAATTTGTGTAACTCCAACTGCACACTGCTAGAAGCAACACAGAATGTTTTAAAGATGTCTTATATTCTGTTACCAGGAGATTATGTTTAATTAAATAAAAGTACATGTTGGAGTTACCTTATTAGGGATTTGTACAGAAGGTAAAAAATAAATTGTCCCCATGTGATAAACCAGAACCTTGATTGTGAGACTTACAGCTTTGTTGCTTCCCTTTAAGTAGGTGAAAATTGAGAGTGCAAGTGTTTCTAGGAAACTGTACTTATGTGATGTAACTCCTACTGTTGTTAGTTTCAGGGCACAGTGCTTTGGCTGCCTAAACCACACATGCTGTCAAAAAGTCCCAAAGTGTGTTTTGGCTTTTGGTAGCACACAGGCAAAAATAATGTCAGATTGTTGATATTGAATCACTGGATATCTGCCCTGAAAAAATTTGCATCAGTAATTTAGAGCTCAAATGGGGTCATATGTAGTTGCTAGCCTACTTCAGACAAGTTCTGTTTTTGCAGGAAAGTTTACCAAGCAACTGAAGTTTTGCCACAAATGAAAGTACTAACTGTCTTTGGAGATTAAGTTATTAATAGTCCTTAAATTAGTGTTTTGGCTGCTGGTAGTCTTTGCCTTGCCTAGGAAGAATTGTGACATCCCTAATAAATGATCAGATTAGCATTGTGAGCAGCATTAGAGGATCAGAGGAGAGTTACAGGCTCTGAAGTGCTCACTTCTCCATGCACTTCTGCTTGTCCAGCAGTAGTGCACCTGCATTGCTGGGAGTGACCTTGACTGGGAGGTGCTTTTAAGCAGTGAGAGTTTGCTGCAGAAAAGCTAAATCAGCCCAGTTAATACTCCTGTTTTCCATCAACAAAGATGAACACGGGGAACCTGTGACCCTTGAGGTATTTTGACCTGATTGTTCATAAACTGTGTGGTTGATCACTGGCCTAGAAGACAGTGACAGCCCTGGAAAGGGACTGGGATGGCTTTAATGCAGTTATATTCCCCTCCTTGCAGGTGAGGAAAAAGAGTTTATCACCCCCACATTTGCACTGAGAGGGTAAATTCCTGTCCTATAAAACTTGGCAACTGTGGGGAAGCTGCTCAAAACCTGTCTTGCTGCAGTCAGGGTTTTATTTATCACTAGAAGAGCTCTAGAAGCTGCAATGCAACTGCTGTGTTTCATTATTAAACAGCAGAGGTTTTAGCTTGGGTTTTAAACCTGGTGTTCTTAAGTCTTCTACCTCTCATGTGAAGGACATGCTCAGAAGGGCTTCCTGCTTTCTGAATTAGTGTTTAATGTGTGGGAAGTGTACATCCCAATTGAAGTTTGTCTTCAGAAGTTTCTAATTAGGACAGAATGATTTGCTTTTTCAGGAGGTGACTTTTGGGTTTCTAGAAATAACAAGACAGCCACAAGGGTGATGCAGAGAAGGTATCACAGGTTACTGTCATCTTTGCAGCTGTCAGAAGTGTTTTGGTGGAAAGAAAACCCATGTGTTTGAATAAATAAATATTTTTACCTAATTTATGGTTTTCAATCCAAAAGAAACTGTCAAGTTTGAGCTATAATGACTGACTTTTTTTTTTTTGTTTGCAGTGGCATGAAAATTTTCAGAAAGACTGAGTGATGTTTTAAGCTACTTCCCTGCAGGATGTGGAGCCACTTAGGTGTTATTTTCCATGTAACTTTATACAACAAAGTAGGAGAAAGGAGGCAGGAGGGCCAAGTGTAAAGTGGCCTCTCAGGGGGTAATGATATGGTATGCATTGCAGAGGAAAAAAGGCAAGTGTTTGAAGTCACTGCAGTGAGTCTATGATGTGTGAATAAAGACAAGAATTGCCCTGTGTCTGGTTTCCTGTCACAGCTGAAAGGCTGCTCATGCTTGCTCACAGCATTTCATTTGGTAACTAAGTTTTCCTGGTCCTGAAACCTGGGTGCAGAGGGGACACCTTACAGCTGCTGGCTCCATTTCACAGGGAGCTGCCAGGAACTGCTGGGCAGGCTTACACAGGAGATAGTTTTGTAGTTAGTCTCCTTTCCAGTAAAAAAACAGCATGTTTTCCCAACCCAGGTAGTGTTCAAGGCCAGGCTGGATGGGGCTTTGAGCAGCCTGGTCCAGCAGAAATTTTCCCTGCCATGCCAGGTGTGATGATGTTGATGGTACCTTCCAACCCAGACTGTTCTGTGGTTCATATGATTCTGTGTTTGTGGATTGTGGAGTGACCTGTCTTCCTATTTTCCTGATTAACATTTGGAGGCACCTTGACCCTTCTAATCCCAGCAGGTGTGCACCTACAAGAGACTTCTGGAGACTCAGGTCTTGCACTGGCAACATGTGTGGGAAGCAGTGCTTCAGAACCTGAAGCTGTTGAGCAGTGAAGGTCTCCAGGCTGGTCTTTGTGATCAGTGGGGTCCTCCAAGGGGCACTGGGCTCTGGCATCCTTTGCAATTTAAGTCTGTAAAATCAAGGAAGGATTTCAAAGCCAAGCAGCAGCTGTGAGCCTTTGGCCTGTGAATTCATTGTTGTTCCCTGGCACCGAGCTCCTCTGTGTCAGAGAGGGGGATTTAGTGAAGCTCTAGTAGGTAGAAACACAGAGCCTTTCTGTTTCTGTATGAAGTCACCTCGTCGAGCTTTTGGGCTGGTATGTTGGCAGCGGAGCAAAAGGCTGTTTATTCTACATGACTCTTAACAGTTTTGGAATAGCTTCCAAATACAAATCCATGGCTTGTTCACCAAAAAGCCAGTCAGAAATTTTTAGTTCATGTGTCAGTAACTTGCTCTGGCTTTTATGGGTCAGCTCTGAGGAGCCAGTGTGATTAGAGCACCGTGTATAGTCTCCAGGCAAGTTTTATAGCTTTGCCAGTGGAATGCAGATATTGCTTATAGTTTTAAAATATTATCAGTATACTTTCAAAGACCTTGTTTATTTAGCTAAGCCACTTGCCTGGTCTCAAAGCTGGCAGAAGAGAATCTTCCTCCCTCCCCTTCTTGCTTTCCCCGTGTCCTCCAAATAGACATAAATAATGCCCTTTTTCCTCAGCCTCCTAAAAATGTAGGTTGCATTTCAATGAGAACTATGAAATTGCAGGTAACTTGTGTTCCTCTCATATTTCCTTTTGCAGAGCAATTTCATGCAATTGCAGTCTGTCTGTGGGATTTGTTGATCCTTGTAGGATGAAACGCCTGCAATTCCTTCTGCTTTCCCTCCCTTGGAGATCCTTGCACGCTGCCTCTGTGTGCTGCATATCAGCTGCAGCAGATCCTCTCTCCCTGTCGGCACTGGTAGCTCTCTCCTCAGCAGTCTGTTACTGTTCAAAGCTTTGAAATGATCAAAGAGGAGGATGAGGAGTAACAAACTGCTTGAACATTTGTTCTGGCAGGGATGCAGTCGCTCACATGAGGTGTGTTGTGGGGTATGTGCTCTGGAAGGTGTATAAGTGTTGCTGCTGCTGCTTTGACAGAGCCACGGGGAGTCTGATACAGAAATAAAGAAATTCCTTCTTCCTATTGGCCCTTTTTGATATAGTGCTCCTCAAGATCTGCATTTCCCAAAGTATTGAGCTTTCACTGGCTTTAAATTATACCCCAGCTTTGAGGGGAGGAAGGACATGACCAGGATTGCAAGACAGAAGTGCCTGAATTTTGAAACTTACCCAAAACCTTTTTTCTGTTTGGCTTTTAAGACCCTTGTTTATGGAAATAGTTTTTCCTTGTAGGCTCCTTTTTCCTCTGGAAGATGAAACTGCACATTAAGTAATGTCACCCATGGGAGCTCTCATGATGGTTATTGGCTTCCTCTGAAATACTGAATTGTTCTCTGTTCCACAAACTGTGACGCTGGCAATAGGGATGTGGGGATATAGATTTTTGCAATAGTATCTATCCAACCACTGTTTCAGATATTATTTTCTTATTTTATTTTTTAATTCCTTAACACGTTGGCCTTAGGAAAAATGGTAATATCTTCTCAGTCTGAAAGGGACCCTGAACAAATAGATGGTTTTGAAGAGCAGCAAAATGTGATACCATAGTTCCTCCAAGCAGCTTTGAAGGTCAGGTCTGCTATTTCTTTTCAGCTCCATCTGGGAGCAAAAGCAACATGTAAGCTTCATATATGTAGCTTGAATTCAGAATTATAATTTTAAATTTAAAATCACTTTTTATGTTTAATTGATGAGTGTCTTTATTAGCTCAGTAAATAGAACCTAAAAGAGCAAAACAAATTGCTGCTGTGGCATTGTAAAAGAACTTGCTTCTACCTTGCTTAAAAGGAATTTCTGTGAAAATAATCTGCAGGAAAAAAAAAGCTACATGGATGCTTCAGTAATTCACAGTGAATATGAACTTGTCTACTAGCACAGGTTTCATCTTGTGGGAAAAGAAAATTGCAGCAGATTTATGATAGAAATATGAATGTCAAGAAGAAGGAATTAATAGAACAGAAAAGAAGGAATTATTCATTCCAGGAATGTACATTGCTCTTTTCAAAGAAAAGTTTTTGGTTCAGTTATGTTCTGCTGCTTGAGCCTTCTCAAAATTCATGTATATGAGCATTTGGGCTCCTGGAAAAGATTAACAACTCTTCTGAGAAAAAAAATGGCGTCTGACTTATGGGGGGGGTTCCTCATGTTCATTGTTCCATCAAACTAACAAGTTCTTCTCCAATAGGATAAATAATTAATAATTATTAAATATGACAGTTTGGACAGTTGGTGTTGGCCTAACTCAACATCTGAAAGTTGAAAATTCTTTTGCTTGTGTGGTCTATTTACTTTTGTCTCAGTCATGGACTTTCTCTTGTGCAGTTGTAAATGAGCACCATTGCATCATGTTTGCAGATAAAAGTTTAATAGAAATTCTTATGTCAGTGTGGTTGCCCAGCAGAAAAACATTGGGTTGCTCTGGGATACCTCAAGGGAGAAGAGAATACTTTATGGAATCTGATGTCACAAGTTACTTTTAAATGTCTTGACTCAAGTACTTTAAAAAAACAGTTAGGAGAAAAAACCCTGAATTATCTGTTTCATGGAAATCTGTCTTTTGAATTAGGTCACCTGTACTAAGCTTCCATAGTCTAAATCTGTATATCACACATGCAGTATTTTATCTCACCCAAACATTACGGGTGATGGGGAAAAAATCAAAGAAGTTCTGTTTTACTCAGCCCTGGCTAAGAGAATGTGTGTATAATCCCCAGCCTGCCTCTGGAAGGCTTTGTATTAATGGGGGGTGGAGGAAGAGAGAAATCAGTTACTTAACCTTGAAAAAAACCCACTTTCCCTGAAAGAAAACGCAGTAGTGGCTATCAGCTGTATTCCACTTTGTCTCTCCAGATGTTTGTGGAAATGGAAGTGGTTTCAAGTGTCCTTAGGAATTGTGTGATTGATGAAATCAGCCAGATTCAGGGATGTGCAGGCATCTTTCTGCAGCTTGTTTTAGAACTTGATTAATACACAGATTTCTTGCCTCCTGTTCTCTCTGTCATTAAAACTTCTGAAATTAGTGGGAAGAAAGTTGCAACTTTAGTTTGAACTCTGTTCCTTTGATGCTGTGTATGAAAAGTTCTAAATGTACTGTACTTCAACAATACCGTGTACAGGTTGGTCAGCAGGGACTCTGAACTTGTGAAACAAATGTGAATTTTTTTTTTCCTTGAATGTTGCAATTTTCTTTCAGCTGATGTGGGCTCTGTCATACCGATTGCTGTGGAGTAAATTATTACTAAATGTTAGGTGCTAGTGGTGATTATTTCAAAGATAGGGTAATCTAGAAGAGACAGCTTGCACAGGAAAAGCAGTCAGTCATATTAACTAAACTGGCAATAACTGCCAGAAAACATCATCATCATTTTATACCGCTTTTGGTCATGCTGTTGAACTAGATGAACTATGTCCTTGTTTGTGTTTCAGAGAAGAAATCTGGAATACAGTCACTTCAGGGAAAATGCAAGAGCCTTGATTTATTGATGTTATTTTATCAATTTTGCACAGGTTTTATGGGGAGGAGGGAAGGAAGGAAGATTAGGAATTTGAGATGAAGACAGAAAGAAATAGCCACAAATGCCTGTTACACCCAAGAGAAGTAATCAAATTACTGCCACGAAGGAAAATTATATCATTGATTATGAAATTTGAAATTGGTGCCTAGAGCACTGGGAATGCTGACAGTGTGAGCCAGTGTGTTTAAAAAGGAGACTGGGTGCAAACATATTAATACCCTTTTAAGGAGAAGGAATCTTCTGCAGGAGGACATGGTGTCAGTAATTTATGGGCATGAACAAAACTCTGCATCAGTGATTTATAGTGTCAGGTGGGGCTATTAATGTGATTAGGGTTCAGAGTTTAATTTACTTCCCTCCTTAAAAGAGAAGAATTATCTACTGTAAAGACACACATGAGTTGTTTTAAATGGGGTGCGAGGACCCTTCTGGGTTGAATTGGAAGAACTGTTTTAAAGCAGTCAAGAGATTCAATGGGCATTGCATGTTCATTTTTCTTAGATGTGTGGTATCCATGAGGAGTCCCTGTAGGTCCCACCTCTCAGAGCAAGCAGTGGCAGGTCTTGGTTCTGTCTAGGCTGATACCAGTGAAATTTGTTAGTTATTTACGTATTTTTTTCCTAACCTATGAGAACTGTTCTCTTGGCACAGATTTGAAGTTATGTGACTTTCTTAGTTTGAAGAAGAAAAAGAAAGAGATGTTTCATTCTTAGTGCCAAATGACTTAATTCCTGGTGAAGATGCTAAGACCAGAACCACCTCTTGTGACTGTCTTGGTATCCTTTGTGGTAACATGAGTGGTATTTCCATAGTTTTCACAATATTTGAAGTATTACTTGCAGGAAGACCCAAGGATCCAGACATGACATCATTACTGTGATTTATAAATGAGAAATGAAGCTCAGAGAACATTCTAGTTTTCAGGGTTGTGGAAGCCAGAGGCTCTGGGGAAGAGGACTCATCACCCCAGAAGCAAGGCTTGTGTGGATAAAAACCAAGTGTCTCATTGCTTCTGTCATTAGGAAATCTGTTTGCAGTCCCAAGCCCCAGTGACTCTAGACATTCACCACCCAGTTCTCTAAATCTGCTTTTTGAGCACAGTTTCTCTTCCCTGTTTGCCCTGCAGAGCTGATGCTTGCTATCTTGAGCATCCTCCTCTTTCTCAGTTTGCAGTTAATCTCTCCCCACTCATCCCAGCCTGTTCCTCTGGCTGGCACAGAGCTCTCATCTGTGGGAGGGCAGTGTGATTTAACAGGGAGGAGAGAGAAGCTGAGTGCTTATGCCTGTGAGTGATTTTTGAGCTGTGGGTTTATTGCCATATACACCTCACCTTGCTTAAAGTCTCCTCTGGAATTCTCTTCCATCCCTTGCAGCTTTCTTTAAACTTTTCTGGACAAACTTCATGGCTGCTTTTTCCTCTGCTGCTCTGAGTAAAACTTGAGGCAGATGCAGTGCTTTTGCTGTGACCTTCAGTATCACTCCCACAGCTGATATGAAATACCATACAAACCTTGATGCAATTTTCCATGGCTGCTGTAGGCAAAGTCTCATATTAATGGAGGAGCCACGGGGGATTCTGATTGTGCTGTTTCTTCTGATTGTCACACTGGCTTAAAGATAAGTTATGCTTGGGGTCATCTGGCTGTATCACCCTGTGCATTTCACTTAGGTATAAAATAATCCACACCTAGATGCTTTTCTATTATCAAAATGCTTTAGGTGAGTTTGGACTTAAAGGCTTTCTATGTAAGATTGGTCCAGGGGAGTAATTTGTGAGGCAGGAACCTTACTGGGAGCAGGAGGAGGGATTGAGTCTGTAGAGTGAGAGGATTTCAGAAGCTGGTGTGACCTGGACACTGGATGGTGGATGAGGAAATTCCTGCTGGGAGTCTGGGAAGGTATTTCAAGAAGGGGTTTGGATGGAAGTTGAGGTACTGGTTGGGTGTGTGAGAACTGAGGGTACTGGGTGGGGTGGACATCCTCCAGCAAATGGAGAGGTGGAACCATCATATTATAGCAAGGAAATAATTGGGCATTGTGTGAAGGGGAAAATAAAAAGAAGCTAAAATGATTCTTTTGGTCTAAAATGCTTGGTTTGAAGGCAGCCAGAGTGATTGCAACTTTCAAAGAGCCTTTTTCCCAAGACGAAGTTTCAGCTGGCATAAAAGCTAGCATTTGACATCTTTTTCATATAATGATTATATTAACAAAAGCAGAGCTCGCTGTTGGCTGCTTTTGTAAAACAACTCCAGCGTGGCTCTTCATTCTCTTAACTCCTGCGTGCGACTTGAAGTCAGCTCCAAACTCCTGCTGGAATGCAAGCAGGTCAGCTCCTCTGACGCAGGTAGAGTATTAGAAAGTGCTCCACATGGCTTGACAAAGGCTCTTTGCAATTGCTCATTTCTGTTGCAGCAGGCAGTTTTAATACACTGATGTTTGCAGCAGTCTCGTGTTTAATGTTCTCATCCCACAGTCAGCGAGAGGAGGATTGCTCAGGCATCTGCCCTGAGATGCTGCTGTACAGCCTAAAAAGCCTACATTTACTAGGAGTTCCTTTGTAATTGGTGATGTTTTAATTGTTACTGCACATACTGACTGCTGCTGTTTGCTGAGGGTTAAATATTCTTATAGCAGTGAAAATAAATCTCACTCAGCAGAATGGACTTGAGGAGAGCCTGTGTTGAATTTTCCTGATATTTCTGGTGTCCTGATATGAGGCTGCTTTCCTCAGACTGCTGTTTGATTTCCAGGTTGTGCTATGGTTGTAATTTTCTTTATAAAGTGCCCAAGCAGAGATTTATCTGTGCTTTCCCTTTTCCTTGTGGGATGCATCCACAGTTAAACCTCACACCTTTACGGGAAATCTGTAACACCTCTTAAAGGCTAAAATTCCTAGGTTTTTTCCAGTCTGTTGCATGCTGTGTGATTTAAGTAACAATCCTGATTTCTTTTGTCTCTTAAGAAGAGTGCAAGGGTTAGGGCAGGACTGTGTAAAGGAGGAGGCAATCTGTATTTTAAGCCCTTCCACTGACACAGCCTGGTGGGCTGTGTATGTGGGTGGAGATTTCTAAATAGGAAACTTGTGATGTGAGGAATCCTAGGAGCCATGAGAATTGTGTAAATGTTTGCTCTTTAAAGCAGAAATAGTCTGCTTTCTCTACTGAGAGAAATCACTTTGCTTATGAGAGAGCACAGTTTATTAGCTGTGGTGACTGGAGATGAAGCAAAGGGAAGGGACTCATTTTGTAGACTTAAAAAAACAAACCCAAAGGAACATTTCTGCACTGTTCTGATTTATTTTTATCATGTTGTCTTCATCTGGTTGCCATCATTCAGATACAGCTGAGTAGAGGTGTAGGGAAGCACAGAAATTCTGAGCAGAGCATAAATATGAGAATGAACATTCATTTCATTACTGTGAACATAGCCTGGATAGGTGAGAAAAAGGAATGTGAGGTAAGTGCTAGACATCAGCTTTGTTATAATTTGCATTTTATTAATAAGTACTCTTGGAAATCATTATCCTTTAGCCCCTTATTGAAAACTACTGCTGAGACTGTGTGGGTCCTGTTTCTTACTGGTATAAATTGGTGTAGCTGTATTATAAGTGAGATTTTCCACTGGTCTTGGAAGCTGCTCGAGGTGGACAGGGAAAAGTCATCTTTGTCAGACTGAACTGCAAAATTGGGCTTTACTCCATTTTGCATATTACTGGGACAGTTAGCAGGCCTTTAATTTGGTGGAAGAAGGCATGTGAATAACCAACGGCTCCAAATTAAAGACAGGAAAATTAAAAGTTGGACACTACTGGAGTAGAGAAACTGTGTGTTGATTGTACATTTTCTTACTCAGATCATGACAGAATGACTTTCTGGGAGACTTTAGGTTGGACTGAAGTATGAGCTTTAATACATGGGGACTGTGGGAGACTGCCTTGGGTGGCTGATCAAATTAAATGAGCTAAAGGTGTGTTGTGGTCTTCAAAATCTCTGATATCCAGTGCAAATTGCCTTGCTGCTTATGGTGCATGATTCCAAACCCTTTGACAAGCAGGGGAATGTCTTTCTGAGATGGTTTGTGAAGGCCTTTCAAAATGTAATTCCACACTGTAAGAGAAATCTTGGTTTTGTGAAAAAATCTTGGTTTGTATTAAACTTAAACAGAGGTTTATTAATTAAAGCTTTCTATTTTTTTTTTTTTGGTGTATGATGAATGGAAAATACAAAAAGTCTATACAAAAGCATCCCTGACTGCAAAAGTGGGATGTTTCTGAGTGATTACTGAGCAAATTTGAAGAGGTGAGGTTTTATAAACTCATCACAAGACAATTTATGGAGAAAGTATGACCGAGAAGCAAAGTTAAAAATCGAGAGAAGGGATGTGATGGCAGTCTGTGTCTCAGTGTCGAGTTCCACCTCTGAATGAAGACTGCTGAAGTCCTGAGGAACTCAGGTGGACATCTGCCATCCCTGGCATGGGTGATGTCCCTGCCCATAGCTGATGTTTGTTTAGGATGGCCAGAAGCTCCCATGGCTGGAGACTGGAGGCACTGCTGGGTGTCTGCTCCACACACTGTTGGCCTGGAGAGTTATTTTCAATAACTGGTCTGGGTTTGTTTCTGAAGAATTCTAAATTTTCCTCTGGAGCAACTCAGTAACTAAGTGTCCTGATGGGCTGCTGAGCACCTGGAGCCAGGAGGGTTAGAAAAGCTTAAAGGGGCAAAATTGTATTTATTGAAGATTAGTGCTGAGGACTGCTGTCACGTTCTTCCATTTCATTAGGAAACCAAATTTTGTAGGACTTTTTTGTTGTCTCTGAAATTATCAGCTTTATTTTTAAATGTTATTTTATTTTATTTATTTGAGGATTTGTGTGTTTTTAGCTGCGCTGAAGTGACCATTTTCACAAAAGGTATCTTGGTAGCGTTTTATATAAAACTGTGGTAGCCCCACTTGTGTAACCTGACTGAAAATGCACCTTTCCTGCAGTTCTAGGCAAAACTCAGGAAATTCACCAGAATTTCACACAAAATCTACTATTACCTTGTTCTTTCTACTCACGGAGGCTGACCCCTCACCAGGACAATATAATACTGGGAAGGGACCTCCTGGGTCATTGGGTCCATTTTCCTGCCATCGTGAGCAATCACATCACACGAGCCTTTCATTAACTGACCAAACTCCATTTTAGATGTAGGAACACTTTTTGCCCTTACTACTTCCCTTGGAAAACTGGAATAGAACCTCATTGTGTGGTGTCCAGCAGGTATTTATTCACAGCTGGTTTGCACTCCCTTGTTTCTATGCCAGCACTATCATTCAGTGTAAATGGGCTTTTTCCCCCTGAGTGTTTGCTTCTGTGGTGTACCAAGGAGTAGAAGTTCAACTCTTCCTAGATTTCCTTTGGTCAGGTCAACAATCATCCTCTAAGTCCTTTCCACCCACTCCAGGGATAAAAGTCAAATTACCCACATGATAAATTCCTCTCAGTTATTGCTAATACTCTAAAGAGAAAAAGGCAGATGAAACTTTAAAGGACAGCTGAACTGAGAATCTTTTAAACTTCTGTCTTGTGGTCTTTGTGAAGAATGTCATCAGTTTTTTTGTTTCATTGAAGCTGTGGCTGTTGAAAACTTCCAAGCTCAGCAGTATGAGGATCATACGGGTTTTCATCCTAGAGGTTCCTTAAGGAAAAGGTCAAAGAGGAGAGAATTGGGAAAGTATTTCTCATGTAGCACAAGTAATTCTGGGGTAGAATTGTGGAAAGTAATGCTGGATATGGTGGTGTGAGGTGTCATTGTAGACCTTGTGGCAGAGATACTCCTCATGAAAAGGGTTTTTGATATTTTGGTGTGATCCAAAAGAATCTGGGCTCTCCCTTTGCCACCTGTGCTCAAGATTTTATTTCTTTTTAGATATGCTGTAGCTGCATATTTCTTTCTTCTGGTCAATAAGAAGTCAAATTTCAAACCATTCTTTGCCAGGCAGGTGATGATAGCTTTAAATAAGAAAATGATGAAATGACTGAACAAATAGCTTTAAATTTAAAGAAAAGGATGGAATGACCGAACAATTTAGTACACAGGAAAAGAGCTGGAAAAGAGGTGACAGTGTGGGATGATGGTGAAGGTTTGCTAATCATGATATGGAAAAATTAATAGGGGTACTGTTCATTCTCTTTCATAATTGAAGAATCAGAAAGCATTGTATAAAAAATTTTGAATTACTTCAGAAATGCAGAGTTTATTCCTCACACAGAATCTGCTTCTGGAAATATCTGTGGAGAATAATCTGTTAGCAGAAGGTTTCTGCAGGTGAAAGATGTGGCTGTGAGAAATACACTGGTGGTTCTCATGTGAAGAGAGACAACCTCTGCTGGCTCAGGAAGCCCTGGGGCCACTAGTTGGGATTATTTTGGAAGAGCATGGTGTTTGTATTCTGTTGGTTTTCCCAGGTTAAACAGTAGATTTTTTTAGTTTGATGATTTAGGTCAGTTGGTTTAAATTCAATGAACTTCTGAACTTGTCAGCTCCAGCTGTTCATGAAGTGGTTTTGTGTGTTCTTGTGTGTCTTGTGAACTTTTCATCTTTACACCAACTGGTAAATACGAGGATGATTATGTTGGTTAATAGGTCCATTTAAATGCTGCTGTGTGATTTTTTTTTTTTTGTCTAACATACAAGTTGGCCCTTGTCTTTCCAACCGAAGTTACCCAAAAAAATCCAAACCTTTCTTGCTGAGACATCGTAATAGATTTCATAGGAAAAACTGCTGGAAGAATTAGATGAAGAGCCCTGAAAACATGGAGAGGGAAGAGGCATTACAGTTTGTATTCAGGCTCAAGCCTCTGTGTTCCATTGTGGGGAGATGTTTGAAAACAGCTGCACCAGAGCTCTGAAGGGTTCTTCATCCTGAGCTCTGGGAACTGGGCTGCAAACTCCTTGAAACCTGAACAGATGTTTCGGTACAGAGCTTCAAAGCTTTGAAAGGCTGTTTTCCCCACATGCCTTCTTATGTGAGGAGACTTTTAAGAGCTGCTGAATACATTTTATTATCTCTTTTACAAAAGCACTATCCACAAGGAAGAGGAAGGCTTGGAACAATCGTGAGCTCAGACATGAGACAATAACCACGTAATGCAGCTCCAGTTGGAGAAAAATGGAATGGAAACGAGGGAGAGACGTGTCAGCCTGTTCAGGACCCAGAGCGGGCAGAGTTTGGAGATGCTTCAGTAGCTCTTTCATGAAGATAAGTAAACACAAGGGAGCTGTATTGGCTTTGGCTCTGCCACATTAGATAGAAGAATTCCTAATGTTGGGGAAGAACACAGAATAACAACCCAGATGTTCCTCCTATTGCTTTATGTGCATTTAGAAATGAATCTGACAGTGATGAGTTCGACTTGAGAACCCACAGAGATTTGAATGGGTAAAAATGTCAGGAAACGGCAATAAATGGGCTTATCTTGCATCTTTACACCCCCTTCCCACACACTTAACTGGGTGTGTGCTGGAGGCTGTGCTGGGCTGTTGCTGCATGAATGCCCAGGAAAATAAAAGCCCTGTTGTAAGCATTTATCAAACTTTAAAAAGTTAAGACAAAGGAAAACATCTAGAAATAAGGGACTGAGACATGAGAAATGAGATCCAATTCAGCTGAATTACAATGTTTCCAACCTGGAAGATTGGGGTGCTTTTCAATACCTACCATCTGTTACTAGAACAAGAAAAAATAGTGTCGTATATTATCATAGAATCATTAACAGTTCTGATTTTTTTTATTTTTTTTTTGGGGAAAAATATAAAAATTCAGGTGCTTCTCTTATTAGGACTGTGTTTTTTTCTGTAGCCAGGAGCAGACCAAATCATTTTAGGAGGGCATCATGCAAGAATTCCCTTACTGTTCCTTGTTGCAATTTGCAGTATTTGTTCTCCTCTGTTTAGACTTTTGTTTTCCTTAAGGCATTATAGTGAGTTGGGAGGTTGAGAGTGGGGAAAAAAATGCAATATTTTTATCATGATGATTTTTCAGCTTGAAGATTTGAACCAATAATAATTTAATTTTTTTTCCCCCAAAAGAGAATGCAACCGTTAATCACACAACTGCCAGAAACTATGGCCCAATTTTTAAACTATCTAAGGCAGGATGGAGTTCATTTGTAAGGTCAAGATCTATTTAAAAGTAATGGCACTTCCCGTGGGGAAAAACACTAACCCAATTTGTGAAAGTTATTTTATTTGATGGTCAAACAAACTCAATAGCACATCAGGAATAGGGTTCCTGGCTGTGATCTGACACACACAGAGCAGCATTTAGGCAGAAGGCTTTGTTTTTCCTATGAATGTATTGATGGATTTTCATGTGGATGTTTGACTTTTGAAATCATAGCTTTGGTATTCTGAAAGACAAATGAAAACTGTAGGATGAAGGAATAAAGCTAAACCAGCTCCAAAAATATAGGAAACATGGCAGCAGGAGGGTCCACTCAGGGAAGAGTATAAAGCTTCACATTGCCAGAGCCTCTTTAGCAGCTCCTTCGTGTTGTGGGTTTGGCAGGAGGAGGATGACAAGGCTGCCAGGCTGCCTAATGATCTTCATCTAACATTTACCTTATTGAGAGGGGAATAATTCTGTTAAATTAACATCCTAGCATATTTGCTGTCCAGCTAGTTGATGAATTAAATAGCCTGAACAAAACGTTTCATGACTCGTTTATCCATAAAAAACGCTGCATTTTCCGCATGAAAGGGAGTGGCTCTTCAGCAGCTGTGTGCAGTGATATCCTGTACCCCTTATCTGCAAAAATATATGTGTTGATGTGTAAAAAGATGTTTAATGAGGCTTTGGGAGGTGGGATGGCAGACAGACCCTGCTCTTGGGCTCTGGTGCTTGGCCGCTGGCGCGGGCGCCCTGCTCGGAGGAAGCGCAGACTGTTAATGGCAGCCCACGAGCCTGTGACACTCGGATCCCTCCATCCATCAAGGCTGGCAGCCCGTGCCAGCCCAGCCAGCTGTCCTCCTCCATCAGCGTCCGAAAGCGCCGCGCTGAGGGCCGCAGGTGCCAGCTGCCAGCCTGGAGTCACCACTGGGCCTGCCCCAGGAGCCAGTGCTTTTAGGCAGCCTGTTCAGATTGAATTGTCTGTCCTGACAGTCCCTTTTGAGTTTGTTTGGAAGAAGGAGAATAAACAAATTGCAGGCTAATAAGCAAAGCCGTACATTTCTAACAAGAAATCCAAGCTTAGGGCTTTCCACTCCCCAGTTGTGTGACTCCATAAAGTTGTATGGCGACACTCCCACTTGTATGGCACCCTAAGTGCAGCAGGAGATGTTGCTGAGGGTGCAGTTGACTTTTTCTGCTTGGTTTCACCAAAATTTGTTACCTCACAGTGAAGTCTATGGTTCATGGATCCACCAACCCATTGAGAATTTATGTCACTTCTGTTGATGTCTGGTGGGTGTGCCAAAGAGGAAGACATGAAGACTCAGTTTTGTGAGAATATGTATTACGAAGAGGCTCATTAGAGTTGAATTAGAATTTGGATTAGTCGCTTAATTATTTATATGTTTTAATTATATTAATTCTAATAGCAATTATTGTTTCAATGTGCAGCTGTGGAGGGTGTGACTGTGAGGCCTTAGCCGAGGTTTGGTGGCTGCTGCACACCTGAAAATTCTCCATGTATGACAAGCCAACCAAAACAGGGTGAGCAAGTATTTCAAGTGATTTTGGATTAATGGGCAGGGATACTTCTGCATCCTTAAGCCTTGAGGACTCCAGATCTTGAGCATGTCAGGCTGGGGAGCCTGTAGCATAAGAGGCCCACATGGGCAGTCAGGCTTTTACAATGGAAATGGGTAATTCAAGGCAAAAAACCCAACTTCTATTGCTGCTGTAGCCCCCAGACTGATACACTGTCAGCAATTTAAACTGTTTTCACAAAGTCAGTCTGCTGCTGTTCTGGATTCCAGTGGTTCCAAGTGCAGCAGTTTGCCCTTGTACATCTGTATTAAGGTTTTTTCCCTCCTATTATCATCACCAGATCCTTGTCCTCGCTTGATGTTTTCTAGGCTCCTCATTCCTATTCTCCAGCATGTATGAATTTTCTATTATTTGCTTGCTGAATGCAATCACTTGTAATTTCCCAGGTTAAAAAAAAGAAGTTCCTTTAAAAAAAATGTAATGGAACATCCTCAGGTTGAAATGGGCCCTGAGCACAGCTGATGGCTTGGGGACTTTAATTTACTAAACGTCAGTGGTTTGATGGCAATTCAGCATGACTGGTGATTGCCTGCATCGTGTTACTGCTGTGGCTGAAAAGGCTGTTTACTTTTGGAAGACAGAAAGCTCAGCTGAGCAACACAAAGAGCAATCTCCTGTGACCTGCAAATAATTTTTTTTCCCCCTCAAAGATTCCCCAATTGCTGAGGAGCACAAACCCCTGGAGAAAAAACTTCTCTTTGCACATATGCTTGTTTATATATCTATTACAAGAGGTCAATCCAGAAAAATGGTGTTTGCAAAAGAATACTTTGTATCAGGAGATTTCTTTGCTGCAAAGTCATCCTTAATTTGGCCAGTGCAAGGCTTTTCCTTTTCAAGGGATTTCACTTACATTTATCATCCCAGCTTGACACAGCACTGAAATATTTCTCTGTATTTCTAATATTTGTTGTGGTACTACTCAGAGCCATGAGTGGCCCAGTACGTGTTGGAGAGCAATGGTTCAAAAAGAGAAAAAACCCATCTGGTTCTCATTAATTTGCTGAAATGATCAGAACATTTAATAAGAGAGACTGTGCTGCATGTAGGGAAGATAGTGGCAGGGGCTCTTCATTTGTGCAAGTGGATGCAAACTCACCTGCCTAAGAATGATCTCGTTTCTAAAAATGAATTTGGGGTCCAAGGTCCTTAGATAACATCAGACTTGATGGACTTTTATCCATAAACTCCATTTCAGGCAGTGGCATGTTCTCTTCCTCCCACTGCCAGGCTGGTGATTATGGAGGGAATTTTTTTTTTTTTTTTTTTTTTTTTTTAAAGACAGCTAGGATCTTGCTTATTATTTAAAGAAAAAAGTGAATAATTCAGCAAAAGATTATTAGACATGTATATGTGCAAGTAGAGCAGCTGAAACTGAGACACACATCCACTGTGTTTGGATCAGCAGCCCTTGAATGGCAGGTTTGGGAGCTTTGCACAAATTTCTGTATTTCTGGTGTGCTGCTTTCCTTTTAGCATTTGGCCTTTAGGCCTTTTCTTTTGGTCTTTTGTGTGTGCAGAGCAGAATTTGTTGAAATACTGGTGTGTGCACTCTGGGCTTCTCCAGCCTTCCATGGCCCATCAGTGCTGGACAGGACTCACCTCCTCTCCCTGCTGCTGGGGAATCTATCAATGACCAGCTTGCTAAGGATGGTTTTATAGCTTCTGCAGCTGGTTTGTTTAAAACCAGATTACTGTCACATTTAGAAACATTTAGCACCACTGGACTAATGAGGAATAATAATTTAAAGAGGCTGACGAGATTTAATCAGTTTGTGGGAGATGAGACTTAATCAAATACAGGAGGTTGGGGAGGCTGATAGAGCTGATGAATTTGAATAGATAATATAGATCTGCCTGAACATTTTCTGTCCATGGTTGGTTTTAATAGTAAAGTGTATGCAAAAGTTATCAAACAATCAATAGGTATAAAGTCCTTTGTGTGAGGAAGCTTGCAGTGGGGAGAGAAAATTACCTGAATTGAAACTCAAAAGTAGGCATTGAAGGAGATTACTTTCAATGGGGGAATTCTAAGAGTTAATCTTTGGTATTTTTTGTAATATGTAAGAAAAGGGAAATGGAAAATACCTTGAAGAAAAATGCCCCTGTGAGTCGTATCCTGCTCAGGTCCTGGTGGCTGCTCTTGCTGCAGCATGTACTTACTGGAGAGCCCTGGCACGTGCTTTAACTTCCCTGACCTTTGGTTCTTCATCTGTAAAATTCATGTGCTCAACCTTTCCTACTCTGTTTTGTCTATTTTATGTGTTGTAGCTAGAGAAGTGTTGACTTTATAAAGAAAGACTGGCTGAAGTAGATGCTGTGAAATGTGTGCTACAGCAATCTCTGCCTTTCTATTACCAATCTTCCACCTTTATCTTACACTCAAACTCAGAAAACATGGATGCCTCCTCCCCAGTCCCCCCTTTTAATCAAAGTTAAGGACAGGTGCAGCATTAAGATCAGAGTTTGTGTGACAAGTAATCTCTTTGGTACTTTATATATTTGGGTTGCTTTAAGTGAACAAAAAGTAACTGTATAAGCTCATAATTTGAAATCCATAAGTGTGTAGTAGGAGCCTGACCCATCCCTTCATATTTTCAGTGGAGACAAATTCTGCCTGTGCTTTCTTCAGCAAAGGCAGCAATTGTAAATATTTTTCAGCTTCTACTGAATTAGTTGTGAGAAGTCCTGCTCTCTGCCCACCTCCTTCTGGCAGTGCTGGCAGAGCTTTGCTGGGCTTTGGAGGAAGTTTTGTCTCATAACTCTCCTTAAAGAGAATCACATAATCATAGAATGGTTTGGGTTGGATTCCAACCTCCTGCTGTGAGCAGGGACACCTTCCACCGGGCCAGGTCACTCAGAGCTCCATCCTGGCCTTGAACACCTCCAGGGGTGGGGCAGCCACAGCTTCTCTGGGCAAAGAGAAGACATGGGACAACAGAAGGACCAAATCCTGAGAGGTACTTTTAAAATATTCAGAATTGATGGTGCCTGAGATTTTTTTTCCTCCCAGTAAAAACCCTCTTTCAGCTGAAGAGGCTGGTGGAGAAATAGAAGGTAACTCCATTCTCCTGCCTTAGTTCAAGTCATTCATGCTGCTGGAAGAAGGATAAACTCTGTTAACATCAAGGTCCCCTGTAAAAGACAAATATGCCATAGGAGTGTGGTGAGAGGAATTGGATTGGGATAGAGATTTTTAATCAGCATCAGGCCTGACAATGAACTAACACCACAACCAGCTGAATGATGGAGAGTCCTGAAATGGTGGAATATTCAGTAAATGCTGTATTTTGTGTAATGCTGTAGCAGTTGCTGAAGCTGTGGCTTTGCTCTTTTATTCTCAACCACGATCAGAAATGCCTTATTCTGATTTGGGTTTTTGATATGCTTTTGTCACAGTGCTCAGAAATGATGGGGCTGCCTGGTGACTTTCTTTAAATCATTGTGCCTATGTGAGACAGTTGGTTGCTAAAAACATCAGAAGTTAGAGGATATTTTTTTTTGTTGTTACTGCATCAGTAATATGAAGCTCTATTTGAAATTAAATCTTTATTGTGTCATACACTGATGAAGGCTGTCCTTTTTCCATATTTCAATCCAAGGTGACCATGGGCATTGTGAATCATGAGGGAAGATGTGGAATCCCTGCCTTCTACCTGCAAATTTGAGGTGCAGAGGGGTCTGTGGCCAGCTTATAGCATTTGCAGTAAAATCAGACTTAGCTTAGCTTTAGCCAGCAAAAGTCTTTATTTTTTTTTTTTTCTAATATTCCCATTTTTTTATAGTACCATAAACATTGAAAATAAAGGTACCTCTATGCAGTGGAATTCTTTATCTTTGACTTCTGTCTTAGGATATAATGAAATGTACACTAGACAGGGTGGTTTTTCTCCACCAACTCCTCAATAATCACTTTGGATGGAGCTCTGAGAAACCTGGTCTGGAGGAAGGTGTCCCTGTGCATGGCAGGGGGGGGTCAGACCTAAATATCTTTAAGGCCCCTTCCAACCAAGCCCATTCTATGGTTCTCCTGCAGGTGGGTAAATGTGTGATGAGCCCCATCTTAAGTAGAACAGAGAATGGACTCCAGTTTCCTCCTGAGTTCCCAGTCAACATCACACTCCATTTTTCCTCTCTGACACGCTTAAAAACATGTATTTTATTACCGAAATCATTTAAACATCAGGTGTGCTGTTGTAACTTGCAGTTTTACCTCATTTTCCTCCCCCCAAAACACCCAGTTTTAGTCCTGCTTTGTATTTTGCATCCATAGTGCAGAAAGGTGCCGCTTGTGTCAGTCTCATTTTGTTAGGAGCAGTGCACATGTTCATTTGGAGTTTTCTTCATGTTTCTAATGGCAGGCAGCATGCAGAGCTAATTAATGGTGTATGGGAAGAAGTCACTGATGAGTACAGATTGAATATTTTCAGACAATAAGAGCTACGGGTCTCCTGTTGAGTTTAAAGAACAGCCCTGCTGAACCTTTGATAGACAACCAGATGCAGCATGTAGAAGCAACCAAATCAAGGGTTAGAGGGGATGAAATTAGTTCAGTTGACTCTTATTTTCTATGCGTAGACTTCCAGAAATTATTACCTTGTGGGTAGCTAATCTAAATACAGAGGTGCTTAATTTTTTGCTTCCTAATTATAGAGGTCAGTACAACACCTTTCGTTATCTCATTCAATGTTTTCTTGGAGTGGATGGAGAGATTGGGATCTTGTATTTTCAGCCTATCAACCTATTTTGATGCCTTGCAATGTAGAAATTAAGCAGGGAGAACCAAAGAGCCATTCTTACATGAGATTCCTAATAGTAATACTCTTTGAGTTCAGGTGGTTTTAGCTGTTTTCCTTTTATGGTGGGAGTATCAGTGTAGGTAGAATGGTTGTTGATGAAGAATTGCAGAATTGAATGGTTCATGCTCGAAGCAGCAGCTTTTCTGTTTAAAATGAAAGAAAATAAAAGTAGGAACAGACAGGAAATGCAGCAGGAGCTACTAAACCATTTTGATTATGCTAGTTTTCTGCTTTGAGGGTAGAGAGGATAGCATAGAATGGGACTTGAGGTGGATTTCTTGTTCTGCTGATCTGAGGTTCAAGCAGAACTGATTGACAAGGAGTGGTTTATGACCAGATACACATTTCACCAGTAGGAATATTTCTTCTTATCTTGAACAGAGGAATTTTTTTTCCAACCTACAGTCACTGAGACGCAGCTGTGTCCTTGTTGCACATCCATTTCATGAAGGTTAGAGGTGGGTGCCCTTGATCTTTTCCACCAGAACTACTCCATGGCAAGTGTCTTGCCTTTTTTTGGTGGGGAATCCCATTGTGTTCTGCACTGACAGCTTTCAGTGCTGCAGGCATTTCAGCCTGGCACAGCATGTCCATCCACATCTCTGCCCAAATCCTTGTCCCTGTGCAGGGGGAGGAGGCTTATGAAGAACAGAAATATGGGGAGGAAGGATGGAAAGGTTTTAATCTTCAGGGCTGTTCTATGCCATTGCACAGACTTCCTAAAACAGTTGGTCTAGTATTTGTTCCAGCCATCAAGCCCAGAAGGAAATCCCTAATTTGGTGTATGATTTCTTTCTAATTTCAGTCTATAAAGTGAACATGGGGCATGATTCAATACTGAATGAAGGAGAACATCAATGTTACTCCTTGAAAACTTTGATTTTGATATCTGCATAAATTTGTACTCTGAAGAATTTTCTGCCAGGATAGCAAGTGGCCTCATCATTTGCTGTGACGGATGAGAAAGATTTGCTGTTGGATGCAGTTCAGCTGTAGGGTTTTGAGTTAATACAAGATTTCTCCTTTTGGGACAATGTGCTTGCTGTACTTCCTGCACTGACTAGTCATTATTGATATCCCCATCTTCCCCCTGCTCCCTCCTTGGCTCCTTGGGAAGGTCATATGCCTGGGATTTACAGCCCTTTTTGGTATATGGTGACTGTTACAGCAAAGATGGATGGGAAGGGAAGCTCTTGTATGTTCCTCTGCCTGAAAACTTTCTCAAGGTTAGAGATCATGGGTGACTTTTATTGTTACCTTTTCTGACAACAGCCTCTCAGTATGAAATAGAAACCAAAATAGAAGAGTGGCAACTAACTGAAGATAGACCTGAAAGGATTGGCATAGGATACAAATTGCTTATTGTTTATAGTATTTGTCTACTTAAAGCCCACTTCTCTCTTGAGAGCCTGGCTTACTTAAAAAGGAATTGCTGCACTGAGAGAAGTTTCCTATATCCTAACTGTGTTATAGAAACATGTTGTGAAAGCAGTTGCCATGAAATTGAATTACAGGTGTTGTATTCTTCATTGCTTAAATTGCTCTATTATATCACAGGCCTCATCGTTTTGTTTTGAGCAAATAACTGCAATTTAGTAGGAGCCTACGAGATGATGGTATTAGCAGTCAGGGGTTGTTTAAGGCTTCCTTAATGATGGAAAATTGTTCTTATCCATTTACCATGTGTTGTCTTTGTAAAAATGCATGTGCAGTGAATGGAAAACAAAAACGGTTCCCTCATGGCATCTTTTTCCTACGTTTGCTTTTATATTTTTCAGTGTGTGCAACAAACCCCAGTAGGTTTTTAGATTAGTCAGGGCAATATGGTCATCCATATGTAACTTTGACACAGCTCTGATACATCAAATGTGGCACTGGATGTAGTCAGATGTTTCACTTCATTCACTTTCAGTTTGCTGGAATTAAGTACATGGTTGCTCAACCTAGAACTTCCCAGGATTTCATGGATTAGGGTTTTTAAAGATCCTTCAGGAAATTTAAAAAAATAACTCTCAGTGGTGAAAGCAGTTATTGGTTTAGGCTAGAATTTAAAATAATTTTGTCTAGGTTTGTCTAGGTTTAGATTCCTAATTGCTGCTTTGTGTGCTGCTTTCTCCCCAGCCCACTCAGGCCCAGTTGCCTTTTCTTGGATGTGCTTTGCAGTTTACCCTTGAGCTTAATATGAATTGCTGCATTTGGCTTGGAAACAGGGTAACTCCAACAGAAAAGGGTGCTTGCAGAGATCTTGGGCTTGAAAATGCACCTTGCTTCCCCTACTTCCTATCCAGGTCTTTATTAATCTACAAAAGACACTCTGTACTGAAATTCAGAAGCAAAACCTGCTGTATCATGTGGCTCAGAACAAGCTTTATCAGTTTCCTGTGTTCCAGTCTAGAGATTTGGTAAAGTGTTACATATTCCAATTTCACAGAGAAAATGAGGTTAGGAAGGAGAGGTCAGTTTGTCCATCCCTTGCCCGAAGGCAGGACCTGTTTTCCCAGGTCCTGCTTTACCCGTGACAGATGGCTGGCTGACATGCCCTTAAATTCCTCAGCCATCGAGGTTTGCTTACTTGCTTCAAGGTGTCACTTGTGGAAAGCCAATTAAATCTGCTTCAATGGTCTTATTTTGCTCATGTTCGATTAGCAATTAGGATTTTTCCTGCTTGTTTCAGGTTTTTTATATACATTTTTTTTAGGTGTTTTTGTTTTATTTTCCCCTTTCCTGCACCTCTCCTGATTTGAAATGTGATTTTTCAACACCTGCTTTTAGCCAGTTTATGTGTTGGGCCTCTGATGCTCTGCCCACTTGGCTGAAGGTAGTATGCAAGTTCACTAATATTTCAAAAATTTCAATTTCATGGCAATCTTTAAGAATAAAAACGGGAGTTGGGCAATTTTTGGAGTGAGTTCTTTTGAATGCATATTTTTGCTGACAAACCTTTATAATGGTGCTTTTAGTAAATCTTTTTCTCTTGCCTCTTGAAATGTGATATGAGAAAATAAAACTGCTTGACAAAGTTCTGTAAAAAATTAATGTGTACTGTAATTTAGAAGATAGATCACTGGAGGGCATTTAAATGTTATGTTTTTGTTTCCTGCAAATTTTATTTTAAGGGAAACCAAATACTTAGTAAGGACTGTTTCAGAAATCCAACTAAGTGCTGCTGGTACTAAAAGAATTAAGAGAGGAGAAATGAGGGGCACAGACTGCACAGCCTAATGAGGGGCCATAAGCCTAATGATGCAAAATTGCAAATTGCCCAAATTACAAAGCGCTGTCCCCCGCATGCAGCTCTGCTTTTAGGGCTCTCCAGAGCTGCAGCGTGGGCTCAGGATTCAGCTGTGCTGGCAGTGTGGTGTGCCTGGTGCCAGTCCCAGCAGCCACAAAGCCTCTGTGTGGCTCCAGACAATGCTGCCATAGGTGAGGTGGTGCCCTGTGCTGACAGAAACCTTTCCAGGCTGTCTTGGTTTGAAAAGACAGGAGTCTGTAAAGGAAGGTAAAAGCCTCCTGTGAAACGGAAAAGGTAAATCCCCTCCCTCTGGATTATCACAATTTTAAAAAAGGCTCTCAGGCAAAGATATGGGAATGGGAATAACAGTTCTTTACTAGGATAAAAACTAAATAAAAATATTAATAATAAAAATATTTAATTAGTACAAACAAAACTAGTGATGGAGTCAGAAACCTGACACCCTGAGGAGTCAGGGTGTTGGTAGTAGTCCAGTTAAAATGGTGGCTGGTCCTTCCCGGAGTGGCAGATTAAATGCTGCTGAAGTGATGATCTCTAGAAGGGTGGAGTTTTCTCTGAAGGTCTGGTGGTAGTTTGGCCTGGTCTTCCTCTGGGAATTCAGCAGAGAAGAGATCTGCTTCTCTGGGAATCCAGCGAAGTGGCTGACCAGTGTCTCAAAAAGTGCTGATTTTATGCAGGTAGGAATGCTTGGCTCCTTCTGGGTGGAGCATCTCACCATGGGATGATGGAACTTTACCAGCCATGCAGTGAGACATTCAATGGCCCATTAACAGCACCTCCTCTCCTCCTTCTCCACTGACCTTGGTGTCTCCAGGTTGTTTCCCTCACATGTTCTCACCTCCTCCTCCTCTGCCTAGGAAAAAACTGCACCCCACTTGGTTTTGATTTCCTTCTTAAATAGGTTATCACAGAGTCATTACCATCATCTCTAATTGGCCCAGCTTTGGCCAGCAGCATGTCCATCCTCAGAGCCATTCGGGGTTGGCTCTGCCAGGCATGCTGCAAGCTTCCAGAAGCCACTTCTGCAGCTACCAAAAAAACCAGACTGTGCAGAACCAGCACATTGGTGATAAATGATGGTTCAGCTACAACTTCCCCAGCACATGGAAGCTCCTGCTTGCAGCCAGGGAAGCGTTTGGGCACCTGCTGCACTGCAGGGTGAGTGCCCTAAAAGGGCAGAGATGTTTTGATGGGACAGCAAAGCTAGAACCCAGGGCTGCAGATAAAAGAAAGGTGGAAATGCAGTTTTTTTACAGAGGAGTGTTTACCTTCTTGCTGCCTGCTCTTCCTGACCCATTAAAGCTGCCAGCTGTGGTGTCAAGCTGATAAAATGTTCACACAGCTCTAGCCAGAGCAATGAACCATAACCAAAAAACTGAGGGATTTTTGGGTTTTTTCCCTTGGCTTTTGCCAAGAATTCAAGCAAAAGTGTAAAAATGTATTTTTCTCACCGGTTTCACTTTCTACCCCTAAAATCCATCTGTATAAGCATGTCTGTTCTACCTTTGGGGTGCTGGTTATTCCTTTAGTTTGTACAGGTCAAGGATGAAACAGACTTAGCTTCAGCTCTATAATTTTGATAATAATGAGATATCTGATTGTCTTGTTCAGCCTGTGTGCCTTAGAGATGTCATAACCAGATATTTCTTCTGCTGATGGCTGATTGCTCATCTGAGTAAACTGGAATAATTCAGGGGAAGTCTTAGGTTTCCTTTAGAAATAGAACAAAGCATTTTGCATCGAATGCAAAATCATTTGAGGTAAGTGATGAGACTACTCAGTCAAAGCAGAAGAAAAACTGGGAGGGATGTAATTCATTGTTTTATTTTTTTGAAGCTGCTGACATGACTTGAGAGTTGCTAATGCAGTCTGAAGTACAAATGATCTGCAAAATTCCCTGATAACTACCTGAGAATTCTCATTCTATCAGCAACTTCTATGTTATCATAAATGAGACAGCTTGAAAGGCACTTGTTGCGTTTTGTATTGCATGCAGAAGTCATTTACACTTCAAATGATCTAACCTAGATTATTTTTGATGGTTTTTGTCTGCACAGCTTTCATAAGCAATGGAACTATGCTGAATTACTGCTCTATAACATTTAACATTTCAAGAATCATGAGCTGAGGAGATGTGGCAAATAAACACCCTGGTGAAGCTGCTTAGCAGCTGGGATTGTAAAAACGGGGCTTCAGCGAGTCAGATTGGGATGTCTGATCACCTCCTAAACCTGACAAATGTTTAGATTCTAATTGTAATCTGTTTTCCTGCTCTGATGGCAGAGCTCAGAGGCTGATGTGTGTTTGTCTCTTGGGACCCCCAGGCTCAGCCCCAGTGGCTGGTTTCCATCCCGGTGCACGGTCAGAGGCATCAATTCAGGAGTGAAGGAGGATGAGCATGGGTTAGGTCTTCATCCTGGAGGTGAATTAAACCTAAGGGAGTCTCCAAAGCTCCAGGGCTCAGTTCTCAGCTGCTGAAAACCAGCACAGTTCTGTGTGACTGAGGCTGAGGATCTGTCTGTGTGGCTTTATCTGTGCCTTGTACAGCAGATGATGAAATACAAATGCATGTTTAGGTGATATGGGTCGTGTGTAAGAATGAAGCAGGAATGTGCCTAAAAGCCTCCTAATCTGCAGTTTGTTCAATTCCTGCTATTTATGTCCCCATCACCATTCCAGTATCTCTGTATTAATCTGGAAGACTCTCCATGCTGAATATAATGAATGTACAGAGGTCCAAAAAGGCCTGGAATGCTCATGGTTGCAGTGTTAAAGATAATTATCTTGTGTTTCTAGTCCAGATGCAATCCTGGAAAGCATGAAAACAGCTTTGGGATGTACACTGATGGTGCTAGGAGAGGTCAGCAGGAGGTAGATGCTCACAAACTAATTGGACTTGTGGGATTCTGTTTTAAGGAGTGCCTTCATATAAAACAGTGTACATACGTGCCCAGGATGTGCTGCTCAGTTGTTTCCTAAACTGACAGTTGTTTTAAGATAAGAGATGTTTTTATTTCACTGAGGCCCTTTTTCTTCAAGTCCAAAAGACCTGGAAATGATTATCTCATGATAAAATACCTTGGGGTATGTGTGTGAAAAAGGTGATGTGTTCTGCAGTGCTGGCAGGGTCACCCTGCCTGCCTCAGTCTCCTTTCTGAATGCTGCTTGCAAAGGAGAAAAACTTGAAATGCAAAGGATGTGAGTGGCTGTGGGTTTTATCTAACATGGTACAAAGTGGCCCATGGTGAACTGAGGGAGGTGTTGCTGCCTGGGGGAGGCTCTTCATCCTCCCTGTGTGGCTGGAGAGATACAAATGCTGTGTGTTGATTTTTAATGAATATTCATCAGCTGTGTGTGTGTGTGTGGGGAGGGTTTTATAGCCTGTCACTCCAGCCTTATCTTAGGGATTAGGGAGAGGAGGCAGATCCTGGGTTTGGTGTCTGATGTTGGGCAGGGTAAAATGCAGCACCCTGTGAGCCTGGAGGGCCAAAGCTTGTGGGGATTGAAAGGGAGCCCTGCAGTGCTCCGAGAATACCAAACAGGGAGTGCCCAAGGACGAGCAAACATAGGAAAATAAAAAGGAATCCTGAGTAGGCAGTAAATATTGTGCTTAGGAGGCTTCTCTTCTCATCCCCTGAATTTATGGCCTCAGTACCTGCGTTTTCCATCTTGCGTCACTGTTCCGGGCCTGCCTAGGTGATTGTGTGCTGATCTTTTTCATTATTTATTGTTCTTGCATGCCAGGATAGTACTAATAGGGTTGTGGGACACATTTTAAAGCACCCCAAAGTTGCTTTTTCTCTTTTTATTTTTCCCCCTGTGATGGGGTTACCCATTCCCAGTACTCTGCTGGTCTCCCAGTGCCCTTCTAGAAATTCCTGCATCCTCTGTCCCTGAGATGCCTGGAGATATTTGGGTTCTGACATCTTGGGCAAAGCTCTGAGTTTTGGGAGCTAAGTGGGGATATAGTGTAGATCCTGCTTTTATTGGGATTCATGTTCTCTGGACTTAAGTGTATAACATTTAATAGTCCAGTCTAAACTGCTTGTCTGGGTGTCCCTTTCAGTGAGTGGGCAGGGGTGGCTGCAGCTGCTGTGTTTGTTGAACATCATCTCTGTGCTCACTGTTGGGCATAACCAGTGTGCTGGTTAGGGGAAAACAGCTCCAACACCAAAGGGTCCCTGCTCTTCCCTTCTGGGCTTCACCTTCCCTAGCACAAAATACAGGGAAAAGTAAATTAAAACCAGAAAGTTCATCTTGAAACAAGATTGCTCTGCTGAGTATTCCCAGAGCCTTGAAATGCAGACATAACACTGTCCTTGTTGTGGAAAGGGAGGTGCTGGGGTGAAGAAGGGGAGAATGAAAAGCAAATTGTTTTCATAAAGTTACTGAGGTGGATGAACCAGGTTTGACGTGCCATACTTGGCCTGTTCATGGAAATAGTTTTTGCTGTGATGTTGTTTGCAGGATAACTTTGCATCTCAGCTGATTATGCCCTTTCTTTTTGTTGTAACTTGTATTTGGATAAAAATTTGCTTTTGCTTTTTCTTTTTTTTTTTTTTATCCTTTGGATTAACAGCAAATTGTTGTTTCTTTGTTAGGTGATTGAGAAGGTTTTAATTTTCCATGCTGAAAATCATCCAGCAGTTATTTAAATGAAAAATGTTCTGTTTTGTGAGAAAAACAGAACAACCCAAAAATTACCAGTAGCTAAAAAGTAAACACAGCATCTGTTGTTTAACTGTATCTGTGTTGCAATTAACAACAAACTGTAATAACATATCAGCATTTAGCTCCATTAATTTCATTTTTTAATATTACTTTATTATTCTTTCAAGTAGGTTCTGCAAAAATACAAAAGATGCTAACAATACATAGTGAATGAATAGGCAAATATATAAGCTTATTATAACTTTGTGCAAAGTCTGTGGGAGATGTATTTTCCGTAAAATAAACAAATTGAAAGAAAATTATAACACTTCTAGGAAAAAAGTATATGAGCAATGATTAGACTCACACCTGTTCAGCCACTAAAGCTTAATTGGTTGTGATTTTGTGTTTGAGAGCTCCATGTCTCACTTCTGTCATACAGTTCAATTTGGGATCTCTGTATTACTATTTTCTTATTTCTGTCTTGTACATAGCTACAGAAGGGTGTTGTTTGAGTAATTACAATTCAATATCATATCAGCCCCTGAGTTTAGGTTTAAAGCTGTTTCAAATCAGTGTAAACTGGTCTAAGGTTGGCTTAAATATAAATGATGGAGGCAGCTCCTCGGGCACATTCCCAACCCCTTGCCCTGCCATGGAAGGTCATGGCTGCAGGCTCACAGGTCTGACTCATCTCTTGCCTCTGGCACTAATTTAGCTAATTAGTTCAAATATACCACCTGAACTTAGATGAACTCCTGTGTGCAGGTAAAATCTGGGGCTCCCAGTTTTATTATGCACTGCTGACATTCGTGTGTGCACGGTCTGATTGACTGTAATTTTTATAATTTGTGAAGCAGAACAGGAGACCCTTTCCATGTATTCTACTTGCAGACAGTTGATTGAATAGTTCAATCAGCTATTGCTTATATATATCTGCAGAAATATCCTCTCATATGGAGGACACTTGTATCAAATGGAGACACTTCAGCTGATACTCTGGCTTTTACTTATTCATTTTTTTTCCTTTTTTTGTGTGTGTGTGGTGGGAAGATGATACATCATGTCTACATGTCTCTGTGTTCCACAGTATTAAGTGTAAGATCTGTTTATAAATGCAGCTAATGAAATTGGGGACCGTGTTGCCTCCAACCATTTAAAATAATGGCATGAGCAATCTCAGTCCATTACATTTGAGTGGAGGCAGTTCATGCTAAAGTGCTGGTTCCCTCAGGAGCCAGGGAGCCCTGATTGAATCTTGCAGAATGGCCAGTGAAGACAAGTTTGTTGCAGGGCAGATGACAGCTCTGACTCAACAGAAACTGCAGTGCTCAGGGGAAGGGCTGCCTCGAGCCTGGTAATGCATTTTTCTTTCTCTTTCAGTGCTGTCTTTGCAGCTTTGCAGCAAAGGCAAGTGAACTGTGTTGGGGTTTGAGGTGCAGTGGTGCCAGCAGGGTTGTGCTGGGTGATGCTCTGCTCTTGGCTGCTGTGGCTTTGGGCTTTCTCCTGCCAGCTCTGTGGTCCAGAGCAAATAGTTCCTTTAAGAGAGTGGTTATCCAGCATTAAAAACTCTGTCCTGTCTTCTGGCATACTTTTAGCAGAAAACAAATTTAAATTGGTGGGAATCTTCTTGACTACCAGAGGTTCTTCTAACAAGGGGGATGATCAGGCCATTAAGCAGGCAACCCTCCTTTTTTATCCTGTGTTTCAAAACACAGAAGTTGTTGGGAGATGCTTAACAAATGAGTTTTGACACAGGTTGATGAGCTGATGTGGGCTCTGCTTCAGTCTGTCTGTCTGGAGCAGTGCCCATTGCTGGCGGGGTATTGCTTCTGTGAGGAGACAGCCACACCATCCCCTCATGGCCACTTGGAAGGAGGACTTATTTTCTCACCACTGGTAAATAATGTGGGGATGAGAAGCTTGAAAATATGTGATGCTGCTGCCTTTGGCTCAAGATATCCTGTGGATCCTGAGCCTGCTTTCTGTTCCTGCAGGAAGAGCTCTTGGGGACTGTTTTTGTACTCTAGAGGAGTTGCTGTGCACCAGCCACCAGCAGGAAACATCCCTGGTTTTGAAGAGGGAAAGTAAAATTGCTCCAGACAAAGGCTTGTAATATTTGAATATAAATACAGCTGACAGAAGTTGCAGCTGCATGCATATCAGGACAGGGCAGTACTTGACTGTAACCATGAAGAGTGAAGTGAACTCACAATTCCGTAGAACGCTGCAGAAATGGGCTTGCAGGGTACCAGCCTGTATCGAGAGGAAACAGGAATTCTGCAAGACAAATAGCAATTCCCAAATGCTTATCTAGCACGAGCACATTGAGCAAAATAAAGTTGACTCTTTCAAGTGAACATTTCATGCTGATGAGAAAACCTGGTGATGTCTTCAGTGGTGGAAAATAACCAGAAAAGGGGAAATTTGAGAGGGAGAGAGGAGTGGAGTTGGAGATGCAAATCTGTAAGAGAGAGAAATTAGCTGCAACTTCTTCCAGATTCTCTTCACCCCTCTTCCATCCCTGTGGGATTGTGGGCAAGGTCTCATGTGATGGGGGCAGCAGCTGAATGGAGAGCAAGGTGCATCTGCTGGGCCTCCATCCCCCTGGGCACAGCAAATCACTCTGCTCTGTCTTGTCACCGTGGTTGCTAACTTTATATTTTCTGTAGTGATATTGTGCAAGGCAACCTCAGCCTTTGGAGAAACTCTGGCTGTTATTTTGCATCTCCAGAAATAACCATCTGCACATCCAGGATCAATCTGAGACTGCCTTTATGTGTGTTTTTTCCCAGCCTTCCTACAGTTTTACAGGCATATAATAATTTTACCAAAAGCAACATTGCAAATCCAAGGAATTCAGAGTTAAGCTTAAGTACATCATAAACCTCAATGAGAGGGTTATTTTGCTATACTACTCTATCATATTGGGGAATTAATTTATCAGGACTGCAAGTGCTTCTCTCTCCCACGTAGCTTAGAAATGTATGGGTGAATGTAATGTTACTTCTCAATTTCCTGGAATTGGAGTGTGATGGGATTTTTTGAGAATACTAAAGGACTTCTGTGTGTTTTATTCAAAGTGGCACATGGACAATGTCCCACAAACGTGGTTTTCAGCCTTGTGTTTCACTGCCAAGCTTGAAGCTTTCAGCCTTGAGATTCCCTTTGCAAGTTTGTGAAGGGAGAAGGAACACCTGGAAAAACTTGTGATGTTCTGAATGCAGGGCATGTAGTTTATTGGTTCAGTTAGCCTGGCACACTCAGTGGGGTAAATCCAGAAAATCATGATGGCACATGTCACACGTGGTCAATATTACGTTTGAATGCCATTTGAAAAATGCGATGGTTCTAGTGCATAATTGCAAATCATCTCATGCTTTTATAATTAGCTTTGCCTGGATAAAATGTAATAAAATACAATATTTGTCCTCATGTGAGACAGTTGATTAATTTAATCACAGCTGTGATGAAGAGCTCATTTTGCTTCTCAGTTTCTTTCCAGTTTAGTTTCTTTTGCCTTTGAAGATGCTGTTGCTGCTGATTTGGGAGATCGCTTGGAATTCCTGTCTTGTGAGAGGCAGGGCAGAACACTGAGTAATACAAAGTCTCTTGAAGCTGATTCACCCTCTCAGATCATTTTAGAATTTGGATTTCAGTTGTGTTAATGACAAGACTTACGCATAAAATACATTTCTGAACTGGTTCTAAGTTTGGTGTGGCTTGAATCTGAGCTTTGGGTTCAAACCTGCTCAAACTATTAGGTTTTGAGTTATTAATAACTTTTTTACTAATAAATTTTAAAGAGATGGGAATAGAATCCAGTGTCCATATAATCTGCTACTGTCAGTTTGGATATTTGTAATATTTAGCACACCATGCAAATGAACTTGGGAGTTGGGACTGAAAAATTCAGTGTTTTTGTGTTTCTTCTCTCAGCTCAATAGCTAATCCCCCACTAACCCATGAATTTAAATATTAAGCCTAGACCAGATGCCAAGGCTTTAATTTTTTCTGTTGGTGTAAAGGCTGTTGGTGGAAAGGTCATAACTTGGGGCAGCAGTTTCCCATCAGTGTCTTTCAGGTGCAGTCACCTTTCACTCTGTCGTGTTTTGTGGTTTCCTCCCATTTCACACTGCTTGGTTTCCGATCTTCCCTCTGTCCTTCCTTTGCAACCATCTACTTTATTTTAATCTTCTTGACAGGACTCTCTTATCTGTTCTTGCCAAGCTCCATTTCACCAGGGCTGCCTTGAGCAGATTTGTCTTTCTGCCTTCCAAATCCTCCGCAGGGCGAAATCGGGGCTGTGAGCGGGCCCCGACCTCCCATCAAAATGTGTTTTTTTGATAATTTTAGTCTCTTGCATCCAGAGTTTGTGTTCTCCTGGGAATGTGAAACCTAGACATGGCCATAGGTGGAAGGATCTGTTATTTTTGTTCTCCACTCTTCCTCCAAACCCAGTCCTGGCCTCTGTCAGTCTGAGACCTCGTCTCTGTTGTAGGAAAAAACCCCAAAACCCACAAACTCACAAAAATCAAACACCCACAAAAAACCATGCCTTGTGCCTCCTGCTGAATTCGCCCCATTTGTTTCACAGACCAGGCTGGCCACTGGCTCTGTGTGAGTAGTGGAAAATGATTTTGTAGCAGTGACTTATTGCAGGGCTGGTGGCCAGCAGCCTCTGTCTGAAGCCTCTTTTCTGGAGCATGTGAAGATTTATGGGCAGCTCGGCGAGTGCTGAGTGTGCTCTTGTGTGTTGGGCCAGCTCGCTGCTCTGCACGTGGAAGCATCTGAGCTTAAGGTCTTTTTTAGTAACTGAAATACATTCCTTGGGGAGCCTGAAGTGCTTAAAGTGTTGAGTTGTTTTGTCTTTTGTTTGGTTTTTTTTTTTTTTAAGCACCTAAAAATACCATATACTGAAAAGGATATATGAAATTAAGGGCATTTATGTTTTCTTTTTCTCATTTTTTAAAATTCAAAATTAAAGACTGTTTTAGTTTCTTTTCTCCCATGTGGCTGAATCTTTCACAGCAAAGAATTGTACTTTCTCTCCTAATTCTCCTAATTTCACATATACCTTTGAGTGATAATTTCCATCCTTTCTTGGTAAACAAAGAATTTTCATTTCAGGACACATTTGAATGCTATTTTAAAGTAAAATTGATTTTCCATCTTTACATAATTAAATTGTGTGGTCAGAAGGAGATTGTATTGGATTAACAAACCTGGTGTTTTTTCCTCTTTTTATGTATGTACTTAAAAAACAAAACAAAGCAAAACCACTAGCAAAATATTGCTTGAAGGGAAGCTGTAGTGTCTGATGCAGCAAAGGAAAGATTATTTTTTATTCTATTGAAAGAGAGAGGTTACTCTGAGACTCTGGCACTGAAGTTGCCTTGGTGTGATACAGATTTTGAAATTGCAGTGTGATTCCTCACTTTTTAATAATCAGAGAAGTGCATGAGAACTTTCACAAATTAGCATCGCTATCCAGTGGTCTCTGTGGGGGTGAAAAGGGAAGAAAAACCTCATGAGAGTAGGTAATTAATTGGGTAAAGCATTGTATCCTTTAAAAAATCTCTGAGGTGGAGTTCTGTTCAAAGCATGTCTCAACTGGTGCCATCCACACTTGTTTTATTTATTATGTTTAATACAAATTTAAAGCATTAAAAGGTATATAATGCGCTGCTCCTCAGTTCTAGTTGTGTTCTAGTAGCTGTTTTCTTTGTTAGTATAAATATTAGCTATGAGAGAGCAAGTGTGCTTTAAATTTCTCTGTGTTCCAAAGTCTGTAATTAGCTGAAGTTTATCCTTTGCTAAGGGGAAAATATTGCATTTAGGCTTTTGTTTCCCTTCCTCATTGCCCAGCATTTGGCCAGAGTGACCTGTTGTGGTCCAGCAGCTGTGGGGTGTTTTGGATGTGTCATATTTTGCATATTCAGAGCTGTCTAGCAATAATGTAAAACTTTTGCCTCAGAGTGACCAGATAATGGGCGGATGCACTGCAGTAAAACCTCTACTTCCACCTATTATGAATGTGAGCGTTCTATTTCTCCAGTTTTTCCTCACCCCTCCCCCCCAGAAAAAACCCAAAACCACTAAGCAACCCAATGAACAACAAAAAGAAAAAAAGATATTTTTATGTATGTTTTAACACAGCAAACTTGCTGATGTGCGTTGGATCAGTCCACAGGTTTGTTTAGCTCCCATGCAGTGCAGTGAATGCCCTGATTTTGGGTGGCTAAAGATACCTGCCTGCTCTGAGTGTCATTGCATCTTCTTTTCCTGCACCCTGAAAAATGGAGACTTCAAAATCATTTTACCTGCACAACTTGTAAATTACATTAGGATTGGTCTCTGAGCTAACATTGGATCTTGTTAGGTGCTTGGTTTGAACACATTTTTTGTGTGAAAACATGCCAGAAATCTTGAATTTGAAGAAAAAGAGGTGCTTCCTTGCAATAGTCAGTTACTACTTGAACTTTGTGGGTCATACTGGTTCAGTGTAAGGCAGCAGCAGCCTGGCCCTGAGCCTGCAGACTGAGGTTGAATATTGGCTGTTCTGAACCTGTCACAGTCAGAAGCTCACTGCAATTAAAGTCCCAAATGCTTAATGAGATACGGGCAGATAATACTGTCTGGCATTTTAGATAATACTCAAGATGTTGAAAAGCTTCAAGAGGAATTAAGGGGGAAGGATGGGCTGCTCCTGTTGAGGACAGAGTGATTGGTGAGGGGATGCAGCTGCATCCCAGGGGGGTGGGTACCAACCCTTCCCTTGCCCTGTCTGGCATGGCTGGCTTGGACCAGATGCCTGGGGAAGTGGCACATCACAGCCATCTGCAAAAATGACATGATTGTGATTCTCTGCCCCCTGGGGATTTGTGAGAATAAATCTGATGATGATGAGGTACTTATGGGTACAGCAGTAACAGAGCCCTTCAGACAGGGAGGTGGGAAGGGGCTGGGAGCAGAGCCTGGAAAGTGACTTTTTTTTTTTTTAAAGCAGCCAAAATTTGCATTTGGGAAGTTTGTATCCACGTAACAAGATTAAACTTGGTGCCTATTTCATCTGACAAAATTGTTCCTGTTCCTTCAGCAGTGTCCTGTGTCTGTCTCAGGGGAAAGTCAAGCACTGAATTTTGCCTCGTGCTGCTTGTTCCTCCAGCCCCACCTTGGCCCTGCAGAGGAGCCAGGATTTCTCCGTGAGAAATCCGAGTGTTAATAATTTCTGGCAAGTGTTGTGCTGAAGCAGACAATTCCCTCACGCCAGCCAGGCATGTTGAGGAGTTACACTGGACAGGGCAAGGAAAACACTTAATTCGTGTTTGAATTCCTCACCTCTCCACAGCCTGCCAGGGCAGCCTGAGAGCCAGGGCAGATCCATTTCACACGGATGCTTTCCTTTGGAAATGCCTCTGGTGATGGTCTGCTATGCAGTGGTGGCTGCTATTTCCTGTGAGAATACCCCCTGGCTTGAGTTTCAATATTAAAAAAAAAAAAAAAAAAAATTCCTGCCTTTTTTAAGGTGAATGATGTGGTAGAGATACCCAGATTTAATCTTGCCTCACAATGGGGTATCTGCTCCCTAATGTCATTTGGTCAATGGGAATTGTGGGCAGGTATCATTTGGGGATATTCAACATGTTTATTTGGTAAATGCAAGCCTGGTTAGTTATTTTATTGTTAGCTTTATTTTAAATTAGACCTTCCCTTTCCCTCTGCCCTCAGTATTTCTTCCTATTTTTTTTTTCTCCAATGTTTTTAAGTTGTTTTACAAATCATGTTGGAAATTGGATTGACTGGGAAAAAAAAATGATTTATGATAAAGGAAAAGTTTTGGCTGTTTCCAGTACTGTTTTATTTAAAAATCATTGGGGAAAAGAAAAGCAAGGTGGGCTAAATATTCCAGCATTTCCTTGTGATATTTTTCAATTTAGGAAGAAAGGGTGGTTTATAACCAAGTCTCACTTGGAACTGCTGGTGCTTGCCTGAGCTCCATGGGGATTTCTGGAGTGTGACTGTCCATGCTGCATAAGGATCTCCCTTCGCTGACAGAGAGGAGATGTGTGAGAAATTAGTATTTGTGCCATGAGAATATCATTAACTACTCTGCTTGCACCTGGGAAGGCTTTTTTCTATTCTTTAGGGATGAAGTGCTGGAGCTCTGCCCTATTGATTCACCTCTCAAGCTGGAGCTGCTGTGGGGTCAGCAGGGCTGTGTGGGCTCAGGGATAACGAGCTGCTGGATCCCACTTAATCCACAGGAGCTGACCGTTGGTAAATATGAGGCAGCTCAAGGCTGCTTGACTTAGGTTTAGGAAAACATTTGTAATCACAAATATCTTTTTAATATCAAAATTTTCTAGGCCAAGGAGCTTCAAGGGTTTGTGGAACTGTTTCAGATCTCCATTTCATTGCATTAAGTAGGATATAAACACATAATCGAGTGTCTTTTAGTCTTTATGTTCTCTGTGCAAAGGATATTTTTGTGAAATATACACTTAAAGATTGTTGAAAGCACTAGAATAGTTCTATTTTTAAAAATAACATATTCCATGCAAGAAGAGATCAACACAATGCTGTTTAATGCTCTGTAAATATTTGTATATAAATAGAATAATCCTTTTTTAAACAAATAACTCCGAGGAGAGGAGATTTCCTTTGTGCAAAGATTGTGCATGTAATAGTTCTCACCTACCAGTTTAGCAGTGCATTCAGCCTGTAATTTTATTTGCCTGTATTGTACCAGGAACAATGGCAGAAGAAACTGCCAACGCTGCTCACTACATGAAAACAGCAGTTCAAACACTCACAGGTATTTTGCCAGTGACACTTTCCCTGTCTCCCCTTTCTCTTTCTATGGAAATGATTGTCCAATTTTCAGAAGGACAGTTTGTGGCAGTTCATGCTTCACTAAGAGGTTTCTAATGAAGTTAGAAAAGCTGTAAAGTGAGATCAAATTTGACTAAGCAAAAGAATATTATTTCACAGCTAAACTAATTTTTTAAATAATGAGATGTCTAGATGCACTGCATTCTAAAATGGATGCCCTTTAGATATCTATAATGAAATAGCATCCGTGTTTAGTGATACTTAATTTTTACTTCCCTCTTTTTATTTAGAATGAGTGAAAGTGACACCTTGCTGTAATATTTCCAGATTGCTGCATAATTCTTACAAGGTGGAAGGGAGCTTTGTGTTTCCTCTGTCAGTCCTGAAAAACCACTGTTAATGACTTAAATTAGAAATAATTTTCCTAAGCACCTGTAGGAGTAAATCTGTGTGACAGAGGCACTTTTAGAGATCAGGATCCAGCTTTCTGCACAAAGTTCCCCTATACCCAAGCAGGATAATAGAAGTGATTGATGTCTGAGTTGTTTGGGGTTTTTTTAATTCTTCTCCTCCCTATAATTTCCTCTTGCTCTCACCTTATGCCATTTGAGGGGGTAGTGAAGCAGCTGTCCTAGGATCTAATATGAGATATTTTCTCAGCATATGGTGGGAGTTTGAACTCGGGTGTGCCTTGAATATCAGCAGCTTTAGCTGCTGCTGTGGCATAGAGGTGTTGGGATGATTGGAGGGAGACACAGTGGGGCATACCCCAAAGGCAAAATCCACTTGCTGGGATGCTTCTCCTCTTCCAAACCAAGATGATTCCTTAAATCTGTTCATTTATTTTTACTTGTATTAAAGAATAATTATTAGCACTGAAAATCAGGTCTGTAACATGAGCTTTGAAACAATCCACATCCTGGAAATGAAGTGTGAGCTGGAGCTGATAGATCAAAGCCCAGCAGTGTGCTGGTGAGGGACAGAGCTGGCAGGACACACACAGGGACACAGCTCCAGCAGCTTTAAATGAGGTGAATTATTGTTCAGTTAGATTAGGTGAATTACTGTTCAGTTAGAAACACCCAGGGCACTGCCTGTGCTGTTTCTTCTCAAATCCTGGTGCCCAGCATAACAACATATCTGCTTGATGTATGGAAAGAGTTTACGTGAATATCCAAAGAAAGCAACGTTTTGGAGAGCACTAAAATGAGCAAAATAAAGAGCCTCAAGTGGAACATCACTCAAAATTCCAAAGGAAGGGACCAAAGATGGGTGAGGAGCTAAGACATGACTCCCAAATATTTCAGTAATATTCAAAGACCTCATTTTTTTGGCTCAATGTAGTTATTTGGAGCCCACACTCTGTGATCTCTGTCTCTGAGGGGCAGGAGCTTGTGCTTGGCTGATTCTCCTCACGCAGCTTGAAGGAAGCAAACAGCTCCAGTGCTGCTCTTCTGGGCTTTGGTGTGAAAGTTGCTTCTTTTCCTTACAAGATTTATGTGCTGCCTTCAGACACACACTGGTGGCTCCTGCTGAAGTTCCTGCTTCTACACACCCCAGGTGGTAGAAATCCACCTAGATTTGTTACCTTCAGTGAGGTGATGTAATTAACATGAGCTGAGATCTGGCCCTTAGGGAAATTCTCAACATTTTAAGCTAATTTGAGTACAACTTGAAAGGCAGTTGTAGATAAAATTTAAACAACTTCTTTAGGAGTGGTTATTTTTATTAATGCTATTCCCATTTTCTTGTAATCCACTTGGATATGAGTAAGCACAGCAGAATAAATCCTACAATGTTGATTGTTTCTGGAAAGGGATGCTCTATGTTGACTAAGAAAATACTGAATTATTAAGTAGTTTTCTAAATATGTTGCCTGTCAGAATAAAATTAATGGGAAGGTAGATACAATTATTACACTGAGGCTAAGACCTGAGGTCTGTGGATAGAATGGGAATTATTTTTATGTAGAACAACAGAAAGAGTGTATGAAATGCTTTTGATCAGTAAAACCCTTGCTGAAGTCACCAGATTTGGTGTTCATTTGTAGGGAAATGGTTTGTTATCTTGCACTGAGATTTTTCACCAGAAAGAACCTAAATTTTGTCTCAAGCTTTCTTATTTGTAAAGGCATGAAATACTTCTATTTATCCTCATCTTTAAAATAGTCCCATCTTTAAAATAATATACAAAAATAATCTATGAAAGGCAAGTTAGAGGCCACAGAGGATACTGGGATTGGAGGCTTATGTCATTAGATACCTGCCTCTAAATAGCAAAATCAAACTCATCAGTGGCCATTAAACTCTGGATGCCTTTCAGTGCCTCCTGGAATTGCCATTTTGTTGGCCAGATATTCTGTGGTGCCTTGGGACCATTGTTCATTTGCTCCCATTAGTGCCCAGTTTCCAGTGTTCCTGTCCTTTAACCTTACATCCAGTTGTTAACGAGGTTGCCTAGCAAGGGGCTGTGTTGCCCTGATTTTTAAAAGTGTTAAGTTTTCTTTTATGGTCCTTTTGAAAGTTTTAAAGTTCTCATAAAACTTCTTCAGCCTTCTGATCTGTTTTACATATTACTGGATTTCTCACACACTGTTCATGTAAATAATGATTGTTTTGCATTCTTCTTTGTGGGAGGAGAGAATTGATGAACTGTTGGTTTGACCAGTGTGGTTGGAGAGATGGTCATTCCATCCTCCAATCCACAGTCACCTGTGGAATTCTATAAATACCAGATGCTCGAATAAAACTTACTCATTTTTCACTTGGAACTTACCAAGCATCTGTGTACTCATTTCGTGTCCAATAACAACATCAGTAAAAATATATAAACAAATGAGAATACTGAAGAAGTTTTATGAGAACTTTAAAACTTTCAAAAGAACTGTAAAAGAAAACTTAACACTTGTAAAAATCAAAGCAACAGGGTGTTTGGAGCTGCTGCTGGTTCTCCTGGGATCCTCCTTGGCTGCCTGGCAGAGGTGCTGCTGTCACAACAGCCAGAGATTAACCAGAATTCATTTCCTTGCAAGGCTTAAGGTGAAAAGGGAATTTTTCTTTAGATCAGAGGCGAGAACTGCTTTCAGATTTGTTTTGTACATAGTGGCTATGTGATAAGTGTCATCGGAACATTAAAATCATATTATTAAATATGGATCTGTGCAAGCTGCTAACTGCTTTTGATCAGTTCATATAAACATGATGCATCCCTTAATTGTATTACATTTAAGTAAATTTAACAATTAATCTTCATGTAATTAACACTGCAATTTTGACAGCCTATCATTTAGTGATAGTTGTAGACTCTTTTAAGCAGTCAAACCAAATTTATTTATCTGTATATATTTATTCATTTATTTTCACTGCTTTTTGAGAGGACATGTTTCAGGGAAGGAGCTTATAAGGTAAATGCTGGATATATAATTTGAACTGTGTGTGTAGCTAAAATACTGCCCTGATCAGCTGGGCTGGCTTTGAAAGCATCGTGCTGCATTGCAAGTACACAAGAATCTTTCGATTTTTCTTTGAAACTTGTTGTTCACAGAGACTGGCTGGCAAACAAGCCCATTCCTACTGCTTAGGGAGTAAGTGCAGAGCTACAGAGTTGAAGAAAGCTTTATTAATCCAACCTCTGGTCCTTCAGTCTCATTGATTTTTGACATGGCTACTGGAAAACCACTGGGTTTTTCTTAATTCACTGTTCCTTCAGCTTCTTCTTTTTTCTTTTTCTTTCCATTTTTTTTTTTTTTCCTGATGAACTGAGGCTGAAACTCTCTGGGAAGAATTCAGTGAATATTAAAGAAACAGTAATTTAAATTACAGGGCAAAGGTAATAAATCACTGTGCTTGGTACTCATTCCAAACTTCATCTCATTTAGAGACTTTTTTCCATGGTGACAGAATTAAAATATTAATTTGGTTTTCAATGATTCTCTTTCAGCTGCACTTTATGTTTCTGCCTTAGGTTTGTATAGATTTTGTCACTTTAAAAAATGTACCACTAAGGGCAGGGGTTTAATTATCTGATTTGCTTTTCCATTTAAACTTCCAGAATGATTTTCATCTAAAGATCTTATCTTCTCTGTATTTGATTATTGGATGTAAATCAATCACATGGAGATATTTGTATCATCTGTCACATACGCTGGTAAATGACATTCAGAAATCAGAGTCGACTGCTCATTTGGAGTTATCCCATTTGGATAACTCAGGAAAGTAAATCCACTCTGGATGCACCACTGCTCTGTGGAACTGGGCTGGAAAAGGAGAGCAAAGTGAGGCAGAATTAGCTCCATTAAATTTAAAAACAGTTACATAGGAGAAAGTATTTTTATATCTTAACTCTCCAGAAATAAAAGCATATTCCAAAGTCATACTTCATTGTGATGAGACATGGATGATCTTAGGAAAGGAAGCAGGATTATCCTATTCAAAGATCCATGGAGTCCCTCAGGAAATACACTGTACATATTTCCTTGTAAACTCTTCAATCCCTTCATTTTCAATCATTCAAAAAAGCAAAATATGAACTCTTTAGTAGGGTTTTGCTGTGATCCCTTTGGGTTTGTGCAGTCACGAGTAACCTCTTGCTGCGTAGAAACTGGACATTTCTCCAGCTGGTGCCACATCTTCTATCTAGTCTTCCCCAAAATCAAATTATTGCTTGAATACTAAGTGTGATGTGAATCTCCAGAGAAGTCTGTTTCTTCTCTGTGGCAGACAAATGGGATGTCCCCACAAAGGAGATGCTCCTGCAGCATCTGCTGCAGCGATTGCAAAGTGATGGTCGATTAATTCTCTTCATATTTCCAGTTGGTTTATGCTGTGTCAATGTCCTGCAAGGCTTTTTGCCCCAGCATAGATGGAAAGTGGAGCATTGCCAGTTGCATGGGATGTCACGGTTGTTGTTGATCTGCATCTGATGTCAGAGGCCAGCAGAGTCTGTGGAGATGGGAAATGGGGAGGGAATAGGTGAGATACAGGACAGTGACATCATTTTTAGCTTAATAAAACTCACTGGCTGTAAAGATTGCACCTAAGGCTGCTCTGCCCTGGAGATTCTGTCTGCCCAGGGTGCATGCCCGGGGTCTGAAATACAGACTTGGCTCCTACTAATTCCACACATAATGAGAACTTCTTAATTAGGCTTGTTCCACAGGAGCACTTACTCTCCACTTATGCAATGAATTTTCTGTAAATAAAAGTGTAGTACAATAATTGTGATGCATGATGGGCGTGTTTAGATAACCCTCCTATTATTTTAGGAAGTGCAGTACTTCAAAGAAAACTTATCCCAAGGTGTCCCTTAAACTTTTCTTTTGTATTACCCTCTGGATTACTCTCCTATCTTCTTCCTTTGATATGTTAATTCAGTCATTTTTTTTCTATCAGGGCTCATTGCTTCTGCTTTTTTTCTTCTTTTTTAAACTGTAATTTAATTTTGTGGAGAGTTAATGCTTATCAGTCTTGTTTTACTAGTTGACAATTTCTGGGACCATTTTTCTTCTTTGAAATGAAAGTCTGTGTACTGTTCTGCCTGACTTTTGTGTTTACTAATCCGTGTTACTATTTTTTAACAGATTTTTCTTGTTACTGTTTGTTCTTTTTGAAACAGCAGCACTAATTTTTATCTTGGTTTTAGTTTGAGCTGTTTGGATCTCATAATGCTTTAGCATAATTAAGAAATGTATATCAAAGCTGCTGACTGAAAGGTTTTGTCAGTCTCTCTTCCACACACATAACTTGTCAACTTTGAAACTTCAACCAAGATTAGTCAAATTTACCCACAGTTCATGAAAACTTGACTCTGGTGGGAAACAAATGATTAGACTTGAAGCAAACTAAGCCTCAAGCATTGGGAGCTTCAGTTTCTCGGCCAAAAGCTTCACCTGTCAGTTTTCAGGAAGGCTTGTACAGCAGATGAGATCTGACTTCTTTTCCATCAGCAATACAACAAATGGTAATGAATTAATTTACAAGTCATTATTTAAACCCTTTGAGCAATAGCTTTAAAGATCTGTCTGCTGTTGTCTCAAAAATTAAGCACCCAGCTCTGCCAGCCGTGTACAGTCCAGATGATGCAGATTCTGCAGGGCTGCAGTTTGCTCACATTGAATTGTAAAAATCTAATTCTTTGTCCCTTTCTTACTAAGCATAAGGCTGATAAAACAGTTTTGTTGTTTGTGCTTCAAATTTAGCAGAAGTCATATGGTTTAGCAGGAGCTTAATTATATTTACTGATGAGTTCAGCCAGCTCTTCCAGTGGGTTTTTTCCCCTGATGGCACTGCAGAAACATGCTGGCAGTGCAGCTGAAAATATCCCTGCTCAGTTCCTTCCCAGCAGACAGCGGTGCCTTTGTATTTCTGATGCACTAAAATAGGAGGAGAGCTTCAGCCACCAAAAGAAGAGGGAGAAGGGAAAGGCCAGGATTAGAAGTTCCTTGCCATGTGGCCCTTCTTGTCACTGCAGTGAGGTGCTGCTGTCTGGGGGCTTGCAGGGTTTCTGTGGTCACAGTGGGGGCTGAAGTGTAGGATGTTAAATCAGCTTTAGTGGATGCCAGTCCCAATCCGTCCATCGGTGTGGAGTTACCTCCCTTGGCTGTCTGTGGGTTTGCTTCCATGGAATTGGTGGCATTTACCTCGTTCTTAATTATTTTACTCATTTTGGTCTTTGCTGTGAGGGTGGGGAGGCCCTGGCACAGGTTGCCACAGAAGCTGTGGCTGCCCCATGCCTGGAAGTGTTCAAGGCCAGGCTGGACAGAGCTTGGAGCACCCTGGGATAGGTGAAGGTGTCCCTGCTGGGGCAGGAAGGTTGGAATCATGGTTGGAAGATGATCTTAAGATCCTTTCCACCCCAAACCATTCTGGAGTTCTGATTCTGTGATGCTGATGTATTTAACAATACTTTTCAGCTCGTTAGAACTGTACTGTGTCTTTGCCTCCAGGCTCTTGAATAGCAATTAACAGGATCAGTACATAATGAGATACTCTCTGTATGTTGAAAGTCCTTCTTTTCTATTTATGTGTCTAGAGTACATCAAATGAAATTCAAACCTCTTGGGTGACTGTTTTTTCTCCCCACTCTTGTGCTTTTTCTTGGTGTTTGTGAATCTTGGTCTCCAGGGATTATCATTCATGCTGATGGAATCAGGTGTCTGTGGTCTGTCAGCCCCGAAATTTTCCACTGAGTATCTCTTTATAAGACTGGCTCACCATCAGAAGCAAAGTTGGACAAGCCCTGAGCTTTGGGAATATCTTCACCTATCCGAACTGCACCTTGTTTGGCTGGAGCTAGATCCAAGAGCCAGCTGTATTCAAAGGCAGGGAAAGTTTGCATCTGGAGATGGATTTCAAGTCTTGTCTATGCTCGATTTTCCCCTGCTCCTCTGTGAGCTCCCCTGTACCACTGTGCAGTCGCTCTGACAGGCAAGACAGAGATTTTGTAATTAGGAACCTTCCATCATATGGCGTCCCTGCTGCGTTTCCTCGCCAGCTGTCTTCCCGGGGCTGAGGAAGCTTTGCTTTTACCATGCTTCACACAGCATTAAACTGTGTAGAAAAGGCTAAATACTGTAGGCCAGATGCTGCTTTCCCTTTGCCTTTATCAGCCTAGGGAATAATCTCATTCCTGGGATGGCACTTTGCTCCTGCTAACCGGTGCCTGACTGCAGGAGGCTCCTGTTCCTCCTCCATCCTCCTTGTCCCCTGCCCTGTGGCACAGGATTATTTCCACTGTGGGCTGATAGTTCGGGACCACCTTTTCTTTTTCATTTTGGGATATTTTGGTGGGCTTCATTACAGTTGCATCATGAAGGCAAGCAGAATATGTAGTGGGTTTTTTTTATTTTTCTCTCATATATATATATTTAAGAAATCCTTAAAATGGGAATGGCAGTGACATCTTTTAATATGACTGGAGCTAACATCTCTAATTATTTGTCTAATGAAACTGAAGTTTTCTGCAGAAACCTGCAGTTTTATGTGTTCTCTCTCACAACACCAATAGGCATTCTTTGAGCTCCTCCCCATTTCCTTCTCCATTTCTATTTGGAAGTGCTCCTTATCTGCTTTTATCCTTCGAGGGAGGAATTTTTTGAGCCTGAAATGAAGAAGCAGGCCCTAAGGGGACTTTAATACAGAGAGGTTACAACTCAGACAATAATTTGGGTCAATTTAAATGGCATGTGGGTGTGGGTTTAAATAAATAGCTTTAACCTTTAGCTTACTGATGGAACTGAAAATAGATACAGGGTTGGGCACATAGGAAGAAATGTGCCATTGCTGCCAGCATTACTTTGAATAAGTAGATCTCTCTTCAGGGCTGTCAAACCAGCACCTTTGCCAGTAAGAAGCAATAAGATATTTTTTTCTTTTTCCTTTTCTATTTTTTAACCAGCAGCCAAGTCTAAAAGAAGCTCTTACTCTTTTTTTCCTTTGGTGGTTTTGTATTCCCAGGCTTTCACTTAGCAATTTTCTTATATCACCTAGACTTTTAATAACATTCATAGATCCTTGTGGCTATTAATTTGCCCAGTTAAACCTATGTGGAGACTTTCCCAAACCAGTTATGTCCTAAAGGGAGGAATTAGAGCATGTCTTGATCTTGCTCCATGTTTGCTGTGTTGCAGCCAGGAACTCTGTGAACTGCTTTTCCCCCACCTATTATTTGTGGCTTAAGAAATAGAGAACAGCTCATGGAATTATTTGCTTGGTTTAGAGGCCAAAAAGTGGTGGACCTGCTCTAGTTTAATAGTAGTCCTCTCTAGGCTGAGCTCTGTCCCTGCTCCCAGGCAGTAGTTGTGGAATAGGTATGAACTCCTGTACCTTGCCTTCAGGAGGACAGCAGAATTATGAGCAGAACTTATCTACAAACATGTATCTGGTGAAGAAATATGAACTTTATTTTTATTTTAAGCTCATACCAATATAAAAATCTGATCCAGAGTATTATAATGTGGCAGCTACTCAGTCATTCACAAAGAGTTGATTTAAAGTCAGAATTTGCAGGCAGTTGGTGGGAGGGAAGGAGCAAGTTGTTGCTTTATCTGAGAGGACTGAAAAACGTTTTTGAAACTCAAATGAAATAAAGAAACCCACAAAACAAATGTAACAGAATAACTTTCTTATCCAAGCTGATGGGTGGTATTTTGGCACTAAATAGCAGCATTGTAAATGTTTGCTGCTGAATCCTACAGCCCTAACCCAGTCAAGCAGCTGAGTGCCCTTGCTCTTCCAAGCTGCAGCTGCATTTTCTTTTCAAAGGTCAGTGGCATTAACAGCAGTGCAGGTCTCCCAGCCTCTGTTGAAGCTCAGCAGTGTGGGAATTGCCTCAGTAAATAAGGTGCTGATAAAGAACTACCAACTTTAGATCTTGTAAAGGCAGCGAGGTTTCTTGGAGGAGTGCAAAGCTATTTTCAGCTGCTGATTTGCTCGCGGAGCATAAATGTAGGCATGATGAAATACGCAGATAATGTTTCATAGTAACCATCTGATAGCTAATAATGGTGAAGAAAAATAGAGTCGTAAGTTTGGCGTGGGCTGCAGTTTTAGTACCATTTCCTTCTGCAGGTTGTTACTACTGCCTGTACCTGCTGAGCAGCAGATACGTAGCTGCAAAGCGTGCCAAGGGCAAATAAATTAATTTTCACTTTTTATGCTTGAGCAGGTTGCTACCCCACTACAAACAGGTTGCAGCCTTGTGTTCTGTAAAATGTACTGCAGTGTCACAGCACGGAGTTGCCACACTCTGTGGGGTGATGTGGGGTATACATTTCCATAATAAAACACCTTAAATTTGCCTGTGCAAAACAGATTTGGAGTGATTGGCTAATTTTGCAAGGAGCCTCTTTCAGAAGAGCACAACAGTTGGTCATGGGGTTGGAATTTCATGTTTTTTGGCTTTGGGATGAGTTGCCAAGGCTGGGGGAAAAACTGTGGCAAGGTGTCACCAAGGACAAAAGCTCAAGAGCTGAAGTGCAGAGAGTTGGGCTGGATTTCACAGCAGTGAAACCATTCAACATCAATGGTAAGGAGTGAAAGGGAGATTCTTGAGAGAGGTAGAGAAATTCTTCCTTTTCAGGTTATCTGCCTATTCTCTGGTGAATCAAGATGAGGATGAAACCAGCCCAGGTGGTTTAGTTGTTGTGTGTTTGCAAAGGTTTCACAAACCCTTCCCTGAAGCATTTGCATTTGCAGCTGTCTGATTCGGCTTTATGGTCTAAACAGAGCACTTGTCTGGTCTGCTATGGCAAATTTCAAATTCTGAATATCATACAGAATAATCCATAAGTAAACAGTGATATTCTCTGTAAGGCGTTCAGCTTCCAGGCCTGGACATTTTCATGGTTTTACGTGCATCCCTTTGAAACTTCTGTTCTGCTAATCAGTGGGGTATTCAAGGATCTGTGCAGCTGAGGAATGCTGGTCACTGTGAGCACTGAAAGCCAGTTGTTGTATTACCTTCATCTGCAGTTCTTGCATGAAGAATGGTCAGTGTTCTCTTCCCCCATGACAGCAGTATTGCCCATGCCCCTAGAGCTGTGTGCTGTGAGGAGCTGCAGGGAGTGTCCATGGCTGTGTGCACAGAGGGAGCAGGGCAGCCTGGCTGATGCCAAACATTTCGGGTTAGCTGCGCAGAATGTAAAGGCAGGTGTCCTGAGTGCAGCTGGAATGAGTTAGCACAAGCAGCAGAAAAAGTGAAAGCTGCAGAATGCCCTTGGGGGAGTGGAGCACCCTGCAGTGACAAAACCTGTCCTGGCTACAGCACCTGATGTGCAGGAATCAGCAGCAGCTTGCCCTCTGACACTGGGTTGGGATGGCAGGGGTGAGTCTGCTTATTCATGTAACAATTTCTGTCAAGTAGGCACTTCCTTGTTCGTTCCTTTTGATCCTTTTTTACATACCCTAATTATGGATACAGTCTTGACAAAGATGATAAAGGGCCTCAGGGGTTATAAAACAGGAGGCAAGGTTAAGAAAATTATGTTTATATTCATTAGAATAGAAGAGATTAAGAGGGGTCGTGACCAAGGTGTACAAAATCCAAAAAGTATTGAAGAAAAAATGATGCCACCAGAATATTTAAAAGGGAAGCTGTGAAGACAGGGGTAAGTGGAGAGCAGCTAGCATTTTGATTGGAATTGGTTGTGGGACATTTTTTCAAGGGTGTTGCTCTTGGTGAGGAAAATTAACTTGTGCTGATCAGTGGGCTGTAGGCAGACAACTTAGAACACAGATATGTTTTTGGCCAGAATTATAGGACACATCATGTAACTTCTTTTTGAAGTCTGAATGGATTGGGTTTGGGCAGAGAGAAATGGATTAACAAAGAGATTCACCTTTTGAGCTTGTTTGGAATAATGAGCTGGGGTGCCAGGTGTTGGAAGAGTGGAAGTCCCATGTTTTCACATTGAAAATGCTTGGTGCAAACTTGTTAACTAAAGCAGTGCTGTGGAATAGAGGCTTTTGTGGGCTCCATGCACAAAGATAATTTTGGGGGAGTAGCACAGCAAAGAAAGCTTTTTTCAGTATTGTGTACTGGTACAAATGGGACAAACCAAAGATGTGTGGCCAAGAACACCACCAGCCACATAGGCTAAAATGAGAAGGACATAGAGGCAAAATCAGTTATGCTATAAATGACTTTAAATTATTTAAATAATAATAAAATGACTTAAGACATACTGGAAGTAAGAGGAAGGCAGAAGTCCATCAGGAAGAAAGGGAAGCAAATAAATGGACTAGAGGAGAAGACAGAAATACAAAATGCCATTATTTTGCACTGCTCTTCACAGAAAGGTTAATAACTGTGTCAGATCTGTAACAGTGTTTCCTGTAAAAGGGCTTACGAGCAAAGGCAAGAACAAGATAAGGAGTATTTAGGTAACTGTGATATATTTGGGTCAATGTGGCCTTATGAAATGTACCCACTAAATTATTTACAACTCTCAGAAGCTTATGGAGAATAGGGGGATTGTCAGAATTCTGGAGGAAGGCAAACATAGTACCTGTCATTGCAGAGGACACTACAAGGGAAACAGAGATTTGTAAATACCAAAGAAGATACAGAGCAAATTACCTGTGAGCACATACCTGTGAGCAGCACATTGTAACTGATATGCTTCAAGCCCAAACTAATCTGATTTCTTTTTCTGATTCTGTGACTAATACCCAAGAGAGGAGGAAAGCAAAAGCACTTTGTAGCCAGGACTGTGATGCTCACCTCAGCATCACATTCTCATACCTGAGAGAAAGCTTAGACTTGTGACTGTCGAAGTTCTTGATCGGTGGATCACTAAATTTCTTTTAGCAGAGCTCCATATGCCCAGGTAGCAAGGATTTCACTGTGCAACAGCTACCACTGGCTTAACAAAGTCTTAAAAGAACTATATTAATGTTTAACTCAGATGTTATTGGACATTTTAGCCATGGGGTGTGAGCAGTGTCTGCCTTAATACTGATCAGTGTTTGAATGCTGGACCAAAAAGTACAATTCTCAAGTGGGGGCGAGCCCCAGTCATTAAAGATGAAGCCCAGTTGCACAAATGGAATTGTTGTATAGGGACCACTGCTTCAGGTGGCTCAGGGGATGTCACAGTGGACCCTGAGCTGAGGGGTGGCTGCTGTCACACGGTGTTCCCTACGGGTGTGACAGCTTTAGAGGGAAGCAGCAAAGCCAGATCTAGTACTTCTGTTATTAATCTGGGTTCTACTGTACTGAGAAAATGCTGCAACTTTACGTGGAGAAGTGCTGGCACATTCAGGACTATTGCAGAGCAGCTTCTTAAAACTTGAGTCATGGCCTCTTGTTACCAGACTCCAAACAGGTAGACAGTTGCCTTCATAACAGAAGCAAAATTTCACAGTCTGTGTGACATGGAGCAATTAATGCACTGGTAAATCCAGTTACAGTCCTGATTTAGAAAAACACTGAAGCATCTGCTTAAGTTTTTTTCTGACAGGTTTTAACAGGTGCTAAAAGCTCTGCCCTGAATGAATTACTTTGCTGAATTGAGACCCAATCAAGCATATGCTTGTGTTAGGAAAAGGATATATACAGTGCTTAAGTTCTCTGAAGAGGGGAGGAATATACATTAGGATATTTTTAAATGTCTATTTTTATATATGCTTTCTCTCTGTGGAAATTGCATAGACTGCAGTATCATCCTCTTTGCTCTCTCTCCAGCATCCCTTTCCCCAGTGCATTTACTATGAAAGAGCTTTGCCGTGGGCCATAGCCTGTATTGCAGGGGAGTATCACATACTGAAAACTTACCTAACATCCTGCAGAAATGTGATGAGTGGGTGGAGGATGGGGAGCTAGAGGTAAGCCTTGAAAAAGTTTTCCTAAAGATTATTCTTTTTAAACACTCTGGCTTTTGCATAAAGATGCAGAGTAGGCATTCCAGCAGCTTAGATGAGCCCTGGATTTATGCTCTGTAATAAATGTATCCATAGGGTGCTGTGTTGTTGTAATGATAGCAAATGACAGTAAAATTAGCAGAATTAATAATGACCCAGCTGGAATAATTTAGCACTGTGATAAGTAAACTCTAACCTAATACTCAGCATACTGGCAGAACTATTTACAAAGCACATTCAATGGAGGAGTCTGGGGGGAATCCTCTACAGAAAACAAAGTGAAACCCTAATCACAAACAAATGCCATAGCATGTCATTAAGAGGATTAAGTGACTTGAAATTGATGTCTAAGGCATTTTGGTTGATTGTTGCTAAAAATGCCACATGCTTGACAATTATCTTCTGTTTGCCATCCTCTCTGCTGCTAGTAGTCTGTCATGCAGTATTATCCTTGTTTACCACCCCTGCCTCGTACCAGGTCTTTATCTGTGAGGTTTGCAGCTTCGTGCCAGGACTGATCTGGAATTCACAGTCTGATGTGTTGGCACTGCTTGGTGCCAGGCCATTAATACCTTGATAGCAAGGGAAAGGCCAGGTTCAGCAAACACTGGGCTGAAACCAAAGTGGAACAGCACAAAACTTCTGGAGTTAGCTTTTTTAAATAAAAATGCTTGGGTTTTAGTTTGAAATGCTGTATTTTCCCTAAGAAATATTTGTTACATTAGAGTTAACAAAGTTCTTTAAAAAAATTTAAATTTCTGTGAAGGAAGCATTTTATAAATAAACCAGTTTTATATAGACTTGATCTCATAATAACTTTCTGAATAATTAGTATTTCTGAAACTTTGACCTTTGGTCTAACTAACAAATCTTTAAAGTTAGAAAAATTTCTTACTCTGCCTTCCTTAGTTATTCTGAGCTATTTTGCCTCACTGGTCTGTGCTTTGCTGAGAGGAAGAAGCTGCAGATGTATTCAGGCGAGTCAGATATTTCTGAGGGGAAGCCTGGAAAGTAGCATCGTTGTGTGTGAGTGAGTGTCACCATATGGATCATTTCCAGTCTGCTCAGGCTGTCAGGGAAGGAAGTGTTGCACCAAACTCCCAGATACAGACAGGAGCTGTGGTTGCTTCCATGGCTGTCGGGTGTGTGTGAGCTGATTGCAGCCCTGAGCAGAGCAGGGAAAGCTCCAGCTCGGATGGAAATCCCAGAATTAGTGGGGAGCCTTGCACCCTGTGCTGGTGGCCATGGGAATTGTGCACGTGGAGCCTTCACCTGCAGCCCCTGGGATGTCCTGGATGTGGGCATGGAGCAGCTCCAGCTCCAGCCTGATTTAACATTCTCACTTGAAATATCACCCCATGTCATTCTGGGGGCACTGAATTATCCTGTCAAAAAACGTGTATTTAGCATCACTGGTTGCATGTGGGTGTGAGCAAATTCTTCTGGCTTTTCCACTTTCATGTCTTGTAGCCATGCAGTGATGGGTTATACTGAGCTGTGCTGCTTTTGTAGGCAGGGAAAATTGGTACTGAGAGATGCTGGAATGTCTGCCCTGTTACCAAGAGGATCAATGTCCTGCATAATTTGAGAAAAAACAGAAGTCTCTTGTAGTGTGAGAGTGACACATGGACAAAGAATCCTCAGGTTTTCAATTAGAAGTTTTGGGGCTTGATTTTTCTTTCCCCTGTATCAGTTTTATAATAATAATAATACCAACAACAACTATATTAATAAAAATAATTGTCCTGAATCCAGCCATGTGAGATGCAGATATTTAAAGCCTCAATCCCCCAAGACTGAGGTTCAGACATTCCATGTTTCTGGGCTGCAGGCAGCTGCAGAGGAGTTGCAGGAAAAAGAAAAAAATAAGAACAGTAGAGTTTTAAATTGTGGTTCAACCCATTCCTTCTCACTTAAGAAGAGATGTCAAATCCACTGACCTACTGCCTCTCTTTCATGGATGCTTCTGCCCTTCCTTGGCAATATAATTACAGCATGGTTGGGAGTTCAGACTGTGATCTGGATGTAATCATCCTCTATTGAGGGCGCCTGAATAAATAAATATTGATTGAAATCCTAGTTACTGTCTCCATGAGAGCTGCCTCAGGGCTGGCTCTTCAGGTTAACCTGTGCCCTCTGCAGACCTCACTCAAAGAGGGTTTTTACCCACAGGGAAGATGAAAGTGGCAGAAGTCCATCCTGGCTCCTGCTGGTGGCCACGGTGCTGCAGCTCTTTACTGATCCTGCCCCTGCTGGGAAAGTCACATATTTAAGGAGCATAAGCAGGAAGGGAAGGTGTCTGCTTGGTGAAACATTGCCAAATGGAATTAGGATTTGTGTCGAGACAGCAATCAAAATTAGCCTTTCATCCTCCATCAAGGTAATATACAAATTGTTCTGTAAGCATTAGTAAGTTAATTGTATTACTTTGGGGATGCATACATAAATAAGCATTGAATATATTTGCTATCTTGCAAATGTAAATGAAGCTAAAATACCAGCAAAGGTGGAGATACCTCACTACTGGTTTTTCTTAACTCTCCTGTTCTGGCTGCGAGCTGGATTATTTTGGGTCACTGTTTCCTTTTTCTGTTGATTTAAGCCACTGTAATTCTACATTCAGTGAGAATTTAGATGACCAGGTGAGATGCAATCTTAATAAATTATTAAGACCAGTGGAAGTCCCTCACACTGCACAAAGGCTTTTGGCTGCAGAGCAGTAAAAGAGCTTGCTCCGAGTCACAGCTGGCATCTTTATAAAGGAAAAAAATATTTTGAAAAAACTAAATGTGACAGAGTATAAATGAAAGAAATGTAGCTGTATATCAGAGCAATCCATTAAACACACACAACCTGCTGAGAGATGCTACAGTATCACTCACTCCTCTGTAAGTCAGTACATAAACTTGTTTTTAATTTTTTTGGCAGACTTACGAAGCCAATTATCCTGGTCATAAATATTCAGCTTTAATGGGCAAGTAAATAATTAATGTTATTGCCTTTGCAAATTTAGCTTTTCACTTATAAATTAGCATAATTAAAATAGTAATGTTTCGGTGCGCATTTTTCCAGCCAAAATCTAAATCAAGCAATTAAACTGTAGGTTTTTCACATCAAATGAGTTGAGCTTATAATGATACAAACTGTGGGCATAAATCTGCTTTTCATGGTCCGATTCATTATAGAAACATGAAGAAAAATTATTCTGCAGTAGATGTAATCAAGTATATTATTTGAAAAACCATTAATATATACTTTAACTACTTTTTGTTGTCCTTGCACAGTGAAATAGGAAGGGGAAAGCACATTTCCCATGAGTCTCTGGCCCAGCAATAATTGCCTGTGTATAATTGTAATGGCCACTGTACAATGGCTGTCAGTGCATAGTGGCTGTCACATCTCTTTGGATTGACTGGAAAACCACAATGCACAGTATGGATCTGAAAGAAAAAAAAATTACTCTGTAGTCCCTAACTTTAAAAACTCCAGTCTGAGTTACACTGACTGAAATTTTGATCATACACTTTTCCTCCTATACTTTTTGTTTTATATTTTTGAGGAGTGTTTGCTGTCCTCCTGTGTCACTGTTCCAGCTTAGTGAGCAATCAGAGCAGAAAAGCTTTTCTTGATAAGAGGAGATGAGTTAGTAGGAATGTGCAGATATTTCTACTCAGAATGCAGCTCAGAGCTGGTGAAATTCAGCCCTTGGGGCAGTTGATCCCCAGGAGGAGAGTGTAAGGCTGTAACTTCAAGCTGGCTCAAGGGTTCAGGAGGTTGCATCAAAATTTCTGAATTTTCTTGTGAGACGCAGTGAAACTCTGTGGCTTCTGAAAATTAGAAGCTTCAGGGACATCAGACTGTAGAACTTGAGCCTTTCTCATTTTGTTTTTAAACTGGGAATGTCACAAGAGCATTTGTGTTTGTATGACTAGTGCCAGTTTTTGACTCTTAAAAACATTTTGATAGAAATGAGAAAAGCTCTGACATTCATCTATAGATAAGGACACACACAGATGAAAACTTGAAGTCTGAAAATTTGCTCAGAGAAGTCCTGAAAGCTTGTACTGAGAACCCAGAGCTGAAGACATTTCTTGTCTTGGAGTCTTCACAGATTATAATTTAACATGGGCTGCGCAGTCCATTTATAGCTCCTCAAAATGTTTCTAAGAGCAGCATTTTGCAAACTGCTAAAGGTTTGCAGATTTATAGTTAGAAGAATTCCTCAATGCACAGACTTGCCCACATCCAGACCTGCTCATTGACACTTCTACAAGCTCTGATTTCATAGTCCTTTCGTGTCCCAGAACCCTGTGGGCAAATTTATCCCTGCAAAGGCCCACTGAAATCACTGAAGTCACACCAAGGATAAATTCAAGTCAATGAATTTCATTTTAGTGGTGTTCAAACTGTTTGCAGTGCTTTGCAATAGGTAAGCTATAGACTTTTTTTCAATATCCAATTGTTTAGTGGACTCAAAAATAAAAAACACTTTGAATTTGTGCTGCTTGGTTTAAATACACGCAGAGCTGCAGGTGTGGTTTGGACAACAATATTATCTGGAGTTTTAGAAGCACTTTAAAAAGCAGAAAAGCATGCTAGCCTCTCAGGCATGATATCTGTGGGTCCATATTTCCAGTGCTATTTTAACTGGACACAATTATGTGCTGGTGTGATGAGCTGTGGGTGGGAGAGCAGCGATGCCTGCACCTGATGGCACAGGCAGTTCTCTTTTAGGCACTACTAACTCTGTGTGTCAGTGTGAACCTGTAGGAAATACAAATTTTTATGAGTGAAAAGGCCAATTTCTATCTCAAATGCTGCCCTGTTCGAAGTAGTTTTAATCTGTATTTAATTATTGTACTTGAGCCATGTCTAGATTTAGATGGGGTTGAGGTGTCCTGTATGGTTTCTTGGCCAGTGGTGGCTAAATGAGTCTTTTCATGTCAAGCCAAGCTCTGCCTGGGTTTAATAACATATTTCTGGCTGGGTCTGGCCCTGGAGTCAGCAGCCTTGAGCTGTGTCTGACAAGAATCCAGCCTATTCTGTAACAAGGGTATTCTAAACTCCCTGATGTTTGATGGTCCCCTTTTAGCTGTTTTGGTTTTCAGAACAAATCAAAGATTGCTCTGAGGCACCTGAGGTACTTCAGGCACTGCTGTTCAGGCTGGCGCTGCTGGGAACTGTATTTTTGCTCCTTTCTTTAGGATTTACAGCACTTTAAGGCAGCGTTTCCCCACGGAAGCACTATGACACTGCTTTATTTTATGGATGAATTAGAGTATTGCAGGTACTTGCTGACTTTGTCGAAATCCAGCGAACCTTCTCTCTCTGAGAGCAGGAGCAGGAGGAGTTTGCGTGGGTGAACTGGAGATCTCTCCCATGGGGAGGCTGAAGAGGGGTGTCTGTGTGTGTGTGTGTGTTTGGAGAGGAGGGAGAACATCGAGGCAGTTGTGGTTTGTAATTGCAGGTGCGTTGTGGCTGTGTAGTGGAAGGGCAGCTTCAGGGGCTTGCTTTCCTTTCTTTGTTGTCCTTTTTAACTTGTATCACCTTTTCCACACCTGGCACTTTTTGTAGAAAGCTTCAGCATCCTCCCACAGCCCCAGGTGTGCTCTGGCCTGTTCTGGCTCCCCAGTCACCTGCTCACCCTTTTCTCATCCCTGATGCTGTGCCAGGTCACATCCCCCCCTCTCCTGTGTCCTCCTGCTCTGTCCTTTCTGCTGAATTTAAGGCACCTAAAGGCTTTAGGGCTTTACCAGGCTTCTGTGCTAGTTACCAGTTCAAATTTACTTTCTTTCTCTTCAATTGTACGACCCACACAGGAAAAAGGACATTTTGGAAGTCAGGTGGTGTTTTTCAAGTGTTGTTGAATTTGATGCAGTCTCCAGTCTAACAGATACCTGCACTGAGTGAGGGGGCCTTTCTTGTCATTTGTGGACTTGGTTGACTCCTGCCTTCCCTGGGTTGTAAAAGCTGCAGCAGTGGGTGGGACTTTGGAAATAACAAATTTATCCAAACTTTTCAAGGTTTGCAGAATGACCAAAACACAATTGTTTTTCCTAATACAACTAAAGCTGGCTTAAAGCATCAAAGGAAAAGCACATTCTCAGGAAATGCAACAGACTGTGATGCTATTAAAATGTGTGGCTTTTAAAATCAAAAGTTTGAAAATAATAGCCTGAATTTATAATGGAAAACCCTGTTCAGATTCTGGCTTGACACTTGGCTGACAACTGTGTGTCTTCCAGGTTGCACAGAATCCAATATACTTGTATTTTCTCAAACATTTGGGGTACCAGCTTATCCCACTATGTTCCACAGAGATAATAACATTCCAGGGTTAAGTGACTTTGAAGCTAAGTATCGTAAGCAAAGGACAAAAGGTTTTCTTAGCAGTGTCATTGAATAGTAGATGGAGGTATATGCATTTCCTTATTAATTTTCCAACAGAATATGTGTTAGAAGTGGCAGTAAGATAAAACAAAAATCTCAGAGCAGTGACAGATCAGTACAGCAAAGTCAGTTGTTACTTCTGACCATTGTTAATGCAGGCCCATCATAAAGTTGACTGGTTCTAGTGAGAGTAGACTGCAGCCAGTGCCAAAAAAGGTTGGGAAGTTTTATCTGAAGAGAGTTGTTTAAATTAAAAAAAAAAAGAAAAATCAAATTAATTTTTTTAAAAAAAGAAAAGAGAGAAAAACAAGAAAAAAGCAAAAGCACATCTGAAGAAGATGTAGATAAATCAGTTTTGGGTTGCATAATAGAAATGCACTGAGTTCAAATGAGATTAAAGTCAATAATGGTCAAGTTAATACCTTAGATAGAGAAGTATAGCATATGTATGAAAAGCTTATGCTCTAATGTCCTGATCCTGCTTGGGCAGAAGTTCCTGTTGGGATGGATCAAAAAATGTTTTTTTCTCTGGTTAATGTAATCCTGTGTGGTTGCACAAGATGATAAATTTAGTTTCCCTTGGGTCAGCTGAGGTTCTCACAGCAGATCCCAGCTCTGCAGTGCTGTGGTTGCAGAGTGGAGCCCTTGCCCTGGGAACACCCTGGCAGAGGTGTGTGGGTACATGAGCCACAGGAGGAGAGGGGAAAGCTGGAAAAGTGATAATGTGTCCCACCTGTTGGAAATAATCGGTCCCTGGCTCAGTGTGAATGGAACAAAGAGGGTAAAGGATAAGAAATGCACTGACTTTGCTTTACCAATGAGTTAAAGACTCTGCCATCCTGAATTTGGAAATGAAGCTTCTTAGCGAGCTGCAAAACAAGGTGATGTCGATGCCGTGCACTTGGGGCTGGAGAAGCTTGTTTCAAGTTTGTGATGAAGGGACCTGCATGAACCAGTAGCTGTGAAAGCGAGACCTGTAGCTTAACTTGACATTGAGATGAGTGACGGGGTTGTTTCCTTGTCAGATTCCCATTTGAGGTTCGAGTAAGAGGAAATCCACTTAGATCTTGTTCCATCAGAGAAGGCTGTATCACACAGCTGCTTCTGGTACAAACCTGTCAGCTCTTGTTGGGAGAACTGGCTTCATTTCATTACTCAATTATTTTGATGATCTGTCTGGTTAAATGGAAGCTGGTTGCTACTCACCACTGAAGAGAGTTCAGAATTGCTTTTTCCACCCCACAAATGTGCTTTCAACCCTTTGAAAACATTATTTGACAAGGACATATGCATTTCAGTAACTTCATCATTGCTTTCAATTGAACTGGCAGAAGAAACAATCTGCTGAAAGAGCTTCAGTACAAGGGCAGATGTAAACATCTAAGAAGCCCAAGAGATCTTATTTTATAGTCTAAGCAGACTGTAGGAGTAATAATAATAAAAACACTTAATAGTGTAATGCAGCGTTGGCAGCTGGAGAGTTAGACAGTAACCTGCAACTTAATGCTTTTGAACTTGGGGAGCAGCTTTGGTGAAAACCAAATGCCTGCTGAAGAAAGGAGTTTATATTTCAAACTGAAAGTATTTCCATGGCATTTCTTGGTTCATTTTCAGAAAATATTTACTTATGTGCAACAGCAGCAAAACCTGTTCAGTGTCATAGCATTTCCTAACACAGCAAGGTATTAATTACACTCTTGAACCTGGTAATGTAACATTGATGCTACATTGTAATGGGATAGTTCCTTCAACAAGGGTGATTAACCACTTATTTCCTTTTACCTGGATACCATTAGTTTGTACTTGGATAACAAAAATCAATGCTGATGTTCAGCAGCATCACAGTATTCTGTTGTATTAATCTCAGACAACATATTCTTCATTTTATTATTGCCTGCATTCTTTAATTGAATTCATATCCTATCACACCACCAGCCCCCACCAAATTTCTAATGGTGGGTGTTATCACTTGAATTGCAGCTCTCCTATTTCACTGTTTTTTGTGTTGGCAGAGAAGGGAGAAAAAAAAAAAATAAGGCCTCCAAACAGCTGAGTGCCAGTAGTGCTGATGACTTCTGTTTTATTTATGTTTTGCACTGAGCCATGGTGAATGATAAAGTGTGGCTGGGACACTGCTGTGGGCAACACTCTGAGTGTTATAGTTGGAAATCTGCCAGAGTTACATTGCTCCCAATTTTTTACCATTAGCCTTCTGGAAGGAAGGATTCAGTTTCATTTTATCCCCTTCTTCACCCGTGTCACCTTTGCAGTAAATTAATGTGAAGTCTTTAGCAGAGGTGGAGCTGACGTGGAGAGCTGCTGCTCCCACAGCTTCCCCTGGGACTGGGGCTGGGAGGAGTCAGGAGCATCCTTTGGGATAACAGAGCTCGGCTTGGCTGGAGCCTGTGCTGGCTGTGCTGGGGCTCAGCAGCAAACTCCGAGTTTGATCCCAAGGAAAAAGCAGAAAGCAGCAGTTGTTCCCTGCTCAGCTGTGTGGGGACTGGTGTCCAGGCTGTAATTAGGAGATAGACCTGCTAATGAATTGGTGTAATCCCCTGCTATGCTCAGAGTCTGCTGGGGGATCTCTTTTCCTGCCTTTTGCAGAGGCAGGTGACCTTGCTAAATACTTAGCAGTAAAAATGTGTTTTCCCTTGCTTGTTTCACAGCCTTTCTTCTGGTTCTGCCAATGGAGCTCTTCTTTATTAATTGAAAATACTTACTCAATTTTAGTTTCAGGGAAGGAGGGAAGTTAGAAGAATACACATGAACATGTTCCATATTTGTCATATACATCTACATGAATGCACACACCTATGAAATTCTGATTTCTTAATGACCACACTAGCAATAAAAGCAAAAGAAATTTAATATTTAAGCAAGGAGTTATATTTTCAATTATTTTTCAATTATTTTTATTCGTCACCAGCCACTTAAAATATTTAATATTTTCACCGCCCAACTAATTTATTTAATTGCAGTTAGGTAGATTGTAATTAATATTTGATAAGACAAACTAACACTAATTAGAATATCTACTACACTGTAATATTTGCTCGCAGATGTGTTGTTTAGCTTCTCGATACCTCTTTTTTGCCCTTGGTGAATTTGCAAATGCTCATCAATGTTGCCACAAGGCCCAGGCTGCACCTTAAGCTGTTTGACATACAAATATAAGGGTGAGTGTGCTGGGTCAGAGGAGGGTCCAGCCAGCTCCTGTCCTCACCCCAGCAGGGATCAACAGTTGATGCCTAAAGACAAGAATTAAGAAGAGGGCAAAGGTACTGCAAGGCTTCCTGAGAGACAGAAAGTCTCCCAGACTTCATTGATTTGTGGCCTGGAAACATCCCAAGATAGAAATGGTGTCCTCAGATTTAATATTTAAGCTTATTTGTTACGTCTAAAGTATACAGTTATTTTGCATAATTCATGCTTTCCATCAGCAAAGGACTGAGATTCCTCCAAGGGAAATAGTCTCTTTTTACTGGAAAAATGTCTTGTCTGCCCTTTCTGATTAATGAGAACATCCATATGCTGGCTTTTGTGAGTGGAAGATGGATCTGATACTACTTAACTATGTTAACTGAATGTAAAAATCTGAAGTGGTGGGATAATGAAAGTAATTTGCAGTTTGTCGACGTGTTCCCTCTGATCAAAGAGAGTGGGGGAGCACAGCAACTTGGAAACAACACAACCAGACTGTGGCATTCCTAGGACGTGGGGCATTTTTTGCAAGTTCAGACTTGGTTTTGTTTCAGGTAGGAACAGTGCCAGCTCCTACAGCAGGTACAGGCTTAAATGGATGATTTCTGTGTCAGGGATCATATGGATTTGGGTTGGAAAGAACCTTAAAGACCATCCAGTCCCACCTCCTGCTATGGGCAGGGACACTTTCCACTATCCCAGGCTGCTCCAAGCCCTGTCCAGCCTGGCTTTGGACACTTCCAGGGATGGTAATCCACAGCTTTTTTTGGGCAGCCTGATCTCACTCTGCAGCTGTGGGGTGCTCCCGAGGCTCTGGGCTTGGCAAGAGCTGCCCAAAGCCAAGGAGGTGCAAGAAACATCTTGGCAGCTCTGTGATGGGCTCTGCTGTGAGAGGGAAACCAGGTGGACACTGACCATCAGGTCAGGAGTGACCTCCTGAATGTGAAGGGGTTTTTCTGCAAAGCTTTGGGCAACACAAATGGCATTTTTTAAAAAATTTTATTTTTCTTTTTTTTTTTTTTTCCTTGCGTGGTTCTGAGCCAACACAAATTATAGCTCATGAGGGTTTCCATGCATTTATCTTTTACTTTATTGCTGACTAGGATGGTCCCTGGCCTGGCTCCCTGCATTATTGTGTGGTACACATCAGCAGAGCATGGAGGAAGCACACTGCCTTCACACTGGAGCATCTACACTTTGCTGCTCCCTGGAAACCTGGCCATTGATTTAATTTCATTAAGTTGCCCCATCTCAGTTATATCATGAGAGATGGGAATTGTGCACACTCACTGCATTTTGTCATGAATAAAGTTGTTTTCACCTCCACATCCACACCTCCCATTACTTCTTCTTCACAATGCTACTTACTCTCTGGCAAACTGTACTGAACAGGAACATTCACACCCCCCCTTCCCCAGCCTGAGCCCAGACCCTGTGCTCAGGTTGCTGTGATGATCTGGTCCTATTGCTGTTACTTCCTCTACCCAGCTGATGCTCTGGTTAATGCACAAAAATGTAGCACTGATATTCTTTAGTGACTATTCTATGTTACAATTTACAAGTAGAAATGAAAAAGTAATTGTAGCTGTGGTCTCCAGAGATAAAATCCCTTAAAAGCAGTAGAATTAGGTCTTACTGCTGCATCAGCCATTCCTGTGGGCACTCAGCAGCCATTTCAGTTGGCAGTCTGATTTTTCATGGTTGGCCTGGAAGAGGACAGGAACTGCAGGTCCACTTTTGTCCTTCTTGTCGGAGTTCAAGAGAGGCAGGAAGTCTGCAAGCGTGTACAACAATCACAGGGCTGAGCTCTGCCACCCTGGCTCCTGTTGTGGGTGTCCCCCAAGGTGTTGTGGAGCCTTCAGGGGTGTGTGGAACATAAGAGGTCCAGTAAAGTAATTAGTGCTAAACAAAGCAAATTTATTTGATTGTTCTGATCTGTGTGTCTATGCATGCCGTGTGGACTTAACAAAACAGGAAAAAAACCCATTATGTACATTTGTGTGTGTGTATATATATATCTGTATAAAAGGCACTGTGATGCTAACTTCCAATATGTACAGTTTCATGTGCTGGTTGCTGAAATCTTCCTTCTTGCAAGCCCAAAATGTGTTTTCCAGATAGGTGTAACCTGTTTGTGGGTTCAGGGTTTCTTATGAAGGTCTAATGGGATTTTGTGGTACTTTGAACTGCTACGGGCTTTCTCCTTTGAGGGAAACCTGTTGTATATCTGGTGTTTTTTCCCTTTGCTTTTTATAAAATTCCTAGGCAAAGTCAGAGTATCTTCATGGCTTCGGAGTTAATCTTAGAAGAGCATCTCTGGGTGTGGTTTAAGGATGGATATATCTGACATAGGGAGCTCAGATCCTACTCTCTCCTCAGTCCTCACCTGTTTTGTGCTGCTGTGCCTATTTTCCTTCACAGGCTGTATTATGTGGATGGGGACAGGATGATCCTTTGAGTGTTTCCCATCTGCCAGGGCTTGGGGATGAGCATTTGCACTTCCCAGTGCTGCTGTGAGGTTTCTGCTGGTGGGCGCCTCCATCGCTGTCTCTCACCTGGTGTCTGCAGCGAGGCCCCACATCCCTGCTCAGTGCCAGGGTCTGACCTCCTGGAAACTCTGAGCATCTCTAGCAGTGGCAGCGGGCTAGAAAATGTGGTGATGCTGAGCCCCCTGCACCCAGAAAACCCCAGGACATTTCCTAGTCTCTGACAATTGCGTTGGAGGCAGAACTTTGGGAACTGCAGCGTGTTGGGCTGGCAGTCACGACTTCCCATCTGCTGTGAGCTCCAAAGCTTTGAATTTCTTGAGTAAGAGCCATTTTATCGTGCAGAGTATTAAGACTGAGGTGATGTCTCTGCTTTTAATATGAAAGTCCTGTTATTCTTCAGAAATGCCATAATGAATTAAAATATTCCCTATGGAGAAGTGCATTACTTACTTTTGTGTTACAGTATTGGACTGGAATAAAAAGCAGCCGGGCTGTCATTCATTTCCTGGTCTAGGGACACTATGAAAGTACTGTAAAGCAAGAATAGCTGTGCACCACATTTCTTGAATTCAGTGATTGCCCTCTGAAAGTGCCACACATGATGGATTGTCACAGACTCTCTGTCCTGCCTTGACATTTCATTCCTATCCAATGTTGTCTTGTGTTCTGCTCTGAATCTGCCAGACAACTGACCCTAGAATTTAATGCCACACCTTCTTCTCTTTTCTTTTTCTGAGCAGCATCCTCTGCAGCTGAGGCTCTGAAATACTGGAGGACACTGCATCTTCCTCAGGGACACGGGCAAGGGAGAGCTGGAGCCTCTGCGGGGCTCGGAAGGGAATTGTGGTTGGTGGTCGCCTGAGGAACTTGCCTTCACCCCAATGTTGCTCTGAAACGAGTCGTGTCCAACAGTCAGGTTTGGTAAGGTATGTATTTTTTCCCCTGCTCTTGTATTTTTGCTCTTTTCTGAGTATCTACATGTGGGGAAAACAGAGCGTTAGCAGCCTTTGAGTTTATTGCTGTATTCATGCCATGCTCATACTGTGTCTGTAAATAAGCTTTGCTCTCCCTGAATTTAGAAAGCGTTCACCAGGAGTGAAGTGTTTTTATTGTCTTGGGCTTGAGGGGGTGTCTGTTCATGTGAAGTTCTTTATTAAACGAAATGCTTGCTGATGGTTGTGTGTTGCTGCTGGTGATGGATCCTTGGTGATAGGAATCCATGTTTTGAAAATCCCACTTGTTGTGTTTCACTAATGACTATAATTCTGAGGGTCAGAGTTGGGGAATATAAAAGGAAATTAAGTAGCCCATTTATAATTAGCCCTGTGCTTTTCTTTGTGCTCTGTATATTCTCACTGTGTGCAAAGGATGGAAATACCACTACCAATTTCCTGTATAATTGTATTCCCCCTTTGTTGTGTAGCACTTAAAATTTTTGCCTGTGTGAGTGTTCCCATACCCACACAGATGTTGCCCTGGCTATGCTGGAACTATAGCAAAGCAATATGCAACCATTTTCTAACAAGAAACTGAAGGCCAGGACATATTGTTGATGAAGATCATGCTAGATGAGATTTTAAGGTAATAGAGTCTCTGATTCTATGGCTTCTTTTGCCTAGATCAAGTTATTTCTGTGAAGGCAAAGTTTTCTGAGTAAAAAAAAAAAAAAAAAAAAAAGGGCAAGGAAACAGATTTAAAGCAATAGTTCCCAGATCTCAGTACAGTGGTATCAGATGATATTATCCTTTTTCATTTAGCACATGGGTATTGACTTCCTTCATATGACTGAACCAGCACTATAATCTTGTTGAGAAAAGTACAGTAGCAATATAACACCTGTGCTTGGTGTTAGTGGAGGAGCAGGGAAAAGAAGTCAAGACTTCTTAAAAGCCTCTAAAATAAATAGCAATGCAGGTGAGTGTGCATACTTCTCCTGCTTTTGATCTGGTTGCACTTGTCATGTTAGCACTGGAAATTGTGGGCTCTAACTCTGGTGCTCCAGCAGAGCTCTGCCAGTGTCTGGCAATTGCAAGGAAAAGTTGGTTGGAATAGCTTAAATTGGGTGCTTAACTTTTAAATGTTGAGGGTCAAGAAAGGTCTGTTCCAACCACAGCATATGCTGTTAATTTGTGCAGGAATTTCAAGCAAACAACACGGTTGCCAGGGCAAGGTTCCCATCATTACAGCACAGCACAGCTCTGCTTGTCTGCCTGCTCTGGATTCTGGAAGAAGAGCTTGTTAGACATTGCTCCTGCCTTTATTATCCTCTTCACTCCTGTTTATTTCCAAGCTACTGCTCTTGTGATTATAACACTTAAAGGGAAGGTTGTAGGAGAGGTATTTCGTAATCAAGAGAGCTTCTGCACTCTTGCAGAGAAAAATTTGGCACTGTTAGAATATAGAAATCACAGCAGTTTTGTTTATTCCTTGTTTGGGTTTGAGATTTTTGAGTTGAAATATGTAAATCTTCCTTGCAGTGAGTTTTGCTGGGTACCCAGGGTGTCCCAGGGCATGTGAGGATCTGCTCCAGAGATGTTGGTTGGTGGTGGTGCTGCTCCTTCCTTGGGTGGGGGCAGTAAATGAGCTCTCCTGTCATTCCTGAGCCAATCCAAGTCTCACTGTAAGGTCCATGATTTGTGTGAAACTATTATTAAGGCATAAATAATAGTCTAGATTGGACTTCATACTTCTGCATTTTACTTTGTGACCATCAGATTTAAAACTTGGTTCTTGTTTAAATCTCACACTTCTGGAAACTTCTTTAAGAAGAACATTGCACTTTGAGAAGGTTGTGCTAAACTATAAAGATTTGGCCAAACTCTCGTTGCTCAGTTGAGTAGATGAGGTCTTTCCTTATTGATTCTCTTCATCTCAGGTGACTACCAGACTACTTGAATTCCATCAACTTATCTGTTCCCACAACACTCTTGTAAGGCAGAAGTGCTGCTTATCCCCACTTTGTAAATGGTGAATAAGGAACAGAATCACTTCTAGGTCACTTTTAAGTGGCAAACATCTGTCCCTGATTTTCAGGCACTCTTAGTGCACAAACTGCATCCCACCCCCACAGCTGGGGGCACACAGCCCTGGCTGAGCACAAGGTTTAGTTATGGATCTTTCTGAGGTCACTGCTCGCACCTAATCCAGTTTCTTCCATGTGTCCCGCTCTCCCAAGTAGAGAGGGTTTTAAATTAAGTGATTACAGTAACACTTAATGACATCAGGACTCAACGTTTCCCTCCCTATCTCTACTGAAAACTGAAACATCTGTTCAAATTATGTGAGCTGAATTAATTCATCTTCGCAGCAGAGTGTTTGCTCACGTGAGACGAGCAGATTTCCCTTTTAGCAACATTTATGAAATTGTGCTGATGGTAATTTTATTGCATGAGGAATTAGTTTAAATGGATCTGCAGATAATGTGTGGAGAAGTAGTTTTTTTCTGAAATTGCTCATTTTTGGATTAGTAGAATCTGGTTAGTAAAATAGTCTGTTTGGCTGAAAAGGCACTTTTAATAAATATGTAAGAGAAATTTTTAAGTAGCCATTCAACACAGTTAATAAATTTTATCTTGCAAGTAGAATTGAAAAAAAGCCTGTTCATTTAATGTGTTTTATGGCTCTCATAGCAATTAATTGTCTTCATTACATGAACATAAATCCTTTATATAATTCACCTTTTTCAGATTAATTGCTATGGAAGTTTTCCCTTTGCTTTGTTTAGACTAGTAATATTATTTTTCATTTCTGAAAGTTGAATTTCAACATCACATTTTTTTACCTTTTCCAGATGTTCTGTAAATCAGTTCCAGTTAAAAAAAAAATCTCTTTGTGCCCCAGGCCAGTGCAGGGGTGGTGTTGCAGCTGTGATGCTCTGATCAGGTGAAGCAGAGACTGCAAGCCCTGCTTGACCTGCAGCAGAGCAGTGGGCAGGTCTCCCTCTCTCATTCAATGCATTATGTGGTCTGATGAAAACTTACTCTTTCTTTCTTCAAATTTTTCTTGTTTCTTATACTATTTTATTTCTTAAATCAGGAAAAAAACCTCTGATATTATATGCTTGTGGGTTTGGCTCTCACAGTAAGACCCTAAAGCAACTTTCCAGTGTCTTTGCTGAGGGGTACAGGTGGCTGTGTCTGAAAATTTGTCAGTAAAATTGTCCTCCAACATTATATTGGGAAAATTTTAGTTGGAGCATCACGGGATTGCTGCTTGAATTCCCAAAATTAAATTAAGAGCTGTATTTTGATTAAAGCCTTTATTCCCCTAGACAGAATTTTGCACACCAAACAGGACAAGAGGACAGCATGCAGGATCGTGTTTTACATTATGTTTTTTATCAGGGAGCAGGCTGAGCTTGTTTGCATGAGTAACATTTATGCAAATGTTTTCTAATGTTGCTCTGGGCTGTTTTGCCAGGGTGAGGAAATAAAACAGCTATTGTATTTGCAAGTTTTTGTTGCAAGATCAGCAGGCTGGCTGTTAAGGTATCAATTCCCTTGATGACGCCACTTCTGCAGCCCCATTCACTCAGCTTCTCCTCACAGGGCTTTTATTGAATCCATCAACCTGACACATATCAAAGCACAATTTCTGATAACAAATATCTTGTTGTAAAATGAATTAAAGAGGTGATAGCAGCGGCAGAACCAAGTTGAATTTCTGAAAGAAAATAAGAAACTCCAATACTAACATGAGATTCTTAAGATACCGATCACAGAACAGAAATATAATAGTGCTTTACCTGTTCTCCTGAAGTACTGAAAAGTCAGTGGGTCTGTCTGAAGCCATTCAAATGGCCTTGCTCCAGCTTGTGGCTCTGCCTTCTGCCCTCTGGTGTTTGTAGTGGTGCTTCAGAGAGCGTGATGAAGCTGGGCTTTGTTTTCTTCTGGAGACCTTTCCCCTGCGAGGAGCAGCAGCCTCCTTGTAATTACTCTGTACTCCAGTCGTGCAGAGACCTGGAGGCTGAGGAGTGGAATTGCTGGCTCTGAGTGCTGCACACATTCTTTCTCTCAGAAGTCAAAGCAGTTTGGAGCCTCTTGTCCTCTGCAGAGCTGCTGCTTGGCAGCCCCTGTCTTAGGCAGAGTCCAGCCAGGGTAGAAAAGGGCCTATATTTCTTTGGGCTGCAGATGTTTTGAAATTAGCTGGCTCAAAACCTTTGTCTGAGAACAGATTTTCTCTGTCTTCTTGCAACTTTCTCCTATCTGTTTTGATCTCTTCATCCTGCTTTTCTGTTCCCTTTGGTTTTGCATCTCTCAGAGGACAAGCAGCTTCTGGCAGGGCTGCCTTTGCACTGGTACTGCTTTCACTCTGCCCAGGCTCCCTTACCTCTGATTTTTGGCTAGCATGCCCTGCAAGATACTAATAATAATCGTGCTTTTTGCTCTGTGGCAGGCCTGCTTTCTGGCTAAGTATCCACTGACAGTTTGCAGCCTAGCAGAGAGGAAGAGGAGGGCAGCCAACAGTTGATGTGGAAAATTAATTACGAGCTGCCATCCTCCTGCCATATAGTTAAGGCAGTTCTGCATTGCAAGCTTTGCATCCAGCTGTGCATTTCCTCCCTCCAATAGTGGGAATGCTGCCAGAACAAAGCTTAGTGGAGAATGTCTCTTATGGGACTGATCACTCAGGATGCTCTGGAGCCTTTACTGCTCTGCTTTCAGCTGTGACACCACCCAAGGAGTAGTTTTTTACCTTTTGTTGGAGGCATGTTTAGCTTAATTGTGCATCCAAGTTGATAAAAGATTTGTGTATTTGGTGGGGAAGTCACCCATGTCCCTCTGCAGTCTGGGAGCAGCATTTTTGTATTCCAGTGTAGAGGTGTCCTGGTAACATTCAGGTTTAGAGGAGCTGCAGCTTTTTATATTTTCATCCCTCAGGATGACATATTTACTTCATAATGATCCTCAAAATCTGGCCTGGTCCATGGAAGGGGGGAGTGTGACAGGCACCAGGCAGCCCTGGGAACATAATTACCCAAAGGAGCAGCTCTGTCCCTGGACAGTTTATGTTTTAATGATCACAGGGGCATCTGCTGGAAGCCCCAGCACCGTGGGCAGCTCAGGAGCTGTTCTGGTCTCATAATTGAGGACTGGCTCCCACTGCCTTGAGCTGAGCACTGCAGAGCCCAGTCTAAGTGCCAGAGATGCCCTTCCTTAGGGAGCCCTATAAGATATATGAAAGAGTCTGGAAAAGGGAGGGTTTTGGATAGCCCTGACAAATTTTAAGTGGCTATTTGGGGCTGAGCTAAAGAAATGAGCACTTAGTGTAACTTTCCTCGAGGAAGCCTTTGTTTAGTTCAGAGGGTATTTAAGGGTGTGATGGAAACAGCCTTGCAAAGCCACAGCATTAACAAGTGTGAGGGGTTATGGAGATACTTTTCTCTACAACTGTCTCTTCAGACCAAAAAAAAAAAACCCTTTTGGCTGCTCAGGTTTTTAGTTAAGGTACCAGTAGTCTCCACTTTGTACATTTTTATTACAAAATTCATTGTTACAGTTGCTGACTGATTTAATGGTTAACTGAGGGGTGATCTCTAAGAAATACCAAGGATTTTGTGAAGGGTCAAATTGCTGCCTGGTGGAAGTCACTGACTCAAATCATGATGGTGTGAGCCTCATCTTCTTCTTGAGCTCTGCCTCCTGATTGACATAAATTCTACTTTCTTTCTAGTGCTGTCATGCTGATTTTTTGCAGCCAGGGGACTGTATTTGGAAGCACATTGCACAGGTTTAGATGTGCTGCAAATAATTGTGAATGCCTAATGAAGGGAAGCTAAAACATACTGAAAATATTTGGAAATACGAGGGAATGTGTGCAGCCAAGCGTTAGTTGTGAATGGAGAGTTCTTGCTGGCATCGTTTAATGAGAACTTTCCAGCTCCTCATTTCTGTGGTGAATATGTAGATAACAGCAAAACCAAAAAAGCAGAGTTGCTGTAGGCGAATGGAAGGAGCCTTTCACCTCTGGGGTAGAAGGAACAATGAAGTGAGCAGCATTTGGCTGACACCCCCTCAGTCTTTGCCTTCCAGTTACTGGGAAGGGGCCAGCAGAGACCCCACAGCACTGGCTTCCTCTAAACAAAGTTGTGTCTTATTCCTTCACAACACCAGATACCATCTGTTTTTTACTCCTGGCTGTCCAGGAAAAAAAAAAAAACAGGGAGAATTTATTTTAATTTTTTTTTTTTTTTTTAATTTTCATCTCTCTCTCTCTGTTAGTTGGGGTAGGGTAGTTCCATTTATATCTGTCCAGACAAGCTTGGTGCCTTTGACCGAGTGGCCAGATATCTTTTTGTCCACCTCAGGCAGTGGTCCCTGATCTTTGTGGAGATTTCTCTCTTCCTTCCCTCCCAGTGCTGCTGTGCTTTCCAGTCCCAATGCCATGTGAGAAGGAACACTTCAGTTTTATGTTAGATGTTGTATAAAGGCTTGGGCTTGAGCAACCATCAAATTGATGTGCACTCAAGCTGTGTTGTGATGCCATCACCCACATGTGTGGAGAAGCTGAAAATCAAAGCATTCTGAATAAAAAAGCACCATGAAGGTTAGGACTGTGCCATTTCCTTGGCAGTCCTTGTGCCTCTGTCAGGTACTGCAGGTTCTCAGCTTCTCTCCTTCTGCTCTGGTGGGTCTGCACCAGCATGCTGGAAATGTAAATATAATAAAAGGAAGAGGAAATACAAATATAATAAAGATAATTCGTAAGTTTTCTACAAACCCTTTTGCATTTTATGTTAGATTGGGTGGGAGAGGTGGCACCATTAGGTAACACCTCCCAAAGTGTCCTTGAGTTTATGTCTAAAGTCAGGAGGTTGTGAGTCCTTCTCTGCACTACTGTGCTGCCCCCAGGGATGACACCAAAGCACAGAGGATCACTGCAAGTTTCCCCTTGGAATGCTCTTTAAAGGGGGCAAAACAACAACAATAAAAAGTCTTTCTCCTGGGGAAGGCTTGTTGGCACCTGTCCTTGGCTCAGGAGCACGGGCACAAGGGGGTGGGCAGCCCTGCTCTCTGCTTGCTTTCTGTCTGGGAGGAATTTCTAGTTGTTAATGATTAATTCAAACATTTCTTGTCATGAGTACAGTCTGCAGAGAGTGATAAATCTGTGGTGGGTTAGAGGTGGAGGTTGCTCAGTGCTGACAATTAGTTTGAGCCACAGGCTTTGCTTTCATTGGCATTTTCACAGAATTAACCTGGACCTTGTCAATTAAAATCCAGACACATTTTGATGAGGGACATCTTCTTCTAATGATAATTGTAATAATACCACTTTTCTTCATTTAAAACCTGTCAGGCAGGCCATGTTTCCTGGAAAATAACTGCCCAGTTTTCACATTGCCTAAATAACTAGGAAGTATCTTTCAGGTTTTTTTGAGCTGACACTTCATCACCAATAACTAAAAGCATATGAGGCCAGAGCTGTTAATCTTGGAACACTTACCAACTTCAGTCAAGGTAATTTGACTTTATCTGCTAAAATAAGCAGGTTTATTAGCCTTCACTTTGGAGGCTAATAAACATTTGATAATTGCCTCAAGTCGTTGATGGGGATTTATCCTATTTAGGTCTTCTATTTGACAGTGTAGCTCCAGAGCATGTCCTAGGCAGTGATCCATTTCTGCAGCTCATGTGTTCATTAGGTGAAGGAGGAAAGGTTGATTAGGGAACTTGTCTGAGTTGCACAAGAAGTCTGCAGTAGAAGTAACCCTGGAAATCCTCTGCCCTTGTATAGTAACTGCAGTGGTTTTTTATGTGTCTGTAAATACATTTAGAATCTCTTTCACACCACAAAAATGACTATTTAATAGTTGCAATAGGATGATATATCAGGTTTCAATTAGAAACCCATTGTGGTTTTATTTTAGCATAGCATGAAAAATAAAAAAAGTGAAAATCATGTTTAGTTTTGCATGGAGAAATACTTTTCATTTATCTGAATAGGGGTTCATAAAATTCTTCACAAATAGCCAGAGTAGGGAAACAGAAATCAAGTAGAACTATCTAGTCCTTGCAGTGTGTCTGATCTGAGCTTGTCCATGTGGGTGGAAAATGCTGCACTTCTTTATTAAAACTTGCTTCTCCTTCTTTAAGAGGTGTAGAAAAGGGAACTCTGATTAATTATGAGCACCTCTAGGTGATGCCATATTATAAATAACAATAACCCTCCTTATTTCTGTAGCAGCTGGAAAAATGCCATCAGTTGTTTGTAACAAAACTCCTGTGTTTGTTTTGTTGTTTATTCAAAATTCTGGGCATAGCATGGACTCTGAGTAGGAGATCCAGGCACAAAACACTGCACTGAAGAAAGACTGAGGAATGATAACTGAGGACTAAATGGACATGGCCTGCTGTGCCTGTATTCTAGAAGTTTATAGTTGTGCTTTCAGTCAATGCAAAGTGTAATTCACCTCCTCTGTGGCAGAGCTTTTCTTTTCCCTTTGCAGTAGGAACTGGCAAGCCTGTAATCTGCATTCTGGTGCATATGGAAATCACATTTGCAGCAGCATAGCTTGAAGGCTGTAAATATTATCAGATATTTTTCCGGTGAGCCTTCATCAACTGAGCTGTGTATCTCATTGCTCTCATTTTTTTAAGAGTGCATTAGGGGTGATCAATAAAACCTGACCTACCTTTGCAAGTTAAATAGGCCTGATTTTAAATGGCCAGACTTAAAGAGATTAAGATTTGCTAAGTGTGATTTAAAGTGCAAGCAAGGTCCATTTACATGCCATTTCTTTTCCACTTTTGAGGTTTGAATATAAGTGGAAAATGGGTCATGTTGGACATTAAAACATGGAAGTGGAAGCTGATGCCTTGCTGAGCATGTCTTTATGTAGGGACTACCTTCCTACCCTGCACTTCACTGTCTCACTGTGTCTTACTGAAAACATGAAGTAATTCCTAGCTGTGGGACACACCTGACTGCAGAGCGAAGGCTCCGTGAGCTCGGACTATAAACAGTATTTCTTGTTTGGTACTTTTGATTTCTGGGAGATGACCAAGGAGGAAAAAAATTTGTGCAAGAAACAAACAAACATATACAACATAATAAAAATATATATCTGCTGTTTAACCCTTGGAGTACAGTGTGGAAGTGGAGGCTGGAAGAGCAGCACTTCCCAGCAATGCAGGTCTGGCTGGGCATGAGGAAGGGGTGGATTGGTGCTGTAGAGCTTGTACTTCCCCACCTCATTAGTTTTAAGCATTTAAGAACATGAAAGCCATGTGGAATGGTCTTGTGTCATGAAAGACAGGTTTGGTTATACAAATGAAATATTTCATTGCCTTAAAGTTAGTCAGAAAGGTGTTGTAATTAGCAGGTCACTGAGTCAAACATGCTAAAATAAAACCCCTGGCAGAAATGCTGTGTCCTGCAGACATTACCTTTGTTACAAAGAACTGCTTGAGAACATTTTAAATATTTTTGTGGCACTTGTTTGTCATGACCAGCCAGCTATCGGTCTGTTGGGCTAGTTCTGATTACTGTGGTATGTCGTGTGGTGCCTCTGGAGATTCCAGCTGAGATTGGCTGTAGTACATGCATTTCCTGATGGGGTGTCTCAGTTTCACAAGATCACAGTGTGCCAGCTGCTCTTCCTCTCCTCTGCACGGTTCCTGCTGAGAGCAAGAGGAGCGGGGGCTCAGTGAGAGCCATCAGAAGGTGCTCAGATGTCTCCATTGTTTTACATGGAGCTTGTGTGTGTGAGGTTTGGCTTTAGGCTTGTGTGCATGCATGCTGATACTCTGTTGGACTAGTTATTAATGAGTATTATCATTAATTTTGTCCCTACATGGTTTTATGTGTCTCTATGTGCTGGGGAGAGAGGTTGTACATGACAGTCCTTGGCCCAGGGAGCTTCTGTGTGAAAAATCTGAGTACAGTGCGAGAAGGAGCCAGGATGTGGAGAAGGAGCAAATCTGAGTGCAGTGGGAGAAGGAGCCAGGATGTGGAGAAGGAGCAAATCTGAGTGCAGTGGGAGAAGGAGCCAGGATGTGGAGAAGGAGCAAATCTGAGTGCATGGGAGGAGGCAGGATTGCCAGCCCGTGTGGAGGCGACAGATGGAGCACAGCGGTGGAGTTGAAGGATGTGCTGAGCTTCGTGTTGCGGGGCATCAATGATCAAAACTCCTCTTTGTTGTGGTGCCTGTACAAGGCTCACAGGAATCAGGGATTTGGTTTGCTGGGACTAACTCCTGCCTTGTTAACTACTACCTCTTGATTATTTCTGTCTATATCCATCTGCTGCCTCTTTGCTGTTAGATCTGCAAATTCCTTAGGGTTCAGACAGCTTTTTCTTTTAGTGTTTGTGCACTACTGAATTCCGTGGGGTTCTGGCCCAGGGTTAATGCTGGGAGCTGCTATCAGTGGCATTTGCACATGAAAAGTAAGGTATTAGGAAAACAATTATTTTCACGTCCTGATTATCTTTATTTGCATTTCAACATCCTCTGAATATTTGAAACTGAAAACATTATTTAAATGAAAGATATATGATTATAATTATTGTCATAATGTTCTGTAACCACAAATAGGTCAGCGCAGGAAATGCAATTTTTTTAGTGTGTGGTTGTTTATATACATATATATATATATATATATATACACACACATCTGTATTTGTCTGGCAGGTAGATTTTATCTTACAGCCTCTGGCAATTGCTTTCCTAGGTGCTTATTCATATTTAATTGAGCTCCCCCATGCATTTGCATACATACATACACACTTGTTTTTTAGCACCTGTTTGCATATTTTAGTTCTAGATTGACCCTGAGGCTGCTGGCTTTGGGGTTTGTGCAGCCCCAGGTAGCTGAATTTGGATATTACTCCTCTTTCCCAAGCCCTGAGCCCGTGTCACACTGACCTGCCAGCTGAAGTTTCCCCTGCTGGCACCACGCCACAGCCAAGTGCTTTCAGCGAGTTCTCAGCTATAATCCTGAGCTGATTTCTGGGATGCAATTCACTGCCACGGTTATCATATCAAAAGGGGAGTGATTTACATTTCCTGCACTTCTCCGTGTTGCCAGCCCCGGAGGATGCTGCAGAGAGAAAGTTAAGGCAATTTGATAAAATAAGGAAAATGAGTCTATTTACAGCATTGCATCTTACTCTGTGGAGGAATTTGATACAAAGTTGGCGTTAAGTATGAATTTAGGCTGTGCACAGAGATTATTTTGGGGACTTTTTTTGGCTCCCAGGGAAAAAAATAGGAAGATTGTTCCTGAAGACTGAATGCGTGGAGAGCTGTGTACTTGGCTTTGTGTGCTGCAAAATAAATCTTTATCTTGATTTCTTATTGTGTTGCCCCTTAAAGTCTCTCTCTTCTCCTGATATTCATCCAGAGCAGTGTCTGCATAACACGTTATCTTTGGGTTTTATCTGACTCCCTCAGCCCTCTGCAGTTCCCTCACTGAAAAGACATTGAGCAATCATGCCAGCATCATTTGTACAAAGTGAAACACTTTATGCTGAGGTATTTTAAGCACGTTCCTCCTGGAAATGCCATAGGAATGGCAGGACTGCAGCGTTTGCTGCTGCTGCACATTCAGCTGCCTGTATTTGTATGCAGAAGCACACACAGTGGTGGCTTCACATTCATTTCCTCTGTATCAATTACTTATTAGTAATCCACAAGCCCAATTAAGGAACTGGAGGTGGGATATAAGCTGAGTGTGGCCATGCCTCTCCTGTTGGAGTCTGGAGAGGGAAGGATCTATCTGGTGCAGGTGACAACTGGTGCTGTTACCTCTGGGACAGTTTCCTGTGGTCTTGTCTAACTTTGCCTTAATTTCCTATTTTTTTATGAGCATCTTTCTTGGCTGTATTGACTGTGCTGTGATGAGGGGTTGTGTAAAAGGGGTACTTAAGGAGAACAGGGCAAAGCACTCTTGGATTTACTGCACCTTATTTTGATCATTTGAGGTTTTGATATTGTGTACTTGCAGCTGCAAATGCAAAAATATGTGCCATAAGTTTCATAAGCTTTCCAGAAATGGCAGGAATTCCTCTGCAGGGTTTGTAGTCCCAGGTCAGGAAGTTTTTAGGAATTGGTGAGTAGAGGTCAAAAAGTTCAGCTTCATACTGTTCAGGACAGGGTATGCTTTGCCTCTCATTTTACTTCTTTTCTTCCTCACATTTCAGCAAAGAAATATCTTTGTTCATGCCTGTGTTTTACCTGCCTTTAAAAGCTTTGAAGCTTTGTGTAGTTCCCACTTAACTTTAGCAAATCCTTTAAAATTGACTACACCAGGAAAATATCACCATGTCACCTTGATTAGTTTGGGTGCCTGACCTCCTCTTCCTCCTAACTTTGGCTACTGTTTCTTGTCATCTTTGATTTCATCTTTCTGTTTTCTGTTTTTCCCCCCTTTCCCTGTATCATCTCTGAAGATTTGCACTGCCTGATGCTATCAGCTCTCCACACTGCTTGAATCTCAATGCAGGTGCCCTGGGACGAGATTAGTCTCACCCTTCAAACTGATACGTCTCTTTTAATGTGTGATGTCCAAAGAGAAGATCATTCCTGGATCCTGGAAATTAAAACTGACATGTTCACATGTTGCTTTATCTGGACAAAATGTAAACTGAAGTGGAAGTCAGATGACAGTGTGGGTGCTTGGCTGGCATGCAGCAGGTCAGGGCACTTCCCTGTGCAAGTCATCACTGATGAAAAGGGAAGCTCTGTATTTTTCTTCTGTCCCTCTCATTCTTTCTTTCTCTCTATTCTACTTTTTTGTTAAGAACTGATTTCCTTAGGGAGTTGTTTAATGCTCAGGGCTTTTTACCCTGACATTTCGGACAATGATGTGACAACACAAGTGCATCTATTACTCTTCCTCTGGAAGCTGACTGAAGCTAAGGACTTGATGGATAATGGCCACATTTTCCAGGAGCACCTGATGTACATGTGAGGAGAATGACTGAGTGACCTGCATATAAAACCAGACTATATCAGGCACAAAGTCTGAGCACAGAACCAGGAAGAAAGACTGAGAACATGAACCTTTCATCATGAGGTCCTTAATTTGCTCCCCTTCTCTCTGTTGCAGAAATCTGGTGCTGTGTTGAGGCAGTGCAGGTTGTGATGTGGGAATGTGTAATCTCCTTCAAGGGAAGGGAGGGAAAGGGGATCAGGCTTGTGCAGCATGGGCAGCTTTAAGAGAAAGAGGCTGCACACCTGGAAATGGAGCATCACTTCACCTTTGGTTGCTAAAGAAAGCTGATTCTCCTCTGCCTTGAGTAGTCAATTTACAAATTGAATGTAAAACAGCACTGGCTGGATCTTGCATTCTGTGCTGCTGTGGGGGCCCTTCAGGGAGAAAGGAAGAGAGCTGGAAGCCCTTGGGGCTGGTTGGAGCTCTGGATCTGGAAGTCACAGGCCACAGGAGCAGGTGAGGTGTGCTGGTAGGATTCTGTGCCCTTGGTGCTTTGCTGTGTGCTGTAGACCTCTTGCTGAAGCTGCAACTGCTCTGCTTTATATTCTACCATGCTGCCTTGCTAAGGCTGATTTTGAACTCGTGCAGCTGGGAGGGGATGGGGAGGAAGGGGGGTTACAGAGCTGGGCTGGGTGTTCCCCCTCCCTGTTCCCCAGCACGTCGCTCAAGCACAATCCTGCTGACCACTGACTCGTGTTCTCCCAGTTTCTCTCCCTGCAAGACCACTATGAGAAATGGTCAAGGGTTCAAGTAGTTCTCATGGAACTGGAGAAGGAAAAGTGCAAGAAGGAGTGCAGGGCCACGTGCATTTGGCAGCAGGAGCCCAAGTGTGCAGGGAGTGGATGGATGGCAGCTCTGCCCTCAGCTGTACCGTGCTCATGAGCAGCCTCAGGAGCTGCCAGAGTGCCCAAATCGTTCCTTTGCTGATCTGCCCTGGGGTGTCATGAAAGTGCATTTCATTATGTACTTTCTTCTTTTAATAACTTTCATAATTATTAGGTGAGCTTTTAGGCTCAGGGAGTAGCTCACAGGTGAGGTGTGCCATTGCATTCTTGATGTTGGAGCAGCCCAAGCTGCAGTCGTTCCTCAGGACAAGAATGTGCTCCAAGCAGACCTTGAATGTTCAAGTTTCATGGAGGACACACTCATAAATATTGTGAACCAGCAGGAAGTTGCAGTATGCTAACAAAAAAAAAGAACATAGTGGGAAAACCAATCTAAGGTTGAGTATCTGTTTCTGGAACATATTTTCTGTGAATAAATTCCTGGCTTCTCTGTGCTTCAGATTTTCCATCTTGCCTAGGGCACTCCCTCACCCTTACCTGGGATTTGGGGAAAACTAGTAATTTACCAGATGTGAGGTTGTCAGGGGCCACTCTGAAGACACCAAAGAAAATCAGGCAGAGAAATCAGAGTTCTCTCTCTAGCAGTGCTTGTTCTTCAGTTTGTATAAGGCAGAAGTGTCTGCAAAGATTCCTTTTCTCTACCTAATGTAGCTTATAATTGCAATAACAGTTGCTTCACATGGAATAGGGTACTGTTGTTTCAAATAACAGAGAAAAAGCCCATAAAATATTATCCAAAGAAATTTTGATATCCCATGTTCCTTATTAGAGAAGATTTTGCCAAGAAATATCTGCCTGTAACAAGGAGGCTGATAAATGTCCCCACTGTCACAGCATTAAAACATAATTGCCCCAGGATTTCTTGATTATCTCCAGCACAGCTGTCAGGTTGCCCCTTTGAAAAAAATGAACTGGCATCGCATACACTAACTTCAAAAGGTTTTTTGTTTGTTTGTTTGTTTGTTTGTTTTCTTCTAGAAACAGGCAAAATTATTTTCAATTATTTTCTCTGGTGTTTTTACCAAACTTGTTGGAATATTGCACTGAAGTCGGGACTGTTGCTTTTACATCCCAAGCTAAATGATTGCTCAGGTTTCCTGTCACACTTGGGCATTGCCCCAGCAGGACTCCTGCCAGGATTCTGTACCTGCTGCCTACATATATAAGAGTATTATATATTAGCTGTGGCTGGAACAGGGGCTCTGTGTTCCCAGGGTGTAATCCTCTCTCCCACTGCAGGAAAGGTGCCCTCAGAGCCCTTGCTGCCTCCTGTTGTGGTCCCTGTGAAATGGGAGCAGTGATGTTCTTTCATATTGCTCCATCCTGGAACAATGACTTGCTGCTGTTCAAAATGGGCCCATTTTCCAAGAAAAAAAGAAAGTAATACAAGAACAGTAAAAAATAGATAATTTTCTGAGCTTTCAGCAAGTACAAACCTGCTTCCCCAATAACTGAATATAAATTTCCCTCTAATTGCGGGTGTTTTGAACCTATCTTTAGAATAGCCCCTGATTGGCAAGGAGGATTTTCAAAGCATTAATCACCCAGTTCCCTGTGGCTTTTGGCAGGAGTTCAGTGGCTGATTTCCCTTTGTGGCTTTTCTGTTAATCTCTCCTTGACCTCCTCTCCCAAGCAGACACAAGGGTGGCACATCCAGCCTCTCCCAGTTCCAGGGTGGTGGATCTCCATGGACAGCCCCCTCCATGGCACCAACGGGGTTCTGAGGCTCAAGGAGATTCAGTTGTTATTCTGGGCTCCTGCGAGAGTTAAAATGAGATTTTTACACTGGCCAAAATGACTGTGAAGGTGAACACTTCAGAACTTGGGGAAAGCTTCAAAAGGCTGAGTATTTGGTCAAATAGAGGGGGTGTTGCTGGCAGGGGTGAGCTCAGGGCAGGTTTTCTCACAGTCTGGTCCAGGGCTGGTGGAGATGAGGGGATGGGCAGAGAGCCCAATGTCTGACTTGGATCTGTACCCACCCAAATTTTGGAGCCTGCTGGGCACAGCCTCAGCATTGCTCTCTTACCTTGGTGCAGTGGGAGATTGCAGATGGCAGAGATTTGGAGAAACTGGTTTCGTTTGAAAACAAATCTCTGTCTCTCCTCCAGATATTTTCTGTTTATTTTTGAAGGGGGGAAAAGCAGTCAGGCAGCTAAAAACAGCATAGCCATGACAAGTTGGTGATGCCTGGCCTATTCCAGAAGGCTTCCTTGTGTGTAGTACAAAGTGTTTCTGTTTGTGCAAATGAATTACTAAAAAAGAAAAAAGCCCATAGCCTTTTGGAAGCCATGCTGTGACTGAAACTGCCAAAGAGGGAAGGAGGAAGATATCCCCAAATGGCTGAAATGGTGCTGATGCCTCAGGATTTAGTTTTTATATTTTTCAGATTCTGTGTTGCTTTAGTGTTTGGGTCTGGGCTTCATATTAAAAGAAAGTAAGCTCCCTTCACAGAGCACGGAGACAAAACAATTCCTTCTCCAGCTGGGGACCAAGGACAAATGATCCAAATCTCAGCCCCAAGAGCACAAACAACGTGGGCTGGAGAGAGAAAAACAAGAAGGATGGGACTTCATGGGCTAAAGCTATAATTGGACAATGAACTCCAATATACAAATGTACCAGAACTTATAAATTTTGTGACCATTTTGTGACCATTTTGGATTTATATGGGGTGCAGCCCTGCCTGGGCTCTTGTGCTGCCCAAGGTGGATCTCTTGAGGCCTTCTAATAAATCCCTGCTTTATTCTTTAACTCTCTCTAGTCTCTGTTCTATTCTTTAACTCTCTCTAATCTCTGTTGACAAGGCATCAGTGCATGGTATCACCTGGGGAGGAGCAGTGTTTGCAGGGGATCACAAGAAGTGTTTCTTTGGGCATCAGAGTTGGGCTTCAGCCAACCAGCCCACCCTCACTGAAGCTGGAAGGAGGTTTATTCCTATTTTTTCTGAAGGTGGAGAGGGAACTGGCACTGCTGGAATGAGCAGCCCCCTGCATGGGCTGGCAGGTGCCTGTGCAGGGCGAGAGGGAGTGTGAAATGCAGCAGGGCACCAGCTGGCAGACGTGGTGATAACCCTGGAAAGGGAAATGTTTGCAAGTGAGAAGAGATGAACGTGTGCATGTGCTTGTAGGATCCTTGTTACCATGTTATCGAGGATCTCCAGGGACAAAACAGCCACTCATGTGTGCAGCACAAACAGACACACACTATGTATAAATAATGTGTGCAAGAGCAGCTTCTGAATGCAATTCCCATCGTTATTTAAAAACCTGCTACTTAGGCAAATTATTATAATTCTAGTGACACTAACTAATCCATCAGTAATTAGGATGGGAAATGGGAACAAATTCCATGGAAATGATCTTGATATTTCACCCATCCAGTTGTGCGGTAGTCTTCTTGAAAAATAAGCTGTCATTTGCCCAGAGTTTTTTGGAGGGCTGTAATTTAGCTGATTTAAAAAAAAAAAATCAGGAAAATCCCACTGGAGATCTCCATGTTGGGTTGAGAACACTTAAGTTTAGAATAATACAATTAGCAGTGCTTTTGCTGCTTTTGCAGTATCTTCTCTTAGCATAGCTGATTATGTAAATACTGATAATAATTCCATCTTCTCTTGGCATTAGTGGCATCCTGTGAGCTCGGTCCTTCCCAGGCTCAGTGAAGCCTCATGGCTGCTGTTTCACCAGAGATGCTTTCAAAACTTCTTCCATGAGTAAGAGGAGCTGCAAATGTATTAACTAGGGCTGGGGGTGTTTATCCTGGAGAAAAGGAGGCTGGGGGAGACTGGGGGGGATCAGTCTGTCCTAAATATCAAGTGATGGGATGAGAGGAAATTGCCTCAATTTGTATCAAGGCAGATTCAGGTCAGGATTTAGGAAAAATTCCTTCACCAGAAGAGTTGTCAAGCACTGGAATGGGCTGCCCAGGGATGTGGTTGAGTCACCATCCTTGGAGGTATCTAAAAGCTGTGTAGATGTGGCACCTGGGGACATGGTTTAGTGATGGATTTGACATCCAGCGCTGGGGTTGTTCAACATACCTCAGTATACCTGCCTTGAAGCAAACACAATTTGTTAAAATAACAGTGGAGTGTTGGGAAAAACAGCTTGTGAAACCCCTTGAGTGATGTTCCAAGTGCTGGGAGCTTTAAAATTCACCCTTTTTGATCTGCTAGCCCTGTGGCCAAGAATCCTAAATTTTTACGTGCTCCTAAATATGCCAGAGGAGTCAGCTCCCCTGTACAGGAAAATGTGCTTTGTAATTCAGTATCTTGCACAGAACCTGGTAATCAAGTGAGTTTGTTCCTTGGCTTTGCTCTCTCTGGGGAGTAGATTAAGATCATCAGACGTCTTTCACTGGCAGCCCAAAACAAGTTTAAATATCTGTGTTGGAGGAGTGAGGCAAATGCAATTCCTGCCTTACATTGCGTGCCCCTGTTGAAGCAGGTCACTGTCAATGAAAAACTCTCTCACTAACCTTTAAAAATGGGTTTCTCTGTAATTCTGGTTCTGCTGAAGGGTAAAGCTGTGTACAGTAATTGAATTGGTGGGGCATGCTGACTGAAATTTTATGGGATGAAATTACAGTCTGTAATAGATTGTCTCTGTTTTCCCTGCTCTTCCCTCTATTGTATCTTTTTTTTCTCTGCTTTACCTTCTCTTATTTCTTGGTGTTGGAATTGGTATCTGAAAAGTTTTAAGTGGTTTAGTGAGGAAAGATGAAGTTGTGATTCAGGAAATTTTAAATTTTCAATTTGTTTTGAACTCTTTACATCTTGGAGCCCTGGTCATCTCTGCTGGCTAAATTATGTTGAAGCAAACCTCTTGTTTAAAAAACCAAACCAAAATCCTCAGTAGAGTAGCACACCTCTTACAATCACTGCCAGAGAGCCCCTGAAATGTAGGGGAGGAATTCTGAGATTCTGTCACAGGAGGAGAGTTTTGGTTGCATTCAAATCCTTGGGACCTCCATGCTGGGTCTGCAGAAAGAACAAATTCCCATTTGAAATCTGTGAGTAAGAATGTGCACAGCTGCTTCTTTCGCCTCAGATTTTAAAACCATATAGGGTTTGGGGATTTTTTTGCTTTCTGTAACATAGAGGTTGTTGAGCTTCTTGGTTTAGGATGTGTTCCTTTCCTGATAAGATGCCTGATTTCAGTGCCTCTCTCAGCAGGCAAAATTGCTTGGAAGTTTCTTGGAGCATCCAAGTTGGGCCAGTAGCAGAAACTGTCTCAGTTCTCTTTCTCCCCAAACTATTGTAATGCCTCCTACATTTTTTTCCAGCTATAACATACTTCAAATGAGCTATGATTCTTGCTAAAATATCTAGGAATGTTGAACAAATATATGACATACTGTATAATTGAACAAAACTGTGCTTTCCTTTTCATTTTGCTTTTTTCCCCCTTTTTGTTTCAGCTATTTGTTCATATCTTTCCAAAGTCAAAAGTCAAAAGCTCACCTCAGCAGTGCCCCACCAGACCTATGCTGACCTAATTTCCAGGAAGCCCAAAATTAAATCCCCATTTATTCAGTAAGTGCTAAACCAACAGAATCTGCTTTCCAAACACCAGATCAATTGTGGATGTTGGAACAAGAGATTGAGTTTCATCAGGGTTTGTCTGGGTGAAATGAGAACCAGGTCTCAGACAAAGTGGTGCCTCAAATAGAGGTGAGAAAAGCCCCCAGGGACAATTCTTCAGAGCATGTGGCTTAGGATTGCAAACAAAGCAACTGATTTCTGATTTTTCTTTTCTTTTTAGGACAAAAGTATGATATGCTTTAGAGGAGAGGTGGTTACACACAGAGAAAAAAAAAAAAAAAGGAAAAAATGAAAATAAACAGTGCTGTGATCAAATTTCCTAACTACAGCAAGCAGTGTGTAAAAGCCCCTAACACTGAACAGTTAAGTGAAGGAGGCAGAAGACAATCAGAATTTGTTCCCTGGCAATACTTGCTGGACCACATTCCTCTCAAAGCCTTCACCTGCTCCTCTCTTCCACCTCCAGGCTCTGAGGCTGTCCTGCATCAGTCCCTTTGGCCACTGGGCCACTGGCCATTGATCCAGCCTTTCCAGAGCTGTCCCTTGCTGCCACTGGCAATAAATCCCAGTGCACAAACCACAAAGGTTTACAAGGTTTACACACGGCCTGCTTGCAATTCCTTTTTAAAAAGCAAGTTCAACTGTGAGATCTCTTTCCCCTCCCCCCCCGCCCCAACCCAGTATTTCCTGGGAGTCTGCATTAGAATTTAGAAGTAAGGCTGAAAGTTTTAGATCCAGACAGGCAACTCTCCTTTCATTAGCTAATGCCTTTTATTTAGCAATAAATAAATAAATAAATTACAAATCCATCCTTTTTGGTCTTTCTGCCTCATATGCCTGTGTCACAGCCTTTTTTCCATATAATTAATCAGCCCATATCTCTCATGCAGCTCTGCTTGTCAGCAGGGATTAAAGCCTGACAGTATTTAATCATCTTGTATTTCATAGAAAACTAACACTCTCCCTTTGCTTCCTCTTCCCTCCTTTCCCTTTCATTTCCTTCTCTTTTCTGGCTGTGTAGCACAGTGTCTGCTCCGTCTAAAGTTTTTATACAGGGAGTGACAGGTATAAAATTCCTTTCTTGGCTTTCTTCTTCTGTGACCCATGTAATTCCCTCATGGGATCATTTGCTGTGACATTTTGGGTGTACTGTGACCTACCCTGTTAGCACAGAGGCCCAGCACATGCTGAGGCTGTAGGAGTATGTATTGAATCATGTTTTACTGTTATTTTTTTCCTCCAGGAAATAGAGTAAAGCTGTGAGCCAAGTGGGCTGAATAACTAAACCAATTATTATTTCATGTTTCTGGGGCAATTTAGCTGTTTGTTTTGAATATATGTGAGCAGCTTGGACATTGACTTAGATTCATTTTAATAATTTAGGTATCTCATTAAATTATGGATCTCAGTGACTGACCTACTCACAGAGATGCCCTTCAAGGGTAATCAAGGGGTGGAAATGGTTCCTTCCTTTAGGCACAATACTTCTATTTCAAGGTATAAATCCCCATGGATAGATGACTCATCTCCTAGAAGGGCTTCTTTGTCTCCATTGATGTTTAAATAACTTGGCCAAATCGAGATATTTTCATCATAGATGTGGAGGGAGATAAGTTGCATGGTGAGGTTTAAATTTAGCCACTGCCACAGGAATCCTGTCCCAGTCTGAGGAGGCTGAGGGAGCTGTCCATGGTCCCATTCCCTGGATTTGAGGAGTTCCAAGGAACTCTGATCTGGGTGCTGTGACACACAGGGGGATGAACCTGAAGGGTTGGCTCTCTGCAGAGAAAATGCTCTGTCTCCTTTTCCCCAGACTATGGATGGCTAATTCCTCAGATTTAAACAATCTCTGTTAATTTAATTAGAATCTCCCCTTTTGGCATGGATGATGTCAGATGTTACAAGGTCTGTAGATCGAACGGATTGAATGTATTCTGTTTAATTTGAATTTGCAGGTTAAGTAGTGGTGACCCCAACCAGCTTTTATATGGGAGACTCCCAAGAAATCCCAAGCACCATCAATGCAAATGGCATTTTGCTTCCCCCACACCAAATATAATGCCCCTGGAATATGTTTGCTTTCTGCTCCTTTTCTGACATTGCTGTATTGATGGCTGAAAATAGGAAGAGGAAGGAAAAGGGAGAGGGAAAGACTTAAAACAGTTGAAAAAGCCAATTATTTTCATGTCCTAGGTAAATGTTTTCTTGCTGCAGAAGAAAGTTCTATTTATAAGAGGGTTCAAGTGCTGAGAGAGATCATAGGAGGTAGCAGGGTAAAACCTTTGGCAGATGCTGTTGAATCCTAGAATATTCTTTTTCCTAATTCAGTTAAGAAGACTTCACTGATTCTTGCTGTAGGAGGCAGCTTATTGTCTTTGGCCTCTTTTAAAATCAATTGGTGGATGAAATGTTTGGTTTCAGTTTTGACAACAAAAGTAGAAGAATAAATCACGGTCATTGATGAGGATTGGGTGTTTTTCTTCATTGACTGAAGTGGTACAGTGGTGCAGTGAAAACAAACAAACAAAAAAAAAAACAGATCAAAAGATAGTGAAGAATGTAGAATTTGCTGGTTATTTTCAGTTCTAACATGGGGAGCTTCAGATCAGCAGATTGAAAATCCATACCTAAAAGCAGCCAAGTGGCTCTTAATGGAATTTGCTTGTGCCAGAAATCTCAGGGACAAATGTTTGTTTTGTGTTGAATGGGCTGTCAAACTAATGATCAGAATAGATCTTTTTGGCCTCAGACCTTTTTATTAATACAGATTCTTCATTTTTCTTCCAAGACTGGCTGAATGGATGTTTATATTTTATGGGAAACAGCAAAACCAGCAGCCTAAAGTAAGAGCCAACAACAGTACAAGAAGTTGGGGCTTTTTAAAGGGAGGATTTATGATGTTTAAGCCTTGATTTATTAAAAAAAAAAGAGCACAAGCAGTCGTTTTTAAGCACATTTGCCAAGGAAAAAGAGGTAGAAAACTGCAAAATAAAAGTTAGGAAGTGATAAATGCAGACATCATTTAATGAAGAAAATTAATTATACTAGCAGAGTGATACAGAAAGGAAACATCCGTTATTGAGGAAGGGGCATTGAGGCAGAGGATATTTGTCATCTCAAGTGACAATTAGATGAGCTCCAAAAAGAGCAGGGTAAAGGAGGTAAAAATATGCAAGGGAAGAAAATGAGGCGAGGAGAATTGAAGGAATACAGAGCAGACTTTTTCAGGTCTGTTGGCCTGATTTATGCTTTTACACCCTCCTTAGCATACAAACATCCCTGAAACGAAGAGCCTGTTTTGCTCTCACTGCTGTACAGTCCTGTGAGCACCACATTGGGTAAATCAGCACCTGAGAGCAGCTGGGGGGCTGAGCAGAAGGGGGTTCAGCAAGTGAGAGGTGAACCATGGGGTTGCCTTGTTCCCTCCTTGCTTTCCAGAGGCTTGGGTGTTGATTTACTCTTTACTGTCCAACAGCTCTAAATAAAAGAGAATAATCTTTTTGAGCTGTTAGACTGGAGTTGGTCTCCTCTTTGTGATACACACCAGAGGCAAAGGTTGTGTGGTCTGTGGCACTGCTGTTTCAATCCTATTTATACATCATTTATTTCAGATTAGTGAGACTTAGCAGGAATCCAGAAATTTGCATCTGCTCCAGTGTCTGGGCCAAATAGGCAAAAATGGAGCAAAGCTACAAGGACTACTAAGAATCTGGGTAGTATTGCTTAAATACCCTTGTTGCTCTCAGGGAATACCTTTATTCCACTTTGTTAGCTGCACCAACCCTGTGGCCAGGCACACAGGAGGATGGGAGCTGCCTCTGGGCAGTAGGGAGAATATTTTCAGCCCTGGGGGTTGTTCCAGAGCTGTGCTGGGTTACAGACACCTCCTGAGGATCTGCCCACTGGCTCTGTGTCATGCCAGGAGCTGCCTGAACAAGGCATTAATTATCCATTCCTTTGCATTCTTGGTTCCAATTAATTTACAAGCTTAATCTTTCAGTTTGGTTATGCAATTTGCTCCATGAAATATCGCTTGTGCTCTTTCTAGTAATGAAAACCCACAAATAATCCCCGTGCCCTAAGTACCTGTCCCCATTATCTACCGCGTTCATAAGCGCTGCTTGCAGAATTGTTTTGCCTGGTTAATGTTTGATTTTGTATTTATTCTAATTGCCAGTGTTGCTATTTTAGAAGTTGCCAACCCATTGGTGGATATTCTGGTTTAATCCTTTTTTTGCCATCCCCTACAAGCTCCACTTTGCATTCTGAGTTCCTGTGCAGACACGACTGTTCACTGGGGCTGGCCCCTGCTTCCCCTGCTTCCATATGGTGCACATTAATCACAATTCAGCTATGTAAACACAAACTTGCATTTCATGCTGCATACGGTTGCCCAGCTGAGGCTGAATGAAAGATTTCATTTTTGTAAGTCATATGAACACACCTGAGGCTCTGAACATAGTATAGCATGACTGTCTCTTCTATAGAACACATCAGTTTGCTAATTAAAAATCTGCTCTTATAGTTGATGCTCGTTTCTTTTTATGAAGCCCTGGAATGCTATTAAGCAGGTCTGGAATGGTGATGTGTGGTTTATTGTTTCTTCTTAAAGTTGTTTCCTGCCCATTTTGTCTGTGATTCCATTGTCTTGAAGAGTCACTCTTTGCTTTTCATTTATGGTTTTCATAGAGTAAATCTGCAAGTATTGTTTATAGTTGAAATGTTCTCAATTGTATATTTTCTGAACAGCTTGGATTTAATAGCTGGTTTATGTTCGGAATAAGCAAGTAAAAAAAAAAGGGAAAGGGCCATGAATCAACCAAAGGAAAATAAAAACAAAGTCTTTAGATAAGTAAGTAACAAGGCTGTCTGCCTTTTAACCCAGAAAATTCATCAATCCTTTTGTCCATGTGTACACTCATCATTTTGCTTTGATTCATGTGCACTTCAGGGACTCTGAAGCTTACTCTAGATGGGAACTATCAATAGAGCTGTTACAACAAGACAGAGGAAACACAGCATGTCTCAAGTATTCAGCTCTTCAGGATTTTTTCTAAAATATTGCCAGTAGATAAGCTACGGCATGTTACTCAGGCATAAAGTTACACAGATTTTATAAGAGCAGGGTTTAGTATAAAATAACATCTTAGGCTGCAAAAGCAATATTTAATACTCATATAGCAGGGAATGTGTGGTTGCAGGGAAGGGAGACCTAGAGGTCATTCTGTCTCTTATGGATAATTATTAATGAAGAACATCTTGAAAATTTGACATATACAAATAAAAAACTTCTGATGTGTCTTTCTATACTGGTACAATTTATAAGATTTGCTGTGACCAAGAGAAACTCTCTCTTTTAGCAATTCTTAAATGTGAGCATGTGAAAAACCTAGTTTTGATCAAGAGTTTTTGTGGCAAAATTCATAATACAAAACAGACCCTTTATACAATTCAGAACAAATAATTTAGACTGCAAGCCCTGAGACAATTTCTGGTGAAGCTTGGCTGGAGGATGATGCTGTAACATGCAGAGTGGGCTTGTATAGCATTGGCATTTAAATATAATCATAGGAGTAGATGGCTGAGAGTCCAATGAGAGCCACAAGCCACTGAGTAAGCTGCTGGCAAGAGGAGCTGATGGGAAGGACTGCAGTGATTGCAAATGAGGCCTGACCAGGAGGTAATGTGATTAGTGTTCTCTGAGAGCAAAGTACGTTGCAGAAATTAATTGAAGCCTGGAGTGAGGTGGAGGTGGGGGAGAAATCCCATAATTCCTCCAGTTTCATCTCATAAGAGCTTTATCATTTTCAGCTGTGGGTTGTTGGTGTTTTTTGGGTTCTTTCCCGAGCCTTGTGCTGAGGGTGTGTGAGAGTTATTGTGAGATTTGACACCAGCACACATCTGACATCAGCAGTCACCAAAAACATGATGTGCCTAAATAGGCAGGAGATGTGATAAGTTTTACTGGATTACTTTTTTTTTTTGACGTTTCATAAACATGAAGCTCTTTTAAGGCTCACTAAGGAGTTTGCTTTTTCAGGAGCAATGATTAAAAATTTCCACAGTGTTTTTGAGAGGAGCAGGAGGGTTGTTACAGGAGATCCCACCAGCTGCCACTCATATGCCTGAATAACTGATTTGCACTGGAGTCTGGCAAAATTGTTTTTTTGAAGATACTGAACAAGAATAGTAACTTTTTTTCTGGTGTACCAGGAAATTATATGTATAGGCATGTATTGATGACATGTTTCTTCACTCCAAACTACAGCTGTGAAAGGGCCAAGCAGTTTTCTGGTTCAGCAGGACACAAAAACCCAAGTCTTGGCACACAGATAATTTCCTCGAGTTCAAGAAAAGTTCACATGGGCTTTAATTTATCTGCTTAAAAGGTTTTGGGCTGAGTTGTGGTCAGTGATGACACCAATGTCCTGCAGACTTGTTGCTCCCCAAACCTCTGCCACCATCTGTCTCTACTGATCCTGAGAAGCTCAGAAGAAAAATCCTGTGTTTGAAGGGAGCATAAAGGGTCCTTGACAGAAATTCAGATGTACAGATTAGGAAACCACTTTTCTAAAGCCCTAGAATGCCACTCTTCACTGCCTAGAAATTGGGTGCTTATGTTCTTCACAGAGTTTGGAAATGGCAGGTGTCAAGCAGAAACTGTGCTGGTGCTATAGTAGAAAACTCTGTCACTAAAATGTATTTTCCCCAAGGGAAAACTGGGTTTTTCCGAGTGTTTGCTGTGCAGGGCAGAGGTGTGGTTTAGACAGGAAGTTCACTCTAGGAAACAGCAGCACAAATGGGTTTGTGTCTCACAAGTATCACCTCATGAATGTAACAGGGGCCATGTATCTCTTGGTAAATCTATTAAAACATCTGGAGACATAACTGTAAGACAAGACCGTGTAAATACCAGTGAGTTGTGTATAAAACAGCAAGAATATATTTAGTAACTAAATAATAAGACAGCTATTTGCCCCAGCCTGCTTGATCTGTCCTCTCTTGCTTCAGGTAAATGAGCTTGAGTTTGAAGTACACAAGCAGGACTTTCTAGATTCTGTCCTGCTTTGTAAAATGAAGTCTCTGGCTGTTTGTTTAATTAAGTGGTGGTGCATGGCTTTGTTTTGGAGTTTCATGACAGTTGATTGGGAGGACTTTAACATCCATTTTGAGGTGTCATTTATTGTAGCATCTCTGAACATTCACCTGGGATCTGTCTGCTGGCCTGTGCTGGGCAGGTTTGTTCAGTTTTGGTTTTGGGGACTGGAAAATAAAGCCATGGTGGTTAGACAACAGCAGTCCTGTTAAACCATCGAGATCTGACCTTGTGGCTCTGGAATCCCCAGAGGATCAGGAATCTGGGGTGAAGACTGGGATTCAATCATTCTGGCACGAGTCTTGTGTCTCTCATGGGAAAGGAACACACAAACAATGATTTGGAATTTGTTTCCACTACAAAATGGATCCTTGATCCCAATGCAATAAACAGTAAAAAGGCAAACAGCAATGAATCAAATACAGAAGCTCATGCTAAAACAAAACCTGAGATTTCTATTGGGAATTTTGTATGGCTTTTCAGCAGCAGAATCTGGATGCATCAAACACTTGTAGTGTGATATTTTTAACAATTAGAAGTCCAAATATGTGCAATTACCAACAGTAGGACTTCTGTCAGGAATGACTGCACCAAGTTTAATTTAATGTACTCAGCCTTGTAATTGTTTTTTAATCTTGCTGTGCCAATGACAGCATTTTTTGCTTTGTAGTTTTTATGTTTTGTATCATCCACAAATCACACATTTAAGACAGTTTTGTTTTGCAACATCTCTGAAATGCTGGCTTATTAGCAAGCCAGTCCATGCCAGATTATTTTAATATTGATAGACCGTATCAGCAGATGAGTTTAAGATTCGTTCCTCGTGCTGTTTTGTTAAGGTTTAGTGGGATTAAATCACAAAACATTGCTTTGCTTGGAAATTGAATTGAAAAGATCCATCTACAGTAGGATTACTTGTTTAGAGAAAGCTGCTCTTGCATTCTGAAGATTTTGGTAGTTTTTACTTGGTAGTTTGGGTGCCTGAACAATACCAGGCAAATTTGAAGTGCCTCAGTGCTCTAGCACTGTGCTGAACTGGGATCTTGCTCACAAAGGATATTTTCATCTCCACTTCCCAAAGCTGTCTTTGTCATAAATAAATAGGAGATAGGAAAGCAAACTTGAATTTAGAGTTGTATGTAACATTAATTTTTTATGCAATATAACCATGAGCTACTAGACCTGCTGGTGACAAATGATGCTGGTGCCTGTGTGTTCTTACTCAGTCTTTTGAGGCTGCACATGATTTTAAGGATTAGTCTTGCAAACAGGAGCATTTTCTTTTTCATTTTTATACTTGCTTTGCACTGAAATACTTGCATGTGCATTCAGGATATTGCTTATTTCATTCTGGCACTTTTAATATGAAACTTGCCAGATTTTTATCCTGTGTTTGATGGATGATTACCTGTGGGGTGTGTACAGCTGGCGTGCCAGGCTTTTGTGCTGGGGTGGTGGAAGTGCCTTTCAGCCTTGTGCTCCTCATGAACCTGCAGCAGCTTCTGCTCCCTTGTAGGGAATTACAGAAGGTAAATAGGGAAAACAAGGCTTCTGTTTTCTGTAGGGAAAACAAGTCAGGATTGCTGAATACAATCCCTTGGTCTGCACTTTCTTTAGAAATTTTGTAGGGTTCTGTCAGGCAAATCAGGTTGATCACTCCTGACTGTGAATTCTTTTGTAGAGCAGATTACAGGGTATTTCAGTGTGTAGCATGTTACAGTGCTTGAAGTTAGCTGGGTAATGATCTGCATAATCTCATATATATGCCTTCAGCAGACACAGCTGTACACCTTTAGCTTGAGTTGTTCAATGCATAACTCTCTGTATCCTCAGTTATTAAAAAATAAAAATTCACTGTGATAAAAAATTCAGTAACTCCTGGAATTTGGAATAAGAAGAATTACTGTTGGACATACCTTGCAGGCTGTGTTTCAGATTTTGGGAGAAGTCTGGCTCATTGTCTTTCGTGCTGTATGTCAGACCTCCGACATTATTCCTGTATGTCTTTTGGCAAGTATTTCACATTCCAAAAGGCTTATATGCCTGGGGAAAAAAAAAAAAAAAGAAAGATCCAGGAAAAAAGGACAATTGCAGTGACACAGGTTAAACTAACAGAGAGTAGGGCTTAGATTAAGTGTGGAAATGTTTACACTTCTCTGTGGCAGTGATTCCTGCCTGGGCTGTGGCCCATTGGATCAATATTGCTGTTCTTCAGCAGATTTCCCCTCTCAGCCCTCTGCACACCCAAGTGCTGAATTCCTCTGTGACTGGGACAGCTCAGACTTCCATCTTTCGGGATGGAAATCAAACCCCCAACATTCCCACTTCTGCTGTGTTTCATCCCCACTGGCTTTCATGCCCTTAAAAATTGTGGAAAATCCCTGGCTGAGAATTGGTTACGCAGGGGCACCAAACCTGGCTGAGGGACTGCTCCCTCCTGCAGCTTTGGCTAGAGATGCAGCTGAGATGCCAAAATCCTGCCTGACTTTGTCTGCAAAGAACTCAAACCTTGCTCCCCTGGTCTTGAAGGTTTTGTGTTAAATTCTTGGGGTTTTTATACTCTTTTCTCCTGGAGTAATTTTCTCTGCTCCTTAATTTTCCCTTGAAGCAGCCAGGGAAATGTTCTCTGGAGCAGTGACTTTATCCTCTTCCCCTGCTCTGGTGACTGCCACCGTGGGTCTTCTTTGTGGATGGAGGAATTCTCATCTGCACTGAGAAATCCAAATTACTATGTTTGGCCCATGGCTGGAGGTGTATTTGGAAGGCTCATCTTGAACATCAGAAACTGTTCTGTTTAGGTGTGCTGCATGCCAGTGGGAGAAGCTTTGTTAAATCTTTAGGAGGTGATTTTCCCAGCTGGGCTTTTAAATGCAAGGTTTTCTTGCATTTTTGGCAAAAGAAAAATGTTTTTTGTCAAAGAAAAATGAGTCTTGTGGTCTCATTTTGAGTCCTAAACCAGAGGTGTGCTCATGCACATTCCATGACATAGACAGTGGCCGATTTCTTCAATGTATGTTGACTTTATTCTTCAGTTGTTAATGAACAGAATTTTTTTAAGGCAAAGCGAGCGTGTGTGTTTTGACTGATTGTACCCAGCAGTGGTATTGGCTCTCAGGAGGCAGGAAGAAATTCCCAAACCATCTGATATTCTGGTACCTGCTGCTATGTAGCTGTTACCTGTTAGTTACTGAGTGTCATTGCAGCAGGGTGCAAGACCCTCAGTCTTTAACACCTGGACATAAAAGTCTCCAAGAAACACAGACTGCACTTTTTCTAAGCTGTAGGTCCATCCCCCCAGTGTGTATTTCTGTGTGAATTATAATCAAAGTCTAAGAGCTGGCTAGTTTTGCTACCTTCTGCTGACAGCTTTTGGCTTTTTTGGAAATATTTTTGCTTGGCACATACTGTAGCTGTCGCTGTGATTCAGAGCCTTTGGAAGCAGAGCTTCCTCTTGTATTTGTTATTTGCTTAGCAGAGCTTTGACTTTATGGCTATGTATTTCAGAATCTTTTATGCCAGGGAATCATTTATATTTCAGAGATATGGGAAGGCACCTTGGGGCTTGCTGCATGTCTTGTTTTTTAACCTTAGCCCAGTGTGATATTCTCTCTAAAGAATATTCTCACGTAATCCTGCAGGGAAGGATAAAGGTAACACAGTTGCCTGGCATTAAAACTGTAAATCAGAAGTATATAATGACAAGTCTGAGAAATGTACTAAAAATAATAACAATACAGGCTTGTTTCTGAAAGTAACAGCCATTAAACTTTGCTTTGAATTTTGACTTCCATCCAAAATCTGCACCCACAGCCTTCAGCTGTGTGTCAAGGGGCTGTTTGCTTGTTCTGTACTTCAGAGGAGCCGACTTAACTTTATGGGCTGGTCCAGATGTGACTCCCCCTGGGGCTATCCCTTGGCCAGACTGTAAAAAGATGTTTCTGAGAACCCAGAGAAGAAATACAAAACTGAAAACCTGGCCAACACTGACTCAGGGGCATTCCTTTCCCTGAGAGAAAAGCTGGGACTGGGGAGGGACCATTGCCCATTTTGTATGACCGGGAGCAGGAGGGTGACATTTTTACAAGCAGAAAAGTTTGATGCACCTGAGCTGCTTCTTAAACCCAGCTTCCATGGACAAATGTGGTTGTGAAGTGATTACAGGGAGGATTTCTGGGGGAAAGCTCAGCAATGAGGCTTTCCCAAGGATTTTGGGAGCTCTATATAGTTCTGATTTCCTTCTGTATCACCTTGACAGACATTTTTGAGATACAGGGGGCCCATCTCCATCCAGGACAGGCTCACCTGGGTCTCAGCAGGGCAATTATGGTGGAAGCTGGGTGTAGCTTTCTTCCCTGGGTGCAGGAGAGTGGAGTGGGGGACTTTTCCTGGGGAAGAGGTGTGGACTGAACATTCCATTATACTTCAAGGTCGTGGCATTTGTCTAGCAGGAAGAGACATAAATGCCTAATTTATGATGTCATTAGAGGTGCTTGATTCACATTGGCATTCATGGGCTCTGAGAAGAAAATGTTTGCATTTAAATCTTCAGCGAGATTTGAAATTAAAGATATGTGAAATGGCCTGAGAATCCCTTAAAGACATAAGGGTGAATCATGCATTAAAATAAAGGTCCTGCAACTGCTGACATGGGGAGTAGATGATCTATTCAAGGCACTGTGGCTTCTCCTGACCCTGCTGTGCAATGCAAAAGCAGCCCAAAGCAATGCATTCCGTGGCAGCTCTGATAGACAGGTGGTTTTGACTTGGTACCAAGGTCTCTGAGCCTCCTGCCAGGGTCTGGAGACAGCCAGGGCAGCCAGAGGGATGTGCTGGGTTCCAGCATCTCTCCACATGTGAATTTGGGAGGATCTACCCCACCTGCATTCCCCTCCCCTTTCCACATCTCCACACCATGAACTGGTGCTGGGTGTGGGGACAAACAGGCAGTAAGGGAAAATGAAACTGATTTTAATTTCAGAAAACCACAATACTCTTGTTGTTATTCCCATAGGAGCACAGGCTTTTGTATTAATCCAAACATGAGATTTCCTGGGTTCTTCATGCTTTTGTTTCACTTCAGTGACAGGCACTGCTAAATTGGTGGAGGTTGTTAGCAGAATATGGGAGAAAGGGAAATGTAGGATTCTCTAAGTTTGTCCTGAAGTTCACAAATGGATATTCCTACCTTCTGGGGGGGCTTGAAGGGTTTGTGTGATTGAATCAATTAATCTTTGAGATACTTAAGTAAAAAAAAAAAAAACATAAAAAATGAACTGGGAATATTTCTGCCCTCAATTACATACATAAACCATATTCAAATAGCCGTAGCATCTTCAGTTCAAATCCTGCCTTATTCCCACAGCCTTAGGCCACCATATTTATGTCAAGGATTTCCCACAGAGGCATATGCAGTGCTCAGTGTAATGTCTGCAGAGAAAGTGCAGAGTTTCTGGGTGCATTTATTTGCTACTCTTGGTCGACCATAATTTGCATAATGACATCCATATTAATCTCTTGCATGAGTTTGCATTAGTCAGCAGGTGTGTTTTATTTAGAAGTATCTAAATACATTTTTTTATATAAATGAGAGGCAGAGAAATCAGCTTTTTATGTTTCCTAGGGTTGCCAGGGTAGCAGTAGTAAAATATAGCAAATCAACAGTGAGATCTGCAAGAATGAATACAGACTATGCCCAGAGGCTATGGAAGGCACCAAGACATATTTCAGGCTTTATCAGGAATGAGGCAAACATTTGCATGGCCCTGAAAGAGCTTCTGGCTTCTCAGTGAACTGCCACAGAATGGTGTAATTAAAAGTTACATTCTGTTTGAGCCTTGTCTCACATGCAGTAATCAAACACCATAATCAGAACAAATTATTGCATTTGTATTCTGCCACCCTCTGAAAAAGATGCATTGCTTGGCTTATAGCCTGGTTTTGATTTATTAGGTCTAAGTTCAGAGAGTGGCACAAGAAGTGAGTCAGATTCCTGCAGGACCCGTTGCTCACAGGCCCTGGTGCATGTTGGGGTTTTTCTTTGGTGAGATTCTCCTTGCTCAGAACAAAATTCCAGGTTGTTTTTTAAAAACAGACAGAGTGTGCAGACAAGGTGAAGGTTAAGCTGAGGAAGGGTTGATCAGGACATGGACATGCACAGGTCACTGAGGTTGGCAGCTGCAGCTCTGATGTGACCTCCAGGTGCTGTGGATAAAACCACAGGATTAGTAACAAGGCACGCACTGAGCTGAGTCTCCTCCAAGGGGAAACAGAATTTCTATTCAGGGTATCAAAATCAACCCTTGAAGCATAGCATTGCTTGTTGATGGCAAATAATGGAGCTGGAAAAATGATTTCTGCACAGGAATGCAGTGTTTGGCTTTGCTGCAAACTATTTTCTCTACCCATTTCAGTACAAAGCTGGGATGTGATGACCATGAATTATTTTGTTTGGTATAGGTAGGAGTTTCCTGAAAAAATGGGAAAGTGGAAATAGAAATGCAAAGCTAATGTTTTTATGTCAAAATTATCCTTATAAGAGAAAGTAAATTGTGCATAATCCAGTAAACTTTTAGGATATGTGGTAAAGCAGCAGTCCAACTCTGTCCTTTCTGAAGGACACGCTGTGGCATGCACTGGCATTCATCAGTATCCAGAAATGGGTAGGAAGATGTAGGCAGTAGTGTGTTTCCAAGTGTTTTTTCAATAGATGTGAGACATTCAAATTAAAATAAACCATTCAAAAAAGTGGCAAATGTGCTGCAACTGTTGGAAATGTGTGAGAGTCTGCAGTAGGCACAACAAACAGTTGGCAAAATAAACAGTGTCAGGCTGTGGCTGATGATTTTGTGATTAACAGCTGCCAGTTGTTTGAACAAAGATCATTTTTCCACCAAAGTCTTGCCACTCCTTTGGGGAGGGCTTTCTTACTTGGTTCTGAGTTTACTTTTCAGCCTGGTTTCTGCTCAGAACAGTCTGGAGCTGAATTTAGATACCAAAGGCTAAAACTGTAGGTTAGGTGCAAAGAGCTGGGACTGCAGTGGGGAAGAGGGAGTTTCTGAGGAGGATTGAGAACCTTCTCGGGTTGTCTCTCCATGATCCCCCCTCACACCCAAGCACAACCTGTGTCCCAGCTCCAGGAGCAGAGATGTGCACCTGTAGCCCCCTCTCTGATCAGATCAGCCCAGGTTAATGATCTCCATCCAGCCTCTCAAAACAGCAGCCTCCTCACCTCTGGTGACTCCAGTGCTTCACTGGTGCCTCTTTTCCTCTATTCTTTGTCACTTTACCCCGCCTGGCTTGTCAGGTCGAAGCTACATGAGCCCCTCTGAGGAGGCACAAAATAAATTTACTGGATGCTCTGCCCAGGGGCTGTGATTTATCTGTCCCCATGTGGTTATTAAATGGAAAATTGCCTCGCTTTTCTCACCATGTACAATGCCCACGTACTTCATTTCCTGCCAACATTTCAAATGCTGGCACTTGGCAAGCACACCCAGCTTCTTAAAATGTAGGCCTTGGAGGCAAAAGTTTTTTGAAACTAACAGGTGCCTCTGAACTTTGATTTAAACTTGTAACTGTCACCAGGGTTTTGACAGATGGGTAATGAAAGATCAAGACAAATGCTGGTAGGAGTCTTTTGAGATCTGCTGCTATTAGCATTTGCTCTGAGCACATTTTAAAGGGAACATAAGACTAACAATTTAATGTCTGTTAGTCATCTCACACTGGAGAGCTCCTGCCAGAGAAGGTGAAATGTCTAACTTAGAATTGATGGCAGGGGATTGGTAATAAAGGAGAGGCAAAGGGAGGCACCAAAACACCAGCTGTAACCCTGTACCAGGAAAAGAATTGAAACAAAGAGACAGATCGAGTCTGAATTCTCAGATTTGGGGCTATGTCAGTCAAAACTGAGCTTCACGGGGTGTGGGCTGGGAAAAAAACACCTGTAGTGAGGTCTCTGCTGGATGTGGTATTAGCCAGAGATGCTTGGAACACAGTAGAAGAAATAAGATGTTTCTTAGAGTGACTGTTAAAGTTGTCAGTGGAGAGTGGTACAGAACAATGCAGATAAGCTTCTTAAGCCACCCCTGGATTGCAGCTTAGTGGTACCTCTGCTTACCCTGGATCTGGCTTTTTACATATTCTTTAACATAATACATCTACAAGGGCTCAGAGTGTGATATTTTATCATGTTCTGGTAGCATGATAAAATATCCATAAGTAATGAAGTGCCAGTGGAGTCAGAGGGATTGCCTTTTGTGGAGGGAGTCGCTCCACACAAGCCACCCTTCTCTGCTGCTGGATTTCACTGCTTTTCCCTTCCACAGCACTGAGATGTCTCATAAGCTGCTAAACTGCAGCCCTGAACGAGCCAAGTGATTCCTTTTTGTGCCACCTGTGTGTCACCAATAAATCCCCACGTGCCAGGTGTGGGAGGGAGCGAGCCAAGGGATTGATGCTGTGCACTGCTCTGCTTTTTCCCTTCCAAAACCTGCCCTGCCTGTCCTACCCAGAGAATGGAAAGAAAGGGACTGGGGACTGTGTGAATTGTGTCCTCTCCTGCCACAGGGACATGCTGGAAAACCCTGAGGAAGAGAAGGCTCAGAGCAGCACCAGCTCCTGCTGGGGGATGTCTGGGGGCCCTCAGGAGAACTCCACATGAGCCCCTCCACTGAATCCCCTTTTTCCCTTCAATGTCTCTCTAGGAGGATCCAAAACAATGACAAATTCCACCACAACAATTTTGCAAAAGACACAGGCTATTTTTTTCCAGTTCCCTCCTCCTTCAGTGTTTCCTGACATATATCAGTGTATTTTTAACTCTGTATCTGTCATAAAGTAACAGAGCAGGGTGTGAAAACCTTCAGACCCTGGGAGAAGTGTTGGAGGTCACAGGGTCCCCTCTTTGGGGCTATCACCATAATTCAGAGCCAGTGACACCCACAAATTAATTGGCCTTTTATTGATTCTGAATTGACTTCCTTAATTAAGGAGAGTGCCACTTGCTTGCATGATTGCTCTTTTTTCATTTTCAAATTATTAAACCAAAAGCTTGGAAGTGAAGTCCTTTGCTGTGTATAAGCTCTTCCCTGGAAAAATATTCTGCTGTGTTTAACAGGCTTCCCTGCCTAAAGTTTTTTATTTCCTTACTCAGTTTAGATTAATTGGTGTGATTATTTTGATGTAAAATGCACTGAGACGACTGCAGCATCTGGGGCTGTTGAAGCAGCACGGGGCCCTGTCTGTGTGGGATATTGTAATAGAGATGCTTTCCTCAGAGGGACCAAAATAACTGGAAACTTGGAAAAAAGCGTTCCCTTTTCACACAGCTTGTCAATATGTTAAGTGCTCTGGAGAGAGTGCTTCTGTAGACATTAAATCCTGTACATTTCTGGGCTGTGACAGTCCTGGTTTCAAATGTTTTAGGCATTGAATGTGCTCAGGGTGATGGACCCAGTGGTGGAAACTCAGGTGAAAGGTGGTTCTAGAAGGGGGGGGGGGGGTGAAGTATTTTTCTGGAATACCAACCTTTGGTCCTTCCCTCAGGCTGTTCTTTGCACAGAGGCTTAAAACATAAAGCAAACACAGAGATTTTGGAAAGGGAAGATAAAAACCATAGTTAAAAATTTGAAAATTCATATTTTTCCTGGTTTTTCCTACCAAATGTGAGCTGATTGGAGTTTAGGTCGATTCTCATATGGGATTTTCCTCTCTTTTTTCCACTCAACTAAGCCCACAAGGAAGGATGTTATGCTGAAAGGAATGATGATCTTTCTCAAGCTGCAAAGCTGATGGAGATTTTGTTCTTTTGGAAGGTTTTGAACAAATTGGAGGGGGAAAAGCCACCGGAATATTCTCCAGACTGCTCTCACTGACATCCTCCATGCAACAACAGCAAAGTCAAAAAGCTGTAGCTTTGGCAGGATGAAGGGGGAGTTCTCTGGGGAAAAGTTGAGGTCTGGGGTAAACATGGAGCTCTGTGAAGCTGCTCTTCAGGGAAGCAAGAAAAAAAAAAAAAAAAAGGAAAACGAAGAAAAAAGTCTGTCATTGCCATCTGCTCCTGGCATTTCTGAGCACACAGTACCCCCAGAACCTCCAGCTCACATGGAAAAAGACTTTCTTTTGCTTCCCTTCTCTCTTCACTGTGCTGCTGCTGGCATCCCACTGCCTCTTGTTGCTGGATTGTTGCTGGATCTTCCATGTGCTCCAGCTGCTCAGTACAAATAATTGCTATGGGAGGAACACAGTGCAGAATAAAGTTGTCCAGGGTCACCTTCCAGTGTATTGTGGCAGCCTTAGAGACTGTAACCAAGGAGAGGAGCTCGTGGTGCTGTAGGATGACATGGAGCAGGTTGCATGTCCTGGTTAACTGGGAAGTTTTAGGAAAGCCATCACTGCAGGTGATGTGGAATTGGGTGTTTTTTTTGCTCTTCCCATCTGCAGGATTTAACATCAGAGCAGCCATTTACTCTCTGGGGACAGATCAGGTGCAATCCCTGCTGCTTACTCTTTGTCAGAAGCAAAGCATAATATTCCTGCTTTGAAAATAAAAAGTATCTCTCAAATGTATTATTAATTTTTAAGAGATAAATACTGGTGCTGAAGAAATAATCGTAGTGCAAATATTTTCAAATATATTTCCATACATAATAGCTTTCTGAGTGTGTATATACACATGTTCTCCACAGTAAATATATATTCCAGTTAAATTAATTTGTATAGTCATAATGGAGCTATTGTGGCTATAGGTGATTTGCTTCTTTAATGGTTTGAGTTCCAACAGGGTAAGAAAACCATGGGTTTGATCTTCAGTGAGTGCAAGTTGGTGTAGCCCTACCGTGTTATTATTCTGGACTTGATATTCCAGAGTGAAGGTGGAGGCAAAAGAGCATCAAGAGCATGAATTGAGCCATGGGAACAGGTCAGGTCACCCTCCCTGGGTTTTGTCATGGGGTATTTTCAGGAAATCTGGGCTGGATGCCCAGAGTTAACTGGAATTTAAGACAGTTTGAGGAGGAAGAGAGTTGTTGAAATATGCCCTGTGGCTGCCATCACCTTTAACAGCATCTCAGAATTCCAGCCATGACTCAAAAAAGCCCAGTTCTAATTCTGGGGTCTTTTTGAGGCTTCTCTCCTCCCAGCTCAGAATTCTGTCATCAACTTGCCAAAAATCCTTGCTGAATTTTTTTTTCCTCTGAAGATATCCTGTAGAGAACAGAGAGTACAATCCACATGGGCTGCAAAAATTCTTTGAGGTTGTACTGCATTGATGGCAGGATCCATCCCAATGCAGCACCTTGCAGAGGAAACCAGCAAGACCAGCCTGTGTTTGAGAGATTTCTGCAGAGAAAACTGGGGGAGAATGCAACTGGACCAAGAATCCTCAAGAGGGAAACAAATCCCAGCTAATGACAGCATAGCTGGCTCTTAAAAAAAAAAAAGGCAATCTTCTCCACATTTATATCTTTTCCCAAACTTACCAGTAGCAAACACAGGTGGAGGTCATTACTTGTTTGAAACAGTAAGGAAATAAATTGTATGCACCTATTGGGTATAATGCAATGAGAATGTGCCTTTTTCCTTTCCTGGTGGCTGAGCTGTAACAGAGGATCAGCCTTCCACAGCTGCTAGCCAAAAATTGCACCTTTGGGTTAAACAAGAAAAGCTCTCACTTTTAGGCTTTACTTTCATAAATTATTGAGTTGCTTTGATAAATCCATGTGAATTCAGTAAGGTGCTTAAGTAGGCACATCAGTGAGCTTTAAGCAAACACCTCAAAGCAGATGTGGCTTTATGGGCCCAGGTTAATGGGTCTTGTCTCTCTTCTTCCATTAGGATGGTGCCAAACATCTCACAGGCAGCTCTCTTCTCAGACACTGGTGTGGATGTGGTGGGCTGGCTTTGTGGCACTGTCCCCCATCCTGGCTGCTGTTTGGCTCTGTGGAACACCCACTGACCTTCTCTGTTCATGGAGGGATTATTCCTAGAGACATCAGAACCATGGTGCCAGTCTGGATAAAGCACAGAACATTTCTGCTTTTATCTGTCACTGGAAGAGGATGCTGACACACCAGCAGCAAGCAGGATGGATGGAGTGATCCATCCCAGGCCATATGCTCCTCATTTCTGACAGTCTGTACTTTGCAAAGACTTTCTGAGCCAGCAATCCTGTTTAGAGCACCACAGACCTGCCCTCTAAAATTGTGTTAACTCCCTTTGAAAACCATTTAAACTTCTCAATAGTTCATGAGCTTGAAAATCATCCACTGGGATGATGGCTTAGCTAATTACAGTGGTCGCTGCGTTTTAAAGGAGCACAGTTGCTTTTGTAGCCAGGCAGAGACTGGAGGCTGAAAGCAGGTAGGAGAAGGGCAGGGCTTTGCCATCTGCTCCTGCTGAATTCTGTTGTTTTGGGTAAGTGGCCATCCAGTGCATTAATGGCCCCTGGTAGCAGCGCAGTACCTGGCGGCCGTTTCTGGCTAATAGAAAATGTCACAGTGTAAGCACCGTGTTCTAATTGCATTGGCACATCTCCATCACAAGCATTAATTTAGTGTAATGCTGTTTGGGAATCTCAGTGAATTGCTGACTTGTGGGGCTTGCCAGCTGCTGGAGGTTCTGCACTTCTCCTCATGCTGGTGTGGCTGTGCTGCTCGAGCAGGAGCAGTGCAAGGGCTGAACTGAAGCAACTGAAAGCATTTTCAAATAGCAGACAGATAATTTTTGCAAATGACAGCCAGGGCAGGAAGAAGCAGTGCCAGTTTGCATTGGGAAAGAGAGCAAAAACCAGAGGGTTTTGAGCACTTTCCAAAGCTGCAACACTTTTAATGCAAGCTGACACTAATTCTGGTGTAAGCCATGTGAACGCCAGCAGATCCTGTGTGTTTCACCAACATCAAAAGTGGCAGAGCTGCGTGGAAGGAGGGATGATTTACAATCAAACAACAGCAATTATACCAGGGATACAGATTACTTTATAATGAGACTGAGCCAAGGCCACATGTCAGTGCATTAGGCTTCCAGTTCACATCTAATCATAAATCTTCGGTATGAAGGTTATAAAACTCTTTTCACCAATATTTGTCTGCCTGGAAAATCTATGAAGCATTAGCAGCAGCTTGAAACTATGAAGAGGAACCACTCAGCTTAATTTACATGTAAAATATATACAGTACAAGCTGCAAAAAAGATCTCTCGATGTGCTCCCATGATATAAATATTTGATGTTGTTTAGATTCCTTTCCTGTTCTTTTATGGAGGGTTTTCTGCTCAATTAGAGTTGGGTGGAAACACATTTTCTGCCCAGCTTTGTACCAGAATCATGGAGAATGATCAAAATGAACAGATTTTAAAATTAAATTTGTTATTGCAAATGAGATTTATAGATATTTTCTCTTTGGGGAATATGGTGCTATATTGATTTCTTCAAAATAACAAATAATGATATAGACTATTAGAAGCTGTAAGGTGGTGAATCCAATTCCTAACAATTTTATTATTCCATCACTCTGAAATGAATTTGTTCAGCTAATTCTTGTTCTTGCTGATACAAAGTAAGGATTGAAGCCTCTGTAACTTTATGGTTGAATTGACATCTTCATTCCTTAAGCTATAACAGAATGGGCAGTACAAATTTCTCTTTAAAGGGTTTTTTTTTGTTGGTTTGTTGGGGGTTTTTTGAGTTTTTTGTTTGTTTTGTTTGTGGGTTTTTTTGGGTTTTTTTAATGGATAAGCAGTCTTGGGTTTGCCCGATTTTTAGGTACTGAAGAGCAGCTGTGCTGGGTCCAATGGTTGGTTGTCCTGAAACTTCTGAAGAAATAAATCTGATGAAATATTTTAGGGCCCAGCCCTGACCTGTGCAGGCATATCTGCAATAAGACTGTATCTGATTTTACTTGGTATAGGAATCACTCAGGAGAAATTTGTTGAGGGTAAATGTATGATAGTCATGTGAACCTGGCCACAGTATAGTTTACTGTGATATTTGGTTGAAAAAGAACCAAAGAAATAGGGTTGTAGGGTGAAATCCTCCTGACATGGGTCTTAATGAAAATTTTACGGACTACAGAAGTATTTATATGACATAAGAGAGTAAATTTGGTCTGCTTATTCCCATCCTTAGTACTACAATTGAGGTGGAGTACTTGTAATTTGTGTATTTTTTATGTACTTGTATATATGTATATTTAAATAGAATAGCATAGTTACTGCCTGGTGGAAGTCCCCACTTTCATGGTCATAATTCAGTGATTTTAAATATATATACCATATTTATGCAGTGCACAGGAGAGAGAAATTCCTGAGTGTGTGGTCAAAATCAGCTGTGCAACAGTGCAAGTCTGGTTTCTGTTTTTGCACTTTTGCACATTCTTGTAATGATTCAGCAGCCTCCAGAAAAAAAAAAATCCCATTGCAAAGAAACACAGATAAAAACAAAAAGGAGTTGAAATCACCGATACCTAGCAATTATATCCAAATAATGATGATGATTCAAGTAACAAGCATATAACTACATTTCCTGGCACCAGCATTTCCACTATGGCAAAACAACACTTTAACAGTGTTCCTAATCAGCATGTGCAACAAAACAGAACCTCAGCTCAGTGCTGCTTAACTGGGTGCTTTTTTTTTTTCCCACAGTGTTTCATAAATATCTTTAGGAAGTGGATCTGATGATAATAATTATACTACTGCTGTATGCAGCTAAAGACTTCTCCCAGAATAACAAATAACCTGTTAGAAAATCTCTAAGAGCTCCCCATGCCTGCCTACACTAATAATACAGTAGAGCTTTGTGTATACATAGGCTTTTTAAAGGCACTTTCATGTTAATTATCTAATTAAGCCTTACAATTCTCTTTGAAAGTAAGTAAGTATGATTATACCTATTTTATGGAGGTGGAAGCTGGAAAATAAAGGCTTGATGTCATTTCATCTAATGTTCTTTGACCTTCCCTGGCTTTCTTTGACATTGATGAGATTGACTGGAGGGTTTAGGTGGGAGCACAGGCAGCCAAGGTTCCCCTCTAGGTAGCAGAGGGAGCAGAGAAGATGATTTAAACCACGTGAGCTCTGTCAAGAGCTGCCCTGGGATCACTCAAGGCACCAGTGGGATGTTAGGTCTGATCTCACTGTCCAAACTGCCTAACATTAGTGGGATGGGGGGAGAAAAACCCCAAAGTCCAACCAGCAAAGCTCCCAAACTTGTTTTTAGCAATGCTCCAGCACCCAGGCTGTCTGCAGCATCCTCCTCAGCTGGGAAAGGTCCCAGCACGTGCAGAGTGCACTAGCATTGCAGGTGGGCTGCTATTGTAAATGCAGGTGAACCCAATGGGAAGAAATGACGATGTCTGACTCAATTCAGAAGGCTGAATTATTTATTTATTATAACTATGTTAAAATGCATTAATAAATTCTTTATTAATACTATGTTAAAATACATCAGTATGCTGTATAAAAGGAGGATACGAAAACTACATACTACTTTCTCTGACTCTAACACAACTTGTGACCCTCTCTGAGAGCCCAGCCCCTGGTGGGTTGGATTGGATTGGATTGGATTGGATTGGATTGGATTGGATTGGATTGGATTGGATTGGATTGGATTGGATTGGATTGGGTTGGATTGGGTTGGATTGGATTGGCCACCAGGCTCAAACAATCCTCACCAGAATCCAACCAAGCACTCACCCCAGGTAAACAATTCTCCAAACACATTCCACATAGGAAAAACAAAGGGCAGAAATAGAAATTGTTTTCTCTTTCATTTCTCTCTGTGCATCTCTATGAAAAATCCTGAGAGGGAGAAAAGTGTGCTTGCCACAGTCTGCAGTGAAGCCACCACTCCAGGGGTTTGTCACCGGGCTGTGACACGGCTCCTCACCCACTGCAGCATTGTGGGGCTGTAGCTCGAGGTCCTCAGGGCAGTGGGAATGAGGAGATGGGAAGAGAGAATTCTCTCCCTGCTTGTTCTCTGGAGTGGCACATTTCCATGCCTGTGAGCTGGGATGTGGCTGTGAGCAGCAAGGGATCCCTGTGGGTGCCCCAGCTCTTGCTGCAGTTCATGCTGCAGTCCCTGGGCTGACTTCAGCACGTGTGGAGAAGCTGTTTTTCAGCCAGGAATCTCAGGCTGTGCTGTGGTGGGTCTTTGGTGGCACTGAGCTTGGCAGGGAGGAGCATCTCCAGCCCTCCTCTCCTGCCTGGCAAGCCTACCCAGCTTGTTTCTGTTTGCAGTGCTGTGAAACAACTTGTGCAGGCGTCTGTGGAAGTGTTATGTGTATAGCAGCTGATGTGGTTTCCAAATGAGTATAAAAAGCCCTAAGAACAGAAATGTTTATCATAAGACAAGAAATGTGTTTGGTAGATGATAGTTTATAGTGATAGCTCCTTGATGGAGTGGTCTGCAACCTTTCCTGGGGCATGGGCATGTGATACTGAAGGAACAAACACCATATTTAGGATCAGGCTTTGCTTTCCTTTACTATTTTGGTGGAAACTTCTTGATTTCCCCTGACTGCTAGTAGCACTGAAAGCTCTTACAGGCAAAGTACTGGCTGTGGGCTGCTGCCTTAATACCTGCATTTCCTAAAACTTTCCTGTACAAATTCAATAAATAATTCATGAAGTGATTGAGGCTGATAAAACTTTCTCCTGTGCTTGCAGTGGTTCAGACATCACTTTTATCTTTTCGAAGTCCTAATGTATAGTTGGGAAGTGACTTTACTACTTCACAGGGAGCCAAACTGCTGGAAATTTAGGGCTTGGATGCTTAAGCAAAAATTATAACCAAGATAATGAGGCTGTGATTGAGGCAGGGAAGTGCAGTGATGAGAAGGAGAACCAGAATCACATCTGTGTGTGACCAGGGAGAACCACAGTGGCTGGGAGTCAGGCTGTGAGCAGTGGTGCCCCCATCCACTGAGATGTCCCTGCTGGGGTGTTTGTCCCTCTGGCAGGTGGGTTTGAGGCAGCAGTGATCCTCAGCTGCTCAATCCACCTGTGGAGATGAATCAGTGCCCTTCACTCCTGCATTCACAGGAGTGAGGCCAGGATGTGCAGAGAAGTTGGATGGAGGGAAAGTTGTCCACTCTGCATTCCATAAGGAAACGGGGCATTTAACAGCACTGCTTGAACCTGCCAGGTGTATTTATTTACTTCTGTCCACACTGAACTGTTTCCAATAAGGAAAAAAGTGAATATTGTACTGAAGTTATGTTTCAGAAAAGCAGATAAGTCTTAGAGGAGGGGCTTCTCACAGGGCTTGTTAGTGTTTGCTGTTCCCCTGAAAACCTCAAAGAAGGCATCTGTGAAGCTGAAAAGAGAGCAGAGCTTTTCAGTTTCTTTTCAAGTCTGGCTGGAGGAGAAACCACAAGGACTTTCCTCTTATGTTGACTGCTGTAATGATGTGCTGTACTATTGAATTTCCAGGTCTAACTGATGTGGATCAATTATTTGAGTTTGATGGGCCACCTGCTTGGGAAACTTCTGTAGTATTTATAAAAGACCTGCCAGTGCTCTCCTGGCAGGAGATACTTTTATATTTGCTCCTGTAGAAGTGCTGTCCAGGTTGAATTATAAAATGTACCAATGCCATGCTGGCAATGGGATGTTACTTGGGTTTTCAAGTTCCACAGTAGGACTTCCTCAGTGTGTAGTGCAGGACAGATAATTAGCTAAAAGCGTGTGCCAAAACTTGAGATCAATTATATGTTGCACATAAAAGCTGCTGTGTGTGAGGAGCACTCGAGTCTGTGTCAGAGCAGGGTCAGGGGCATTGCAGGGTGGCACCCAGAGATTGTGGGTGGTGCTGGCAGCTGTGAGAGTTAAAACAGGCAGTTTTTATCAACACATTTCCCGTGGGCATTACCATTCCTCTGCTCACAGCCAGCCACTCCTGCTGCTCCTTTCCAGGCGTGTCCCTGCCAGTCCCCTGTCACAGAGGGACCTGCAGCACGCTCCTTGGCTGAACAAAGGAGCTGACTCTGGGTCTCCTTAGTTGTACCTGTGTAATCAGTGAAATGAGCACTGTGGAATTTTCTTACACACGTTTTTTTTTTTTTATTCTGTATTTAATAGTTGGGGCAGAATTTCTTACAGCTGCCCAACATGTGAGACATCTGCAGTTTCTCCCAGCACTTAAATTCTTCAGCACTTTTCTTGTGCTCTGATAGCCATTCTTTCCCCACAGAGTATTTCTGACCGCAGCATAGGAATATTTTAAATATTTTATTTAGAAACATCTGGCTGCTTTAACCAAAAGAGAGATTTTTTTGGGATTAGGTTAATGAATTTAAATAAAAGCTATTAGTTGTTGTGGTTTGATTTTAGTTTTCTTGTTGGCTAAGAAAATAGTCTTAAAGTATACAGTTATTTTTTCTGAGTATGCCTGCTTTGTTCTTCCTGTCTTTTGAACATTCTATTATGTAAAATATTTGTTAATGATTCTCAGTATTTTGATTCACCTTATGACTTGATGACCCTTCGCAGAGTATCTTCCTGCACAAGGTGCAGTTACAGGTGTGTGAAAATCCTTTAGTTTTTTAGTTTTCTCATTAAATGGGATTTGTACTCTTGAAGTTCCAGCATGTGGAGATCAGACTCCTTTAAAACGCAGAAGTGGAAATATTTACAGGTTTAGATGGGTTTTTTTAGTTTATTCAATTTCAAGGAAATTGAGGAAGGGTATATAATGTATATATTGCTGGTTATTTGTAATTTTCCTGGAGGAGTATAAGAATGTGACCAGATTCCATTTTGGCTGTTAAATCAGGGAAGCCCTGAAACCACGTTAGTGTTCCTGACATTTCATCAGAGCACTGATTTGGCAGCTCCTGACATTTGGATCAGTGACTAAACTTGTTTCCTTGTTGATAGCAAGTCATCTGCAGTTAGAGCAAAACATGGCTCCTAGACCTGACAGATCTTCCTTTGCCTTGAAAATAAATCCTAACATTGCAAGGTCATTTGAGAGCTCTCACTGGAAAAAAGATTCTGCTCTTAACCCTTATCTGGGTCAGTACTTCTTTACATTTCCATGGTCTTTACTGGAGGATCAGAAAGTGCTTTATAAATATTAGATAGTATTAGATAATCTTTCTGCTGAGTTTGATAAAGCAGTATTTCCTTCATGCCATGCTTTAGGCTTGGAGTTTAAGTGACTTGCCCAAAGGTAGAGCTGTGGATAAAATTTATGCTGATACCGAGTTGGCCTTTCTGTACCGTGGTATTTTGTTCAAAGGGTACCTTAAGTGGCTCTACTGATTCAAGTGAAAATAGGATATAATATGCTGCATAAACAAGTTCAGGAGCTGTCAGGAGGGAAAGAGAATTATTATTTAAACAGAGGACAGTACATTTTTTTTTTTTCCAGAATAAAGCAGAAGGGATAAGAACACCTGGCTGCTCCCCTTGCCTCCCTAACACTGGACTGAGTGCAGGTCCTGGTTAGTTATGGACATCAAGTGATGCTATAAATCCTTTTTGCAGCACCAAGGTGTGTAGTCCTAATCCAGGCACACATCTCAGGAATTTCGGCAGAACCTGAGGAGTGACATTACACTACTAAATTCTTTTTTTTTTTTTTTTTGGTTGTTGTTTTGTTGGGTTGTTTTTTTTTTTCCTACAGAGGCAAAAAGATCCTGCAAAAGCTGACTTCATTAATCATGTGATTCTGATTTCACATATCTACATAACAATCATATTCTATGTACTCTGTTCTACTGGCTTCACCTTAATCAGCCTCCTTATTGATGCCTGATTGGCAGTTTAGTGATGTGGGATGGAATTCAGCTCAGCATGGGATCATCGACCTGGAGTGAATGGCTCCTCTCAGCATGGATGTATTTTTTCTGTAATATATCACTTTTGCATCAGTGATTCTCCACATGACCTCCTTGCTTTTGATTTCCTATTTGCAATATCAGCTTTTTCAGACAAAATCAATGATGAGCGGCATAATTAATTTTTACATGTTTTAATTAAGTTTTCAGCTGCTCCAATGCTTTTCATTATCTTAGCATGATCTCTTGCTGCTACCAAACATTACAATGAAAAAAACCTGTTGATTAAATAAATTATTATTTAGAAAGTCCCCTGCAAGTTGTCAAAGTAATTAAAGCTCAGTGATGCAAAGTGAATATAATTCCTACTGCACAAAGAAATGTCAGGTAGAGCAAGGTATTTAGAAGGTCTCAGGAAACTACAGCAGCTTGGGGTGGGTTTGTGTGGCACCTCATCATCCTTCTGACATGCTGTGCCATTTATGTTTCCCCAGTCATGAGGCTGAGGGAGCCATTGATGCCTCCAGGAGCTGAATTTGCAAGTTGAACAGAGATCACCATTATTAATATGGGATGGTACAGAAAGGTTTGAGTTCTTAACAACTTTTGAAACTCCACTTTGTAGAAAAAAATACGATATTTAACCTGCTACTAGATAGGAAAGAAATTGATGGTGCCTTGTCTCTAAGGGGTTTATTTTTAGAGGAATTCATCTTACTCTATTTCACTGGTAAATTAATCTGTTCATTGGGTTCTTGGGTAGAAGACAGACATTGCTTGGCTGTTGCCTGCTTAATTATACCCTGTAATTTTGATTGACAGTGGAATATGCATTGAAAAGCAGCTGGAAGTGTCTGTCAGCTAGTTTAGAAAGTGGTGAGGAATTTCTGCTTCCTGCAGCAGCTGCTTGCTGTGCTAACCTAGGCCAGGTGAGAGGTTGGTGGATGGCTGGGGGGCAAAAGCAAGCAGCCATCACTCTGTTCTGCACAGTCACAAATTAGATGTTTAAAGTGTGCCACAGCTCCTTTCAGCAAACCCTGGGCTCCCACTCAGAATCGGAGGGTTGAGCATGGAGAGCTTGTGTTTCTGTGCAAGGCATTAATTGGGATTTCTCTCTGCTGGAGTGCCTGTGAGGATGCTTTTGCTGGGTTAAATTGAGATTCTTAGAGTGTGTTTGGCTTTTATGTATGGCTTCTATAACTGATTCTCGGTATTTTAGTAAATTGTGTGAGACTCCAAATCATGAAGGTAAAGGTACTTCCAGGGACTTTGGGGGGGTACAATGTGGGAATGGGGGGAAATAGAATGAACCAATTTAGTTGAAATCTGCGAGGTATAAAAGGAAAAATACTGAACATTAATGATGGTGTGTGACATATGAAGACACTAAAATGGCTGGGAGACAGTTTGTGCAAGGCTGAGCTGGTGCTTTCAGGGCAGATATTTGGGGTGTGCCTTGTCTTCATCCCCCATTTCTCTGTCCACGATGTTCTGCTGCTGCTGCATCACTGCTCTGCCCCCTCTTAATCACACCAGTGTTGTGGGGGAGAAGGAGAATGAAGAGACTGTCAAAACTGCAGTATTTTTGCCAGCATACCCTTATTCTGGGAGTTTCATCCCAGGACAGCCTTCCCAGTGGTGAAAAGTGGGCATTTTTGCATTTTTCCCTGTTTGCCGAGGAGCTGTGAGCAGATGGAAGTGAAAGCTGGGGAGAGCCCTAGAGAATGTCCCCAGGTGAGCAGACGTGCCCAGGCCAAGCTCCTGCAAGCAGTGATCCCCTCTTTGCTCAGCTTTACCCCGAGGATTGTTGCCAGAAGGGAACTGGAGAGGGAGTGTGTCCATTTGTTGGGGTGCTGTCATCAGGTCTGGTGCAGCAAGGAAAGGAGAATGTGGGCCCTGGGACAGTTCCATGAGGTGCTCTTTGCAGCCAAATCACAGCTCTGGCTCTGACTGCAGCTCTCCTTTTCACAGCTTCTAAATGGGCATAAAGTGCCATACAAAATAAGCAGGATTCTCCATTCAAAACAAGGAGTGTGGCTTACCAAGTGATTTAAAAAACTGTTCTTTCAGAAATGTCTGTGCAACATGACTTGACTGATTTACCTTATAATGGCTCAAAGCCAAGAACATAATGAAATTGTGAGCAGAAGAAATTACTCTAGTGCTTTTTCCCTTTTGCTATCTGCTGATTTATTGGAAGTGCCTTTCATTCAAATAACTGTCCCGTTAACCCTCATGCTGCCAGGACCCTGGGAAAGAGAAGAAAAGCCAAACAGAAACAGTGACTGCTCTGAAGAGAAGAGAGCCAGCAAGCTTAAGCATTGTTGCACTGTGTGTTTGCAGTTTTGGAGGCAGAGGGGAAAAAAGTTTATGATTTCAAGCACAGCTGTTACTCTGGGAAGCTGGAAGCTTAAAAGTCCAATGGATAGCTAATAAAAATTTTGTGATGGCATGTCTCAGCTCTTCTGACACAGGCTGTTTAAATCCTAGACTTGTATTGCAATAATACCGAGATATTCCTCCCCAGTATTGATTCTCTGCCCAGTTTGGGGCTGCCTGTGCATCCTCTCGCTGCAGTTCAGGAATGTTGGGTCTGGATCTTTGTTGTGAAATTTCCTGAGTGTCAGGCAGGCTCTTAGAGCTGTAGAGATGGGGCTGAGGACCAGCACCACATTGGTGAGGCCTTGTGGCTGTGATCTCACAGAAAAAGGGCAGAAGGAGGAGAGGAACTCAGAGCTGGCAGGGAGGGTTGGCTGTAAAAAACTTGCTTCCAGCTCCTTGCCTCCAGTCCTTCCTGTGAGAGACAGAAAATAAATTGCTGCTGTTGAACATTGTATTTGCACTCACAGAATATTCATCCAAGGAGCAAAGAAAGCACCAGAGGAGTGTGATGAGGGCTCGTTTTTTTTTTTTCTTAGCAAGCCAGTAGGAAATAATGCCAGAATCAGACACGGTGGAAGATTTTTGACAACATGGAAATTCTTTTTTGTGCACTGCCAGCTAACTCCAGCTCGGTGCAATTCCTCTCACCTTGAATCAACAGCAGCTCCTAGAGCTGCTGCAATTTCTTAATCAGTGGCTATTCAGCATGGCTTCATCACTGAACTTTTCCAGTTTAGATACAGACCAAGTGTAGCAACTAAAAAGCTTTTGTTTCTGCCCTTCTGGAAGAACAGAAAGAGACAAATACTGGCAGAATTTCTGGGTAGTGCCTCTGTTATTGGTATCTGTAAATACTGCTGAAAACGGTGGAGTTCTTTGGAGGGAGTAAAAAAAAAAAAAAGGGTAAATTTAATGCAAAGAGATGTTGTTGATCTGAATGCATTTAAACAGAAAATTAGATTCTTTCTAATTGTCAGAATTTCTGGAATATTTTCTTGAAGAGATGTTAAGGACTGAAAATCTTAGTTTGGGGTAAGTTTAGGTAGAAGTTTGGGGTAGGTTGTAGGTAAGTTTAGGAAGAAATGAGGTTTTGTCTGAAAGAACAAAGACATATGTAGATGATGTTCCTTTTGAAATGGAAGTGTTCTTGAGCCTCTCAAAATGCTCCAGGTCCACATTGTGCTCTGCTGGGTTTAGATATGGCTTTATCTATCTCCCACTTTCTGCATTAGCAGATGGACACTGTGTCCATGGCATGGCAGTGGCAGATTTTGCACCTGCATCTGTTTTTCAGTTCTAAGACTGAACAGGCTGATTATTTCTGGTGGATGTCCAAAAGGAACATTGATGGATAGAACCCAAGCTTTGGGTTGGACAAGTACATCCTCAGTGGAGGTGGAAAACTTTCTCCTAGGAAAGCAGCTGTGCTGCTAAAGCTTGGCACAACTCCTTGGGGTGTTGTTTGGAGCTGGCTGTAAGTCAGGGGCCTTTGAGACCAGAAGAGAAGTAGAAACCCCTTTAGAGTGATCAGGCAGCCCTTGGAAACTCCACATACAGGTAAAGATTGAGATTAAATTGTCAGTGCAACCACTTGTAAAGCTCTTTGAGTTTGGTCTCACTGATCAAGACAGTCAAGGCAGGCTGAAGAAGCCCCGAGACAATGCAGAATTTGGCAAAATAAGCGTTTTTTTTCCCTTGCATAAGAGAATATCAGCTTGTAAGAAAAAAATAATGACAGTTCAAAGTTGTGTAGCTAAATATTGTGCCTCAATGTTGTTTTGGAAGGGGAATTTCAAAGATTATCCTGCAGCTTTGCCAATTAAAATAAATGATAAATATTTGCATTCATGGATGCCCCAGAGTCCTTTCTCTAAGAAAGAAAGAAAAGGTAGAACAAGGTTTGGGATTCAGTACTTGCTAAGAAAATAAAGACCTGGGGCTGTGCACATGTACTCACTTAATCCCTGTTGTATTTGTTGTTTCTTTGACACTTCTCTCTGTTACTTCCACTGATGTCTGGTAGATGGCATTAGCGTATAACAAATTTCTGAAGTTCTTTTCTTATTGGAGGGGGTTTATTTTTCATCCATTTTACAGATAATGCTGTCTTTTTCTGGCTAAGCAGTTTTAAAGCATTTTTTCCCTTCCGTGTTTCAGTTATGATTTGACTAAATGCTTATATTATTCAACATGCTTTTTTCCCTCCTCCTTGTACCATATAATTATTATTTCTTCTAGAGGGCATCAATCACTGAGAAAGAAAAACTTGATATTTTTGTCTGACTCTGAATTTAGAAGCTCTGTTATATTGTGCACTGTTTATATGCTGTACCATATTTATTTCATATTCTCCTGGCTTAGAAAGGGGGATGGTGCTCTGAAGGGAGAAGAAAAATTTCTCACACAGAGAGAAAAAAATGCAGATACTCAGAGTAGTAAACAGAGGTGCTTCTGTATAGGTTTGAAAACATATTTGACTGCTGTGCAGAGAAAGAAACTCCGTAAATATCTTTTGTCTTTTCTTAGACAACATAAGTCCACATAAGCATTTAGTGCTTATAAGTCCACATAAGCATTTTTAGGTAATTCTGTGTGCTCCAAGAAAATTTATAGGACTTCCATGACAAGGGGCCATTTTGCATAAGAAAACAATCAGTCCTAGGGATTTTCTTAATCTGGACCAGGAGAAAGAAGTTTCATCCACAAGTAACCTTTGGCAATAGGGTTTACGGGTCAGCTCTGTCTTCATCAGTGCTCCCTGGGGAAGACATCTTTTGTGCTCAGATGTACATATTTGTCCTTGCTTTTAGATTCAAGAAGCAGGTAACATTTTGAGCAGTAGTTTTGGCTAAATGCTGGTTGAAGGACATTGGAGTGGTGGGACAATGCCTTTCTTTTTCTTTATTCCAACATTCTCCCCACCATAGAAATAAGACTTATTTGCTTCATAATTAACCAGAAGAGTTATTCATAAATAGCAGAAGGGAGAACTGTGCAGGGAGAACAGTTTTGTGGACACAGTAATGATTTTAAGCAATCCTCAAGAGGTGTCTGTTTATGCAGATGATCCTTTGCAGATCAGATGTGCTTGATAGCAAAAGACTAAAAAATGATAGAGATATCTTTGAGGTTAATTTTGTATAAAGACTATATAAATGCAAAACATGCTAAGCACCAGGTTTTATTCAATCTATCTAATTATGAGCAACTAATCAGCATAATTTTCCTGCATTTTCAACCACATTTCCTTGAGATTGAAGTATTTAAAGCAATTATGAAGAAATGCCAACACCTAATTGTGACAGATTTTATCTTTAAGGAGTCCTTGGGGTTGTTTTTATATAGAAATGCAAACAATTGGGGGCAGACAGGGCTAAGCACTCTCTGGATCCTGGTGTAAGAGGCATTATTGTGGTACAGACTCACTGCAGTGAGTAAAGAGCTGAACACAGGTAGCCAGCTTTCTTTTCTTCTCTTTTTAATACCTCCTAAAGCATGTTGGTTTAGAGGTGTTTCAGGACCTGCAAGCATTTCTTGCTTCAAAACACAAGGATGAGGTGGATGAGGAAGGTGTGTGGGTGCATTTCTGTCCCTTTGCTGGCAACAACCTGGAACTTCCAGCATTAAGTGTCATTTCTCTTAAATGGACATCACCAGGGTTTCCTCTCAAAGAAAGATGGAATAATTTCCCATGGGCATCACTATCTGAAACGTGCTTTTGCAGGTGGAGGTGTCCTTGCTGGGGCTTCTCTGCTGTGTTATTCCCTTCTCTGCCATCCTATCTTAATGGTGGTCTTCTCCTATTATTTGCAGGCAGGTTTTCTTACAACTGCTATTGCACCTTTCCTTGGCCTCTGTCATCTCTCACAATTACTGAAATAGTGCTGATTGTGGGCTGCTCTCCAGTACAGAAATATCATGTTGTTGTCATGTAGAGCATTAAAATTCATGGACTGTAGCCTGTCTGTTTCTTGCACTTTCTGGACAGGCCTGTTAACCTTTGAGAGATTTGCTGTTCAGGTCTTGCTGTACAATAATAAAAACAGGGAAGTGAGAAGAAGCCCTGCTGGGAGAAAGTTTATGTGTTGGGATGATGAACCCATAAAAATCGGTGACTGTTCCAGACTGTGCTCCCAACACGTGTTCCCCCACCTGCTCCCATTCAAGCCTAGGAACTACCTGAGTGATTCAGGTTAAAAGAAAGGCTCAGGCTCTGCTCTTGTGCTGCAGGCAGATCAGTTTAACCTCCATGGGGCAGCCAGGATGGAGACTTCTGTGCCACCGTGCTAACTGCTCCCAGATTTGTGTGATGATGATGATGATGATGATAAATAGCTGCAGGGGTGGGAGGAGGAGGCTTTGCTCAGCAGCACTGATGGGAATACAGCCCAGTGCTGCTCCTGCCAGGTGCTCTGGAACTGAGAAACAGTTCCTGCAGAATTCACATCTTACCCCACTGCTACAACGCAATTTTTGTGGCTTAAATATCCCACTTCTTAAATACATGTGTTTATTTTCACAGACAGCTGAGGGTAAATGCTCTGCATTGATTTCTCCTGAGCTGGTCTCCAGTAAGGTGAGGGGTTACAAAAACACCCAGCCATTGATTAGAACCGTAGAATCACAGAATCTCCTGAGCTGTATGGGACCCACAAGGATCACCGAGGTCCAGCTCCTGGCTCTGCATGGGACAATCCCAAAAAATCCCACCCTGTGCTGGAGAGTGCTGTCCAAATCCCCCTGGAGCTCTGGCAGCCTCGGGGCTGTGCCCAATCCCTGGGGAGCCTGGGCAGTGCCCAGCACCCTCTGGAGGAAGAACCTCTCCCTGATCTCCATCCTGAATCTCCCCTGCACAGCTCCAGCCCTTCCCTGGGTGCTGTCACTGTCACACAGAGCAGAGATGCAAACTGTCCCTCAGGAAGAGCTGCAGTCCCTGGTGAGCTCTGACCTCAGTCTTCTCCAAGCTGACCAAACCTGGTGACCTCAGCTGCATCTCATAGGGTTTCCCCTCTTAGACCCTTGTCTTTGCATTTGGAAATGGGTTTTTAGGAAAGGGATTTAATTTTTCACTTTGCATATTTCCTGCTCTTACGGAGGGGGAGTTTACCAGCTTGAGCATGTCCCTAAGACACAGAAATGGAGAAGGCAGGACAGATCCGAGAATAAGACACAAGGGCTCTTATTTAAAAAAAAAGGCAGAAGCAAACTTTTTAAAATTAACAGTTAGTGACTCTATAAACTACAATTGTAAATATATCTCTGAGTGATGCATAACATGAAAACTCTTCTACTCTTTGAGAAGCGTCCACATAAACTTTTGTCATAACCTGGGGAGAAAGGTGGGCAGGTAAAATCCCTCACTTTTTTGGAACATCTCTCTTACCTCTCTGACAACTACTTTGCCCAAAAACATAGTCTGGATGAAAGACAAAAAGTATCTCTCTCTCCTTTCCTCTCCTTGTCCTCTCTCCATTTGTGATTCTTACTGGATAATACCAGGAAATCCAGGAAGGTATTTTTAGCCTGAGGGAAGGAAGAATTTAGGGCAGAAATGATGTTGACATTAATCACAGCAGTGGTGAAATTCCACTTCAAAATGTACGAATGTGGCAAGGTTTTCCCTGTGTCCTACTAATGAAAAGAAGATCCTGTTGCTGCCAAACCACAGGATGTTTTGCTCATGCAGAGGAGTCACAGAATGAGCCTCTTATTTTTCTGCCATATAGAAATGACTATTGCAAGAGGAACTTAATTCAGTTCCTTTACTTCTGCAGTGAAGATTTCTGCAGTGTGGTGCTGGGAGGGGCTGCTGGGGTCACTGTGCTCACAAGGAATCCAAGACCATAACTATTAGGTTGTAGGATAAAGAGAGTGCCAGGAACCAAATTGTATGGTGGCTCTGTGGAGGAAGGGACAGGACATTTGATTCTCTCTTTTGTACTCTGAAGGGAACAATCATTTACAGCCACCTTTAGCATGACTCTTGGGGTCACAGAGAGATTTGGGAGCCCTCTGACATTGCAGTGAGGGTCAAACCTCACCAACTGCTGAACCAGATAAATGTTTGGAAGGGGAGAGCAGAACAAGTGCAAATGGTCTCAGCAGCTGTCTTGGAAGTTGCAGCCTTTATGGATGCTGTTGAACACACAGGAAATCCTCCTAGCCCGGGCTGTAAAACCTGCTGAGGTATAGGAGAGCACAAGGAATCCTCTGCAAAACTGAGAGGTAATAGCTACAGAAATAAAGGGATTTCCCAATTAAATGGCTTTTTACCCTTTGCGACATCCTGCCAATAACTGAAGCAGAGATATTGAGGTTGAGAGATCTTGAGTGTATCTCTGTAGAGAAATCTAGGTCCAGAATTTTTGCACAAGGGCCTTTTCATGATCCTTGGAGTACACATCCTCACCAATATGCCTTTGCCATGCTGAGTTCTCTGGAAAAGGCCAGGTGTAATTACTGACATACAAACATGCATTTATTTCTCAAGCCATTGCATCTTTTTTCCTTCCTTCTGACACAATCTCGGTGTAGCTTAATTTTCTAAGCAATTCCCTTTTTAAACCTTCCCCAGTATTCTCTGTTGAAACTCAAAATATGCGAGCATGTGTGCATTTGTTTATATATCAGCACAATCATTCTTTAATGTGCTACAGCTCCAAGTATCTGCATTCTGTCAGGAGCTGCTTTATGAACAGCACGTGCCTTAGCACCTCTTGCAGAATATAAGCAGAGAGAAAGAATTTGCAAAATTTGGCCAAATATTACTCACTATTTTGGTTACCAGATCTCTTGTCTCCTTGCTGCTTGTTCCAGAGCGGATGTTGTACATCAGGTTTTAGAATCACAGAATGGTTTGGGTTGGGAGGGACCTTTAAAGGTCATCTGGGCCAAGCCCCCTGCAATGAGCAGGGACATTTTCATCTACATCAGATTGGTCAAAACCCTGTCCAATATGGCCTTGAAAGTGTGCAGGGACCTTTCTGGGCAGCATGTTCTGGTGCCTCACCACCCTCATTGTAAAAAATGCCTTCAGCTGTATCCAGTGTGCTCTGGATAGTTTTAGCCTGATGGTGAGAGCCTGATGCTGCCACAGGAGGAGGAAGGCAAGAGTTCTCCTTTGGTCAGATCTGTGGATGAAGGTCACTGCTGCCCATCTCGGGAGTCTCACAGGATAATGCAGAAGTGTTGCTGTCCAGAATGACACCCCAGAGCTGGTTAAAACAGATGGCTCTGTCCTGGGCTGCTGACGGGCTGACAGGCTCCTCGTTAGTGTTCTGCAAGAGTCCTGCTAATTGCTTTGAGAAAATACAGATCTGCTGCCTACGGAAATTGTTCTGTGGAGCCAAATTTGGGAGCATCGGGTGGTGCTAAACTTTGTGATATAATAGGATACCTAAGTGTAAGTACAAGCAGAGCTTCTTTCTTGACAGAATAAAAATAGTCTGGGTTGGAAAGGGAAAGGCTGTGATGAGCACAGGCTGCTGAGCAGCTCTGCCTGACCAGAAACTGCTCTGCATCAAATGTAAGAGTGACACGTCCATTCTCAAAAACTCTCCACTACAACAGACCTAGGAGAGAAACTGAAATGTTCCCCCAGAAGATGATTATTGCAGGCTGAGGTGATGATGTGTCGTGGTCAGGGCACATATCTAAGCAAAGCTCCGAGAGCAGCTCTGTGCTTTGAACCGAATTTCTGAAAGAACGAAGCCTGAGGCTGCTCAGATAAGAGTAATGAATTTGGATACTGTTAAGACTTTAATAGTAGAACAATTATTGGCCTTGCCAACTGAATATTTGCTCTTATATCTGTATGGAATTAATCTTTGCAGTGGTTTGTTTTTTTTTTTCCCCCTTGCATTTCTTATGCCAGAGGAGTAGAAGCCAGGGACATGGCACATCTTTTTGCCTGGTGACACCCATCCTGCTCCTTTGTCATGCTGCAAATGAATAGACTCTATTGTTTGTAAATTAAGGCCTTTCTGATTATTGATAAATAACCTCTGGATGGGAAGTATGACACATGCTGGCTGGAAGAACAGGGCTCTGTAATGGTAATATTGCCTTGAAATTGCAGCCCACGTACTTTGAGAATTATTCAGGATAATTACATTAATGTTACCAGAGAAATGAAAAGGAACACTTTCCATTCTACCTATTAACAAGCTCTGCTGGCCTTAAATTATTTCTGAGAAGAGCCTGAAAATGGCTGAAATCATCAAAATAATTACAAAGAAGCAGCTGGGGTAGAGGGGTGGGCTGGGTGAGGTCCTGGCTGTGGCTTTTTTGGCTGATAGGTAAACACTGCTGCAGCTTTTGTGGGGAAAGGAGCACAGCACAGAGCTTTCATGTTGGGAACACTGCAGGCTGCAAATGGGCTCAGGGAGTCTGCAGGTTTGGACCCTAAGGAGAAAGGAGCTTTAGGAGCAGGCTGCTCTCAGTGCAGGTGTTGCACATCACTGTGTGCCCAGGGCAGCACGAGCCTGCTGTTGTTCAGGGGTGCTGGGCACTTCCATCCTCCACCCTCCCTTGCTGACAGCTCTCCTCAGCCTGTGCAGTGGAAGGCACCTTTGGTGATGACTTTTTGCCACTTTGATCTTTGTCTCATAGCAGCAGCAGAGATGTGAATGTTTCTGTACACCACACCCTGAGCAGCACCTGTCTGAGTCTGGCCTCTCATGAAAGCTCAGTCCTTCTCCTGAAGTCATGTTGTATTTTTTTGCCTTGTGCAAGCAACACTGACTCCTGCCCTGACCTGCTGCTGCCCAGCTTACCTGTAACATTACTATGAAACCAGGACTTTTTGTTGTGTTTCCTTTGATTTGCTTATGTTATTGCACTATTTGCTAAGTCTGGGATGAATAGAAGGGGAAAATTTAGTACTCAGATCTAAATAACTCAGTGTCACAGGTATCAAGGTCTCCAGGGTCACCTCTGCTGTTCCTGGAGTTTCTCATCTGCATGAAATTTAGAGCATCCTTGGAACACCCATCTACAAGAGCAGCTTTGTCCCTCTTTCTCTTTAGTTTCCAAGAACTAGAAGATCTTGCATCTCATGACCAGTCCTGTATTTACATGTCTTTCTGAAAAGTAGCCATATTTATCTCCTGTGAAGAAACTGGAGCAGTGGGTGAGGATGTGGGGGGATGCAGGCACTGCAGGTCTGCCTGCTTCCAGCACACAGTCATGTTCAAACACACACACACACATTTCATTTCCTCCCATTTCCTTTTCACTTGTCCGACAAGTCCATCTCAGCCCTGTGTGATTACTTGATGACCTGTGTGCCTTCAGCACTCCCAGCACTAGAACAGGGTTTTGCTCCCTGCCATCAGGTCAGACTCACTCCCTGCACACACACACACACACACACACACGCACACACACACACGGAAGGGTTTTTTCCCTTCACTGCAGCATTCCACCCCTACACAAGTTTGGGGAACCCCTCTTTGTCTCATTGCATTGCCCTCCATCCTCTCTGCATGCTCAGGGCTGGGTGAATCCATCAGGAATGCCAATAGCTGCCTTCCCTCAGCTTGCTGCTCCTGACCCAAAATAGTTAACTTCCTAATCCATCAGCTCCCTTCATTCTGCATTTAAGGAGATGGAGCTGAAATGAGTCTTGGCTTCTCCCTTTGCACACGGGTACTCGAGAGATATCTTAAAAGGCTCCAAGGCTGAGGGCGATTTCAAATAATAATAATTTGGCAGATGATTTCCTTCAGTTGAGACATTAAAAATACTTAAACATTTATATTTATTCTATTGTGATTCTTTGAGAGATTTAATGGATTTTAAAAGAAGTCATTTGGAAGGAAATCTCAAACCAAGGGATTGCTTAATTATTTGAGATAATAAAATTTTCATTTTGACTTCTTCCTCCACTCCAGGTGCACCCACACCTGTGTTTACATGCTGATTCTTTCTGCATATTTGGTTTTCCCTGAATTTTGTAGGTAGGTTTGGGGAATGCTAGTGAGAGTTCCTGGAAATCTGCACAGCATGAAAATCTCAAGTTTCATTTTGTATGCAAATAGATATTATTTGTTAAATGAAATTAATCATGAATATTGGTAATTCAGCTGTAAATATTAAATAAATTCCAGCTGCTTCTAGAAAATGCTGTCAAAATCATGGCAGGTATAAATGGTGGAGGAGGAACTTTCCTTCTTGTCTTTTCTAGGTCTCTTCATAGTGTAGAAATTCATGGATCCAGGTGGATTGGATCTCCTGCACAAAATGGAAGTCCCTATGTGTTGCAGTCTCCAGCTGCAAAGATACTGAAGCTTTGAGGGGGGTTAATTTGTTTTCATTTTCCCAAAGAGCTCTAGTAGGTTTTTTTAATCCTCATAACCCTGCCAGTTCTGAGGAATAATAGCAGTTACACAGATAGTTATGTCGACATCAACTTAAGGTTTATGCTTGCAAGGTTCATATATTTTTGGTCGTGCTGGCACTAATACAAATGATAGCTCAATAACAGAAAAATAGAACAGTCCCTGAGCCACAGTTCTGATGCTTGAAGCATCTTTAAACCCTGCACCCAAATGAGAAAGAGATAAAAACAACCTACTCAAAGTGGCTTAGCTTGAAGGAGCATTTTATGTGTTACTTGATGACAAAATAGTGAGGCATTAATGCAGTTTACAGTAAGACACCCCTGAAGTTATCAGTGAGGTTGGTGTGATGCCTGACAGATTTAATGTAAATATTTATAGACTTGGCCCACTAATTATGCCAGTGGAAAAAATGCAGAATTAATGCTGTCACCTCCCCATGTCTCTACCTGCCAGCAGGCTGCTAGCTCGCATAAATATTCTGAAGATAGAAAGTACATCACATAAACAGAAGAGATCATTTAGATTTTTAATAAGGGATTAAGTTACCTCCAGCAGTGGTTTTAAGCCTGTGGTCCACAGACATGTGGGAGGCCTGGGGACTATCTCCAAGGGGAAAATGATAAGTTAAGAGGGGTTTTGTAAGGTATGTAGGAATCTCTCTCTGTGAAATGATTACAGGGGTATGCACCACCTTTGTCAAATATTTAGGGGTCCACACAGCGAGAAAAATTTGAAACCCACTGATTTACTGTATTTATGTAAAGAACTGACTAATCTCAAAGTGCTGTACTGCCATGTTTTAGATGATTGGACTAATGATCCTGCCAGAGCCAGGCTGCCATAAAAAGTCCTGGACCACAAAGCACTAAAGCATGTGCTTAACTCAAAACACACGGCGATCCACTGAAGTTACTGCCTGCCCCATCATAACTGGTCTGCTGAATAAAGACCACAGGGAAATTTAAGACAGAAGGCACAGACTGCTATCATCTTGCAAACAGCTCTGCAGATGCCTGATCGTCTTGTACAACTGAAAATCTGATTATGTGAATCTGCAGTTCATATTTTTCTGTTTCAGCTTATTTATACCAAGAGACTTTTTGGTACAGGCACCTTTGGTTTCAGCTATTACTGGTTGCCAACCCAAAGAGTATTACCATGGCTGTGGTGGTTTGTTGAGGAGACTCTGAGCTGCACGGACAGTTCTTCTGATCTGTGATCCAGATTTCTGCTCTGGCACAAGCTGACTCCTCACAAGCTGTGCAAATACATTTGAAATGCTATCAGCAGTGGTTGTGTGTGTGCTCACCTTTTGTTTGAAAGTCTTGCAAACTGAGGCAGGATGTCTGTCTGGTTTCCTCCTGTCCTGTCTTCTGCAAAATAGCATCCTAGTCTGGATCCATCCCCACTGATTTCAGCTTGGGGGCTGGTCCAGGCTGCCCACATCTGGCTTGTGCATGAGGGCAGGACTGCTGACGCCTGTGTGGATCTATGCAGGAAGAAGGAAACAGCATTTTGGTAGCAGGGCAAAGTGCAGGCAAGAGCCACGCATGGTGTGGCCACAGCAGCTCTCAGTGCTGCTGGATGGATGAACTGCAGGCTTTCCATAGGGGCATCCCACGTGGGTGTTGTAGGATCTCTCTGCTGAAGGGTGAAAGGCAGATCTTGCATTCCTGTGGGTGAATTAATCCTTGCCATGGTCTGAAGTCATAAACCATGGAAGGCAGCAGGCTTCCTCTGCCTTCAGAGAGTGCTGGGTCAGAGCTCTCTTTGCTTCTAATCACCACTGCCTTTATCCCATGTAAACACTTCACCTGCCCACCACACCTCTGCAAACCACAGAACGGAATAACCCCAAAGAAGTGGAGTGCAGGGTTGGAAAAGGAGCATTAGGAGGGGAAAAATCTCTCTCTCTCTCTTTAAACTGTCTCTTTTCTATATTGTTACCTTGACAACTCTGCTGCTGTGTTTCATCTTTGGTGGGACTTAGCTGTGGTGGAATAAGGGGGACATCCATGTGTGCTTCCACATCTACTCCAGCTCTGCTCCACAGGCACATGCCAGGCACGGGGCATCCCGAGCTGCAGAGCCCACGGCTGCTGCCCTGACCCATGGTGCTGCCTGGAAATGATTACAGATATTAAGAACTGGGACCCGTTCTGATTAAAGGTATAACATTATATCTTCTATTTCTCTTCCTTAAGCCAATGCCAGAGCGGTGTTAATGCTCTTTAAAGAGAGGTGCAAGGTGCTTAAAATATTTTGGGTTATAAAGGTTAGGACAGCTGGAAAGCAGAGAGGGATAAAAGTACTCAGAAATAGTTGTATTATTTTTAGTTATAAGCAGATACAGGAGTATGTGTCAAGATTAGGATACAGTTCTGATGTGCTGAACTGAGTCTAGAGATGCTAAAAATACACTTTCTTTTCTGATAGTTTTAGAAGAGATAGAGGCAGAGGTAAGGGGAGAGTAGTGCTGAACTGAAATTTTATCTCCTGTGCTTCCTTGCTAGTTGGGGTTTGGCAAAGCTGGCTGTTCACCTGGGTGCCCATAGCACCAGCAAAGCTCAGGAGGCAGGGTGAGGTGTTATCAGTGGGAATGGCATCCCTCCCATCCCATTTTTCCTTCTCCCAAAGAAAATCTCCACCAACATACTCCCTTTATTCCTTTTAGCCGAAATGGCAGCGAAGGCAGGGCAGGCAGGCTCCGGGGCTGGGTGCTGACAGGGGTGTCTGTGTCTGAATGTGTGCAGGGAGAAGGGGGCTTTTAATGCAAAACACATGTGTTTTCAATTGCTCGCTGGAGCCAGCCCAGTAGCTGTAACTTGGCCTGACAAAGCCTTATTGAAGTACAGACAGTGTGGTTTCAAAGCAGTTAGAAAAAGAACGGGAATGCTGTTCAGGAAATTCTTCAGGCATGGGCAGGGACTTGGCTGCAGTTCTGCTGTTGGAAAATCTGACAGGGGCAGCTCATGAGCACAGGCCAGGCCTCGTGCTGCTCTGAACTCTGAGCTGCATCTTCCCCAGGCTCCTGCACCCTCCGGGCGTCCATCCATCCCAAGGGAGAGGTAAGAGCTGCCCTGCTCCGTCCCGCCAGCGCCGCGCGGATTTGCCTCGTTCTGTGCCTCTGCAAAGGGGCTTCTTGCTTTCAGGCTGCTGCTTACAGCAAAGAAAAGAGTCAAGAATGGGAAGTTGTAGCACATTTGCAAAGGGTTGGGAGCAGTCTGAGGCTGGGTGGTGGTTTCTGGCTAAATTTGTGTCGATAGTAAAGCTGCAGGCAAAGCGACGCCCGCGCCGCGTCTCTGGCTGAGGGAATGCTGCACCCAAATAATCCCCAACTTCTTCATTTTGGGGAGTAAGTGTGTGCATAACTTAAATCTACTGAAACATTGGCTCTGGACCATGTGTCACTCGGATATTTGGAGGAAAAATGCGACTCAGTTACAGTAAATGCGTTTATAAGTGCATTGTATTGTAGTTGTTTAATGAGTTGAAAGCATGCTTGTCTGGGGGTTGTTTGCCAATTCCTGGTACAGCGAGCTTGTGAAGAGACGCAGCAACTCAGTAATAATCATTGCCTTGTGATTTGTCTGTGTATTTTTTTTCCTGTCTCTTACAAAGCATGAGCAAACTGCAACAGACAGCACGGTCAGAAGCCACGTAGAGAAGATTAGGAGGGAAAACATTAATTTAGGGGCTGTTCTATCTGCAACTTCTCTTCCGATTTGCGTTTCTTTCCCCAAATAACTGAAGAAACATTTATGATGAAAAGCTCGCTCCCTCTTTAGGGACCTGCCAGATTTAGGCAGTGTTCTCTCATCCTTTTAGTTGCAGCATTAAAGCTTGCCTTGCCTTTGCAGAGATATCAGCACCTTATATGGCAGGCTTGGGCTCGGGATTCGGGAACGCGCGTTCGTCAGGGGATGGAGGTGTCAGGAGGAGTCTGCCTCACATCACCTCACCAGCTTCCTTGCCTCTGCCACTGCCTCTGCCTTGGATTTTCAGAGCAGTGCTATTTGATGTGTTGAGAATGCTTTTTTAGCTGTATTTTGTGGCGGTGGTGTTGTTTTTTTTATTTCCTTTCAACAAGGAATGAATTAAGGGTATCAAGTCATGCAGTGGGACGGTGTTAGGAATCTCTGGCTGGTTCATGGGAGCAGACACAGTTTACTTTGCCTGCAACCAGCAGGGTTCAAATAGTCACTCATCTTGGCAACCCAAAAATTCAGGGGCAAGGGGAGCTTCCCCACCAAAGGGCAACAGATCCAGGATGTGGCAGGACCAGAGCTTTCTCCCAGTAATGCTGCTGAAGGGTGTTAAGTTTGTTGGAGACAAGTGAAGACTCTGTGGCTTTGGAGTGCAGGAAGGGCATCCTACAGGAGACATGGATGTAGTGTGGCTTCCTGGAGGCTGATGAGGAGCAAAGGGAATGAGAGGAAGGACAGAGATGAGCTGTGAAAGGGGGAGAGGCATATGAGGGAAATAAAGAGGCTTGATAAGCTCAAAATTTGCTTTGCATGAAATACACTTGCAGTGAAAATGCTCTGTTAAATTAAAGTCTTTCGTGATCTGGAACTTCTTGAGCCTTCACTGGCTGCCATCTTACCCTTCAGACTTGGATCTCTATTGCTTGTCTCAGCAGGTGTTTGTTTAGGCAACCAGTCAGCCTGTTTTCTTCTTCACTGCTAGCTATAAGCTTATTGTTAAAAAAACAAAATAAAATTCAAGTTCCTGCCTCTGATCATGCAGCATCCCACCTCCCAAATCTGATTGCCAGCATTGAAGAGGCAGAGATATGAAGAGGCTGGAACATGTCCATCTTAGCCACAGCAGCCAGGGCCGTGGGAGCTGCTGTTTCCTCCCCACCTTTGGCAGCTCCTCCTGAGCCTCCTCAGTGACCTTTGTGCAGCTCCACCTGGGCCAAGCATTCAAGCTTTGAATCCAGGAGGACTGAAGAATGTGTGCATGTGTGGGCAGGGTGGAGAGAGCCTCTTGATTTTGGAAGCAGATAGGTAGGAGAGCCATTAGCACACCCTAATATCTGTATCCCTTCTCCTGGCCCTTCCCAGCAGCAAACCAGAAAGAGAGTGAGTCTGTGCAAAAGAACAAATGGATTAGCACAGAAGGCACATCATGGGGAGGGAAGATGGAAGATGCAGCAGAACAAGTTTTAACTTGTGTGAGCAGGAACACTGCAGAGACTGCACTCTGGATCCTGGCACATGCTCAAGCCCACAGTTCTCCATTTGTGTCGTGCTGGTTGGGTTCCAGCCGTATAAATCCATATTATGTTCCTGCTTTGCACATTCCTACAAGCCATATCTCTTTACTTGGTGCTGTGGGGTGAGAGTGTGTTGGGGCAGGAGTCTGCAAAGTGTCACCTCCTGTGGTTTGCTTTCTGATTCGAGCTCAGTTGATTATATCCCTCTTGCTGTTCCCACAGCCTCCTGCAGTCACACCTGCTGCTGGCTGTTTTGGTGTAGTTCTCATATTTGTGCGTCCTGCTTTGAGACACTCTGGTGGGAAAGAGCTTTTCTAAACTTGGCACTGATGGACAGAGGCTGTGAGTGCTTCACATCATCTGAGTGGTGCAAAGGAAGCAGCGTGTGAATGCAGCAAAGCTGGTGTGGTGTTTGCACATGCAGTGTGAATTTTTTACCACAAATTGTGGGGCATTTTGTGAAAGACATTCTCTGTTGACTAGCTTGATACATAAAAGAACTCACTGCAGAGACTCTTGCTTCCATGCTAGCCTTCCATTTTCTTAATTCTGAAAAGAAAGTATTGACACAAGCTGACTATCAAATAAAAAGTGTAAAATTTCAAAGAGACTGTCATAAGAAAAAAGCAGATGAGTTTCTGTCCTTCTCAGAGAAGAGAAGCAATAGTGACATCCCATTGCTCACACATTCTTGCAGCATAATAAAATATCACTTTTGGCTTAGGAAATGCAATTCAGAGATGGAGCTGCCTGTTACTTTGGTTTGTTCTGGCAAATTCTAATAGGTTTAGAGTTTTACTTGTGAGTGTTCTTTGAATGCAGAGAAGGGAGGACAGTCCCAGCGTTCAGCTTTTGGTTGAGTCCATCTGCTCCAAGCTACTGGTTTATAAACTGAGGTTCTTGCCGTGCACTTATCCTCAAGCACATTTGTTGTCAAAGTGCTGCCAGCCCAAACAGCTGGGGAAATTACGAGAGCTTTCAAGATGTTAGAGGTGGGGAGTAGCCTGGAGCATTGAGGGATCTGAATGAGATGCTTTACCAGGATATGAATCCCCAAAGTCTCCCCAGCTGCCTGTGCTGAGTCCATTTTTCCACAAGATGCAGGAGGAAAGAGAAGTGTTTTCCAGTGGACTGGGCAGAGTGTGCCCTGATGGAGTACACAGACCAAAAAAAGCTTGATGTGCTTATGTTTGCCAGAATCAGGCCAGATGTTTGACCAACACTACATGTGGTGTACCCACTGAAAGAGACTACTCATAAAAGAACATTCCTTAGGATGTTTCCTTTTACTTTTTGTCACTCTGGCCATGTATCACACAGCAGTGATACCCGGGAAATGGGCATTGAGTGGTGATGGTGTTCCCAGCTCAGGGAACAGCTGCTCCTCATATGGAGGGATAGGCACTGTTAACGGAAATAGAGGGACAAGCAGAGAGCAAAGATTTAGGCTTTGGGGACACCAATAACAGTCACAGAGGCCAAGTTCATGGCTTACATGGTTCTGCAGAAAAGTTCCATGAGATCTAACTATCCCAGCAAGTATTTCATCCTGTTGGCTGTTCCCCAATACTCAGCCCTTGCTGGCCATGCTGCAAGTGAGAAGTCATTTTCCAGAGCCTGATCCTTTTTATGGAGACCCAGTTTGTGGTCTGACCCATGTGAATGGCCATAAATCAATTCTGGGACATGCTGCTGGTGGATTAATGGACCTGGGGGTGTCAAACTTGAGAGAGTTTTATGGGGAACGGAGACGGAAAATGTCTTGTTGATAGATGGCTCAAAATACTCTTCTTCACACCAGATTTTGTTCTCAGCCACACTCCAGCAATGCCTGTTCTTTTGAACCTGGTGGATACTGTGCACTTAAAAGACAGAGAAATTAAAGAGGATGAATCTGCAGAGCATTTACAGCTAGTGAATACAAGTACAATGCCTTCCAGTGATATGGCAGAGAGCACCTCTGAAGGTTTTTAGGGCTTTTTTTCCCCTTCATTTCAGCCCAAAAGAAAAGGTTTTTGTTTCTGAAAACAAAGAGAAAGAGAAGAGGATGTTGGTGATAGGGACACAAAGAGAGGGCAGATGTGGGAGATGTAGGTCCAAGACCTGAGGGAATTTGAGCCCCTCTCTCATCTCTGCAAACATGTTCCCATCACCGTGCTCCAGGTCAGCCTGGGGTCAGATGCTGCTGCTTTTTCTGATGAGGCTGATCCACCTCAGTTCTAGGCAGGCAGGCTGCCAGGGGAGATGCTGTGCTGGCTCTGCAAGGCTCAGGTCTGTTCCTGCTGCAATGAGCTGATTCCTTGAGCTCCAGGACATTTCCAGCAGCAAATTTCAGGAGGGCCCATAAGACAGAAGCTGCTTTTCCAGACTTCATCCTCTTGCAGCTTGAAATTGTTCTGTTACTAAACATACATCCTTCAAGTGCTGATCAAAGCAGCCCCCACAGCAGAGAAACATTATTGATTCCTCCTGTAATACCTCACCCTACCCATGGCCCTCACTGAGCCTACAAAGGCAGCGTGGCCAGGAGTGTTTCAGTGCCAGTGTTGATGTGGGAAAGGTTTTAATTCATCCCTGTGCATGTAAAACACTTTTCTGCCTGAGGAATTGTTAATGTGGGTTGCACGCCCTAAGTGAGGAGCTTGCTGCCAAGAAGGACTTGGTGGAAAGAGAGAGGAAGGCATGGAGCAAAGATTTGCCCTAACTGGTGAGGTCTGGTGTGAATTTTGGAAGCTCAAAGCCAACTCTGCTTTCTGGTGCCTTTCATCTGAGCCTGGTTTAACTCTGCTGAAGGAAAGTGCTGAAGCTTCTTTGCAGAAGCACTCTGTGACCAGCCTGTGCAGATCTGCAGGCAGGGTGACAGGCCTCTTCCAGTGTCTTAAAAACACTAATAAATCTTTCTTGTCATGGGCCATATCTCTAAGGTATGCTAAAGCAAAAGGATGAATAGCTTTCCTAAGTGAGCTGGATTTTGTCTCAGGCCCCCAGCACTGCCTGTTTGCAGTGTTGGTGTACATAAGGACTCAGTGTACAGCTTTTGAGCAAAAACTTACTGCTTTTTTTTTGGGCAGAACCAAGAGCCCCTTAGTGAAATTCCCACATTCCAGGCTATATTTTTATAGTCATACTCATGCTGTTTGTAGCTAAATTGCAAAGATTTGGTTGCTGCATTTTTTTCCGTTGTAGGTGGGACTGTTCATTCAGTGGTGATGATCCAGTGCTGTGCACAGCTTTAAGCCCTCTCACTTTAAAATTTGACTTTTGGAAGGCATGTTTCTTTTCCAGTTTCTGTATTTGTTTCAATAGTATCTTTTCTCCACTGTTACAGAATTTAGTGATGGTTCATAATATTTTCCTGAAGAAGAAATGAAAAATCTTATTAAGCAGCAGCAGACTTTCCTCTTAGTTTAGTAACAGAAAGGAGGGAGGAGTCACCAGCAAGTGCAGCCACTGGATATTCTCTCAAAGCAGTACTTTTTTGTCTGGTGTCTTAATTCTTCTTAATGTTTGAGTAAGGAAAAGTTGCCAAAGTTTAAATTATGACTAGCATAGTTCTCCCTCCCACACAGTACAGATTATTGATGGTGGATCTAGCTGGTTCCATAGGTAGTAGCCTTGCAGACTTTCTTACTCTGCTCATTTGTTTAACACACCTCAGCACTCTCTGTCCATCATCCTGTCTTCTCTCCCTGAAGAACTACAGGCATGAGCAATTTTTTGGTAGTATTTACATTTTGAGGGGAAACACTAGCTAGAAACCAAATAGTGCTTAAGTGTGGCTGTGTGAGAGTTTGTATAGAAAGAACATGATATCTACAATTGCCATGTTATTTTTTTCTTATGAATTTATACTGTATTGCTAGGTCTTGCTCATGGCACATGTTGTAGTACTTTACTTGCTCTATCTCTGTTAGGGCAGCTGTGAGTTAAATATTTTATCAGAACTAGAGAAATTCTCAAAACCAGGCTACTGTATGGATGCAAGTTGCTCTTTGCGGTTGTGTTCTGTTGCTATAAATTCTTTTGATGTTTGTAAAGTTTTGCCCCAGCTGGATATGCTATTTTCTCCATCCTAGAAACTGCAAATAAAGAAAAAAAGTAGTGACAGCAGTAAAGAGATATAGTGAATAAATAAGTTTTGCAATAAAGGGGTATTTTTAGCTGGGTATTTCATATTGTTTCTCCTTGGTCAAACCTTTTATATGATTTGAGAGGGCTAGCACTGTAATTTATTAATTTTTTTCTCCAAGGGAGAGGCTGCATTTAAAATGTGCTCTCCAGGATAACCTGTTAAAATATTAGGCAATAAAATCCTTGACTGTACAGTTGCAGTTATAATTTCCCCCAGGTAGTGGAAACTCTGTGATTTATTGTTGTTCAAGTTTGTATGGGTTGGCGTGGTTGTGGCAGTGTAGAAAGATCTGCTTTGCTCCAAGTCTGTCTGTTTGTTGGTGTCCCAGCTCCCATCCCTGAGCAGCATCTCATTCCTAAAACTGCCTCATTCCAGACATTCACATCACACTCCCACAGGGGAGCTCACACTGCTCCCTCCTGGGATGTAAATTTTGTAATTCACTGCATACAAACATCAGTGCCAGCAACCCTGAGGAAGACACTTGAGGTGTTGAATCCGTACTGCAAGAACTTGTTTGGTGGCTTCTTATCTGTCTAGAGTCTAAAATGCAAAACATTCAGCAAACTCTGTGTTACTAGAGATGATCTCCTCAGTCTGTGCATTAAAATAAGCTGAAAACATAAGAAATGATCCCTGGGGAAGCCTGAGAAAGTGGCTTTCCTCAACCTGAAAATGGAGAGTGAGAACATGAATTCTTCCCTTCCCTTCCCTTCCCTTCCCTTCCCTTCCCTTCCCTTCCCTTCCCTTCCCTTCCCTTCCCTTCCCTTCCCTTCCCTTCCCTTCCCTTCCCTTCCCTTCCCTTCCCTTCCCTTCCCTTCCCTTCCGGATAATTGTTGGGGATGTGGCAGCTGGAGACTTTTGCTTCAGCGTTACTTTTGTAGGTAAGATTGGTGTGTAGGAAGAAGAAAGGCAAACATTTCCCCTTTGCCTTTTTGTCTTTGGTTGGAAGGAAAGATTTTACTTGAGATGATATTTTATTTTTTTTTTACACTAAACCTCTGAGAAGTCATATTGCATCTTCCAAACAAACTGCTGAACTTAACTGCTTTTACCAAACGCATGCAAAATTTTCCCCTCAGGATCCTTCGAGGCCCTGGAGTGCCTGCCTTGCAAAACCTGGGGCGGTGAGCAGAGTCACTCCAGAGTGATTTCCATAGGATACCTTTAGACAGAGTGCTTACGTGTATTTATAAGCGCATTCATACACATTTAACACATCAGATTCTCTCCTGGTCTGTTACTGTGCACACCAGGCAGAAGGAAAAACAACCAAGGTATCCAAAGAGCTGCTGCCCAGCTGATGAACTCTGACAAAAACCCCAAACCCTCCAAGAGGCAGAGGCAGAAGCAGTTTTTATCCCTGGCTTTCTCCTGGCCCTGGATACACGTGCTTGTCTCTTTGTGGTCATTTCAGATGCCTCAGGAACAGTACCCGCACCGGAGCACCATGCAGACCTCGGAAGGACCCCAGGTATACAAAGTGGGGATTTATGGCTGGAGGAAGAGGTGCCTCTATTTCTTTGTGCTGCTCCTAATGATTTTAATCCTGGTGAACCTTGCTATGACCATCTGGATTCTGAAGGTTATGAACTTCACAATTGTAAGTAGGGGTTACCCTGGAAGGTCTGGGGAAGATGAGGGTGGGTGCTGGTCTTTCTTCTGAGCATGACTTCAGATACAGCTTCAATAATTGGTGTTTCATTGCCATGGACAGTCCTTTTAGAGAGAGGAACACATTTACACAATGATCTTCTCTTTCTCCTGGATATTGCCAAGTTGAGGAGTCAGCTCAGCACTGCAAATCATGTTCCTCTTATCTGCTGCATATGTATATATAATATGTATTTATGTAAACAATACACATCCACTCATCCTAACTTTTCAATTATAAAGTGTTTTAAAATCAGTGAAATTGGTTATTTTGAACTTGGATGTGGAATGGGTTTGAGCTTTTCTCTTAGACTTTTTCTGCTTTTCTCTGTGACCAGGAAGACAAGAATCTTGATTTTTTTTTTTTTTTCCCTTTGGTAAATTTCATGGTGGTGTTGTTCTGGAAGCTTCATGAAATAAAATAAAATTTACAGGGTATCTCCCTGGCTGTGGTACTTAGGTAGAGCATGTCCTTATCCTTGTATTGCTGTGCTTGGTGCACATCAGTCCTGGAGCAGCTCCCCCTCACTGCACAGATTCCCTGGCCAGGGTTAGCTTTCCACTTCCAGAGCTTGTGAGTCTTTATATATGGCAGATCCTTGTTCTTCACTAGATAATTTGACTAAGCAGAGTGAAAATGAAGTTTGGAGCCACCTCTTCTTCAAAGTAGTCATTGCCATCTTTTTCAGATGAGATTATTCATTTTAAGATTGTTTGAGTCTTCAGGAAAAGTCAAGTCTGATGCTTTAATCCTGGTTTTACTTCCTTAGGGATTTGTAAAGCTACGCTTCCCTAGACAACTTTCAAGGACCTTCCCAGCCAGGCTATGATGTGAGCAGCATGTTTGAAGTCTTTTGGCATTTCCTTCTCTGCTTTGGTCTCGTGCAGTCCCAAACAGCTGTGGCCAGCATTATGGCATTAATTGGCCATGAGAAGTTGAATAAACAACCTCTGGCTTGCTGTACCCAGCAGATAAAATGCTGTTTCAGGGGAATGTGCAGCGTTCATTTTCTCTAACCAGGTTGCTGTCAAGGTGTGCAGAAGATTGCAGTGCCTGTGTGCATAGGGAGTGAGCAATTATAAAGCAGTAATCCACAAAAAGCTCCTGTGAGCAGGCAAAGAGTGGCCAAAGTGGAGCAATTAATGCTTAACCAGACCAGTTGTTTAATCTTATGAAATGGATGCTGTTTTTATACCCATTTCATGCTGAACTATGTTCTTTAGATTAATGGAGTTGAGAAATAGGTGTTTCTGAAATGGTGGAGGAGTTGATCATTCAACATACAGGCAGTGCTGTGGGTATCAGCCCAAGAACAAAATAAAAGGATTTCAAATTATCACTTTCCAGGAATACAGTTTATTTCTTTCTAATTACATAACTTCAGTCCCATGCATTTTGCTAATTGGTGGTGGTCAGTCAGTTCTCTACAGATTGCTTGGGGAGTCAGGTGAACATCTCTGCTCCTTCTCCATCACTGCCCTCTCACGATGCACTGCACTTTGCAGGCCAGGTGCTGAGGTGCCCTCTCCTAGGGATGTGTGCAGAAACCTCCCATTTCCAGCAGCTCTGTCCCCCCACTAGGATACAGACTGGCTTTTGGAGGCATGCACTGATCTTCAATTCCTTCTCTGATTCTGTTTCCTTACTTGCCCTTGGATTACTGGGGATTATTCCAGGATAAAGTATATTTGTGTATGGCTTAGTTAATTCATATCTACTAATGCTAGTGGATGATGAACAGCATTTGGTGATAAAAACACAGGTGGTGCTGTTGAGTCCTGCAGTGGGAGCAGCTTTATGGTTGTAGGCATGGCCACACTAGTTAGGGTGAGTGTTTCTGGCACAGCCAGTTGGAAATAAATACAAGAACTGGGCATGTAAATGTGAGTCTTGCCCCAGTATGCCCCCATTCATCTCCTGATCTCCTGCTGCTCCTGCAGCCTCGCCAGCTGCTTTGGATCCTGCTCTGCAATCCCTCCTGCACCATTCCCTGAGGCTGAGAAATCCACTTGGCTAAGTGAGTTCTTAGAGGCAGACTTTTCTCTCTAAATAACAAACATAGGAAAATCATCAAATGAGCAGATGCGAAAATGGAAAAATCTTTCATTTGTTCCTGTTCTGATAAGAGGAGCTGAGAGACCTTCTGGGACAGAGGAGTGATCTGAGCAGTCAGTAAGCAATAGCTGCTGCTTCACAGGTCCGAGTTAGCCCAGTGCTTGCAGAACAGAAAGGAGAGGAAGGTCTGTGTTTCTGTTCTTGTGGAAAATGTAGTATTTCTAGCATCTTCCCAGCCCTGAGCTCTCCTTCCAGAACCTGAGTCTGTTCAACTCCACAGAACAGTCCTGGCGCTTACCAGAATTTAATGATGCTCATTATAGCCAATAAGTGCTCACAGTATTTTAATGAGCACAGCAAACCTGCTCAGGAAAAACTCAGGGGTGTTTTAAATGCTGATAGTGGGGAGTGGAGAGTGGAGAAGGGGGAAGGAGATGAAGCAAGACAATCTCAGGATAAAAAAACACCTCATGCTTGCTGTAGCAGTATCCATCCTCTCCAATTCCTTGCCCAGCCCTGATCTCCCTTTCTCTGTTCTCTGCCTGCCCTCCTGCTTGTGCTCCTGTATACAACTCGTATGAAATCAAGCCATAAACTTTCAATCAGTGGCTTTTAACAAGCAAGCATCACTAATTTATTCTAGGTTTTGGTTTTATTTTAACATCTGTGTGGCTATTGCCTCTTGCACAGGGCTGTCAAAGCAGTGTCACACCTGTGTGGGGACAGCTGGTCCCTGTCTGCCCTGTCCTCTGGCACATTCATTTCTCATGTATTGATACTTGATTTGCTTTAAATGCCTTCATCCAGCACAAGCTGTATAAAATACAGGCCTAGAGGGGACCTCAAATGTCACCTGCCTGGCCCACAGCTGGTTCCCATAGCCAGGTCCATTTGCTGTGTTCATTTACATCAGGGCTGAGCTGCTCTGGGGCTGCAGGAAGCTCTGGGCAGGCTGTTGCCTTTAAACCTTGCTTGGATTTTTAAGGCAAACCACAGAATGAATCTGGAGCAAAGCCACCAATTTGGTTGAAACCCAAATGTACCCTGAAGGTGGCCTAACCTAATTGAGGTAGAAACTACCACTCAGCACATCCAGCACTCAACTTGCTGCTGGTACTTAGAGAGTGCCCTGCTTCATTCAGATCTTGGACAAGGCTGGTATTAAGTCTGTGGTTTGCACATACTGGGCTTGGGGAAGGGATGTGAATGCCTGTGGGTTGTGTGTGTGACTGAGCCACTCTGTCTGCAGGTCCCACTGCAGTCACAGCAGTGTGGCAGAGGGCTCACCTGCAGCTGTGGTGGGCTCAGCCTCCAGCTGTGGTGATCATCATCTCCAGCTGTGGCAGTCTAAACCTCCAGCTGTGCTGCTCTAAACCTCCAGCTGGGGCAGGCTCAACCTTGAGCTGCACAGAGCTTGGCTGAGGTGGGCACAGCCCCTGCATGGGTTTGTAGGTCCCAACTTAATTATAAAGCTGGAATGAGAGCTCTGAACAGCCTTCCTCTTTCTGGTCCACCTGCATTAGCAGCCAGTGATGCAGCTCTTCAGCAGCAGCATTGCCTGTGACTCTGCATATTGGCACGTGGATATTTTGTGCTGCACACCAATTATGTGCTGGGGATCTCTTATTTCACTTCTTACTAGTGAGCTTAAAGCATTTTTTAAAAAGCTTCCTGTTGTATTAGTTTCCGAATATTACAAGAAAAGATGTGCTTCCATAAACACAGTAAATATCCTTATTTTAAGCAGTCCAAAGCTAGAAAGCTGTGATAATGGGCAATGACAGTGCACTGACCTCTTTCCACAATGGTAGCACACAATGCCTGGTATTTTAAATGCTGTTAGGAGTCTGAAGAACTCTCCGTTAGTGCCCCTTTATAGCCTGTTAGCCAGCAGGCTGAGATTCAGACAGGAGAGATGAGGACTGTGTCCTGTTGTGGCTGCATTGAAATACCAAACACTCACCTACTTGTCTGCCCATCAAACCACACAGGACCCTTTGCTCTTCCCTGTGTTTCTATCCACAGCTCCTGTTGCTTGTTTTGAATTGTATTTTTTTGGGGAAGGAGCTGTTTGCATATGTAGTCTTACATACTGGCAGGCTCTACTAGACTTTAAGCTGTAATAAATAGAAAATAATATTTTCCCCCACTCAGTCTCCAAGGCATGAAATTCTTGGAGAGCTGTCTTCTAAGAATCGTCCAAAGGAAAGGCTTCAGATTAGTTTTGTAAATAAAATATTCTGCAATGTAGTGCCTCCATGAGCCAAACTTAACATGTTCCTCCAGACTGGGAGAGCACCATCCCTGGAGATGTTTACAGATGTGCAGCTGTGCTAGTCAGGGACAGGGCTTAGGCTGCACTTGGCAGTACTGGGTTAGTGGCTGGACTCAATGATCTTAGAGGTCTTTTCTGACCTAAATGATCTGTGACTGCATGTGCTGCTTGCAGGCTGCCTGTGCCATCGGTGTGTGCAGCTGCACAGGGTGCAGGGGGGAAGGGGCAGGCACTGACCCCTTCCTTCCACCTTCCCTGGGGCACAGACAGGGGGGCTCATCCCCTCCTGGCCTGTCAGACTCAGCCTGGGGGTCCCTGACCACAGCCCTGCCACCTCTGTGTTCTCCATCCATAACCACACAAGGTTTGCACCCTTTAGCATGAAGTTCAGCCACGTTTTATTATTTTAATTGAACAGGAACAAATTACTTCAATTGTTCAGTTTTTCCTCCTTTTTTTTTTTTTTTTTTTTTGCCTCAGTCTGCATTCATAGCTGAAGGGGTCTGGTTTAGCAACGTTGAATGAAATATTGGCAATTTAGAGAGACAAAATGCTGCTGTGGATGGCACAAATGCTAAATATCATTATTATCTTGCTTTCTTTATTAAAAGTTGCTAGGAAAACTGAGCTTTTAAAATTTGGTTATGAACAGTTATTTCCAATACAATTACTCCCTCTTGTGTGTAAACTACCTGCCACATTTCAATTACAGGAAAACAGTGGGGTAATAACACAGCAGTAAAGATGGATTAGAGTTAGGAAAGCTCATTGCCCTAGCTGGCAGGATTCTTCTATTAATGATTTAGAGGAATAGACTTTGTTCTATTTTTTTTTTTTTTTAAATCAGAGATTGGCTCAGAAGAAAATGACTGTTCCTTTTATGGTCCCTTTTCATGATTTCTCTGGGGTTTCTTAGGTGCAATAGTAAGGCCAACAAGGGAAGGAACTCTGATCAGATTTTCAGCTTCTGCTGGTGCAGCTGTAATCAGTCAGCTAAATCTGGCTGGAGTTAGAATTAATATTACTGTATCCTTATTGAGGAAAGAGTGAAATTCTTTTTTTTCCCTCTCCCCCTTGCACACACACATATTACAGAATTGTGCACTTTCCCACCCTAATTCATGTTGCTCTTTCTGTAGAACAAGTAATTGTTCTGAGACTGCATGCACGACCCAAGAGCTTTGTGTGTTTCCCTCCTTTCCTCATTCATATGGACTGCATCTTCTGCTATAAAGATGTTAATCTTGCAGTGGCCTGACAACACCAGCAGTGCTGTGAGTGATTGTACTATTAAGTGAAGAAGTTCCTATGGGTGAAAACCTTCCTGGCTGGAATTTAGCAGGAATCTTGGCACTGATATCAGTGGATCAAGTTCTTCACTATAATGCTTTTTATTTGCAGGGTTTTTTTTTACAACAACTTCTAATTTCTTTCCTCTATGTTGAGGATAAAATGTGCTATGCTTTTCTTTTACTCTTTCTTAGACACCTGAACTTCTGTTTCTGCATGAAAAGCAACTGGGATTACTTATCTTTTTTAAAGATACATATAGTACTTTTTGCCTTCACTCATTTGGAGTTCAGAATAATATAGTCAGTTTAAATAGGATGTTGTGTGAAGCTATTGAAAGTTTGACCCCTTCATTGCTGCATTCCCCAGGGCATCAAGGATTTGGTAGTGCTGACTTGTTGAGTTAAAGTGCCTCAGTTTCTTCTAATGTTACACCTTTGAAACATTGGTCTCTTGTAATATTTCATTTTTATTATCCTAATAACCACATTTTCTCAGGCAGTACAAGCACATAAGGCTTTCTTCATCCTTGTTACCAAAAAGTGATGAAAGGTCCCCATATTTTTACCTCTCTGTCTCTACTCCCTGCTGAACCATTGAGTTTTTAGAGGCCTGCCATGGCATTGGATATGCTGACAGATTATGCTGTGGGAGCAAAAAGAATAGTGAAATAATAAGTCTTCTACTCATGCCACTAACCCAAGCTGCATGTGCTGCACTGCAATCATTTCAGTAACTCTGTGGGTTTTTTCTTTGACAATTGCTCAAGGCAGTCTGTGGGATACAGAGCATTAGAATGGCAGATTGCCCTTTTGCCTTGAATATTTTGTGTTGGGTTTCACAAGGAACTGAGGTTTATGTGAGTGTGCTTCCACCTTGATGGACAGGATTCCAGCTCTCAGTTCTCAGATGTTTCTGAGCCACTGTTCATACTCAAGTCATCTGAACAGAACTATGCATCCAGGAGAAACAAATATCTCAGACATGTTTAGTCACTGCATTTTTCAGAGGCAGAACAAAGAAGTTTTATTTATTGGTATCTCTGCTGTGAAAGAAGCTGCTGCATAAATTCTGTACTTACTACTCTCCAGGAGGGAAAGATGTTATAAATGTCCTCAGAGCAGAGAAATGTTCTATTGGCGCTGTTTTCCTACTGGACACCGGAGGATTTAGCCCTGATGTGCAGATACTCAGGACACATCCCTTGGTTATTAGCACTTCTGATTTGGAGGGAACTCAGCAATTCCCATCTCCTCACACCTGCAGTTCAGTGCACGTGTGCAGGAAGCCACCATCTGCCAGACTTGCTGTGTGGGCCATGCTGAGACTCAATAACTGGTCTTGTGTTTACCCAGAGCAGGAAAATACCTGATGGCATTAAAAATACATGATGGTTTTGTTTGATGTCTCCAAGAACAGAGGGATACAAATAGATGGGGAAGGGAGGAGAGTGGCAGGAATCTGGGCGGTTTGCAATGGGAGGTTGATAATTTGGTTTTTGGAATAACCCTTCATTTCCAGGCAGTTTCCCCTGTCTGCTGGTGCCCCAGGACCCTGCTGTGGTGGGGGCAGCACGATGGAAAGGGTTAACAGCCCCAGAGGAGCTGCTCAGTGTGAGGTGGAATAGCCAGGAGGGCATGGGTGGGCTGTGCAGGGAGTGAGTCATAAACTTTTGATCCCAGATCCTCCCTCCTGCCACCTCCCTCCAGAGGAGATTGTTCCCAGCTTCTTTCATCTGAAGAAATAAGATATTTCATATTAGCATTCATCTCAGTGCCAACAAAAGATCTTCAGACTAGCAGTTCTGAAGCGGAGAGAGATTTGTCTCTTAGAGAACATGTAAAAGGTATTATTATAGATGTGCAAAAGAACAAAAACAAGCTCGCTGCTAAAATGTCGATAATCAGTTAGTTCTCTGAATAGCTTACAACCTGATCCTTCCCCATATTCTCACCGTGCAGGTGGAGAAATGATTTAATTTGGGAATCCACACAGAAGTGACGTGCCATGCTGAGCCATAGAGTCAGTTTTCTGCTGCTGCTTCCCTTGTTCCTTGAGCTCTTTTTTTTTCTTTCTAAGCTTCCCAACATCCCTGCTGAACTCTCTGCACAGCAGAGAGCAATGGCCTTCCAGGCTTTCAAAACCTAGCAGCCACTGCTGGAACAAAAATACACTTCCTCTGAAGCTCCTGTTCTGCATGGTTGCCTTCAGGCTGAGGTGCTGCTTGGAGTAGCCTCCATGCCTCCTTCCTCTTGTCCTGGAACTGCAAAGCCATCAGCTTTTCAGAAAACCTTTCCTGGCATTCTGAGCCCCTGCTGATGGAGCATAACCATGGAAAGGGAAGGGAGGTGGCTTTCTCTTAGAACTGTAAATGGCTGAGGAAAGTCTGAAATACTGAGGAGCAGAAATCTTCCTGTGCTTTGTGTGGAGCTGGGTCCTGCCTGCTCAGTGGGATGAGCTTGTGTTTGGCTAAAAAAAGGTAAAAGAGAAGTGCCCTATTCTTCCCACAGTTGTGCATTTACTTTTTTTACCTTCTACAAGTGTCTTCTGCTGTGATGACTGAGGGGTTTGAGGCCAGAACTGCAGAGTCTGTGCAGACTCTGTCTCTCCCCTCCTCAGGGGGGGAAATATTATCCCTGTATTAGCTCTTCTCCACTCCCATGCCTCATTTGATAGATGCATTTAAAATATGTGCTGCCATTTCCTGTGCCTGTTCTTCCAGAGCTCTGCAGTGGAGATGAGCTTGAATATATCACTCAAATTCATCATAGCTTGAGTTTTAGTTCTGGCCATTTCCACTTCAATTGCATCTTCCCCTGAACCCATCCTGCCTCCGCTGCCATGGCCAGCAGCAAGATGGACTGAGGTAATTATTTGTATTTTGGCCCGTTTCTGAGGGACTGCACTCCAGTGCACTTGCATGAAGGACAGCCTATTAGCACTGAAATGATGTGGTTGCAGCCAGACTTAGAGAAGAGGAATAGATTCACGCAGGTAATTCAGCCTTAACCTCTTGAGTTCTCATTACTTTGCGTCCACTCAGTGCTACTGCCCACCTCTTTCCTTTCTAAATGAGATCCAGGAACTAAAAGAGAAATTATGGCAATTTTCTATATGAAATTTGTGATTATTTGCATTTAATTAAAGGCTTCTCTTGGGAAAATGAAGGGCAGCTTAACCTCAGAGAAGCCTCTACATCTCTAGTAATTGCTTCTAATTGAAGTGCTTTGAGTTTCCATCCCACCACAAGAAAAGGGAAAAAAAAACAAACCTCAAACCTGCAAAGTTCACTCCCACACACAGGGTCCCTGAAAATTATTTTATCCTTGTGCAATTAAGGTGACTGAGGGTCCTCACAAATGATTCTTCAGTGTGGGCTAACCAGCTAAAATTAAAGTTTCATTACTGCAAAGGCTGGTTTGTGGTGTGCTGATGAGAAATCCAAGGCACAGCCCATATTCCTGAGCTGCTGTGCTGACAGACACAGATGCAGGGGTGCAGGTGCACATCTTCTGCCTAAATGCTTCTGGAGGTCTCTGCTTTTCTACATTTTTTTACTTCCAGTAGTATTTTGCTGATTTTTGGCTAAACCTTTTTGGCTCAGTGTGTCCTGTGAAACCCAGGAGAGGGATTTTCTCAGCTGGAGGTGTGCAGAGCTAATCAGCAAGAGAGCTTTTAGGGTTGGGAACATCTTGGATATTTTCCTGCATCTCCACCTGTGTGAGCCTCAGTTTTTGATGCTGCAAAAAGTGTATCCTTCTCATGGCAGCTTCATTCCCTGGTCATCCTGGCACATGGAGTGTGTCCCTAGAGCAGGGGTGGCATTTTATAAACCACCCATCCCTGGCACAGGCATTTGGAACCAGCCCTGCTCTGCCCAGGGTTGTGGTGCCCAGCTCAGTGGCACTGGGGGCTGTGGGGTGCCTGAGGGTCTCCTGTGTGGGGAGGGGAGCCTGTCACCTCATGATAAAGCCACACCTCCACTCATGCAGCATTTCCATGACACAAATTCTGCCTAATTACAGCTATCAGCATTTCCATGCAGCTCCTGGCAGTGATGTCTCTGCTTGCACCCTTTGGTGCTGTTAAATCCCTCCTTGTGTTGTGGGTCTGAAAACAAGCCTGACATAAATAAAAGTTTATATGTTGTAGCAGCAGACGTGGCCATCTTCTGCTATTTATTCTTTCCACTGAAACACCAAAGTTGGGAAACATGAGAGTGTTCTGCTTTCCTGTGTTCTCACCTTGTTCATTAATGCCTGGTATCACACAAGTGAGCAGCAATGTGCATCTGATTTCTGCTCTTTATTTTCCTAAGGTTCTCTTTAATTTACACAGAAATACAGAAAATCTCTAGATGGACTGAAATCTGTTAGAGTGATTTCTGAGATGGCTGTGGGTGAATTGTCAGAAATGGGAGCATTGTTGTTTGTACACATGAAAACATTTGTGACCTGCCTCTCTTAACTTCTTAGCGAGCAAACATGCTTAGAAAAGTACACCTCTTCATTTCAATAATAAGGAAAAAAATGTTTTAATTCTTTATGCAGAGTCCTGAGGTACTTGTATTTCGTGTAGGTGCAAGTCATATAGACGTGTGTAGGTGCTGATTTTGATTCAGATTATTTAATAGGGTGGTATTGTTTCTGACAACAAATATTAATCTTTCAAAACAAGACATTAGAGAATTTTGTTCTAGGAAATGGGGAAATCAAATGCCTTTTATAGTCTTTATTTTCCCTAGTATAGTAGAAAGGGAATTCCTTCTAGTTACATATTTGTGCTAGTTACACAGACCACTCCTGAATCAAGCACTTATTTACAGGGAGATGTCATCAGCAGAGACTGATGGAAGGCTTGCAGCAATGCCTTGAGCCTTGTGAAGGGGAGGAAATTCAGCCTGAGCAGCTGGTGGCTGAGTTGTGGAAATACCAGGTGGATTTAGAAAACTGCTTTGTCTAGAAGGGAGAACAATTCACTTCACCAGCAGGTATAGATTGAAAGGCAAATTTCATCTTTATTTGAAGTTTCCTATTGACCAAAGATATTTGTCTTTGTTGGTATGATAAAGGATTCAGCCTTGTGCTTTGCCCAAGAAGCAGACTGAATGTTAGAAAGCTGATGTGTTTAATTCTTTTCTTCTTCCCAGTGGAGCTACATTTACTGCCATTACACCTTTTTTCTAATAGGAAGCTTTTGTGCAGAACAGTTTGCCTTGTCAGTCCTTTTTATATTGAGCAGAGAAATGAGGAGCTTTTACATATTCAAGGTTGAAATAACAATTCTCTTCATAGAAAGGCTGAGGCCAGTAAAGACCCTGTTGTTCTTGCCACATCAGGAGCTGGGACATCCTCAGCTCTCATCCCACCACCACTGTGGTCACTTTCCATCCTCCCAGCTGCCAGCCAGGGCAGCTCATAACAAATCTCCACTCACCAAAATGGCATGGAGAGATTTCCCTACAGGAGCAATCTGCACAAGGGAACAGCTTCCAACTTGAGGGCAGAACTCTGTGCTGTAGGTGGTGTCAGAATTTAATTCTAGTTTTGCTTGTAAATTCTGCTAAACAGACATGGAGTGGCCAGTCAGTTGTTGCATGACTCAGTTCTCCTCTTGCAGGGATGTAAATGGGTGGCATCAAGTTGGGGTTGCACAGTTACAGGTGAGGGAAGAACAGGCTGGCAGCATTGAGCTCCAGAAGGCAGCTGCAAAGGACAGGGATTAAACTTTGAAGTATGGACAGTGTCTGGGCAATTGCAAAGAAGAGTCTGTCCTGGTTTGGAGGTTTTTTCCTGCCTCATAGGCAATAGAAGAGACTGTTGCTCTGGGTTGGCAATAATCTGCAGGGTGACATGTTAAATGGGTTTCACTCACCTACAAAGTTTGTCAGTTTAAAACAAATACATAGATACTGTGAGGATTTATGCAGTACAGAACATATACAAAGCCCAAGAGAGCTCTGCAGACAGAAATATCTGGAAAAAAATAAAACAGATCCATGCTCTGAAGTCTTGCAGAAACAGGCTTCCAGTTTTGGAAACATGGCATAGGAACCTGGAAATGGTGGACAGTTACACCCCTGTAAATGAGAGTAAAACTAATCAGTTGAGCACATTTCTCTTTCTTTTTCCTCACTGCATGTTTTCCTGTTCTTGAAATGAATCCATGCAGTAAGAAATGTGAAGTTAAAAGGCTGGACTCTCTGCTCAGTCACAGTTCTCCGTGATGCTCATGTTGGCTGAACTGCTCACTGAGAGCCGGCGTGGAGAGATGATGAGATCCATGGTGGGGAAATGACCACCATCCATCCAAAATGTTTTCAGCAGGAGCACTGGGAAGGGAATACACTGGTGCAATCTGTAGCTCTTGTTTCTGTTTTAAAGGTCTCTAATGAGCCATGTGTGCACTGCATTTCACCCTGGGAAATCCCACTGAAATCTGGCACTCGCGTTTCATTTCTTATGCTGCTATATTTAGGGCAGAAAGCAGATCTCCCAGCGTGGCTCCTTCTGGCTTCTAGAAACCCTGCAAAGTGTCTTAGTAATATACACTAATTGCTTACCAAAGCTGCCAGCTCCCTGTGAAAATCCTTGCAAAAGATGGGAAGTGGAAGCAGAGCTGTTGCCTGCATTTTGTGCATGCACATGGCAGTAGCCAGTTGTCTGTGCCATGAGGATGAGGATGACCTCGATGGATGTGATGTTGTCTTCATTACTCACAATGAGTGTGAGGGGTCACACTCAGTTTTTCTGCCCCTCCATTCTCATTCTGTGGTTGAGGAGTCCAATCAGAGGTGTCTCCTTTGAGTTTTAGTGAGTGAATTAGATATTTCTTAAACCTGCAGTCAGTGGCAGTCTCAGAGCATACATATTCCCATCCTCTGGTGTACTCATTTTTAATAAGTTCCCATCTTTCTTGACCTTAGTTCCACTAAAAGTCATTCACAGCCATGCCAAGTCAGGCATTCAGCATCATCTTGTTATAATCAAAGGAATGGACCTCTCTGTTCAATACAATCTCTTTCCTGTGCTGAGGCCTGCCAGCCCAGCTCTACCCAGACACCTGCAGTTGAAGTGAAGTGGTAAAGAAATCTGGTGCCATGCTGTTCTTCTGTTGTGGGTAGGAGGGAGAAGCAATACATGTCAGTATTAGTAAGGTGAGAATGTGGTATTTTTATATTCTGGTACTTGGAGAAATATTTCAGGTATTTCACAGCCTTTCCATACTTGTCTATATAGGAAAAAAATCTTTAAAACTGAAGAATAATGGACTGACTACAGTTTGGTGGAAATGACATTCAAAATCTACTAAATTAAGCAGAGAACATGTCCATCCCAGCAGCTTTCTGTTATCTTTCACAGTTCTTTGATAGGGATATTATTTTTCTGTAATCACTCAAAAAGATGGCTGGATATTTTTTTCTATTAAATTCTGAAGGACTTGAACCTTTTCTGGCTTACCTTTGCTATTTTTCATGTTTATATACAACAGTGCAATGCATCAGCATTTTTATACATTTCCCATATAAAAATGAGCCATGTTTATAGAGGCTGTCAGACTTTCTATTCCACAGAATAACTGGAGCATCGCTGTAAGTTGACACCAGCCTAAAAATCACATATAGTTGCTGAAAAGTCTTATTTTATGGCCCTGTTGCTGTTTAATAGCTAAGCTGTGCCCATTTCTTAATTTACCATCTCTGTCCAGGACTGCATTGGTGTCAGGGGATGCTCTGCAGAGGTTCCAGGGTGGCTCTGCTGTTTTTGTGGGTGCCCTGATCAGCAAAGCTGCCTGTTGGGTGAGGAGCTGCCCAGGCTGTGATAATTAACTGGTGAGGTAAACCACTCTACACTGCTTTAACCTTCTTTCAGCAGGTTTCTCCTACCAGGCCCTGGAATATAAAATGATTACTTTTTTTTCTCTCTCTCCACAGTATTTAGCCTCAGGAGATTTTGGATAGGTTTTGGCTATTACAGACACAGTAAAGACCTAGCTGGAAGCTATCTGGTTTTCATAACCTTAAGGTATTTAGGAAATCATAAAAGCTTAATGGATTTTTTTCTTTTTTTTTTTTTCTCTTTTTTTTTTTTTTTTTTTTTTGTTTTTTTTTTTTGCTCCAAGTGCTGAAGGCACTGCTTGCCTTTCAGGTAAATTCCATTCAGGATGATAAATTATGGCTGAACTGAACCAAAATGTTCCTAATGGCCCTGGTCAAAAGGCCTATTACAGGATGTCTAACTCACTTAAATTCCTTTTGGCTTTAAATTGTTAATGATTAGGTGTTTTAGGGCTAAAGTGATATACACTTAAAGGGCACTTTGCTTTAAGGTTAGCCAAGTTGAGCAGCTCAAGTGAGGGACGCAGATTCACTTGAGTGACCTTGAGGCAGAGAAATCAGGATTTTGTCTCTACAGGTGGGTAATTTTGAGGGAATATTTGCAGGACACCAGGCAGGCAGGTCTGTGGAAAAGGAAGCAGAGGAACATTCTGGAGCAGAGAGCAACAGCATCTTTGGCCAGCCCTTGTGTTTTTTAAGCTGCACTTTTGACATTGCAGAGAGAAAGTTTATTTGTCTTTGGTTGTGACATTTGAAGAACAAAACATTCAGTGATGTCAAAGGTGTTTTCCCAAAGGAGCAGCTGGTCAGCTGTAAGGCACCAGTCCTGTGCTGACTGCAGTTCCTTGGGTTTCAGTCTGGTTTGGCAGCAGTGGAGGTGCCAAACCTGTCTGGTAATCACAAACAAAGGTTTGGACTCCTGTCCAGTCCTGTGCTGCTGACGAGTGAGCAGTGCCATGTGTTTATCTGAAAGGATGTGCAGTTATGTTGTAGAAATCCCTTCAGCATTGTCAGCTTCAGGAACTTCTCAATTTCGTAGATTTTTCATGTCTCCTGACAGTGAAGCACAGAAAATTCCAAGTCACTTCACACAGGCACTTATGGGACCTGGGTACTCACAGCAGCCTTGCTCACATGGATATTAATGTTCAGTTTGGCTTTTCTTAAATCATGGATGAGTTTATTGGAATTGAGTTTTGCTTTCTAATCCTTTTCCCTGAGAATTATCTGCACACTCTGCCTTCTGCTCAGGCAAAATCAGAGGTGACCTGAAGATCCAGTCCCTGGATCAGACTCAACACTCACCTTCCTTTATCCAGGGCTTTGGTTCAGGGCCAGCAAGCAGAACATGCAGGAAAAAATGCCAAGCAGAAATACCAGGAGTGGCCCCCTAATAAAACATATGCCCATGCACAGTTGGCTTGCAGGAAAAGCTGAAAGGATATTTTCCAAAATACCCACATTGCTCCTCAGGCTGCACAGTCAGCTTGCAGGCATCCAGGACCATAACACTGCCATCTTCTGACATTTTTATTGCAGAATAAAGGATGAATTCTTTATAAATTTCAAAATACCCGTTTTCCTTTGGTTTTTCCCCTCTTGGTGATGCAGCTCCCCGCTGGGGAGTTTAAGCAAACATTGTTCCCAGCTTGTTTGGGATGCTGTTAATGGGAATTCCTGGCTCAATGCATTGCAGACGTCTGGCTCCTCCAGAATGTTTCTATTCCCTGCTGTGTTGCTTCCCCTTTGATATCTGATGAGTCAGCAGGTCTTTAATTGCTCTTCCTCCTAGCAGGGAGTTCTCTCGCTCAATACATTAAATATTTGATTGTCCCAGGTCTCCAGACAGAGCAGGGCACACAGGGGGATGTCCAGCTGCTGAAGCAGAGCCTGTTGCCCTTGCAGACATGAGTTTGGCAGCTCAGCCCGAGGCCATGCCTGGGAAACCTCGCCTGGAGCCCGGGGGGACCACGGGGATCTGGGCAGGCCAGGTGGTTTGGGGTGCTGCGAGGCATTTTGGGGTGGCAGCAGCTGTGCTCAGTAAGGCTTGCTGCATGAGAGTCTGCACATCACCAGGGAGACCCCTGCATGGCCAGGAGGCAATGTGGCCACATGTCCTGCAGCTGCCAAAACTCCTTTTTTTTTTTTTTTTTTTTTTTTTTTTTTTTTAAAGCAGCAATGCAGAGATACCCACTGGAATACTCCTGTGCTTGCTGGATTGTGGAGTGTGTCTTCAGGGACATAGTAAGATGGGCTATTATAGCAGTAAAATTATCTTCTGGTCACTTTCTTGAATATTATGCATGTATTTCATACTCAGTGAGCTGAAATAAGGAGTTTTAATCATGTTTTCCAAATGTTTTAAATGAATGTACCATGTAGGGGCAATCTCTGTGCCTTGCAGAAGGAAGCCTGGCTTCCAGGTGGGGCTGATCCCTGGGCAGAGCTGGGTTTTCAGAGGGGAAATCCAGTGAAGCATTCAGAAGCATGCTCAGAAATCTGGTTTTTGCTGAGGGCTGCTGCCTCTCCACTCTGGGAGAGCTGCACACGCTGTGTGGGAGTGTGCAGAATCACACGGGGGGAAAGCAGCAGCAGTCCTGAGGATTGTCAGCAGTGTAGGCTTGAAGCAGGAGCTGCAGTGCAGTCTGTGGAGGAGAATTTCCCAAATGTACCTCTCTGCACCTGCCTTTGGGCTTCCTCTTGCTCTGAAGTCCCAGAGCCTCCGTGGTGCTGGTGGAGTGTGGGGTTGTGCTGGGAGCAGAGCAGGAAGAAAGGCTGGGAAATGCAGCCAGCAGCGTGCACTTCACACACACAGTCCATCACTTCATCCCTGGTGGGTGCCACTGGAGAGAAGAAAGACCTCGGTGGGGATAATGGGGGAAGGAAGAGCCCTACAGCCTCACTTTGTTAATCCTATTAGCCTGGTCCTAATGTAAGAAGCTGCTGCAGTGCACATGCTCAGGCAATAACTTGAAAAAATGACACAAGTTTCCCTCCCACCGAGTCAAAGAGAAGCAATCTCACTCCCACTGAAATGAAGTAAATGTAGCTTCTATTAGAGCAGAGCAGTCGGCACCAGAACTATCATTTTGTAGAGCAGACCTTTTAAACAGACCTTCAGATTAAGAAAAATAGGTGCAGAATAAAATTCTGTCCTGAAGGAAAGTTGGCAGTACTGCAGCAATGAGACAGAGGAGCCCTGTGAATGCATAAGTGGTGTTTTCCCACATTATTCAAAGTGCCCACTTGCTGAGCAAGTGGAGCAGCAAGTTCTGGGCAGATGAGGAATGGGGAGAGAACAGTCCATCCACACAGAGCCTTGACTTCTGCCAGGCTGTTAATATCAGGGATGTCTGTGACCTTCCAGTCAAGCAGGGGAGAATAACTCTTCAGCAGTCAGCTTCAATCCAGCTGATGTTTCCAAGATGAAATGCATACTTGCAGACTAGATTCAACTGCCAGTTTTGAACCCTTCCTGTCCATACAATTTTCAGCGTTCAGGCTGCTGCAGGTTTCGAGCTGTGGTGCTGTATACAAGGAGAGAGCTGACAAGAAGTGTGGGAGAGCTTGAGAGGCTTCCTTTGCTCTGAGCAGTGCAGAAAATCCCCACTGTGATGCCTGGAGAGAACCACCCTGTGCCTCAGTGCCTGCATTCTGCAGGTGCCCTCCAGGTGGGACATGCCCTAGGGTCCCTTCAGCCTCATCCAGCTCTCCAGGAGCTCAATCCCAGGGGTTCTCCAGGGCTGTGGAATGTGGCTGAACAGCCTTCAGGGATGAGATTGACCATTGTGGCACTGCAAGGCTTTATTTTGGAAGGATACCACTTAGAGATTTGACCAATATCTTCATTCAAGGAAACCAGTTGATGGTCCAGCCTTGTCTAAAGGTAATAGAGCACACAAGGAAAGCTTGGTGACTGCCAACTTGCAGCTTAGGCTACAGCTAAAGGCTTTTACAGCACTAATACACACTGTGTTCTAGATTGGAAAATCAGGGAGTTTGCCACTGTACACAAACATCTCCCACGAGTGGATTTGTAATGGAGGTGGGCTGAGTCACCTACTCAGTGCCCATGTCAGGGAAGATTTTCCATAGAGCCAGTTTACCTGTCTCCTGTTGATAAAAATAATTGGAATTATTGGAGCTTCAAAGCCGTAGAGAAAGTAATGGATGACCAGCTGCACTTCAAATGAAAAAGTAATCTGTGGAATAATTGCTGCCAGTCAGCCCGAGCCCAGCTGTGAAATATTAATGGGTTGCTTGATCAGTCTATACAGAGCTCTCAATCATCCTCCTAGAGAGCAGCAAACCCAGCATACAGCTCAGGATTTGTACTCAGCCAGATTATTGACAGGGACAGAATAAGATGTTCTAATGTGGTATTTGCTGGAAGCAAGTAACAGTTATTGGGTGCTAATGGAAAACTTTTTCATAATATTTATGTGTGGAGAGATGATCTGTCTTACTCCTCTGCCAGCACCTACCGTGTCTGTCACTGGGGACGAGCAGTGGCAGCCTGTGGACAGCATTGCTGTGAAACCTGGCAGCCACTGATAGTCTAGGAAGAAAAAAATACATTGAACAGAGGGTTTGCTATATTTAACAGTGAGTGACCTGTGTGCCTCAGAGCCTGGTGAGAAGGAAGCTGCCACCCTGATCCAGCCAAGCTCTGCACTTCAGGTGTGTGAATGCTCCTGTTTGCTTCAGAGAAACTGCATAAGCTGGAGGACTTTGTGAGATTGAAGTCTACTGAGTAGGAGTTCATAAGTAAAAAGTGAAAGATCTGCACAGGATTTCTCTTTTGGAGCCCTTGAACTTAAGGCAAGTTCAGCTTCAAAAAAGGGAGGCAGCCAGAGAGTGAACAGAGGCTGCTTTGATTAGGAAAGCTGCAAAGTTCTGGGTGTCCCATGAGATGTGGGCCTCATATTGCATTTTTTAGTGGGAATTACCTTTTCTTTGGTGTCTCTTTGTGTACCCCCTCCTGGTCACAGCAGATCTGAGCATTTCAGTGTCCATCCTCCCACACTGCCTCAGTGTGGGCACAGGGCAGTGCCAAACCTCACAGAAAAATCTGGTTTATCTCTGAATGGGGGTTCAGCTTTGGGATTGGGGACTGCCTTCACTCTGTATTGCAGAAGAGCAATGCATAACTTCAGAACTTCTGTTTAAAACTAGGAAATGAGGGATTTGGATCTCTGTAGCCTTCCTACTGTACAGCTGTGAGAGTGGATGGTTTTTGACTCCCTGAGAAGCAAGGGGCCCAGCCATCACCCTGGAGAGTGCAGGACTTCCCCTTCTCCCTGCAGCTCCAGAGCTGAGCTTTTGTGTCACCTCATGTCATTCTCTGGCCCTTCCCAGATCCCTTACATATCACCATGATATTTTTTTGGAAGGGACAGCTTTTATATAATAGAATACATTATTGTTACTATTAGGTCTGTAATTAAAATATTTATTTATCACAACAAACCTAGGCTCATATTTCAGAATTAACCAGTGGACTCCATCCTCAGCAGTCCATTTGTTTGATTGTGGAGCAAGTAGTGCAACACAGAAAATTTTGCTCTTCTGGGCAATATAGCCTAGAGGAGCAGAGTCTTCCAGAGCCTGCAGGACAATGCCAGAGAGCCTGTTGAGCCACATGTTTAAGATGATTGCTTTAGGTAATATTGCATTATAAATAGCAGCTAATAATAGTAGCATAACAGCAAGGTTCTCAGCTGATGTAAATTGGAAGCTGTAATTCTGTAGAAGTTAATGGAGCTCAACTGATTTACACTAGTTGGCTGTCTGGACTCTAGCAAATGATTCTAAATCTGATAAAATTAAATGAGATTCAAAGCTCCCTCACATAAGAGAATATTAAACCCTATCTCTGCTGTCAGACTTCTGCGTGGCTGTCAGGCTTTGTAGCTGGGACTTTAAGATCCTGTTTTAAGTTCTTGATTTTATTATTTGATCTTTTTTTCACTTCTCTCTCTTTTATTTTGTTTAGTTGGTTAAATCTTATTTCCCAAAAAGGAGAGTTAGAAAAATCACCCATTTTGAGGCATCATTAGATGCTATTTGTTGGTATTAATGAGCTACTGGCAGAGATCTTAAAGCCATAGATATTTGTGTCCTTTAATTTCAGTTCAGAATGCAGACATTGAAAACATCTGTTCAGCATGCATCCTGGAGAGGTCTGTAACCTCGGTGTTTTTCACTTGTCCTCAGGAAAGTACTGTGAATGTTATTTAATATGACTGCCTCTAGTCCATAAATTAAAAAAAAAAAAATAACAAACAAAAAATCAAACCAAACCACAGGTTTTCACAGGTTTTCAAATGTGGTGGTGATGCTGTTGAGCCAGGGCGAGATGATTCACATGATTTCAGGAGGCAAAATGAGCATTTATCCAAAAGCACTTCTCTCCTTTATAGGGAACATTGTGAACATTAATTCCATTGATCTTAAAGTAAAAACATTTCACCTGATTGGTACACTGGACTTAGGTCAGTGTGGTAGAACATATCTATAAACAATATGAATGGAAAGCAAGATAATAGATTGTTTACATTCCTCTTGGACTTCTCCCCAGCTTAGCCTCTTTCTCTTTTTCTCTCTGACTGAGCTGAGAATATCCACGTGGTGGAATTAAAACTGAGTTGTTGTAGTTCATGACAAGCTGTGGGTTGATTTGAAGCATGGATCAACAAGGTGACAGCTCCTAGGGAAGGGGACACCGTGGTCAGAAGGGACAAGCTGGGAGAAATTCACCCTTTGAAGATTTCTTGCATCTCCTGGCAGAAGTGTACAAACCATGGCTCCTTCTCCTGGTTCTGCTGCAGGGATCCCAAGTGGCTTGAGCACTTTGAGGAGCAGGCTTTAGAAATCCTGACTAGTTTGCCAAACCGTGGCAGGGGTGGCTGGGTTGGAGGTGACAGCTCAGCATTGCCTTTGTGCAGAGCAGCATCTCTGAGCACGGCTCTGCTGCAGGGGTGGAATTGGCTTTGTTGGGTGTGAAACACAAACCTGATGTAGTGATGGCCCTGTGAGTCCCCGTGGAATGAGACCTGTGAGTCTGAGTCAGAGACACTGGGAGTGTGAGGCTTCAGTGCAAAGCTTCCCTGAGGATTGGAATGACTGCAGACAGCCACAGGCAGGATCTCTAAACAAGTCCCAGCACTGAGATTACTCAGAAGGATGGAAAAAACCTCTCATTTGTGCCCATGCTGCTGTGAGCAGTTTTGGGCAGCTTTCACAGATGTTGATGTGAGGTAAAACACCAGAAATTTGTTTGAAAACAAGCGTAAAGCTCAAACCATAGATTTGTTTTCTTTGGTACATTACTGCATGCTGAGGTCGCCACTAAAGCAGAAGGTAAATGAAATCATCAGCACCATCTTTGCTGAATTTGATTAAAAAAGGTAATATGTGTTTAAAAATTCATGGCACAGACCCACAGTTGCTCATGCAGCCATGCAGGGTGCAGTCAGACAGCCGATGTTTCTTGTAGGAAACTGGCACTAAAAGTTGCACCCATCCTTATTTGAGTTAGAGCATCTTGGTGGAGCTTCTTTTATCTGTTAATTTTCTCCCTGAATTCATCTTCCCAGTCAGGATTGTATGAGCAACTTCCCATTGTATCATTTCTTTTGGATCCATTCATAAAGCTGAAATCTCAGGGCAGACTTGAAAGAGTAATACTTAGAAAAATACAGTCCCATATATTTTTCCTAATTCTGGTAGCGAGCTGAGAAAATCTATATTCTTTGAATATTGGAGCGTTGGATTTCCCAAGGCATGAAAACATCCCTGGTGTGTTTCTTGCTGTAAATCAGAAGTAGTATCTCCCTGCTGGCGTGGCTCCTTCAGCAGTGGAGGAACTCCACACTCTTGGGGCCAAACAGCTGCTGCTTGAACCACGTTTCTTTAAAATCCACCCAATCTTGTAGTTTGTTGGTGAGCAAAGCTCGTAATTGCTGCCAGTGAATTTACAGCAAACAGCAATAAAATGTGTGTGCGTAAAAGAAAACCTCATCTGCAAGCCTAATGGAAAAGGAACCCTGCATGGGTCTCTGGAAATTAGATGTTACTGGGTTTGGTGAGACTAAGCAGAAATGCAGCAGCCCTGCGTGCTCAGATCGTTGAATTGCTGCGTGTGAATAAGGGTAACAGGATTTGGACAACATTGGGAGGGAGAGAGGGAAATTAATTTTCTTGGTGTGCTGCCTGTAACTTTCAAACAATTCTGGGAGACTCCTGATAAGGGCCGGTGAGACTTGTTCTGGGAACAAAATGATGTTAACCAATCTGTGAGTAAACTCTGCTCGGCACTCCACTTGTCATTATTCAATCTGTCCTGACGAATAACACAGATAAAAGGATGCTCTCACTCCCTTGATGCAGAGGACTGACACACACAGTGAATCATAATCAAGCCAGGGACTCGGCTTTTTCCCTTTTTTTATTATTTTTTTTTTCAGATAAGAGAAGCAGTTACCAGCTTTTAAATAGCATCATAAATTATTTGTTCTCTTCTGGCAAAAATGCTTATTTGCATCTCACAGCGAAAATCATCTGGGCTTTGGCGAAATTATTTAAGACTTGTTTTAGTGTGTGTTGTTATGTTTTGCTTATCCAAGCTCTGGGCCAGCTGTAATTTACTTGATATTAATTAGTCGAGAGTTGTGAAATGGGCATATTGAGCCAAACTGCTTTTGTGCTGTGTTACCCAGGTTTAAAAAATAAATCTACAAATGCCCAAATCTCTGTCTTTTCCTGTATTTTAAATCAATCCAAGTCCAAAGTTTTGCTTTGTTTGATATAATTTCCATAGAGCTAAAGATATTAAGTAAGCTACTGCTTCTACTTATTGCATGTATTTTAAGAAATTATTTTTTTAGAGCTCTGTATAATAAAGATATTCCAAAGAATGCTTTTAGGACTTCTAATGGAACTCCAAAGGCACATTTCCTCTTATTTCAAGTGCAGTACAAGGGCTCCTCTACCATCTTCCTGAAGGAAAGAGGTGAGAAAAGTCAAACACAACTCCTAGAAATCTGAGTGAATGTTCTTAAATGTGTTGCTGACCAAGTTTTCCTGGAGCAGCAATTGTCTGTGCAGTCTCCATGAAGGGCTAACGTTGGCATCCTCGTGTGCTGTGGTGTTCCCAGGCTGGCTCCAGGCATCAGCTCCTGCTTTCCTCTCCCGTTTGCCATTGTCCTGAACCCCTGTGCAGCCCTGAGCTCTTCTGAGCTGAGCCTAGAGAAATGAGATACTCCATTAAGCCACCCATTAAGGAAGACTTTGGCTTTTTTTTTTCCCTGTGGTAGAGAAATTGTATATTAATTCATCTAGACCAAAGACATAAATATTTGATTTTCATGGAGTCACTATATTAACAAAAAGTATGCAGAGTTCACTTTTGTTTCATTAGTTGCAATAAGCTAAGGCAATTTCAGTTCATCAACACAGTTTTTGATTGTACTGGCACGGTTTTAAAATACATTTAAAATCCTGTTACTTGAAATCTGTAAACAAAATATAGTTCTTTCATCTAATTTATGTTGTCAAGAGCAAAGTAATTTACATAAGAGGGTTGATAGACTATCAGGAGCAGCTATACTTTGAGAGAGAAAAGCCTATTAGATCTTAATCCATCTGATAAGCATATTACTTCCACCAGAGCCGAACTACTTTTGTATTCTGTATAAATAATTCCATTTAGTGTAATTGATTATTTTACAGCAGGAACCAAGATAGATATTGTTGGAGGAGAATCAGCCTATTAGTCACGTTTTGGAGGTTGTTCTGGAGAAGTCAGATTTCGATAAGCTGGAGGTCTGAGAGATTTGAGGAGAGGAACACCAGCCAAGTTGTCATTGTGCAGATTCTGTTTGCTCCCAAATATTGGCTGGGCTGTTGTGCTTTGCTTCAAGAGAGCAGGAGGGAGAAACCAGCTTCAGGGAGATGCAGGGAGGCACCATCAGTGTTGGTCTGGAGCTGGGCTTTACCTTGGAGGGTGTCAGACAATCCGTGCAGAAAAGCTGTGGGTTGGACTTGATGCTCTTTAAGGTCTCTTCCAGCCTGTGAATTCTGTGAAATGCTGCTGATTGCAGTGATGCCTCAAGTTTTAGCTTTTTAATTGTTCTGATTCTGTGCTGCTTTAGTGTGTGGGTCTGAGCTTCATATTAGGGGATGGTGAGCTCTCTTCACTGACAAAACAATTCCTGCTCTAGCTGGGGACCAAAGATCCAGATCTCATACAAAACAAAAACCTGAGGCATCAGCAGTGTGTCAGGAATTGTCAGTGCCTGCTCTGGGGGTCCTGGGTGGGTACCCAGCAGTGCTGCTCAGGATGGATGCTGCAGCAGTGTTGGGTGTCTGGGGCAGGTGTGAGTTACAGCAGCCTCACTGCAGTGCAGCAGAACTTATTTTATTTTTTTGTTTGTTTTTTGGTTTTGGTTTTTTTTGGGGTTTTTTTTTTTTTTTGTGTAGTGAAAAGGTTGGCATGGAACAGTTTTTGCCCATCTGTTTTGTCTTCCTCCTTCCTTCTTGTCTCTGCCTTTTGGGTTTTGAGGGTTTTTCAGCTTTTTTTCCTGCCTTTGTGTTACTTTTTTCTCCTAGCTGCATGATTACACATTCACCTTTTGTTTGTTGCATTCGTGCAGCAATTGGAATCCCACACTTCTCAGTGAAATGTGGTTCTGCCAAAGAGCATGAAGCCCTGTTTTGTGTGTGAGGACTTCTAAAGCTTCTGTTTAAAAGAGCAGGCTGTGGCTGAGCATACACAGAATCCATGAGTGCTGACATTTCAAGGTTACGGAAATCCAGAATTGGTTTCCACACTCAATATTCAAACTTCAGCAATGGCAACAACTCTTTGTCTTCATGGTGGTGGGGTGTCACAGCTGGTTAGTGCACCTTGAGCAGAATAATTGGAAAAGGTGGTTTTCCTTGAGGGATTGCTAAACATATTTTTAATTGTAGCATTAATAGGCCGTTGCCTTTCTAATTCAAGCTGTAATGCGCAGGAGGTTTTGTTGTGCCAAAGGACCCTCCATCATGATATACTTGCCCCTCAGAGCAGCTCTGGAATAAGGTTTAGCCCTGCCAAAGTTCTGAAAGCTCTTTACTAACTCTCTTTAAGCAGATGAAGAATTAGAATTTGATGCATAGTATCCCTGTAGAAAAATAAGAGGTTTTTTTTTTTATTTGCATAAACTCTGAAGGGCTTCCAGAGCAGAATGAAAGTGAATGTAATACTTCATTATAAACCAGGGAGAGGAAAATAATATGATGTGGTTGAAGGGTTTGAAATAGGATTTTTTTTTTCTTTTCCATGGTAATAATGGTGTTGTGCTGCCCACGGGCTCAGCAGTGCTGGAGACTGAAGCTCATATTCCAAGTAGGTCCAGTTATTGGAAAGACACTGAATGAGCTTCCTCTGCAACTGTGGCAGCAGCTCAGATCCCTCTAGTGAGCAAAAAGTGGTTTTAGAGCAATAGTCCCAAGTGAAAATACTCATCTGAATGCTAACCAGGAGCTGGCTCCTGAGCAGCCCATGGGCTCTTTGCAGATCTTGTCAAATCATTATCTATGCCAGATTAAAAAAAAAAAAAATAAAATAAAGGAAATTGTTCTTTTATTTCTGGGAGTGAGTCTGTCCCACCTACCCCTGTACACAGCACCCTGCACAACATGTTCTGGATGGCATACCCTGAACTGTGACAGGCTGGATTTTGGTTAAGGCTGAGCTTTATTCTCCACCAGAGCACATCCAAATTGTGGGGCTGACTGCCCAGAGCCCCTGGTTCATGCTCAAACCTGAACTGCAAAGTGAATCTCATTGCTGAATTCATTCTTCTTGTTCTACTGCTGTCTCTGAAGTGCATTTCTTTCTTTATTTGTGTATTTTTCAAATGGAGAGAGTAAAACATCACATGTGAAAAAGATGTAGAAGTTCAGTTTTCCAGGTAGTAGAATAAATATGAAGCTTGATGAATTTGTACCAGAAAAATTCTCAAATGAAAGCACAATATAGACTTCTTTTGAGAGTTCTGAGGTTGTTTGTTTTTTTTTTTTACTATTGTAGCTAAAACATCAAATTTGCCTTACAAAGATTGCTAAGAAGAAAGTAAATCTAATTTATGTGCAGAGTCTTGTGTACATTAGGCCAACACTAGGTTTCCTTCTTCATTAGATCTTTAGATTTTTGAACTGTGGCTTTCAAGGAGAGGGGAAAGTTTCTCTCATCTACAGCCAAGCATGCAAATCTTCAATTACAGACAGAACTGTGAACAGATATGCACATTTTTTCATGAAATCCTTAAATCAAGCCAAAGGAAACCCCCATGGTGTCAGTTTGTAGCACCTGCTTGGTGGCATCCCACAGAATTGTGGTTTTTCCTTGACAGGCTTTTGTGCAAGGAAGGACAAACATGATAGAGTGACTGTGATCATCAGTCATGGATTTATGAGAGCACTTCGATGGATTTGATTGGGATGAATAGGGAATCAAAAATCAATTAATGGTTGATCATTGTTTCTTCCACAAATTGATTTCAGATTTTGGCAGCCTTTAGGAAAATGTTCTGCCAGGTGTGATGAGCTTAGCATTGTTAAAAAACAGGCAAGAATAGTCTTCATCTTATGGCTCGGTCTTAAATACCTAAAAATACCTGAAGTGAAACATGAGAATAAATCACACCTTTTCCATCTTGTGCCCACTTTCCTTTTTTTTTTTTTTCCCCTTTCAATTTTAGACATCTTTTCTTTCTAATTATTTGTTAAAACGCATGAAATGGGTTTGGATGTGGATCCTTCTTTTATACATGGGGTCGCTGTGTTTAAGTGCTGTCTCTCTCAGTGTGAATTACAAAAGGGTTCATTATCAGCTTCCAGAAACATGTGTCACTGTTATTCAACCCATCACTGTGTTGAGGGGTTGTTGGTCCCACAGATTGTCTGATCTCTGGGATTATTGTTGGAAGCACAAAAGGGAGAAGCTTGAATTGCAGCACAGGACTCGCTCAGGTGCTCAATGCCTCCCGCAAACTTGGAGCCTTTCCTGCAACCCAGGGTAAATTGAAAATATTCTGTGCGGGTGAAGAAGACATCTTTTATACCCAAAGAAATGAATGCTCTGGATTCTAAAGGGATTAATGACTCCAATATGATTATAAAGAAAGAAAGTAAAAATATTTACTTTTGAAAGTATGGGAAGTGAGGAGTACTGTTAGTAGGGAAAGAGAGGTCACCAGTGGGAGTGAGAACATGTAAATATTATCCAGCAGCTCTATAAATGAGAGTAGTTAAACATGTCTTTGGAGATGGGTAATTGTTAAATACTCTCAACTCCTTTATGAAAACTATGAAAGGTTTTTCTTTCAAAAAGGGATGAGGACAGGCTTCTTTATAGAACTGCATAAAAGCAGGAATGGGAGTCCAGAGTGCAACACTGTCTCTGTGTGGCGTAGGAGATCTTCTTTTGTATGACTTGAGTCAAAATCTGAGAAAAACCCTATGCTGAATAAATAAGTTTTGGCTGAACTGATTAAGGACTCAAAGTTTTGAACTGTAAAGTGGAGTAAGCACAGAAGGAGAAATGGGGATTCATTTTTGTAGTGTGTGCAAAGTTCTCAGTACTTGAAAAGCCCAAAGTATTTTCTTGTGCTTACATATTTGGTGAGTTTGAAAATAAGACTGTGGGCAATATGGGGCCCTCAGCAAGGCAGCAGTGTCCAATGGGGCAATTGTCCACAGTGGGGAAATGTGTCCCCTGCCCCAGCCTGCCTACCCCAGGCTCTGCTTGCAGGTCACACATCCCTCCCCCGAGCTGCAGATACAGAAATACTTATTCACAAATTGTACTTCTTTCTGAAACTTCAGCCAGGAGCAAAAGTAATTCCTCGGTCTAAATGACTTTGAAATTTTGATATTGCTGTCCTTCTGGTGGGTTTTGTGATGCCATGTGTGTTATCTCTGCTGCTGAGGTGCAAGTACTGAAGCAAAACATGAAATCATGACTATTACTGCTGCTCACCCAGATCAGCTATAAATATGGGAATTTTTCTGTATGGAACAGCATAAAAGTACATGATTTCTAAAGGGAAATGGTTTTGGTTAGTTGTGAAAACAGAAGAAATGTATGCATTTACAAAGAGCACATAACATCCCTCTTGTCAGAGGCAGGATGGAGGTGAATGAGTCTGTTCCCAGCCTCAGGGAATTGTGGTGAGCTGGTGAAGGTGAGGCGTTCTTTAGGTGCCCCACTGCTGGTAAAACCCACCTGATGCAGTCTGGATGTTCCACTGCAAAGCTCTCAGTCATATCTTCAGGAATTTCCATGTGTGAGCAAAGCCCAAGGAATATTCTGTGCCACTGAGTAGATCCTGTCCACCACAAATGCAAGAGAATTCATGTTAGGTTAACCTTGTTTAACTCCAGAATACTCATTATAGTTACCAAACTCTTACCAGACACTAAAAATATGACCAGGCAGGATAAAATGTCTCAGTAGACCCTCACCAATGCATTTGGCTGTGAGGAGTTACCTTGCACAGACATAAATGTGGGTCTTTCTGGCTTCAAACACCCAACACTCAGGCTTCCAGTCTAATTTTTCTCTCAAAAAGTTTAGACTGCAACCTTTGAAAAGGGACAGGCAGAACTATCAATTATTTAATAAAGATAATAGCCTTTTGGGGACAGGGGTAATAATGTAAGTAATTACCAATGAGTTTTGGCAGATTAAATGGACTCTCCAGATGATGTGAGATTTAGCTCTTCCCTGTGTCAATATGAGTAGTGAAATATTTGGATGTGTTTTTCAGTGATATCTGTCTATCTGTCAGCCTCTCCTTTTTACTTTCCATGAAGCCATTTACCTCAAGCAGTCCATGAATGAAAAAAAAAAAAAAAAAAAAAAAAAAAAAAAAAAAAAAGAATTAGTATGTAATGTAAAAGCCTGGACTCTTACATTCCTGCAGTGTCCTCAGGGTTTTAGTAACACATTTGAGGCCCAACTCCTCTTACTTAATAAAATTTTGGATGTGAAACTTCACTTTTACACATCCCATTAAAAAAAAACTTCGGAACATTAACTTTAAGTGGAATCCCTTTAATGATCCCATTTTTCACTATCTTTCTTTGCTGTGGAAACATACACTACATAAGTGTAGAATGAAAGTTTTTGCCCTGTGGCAACGGGATATTACTTTTACTGCTTGAACTTTAGAAGTGAGGCTATAATGCAAGGCACAAAAAAATGAATATCAATGTCACAGAACAGCCAGAATGATCCTGAAGAGTTTTTTCAGCTGATGGCATGCCTTGATAGGAGAAGCCAGCACCTGAGCTGTGCAGGTGGGGCAGTGTCCTGCTGCCTTTCAATGTGGTTGCTTATCAGCTCTGAGCTTGCAGCATAAAGTTTTGTGTTAGGTGGGGTGACACCACCAGCAATGGATGTGCTGGAGTGCCAGAGCAGGTCCAAGAGTTTATAGCACCCAGTGAGCCCTGACCCAAGTTTTTAATGATGCTTCCCTTCATTATAAATTGCTTTTCTTCTTGACTTATGCCCCATGGTATATATATTATTGATCACTTCTCTTGACTTCTCTGACCATAGGGTGATTTTTCTTCTCTTGCTTTCCTAACCACTCTCAGAATGTGTCATTATCAGCTCCTTGTCTCCTTTTCCCTTTCTTTTCATGTTTCTGTCCTTCCTTTTTTCTCCTGCTGTTGTCTCATTCAATAACTCCCAGTGGCCTGACTTGCCAAAATCAACAGGATGGAACAAGCCTTTCTTAATATGTAGTGATGTAATTAAATTCTGTTTCACAACTAACTTGAATAAGCTACTTTTTATACAGAATTGATTTTCCTCTTTCTGGTGAGTGATGGTAGAGTCTTAGCTTTTCCCAGGTTTAACATTTACATGACCTTGTGAAGGTTCAGGTTCCTCAGAGGGCTCACACCCCTCGGGGCTCCCCTTTGGGTCAGTGGGCACTCACTGGTACTCTTGCCCAGCCCACACCACTTCAGTGGTCAGGGAGTATTCAATAAACAAAATTTGTACTTAGTGATTATTTTAAGGGACAAAACATCCATATTTCCTTGAGAGATGTGCATAAAATTTCAGTGATGCTGTTGTGTACTTTCATCAAGCTTTGGAGAATATCTTGTTGCCCAGCAAAATAAAAGTGGTGTATTGTACAGGAGTTCTGGGGTATTGCAGCCCATAACAAAAGCTTTGTGTCCTGTCAACCTCACCTGGCAAACTCCATGTCTGTCAGCTCACACATCTCAAAGATGTTCAGCCACATTTCCACTGAGTTCTGCAGAAATGTTCTAGACTATCTCAGATCACTTTGAGTTAATGGAGTAATGAATTTAATTAAAATATATTAATGTCACATTGGGCTTTTAGCCATGATTTTAAGAAATCACGGGGGAATCAAACTGCCAACATTTCTCAAAATATGTCTCAGACAAGTTGGAAGATATAATGAAAAGTAATTAGAAGCACAAAAAGAAAATGAAGTGGGGTTACCAGCACTGGGATAGGCCATTGGCTTAAGAAATCAAGAATATTACACATCTGATGTGAAATTCTCTTTGCCAAGTTTCAGGTATCCAAATATAGAGTTCAGTGAGCACATCCCATAGCAGGCATCTGACTTGGGCAGGATGAATTGCTCCTTGGTTTTATTTGCTCTTTGCTTTTATTTTCCTTGGCTCTGAAGTTGATCTGAGCACCTCACTGGAATGGTGCACCTCATGCTTTGGTGACTCATGTTTTGTGAAGGTGTAATGTGAGTTTGAAAGGACAAGAGCACAGGGAACAAAATGTTCCTCCCAAACTTAAGAGCAAAATGCCATCCAAGTGATTTGGGCTGTGAGTGCCTTATTCCTTATTCAGGTAAAAAGTATGAAAAAGCCTGACCTGATGCTGAAATTTTACAGTTGTCATTAAAATCCCAGTTTTGTCTCTGTGCATTTAGATTGACTTATGGTGCCAAGGGTTTTGTTTCAAATGGCCTTAAATTTTTCAGATTTTCGGTAGACTTTTACAGACTTCAGTGCTATTTTAGTGTTTAGTCTCCCCTCATTATAGACCCACAGAAAAGCCAAACCCCAATCCAGGCTGCTTGGACATTTCACAGTGGTTTTGCTGGTGACTTTATTTTGATCTTGTAGCTTCTGTGATTTCAAAGATTAAGAGATTTAGAGTTGTCAGCTTGCATTCAGTGGGTTCTTCTGAAAATCCCAAAGGTGCCTACAGCTGGCCATTTATACAGCCCTGGGAATGCCCCTGCTGAGCTTCCTTGAATATTAATCCCAGGCTAAGTAGTTCACACCTGATCCTGGATGAAATCTGCCAGCTGGTAGTGAACAGGTCCCTTCACCATGAACCATCTGCACGGCGCTGACAAATGAAGGTTGGAATTGCCAATTGTAATTCCAGAGCTCGGAAGCAGCAAACTGAGCAGTTATATGAATATTATGATCCCAGAACTCTGTTATCTGCTAGGTGCATCCATATCGATAAGTGGTTATTATTCTGTTCTAGCTGGCTGACATTTATGGTTTTCAGGATTTAGACTGGGCCTTTCAGTTCACTTAAATCAGATGTCTGCAAATAAGCATCTGTTATGTTTTAAGTTTCCCAAAGCCTTCCTTTCAAACCTGTTATTTTCTCTGAATCAAATGCTTAGCTCAGCAGAGCCTGAAAATGAAAACAAACTCCAAATGGTCTCCACAGGATATTTTGTGGGAAAAAAAATCTCTTTTAAAGATAAGAAAAAGCCATGACTGGGATAAAATGCATGTATCAATATTTATTATTTATCCAGAGCTTTCTAAAAAATCATTGCTAGAAAAAAGTTGTAGGCTGCTAAAATTTACTGCAGAAGTCTTGAATTTTCGTTTAGGTTTTTTATTAGGCAGGAGGATAAATGATGTGAGGAAAGACCATGGTATCCTGCTTTTACATCTCCAAAGTTTTTGTAAGTTTTTGGGTGGGAGTTTTTCTTGTCTGCTGCAGGTGGGTGATACCTGGTAGTCTTGACAAAAGATGCTCTGAACTTTCTGCCTCTTTCTTTTTTTTCATATTCACTCACTACTGGGAGCTGAGGAGAAAAAATAGTCTGAGGTGATGCTGAGAAAACCAAATGAATCTTTCAAAAAATTCCTCAGAGGCACTTTCTCACCCCATACAGATGTTGGATTTCATATAATGCCACACATGAAACAACATGGAAGTTTTCTAATGTTTTGAAGGGTTTCTAGAAGAGGATGAAGGAAGAGATATTTTCATTGAAGCATGACATTTAGTGATGCAAGTTCTGATAGTGAAAGAGAAAAGCAAAAAGGTGAAACAGCTGTAGAATTTGTGATAAATATTGTTCTACAATGGATTCACTGGCACAGGCTTTCTGAGGCCTTATAGTAGATTTTCAGTGCAGAGTGTAATAATTATTACCAAAGATTTAATTTATTCAGTAAAAAAATTATTTTATACAGATTTTTACCTCTACATTGGATAGAATTGGAACTGATGACTGGTGAGTGCAATCCCAGCAGATTGAATTGTGTCAGTCACTGTTTTAGAAGAGTTTTAATACAGTGTATCTAAAATTTATTTATCTTGAAAATTATTTATATTTAATTTTTTATTTATTTAGCATTTTTGAGGCAGATGGGGGTTGTCTGTATGAGAAAGCAGTCAGGAAAAAACCAACATGATCTCATCATGCAAATAATCAATATAGTCACAGTATTAGCGTGGTCTATCGAATTGTCTTCAAGGGCCTTCTCTAATTGTCTCTGCAAAGTGAATTAGCAAGATGGTTTCACTAACATTTTTCTTTTTTTTAGTGGCAGCTGCCTACCCAATTATATATATTCATTAGGTCTGGTATGATTTCATTAACCAATGTACAGGAAGTGCCTGTTAAGCAACTTGTGCTTATGTTCCTAGACAAGCAGTGATGCATCTTCTGGGGAGCATCCTTACCAGCCCATTGGTCTGAATAAACTGGGTTTTATTTATATTTTCAATTTGTCATTACTCGTGAGCAGTACGAGCCAAAGGATAAAATGTAAGAATGTAATTAAGCTGGTTACTTTAATTATTTTCTATTTCAACTGTCCTTCAGAACAACAAACCTGGCTGGCCAGGCAAATGAGCATTAATGAATGAAGCCACATAATTAAAACATCTGTCACTGTCCTAGCGGGTCGATTGAAGGCTTGGATTGGCTGTGGAAAACCAAATAAGCCAGAGTTAATGTTCTCCTAATCCTTCACCTGTTGAGGTGACAGTGATGGGTAGCAAACATGCACCAATGAGCAGTAATGAAGTCGCTCTTAGATTGGTTCAGCACAGGTTTTTCAGGCTAATTAGGTAGACAAAAATGTTAATTTAATCAAAGGAACGTGTATTCATTAAAGAAGTGCATAAGATAACTGAAGTGGAGAATTAACTCAGTCAAGAAGTAGGCAGTAGCTCCTGACTAAATTGTCTAGATTATAAAGAGAATGATGTATTTATTTTTAAATGTTTAAAATATTTTTTAAAGTATTTTTTAAAGATAGAAATCTGTGGTTTTGTGTCTGTGTGTCAGGGGATTTACACCAGGGATCAAAACTGTTTCCCTGTATTCCTGCGGGTTGTTGGTGGGGGAGCAGGGAGCTCAGGACTCAGAAAAGGAAAGCAGGGAGGGAATGAGATGTTCTTTCTGCACTCCAGATGGCACAAGCCACACTATCACATTATTGCTCAAATGAGCTCATTACCTTCCTTCGTGGGACTTGGTGTAGCAGTGATGTAGCGTGGCTGGGTTTGTCTCATTTTCCTTGGTCTTCTTTGGGCCCTGACCAATGTGCAAGGCACAAATTGAACCATTTTGTTCATGCTGTAGATGCACTGAGTGTCCTTTTGGGGCACATTAAGAAAAAAAAAAAAGCAAGAAATACAGATTTTCAGCTGTTAAGATGTAAAATACAGTGAATTACCTTATCAGATTTTATCTCAGCTAAACCCAATAAAAAGGAAGGATGATTCTCTAAGATGATGCGGCTGCGATAGCACAGAAAATAATTAAAACATTGTATTAGAGGCTTGTTACAATTTTAACCTTTCCCAACGCCACATTCTATTTAGATTTTGGATTTAGATAAGCAGTGCAAATGACAGTTTATAGTTGGAGAATGAGACCATTTGGGTGCATTTTAAACACGGTCCTTGATCCCAAAACTGGCTGCCTTTAGCTCTCTCCCTGCCACCACACAGGGAAGTTGATGCTGATTGATGCAGCATTTCCCAGAACATGATGGTGTCTGTAATTGTACAATGACACATGGTGACCCACGAGAAAAACATCTGGGAACAACAGATGTGGGAGCAATCTCAGTGGGAGCAATTCCCAGTTCTGAGGGATTGGACAGCACAAATATTATTTGAAACATAAATATCTTAAATAATTATATATCATTAACTGTGTAGTGCTTTAGATGAAAGAATAATTATCACCTATTGCTGTGGTAGGTTGTATCTGTTATATTTATTTAAAATTGCTGGAAGTCTTTTATCTTATTCCTTCCAAGAGGATGGAGAGTGTTCAGTGGGAATTATGGATCAGTTATTTATTTCTAAATAGAAGGTGTGGTTGGTTGCTTGGTTGGGAAAATGTCTGGAGAGGAGGAACATTAGAATATGCTGGCATTCATGGATTACTGTGCTTTATAATATAATTTTCAGTCTAATGGTTAATGGGACTGTTTTAATTCTTTTAATGTCTGTTGTGCTGTGAAGACAAGTTAACAATTACCTTTTTGATTGTTTGTTTGTTTGTTTAGTCCGTAGTTTCTGGAATTGGTCTTCTAGGAGAGCAGATGGTAGAAAGGAGATTGAGGTAGAAATTAAGGTTTCTTGTTACAACTAACAGTTTTTATGGATTACAATAGAGGTTTCATTTCTGTGGTTAACCAGCATAAACAGTTTTCATTAGCATCTAAATTTAACATAATTTTCAGGAACATACAAGTTCTGGTAACTGAAGATGATGATTGATACTGATCTAACAATGAAGGAAGAAACAATTAAAATGCTGAAAGTTAAATTTGGGAAAGAGAGATGAAGATGAAGCTTTTAATTTGGGATAAATGAATCAACAGCATGCGTGACTTTGAAAATGCAAATTTTTTTTTTTTTTTAATGTTTATGAATAAATGATGCAGCTGTACTGTGAGGTGTTGACAGAGCCCATGTAATTGGCACATGCAGGCAAAGCAGTCCTGGAGAGATGTCAGGAGAAATCCAAACTGGATTCTTGGTCCATGTAGTGAAATATAGTTAAATATAGTTAAATGTGATGTTTTGATCATGGCATATGAATCTGTTCAGATTCATACAAATTATCTTAAGAGGATATTAACTAATTGCTTGAGTTTCAGCTGAAGGCACCTGAAAAAATGTGTAGGTTAGGTTTGGCTGTAGCTCCTGATGGTTGCAGATTCATCTCCATGCACGGTGCCTGTGGGAGCTGGCTCTGTGGTGTTGGAACAATTCCCACTCTCACTGGAGGGACCTGAATGGGAATTTGTTCCTGGGGGAACTGCATTGAGACGTCTTCCTCACTGTGAGGGAGGATGTGCTGCACGGCTCTGGGGCTCTGGCAGAAGGAATTGGGGTTTCCTTTGTGTTTCAGGGGATCAGAGACACTGAAAGGATTTTCAGGAGACGGGTATCGCTTAGCACCAGCTTCCCAAGGGGCTCTCCTGGAGCGCAGAGGGTGCTCGTTGGCTTTGTACAGCTGGAAACTTCCCTCTTCTTCCATGCTGATATTAGGGATTGGCAAGAACTGGTGGTGATGGAGTGTTGTGTTAGGTTCACTGTGAGCTGCTGTTGGATTTTGTCCTGCAGCTCAGCACAGCCCTGCTGCGGCCACTCCTCGGCTGAGCCTCTTGGCACAGAGCTGCCACAATTCATCACTGCACCAGCCAGGAGGAGAGGGGCAAGGAGGTGTGCTGTCCTGAGCTCAGTGACCTTGGGAAGAAGAGGATGCAAGGGATTAAACATGGCCTTCATGACTGGGGCTCATCCCAGCCCTCAGAGTCAGGACTTGTCCAGCTCCAGGAGCTCGGTGAGATGTCTCTGCCCCCTCACTGCAGCAGGGAGGCAGGGTAGCAGGGGCTGGAGCCCATTCTGCAGCATCCAGAAGCATCTCCTGCCCCAGTTCTTTACATCTTTTTGCAACGTGGCCATGGGGAGGGAAGAGCTGTGTTTTCCTTCTGATTTCTGTCACTCCAGTGAGCAGAAGCAGAGTTCATTTTATCATGGGTCAATGGCTGTTATCAGAGCAACTGATCTTATGGTTCTGTGATTCAGAAACAAAGAAATCTGCTGCTACTTTTATATGTGTTTTGTTTTGTTTTGTTTTAAATATACTCCTAGAAAAACTGCCTATTTTAGTGCTTCATTTATCCTTCTCTTGTTTTTCTTCTGTCTCTTCCATTCACGTTGCCCAGCAGAGAAGCATTGGTCTGCTGAGAGGAGTTCAGAGCCAGTGGTGCCACCTCTGCCCATTTCCCAGTTTACAGGGGATACCCAAACCAAAATTTTAATATTTTTCCTCAGATTGACAAGGACCATACCTCGGACAGCTGCAAGCTGCTCTGGCAGCAGTTGGGTGGGCATCCACACATCCACACACACATATCCAAAACCAGTTTCACTTGTTTAGAAGTTGAGAACTTAAGCAAGTTTTCAAAATCTGCAAAACTTCTCTCTTGGCCTGGGAGAAAGAATATTAGGAGGGAATGGGTGCTTAGGACATCTTTGCTTTGTTGATGGTGTGATAAAATTCTCCTCTGGGGCAGAGAATTTTTCATGGGGTGAATTGGATGAGGAGCTGCTGGGATGGGATCCCTCCTTCCATCCCCAGCTCACAGTAGAAGCTTTAGGAGGCTCGTTGGATATAACAACTTTAAAAGTTCTAAGTGATTCATTTTTCATCTGATAGAGATGCCCAGGAAGGGCTCAATTAGCTTAAGGAAGAAATGCTGAGTAGGAATATATTCAAATGGAATTCGCCACTTTTAAAAACATTTATTGCTACAACTTTGTCTTTGCTCTTAGCTCTAATTCTTTTTTCTTACTTTTAATGTGGAGTTTATGTTAAATTTAAAAACAAAAATTTACATTAGTTCTTTTTTTTATGAAGTTGCACCCTAAGGCCCTAATTTCTATCTCCTTTTCAAATATTCTGAAGGTATTGATTACTTTATTTCTCTTAAATACATTTCACTGATGGAGAGGGATGGCAGCATATTACTCATTTGCTGCTGTGCTTTATTAAAAAGGTTTTGTTTCTTCCTGTGATGGCTGTCCAAGGTCTTTGTCAGTTGTTCCTTGCTATTGTTGATCAGAATTGCTGTAGTTTGTGAAAAGAAAGGCTTTGGCTGTGCTGCCTTTCAGTTAGCAGAAGCTATAAATATCAAAACATGAAATGGTAAGGAACTGGTTTGAAATTTCTACTAAGAGGCTGTCGGAAAAAGTCTTAAAAACACTTGAAAAGAAATAAAACCCCCTAAAAATTTACAAAATATCTTTCATCATGAGAGTATCATCCTGAGATAATCAGGTCAAATATAAACTGTTCTTTCCAGCTTAATAAATGGGTTGTTTAAAAAAAATGATGACATGAAACATCTTTGGCCAAGTTCAGTAGTAGTAGTAATAATAATAATAATAATAATAATAATAATAATAATAATAATAATAACCAAGTGTGCTTTATTGCAAGGAAGAAATGTTATCACTCCAATTACCCCATATAGGAGATTTGAAAAATCCTAATAAGAAACAGTTTAAGTGTAGCTGTGTAGTTATTATTTCAAAACTTGATATAATCAGTTACCAACAATACACAGTATGGCTTAATTAATGGCTGAAGTATGTGAAATCTCCAGGGGGCCTCTCTGCACTGGTGTTTAGGGACATATTATAACTCAAGGTAATTGAAAAGCAATTAAGTAGAGTTAATGAACGTGCATTCTTGGGAAGACACACAACAGTTAATGGATCAGCCCAGAATGAGCCACAATTAGACACACACCCGTTTGTTTTGCTGAACAAGCATCTACTGAATTTCCACACCAGGATACATAAGGCCATTAATTAATTTGAATTAATAGCCATTGGTCTCTTCTTCCATTCCAAGTGAAAGACACTGTGTAGGTGATGCAAGGACAGCTGTTGATGTTTCATGGCTGCACCAATTACTGCCCCTGTTAACCACAGCTCATAACTGTGGCTCTTTAAAACAATGTGGGCAATAAACAGGAGTTTGGAGTCTATGAGGTGGAATTCATGTCGCATTAGAAAGCTAATTGTACTAAACTGGAGCCTGAATTTCATGCAATGAGGAGGAGAAAGGTCATTTCAGCAGTGCCATGCCTGTGCTCCCCTTTTCCATGTCAGCTTCTTCCAGATTTGGGTACAGGCAGCAGCTGACCACTGAACCAGGGTCTGCATCTATCAGCTGAAAGAGAAACTGATTGCCAAATGTTGTCTCTTTGTTCTGAAAATAAAAGGCAGTTTCATGCAAAACTCCTTGGGTGATTATAGGGACAGATAAGATTTTTCTTGGAACTTGAAGAACACAAATATTTGAACACAAACCCAAATGCTGCTAGGAGCCAAAACATGGAGAACTCACAGACTGAAGTGACTCTTTCTGAAAGATTTATAGAGAGCTTAAAGAAACACTAATAATATACAAATTCAATAGCCAGAGGAAAATTTGAAAAGTAGATGCATACGTAAGTTGTTTGCATTATCCAAAAGTTCAGTAAACAAGACTGTATTTTTCAGTGATTTAGGAATCTCTGCCTTACTCCAGCAAACAGGAAATTCTTTAGAAAGCCAGCATAAAATCCAGCAGAAAAAAGAGACATTAAAAATTAGATACTATGCAGGCAAAGAAATTATTTTTGATGATACAGCAAAGAGGAGGTCAGTTCATTCAGTGTAAATGAGAAACTGCTGCAAGATTCCTCTGAAAGTCTGGTGCACCCACGGGCTGGGCTTGCTTCTTCAGTGATGGCTGCATTTGCTCTTCATAACCTCTTTTAAGTAAAATGTGGATTCACTGGAAAAGGCCAGCAGGTGATAAAAGGATGACAAGGGACCTGAAGGAAATGAAACAGCTCATGTGGGTAGATTGGTGGTGTTGGGCAGTGCAGTTTTATGTGGGGAGCCACAAGGTCACTTACCCAGATCTCAGTGCAGGGTGGCACTGATGGAGTTTGGGGTGGCACTGATGGAGTTTGGGGTGGCACTGATGGAGTTTGCCATGGCACTGATGGAGTTTGGGGTGGCACTGATGGAGTTTGCCATGGCACTGATGGAGTTTGCCATGGCACTGATGGAGTTTGGGGTGGCGCTGATGGAGTTTGGGGTGGCACTGATGGAGTTTGCCATGGCAGTGATGGAGTTTGGGGTGGCGCTGATGGAGTTTGCCATGGCAGTGATGGAGTTTGCCATGGCACTGATGGAGTTTGTGGTGCCTCCACCAGCTCCTGCACCCTGGGGGTGTCTGGGGGCACTGGGCAGGACCACGTGTGTGCCACCTTGGACTGGCAGGAGTCTGGGCTGCAGCATCCAGTGCCAGCTGCCCAAGCCCTTGGGATGTGTCCAAATTCATCCTGGAGAGCCTGAGAGTCCTGTTGGCCATGGGGAGGGGGTGCCTGTGGTCCCTGGGAGGAAATCTCTCCATTCCACACCTCTGCAGAGCTTCTCTGGCAAGTTCCAGCTGGAAGGGCCCATCCAAAAGTCCAGAAGTTTGGACTCCATTCCTCTCAATCCATGAACTATATTGTGGGGAAAAAAAATCTCTTAGCAGAGTTCTCTTTCATGTCACAGTAAACAAAGTAGTTTGGAGGTGGCAAAGTTTTGTTTAGGGGGCCTTGTGTTCTCTTTGGGACTTTAACCTGTTCAGAAATTGAAAAGGCAAAGGCTCCGAATTAAATCCTGCTATAAATTAACACAATTAATGTGTTTCATTTCAGCTACCTGCACATCATTCAGGGAGCTGTCTTGAAAGAGACAAATTAATTACTAATAAGAATTCCATACCCTGCTATTTTCTCTATTTACTGATGTTACTTTCCAACTCTTTTCCAGAAATACTCAGTCTGGTGTTTAACAAGTGAAGCTATTATTATCTTAAATTACATAAGATTTTCTTCCCTCGTGGTTGTGATAGAGCAGGATGAAAGTAAAAAAAAAAATCCCTTTAGCAGGACTTTACCAAACTCACTGCAGAATTTCGTAGTGGATATAGAAGAGCTGAACAAGCTGAGACAGAAAAAATACTGAGATCAGAGAAATGCTGAATGAGGGAGGGTTTGAGTCAGAGATTATATTTTTGGCTTTGCATAGCCTCACTGTAAATTCAATATTTCCATGAAATATTTGCCCTAGACACATCAATAAGCTTTGAAAGCACAGGTTGTTAATGAGTTGCAGCTGAATCCCAATTTTCTTTCTGTTTATTTTTTTTGAGTAGTAGAAATACTCCCTGTGTCTACATAATTAGTGTTTTTTCATGTTTGTTTTCCTTCAGTAGAGTCTGCCTTTTGAGATACTCTTTTGGTTCTTTCATCATTTCACAAAAATTAAAATTATGCCCAAAATAACTCAAACTATCCTTAAGTTATATACAGAAGATTTTCAGCTCCAAAACAAGTCTTTTCAAGCTTATTCTTAAAAAAAAGTCTTTCAAGTTACAAAGACTTCCACTGCCACTTTATAAGAACAGTGGGTTTTTTTCTTTATTTTTATATTTTATTTTGAAAAGGATGCTATTGAGCGTGAGGAAATACCTAAATAAGCCTTTCATTTAATAGAAATACCCTGTATTTAGGCAATGTCTTTCATTCTTAAGAAATCCTAGGACTTCTAAGACATTTTGACCCGCAGCATTTGCAGCTTGGATTTGGTAACAAATGTTGGGAATAAACACTATGACATAATCTCTAAGCATTAGATGAATAAACATGGTTTTCTCAGGAATGCCTCCTACACTCCTACAGCCTACAGCACCTTAGAACACTAATTAAAGTAAGAAATGCTTGTCAGTAATTCCATAATTTAGAAATTGTTTGATAAAGCAGAAAGCATCCCATAGGAATCCATTCTGCTGAGCTGGTCCCATTACCCATGTTAGATATTTATTCCCCATTTTAGATATTTTTTAGTATTTTCTAAAGATGCAGAGTATTTCACTGCTTGCCAAGATAGCTTATAACTGAAAGGAAGAAATCAGATTTTTTTAAATAAACCTTGAGTGAGAAAAGAGCAGTGATATGTAGCCATAGCTATGAACTATACTTTTTTTTAGTGTCAACAAAGACAGACTGGAAAGAACCAGTTAGAATAATTAACATTTGCACTAGTACTTCTGCCTTGCTAACAAGTCACTGACCACATTTAGCACAGTTACTCTAATTAATATCCCATTCAGGAAAGATATTTATCGCTGCAGTATTTTACCCAAGCATGTAAGGGCTTCACAAGGTATCTGACAGCTGGCATTGAGTAATACATTCAAAAGCATATCCCCAGTAATCCATCTCAATTCCTTGTTTATTACCTTTGCAGCATTCTAGCACTTTTGTCAATAAGATATTGCTTCCAGCAGTTCAACTTTATTCTTACATTAATATCCCAAATTTATCATAGGGTTCTAAATTTCCTCTGGTCACCAAAATGTCCCATTGAGCCATTTAAGCTCCTGGAAACTCCGTTCTTTATTGGTAGCCTGGGAAAAATATTTTTTGCCCTCTATCCCTGAGTGTTTTGAGATTAAATTCACTAACGTTGTCAAGTTAGGTCAGCAAGGAAAGCAGAAACAAGAGAGAAAAATGTTGTTGAGGATTTGATGTTTGGCTCTGTGCTTTCTGTCCTTTTAATGGATAAAGGTTCCTTCTCCAGCAGTTTTGGTCCCAAACCAAGTGCAGGGGTTGCTGATGATGTCTCGCCATCCCCCAGAGGTCCTTTTTCTTGGAGAGACATGTCTTACTCAGGCAGTAGCAAGCACAGGCTGCCACAAGAGCCAGAAAGCTGCAGGAGAAGTCTGGGTTCCCCCAGAGCCCTGCCTGGGAGATGAGGCAGAGCTCAGCTGCCTCTTCTGCCTCTGAGCCACTCTGCCTGCAGAGAGCTGTGTGCAGGAGCATGGCAGTGACCTCCCACAGCAGCACTGCCTGACCACAAACATTTCACCAAGTCCATTCTTTTAATGTTAATTTAACGTTCTTTAACTTAGCCTGATGCTGTCTCCCACCTCTCTGCCTGCAAGCATCCCAAGCACAGGGGCTGCCTGTGGGACTGGGCTGCAAGGGCTGCATCCTCCTCCTGTGCTGGTTTGTTTATTTTCTTTGCAGAGGTCCCAGGGAGCATCACCAGGGGCTGCCAAAGCTTGCAGACACCCACTGGAGAATACAACATGTTTAAATTGCTGGCACTGCATGCTCACCCTTGCTCGTTCTGCCAGGCTGGAGGGGAGGGAGCATCACTTCTGACTCATGATGGTGTTGCTGCTAGGATGTGCCCAGGAGCAGCATTTGGGCTGCAGGAATGCTCAAAGGCTGCTCATGATAAAGGAAATCCAGATCTGAGATGCTTAATATTTATTTAGAAAGATTTTGTGTTTTAAATAATCTTGGTGCTGCTGGAAAAGATTTTTGAAGCTGAGGTGAGGTTGGTTGCACACAGTGGGTAAATTAAAAATTATGCAGTGAGTTGTGAGTCACTGCATTTGTTTCTGCTGGTGTCATGTTTCAAAAAGGAGCAGAATAAGGAGGAAATGCTAATATCCCCAAAGAAGACATATTTCTGCAATGAAGGGGCACACAGAGCTGTGCTCTGCAAAGGCCAAAGCACAGTAAGGCAATCACTTCCCTGTGGCTTTAAGACCCTCTGTTTAAAAAAGTATTTTAAAAAGCTGCTGTCTCTTGCTCTGTTGTCACTTTCTGATGCCAGCTGTATATTTTTGCATGTGATTTTTGGCTATTTCGGGTAACCACCTGACTTTCACACACATAATATTGTACTCCTGAATTCCACAAGAATCTCTTGGCATCTGTCAAGTCCCCTATGACTCAGTAAGCACCCACTCAATAAATAATTTGAAATTAAAAGCATCCCACGCATAAGATCTGGATTAAAAAGAAAAAAAAAAAAAGCTTTAGTGCTTGTATTTTTCTCAGAAAGTAAACAGTGGGAAAATTATCTCACTGTTGCTTTGTAAATGTATCCTTTACCATGATGATAATTTTGGGTATTACAATAGGAAATGCTGTCTTGCAGGAGGCTTCTGGATTTGGGTTGATGGCCAGCAAGTTCCTAGTTCCCTTGCTGTTTAATCATCATTGATTTCAGTCTAGTAAACACTTCTGAATGTGCATTAGAAAGCTGAGAAGAAGACAAGGGGCATTAAGCATAATGCACCTTCTGGCAAGGAGGCAGAGGGATGCAAACTGCAGGGAGATGAGAGAGTAGCTGGAGTCTGAGCTCCTGGCATTTGGAAGTTGCTAAAATTAACCTGTTGTTTCTCATGAGCAGGATATTTATGGATCCTCTGCTGCAGCACTGTCACACAGCAGGGTGTGAGAGACAAACCATGGTAGAGCTTCCCTTGGCGCTTTTCTCATGTCACTGTTGGTGGACACCTGGCTTCGTGCCTCAGTTTCCCCTTTGAGGGGAACCTGGTCTAGGGGGGATTGAAATGAGATGATCTCTAGGATCCCTTCCAACCCAAACCATTATTTCCAGCAGTGATTTCCTCCTGCTGCTCCAGGGCCAGGTACCAGCTGGGTGTAAATTGATGGAGCAATTTGAAATCAGTATCTGCACTCCGTGGATCAGATCTCAGTCTCTGCCCACCATTCGTGGTGGTGAGGGGCCCTAAACATACTCATATATTTTCCTCTATGAATAATTATTTACTGGCAATTGTTCAAAAAACAATGGAAGCAATATCCTTATTTCAGCCTCTCTCAGGACACTTTCAGTTCTCTCAATTCTTTGCCATCCCCAGAGCCTCTCTTGCTAAAAAAAAATGTCATAGACACACTGTAGATAAGTCTGGAAGACAGTTTAAATTATTTTTCTGTATATTCTGATAGGGAAAGAGGAAAATAATGTATTTTTTGTGACAAATAACAGCTATAAAAATTCATTGGCGGTTCTTTGGCCATGAGGGCAGTTTCTGATTAATGCCCCTGAGTTGTTTTGGCATGTTCACCTCAGACAAAAACGACCCAATAATTGGCCCCATTTCTGAGAGCTCACCTTCAGACACGCCAGGGGAGAGCTGCTGCTTTCCTCCTCACACTGTCAGCCCTCAATCTGCAGCTTCATTGCTGGTATCTTACTTCAGACTGTAAGGACAGAACACAAAAGGAATCCACTAAGATAAAGGAAAAAAAAAATCCTTTTTCTCTTTTGGAATCTTCTTCCAGCACTATAAAGATGATTAGTCCAATCAGCCTTGGTGTAACTTGGAGCAGCAATGCCACAGAGGACTTCGTGTCCAAGATCTTTATAGTCTGAAAAAAGAAGTGTTTGTTCTATTCTTCATTTGGTGATTGACAGATTATCATAGTTAAGGAGCATTAGGCCATAATTTGTAAGAACTCTTTCTGCACCCTCTGCATCAGTGAGTTTCTGTGCTGATTTTATTATTAAATCACTGCATTAGAAGACTTCTTGTTCCTACGAGTATAAAAATCCTTTTTTTCCCACTTCTGAGCGAGCACAAATTTCTGCAGGATGGGACTTTTCCCTTTTAGTTAGCATAATTATGGTAATGAGCAGGACTAAAAAAGATGGAGAATTCCAGGGACACGTTTGGAATGTATGTTGGTGGTAAGATGTGAAATCTTACTGTTTGTGTTGGAGGAAAAAAGCAGAAAAGTGCTCAAGAGAGTGTGGCTCATTTTATAATGCTGCAGTGCCAAAGTGCTCTGCAACAAGGAGTTGGAGGGGTGAAAGCCAAGTTTCCATCTTTTCCCTGCTGTACCAGTGGAAAGGGAAATTATTACCCTAGAGGGGAATTATGTATATGATGGCTGAGTTGTGGTAACAATGCTGGGATTCATTATCACTTCCCCAGAAGGTCTGCTGATCTTTTTCCCTGCAAAATGTACTTTCAGGTGGGGTGGCTTAATTCATCAAAATCCTGGTTTTGTGATGCCACACCTGACCATACTTTGAATAAACTCACTTTGCTTTGGAAAGAAATACCTCCTGCCTAGAGTGATTCCAGCACTGTGCAGTAAATCCAGAGCTGAGCTTTCTCCAAGCTCTTGCTGAAGGATTTGTTTAGAAATTGCTCCAACACTAGTTTGGAATTGTTTCAAGGGGTGAGATTTAGTTGCTTTGGTTGGTTGTAATTTACTGGAAACAGTAATTGGAAAACCACATTTGAGCCTGTTCTTCCTGCTCATTAAGACTTTCCTTCTCAACTTCCACTGAAGCAAATTTATCAGTGACTTTCCCCTTCCATGTGAGCTTTGTGGGGCTCTTAGAGTATCTTTTGTCATTAATTGTGTTGGCTCTGGGGAGCAGCTGGAAGGAACAGACAGAGGAGAAGGGTGCTGTGGGAATGTGCACATGGAAATCATCCCTAATGCCCTCCCTAATCAGGTGAGCCTGACGGGAATGAAGCAAAGATGTTCTGATCAAATCTCATCGCCGTGGCTGGGATGTCCTCTCAGTTCTTGTGCTCTTCTTGTTGGATCCTCTCTCCTTTTCTGCCTCTGTTTCTGCAGTCATGCAGAGGAGCTCACAAAAACAGGAGTTACCATTGGAAAAGAAGGGCTCTGAGCTTTTGCAAGGGCTTTGTTTGGGCTGAGTTTTATATTAACCATCATGGTGTGCAGGCAATTCCCTCTGCTTGCACAAAACTTCTTCCCAAGCTGGAAACCACCTGACTTGCCTGTAGCTGTCCCAAATAACTTCATACCTGTGGAAGGAGCTAAAAGTGCCTGCAGAGCTCACACTACTTCAACATCAGCTTGCTGAGGTCTTTTTCCAGTGGGTGACTCCCACAGCTGGTCTGTGCTCATTCAAATCCGTGTCTCCTGTGACTGATGGCTGCAGCACCAGGGATTATTTAGGGCTGTCACAGGGTTCTGGATGGAGCCTTCTGAGGGAGCAGTGAGTTAGCTGACTGCTGCTCTGGCTACGTCTGTGATGTTGTTTTGGTGCACTGCATAGCTGCAGGATTTTAGCTGGGCTTCACCAGTGTCTCCCTCCTTCCCTGGAGAAGGAAAAGCTCTGTCCCACAGTGATCCAAGGCACTTGGGGTCACCTTCCTTCACCCCCTGAAGTCTCAGCAGTTCTGCCTGCCCTGTGCCTATCACCTTTAGAGGCAAATGCTACCAGGAAGGCATCAGACATCTGAGGTGAAGAAGCAGAGGAAGAGGAAGGTGCTGGCAGTCATGGACATGGGACCTCACAATGCAGTGCACAGCATAATCCTGGATCTGTGCACAGAGGGATATGGGCATACATGCTGTGTAATGCTACATTGCCCTGGTTTTCTCTGCTGTCCACACAAACTTGAGTCTGTACATGAGGTCTCAAAGCAATGTCTTATGCCAGAGGAAGAAGCTTTCACACATTATCTCCTTACCTATGTTGCTGTGGACCAATCTGTGTGACCAGATTTAATTTTATAGGACTTATGCTGCTGGTAGGTGGCTTCCATAGGAAAATATTGCTGCTGATCCACAGCTGGATACTGGGATCCTTATTAAGATGATGAGTTAGCTGAAAAAAATGAGAAGGAGGGAGGGCAGATGCAATTAGAACAAGTTTGAGGCTGTGAAGAACTGGCAATGATGTGTTCTGTACCTGAAATCTGGAAATATTTAATATCAAGTCTGAGAGAAAAGGACAGTACCGGTATCTTCCCAGGAGGGGAAAAAAAAAAAAAAAAAAACAAAAAAACAAAAAAAACCCCAAACAAAAACAAGGTCACTTGCCTTTGCTGAGGGTTTTTTTCCTAACTTTGGATGTATTGAGCTGTGTAATAACTTGCACATATCTGGAAGCAATGCAGAGCACAGCAATCAATAATACAAGCCACGATAATCAGGTGTTTCAGCCATCTGACACAAGCAGTCTCCAAAGATAATTCTCTCCCACAGGACATTGCCGAACATAACTTCAGTTTATTCCTAGCAAAAAAATGAATGCTTACCTGCTGTGCAGAGACAAACCTTGCCAACCATTCTCTTTCTGAAAACTGGAAAGGGCTAGAGGTGCAGGGAAAACCAGTGGGGAACAACCACTGGAGCTGGTGGTGGCCACCAGAAAGCTGGAGCAATCTGTCACCCGTCACCAGTGTCCTTAAAATCCTTAGAAAAACCTCAGTAAACAGGGAATTTGTTCAGCAATGCCAGGACAGAGGAAAGCACAGAAGAGTTTGAGCTGCATTTCACCAAGGGACACAGTGAGTGTGTGTCACTGTCACCTTGGCTCTTGAGTAGGTTGAGCTGCAGCGTGAGCCCAGCCTGGTCTCATGAAGCTGCTCATGAATGAGACAGCCCTGGAACTTCCCCTGCCTCTGTGTGGCATCACTCCAGATCACTGCAGCCAGCACCAATCCCAGGTATTTACTGTAGAATTACAGAAAAGTTTTAGTTGGGAGGGACCTAAAAGTCCATTGTGTTCCACCCCTGCCATGGGCAGGAACGGCTTCCACCACCCCAGGTGGCTCCAAGCCCCATCCAACCTGGCCTGGAACTCTTCCAGGGATGGGGCAGCCACAGCTTTTCTGAGCACCCTGAGCCAGGGCCTCACCATTTCCTCAGGAAAGAATTTGTTCCTTATACCCAATCTAAGCCTGCTCTCAGTTTTAAGCCTTTAGCACAGCAGTTACATGGCTCTGGTTAGGGTGGCTGGTTTTTTCTTATCCCAACAGCTGGATTTTACTGCTACCAGCCTTGCAATTAAAAAAAAAAAAAAAAAAAAAAGTAAAATTAAAGGAACCCAACTTGTTAAAAAGTAAAACAAACACGAGCTGGGCTTTAATTGCATTTGTGTACAATTTAATTGCTCTAATTGCACTTTTGTGGCCGCATTGCCAACCAAAAGGCAGAGAGAGGAGCTTTGGTGATCAGACACCATCAATGCTGAGCTCTTCCCCTTACAGTAATACCATCATTCATAATTGTCTGTAAAAATGAGATGCTTCTCAAGCTACTAAAATCCAAAATTCCTTCCTCATTCAGCATCAACAAAAAGACATTTATGTTATTCAGGATTGCTATCCCCTTTCAACTCAGAGCAGTCAGCAATAGCACATAAAGTTTTATGTCTGTCCAGTACAAGGCACTGCATAAAAAGAGAGAGGGCATAAGTGACATAATTGATGTGAAAGTTTTTGCCATGCCCTCCCAAAAAGCAGAAAACTTCACTGCAGGTGGTGGAGGAGGAACTCTGTGCCTCCTGGGAACTCCCACAAACCAGGCTTGTGCCTGCACTATAAAGCCATTCACTCTGCCGAGGAGTCTATTAGTAAAAAGGAGAGAAACAATGATTTTCAGATGGCAGAGTATGAAATAATCAATACTACTCCTTATTCACAAGCAGAAGAGTGGCAGATAAGGATATATACCAGTCACAGACACAGTGTTTAATAAAACATCTTGGTCTTTGTCACTCTAGGCAGTTTTCTGCTACATTTTATAGGTCACAGTCCATGAAATTTCATAGGAACTTTCATATCTATTCTCTGTAGCAGAATATGACATTTATTTGTTATTAAACTATATAATTTAGGGAGGATGATGATACATTATCCAAAACAACATGTGAAGTAGTCTTTCCAACAATGATTTTTCTCTAATGTATCTGTATTTTGGGACCTCTACATAATCCTGTGAGCTTCTTTTTTTTTTTTTTTTTTTTTTTCCTAATGGGAAATAATAGAGGAATATCATTTTATAGTGATTGTATGATGACTGGCCAAGATATTTGTTAAACTCATGGTACAACCTTTGCTTGTTTTTTCACCTGTTGAGCCAGACTGTCACCACAAAATACTGTCAGCTTTAATCATGAGAAACATGAGCAGTGGAGAGTTAATGGTGGTAAGTCAGTACTAAGCACTGATCCACTCCCAAACACTGGGAAGTCAAGAGAGGATTTGTGCTGGGCACAGCTTTTATTGCTTCTGGCAGATGCAGGAGGAGGGAAAGATGAGTGGAGTGGAGGTTGAGAAGGATCAAAGATTGAGAAGAAAGCATGGGGAAATGCCTCTTTCTCTCCGATCCAGTGGGTCCTGAGAGGGTACACCAGCTTTGATTAAGCAAATGTGTCCTTGATGCTTTAGTTGTAGTACATTGTCCCATAGGCCTGATACCTCTCTTGGGGTGTATAGGACCGGCTGGCTGTCAGCTAAACTTCCCTTATGTACATTTTTTTATATGTAAAAATCCTTTGGACCACACTTGGGAGACAAACGGTGAAGGAGAGAAAGAGAAGAGCAGAGTGGGATTCTGGATCTGTGTCATTACAACAGAACAGGGTTGTGAGTCATGGAAATTGCTGATTTGCCACAGCTTCAGTGGTGGCTTGAAAAGTCCCTTTTTATCCCTAGGTCCATGTTACTGGAAAAGTATTTCCCCATTTCAATTGGGAGGGAACAGCACTGCATGTCCATGGAGCTGGTCATTCTTGCAGCTGGCTGGGGCACAGAGCAGCTTGCCTGACCTGCAACTTTTCTTAATAAAACCAGAGAAGACACTGCTATGTGAAAGCCCTCAGGGCTTGTAACCTTACTGAGATAATCTGTTTTGGGGGGAAAAAAAACTGTAGAGATTTTTTTTTTTAGCAGCCCAAACCATGTGAGGGTCTGTAGATAGCTGTAATAATTCCTGCTCGCTCAAATCGCACAGCACACTGCTATCAAAATTTAATCTGGGCTTTTTGGTGCATAATCATATTTCACTCATTTCCCTCCATACTTCTGCTTGAGATAAATGAACCCCTTCTGTGCCACCACCAACCCAGAATTCATAGGCCAATATTTTAAACCTAGGGCCAACAAATGTGGGGAGTGGCATTTTATGACCCATCTCAGTAGCATTTCCAGCATCTGTCTCTGAAATTCGCTTACAGCCTTGAGTTCAGAATGAGATGACAGTGGCCACTTTATCAACCAGCATCACCTTTGTTCACGAGACACCAGGATCTGGCAAGAACAATCTTAACTTGGCAGGGAACTACCTGGGAATGGCACTTCTTGGAACGGGAGAACCTCTGGCAGGTGACCAGTGCTGCTGCTGAGCCGTGGGATGTCTCTGATTTCATCCCTCCACATTCAGGCAGCACTTCATGGAAATCTGTCTGGGCTAGATCTCCACTCCCTTGGAGAGACACTGATTCCTCATCTGGGGCTGGAGGTGCTCTCGCAGTGGGAGGAAGAGGATGTAGACAGATGGAGTTTCAATTTTGCATCTGGATTGGAAAGCATGCTAGATGTATATCCAAATACATGTAGTTTTCCTGGATTTTCCTGGTCTTCTCTTGATCTTTAATGCCTCTACCCAAGTGCATTCCCCTTTCCTATAAAATCCCCAAAACAGCTGTTAGTTAGTCATGGAGGTGCTTGTTTTACTTCCAATCATGGTGATTTCAGTCAATTTTTTGCTTCAAACCATCTTTTTTCTCAGAACAAAACAGTTTACCTCAATCCTTGCAAACTTTGACAATCACCCTTACATTTGATGTGGTTTTGATTATAGATGCACCCGTGCAATTCCCTACCCACACCATTTCTTACACACCCTTTCTAAGCAATTATAGCCTAAGTGCAGCTAAATCACTCATCTTAATAAAAGTTAGAACTTTCATGTGTCAGAGGTGGAATATATTTTGGTACAGTTCTCCTCTGTGTGACTGTATCTGTACAGATACTAATCACACATTCTTTACAGGGATTTGCTATGAATGAGCAGGTATATTATTATATTATAAAGGCAGGCAGTGAATATTACAGTGAATAGTTTCCTGTTAACACAGAGCATCACTGCCTCTGTGTGAGTGGAGAATGACTTAGCTTAAAGGAACATCTTTCATCTGTGTAAATGGTTTACTGGGGGCCATTGCAGGTAGTTCTAAATAGAATTTTTTTTTTTTCTTCCACATAAACTGAGCTACAAGGATAACACAAGTAATTGCATTCTCTAGTGCCTCCCAGTGCTGTCCATGTTATCTTCAATGGGAAAAAATCAGCTATTGGCAGCCTGGTGAACTTAGTAATTGTAACTAATAGGGTTGTTTGTTTTTGCCTGTCTTTCAGGATGGAATGGGGAACCTGAGGATCACAGAAAAGGGTCTGAAGCTTGAAGGAGATTCAGAATTCTTGAAACCTCTCTACGCCAAAGAAATCCGATCAAGACCAGTAAGTTTTTGGGAAAGGAATAAGCTTGTTTCTGTAGCCCTTACAGAAAGGAACCATGAAGTGGCAGGGTGATGTGGCTACTGGATAAATTACTTTGGCCATTGGCCTCTCTTCACAAGTGCAGTTTGAGGAGTGAGGCTTTGAGGGCTTTGTCCAAACACTGCATCCTCTGGCCAAAGTGGATAGCCATGGCTCTGGTTTGTGTAAGCCACAGTTTAAACTCTTGCAGGACCTCTGAAGTTTCTGTCTTTGCTTTTGAGGTAAATCGTAAACCACCCTCAGCTGGAGGAGCTGTTATTTCTGAGGCAGAGGGATGGCTGGCAGTTCTCATTTTTAACCAGTTACAGCTTATCTGGATAGCAGAGAGGTGGTGCCTTGGCACAAGGGCCTGATCTGTTGTTCATTAGCACAAGGAATATTATGTCCTCAATACTATTTCATGTTGGTTTAAAAATATGTATAGTTAAAATTCAATGCTGCTAAGGGTGACTGCATGACAAAAGGGGCAAGCATGTTAACTACTGGAAATAAAGAAGAACCCCAGTGTGATTGAAATAGCATTTTCATTGCAGCACTTTGTTGGCTGTTGGTGACTTTTGGTCTTTCTAATGCAATTCTGTATGTCCTGAGCAGCTTTAAAATAACTGAAACAATTACAGAGTTTCCACGATCTGTGTCAGAAGATATCATCTGTCTTGTTTCCTGATCTAAAGTGTTAATTTGAGTAAGATACCAACCTTCCCTTTTGATAACAATGGCAGATAGCTACTTAAATAAACTTAACATCCTTTTATCTCAGCATTTCAGTGTTCTTGTAGAAATTGGAACTTGGAGCATAATGAACAAAACAGCCAGTACCATAACCCATTTAATTATTGAAGGTTGTAACCTCTGTAAGATGGCTAGGAATTCATTTGAACAAGCATAATCATTCAGGAGGAAAACTTAATAAGAAAACCTTCATATCTATAAATGCTTTCAGCCCTGAATTAAAACAGAACCTGTAAAACCTTACATGTCATTCACCTTTTAATATAAAATATGTGAGAACCAGGTGCAGCAGTTGGTTTGATAAATAGACTGACAAATCACTACCTACATTTCTTTTTCTCTAGTTACATTGATGGAAATAATATTGGATTGCTAAGAGAAGTGAGAACTACTTCTTGCTACTGGGGAGTTTACTGTTTTCATGTTATCATATTGATCTACATTTTAATACATCAGGGGGTGCAAAAGGTGTCCCTTTCCTGGGGCTGTGGAAGTAATTTCCACACACCATTGACAGATTACTGAGTGCAAGGAACAAGAAGTGTAAGGTAAGGCTTCTGTGTGTTCCTGGCTTTATCTTCCATCCAGGATTATTTTTGCTGTAGCTTCCAGCCAGAAGCTCTGATCTGCAGTCTGGGGAGCTGGAGCACCCCTGCTGCCATCAGTAGATGAGTCCTGGAAATTGTGTTAACCACACAGTTACACAGACCATGCACACTGTTCCTCTAACTTTGGGAATCAACTGGAATAACCCGTGCTGGCTTTTGGGTTGCTTATAGTAACCCTGGAATCATTTTTGTGCAGGGGGCAACAGCAGAGATCTTAGTGCATTCAGACAACTTCTGCTCTCCTGTGCTGTGTGTGAATTTGGCCTCTTGAAAGCAAATGAAAGGATTCAGTCAACCAAAGGTTGATAGTTACAGAATATTTGAAAATATTGTTAAATAATCAACACTCAGTCTTTTTAAATAACAGTGGTATGATCCAAGTTGTCTTGGAGGGAAGCGTGATAGCAGTTCCTGAACCTGATGAATATTGTTAAAATGAAGTGCCAAACTCAGAGCTCAGTAACAGATGAACATCCTTACTAATTCTGGAGTGAACTTCCCTGGGTTTTCAGAAGTGCATAATGAAGCTTTAAATATGAGAAGAGTAACAGAAACAAATATGACAAATAACATAGTACAGAGCATCTGGGAAATAATCTAGGATATACAATTTTTCGTATGTTTAATTAAACAACCTAAGAGTTGTGTACAGTAATAAATATTGGTTTCATATAAACTCCAAAGATTTTAAGATGCTGGTTATTTATACAATAATTTAATCTTTTTTATAAACTCAACAAATTTAACTTTAGTGTTGTTCTGCGTAGTGGGTGAAGGAACATTGCTGCTGCCTGGAAAGGACAGGGAAAATCACTTTTCCTGTAAGTGGCTGCAGTCCCATGAGCTCTGTGCCCTGGGTTTGCCCACTCTGTGTCTCTGTGGTGCTGCTCCCCCATGTGCTGCAGGGCTGCACACAGAGCTGGGAAACCCCTGCCAAAATATCTTCAAAATGGGAATTGTGATCATTCTTGAAAGCCTGAATTTCTCACTGGTGCCTCTTCTTCTCTGCTGCAGCTCTTGAATCCCAGGAAGTTGGTAATTAAAATTACACACAGGCTTGCTTTCCTAGGAGCTCTGCCTTCTGTTTTAATGATAATTTTGGATTTCCACTTAAAAGTGGATTTATTTTTCAAACTGATTTGGCTGGAAGGGAAGATCAAGGGTTAGAGAGGAGGAAAAGCCCTCCAATGTCATCCCTAAAGAATGCTGGGTGGGCACCTCTGAACTTCTGTAGAGCTTAAAGAGCCCTGCTAGGTCCTGTGCCCTTCATCACCTTAACAGACAGAGGAGCTGCACTGAGATGTGCTTCTCACTCCAACTGAAATTCCAAATTTTAGCAGGATTCGATGGATATGGTTTGGCACCAGGCAGAGAAATCACTGACATGAACTGACTTCTTAAACTTGCTTCCAGCGAGTTTCTTTCTTTGTCCTACACCCCCAAGATTTACTTTCTTTTTCCCTCACTCACTCAAGAATGACCCCCCAAATCTTTTCTGCTTTTATACAGAGAAGAGGGTCTCTGTCACTGCTGTTTTTCATCCTAGTCCTGATTCAGTAGTACTGGATTTGTAGTATGGATTTAAAACCTGCTTTCAAGCACCAGAGCTTGCAAAAAAAAAAAAAAAAAAAAAAAAAAAAAAAAAAAAAAACCACCACCTTGCCATTTTACAAGCCTAAAGTTTATCTGGAGGTTAACAAGTGGGTGGTAGCAGTGTTTGCATCCTTGTAGCCTTCTTTTAAAGAAAGGAGATAGATGTGTTCCCTTTTCCCTGAGTGTTCAGAGCATCCTGAACTCCCAGCTGAACATATTGCACACTGAGCAGTGTTTTTTCCTTGCATGGAACATGAGCATCTTGCTGCCTTTAATTAAGAAGATAGCTGGACCATGAAGTATTGCCTGTGTAAATAAAAGTGATTTGTACTTAGTCAAGGAGCTACATTAGGAATTCTCACATTTCTTTACTTGCAGATAAATTATGAAGATTATTAAAAATTGGAAGGGTCATCCATAAACCCATCTGTAGCTCAGCTGTACTGTCACTCTCAAAGTGTAGCTGTCTTTCTAACTGTTGTAATTTATTGTGGACTATCGTGTGAACCATCTGCTTGCTTATAAATCAGACCAACTTTGACTGAAAGTTGTACACAGCAGTAGAAATCGTTAATTTTATGTCCTGGAAAGTAGTGGCAACAGTTTAGGGGACTTCAGTCTTCATTGCCTTAATTGGAATAGAAATTTAAAACTGGAAATTTTCCTGCCTGTGTTGAGATGAGCTGCTAAGAACCAAGTTGCTTGCAATTTAGAGTTAGCCCAGATTTAGCTTTCTTAGTGCAGTTGGGGTGTTTTGAAGCCTGGTACATCCAGGTCTGTGAGGAACTTGAAAGGGGCAAGACACAGAAGAAGCTGTGTGCATTTTCCATCCAGATAACAACAGAAATAAAATCCTGTGCTGTGATTGCACAGGAAAATCCAGTGAATTACTTCTCTTGGGAGCTGTCTGACAACCAATGAGATGATAATCTCAGTTTCAGGAAGCAGAGAAAAACATTGCCATGATAGGATTAGGATGGGTTTGCCCTTTCAATGTTCCTTCCAAGTGCATAGATAGGGAAAAAAAAATAAACTCAGTTTGCAAATGTTTACACCTGGACTTTATTTTTCTTACAGTGAAGACTTTTAAAGACAAGAATATGGATTTGCCTGTGAACTTTGACTTTGCTTCAGCAAAAAGCACTTGACCTCCCTTAAGCTATATTTCAGACTCCTATTGATAGGTATCAGAACACAGAATTAAATGTGGGCACCAAACTTTTTACCTGGGGGTAGAAAGCTCTGCTGTTACACAGATACAAGGGATGGCAAAATTCTCTGAACAGATTTTGAGGAGATTACCAAGTGTCTTTATCAAGAGATCTTCATGCAGGTAGCTGGTTTCATGCTGAAGGTCTGCTTCTGGTTATTTTTAATCAGCTAAAAAAAAAGAGTTTAAAAGAAAAACCCGATACACCAAAGGAAAAAAGAGGCAAATGACTGTGTCTTTTTGTTACATTCCTTTTCTGGGGGATGTTTGAGGTCCCTGTCCTACTCAATGTGTCAGGGAGTGTCTCTCTGAGAGCACTGTGCTTGCTCAGGTTGTTGGAGCAAACCTGCCCTCATCTGAAGATATGCAAAAAAAACTGGTGACTCCAGTGGAAGGAGGGCTGGGGCTCTCACTAACACTTGGCTGGGATTCTGTTTGGCCTGAAAAATTCAGAGTTGTGAATTTGGGCTGATAACTGCAATTCCTTTTACTGGTGTTTAGTGAGTTCTTAACAGAATAAAAGCTAGACCAGCGAGTACCTAAAATATGTTTCTCTGTTCTTTGCATTCTCCCCAGCCAGTATTTGAATGATAGAAATTTTAAAGGAAGCTTTTAAGAATGATAAATAATTATTTTGCCAATGTACTCGTCTCACTATGTTCAGTTCTGGAATAAGAGTGCTATAATTTAAAAGCACAGAAGCACTTCTGTAATGGCTGTGTTCTTTGGTGTTATTTGCTCTGCAGGTCTGCCTGCCTCCAAGCTAAAAATACTGACTGCAAAACAATAAACCATGTATTTGGATTAAACAGTGACATGTGCCCACAGTGGGGCATACCTGCCTCGTAGCCATAAATACATATTTATAAGCAATATAACATACTAATTTGGATGAAAAGAGAATGCAGATGGCAAGATAATTGCAACTTTGTATGAGGCTCAAACTGTGTGGTAGAAATGGAGCTTTTAGATAGATAGCATGAAAGAAAGTTGCTATTTTTTGGGGGAGAAGACAAAATAGTTCCTTTTCTTCCTTTGTCAAAGTTCACAGAGAAATAAAAGGACATTGATTTAGTTCCTGGTGATTTGGTCCAGCAAAGTGCTTAAGGGTTTCAGCATTTCACTGAAACCTCCACGGGGTGGGAATGAGGAAATGCAGTTTGTCTCACCGTGCTGCCATCACTCCTGTCCCTGCCTGCTCCCTCCACCTCTGCAGCCCCTGCTCCTCCAGCATCTCCCTGTTCCTCAGGGACTGCTCCTTGGAGGAAGAGAGGAGCCCTCTTTGCAGGCTGTGCTTCATCCCAGCCTCTGGGAGCTCCTGCCAGCTCTGGGGGCGTTGATCTCCTGGCATTGGCCTCAGCTGCCAGCGGAGCTTCAGGAAGAAAAGTCTCCCACTGCCCAAGGCTGACTTGTGCAGCACCTCCTCTGACTGCACCTTCATAGCTTGGTGCCCTTTGGCTCAGTTTTGCTTCAGAAGGTGACAAATCGAGCAAGGTTGCTGTGGATGGCACAGCCAAGACAAACAAGCTTCTTGCAGCCGTGCCTGGCCATCCCTGCAGGGTTTGCTCATCATTCCCTGTGGCACAGTCTGGCACTGGGTTACATCCCCATGTGCTTTGGCTGGAGCTGCCTCTCAGCTGGGCCAGTCTGAGCCTTGCTTGCCCCACAGAGATCAGCAGAGAGCAGAGCTGGCAGCCTGCAGGGGATGCAGTGAAAGAAGAAGCTGTAAAAGGGATCATTTTGGCTGAAATACCCTCACCTGATGTACAGATATTTCTGCCATCACCATCCAAAGCAGATTTGTGTGTGTGGACAGCAGTAGGCTGTGAGTGCCCAGTGGGATTTATAAAACTGATATGCTGTCCAATAATAAATTTTATTCTGTAGCAATGAAATCCAGAGAGCCTACTTCAGTCTGAACCTTGGCTGCCCCAGCGCTCTGAGGGCAGTTAGTGGCTCTGTGATATTTCCAGTGTGCTGAAGAGGTGAAAGTTAAGTAAATTTTACAGCAACTATGAAAATATTTCCCTTTACCTTCATAGTAAAATTGGTCAGAAGTCTCTCAGCTTTGAATTTTGCAGGGAATTGAATTTTGTAGCTGGCTGAAGGACTATGACAAATAGCATCAGAATTAAATCCTGCTATGCTTGTTCCTGGTTGTTTCTGTAAGAAGCTGGTGCTGTGTGCGCCACATTGAGAACACAACAGGGAACTGAAGTATCCCACCAGCTTCCAAATCAGAGCATCCCAAAGATGTGCCAGGAAGGGAGCTCTGATGTAAACAAACTTTCAGAAATAACTCCACAAGTTGCATTTCAAAGCAAAATCTCGTGGAGACCGCCTATGGCATTTTAAAAAGGATTTTATTAGATCTTGCTAACTTGTCATAAGATCTCTTAAATGGAAGGGTAATGGCTCATAACATTTGTAAGCTTTTTAATTTCATGCAATATGAGCAGTGTAATCAACACCTACTAGAGCCAATCAGCTGTGCCCAGTGGGCTACCTACCTCAGCTTTTGTCTGTATTTACATTTTGGGTACACCTCTGAGCTAACCCTGGGAACCAGGGTTTGTGGGTCCTTGCCCTGACATCAGTGGAGGGTTTGTGTCCAGAAAATGTGATATGATCATTGCAGAAGTGTCTGACCCCATAAGGTGCATAAGCACTTTATACTCAGTGTTTTTCACCTTCTTGTGAGGGAGTTTGGAGTTGATGTGGACAAGTTAACAGATGTGGGGCTGAACACGAAGGAGACAGAGAATTTCCCAAATAATCTCTCAATGCATTTTGCTTTTTCCCTTTGACAAGTAAAATTTCTCGCTTGAGCTGCTTGTGTGAGGGGAGAGAAACTGCTCAGATCATGAGTTTGTTTTGCTGCTCCAATCCAATTCCCACCTCCTCTTCATTCTAAACATTTGCAGCTAGCTGGACCCTGTGGCAGCAAAAATGAGTGATGGGCATCCCAGCTCAAAGTGAGCTCTGTGGGCTCTCAGCTTTTGTATTGAATTTTTGCCACAATCCCAGAAATGGCTTCTGTTTCAGCTGTGAAAAGGAGGACAGTGGGGCACAGAGAACAGGAGCGACTCTGGGGACTGCATTTCTCTCTCTGAAGTGCAAAGGCTTTGAGTTTAAGGATTTGCCATGTCTAGACATTGCTGCTGACAATCAGGATCCTGGCTGCTTTGTAGAGGCTGAAGTACAAAAACAACTTCTTAGTACTAAAAATGAAAAAGAAATAAAACTTGATGCAGTATGGTAGAGGGAAGATAGAGAAAAATAGAAAATAGAAACACTGGAAGACAAATAGGAAGATCCAATTATAAAGAAAAATGATGTTTTCCTAATTTTCCAAGAAGACTGAAGAGCAGAGCTTTGTATCTTCTTACCACAGGACAGCAAACACTTCTGCAACTCTTCTGCTGATCAAAACTATTTGGGCAGCAAAGTTATGTATTTTGTAAGGCAGGAGTTGACAAGACAAGCTGTGCTGTCATTAGGAAGTGCAGGAACACAGAACTGCTTTTACAGACAGCTCAGTTCTTTGATCCATGGCAGGAAAGCAAAGTCAGATTTTCCAAGTTGCTATACCTGGTATACTCCTGTACCAGTTTCTATGCCTCTTTGATTGTTTTATTTCTAAATACAATGTATTTGGAGAAGGAAGAACACAGGTGAAAACAAGAATTACTTTAAATTTGCTCCTTTTCTTTTAGGACAAATTTGTTGAGGGTCTGGAGAAAACTAACTTGCTGCTCTTGAAAGGAAAAAGTACCATTTCTTTGTCTTTTAAGATCTTCATGGTTGGAACATGTTTCCTATAAAAGCACATGCAGTAAAAAGTTGTTCTTTTTGGGGGGTGGTGAAAGAAAGCAGTTTCCATGGTGCCCATGATTTTGTTGTTTCTTTTTTTCTTGATTTACTCTAGGTTTTCAGTGTAAAATGTTACATCTCCATTGATTTCCTTCTGATGTGCTGTGATTCGGAGTCCTGTGGGATTTTAGGCCTGCTTCCAGCCTGCCTTAACATTTTCTGAGGCAGGTTGTATGAAATACTGGCAGGAATCTGCTCTGCGTTTTCCCTCTGAAACAGAATAACCTATGGAACAAAAAGAAAACTTAAACTGCTTCAGCTCCCAGTATTTCTTCCTTGTTCATCTATCAAGCACAACCCTTGTTTTACCATCCTTACATAAAAGTGCAGGAGATCCCTCACTTTGAAGCCCTAATTTTTTCTGTCTGAGCACGAGTAGAGCTAAAGCCTCCTTGGGTTTTGCCTTTGCACCTCTGAGGTTCCCCAGGGAGTATCCAGTGCTGCTGCATCCCACTTCCCCCAGGAATATCCCTTCTAAGGGAAGAGGCACATCTTCCTTTGGAGAGCTCTTCTTTATGGTCTACAAGGGAAGGATTTTTTTAAAGTTTATTTCAAATGCAGCAGGGATCTGTACATCACAGTTCATTTTGAGGAAATGGCAAGATTTTCACTGTGTTAGTCGGTGCAGGTTACTTAGTTGGATTCTTGATTAGTAGTCTAAAACTAGGCTCTTAAAATTGCTTTTATGATCCAGGCTTTTTATTTTCTCTTTCTTTCCAGCTGCAGCTTGATATTCTCCTTCTAGTTCCTTCTTCTCCTTGAGCAAAGCAATATGTGATTCCGGTGCTTCTCTCTTGATTTAGACAAGGGGCTGGTTTCTGATGGGGCATCCAGTGAAGAAAACTGGTGAACATCTGAGTCCTGATTCTCTGCTAAGAAACCAGCAGCAGCTGCAAAAGCTGTGGCACCAGGAATGGGTGGTTACTGATTTGGGGAGAAGCTTTGCTGTTCACTGAATCATCCGTGCTGCTCTTCACAGAGCCTGGGAATTCTTTTTGATGTGCCAGTGCAAACTGAGCCTTCTTGGATGTGATCTGACAGCACTGCAGCCCAGGGCTGCACAGCTGAAGAGTCAGATGTGTTTTTTCCACAGAAAAGCTTCGTAAGACATCAATATTTAAAAACAGAAAAACAAATAAACTAAAGACAGTGGGTTGATTGAGGGGAAAAGAGAAGTCACTTGTCAGACAGATCAGGCATTACTCTCCAGAAAGAATTTCAGGATTTCAGTTTTTCAGGCAAAAGCCTTTGTCTTTCTTTTGATTAGGTTGATGGGTAAAAGTGTGAACAATTCATTATTTTTCTTAAAATCCTGGTTTTTCTAGGCGTATTTTGCAGGTTAGGAGTGGGGACATCTTTTCATGACCTTAGAGCAGCTGGTATGTGCCTTTGGGCAGAATCACTGTTGTGTCCTACAAGCAGGTGAAGCCCCCCAGTGAATGGCCAAATAATCCTTAATCCAGACAGACACTAATTGCTGTAAGAGGTCAGGATACCTGCTCTGCTGAGGCTGGTTTAGGGTCTTGGTGTCCATGGTTAGAAGGCAGTGAGATGTTTCCTCTCCTGCTTTCCATGGCTGGGTGTTCAGAGCCCGTATCCTGCAGTTTTTTGCAGAGCCCTCACTTTTTAAATGAAGTAAAGGCCACAGGGCAGTGGCATGCACGTTGTCACAGCTGCTGGCTTGAGAAGCACCTTTGATTACATGTCTGCTGGTGCTTCAAGCCATCATATTTTATCTGTATTCTGCTACCTTCTGGACCCCAGCTCCTCCTGCAAACTGACTTTTGCTCTTTGTTTTCTGAAGATGCCAACTGTTATTTATAAATTATGAACCTTGATGTTGGTACAAAGTTGGGGGAGCAGGAGGCTTTTTGTTTCTCTCTAGAACATTATCTATTATGCAACACTCCGGGAGGTGTAGCTTAGGTGAAGCAGAAGAAACAGGAACACACAGGCAGGACCCTTCCTGTGCCCTTTGCAGGTAGGAGCCACTGGTTGAGTGCCTTCACTGATCAGTTCTGTTCCTCCAAAGTTTGGGAAGGACTTCAGGAATCAAAACAGAAAAATACCTTTTCAAAACAGGAGACAACAGCCAGGCTGAGCCACCCTGCTGATTGCCCAAAGATTAATTGGGGCCCTTGGCTCTGATATTCCTCCCTGGGCTCTGTTTTCCCTTCACACATCCCGTTCTCTTTGGCTGCTTTTGCCATTCCTCACCATTTCCCCAAACAACTTTCGTGTCTTCTTCCAGGCATGGAAAAAGCATCTGCTGCTTTTTCTGCCAGCCTGACATCTCTTGAAATACCACTCCCCAGCTCCCCAGTGGAGCTGGTTAGGGATGTGTTTTTGCTCACAGGCCCTGTACCACAGCAATACCCTCTGCTCTCTCCTCCCTTCATCTCCAAGCAGATACTCAGGAGTGTTTCTTGATTGGCAGCCACAAGATCCATCCAAATCCCAACACAAACATCCTCCTCCTGCAGCTGTGTTGCTGATCACACCTGTGCTGCTGTGCTCTCTCTGTGGCTACGTGTGTGCAGTGTGGCAATGTCCAGCATGATTTAGGGTCTTCCCTCCAGATCAGCCCAATTCCACATCCCACGCTTTACTGCACCTGTCATTTTACCTGTTCAAGTGCCCTCTCACCTCAGCTCTTGGACTGTCAGCCTCTCCAAAGCAGTGGAGGTTTGCAGTTCTTCCTCTCCGAGACAGTTCCTGTCTGGCATTAACTCACACTTGAACTGTTCCAGCTCTGCAGCTCAGAGCTTGGCCCCTCTGTTTATCCTTGGAGGAAGACTCTGGTTGTGCAGACCTACAGAGCATCCTTCTTACAGGCAGCTATTGATCATTTCAGCAGAGGAAACAAAGTGGCTGGACTTGAGCAATTCAAAACCAGTTTGTGCTGATGTTTCTGTGACCCCATGACCCTGTATCATAACTGCAGCAGATAAATCACTTTGGTATCAGAAGAACAGTCATAGGTCCAGCCTTCCTTTCCTGCCCTTCCCCTACAGCGTTAACTGAGCATATTTCTACAATAAATATTCCCACAACAAGGCCTAAATATGGTTTTCATCAATCACTTTATAGCTGCTTCCAACCTGTCACACCAGAGTAGGCGTTTACAGCAGCTCAGGAAAAAAAAATACAGAAAAACCGCAAATAAAAGAATTTAAATAGAAAAGCTGAATTTTCTACCAGGAATGGTCAGATAATCTTTCTTTGTGTCTTGTGCAGTGGCAAGTGGACAGTCTCCAATGAATAAATAATTTGAGATCCAGGAAATTATTATTACTCCCATGAAGCAGTTGAAAAGGAGAGTTCGCTGTGCCCTTCAAACATATTTCCTGAAGCACAATCCAGCATTTACCTATGGAGCACAGCAAACATGAAAAATGGGGCTCATAAAGAAGAGCATTTTAATTGTGACAGGAGCCCAAAAACTGAAACAGTTTTATTGCAGGAACACGACTGGACTGCACCTTTGTCATTTCACAGGCCAGATGCATGGGAGAGAACTCCAGTGGGTAATCACAGACGTGAGGATGGCTGCCTGCATCTTACCTCCCAGCCCTCACCATGCTGTAATACAGTTGCTTTTGCAGTGTAATTGCTTTCTCTGCAGGGCTTCTTCCTATTGATTCTGCTTGTGTGGATTTAAATGACTTGCAGGTTGTAACTAGGCTCAGGTTGGTCTGCACCTCCACTGCTCTGTGCTAGGCAGCTCACGTGGCAGTTCTGAGAGACTTCAAAGCTGTCTAGATAGCATCACTCCCTGGCCTGCACGTATATATTTGATTGGAAGAGAGGGGCTGGATCAGATAAGTTCAGAACATCAATAAATACATGTATTTTGTTTGGTGACACTTGTTCAATTTGAGTCTTTCTCCCAGGAAGCAGCTTGTGTTGTGTCATTTTTTTCGGCACGCTGTGTAAACGCTCTGCATCTGCAACTGTCGAGGCTGGTGCCATCCCCTAGCAGCACCATCTGCTCGCTCACAGAGTGCTTTTTGCACAGAGAAAAAATGTGAGGTGTTACTCATAATTAGGCAAATCACATGCTGTGATCTGTGATTGATTTGGTTCCTGTTGCTGGTTACCTCGCATATGTCTGTGTGTCCATAAGTATTGTCTACACACCAGCATATGGATGCAGATGAATCACAAATCCTTTTTCCCCAATCCAGACAGATGGAAATGTTTTCCCTTCTTCTTATTAGCAGCAGCTGAATTTCAGTCACACCAGGGGCCTCTGCTAGGAGCTTTCCTGTGTTTCGTGCTGCACACGCACCCGTAAGTTGGCATGGCCATTTATAATCTCATACAAGAACTAAGCCATCCATGACATGCAGCAAAGGAAAGCTGTAATTTCAAAGCAGTCTTCAGAGGTATCCACGTTATTAGCCTTCCTGGAGAAAAATATCTGGATATATAACTTGGCATTATGCAGTGCAGTAACAGAATGCCTGAAAGGACGTGTGAGCATTGCAGAGCCCCAGTGTCTCTGCTGAATCTGACTTCTGGGAAATGCTGCTGTGCTTTTCTTAGTAGTAACAGTCTGTGCTCTTAAACATGTCTTCACATCACTGACTAAGATCTTAATTTTTTCTGGTTGTGGTATGGTCCAAGTAATGCTGGTGATAAGGGAAAGTAACTCAGAAATTAGTAGTTCTGTATAATTTTGATATTGTCTTCTAATGTCTTTTATAGATAGTGAAGTATGATTTACTGGCAGTTTTAAAAGATGTTTAAGGCAGGCAGTAGGGACACCAGAAAGGCCATAAAAATGAAAACACATGAACAGAGGTCTGCACGCTTGACTGGAGTAAAAGTTACAAGCAGTGGAGTAGCTGTAGAGTTGGATGATTTAGAATATTTTTAAGCTCAGCAGAGCTCCCTTCTTTTCTCTCCCTCTCTCCTGTGCCTACCTGCAGTGTGTTTCCTTCAGCAGGAGATCTGTCACCACTGGGCTCTGATCATAACCAGGACAGCCCAAGGCAGAAAGTTGGATATAACTTAGCACAAATCCACAGTCCTGCTGCTCCACCACCTCCTCGCAGACCAGGACCAGAGTGGAGCGAGCTGCCACTGAGCAGCAGCTGCAGCCTGGCCTTCCTACAGAGGAATTCAAGTAAATTGAAATGTTTAGAGAATACTTGGTTGATTTTACACTGGAAGGGCTGAGCAATGTGCTGAGAGCCCAGGTCTGCTGTGGACCTGTTTTAGAGCATTGGTGTGGCTTGAGCCTGGCTTTGTTTGTGCAAGGGAGAGCTGTTCCCCAGGGATGCCAAGTTAATCATCAGCACAGGTTTGATTGACTCTGATGTCTCTCCTTTGGCTGAACTCTCAATGCAGTGAAGAGCTTGAAGCATTTTCAGAGTTACTTGGTTGTTTCACAAGTTGTGCTGCTCTCTTCATTCCAGTCCTCTGCCTTACCAGAGGACTCCTGGAGCTGAGCTTGCTTCAATGCTTTTTTCCAAAGCCAGTAATGATCCCTTCAGTCCTACCTACAGAGAAAGTTTTGTGAATGTGCAGCAGCCTTCAGATGTTTGTGAAGCAGATCAGATGCTACAGATTTCCCACCCCTGTGGATACTGAATAAAACTCAAACATGCACAGTGGCATTTTATTTTCATATGTATGTCTGTTGGTTTCATCATGTCACCTGTGGTTTTCCTTATATTATAACTCAATGAAGTAAAAAAGAAAGAAGAACAGCAATGAAGTCAAGGCAGATGTAATGCCTTGGAAATTTTTCAGTGTTGATTTTTAATATCAGCAGACATGCTGTAATTTAATTTTCAGAAGAGTCTCAGCTGCAAAGTAGCTGATTAGGCATCTTGAAGAAGCAGCCAATCTCTCAAAACACTCTGTTCATGAGATTATTACAGGTATTCTTCTAAAGAGAGAAACCCCTAGATTGCCAGAAATAAATCACTTTGAAGGATACAAACCCCTTCGGGTAGCCTTCCAGAAGCAGAACCCAGTCATTTAAATCTCACATCACAGACCTGCCTTCCTTGCACTTCAAAAAGAAGAGTCGAAAATAATTGCTTTAATGGAGCAGAAAGAAATTTATCTTTTGTTTCTATTGTTATTAAAATGAACTTCAAGAAGTGCCATGAAAGAGAGGGGTTTGTGGCATTGGACATAAAACTTAGACCTGCACTATCTGTTCTATTAAAATATGTCACATTGGGTGGGACCACAGTATTTTCTGAGCTTCATGGTACTGTAAAACATATCATGCTGTGAAGGTGACTGAACTTTGTTTGCATAGAAAACATAACTTGATTTTTTTGTTTGTTTGTTTAAGCATTTGAGCACTTGATAAAAAGTCAGAAGTTGTAACACAGCACACTAAGCTCATGATGCTTCACTTTTGTTTTTTGAGTGCCCAGGGCAGGTCAGGGCCATGTCAGCTCTGTCACTGAGCCAGCTTACACCACCTGGGCACATTCCACTTGTGATAAAGTTTGCTTCCAGAAGAAGAAGATGCAAACTACATTTTGTTACATCTCCACTGAACCTACTGCCTGCTTCCTAAAAAACACCATCTTCAGACACACATCTAGCACATACTGGGGTATTTTAAAGCGTTTGTTTTAATCTGTTTGTTACCAAATCTGTTCACAGTTTGCTTTCATTCTGCAGTGAAAAGCTTACACTGTCAAATCAGAAGTTTTACTAAGAAAGGGATTTAGTAACATGAACATTATGTTCAGCTGTTTGAAGGACAAAATCAAGATGAAAAGAGACTCAGTGATTAAACAAGAAAAAGTATGTTTAAATCATATTAAGGGCTATTTTCAATCTATCACCTAAGGATTTAGCTACATGCCTTAAATTTTTGTGCCAGGAAGCTTCTGGGGAAAATCCTATTGTTGCAGTGGGGATCTAGACCAGAAAAAGGAGGAAGAGCTTTTGACATAGAAACAGTAATGGTTAGCTTGCAAGTTAACCATGAAGTGTGGATTTTCTGCCAGTGTAGCTGAAGGCCAGGCTGCTGTTCCAAGCAGGATCTTAGGGATGGGGTTCATTAGATACTCCCCAGCTTTTTTTCTTCACAGCCAAAGGTAGATGCTGTCCAGTGCTTCCAGTTGGCTCTTCAGGAGGTGCAGGGTGTCTGTACAATGCTCTGTGAGCTTTGCTGGGGCTCGTGGTGCTGCCAGTTGCCTGATCCCTGCAGCCCCTCTCATCAGTGCTGAAGGGTTTTACTAATCTCCTCCTAAATCTCTGTTTTAGGGGAGCAGCTCTGAACTTTACCAGACACTCTCCAGAGGAGTTTCTGTTCCTAAGGCAGGAGTGGGGGAAAGAAGTGCAAGCTTGGGGACAGGTCCTGGGTTTTTTTTGCCTGTACTCACAGCGTGTTCTGGAGACATTTGTGGTTCAGAAACTCCAAACCTCAGTGAGGTGTTCCTTTGAAAGAGGAGCAAGTGGTATGGGAATGTGCAGAACTGTGTCATGAAGACTCATGTAAGCATGTCTGTGTCAACTGACCAAAAGTGACAGAGTAAGGGTCACAGCTTTCCTGGCAGGTCAGGGGATGTGTCTGACACCTGCACCAGTGAGCTGCACACTCTTGGTGTCCTCAACACTGCCCTGGGCCTGGCCACACAAATTGAAACTACAGAGGTGGGATGCCTTTGTGGCTTTCCATTAGAGCTTTGCCATTCCTAATGAAGACCATTTCAGGTGCCCTAAATTTGTTGCTCTGTCTCTCAGTTATTGGGTGATGAATTCTTGCTGCATCAAACCAGAAAAAAACAAGGTGCAGCTCTGAATTGTCCTTACCAGTGGAAAATGCAGTGCAGGAAAGTGTCACTGCTGTTATTGCTGTTACCACATTTAGCTGATGATTGGATTTGAAGAAAGGAATATATTTATTACCCACACAAAACTTCCCCTTGGAACAGCACCCAGGGGTGCAGGCAGGTGAGTGCTGCTTGTGGCTGCAGGACAGCTTTTGCTGGCTGCTTGCCTTACAGAAAAACAAGTTTTGTCCTCTGACAGTCCAGCTGAGCATAGAGCAGTCAGTGTTTGCTTCCTGTAATGTCAGTGAGAGGTGGGGTTGAGCAGGAAAATGCTACTCTGAGTGACTTCTCCATAGATTGCTCCTTGCCAGCTGATATTAATGCTTTAAGATTTTATTTTTACCATTAGTTTTTCAAGCCTGCAGGAAATTCACAGTTTCCATTATTTTCACAGGCTTCACTTGGCACTTACTGTGTGAAGTCTGGATCCATAGGATCAGATCAAAGCTATTCCTTTTGACCATCCAAACTACAAACACACTGACTGTGAGGCATTATTTTTAAATTGCCTGTGAAAATTTAAAAGGATTTCCAAATACTTTTAATAATTCCCTGGAACAGTCTAAGGACATCTGTTAAAGTACTGAATTTCCCTGAAGTTGGGAGCACTAGTTGGGATTGCTTCAGCTGCAAATTAAGCTTGTCAGTCAAAGGGCTTTTTCTGTTTCAGTCTCTGATCTGGGAGTTTTTAGCATCTCTTCCAAAGGAAGCCAAAGAAAGACAGTTAGTGATCTGTTCTGGCTTGTTTTGCCATGTGTTTAACCTAGCAAACAGTAAGTTGATACCTTTTGTGAAGTTTTCTATATTTTACTGGATACCTCTGCTTGGTGAGGAACCAAGCTATGCAGTTTTGACATATTTTTGCACTTTTCATATCCTTTCTTCTGCAGCATGTGTCCAATGTTTTAATCTATTGAGTGGCAAATGCTATCGTGTGTCTGCAAACATTTGAATTATTTTAAAGTGCTGGCTCTGCTAATGAGGAGCTGGAGTAAGAGGCAGAATGATGTATTTACTCTCCAGCATTTCCTGCAGAGATGAATAGTGGGTTCATGGTGAGCTGAAAGGACATGACCAGCCCAAAGAGTCTTTAAAAGTTGTGCTTCCTTATTGCATGCTGGTATTCCAACTCCAGCTCCATGAAGTGCTCTGACAGTTTATGAAAATATTGCTTCTCTACATAACTTATTTTATTGTGGTGCTGATGCCATGCTGATCTAGATTTCCACCTGCTCATATGCATCAGAATACTTCATTTTGTGTCATGGTAACATGAAAGTGTAAGAGAAGGGGAAGGCTTTGTCTTTTCAGTTGTAAATCCTAACTGGCTTTTAAAGCTTTCATTATTTTGTTCTGTGTGATTGAGAGAAGCTGGCATCATCACCAAGCTTGCAACGGAGGAAACATTTTTTTTTTAATGTTCAGTGTTTAAAAGATGTCAGTGTTATTTCCTTTGTAAACAGAAGATGATAGATGGAAAATCTGCCGAATTTTCAGCAAAAGGGAGTAATTTCTTCAGTTCTTTCTCATTTCTTAATGGAAAAAGAATTATGGAAATGAGAGCAGGCATTGCATTAAGTGCTTCCAATGTTCTTTCCCTGCAGACCAATAAAAACATAACTCCTCCATTAGGAAAATTTAGTTTTTTGAAGGCTGTGTGAATTTGAGTTCTGAATGAGTGAATGAGATTACTATGCTGGGGTAAACTTTTCCAGGACTGATTATGTATTTTAAGCCTTTTCTAGATGGATACCAGCTCTTTCCTTGTCTTGTAGGTCTTCAGAGCAACTCTTTGTGTGACTTTTTACATTGGCTTATCTTGTAGTTCCTCTGTAGTGCAATCTCATATTACAAAGAGCAGCAACAGAGTTTTCAAAGTCATGGGAATTGAACTATTTTTCTTGCCTGAATGTGAACTGGCTTTTTCAAAACATTCCAGCTGCTTGAAAACTCCATAAGAAAAATTCAAACAGTAAAAGTAAAAAAAAAACCACTTTCCTGTGCTTCCTATGGTGTGTTTATAGTAGTTACAGCTCACCCATAACTATACATTATGCAGATTGTAGCTGTCTACCTTTAAAAATACCCTTTATGTGCAAGTGGGAAATGGCTATGCAGCAGTAAACTGCTGTTCCTGGGTGTGTTCAAATCAGGTCCCCAAGCAGGGGGGGGATCAAAGTGAAGCCATCTTTTCTTTCTCAGCTGTTAACCATAAAATAGTAATAAATAATCAGCATTAATTTCTAGAAGTTCTAGAAGATAACAAAAATTAGAGGAGAATCATTACAAGTCGTTACCACTGATCCTTACTTATAAATTATTAATCATAATTCAGTTTTATATACAATAATACTTAAGGTGTCAGACACATTGCAGAAGTATAGAAGGATAGTTTGTCCTCATTTAGTGTAGGAGGGGACAGAGGAACCAAGAGCTTCTGAAACGTGTCCAAAATCTGGAAATGATTAAGTGGAATTTTTTTTAATTATTATTTAGTTGTAAATAGTCTGGATGTAGCCAAAATGTTCTAGTTATAATTGATCAAATAAACCCCATTTTCCTCTTTATTGCTGAAGAGCTGATCCCATGGGAACATGTTGCAAAAACAGTGAAGGCAACAAATATAATTATGTGACTATTTGGTTACATGTGAGGCTGCTTTTATTTTAGTTTTTTGAGGTTTGTTTTCTGAAAACACTGCTGGGAATTGTTTGTCCATCACTAAAGTGTTCCCTGAAGGCCCAGTCCACCACAGGACACCCAGGAATAATTTTTGTGTTCCTATTATATTTTATATGCAGACAACTTAGTTCTTCTGCCATGATCCAGAAAAAAATGGCATCTGTGAAAATATCGTGTTCATTACAAATTCAGGAGGCAAGGAGAACATGCCTGACCCACACAATTCTCTGTCACCATCCTGATTATACATTCCTGATGGAAAAATTTTTGAATGCTGGAAAAAGCCATTGGACATAAAACTTTGCACCTTCTTGCTAGTTTTTTGCTGCTTTATCTCCTCTGCCTATCATGTGTCTCTGCCAGTGGATGAATTTGATCAGCTGTGTGCTTTAGGCATTAGGAAGAGATGCTGGCAGTGAATCTCCACCCCTCACATTGGATTTTTGGCTGATTTAATTTGGGGTCACCCCGTGCTGGTGCTGTGGGTGGCTAATAGCCCCTGAGAAACCAGCTGTGCAGGCTGGGGCTGCCTGTGGAAAACACGAGTTCCCTGGTGCTGGGCTGTGTTTGCACACAGGACAGGCAGATGGTTGGAGCTGTGGGTTTCCTTTGGCTTCACTCTGCAGGAGAAATACCTGAGATGGATGTTGCCAGGTCGCTGTGTGGCTCCCGTGTGCTACCAGCTGCTCTGGCTCTTCTCTCAGAGGTGTGTTTAAAGCATAAAAATGAGAAATTGGTAGAACTCTCTGTGGTCAGGTGGGATGTGGGGAAGAGTTCGTGTCTTGTGTTCTGCAGACCCGGTGGGATGGGTCACAGGCTGGCATCCCAGCCCATGGTGTGGTGAGGAAATGTGCCAGATGGTTCACATGTGCTTTGAGATTTAAGGCACTCTCCACATGTTAATCACGTTTTCTTCTCCCCAGCCCTTGGGCATGGCTTGCTCATGTGTTAGGCACACACAGCGATCAGAAGCTGTAATTTTGCAGATTTGCCTCTGAAATACACTGCTGCAGTCAACCACCCTCCCAAAACACTTTTGGGAAGCTTAGGTCAGGTGCTGTATCACCTGCACATTTTAAAACAACGGGTTGGTTGTTAGAGGCAATCATCCCTAAGCAAGGCGCTGCCTGGGCCTGCCAGAGCCGTGGTGTCCATGGTGGGCAGGAGGAGCTGCTGCAGGGCAGGTGCAGCCCAGCCATGCCCCCAGCCTGGGCTCAGTGCTGGGCACAGCTCAGGGTCCCAGCTAGGCTCCATCCCCAGCTCACACCCGTGGTCTCGTTCCAGGGCAACCCTCTGTACTTCCAGTCCGCCAGGAACGTCACCGTGAACATCCTCAACGAGAAGACAAAAGTCCTCACTCGCCTTGTTACAGGTAAGGAGGGGGAAAAGCTGCTTGGAGGGGTTAAGGAGGGATGAAAGTGGGTGTTTGGGGATGCTGGGCTGGATTCAGACAGCACACGGCAGGGAGCCTGGGTGTCCTGTGGAGTAGGAATGAAAACTTCACTCTGCTTTGCAGAAAGAAAGCCATTGACAGGAAAGCCATGCTGGAGAGGCTGGGGCTGTCTGATAATGAAGCACACCATCATTTTCATCTGAAAGCCAGTCCAGAGCTAGAAATGTTGGCTGTATGACATCAGGGTCAGGGAGAACATATGCCAGGCTGACATTTCTGTTGTAACAAGCACAGGTTTTTCCCAAGACTTTTATAACTTGCCTGAAATCTTGAGAACTCTGGAGTCCAGCTGTAGCAACTGTTTGCAATTTAAAGTCCTTCTGCTGATGAAGAACTCTCTTTGCACCCAAACAAGAGTGTGTTGGGTGGGGAAATGGGTGTTTTGTAAATCTCCAGTGCACAGTAACCTTTGAATGAATACATGAGTAATTTGGGTTGAAAGAGCCTAATGCATTATATAAGGAATATAGCACTGTATATATGGCATATCATTTATATTTGATATGGAACAGATATATTTACTGAGATTTATACATGGACCGTGAGAAGTATTGGTGTGTGGCAAGGGCTGTAATCCATAAACATGTTTTTAAGGTGAGACTGGGCTGCTTGGTTTGCTTATATAACATCTTGGCCTTTAGTCACAGTATTAAATTATTAAATATGCAGCTTCAGTGAGCAATTATTTAGGCAGCTTGTGTGAAACTTGCCTGGAGGAAGGAAATAAATTCAACCCCAGGCTCCCTGATTCTCACATTCAGAATGAAGGTCTTCAGTTTGTTGGTTCTGTGTGTATTTTCAAGAGGGTGTTTGGTTCACTTAAGCACCTCTGTGTCACGAGAGTTTGGGACTGAGTGATACCTCCCAGTGGGATGCTTTGGTTATTGAGCTTTTTATGCATTCAGCACCAGCTTTGGTTTCACAGTGGAGCAAAGATGTGGTCCCATGTAGTGCATGCTGCAAGGATGAGTGGGGAGGTGGTTGATAAGCAAGGCACAAACCAGATTTAAAATACTGCATTTTCTCAGGGGGGCTGCACGAGATTTTAAATATTTCCAGGGATCTCAGCATGGCCTCACTTGTCTGAAGTGCAAACCATATGCATGATTCTGTGTGTCCAGGTGCCAGCACAGGTGACCCATGCAGGGAAATGCTGGGTAGGGATGGAGTTTTTAAGAAAATACTGGCTTTCAGATGTTCTCTTGTCTTTTGATAAATGAGACTGGTCTTGAAGATGGCCAGAATTAATCAAAGTCCAAGCACCTACCTCATGCAGGTTGATATTCCAGGAGGGCTGTGGCTCAGATGGAGTTGGCTGGGTTGTTCAGTGGTGATTTGTCCAAAGTCTGGCCCAGGTCAGTAACCCAGGGCAGCCTCTTTGTAACCCTTGGCAGCCTTTGAGCCACAAACCTGCACAGAATTGCTGTTCAGGTGGCTGATGTTTATCAGACCCCACAAGAAAACGCATTGCCAGAGGCTTTCCAGCACTGTAGGGCACAGCAGCCTGCAGGAAAAGCAGCAGAATTGAAATAAGATCTTCAAAGGAAAGTTTTACTTGTCTAAAAACTTTCTCCATGTGAAAGAATGCCATTTTTCTTGGCCTGCACATGATTGAAGGGGTCTAAACCAAAATATTTGCTCCTGTGCTGGTGGTTGTCTTTTTTTTTTTTTTTTTTTTTTTTTTAATTGGGCTGCACATGACACTGATAGAATTTTAATCTAGATATGTTTAAAAGCTAGAAAAACAGGAATCCTTAACACAGTAGCATCAGTCCAAGCAAAATGGGCCCAGGAACTCTTGATGCCTCTTACACCTACACCAATATTCTCAAAGCATGGCTGGGTATGTTCATTGCTGTTTCACATGTGGGTCTGTCATTTTGTTAAAATATCCCAGCTGTCCCAAAATCAGTGGTGATTTTATGGCACACATAAACATTAAAAAAAGCATAAGCAGAAATAGTTGAACAGTTGTTACTTGGGTAGAAAACTGCCCTTTCCTAATAAGTTCTAAAAAGCCTCTCTGTTTGGTATCTCTGACACAATTTGTTGAGCTATTATTACCCAGCAAATGAGTTTATTTAATGTATGAAGCTACTGTGATTTTCTTACACTTTTCTCTAAAGTAAAGCTGCTTCTCCTTAGGTCCCCAAGCAGTGGAAGCACACAGCCAAAAATTTGAGGTGAAAACCCTCTCTGGAAAATTGCTGTTTTCTGCAGATGACAATGAAGTGGTGGTTGGAGCAGAGAGATTGAGAGTTCTAGGTAAGAGATTGTTTATTAAGTCACAGCTTTAATATGTATCTTTTCAAATATGAGTATAGTTTTGCCTGACTTTCCTTCCTACTTGCTGAAAGCTTCTTTTGGAGAGAAAACCTTTATGACTGAATCTTTTCCAAGCAGATAAAGGCCAGGAGTTTCTATGTGAAGGCTTTCTTAACTTGCACAATTTGTTCTTTCCCCTCAGAAGAAAACTCCCCTGGAAATGATTTGTCTGGCTGAGTGAAGTAGCTTTAAAGCCAGTTTTGGAACTGAACAGCTTTTATTTCCTGGATCTGGGGTGGAGGACAGTGAGGGGTTGGTGCCCATGTCTGCAGTCACTGTGCAAAGGGAAACCTCAGGGTTCCTGTTTTTGGTGCCAACACTGTCACAGCCCCTCCTTCATTCTGAAACAAACACCAGGAGGATTTGCCTCCCCAGCTGTGCTGCCAGCCAGGCTTTACATTGCTATTTCCTAATGAGAACTGGGGATACGCTCTGGGTTTGGGATGTAGGGGTTCTTTCTTATTTCTTTGGATTTTTTTTTTTTTTTTGTCATTAATTGGAGAAACAAAACAGTTGTGGCAGTTGGGAATTTTGAAACTTACTTGATAGTTATATAAAATAAACTGTCTGGAACTTGAATTTCTGTGTGCCCCAGTTCAATCCAAGCTCTTTGGTTAGTCTGGGATTTGGTCAGGAATGTTTTCACCCAGGACCAGAGTGGGTAGCTCAGGTTGTTCACAGTCACACAGCAGTGCTGCTCGTCTTTGAGGAGGCACCAATATCTGTTTTTTTTCCATTCCAAACTATCTCTCTTCCTTATCTCTCTTGTGAAAACAGATCAATAAGGAGCTTGGAATTATATATAGATCTAGATAGTATTTTTATTATAATTCCTAGCTATTTAATAGTATATTATGTATAATATAAATGGGACTTGGTATCCAGCCTTTAACATCTTTTGCTGCCCGATGTCCTGCTGCTCTGGATGGTTCTTGTTTGTGGACAGGGTGGGTGTAGCTCTCTGCAAATCACTGTTGTTACACACTGGACTAGTTCAGCTATAAAAAGTTAGGTGGGCTTCACAGGATAAGTGTTGAACTTCACAAAATTAAGAATCTCTTTGTTAATTTAGAACTTTAAAGAGGCCCATTCAAAATTCTTGTGGTGTTCCAGAGCTGGAGACATTTCTAACAGTCCATGTTCTCCAACAAAGCTCCCATCACACTGCACCTTTCAGAGCTAATTCATGCAGGGTAGATGAAGTCTGGAAGCAACAGTTTTTAAGTGCTTTCTTGGAGACCTTAAAATAAGAGAGATTTACTTTGTTGATTTAAAAAAAGATACAGAACCTTCTCCTTACAAGCTGCAAGTACTCCTTTTCAGATTACATACTTAGAAAAAATTGCTTTTCAATTCCTTTGTGCTTTCAAGAAACCAGGAATTAATTTTGATAGCTATTTTGAGTTTTTGCCTTGTTTTAGTCTCCAGAATAAACATCAAAAATCTGCTGATCACTGTAGTGCACTTTGATTTATACCTGTAACTGTGTTTCTCGAGGTTTGACTTTTGCAGATCTATCAGAAAAGAAAAAACAGAATTATACTGCTGGTGATGTTACATAGGAAGTATTCCAATGACCTTGAGCTGAAATGCATTCTGAGTTCATTCTTGGCTTTGTTTTTCTCCAGCTTTGCTTCCCCAATCTAATTTTATCTCCAAAAGTGTTTGCCGTGGCTGTTTGCCATGCTGGGAAGTGTTACACCATATGTTCGTGTTTCTTGGAGTGTTTTTGTCTGCTCTGAAGGCCAGTCCGAGTTGCAGCACACAGACAAATTCCTTTGATCATTCTTCTGGTGTTTGGGCTCTCAGGTGCTGCTGGAATGTGTCTGCTGACACCCATCTAGGCCATGTAAATAATTTCTACTTGTTCTTGTTATTACTGAACACACACTTCTTGTAAAGGCAAGAGTGTGTCAACAGCCTGGCATGAAAGTCATCCCACAGAGGTCAGAGCAGCAACTTTGAATATTGCCAGAGACAAGAACTCTTTTCTTTGTAGGGACTCCAAAGTGTTTTTTTGGAAGTTTGTGCTACAAACCAATGCTGAATCCTTGTCCTGAGAAAAAAGGTGCTGTCCTGTTTTGAAATGAACCCTGGTCTGGGTATCTAGAGGGTTTTTCAACATTAGCAAGGGATAAAAAAGGGGAAGAATACACAGAATTATAGATTAAAAACAAATGCAAGTAGGACATATGATGCATTTGATGGTGCTTCAAAAAGCTGTGCAGTATGGGCAGTGCAGATTACCATATGAAAGTATGGTAAAAACCTTCTTTTTATTTGATTAGTATTTTGGGGAGTTACTTCTGATTTATGAGCATTAAAGGACACAGAAAGACAGAGCTGGCCACCTCTGCTTTTCATGTATGACGTAATTTAGAGTACTTCAGTGATTTTATTTGATAGAGTGAATCCAGTCAAACCTGTCATCATAGGAGAGATGGGAGGATGACAGGAACTTCTGTCTGAGGGGAAGGGCAGCTCTGAGCCCTCTGGCCATGGTGAGCCCTGGTAACACTGACACAACCTTGTGCAGACACAGAAAATCCCCTCTGCCTTGCTCAGGCTGGGAGCTCAGCACTGCCTGGGTCCAGATTACCCTGAGGGAGCTTTTGTGTGCCTGCAAGAAGCCCTGCAAAAACTGAGCCTTCCAACAATTCCACTCTTCCAAGCTCTTCTGCCAGTGCTCGTGTGCGGATGGGATGGGTTGGGATGGGATGGGATGGGATGGGATGGGATGGGATGGGATGGGATGGGAGCACATTCTCACCCTTAGCATCCCTTTCCTCCCCACATGGAATTGGAGCACCCCATGGTCTTTTGAAAGATCCCATAGCAAACCTCAGAGCTGCTCTCCTTCCTCAGAACCTCAGCTCTGTATTTGCAAGGCCCTTCCCTGCCCATGGTGCCCTGGAGGGGTGTGGGGTGATGTGCAGCCCTTCCCTGCCAGCCCTTGCCCTGGCCAGCAGAGCTCTGCCCAAACCCCTTGGACACAGAGCTCACGCCTGGCTGGACAACCCCGTGGGCTCCTGAGCACAGACCCTTGTAGGGGAGATAAATGAGCTGCTCCTAATTGAATTTCTATTTGCTGCCTCATCCTTACTCCCTCCCTCCAGAAATGAAACGTGTCCAGACCATCTGAAAAATGGGGTGTAAGAAACACTCTTTAGTTAAAAGAGTATTAAAAATAACTTTGATATATATTAATTACAATTTCATTTAATAGCTTATTGAACATTATAGCATTTATAAATAAAAGACAACCATAAAGCATTATTCTGACTGTTAATTAGCTCTATTTATTCTCCAGATTAGTTTTTAAATATGCCCTCTAGATGCCACTTGATACTAATTAACAGAGTTACATTATTATCTCTATAGAAAGGCATTTTTAATTAAATCTAAAGCAATTTAAATTAGCATGAGTTTTTACAGAAATTAAACTCTGGTCAGATGCTTAATTTAGCCTTATAAGACAACATCTGATGACATGCCAGAGTCAGTTCTCCCAAGGGCCTTGACATCTTTTTTATTTTAGATTATTTTTTGAAGTTTGTTTTCAGGGAAACTTGCCACTATACTATGGTGTTTAATATTTATGATGGATTTAACCAATTTTTTTTGAAGGCTAAATGTTTATGGGAATCCACATGCATTGCAGTGAGCTGAGATCATACCACAAAAGCCACACTTCTGCAGCTGACAGGAGTCTGGCAGTGGCTGGGTTTGAGTGTGGAGGGAGGTTTGTGTGGGAGGTGGGATTGCATGGGCTGGATGTTGTCCCCTTCCAAACCTACCAAGCTTTTTAACCACTGTTAAAATTACTGTTTTGCTTTCCAACAAGGATGGGATTAATCAAAACCCCACAGGGCCCCTTCTCTACAACAGAACAATAAAGGGATTGCTCCCACTCCCCAGAAAATCTCTCAGGCATTTGGGTTAGCTTGGCAGAAGCTTTTCTTCTAATGGAGCCTAATGATAAAAGATTTGGCTAAAGCCTTCTCCTATGGCAAACCCTAACTAAAAGAGCTGTATTTAGAGTGGGGTAGGGTGCCTTTCATCTCCCAGAATAAAGACTGCAGGAGCAGTGTGGCCCAGCCCTGCACCACGGCTGATGTAGAAGTACCTTTGATCTCACCAATCTTTCCCTGCTCTCCTGTCAAGTAATTAGCCAGTAGCTCCAATTCTACCTTGTAGATTCTTTTCCACTGTAGCCAACACCCTTTGGGCAGTGAACCATGTGGAGCATGTCAGTGCTGACCACAGGTTAGATTTTTAGGACTGTTAGTTTGGGAACATTTATTTTTTTGTTCAAGTTTCTCTCCAGCTGCCTGGGACTGCACCTGGAAAGAGGAATCAGCTGTTGAAAAGTTATTGCAAATTTATGAATATTTGCAGTAATTAAATCCAAGGCACATTTCCAGCATTTTATTTACGAGCTGTTTATTAAAGAGTTTAGAGGATTTAGTGGAGAAACACCAACAGTAAAAGCAGTGTAGTCCAGGAGTGCAGGTCTGTTTACAAGAGCGTGCAGTGACAGGAGGAAGAGGAATGGCTTTCAAGTGGAAGAGGTTAGATTTAGATTAGATATCATAAAATAACTAGATAGTGTGAGGGTGGTGAGGCACAGGAATGGGTTGGCCAGAGAAGCTGTGGATGCCCCATTCAGGAATGGAGCTCAGAGCAGCCTGGTCTAGTGGAAGATGTCCCTGCCTGTGGCAAGGGAGTTGGAGCAAAATGACCTTTAATGTCCATTCCAAGGGAAATCATTCTGTCATTCTGTGACTGTAGAGAGCTCTTTTAAATGACAGTGTTGGGGCTGTTGTTGGGGACCTGCTCTGCATTTATAGAACTCAAGGTGCTGTGGCTTGTTACATGTGGAAGGGATAAAAAAGCCTTTGCAATAATATCCTTCACTTTGGACAAGAGGAGAACAGGATTTAATGTGGATGTTACTGAAGTAGCACATCTGTGTAAGCTGCCCCAGCTGCCTCAAGCTTCACATCTACAAACATTTTCAGAGTTCCATGTATTAGCTTGATCTGGGAGGAGCCCTGCAGAGCTGTGGCTGCAGTGCCAGCCTGGTTAGAGGACTCTGCTCACATTTCCTCCATATTAAACTTTTAGGGACTTCTTGGCATGTCCTTTTCAGCTTTTGCTTGCTGCAGTAGTTACAGAAGAATAACTTTAATGACTGCAAGAGTAGTTTTTATTTCATTAAATGATCCACAGAGGTATTTGTCTGGTATCAGTCATTTCAGAGGGTGGGGTAAGCTGGAAATTTAAGTTTCCAGGAATTACCACTCATTTTTACAGCATGTACCCTTCTTCAGCAGCAATTATTTATGGATCAGAACATGCATGGTTGCCCTTTACAGCAGCTATTATGATTTCCAAATGGCATTTTGCTGATGTGTTTGTGGCAGAGGGAACAACTCTGGTAGCCAAGTGTTGAAATCAGGCCTGACCCAGAGAAGAAATGGAGCTTCTTGGTCTCACCACTGAGTCTGCTGCAGCTTTATGCCTGAGGGTAAATGCCAAGCTTCAATATTTGTAGTGTGGATTTTGGGCATTGCTCTGAAAAACATGTCCTTGCTACAGGTCTATAAGTAGCCCTCTAAAAGGAGCCATGGTGCTGCAATACTCATGAAACTGAGCCATTTTCCTACTCTCATCCTTTTCCTTCACAAAGGCAGCAGAGGGGAAGGTGCCTTTAACCCAAAGGAAAGGGAACTTCTCTGGGGTACCTCACTGGGGTGCCTTGCTGTGCCACCAGAGACAAACTGCACCATCAGCCTGGGGCCACAGCCCTTTCCCAGTTCACCCAGTTACAAATGAGCTCCAGCTTGCTTTGGCTGCTTCTGAGCTCCTCCTGTGCTCTCAGCCAGAGAAACGAGCCACAGCCAGCTGGGACGGGCATTTGACTTTTTGCTGGAGATGTATGGACTTCTCCAGGAAGCAGCTGCAATACTCAGAACTCCCTGCCCACAGGTAATTAGGCAGCAGCACTAATGCAGTCCTGGAGCAATTGCCAAGCTGTCGTGTAGTGGTTGGTCCTGCAGGAGAGGGATGGGGAATAAAACGAGGGGAGCAGGGAAATGTGCTGACAAATGAAGATAACAGGGTTTAGCACTGGCACTCACCAGGCTGGAAACTGCCTCCACTGTCTTTAGCTCTCCGTTGTGGCAGTGCAGTTCTGTCAGATTTCCTTGAGCTTGTTGCAGAGCTGTGATTATGGGAAAAAAATATGTTTAGCAAAATTAAGGAGTAGTGGAGGGCAAAAACATATGTTTACTCTCAGTGGTTAAAGCCACAAGAAAATTCTTTTTTCTTTTCTCTCAGCTAGGAATCATGCTGTTGCTGTATCCATGTAGAAGCAGGGGTCACAAAGTGATTTAACTTGTAATCAGCAGTGACAGAGAATTTAAAAGCTGTATAGAAAAGAAATCTGATTTAGTTGAATTGGGTAGGTTTAGGTTTTTTTTGGTTTTTCTTCCCCAGAGGTTGAGATGCAATTGTTGGATATTTTCTTTCAAATAAAGTATTTCTCCCATTCTGCGAGGGAATAAATTAAAATTACCAATTCTTGAATGAATACTTCTGATAGCTCCCATGGTTTAAGGGCAATAGGTGTGATGCTGTTTTCCATTCTTTTTAATGGCAAATCGAACTTCTCTTGCTCTCCTTTTTCAAAATCCACTCACCCAGATTGCAAACTTGTCTTTTTATTAGCAAGAACAGGCTGTGTTGGGAGAGAGAGAAACTGAGGAGTTTTCTTTGTGTTTGCTTTTACTTAAAGTACATTCCAGGCTGAAAGGATAGCATTTATGTAAAGTGTATAGGCTTCGAGTCCAGGCTGAAATGTGTGTTCAGATTGTGTTCCCTTAATCCTGTTTAAGGAAAGAGAGGAATCATCCACCATCAGATTAATATTGATTAAATGTCACAAGGATTATGAAAGAAACATACTGTACACTTACCAAACACTGAAATCAAGTTTAAAAGTGTGGCAGATTTATACTTTATTTCCTAAGTGTCCTCCCTAGCTGATCTGTTTGAATCTCACATAATATTTTCCATGATAAATTTCCACTGTGTATTCCCACTTCAGGTGCTCCCCTGAGTTCCTTTGCAACTTTGCACAAGAATGCTGAGAAGAGCTTCAAAGGAATTCAGTGATGACATTGCTATTGTTGAGCTGCAGGAAAAGTGTTGAAGGACCCCAAAACTAGTCAAGAAGAAAATATCTAGAGGTCAGCATAAGTTGTAGCAACCTTTCTTCCTATGTCTGTTCTGAGTTTGGGTGTGAGCCCGTCTGCTCTGTTCTGTTCTTCCCTTTATATCCTCAGATCAATGAGCTGTGGCAGGGAGGCTGTTGGAGATGCTGTGACTACATCACTAATGACCCACTTGCTCATCTCTGGGCTTGCAGCTCATCTCATTGTCTGCAAGTTTTCCAGTTTAAAATCCAGGCTCCATTGATTCCTTGGGACTCCGAATCAGAGAATTTTTTCTCCTCCACCCAGCAGGGCTGGAGTCACAAGGAGCTCCTGTCTGGCCTAACTCAGCCACAGCCCAGTGCCTAAGGCTTGGCTCACTCCCTGTGTGCATACAGTGCCAAGACCAAGAGCTAAAAATAATCTGTAATAAGAAATAGAATCTTTTTTTTTTTTTAACTATATTACATTTTTTATTATGAACACTTTGTTGATGCTGCACATGATCTCATTATTGCCCTTATTATTCAGGAATTTTTGATTGCCCTTAAAAGAGCAGCTCCCCAACACTTAGACAAAAAAGGAAGACAGACAGACCTTTGCAATGAGCTGTTTTTATAGGATCCTGGAAAGAAACGTGAATGAAGCTTCATGGCTTTTGTTCAGTGCACTGGCTTAACCTAACCAGGCTATTATTGGACCCTGAAATAGAGCTCTTATTGATTTCAGATTTAATGGGATTCAAGGGGAGCAACAGCAATTACTATGCTCACCCATTTAAAAACATAAATTAAGGATGAATAAGGCTTTTAAAGCTTGGTATTAGAAGAAGCAGTCACAAATAATTTTTACCTGCATTGTATTGGATTTACTTCCTGGGCATCTGTTTGCACACACTTTCTGAGACTGTCACATATTATCCTGATGAGACCTGCAGAGGAGAGAACCTCCTCAGATGGGTGTTTTCATGAACAAATTGCTGAATGTGTCCTGATCAATAATAGTGGGAATAAAAGTAGTTTATGGAGACCAACAGCACACTATCCTCTTGACTTCAGCTAGAAAAAATCACAGCAAATCCTTCTCCTTCCCCCCCACATTTGCACAGTCCTGCAGAGCACTAAAGAGAAGATACACTTAAGCAAACTTAATCACCAGGTTCATCACAGGCCTCTGAGACCCCACTTTCATTTGAAAACAGTAATATACAACACTAAAGGTGTGCTGCAGGTCTGTAATTATCACTAAAAAAATACAGAGTGGGAAAGAAATGAGTTGTCTGAAAAGAAAAAGGAAAGTGGGGAGTAGCTGACCAGTTGTATCTGCACCAGAGTGGAAACCTGATGTCTCCCTGCATTCTGCTCAGCCCCAAGAGCTGCTCAGCTGATTGCCACCTACCCCTGAGAGCAGGAGCATCAATTATTAGTCTAAAATAAATCTCTCATTGCATTGTATTTGGGCTCCTCTCTCTTCCAGCAGAGAGCAGGGGAAGCCCAGAGGAGGTTTTGTGCAGGGGGAGTGGGATGTGGTCAGTGCCTGGGCACAGTGGCTGGTCCCAGCTGGCCAGAGGGAGCAGGGATTGCCTTGGCACCAGGGAAGGTGCCAGGACAGTGTCATGCAGCTCAGGCACTTCTGCAGCACGCAGGGAAAGCAGGAGGCAGCTGAAAAGCTGAGCACAGATTCCTGAGTTCCTCTGGTTGGAGCTGTTGTTGGTTAAGATGCACCTTCCAGCTGAGATTTGCTGCTTTCCTGGGGCATTTCCATTTCCAAAGCCTAAAACTGGACTGCAAATGTTCTCTTGCCATGAGACTCTTGGTTTTTGTTCTTGAATGAAGTGAACACATAGAGAGATCTTTGACACCCCACACCTTATGCACTGCAAAGGAGGAAAAAAGCCAAAAAACCTAAAATACTCTCTGAGTGAATCTTTATGGTGATTCAAAATACTTCAGGTAGATCCTGTCATATGCTGTATAAGTTCCTGACTGATTGTATGGAATTAAGTTATTGGGCAGAGAACCAGCTAATGGAAACACATTGATGAAATCATTTTTGAGGGACATTAAATGGGACTTAAAATAAAGCTGAAATGGCTTTATGGATTTTTCAGTCAAACTGTTTATGAACATTTATCGGTGGTAAATTACACAGTGTCAGAAGAGGGAATCAGTATAATAGAAGCCTCTCTGATATAATACTGTGAGAAAGAATAATTTATTGCCTAGGGATGTACAGTACAGTGTGTTTAAATCCTAATGATATTACTGTTTTCTTCTGTCTTTGGCTAATTTCACCTAAGTTACCCTTAGCAGCAGCAGAGAGTCTCATATGATGAAGAAAAAAATTAGTACTTTGCAATGAAATAGAAATTTTCTGTATGCGTTTTTCATGGCAGATAGAAAATGGTTTAATAACAGATAATTCAGGAAGCAGAAACTTTGTTGTACAATAATAAATGTAGGTTACATTAGCTTTATACTCAGTAAAAGAGGAAGAGGGATGGAGCAGCTTTGATTGAAAAGGGAGATTGTAACAGCTGATTCTTGAACTGTTGGAGCTGTTAATACCATTTACCAAAACCCATCATTTCTCAGGTAGAGGACAGCGAAAGTAAGACTAAAGGAATGCTAGACTAGAAGGAAATTGCTGGTCCTGAGAATACTGCCCCTTGGTTCTGAGACACCACATCTTCCAGTCAGAAATTAGTCAGATATTTCATACTGTCTGTCCCATCTATCTGAAAAGCTGCTCCCATTGTAGCTCCTCTTTTGGCTAGAAAACCCTCACTTTCCTTCCCAGATACACTCAGGACCAGTTCACTGCCACTCATCTTGTTGTCACAGGCCCCAGCTGGGTGATAATTAGCATAGACTTAATGATTGCAGAAGGCTGATCAATTGCTTTATTATCTCATCCTAATACTATATTATCCTATATTTAACTAAAAAACTCAGTAACCCTTGCAGCCAGTCCAGTACAGCTTTGGCCTAATTGGCCAATCCATGCAAACGCCATCCAGTGTCCAATTAACAAATCACCCTTTGGTAAATAAACCTCCATAACACATTCCACATGTGCACAACAGCAGGTGCAACAAGGGGAGATAAGAATTGTTTCTAATCCCTTTCTCTGATCTTCTCACAGCCTTTCATGAGAAAGTCTGTGCCTGCTCTCTGTGGCCAGAGAGCTGCTGCCACACTCATCTGAGCACTGGCTCCCATATAAACATGGGCTTGGAGCCAATGGTTCTCTTCCCTTGCTGTTATTTACCCTCTGATGTGTTTATGCACAGCATGAGTATCCTTCCTCAGCACATCATGCTGCTCAGCCACACAGCCAAGTCCTTCCAGGCTTCTTTTGTAGGACAGATTTCTGTTTGTGCAGTCATGAGAGTTTTTCCTCTCTGGGGATGAGCAGGGGGGGCACACAATAGTTTGGGGATTCACTGATGATTCTTAAAATAATGCGGTTTCCTTTTTATTTTGTGTTCCTTTTAGACTTTCTTCTTGCCTTTCAGTTTAATGTTGACTTTGACTCTCTCACTGCCATGAATCATGAGCAGCATTCAGCTTTTATCCAGGGATATTATATCTTGGAAGCCTCCAACATGTAGAAGAAATTTTTACTGCTTTCTAAGCACATGACCTTGGACTTCATATTTTCAACCATTTGCTACCCTGTAACATCCCAGTTTCCTTCAGCAGAGCTGGAATAACCCAATTCAGTGACAACAGCACATTTCCCTCAAACTTTCCTTCGTTTTTTTGCCAAAGCCTTGAGTCACAGTGGGATTCCATGATCTGCAGAGTTTTTTCCAACATAAGTGATTCGTGATACTAAAACCACTAAATGAGGTCACTTCCTCCAGCCTTCACTTTCAATACCATCCTACACTGGTGCTGTCAGAGCCTGGCTGGGACTTCCACAGGGGCCAGAAGCCAAACTTTGACACAAATGTCCAGTGGAACTGAATTAATCCAAGGCAGTTTTTCCCTTTGGGAACTGCTGATCCTACAGGCAGAGATTGAGAAGCTCCAGCATGGAATAGAGGGGGCTGGAGGGAGGGGGCATGTTTGAAGTCCAGAAAATTCCCAATAGCACAGAAAGAAGAGGATGGTTCTTTACTGAAATAATCAGGTAGTGGGGTGAAACCAAAGGGAGAACTTCCCCAGAGTGTTTAATTCATCCATCAGAGCCCCCTGCTAGAAAGGGGGACAATTAGGATGAGGATTAGGTGAGGTGAGGGAAGTTAATCAGTGTTTCTGATAAACTTTCTCTGCCAACTCAAGGGGCCCTCAGCTGCTGACAGCCAGAGCCAAGGGAGGGATGTCTCAGTCCTGGTCCCTCAGCATCCCCTCGTGGCTGATGTCCTGCTCAGTGACAGACAGGTGGCCCTTTGGGGGATTCTGTGTTATTAAAGAAGAATATGAATTATACAGTCAAAGCAGAAAACCTTATCAAGGCAGGTAGCATTCACTTCAAATTCGGATCAAAGGAGAGAAACAGAAGGTTTTGGAAATCTCATTCCTGTTCCCAGTGCATGAGGGACTTTTTAATGGATCTGGCAAGAAGAGAGACAGGAAAAGAGGGTTTGAGAACTGTGTAGGGAAGGGAAAACAAGAAAAGGGAGGAAACGAATACCCAACTCTTTCATTTTCAACCTTCTTGAAATTACTGCATTGAGGTTTTCATTGACCTTGTTTCCAAAATTGCTTCTTGCATTTAAACTAAAAAAATGAAAGCCTGTAAAACCCCAAGTTTAGAAATAAGTTAAAGTTTCTCCTAATTCTGCACACACTTCTGGTTACAGGCAGGTAGTTATTTTGAGCTTGTATGACTTGAGTATCCAATTTAAGGTGTCTAAAAATTAATTTAAATGCCCAGCATAAAGTCACCATTTAAGCCATGTGTGTGGAAGGGGTACAAGAATATCTCTGTGCATCTCTCCAGCTGAACCTTCTCATCCTCCTTCCCTCAAAAATCACTGTTTTATTATGCAGATAAGTGCAGGCTGGATGTTTTGCTACATTTCATTGCAAAGCCAAGAGCCAAGGCAATCGTGTTGGATAAAGCAGAGATTTAAATCATTTGGAAACTGTTGAGAGAGGACAGATCTGATAGTAACAACCTTCATGGTTGGCAAGTTTCAGCTGCTTATGACAACTTGTAACAATGAAAGCTTATAGTAAGGTTAAAAGCTCAATATCTGTATTGTGCCATAGGATCAGCCTCAATCCCCAAGTATAAACCTTCAAACTTTAGGCTGCTTTTATCATCTTTGAGTTTACTTTGTTTTTTTCTGGGTTAAAAAGAGTTGGTTAGTTTTTTTATAAATGTTAGACTGCCTGTTTTCATTCTGATTTTTTTTTCTTTAACACATTGGGACAGCTTAGTTAATTTATTTCAGTGCAAAGAAAGTGTAGTCATACTGCAGTCATAGGTGTTTCTCACTTATGGCAGCAGTTACAGCAGGATATTGTCTTGACATGTTTTGGACCATCTCAGAACATCTGTTATTCTGTAATGATGACTTTCAAACTAACACAGGGAACAGTTACGATCGCAGTGTTAGTTAGGAATGCTTTCAAACTGTACATGTAAAAGTTTTCATCAGGATCTGTAGTTTGCACCAATAACTTTATCAGTCTAAAATCTAAAGAAATAAAAAAACACCACCAGCGCTGTCTGCATGCTGACACTGAAATTGCTGTGATGACTGCAGATAAAGAGTGACTAATTGTTCACAGTGTGTCTGAAGGCAAGACTACAGGTTTGAATTTTAGAATATAGGTCATACTTGCTCATTGGCTTGGCAGCTATATATTGGAGAACAGGAACATTAATTTATAGTGCACACACTCTGTGTGTGAGGCAGTTAGTGCCACTCTCAGCTGTGTTTTAATTGGAAGTTTCAGTGGGAGCAGGAACGTGATGTTCTGCAGCAGAGAGTCGGTGACAGCACCTGGGGACTCCTGTGCTCCAACAGAGTCTTTTGAAAGTAGAACAGGTTCAGGGAAAAAAAAAAAAAAAAACAAAAACAAAACAGGAGTCCCAAAAATTTGCTTCATAGTGATTGATTCAGAAAGCCCAGAACTTCTCAGAGAATCAGAGCAGGTTGGGGGGGTTGGGTCACCATCAGTGCCTGACTAAAGTCTCCTCATGCGAGTCTGGGTGGCACACAAGGACTCGAGAATATTCAGTGGCTGAAGATGAATTGAGACCATTTTGGATTAAATGCACATTTTAAATGAGAACAGTCAGTGGAGAGGGTTGCCAGAGGGTGGCAGGGCTTTGGCTTACAGCAAAGAGAGAGCAGGGGTTGATCACAAAATATGGACCCAGTTCAGGGATGGCTGGGTGAAGTGGCCCAGCTGGGCTGTGCAGGTGGCCCTGAAGAGGATTGCAGTGGTCTGGAACTTAGACAAGCTGTTTGTGGTACCCAGCAGTTCACAGGTCTAAAGCCAGTCAGCAAATGGGGCAGTGCAGCTTCCCCATTGTCTCTGAGAGAAGAGGGAATGAGCAGAAGTTAAATAATTTCTGGGTCACACACTGGACTGGTGGCCAGGCTGGGACTGGGGCAGAGTCTGCTTGTGCTGCTCTGCATGAGGGTGCAGCTCCCTCCTTTTCCCCAGGCAGGAGCACAGCCTGGGGAAAAGTCAAAATCTGCTTTTCTCCCTTGAGTATCTCTGAGAGCCCAGCAAAATAAATGATGTGGTGACATGCATCCAGGTTCTTCCATGGGGGATGTAGCTGGATTAGATGCCTGGTTAGCAAAGGGTGTCTTTTCCAAGCTCCCTGCATCAGCTGGGCCAGCAGACTCTCCCCAAGTTGGGGTGCAAGCACCAACTTTTCCAGCCAGAGTGCAGTTTACAGGCAAACCCCACGTGTGATCATGGCAACCCATTGAAAATGATAAGGTCTGGCTTTTCTGGGGACAGAAGGGATGTGCTAGAAAGACATGGGGTCAGGCAATGAGTTAAATTGCACCTAGGTATGATTTGACAATCACTCCCCTGATAACAGCTCATAATGTTTACAATTTGTCTTCTGTTTTGTTTTGTGATTTCAGGAGCAGAAGGCACAGTGTTCCCTAAATCTATAGAAACTCCCAATGTCAGGGCAGACCCCTTCAAGGAACTAAGGTAAACATTGGAATATGGTTTAATGTTAACTCAGTGAAGCCTTGTTGGAGTTGTGCTTACTGCTGGGCATCATTCCTGCTTTTGCATAAGAGCTTGGGGGTTCTCGTTGGAAGGCATCACATGAGAGGATGCCATGGAAGAGATATTATTTACATGTGATATGACTAAACTAAAGGCAATCACAGGTCATGAGAGCAGCATTTCTGCTCTGCGATATGCTCTGCATACCCTGGGCTCAGCATTTGGAAAAGAAAAATAGAGTAACCTCTTCCTGGTTGTGCAGGGAGGTGCTGAAGGCTGTGCAGGATCAGAGAGAGTAGCAGCAAGCAAAAGGATAATGCTCTCCAGTATTATCTGACTTGCAGAATTGCAAACCCTCACAGCTGTGCACATGTGTAACTGCTGGCACTTGCAGAGGTGCCACTTGCTGTGTGCCATGGAGGGATAAACAGCACAGCTCCTGGGAGCCAGCTCTGCCCTCAAGCTAAGGTTGGGTGTTGTATTTACTTTATTTTTTAAAATAATTTTTAAAAAATGTGTGGCACTACAGGTTAACTTGAATGACTAGTCACTGGAAAGATACTGATCATATGGCCTAAAAAATTATTGGCTGAATCTCTTGATGTCTTCTGACCAAGAGTGCTGTAGGGGTTTGCCTCAATAACTCAAATCACCCCTCCTTAGAAAAAGAGAGAGAAAAATACTATAAATAAATAAATGGAGAAGGACATTTTGTCTTTAAATCTTGGGCTGCCAACTCTCCTTTGCTGGAAAGTGCTGGGGAAGGAGCAATCCTGAGCCAGCTGAAGTTGAGCACGAGCGTTGCTGATTTCCTGCAGATTCAGGGGGCTGAGAGAGAGAACCTCTCATGGATTCCCTGCTCTGATACCAGGGATACTTATGGCCCAGCTAGGTCACCAGGGAAGATGAAGAATCTGCCTTCCCTTGGGTCTGTCTCTACCTTTCGGTTTCCCCCAGGAAACCCTTTAATTGTTCCAGTTTCCCACTCTGGATCATCTGTCAGACAGCAGGAGCAGTGGAGGCGTGATTGGGTTTGTTATGAAAGTTTGTTCTCTTCCTCCAGGCAGTGACTTTAACCCTGCCTCGTGCTTTCCCCAGTTTGGGTCTGCTTCCTTTAAAAAAAGAGGAAATGTGGTCTTGGCTCACTCTGACATGCAGCTGGCAGGGCAGCTCCAAGGGCTGGTGTGGGGAAAAAGAGATGTGAGGAAAGGTGTGGTGGGGCAAGGCTGTCATTTCCCTGGAAAAGCCAAGGAAAGGCGCCAGCAAATGGATTTCTAGGTGACTTCCAGGTGACAAAGGCTTTCTGGCACATCCTATGTTGACTGACATTTTCATCTTAAAACAAAAACCAAAAAAACCTGCAAGATCATGGTTAAAATACCCAATAACATCTCTAAAATTTACAAGAACCAAAATTTACAAAACCACATTTTGAGTAGTACAAAAGGGATGTAAGATTTAGATCCAAGTTTGTGATTATTTAAGACTTTTCTAAAATGGGAACGAGGGGAAAAGCCAAGTAAGTGCAGTCATACTGGAGGAGAAAAATATTAATTGAAAGACCCTTAATCTGATTGACTGTGCTTCTGTTCCAAAGCAAATTAAACTAAATGAAATTGAAATGAATTAATGACAGTATCCATGCAAGGGATTGATTCAGTAGATTTGATCTGCTTTAAATTCATGTTGTTATTTCACTTGTTTTATGTGGAGATTTGTTAGGTATCTGATTTCCTTTCAAATTAGTGGACTGGGTGAAAAAAATCCTTTAAAATCTGTTGTGGCTTTTGTATTTTTTTTTTTTTAAGGAAAATTATTGAATAGAATTTCCCTGGGAGGGAAAAAAGTCCCAGAAAGTCCTAAAATACTTTGTGTGCTTCTGACAAGTTTATCTTGGCAAAACCAAATGTTTTTACAGCATCCTGAGGAGAAAAGAGCCAGTGGTGGCAGTGTGTAGGGAAAGCAAGGTTTTCCAAGAACAAATGCTCTACTGCTCCCCAGACCAAGATCCATCCATCTCTCTCTACATGTTGGATCACTGGCTGATTCTTAGGTAAAACGGTGCCTTTTGGGGGCAGTACCGAGTTAATAGTGAAAATAATCTTACTCTGAGGGGAGATTTTTTCCTTCCTTCCTATTTTGATAGCAGAGTGTGTGCATAAGGTGTCCTTTTTGCCTATTTACAAAGATGCTGCAGTGAAATGGGGCTGGGCGAGATGGGCCCCGAGCTGGCACACATTGCAGGGAAAGCAGCAGTGAAATCACACACTCAGTAGCTGGCTTGCCTCTAAAAGACCTTTTTCTGCAATAAATAGTGCCTTCCTTTCTGCTTAGGCTGAACTTCTCCGCTGGAAAGTGCACATTCAGCTGCTGCAGGTGCCCCCAGGCACCACAGCCCCCGTTTTTCTCCTAAACCAAGGATTATGATCAGTTTGGTGACTTCTCCCTTTGCTCTTGTCAGTGCCCACTCTGGTTCTTTTGTTGGATTTCAAAATGAGGTGGCAGGGATTGTTGGTGTCACAAAGAGAGGAGAGCAGAGAGGAGAGCAGCTGCTCGGTCCCTGTCTCACAAATGGGATGCTTGCAGAATTAGGATTTATTATCTGTCTGTATCAGACAAGCAAAAAGCAAGAGACACAGAGAAACAAACATCCATGCAAATCCAGATCAGAGACAAGATGCAAAGCCTTCTTCTGCATATTCTTTGAACCAACAGCATAAAAGAAAAGGTGCAAAGTCATTGTACTCTAACCAATAAGAAAAGGACCCACGTGGGTTTTACATTAACAAAAGGACTTGTATGAACCTCAAATAATACACAATAATTCATTATATAAGATTGAAACTTTTTCTGTCTTTGCAAAGCATATATCTAGGACTTTTCACATCTCTAACTATCAATAAGTTCTTGTTTATTCTTGTTCCTTATTATAAATATAAATGTATTCACTTGGTTCTTATTTTCCTAGCTTTCCATGAGAAGGTTTTGAAATTTCCCATCCTTTCTCAGCTTTATGTCTACTTTCTGGGGGCTTTTTGCACTTTCTAAAATCTTTTACCTTTTTATATTCCTACACTGTCACACCTGGAAGTCATGTCCTCCTTGCCTTCCTCCTCTCCTGGACAGACAGACAGAGAGACTGATTCCCTGGCAGGATAGACAGACTGATTTCCTGGCAGGACGTGCCACTCATCTCCCCAAGGCCTTCAGTCACACCTGGGTGTCACCACAGCTGACAGGACACTTGTTCTCACCAGACTTTCTGTCCCTTTGGCTGGTGAATGGTTTCCATAATTCAGCTATATTGCTAAATCAGCTGCTCTTTCAGGTGCTCATCATCCTGGTCATCCTCTTCACTCACTTTTTAAAACACTTCTGCAGTGGTTTCAGAGAGAATCCCAGTGGGAATATGTGCACAGCCTTTTCCTGACATGCTACACCCCTCTCAAGGCTCCAGAAATTGCTTTTGTGCTTGTTTGAGCCAGCACTGGACTTTGCAGCAGACAGACTCACAAGCTCTAAAACATTCCTGCTCAGTGTCCACTGTGGCAGGAATGCCAGAGCTCATTAATATCTTGTTTAATGCACAGTGTAATTAACAGCTCATGTTTCCCACCTAGGCTCTGGAATATTCTTTAATAGGGACCTAAAAACTAGTGATGGCTGATAAATTTTTGATTTACTTTTGTCAACTTCTTCATGTTTTTACATATTTAAGGTAATTGTGTTTGTTGGGTTCTAAACTGGTCAAAAGCTGTAAAAAGGAAAGCAAACAAATCCAAATTAATTTTAAATACTTAGGATGTTTAGTATTACCATCTGGTATCGTCCCAAAATAGTTTAGGGGGAGGGCTTGGGAGATTTGTTTGGACATTGAAATATTTGTACTCATCTGCATTGACGCTTTTTAAAGCAGGTTGGTGCCTTTGACATATGGTAATGTGATTGCTTATGTATAAAAGTTAAATTCAATATGACCTTTTCTCACTGGATTATTTGAGTAGCACCCGAGTAACTTGTCAAGAGGCTGCCTTGAGAACCTCTCCTTGACATTGGCAGGAATCACCTGCCTTTTTCTATTTACATTCCTCCAAAAAACAAACACATGCCAGAGATGCAAACAGAAGTTGTCCATCAAACACCAGATCAGCACTCTGCAGAGGTGAGGGATAAAGGCTGGACTAGCCAGAAGAAGGAAGAAGGAAATAGTTTGAGGGGAAGGGATTAAAAGGTGAAATGTAAGATAAAAGTATCAGGAGGATGCTGTTAAAGTGCCAAGTGCTGGAGGCTGGGGACAGGGTGGGGTTGGAGCAGAACTGTCTTAAGTACCAATGTCCAGGTCGTGCTGCAGCTTGGAAACCTGCTCTAGGGAATTTCTGTTCCCAGAGTTAAATAAAAAGAAGTCAGACAGCATGAAATTCACTCCATGAGAGGCAAGAACACACCTGGAATTCCTCCACAGATATTGCAGGTTGAAAATGCAGTAAATTGCTAATCCAAGGCCAGGAAACAGGGGATGGCTGTTTTTTCTATAATGCACAAATATAGTTAAAGGAGAATTAATCCCTTGGGCTTAAAGGGGTAATTTTAGGCTAAAATTAATTATGAAGCACTGAGAGCACAAAATGGCAGATGAAATGTGCTTGCTGCTTGATTTTATTAGTGCAATTCCACCTTACCACATGGAGTACTGAACTATCCAAATAGTCCAAGTGAGACCTATTGTAACAAAAAACAATTTAAATGCAGTGCTGAGCTAAGGTAACAATACTCATTTTGAAAAAAAAAAAAAATTCTTACCAAGTTAAGGTTTCTGTCAGCTGTGTTTCACGAGGCACCATAGATAAGTAGGAACAAAAATAATGTTTCTGTCTAAAACCAATTACATTAATAATGATTAAGAGGAGAAAAATTAGAGGAAATGCAAAAAATGAATGGTATGAAAGAGGAAATAATTGGTGAGAAATGAAAGTCATTTATAGAGAGCAATATATGATACTGAAACACTGTTTAGTTCACAGTGAACACTTTTGGATTCCTGTGAGGTGTCAGCAAGGGGGATATGACCACTGTACCCTTCTACAGTGCTGGTGCTATTTTCTGATTGTTTTACCAGCAGGGATGCAATTTATTTCTCTGTTATACCAGTGCAGTCCCAATAATTTTGATACTCCTACCAGCTTAAAAGACAACAGATTTTCCTTGGGATGAGCTTTACCTTCCCACTGTAACAAATATAAATATTTTCAGTTACTTTCAGACAGGTTGAATGTATACAATCCTCTCCACTAAAGCAAACACAATCCTGTTGATATTCAGCTAAAAGGAGGCACCAGGTTCTTGGTTTCTAAACTTCAGGCTAATTTCAGTGGTCTTTGGTGAGTTGCTTTTGAATCCTCATCGCCTCATTTTCTCATTGAGGACACCACATCTGATCTAAAAACTTTCCCATGGCAGCTGAGGCTTCCTGAAATTCTTGCTGCTGGAGAGATTTTCCCAGAGCAGAATTCACACTGATCTTGCAGCCACTTTGCTTTAGTATTTTGTCCTGTTGACATCCCTTCAAATCTGCTGCCTGTCTCTTACAAAAGAGCCAAAAAAGCCACAGCCCTCCCAAGCCCAAGGCAGCCTTTCCACAGCTTCTTGTGTGCATTAAGGTATATTTTTACCATTGGATATAAGGACTGGAGTTAAGGAAGCAGTTGATTGCTGGGGCTTTCCATCTGTTAAAGTATTTCTCTTGCAAAAAGAAGGAGAGAGGGGTTGTTGTTCCTTTTCCTTACCCCAGCAAACTTTTTAATGTTCTTCCTCTCTTTCACACCCAGCACCAGGAAGGGTGGATTTAGGTCTTGCTGTCCTTTCCTTCCCTGTTTTCAGTGGGTGAAGGCTCAATCTGGATGAGCTGCTCAGGAGGGAAAGGCAGAGGTGTTAGTGGGGCTGTGCTGATTTATCCCAGCTGGATAAATCATGGCTCTGCCCTGTTCCCAGTGCTGCTGATGGCATCTGTCCACAGGCAGATCCTCTTCACAGAGGACTAATGGATGGTGAAGGCAGGTTTGGCAGGAAGGTGCTTTGGACTCAGTGTATTGCTGAAGTAAAAAGAAACTCAGGAAAAAAGGCAAAGCAGCTGGGATTGGTGGTGAAGCAGTGTGCTGGGGTCTTCCCAGAGCCCCCCCTGTCCCCTGTGCTGCTGGCACGTGTGGCTGCAGGAGCCAGCACATTCCAGCAGAGCTTCGTGGCTCTTCAAGTGAAAGCATGAGTGGCAGTAGGGGAAGAAAGGGCAGATTTCTAAAAGAAATTGTTGCCAAACAGCATTGCCTATGGGATAGAGAGCAGTGGGAATATCCCTCTTATTTGCTGGTTGATGCACCAAAAGATGTGGGAAGATATTCAAGATTCATCTTCTTCTGCACATAATTAAGCAGCACAATTGCAGCTCTAGCAATGGCTCCAGACAGAGTCCAGTTTAAATTTTCCTGGGCCCCGAGTAAACCCCGACAGTTGGGTTCATTATTCTCTCTCTGCATTTATTCTGTAGGGGTTTCCTAATGCAAACCAAGTCTTTTCCTGGGAGATATTAATCGTCAGTCCTGGCTGTTATCTCAGATTGAATACCTTTGCTGTGTACAAGATCTGTATCCTGCCTAGCTGCCTTGTGCCCAGGTTTGTCATTAGCTTTCAACAGCAGAATGTCACTTGCTCCATAATCAGAGCATCCATCTGACCTTCGAGTGCTGCTCACAGAGGTGTGTGAGCCAGAAATCCTCTGGGACTTGAGAGAAACCCCATCCCTGTGACAGTCTGAACAGTAAGACATGCAGATGTATCCATTTGAATAACAAAAAAGTGAGCTTGTTTTGCTTTTTTTAACTCTCTGTGCAGTACACTGCTAACCTTGAGTAGAAAATAGATGCTAATAAATGCAAGGTCTTAAAAATGTGAATTATAGCCATTTCACACTCCCCAGCAGACTCACACTGGTGAAATGGCTTAATGCTTAATTACAATGCTTGTCCTTCTCTCAAGTGCAGATGCCATTCCTCAGATAGATTTTTGCAATGACATCTGTGGAAATAAGTTGTGAAACTAATTAGTTATTCATATAATACAGAATATTGACTCCACACTGATTAAAAGGATGTGGTGACACATCTAACATGATGTATCTGTCAGGTAGGTTAGTCTGAGGTGGTATTTTTGGAAGGTCTTACAGAAAATGATGAAAGTACCACTTAGCCTCTGGAATGCAGATGTTTATAGGAAATGTTGCCTTTCATTTACATTTTGAGAATGGTTTAGGAGGACTGCCATGCTCTGAAGTGACATTGTGCCCTGGCATCAGTACCTGGGCTCCAGGCTCTAAGGGCCATTTTTGGGGTACCAACTATAAAAAAGTCTGCAGGTTATTGACTACCTGCAGCCATAAGTGCTCAAAAAGCAATCATTAGACAAGTACCCAGAGAGATGGGCAAGGAAACTGTTGGGTTGTTTTGGTTTTTTTTCAGTGCAAATTGGGCAATGTTTGCCTCGCAGCAGGGCCTGGCTGGAGCTGCTGTTCCTTAGGGCAGTCAGGAGGTGCTGCAGCAGGAATCAGTTGGTGCTGCTGCTTGAGGATCCAGCATTTGTCACGCTCTGTGAAAGCCCCAAAAACCATTCTTTTATCATAACATTTGTACTTGAGATAGAGCTATTTGTACTGAGGGTATTGAGCATGAAATACAGAAGTAAATAGAAAGTTGGCAAGGAAAGCACCTTACCCATCTATCACTGTGATCCCAATCCTTTGCAAATACTGTGATATTTAGGATGTAATCATATTCAAAATGACTGAATAGCTCAGAAGAGAAGATTTTCCTTTGAACACTGTTCTTATCTTAAAGAAATGAGAGGAATGTAATCCACTGAGCACCATGTTTGCTTTTGGGTAGAAAAATACATGGTTTTCTTTAATATTTCTCTCTATCCCTTCATACGTCTCTCCAGCTGTGCATTACATATTTCTAAAACCCCAATGAAGAGCAAAACAGACAAAATAAAAATTTTTGCCTTTTTCAACAGTCAGTACCTTCTTTTAAGAAGGAATATCTCCCTGCTAAGGCTTCACCTGTGAGCCTGGGAGCTGTCTGGCAGGCAGAGCTCCCTGCTCCCACTGTGCTGAGCCCAGCACAGGAACCAGCTGGGATTTCACCTGCTGAACTGCAGCAGTCCACAACCAGCTTCCTGAAAATGAGGCACTGAACACAGACTTCTCATTAACCTAGTACAAAATAGGGAAGGACAGTTCAGACACTTCACTGCCCAGGTGAGGAGTTCCTCAGGGTTTTGTGTCCTACTGCCCTTTGCTGGTGCCAGAGGGTTTGGCTGGGCCAAAGCAATAATGTTTATTAGTGTGAGTGAGGCACTTGGAGCTACAGAAGTCCCCCATGAATAAAAATGATGTTTTTACAAATACACTAATTGTACTTTAGGCAGTAGTTAGGAATCAATAGCTGCTGCATAACCTTATTAAAGAGAGGGGAAATATGTGTCCACAACTACAGTGGGATCCTTCCTTTTGAAAGCAGTATTTTGTATATACTTATTAAGAGAAATGACAAATGTTCACTGTGCCTACAGAATCTTTATTCTGAATTTGTTTCATGTGGAATAGAGTTGCTTTCTTTAGGCCAAACAGGAGTAGCTATGTCCTTTCATCATGAATTGATTTTGTCTTTTTCATGTGTGGTGACTGCCACTGCTCTGCTTCTTTTGTGTATTGTGCAGTATGGATTTATCCCCTGGGTTATTGGGGCACCTCTGCCTCTTTTGTATTGCAATAATTTCTGGCCAAATAGCATTTCTGAGTTCACACTGAAGGACTGTCACTGCCAGCTCTGGAGTGCTGTTTGGAGCCAGCAGGTGGCTTATGAGAATCCCTTCCTAAAAATGACCAGCAGCACAACCTGGCCATTCTTTGCAGAGCCCTGCACAGTCCATAGTTGCTCCCCTGGTCTCTCCTTCATCAAGAATGATAAGAATGCATTATCAGTGTGTGAGCATCAGCTGTGGGCTGCCCTGCCCTTCCTGGGCTCGTTGGCTGGAGGAGGTCGGTGACCCATCTTGCACCTTGTGTCCTGTGAAGGGAGGAAATGGAAATGCAGAAGCTCCTTTGTGCTGTCAGGTGGATTCTCTTTCTCATCTCCAGTTGAGGAAAGCTGAGAGCCCACGGATTTCACAGCCTCACGTCCAGGTTCTGCTGACAGCTCTGAAGCTGGCAGTCCCTGCTCTGCTTCCCAGCTGAATGGTGTTGGAGTGACTCACTGTAAAACAAAGGAGCATTTTTGGGTCCATACTTGTGAAAGCACCGTGTTAAAGGTGGAGCACTGATTTGAAAGGCAAAGTGGTAGCCACAATTTCATCTGTCCCAGAGCTATAAATGCACACCCCAATGCACACACACAGCCTTGCTGGCAAGGAAAATAATGTCCTGCTTCATTTCAGGTGCACAAGAACATCCTTGGATAGAAGAAGCCTTAAAAAAAAAAAAAGAAAAAAAACTTAAAAGCTTTTCCTTGACATGATGCTGTGTGGCTTCAGGGCCATGTGGGAGATGAGGAAGCAGAAATGGGATTGCACCCCAGTAATACTCCAAGAGAAGATGAGTGGCCTCAGGAAAGCCTGAAAAACAGAGAAATACTGTGCAGTTCTCCAGAGAGGAGGAGCAAAAACCCCAGGGTGGGAACAGTAGGTGCAGAAGGAGAGGAGCTCTGCCCTGGCTTAGGGATGAATGTTGGGATCTTGGGACCCTCCTGGCAATTCTTGCTCCAGCTGAAACTCAGCTGCAATTCTCTGTTCTCTGCTGAGTTGACCTCAGTTCATGAGTTATCCCCTGCCTTTTGCAAAACAAAAAGAAAAACACATTCTCTGCCTTCTTGCCTGGTTTCGTGTCATTAAGGAAGGCTGGCTGAGGACATGTTATAAAGTGGCACAAGGGAATCAAGCAGGAAAGTAAACTGAAAAACCCCAAACTTAGGCCATCAAGGATCATAAAAGAGGTTGTAAAGCAGAGAGGAAATGGTCTCCTGGTGAGCTGGAGAACAGCTGATAGGGCTGGATAATGAGGGGATGTGCTGCTCTAAGGAGATGTTCCCTGCCAGTGAACTCAGAGAAAATCTGCTTATATTTGATATAATAAGGACAAAAAACAAGACACAGAGTTTACACTGCTAGTGCTGAAGTGTGTGGCAGTGATAAAAATATGTCATGTCCTGTCCACTTTCTTAAGTATTAGCATTTTAAAAGACAGAGAAAGAAGTAACGTAAAATGTCAATTTAGGGTTTTTTTATTAAGGATTTGCTGTCTTAACTTTAATGAAGGAGTAATAAATATAAATGGATATTAATGGAAGGTTATTAAAGCTGTCTATTTTGATAGAAAATATGCAGTATCTTCTCCTGCAATGCCAGAGGTTAAAGATTATTATTGCTTCCTAAGGCTTCTGAAATTAAATTCTCTCTTATATGACCTAAAAGGTACAATTGAAAATGTGTGCATGTAAAATGGTTTGTAATAAATTCATATTGCAATAAAAGTCTCTTTAGAAAAACAGGATATCTTACAAGAATCAACTGAGGAGCTCTGTCTAAAGAGGGAAGCTTTTTCATAAGCCATTTTGGAAATTCAAATGCTGCCATAAGGATCACCCAGGCAGCACACAGGAACTTGTGAAAAGGTTCTGAGCTTTCAGCCAAAGGTTGAAACCCAGAGTGCTCCAGGTTAAAAACTGACTTTTAACAGGATCTTTTCTGGTTTATGCACTTCTAATTAATTACAAATGACATTTCTGACAGAGCCTCTTAGGGTACAAAAATGAAGTTCTTCATAACTGCTGTTTGCCTCTTTCTAAAGCCTCCATACCTCTAAATACCAGATAATCAATTCTTGTTCCCCTGGAGCAGAAGGATCTGTGCTCAAAGCACAGTGGAAAAAGCCATTCCCAGCTGTACAGTGCCAGGAGATTTGGGCAATTCATCTCTGCTCCTCTCCAAATCCAAACCTGTGGGTGCAAATCCTACTGCAGGCTCTGGATTAATTCATTAAAGCTTTTTAAGCTACAACACTTTGGCAGTGTGGGGTAACCATTATGGTGTTGGTGTTCCTAATAATAGGCTGAATTCTGCAGGCAGAGCCTTGCCTTTATTCAAAGAACAGTTCCCATGAAGCCACAAGGTAATGTTGGCCCTACACAGCACGTTGTGTCCCTTGGTCAATTCTGTATAATTTGCTTCAGTATAAATAGATATTAATGGAAGGTTATTAAAGCTGTTCATTTTGATAGGAAATATGCAGTACCTTCTCCTGCAATGCCAGAGGTTAAAGATTATTATTGCTTCCTAAGGTTTCTGAAATTAAATTCTCTCTCTAACGACTCAAAAGGTGCGATTGAAAATGTGTGCTTGCAGTCACACTGTGTGTAACCACATGGATGTGTTCCTGCAGGAGCTGCACATCTGGAAACAGCCCAGATCCTGAATTCAGCCCTGGGACCTGGAAACTGCCCTAGCCTGGGCCTTGGCCCATCTGTGCCCTCCATAAATGCTCAGTTTTATCTGTATGGGATCAAATTGGTTCTTTCAAGAAGAGAATATTTGGTTGTTTACTTAGGCTCAGTTCCTTATCTCCACCACTGCTTGATCCTTTGCAAAAAACCCAACAGAGTCTTACTGAAAACATCAAGGGCAATACTGCTAAAGAGATGGAAAATGGAACACTAAATCTCTCCCAGTTCCTTTTCTGTTCTTCTCTGCTTAGCATGTGACAAATTTTCTATAACACCCACTAAATATGTTGATTTTATGGGTTCTCAGTTTAGCAGTAGGGCACCATTTAATCTCTCCATCCCTTGGCATTGTGCTGAACACTGAGAGAGGAGCAAGCCATGAATTTGTCAGAAGGTTTTTGCGGAGCTCTGAGGTGCATGGTATTCAAACAACATCACCCCAGGAGTCTAAATCTATGAGTCTAGAGGTTAGTTACAGATAGAAAGAATAAATCAAGCTATAAAAAAGGATACTGCCTTTTAAATGAAGACACTTCAGAGTTCATCATAAACCTCTGACATATATTCAGTCACTCTGCTTGCTGTCACAGACTGAAATATATTTGAAGGTGCCTGCATATTTTATGCTGTAACCTCCGATAAACACATGCACATTTTCAATGATGTTGCATCATCCCTTGTGAGCTGATACGACTTGAAAGGGGAATCACTGCCAGGGAAATGGGAGCTCTGCAGGCAGAGGTGCTCAGAGAGACATGAAAAGTGTTTCTGTGACTCAGTCTGTCAAAATGTCCATGCAATACCAAAGAGAGTGTTGGTTTCATAACCATCACTTGGAGGAAGCTCTCCTCCAGCTGGATGCCAGTTCCCAGTTTCCCAGTGCAGCAAAGCACTGGGAATTCCCTCAGTGGCTGGCCAGGCTGTGGGAGGTTCCAGCACTGGCCAACCTGCCAGTGGGACTGTCCTACAATAAACAATTCTACAGCAAAATAATTGCTGGCTTTGGTTTGAATTTCCAGGGGGAAACAAACAAAGCTCAATATAAACAAAAGCAACATCTGGCTGCTCTTTCAAAGCAATGAAAAGCAAAATCAGCCTTCAAAAGCCAGACTGAAATTCCAGCAGGGCCACTCTAATGGTTCTCTTGCTTCTCAGATGGAGATTATGGCTCTCCTGCAAGACTTATGCAGGGCCAATACTTAAGATTGACCATCCCTTAATTTTTTAGTGTCTGTCAGGAATTAATGGTGTGGCATTGATTTATGGAGCTATCCAGGCCACTTCTGCAGATCTCTCTTGTTTTCAGAGATAAGTATTCTGGGAAGCTGCTGGTGTGTTTGCTATCCATCAGGACCCGTCAGCCACTCTCCATATGGTTTGCTGCAGTCAGAAAAATGCAAAATTCTTCTTAAATGTGTCATTTTCTACAGTTCAAGAAGAGCAGTTTCTGAGAGATGGATTAAGAGTAAAGCAGAGGAGGCAATAATTATTATTAGTCTGTATTTCAAAAAGTAACTGAAGAGGTTTGAGCACCTGAGAGATTAATATTTTTAATCCTTGATTTTTCCAAGTAGGATTGTCCATACTGTATAAATTATCAAGGGGTTACAAGCTGGTAATTTTTTTAAAGAATTGGACATTTCTGGCATTTTATGTAAACTAGAAAAAGAAAAATAGAGGAACCAAATGCAGGAAAAATAAAACAGCTGATGCTTTAAGTGTTTGTGGTCAGTATAAGAGTGTGCAGAGTTTGCATATCTGACTCAGCTACTTGAAAAATGACGGGGTCTACTTTCAGTGAAAGGATGAGGCATGGAGAAGAGACTGGGATGATCAATTATCCCATGAGAATAGTGCAGTGTCCCCCTGTAGCATACCACCAAACGTCTCGTAAAAATCCATGTAATCTTGGCTTCAAAACATGTCAGCATTACCCTGCTTTTTTAACAGATCCATGCCAATGTGTGTAAGTGCTGTATGTAGTAAGGGGGAAGTGATATCTTGGACTTGTTGCTTTATGGGCTTATCTGTCTTCTGTTGGCATTAAAGTTGACACGGTGCCAAACTCAGAAGAGTTTAAATATGTAAATTGGAGAGTTTGGAGAGTGTACAAAGTGTATGGATGGGTAGAGTTGGTGTTGCTTCCCTTCTGAGTAATTACTGATTTATCTTGGTTGACAGAAGAGGTATTTTCCATTCCAAACCTGAATATACTCACAGAGAGGGTGAAGCTGTTGCATTTGTGAGGGTTATAACTTTGAGGGAGGGATCTGTTGGTGCTGCTGGATTTGCCCCTGTGTGCTTTCCCTTCTGCTGTGCCCTGGGGAGTTCAGGGAGCTGTGAGGATGGACAGGTATGAACTGTGCTGCTGAGCAAGTCCCTCAGAAACTGCCATTAGCACAGCTCAGCTTTTCCTGCTCTGCCCTCAGCCAACATAAACATTCCTCAGCTGCTTTTATACATTTTCAGGCCACCAGCACATGCCTGTGCTTTTCCTGAAACTCTACCATTCTGTATCTTGCAATAGGAGAGTTTAGAGCCATTTGAGTTCTGTTTGTGTATTCACAGCCCAGTGGAAGTAAGAGCTGGGTGCATCCCTGTCCCTGAATCCGTGTGGATTGGGATGCCAGGGGTGCCCCATTTCCACACCAAGCTCCCTGACTGCAGCAGCATGTAGCAGCAGTGAGGAGATTGTGATCCAGGGAGGCCACCACCAGCAGCAGGGAATACAGACAATTCTCTGTTGTTTAGCAGGAAAGTCCATTTTATTTCTGCCCCTCCTCCCCACCCCATGTTGGGGGGAGCAGGGGGGCAGAGGCCAGGGGTCTGAGCCGAGAGCAGAGGGAGAGCAGACCCAGGGCTCTGGGTTTTATCAGGTGTCCCATGGGAGGAGTCTTAAAATCAGATTACAGCCTCCTCAGAATGGGAAGGCTCCACAATTTCCCCGTTTATAAATTGGTTAAAACAAGGGGATTCTCAGGAATATGACTTAATGGTTTACAAAACTGAAATGAACATAATTAAGCTGAATTAACAGTAACAGAAAAGCATTTGAGATTTAATTACAGAGAATAAAGTAACAGAAATGATGATACTGAATTAAATGAATACATTTTTGCTAAGTGGGTTAATAGTTCATTCTCCTTTGGCTTTTGATCTTCTCCCCAGAAGGGGTGCTGCTCTTGGTCTCCTCTTTCCCGAGGGGCACAGTCCTCAGTGTTTGAGCTTGGCTTTAGTACTGGTGTTTCTCTTTTGGATCTGGTGATGACTCTGAAGCAAGGAAGGCTGACAGCAGCAGTGGGACAGCGTGCAGCACATGGCAGGGCTGTGGCAGGAACCCACAGCCCTGGGATTGAGAGTCCCACACTTTTCTGACCGAGCCTCCTCAGGACGGGGAGGCTCCACGCCTGACAGCCCTGGGTGCACGGTGCAGGAAGAGCCACGCTGGCTTTGGCACCAGGCAGGCACAATCCTGCAGCTTTGCATGGTTTAGCCTCTCTCGTGTCTTGTTCCAGGTGGAAACATTGCCCATGGATCAGCTGTGCCTGCTGCTCTGCTCCTCAGCAGGCAGTGCTCTCATCACAAGCCTGACGGGCTCCACTGGTAGCTCTGACATCTCCAGCAGCAGAAGGCACTGCTGAAATTGCCTCAGAAGAGCTCACGGTCTCATTTGCCAAGCCTAGTGCCTAAAGTGTAGCCTAGTTCACTCTCTCAGTGGAAAGCAAATAGAAAAATCATTTTCACAGTGCCCAGCAATGTTTATCTTCCAGGTTGGCTGGCCTGCAGTGACATTAGTGTCCCTAGAGCCTCTGAACTTAATGATTTCTAGCTGCTGCCTGCCTGCTTGAAGCGATCCTAGTCCAGCCTCCACTGTGTTCCTCCTGCCAGTCACTATGGGAACAGCAATCAAAGCTCATATTTATGGCTCTGTAGATGTCCAAGGTCATGGAGCACAGGTCTGGTGGGAGCAATTAAAACAGACCTGTCCAGTTATATCTCTTTAAGCTCTCCCCACATTACACCTCTAACTAGAGCAGTAAAGTTAAAGCAGCATGACTGTCAGTATGTGGCTGCTTTTTAGAAGATATCCTTTACAGAGGTAAAGACACTTGGGATGATGTGGAAGCATGCTAAGAGTGAAGTCAGTATTTCTGGATAAAACCTTTCCAGGTTTCATTTCACACCCAGCAGCCCTGGCAGGTGTTCACAAAATTCACAGAATTCACAGAATTCACACAGAATCCCCAGGTTGGAAGAGACCTTAAAGATTGAGTCCAACCCAGCCCCAACACCTCAACTAAACCCTGGCACCCAGTGCCACATCCAGGCTTTCTTTTAAACATATCCAGGCCATTTCAGAACTTTATCAGTCTTTCTGTACAAATCATTTTCCTAATATCCAAACTATATTTCCCTTGATGCATCTTGAGTTCCCACTGGAGTAGCTCAGCCCTCTGAAGCTGGGCTGAAGTGGTTTGGATAAAGCCTTTTGGAGTGGCAGAGGATGTTTGCTCTGGTTTGGGGAGTTTTGTGGTTTCAGTGGTTTCGCTCTGGGTACTCTGTTACTGTCATCGCCTATAAACTAAAAATGGCAAATGTGCATTTTTAAGGTAACAGTAAATGTTGTTTACTCCTGGTGACTTGCCCTATGGCAGAACACAAGGGGGAAGAAAAGGAATAACTGCAGGAATAACTGCAATAAGATGGAGGGAAGAGCTGTAGTGAACTTAATGTCTGAGGGAGAGAGAAGTAATTATTTGGGAATTTCCAGGTTTTGTAAGAGGCAGCTCTTTCTCTGTTCCTGTTTCAGCCAGGGTCACTTTCTGTTGAGGGACCTGTGTGATGGGAGTCATGAACCATTTTCTGGGTTTTATTTGGTTTATTAGAACAAATGTTCTTGTTTCCATGGATCAGCAGGTGAGGACTGGATTCCCTGTTCTGGAGCTGGAGATAACCACTCCTGGCTGCTGGGCCATGGGGGTGGAATGCTGTCACCAGGGGGGTGACAGGCCAGCCCTGGCGTGGAGCCATTGCAAACCTGGAGCTCCAAAAGGTAGAAATGAAAACATTTTTCCCAGTCTTTGCCTCAAAGAACAGGAACATCCCAGCATTTTAAGGAGCTGGAAGGCTTCAAATTCTGCCCTGCCTGGCTGGGTGGCTTTGGTTACTGACACAGAGGAAGACCACAGCAGTAATTTTCATTGGGAAGGTTTTAGAAGTGATGATCATCCATAAAAAATTATTCACATTCCAGTTGTACTGGAGGAATCTAAACAGAGTTAAGTTCTTGCCTGTTTTATTTTTCCTCCTGTTACCTACCAAGCAGACAATCAATAGTGTTAATGTGACTGCTGAGAGGTGCCATGAGGGTGCAGGCAATTCAGAAAAAGCAAGGCATTCCAGGAAAAAAAAAATTATACCTTGCAGCTTTGATCCTTCTTGGTTTCTAAAACCATAAAAACCACCCACAGTTCATATTTTTCTCTTGCAGTGTTTCTTTATTATTATTATTATTATTATTATTATTATTATTATTATTACGTTTGGCTGTGCAAAGGGAGAATTAAGGTTGATTTTAAGGTCCAATTTCCTTTCTCTTGTGTTCCCAAGGTAACTCTGTTGAGTTCTTTTAAGGGCAGTGCTTGGGAAGTCAGTGGGGTGAGATCTGTGCACCTGGGAGCATTCCCACTTCACAAGAGCATCTGGTGAAGTTCCTTGTGGAGGTGATGGCTCAGGACTGTGCTTTGCAGCAGAGGGGCCATTCTGTGAGGGAGTTTGCAATGAGTTGGCTTGGATACTAGGAAAAATCAGCAGCAAAGACTTGTCTGTTTCAATTTGCTGTGTTGGGGAGAATTTTTCCTCCTGGGCTGTGCTGGGCCATCCCCACCAGGCTGCAGGGAACCCAGGGACCACTGGATGTGGTGACAAAGGCACTTAATCTCAGGGCTGGAAATCGAATCCCAGTGCTTCAGCCACAAAGCCAGTTCTCCTACCTGGCTGCCTTTTTTAAATCAAAATAAAATAGTGCAAAGTGAATTGAAAATCACAGCCAAAAACCTGTTCTAGGAAGGGGTTATGCCACTGAGTGGTACAGCAGCTTTTCTGACATCAGTTCTTTTTTGGTTTTTAATCTATTTCACTTCACCTCCATTTGACCTCTTCTATTAGCAACTGGAATTGTCTTTGTTACCTGCTAAAGAGACATCCAGGGGAGGTTATTACAGTCAAAAGGCAGACTTGGCCAAGGAAAGATGGAAGGAACATTGCAAGAGTCAAGAAATGTTGAACATAATCTCATTTTGCTGTGGTTGCCCCAAGGAGCAGGAGAAGAGCTTTCAATGCCCTAAAATGATCAAGGTCAACAACTTGCACTGTGGATGCCAGCAGCAGCACATGGAACATACCAAAGAGCAAAAGGAGAGGCAAAGGAAGGCAGCAGAGCTCCTGGAGACACACACCTGTGAGCAGCAGGGTTTCATAGCTCCCAGTTCCCACCAGGTGAAGCAGGACAGGGCTGTCCCTCCCCCAGGAAGAGGTGGGTTCATGCCAATAGGGCCAAAGGGTGAATTGCCACCGCCAGGCTCAATAGTCTCTTTTGCAGTTCAGAAAAATATCATCTGGTATATCTGCCTCGAAGGACTGCCAAGCCTTACTTCTGAATGCATGTTTTACTCAGGAGTGATTCTGTGCAAAAGATAAACAGAAAACAGTTTTGGTTTTAGCTGAAGATAAATTGATGCTAAGAATATGCAAAACATTCTCTTCCCTACGTTAAAGTGTCCCTTTGGAAGACATCTCTATACTCTCATTTTCAGCAAGTGGGGCTTTTTTTTTCCCTGATCTCTTTATCTCTCTGCTTCTTTCCTCCCTCTACCCTCCCACACAATTCCTTTATTTTCTTCTCTACACCATTTCCCAACCTATTTTGTTTTGCATATTTGAAAGCAAGAAATTAGTTGGAAATCTCAAAGAGCTGTAAGATTTCCGGTTCTACACTATCAAATAGCTTTGAGCCTGATTTGTTCAAATACTCCTCATCCCTCCCATTGCCCTTCCAAACTCCTCTGTGCCAAAAAGGTCACATGAAGGAGCCCTGAGCCTCTCTTAAAGTCTCTGTGCATGGTGGTCTTGCCCATAACTTGGCTGTATTTTAGGGTTCCTCCCAAAGCAAGGCTGTGAATAAGTGATCTGGAGGGGGAAAAATCTTCCCAACTCTCAGCAGGAGCCCAGCACTTTGGAAAAGAGGATGGTGCAGTATTGTTGCATGATAATGGGCTGGATTTGAAGACTCTGGATCTTTTCTGTGCCCTTCCACATGCAGACATGGAGTTACGTTGCTGGTGTGACTTTTGACTGTGAAAGAGGCCCCAGCCTTGTCATATGCATCCCTTTACATTTACAATTTATGCACTTTTACAATTTTTTAAAGTATACTGGGAAAAGGAAATGGTACATCTTCTGCATAAAAATGAAAAGTAACTGAAAACCTGTTATATGCTCTATATAGCTCTGATCAGAGGGGAAAAGATGACTGCAGATTTGTGGTTGACAGCCTTCAGAAAAGGTTCAACAGAGTGTGAAAATTGACATTTAGCAAATAGCAATTCAGTCTTCATTTTTAGTGGAGCTGCTTTAAATAAATGGCAAGGTTTTAAACAAAATGTTTGTTATACTGGATGTTGCTTGTCTCATTACTGCAGTTAATTAAAAGGGGGGACAGTAAGTCAAAGCCAGAGTCAATAAGTTTGTTAATAAAGATTTAATTTGGTGGAATCATTATAAATTGACTGTACAATGAATGGCTATGCCATGGGAATGTGAGTGTCTGAAGATCCATGAATGGGTTTTCAGAAATACCCATCAGGTTGTAGCCAATTTGTCATGCTAAATAAGCTCTTCAAATCCACTTAGGCAAGTGTGTACGTTTCCAAAGGGTGTCACCACTGAGTAGATGGTGCACAAAGACACACCTTTGTTTTTTCAGCAGTTTGGATTTTTTTATTCTGCCATTCCAAATCCTTTTTAGCTTTGTTATTTCTGTATTTCTCATTGTAAGTGATTTACTATTAACACCAGTGCTTTTTAGAAGGAATAGAATAAATCAGCAGAGAGGAGAAAGAGTAAATTATCCCTTCAGTGAGTGCTGGAGGCTGAACCTGAGCACTATCCATGTGAAATTTTAATCCACCTGAGCTTTTTCCTTCATTGCTGACCAAACAGCAGGCAAAACCCCCTGGGCAGACAAACTTCAAAAGTAATTTTAAAAGGAAAATCCAGATTGACATCTCTTCCTCAAGCAGTTCTGATGCAGGAGACTGCATGCAAAGTCTGATGCTCATGACTGCAATATTTGCACAGTGCTGCACCCCTGCCAGTAATTCTCTCAATGGAGTGTGGGTTATCACAGGAAAGCAATTTCTCTGTCAGGGATGATGTGCTGGTCTGCCCTGCAGGATTTTTCAACACTGAAAACCATGAGAATAAGATAAAGAAATTGCATCATGCTGCCTTCTTTAAGAATAAAGCAGAAGAGCAAATCATGCAAGTAGCAGAGATTTGGCCCAGTTTCATCCATGACAGTCACCCCAAAACAGAGCACCATGTACTGTGTGTGTTAACAAATACAAATTGTTCATCCAGCAAGTTTCACCTGACTCGAGTATCCATCTTTTTGTCAGGTTTTAACATTTTAGCCTAACTCAGGTGGCTTTTGTCCTCCTGCCGCCATCCAGCAGCCTGTATGAAATTCAGGAAAAAGCTGATTGAAGCCTGAACTGTTCCCCCAGGACAGCATCGCTGTCCCTGTGCCCGTGGCTCGGGGTTGGCCTGAGATGTGGCCCTGCAGCCTCCTCTGTGATGTGTTCATCCCCTCTGTGTCTTGAGGGCAGCACCTTGTGAGACATTGGGTCGCAAACGGTGGCAGTGGCCCTGAGGAAGAGCCACAACTTTTGGTTTCTGTTTCTTTTTCTCCTCCCCTGGCACTGTGGCAGTGCATCAAGCTAATACCCAATCTTAGCAGCTTCTTCTGCAATTCTGCTTGAAAGGATTTCTTCCAATTTATGCCTTTTAATTAGAAGCTTTCAACCTGTAATTAGAAACTTACACCAGCCCAACCTTTGTTTCTTAAAAAATGCATTTGTGGTTTAGGCAATTATGGTAACATGAAAAGTAATTATTTCTCTCTGTGTGTGAAATGAGCCTGGTCGTTAGTGCAGCCAACAGGAGGAGGAATTTATTTTCTTTCAATTTGTTTTAATTTGTTGCAAGAAGTTATATAATGAACAAAATAAATGGGTGGTTTAGGTAGATGAGGCATGTGTAACTCTGGTTTGGGGAGGCTGTGGGCAGTGGGATCAGAGGCACAGCCACACTGCAAGGCCAAGCCCCCTGGTTACCACACACAGGTTAGCCATGAAGAAATTTCCAGTGTTACTTGAGCAGTTTTGGCCTGGTCCATGTAAACATTCAAGGAGCTGTGGTCAGGTGTTTATAATAAAAATAATTACGGGGTTTTAGGTGCCAGCCAGTGGCATCAGCAGCACTGTGCCTTGGTTTGGGCTCAGCCTGCCTTGTGATAATGTCATTTTCTCTCTCAGTTCTGACTGTGCCCAGCACACAGATGGCTCTGGGTGTCCCAGCTTGTCAGTTCAGGCTGGAAGCTGGGCCACCCCAGGTGAGGAGAGGGACTTTGCAGTCATCTCTACATTTAAAATAGAATCATTATTTTTGCACTTCCGAATCCCTTCTCTGTCTGCTTAATTTGATCATCTTTTTAAACCACATATGTATTTACCACGCATCGTGTTCAACTATCTCCCAATTTCTATGATAATTTCCCTCCTTGATTTATAAGCAACGAATTTTTTTAATTATCCAAATGATTTTAATTTTCTCAGCCATACCTCCACTTTGTTGAACATTAATCTTGCACTTTTTTCTTAGACAATCTCCACTTCTCCAGTTCATAATGGAACTAGATCTCAATAGTATTACACAGTCATTTTTCTCCCTAGATTAATTTGATATGATCTGTTTGATCTCAGGTTTTGTCTTCTAAATACTATATTTGGCTTCTGGTAAACTGTTCCAGAAATTACTTTAAATGTAAAACCACAAACAAAACTACCCTAAGACATTTAAGACAACTTTACATAATTACCTTGCCTTCAGCAATTCCTGTGCTGTAGCATGGTAGGCAATCACAAAGAATTTACAGTTGTATTTTGACTGCTCTGTGTTTTCCTCGTTTTGCTGCTTTTTAGTGTTCTGAATTAGCCTCAGCTAGTGCAAAGTGTACTGGAAGACTGCAGCAGGGGATTTGCAGTGTGGTGGGGGGAACCATATGTTCAAACCTCTCTTCTTGCTGAGGAATGGCATTTTTTTGGAGGGAGAATGAAAGCTGGTTCTCACTACAAACTCCTCTGATTACTCATTTGTCTAGATCCTCTCAAATCTAATTCTTTTAATATTAGCTGAGCATCTTCCTGATGCTGGCTTTGTCCTCCTTTGTGATGGTTTCACTGCTTTAGTTAGCCCTCCTCACAGGGCTGTGGCCTCTGCAGAGATAATGAGATATGTCCATTACATGGTCAGAAGAGTATTGCTTTAGCACCAACTCTCTTCAGGAAAAGTTCACCAAACACAGGGCCCATAACTCAAACTGGGTGAAAAATACAGGAACTGGTCCATTGGGCTCTGAGATGAAGTAACCAAAACCAGCAGCAGATTTATTACACTGCTGGTGATGAAGCATTCCTTGAAGCTGTAAGAGCTCTATTTTAAAAAGAAGAAAGAAAAATTGTAAACACTAGGTTCCCTATCCAAGGAAACAGTAAAGCTTACAAAGTTAGCACAAGGGCAATTCCCTTCTCAATTCCTTTTTTAGCTTTCTTTTGACTCGGCTTTGTACAAAATCTCTTCAAAGGGAGAAATCTCTTCTTCATCTTGCCCAAACACAGATGACAAAATTTGTTGCAGCCCCTGCCATTTGAACCAGACTTACCTCTAACTCAATTAGAAAACTGTAATTTCCCATAAAGCATCATTAGACCTCTGCACCTGTCAGGTCTCTGACAGATTTAGGTGGGGTTTGCTTAGGAATTACCTGTGGTTTGTGGAGATAGCTAAAATAATTTTCATTTACTGTTCAGTGTATTACATTATAAATTGCATAAGGTTTTGGACCTGAAGCCATAACAATCTCTTTCAGATTATGGCTGCACTGGAATTGTCACTCATTAGATTTGCAGCATAAATATTGGAAACTGTGGTGATGCACACTGTCAGACTAACCAGTATTTACAGTGATAGGCAGGATTTACAATTGGATGACATGATAATAATATATCCTTGTTTACTTCTCTAATTAATGTTTCTAAAGAAAATACCCTGGAAACGTTCCATAAGCAAGATTTATTTCTGTTGATTGAGACTGTAATCAGATGTCCCTATTCAAACAGTAATTGGTGTGCTTCATTAACATGTAATTGAAAACAAGATTTATGTCAATGCTAGGCAATAAATAACAGGGATACATATTTTCTTATTAGTGATGATCTCTTCTGTAAGCTCTCAGGGTGCTTGCTGCTTTTGTATTCTGCCACTTAGGTCATATTTTGTCAACATCATGGTGTCTCAGAAAAAGACATTGTGCATTTAAAATCCTTTAGATTTTAACCTCTCGCTCTGATGTACCATGGCCAGCTCCCTTTTTTTCTTTTTCCTGCTTTATATTACACCCGGTGTTCTTGCCATATTTTAGCCTATACTTCTCCTGTGAAATGGCAAATACCAGTAGGAAGGAGTCCTAGTGATGAAGGAGAGAGCTCAGGGCAGAGACAAAACTTTGCCTGAACTTATGTTTCAGTTGAGGTTTTCACCAGGTTAGTCAAGGCTGAATCTGTTGTTCCTCCTTCCAAACATTTTTCTGTTCCAATACAAGTAAAGACAGAAAAAAAACCAACCAAAAAAAAACCAAAAAGCATTTCTAGGCATTCTAAAAATAGAAACCAAGCATGGCTTCTTTACAGTTCAGTAAAACCTAACTAACTTCCTCTTAACAGGGAGAAAAGCATTGTGTTTTGCTCTAGGAATAGACATATATGAGATAACACAGAAATAATGAAGTCAGAAGTGTAAGTCACTTGTGATCCCATTGATTTCATTGAAACAAGGGAGTTAATCCCAATGGGTGACCCCATTGATTTTATTGAAACAAGGGAGTTAAAACTGAAAACAAATTTCAACTGAAGAAGTTGGTTCATTACCAGCAAATTGATGGAGCTCCATGTTTACTTGCTGACATAATTTACCAGTTGTATGAGGTATAACAGGCATGGTGCTAACATTGGCTGATTTTATGCTCAACGTGAATCTTATGGCTGGTCAGATGGATACCATAAAAAATAATTAGAGTCATTAGAGGTAATGGGCTACAGCTGCAGTAATACATGCTCTATTCTCAGTCCAGAGGTTTCTAAGCAAAATTAAATTAGCTCCTGTTACCACACTGCTGCATCGTATGCTCCTCAGCTCCTGTGCATGAACTTCTCTTCCCATTTCCATACTGCAAGCAGCATTTGTGCCCCACACAGAAAAATCCCCTTGTGGGGACAAGCTTGAGGCCATTCCTAGTTAAAAAACAAAAAAAAATGAGGAAGTAATAAAATGAGAACAATTACAAAGTGGCAGCAGAAGGTCCTCAGCTCACATGGACTCCTTTCACATGTTGAGGATCATCCCTTTCCTCTGCTGTAGCCTTTGGTGCAAGGCACGGATTGCAAGTCACATTTGCATCAGTGCTGGACCTGGGCAAATCTTCCCCCTGCTGAACTACATCAGCAGCCTCCAGCTTCAGGTGATACTGCCTGCACATCTTTAATACCTTCCTTGCTTGCCAAAATTCAAAAGGCTGTTCATAAGAGTAAGGAAAATGCTGTATTGTCCTGGAGAGGGTGAGGGGAGGGACAAGAAGGAAATAGATTCCATGGTACTGAGGTGATTAATGTAACTATTTATGATGAAGGACATTAAAACTAGAAATCTGGGTAAGTAATGATCTTTCCAAGTGAATGGTTTTCTTTGGAACCACAATACAAATTCATGTGCTGATTTCCTTTAAATTATTGCTAAAGTTCCCAAAGCAAAACAGGGATGACACTGAAAACTTTTTCTTCCTTGTTGATTTTCAGGAGCACAGAATTCCTACTGATTTCCAGGGGTTCACTGCAAGATGCCCACATGCCATCACCTCTCTTTAAAACAGGAGGTGCTTTGGTGATGGGATGGAGTAGAAGGGCTTAAGAGGCACATTTAGCACTGTCCATGAAGGGTGGTGAGCTGGAGCTGAGTGTGCTCAGAGGGAGGAACAGGACTAACAGTATTTTTGATGAAGGTACAAGCCCAGAAGTGCAGCTTGGGAAGGATCAGTTATCCACGTGCCAGCCATTCATCCCTGGCAGTGGTGACTTCCCTGGCCTCAGTTACTGCAGTATATAAATGCTTCACAACTGCTAATATATTTATCTTCCCATCCTCCCTATGGAGTTGGGAAGTGTTATTACCTCTGTGGCAGAACTAAGAACTAAGATTAAGGGTCAGATTTGTTATGGCATTTAGGTGCTCAATGGGATTTTCAAAAGTAGCTAACACTCATTGTAATAAGTGGAACTTGGGAACTTGGATGGTTCTGAAAATCCTGTTACTTGTGTCTTTTTTTTTTTAATTTTGGACTTATATGAAACCTTGGGATCCAGAGGAGTAGTTCCCAAGTTGTGGGGAGTCACCCAGACAGGAGAATGTCTCTTCATCCACCTCCCAGGAGACTGCAGGTGGGACAGGAGCAATTTCATGGCAGTAGCTTATCTCAGTGCTGAATTCAGCAGGCTGTAACTGTGCACAGCATTGCATTTACCCTTCTTGCCCAGCTCTGTGAGAGGTCAAAATCCAGTCCTGCAAATACTGGAGCAAAAATAAGCAGCACCCATGGTCAATAAAAAGGGCTTATGTGCCAATTGCTGGGATGGAAAATTCAAGAGCAGGAGCAAATAATGAAACAATCTATATTCATGCAGCCACCTTTCCAGCCTACTGCTCTAAGTACAGGCTTACACCTCACCAGGAGATGGGAATCCCACTAAAAGCTTTGGAGTATCACACTGGAAAACAAATGTTGATTTTGAACAAATTATCTGTTCATCTCTAAATCATTTTCTTTCATTATTAGTCTCCAAATTGGTTCTGCTCTGGAAGGCAGAATTAGGTTTAAAAGCAGAGCGTCTCTTAAATGCCTGCTCCAAATGAAAGTGTTCAGTAAACATTGCTCAAACCCCCAGAGCATAAACTCCTCAACTGCTTTCTCCAGCTTTGCATAGATTTTGCAGCTCCTGGTTTATGGTCAGGTGGCTCAGGGATTCATTCAGGATATCAGAAAATAATCAAATGAAATCCCTTACAAACATATGCCCCTTAAATACCAAGGAAACAATTTTTAAGACCTTCCTGTCCTCCTTTACAGTAGCATAAATTGGGACAAGAATCCCAAAAAGATGGATTTACAGTAATATGGAACATAGAGAAGAGAGAAGAGTCAGGCTCCAAACCACAGCACCAGTGCAAAGTCATGTGGACTGCAGACCAAGGTTTTCATTACTGAAAGAGCTGCACTTTGCTGTTGTTGTATTTTCAAATATTTCTGTAGTTTTAAGCTTCTAAAAAGATCCCTGGGCTTTAAAGTTTTATTTTCAGCATTAAAGGACTGGGTTTGGGTTGAATCAAGCATGTCAGCGGGATTGCAGCTGTCTGAGACTGTGATTTGGGGTGGTGGGGTGGGGGTCAGCTCGGTGAGGAGGGTGATGGAGCAGCAGCAGAGCCCTGGCTGCTGTTGTGTCCTGGTCCCACATCACACCGTGGGCTGTTGGGAGGGTCCTTCATGCCTCCATGAGGAAAGAAGCCCTGCATGGATTAGAATGCATCCAAAAATCACATGGTTTTCAACAGTGTTTACAAGATGCTGTTATTCCACTTCTTTGGGTGGAGGAGGGAGAATAACTCTGTCCCTTTGTTACACATGAAAGAATAAAACCTTGGGGCAGTGTTGTCTAGGATACTCCACGTCATTGGTAGCTTATTCAAACCTTGAATTTCAGCTCAGTTTGCTGTTCAGGGCACCAGTGTGCATAGGATAAGATGTTCAAGAAACTCCTCTATTGATCCTTCCCCAGGACTTCCACAGATTTCCCAGCTCTCCTCACTCTGCAGTAGAGGTCTGGGACTGGGAGGCTGCTCCTGCACAGGGCAGGAGTTGAGGGCTGCTGCAAAGGATGTGTTTGCACTGGGGTGTTTGAACACTGCTTTCTACCTAGGAGATTTATTTCTCAGTGGATAGAAGAGCTAAAAGATTAACAGATGAACAAATATATTGAGACAGCCAGGACATCAAAGAAATTGGAGAGTCACTGAGATGCTGGAGAGCTGGAGAGTCACCAGGCCGTGTTCTTAGGAATTATTTTATCCTCAGATTACCTCAGCTGTCCTGGGGTTTGGACACATCCTCTGGTGAATTTAGCTACATTATTTAAGATATAAGTGGCCCAAGCTCTCTGCTGCTCCTCCTGAGGATGCTGCCTGTGGAGCAGAAGGAATGTGTGCCTGCATGCCACATCCTGCAGCACAGATCCTGGGGCCTTAGGGCAAGCAGAGGGTCCTTTGTTTCTCAGAGAAAACACCAGCCTGTGAGGTACAGCAAGGGTGAGAGTGTACTGAGTCCCTGGGCAGAAATCTCCAGGGAAAATACAGGTCAGACAGTTTTTGTCCTCCATGCAGTCTGCAATTCAGGCAGGGAAAAAAAAAAGTGAGTTACAGCAGTCTGAACCTTAGGCTTCTCACACAGGAGCCAGCTGAGGGGTGATACTAGTGGAAGCAATCAGAAGAAATTCACATAAAATGTGGCTTCCCTGCAGAAAACAAAAAGCAGCTCAGAAGGGTTGTGCAGAGGGTGCTATCCATGAGATCATGCTCATTCCTTAGGCTGCATATGCCTTGATTGCTCCCTGAAATTTAGATTTAGCTAAGTCAGCCAGGAAACTATGCATAAGTTTGGGGTCTTGAGGGAAAGGTGTTCAAAAAGCAGCAACATGAAGACACTGAAAAGAGAGAAAGTCATAACTTGAAAAGTGCCACAGAGAGGGAGCTGTGCCTATGCTTTATTGAACTGTTGGCTGCAATAAATACAGCTGAATTCCCTCAGTCTCCCATAATGTTGTCTCAGTACCAGCAGGAGTCCATTTAAGAGCACACTTACTTGCAGAAATGATTATATATGGAGAACAGAGAAAGAGCTGATGCAGGCAAACCCTGAGAGCTGCCCAGGAGAGCTGGGGGTGGTGCTGGGCTGCCCCGTGCCCAGCTTCAGTCAGTGCTGCCAGCCCAAAACTGGCCAAGCAGAGGAGCTTCTGCTCCAGCCCTCCCATCTGCTTCATCTGAGGAGACCACAGCCTACATCTTGTGATCCTACAGTAAATAAATGATGATTAAATCAACTCAGAGGCTATTCCCAAGGAGGGGGAGTTGGTTTTTTATAACCATTTGCAATACAGAGAGTAATAAGAAAGAGACAAGTGCAATAGAAGACCCAAAAATGGATGATGAACAAGGAAGACTGAACTTTGTGCTTTTGCACTTTACAGCATTAACCCCAGTAGCTGAAGTTAAAGGTCTGGCTGTGTTACAGTGCTGTGACAGAGGCCTGTGAAGTGCATCAATGGTTAGGAGGGGCTGAAGCTCTGCAGAACACATGGTCATACCTGGTGTGATGTGAGCCTAGGACTGGAGACCACAAATTCTGGGGTCTTCAGCCTGGTTGTTTTCATTGATTTCCTTGTATCCTTAAACCCTTCCAAACCTCACGTTGTAGGAAGTCAGGAGAACTAATTTATTCCTGTTTGAACAGTGGTTTGAGGAAGAGAAACACTTGCACCCTCTGTCTAGGTGCTCAGCTTTGCTGATATCCTGTTAGCACTGATTAGTGAGAAAGCTGAACCAGAAATAAGAGCAAGCTGACCTTGGGGGTGGCTTCACTGCCCCTTTTCTCTTGGGCCAGTGTAGTAAAGCTGGTGTGGAATGTCAGCAGATCAGATCTACGATGGGGAATGGGTTTTTGTAGCAGAATTTCTGAGAGAGAGAGGACACGATTTATATTTGGAGTGAAGGTTGAGCTACCCCAGCCTATACCTCAGATATGGCCTCAGTGAGGCCTTTGAAGCCTATGGCACAGTTAGAAATTAGTCTGTGGTGCAGTTAGAAATTATGTTAAGGTGTAAGCACAGAGCAATGGGCTTTTTGGGTGTGAATTAGTATAGGTCTGCAGTGTGAAAGTTTAGCCACCTTAAGACAAAGACAATGTTTGCTTGCCAATGAGAGTGTGCTCACAATTGTAAACTATTTTGAAGTGTATATAAACTGCCATCTTATAAACAATAAAGGGAGAACGTATGATTAACCACATTGGTTCAGATCTACATTTGTCCTGTCCAGCTCCTGATTATTACAAGTCTCCTTGCTTTAGGTTTTACCACACATGAACCTTTTCCTGTGAAAGCAGGCGAGGACCTGCCCATCAGCAGGGTGTGAGGGGCAGCAGGGCAGCCCCAAAAGCTGAACCCCAGGTTTGAGGTGCAGCAGGGCAGCCCCAAAAGCTGAACCCCAGGTTTGAGGTGCAGCAGGGCAGCCCCAAAAGCTGAACCCCAGGTGTGATGAGCAGCAGGGCAACCCCAAAAGCTGAACCCCAGGTTTAGGTGCAGCAGGGCAACCCCAAAAGCTGAACCCCAGGTGTGAGGGGCAGCAGGGCAGCCCCAAAAGCTGAACCCCAGGTTTGAGGTGCAGCAGGGCAGCCCCAAAAGCTGAGCCCCAGGTGTGATGAGCAGCAGGGCAACCCCAAAAGCTGAGCCAGGGTGTGAGGGGCAGCAGGGCAGCCCCAAAAGCTGAACCCCAGGTGTGAGGGGCAGCAGGGCAGCCCCAAAAGCTGAACCCCAGGTTTGAGGTGCAGCAGGGCAGCCCCAAAAGCTGAACCCCAGGTTTGAGGTGCAGCAGGGCAGCCCCAAAAGCTGAACCCCAGGTGTGATGAGCAGCAGGGCAACCCCAAAAGCTGAACCCCAGGTTTAGGTGCAGCAGGGCAACCCCAAAAGCTGAACCCCAGGTGTGAGGGGCAGCAGGGCAGCCCCAAAAGCTGAACCCCAGGTTTGAGGTGCAGCAGGGCAGCCCCAAAAGCTGAGCCCCAGGTGTGATGAGCAGCAGGGCAACCCCAAAAGCTGAGCCAGGGTGTGAGGGGCAGCAGGGCAGCCCCAAAAGCTGAACCCCAGGTGTGAGGGGCAGCAGGGCAGCCCCAAAAGCTGAACCCCAGGTTTGAGGGGCAGCAGGGCAGCCCCAAAAGCTGAACCCCAGGTGTGAGGGGCAGCAGGGCAGCCCCAAAAGCTGAACCCCAGGTTTGAGGGGCAGCAGGGCCACCCCAAAAGCTGAACCCCAGGTTTAGGTGCAGCAGGGCAGCCCCGCAGGCTGAGCAGGAGCCCACGGGCCGTGTGTCCCCTCTGTGTTGCAGGCTGGAGTCGCCCACGCGCGCGCTGGTGATGGAGGCTCCCAAGGGCATCGAGATCAACGCCGAGGCCGGCAGCCTGAAGGCCACGTGCAGGACAGAGCTCAGGCTGGAATCCAAAGATGGAGAGGTGAGTGAAAAGCCCTGCAGCAAGCATGGGTGCCCTGCAGAGCTGTGGCCCTGTGGGTCTCCAGGCTGCTCTGTTTGAAAGCCTGGGGACAGTGGGCTCTCCTGACTTCATTGCTGCCCTCTCTGATTGAACACATCCCATGCAAATCAGGCTCACTCCATGGCAAAGGCTGATTCATTATTTTTCAAGTACATGGATAATAGCATCTGTTGTTCCAGCAGATTTATGCAGCTGTAAAATGCACACTGCTCCTAAATTCTTTGTTTCCTTGTCACTTTAAAACAAGATTTACTTGGCCAGCATAATTAAATCTTTTATCATATATTATTCTATAAGAAGAGCTTAATTCACTGGTATTGATCTGAAAAGCTTTTGTGGCTGATGTTTCATTCTGGAAAGAAAGGGGACATTAGGAGACAGGTTGTTGCACTGGAGAAACTTCCAAAGGGGAAGAGAGAACAATTAAAGCTGATAACCTAGAGCAAAAGTTAAGTAGGTGTTGGGTTAAGCCTCTTCTGGTGTCACAAAATCATGTGGGCACATGGTTTTGATGGTTTTCTCATCCCCTCCTGCCACAGTGATGGAAGACACCAAAGGATGAGGCTGAGGAGCTCCTGGTGGGGAAACCATTGAGAGCCTCATCAGGAGGAGCTGCCCATGGAACACAAACCTCCAGGCAAGAGGGCTCCCACATAAGTTTTTATTTATCTTAGTGTCAGGGATAAAAAACAGACATTTTAATTTCAATTTTTGTTATTTCTAAACATTTGCATTTTAAGACAGTTCAAACCTAGACCGTGGATGTTAACAAAAAAAACCTCTGAAAAATACCAATTAAAAAAAAAAAAACCTACCTAATACACTGAGATTTAGTTCCAAGGCATTTCACAACTTCAAGCAGTTGCTTTCAATACTATGTTGCTTTTAAAATCCATAAATTGACTTGTATCTTTCAGGACATGAGATGGGTGGATACTAAACTGGGAGATTCTTACTGTCATTGATGATATTCTCAGTCATCCAGTATTATTCTGGGGTTCAGGTTATTTTACTGAATTTTGGCTGATACCAGAGCACTCCCCTGCAACTGCCACATGTCTGAGAGCTGCCACATGTTGTTTGCCTTATGTTGTTTTGTAAGGAGGAATTTAGGACTGTTAGAGCATTTGAGTTATTTTTAATAGACACAAAAGTGTTACACATATACATAAAATATGCATAAATTATACATAAAATATACATAAAAGTCAGTGCTGAGAGCCTGCAAATGTAACTGGCAGTGGGATCACAGTGACAGAGATCCTGATGGAGGAGCAGGGTTGGGTGGGTGTGAATCATCCATGCTCTCCATCTGACAGTGGGGTACCTCTGGTTGGATCAATCCAAACCTGGGATTGGATTCCTGGAGGTGTCCCAGGAAGCCAAAAGCCAAGAAAACACGGAGGGTACATCAGCAGAAACAAACTGGAGATCATGGTACAGGCAGATAATGTACCCACCCAAATTTGTATCAGACTTTCCCATCCTAAAACACTTCCCTACCTGGTTTTTGCATCAGCTGAGCTGTCTAGAGGAAGCTTCTTTAAACACAGAAATCAGAAATAACTCTTTCTTTAAATCAGAAATAACAGCTCCCTGCTAATTCTCTCTTTTTTTCTCTTTCTCTCGCCACCTCCAACTCCAGATAACGTTGAATTCTGCAAAAATCAAACTACCTAACTTGCCTCAAGGATCTTCCTCTTCTGCAGGGTCCAGGCAAAAAATCTACGAGCTCTGTGTGTGTCCCAATGGGAGGCTGTTCCTGTCCCAGGCAGGCAGCAGCTCCACCTGCCAGATAAACACGAGCGTCTGCCTTTGAGAGACAATTTGCAGAGGGGGCATCACAGGCAGCACAAAAGCCAGTTCTGGTCTCACAGATCCAGCTGCCAACTATTTTTACTAGAACACAGAAAGCCTATCAAAGACTTTTTTTTTGTGTGTGCGCGCGCGTGTGTGTGAATATATATATAAAAAATATATATAAGATATATATATATATATATCCTCTGTGTAAAATGATGTTTCAGTACAAGGAATCCCAGGGTGACCCTGTTACATTTGTGTAGCATTTCTCTTTCCCACACCAAAATTTACTGGTACAATCTGCTGAATTGGATCTGATGCTCCCCTGGACCCTTCTGTATTAGGGTGCAATGATCACCCCTCGTTTTTGATCATGTTCAATGGGATTGCTGGCTGGGCAAGACCCTGGAACCAATGCAGACCCACCACCATCTAAAGGGAAGAGAAGCATCTCTGATTATTTTTGTACCATTAAATCAGTGGCATGAAAAAGAAATCATTTCAAAAACAACAAAACAGCCAGATGTGCTGTGGTGATCCCCTCCAGTGATCCAAGATACCTGAGGTTAAATTACTCTTTAATTATCACTTGAAGCATGGCTCCCTGTTGGGAGAGATGGATTCACTTGGGTGGTAGGAAAGTCCAGACCTTCATGCTGAAATAAGAAATGTGATTTTCTGAAGGCGTTCAACACTGGCCTGTCCATGGCTAAAGATGGCTTGTGTTATTCAGGTGTGACACATCAGGTCCAACATTAACCTAAAATCATCTATGTGCTGGCAAAACTGGTGTTGTACTTAGTTATTGGAAGGAACAAAATTGTGAAAGTTGGACTAAGTAGAAAAATTCTGAACCTCTTTTGTTAACAGGTGTCCTGGATCGCCTTACAAACTCCCCATTAACACCTTCAGTTTTGAACATAGTTGGTGTGAAGGTGTGAAGATTTAAGATTTGGACATGGCCTAAATACCTGTAGAAACAGAGAAAATCAACTAGAAACTGAGAAAATCATAAAATTAAGTGTATAATGTAGCTACTGTACCAGAATTTTTGTCATCTTTCTTTTCAAGATACACAGCCCAAGGTCACTTAGATTTGGTGGAAACAGCAAATATCAGAGATGCTGACAATGAAGAACTTTTTTTAAGGATTTATAAAGATTGTGACAAAGCCAGATTACTGAAAGGAAGAGCTTTGGATGCTGGTTCCTCTAGAATTTGAGTCCCCCAAACTCTGTGGTTGGATCTTATCACGGTTGCATTTTTTCCTTATTTTAAAGTCTAGGAGTCACGGGCAGGATAAAACACAAAAATCTGATCTGGTAACATTACTTCCACTTCTGACATTTTGGAAAATAATGATAAGAACCCAGATCATTGAAATTGACCCATAATTTCATCCACATGCATGTAAAAATCCTAAAAAAACCCCAAATATACCAATTACAGCAAACGTTTCCAAGTCACAGTAAATCTCACAAGGACAGCAAGGTTTCTAAGCCACTGAGATGCTTTTGAAATATTACCTCATGTGCAAATAAGACAGATCTGTGCCCATCCCTAATGATATCTAACCAAAGCTGGTATTCTTCAAGTGATCTTCAAGGCAAAACACAGCTGACAGAAATCTTGAAAAATAATTTAGCCCATTCCCTTTTTTTTTACATCTTTTCATGTATTTTCTTGTGGTCTCAAGAGTACCAGGATTTGACTTTTTTTTTTAATTTTTTATTTTTTAATTAACAATTCTGGCTTAATCCAAAACTGATTGGACTCAGAGAAGATTTCTATGGAGTTTAGATTAGATGTGTTGCTGCCTAACAAAGCAGCACTCCCAAAAACATTCCTGAAAGAGGACTGAATTATTTCCTTTTATTTCAATAATGCTTTTCTGATAAATTAACGAATTCAAACTATTTGTTAATGAATGATTCCTGTAATTATTATGTCTTGAGTCAACGTTTGAATGCAAAGGGTCACCCAGGGTAACAATTGTATTGGGACACAGGACTGTACCATCTCTGTTCAAAGAGGGGAATTGTGCCTATGCCTTAAGTCAATGCACTCAGCAAGGAGAAGCACATCATATTTATCTTGTTATTAAATCTAGTTTATTTGGGGGGCGGGGCAGGAGGGTGTCTTGGGAACTGGTTGTGCAACTTAAAACAGATATTGATGAAATACATTAAGACTGTAGGGGCACCTAGAATGATACAGACTTTTTTTTTTTTCTTACCATGTTAATTATAGCAAAGTACTGTGTATGTTACCTCTGGGACCATGGCTGAAGTCCCATTCATAGTCCTACATTTACTGTAGATTTTTTTTTCCCTGTTTCATTGAATACTGATCACAAACCTCATAGCAAGTGTGACCCAATCCATAACCAAATCCTGTGTGAGCAGTTTGAAGACATGTGCTGCAGGAAGAGTTCCCTGTCAAGGGATCAGATTAACTTTCCAGCCCTGGGAGTATCCAGGTGGGTGAGGAAGGCAGGGCTGAGCACAGGGACTGGCCCATCAGGGCTGCTGCATCCTGATTTCTGTGCTCTGCTCCAGACACAGCACAGCTCAGTCCTCATCCCTGTGCCACCCTCTGGCTGCTCCCAATTTCCATCACAACAAATTAATTTTGAGTAGCTGCTTTTCCCAGCTGGGCTCTTGGATGAGGTTATCACCACCTCCTATCACAACAGCCATAAAACTGCTAAGGTCATTCACATCTTGGTGTGAATTTCTGCTGGGGAGCTGATAGGAAATAACCTTAACACTGCAGATGCTTCTCTGAGGTGAACAAAGGGTACCTTAATTTTGTCTACAGAAAGAAATTCTTGCTTCAATATATTTTACAACTATGTTTCCATCTTTAAAAAATATAAAATTATGTATTGTGTTGAAATGTGAGGAATTGTTTCTAGAAAGAATGAACCCCTGTAGGGACTTGTAGATCATTTGAGCACCACTTGAGTTTTAAGACAATGGTTTAGGTTATGCTGCCTGTGCTGGTCAGCAAGTGGCAAACATAAACACAGGCTGGGCAGAGAATGGGTCAGGAATATTCCTGAGGAGAAGGACTTGGGTTGTTGGTTGAGGAGAAGTTCAACATGACCTGAAGTGCATTCACAGCCCAGAAAGCCAATCCTATCCCGGGCTGCATCAAAAGCAGTCAAGGGAAGGGATTCTGAGCTCTTGTGACACCCCACCTGCCGTGCTGTGTCCAGCTCTGGGGGTCCCAACATCAAAGGTGGGGACACATTTGGGTGAGTCCAGAGGAGACCAAAAAGATGCACTGAGGGCTGGAGCTCCTGTGGGAGTGCTGGGGCTCTTCACCTGGAGAAGAAAAGCCTCCAGGGAGACTCAGAGCCCCATCCAGTGCCTAAAGGGGCTCCAAGAGAGCTGGAGAGGGACTTTTAACTGGCTGGGAGTAACAGGGCATGGAAGAATGGCTTCAAACTGACAGCAAGCAGGGTTAGGTTAAATATTAGGAAGAAACTGTTTGCTGTGAGGGTGGTAAAGCCCTAGCACAGGTTACCCAGAGAAACTGGATGCCCCATCCTTGGTAGTGTTGGACGGGGCTTGTAGTAGACTGATCTAGTGGCAGGTGTCCCTGCCCATGGCAGGGGGCTGGAACTGGATGATCTTTAAGGTTCCTTCCAACCCAAACCATTCCAGGATTCTATGAAAGCAGAGCAAACAGGACTGTGTCTCAGATCCCATGGGAAAAAACAGGCATTTTGTGTAAAAAGCTGCCTGCTAACACATCCGGCCATCTCGCACTCCACAGTTTGTTGTGGCTGACTCCTGTTGGACAAGGCAAGTGCATGAGAGTCCCTTCTCCTCCTGCCTTGCCCAGAGTTCCCTCACAGTAGCTGTATCTCTGTGGGCTGCTTTTCCCTGAATCCATTTAAACCCTCGCCAGAATTTAATCCATGTGCTCTACCTACCACTGATAAAATGCCAGAGGCAAACAAGGGTCTGTGTATTTTGTTGTTAATTGGGCCTGAAGTTTAGTTCAGTGGAGCATTTGCTGATCTCAAAATGGAGTTTAGTTTGTGTCTGCTGAGAGATGGTGATGACTTCATGGCCTGAGCTGGGAGCTGGGCAGGTGACATCTGGGGGCAGTGGGAGCACTGCCAGCCCTTGGGGTGGCTGTGGGGCTGAACCAGACCCTGCACTGCAGCTGTGGGCACTAAAACCCCACCCAAATGCTAATCATGGCACTGTGCCACCAGTGCCAGGCAGCCATGCAGGATTCATAAATGCATTTAGGTTTCTTTATAGGACTGCAGGACTTTGTCCAGTTTGCTGTAAATGTGACACTTCAGGAAAGGGTCAGGAGAATGACAGTGAGTGCTCACCTATGACTGGAACCTTCTCCATATGTAGTGTGTGACCCTTCTGTCACAGCTGAGGTAGGATGGGTCTTCTAAAGCAAGAAGACTTTGCCATGAGCAAAAGCAGAGATCCTGATAATGGCTGTACATCTGTACCCATTCTCCAGGTTTCTTTGTGGGTTTTTTTTGGCTGTTGGTTTGTTTGAGTTTTTTTTCATTTTGATGTGTATTACCCCATAGTGAAATAGGCAGTTAAAGAGTACAAAGAAATGTTAACAGTAAAGGACACCATCAGAAGGGGAAGCCAGTAACTATTACAATATGTATAAAGCCTCTCCAGGTATTCCTTTTTAGAGGTATGAGTGTGTGCAAGATTTGTATTTGGTTACCTCAGTCATGTGCTGTCTAACAGCTGTGTTCTGGAAGGGTTGTGGGGTTTTTTCTCCTCGTATGATTTACCACATTGCACAAGCAGAAAGTTTGAAGGCATAAGCCTAAAAATACAAACTGCAGTATATGGTATAGAAAAATAAAGGCTAAGTAAAAAACCCTCTCTAGAAACTGCTCCACGGTTAAAGGGAGATTCCTGTGGAGATTGAGAAGGCTAGCTCACATCACAACCTAGTGAAAATTCATCTTGTTGTCATAAGATGCTCATACGTGCACACAAATACACACACACTCGCATATACACTTGTTTACAACAAAAGCCAATTTTCTTTGTGTTTTTTTTATGGCTTTAAGTTTCACATTGCAAAAGAGAGTGAGACAAAGACCAAAGACTTCAAGAAGTTCATCCCTCTCTGGTTGCTGTCACACCTGAAATGCATTAACTTTAATGGTGCTTTTTCTGAACTGGGCAGGAAAAATGCAGGTGTATCATAAAGCTTCATTTGATAGAATAAAGTGGCAGGAAGGCTCTAACATGGTTAACGGGGAGAGGAGGAAATAATGTGAAAAATCTTGAAATGTGTGCAGAGGGCAAGGTTACCTGAAATCTGAAATGTGGAGAAATAGCCCAGAAAGCTTAAAGACATCATCCTGGGCTAGAAGTATAAATAAACTGAGTAAATGGTGCCAGCTGTTCACTGGAGCATTAGCAGGGCAGGAGCTCCAGTGGCTGCTTTGTGGAGAAGAGTAACTGCTGCAATGATTTCATTTCAGAAGTACCTACACTAAAAAAAAAAAAAAAAAAAAAAAGAAAGAAAAGTTAGAGGCTGTGCTCTTTTTTATGGCTGACATTTTAAATTTTGAAATGTCATCATCCAGAATTCACCCCAGCAAGCACGGGGCGTGTTCCTGCCAAGCTTTGCCAAGCGCTGCTTTGGTGCTTTTTGAATGTGAAAATACCAGCCTTTTTATTGCCCTGGCTGTTCAGGAACGTGATCCTGGCAACTGTTCTCTTTTCCCCATTTTAACCTCTTTTTCCTCTGTACTGAAATTGCTGTATAATGTTTTGGTAGGTGGCATCCTGCCCTCAAATCCAGCAGCCCCCAAATCCAGCAGCCCCCAAACCCCAAAACCTGCATGTAGCAGTGGCATGACCATAAAACTGGGGACTTCAGGTAAATTCTGCCTGGCACTTGCTGTCCATTCACAGCTTATGTAACCAAGCTTATGGCTGTGAGTGGAGCAGGGTTAAACACTGACGTGGTGCTGAGGTTATTCAAGCAAGAGTGGAGTGAATTAAACAAGGCAGGTAGGAGGGAAGGGGAAGAAATGGGGAGAGACATCACCCTAATCACAGTAATGCAGTCAACGTCTCTGTCCCTTTGCACTATTATACTTTAAATTAATAACGTCCATTTTACTAAATATGGTGGCAATTATGCTTGATCTTTTCATGGAGCTCAGTGGAATTACTGTCACTGAAACCACTTAGAGCTCGGGCTGTTCAAGATTGCTGGGGTGTTGTTTCCATCCACAATAACCACAGTGGCTTGGGGCTTGGATGGAAATTATAGTGAATAGCTTGTATTTAGAAAGCTTTTAAGTCTGCTGTGGTTGAGAGGCCCCTGGTTATGAACATCCAGCCCTGAGGCTTTATCATTTCAGCCTCTCTTGTCCTGCCACTTGAATTGTATTGTGCCCTTGTGAAAAGCGACACACGGTGTAAAGAACACAGGAAAAGATGGATATTTAAAGCTGCAGGATTTTTATCTGAAATGAAGAAGGAAATACAATCAGCGTGCCCCACTGAGATTTCCTATCCAAATCACTTTAAACTAGAGGTGCAAGTCCCTTAAAAATTAATTTGCTACAAGTGTCATTCCTGCAGCAAAGTTAGCACTGGTGTCTCTCCCAGGACATGTCTCACCTTCTTGCAGCTGGAGCCCTGTGGTGGCACAGATTTTGTAATCACCAGTCAGGAGAGATGGGCTGCCTGTTCAGAGGAAGTCAGGTTTCCTTTGAGGCAGCTGATCTCCATGGATTGAGCTTTTGTTAGCTTTTAACAAGGATTGAAGAATAGGAGGGATAGGTCCACTGTGAAATGATATGTAATTGTATGTTTGCCTCATTTAGTTGGTTGAAGCTTTCCATCAGGAAGATAAAATATCAGGGGCAATTTCTGTGAAAATTTTACATTTACACTGTGCCACCAAACGCTTCAGATAAAAACTTGCAGCTTTAGCTAAGCAGTCTTCTCTTCTGAGATTAAAAAGGCCTCTTTGGAGCCTCTCATCGGGTCCTACCCAAATGAAAAGTTTTACCACTTCTAGCATATTTGTCATTATAGGAACAGGCCCATTGCAAGGCACAAGTCATGTGCATCTTTGCATGTAACAGGAATTTTAAATTGCATTGTACTCTTACATTTTTTTCCCCATTCAAAGGCTTAACCACTGATAGGAGATAGAGCCCTCCAAAACCTTTACTGCTAAATGCATTATCTCTTCCTAAAGCAATGTATATCCTTTGGTCTTTTAAAAATTTCCTCATAATGGAGTCCTTGAAACATCTTAAGGCAGGCTCACGCTGGAGAGCAAGAGAGCAATTATTTGTGGGTGGTGCTATTTTTGCTGAGGCTTGGATTGTAGCTGAAAAAATATTGCTGCTGCCAGAGCTTTTCTCACACTCCCTTAGCTGCAAAGCCCACCAGCTGGATCTCCCCAGGGTGGCTGCCTTAGAGCAGGGAGTGACCTCCCACACCAAACCACAGCCTGATGATTTTTGTCTTTGGCTGGGTCCTCCTCTGGCCCTGTGCAGTCTGTCACAGATAATGAGACACTTTGGCAGTTTTAGTGGTTCTGCAGATGGTACCAGATGATGTGTACCTGTGCCTGAGTGGGATAAATGATGCTGCTCGTTGTTGGGTGCTGTTCTCACAAGCCTTTGGCCACCTTGAGAGCAGGAACTCCTGAGGGCAGGCACTGCTGGAGGAATTCACTTTCTTGTCACTTTTTGTGGGTTATCGGAGTGAGCACAGAAGTGAAGATGAACAAATCCTGCAGAGTAAGAGTGTGCCAGAAACCTCAGAAAGGGCAGATCTGAGCAAGCAGTGTCCAGTGTGTTTGTCAGAGAAGGGCTTAGTGGGCAGCATTCACACCTGCATTCCTGCCTAGGCCAGAGCTTTCCCTGAGCTGTGACCCAGACCTTGGTCTGGATCTGCCCTGTTGATAGTTTGGGAGCAGGGAAGGGACTGAGCTGCTGGATTTGGATTTTGTTTGTGGCTTTGTTTATTTTTTCCCACCTCGTATTTGAATTAGTTTCCCTGCGAGCAAATGCCAATAGAGTTGTCAATATTCACCAAAAAAATCTCCATATATGTAGAGCCAACAGCAAAACATTCAGTGAGAGTCAAAGGAAACCTTGTTCATCTACAGCAGCAGCAGAAAAGGCATGACCCCTATGCTACAGCAGTTTTCATCTGTGATGGGAAAACACTTTGTCTGACCTCTACTCTGAAAACCACCAATGACCTTGATCATGTAAACAGGACAAAATGAATTTAAAGTCTGATCACAGTTCTCATGACAAAATTCAGATTTGTTTGGCTTTTTTTTTTTTTCCTTTTTAATTTATGTATGTGTGTGGTTGTGTGGGAAAATATAAAGCTTTTTTGTATCAAATAACATCAATCCTTGCACACTCTATGCAAAATTTTGTAAGCATTGCAATAATGCTATGAATTACACAAGGAACTATTTTAACTTTATTACACTTTCTGTATAAAAAAAAAAGTTTGTATTTAAATGATTTCAACTGCAATCTTGTAAAATATATTAATAAAATAATGATTGTTAAGAAGGAAAGAGATGTTGGGGATTTTTTTTGTTGATCACTGAGTGATCTGTTTCACAGGAGCAAGAACCTGGATGTATTTATGCCAAAAATGCTGTAGAAGATGGAATGAGAATTTCTGCGAATTGCTGTTGGAAGAAAACCTGTAATCAACAAAGCAAAGGAATTTTTTCTATGGGGAAAGTTGAATCTTTCTTATATTTGTAGATTTTCTCACCTTTGCCCTGATATTAGAGACTCACAGCCAAGACCTGCTGCAGGCACTGAGTATCACAAACCTCTCAGAGAGCATCACTTGCTGGTGAAGAGAATCTGGTGCTGCTTGTGCTCAAACCAGCAGGAGCTCAGGCTTTTCCAAGAGTGCCCAGAGCTGGGTGCACACATCCAGGAACAGATCCCCACCTGCACACACTGGAGGAAGCAGAAGCTCAAGCCTGCCTGTGAAAACATATTAATTAAAAAAAAAAAAATTAAACCCCAAAATCAACAGCCTCTGGACCAAGTCACAAAAAGCCTGTTGGAAACCTCTGGCTGCTTTAATGATCCATCAGTTTTATTTTAATTGGCCAACTAATCAGCTGCTCATTGGTGACTCTGCACATGCCAGGCAATCACTTCTGAGGGCATTTTGCAGGAGCTGGGTTTTAAATATGAATTTGTTCATCCTGGATTTTGTTAGTAAATGAGAGCATTGATTGAGGCTCATTATCTGAACAAATTGCAAGGTTTCAATCTGGGTGGAAAGTTGTTTGTGCCTTCAAAACCCCTCAGAGAGAAAAAGCCCAGTCCCCACTGGGACGCAGCCAGAATCCAGGCTGGAGGAACACTTGTTTATCAGTTTGCAGAGGCTGCTGTTTTCCAGGCTCCACATAAGTTCCTTCAGTTCTGCTGGGTGGGCACACAGAGTTTTCTGGTCCCTCACTGGGTCTTGGATGTTTGTCCTTTAAAAAATATTTTTAAAATATAAAAGATATCTTTCAGCTAAACTTCAGCTGCAGTTATTGTCCTGAATTTGGAATTTCCAACCAACCGACAATGGAATAATTCATGAATTGACCCCCATCAAGCAGCACGTTGGCAGGAGGTGCCCAGCCCCCAGGAGAGGCAGCTCTGTGTGGCTGAGCAGCACCAGCAGTGCCATGGCAGCAGTGCCAGCACCTTCCCCAGCCCTGGGAATCCTCAGCACCTGCCTCAGTGGGCTGGGATTTCAGCACTGGCGAGTTCAGCAGCTCAGCCTGAGCAGCAGCATCTTTGCAGTGCCCCCATGCTAGAAATGATGGGTGGTGCTCAACAGCAGCAGCATCTGCACCATTTCTTTTTTAAGTCTGGAAAGCCAAAACCAGGATTTGGCTTCCAAAATCAGCTCCTGTGAAAATCATCAAAATGTAATTTTCTCCCAAGTGTCTTGCTCTTCACTTTTTAAGAAGCATCTCCCAATTTTTTCTTGTTCTTTCTTACCCCTACAGGTGATTAATTGTTTCCTTTTTTTTTATCCTAAATAGCCAAGATAAACAACAAATTGCCAAATGAAGAATCATTAAGATAAAATTAGTCCATTTCATACTCTGTAAAATGATAACAACTTCCACTGCAGCTGGGTTTTCATATTTTTCATATGAGCTCAGTACAGAAGTTGCTGCTGAAGTTCAGTTGTTAAATCTGAGTGATTTTTTTTTATTTTTATGAACAGTGGCCAGAAAATCAGCAAGGAGAACTATCTGTTTTTAACAGTTTTTCTCCAGTGCTATGACCTTGATTCTTCTCTCCTTAAACAGAACTGAAAAATCTTCCTCAATTTAGTGATGAAGGTTCAGACCTAAATAGCTCCAGTGCCAAATGTATCCCAGAGGAAAATTACATGGCTTCATTTAATAGAGAAAAAGCATGAAGTCAAGCCAGCAGCAAGAACTTGGCTCTTTTCTGCAGTCATTTCAGGATAAAAAGCAGAGTGTAAGTAGTCTTTAAATATTTGATTCACACTATTGGACTATTGTAATCTACATTACTGATATGATCTGCACTTATTAAAATTGGGGTTTGTGAATAGCTCTGCACATAACAGCTCTGCTTTAGGCCATCACACAACCAGGCCTGTGTATGACCAGCTCTGGTATTTCCCCTTTCACACCTACGTGGGCATTTTTTTTACCCTGTTTCTGGGCTTGGCTTTCAGTCTCCTGAGCAGCAGAGCAGTGCAGGCAGAATACCAGCCCCCTGCCTCCTCGCTGAGGAATGCACATCCCCATCTGCTTGGCTCCATTCAGTGCCTGTGTGGAGGGAGGGGAGAGGCACAGAACTGCATTGCTGTGTCTGGAATAACCTCCCTGACCTGGTTTTCTGTTCTCCTCACAGTAGCAGAGCTGTCACCAGCCCAGGCTCCCCCATTCCCACCTCTCCTGCACACTGCCTGCACCTGGCAGTGCTGGGTTCATGGTTGGACTTGGTGATTTTAGAGGTCTTTTCCAACCTGAATGATCCTCTGAGACCCCTATTCCCATGCCACCCCCAGACTCAGGCTGGGAAACAGGAATATTTTAAATGCCAGCATAACCCACAAGTACACAGAGGACAGTAGGATTGCAGTGCTGCTTGGCATTTCAGCATGTCTTAAAACAACAAGAAAAAAAAATACATTACTTGGCCTAAACTCTACCTGCAACTTGAGTTCAGCAGCTGAGAGCTCCAAGCCAGTTGAAGGATGCTACACATGACTGAGATGGGATTTTAATCATTGGATGTGGGTCTTGCATCTGCTTTGCCAGATTGGGAAGACAAGAAAACAAACAAAAGATAAGACAAAATAAAAAAAATTAAAAAATAAAAAGCCCTTTTTTCATATTTTACCTATTTATACAGGGTTTAATGCTTTTCTGGGAACAAACTAGGGAGGTCCCAGAACTGAAATTAGCAGTGTTAGAGGTGACACTGGTCCCAGAGAGAGCCATGTTTGCTGTAAGGCCCACCCAAAAAACCATAGCCTGCCTTGGGAAACCAGGGAGATGAAAAACTTCTCATTGCTGTCCAGCATCATCAGGTTTAGGACTAATAAATGACTGATTGGGAAGTGTGAGTGCATATGTGTGCATGCATGGGACAGGGGAAGGTGCATTGCTGAGTAATTTATTATTTTTCTGTCAATTGTAACTACTCCCAAAAATCATTTGGGTATTACAACAAACCGCAATCTCTAAAGAGAGTTTTTGCAACACAGTAATCATGAACCATAGTAACTAAATTTGAGAATAACTATCACCTGCTAGAAAGGCATTAAAACACCTATAGCAGAACCAACAGGCTGCAGTGGGAGCTCTGCACACACACAGGATTAACACAGAAAAACGAAAGGAGAAAAGCACTGCCACTTCTGAGAAAACCCACAACCCACCTCCTACACTATGAACTTTAAAGCACGGAGTGCAACATCCAATGAATTATTTATGATTTAATTTCCAATGAGCAGTTTAGCAGTCAAAGGAAACACAAACAGGCAGCGCAGCCCTGCCTGGGGTGACAGCAGGGGACACAGGAGTGCTGTTCCTGTGGCAAGAAGACATTTAGCAGTGTGCATGATGAGCTGCACACTAATAAAGTTTAGAACAAAAATCCAATTCCTAGCAAACACCAGGCTGTCCAGTATCCCAACACAGCCTGTGGGATATGCATGTGGCACACGCCCAGGCAGTGCCAGGTGACAGCACTTCACCCCTACCACACTCATTGTCTGCTACCTAAAATACAAGTACAACAAGCTGCTGCTTAAGGGTAATGATGGGACTAAGAAATCAGGAGATAGAAAGGCCACATCCTGCTTTTGAATTAATTCTTTATGGCCAGGCTGTAGAATGAGCTGTCCCTGCCTGGTGCTGGAATGGGCTCTGCACTGAGGGCTCCACACCAGCAGTGGCCTTTAGCATGACATTAAATTATATTTTGTGGGCCTTTTTCCTCCCCCTAGGCTGAGCTGCCTCCTTTGACTGTGGCTGCAGCTGAGCCCCGTCCTGCTGCTCTCCCAGCACTGCATGCCAGGCTCTGGGGCTCACACACTGCTGGGCACCTGCTTTTCCCAGCACCAGCAGGGAGCTTGGGCACAAATAAACCTGGGTGGCTTCCTGGACTGCATTCAGCAGCTCCTGGGGCAGGGGCAGGGGCAGGGGAGATGTTGCAGCTGGCAGGAGAACAGAGGCAGGAGAGGCTTGGGAGGTTGCAAATCCAGAAACACTCCAGCAAATCTAGAAGTGATTGCTCGTTGGTCAGATCCAGAAAAGAATACACTCCCTGGAGGATTTGGCAGGGGAGTGACACTGGAACTGTCCTGGCTTATTTGGGTTTGCTCTGTGCAGAGATTAAGTCATATGTAATGATCCTGTGAAAAGCTCAGTTGGCTGCAGTTAGATAAATGGCCCATTCTAAATGATCCTCGCTGAACTGCAAAATCTAGCAGGCTGTGATTTCTCACCTTGGGTTTTTCTACACCCCTCAAGATTTCTAGCTGTTGGAATTTATCATGTCCATGAGAAATTAAACACAGTGCGTGGCTCTAGTGGCAATTTCTCGGTCTTCCCTCAGCCCCAGGAGCCAAGTGGAGTCTCCTGGAGTCTCACTCCTTGTAGTGGAAAAGGCAGGAGAGGAATGAAAAAAAATTAAAAAGAAAGACTCCCAGAGGAATTTAAGCTTTTCCTCTTCTGGCATTTAGGACTTCACACAGAATTCAGATAGAAGATTGTTCTGCCTAGAATGAGGGTTTAAAAGTGTCAGAAGATAAAGAAGGTCCCTTCAGCCATGCCAGGTGTTTCAAGCCCAAAGACAAGGTGTGCTGGAGGAGTCAGAGGTGAGGCTGGAAAAGACCTTTCATCCACTTAGGTTCCTGAGGCACTTCAGTTCTGGGCTGGGAAAAGGCTGCACAAATCACACAGGAGGTGCTGGCAGTTCACTCATTGGAGCACAAGCCCTGCCAATGGCATCATTTGGATGTTTAAAGCCCTTGGCTCTAATTGTAGCACTTCCATGCTTGAATAAACAGTACTGGGATTACAGTCATTGTGGAAAATGGGATGGATTACATCCCAGTTCGCCTGAGAGGGAAAGCCAGTCCTGGCTCTGCTGGGTGGGGAGCTGGCAGCCAGAGCCTCTGACATCCTGACAGCTCCCAGCTATGATTCCTCAGGGTGAGAGGGCTCACTGGGGGCACAGGGAGCAGCTAAAGCAGACTGAAGCATCCCTTCAGCAAATGCTCCATTTAAAGCCAACTTTTCCCAGCCTAAACTGAGGGACTTGCAGTCAGGTCTGCAGGGATGGGCAGCCAAGGACTCCTCTGTTACCTGAGAAGGAAGCAGGATCCTGGGGACCAGGAATATTTCCCACTCATGCAGATAAATACCAGGCTGTGAGTCTGGCAAGAGCAAGATTGGGCTACCAAGACACTCAGCTCTCTCTTAGATTATCTCCTGCCTTGTGCTACTCAATGTCTATGATGTGTTCAGTGAATCCCAAGCAGATGGATGAATGCTGTCACACAAAAAGCCAGAGGCAATGCTTGGAGGCCTGGACCTCCAGGTCTTCATCTTTAAAGAGAAGCAAGTTTTGAGTCTTTGGAAGAAACACTCTGACTGCTGCTGATTACTGAAGCCCTGACATCTGCTGCTGCATGGCAAATGTGAAGGCAGTGTCAACATGGGAGAACAGGGTTAGAGGACAGGCAAATATCACCATTGTGGTGAGAATTGGTATTTTCCTTGGCTAGTCTGTCTTTCATGCACAGAAAGATAAAATTTTACTGAATGTCTCCCTGGAAAGACAGTTCCTCTTCTTCCTTGTTAATACCGAGAGTCAAAAGTTAAACACAGCAGACAAAATACATATAGAATTAATGCAATGTTGGAGCAATAGCCAACATCCATCTTGAGCTCATGTTTCCTTCCCTCTCCTGGCCAGATGGAAGATTCCCTGTTCTCTTGTGCTGGGGAGAAATGAGGGAGCAAGGAGTCAACTACAACACACACACACACACACATACATATATATATATTTATATATATATATATCTCCCTGAAATAGCCATGACTTCTCAAATAGTGGGAGAGCTGGAGGCCTCCAGCATTCAGGCTTAGCTCATTCCAAAGGAAAGAAAATGAATTTGCAGCAGAGCAGTAGTAGGACAAACCAGCTCTTTTCAGTACAGTTTTTGGGGAGAATTGAACACTAGCTTGGGTTCAGCTCCTCTCTCAAACAAAGTTGGGGCTTTCTCCAGAAGAAATACAATTTGAGGAGATGAGTCCAAAATCACAGGTGCAGGAGAGCTCCATGCAAGACTGCTTTGTTCTGCCTTTCTTCATCAAATGTTACTGCACTGCTTCTGGTTTCTGCCTGGAGCCCTTCCCAAGGTGAAAGCTGACACCAAGGAGTGTTTTTTTGCACACTGGGTAATAAGATGCCAGGCTCAGGGAGCACCTGACAGGCAATGTTCTCCAGGTCCCTGTTAATTACCAATGTTTGCTTAGCAAATAGTTGTTAAAATGCCTCAGTGCACCAACTTTTCTGGGATCACTTTGTATTTCCTAGATGTCCAGCTGGCAAGAGACTGACAGATGTATTTCTCTGATTATTTTCCCTCTAACTGGCAGAAGTTTGGAGAGGTTGGTTTGACATTCTCTGCAGTATATTCTACAGCCATCAGGTCAGACACCTCTGAGATGCAAGCAGTTGCTTTCCAAAATGATAAAGGCAAGCAAGTAACATGAATTTAATGTGGAACCAGCATTTTTTCCACCCCCTGGCTAGACATGAAGCCCCTGTGAAGAGCAGCACATGGGGATGACTCTGGTTATACAGATCCAAATCCTGAGGCTCACCCAAGCGAGTTCACCTTGCTCTAGCCCAAGAATTAAGAGAGATCTGAGTCACCTCCAAGGCAGAATTAACATCTGACATCTAGTTAGGTAGGACAAAAGAGCTGAACTTCTCCATTCAGGGCCCTGAAACTGCTTGTCTCTGCCAATACCTCACACTCATCTATCAGGGCAGCCACTGCTGGGCACAGACCTGGAGGAGCTCCCTTGGAGGGGGAAATATTTAATATTCAGCAAAGAACCATCACTTCTGGCTCCTCACTGCAAAGTGGAATTCCATCCAAACTTGCAAATTTTCAGTCTTATGATAAAATTAGGCAGAGCAAACTGTTTGAGGAAATTGACTTTGGGACAAATGCATGAAGCCACAGTCCAGGAAAACATGTGCTTAGAACAGTTCCGTATAAGTCATTTAGTATCTCTGTTCTGGGATTAATGCATTTCATAGGACATTCTTCACTAATATGTACTAAAGTAATTGTCTCAAAGAAGCTTCAGATAACCTGAATACTGAACCCTTTTCTAGTTCTAGTCCAGTATCTGATTTTAGGAGAAATGCACTTTTGCAGCCCTCTTGCAGAGGTCATCACAGAACTCTTCTATTTGCATCCTCCATCATGCAGAAGTTGTTTATCTAAAAGGCTTAGACAAAATGTGGGAAAAGCAGAAGCTCAGGGAAAGAAGAAATTAAGCAGAACCCACATGTCATCACTAGAAGATACCTACAGCAGTTATCTTTTGCTCAAGTCTTGCAGCTTGTATTGAGTTTTGAGACACCTAGGAGGAGACAATCTGCTTTCCCATGTCTGTCTACAGGCTTTTATACTGGAGTCAGGCTGAAACTTATAAAAGAAACCTCTATTAATCCAGAACCAGTATAAAATGAATGATTCCTGATACCATGGAAGCTGACCTTCTACCTTAAGCAGGAAGCCTGTCAGACCATATAATTTTAGCTGTCATCTAAAACCCATCAAGCAGCGACTTTAACTTCTGTTCGCTGCTAAAAAGAGAAGGATAATCCCTCTTATAAAGCTGAACCTTGGTTTCTGAAAACTCATGCAGGTTGCTTTAATGTACAGGTCAACACTTCTATTTTCTGGATGAGCATCAGCACCTCAGCACCGAGCAGAGCTTTTGATCTGCTGCTCAGCTCTGTGAGACCAGAACACTTCATTACTCCCCCCAGAGCTTCCCAAACAGAACCAGTTGAAGACGATCCCGACTCAGCACAGTGCTGCATTTCAGTGCAGGTGGCATTTTAATGGCTGAACAGCTCCATTAGCACTTAAGAGCAGTTGTAAGCAAGTGTTCCCACAAGCAATCTTAGGAGCATTTGTAGGCTCTGCTCTGCAGAGGAACCTGTTGGTGAAGGTGCAGGGCTTGGTCCCAGTGAGAGGCGCTGGGTGAGCAGTGGAGGGAGGATCCCAGTTCTGAGAGCAGGAGTGAAGGAGGAGGTGGAGAAGCTCTTCTCCCACATGGCTGAGCTGCCTTTTTTCAGAGGACACCAGTGAAGAAATGTTGCAGACCGAGGGGCAAATCAGCTCCCTTTGAACTGCCAAGAGATTCACGCAGACTTTGGGAACGCCAAGGCCCACACTGAGGGGATTACCTCCATTTTGGAAGGCATACAGTGACTGCCTTTACTGCACTTTGATTTCTTCTTTGGGCACATCAACTCAGCTCCCTCATGGACCCATTAATTTACCTGAGATACAGTTCAGAGAATAAAGTTCCCATCAACTTTGGCCTGTTGTAGAAAGATCAGAGGTTTAATATTTTAATCTCCCTAATCACTGTCTCCAGATGTTTTTAAAAGAGAAAAGAAAGAAAAATTGTAGTCAATAACAGTTTTGTTAATCTTACCTAATTGTTATCTGGATAAAAATATAAAAGAGAATTTTAAAAATCATTTTCTATCCCCTGTAATTAGTGCCTGGGGAACAGATCTTCAGCAAATATTCATAGCAATGAAACATTTATAGACATGCTACCTAGGTTTACCTACAGATTTTCCACCCATGTCTCAGAAACAGCATCCAGGTCTCATTAGGCTACTCTGAAAACTCATGACCTGCACATCTTTAAAAGTATCACATAAAAAATTCTTTCAAATCATATAGCAGATGTGGTAGAGAAGTGGATATTGTCTGAATTTCCAGCAGTAAGTAAGATTTCATAACCAGGCCACAATTTATAGCTGCAAAATTTCTGTTGACTTCAAACAAAAGAGAATTTGGATCTCTGATCATCAGTACAGCAAATGTAAAATTCCTGCAAACGAGCACCTGTCTAGGAAGAAGACTGCTAAAGATATCTGGTTTAGTGTTTGGTTCAAAAGAAAGCCACAGGTGAAAATCCTTCTGGCTTGTAAAATACATTTCACTGAACCAATCTGTCATCTGTGCATCCTGCTTTATCTAACCAGTCTCTCTATTAGCACTCATCACCATGGTATCTGAACCTCTGCTGCTGGAGATGTTATTCCAATTATTTTAGTGTAGCTGCTGACATGTAACTGAAAGCAAAATGTGAGGTTCTGTTCGAAAAATAATGCCCCAATTAGCTGCTCCTTCATCTAACAGCTCAGAAAGTCCCACTGGGAAGGATTGTTGCTAGAGCTTGCTCCCTGTGGTAGTCTCTCCTTATTGTTGCCTCTGCAGTGCTGGCACAGGAGTTTGGCAGTCCCCAGCCTGAGACACATCCCAGAGCTGGAGCTATTTGTGACACTCAATACTGATCAGATACTGATCAAACACCTCCCAGGTACAGTAGCCACTGCTTAGCTGAATCTCCTGCCTCTCCTGTGCTGGCCCCATCAATGTAGGAGACAGAGAAAGTATTTTTCTTATGCATCTTGACTCCTTTTGAAAGCAAAAGCTCCTGAGAAGGAGAGCTGTAAATATACAGCAAAGTCTGAGGGAACTGCTGGTCTGTGATCACGTACAAACTGCTTCTCTCTCAGCAGTTCTCTGGGATTGGGAATACATTTCATGACTGACAAAATATTTCATCCAGACACAGCATAAGAAAGAATTATAAACTATTTCAGAGACTGTTCCCAAGCTAAATCTCTGTGTATCTTCTAGCTTAAAAGTCAGATATCTTGCTTAAAATTGGGATAATCATCAATTCGAGTTTTCACTGAGGACCCTCCTATCCCACCAGCAGCTGCAGTTGCTTGTCAAGCTTGAAAGCAGCAGTTGGAAACCACTTCCTTCCACTTCAGCTCTTGTTTCCCAAAAAATGAACCAATAAGGAGAGAATAGATGTGAAGAACAATGTCTCACCAGCTGCAAACAGGTCTTCTTCTTGACTTGCATCCCATCTGATGGTGAACCCACACTGCTGCCTTCCCCAAGCTCAACCAGCATCCAGTGCTCCAAGGGAGGAGTGGATCTGATCTGGGGAACATTAAAAAAAAAAAAAAAAAAAAAAAAAAAAAAAAAAACAAGAAGAGTTGTTAGATCACTTGTAAAAACATGTTACAGCAGAGCTCCTTAAACTTCAGCCCCAGTCACTGTTACCTGTGGTGGATCTCAGCTTTCCTGGGGATGGCTGAACTCCTGCCTGCCTGTGGGAACTGATTCAAGGATTCCTTGTCTTGCCCTGCTTGCCTGCTCAGCTCTTGTTTTGCCTATTGAATGTTTTTTGTGTATGATATAGCAGTTTTTTGCCTTTACCCCTTCTGATTCTCTGCTCTATCCTGCTGGAGGGGGGATGAGTGGGGCTAAGCTGCCAGCTGGGGTAAAACCATGACACAGGAGCTGGGATGGTTTTTAGGTTGTTTGGGTTTTTTTAAGGAAAGGTTTTTTCCTTCTCTCAACAGGATAAAATGCCTTTGCATGACAAACCAGCACTTTGTACATGCATGTGCACACACACATTGGTACTGCAGCTCTAGGGCTGAGATCCACCTATGAGCAACCCCTTGCAGAGATTTCCAGTCAGACTCTCAGCAGGACAGTGAATAAAATCTGTTTATCCACAAGAGATGGGACTGAGCCTGATCACTGTGAGTTGTCTGGACAGTTCCAGGGAAGAGTACAATCCCAATTCCTGCTGTGACAGAGCTGATCTGAAATCTGTCCCTGACCATCCCTCTCTGTCACTAGCCCCATGTCATAAACCCTCATATAACACAGAAGGTGATAAAAAGGATCTTGGGAAAATAACTAATTCTTCCAGCAGCATGAGCCATGCTTGCAGAGCCTTGAGCATCAACCATGGCCATGGGGACCCCTGCTCTGACCCTGTCCCTCGTGGTGGGGACAGCAAACAGCTCTGGTGGTCCATGGCTGGTCCTGCCTCATCCTGGCTGCAGTTTCTCCCTGAACCAGCTGCTTGTGCTGCACAGTAAAGCACCTACAGCAGAACCAATGCTGCTTAATGTACCATCTGAAAAAGGAACTGCTTTGAAGCTTTGCAGATCATCACAAGCAGCAGAAAGGATTAGCTGGTGGTTTTGTGAATGAGGTGGATTAGGAGATGTGCTGGATACAGCTTTACTGGCTTACAACAAGCTGGCGCTTCAGAATCACTGATTTCTTGCTTTCTCTTTTTGAAAACAAACCAACAACAAACCTGGAACGTGTAAGGGCTAAATCCTGATTCTGTCTCAGGCAGCAGCAGACACTCCATTCCCCCAGCTCTGTGACCCTGTTCTTGTACTCACTTTGTTGATGATAACACCCTTAAAACTCAGAGTGTATTAAAGGAAACATCAACCCCAATCTACAGCAAGATCCAGCCCAGAATCTCGCAGCATAAAAAGCTCTTGAGATATTTTGAGATAAACTAAGACATTTTGACTCACTAAAATGAGTGACTCTCAGGAAAATAGAAAGGTGAACAAACTACCCAAGTTTTTACACCACTGGAGGAATTTCATGGGGATATACTTCTGTCTCAAACCTGGACAATAAGCACAGGTATTGATATTGACTGAAGAGCCATGTTAATATTGATGAAAAGTCATTTATTTCTCACACCTGATGGACAAGCAGCATCCCCCACAGGGCTGTGGGATTTTGATGCCCAGGAAGTGATGGTTTTTACACAACATCAGCCAAGGTTCAACCTGCTGCAGGAAAGTGCCTGGTCTATTAAAGAATTTGCTACCTGAACAACTTATAACATATAGAAGTCAAATATCTCTCATAGGCATTAAGCTTTCTCAATAAATAATGAGCAGGAAAAAGTGACAACGTCATTTAAAAAGAATTTATGAAACCAAAGTGAAGGATGAAGGATTTTGCTGATCTGAATCTTTTTCAACAGCTGCCTTTTTGGTTTAAAATAAGTACAACTGACCTTGAAACCTTTCTTAAGAAAGTTATTCCTTTGAGAAGTCACCTTCAAGTTGGCAAGAGCTGAAGCTCTAATATTCTATAGTAACACCACCACCACCTCCACTCCCCCAGCTGCAATTAAATTCTGATTAAAACTTTACACAGCTGAAAGGGAAATCACATATTTTGGTTATTTCTGAAGTTCCTTTGGCAGGTATGAACACTGTGGGATGGTTTAGTTTTTAAACTACCAGGATTTAACTTTTTTCCCAAATAGAAAAAAGCATGGATCCAATGGCATTACAGGGCTGCAAAGATTTCAGTGTCATCACCACAGGTATGTGAATACAAGTGAAACAAGACCCCAAACCCTGAATTCTGCTTTGTTTTATGCACTGTGGAAAGCAGATTTACTTTCCAGAGTATGAAACCTGCCACCACACCTTCGCTGAGAACCAAGGGGATAAGAAACTTTCCTTTTGGGTAAGTTGTGGGCGTTTTCTCTGCCAGCCTCTGTGACTTGTACACTTGTACCATACTTCATGTGGATAAAAGTACAAATATTTTGCATAATTACATGGATGTTAACATTCGCAGTGCCCGTGGCATCAGTTCTAATTTAGCAGAGTGAATCAGTTCCTTTCTCTAACAATTCATCACTGCTGTGCCAAGCAGAAAGGCTGCAGCCTGCCTGGCTGTTACCACACTCCAACATTAGCAATTCTAATTGCAAAACTCTTTAAAGTGTTACTCTACTGGAAAAAAAAAAAAAAATCATCTTTTTAGAAACATAGAAGTTTCTGCTCAGATCTCAGCTTTGATATAACACAGGCAGAAATTGCAACAGCAGAATCAAGTCGTAATCATGGTGAAAGTGCAAGACTTGCCATATTTTCCTTTCCACACCATTGCCCTGCCTCGCTGGTCTGTTTTACATGGTCACAGATGGTGTGTGCTGTTAATTTGGACCCCATTAGCACCAGGACGTGCTACCAGAGCAGAAAGCTGACAGTTTTCACCTCAAATATTAACTGAGGAGGCACAGCAAATTCCTAGAAAGAAGTGGAAAAATGCCTGTAAAGCAATAGAGGAAATACTTGAAAGTCACTGAAAAAATCGCTAGAAAGCAGAGGGAAATTCCCCCAAAGCACCACTCAAACTTCTGGAGAGCAGCTGGGGGAAACTCTTTGTGATTTCAAGGAGAATTCCTAGAAAACTAAGGGCAAATGATGGCAGGCACGATATAAATTCCTAGAAAGTGGTGGGAAAATCTCGAGGAAGCATCAATAAAATCCCTAGAAAACCACAAATAATTATTAATTAAATTAATTTGTTTGTTTATTTTTCTGGAAAACAACCAAGATGAAGAGCACCAATAGACAGGACCAGAAGAAACAGCCTCAAGTCTCACCAGAGGAGGCTTAGATCAGATATTAGGAAATTTTTATTTCACAGAAAAGGTTGTAAAATGTTTGAACAGACTATCCAGGGAAGTGGATAGTCCACAATCCCTGGAAGTAGTCAAAAAACATGTGATGGGACACTTGAGGGCATGGTTTAATGGTGAACATGGTGCTGAGTTTATAAAATAAAATCCGGATTTGATGACCTTAGAGCCTGAAAGCTTCTATGATTCTATGAATTTAATTCCTAGAGAGTATGACAGTTCTTTAAAAGGGTCAAGAAAGTTCCTAGAATGCATGGGGAGAATTCACAAAAATCAACAGGAATTTTCCTGGAAAGCACATGTTAAAAGGCTGTGAGAAAATTTCCTGCTAAGTCACAGAAAACAAATCTGAAAAGCAGCTGGATTAAATTCATTAATAGTAGCAGAAATTTGCCTAAATGCACCAGGAACATTTCTAGAGAGATTTTAGCCAAAGGAATTTTTGGAACGCAGTATGTGAATTTCTAGGAAGACTCTAGATTGAGGAATTTCTGGAAAATCAGGGATATTGCTCTAAACCTTCTAGTGCAAGGTTTTTTTAGAAAGCTTTTGTGTGCAGGGATTCCTGTAAAGCTGTTGGAAAAGCCTGGGAAACATCTAGATTGAGGCACTGCTGGAAATCCAGGGGAGGATTTAGAGAGAAGGGGTAGGCTGGGACAATTCTCAAAAGCCATGAGGAATCCCTGGTCCATTTTTCTGGGACATATTTGTCCTCAGGCATAGCAGACCCCTGTCCTCCCCGTAGGTTACAGCCACCCAAACACTCCAGGGGGAAGCAGCAAAAGGACAGTCACCCTGGAGGAGGATCTGATAAATATTTACCAATTTTGAGCTGAAAAACACGGGGTAAGGCAGTGGAATCCTCACACACATCCATTTGGGGAAGGACAGCACAGAGCTGAGAGGCTTTTGTGGCTGCTTACATGACATTAATTCGAGAAGCCCTTTGCAGCAGCTGAAGCAGAAGAGAAAAGACCCACTCATCAGAACTTATCCTTTGTGGAGAGCCTGTCTAATTCCTAATGAGGTTTCTCTGTGTCGTGCAGCTAAACAAATCCCAAAAAACTGCCCTGGCAGAGGACAGCCTCTGTGTGAGCATGAGCTCCTGCACCAGGGTGCTGATTAACTGCTGATTATTGTACTAATAATTAAAAAGGCAGTGTTGGGCAAAGCCAGGCAGGTTTCTGCTGTGGGTGCCTAAAAGTTTTATCTTTTCCCTCTCTTATTTTGCTTCTCTGTGTTTGTATCTCTAGTCTTTTTCTTTCCCTTTTTAAAATTCTATTTTCCTTTTACTCTTTTTGTTTGTTTGTTTTGCTTTCTTTTTATATAAGCAGGTCAAAAATTTGGGGTGAATGCAAGCAGGATGGGCTGGTAAAAGGTGGTTTTATGGCACTCTGGTGCCTCTGAAGTCACAGGTGATCTGCCTTGAGCCTGGTATAATTTAACACAATCTTGAAGTGTCCTCTGCGGATCATCTGGGAGCTGTAAGGAAAGAGCTCCTTCCTGGGCACACCAGCTCTGCCTCCAAATTGCTTTCTGACACTTCTGGCCACTACAATCAACTCCTTCACCTTGATGATTTCTCTGATTCTAGCAGAACTCCAAGCTGCTGATGAAGAGAGTGACAGAGATTGCACAAAAAGCCCAAAGGGTTGGGGCTGTCGGGTCCTGATGTCTGTGCTGTGCCAGGGATGAGCATGGACAGAGGGAGGGATGATCCCACCCAGGAGCAGCTGCCCCTGCCACCACCCCACACCTTGTCTGCAGCTCAAGGGCTGATTTTATGCTGATTTTTATTTTATTTTATTTTTCACTCTGATTTTATGCTTCCCGTGTCACACCCTGTGGGTGGGGGGTTGGTTTATGCAGGAGGGGAATTGTGTCTATATTCACATATAAATTGAAAATGTATTAAGCCTGTCAGTTATCCTGGTCTATGTACATATTTTATTTCTGCTTCTTATTCAGCTCTTTCACAGCCACAATATTTTGTGTTCCTTGTATGAAAATTAATAAAAAAAATTGGATCATCATGAAAGGCTTCATTTCCTTAAGCTAGCAGTGGTGAGAAAAAAATTCCATCTGCTTTATGTCACCTCAGTTTCAATCAGTCAAAAGTAAATTTCCATCAACTCAATCCATATACTTTTCCTCTCTGTTTACTCTCCCTGTAGTGCATGGAATCAAGCTAAAGTGCAAGAAGACTTTTATGGGCCTTTTAGATTAGTGCATATGGTGTTGCACAAAGACAAGAAATGCATCTCACTTGCACCCTCCTGTTGCTGCCCAGGGAAGCCACTGAGCACATTCCACATGCCTCATTTCCCACCTGGATTGATGTTGCTTCTCTTTACAGCCTTTGAAATGTACTTATATTCTTTCCCTCAGATTGAGAAACTATTCTGCCTGCTGTTGTTACTTGCAGGGTCACCTCTCAACATTCCCTTGGATAAAACCTGGAAATAACTCAGCTTCTTCAGCCCAGTTCTCAAGTTTTATTGTTATTTTTTAACCCACTATGATTTGATGGACAGTTTTGGCCAGGTGGAAGCGACTCAAACTCTGTTCTCCCCCTCTGGCCTATTTGGGATCGTGGGAAGAGACCCCACCATATTTACCTAATAATTCCATTGCTCTGCTAATTGCTACTGGCTGCCTTTCTCCCACTCCCCCAACACAGCTCACAAGGGACAACAAAGCTCCACCTGGATTTTAAGAAATGGAAGAAGCCTGGCTGCCCAGATTTTGACTGGGAAAACCAACCTTGACCACCCTATAGACATCACCCCCGTGCTGGGTCTCCTGGGGATCTTCTGCATTGCACATCATCCTGGGGGAGAGAAAGCCATGGTGCTCAGAGGGAAAATCCTTTGTCCTAACTTAGGGAAGTTTGGCCAGAGCTGCTGGCAGATATTCTGGGGGACTGGTGCCATGGAGAGCTGCCCCTCCAAGCAGGGAGCAAGGGATGGGCACCAAATGTGAGAGAGCCCCAGCACAGAGCCTGCGATGCCAGGCTGCTGCTGCTGCATGCAGGGCCAGCCTGGAGCCCGAGGCAGCCAAGCACACCCCGTGCTTGTGCAAACCCTCTGCAATTCATTTGCTTTTTTTCGCCCAAAGCTCGCTGTTTTTTGCCAAAAAGACTTTTCTGATTTCTCTCCACACCTCTCCCCCACAGCCATTACATGAAAGTTATTTGCTCTCAGTAATTGAGAAGGGATGGGCAGGGCAAGCAAGCCACTCACATTTTGTTCAAAATCCTTTTTGTGCCCTTCTGGTTTAGTTAAATTTGGTCAGGCTTTTCTGCTGCCCTTTGGACCATAGCAAATAACTCATCACTTCAGATTCGGGACGGTGGAAAGAGAAGGAGCAGGAGTGCCACCTGCAGCAGAAAGGCTGAAATGTAGATTCTCCTCCAGCCTCAGGGATCCGGCTCTGCAGGGATTTTCATTTGGTCCATATATAGCTCTGACTTTCAAGGAAATCATCCTGTGCAGAGACAGAAAACTCCATTTTATTTAAACGTGGGAATATCTATGTTGCCATTTTCCTGAACTGCTGGCTGAAGGGAGGCAGATGATGGCTTGGCTTGGAAGGGACCCTAAATATCACCCTGAAAAGCATTATTTTCTGCAGGTATCACTGTGATGCTTGCAGGAAACACCAAATGAGCTCCAGGCAGCCAAGTGCTTGTGGATTTTGGATGGTGCCTGCCCAGGCCAGCAGCACTGTGCCAGTGCCCTGTGTGTGAGCAGAGTCCCAGGGGCTCCATCCCTGCAGCTGGATCCTCCCTTCCTCCAGCAGCTGTGGGGAAATGATGGGCTCTCAGTAGCACTGCAAAGACCACCACTTCTGAATAATCACACAGTGGAGTGGAAATGAGCTGTAACAATGAGCAAACCTTCCCATGACACCTCCTGTGCCAGTCCCCCCTCACTGGGGACCTCCACTCATCACACCTGGTTTCCACATTGTCCCCTCAGGTCTCAGGTGGCTTTTTTCCATCAGCTCTTCTCAGCCTCCACCTAAGAAGGGCTGAGATTAAGACCAACATTGCTCCTCACATGCTGGGCTGTAGGACTGTAACTTCTGCCCAGGGCTTTCAGAAGGACAAGCAGGGATTGCACTTGGAGCTGCTGCTGCCTTAAATCTTCTTTAATATCAATTTGCTAATGCCAGTCTTCTGATTTAGTGAAAACAGACTTACACAGTAACACCTTAGTTAAGTTTTCAATCAATCAGCAGGAAATTAATGGACACCCACTGTTACACTCTGCACTCATGGGTAGCACAGAAGAAGCACAAGTGAGAAAAGACACCAGCCTGACCAGATTTTCCACGCACACCATTATAGTCTTTTTTATCCTTTTTTATGAAGTATAACAGTGCAGAACACTTGAGTTGCCCAATGTCCCAGACAGCCCATCTCTGACCACAGGCTTTGCAAGAAGACATGGGCACAGACAGAATCCCATGTGCTATTGCACAAGATTTCCACCAGCAGCCACAATCAAACAGCCCCTTGGGGTTCCCCCTGCTCCAGCCTCTGCTCACAGACCCCCTGCACTGCCCCTCTTCCTCTGGCACTGAGGCTACAGCCAGCTGGGCTGGTAGGACACAACTCATTTTTATTCACAGGCCAGCACAAATTCTGCTGCAGCATTTGGGAAAGAAGGGGCAGCTCTCACAGAGCATCTCATAGAGCAAAAATCCCAGGAATGTGGCAGAGAGCAGCCCACAGGGAAGTCTTGTTGGAAGATTCTCTGATCTGATCACACAGGCAGGATCAAAAGCATGTGCACAGAAGGAATATGTCAATTAACTACCAAAAAAAACACCCAAAACAAAATACAAAAACAACTGCAAGTTTCTATAAAACATCTTCTATAAGAAAAATCCCATTTCAGTTAAGTTCAGACGTTCTGTAGACGCCTGCTAATGGTTTTTCATTAAAGAAAAACACAGGCCATCCCATAAGCATCTTGGTAACATCTGTCTTCTAGTCTGAAAATGTCAAGATGAAGCACTTCAACAGCTTCAGCAGCAGCATGGTGTGGCTTCTGCACATAAATACATTCCTGTATTTGCTTTGCATTATGGAAAATATCAACTGTTTCAACAGACCAACCAAAAAAAAAGCTAATCAAAAAATACAGCTTTGTGCAGCATCAACCTCACTCTTTAAAGCTCATTTTGAGCAGAAGAGATATTCCAAAATCAAGTAATTTTCCAAGTTTGACAATCTCATCTTAGCCCATGCTCCTAACATGGGGAGCAAACAGGAATTCATGAGGGAGGACACAAATTTTGTCTAAGCACCAGCCCAGTCTGAGTTCACAGAAGAAAAGCCAAACAGAGAGAAGTTTTTGCAAACTCACTGAGGTGGATAGTGCAGTGCTTGCTGCCTTTGTCTGGGAGAGCAGGTCAGAAGCAGGGAATCCAAGAGGACATCAAGACCTTTTTTCTTGTATTGAAAGATCTAACACACCAGCATTTGATGGGTGATGGCATAACCTCCTGCCAAAAGCCTCCTTCAGCTCATTCCAATGAGCTTTCCATGACAGCCAGTCAAATATTACTGCACATGAAACTTTTTCTTGCCTCTCCTAAAAGCATCAGAAGATCACATCCAGATTATGGCCCTTTTTTACATCCTGGAGGACTCAGGGTGTACAGCTGGGTCCCTAAGATGATGCTTTAAGTCTTTAATATGCTTTTCCAGCATCTGTATGTCTTTAAATGTGCCTTCTCCAGAAGCAATTTAAACAGAAAATTGCCTTGCCTACTTCACACAGATGCAGAAAAGAAGACTGGAAAAAAAAAAATCACAAAAAATGAAACTACTGCAAAAGAGAAAATACAAGTATGTCAATGAAATGAAAAACCAACACCAAAGTCATTGCAGATTAGTGGAGCACATCTACCAAGCTGATTTTTCTATGAAAACTCATAAGCAAGCTGATGAATCCCAGCCAGGCTGGAGCAGATCTGTGGATCCTCCCATGGAGGAGGTGCTTGGCAGGAGCAGGGTGAGGGCTGGGGCTTCTGCAGGGGCAGAATTCATGAGTCTTCTGGAATTTCTTGGGTTGCAGTGTACAGATGCTGTGATGGGAGCCACAATAGGCTGAGACTTTGCATGAGAGGAAAATGCTGTGCTGTTTCTGAAGAGAGCCATGGGTGGGAAGGTCTCAGCTGATGGGCAAGCAGACACAGCCCCCGTGCTGTAAAGACAGAGCTGCACTGGCTCCTCCAAGCCATTTGATCACCCTGACTGCACAGCCCTGTGGAGTGGCTCAGTTAATCCTGCACAACAGCCAGGATGTGGCCCTAGGCAGGGAAAACAAGTCAAAAAGGAGCAGAAGTGTCAGAGTGCCCACCCAGGAGAAACTAACTCTGAATCCCCCACGTCTCATCAAGATTCCTTCTCTTGCAGGGATGCTGAAGAGGAAGGAACACTGGGATGGGGCTGGCACGCTCCTGCTGGTGCCTGGTCCCTCTCCTGCCCTCTCTGAGTGGGGGTGCTTGCTGTCAGCCCAGTTTGGTTCAGGTTTTGGTTCAGTGCTGGCACAGGGCAGCCCAAGCCCTGCCCTTCAGGCTCTGGAGCCACCTGCAGCCCCCATGCTGAGCCCTGGCTGCCCCCTGAGCTCCCTCCTGAGCCTTCCTGGGCCTCAGGGTGCTCCTGAATTATCCAAGAGGAGAGGTGGAGCAAACAGATAGAGGCAGCAAGAAGTGACCTTGGGCAGAGGCACTCTGTCACCCATGGAGAGATCACTGCAGGGTTCTTGTCCCTAACACAGGGATATTAAAAAGATTAAAATAGAATAAATAATGCCTTCGCCACCAGTCTCCTTCACTTCATATGTTGACAATTTTCCTCTCAGCAAGGTACACTGCAGAAAGCTGGAGCTTTTCATTTGCTGACTGCAGAAACAGCAAACAAAATCTTGGTCATGAGCAAAACCCAGGGAGTTTTACATCAGCAAGCCATAAGTGACTGGGTTTTTTAATTTAAAATACAGTCTTTAATTAGTAGTAATCCAGTTAGTTCCCTAGAACTAAGATGTAAGTTTGCTATAAATCTTTCAAATGCTCCCGAAAAAAAAATATTAAAGCTACTGCTTTCCCCGTGTAAGCCATCATTCTCAACTGAGTCATTACAATGTGGATGCAATCTGAGGAGGTAATGCTGCTGGTGTGAGGGCTGGCCAAGCACACATTCATCTTTTGTTGCAGAAGACAGTGGAGAAGTGAGTGGAACAGATGCAGTTATACAGACTTTGCTGCCAGGAAATGGCAGACTAGCCTCTCTGACTTTGGGATTATTCTGTGCTGTTTTCACAGTCCTTGTTTTGACCAAAGTTATAAGGCAACTGAGTGTCACAGTCAGAAATATCAGCAAAATGACTCCCTGCTGGACCCTGTATTTCTCCTTGTTATTAATGTATTTTTCTTGGATTCTTTTACCTTCTGCAGTGCTAAAATGCCACCCTCTGCACAAATTCAATCGTTACACCCTGGAGCTGATGATCGAATTATCTCACAATTGCTACCTAAAGAGATTTAAATCAAACAGAATATATTGGCTGTTTTTATTCTGAGCTCAAGGGAGCCACTTCCTGAATTTTCAATCACGTTAAAGTGGGGAATCAAATTAATCAGAAATTGGATGAAGTGGAAGGTTCTTGATCAAAAAATTTATTGTAAAGTTCTCACATGAATTAAACCTGTAGACTGAGGAAGCAGCTGCACTTGGCTTGCCCGAACTGAAGGAATTTGTGTCAGTTGGAAATGCAGCAGAAGAGTGGCACCTAATGGCCAGAGATTTTCAGGGACCTGTTCTGTCCCTCCTTTTCTGCCCTGCCACCATTCCTGGCATTCCCGTGATAGCCTCCCTGTTCTGCACCATATAAACCAAAAGTCTTTCCTATCACAGGTTCACAGGTTTGTGGTCTTTTGGGTTTTTTTTTTTTTTTTACTTTGCTGTCACATATTGTGCCTGTACATCTGAAAACAGAACAAATTTATTTAACAAATCAAAATTTAACTTATCTTCTCCTCCTCTGATGTGGTTGCTGTTGCATAGAAGTCTGAATTGTGTGAGCCAGCAGAGTCTTTTTTCCTCACAGTTACCCAAAGATACCCCAAAGAATGGCACAAAATTCCTCAGGTGCTTTCCTCCTAAACTCCCAGGATTAAAACTGATTCATGCCCAGAAAGGCAAGGTTTCATCCCTTCAGTGTGAAAGGAAGGCAAAGGCAGAGCCAAACCTCCCTTTGTTGTCCAGGGACATGCCCAGATTTGCCAACTTTGCAATTGCAAAGTGAGATTTGAGGGGTTCTGGTGCCTAATGATCCTTAACCTGGATGGAAAGGGCAATGCAGGTTGTGCTGTGACAGAACTCTCCTGTGTTCCCATTTCCTTGGGGCAGATTTTGCTGCAGGTTGTTTTGGGAGCAATCTAAATATTAAAACTCCAGCAGCCTGTTCCCAGGAGAAGGTCAGTTCCAGAGGCAAATGGAAACACTGAATTAATCTGATCAATGTTTTATAACGAATGAAAAATTTGCAAACGTATGCCCCATACGTAGTTTCTGTAGCAATGCTTGCATTGTGTCCAGAAACTGTGTCTTATTTTTGCAGAAAATGGCTTTAGATGGAAAGCAGTACTTTTTGTCCTTGCTTGGAGGTCACTAAACCCATGAAATTCACCCAGCTGTACCAGCAGAATACAAGAATCTCCCAAATCTCCTATGATCTAAGGAGGGAATTATGCTTTTTTTATTCAACAGGATTCTGCTCCTGTGACCAGCTTCTCATTAACTCAGCCTCTGGCACTCTTGTTTTGGATAAGCAAATGCACACAGGTTAGTAAAATCACGGGACAGAGATTTTCTTTTCATTTATATTCATTTGCAGACCTGGAGAGCGACTGAACTATCAGGACTCGTTAGCAACACAGCCAGCATCATCAGGAGAGTGGGAAGGAAGAGAGAAAGGAGGTCAGGAAGCCAAAGAGGCCAAGAAAAGGACTATGAAACACCTCTCTGGGTGCCCACCTGCCAGTCTGGCAGCTCCCAGGACAGCTCTCCCCATCCCATACTCCCAGTAACCCACTTTCCTCCCATTCCCACCCTTGCCAAGAACTACATCTCATGAATTTCCTATTTTAATCACTTAGTCCTATTTTCCAGCACATTCATCATCTCATTAACAGTAAATGCCTTTATTAAGTTAAATATGAAATCCAGCACTAAGCTGTTCAAATGGGTTTTGAGGGGCATGGACAGGTTTCCTTCTTCCCTTCTCCAATCTTGTAGCATCCATATTCAAATAATTCTTTTATATATTCATGTAATTGTCTGGTCTCAATCTTTAATTAACTGTATTTTTATGGAATCTTGATTTTCCCAAGAGAAAGCAATATTTAATATGGTTCAATGTTCACCTGCCTTTTCATGGAGACAGACAAAACACTGCCTGATTAATTTTATCCATTAGTTCCCTGTTAATTTGAATCATGAGGAAGGGAAGAGAGGAAATATATTTAAATGCCCAATCCCTTCTCACAGTTTATCTATTCTGGGGGTCCAGAAAGTGGGCCAAGAACATAGAAATTTTCTGGTTTGTGATCTCTGACCTGGACCCTGCTGGGCTGTCCGGACCCTCGTCAGGAAAACTTCCTTTGCAGGAGACACCAAAGAGCTTCCATTTATTTGATTTCACCAAGGGAAGGTGAAGAGGTCTCTGAAGTCTCCACATGATTTTCTATTAAGGAAAAGCTCTTTAATCTCTCAGACGGGGGCAGGACAAGACCCAGTGGCTGGAAGCTGCAACTGGATCAATCCAAGCTAAGTATGGGGAGTCATTTTCTAATTATTATTTTTCTACAAACCAAAGGGAGTAATTAACTACAGGAACATCTTCCATTAGTGCCTGATAGATTTTCTATCACGGGAAGTACTTGAACTACAGAGCCAGGACACATCCAGCTCAATCACACAGGGCCAAGCAGGAGGAGGAAGGTGAGTTTTAGTTCCACTTGTGCCACTGAGGTGAAGTACAAGGGATATTCAGGGAGCTTTACAGGAGAATATGTACCCAGACTGGCACACAGACCCAATGTAGTAGGCTCAGACTTCTGCCTGTTCTCTCTTTTCATCTATTTTTGCCCAAAAATTTCATTCCAGGGCTTTCCCTCCCTTTAAGAAAGTGAGGATGGGAACTAATTTTTTTATTAGGCGTTTTTGGTGTTACTTTAATACAAGCAGAAATCCTATTTGCTTCCCAAAGCCCACCACATCCCACAAACTTGTCTCTAAGAATACGAGAGCAAACCAACAGGTCATTCTTGCTGTCTAGAGAGGAACAACAGCAAAGAGCAGAGCCAGTGCTGGGCACTGGGATCAGCTGGAATTGCTGTCAGGCACGGATGCAGATGTGTGACAGGTTCCTCAGCTGCCCCTGGCACAGCTTTTGTCTTTCCCAGGGCCTGCTCATCTCCCTGGGCATGACCCACTTGCCATGATGGGATTTTAATGTTTTAAAACGTTAGAAAAAGTGCATCAGCCCCACTGGTGGAGGAACCTTTTTTGGACGTTTCTGGGCTTGTCCAAGTGATGCTGCAGGGGACTGCAGAGCACTTCTGTTTGGTTTCAAATCTGCTTCCAAGAGCTGGGCTGGACCATCCCCAGCTCAGAGCAGAGCAGCACAGCTCAGCAGCCCTCTGAGCAGGCTGCCTGCTCCCTCCCAGTGCTTCCCTCCAGGGTGTCTCTCACCCTGGCCCTTCCTGAAACACAGCAGATGTGAGCCACAGCCCCTTCTTGGGATTTCTCATTGCTTTGCTGAGCTGCCTGAGCATCACTCTCCATCAGTTAGAAAATCCCTTGTTTTCCCTAAATTGCAGCCATTCCTCTCCCTTCCTCTGGATTCAGAGTAAGAATAACACCAAAAGGCAGCTGGGCTGTGCTGTGTAACTCCTTCCTTGCTTAGCCAGCACACCCTGTTTCATGAGACTTGAGGACATGGCAATAGCTTAATTCCAGGACTTCAGTAAAACAGCATCACTTGGAAACTCAGAGAAGACAAAAAATTCCTGATAACATTTTGCAGGTAATAAAATGCAAAGGAAAGAGGAGGCACAAAAGAGTTTACTTAGGATTCAGTCAGGGTATGACCAGCTAGTTGATAGTGTTGGTATTATTAATAGAAAAAATTAAAGTACTATCACTAAATGAATAGATGGGGAAGAGTCAACCATGCTAAGAGATGCCACCAAATACCAGAGTCAGGAGACAGCTAAATAATGTATTGTGATAACAGAAACACACTGGTGACCCAGTGCTGCAACATGAAATGAAAATGAATCAATAGAAAGTAATGATAGAGAATAATACGTGGATTAGTGAGGACAGAGATGGATTTCTGATCCAGGATTTTCCCCAAAAGACAGCTATGTGCTCTAAGAACTATAAATCTTTAATCAGTTCATCAAGTTATTCCTCTGTGCATACATTCAGGGCTAGATAAAAGCACCTTCTGCATCTGAAATTCAGGCACAGCAGTTTCTGGGGCTGAGCAGAGGTGCTTGGCTACTGGAGTGCATCCAGATCCTGGAGTGAAGGGCCTGCAAGAGGGGCACTGCACAGGGATTAGTGATTTTCTTGGAAATGATCCAGCCAAAGCTGACCAGCCACAGAAATGTTCCCCCTGCAGGACTCTTCAGAGGCAAAAGGGGCAGGGGATTTATGGGGGCACAAGCTACTTGCTGAAACAGCCACAGGAAAGGAATAGGGCTTTGCTCCTGCTCCAAAACCTTGTGAATTTGGCTGAAAGGAAAATGCAGAGCAATGGGGGACAAGCCCAGAGCCCAGGTCTCTCTTTCACTGGAGCACACCCATTTTGGCAGTAATGTCTCTCTCTGCCACCAGCAGAACCCAGGAAAGCATTCCTACTCCAGAAAAGCCACCAGCTCAGCCCTTCTGTTGGGAAAAGTGGCTTTAGACTCTCTCAGAAGGTTAGAAATGAATTCCTGGTTTCCAGTGCATAAGCACACACTGTAACTCATTATTAAGAAGAGATTTTGCCCTCAGCACTTCTCTTTCTAGCAACGTCATAAAAGAAAGCTGCAGCAATTACATTTTGTGGGAAACTCAGTCTTGAGGCATGACATCACCCTGGGAGCCCTGGCTGAGCCCCTTGCAGGTGAGGACCAGCTGCATCCTCATTTCTGGGTCTCTGGGGTTCAGAGGTGGTGCAGCTGAGGATGGCAGCTGGCACTCTGTTCAGAGCATGGATTTTATTAGCCCACAACCACAAGTGGCAAGAAGTAAAACTTTCTGGGGGCTGGGTGGATTTGATGTGGTAGATTTTGGTATGAGGAGCAAGCACAGTAAACTTTAGATCTCAATTTTTCCCTTGCCTTGACCCCACTTGTGCCTCAAATGAGACTTCTTTAGAAAAACTTCTCTGAAGTCAGGAGATTTATATCTTGTTTCCAAATGGAACAGACTTTGCTGAAAACTTCATGGATTTTACCAGGTCAATACAATTTATGATGAAATAGGAGACGTTTAAATCTAGTTCTACATAAATAGCCCCAGCAGGAAAGTAGTGGAGCCTGATAAAAAAAAAAAAAAAGAAAAATAAAATGAATACATTTTTAATGCATCTGCATCAGAAAATGTAACATCAGCCAAGGAGATCTCAAATCCTTCTTGAAGAGGGTAGGAAAGGGAACACACTGCTCATGCCAGCGAGTGTGTGGGCAGACTCACTGGCTACACACTTTCTAAAAGGACTCACCACCTTTCCTCAGTGACATTCAGACCATATCCAGTGCCAATATTACACACAGTTAACAGAGCACAGCTTGGAAAGTTATTTTCCAAATTATGAAGTGGATGGGTAAATCTGGCAAGAGTGAGTGCAGCAGCCGCCGTGGGTGAGGTGGCCAGAACCAGGGGGTGAGGACACCAACCTGCTCTGCTGAGACCATACCTCAGTGTGCTGGGCACAAAATCCAGGCTGCTAGGGAAGAGAGGAGCAGTAGCAATGTAGGAATACATGCATTGGTAGAAATGGAGGAATTCAGCTCCTCCAAGAGGCATTTGGTCAAAGCCCCACCAGGCTTCCCCTTGCACTCGCTCTGCTCTGCAGCAGCAGAGGCTCCATCATTACCAAGCAGCTTTTTGGCCTCCAAACTCTCTGAAATCTCTGCTCCTTGAACTTGCACGTCTTTCAAGAAGAAAAACAGGGATGAAAACTAACTTGAAAGCTGGGCTTTACTGCCTTGAGCCAAGATTCACATGATACCTTTTAACAGCCTTTCCTTCCCTGGTTTTCAATTAACTGCTCTGCACCCAAGATTGCAGACTGTCAACTCATGCAAAGAGTAAATCCTTTCCTAGAGCTTTTTAAACTATTTTCTCAAGCTCCTGACTGCAGAGGGCTTTGAACAAACTGCTTCCAAGGAGGGAAAGGAAAATGAAGTGAATGGTTTGTTGCAGTCAGCAGCATTTCTCCCAAGGTGCTCACGCTGCTGCTCTGCTCTGGGGAAGAGGAGCTGTCACATTTCTGTGGACTTTTTCCAGGCAGAGTCATCAGTTTTGACTTCATATTTCCTTGGGGTGAGATGGAAATTTCTCAAGAATAAAAGTAGGAGGCAGAAAGGCACCAACCTACCTACCTATCATACACAATCTGCGAGAGGTGAGCCAAGAAGAGACTACAGAATGTTTCCAATTTGCTTCAGAGCAAAAAGAAAGAGCAAAAGAGAACTGAAATGCTTTAGTAAACCCTGAAACTCCTCATTTTTCAGGTCAGGACCAAAATGGAGGTGATATTTTAAAAGGATGCCTGCTTTTCCAGGAATTTGTTTGAAAAATAGGTGTTGTTACACTGCAATAACTGATGCTGTGAACAGGTTGGTGAGAAATACAGGATTTAAAGAGAATCCTCTGCTCTGGGGACACAAAGTGACAAAATTGGGAACCTTTTAAAAATCAGAAAATTTGATAAACTGTTAAAAGTGACCACAAGTCAACTGAACTATGTTAGCAATTTGCAGGAGGGACTTGAAAGATAGTGGCTGGATATGGGGAAGAGGTTTTTTGTTTGTGTTTGGTTGGTTGTGTTTTTGAAATTCTAAATTTATATCAGTTTCTTTAGAGAGAGAGAGAGAGAGAGAACATGACCTTCCAGACCTGACATTCCAGATTAATTTTTAATTCTCTCATAAAGGGGGAAATTGGAATAAAGAAATAATGGCTGAGAAAGCAGAATAAAGCAGTCCCAGAATCACTGTCCCCGCTGAAAAAAAAAACCAAACAAACAAACCCAAAACAGCAACAAAACCAACTCTATATAAACTTTTAAACCCCAACCAAAAAAGGGTTCACCATGGATTCAGCCCAACATTATTCCCTGCACTCAGGCTTGCAGAGACACAGCCCTGAAGATGACTGTTCAAAGAAAAATTCCACTGTTAGAATCTGGTCATTTTTGCATTTCCATCATTGCTTGCTTCCCGATAAGGAAATGTACTACAGAGTCACTTGGGAAGTAGCTTTTAATGTGCCTCCAAGAGTTCCAGGAGTTTAACTGGTCATTTCCTCACTCAAAGGTGCTGCTTCAGAGCACTGGACTGGGGCAAGGCAACCTCAGCACTGCTCCCATTGCATATCAACATTTATTATTCATTGTCTTGTTAAAGGAGGCTCCAGAAATTTCTCAGAAAAAGATGAAAAAGACTAAGAAAGAGGAACCCATTGTCCCATCCGCACAAGCAGCAGGGACAGATAGAAGTAGGAGTATATCTACACCTAAATATGTATATATGCCCCCTCCTAAAAGAGTGACAAACTGCAGTAAACTGTGTCTCTCGCTGCTTTACTCTGTTTTGTCCCTTTCTCAGGACATTTCCCATCTCCCATCTCCCTCCCTCCTCCATCATCTTGTCTCTAACCTGGCACATACCCTTTGCTGCATTTTATATAACTTCATTGGTCTGGCTTTCCAACTGCTTAACAGCCCTTATCAGCAAATAAAAGCCTCCAGCAGCAGATGAGCAAAGTGATTGAGAAAGCTATAAAAACTGAAAAGAGAGAGCTGTCTGTAGTTAAAACAAGCCTCAGCTCCTGCTCCCCAGCCAACTCCCCCACTAAGCAGGGAGGAATAGCAGGTTTATTACCCTCCCTTTGATTGTATGTCATCATTACAGCATTGTTTTCCCACATAGCAATTCCTTCCTAGCTCCCACTTGCAATAAAAACCAGAGATTTGGGTTCTTTTAAAAGATTAATGGACATAGCTGCCCTCATACTCTAAACTTGTGGAGTGGCTGGATATCACTTTTGAAATTCCAAATTCTGGCAGTTTTCTGCCAAGGCTGGAAGTCAACGATGTCGTGAATTACAGAAGACTTGTGTGGAGGGAAGGAGGTGGCACTGTGGAGAAATGAGGCCTGTGGAGGGACAACTCCTCATAAAGAAACTCCAGAATTAACAACCCTTCTTCATGAAAACAACAAACAGCAAAAGTAAAAATGGTTTACATAGAGGTTTACAAGAGGAAAAAACAAAACAATTTTGCACAGAATGACTTGAGACTTGTCTGTGCTCTGCTTTGAGGGTGCGTAGGAAGTGATGCTCAAAACCAAGCATGGAATCATTGCTCGAAGCACAGCAGTGGGTTCATGTGGGAGAAAAACTCATCTCAGGGTCCAAAGCACATGGTTTGGAGGTGCTGGGGGCTGGGATGTGCAGGATGGGGGTGGGAGCCACGTGCCCAGGGCCATGGGCAGGTAACCCAGGTCAGCACAGGAGGTGCAGGGAGGGAGCAGAAGAGCAAAAGAGAGGAGAGTCTTTTGGCTGGAATAAACCTGAAATTTGGTTACTTTCTTTTGCTGGTGGGAGACAGTTTGTGAGCAAGGGCTGATTTCTGTCTCTCCCAACCCCAAGAGGATTGGTGATTGCCCTTGGACCTCAGTGAACCCCTGATCCCTACAAAATGTCCATGCTGTGGATCTGCAAGGTCCCCAGAGCCATCCCATGGTGCTCCTCAGCTGTCAGGCCAGGCACAGGCTGACAATTCACTGTGGGAATCCAGAGCTTCCCTCTGACTTCCCTGGGACCCTGGCAGGGGTCAGGAACCTCCTGGACAGAGCCCCCAGAGACACTGGCTGTGATCTCTGGCCATGGAAAAGTTTTCAATCTTACAGGGTGAATTACCAGCTCTGAATGTTTGATTTAAGTAATAATTAAGTGTGGCACGGGTGCAAAAGTAAAATTTTAGGATTCTAGATGAGGGGTCCAAAGGGGACAAGATGGAGGAAATTGGGTGTGCCTTGTCCTTTTTCTCCTTCTTCATGCCCTCCATGTTTCATTGTGGTGTTGGCATTTTTCTGTTGGTTCAGGCTGGGGACACACTGTCCAACGTAGGTGTCAGATATTGGCACGTTATTGTAAATCCAGCCCAGGGAGTTTCTGGTATTGAATGTTTGTCACATCCCACTGAGGGCAGAGCCCCACACGCTGCCCTGCAGGACAGAGCTGGGCAGGGCAGCAGAACATGTTAGAGATAAACAGAATAAACAACCTGGAAACCAGCACAGACCAATTATGGCTTCTGCTTTGGCAGTGGGGCTGACAGACAGAGACTTTCTACAATCTGGGAATCATCAATAGCACAGATTCCAACAATTCACAAGAAAATACACGGGGCTGGGCAAAGCCAGGCTGCTGCCAGGGTTAGGAGGGACAGGAGGGTGACACAAAGGACTGGTAGGGCATCCTCATGTCCCCAGGGCTGGGGCTCATTCCAGTCCTACTCACATGCCTGGCCAGTTCCCAAGAACTAGCTGGGACTCCTTGCTGGCACCATTTAGGAGGGAAAAGCAAAAGTAAATCCAACCTGACCTTCACTACAAGTCAGTGTGGGCTGTCAGGACCCAAAAGAAGAACCCAGACCCATGGAGCAGGAGTGAGTCTCTTGCCAAGCCATAAATGCTGCGTTTTCACTCTAGCTATGATGTCTGCATTTAGTATTCATTGCCACGTCACTGATCCTCATGAATTCCTCCCATGTGCAGGTGCCTCTCTCATCCATTTCTGTCAGCATCTCACTGTAATCTATTATTAGTTAAGAATTAATAGACACTTGGAAGTATAATGTTACATTTTTGTCTTCTGGTGCTCTGAAGCATTTCATGCAGCAGATCAAGCATTAAATCTGTCATGTAAACACATTATTTTGTCATGTGATGCATTATGATAGCCCAATACCAGGAAAATGAAAAGCACTTAACAGTTCATGTTTGATGTGTACTGTCAACAGAACTCAAGAAGAATTTATAGGGTGTTGTGGTTTAATGAGTACCTGTTTAATAGGGTTTGAGTATCATTCAAAAATGTGGCTTTACAGGAGACATGCGATACATTGAATTTCAATGTGAATTATAAAGCCCAATCTAGATCTCCAGGCTTCTACACAGCAAAGATAATAAAATCCAGGGAGCTGTTTATTAGCAATAAATCATGACCTTTTCTCGTTTTCTCTTGGAATATTTCTCTCTCCTTAATCAGGTTTTATGAAGCTGCAGGGTTCATGTATGGAGGTGCCATCCAGGATCTTTGACTAGGGCAGAATAACTCAGCTATAGACAGGGGATGAATGAAGTAAACAGAAAGGAAGAGCTGATAAATAGGAACTCTACCAAACACCCAGGCACTGGCAAGCCTGGCAAAGTTTAAGGAAGTCTGTTAATGACTTGGGAAAGCTTCAGTGAGTGTGTTTCCAGGTGGAATCTTCACCCAGCAGACTCCTAACTCACACCTGGTCATATTTATCACAACAGCAGCAGAAAAAATGCCAAAAATCTCAACAAAGATGGAATTTCTTCTCCCTTTCTTCCCCAGGATTCTGCTAGGAGTAATGTGCTAGGGTTTTAGCTTGCATATTACTCATATATTTTTAATCCTGTAATTCTTTAATGTATAGCTCTGGACTCCATATACACTGTTAGCTGCTGTTTTCCCATTTTGGTCAGATACAACAATTCCTCTCTAGGCCTGGAAATCAAGGACACCTCACTGTCTCAGGCCCCAAGAAATGTAAACAAAAGTGAGCTGGGGGGAGAAAACTTAGGGTAAATTACTTCATTACCTAAAACTGTAATTGGAATATTAACCCCCAATATGCAAATGGACCAAACTTATAAAAGTGTGTGAAAACCAGTCACCCATTATCCATTTTTGGGTGTAACCCCTGGGGGGCTTCATCTGCCTTAATGTACCTGAAGACCCTTCAATAAATATAACTGCTTTTTACTCCCTTAAAGTTGTCTGGCCTCTGTTTTTAGGTAGCCTGAAAAGGCATCAGGAGCACCTCCCACAAACCAAGACAAGATACAGTGTGATACGACAAAAAAAACAGAGAACAGCTTGAAGATAAATCCCAATCCCTTTGTTAGCCCACTAAAGAACCAGCCAACAGTGCTGACAGAGGGAGCCCAAGGTGGATTCACCAAGAGGAGCCAAGGCACAGCTCCCCTGCACCTCATGGTGCACAGTTCACAGGGTGAGAGTCCTAAACCCATCTCTTCAGACAGCTTTGGTTAGAATTCATCAAGACCTGATGAAATTAAATGCTCCAAGTTATTAATACTAACAAGATTTACTGCTCCCCATTTACAAATGATTTGCATTTTTATGCATTCTTTTAGCATGGATCATCACGACTTTCTTTGGTATTCATGAGGTTGCAATTTGTGTATTTCCATAATTACCTCATCATATTCCCCATTAGATAATGGACCAAGGGCATAAAAACACCAAGCAGAATTCAAAAGCAGCATTGGCTCTCTGCTCCACTGAGGGACTGAATGTCCCTTGTCCTTGAAGCAGAGCTCACAGGAAAGCCCTGGGAAAGGGCTCTGCCCCAGCATTGGCTGAGGCATGTAGGTAGAAATAAAATTTTAAATCATTAAAAAAAAAAAAAAAAAAAAAAATCAGTGCTTGATCATTACAGCCTCCAGGAGTTTCCCTCCCCACCCTGAGTGCATTGACACATTCTCTGCACAGCCCCTCTGGATTAAAGAAGATTGTACACATGTGTGACAAGCTAAGGAATCACAACCATTTCCCTCCCACAGCTGTTACAGGAGGACACAAGTGAGATCTGAAGAGCCAGAGCCAGCTTGGACAAAGTCCCCCATGCCAGGACACTGTCACCACACCCCTAAGGGACAGTTTGCATCCCAAACCACACAAGTAATTCATTGGTGCATTGGAAGGAGGGGGAGGAAGGGAGGGAGATGGATTACATGTACATGGAAACCTTTTTGTGCACTTAGGAATGGAGATGAACAGATTTAAAATTAACTGGCTTAGTTCACTGCTGGGCAAGTGATCTAAAATGGCCAATAAATAATTCATCCCAGCACCATCCATCACTGTGCAGCCCAGCCCGTGGCACAGCCCACACTGGGGGCTCGCTTGGAGAAAAGAGACAACTTAATTCAGCACAAAGTGAATAACCCAAAATCCCATCAATGATTCATCCCTGGATTAAAAGCTAGAGATTTCTCCATAAATTTCTCTGCCCTGCATTAAATATGCAGATGATTGTGTGATGTTTATTAACTACTGAATGGCTTAGTTAAGGATGACACCAGCTCTGGTGTTTGAGAACACCTTTGAAGCCATGAATCTTCATTAGATGTGCATTTAAGCATGAAAAAGGGTTACCTTCCAGGATTCAGTGTTCACTTACATCAGTAGAACTACAGAATACGTATATGATATAAGAGAGTCAGGCCTTAGTATACTCTGTTTTAGAAAATAAAATTATAGAAAGGATTTATTCCCTATTTTGGATTACCTACCATATACCTCTTCTCCTAGGTATTAAAAAATACCAACCCCCCAAAAAAAACCACCCAAAACACACCCTCACTTAATTTGCCTTTTTTTTCTAGATACTTAAAAAAAGAAGTTGCATTTTGTCAGATAATATTGAGCTTTTTTTTTTCTAATTTAAAAACAAAGATATTTTGGGAAGTGGTAGATTTCCCTTCCTCTTGGAGACGGGTCAGTGCTTGAAAGACTAAAAAAGGCAACGAACTTTTACCAGAAATAATTTCCTAACACCTCCTGTCCCAATCCTTTCGTTGGTATTTGCACAGTTCAATTTGCCTCTCTCTTCCCAGTGTCCTCATGATCCTTCCTTGTCTCAGTTTTAAACTACTTGGAGCTCCTTAGCTGAGGTTAGAAAAGAAGTCCTGTGAGGAGAGGCTGAGGGAGCTGAAGCTTTTATCCTGGAGAAAAGCAGACTCAGGAGGGACCTTTTTGCTCTCAGCAGCTCCCTGGAAGGAGGTTGTGGCCAGGTGGGGATCAGGCTCTGCTCCCAGAACACCAGCCACAGGACAAGAAATGATATCCAGCTGCATCAGGGAAAGTTCAGGTTAGAAATCAGGAAGAATTTCTCCACTGAAAGCACTATTGGGCATTGGAAGGGCTGCTCAGGGAGGTGGTGGAGTCCTCATCCCTGGAGGTGTTAAAGGAGCTGTCCCTCAGTGCTCTGGTCTGGGTGACAAGGTGGGGACCAGTCATGGGTTGGACTCAATGATCTCGGAGGTCTTTTCCAACCTCATTTGATTCTGTGACTCTGCACTACAATGTTGGAACTCAGAATGTCCCTCAGACATTTTTGGGTTTTCCAGGTCCAGGTCAGAAGCATTTGAGACCCTGGCAGGCAGCTGGAAACAGCTGTGATTTTGAGTTTGAGCCATGGAATGAGTTACCAACTTTGCAGGTAGAACAAGCAGTAACAAAAGTTTAGATCTTATAGTAGAAGTAGTCACAAAGTAGAGGGAAGAATCTTTTAGTATTGTACAAGGGGGTTTTAACACCTGTACGGGGGGGGTTTTACGTTGTACATGGGGGTCAGAGGTTTTAAGATGGAGGAATGTAGGCCGGTCCTGTTCCTCCTTTTTCTTCTTCCTTGCCTCCATGTTCTTGATTATGTTGGCACTCATGGATTGGTTTAGAATAGAAGAACACCATTTAATATAGGCAATAGGCATTGGGGAAAAACTGTAAACATTTATCATGTAATGTACCATATAAAAGATAGCAGCAGCCCTGGGCGGGGAGAGAAGAAGTCAGAGAGGATGTCAGGGTGTGTGAGAGCCTCTGCCTGAGCTCTGAGCAAACCACAGCAGCCTGAGAAGACAATCTTTTAGATAGCTTGCAATAAACTGCCTTGAGACCAAACTACAAGAGACTGGTGGGCCTTTCTTTGGAAGCATGGGCTGGAGGAGAGACTTTTCCACCACACGGAGCCCCTGAGCCAGGCTGGGGTCTGACACTACAGGGTGAGGAATGAGGCTTCTCTGTGGGCAGCCCCACTCCAATCTCTACCCCTCTCACTCTCCAAAGTGATTCCTTGGGGGGCTCCTTGCCAAGACCCCATCCTGCTGGATGGCAGGAGGGAGTGGAGGCTGAGGCGAGCTGTGGGATTGTTTAGGTCTGACATTTCCTTTCCCAAGCCACTGCTTCTACAGTGTGATTGCAGGAGCTGCTGAGTCTTGGGGTTTGTGCTTTAAATTAGCAAGGGAAACCAAAACCACACTGCTCCCAGCTGGGTTACGGCAGCGGGAAGGGGAAACCAAGAATTGCGTGGTCACCATGGGCTCAGGAGCACAACAAAACCAGAGGGTTACTGGGACTGGCAGGAAATTGTGCTGCTGGAGGCCACAGGAGCCAGAGCCCAGGCCAAGTGTGCTGAAAGCATTCCCTGGAGCCATGAGCTCCTGGCTGGGACCTCCATCACCACTGGAGGAGGCTGCACTGATTCTGCTGGCCATCAGCAAATCTGCATCACCTTTACAGCCTCTTCTCATCTCTCCTCAGAGAAACATCCTTCAGATGTTTCTCTCCTCAGCCTTTACAGCTCAATTTTGCCATCTGCTGTCATGTCTGTGGCAGCACGTCCCATTTCCAGGCTAAAATTTTCCACTTTTTCATGCATTCATCTCACACTGTGTGGTTATCTCCGTTCTTTCCCCAAGTCCCATGATGCTATTTATTCTTATTTCTAATTTCCTATGTACTCAGGCACATTCTTCCCTTCTGCTTGCTCTTTCTTAAGCCCCAATTATATTTCACCTTTGAAACCAAGAGATTTATTTATATTAACCTTAAAAAATGCCTGGAAAAGCACATTAAGGCTAAGAAACAAACCTGGAAACATAATGAAATGTGCTGCTGAGATGGAAAGGGACCATGAGAACAGTCAGCTTCAATAAAGTCTATTAAGAGAGGTCTCTTATTAATCTCAAAATGATATTTAATTCATTCCTCTGGTTTCTCTCTAAAGGATTTGTATTCATAACTCAGCACTTGCCTTTTTTTTTTTTCGGTATTTCCTCCTGTTTCCTCATTAGTCAATCCCATATCCCAAAATATTCAAATCTCTCTTTTTAATTGCTTTTCTGTACCTCCTTCATACTAATCTGGCAGTTCAGTCATTATCTCCTCACCTCAGACCTCCTTTACCCTTTTAATCGGTCATTTTGATACAGACAATTGTCCACAAAGTACTGGGGACCAGTAAAAATTATTGCTTGAACCAGAAATGAAATCCTTCATTAATTAACAGCCTTGCTCCACAGAGCTCAGCCAGACTCTCCAGATATAACAACATTTAGGCTTGACATGGGCTCTAAACAAATTAAAACGTGCTTTGCTCTGCCACAGGCTCCCTGTGCAAGTCCATAAATGCTGAGATAACTCCAGCAGCTCCAAATGCTGGGGGGAGCTCAGACTGGGGTAATTTCAGCTCGTGGTGCTTGGCAGTTTGAGGGGTGGTGGGAGGCAGGAAGGAGGGAATGGAGTTTTGGGGAAATGCAGGGTGGTTTTAAAGCAAATGGCTTTGCTCCTCTGCCCTCTGTATTTCTTTAATCTGTTACCAGAGGAGTTTTTTGCTACAGTGCTTTATCTTAAGTGTATTCTTTTTATCTTCCAAGATAAAAGTCCTAAAAATAAAGGCCAACATTTCCAGATGCCAATGACATCCTCTCCCACAGCCTTTTCTTTCTAAAGACTTGCTACTTTCATCCAGCTTTTCTCCACTAGATCCAGAGACTGCATTCTGGGGCTTCTGATGCTTTTGGAAAGCAGCATTTCCTCCAGCTACATTTAAAAGGCTCATTTTAACCTCCCCCTGAACACACTGACAGCCCCAGTCCTCACAAATAACTTCAATGAATTTTCATTTAAATGTAACCCTCCCCAAATCCTTGCCTCCAATAGCCATTCTAAACCCAAGGCTCTGCCTCAATAATTGGGCTGAATACAAAGATAAATAAGAATGCTCAGTGGCATAAGTTACACTTACAGCTTCCCTGCAGCTTCTCAGGGCTGCATTTCCACACGGCTGATCAGATCAAAGTCACTTTTTTGGCTCCCATCTCTTCTCCCCTTTTGCAACTCCCCAAAATCAGGGCTTTTAAGTCCAGCCAGCACCACAACAAATGTGCTAGAACCTTCCCAAGTGAGAGCTAGCTCTGCTATAATGAAGTCATTAGTGAAGAGCTAATTAGGAAGAGCAAAAGGATTGGCCCAACTCTGCCAATTGGAAGCTGCAATGGAGATATTGTTGACTTAGCAGGTTTAATTGGGTGGGGGGAAAAAAGGCAAAAAGAAAAGTTTGTGTTTTTCAAAGGAGTACATCAAAACTGTTTGGGATTTTCTTTTTTGCTTGTTTCCCTCACAGGTTTGTGTGGGACTCATGTCTAGAAGTGAGAGATGCCAGGCGCCTGTGCTCTGTGGTGGGGTGGTGACAGCCACAGTCACTGGTGTGGGACAGACAGGCTCTGGGCTGAGCACAGCCAGCCTGGGAGCCCACAGGCCACTTCTGTCTGGGGACTCTCCTGTGTCACCACAAGAGTGGGGTGAGGACAGGGCTCTGAACTCTCGAGACCCAGAGGGACCCCAAAGAGGAACCTCCCCTGCCTGCCCAGCTCACTGGGAGAGCCTCAAGAGTCTCAGCACAGCCAGAGGGGAAACCCAGAGCTGCCAGACCCTGCTGGCTTCTGATCCAGGGCTGCTCCCACAATGTGATCTCACTTCAGGCTGTCGCTGCCCAGAGATGCCATGGCTGGCATTGGTGAGCTCCAGGCACTGTCATGGATTGGGATCTTCTCCCAAGGTCACTCCCAAAGCAGCAGAATGGGTGAGGACCCCAGGGAATTACACAAAAGCTCTGCAGTGTATCCCATCGATGATCCCCCAGCCTCCATGGACAATCCCTCTTCCTTAACAGATTTAGAAATGAGTGGTATGGGGATTTGTGGGGACAAGGTAGAGAAATTTCCCTCTGGGTTGGTCTTCTGGACATTCTCCCACCCCTGCAAATACTGCAGTATTTCTTTGGAGAGCTGAGACAGCACACCAGTCATTTCCACACCTGGGAAATACCTAACTCTTGTTGAAATGCCTTAGGATGTGGCATAAAAAGTCCAATTGCCAGCAACAAATTACAGAGTTTATTAACATATTCTCCAAGGGTTATTCAAACATGCTGAATCACAGGCAGTAGTGATACCCCTTAAGTAATCTGCATTTTTGATTTAAACTCACAGCATTCTTGTTGCTTAATTTTCCTATTGATTACATAAAAGCATTAAAATTGTACTTTATGATTCCTTTTCTTTCTTTATGGCAATTTGAAGATAGGCAGCCTTCCATGTGATCTCTTCTGTTCCTCAGAGTACAAGTTGTATTCAAGGAAGAGCATTAGTAAAAATGGAGAAAAGCAAATTCAATTGTGCAACATGATGCTAGTAAGAAGGCAGATGCCAGAAGCATCCATGAATAATGTATAAAGCCCCTTCTCAAATAAGCTTCTTTATGCAGTGAGTTTTAAGGGTCATATGGGAAAATTTGCACAAAGATTTTAAATTTTCATAGTTGAAGCTTTGGCCTTTGTTTTATACCCACTGATATTTTGAGGGCTCACAAGTATCTCTCAGTGCAGCATGGAACAGGCCCTGTTTATTTCCCATGTGCAGATGATGTAGGAGCTCTTCACAGGGAAAAAATGTTGTTTTCTCCTTCAGCGCCACTGAAAACTTTGTCAGTCTCTTCTGGTGGTCCAACACTGCAGTGAGAAGCACAGATCACTAAGGAGGGGACAAAAGGACATTGCTGTTTCAGAGCATTCTTTTTGGTTTGTAACATCAGCAAATTCCCATGGAAATGGAAACTTGAAACTGCTGAGCCCAATGACTGCAATGAAGAACTCCTAATTTTTACAGCAGGGAGGTATTTACCTGCTTGCATTCTTCTCATGGATAGGGCAGGGCTGTTTGAACCCTGTAATGGCAGCTGTAGGGTAACCAGCATGGGATTCAGAAAAGAGTCTCTCCCCAAGCCCTGTCTCCCACATAGAGCAAGCAGTGAGGGACCAGCTACCTTTGAAAAATTATTGGTCTTTGGAAAAGGGGTGATGCTTCACTGCACACCCCTGTGGTTTGCCCACAGAAATTTTTTTCTTCAAGAGAAGCCAGAAGATATGAATTTATCAATTACATTTGCACAAGGTATCATGTCCTGGTATCAATCAAAATTAAAAGCAGATTAAGCACTTCCTTAAGCTATAGTCACTACACTGCAGTAACAGTAGCTTAATTTCTCCATTGCTCTGGGTTTCTGTTCATTTCTACACAAAAGCAGCATCCAGGAACCACTATTGAATTTCTGGAGTGAAGTTACCTGAAGTTTCCTCCTAATACAACTTTGGTAATCAACACCACAAGCCAATACTGTACCCATTACAATCAGTGGCCAATATACCTTCCTGTCTCTAAGAAAAATTACACTGGAACTTTTAACAGGAAATTACAAAATGGATTACCTTTTTACTATAAACTTCTTTGTATGTTTACCTGGAAGCAAAATAATATTAATGTTACAATGGCAAAATGAAATCTATAATTCCAATGTATCTGTCAAACAAGCTCAGAAGCAATGACAGCAAGTTGCAATATTTCTGTGGGCTAAGCAAGAAAGGATCCCATCCTGATTTCAGTTTCACCCGTGTCTTTTGGTAGCATTTCCAAGAAATTATGGAGCCACTTAAGTATAAAGAGAGAGCCAACAGGATGAGCCAGCCCTGCAAGAAGTGAGGGAACAGGTTCTTTGCACAGGCTGCCTCCTGCTCCATCCCCACCAGCTCATCCTCCCTGGCCCCCTGATGCTGCCACAGTCCTGGAGTAAGGACAGCAACCCCCATGAAATGAACACAGCACTGCCCCCAGGACCATGGCAGAGCTCCCAGAACAGCCAGGGACTCAGGAGGGTGTGCACAGCCCAGCATCAGAATCATTTCACTCCAGGATACTCACGTTTCCAAACCAAGAGCATCAGTATGAAAAGGATGGACCCCGCTATGACACAGGCAATGAGAATGGCAGAGCTGGGAAACTGGAAGGGAGAAGAGAGAGACTGAAAAGGCTTTGGGAGCACATTTCCTTCAGAGCTATTTACACAGGAGGGGCTGCACTGGTGCCAGAGCACTGGGCTGCAGTTTGCAATGCTGTTCTGAGCTTGCCTGCACAAAGGGCTGAGAAGACACATCGAGTTGATCATGATAAACAAAATTAATTACCCTTTCAGTATTTAATAAACCTTACTCTAGAATACTGAAACCAGATTAATCCCATTTAACATGAACTTCACAATAAGGTACCCAAAGTAGGAGGAGGAGCTCAGTCACCCCCATCCTCCTCTCAGAGACAGAAGGAGGTGTAACACCCTCCTAACTTGCCTTTTACCCCGAGGGTGTTACCTCCCCTCTCTCACAGGGATGCCAGGGGATCAGATTTTTCTGAGGTGTCCAAGTCAGATGGAATGCTCAGGCTTTGGCTCTATCCACTGAAAAGAGGAACAGGTGGTTCCTGAGCTTCTAAATAAAAGTTCAAACCACTGTTTGCAAAAGCTGTCCCTGTAGTATGAATACACTGGAAATCACTAGTGTGTCCTGCTGTCCTGATTTCTACTCAAACACTCTTGGAACTTAGAGGAAGTTTTACCTTATCTCCTCTCTCTTCATATTTCCCAGCATTGCCGTCTCTGTTTGCTGAAACCTCTGAAAATGAAAGAGATTGAAATTATTACTGGCACAATCACCTGAAGGAGCGAGGGCTGCAGTGGCTGTCACAGCTTCAGTCAAGGAGTAATGAACTCTCAGGGAATGAGAAGGGCAAAAGCCCCTTGCAACCAAAAGAGAAGGATCAGTTTCCTTCCTGGTGGCTGAGGAAGCCGTGGGAAACCTCAGCCTTCACCATGAAAGAGGAAAACCCAGGGACACCTTCACTATCTCAGGTTGCTCCAAGTCCCATGCAGCCTGGCCTTGGACACCTCCAGGCATGGGGCAGCCACAGCTTCTCTGGGCACCCTGTGCCAGGGCCTCCCCACCCTCACAGGGAAGAATTTTTTTTCCTAATATTCAATCTAAACCTACTCTTGGTCAGTTTGAAGCCATTCCCCCTTCTCCTGTCACTACATATTCTTGTAAATAGTGTCTCTCCAATATATAATCCCATGGCTATTTTTAAAATTATTTTTAAAACTTTTCAGAGTATGTTATCCCATTAATGACCTAATTTGCCCCAAATATCTCTGTTCTGACCAGCTCCTGTGAGAGCTGTGTTGATGTGTCTCCACATCCCATGTGTTTGTATTTTATCAAAGACATGGACAGGGCATAGCCAGCTCATGCCAGTGTAAGTAGACTTTTGCACAGGAGTAGAAAAGAGATTATGACTAATAAGAACTACAGCTAAACAAATACAGGTAATAAAACACTAAAAAGAACTAAAAATCCTGGGGAAGTGTGAACATTGCATTTTCTCATATGCCTGTTTTATGACACTCCACTCTCTCAGAGCTCCGTACTTCAGAACCACCCCAAATCCACAAGAAATGCAGATGTAACAGTAACAATGCAGGTCCAACAAGTCAAAGTTAAATTTTATGGCAACATCTGCAGCCTGGCTGGTGGGACCAACTATTGCTGCTCAGTTTGATACTTGAAAGAACAAGGATATTTTTGGGGTCTGAAGTATGGCTGGTGCTGGCAGGGTTGTAGCTGGGGGAAAGCAAGTGAAGAGAGAAGAGACATTAAATCAGAGCCATTAGATCACAGGTTGCTTGAGGAGCCATCCACCCCAGGCAACCCAACCTATCTGCCAAAAATTGCTCTTGGAGATGGAGGGCTCTTAACCCTGGCTTTCTCTCCTGCTGTTCTAACATCAATACAATGTTCAGGAACAAATCAGCTTTCCCTTCCCTTACAGCAAGCCTGAGCTGGGTGTATTTAGTGCATTATTTCACAGAGTGAATGAAACAGAACCAAGAACTGGACTTGGCTTATCACTCTCACCAGACACCAGCAAATTGTGCTGCAGCATTTTCACACCTTGTGACAGTTCAACACAAGGTTTTGCACTGGTGGGAGTGACTCACACCTGCAGGGTACATCTGCTGTTGCTGCTGTTGTGGTGGCTCTTTACAGATCACTGTCACATCTCAAGCTGCCCCAAGAATCCTGGAGCTAAGACCCTTTTTAAAACTTGATATTTACAATGATAAAATACGGGCATTATCCATCACCCCAGAAGGGTGACAAGTGAGACTGGAGTGAGAAATCCTCACTAATGTTCAAGAGACCATTTTAGTCTCTTCTGTGAGCCCTTTCCAGGGGCATCAAGTAACACTCTGCTGTAAGTCTTTAGGTCTATTCAAAGAAGACCTGCAAAAATCAAAATACTGAGGGTTTAAAAAATGAGAGATTCATGGCTCTTACTAGAACTAAGAGTCCAAATGCAACATGTCATCCTTGAGTTTTAGCACTGAGTTCTCTGTTGAGGGCACAACACTTGGGAAAGATTTAAAATGGAAATCTCAATGAACTCGTAGTGATGACAAATCAGATATCTGATAATTCAGCCATGTTGAAAAGTCTGGGTTTTAACTTCTCTCAGACCCAAAATATCTGACAGTCATGAGTTATTCAGAACCAACTTCCTTTGGAAGTATAAAACATGTTTTTCTCAGCTGTGATTTCAAACTATTTCTGTGTGGACCCTGGATACTGCCAGCTGCAATGAATAATCATCAGTACGTGGTTGGTGCACTTTTAAGAATACTCAACAGTTTTGTTGATGCCAACTTTTTAATTTCTCTGAACAAGCAACTTCTGACCTTGTAATGTTCTCCTACTCACCCATGACTGTCCTCTCTTCCATCAGGACAGAGCTGCTGGTTTCCTCTGCACTTGGAAGTGTACCTGGGAATTCAGTAGTCACTGAAACAAAGTAAAAAGTAATGCTTATAAAGATCATTAATGAGAAGAGTCTCCAGATGGCATTCAAATCTGTGCAGACAACAATCTGTAGAAATTAAGTCAGTAATGTGGATGAAGTAGCAACCTATAAATGGTTTGATAACAGGTCACTTTGATCACTAATAACAGCAGCAGCCTTTATATGAAATGAGAATGTAAATACTGAGTTTTAAACATTTTTTGAATTGTCACTATTTCTCAAGCAGAACATACTCTAAACTAAACTTTTCATGAGGCAATTTCAATTGTCTTTCCCCCCCCAAAAAAAACAAATAGAGTAGTTAAGTGAATCTCTCTTACTCTACTTCAGGTGCTGGGCTTCACATTTATTTCTGCTGTACTTCATGATCTTTCTGCCACATTATTTCTCCATGTTAAAGCTCCTCTGTAGGAAGCCTGACCCTCTACTGCCTTGGCTGTTGACTCCAGTTTAGCATCATCTACAACATCTGACTTGTGTTTGCCTAAACCCCCTGAAACACACCCATAGGCATCTCAGAGAGAACTTCCCAGATATAAATATAAGTATTGGAGAGTCTCTATGATGCCAGCCAGGCTAACACAGATCATCTCTGCTACACAGAAAAATGAAAGGATTGGTGCTGGTTACCCTCTGTTATTCCAGAGAGTGTGGAGCAGAACATGTCATCTTCAGTTGTCACATCAGCTGCTTGGGAAGCAGTTGGAAAATCTGGGAGAGGAGTTGTTTCCACCATAGTCACAGGAAAAATATCATATTCTGTCCCAGCAATTGTTGAGGGAGCAGAGGTCTCCCCTGTAGCTACCACTGGAGACTCGGGGGCCGTGGTTGCTGCTGGAAGGCTGCTGGTTGTCAGCAGGACTGTAGTCTCTGGTGCTGGCTGGAAATCAGAGGTTGCTTGAGGAACAGAAGTTGTTTCTATAAAATGTTTGGAGAAAACAGGAGCTTCAGTGGTGGTGGTGGTGGTGGCAGTGGTGCTCACTAGAGGGGCTGCATGGAAAAACAGCCAAGGGAAAAGCCAGGTCAGAGCATTCACAACCAACCCTGAGGGAAGCCAACGCAGAACTGAATAAAAATTATCTGGCTGCTAAAGTACTGAAAATGAAGGTGGGAGAGTTACTATTTTAATTAACTGAAAGCACAACCAGTCTGAGAAATTCACAGATTTCTAGATTTGCTTTTCTTTTACCAGTCTCAAACACCCTTCCTTGACCGTCTTCTAGTAATGGGAGGGCCAGAACCTTATGTGGTAGAACCCCAAAGTTTGAAAACTTAGTTATTTTGCTTTTCAATGTCCTCATAAAAATACAATAAATAAAACACCTCTGTTTTTCAGCTATAATCTTCGTGTTAATCCTTGCAACTGGTTCTTTTTTCATGGCCTGTTGCCCTCAGCCTCAGAGGCAGACAAGAATTGCAGCGTTTTTCACCCTCTCACCTGTTGTATTGTTTAAAAAAGACAAACAAATGTGCTGTGAACACCAATTGCGCTCTGTAAAAACCAGAAAAAAATTGTTTTTCTGCTTTGGGGAGGGTGGGTATCATCTCTTTTATTTCTGAGCAAGACTTTGCTTTATCCTGCAGCTCAGAAAGATAATAGGAAGGGGAAGAAGCCCTTCAAGACTCGGAGACAAAATTTCCAAATATGTGGATGTTGAGGATCCACCCTTAAGGGGAAGGAAGCACTCTAAAGGGTGGGTCATCCTAATGTGTCTCCTTTTAACATAAATGAAACAAAAGTCTTTAGCGTTGGGGTGAACCTCAAAGAAACACTGAATTTCACTCCAAGTGTTCTTTAAATTATAAATCCCTTTTTAATTCCATCATCTTTTAAAAAGTCAAGCCGAGCTACACAATGAGAAATGCAATATTCATTTGAAAGGCAAAAAATGCGTAAAACTTAGGCGTTTTTTTTAATCTAAACTGCATATTGGCTGTGACTCAAATTGGAAACTGGTTGCAGATCTCCCTTGAAAAACGAGGAATTTGGGAAAAACTAGTAATTTGGGGAAAACGAGTAATTTGGGAAAAACAAGTAATTTGGGAAAAACGAGTAATTTGGGGAAAACACCTTTGGCCAAAAAAAGTGTACATAGACTCCAGTTTTCACCCCCCTGCTGGCTGTGTCCCCAAGGTGCCCATCCCCACCTGTGGCCACCTCCAGCCGTATGTTCCTCTTGATGTCGTTGAAGAGGCCGGGGATCTCCACGCGGCAGCAGTACACGCCCGCGTCCTCCGCCTCGGCCACGCTGATGGTCAGGGACACGTCTCCAGCGGCAACGCTCCCGCGCAGGCTGTACCTCCACGATGCTCTGGACATCACCCGGCTGCCACTGGTGTGCAGGATTTTGCCCCTGCACTTTGAATTCGGGCAGGGGCCTCGGCCCCAGCACATGTCAGAGATGTCCTTGGGCCGTGTCACCCGGTAGGAGCAGGGCAGGGTCACAGGCTGTCCGATTGTCCCTCTGACAACGGCTTCAGACGCCGTGTGTGCTGTCAGGGAGGAGAGGAGAGGAATTCTGTCACTCTCTGGTGGTGGCTCTGCCTACACAGCACAAGGTGTGAGCGAACACTCCTGCCTGCAGGCAGGCCACAGCTGCTGAGCCCCAAGACTTCTCCTGCAGCTGGTGCCCCGAGGCACTACAGGCAACAGCCAGCAGCTCTCAGGCTTTGCTTTGCTCCTTGCTCTGGTCCTGGCCAGCTGCTGGAGGGGAGCTCATAAAATACATCAGATATGTGGTGAGCAAAGCTGGGGTCTGTCACTGGCAGCCCAAGAGCAAACTGGACCTCTGCAAATGGAATTTGAGAACTCTGCTCCCATCTCCTCTCCTAGGAGGCTGTTTGAAAGTTGTTCAGAACCCTGTTGTGAAAGACATCTGGTTTGCTCAGCCCACCACCACCTCCTTTGAAAAGGAAATGCTGTCACAGTTGCCTTTCACTGACAGTCTCAAAAGCAGGGTCCAAAATACCTATTCATGTGTGAAATTAGGGCCTAATTAAACTGGCAGAGCAGTGGGATCTGTCTGTAGGAACCTGTTCTCAGAAAGTGCACTGAGCAAGCCCTGCCAACTAATCCCACTCACCTTGTGGAACTCTGTCTACAGAGAAAACTTAGTTGTTGGTGTTATACTGATTTTTAAAAAAGCACATACACACTTTCCTTGGCCTCTTACTCTTAGTGACCAGCTTATGTTGATGTTTACAGTCAATGCCCACCTTGGCATCTGGTCTAAATCTTTGCAATATATTATTCCCTATTATTTATGATGTTCCTAGATTGCCCTAAAACACATTTCTTCACAAAAGGCATTACACAAGAAAGTTCTGACAGGAACAAATCTTTCCTGGTTTACATTCACCTGATCTGTGTCAGTCCTCCTACCTTTCCTTTGTCCCCATGTTATCATTTCCATACTGTGCAGCAGGAACTGAGGGACCTGGGGGAACAACCAGACCTGTCCTCCAGCCCTGCAGATCTGATGTCTCATGGCCAGCTTGCTCACCCCAAAGAGGACTTGCTGCTCTGCTATATCACCAGCTTCAGCCCTGGTTTGCCAAACATTTCTATTTTGCCAGCTGTTTGAATGCCTTTCCTTTTTGGCACAACTCCCAGGCAGCAAACAGATGCTTCCAACTGTGTCCATGTCTCTTTTGTTTTCTCTTTAATGGACTATTCCCTAGGTGAGGCTTTAATCTGTGGCAGGCTGCCTCGTGATTTGTTATTGGGATGACATTTCAGATCCGTCATTGCTTATCCCACTGGCAAGAGGAGCCAACCCATTCAGGTTTCCACAGCTCCAAATGCTGAAAGAATAGAGGCAGACAAAACAACAGGCAATATGGACTGAAGGGCAGGAGCTTCTGCAGAGAAATGAAGGCAGGATATGCCAGAAACTGAATTCCTGAATGCAGGATAAGGCTTTGCAAGATGGTGGCTTTGGCCCCTGGAAAGGGAAGATTCATTTGCCTTGAAACAGCAAAACAGAGAAAACAGCTTCTCCCTATGGAGACAGAACCAGACATGCAGTTGACCTTGCAAGTATTTCTGTGAGAGCAAGGAGTTAGTCGTGAGCAGGTTAACACATATTTTCAAGATGGCCCACCAAAGATGTGTGGAAAGCCAGCTAAAACTGTTGCTAGAATTCAGGTCACTGCTTCTTGAGGAGACATGGGCTCATCTTCTGCTATTTCAGCCCATTTCTGCACAGCAAAAAAAGCAGCCTCATTAAACAATCCTTTAACAAATGAAAATTTGCCTGCTCTTCTCTTTGAAATAAGCAGAGTCCTTAACTTAGTAAATAAATAACTAAGTAAATAATTTGAAAGAAGAGGAAAGACACAAGGCATCAGAGTATCTTCAGTGCAGTTTCCCTCTAGTATTCCTCTTAGAAAGTTACAGGTTTGCAGTTTCAAATCCTCTTTCAATTTCTGTGAAGCTGATGTTGCCAGCATCTCCCTGCACTGCAGCAGCCTGGATTCAACAGTATGAATCCTTATTCAATAAGGATTAAATAACTTAAATAACTTCTCAGGTACAGCCTCTTCTAGAGACTGATTTTTCCAAAGGAAATAGTAAATAGGAGGGAATTAACATGTCTTTGAAATTTAGAGACCTTAATTTAATTAAGAGCAGGTCCTGAGACCCTGCTCTTACTGTGAGGAGAATCCTGCCCCTCTCCATGGCCCCGGCCTTGCTGGCATCCAGATTTGACCCAAGGCTCTGCCTGGGTGTTCCCACTCAAATCTGTGAGGTTTGTCACTCTTGGGCCCTTCATTAATGAGAGAGAAATGGACTCCACATGTTTAATATCCCATCCAAAATAGAAGGGGGTATTAATAATTAGTCAGATCATACAGTTATACTCATATTTATGTACAGTCTCTCTAAAACTGACCCTTGGGGCAGCTGGCACTAAGCAGTAGTTCCCACAGTTGCTCTTGTAGTTGTCTTCTCTCCCACAAACTGGTCACTGGATGGACAAAAACATTCATCCTCCAGTCAGGACAGATATTTGATAAGACTTTTTTTTCCCCCTTGATCTATTCCTGGAATAATTTTCCGACTTTGCAGAAGATATTTGGAATCTTTGCCCTATCGATCCTTTTTTATTTTTTTCCTTACTGAAGCTTCTTTACAGATGAGATTGCAGAGGATATGACAGATAAACAGAAAAGAAGCATTTAACTGGCTATTGAACCTCAAAATAACACATTCTCAGCACGGAGCTGAGTTAAAGAGCAGGTAACAAAAAGCCATTCTCATCCTTCAGGAGCTCTGCAAGGGAAGAAAGAGAATAAGGGAACTAACACAGAGGAAACAGCACACATTTTTAAAAATGAAAAAACCACAAAGTTCAAGCAGTATTAGGTCATAAATAAGAACATTTTTGAAGTTCTATATACAGTTATGATCTTTTTCACTGTTTTGTTTTCACAAAACAAGTGCTTCTGGTTTTCATTTGTTTCCTGAGCAAACAAAAAGCAGGTGAAGACTCACCTATAAAGATCTGTATCACCATCCAGTGAAACAGCACAAAATGGGACATTCTGGCTGACGGAGACACCAGCACAGCAAGTGGAAGAAGAGGAAACCAGACCTTATCCTTTCCAGAGTCTGACTCCCACTGAAGTCTCATTTCTCCATTTCCAGATTTTACATGCTGCAAGTGTTTTTCTCCTACGCTTCCGGATAGGAACTGCCCCAGGAGGGATCTGCTGCCGTGCTCAGCGCTGTGCAGCCCCACCTGGGCCACTCTGGGCTGTTCTGGGCCACACAATTTAAAAAGGACATTCAGGTGCTGGAATGACAGAACCAGAGGACACAGCCTCAAGGGAAATATAGGATGGATATTAGGAAAACATTTTCTATGCAACGAGTGATAAAGTTCTGGAATGGTCTGCCCAGGTAGGTGGTGGAGTCACCATCCCTGGATGTGTTTAAAACGAGACTGGACATGTCACTGGGTGCCAGGGTTTAGTTGAGGTGTTAGGGTTGGGCTGGACTCGATGATCTTTAATGTCTCTTCCAACCCAATAATTCTGTGAACGTGCTCAGATGAGGCCAACTGAGCAGGTGGCAGGGGCTGGAATGAACATCCTGTGAGGGGCAGCTGAGGACTCCAGGACTGGAGAAAAGGGGGCTGAGAGGAGCTCAGAGCTCTCTGCAGCTTCCTGAAGAGGGGACATGGACAGGGATCTCTTCTCCCTGGTAGCGACTGACAGGACACAGGGAGATGACTCCAAGCTCATGGGGATGATTCCAAGCTGACCAGGGAGATTTACACAGGACATTGGGAAGTATTTAGTGAGAGGGCAGTAAACCCTATAAAGCCTTTCCTTTTCACCTTTCCTCTTCCAAGATAGTCAGCATGGTCCTAGCACCAGAAATTTCAATATTCTATTTGCTTTGCCATTCCCTGGAACTCTTAAGGCTCAGCTCAGTTCCAGGGTCCTGAGTGGCAAGAACAAAGTCTGTGCTTTTACACCCCTAAACATTTGGCGTAGTCTCCCCTCAGACTTTGTCCTCAGTTACATTTGCTTAATCCCTCATTTGCCATGCTTCTGCCTTCTGCCTGAAGACCCCTCTCTTTCCTCAGCTTTGTATTTTCTGTTTGCAAAGACAGCCTTAGAGGAAGTTGTTGCAAATGTTTTGTTGCCAAAACCACATCCTTCCCAAAGAAATGCAACATCAGCTTCAAGAAATATATTTTACTCCTTCTGACTGTTTTATTTTTTTCTGACCAATTGACAAATAAGTTCTCTGGAAGTTTTCTCTGGAACAGCTGAGTAATAAAGCAAAAGTAATTCAGGGCAGTAAGGTCAGGAATGAAGAACTGCAGATAGACAAAATTCTGTGCAAATAAATGTAGCACAGTGCAAACTGGAGTGCAACTCCAAGTTCAAATGATAAAATGATGGGCTTTTAACCAGGCATTACACTTTTAGTAATGAGATTTTGGGCTTATCATGATAGTCAAGTCCATGAAAATATCGCCCTTCTGCTTGCTAGCACTAGAAAAAGCAAATAAAATGTTAGCAGTAAAGGCAATGAGTAAAATACTTAATTTGCTCTATTCTACCAGCTACAGTTCATAAAATAGCCCAGCCCCAGCTGCTCTGTGAACAGAACTAATGAAAGCTGAGGTATCCAATATCCTGGAGACTTTCTCCCTGCAATGATCATAGTTTCTCCCATTACTGACCACCCAGCAGTGGCTGTGAGCTGATGCTCAGCTGATGCCAGTGCAGGGATGACTTGGGTCATTATTCAGCTATAAATTCCCATAAAGCTTGTCCAGACAGAGCTGGACAGTATGTCACAGGCAACCAGGAAAGGCACAGGATGAACACAGCATCCTATCAGCTTTGTTTTCATAGCAAGGCTGAGCCAACAGCAGAGTGCATTGGAAAAGGCCATTCAAAATCCCAGTGTGCTGGGAAGAACCACAAACACTCAGGTCACTTTCTGCTCTTGTACTGCTATCTAGTGGCTTCTTGCAGGCAGAAAAGGCAGAGGTGTCTCAAAAAAGAGAGTTTTCAGCTCATCAGCTCAGTGTGCTGCCAGACAATCTCCTGATGGCTGAATGGCTTCCAAGTGCACTTGCTTGTGTCTAAGGCTCATTTTGAAATGGCTCTTCTGAGATCCACTGACACAAGTGCAGGTAGCAAAAGCCCAGGGAGCTTCTGCCTTTGTGGATGTGTATCACACTGCACGCCCAGGGCAAAGTTCTTGCTCCACACTACCTTTGAAATTCTATTTACCAAGTAGTTACAGAACAGAAAGATTTTGCTTAATTCAAGATTTTGGTTATCAGATACTCTAGAACTTTACGTGAAAACCTTGCTGATGCAAGAATTAGTCTGAATTAGTCTGTAATATTAATTTTAAAAATCCCTACAGACAAACATCTTTTATGATTAGGAGTCTTAAGGATGGCCCACAAACTCCTTAAGAGCATGAACAGTTGAAATCAGATGATTTTGGAGATCCCACATGTCTAACTCTGACCCCAGTAGAGACTGATTACATAAAACTGCAGAAAGCAGAAATTGCTGGAGATGTTTCCTGAGCCAGTTCAGAGACCAAATCAGACTTCCTCCAGCTCCTGTCATGGGCTGGAGCCTGCAGCAGCAACATGCTCAGCCAGGCAGAAGGAAAGCATTGTCTGCAGCAGGGGCAGAGATTCGGGGTCAGTAATTGTTATTAGTAATCAAATGCAAAAATACAGTCTGACACCAGCAGGTCATTTCTGGATTCTGTACCTTCTCACACAAAGCTATACATGATGTGAAGACAGAAAATGGCACAGCTGTTTTTGTCCATCATTTTTCCTGGCCCTGGGATCAATGATCACCCAAAATCTGTGCTCCCACTCTTCAGTCAGCCATGAATTCACCTTTACCTTTTCAGCCTTCTACAACAGGGACCCCAGGAGAACAGAGATCACAAGTGAAAATCCAAAGCACCTGGCCCAATTTGCTTTCCATTTCTTCCCTCCTCAGCAGGACAAGCCTTTTCCTCCTTTGGAGTTTGTGCAAAACCACTCACCTGCAAGACCCCACCTGAGCCAGACCCCCTGTGAGCCCTGGGGAAACCACTGCCCTCCCAGCCAGCCCCAGCCCTCCCATCTCCACCAGCTGGGACAAGGAGGGGTCACTTCTGCACTGACCCCAGCTCCCCCTAAAGCACAACCAGATCGTAGCCTCAAGCTGTGTCTCAGCTGTTAACATAAATACTTATGATGTTATGCCTCATTGCAGTGTTGAAATAATTTTAGAGTTTAAGATTAACTCACTGGTAGAAATTTTGTGGTGAGCTTTTGCTGTGGCAGCAGTGTCTGTGTTGGGTAATTCCACACTGCTGCTGAGGATGAGCCTCAGGACAAAATGATTTGACCAATATTTGGTAAGAATTGGTGTCTCTCCTGCCTGTGCTGCTTTTCTGCTCTTCTCCCAACCTCTGCTTAAAATGTGTTCTAAAAACAACAGAGGACAATCACTCTTCTTCTTAAAGATGATTTGGGTGTGTTGTCTCTTGCTCAGCAATTTATACTCACAGGACTGACTCTATTTATTTATTTAAAGTAAACCAAAGTTTAGTTTTGCAGAGAATAAAAGCTGAGGCACATCACTGAGGAGCAATAGAGGAAAGGCACTAGGCCACAGATATCTCCCATTTATGAGGTAAAATCCATCAAATACATTCAACATTCTTAGGAATTAAGAGTTGTTTGATATCTAGAGATGAGTGAAGGCAAGGCCAACTTCCAGCCAATATTTTGTGCAATGTCCACAATTTCTCTACAAGCTAAGAAAATAATCTCATTAACTTTACAAAGGTGGGGGAAGGTTGTTCAGAATTTTTAGAGACTTTGAAGTGAGACTTTCCACACCAAGGACTTCTCAGGGTAGAGGAGAAAGCCACAGGAAAACAGTGATGTACTTTGTCAAAAAAAACTCACACTTAGTCAATTCTCTGCACACAAGCTGTGACTGTTCTGTCCACTGAGTTACTGATGCTGCCTGGCTTCAAGGATATCCCCTTGGGGGTGAGCAGCCATAGCTCCTTCAGATGTAATTCCAGGTGGACAGACATTAGTATTTTGCATTACTGAGCTGTTACCAGAACAGGCCATACCTGATTTCAATGAAAATACAAAAATAAGTGTGTATTAAATTACTAATACTACCAAGATTGGCCATGTAACCTCTATGTCACACAGCTGTGAGATTGCTTCTGCCCTCTGACGACACAGACTCTGTGGAAGGTGGCAGATAGAATCCACAGTGAACACAATTGTGCCCTTCTGGCACTTCCTCTTTTTTTTTTCCCAACAAGGAAGCGAGAATTTGAAGCAGATAATAAATATAATCATAACTTTCTTTAGGAAATGGAAAGTTCCACCAATACCAGTTTTGGTTTCTGTCTCTGGAACAGGCTGATAAAGATTTTAATTTAAAGTGTAGCTTTTATTTATTTTATTATTAGGATGTGAATAATGCTTCAGTAGTGCAGTCATGTTCAGCTGCTGAGCAGAGGGAGCAGTCAGCATTTTGCAAACTATTTAATGTCCCAGCAATGACAAAGACAGCCATGCATCCAGTCCTTAGTGTATGATATAAATATTTTCCTCTGCATGAGTCTCTTCTTCCAGGGCACTATGGCTCCCCACACCTTGTGGCCTCCAAAATGCAACAAAGCTGCACAAAAGAGTAAAAAAACATGGTGTTAAACCAAAAACAGACAATAAAACCACAGAGGAACAGATCAACCAGCTCACTAGAAAATGTAAAATACATTTAAACATGTGATCATGACTGATAGTGAATCATCTTTCCACTTCTGAGACAATTGACAACTGACGTTAGCAAGCTGCCTAATGTTGTGAACAGACCGTGACACTTATTTTTGCTTAATAAGTAACAAAAAGCAGTTATTAGTTTATTTTTATAATATTTTCTATTAACTTGAGGTTAAAAAATAAAGCCATAGTGGTCAGGACACTGACTTTTTTTTCTGCAACTTCATTTATCCTATTAGCAAAAGCAGGAACAGAAAACTTACCCTGCAGAATTACCCATCTTCTTTGTGTTGTAAAAATATTCTAAGGAGCATTCAGAATGAAAAGAAAGAAAGAAAAATTTAATTTTGTTTAAACCATTAGAAGCATGTAAAATAGTAGGTTCAAAGAAAAATTCAGGTGTAAGAAACTAAATAAGGAACCTTCAAAAATGTTTTCAGGATAGGAATTTCCCATTGTGAGCAGCCACAGCACTGGGGCCCTCCAGGGACCTCAGCTCCCTGCCCTGAAGTGGGAGATGTGGCATCAGCCACAGCTGTGGCTGGACAGACCTGAACAATCCTTGAGTAAGTGCTTATGAGTACTCACGTTTAGTGAGGAGCAGGGCCAAAATCAGGATGAGCAGAAGAGCTGCACACGAGCCAATCCCAATGTACAGCCCACGTTCGGGGTCCTGCTGACTGGCAAGTGATACAGATGAGTTCTGTCAAACACAAGCCAAGGAGCATTAGAGGAACTGACAGCAACAAGCCCATGCAATACCCAAAGGCCTTCTGTGTGTTTTGCAATTCTGCAGGAAAAGCACACCTTAGACCAAAAGCCTAATTTGAGCAACAGAACCAGTTTCAAACAGAATCTCTGCAACATTTGTGTGAACCGTGCTGTTAGACAGTCTTCGAGATTTTCAGAAGACCTGAAGTTATGAGAAATCCCATTTATTCAGGTTTAATAACATTTGGTGAATTTTTTTAATGAGTAAGGTGTCTCCTGATGTCACACCCTCCCACCTGTGCTGCAGGACTCAGCAGGACACACAGAGCTGCCTGTCTGAGCCCCACTGCACAGGAGTACAGGGCACCCCTGTGCTCTCAGGTGGCCCCAGCTGCACTTTTGCCCATGTCCTGTCATACCTGCAGGTTGGCAGCCACATCCAAGCAGCCTGAGGGGCCTGAGCAGGGAGCAGAGGCCTGAAAGGACATACAGATGTTGCTAAAGCTCTTCCTCCTCATTGAAGGAAGTATTTTATGCATGCTAAGCAGGGGTTTTTTTCCTCCTCTCTAATAATGAGCACATAAGCACTCTTTATAACCACTAAACATGCAGACTACAAAACAATATTCTGCTGCAATCAAACAAAAGCAGTGGAAGCGACATGTAGGGATGACCCAGTAACCTCTCAAGTCCATCCACTCTGTCTAGGTGTGCTACAGCAAGGCTGATGCTTACAGTCTGAGGAGCTTCTGAGGCAGAAACCAATGGCCAGGTCCTTGTGACAGTGACAGAGGATTCACTGGTGCTGCCAGGAGCTGAGCAAAGGCAAGACAAACACATCACTTGCACAGAGAACTGTTCTGTCTCAACAGAGAAGAATTTGTACTGCTGACTTGGGACCCTGAACTTCTCTGTGTGTCAGCAGTCTGGGCTCTGCATATCATAAGAGGTTGGTGCCTTCAGAGGGCAGCACAAAACTCTGAATATTGAAGTTTCTGCTGTCCTTTTCAGAGCTTTGAACTCCTTCTTAGGAGTACTTGGCTCTCACTGATATCTCAGCACTGGGAAGGAGTTACCAGTCAGAGCTGGAGCCAAGAAACAGTGGCCATATGATCATAAAACAGATTGGGTTAAAAGGGATTTAAAGCCCTTATCATCCCCTGCTATGGACAGGTTTCTCAATGCCCCATCCAACCTGGCCTTGAAGCAAAAAATGATGCATAAAGCAAACTTAGGTTATCAGCTGAAAACTGATGAAGATTATCTCAGGGCCTTGAAGCAGCACATGATGCAGAGTCACAGAAAGCAGGTGATACTTTTAAAGCCTCAGGCAGCTATACAGTAAACAGACTGAACAAAATGCAATATATTTGCATAAGGACCTGCAGCACATTTTGAGGTAATTTCCCAGAGCACAGCTGTTAGCAACATTTAAAATTAAGAGCTACAAATTTCTGTCTTATCTATCATCAGTCTCAGTTTCTCCATGTGTTGTCAGATGACATAAAAATCTCCTGAACTAAAATGTCCTGTTCCCTCTGTGCCAACCCCAGCTGGTTGCTTTTATGTTTTAAATTGTTACCCTTATCCCAGAAGCTTTATTTTGAAGAGGACAGGATAATCAGCTTCCACTGGAGATTCTAGAGTATTTCTAAATCAGAGGCACATGGACACCTGCCTTTTCCCATCTCTCTCAGTGTGAACATGCACACACTACTTTGTATTCTGAAAACTTCAAACACTGTTACACCATCAGCTAAGGAAGAGGTCACAGGGATAAGAAAATCCCTGACTTCTAAGATTGGAATAAATGTTATTTGCAACTAGAATAGAAACTGTTTGAGAAAGTTTTCACTTCTTCTTCCAAAAAGGAAATGCAACTGTTGTAACACTAATTTGGAGTTGCTTAGCTGAAAACATCCAAGATAGAGGGAGAAATACAAATGGCATCTCTGATTTATCTATTTTTTTTTTTTTCAGACTCCAGAGAATAAACCATTGCTACATCACAAGGTTTCTCTTGTGTAGTGGAAATTAAAGTTGTCCTTTTCAGACTGGAAAGATGCAGCTGAGCAGGTTCATGATAGAAGTTTATCCTTTTGTGAAGGGAATGTAGAAAACAAGTAAGGAATAGCTGACCACTGTCTCTTCCCCTGCAATGAGGAGCCTCACATTATTAAATGTGCACAGAGGGTGTGGGCAGCCTCGGGGACACACCTTACACCAGGGTGGAACAATAATTTGGCACTGTGTCACAAAAATAATGTCATTTTTCTATCATCCTCCTTAATCATCTGCTGCTGACTGCTACAGGAAGCAGGACTCTCAGTCTGATGTTCTTTTGAGCTAGTCCAATAAAACAGTTCTGATTAAATAGTAGGTACACCCAACTCCGAAAAGTTGTGTTTTACCATTCATGGGATGCATTTCTAGAAGATGAGGTGAGATTTTATACCACAAAAACCCCCTACAAACCAAAACAATAGTCAAATAAAAGCAAACCTTGCAGCACCACTAAAACATCTATTTAAGCATCACACCTGGAAGCAGCTTCCTCCCAAATATACATGTTCCCTCAGTATAATATCAATCAGAATTTAAATCCAAGTTCTGATCTTTGGTAATGTTTAATAAATTTAAGCCAAATATTTCTACCATCTGTCATAATTTTTTTTCTTCCTAAGATTCCCCATTTGCAATATGGCTTGTACATGCTATTAATACTTGGATAAAAATTACCTGAGGTCTGTTCAGAGGTGTAAGTGTGAGGACTTGCAGTAGAGATCCTTGCTGATGTTAACATATAAAACAAAATCAACACATAATTAACCTTATTGGGCATTTGTGTTTTGAGAAAAAGACAGTGTTTCCATAATAAAAATTTGCTAGCAAAGCACATTTGTCAGCCAAGTATCACAAATATCACAAGCAAGGGAAAAACTAAAAATCAAAGGAAGAATTGATAAAAAGCTTCTCTATACCAATTAAATCCCTGGGATTTAATCTAGAATCAAGCAGGGAAAATCAAACACAGCTTTCAATGACAAAGGTGCAGCAATAAAGCTTTGGATGAATACTTTATGCTGCCCTTCTTTTTAAATTCTTTGGTGTCTCTAAGAATGCTCCATGAAAGCATCATGTCCTTTTTTAACTGCAGTGACTGCAGTGGGATAACAACATTGCCAAAGGCAGCCTAACTGAGGTAGCACTAACAGCAGATGTGCAAGGTCCTCAAGATCAGTCAAGATTGCAGAAATCATTTCAACCACAAGCTTTGAAGCCCAGACCTAGGAGCAGATCCATCACAAGAGCTCCTCTGCACTCACCTTTCTTCACCGTAACCTTGTGATTAATCAGTTGATCATTGAACAGCCCCGGGATCTCCACACGGCAGCAGTAGGTGCCAGAGTCTGCTTCCCTGGCGTCCACGATGGTCAGGGACACGTCCCCCTTCTGCAGGTCCCCTCTCAGCTGGTACCTGCTGCTGTGCTGCTCTGTCACCCTCCAGCCATCTGTCCAGATAATGGGCTGGGAACACTTTGAATTGGGGCACCTGTCCCGACCCCAGCACATGGATGTGATGCTATTTGTGTTCCAGACAGTGTAGTGGCAGGGCACAGTGATGTTCTGACCAACCTCTCCTATCACAATTAATTCGGATACTGTGGAGCCTGGGGACAAAAAGACAAACAGTTATGGAGCACAGGGCAAGGAACGGGGAAGCTTCTTGTGAATCTTGCATGTCTGAAACCTCCCGTCTCTCAAAGAACACCAGGCTTTGCTGGATTTTGCACAAATAGATGTGTCCTGGCAAGACTGGTGCAGTGGGGGATAATGATCAGGCCAGGGACATGTTCACAGAAATAACATTTTCTGCAGCCTCTGCACATAGGCAATGAGGTGAAGAGACTCTGTGGCTTCTCTTGAGCCAGATGCAGTCTCTTGGCTCTTAATTTTTTCCTTTGTATGCATTTAACCCAAGCTACACACACAAGGGAGCTGTAAGACATTGACTTTTCTCAAAACCATTGTGGGAAACCCTTCCCCCCTTTCAATGAACTAAACTTCAGGTTTCATCTGAATGATCACTGCTGTATGAATTTCATTTTCTCTTGCCTTAAGGCAGGTTTTGCCCATTCTTATCAGAAGAAATTTTTCAGGGCTTTTCTGAGAAATATTATATATACTCTCTCTCTTTTTTTTTTTTTTCCACTACCTTATTCTCTCTTCTAAGTCTTACGCAGTTTCTACTTAGTTTGCTTCCCCATAAATTTGTCACGTTTCCAGGAGGTTGTGTCACACTACTCAGGTCAAGACAGTGAGCCCTAACACCCAGCAGACCATTCATGACAGAGAAAAAATACACTGGGAATAAGTCTCTGAAACAACTTACTTTCTTTAATATGGAAAGGAAGCTCAAAATGAAACTCATAATAAAAGGCTTTATAAAGAACGACAAAAAATATCTGTAATATTTTCTTTCTACTGAATTCATCTCACCACCAAGTTTTCAATGTCTGTCTGTCTTTATTATTACCACTTTACAACCTGTTGTTTTCATTGCTGTTGCCCTTAACAACCTAGGACTGCTCCCTCAGGAATTAAAAAAAAAAAAAAGAAAGAAAAAATTACCAATTTGTCCCAATAATATTTAATAGGCTAAAAACCACCAGAAGCCACAGTTGATCTTTTCCCTGTCTACCTAAGCATTCATCATCATGAGGCTCGCCAACTTGTTTTTCAGCTTCTCTAAAACAATTTTAAGTTCTCTGCTCAAATCATCATTGTCTAAAAAATCCCACTAAGATGCGCAGTCAGCCCAAGAAGCAGCATCTTTAAAGCCACCATACCCTCAGCATGTTTCTGTTTCCCAGAGGAGGTCAGGCCATTAGAACTCTGTGAAGTTCTATTTTAACACAGAGAACTGCAGCCTCTGTGATGTGGCCACTCTTCCTGCTGCAAGATAAAATTTCTCTTTGCCACCCTCAGAATCCCTGATGCATGTCACCTCAACCCACCTCCATCCAGTTGCTTCCGCCCCCGTGGTTACCTGTGAGCAGCACCAGGAGAACCCAGTTCAGGCAGATGGAAGACAACATTGTGGCTGAAGGTGACAAACACTCCTGTTCGCCCTTCTCATTCAAGAAAAATGATCTTCTTTGTGAGCTTCCGTGTTTCCTCCTCAGCACATCATCTCCAGCCAGAGCTGCGGGTGCCTCTCAGTGCAGCCTGGGCTGTTTTGCCCGAGGTTGGGCTGCTGTGCAGTGTGCTGCAGCACAGCTGCTGGGGCAGGGTACAAGTGCACTGAGCTCCTGCTGGCGGGGCTTTGACTGAGAGGTGACAACACTTCACAGCACCACACAACTCTGCTTCTCGTTTTTTTCCAGATCTGTTTGATGACTGTAAGTGAAACTTGACAGCAGCACTGAGCTGACACGACTGTCAGCAATCCGCTGCCCCAGACTGCTTCCCACACCTGCTTTGGCCACAGCAGACAGCGTTTGGATAAAAGGTTACATAATACATACTTGCTGTGGTAAGTGGAAAGGGCTTGGCCAAGTAACAGATTTGTAGGATGAACTACTCAAGCTTTTCATCACAAGTTTCTGGTTCTAATACTTAGAAGCAACTCAGAGCATCTTCTGGCAAATTTTCTTTGGCAGCAATAATTTGTTGGTTTTGGAAAACGGTTACACAGTTGAACCCAACAGTGCCAGTCTTTAATATTTAAAAATGCCACATGCATCTGCATAAACATCCAGAATAGAGAGGAGACTTGAAAAAGTAGTGTGGAAGCCGACTCAAGGCTCACTTTGACAAAATACTGAAATACAGCTTTTGAGAAATGCTGTTTCCTGGCCATTCTCCCTGTGACACTATCCTCAAGGATGTCTTTTTATACTGTTTGGGCTAGAACTGCACCTGTGATCAAGGGCCAAGAAATGCTCTTTGCTGAAGCAGCTAAACTACTTCACAGTGAAATGAAGTACTAAGGAGCTATTTATGAGTAAGTGGAAGATGTTAGAATTGGAACCTTGCCTTGCATGACTGCCTTATAGGAGAAGAGAGGCACCAAACTGACAGCAGTTTTAAGGGAAAATCAGGAAAACCAAGGGATTAATGTCTGAGAGACAAACTAGCAATACACTTGTAGGAAAGAAGTGATAGACGGATGAAGGTGATTTTTGCATGCAGCAGCTGGAAGTAGAACTCCTTAAGAAAAGGATTCCTCTCAGCTCCTCTGGTTTCTGAGGAAACTGCAGACAGCTGCTAGAGGAACAATTCTGATAATTACCAGGAGGATCCTGAAACTGCTCTGCAAAAATGGGAAAGGCAGGGCAGGCTGTCTCTGCCAGGATCCCAGGAAAGCCATTTGGGTCACACAATAAAAGGATGTGAGTGATACAGGACACCAGTTAACCCACTTGCTTTAGATTTCACCTCAAACACAGACCATAAGGATTGCCTTCATGTAATCAGAGTTTCTGTCCTGCCTGTTTTCCAAGTTCCTGTGTGTTGTTTGTGCAAAAAACAAACACCATTTCTGTAGGAATTTCTTCTTGACTCAGCATAAAGAATTATAGAATGGCATACCCAAAACAATGAAAGTACAACAGGAAAAGCCAACTTTAATCTGTGCCTACGACCTCACATGCTACATTTAACAAAAATTAGACTTTTTATTTTTTACCAAAAAAACACAAAACTTTAAACATTTTCATCTGCCCAGTCACCCACAACCTCCAACAGGTGCACAACAATTGCTCTTTCTGCTTGTACAACAGCAAAACAAAATACAACATGCATCCTCAGAACCCCTTCTGTCTCTCACTGCGGTGCATTAACAAAACCAGCTGTTTGCTTCATGTCATCTCATCAATAATGCTGCACATTGCTGCATCTTTGTCCAAAACCTGATCTCTCTTGCCACCAGAACGCTCCCTCTGCTTTTCGCTCTGTCCAGCGCAGCTGCTGCCATCGTCAGTGTCCATGGGCTCCACGCTGACTCTCAGTCCCCCCTCTGTGTGAGGCAGATCATCGGGCAGGGAAGCCAGGCAGTTCTGGATCATCTCCACCACTCGCTCCAGGTGCTTCTGGAAGCGCTCGGCCGTCTCCAGGCGCTGCCGTTTCTGCACCTCCATCATGACCCTCAGCGTCTCCCTGGCCTGGTGAGGCCGGTACTCATTTATAAGGTGATGCACGTGGACAAAAAGCAGTTTCAAGTCTTCCAGTTTCTCCTCTCGCTTTATACTCCCTGGACTCCTTATCAAGATGTCCAAGAGGTCCAGGAAGTTGACCAGGATAGACATGTTAAGTTTCCTTAACTCCTTCTTGTGATCAAACTGCATAGGATGCAGCCGTTCGATCCCCTGGCTCTCCAGGGGCCGGATGATCAGATCATCACACTGGAACTGGTTGCCAAACATCATGTAGCTGTCCTTCACAGGAGGAGGTGGCTTTGGAGCCAGGCCTTTACGGATGTTTTCATCAGTGTATTCTTTGATATATTGCATTGGAGGCGGAGGAAGGGCACTCACTTGCTGAGGTTCACCCATTTTTGCCAGATGAAATTTCTAGGGAATGACCCAAGAAACAAATGTTAACAATTTGTGTCACAAGTTTATAATATAAATGTAAGAAAAGACAAAATATGGGAGATGGCAGTAAGAAAATGAGCAAGAAGAGACAAATCCATCTGCAGAATACAGGAAACTCCTGGCAAATCCACGTTATCTTTTCACTAAGATTTACTTATACCAAGTACTAGAAGCACACAAAACACTCATTTCTCTAAATATGAAAGAGCAGCCTGTAAACTAGGCAGCCAAAGGGAGAAGGGTGACCCCCTTCCCTAGATGGGTCCTGGTGGGCAAATCCCCCAGAATCACGGAATATCCCAAGCTGGAAGGGATACACAAGGATCTGCAAAAGCCCTGCACAGGACACCCCAAAAATCTCCCCCATGGCTGACAGCATATCCCAAAGGCTTCTTGAAGTATTTTAGGCCTGGGGCTGTGACCAAGGAGAGCCTGGGCAACCTGTTCGGTGCCCAACTACCTTCTGGAGGAAAAACCTTTTCCTAATATCCACGTAACCCTCTCCCGGCACATCTCCAGCCGCTCCCTCGGGCCCTGTCACTGGCCTCAGAGGGCAAAGATAGGCGCTGCCCCTCGGGGGGAAGCTGCAGCCCGCGGTGAGATCCCCCCTCAGTCTGCCCTTCTCCAGGCTGGCCAGACCAAGTGACCTCAGCCGCTCCTCGTGCGGCCTCCCCTCTTCACCCGCGCCCACGAGAGAAACCAGGCAGAGCCCACACCCGCCGCCCTGCCCTGCGGAGGAGGGAGTTTGGGGAGGCCCAAACCCCGCGGCGGGGCTCGCCAAGTCAGTGCTGAAGAAACAAGAGCCGGAGCCACGGCCCGGCGGAGGACACGGGCCCCTCGGAGGCCGCACGGACCCCTCGGAGGCCTCACGGGCCCCTCGGAGGCCGCACGGGCCCCTCGGAGGCCGCTCGGACCCCGCGGAGGCCGCACCGGCCCTCCCGCCTCACCTGCCCGCTCCGCCCGCCGCGCTCCCTCAGCGCCGCCGCAGCCGCTTCCGCCCGGCCGCCCTCTCCTCTCTCTCCCTATTGGTTGGCGGCCTCGCGGTGCCGCGCTCTGATTGGCTGTGACGCAGAGCAGTCAGGCGCTCCTCCACTCAGCTCGCTCGGGGGCGGGGCCAGGCGCGGGGCGTAGTTCCCGGCATGGCGGGGTGGGGCCGGGGCGGGTCGGGGGTTGCCCCATCCTGGGGCCGCGGGTACCTTTCAGAGGTCTGTGACCCCCTCAGCAGTCCGTGACCCTCCCCAGCGCTCTGTGACCCTTCAGCAGTCTGTGGTCTCTTAGCGGTCTGTGACCACTCAGCGATCTGTGACCTCTCAGCGTTCTGTGACCCCTCAGTGTCCTGTGCCCCTCAGGGTGCTGTGGCCCTCAGCGTCCTGTGACCCCTCAGCGTTCTGTGTCGCTCAGCGTTCTATTCCCCTCAGTGTCCTGTGCCCCTCAGAGGTTCTGTTCCCCTCAGTGTCCTGTGCCCCTCAGTGTCCTGTTCCCCTCAGTGTCCTGTGTCCCTCAGTGTCCTGTTCCCCTCAGTGTCCTGCGCCCCTCAGCGTTCTGTGTCCCTCAGTGTCCTGTTCCCCTCGGTGTCCTGTGCCCCTCAGTGTCCTGTATCCCTCAGCGTTCTGTTCCCCTCAGCGTTCTGTTCCCCTCGGTGTCCTGTATCCCTCAGTGTCCTGTTCCCCTCAGCGTTCTGTGCCCCTCAGTGTCCTGTGTCCCTCAGCGTTCTGTTCCCCTCAGTGTCCTGTGCCCCTCAGTGTCCTGTATCCCTCAGCGTTCTGTTCCCCTCAGTGTCCTGTTCCCCTCAGCGTTCTGTGCCCCTCAGTGTCCTGTGTCCCTCAGCGTTCTGTTCCCCTCAGTGTCCTGTGCCCCTCAGTGTCCTGTGTCCCTCAGTGTCCTGTTCCCCTCAGTGTCCTGTATCCCTCAGTGTCCTGTATCCCTCAGCGTTCTGTGCCCCTCAGTGTCCTGTGCCCCTCAGTGTCCTGTGTCCCTCAGTGTCCTGTTCCCCTCAGTGTCCTGTGTCCCTCAGTGTCCTGTGCCCCTCGGTGTCCTGTGTCCCTCAGTGTCCTGTGCTCCTCAGCGTTCTGTGCCCCTCAGTGTCCTGTGTCCCTCGGTGTCCTGTGTCCCTCGGCGTTGTTCCCCTCGGTGTCCCGTGCCCCAGGAGCGGGCTCCCTCGCCACCAGCCGCTGTGAGGCAGCGGGAGCGCCGGGGCAGGAGGGACCAGCCCGGCGGCCCCGGGAGCTGGGACAGCGGGGACAGCGCTCGTCAGGGCGGCCCCGCTGCTGGGAGACAACAGCATTACGGAACAATCACAGGAATCACAGAACCAATCCGGTTGGAAAATACCTCCGAGGTCCCCCTGGGAAGTGTTTGCAGCCTTCCGGCAGCAGAAAACGCTAAATCTGACCATAACTGACAAACAGTTGGGCTCCGTTGCTTTTCTTTCCGTTTTCTTCCAGGAGGAGTTGAAGTTAACATGGTGGATGTAAGTTTTTCACCGGGTCAGGTGGAGCTGGGCTTGCTGGCATCGCTTCTGCGGGATTTTCTCCCTGAAATGGCCAGCAAGGAAGGTTTTTTCGATACTTGGCCGTTTCTGTGCCGTTCTCTCTCCCTCAGCAGATGGCAGCAATGGCCTGGGTGTTAGGGACCCATCACCGCACACGCAGTGTCACTTACAGATTCACTCTTCCAGATCGATTCTTTACTAAAAAAAATTCAGTTGAATGATAATTACTTTGGATCCTGCTAATTATTCCTAAAAACATGCAAAGAAGATCCAGAATCGTTATACTTATTTGATGAGAAAGCCTGAAACGATGTACTGAATATCTGAATATTTATATATTGCAAATTAGGCTACACTTTACAATTTACAATGAGTTGAATATTTAAATATTCCAAACTGAACTGCACTTTACAGTGAGTAAAAGCCTGGCTGAAAAATACGCTGATTTGTTTTCATTTGTAAGCAATTTGCTGAATTCAGACAAGGATGCAGTTCCATGCTGCAACTAAAACGTTTTTCCTTTGGAAAAGGTGATCTCATTCCTTCACTTCTATTCCTGCTTCCTCATTCCTCTCTTCTTTCTTCCCTCCCTGCTCCTCCAGCCCCTCACTGGCTGTGCACCCTTTTCTTGTCATTGCTTGTGCCACCACCATCAGGCACTGGATTGCAAAGTAAACTGATGCAGCTCCGAACCCATAAAAACATTACTGCAGGGTTTTTTTTTGTAAAGTTTTCAGCTTTTCTAATGAATTAACATGCTGTGCTGTGTACCCTGTGAACATCAGGGAGAGGTTTTGAGAGGGGACTGTGCATAGGCAGAAGGAAAGGAGGAGGCTGGGAACATGGGGTGGGGAATTGTCCTCTCCATTTCTGTGACAGAAATCTCTTATCTTGTCTCAAATCATCTTGTTACATCATACTCTGAAAGAAAGATAAGGAATAAAAATCATTGCCTCCAGAGATGCATGAGATAACACATGTAGTAGGAGGTACCAACACATCCTTGGTTTCATTGGACTTTCCAGACTTTGATTTCACATTCTTTTTACAGGAGCTGAGCTTGATTCTCTAGTGCCTTGCACTCAGTGAACCATGCAGCAAGGATGTAAAATGCTGTGACTTCAAACAGGAGCAGGCAGAGAGAGCCATGCTCTTGTTTTTTCCTCGATCTCTGTGATCTTGACGCATTTTCTGTATGATGGTGGCCAAGACAGAGGGAATATAACATCGATGAGTCTTGCTCTTGGTGGCAGGGCTGCTTCTCAGAAGACCCATGGATGACCCTTTCCAGCCCACGGGGAGCAGCTGACACTTCTCCTTACAGTGCTTCTAAATGAGAAATTAAGAATGACGGGGAATCTCAAGTGTAGCACTCTGCAATTTGCTTCCTGCTCCAGTCCAGCTCTTTTCTGAAATAAGGGCACTATCCAGTACAAGCCTAGCACTGGTAATGAAGCACAATTCCTACATCATCTCCAGCTTGTGGGAATGAACTTGGACACCCCTTCAACAGATGGTGAAAAAGTACCATGATATTCTCTGCCTCAAAGACTCAATATCTTAATTTATAGCTTTGGTTAAGTTTATTTTCATTTTCTTCATAACTAATTTTATGCAAATTGGCATGTTTCAGTAGCAAGCACTCCATTTCTGTTAATTCAGCAGCAGTGTGTACAGTGTGTGCCATTGCAGTATGCTGTTATTTTAGCAGAACTGGAATCCAAACATTGTACAAGCACAGTAAATATAAACCCCACTTTCAGGCATGCTCTTAGAACAGTGCTTCTCTCTTCTGTGCTACAACAGATTTCTTTCATTTCTTGCTGCTATTGGACTCTAAATAATAAATAAATAGATAAATAGATGTGTGTGTGTTTTTCTCATGTTGTCTGAAAAACAACGCCAAAGTCAAACTCAGTTCCAGTCTCTTCTTGGGCGTAGGTTAGGGTTAGATCTTGTAGCCTGGTTAAGCAATGAGCTCAGGAATTTCCTTTTTTGGTGATTGTTACAGGCTTTGTTGCAGGATAAACCAGGGAGGAGGGCGAGAGAAAAGGAGCCTGTTGGGGGTGAAGGAGACTTAACCAAGCTTTATGTCTCCATCTGCTGTGGTTAATTCCCATCTCCCTGCCTCCTGCTGTGGCTTTGGGAGTGAATGAATTTGCAGTGCAGTACTGTGCAACCTTTTCTTCCTGACTCCTCAGACTAAAATATCAGCTGCAGCCTATTGGCACGCCTGCTGAAGTAGGAGTTTAATGTTCCCATCATGTGAAAACTGGGGCACAACACAGAGCAGTGCATGACAGCTAAACTGTTTCTTGCTCTATGGCCTGTTATCAAACAGATTCAAAGCTCAAAACAGAGCTTTCATGGTTATTTAGCAATAAACCAGGTATCTCACTACTATTAGGAAACTGATAGGGCTCAAAATCCAGGCATGTTTTGATGGAATCACCCAGCACTCCTTCCTATGTTCATAGTCATAGTATTGTCTCAGGAAGCAGCCCCCCAACCTGATTTTTGAGCCAGACATTAATGCTGGGTGTTTTCTTGCTCACATGCCTGTTGTAACTGTTTATTCAAACATGTAAATGAACATGTCTTTAAAACAAACATGTAAACAAGTAAATTAACATGTCTTTAAAAAATGCATCTGCATGGCACAAAGAAGTAATTCCTGTCCAGCAAACAGTGACCTGGGTACAGCAAATGTGTTGTATTGCCAGGGCAAACCCTGGGATCTGCAGCAAGTTTTGCCAGCAATGCAAGTCCCACCTTTGTCTTCAGAGGGAGACAGAAACAGACAGGGACCATGATAGCCAGGCACTAATAAAAGGAGCTGGAACAAAATCCCAGTTTGGCTATGGCTCCCATGAAACGAGTTTTTCCTTTCTGCATTTTTGCCTAAGAGAGAACAGCTGAGGAAAGGATTAATTGTCCCTTTATCACAGAAGAAGGGACCTAACCCTGTGCAGCTTCTCCAGTATAAAACACGTGCTCTATATTACTGCCAATACTGGGAATAATTCACTTCACGAATGATGGATAATTCACTACATCCTCCCAGCAGATGCTCAGAACAAGGCATCCCATTTCTCAGGGCTCCCAAACAGTTCACAGGAGGATCTTGCTCTGCTTCTACAACTCCCTGGGTCACTGGGAGCAGTGTGAGGGGATTCAAAGGTGCAGTTGTAACCTCAAGGAAAGCTGGATGCATCTGGCTCATAAAGACCAGCTAATTCTTCCCTTTTTCTGCAGCTTTCTGTCTTGTTCTTTGAGTCTACTGGAGCCATGTTTATTGGGGTGACAATGAACTGCTAAAGAAGCAGGACAGCTGAGTAACCTAAATGAGAGTTTCTCGCACTCTAAGCTAAGTAGCAAAATGGAAGTTTAGAAGTTGAGCAACAATCATCATATTGAGCAGCTGGCACCCAGGCAGCAAACCTGACCTAAATATTGCACATGATAGAAGGATATAGGTCAGTTTATGTGAGTGAAGAGAGAGCTGCAGCCTTCCAGACTGGTTTTTTGGTTGGTTTTTTTTTCAGAAACAAAAACTACCTATATTTAACTTTATAAATTTCTCTGCCGCCTTCAGGATATAAACCTTGGTATCAGAGCAGGATGTGCGGGTGGGGAGATTTTCACAGTCTGCAGTAATCAAAGTGAGAACTGCATAATCTGGGTAAAACCCCTATGAAAAAATCCAATCCATAAAATAACATTTTTTTTAAAAATCAGAAATAAAGCAGTTTGTATGAGGTAGAAAGGAAAGAACAAAGGTGATTGAAAGAAATAAAGACGTCCACTGAGGCTACAGTTGATAAGAAGAACTTTACAACTTCAACTTGCCCAGCACAGAGGAGTATTTAGAGCATACAGCAGCTCAAACTTCAATCTCAATAATTTAAAATATTTCAGATTTTCCTGCATATGGACAGAAAAGTGTCTAGGGATACATGGTAGCAAACCTTTATAAAAGCACTGAAGCAGAGGAGATGTAGGATACCTAAAAAATTAATCATCCCTCATCATGAAGTTTAGTCTTCCAGTGGTTTTAAAATGTTCAGGACAGTTATATTTAATTCTGTTCCACAAAGGATACAGAATTTCTGTAACTTGAAATATCAAGTGCTGCCAAAATTCTTGAAAGGAGTGTCCAGTGTAAAAGTGTACCATCCTACAAGGTCAGGTTCCAATGAGGTACTTGTGTTAGTGGGGTATTCCAGCCCTCCTGAGGAGCCCTTTCAGTAGTTTGTGTCTAGAGCTCTGCAGAGACCCTCACATATTCCAGCTCTGCAGCCAACTCAGTCCTAGGCAAGGGGTGCATTTCTATCTATCTATATCTATATCTATATCTATATCTATATCTATATCTATATCTATATCTATATCTATATCATCTATATCTATCTATATCTATATATTTATATATCCAACTTGACTGTAGAAGGGTCCTGAAGCACTTCAATGCCTGAGGCTTCTTTATAAGGGTTATAACCCTTATTCACCCTGATGGATAATGACAAATGATTTATGTCTAAAAAGGAACAAAGAATGTTAGTTAAAATCAGTTGGGAAATAATGATCTTTGAAATTCAAATACACTTAAACAGGTTACTCTCTCCTAAATTTACAATTAAATATAAATACACTTCTTAAACCATATGTTTTTTGTTTATACATGTCAACCTGGCTATACATTCTTTAGACTTAGGATTCTATTTTGCTTTTGTCTTGCTACTCTCAAGCATTTATGAGTTTACTATGAATGGATTTTGGAATTACAGTGAAAAAAGAAAAATGAAGGGGTACATGTCAGGCAAGAGTGATAGAAAAATACATCAGCCACTGCTTTCCTCCCCGTTCAGCAGGGCTGTCAGCTGATAAAGCTATTGCAAAACAGAACTAGTTAGCAGCTCTCACTGAGCTCTCATTGAAACCAACACCCATGTTTATATGAAGTCTACGTTTATATCAAATCCTATGTTTAACCAAATCTGGCTGTGTTGACTTTTTTCCTTCCTCAGAGTCATTCATATTTTCTCTGTTTACTCTCTTAGCTGGCCGACCTTCACTTAAAACCATGGAATACTCAGAGTGGCTGATCTTGCCGGCTCAATCCTGCTAGTTCTTATACTCCAGGCCAAAATCTGTGTTTATTTTCTTGCAGATATTTTCGTATTTTCTTGTTCATCTTTCTGCATGTGTTGTATCAATCTGTAGTCTCAATTTCTCCTTGTTCCTCTGTTTCCCATTTTTCCTGGCCCCTTGCAGCCCCTTCCTGCCAGCCATGGTGTCACATCATGCCATGTTTGCACCAAATGCGGTGCAGTTGACAAGCCCCTTATCTGTGTATTTGATCAAATTGCTCCTTCTCCGTGCCCCTCTGAGGACTCATCTCTTATCTCATGAACAAATCAAGCTGCCAGTCACTATATTCAAAGAATTTCTTAGCTCTCCCCCGCTACTCACCACCTTGGTTAATCTTCTCTTTCCCCACATCCTCCATCTCCAACAGCATCTCTCCTCTCAGGGGTTTCCGTGCTGGCTTCTCAATTCTCTGTTGTCCTGCACTCCTTCTTTTTCTGTAGAGCTGCAAGGTCACACCCTTGTATTTATATTTATATTCAATTTTTTGATAAGACGACATGTACATCTCTGCCAGCAGACTGCAGACTGCTTGGGCCCAAGCTACAAAGATTTTTCACCAAGTCTTTAACACCCTACAGTTAGTGTGAAGGGGAAACTAGAAAGAATCATGGTCCTAAACAAGTGTTACTAGCTAAAAATGCAATGCCGTTAAAAATTATCATTATAAACTCAACTGTACTGACTCAAGTGAAATATTTGTTGATCAAGATCCAAGCCTTTTTGGAGGTAATTCACTGTTGCAGGCACAGTGAAATCCAAAGGTTTATCAGGGCATTCTACTGCACGGTTTTTGGTTCATTAATTACAGGAAAGGATCTCAGAGCATAATTTAAACCAACAAATTCTCAAGCATAAGGAAATTTATGAGCACACAAACATGGTCCTATATTTTGGAGATGCAAGGTCTGGAATTTATCCAAATAGCTGTTGCTTACACAGGGCTCAATTCCAGAAAACTCACATCAAAGCCTGAATATTTTGTACACGTATGCTGCATGAGGCAGACTGGCTTGTAGAAGAATTGGGAAATTTGGCCTGAGCATTTATCTTAATCTACAAATAGGTATGAAATCCCCCTTGACAGCAGGATGCTTTTTTAGGAGATCACACACTTGTGTCATCTGACCACAAGAGTTTCTTGGTACTCAGTCACTCTGCTGAGAAATGAAGTACAGATTTATTGGACTTCAGTAGGACAAATGTTACAATATCTGCTGCATCTTGTCCTCAGTAAGGCCACCATATTTATTTTTTAAATTTATTTTTATTTTTTATTTTTATATAGATATATAGGCATCAGCTGCACAACAGATTCAGTTTGCCCTTGTTTCTGTCCTATGGCACTGCATTGTCTTAAGCAAAGGTTCTACAAATCTGTACACTGAGTGCTATATTTAAATTGTATTTTTATGGCAAATGCGCATTCTTAATAAGCATTGAACAAAATTGTTAAAGAACATTTGATGATCCCTGAAACCTAATGACTAAAAAATGTAAAGCAAGGAGGGGATATGCTACTTCTTATTTTGGGAGGGATAAAAAGTACATTCTGTGATTCCCAAGTCAGTCCATGTACTATCCTAAAACAAATCCAAATCTCCAGGTTTTTTTGCAATTCTGATTTTTTTTCCTCATTAATTGTATTTAAAATAAATCCAGTATCTTCCTTTGAGCTTGCAAACACTCTAGAAATACATCAGGAATATGGAGCTGCCTCCTTATACCCTAATGCTGCACTAAACTTAGCACTAATAAATGATTTACACTGGAATGATTTTCAGAAATATCAAATAAATTAAAATACTTTTTTATCCTACTGTTTACCCATATTCCACCAGTCTCCCTCTCTCCAAGTTTCAGTACCATCAGCAATACAATAATACATCAACAATACAAAAAATATTCAAAATATTAAAAATTAAGGAGCAGAAAAAATGATTTACATTTGTTCTAAAATAGAACAGTGCTGTACTGACTGTATTAGACACATCATAATTTTTTTATAATTCTACATTAAGCCTTGTGCTGACTGCCCTGAACAGTCTCTGGAGGCCTGAGGAAAGCAGATGTGTTTGGTTGGGTGTTTGTGCCCATTTTGGTGCTGATGACAGTGGTGTTGATTGCACTCACAGAGGGCATTTGTGCCTGTGCCCCCTGCAGCATCCAGCCACAGCCTCACCAGATACACCTGAGGCAGCCAGTGATCCCTAAGTAAAAGCACCCATTGATAATTAATTAATTATTGGTTATTGTAACCACATTGTAACCAGTTTAAATATCTACTGACTGCAAATATTTATCATTCTTTATAAAAATATATCCTGGGTGTCATTTGTCTTTGCTTACACAGTAGGAATTTTCATATCATCACAGAATCATTAAGGCTGGAAAAGACCTCCAAGACCATTGAGTCCAACCTTTGACCGAACACCACCTTGTCAACTGAATCATTACATGGGGGACTCCCTCAAAATGCATTGTATGAAATCTCTGTGCTAAATACTCTATATGGAAAGGCATCATTCCTTCACAAAAGAAATATGGATGTGTGATCCTCATCCAGGAGGACAGCAGGGACACTCATCCTGAACATCCATGTTGGGTGCGTGCATTTATAACAGTATTTACCAGATGAGCCAGAAGGAGACAGATGCTTAATCATGCCACACCCCTTTAATTTATCCTTAATCATTGATTCACATCTCCTGCATGTCCCTCAAGTGTTATTTTTTTTCCACAACATTTACCTTAGCGTATATTTCAACATGTGCTGTTCACCTTATGGCTTCAGAGAGGATGTGGTTACAGTCTGACAGAAAGGAAGCTTTGCTGTCGATGGGAAGATAAAGCTCAAAAGCACCTACGCTGCCTCTTGAACACTTTTTTTTTTAATTAACTGCCTTCTTTCTCTTGTTTCTTTCTTTGACGAGGTGCACAGCACAGAGTTCCCATGTCCTGGGAGACAAACATTCTTGGCTCAGCCATGAATAACTGTGTGCTCCTGGAGGAACTGCTGATCAAGAAATCCCAGCAGAAGAGAAGGACCTCACCCTCCAACTTTAAAGTGCGTTTCTTTGTCCTGACCAAATCCAAGCTGGCTTACTACGAGCATCGCCACGGGGTACGTCAGCCGTTTTCTCTCTCAGAGCAATGGAAGGAATGATGAAATTTGTTTAAAGGAAGGAAGGATGATAATGGAGGAAGGATGATATTTGGTACATTTTGTTAACTTTTCTGGTCCTTGCTACAGCACCATGCACTGAAAATTGGTCAAATGGGTAATTTAGAACTTCTGATCAGCAGGCGTTTGGTGTGAATGGAGGAAGAAGACTGAATTTGTAGGGAGAATCTAGTTTTATTGCAGGAATTTGGCATGGGATGTGTGTAAGAGCTGTGCAAGCCTGTGCCTGGCACCTCACATGGGGACAGGGGTGACCTGGGGAGGCATTTTGTGAAGGTCACAAGTGTACCCATCATTGTATCTGTGAGAAAATAATCCACAGATCTTCACGCTCATTCTTTTCTTCGAGGCATCAGGCTGATGGCTGGTAGGAGATCTGTCTAGCATTTTAAAATAAATTCAGCCACCACATGTAATGTGTGGTCTTTGGAGCTGGCTTCAGATGGGCTGTGATGATGAGATCCAGGCTCAGGCCAAGCTGTGATTCCCCAACTTTGCATTTTGTTGATTTTCTAAACATGAAGAAAATTAGAAGTCAATCTGTGCACCCCATTGTGTTCAGTGCTCTAGTGAAGTGAGAATTATTTCCTTCTATTTAGCTGGATGTTTGCAGAGCCTCGTTAGGGTTGTAAATAATCTTGCTTGTTTCCCAACAGTCCCCAAATGTGCTGTTAATCCATTATGTTTAGGCACTGTTCCTGTAGGCAGAGAAGAACTGTGCTGCTTTGGATCCAGCACTGGCAACTTGATACCACCTGATCTTGCTCAGTTGCAGAAAATTAAGTAGAAACAGCAACCAACAATAAAAGTACAATGTGCCCTCATATTTTATCACAACCTATTTAGGGTTATAAACCAGCTTTAAAAGTTTAAAGGTTAACCGTCATTTTCACCTGCATATTATTTCTCTCAAATATGCCAAATGAAATGTTTTTTTGCTTTTACTTTATAGTCTGTTTTTCTCATCTCCATTTTAAACAGGACACAATTTATTGCTGCATACTGTTACTGTCTACGGTTTGAGACTGTCTTTGTTCTCCAAACTATTTTTCAAATGTTATTTTTGTTAGATTTTTAATTCTATTATAACTATTCCACTTAATTAGTTGGGGCTAAATTTTGAAGAGCATCTACATGATTTTGCTGTAGGTGTTTAGAGAAATCTTCACAACTAGTTTTCTTTGGTGCTTTCTGAGTCTTAGTGGGCTTGACATCAATTGAGTGTAACTCTGACTAGATACTTTTTCAGTATGTGTCTTGTCAGCATCTTGAGGGACTGAAATAGTTTGGAAAATCTGACTTGGTGACTTTCAGTGGGGCATAGACTTCACACACTCTGTGTTTGTGGAAATTTTCCCTCTGAGTCTTCCAAAAGGTCATTTAGGTAAGATGACAGTTTGGTGTATTATCCACTTTATCTTATATATTATATATTTTAAAATGCACATTTTATATATGTGTAGATATGTAAAGGTAATTGCACGTGCAACTTTAGAACTTCATGCACATTTGAGGCGTGGTGGGTATATTTGTAATCACAGGGCTCATGTTCCATGAAATGCTGATTTTTCTTCCCACACAAACTATCAAAATCAGGTTGTTACATGAAATGAATTTGTCGCAAAGTAGAGAGAGAATAATTTGTCCTGTGAAACACTCCCAGAACTGATCATCAGCTTCTTCAGTAATCAAAATAAGAGCATGCTGGTGAGCCCTCTGCATGGTCAGGCTATTGCTGCTCTGGAGAGGAACGCCCATGCAAGAACTATCTTGTTTTGTGCTCAGAATGGAGGGAACCCACAGCATTTGAGTTCACAGCCAGTGGAGGGAGGATTCCTCTGATCCCTGCCCAGCACATGGGCTGTGCCACTCCCAGGATTGCACCAGGACCAGGCACCATGTGCAGGTGTTGAAATCAATGATCTGGTGCTCATTGTCTGCTGCAGTCCCTGGCACTGCTTTGCTCTGCTCCACTGGGACTGTCTCAGATAATTTCTGGGGCTGGCAGAGGTCGGAGCAGGCTGTTGCTCCACGGCACGAAATAACTCACACACTCACTCTAAGATGCAAAAGAACAAAAGGAGCAAATTTTATTTCTGACCTCACAATATATAGAATTCCAAAAGTGACAGTGGATTGGAGGATGAAATTGCCACTTCTCCAACCACACTGGTCAAGCTAACAGTCCATCAGTTCTCTCCTCCCACAAAGAAGAATGCAAAACAATCATTATTTACATGAACAGTGCATGACAACTCCAGTAGAAATATGTAAACATCAGAAGGCACAGAAAACATTTAAAATAACTTTAAACTTTTAAAAGAACTTTAAACTTTTAAAAGAACAGGGCGACACAGGCTGTCACCATTGCCAGGGCCAGTTTGCAGGTGGGACATTGCTGGCAGATGGCTGAAGTGATGGGGAGCACCCTCAGGTGTTATATGGACTGACATGGATGGGCCCAGTACATATCTGAGCTTTTAAAGCATGGATTTTTCAAGGGACATCTCTGGGGATGTTTGCCAAGGGTTTTCAATGAGTTTCACGTCTGGTGGATTCCTGTACTCAGAGTTTTGGACTGTATAGTTCCCATCTCTCCAGTCCCTGGTCAGTCAGTAACAACAGCCAGTGCACAAAGTCAGGTAAAACAACTACTGAACTGCTTAAAAGATTGAGAACTCCCACTGATTTCAGCTGGATGACTTAAAGTACACACTTATGCATTAAGCCCTGCTTTATACATTCAGCCTGTATTTAACAGGGTTTAACACCCAGTCCCTTTCTTTCCATTTAAAATAAAAGTTATAAAATGACATTAAAGATTTTTTTTTAATCAGTTCAAAACAAGCAAATAAGCAGGCCAAAAGGCTATGGGGATATTTCTTCAAATGATACCCAAAGCTGTCAAGACAACTGACATCATAAAGGCAGGTTTTTTTTGCAGTAACTGTAATGGCATTTTCATTGTAATTTTCATCTTTCTGCCACAGCTGACAGAGAGCACTGTTCTCCTCAGGGCCAAGCACACAGTGGCCCTTAATGTTAATGAAAGATATTTACATGTCTCATTTGGAGAATGAGCCCCCAATAACTGACAACAATAAAAGCTGTGTTTTCTGGAATTCATTATGCAGTGCACAATTCAGGGCTGTCTTAACATAAAGCAAAGCCCTGATAACAGGCACATGTATTCAGCCCCCATCTCTGCTGAAAGACATCAGAAGTGCCTTTATTATAACATGCAAATCAATTCCAAAGGCAAAAATTATTTGTTTCAGGGTCTGATTTTGTAGCTACTGTACATGTGAGTAAACAAGCTCATGGGAGTAATAATTTTAAGTGTTTCAATGAGTTTGAGCCTCACTACAATAATGGATAATTCAGACACTGTGATGCTCTCAGGGTCCTGGTACACTTGCTGCTCTGCAGAAGCAGCAGAGAAATTAATACCTTTGGGGAGGTGTCTGGGACAGAGCTTCAAGTGTCCTTACTTAGACACAGCAAAATCACTTGAACTGGTGAATTATCTATATCCCCTCCACCCAACAGCTTACGATCCTTGGTAAATCATTCAGGCACATAAATATCTTGAAATTTTATATCTTCATGCACTTGGGGGCTATTATTGGTCCAGCTGATAAAGGCAGCAATGAAAGACTCACCCAGAAAAAGCCAAGTTTTCATTTACATCAGCACAATTCTTCCTACACTGGTCAGATGCTCAGGAGGTCACACAGAGTGAGTCAGCCTTGTCCTGGGCTCTTTCATTCAGATCTTTGATACTCACATATACAGATGGCAAAGATGGCACTTCAGTGGGCCTTGAAATCTGCTTTCAATTCATGTTACACGAGGACAAATGAATAAACTTGGCTGAAAAGACCTTTATCAGCATCTCAGAAATGCTCCAGCTGGTCTGTAGCATTATCTACACGTGGGGTTGCTTGCAGCACTCCAGCTACCCATGGACAAAAAGCAGTGCTTTGCTCCTCAGTCCAGTCCCTTTCACCTTGATGATTCTACACAGAATCCAGCTTGGCTTTTTCCCCAAGCTCTAATGTAAACAAACTAAAACTTTTCTTCTAAAGATCTCCCTTCTGGTCTTTTTGTTAGTTAGAGTGGCCATTCAAACCATTTCTTATTGCTTTGTGTATTCTGAACACCTTAACAGTCATGGAGCTGCAGTCCTCACCTAAAGAGAATTTAATTATGGTTTTAAAGACAACCTTCCAAACAAATACACCTGACTAGATATGTCATTCTTCATAGCCTGCCTTGTATTTATTAACTAGTACTGTTTGCTTGCCAGAATTTGCAATACCACTTGCTTTCTGATGCATATCTCCAACTAATTTATTAATAATACACATATCACCCACAAAGATGTCAGGCTTGGCATCTCCCTGAGTCACCCATTTCAATCAATTTTTATGCAATAAAATCAATACAACCCTAAATAAGATGGAGACAAAGTACAAATCTGTGCCTTAATGTCTAGTAATCTCTGAAAACTTAACAGGAATTTTGAATAATCCAAATTATATTATTGGAGTTGTTGGAGGACAAAGTTGATATTTTTGTCACAATGAGCCTCGTTTCTATTGTGAAATGACAAAATCATGGTAATGCTTGCTGGAGAGCACTTCTTAAATTCATTTAGTCAGACTTTTTGCCAGGATAAGATCAACACTCCGAGCACGACTGTCACCAACACCAGGACAGGTTGGCTGTAACATTGACTGGCCACTGCTTCAAAGCCAAGGACAGAGATTCCACATCTTTCATCAACCTGTTCCAGTCCAACCTACCCAATATTTTTCTAGATATTCACAAAGTTCCTGTTTGTTGCTGTTCTCACTCACGACTCCTGCAGCAGCATCCTGATTCAGGGTGGTGATATTGTCTAGACAGGACTGCCTTGAGCAAAATGCAGGTTCTCTGTGTCTGGTGTCTGTGGCCTTTCTAACTACACAAACATGTGGTAAAGCCTGGTAATAAAAATAGCTCCTTTTTTTTTTTTTCTGGAATAACTAATTTTATCTCCCAGAATATGATTATAATAATTTTCTACTTGCCCTTTCTGCTCCTGCCCAGTTCTGTGCCTATTAGGTCCTTTTCGGTGTATTTATTAGTCTTTAGTTTTTGAAGAAAAAAATTTTAATTACTTCTGAGCAATGTTTTTGCAGCAAATGTCAGATACTTCCATTTTGTTTAAATTACAAAGCCCAAATCTTCCTTCTGTCAGAGAACATTGAGAACGTAGCAAAATCTTCAACCCGTGTTTTCTTTTATATCTTTAAAAAGGAAGGAATACCTCCTAATTAGAATATGTAACAATAAATATGAGGTTTCCTAATAGTGACCTTTTATTAGACTTCTCTATTGTGGCCATTTTTTGCTCCCAGTGCCTTTGACTTTGCTTTATATTCTAATCAACGTTGTAACTTATTTTATTGCAATGCTTGCCTGTTGCTCTATACTCTTTCATCCCTTCTGGCTGAATTTTAATTTTGGCCTTAAAGCTTAGATTCTTTTTTTCATGAAAAAGTGATGTCATATAGTTGATTTAATTTAGCTTCTTTTCTTCCAGTGAATCCTCCATTCACTGCAATCCACTGCTCCCAGTCTTTGTTGGAGTCAAGAACAGCTTTGAAGGAACTAATATAGTATTCAGGACTTGTTCCATGTGCTTTTATGTCATATAAAAGGCTTATTTCCATCATATTAGAAAGCTCATTTGAAAGCCAAAAATCTTCCTTCTTTTTTTTTTTTTTCCCTTCTGTTTCTTGATGATGGCATTGATTTTCTTGTCCAACCACTTGTGCTGTTGTAGAGATGGGTGCCCTGATAACCATCTCGGACAAGACTTGAGCCAAAGTGAATTTTGGAATCGGATTTGGTGGAAATACAGGGCTGGATCGGGTCTATAGGATTGTGTAAATATATAGTAAATAGTTGAATGGAGGCATCTCAAGCACCATTTGAAGATGGTTTTGTTAGTTAATACAATTCTGTGCACTCTCCATCCAGGATTTGCCCACCCCTAAAGCACCTTCCTGGTTTTTAGATGTGAAAACAGCAGTAAAAAAAAATTATTATTCTTTTAGTTCGAGCTGAAGGACAAAATAGTTATGATGGACAGGTAGGACAAGCAGACACATTAAGGGATTTAAATATCAAATATAGCAAAATACATTGGAGATAATCAAATATAACACAACAGCCAGGGTTCTACAGAAAATTCCAGTGTTTTCAATTATCACACCTCTCCAATTTTCCTTCAGAACATCTAGCATGACAGAAAATGCAAAATCCCTTACAAGTTTCTTTTAAAAATCAATTATCTTCAATTTAGTTTTCAGATTCAAAATAAAAATTAGTTACATTGTTTTATTTCCTATAAGCCCCGAAACTATCAGTGTTTCTAATGTGAGAAAACTCACAAAATACCAAACGAAGATAGTGGCCAGGCAAAATTGCTATGAATCCAGTTTTCAACAGTTCTTAATATCCTAATTATTAATGAGAAAAACAGCACATTCCACAGATAAGGAGTATGATAAGAGATAGAAAGTAATTGTATCAACACAGCGTTCAAGGAGGTTCAAGTTCAAGCTCAGGTCTTTGAGTTGGTGAAAAATACTTTAGCAGGAGGGCTACCATTAAAAATAATTCCATCTTGTTCCAGTGATAGCACATAAGCTTCTGGTTGCTATTTCTACATCAAGAAATTCCTTTCCAAATTCTTTCAGAAGCTCAGGAAGGCCTGAAGAAAGCTCCTTGAAAGGCAGGTTCATGTCACTCATTTAAAAGGCTGAAGCTGACCGAGGCAGCTGAGCTCTCTGCCATGGGGAGTTCCACCTTGCACAACCCTCAAAATCAGCTGCTGCCTCTGTTCAGGCTGAACACTGAGCCTGGCTAGAGCAGAGACAGGGAACAGGTGGCTCAGGGTCAAAGCAAAGATCCTTCATCTACTTAATCACAGATTAGTGAAATCAGGGAATGAAGTTTGGCTCAGATTCTTATAAGAAAACCAAAAAACCCCAAACCTGATGGTACAGAGAAGGTCATTAAATGCTTTCATTGATGGAAATGTTTTTGTGGTCAAGCTCGCTGAGGACTGGAATTTCCTACCTTGCTGCTCCCCAGCTGTAAATCAGCTTTCCCCTACCCTCCTGCCAAGGAGGCACTGCCAGCCTTGCACAGGAAGGGATGCTCAGGAGATGTGGAGGCAAGAGGTGAACACAAACACCACTGGGCAAGGAAAGCCAAGCTGCAGCAGGGACAGCCCTCAGCAGGGACTGCTGCTGAGGAGACTGGGGCCACATGAATCTTTGATGGCTTGGTTTTCCCCTCACCAGAACAAAAGAAAGAAGACACAAGTTGTTATGCAACTTTAGAACCAAGCCAGCTTTATGAAGCACAGGATGCTGCCTTTCTGCCAAGAAATGCTGCCTTTGGTTTCCTCCTCTGCTCCTTGAGATGAGGCTCTGCCCTCCCCTGCCTCTCCTCTCCCTTCCCCCTGCTCCCAGCCCTGGTGGCTGCACCTTTTGCCAGGGTCCTTTGATAAACACTGTCCACCAGGAACCTTCAGCCCAACTCGCTGCAGAGCCTTCCAGCCCCCTGTCTTACAAGATCTCAGAGTTCTGTGAAGCCTGAGGGTGCAGGGCCATGGTCAGGAAGTGTGATCACAAGCAGACCTGTGTCACCTACAGCAGCCACTGAAGGCTTCCTGCCCTCTCACCATGAGCTCCACATCCCTGCCCCTGAGCTGGAGAGAAGGGATTCATGTTTTTGGGTGAGCAGCAGTGCTGGTGTCTGTTTTTGGGTGAGCACATGTGCTGGTTTTAGCACATGAGAGATGCCAGGCAGCTCATTCCTCAGGCAGGCACAAAGAGATGCCTCCATTGTGTGTCCATTGTCCCATGGTCAATTATCCCATCATCTAAAGCAGTCAGGGACCACCAGAGTCATCTGATTCATGCAGCAGAGACAAACCAAAGGATTAATCAATGAAAGAGCTGCTGGAGACGTGTGGCAAGAGAAAGGGGAGTACCAAAGATGAAGATGTCAATGCACTGGGCTTGTGATGCACCTGGCTCCTTTCAGAGCTCTTCCCAGAACTGATATATTGCAAATCATGGACCAAACATAAGAAATCAGGATGGGCTGATCTGCAGCATGTGTGCTTCTCCTCATGGCACAGCAGCCTGCCCTGGTTCTTTCCACCACATGGACCACAGCAAGACCACTGGTGCTTTTATTGACCAGCTAAAACATCTACCCAATTATACTCTGGACAGACTGGAAACAACAAATGGAGATCTGTCAGCATGTTTTGTCTCGCCCTTTTAGGAACAAATCTCTGAGGTTTTTCAGAGGCCGTTTTTAAGAGGCTTTTCCTCTCCCCTTCTTTCAAAGTGGCCCTGTTGCTTTTGTTGGATTAAAGTGTGGTCAAACATCACAAAAGCAGGGATATGTTTAACTCCAACCCAGTTTCTGGGTAATGCCTGGTTTGTGAGTGGTAATTCCAGTTGTTTGTCCTGCTAGAGGACTGTAATTACTTTCTATCAGCAGGGTCCCATCAGCTGAGGATCTGCTGGGCAATGTTGTGCTGTAACATGAGATTATGAGGAGCTTCCATCACTGAATTGTGTGATTAAAAGGAACACAGTGGGTCATGAGAGCTGCAGGGCAACTGCACAAAGCTCCTTGAGAAGACTGGACCCTGCCTTTCAGCAGAGTCCAGAAAAGCATCAACAAAAACCAGTGTGCAGGGAAAAAGCAGAGCCTGGGCCTGGCACAGCATCGCTTGCTAAAGCCTCAGGGGAGAAATGCATGTGGGTAAACCCCAGGACTTCAAAGGAATGAGATGAAGGAGGGTTCAGCACTAGCAAAATTGAAGGTTTTTATAGGATATAAATGGCTTTGTGCCTCATCAAAAGGGTAGAAGTCCCAGGGGTAGAACAAATGATAGAGGAGGTTTTGAAGAAGAGACAGAGGAAGCCAAGACTAAAAGAAGTGACTAGATAAGAATTAAAGGAAATGGTGAAAATGGGGTGCAGTAAGACCTTCTAAGTCTTGCCAGCACTCTTGAGAGTTAGTTGGCATTTACATTTAGGGGTGCTTTAAAGCCTTGGGTTTATTGATGTAGGAGAATCCTACACCCCAGAGAGCTACACAGGCAGAGGTCAACAGGACACAGTCCTGGCAGTAAATCCAGAGACACTGGTTAAACTGCAAGCAAATACAAGTACAAACCACAAACCCACCAGCCAAGGCCAGCAAGAGCAATGTGAGACCACACTGTAATAATTTTCCCTTTTTGCCTCAAGTCCAGGAATACAGAGGCAGAATACCCAGCCAGTCGTGCAAGAATGAGGCATGGGGACCCTCAGGGCCTCTCTGTTTTGAGGCTGTTTGACAGTGCTCTGTGGCAAACCTCCCCTCATCTCCAGAGGCATGAGCTGCTGCCCTGGTTTAGGCTGAATTTAATTCTGAAAGTGGCAGCAGTGGGGCTGGCACAGTGGTGGGGATGGCTGCTGCCATGGGACAGAGCTGCAGGGTGGTGGTGACAGAGGGAAAAAGGGACAAGAGGGAGCTGGAGGGTGTAAAACACAAAGAGTTGAGGCCCAAAGGAGGGTCAGAAGGTTGCCAAAGTCTTGCTGAGTCTCTGACTGATAACCTGTGGCAGCTACAAGGCAGCAGCCGAAGTTCAGGCTCTGTCCTGCTGGCAGGGTTTGGAAAACAAGAGCTTTGCAGTGTTTTGGTGCTCTTGAGCCTCACTGATTTCCATCACGCTGTCCCAAAGCTGAGTGGGGGGACAGCTTAGTGCTTAATCCCTACTGAAAATGAATCAAAACAGGAAACCAGCTCGCTCTGAAGAGCAACCTCGTGTAGTGGATCCTGCAGAAGCACCAGAGGCTGAGCCTCAGCTCCACTTCCACCAGCTGCCCTCACCCCTCTCTTGCAAAAGCTGAGTGCCACTGGCCATGGAGCCATGGGGTGAGGATTCCACAGGGAATAGGGTACACCAAGGCAGCTGGGATACATGAATGTCTGCTCTTTTCACTCTTCCCACACTGCCCATACTGTTATTTGGGTAGCTGGTATACCCAAACACCTGGTGAATGGAAGTGAAGCAGAGGATGCCAGAGAAACAGCTTGGTTGGCAAGTTTTTAAGAATAATATTTATTTCAAAATTCCCTGTTGTTTCTTTCTTAGCTGAAAAGACAGATGAAACAAAAATAGTGAAATGTAGTTTTTTGGAAGACAGATACAGTAAAAATGTACATTTTGGATAAAATTCATGGTTTTGAAATTCTCAGTACCCAAACTTTTTAAAATAAAATATTTATTAGTTGATATATTTCAGTATGAAACAGGGGCGTTAGTAAACTGAACATTGAATGAAAATAGTTCTTTTTTGGTTAAAAAGGGATTTCATTTTACTGGAATAAAAGAAGTAAAAGCTGAATTTCAAATAGAGGTTTTGACTGGTTCTCTAAAATCCATGTGCTGAGTTGAAATACATGTATGTGCATATATGTATGTGTATGGTCATACATATAGAGATGCCAAATATAAGAATTATTCTTTACATTTTTTAATGTCTTACATAATCAGTTAATTTGCGTCTGCTCCATTAAAACTAAATCTCCCATGGACACAACAGACTGATCTAATTATTCACTTAATCCACAATCATTAGCATCAACCAAGTGCTTTCCTCTGTCTTTTAGAAAAAAAGGACTTTGAAGGGTTCTGTGGAACTTTCCAGGATTAAATGTGTGGAAATTGTGAGAAGTGACATCATCATTCCCTGTCAGTACAAATACCCTTTCCAGGTGAGTCTGTCTGTTGACCATACAGAGAGAGAGATCACTTCATTTTGTATTTCAATAGCATTTCCTTCACAGTGCAGTCATTAATGAACCCAGCACTGGGTTCTTGATCAGAACCTCTACTCCAATTGAAATAATCAAAAGTCAGTGAGGTTGTCTTGGTTTGAAAAGACAGATGTCTGCTAAGGAAGACAGGAGCCTCCCCCAAAATGGAAAATGGAAAATGTAAAACCCTCCCTCCTAATTGTTATAATTTTGAATTTAAGGGGCTTTTAGGCAAAGATATGGGAGCAAGAATAACAGTTTTTTATTAGGGAAGAGAAGAAAAAAAATCCAAAAAGACCCAATGCAGTAGTACAGAACAACACTGTCAGAGTCAGAATATGACCTGCCACCCTGTGGGTCAGGGTGTTGGTAGCAGTGCCATTAAATGGTGGCTACAGCCCTCCTGGAGTAACAGGTGAGCAGTGATCTTGTAGAAGGGTGTAGTCCTTCTCTGAAGATCCAGTGGTGGTGTAGATGGGCCTGGTCTGCCTTGGAATCCAGTGGGAAAGGGCTGCTCCTCTAGGAATCCACTGGGAGAAGGATGCTGTGGTGTTCCAAATCTCAGGTTATATCCAGGTAGGAATGCTTGGCTCCTCCCCCTGGGCAGAGCTTCTCCCAGTGGGATGATGGAATTTTATCAGCCATGCAGTGACACTCAATGGCCCATGAATAGAAGAGATCTCCCCTGAGGGAGGGTGGGTTGTGGAAGATATAAAGAAAACTGCTCAATTAGCAGAAGATGACTGCCCCGTCAGATAGGAAGAGAATGCACACACCCATTTCCAGCCTAAAACAGAGATTAAGAGCTGCTTCTGAGCAGTCTCTGCTACCCCACTTCCCCACATCATCATTTGGCACGCAGCTTGCTAGTAAGAGGGCTGCTGCCTTTTCCTTTGGTGACTGCCTTGTGACCAGTGCATCTGGGATGGCTTCTCATGGCTGTCTCCTTTCTCTTCCCCCTTTCCAGATTGTCCATGACAGCTACATCCTCTACGTGTTTGCCCCCAACCGCGAGAGCCGGCAGAGATGGGTCCTCACGCTGAAGGAAGGTAAAAACCCCCTGCCCACCCAGCTGTGGAAGGTCCTTATGTCTGACCACCTTTGTCACAAACAATGCTGAGAAAATGAGCAGGGGGAGTCAATGTCTCCAATCTCAGCAGTTGAAGTGTTTATAACCCAGGTAATGGATTATAAAATCAGAATGCTTGTAAATCTGGTGAGTGTGTTTTCAGCAGACATGGGAAGTTTGGATATGGGATGGTTTATTTGGGGACCTTAATGTCTGTCAATATCTGCAGGGAGGTGTTGGAGGATGGACCATCTCTGTTTGGTGGTGCCAAGCAGTGGGACAAGAGGCAGTAGGCAAAAATGACGCCCAGAATTCCCACATGAACATGAGGAAGAACTTCCCTGTGCAGTGACTGGACATTTGTTGCCCAGAGAGGGTGTGAGGTCTCCTTGCCTGGGGATATTCCAGAACCATCTGTGCCACAAGCTCTGGGATGACTCTGCTTGAGCAGGGAGGCTGGACCAGATGACCCATGATGGTCCCTTCCAGCCTGACCCATTCTGGGATTCTGTGATTTGTGTCTTTCTAGAATAAACTCTTAATAAATGACTGTAATTTGAGGTTTCTTCTTCAGGAAGAGATGAGGATTTTCCTATAGCTAATTTTTTAAAATAACCTTTTCTACACAGAAAATTTTTCAGCTCTTATTAATAGATTTTTTTTTTGTTAGATTACAACCTTGTTAGAGAATCATGATTATTAAGGAACATTTCTGTGGGTAGCTTTCATTTCCTATTCACCTCCTGAATTGTGCTGTGGTTCACTCACATGGTGCTGCAGTAACCAACACTGGGGGCAGAGACAAGCAGAGTGCTTGATGTGAGGAAGGTGTCAATTAGTTACATAAAAACTGCACCAGGCTTCTGTCACAGCTTTTTCTGTTTTACAGCACTGCTGCTGTATTGTTCCCCCTGAAAACATTGTGCCTGATGTTCATGCACTGACTCTTGCAATCAAAAGTTATTCCCCTACTCCAAGGTTCTACTTTATCAGCTCTGCTCATTGAACATTTGGAGAGTATCCCCTCCTTTGGACAATTTGAACAGTCTCTTGAAAACAAGCCTGCAGAAGCTTCTTAAAGAGCAGATTATTTCCATTTAGTTTTAGATGACTTCTAGAACAAATGTGGATGCAAATAAATTAATTTCCCCCATTCTTTTTCTTCCCCTAATGTTTTTCAGAAATCAGATACAACAACAGTTTGGCTTCAAAGTGTCATCCAGACTTTTGGTTGGATGGCAAGTGGAGATGCTGTGCTCAGACAGAGAAGATGGCAGCTGGCTGTGTTATATATGACCCCACCAAAAATGGTAAGGGAGTTGTTAAGATCATCCTGACATGGGAAATATTTATTCCTAGCAATAGTAGAGGATTGAATATCTTTTGTACAGAACATCAAAAAATATTATGTTAGATTTCCATAAAGAGACATGTTCCTGGCTTCTTGGGATGTTCTGGCTTATCTTTTACCATATATGGAATTCTATTTTTTTGAATTCACATTTTCCTCTGTGTGATGCTTGGAGCTGGTTTTGAAGTGAGATGGAGAACTAAGAACTTGATCAGCTTGTGGTCAGTCAGCAAGCCATAACAACTTTCTTGAGATAAACTCATTCAACAATGACTGTCCTATTTTAACCAAGCCAAACCATATTTCCTCTGTGGTTTCAATGACCAAATATAATCTTTACTTTGTCTCCTGAAAATGAGCACAAGTGACCGCTTGTCACTTCAAGTGAAGAATGTCACTTGTCATTCTTCACCAAAGAAACATTTACCTTGTATTTTTTACTTTGATGCCTTAATTAATCTGTACCCCAGTTTCCAAGCCCTGCTGAGATTCACTGTGTAGTTGGCAGGTCTTGCTCTCAAAGTCCAAAGCTCACTGTTCATCTGTATCAATTCATTGCATTGGTAGTTTCTCCCTTGGTTTTGTCCTCACCTACTTCAAATCACCTTTCTTGATTTTTTTTCAGCTTCAAAGAAGCCTCTTCCTCCCACTCCTGAAGATAACTGGGTGAGTGCAGTGCTGCTGTCCTTAGTGTCCTGCCCTGAGTGATTGACTACCAGTGGGGAATATGTCCTTATTAATGTTCACCACAGTGCAGTGACCTAGAATTTTACCTCTGATAACATTCCCTGGGCATTTTCTGTGCAACTGAATTTTTTATATGAAATTCATTGTTTTAAAGTACCAAAGATTCTCTTGCTGCCACCACACTCCACTAAATGGTCTGGGGTGCCTTGAGGCTTTTAATCCCAGGGGACACCAGTGCTGCCAGGAAAATACCACTTTAGAGAGTATGCCACTGCTTTTTATGAATATGAATATTAATATAAATGTGAATGTGATGAGCCTTTTACCTAATTTGTGCAGAAATTGTTGCTGGACCCAAGGGAAGCAGTGGTCATAGCCATATATGACTATGAAGCCCAGAACCCACAGGAGCTGACATTACAATATAATGAGGAATATTATGTGATTGACAGCTCTGAGGAACATTGGTGGCTGATTCAAGATAAGAATGGGTAAGTCCCTTTTCAACAGCCAATGTGCAAATCCTTTCTAATTCAAGTTTGCTTTTCCATTAACATACATGTTTATTCCCTCTTGTTCAGCTTTTGCAAAGCATCCTCTAATTTACAGGGAAAAAGTGATGGAAGGTTATTTATGTTAACCGTCTTCCATTTGCTGTTGCTTCAGGCAGCTGAAGAAAAGGTTCTGAAAGTTAATTTTACAGCAATAAACAATTCAGAGTGATATTTGCAGTGATACACAGGGGGGAAATCTGTGAAGCTTTCAAGTTTAGAGGCACAATCAGTTGTTTTCTTCTCCAGTAACTCCACTCAATACATCCCCCCAACACTTTCATCATGCAATGAGCAGGAAAAGCTTTCAAGGCTGACTCCTACAGATGCAGAGAAAATCCTGTCTGTCAGCACACTCACACTTGTCTTGCCTCTCAACAGGCATGAAGGCTACGTGCCAAGCAGCTACCTGGCGGAAAAATCACCTGAGAATCTGCAAGTTTATGAGTAAGTTGTGCCTGTGTGTTTCTTGCACCTATGAGTGCTCTGGATTTGAAGTTGCAAGCCTCAGATGCCCCCACCCCAGCTCACATTCCACCCTGGGGATGGTCCATTCAGAAGCTTTTCAGGAGAAACTTTCCTGGCCTAGAAATGCTGACTCGGAGTCTTTTGATGTTTTCAGGTGGTACAATAAGAACATCAGCAGAAGCAAAGCAGAAACACTGCTCAGGGAAGAGGTAAACCAGTCTTACGTACGGGGTGGATGGGAAATAATAATTAATTAACAATCAATGAAGCCTGCAAGGGTTGCTATGTGTAAGAGAGATGAACCCTGGGTTCCTGCTCTGTGTCCTGAGTGTGTGATGTGAGATCAAGGACCACCAGCACACCCACCTTATCTCCACGTTAGCTGAGCATGGATGGAGCTGTGCCATCCAAACACACCCAGTAACTGGAACTGGAGGAACACTGCTTCAGAGCACTGTGCCAGCTGAAAACTGTGATTTTAGCTCATCTTTTCTATCTCTGCAGGAGGCCTGTGGATGCCAGTAGTTCTCTGAAAATATAACCAATCTTGTGCTGAAGTGTTTTGGGTGAAAGCCAAAAGTATGCCTGTGGGTTTGTTTTTTTTTAATTGTGTGTGTGCATGTAAGCACACGTCTTTAATTTTTCAGTTGAGCCAGAGTTTTCCAGTGAAGACTGTACTGAAAATACAAAGAATAAGCTTCTTGTTCAAATTTTCCACACAAACACAACCTTAATTTTTAAATCAGCACTTACATTAACAGGTGGCCCTGTTAATAAACACAAATAAAGTGTTTTTTTCCTGGAACAGTAGTATTTTATGGAAATAGCAGCATTTTTGTACTGTTTTAAAAAATCTTGTACAAAGTACTAGAGGAAAAGTCCACACATGGTTTAGTAGTCTTATTTTTTCTTTCAGCCCTACCAGTGCAACTTTTCTGTGGTAACTACCCCCATGTGAGACTTCTGGTTCAAGACCTTCCAAACTTCACAGCTCCCCGCAAAAATGTGGCCAAGTTTGTGCGTGATCGTTGGCTAGGCTCGGTGTCAGCTGAGAACGGAAGGGCAAGAATAGAGCTCAGAGTAACTTGAGCAGGATGCTGCCACCAAAACCTGCCCACCCCCAGTCCTGAAGCCCTCACTGTGCATGATTAAATGCTTCTACAGGAGCAGAGACCTTTTCTAGAGCTTTCCTGTGCCAGATACTGTGTGGTGCAGATGCAGCAGATGTTGTGCAGACACTGAAGGGCTGACCCTGGATGTTCACAGCTCAGCAGGCTGATCCCACCTGGGCAGAGCTGCACAGCCAGCAGCTCATACCCAGGGATGCAGGAGCAGCTCAGCCCCTGTGCTCAGCTGGAGCTGATCAAAGATCCAAGGAAGGAGGCCCAGGCAGGGTGCACTTGGTGGATTAGCTCTGCATCAAGGGTTGTGGGTGGGTAGAAGATATTAAATGGTGGAAACCATGTAAAGCAAAGGAGGAGGGAGTGAAAAAAATCAGGCACTTGGGATGCCAGATGAAAATCACCTTTATCTGCAAACAGAAGAAAAATGTGGGGTTTATTACCAATATATAGGCCAGTACAGCACATTCCAGCCAAACTGTGATGTTCAATCTCCTGGGCTAGTGGGATCATGGCCTATGAGGCATTTTAGCATTCAGATGAGTGGAAAACAATTACAGTGAAAAGTTAAAAAGAAAAATTGTTCTGTGAGTGCCAGACTGCAGGAGGATTGTTTTCTTACCCATTTCTGTTAGATACTGGATGACTGGTATACCTAGGAAAGGGCAGGGTCATGTGCAAAGTTTTCAAGTTTGTGGTACATTGGTAAAATATCATTCCTACACTCCCATATCACACTTTATCTCTGGTGATTTGTTCTGTGGCTGCTCACTCCATGGGGAGCACTCAGAGGGGTTTGCCTTTCCACTCAGCCACACATTTTATTGAACATGTGTTCTGTCAGATAGGGCTGAGGGCAGTCAATAGATTCAGAATTTCCAGGGGAGAGATTTGGAGGGACAGAGAGGCACACCCACATGCACTCAGCACAAGTGCCTGAGTCTCATTTCCTCTGAGAGCTCTGAGAGGAAGCTGAGGTAAAAGCACCTAACACCCTGCAGGCCCTGGGCAGCCACCAGAGCTGTGCATGGAACACACCAAGCTCTGTCAGTGGGGTGATGGCTCTTTTTTTTCCCTGTATGTTTAGCACATCTTCATGACAGGGCTGAAATAAGCACAGCTTTGCTCCCAGCCTACTTCTTTTTTTTTTTTTTCCATTATGCCTCTAACCAGTTTTCTTTCCTTTGCTCCTGTTCCAGGGTAGAGAAGGGGCCTTCATGGTGAGAGATTCAAGGCAGCCTGGCATGTACACAGTCTCTGTTTTCACCAAAGCATTAAGGTACAGCTGAGCTCAGCAGCTTTACACATCAATTACATCAATGAAATGGCTTCCATGAGTGTGTAATCTCTGTATAGTTGTTTTGGCATTATAACCAAAGGGCAGAAGGCTCATGAAAGTGATAGAGGGAAAACACTTCCAAAAAAGGCAGAAGAGTCAGCTGCCAGTCCCAAAGTGCATTAAAGGCTCCACTTCTCCCTGAATCTAAATATGTGCCCATAAATAGTCCTTTGGACATCACTGGGGTTGTCATTCTGATGGCATTGTCCCCTGAACTGAAGTGTCAGTGGGATCAACATGGGCTGTGTGCTGGACTCACCAGAGGTGGGAAGTGCAAGAAAAGTAAAGGGGTTTCAGGGATGGAGCAAAAAGTTGTATTTCACGAAGAGGCAAAGAAACTTAGTATACAGCCTTCTCTTATCAGGAAACCTCAGCCTTTCTCTAGAGATGAGACCTTCTGCAAGTGAGAGGGAGAACATACAAGTACACAGAGTTCATTAGCAACTGCAGCTCACTCCTTGCTCCTCCCCCATTCTTTCTGGGGGGAAAGTTCTCCACTTTGCTCACTCATTTCTTTTTATACCCCAGATCCCTGTCTTTTTGCTGCAAGCTATTTTCTCTCAAAGAAAACCTCCTCTTTTTCAGCACGGACAACAATCCTGTTATAAAGCATTATCACATCAATGAGACAACTGACTTTCCCAAGCGCTACTACCTGGCAGAAAAGCACGTGTTTGACTCCATCCCTGACCTCATCAACTACCACCAGCACAATGCAGCAGGTGAGAGAAGCTGAACAGAGATGTTGCTGGTTTGCCAGGTGACTGTTCTGAATGAAGGAGGGCTCCCAAGCACTCTGTCCTTACAATGAAATGTTAAATGGCATCACCTTTTCTCCCACTTATTCTGAAATGGCCATTTCAGGCCAGCTTCCAGCATTACATCCTCACTCTGGTTGTCCTTCTAAGGCTGACCATGACCAACACAGATGTCATAATGACATATTATAGGGAGCCCTGGGGGTGTATCACTGCTGCCAGGGCAAGCTATCTGCAGGAATTACACTGCAGGGCCTTCTTGAGGTGATCTATCCCTGGGCCTTGACTTGAAACAACATCAAGGACATGGCCAGTATCCATAACCAAACATGGTGACTCCCATCTCCACAGTCCAGGAGTACCAAGGGAAACACTGGGCTTCAAAAATACCAAGTATCATTTGGAAATTCATCAGAGTTTACAGAGACAAAGCTCTGGATGTGCAAATGGGAAATAAGCTGAAAGTGCTCAGAATTGGCTTCATTCTGTCAGGCAGGAAACCGGAGCCTGCACAGAGGTTCAGCTGCCCTCAAGTGGAGCTGAGAACTCAGTGCAATAAATCTGCTTCCAGAATCCAAGCTGCCCTCTGGGGTGGTGGCAGCCAGGCTGCCATGGCTGTGCAGTGACAGGAACCTGTCCCCGTGTCCCCAGGTCTCGTGACGCGGCTGCGGTACGCGGTCTCCTCCTGGAGGAAACAGGCCCCCATCACCGCCGGCCTCAGCTACGGTAAGGTTCTCTCGTGACTGCATGGCAATCACACTCCTGGCTGGTTGGCTGGGTGATCCTGCACATCCCCACGGATATTGAGGAATATTTGTGTGGTTACAGCCACAATAAATAGCTTTCTTCAGGTCTTTGCGCTGTGCTGTTCACCAGCTTGTCATCTTTGTCATGGCCATTGATAAAGAACTGAACTGATCGTGTAGTGCCTTGAAGGAGGTGATGAGAACCTCAGGGTCTCAGTGAAGTCAACATTAAATACCAAAATGAATGCTGAACAAAGGGGATGGAAATGGGAGCATACAATAATTTGATGAAAGCTGAGTGTCTCCTGGAAGATGCCTTCATTTGAATATTGTTGTCAATAGAATTTTGCCGGTATCATCTTTATTGTAATTCTTGGAGACTTCAAAGCAATTCAAGCCCCATGTTGTGCTGGGTACTGCACATAAGCATGGTAAAAACAATCCTCCCTGAAGAACTGGATAGGCAAGACAAAGAGGGAGAAAGGGGATGTTGTTGTTCCTACCCTCGAACATGACCTGCAGCATGGACTAGTCAAATGAACTATCAGAGATCAGACAGGCAATTTGAGGGAGAGCCAAAAAGTCTCACTTGGAGTCCTGCCTCAGTGTTTAACCCACAAAAGCTTTTTGTTTGACATTCTACTGCTCAGTCCTTATCCTTTCCCCCTTGCAACCAACAGGAAAATTGGTGATTAGTGCCTCTGAGCTCACCCGTGTGCAGGAGATTGGCAGTGGTCAGTTCGGGGTGGTCTACCTTGGCTACTTGCTGGACAAGACCAAAGTAGCCATAAAGACCATCCGTGAAGGAGCCATGTCTGAGGAGGATTTCATCGAGGAAGCCAAAGTCTTGATGTAAGTGTAGATTCACCATGACAATCACATCCTGTGGGATTCATAACACATTCAGGAATCTGAGTAGGGAATTCAAACTTGGATTATCTGCTATGTATCTTAATAGTAAATAGACTGGTGAGCTCTGGTGGCTACGAAGGAAGGCAATTCAAAGTGTAGGTGAATTACTGTGCTTCTAAGTCTATCAATATCCAGAATGGTCTTCCAGATCTCTGCTATTCAGGAAGGCAAGGATAATTGATAGTGCATTTTGGAGAGCAAAGTGGTTTTTCTCAGAAAATATATCTTAAAACTTAAGGGCAATTTCATTGAAAAGCCTTACCTGTAAAATGTTTTGCTTTGCACAACTGAATATATTTGTTTAATTTTTTTTCAATTTCCCTTCCCACAAGACAGACAGAAATTGATTTTATTTTTGTTTGATTGGATGGTTTTCCACACAGAAAAAATCTTTCGGTGACCACTACCATTAAAATGGGATGATATTTAGTCTTTGGTCTACACATCTGCAAAGCTGGCCTTTGCAGTGAGCTGGGAGCAGCACTGTGACATAAATTGCTGTATATAACACACTTGCTGTGAGGATAGCAGGCACTGAGCCTATTTCAGCCTCTTTCCCACCTTCCCTCCCTACCCCACAGGAAGCTGTCTCACCCCAAGCTAGTCCAGCTTTATGGTGTGTGCTTTGAGGAGGCTCCCATCTGCCTGGTGTTCGAGTTCATGGAGAACGGCTGCTTGTCCGACTACCTCAGGAGCCAGCGGGGCAGCTTCTCCAAGGAAACCCTGCTGGGGATGTGCCTGGATGTGTGTGAAGGAATGGCTTATCTGGAACAAAACTCTGTCATCCACAGAGACCTGGTATGTTGGGGCCATATGGATTTTTTCTTTGCTCCAGAGGGGCTTTTCCCTCTGCTTTCTTCCTTAATTTCAGCTTCCACACTCCTCCTGCCTGTTTATAGGAGATCATGTATCTGCCCTCACTGCAAAAGCAGCACAAATACTTTAGGGAAAAAAAAAAAAAAAACCACCAAACAAGTCCAGGAGCACTGATCAATCTATTCCCCTTAACTGGTTTTGGGAGAGAAGAAACAAGCCATAACATTTGGTTTTTTTTTTTCCTGAGTGGACTCTTTTGCTCCCCAAGAGCCACAGTACTGACCACTCTTCAGTGAAGATGACAAAAAGACCTGTTCTAGCATAAGTCATGTATAAACATGCATTGATGATAAAATAGTTTTAATTAAGGGGTCTTCAGTCAAGCTCCATCAGTCACTGCTGCAGTTCCATTAGGTGTGCAATGACTGTGAGCAGCTGTGGCTATTTTAGGGTCTTGTTCCAGCCTTTCTGGGCAACAGGGGCCTGTCAGAGTGATGGCTGAACAGCTTTTCTGGCAACAGGATCATGCTGCAAAATGTACAGAAAACATAAGAAGCTCAGGGTTTTGTCCTCTTTGTGTGGCACAATGTCACTTTGATGCTCCTTTTTTAAGCATGATCTGCTCTTCCATGACAAAAGCCCCTGAGTGGCTGTGACAGTGTTTTAGCTCTGACCTGATGTCTTTGCACCTTGTTTCCTTGCAGGCTGCCAGGAACTGCCTGGTGGGGGAATCCCATGTGGTCAAAGTGTCCGACTTTGGGATGTCGAGGTAAAGGCACCGGGGCTGTGCAGGGTCCCTTGGGGCTGGCACGGGATGGGGTAACTCAGCATTCCCCCTTCTTTTCCTCCTCCAGGATTGTCCTGGATGACCAGTACACCAGCTCCACAGGTACCAAGTTTCCAGTCAAGTGGTCTGCCCCAGAGGTTTTCTCCTACAGCAACTATAGCACCAAATCTGACATTTGGTCATTCGGTAAGGAATCCTTGTCAAAATGGAGAAAATTCAACAGCTCCAGCTGAGAAAAACAGGGGGCTCAGTCCTCAAATAAACTCTCCCCAACACTGCATCCTCTGGACTCCAAGGGGTTTTTAACTGAATAATGGCTTAGAATGGCTAAATCAGAGAAAGAAAGGAAAGAATATCAAACTACCGAGATACTTCAGAACACTTCAAATATTACCAATTGAATGTCTTACACATGTGCAACTCTATAAAATGCCAAATAATGAACTCTGTTTCATGCTGACGAGGAGAGGAGAGGAGAGGAGAGGAGAGGAGAGGAGAGGAGAGGAGAGGAGAGGAGAGGAGAGGAGAGGAGAGGAGAGGAGAGGAGAGGAGAGGAGAGGAGAGGAGAGGAGAGGAGAGGAGAGGAGAGGAGAGGAGAGGAGAGGAGAGGAGGAGAGGAGAGGAGAGGAGAGGAGAGGAGAGGAGAGGAGAGGAGAGGAGAGGAGAGGAGAGGAGAGGAGAGGAGAGGAGAGGAGAGGAGAGGAGAGGAGAGGAGAGGAGAGGAGAGGAGAGGAGAGGAGAGGAGAGGAGAGGAGAGGAGAGGAGAGGAGAGGAGAGGAGAGGAGAGGAGAGGAGAGGAGAGGAGAGGAGAGGAGAGGAGAGGAGAGGAGAGGAGAGGAGAGGAGAGGAGAGGAGAGGAGAGGAGAGGAGAGGAGAGGAGAGGAGAGGAGAGGAGAGGAGAGGAGATTCAGGCATTCCATCTCTCTGCATGTCAGTCCCAGGGCACTGATGCTTCACTCAAACCCTGCCCTTCCAAATTTGCTCTGCTGACTCCATATCCTTTATGCTGATCGGAAAACGTTATTTCACTGCTCACACTTCTCACCTCATTTCCTGCTCCACAAGGCATTGTTTGACAGTTTGTGTCCATTCTTTGGTCTCCCTTCTGGACCCTCACAGATAAGGGCACCGCTGTGTGTTTTTCCCCAAAGCCATAACAAAGGCTGTCCCCTGGGCTGTGGATCTGGCACACTCATGGGCCTGGCCCCTCTCCAGCCCACACAGTGAATGGGACAGTGTGCTGTGCACAGCTCACAGTCAATGGGGTGCCACTCAGCCCTGGGGCCAGCAGTAAATAATGCAGGATTATAACTTTTGCTAGTCTGTGCCTGTGGATTCTGTGCTTCCCGTGCCCTTTGCTGGCTGAAGCTGTGGCTGGATCTGTGCACTCCTGGGGTGGGCTACGAGCAGCACAGCAGGAGCTGGGTGCTCAGACCCTTCACAGACTCAGCAGGGAGATGCTTCAGAGAGCACCAGAGATCCTGGCTGGCATCCTCTAACTGTACAGCTGTGTTAGGGCTTTTCTACTGAGAATACAAGTGAAAATGCTTTCCCAAGTGATTGCTACCAATGTTGAGCTGCAGAGAAGAGCAGGTAGAAAGTGGCCTTGCTGAGGATTTTGTTTGCCTCCTTGTGATTTTTTCCTGTTTGGTTGCTTTAGGAGTGCTGATGTGGGAGGTTTTCAGTGAAGGCAAAATCCCCTATGAGAACCGCACCAATGCAGAAGTGGTGGAGGAAATCAATGCAGGATTTCGGCTCTACAAACCCAAGCTGGCCTCCAAGGCAATTTATGAGGTGATGAGCCACTGCTGGAGGATGGTGAGTATTGTACTGGAGAGCCCTATTTCCCAAAGAAAATAACTCCCTTCTCCTTGGCTTTAAAGGAGGAGAGAGACTTATGCACTCCACATGCTAACAGAAGATAAAATCCTGGAGGTGAAGCACTGTAGCTTTCATCTGCACTACCAAGCAAACTCTGGACTCTCTGCCTTTTATTTGACTTCACTGAGAAGCCTATGTAGTGCACCTAACTCAAGTTAATTCCACTATTTCCTTGCTAAGAAACCTGTGGATGTGTGGGGCTGAGTTCTAACAGTGGTAAAAATGACAGCCAAGTCATTACAAGGTTCTTAGTGTCCACCAAGCCAAATTCACTGGTAATACAAAAGAAATATTACACAGAAGGAAGTTGGTTGTTACAGTGGCATTTTCTCTATATGGGTAGATTTTATTCTTGTTAATACTCAGTTTCTTTCCAAGGTTTTCCTTGCTAACTTTGCCATTCCTCTTCAGCTGACATTAATGTTCTTCTTCTCTCTTCTCTCCCTTGCTCAGGGGAAAGACGAGCGGCCATCGTTTTCTCTTCTGCTGTTTCAGCTGAGTGAAATCTCTGAGTTTGATGTGTAATCATGGCACTGCATGCTCAGCATAGCCAAGAGAGTCCTGAGAAGAGAGAAGGCTGGATTTTCCCCAACAAAGCATTAACAGGAATCCTCTCACCATAAACACTTGCCCTGTGCCTGGGGAGGAGAGGACAGAGGCTGGTACTTCCAGACAGACAAGATAACCCCAGGTCTTCCAGAGCCTAGACAGACAGAGGCTTTGGCTTGGCCAAGAGTGTGGTTTGCATCTTAAAACCAGAAGTGACTATTGAGCATGGAGTCCTGAACCACACAGTCCAAGTGTTTCTCCTGAAGAGACAGCCTCAAAATTAAGAGATCTGACATTGCTGTTCTATTTCTATGAATCCCTAAATGAAGGTCTTCCCTGGAGGGGGGTAAAAAAAAAAAAGCTTTATTTAACTGAGGAGGAATGTTTAGACATTTTCCTGGCTCTCTAATTCAGAGTGGGCTGGACCTGAAAGCTCTGAACAGGAATAAGCCTGGGAGACACAGAAGCAGGCTGGATTCAGTGACTGCATTTCTGATGCTGGTATTTCAAGGTGGTTTTGTTTTCCCTTTGCATGATTTTTCCTGCAACTGTGGTATAACAGGAACAGGATTTGGATACCTGGTAAGCTGCAGTGGTGTCTGTGTGTGCATGCAAGTTTGTGAGGGAGGAATACAAAAAGAAATGCATGTGCTGAAGAGTCTTGAAATTCTCTCAAATTGCATTGTACAGTGAGTGGGAAAATAGGACTCTGATGCAAATGGAGACATTCTTGGAGGAGGAAGTCAAAGCTGAATGTTTATATTGATTTTTTTCTTCAGTCTTCCTACATCAGAAGATTAATATGTGACCTCCACCCAAATTCTTTGAACAAAATTTGGAGGACTGAGCAGTGCAGAGTGTTATGTGTTCACAGTCCAGGACAAGCAAGAGTATCCCAGGATCTGATTAACTGTGAAAGGCACAGGAATCTACTCCTGAACTGGTGCATTGGGCAGGAAGGAGCCAGAGGGCTCAGGAGGGAGACAGGAGGAGAAAACATGCAGAATATGTGCTGAGTACACCAGTGATCATGAGAAGAATTCTCTCATACTTTAAAAAGTAACAGAATCACCACGAGTAAAGACTTCTCCATCTCTTCTGAGAACAAAGGCACCGACCAAAGAAAAAGTCCAGTGTGAATGGCGTGCCTGGGTTCTTCCTCCTCAAGGAGTTCCACATTATGTGATGACAGCAGAAGGTATAAACAAAATCCATCTCCTGGTATTTCAATTAAAACTGTAGTTTCACTGCAAGACAGAGACACTGTTTTGACATAACTGACTTCAAACCCCATTGAGTGGGTGTTGGTGTCATGCAGAATTTGTAAATAAGATCAGGACTTTTTGCTAAGCATTAACAATCACTAGGGAAGTCAAGAGGACTCACAGATGATATGTGCAGACATGCAATATGTATTTTTGATGCTTCTCTGTTTGGGCAGGTGAGAACACAAGGAAACCTTATACAGCAGGAGCTTCCAAAAACCCTGACGTGCAAACTTCTAGCAGCAACCTCCTGTCATTACACAAGTCAGGTTCAAATATGTTTGCCAACAAAAATGGAACAAGGAAATCATGTAATCCCATGACCTCACATATCCTGTGTCAAATTATTTCTTCATAGAAGAAGGCTTAATTTTTGGTATTTTTCAAGCTCCTTGTTCCAGGGTGGCTTTTAGGAGCCAGAATATCTTTTCAGGCATGTGGAAATGGGCAAAGCATCAGTTCCTGCCTTACACATCTCCCCACACTGTGACAGAGGTGTCTACAGGCTCACAGAGTTCAGCTTCTGCCTCACTGCCCCCACCATCCTTGAAGGAACCAGGGATCTGCTGAGCATGAGGACATTGCTATTAAGGAGCAGCAATATTGCTCTACGAGGTGACATTTCTGAGGTTATATTTATATTTAGATAAGTGTAATATTTATTAGCTAGAGTGGGTTGCACAAAACATTATTGTGATTGTTTATGTTCAGTTTTATTTTGCAGTCTTTCTATGCACACAATGTAGACTTTAACAAACAATAAAATTGCTGAGTCCCAACTGTGACTTTCACTATATGTGAGCAAAATTGCAAAAATCATGCACCTATAATCAAATCTCCTCCACTAAGATGCAGTCAGGCATCTTCTGGCTTTCTGAAATATCTCTGTTCCCCAGAACTATGGTTGTATTCTGGGGTTACACAATGTGCTGGGTTTATGGGGGTAGGAAGCATGCAGAATCTCTGCAAATATGGTAATTTATTACACAGGCACAAGATTTTTAGGTCTAAATGTCCATTATGGTGGCTTTAAATTCTCTGAATCTTCATAAAATTGGGGGTGGTAATATCTGAGTGCTCCCAGAGGGTGTTTCCCTATAATTTTCAGGGCACTTCAGGAATCTCAAAGGGCAGTGCCAGAGTGGGAAAGCTGCATGATATCAATGCACTCTAGCACAGTCTTCCCTCACCACAGCAGTGTCTAAGGCAAGTTTAGCTGGGCGCCCTTCACGTGGCTTGACCAGATCCGTTCCCCACAAAGCAGAGGTGAGAATATCAGTCTCCCACTGCAAAGTGAGTTGCCTTTCTCTGAACACCCCTTCCCTGCCTGCCTAGAAAGCATTTCACACGTGCTGAACGTTTAAGCTGCTGCCTCTTGTCCTGGCTGTGTCTCTCCAGGGTGGGAGGTTGTGCTTGTCCCTCCTTTTCCCCTCTGGTTGTCCCGGCTGGGTGCAGGGCTCTGCACACTTGGCTGGAGCCAGGCCTGGAGCTGTGTCCCAGCGTGTCCCCAAGCTGCTGCTGAGATGGCCAAGCACAGGCACGGCCAGGCTGGAGCCCCTGCTAGCAAAGGCAGTCAAGCAGTAACCTCATCTAGAAAGAGCAGCTGATGCTTCTCAGCGGAGACCAGGGACTGCAGTGTTGCAGCATTAGCTGTGAAAAGCTCTTTTCTGGGCATGGGTCAGTACCCCTGGAGATGTGGGTGTTGTTCCAATGCACAATTACCTTAAAATCAGGCTTGAAAAAAAAAAAAAAAAACAAAAAAACCTAGAATTACCTGAAGTGTAATGAACAGGTTTTTATGTGATGTTTGGCATTGTCCCTCTCTGAACGCTTGTCAGCACAGCACACAGCAAGATTCAGGTGAATGGCTCTGCTAAAGCTCACTTGGCAGCCACCACAAATTCATGTGTGTTCTTGTGTTCAGCTCACCCCACCATCATGTTCTCTCTCCTCTCCACACACTGATGCACACACTGCTGCTGTAGCTGCATGGGGCTGGCCCTCGCTGTCATTGTCCCCAGCCTGCAGGGAGATCTGCAGGACAAATGCAGGGCAGTTCATTCTATCCTTCTACCAGCTAAGACAACATGAAGCAGAAAATTAAAATAGTATCATAACATTCATGGAATTACTATCACACTGAGCCTGGCTGCTAATGGGACCAGATTAAACTGTGCAAAAAAAAAAAAAAAAAAAAAAAAAAAATCCACAGAAATCTTTTCTGCCAGATTTCTTGAACTTTGTTTCACCCTCAGAATGATATTTGCTGTTAAATCTTTTGTGTCTGCAGTAACAATGTTCACTTACTGAATTTTTCTGACAAGTATTAAATAGTAAAAAGAGGAATGATGGCTACAATGTGTTCTAGTCAAGGGTGAGATAGAGTTGTAGATATCACAGAATCATAGAATAGTTTGGGCTGGAAATGACCTTTAAAGGTCACCTAGTTCAAACCCCAAGGAAGAAATGCTATGCAGAGAAAAGTTCCGTACCCAGAGATTTATTGATACATTTTTTCAGGTGTGATCCTGTCCTTTAAAACAAAGCTACTTCTTAGGACTGTTCTGCTGCTTTTCTAGTTTGCAGACCCCAGTGCCTTCAGCCCCTGGCATCAATTTAAATGACAGCAGCAGATCTGCAGTGTAAACCTGGTGTCCAAGCTTCCCCACAGAGCCAACAGACGCCCACAGAAGAAAGCTCAGCCCCACACTTCCATGGACAGCAGCAGCAGCCTCTGAGGAATTGGAAGGGGTCTCTCAAATCCAGGAAAGGCCAGGCAGCAATCTGATTCTGGCATAGGCTTATGCTCAGGATGGGACACTGCCAGGGCCACCACAGAAATACATCTAGACCTGTAGCTAGGCTTCTGTCAATCCTTGGGTATCCACAAGTGTCTTTCAACAATCAAGACAGCTCCATAGAGGGTTTACATCAGTCACCATGAGGCAGTGTCCCTCTGAAAGCTGGGAGTTTGGATTTCACACTACATCCATAGAGCTGTATTAGAGCTTTAAACGGATGTACAAGCAGGACTGGAAACTTGTCCCTGAAAAAAAGCCAGATGCCAAAAATGCCGAAAGGAAGACCTTTCAGATGCAGTGCTGACTCAGAAGAGGATCGGAGCTCTGAGCAAAGGCGCTGCCTTCAGGTTTTGATCCCCAACATGCTCAGTCACTAGAGGCTCTGTGTGTTTTCTAGATGTGTACGTACTCTGCCACCAGGGCGTTTGTTAAGATGGTAGGTGACGCCTATCAGTGGTCCTCCGAGGGGCAGAGAGGCTGAACACCCTCGCCCCAGCCAGCGCAGCAGCAGCGAGATGGAGAATCCCAGTCTGGTCCTGCTTTCTCAGGGACCCAAACCCGCAGCGCCAGCATCGAGCTTCCGAGGGGCTGCTGCAGCCGCCCCCCGCTCTCTCCCCTCCGTGCCCCGGGGGTGTCGGCGGCCTTCCCCTCCCCGCCGGGAGCCGCCGGCGCCGCGCTGCCGCCAGCCCGGAGCTGCCGGCCCCGAGCGGGGGCAGAGCCGCGGCCCCGGGCGGGGGCAGAGCCGCGGCCCCGCCGCGCATCCCCCGCGCCGCTGGGGGAGGAGCCGCCCGCGCCGCTCAGCCCCTTCCCGCGGCGGGGCCGGGGCTCCCCCCGCCGCCGCGCCGCGCGGAGGGGCCGGCGGAGCGAGAGCCGCGGAAGTGCACTTGCTGCAGCCATTTCCTGCTCTTTGTGCGGCCGGCGCGGAGCATCCCCCGCGGAGCATCCCGCGGCGCCGGGCATCGCACCCGCGGGGCGCAGGTGAGCGGGCGGGGGTGGGCGCGGGGCGGCGCGGGGGCTGCGCGGCTCCATCCCCTCCTTCCCTCCCTCCCCGGGGCTGTGCCGAGCCCCATCTCCGCGATCCCCGGGGCAGGTGCGGGCGCGGCGGGCGGGCCGGGATGTGCGGGATGTGCGGGCCGGGATGTGCGGGATATATGGGATATATCCCACAATGCCGCGAGCTACCTGCGGCGCTCAGCCTGCCCGCAGCCGCCGCACGGCGCCGGGGAAAAAATAGCGCAAATCCCCCTTGCGCTCCCCCCGCCCCGCATCCCCAGCACGGGGAGGGGGCCGGGCCCCGGCCCGCGGGCGCTGCAGGCCCCGCCGCGGCAGCGCAGCCCCGAGCCGGGGTGGCGGCGGTGCCGGAGAACGGGGCGCGGAGAGGATGCTGATGATAGATAGAAGGGCGGCCCCGGCCGGCTCCCGGAGCACCCGTGGCGTGGAAATATGGTGTTCCAGGGGGATGAGGGGGATGGAGGCAGCGCCGGCAGTGCGCTCCGTTCCCAGGGACAGCGCTGGAAGGAAGGGCTGGAGCGGCGGCCGCAGGTCCGGGCTGTGGCGTGGGTCCAGCGGCGGCGCCGGTGCCCGTGCGCGGGGCCGGGCAGCGCTCCTTTGTGCTCAACTTTGCCCCCGGTGCCGCTGGAAATGCCGCTGGAAATGCCGCTGGAAATGCCGCTGGAAATGCCGCCTGCCAGCCGCATCCCACCGGGCGGAGGGGGAGGGAGCGAGTGGATGGATTCCGCAGGAAATTTCCGTGGGTTGGAAGGACCGGGAAAGAACGAGGAGAAGAAGAAGAAGAAGAAGCACACAGTCAACGCTCCCTGCTGTTGGAGAAGGGGGCAGGGTGCGGGGTTTATGTGCTGTCAGGGGACACTGCCAGCAGCACAGCGTGGCCCCCTTTGCCATCTGCCGTTTCCCAGGGGGGGTTCCTGCCTGGGGGCTTTGGATCACAAAGGTCTCAAAGAATTAGGCTGAGTCGCTGAAGCCTCTGCACCCTCCTGCCCTGAGATACCGAAAGAAAAATCACCCTCGTTTTGCATGATGATGGTGGTCTGGGGTTAGGCACAGAGGTGGGTGACTAGCCCAGTGTTCTGGTGTCACAGCCATATAATTCCCTGCAAAGCAAAATTCTTTTTTCCTTTTCTTTGTACAGTTCATTGTTATTAATGGAGCCTAAGGAATAGGAAAAAATCTTTAATTTTCTGACCATGGTCTCTGGAGTAAAGCAAACTATGCTGAATTCATTTTCACTGAATTCAATTTTTGTTAACAAACAGTTATCATCCTTGCATGAGAAATGGGAAGATTGGTTTTGGAAGATCAATAATTGGTCAACTATTAACAATGCTGGACTGTGTGATTTGGTTTCTCAGGAAGTGCTTTAACTGTCAGCAGTGGCTTGCTTATAAACTTGCGCTAAATTTCTCAACTCTATTGGAAATGTAGTATCATATACCTGTCTCCTTCCTTGACCCACTTTCTTTGGCACCAGAAAAAAAAAAATACTATTTAGTTATTCTAAAAGAAATAAATTCCAGGGTAATTGTGTTGCTGAGAGACGAGGATGCTGCAAACGCTTGGAACTCAGCCCTAATGGGATGGCAGAAAACATAGAGTGGATATAGAAAAAAACAGCTTCAGGAGTCATGCAGTTTGGCTTCCTTTTTTTAATGGGAAGGGTAATTTTATGGATATTAACATCTGTGTTAGAGCATAGGCCCAGCTCTGCCAGCCTCACTCCCTCTGCAAAGAACCTCCTGACTGTGGTGGTGGTTGCAATTACAAGTCCTGTGCATTTTAGGCAGGAGTCAAACTAAAGTTTTGCACTGTGAAGTTATTTTTTACTAAATACATATTTGTGGCCAGGATACTTTATCCTCCTGTTGCTGTCAGGCAGTGGGTACCAGAAACTTGGCTTTTACGCAACTGGTACTTCGTTCTGCTGGGTATTTGTTGGGCCAGGAGAGGGCCTGCCCACTGGTTTGGTGCTATGTTTGGAGAAAGAGAGGGAAGCATTTTCACAGGGGTAAAACTAAATTCAGTGACTTTCCCAGGTTACCCAGGGGAATCAGAGCTGGAAAAGATTCTCAGATCCTCAGAGAGTGACTAGGTTTGTCCTTCTCTACATTGCCACCTCCCCAGAAAGCCTTTTTTGCTGCTCACCTCACCCCAGGCTCACAGGGTTTGGATTCTGTCTGGGTAATTCCCATTTTTTCTTGCCTCCTTTCCTGTTCTTGGTGTCTACTACAGAACCAGTGTGAGTGTCTGCTGTAGGATCAGGCAAGTTGAAAATCCTAAACAGCCCTTGCCACTTCCCCAGAGCTCTGAGCTGTGCAGCTTGGGAGCTGAGCACACGTGCATGCAACATATTCATGATGGCCCTGCTTTTAAAAGTCTTTATTTCCCCAATCTGTTTGAGCAGTAAAGTCACCTTTGTGCTTCTCCCTGCCAAGAGGATGATACTGCACCAATACTTCTGGGCAAGCATTTTGGTGGGGAAGGCAGGACATGCCCTGCAAGTTCAGAGATCTGGGATGTCCATCCTCTCTGCTCAGACTTTCCTGTGCTGACTGTGAAATCTGTCCCCCAGGCTGCTGCCACAGCTGCCCCTGTGTCAGGAACTGCTCCCTTCCATCTCAGGCTAGTGGAGCCATGCTCCCTGCCTGGCTGGCTCCCTGCAGCTCCCCCAGGTCCTCTGTGAGAGATCATTTGGCTTTAGAAGGTGTGTGAGATGGCCAGAGGGTTTGCAGCTGAGGTGTGGGAAGGGGACAGGAAGTTTCTGCAGCAAACGAGCAGAAAGTGTGTGCAGCACTACACCCATTAGCACTGGGGCTCATGAGCAGAAGGGATAAACAGCCCAGTGCAGCATCCCTGCCTCGGGTTTCACTGGGGTGGGGTTGGTTTCTGCCAGGCTCACCTTCAGTTTTGCCAAAACACGTAGGACCAGAGGAACTTTGGTTTCTCTGATCAGGGGTGGGATATGGAGGTGGCTCCTGGCAGCCTGTGAGGCCAGAGGCAGGACTTGCTGCAGGTGTGCCTGGGCTAGGACAGAGAAAAGCCCTGTCCCTGGGCACGCTGCTGTGCTGCTCCCTGCTTGGGTGGAGCCCAGCACTGTCACCAGACCACCACCACGAGCTGGGTGTCCTCTTCCAGCACAGCCACCCCACCCCAAAGCCCAGGTGGTGGATGGCAGTTAGGGCTTTTTGATGAGCTCCACAGGGATCCCTGAATTCCCTGAGCTGGAGCTGCTTGGCCACTGCCAGATGAACTCCCAGGAACTCCCAGCTGCCCCCCTTGTCTCTGGACAGAGGAGATGGAGCTGGATTTACAGCACAGCCCCAGCCTGTCTGGGTTAGAACCTTCTTTGCAGGAGGGTGAGGGAGGGCAGCACAGGTCTAGGGGACCAGGGCTTCACCTGCCATCCTCTCTGGATGATCTGGGGTGATGATCCAGCTCTGCTGGCCCTGGACCAGTGGCCCCTCTGTCACACACTCTGTCTGTGAGGCTGCTGTCTGTGGCAATGTGCTAGAGACACCAGGTCCAGGGGAAATCCTGGCTGACCACGCTGTTCCCTGGAGCTGCCCTTGGGTTCTGGTTGATGTTAAGAAAGAGGGGAGTGGAAACTGGAAGTCCCCATAAAACCTCATGTGTTAAACCCTCAAAGTCAGTTTCTCCAGCTGAATCTGGATCCTTGCACTGCTCAGCCATGGCAAAGCATGGGGTGGGCTGGTGGCTGATTGCTCCTCTCACTTGCAATGACTTGATGCATTCTTTTCTGTTCATGTATTTCTGCACCCTTCCTCTCTGCCTGAGTGCCAGATTTTTAGGGTAGGGACTGGCTTAACCTCCCAGTTGTGTGCACTGCCTGGCACAGCAGGACCCTGATGCTAGGTTTTGTACTCGTTCTCCTGGGGTGGCTCCAAGAGCAGCAATAATTTTGTCCCTTGAGTTGCTGAGCTCTTTGGGTGTCACAGGGTTGTTGTGGGAGTGCATTTGATTACAGCAAACAGACAACACCTTGCACAAATGGCTTTAGAATTGGACTTAGAGAAAAATGGGGAATGAGCCCAAATAAACAGGCACAAATCCCTCCAAGCTATGAAATGGAAAGTTTTGCCTTCTCAATCCTGAAGTATGTAATGAAGCATGAGTGAATAGCCAGGAGTGTTCTGGCATCCCAGTGATGGTGGAGGAGTGTGGTGGGCAGTTCTGTGTCCATCTGTGTCCATCTGGGGCTGGGCAAGCTGAGCCTCCCCCTGTGCAGAGCAGCCCAGGGACCCACAGGCAGGCAGGGAGGAAACTGCAGAAATGTAATGTCTGGGTTTGACAGTTGCTACAGTTTGTAACAGGAAACCATTTTACCAGACAGAGGTATAGAAGGAAACAGAAATTTGAGTGTGGAGGGGAAAAGCTGCTTGAGATTTTGGGTATTTTCCAGGCACTCATTTAATGATTCTTCAGCTGCAGGTACAACCAAACCTGTTTCTCAGCTGCCTGGTGCCTTGGGGAGGCATTTGTGGAGCAGGAATGAGTTCTGCCAGGCTCGTAGGTATTCCTGCAGCCCACGATGATGAGGCACAGCTACAGACTCCTTCCCTCTGTTGAAGCCACTCCAGGAGTGCACCCTGTGTCACCCCTTAGCTGTGGCCCTTGCTGGATGTGTGTGTGCCTATCCATGGATGTCCCAAAGCCATTATCCTTTGTGCTTCCAGTGCTGGAAATAAAAAGCAAACTTATTTTCTTGGAAGCAGTGGGAGCTGCTGTTGTGAGCAGAGGAGCTGCTGTGGTTATACTCAAGGCATGTTCTGCTGCTGCTGTATTTGGTGCTTGTGCAGACACTGCTGGAGCCTTCTGCCCTGCCTGCTACCATGTCTGGCAAAAAAAGTTGCAAAAGCTAAGAGAAAAGCCAAAGAGATGATTAAAGGATTTGAAAACATGCACTGTAATGAGGCAGGCAAAGAGCTTAGCTGGCTTGCAGGGTGTTATATTGAAATGTGTGAGTATCTCAATGGGAACTTTGATTTAGGAACTCTACCATCCTGCAGATCAGAGCAACGAAACTCAAAGGCTCACATTTCAAACTAGACAGGCTCTGAGTGAGGCAAGAAGCACTGTGTGTGTGTGTGTGTGTGTGTGTGTGTGTGTGTGTGTGTGTGTGATTTTTTTAATGGAATCAGGTGTCAATATTTAAAGAATTCTCTCTCTCCAAATGTCTAAGTGCAGCAGGGTGTTTTTCTGGGAGACACAGGCTCTAGGTTGGCCACAGCTATTGCAGAGGATTAGGCATTAACTGGGGAAGCCCTGTGGCTGTGATTACACAAGGGCTCAGCCTGGGTGACAGCACCATCCCCGTGCCTGAGCACTCACAGCCAAGGTGAGTGGCAGGGGAGATGGGGACACACAAGTTTGTTCTGTGGTTCCCACTGGGCTCCTGCCTGGGGTAAGCACCAGGAACTTGCAGAAATGTTTCCCTTTGATTTTATTTTGTGTATTTATTTTCATTTTTGCAACTGGAGCTCTTGGAAGCTCCAGGGCAGGCTGGGACTGGGCAGGGGTTGCCACGTCAATGGTAAAAGTAGGGAAATTTAACAGCAGCTTCTTTTTTGCTGTTTGCAGTGCCACAGCTTTGCCTGCACAACACTCGAACCTTTCCAGTTCACCTCTGGGATTTAATGCTGTTGGTTGTTTACAGTTTCCAGGGCTGTTCATGTGTGTGAGGAGAGCATGTGAGTGTCAGCATCCATCATACTTCTCTAATCAAGCTGCTTCAGGAGATATTCTTGATAGCACCGCTTTGCATTTTGGAGCACACACTTTCACCTGGGGCTGCTAAAGCTGCACTGCAGCACCCAGCTGTTCTGTCTGAGAGTTTTGCATAAAGAGAGAAGTGCTTGGGTGGGTAGTTCTGTTTCTCTTATTCTGCATTCCTGCTCTGCTGTTGAATCGCAGGAGAGAGATGACATAGACACATGGTATAATGCACAAGAAAAGGGAAAACATACACTGTGATTTTGTCCCCTGCCATGCCAGTCAGTCGTGCTCCGATTTTGTCCTTTCCCACTCAGTGTCCTGCTGGCTGACTGGATTTCTTGTCTGCCTATCACGCTCTCTTTTGCTTTGGCTTTAGCAGGGGAACTGAACATCTGCAGCCATGACGACTCACGTCACCCTCGAGGATGCCTTGTCCAACGTGGACTTGCTGGAGGAGCTGCCCCTGCCAGACCAGCAGCCATGCATCGAGCCTCCTCCTTCCTCCATCATGTACCAGGTACTCCAGCTCCCGAGGCACGGGGTAGGGAGGGTTGTTCCAGTGGCTCATGCACAACACAGGGCCACACAGTGCTGTGAGAACCAGCTGAAAACATCCGGGGTTCAGCATGTTGGAGGAAGTGTTCAGAACACTGAACACTAGCCACAAATGCGTTCCCAAGGACTTTAAAAGGAAGGCACCAGAGTTTGGTGAAAAGGACTTTTAAGGCCGAGCGAAAATGAGGACCAGAGTGCATGAATGGGTGGGAAGCAGGAGATAAGATTTGTGATAACAGCAGAAAGTTCTCAGCGATGTTTATTTGTGCACATATTTCTGTGCTTCCTTTCCACGGTCGTGCGTGCATCGAACTGAGCAGGGCGGGCTCAACATCCTGCCTGACTTTGGCTGGCCTGTGCCTCTAGCACAGCTGGAGCTGCTGGCATGCAAGGGAGGGCAGCTGCTAGAACCACTTCTCTGCCCTGAACAACTCAGATTTAGCTGCAGCTGCACTCACCAAGCAAAGCTTGGCAGGGGCCCAGGGCACGGCTTGGCTCCTGCTTTTGCTCCCGCAGTGGGATGCCTCTGCTGCTTGGCCACCATACCCTGCCCTATAGCACACACCCAGGGTTAAATATAATAGGGGGTTCCTTTCTCCATCCTGCCACTGCTGAGCTGCTGGCTCACCCGTGGCAGTGTATAAATACACCAACACTGTGATTGTTGTGCCTTGAATGCAGGGCTTTGCAATTACAGCATCTCCTTCAGCAGGTCGGACCCAGGGCTCATTCCACAGCTTTGGTATCTCTGTGAGTTATCAGACCCAAAGGTCATTCTGGGCTGTTCAAATTTCAACTCTCCCTGAAAAATCTTGATGTAATTATTTGCTTATCTCTTCTTTCAATAAATTTTTAGCCTTTGCTGGTTTGTGTGTCATGAGGGGCTCAGAGTCCAGCTGTATGGCACAGCCTCCTTTCAGGACCATGAGTTTGTGCACACAGCTGGGCCTAAAAGCCTCCTCTAAGCTGGATCTGGAGATGTTGGCCAAGCCTGTTTCCTCATAATACTCACTTTGTGTGTAGCCCTTCCCCCTGCTAGCCAGAAATGCTCAGAACGCAATCTCAGCTTTTGTTGTCACATTGGTCACATGTGATGTTCTGGAGGCACTAAGAAGAGTAGCCCTGTGGCCACAGGTCTGTGCTCCCAGCTTTGCTACTCAGGAAATCAGTTATTGAGGTGAGTGTGGTTGCTGCAGTGCTGCTGTCATCACAAAGAGCAGCTCTGGGTGCTTAGGACCTCTGTCTGCCCTGCCCTGCAGCAGGTACCATCAGCCAACCTTGGCAGAGGAAATCACCAAGCACAGGGCATGTGAAGGGCACTCCAGAGAGCCAGGGGAGCTGATTTTCTATCCCAAACCTGCCTCTGCAGTTTCTTGTTCCCCTGTACCAACCCAAAACTGTATCACAACTTCCAGAACAAATGTTTGTCCCAAATGTTTGTGCTTGCACTGGTAATAGCACCTGGATGAGGGCTGACTTTCATATTTATGTTTTCCAGACAGCTCATTCCCTGCCCTTTCTCTGTGTTTATCCCTTTACTTCCTGCTGACAGGATGTGGTCTTCCCCTAGCAGCCAGGGCACAAACAGAAATTAATAAAGCTGCATCTGTCTTTGAGTTACCAAGCTAAAATCTGTAGAATAATTGCTCTAACTTTTCTCTCTGGTATGGCTGCAGTAAAATTTGGCTTAATTTTACAAGGATTGTAAATGTCAGTCTTGACTGCCATATTTCCACACATATTCCCTGCAGAACAACCATGTATGATTCCAGAGTATCTCAGGGTGTGTGTGTGTACGGAACTACTTCAGACCTAGAGGTGCAGCACCTCAAAGAGTTCACAAGCTCCTCCTGTGCCCCAGGAACCCTACTAATTCTGCTTTTTGCCAACACATCCTATGTTAGGCTGTACCAGGTGAGCAAACAGCCAGCTGTGTTTAATTCCCATCTCTCCATTTTGCCCACAGGCTAATTTTGACACAAACTTTGAAGACAGGAACGCCTTTGTGACAGGCATTGCCAGGTACATCGAGCAGGCCACAGTGCACTCCAGCATGGTGAGTCCCCCAGCACTGTCCCCAGGCTGCTGAGCCCCCAGGGACTGCCCTGCCCCACCAACACCCCTCTGTCTTTCAGAATGAGATGCTGGAAGAAGGCCACGAGTATGCTGTGATGCTCTACACATGGAGGAGCTGCTCACGAGCCATCCCTCAGGTAGCCAAGCCCTTCCCAGGCAGGGCTGCTCCCAGAGCACCTCTTTGGTTTTGTGTTGTGTGGGTTAGTTTAGAGTGGAGACAGAAGAACAGGAAAAGCAAAGCAGACTAAAGCAGATGATGCTGAGACCCAGCCATGAGGAGATGTCTGCTGTTGATTGGGTATTTTATATTTGGTGCTGTGCTGCTGTTGCTTCCCCTGGCTACTCCAGCAGAAGGCTGTGTCTAAGCTGATGGCAAGACAGCACTACAAATAATTTGGTGTAGTGTCCTCCCTGTGACATCTGTGCCTCTCTGAGCAGCTTGTGGGGTCCCTGCCCCTTCCCCCTGTGCTCCTCTCAGGCTGCTGTCAGTGCTGTGTGTGATGGAGGAGTAGAGAGTGCCACAGCAGAAGGTTCAGTTACACCATGACCAGGTTTGATCTTGCAGTGACCACTGTGCTTTGCCATGGGGCACATGGATGTGGCCAGGGGGGTCCTGTGTTGGCCCCCCAATCTCCCTGCTTGGTCAGGTGCAGCTCCCTGCTGTATCATAGACTGTGGCTTCACAGGGGCTGCTCCTGAGTGTGCACCACTCCTCCCTACCCCAGCTGCATCCTCCTGGCCACTGGTGCATGGTGGGGTTCTCGGGGCTGTCCTGGGCAAGGCCAGGAGCTGAGCTTTGTATTGACCTGTGTGAGTCCCTTCCAGCTCAGAATATTCTGTGACTCTGTGGTGCTGCCTCACTGCAGTGTGGAGCAGCAGGGCAGGGATATTAGATTGCCTGCTGCAGGGAGGGCAAGGCTCCTTTGTGATCAGGCTGGCTGAGGTGTCCCCCCATGCCCTGAGAGTCAGCTGCTGGGCTCCTGAACGTGCAGCAGAGCTGTCAGCCCCATCACAGCCTTCTGGGAGCAACAGCTGCAGACAAAACCAGAGGAGGGCAGCAGGATGCCCTGGGCAGCTGGTGTTTTCCCTGTAAGGTTGATAATGACTCCAAGTAACTGTTTTGCAAGTGAGATGGATGACAACTGAGTAAGTCCTTAAATTTAGCTTCCCAGGAGCCCAGTGACAGTGACTCAGTTCATTGCTGTGAGCCACAGACAAGCCCAGTGATTTTTAATGGATCCTCAACAGAACCAGAATAATCCCAGTGAGGCTCAGGCAGAGCTGTAAGCTGGTGCCTTGTGTGTCTTGCAACACAAATCTCAGATAACTTCATGCTACAACATTCCCACATTGTACAGCAAGTCCAGACTCCATACCGCTTGTGTTCCATGCCAGACAAATGCATTAGGAGATTTTTATCCCCTAGAATCAGGATTGTGCCTTTTCAGAATGAACGCAGAGAATTTCAGATCTGAAATATCCCCTTTTGCTTTTGCCTGTTGTATTGAGATCCAGCTACTTCTCAGGTCCCCCCTGTGTTGTCTTTGGGTGGGGATAGGACTCCAGGTGAAGCAAGGAGAAGGTGGTGCCACAGTGATGCACAGCTGGCTTAGAAGCTGATGCTGACACAGATTATTTTCTTTGCAATGCAGGTGAAATGTAATGAACAGCCAAACCGAGTGGAGATTTATGAGAAAACAGTGGAAGTCCTGGAGCCAGAAGTCACCAAGCTTATGAAGTTCATGTATTTTCAGGTAAGTGACCAAGGAGAGAGGCAAAAATAATCTATTTACTTTGGTGTTAAGATCCCAAGCAGGGCTGTGCTATCCTTGCTTGCCAGGACAGCCCCCAGTAGGTCTCTCCCTTGCAGCCACCTGAGCAGAAACCTGAGACCTGTGTGAAGGAAAATCTGCGTGTCCCTTGCTCAGCCCCAAAATCTTCTATACAGATTGGGAAAGAGCACACCCCTTCAAGTTCATGGAGACCCTGAGACCCCAATGTTGGAAGCTAAGGATGTCACAGGCTCCTGTTTTTCAGGGATGTTGGCTGATGTGAAGAGCTGATTGTCCATTGCCATGTGGCAATCATGGCTGCTGAGGGCTCCCCATCACCACCTGTGTTATAACTTGCTGCAGCTCAGATTCACAATCATTTTTAGGTTTTATAGCCTGTAAGGTCCTTTATGTCCCACCCTAAAAATGCAGCCTGATTTTGCAGAGCACCCCACACTTGGGACAGGTGCAGTTGGAGAGCTCAAGCCCCTTTCTGCCCTCAAGCACTGAGCGTGTTTCTCAGCAGTGATTTGTAAAAGTGCTTCATTGCATGGGAACAGCAGAGAGGAGCCTCAGACCCTCCATCCCCAGCCAAAAAATGCTTTTTTTCAAGGAGCTGGTGGGGTGGAGGGGGTTCCCCTGGTGGTGCACAACCCTGTGTCCCCACCCTGCAGCGCAAGGCCATCGAGCGGTTCTGCAGCGAGGTGAAGCGCCTGTGCCACGCTGAGAGGAGGAAGGACTTTGTGTCCGAGGCCTATCTCCTCACTCTGGGCAAGTTCATCAACATGTTTGCTGTCCTGGATGAGCTGAAGAACATGAAGTGTAGTGTGAAAAATGATCATTCTGCTTACAAAAGGTGAGAGGGGGCGAAGTGGTGGGAATGGGGACAGGACTGTGCCTGTTCTGCAAGGGAGCGCCTGGTCTGAGCAGCAGTGAGGGCAGGAGGACATCAGGGCTGGAGATGGGGTTTCTGTGCTGTCCTAGGCTCTCTTCGTGAATTTAGGCAAATCTCTGAGCCCTGTGTGTTTCAATTCCCTCTTGGTGAGTAGAGCTGTGATGCTGGGGAGTCTGAAGCTGCAACATTGCTGCAGGTCAGGCAGGGAGGGTGGGTGGTGACAGTTTCACATTGGCTGAGTGACCCTTGGTGATGTTGGATTTGTCCCTTCCAGAGCTGCCCAGTTCCTGAGGAAGATGGCAGACCCCCAGTCCATCCAGGAGTCCCAGAACCTCTCCATGTTCCTGGCAAACCACAACCGCATCACTCAGGCAGGTCCCTTTTCTCTGAGCCCCTGAACCTTTCATGAGTAGAGAGGAGCAGTGATCTGCTGAGGCTGACAGCACCTCAGACCAGGCCGTGGCAGCAGCTGTTGGGTCTTTGTCACCGACTCTGTGCTCTTTTGGTCAGGCTTTGTAATTCTAGCAATGTCTCCTCGTGGGTGGCTTTGAAGGTCTCTATGTTAAGACAAAGATGAAGATCTAAAAGGTGTAAGAAGAGCTCTGGGAGATGAAGGTTCTGCCAGAACTCCATCCCCTGCAGCTGCATGGGAGCTGCTGCTCAGCCCCCATGGCTCTCCACACTTCACAGGCTCCACTGGTTCTGCTAACTAGTTAAAATGCTGCGCAGGGACAGGAGTCAGACAGTTTGCTCAGAGGCACCCCCCCCTTTACACCTCATTGTCTGATGTTTGGTGTTGTGATCAGTCTGAAGAAAAGTTGTCCTGCAGAGGAAGGTTGTTTTTTCCAGGTGGTAGCATAAGCTCAGTCTTCTACTGGTAAACTTAAGAAAAGCACAAAAATAAGGTTTGAAGGAGCATCTTATTGTTCTACTCTTAATCCTTAAAATGTTTCCTGCCTTGTTTCTTCTGTTCCTCTGCCCATGTTCGTGATGTGGCTTCTGTTGTGTTTCAGTGTCTGCACCAACAACTAGAGGTTATCCCTGGCTATGAGGAGTTGCTGGCTGATATTGTCAACATCTGTGTGGATTACTATGAAAACAAGATGTATCTCACCCCCAGTGAGAAGCACATGCTCTTAAAGGTGAGGTTGGGCCATGCTTGTGGGGCTGGGTGCTTTCATAGTTTCACTGTTGTGAATTCCTAGGACAACATCTCTCTTCAATTTCTAGATTTTTTGCTCCTCTTGGCTGACATGCATCCCTTTTCTGCAGAGACGGTGCCCTGTGCTCACACAAGTTGCTGTGAGTGCTCTGCAGGCACTGCAGCAGCAAAGCTGCTTTGCTTCCTCCTCTTCCTGTTCCCTTTCTGATCCCTGTTGCTTTGTGTCCTCTGCTGTGGTACCTCAGTCCTCCTCTCACTCACCTCTTTTTGTAGCTGGACATGAGTTGGGGATGTCCTACCCCTGTGCTCTGAAGTGACAGCTCTGCTGGGCAGTGCCATGAGCTGCCTCTGTTCCTGCCCTCACTTGGACCTTCTCCCATCAAGCCTCTGCTGTCCTTTATGGCCTTCTCCCTTATTCCCATATAAAAATCTTCCTTCCTCTCTGTCCCTTTCCTCTTCCCCATCTCCATCTCTCTGCTTTCCCCACAGTCCTTCCCAATGCTGCCAGCAGCTCTGCTTACCTGGTACTGAGCACGTGGTGGCTGAGAGCACTGGTGGGTGCCCTACATCTTCCAAGGCTGGAAGGGGTTTTTCTGTTGTGCATGGAGGTGCAGGATCGTGGGCTTGACCTGTGTAACTGCAGAGGACATTGTAAAATCACCACCAACTTTGTAACCCAGGATTTTCTTCTCAATGCCAATTCCCAGCAATAATTCCCTGCAGAAGGCAGATGCTCCCAGGTTTGTTTTCCTGGCTGTAAAGAGTCTTCAAGATAAATATGCCAAAATCTCAGTTTATTTGGTGTATTTTTCCTTGCTGTCAGTCAGTTACTGGCAGTGATTGCAGTTACTATTACCATAAAAACTTCATTACAATGGTGTGAGTCAGCTCAGGTTCTCTGAAGTGTGGGGAGTTTGACTCTGTAATGATTTGTACTGAATTAATGGGGGAGGGGGAAAAATCAATCCAGGAAAATATTTTAAATTCTTCTCCAGAAGTAAACTTTTGACTTCAGGTGGAGAAAACTTTTGGGTTGTTGTGTGGGGAGAGAAGGAACAAATAACTAAAGGAAGCATCCTGTGTTTTTGCACAGACAACAGAAGCAATCCACTGTGTGTCCTCTGCCTACCATGTGCATCCTGGCAGATACAGGCACATTTTAAACATTTCCTCATGACGATCAGGTGGTAACAGGAGCCTGAAATGGTCTTTCCTCATGCTGAGTGATGGAGAACTGTCTTTTCTGACTTCATGCTGATGAAACCTTGCCTTTCCATCTTCTGCAGGTGATGGGGTTTGGCCTGTATCTCATGGATGGGAATGTCAGCAACATTTACAAGTTGGATGCCAAGAAGAGAATCAACCTTAGCAAAATAGACAAATTCTTCAAGGTCAGTGAGCTGTCTGTGTGAGGCTGGTGTTTATTGCAGACCAGTGGATTAATGGCCTGCACCACTGCACATGCTGCTAGCAAAAAACAAACCACAGGAATCATTTGCAGGTCCAAAAAACCCAAGGGTTGAGAAGCTTTCTAGGCCAAAGGCTGAGGAATGGAACTGCTGTGAGCAGGCTGGGCACAGAGCTGCAGCAGGGGTGAGGTGAGCCGTGCTGGCCCTCAGTGCCTGCAGAGCTGGGGATGCAGAGCAGTGCTGGGGCTGCCTCTGCTCCCATGGGCAGCCATGGGAGCTGCAGCTCTGGCTGCTTCTGCCAAGGGCCAGAGGATGGAGAAGTTGTTTCATGGGTGAGGATGTGCCTGACTGTCTGACTGACGTGGCTTCTGTCTCTTTGCACATTCCTGAGGCAGGTTTGCAATCTGTGCTTTCAGGCCACCAGCAAATCTCGTTGATTTGTGGGTGATGATTCTGCTTCTCTTTCCCTCTGCAAGCTGCTCAGCCGAGGGACAGAGGACACAGTTTTATTTCATGTATAAACTGTGCTCCCTGTAGCACGGGAAAAGCTTTTGGGGGAGTTTGTGTCAACTGGGACTTGGAGGTGTTCACTGAGATCTTCAGAGGGTCACTCTGTGGTTTGATGAACTGTTTGTCTGGTTTGATGTGGATTTTGGGGAACCTACCCATGAAACCTGGATGTTCCCAGTGGCAGGATGGGAAGCAGCCACACAGCACATCTGGCCATGGTCTGATCCACAGCTGGAGGCCAGGGACCACTCAGCACAGGAAAGGTTTGGCGACGAGGGCTGAGAGCCCACACAGCACCTCAGGGAAGGTGCTGCCTCCTTTCCACTACTTCTGGGCACAGACTGGGACTGGGAGGCATTTTGGGTTTGGAACAGGTCAGCTGTAGGAGGCATGGTGGGATCTAGCAAAGGACAAATGAGTTGGTGGCAAAGAGCAGGAGGACAGTGGAAGAATTTCCCAGATGGAGCAGATGGAGTTCTTCCTTAGTCCTTCATTAATCTTCCCCCTGAGATGGAAAGATTAGTTGCTGTTACCAACACTTGCTCCAGATCAGGGAAAATGAGAAGGTGATGATTTGTGGAAGGGCACAGAGGGCTCCTTCTCCCCAGTCTTCCAGCACAGTGGGTTCTCCCTGGTGCTTCACCCAGAGGTGGGGTGAGGAGCCTGGGTGAAGAGATTGGTGGTGGTGTTGGATAGAGGATGTCTCCCTGCTTATTGCCCCAAGGTTTGTGGGTGATGTGCTGGGTGTGTGCAGGGGAGGGAAGAGGTGAGGCAGGTTTGATGGAAGGTTGGTGTGCATCCTCCCCTGAGCGAGTGGGGACCTGTTGGCCCCAGTTTGCACCATTTTCTAGAGACAGCCCCAAGAGCAGTGGACAACAGACACCATAACCTTATGGACAGGGCAATGATGAAGTGTTTAGAAAACTTCCCATCACTGGGGAGACTGATCTGCAAAGGTGATTTATCACATCATTCTTTAGAGTCTTCTGGGTTTTCCCTGATTCAGTGGGAATTCAACTAAATCTCTAAATCAAGCCTTCAGTGTAGAGTTTGGTCATCTTGGTGCATTCAGACAGGTTTGCTGTTCATTGAAAATGCTGTGGGCCTCAGAGAATGAGGTGAAATACCTTCCATTGCATGGAGTAACTTTCTCTTTTCCAGCCTGGTTTCCTTTTGCACTTGTCCAGCATCTACCATGGTCTCACCTAATCAGTAAAGTACCACTCCAAACTAGGAAAGACCAACTACTCCTTCACTACATCTGCTTTTTGCCTTCTGATTAAATTTCTAGTGGATTGCCCAGGAATTTGAGTAGTGAAAATGAACTACCCCTTCATTTAAACCTTTTATGGAAGTGCCAGTGGGAATCCCTGATGACAGCATTACACATCCTGTGCACAACTCAGCCTGAGAAGGGTGTGATAACAAGACAGGGAATTTGCCCCCATCTTCCCTGAATTTTGGGGCAAGATGTTTGTAACTGGGTGGAGTTGAAGCTTTGTATTTTATTGATGAGCTGTCAGTAGCCCTTGGTTGGATTTTGTTTGAAAGTGGAAGTTTAGTGAAGGAGAGACCTGTCTGAGCTTGAGGTATCTTCAAAGCACTTGGAATTTATTTCCCATCCAAAACCTTCTGAGATGTAAAGGGCAAGCAGAGCCATGTTACATTGCCTGTGTCTTTCTCTTCATGGAGAAGTTTTAAGACACGTCACAAGCAACCACAGTGCTGAGTCTCTGGGGAGAGCTGACACCTTCCTGGGTGTCCAAAATAGCAACATACTGGCTTTTCATCCCTCCTTTGTCTTGGTAGATTAGGCTGGGAGACAGTAAGGCCTGCTCAGGACCACACTTCTCTCTTTTTGTTGTAAAAAGAGCCTTTCCTCTGGCTGGTAACAGCACTGAGCCATTCTGGCTATAACCAGCCTGGTAGCAGTGAGCCCAGGGCTCCAGAGCACGCACAGGGAGCGATTCCCTCCCACAGAAAGCCCTGTGATCATTCTCAGTCATCTCCTAGTGTGAAATGACCCTGGGTCCAGGTTTGCACTTTGCTTCAAACATCCTGACACTTTGCAAAGCTTCAGAGGTGCAGCGTGCCTTTTTGGAGTTGTGCTGGGGCCAGGCCTTCTCTCTCTCTCTCTCTCTCTCTCAATCTCTGCCATGTTTCAACCATCTTTTGTTTTCTTTTCCAGCAGCTGCAGGTGGTTCCTTTATTCGGCGATATGCAGATAGAACTGGCCAGATACATTAAGACCAGTGCTCACTATGAGGAGAACAAATCCAAGTGAGTGCCTGCCATAATGTCTCTTGGCTTCTGTGTGTGTCCTGAGGGCCGCGGGGGCTGCGGCCCCGCGCGTGTGCCAGGCCTGTGCCCGTGTGCGTGTCCCCGTCAGGCTGGGTCCGGCGTGCCAGCTCTGTGTGCCCGCGTCTCCCTCCCTGTCCCTGCGTGGGGAGGTGGCCTCGGCGGCCCTGGGGGTGCAGCCAGCTCCCAAGCTCCGTGTCAGCATCCCCTGGGAGCAGGCAGGGCTGGGAGGGGGCTGGCGGCGAGGCAGGAGGGAGGAAGGGTGGCTGGGGCAGCGCCGAGTGCGTGCGAGCTGTGTGAGTGTGAGCAGCGTGTCCCTGCTCTGGGGAGATTTTAATCCACAGCTTGCACCCCGAGGACAAAATCCTCCAGAGCATGAACACAGCAGTGGATCTGTGCAGTAGCCAGGGTGTCTGCTCTAGCTCAGGCAGGGTTCATGAAGAAGGACAGCAGCCATGAGGATTGAAGCAGAGGATCAGATGCTCTGGAAATTAATGAACTGGAAAAGACTGAATGTGGCACTAACGACTGGATGTGGCACTCAGTGCTCTGGTTTAGTTGACAGGGTGGTGATCAGTCAAGTTTGGACTTGATGATCTTAGGGGTCTTTTCCAACCTTAATGTTTCTGAATATTGTGGGAGAACAGCAGGAGTGGAGAGTTCAGGGGTGGCCTGGGCTCACGGGCAATTTGCTGCTGCCATCAGATGAATCCACAGATGTTGTTTCAGTCACAGCAGGCACGTGAGAGGCCCCACTTGTGTTTGGAGCTTTGCATCATGCTCAGTGATTGCCAGGAGAATCGTTGTTAGGTTTGGATACCCTTGGAATAAGGTTTGCAACCCCTCGTGAGCACAGCCTTTCTGAGCTGTGTCTGGCTGTAGGGTTGGGTGGCACCAGGCTTTCAGCAGGCAGTGGCATCCCACCTGTGGGACTGTGTTGGGTGGAAATCGGGTTTCTCTGGTGTCTGCGAGGAGCAGCCAGGCTGGGCTGTCTCTTCAGCAGGACAGGAACTAACCTGCAGTGTCATCGCTTCTGTTTGCTCGTCCCCTTCAACCCTGGAGGGTCTGGCTTCTCTGCCTGCCCGGAGCAGCCCTCCTCCCCTGCCCTCCCAAAAACTGGTTGAAAAGTGCCCATTAATTGTTCAGGAGACATTTGAAAACAGTGTGTCAAAACTCCTGAGCAAAAGGTTCTCAATTAAAATTGGGAGAGAAAAAAAAAAGAAAAAAAAAAAAAAGATTCTGTGTAATGTGAATTTAAAGAATATTTTTGAAAACTCTTCTTAAAGAAGAGAAAAATTGTCTGAAGATTTGTTCCTTTTTATCCCAAATCATTCAGAAAGCACATTTCAACGAAACATGAAATGTTTCTCATTTTCTCATCTCAAAACCAAGGTAGCTCATGGGCTGTTTTACCTGTGCACAATTTTAATGTCTGTCTTTGAAATCTGTCTCACCAGGTCTGTGTGCCGTACCGTACTAACCAATGTTTCTTCCTCACTTGCCTTCCCAGCAAATTGCATGGGACTCCCAACTCTAACTCTGCCAAGGTGCTTCCATGTAATCCCCATTTCTTACTAATATTGTTTTTGTCACTTTCTCTCCCTCCTTGTCTCCGTGCAAGTGGAATTAATTGGTGTTTTTCCCGCATGGCGCTTTGTTTCTGCACTGTGGAGTAGGTTGTGTGTGGCAGGGAGGGCTGGGGCAGCCCTGGCCAGTCCTGCTAACCTGCCCATTGTCCAGTGGGCAGCACGTGGAAACGGGTAAGAGCCAAATGGGATGGGGGGAGGATGGATTTCACAAGGTATGACATGGCCCAGCATTTCCAGGACCTTCTACCACCACCACAAATACTGGCAACAAGTGCAGTCAAGTGTATGTCCATATCAGGGGCAGGTTTCTCACCTACCTTTTGTATGAGCAGTCTAAATTGGAGAACAGGATTATCATAAAGTGGACAATCATTTAGGGGGAGAAAAAAGTATAATCTGAACTCCTACATTGTGGTGACAGAGTAAGACATGAGAATCTCACTGATAGACAATTGGTTGCACAAAACATTTTGGTGGAGCCATTCTGGTTCTCTATCTGGGGCTAATACATTACAGGGAGAAAGGTGATATTAAATTAAATAGACCTGGTTTGTCCCATTCCTTCATAAAACTGTGCCTTTGGAAGGGGAGTGCTGCCCTTTTTTAGGATGACATTACGCTGTTGCATGGTACACATGGCTCAATGCAGATGAAAATCTAGTTCAGATAATCATATTCTGCTCATCATTTGTACTCAGGGCTGTTCACTGAGCTGGTAGCATGAGCCAGAACCAAAAACAATGGGAGGGCTAGCTCTTCTCAGTGTTTTTCTTTGCAGAAGAAGACAGCACAACCCAGATCTGGTGGGAGGACCTCAGAGGGGATGGTTATTCTTAGGTTTAGCAGAAAGGATGCAAGTGATGCAGGTCTTGAAGTTCATCCTTCCCTGAAAGCTTGTCCCATGATGGCCTGGGGGATTGCCATCTCAGCCCTTGGGGTAGGTGAGCCCACATGGAGAGCAGCCTTCAGGGTGGATGGAGCAGACACATTCAGGCAGAGAGGTGAGGGAAGTGTCCCCATCCTGCTGAGTGAGACCACCTCTGGAAGCCCCCACACACCAGAGAGATGACACAGGCTGACATTTGCCGTGAGAGTGGCATGTCTGGAGCATCTTGAAGCAGAGAGATCAGCTGTCTCTGGGGTGTCTGAGTGGAAGCTGTGTCCTGTCCTTGACACCGTTGCTCTTTTGCCCAGGTGGACGTGCACTCAGAGCAGCATCAGCCCCCAGTACAACATCTGTGAGCAGATGGTGCAGATCCGGGACGACCACATCCGCTTCATCTCGGAGCTCGCGCGCTACAGCAACAGCGAGGTGGGCACAGCTGCACCCTGCAGCCCCGCTCTGAGGTGGCCTGCTGGAACCCTGACTCTGGAGAATTTTAGACTTTCTGTGCTGACAGCCACTGACCCCCAGGAGAATGCTGCATTTGACCTGAGGCCATGGAGAAGGCTTCCAAAATAGAATGATAGAACTGGGATTGTGGGTGTGGAGTTTGAATAGAAGTGTGTAATATCACATGGTGGAAAACTTAGAGTTTAAGGTTTTAGAATATAGTAATATATATAAAGCAAGATGGAGGTTTAGGGCAGAGGCTGGTCCTTCTTCTTTACCTTCTTCTTCACCTTCTTCTCCATGGGTTTGGGTGGTTTTGTGTAATTGGATATAAAAGTCCACATTGCGGGGCACGGGTTGTTGGCTGTTGGGTAAAAAGTGAAAATAATTTAGGTGTAATTTCTTAATTGGACAGTTTATCCTTAAAAGGCCTTGTAGAAAGAGAGCTATATCTCCTTTTTTAGCTTGTTAGAGTTAAATGCTGCAGAACTCACAAGCAGCACTGTAGAGACTGTAATATATTTAAGAACTAGTAAATATCTGAGTCCTAACAATAAATGCCATCTCACACATTTAGTCTTGACCTTGGCAAAAAGAAGCAAAGAATCCATTAGTGGACAAGCCTGGGACAGAGCAATGTGGCAGGACCATGGTCTGTCACAGATGTACAGTGAGGAGGGTGGAGGACATGGGTGGAACAAACCACTCTTGATGCAGCAATAAAGAAGTAAGTTATGAAAGGTACAAAATCACATGCACCAAGAGATCAACAGCAACAACTTCTGCTCCTTGACCACAGCTTCATTAAAATAAGCAGAAAAAACCTGCCAACTAAATGTTTATAATCATGTAAAAGTCAGAACACCAATGACTTGCAAATAGGGCTTTTCAATTACACAGGCCTGTCAGTCAGGGCTTTGAAAAAAGTTCACGAAGGCACGGCTGTTCATTTCATTACTGAATGCCAGTGCCCTCTCTGATGCCATTGGGACTGTTTTATGCATGTGATCCTCATTCATCAGTGTCAGTTTAACAAATTGTAGCATTCTGAAGCACTTTTTTTTTTGGCATTTGTAAGAGCTTATTTGAACTTTAATCAGTAAAGGATTCTCAAGGATTTCAGTAGTATTAGACCATCAAAAAAGAATGGGAAAGTGGAATAAAAACAGTTAGTTATTTGCTCTGAGATGACAGGTCAGACTCCTTTTTTGCAGGGAGTAATTTGACTGCTTGTTTAAAAAGAGCCTTGCCAAGGTCCTTTTTCCTGAGGGACAGTTCATGCTTTACTCAATTCTAGCTTGGTCATAAGGTCAGGAATTCATTTCAGGTGGGATCTGGGAGAGAGATCTGCTCACTGACTGAAGCCCCTGCAGCAAGTTGCTGATTGTAGCATGATGTGATTTCTTCCAGGTGGTCACTGGCTCAGGCCTGGACAGCCAGAAGTCGGATGAGGAGTACAGGGAGCTCTTTGACCTGGCTTTACGGGGGCTGCAGCTGCTGTCCAAGTGGAGTGCCCACGTCATGGAAGTGGTGAGTGCATCCCTGCATCACTGAAAGCAGTTTGGGATGAGTGTGGGAGCAACTAAAACTGTAATTCAAACGATGATGGAAATTCTTAATTTGGAAAGCTTTAACCACATCTTAACACAAGTCCATAGATGTCAAATGCCTGGTATGACTGGCAGCCTCCCAGATAAAGAAAACCAATTAACTAAGTGATAATAAAGTGAAGAATCAAACTGTAGTGATGTCTAGAGAATGTTTTTTTGGCATATGGCCTATCTTCTTCCTCATTGCAATGTTGACATGGTCTCTTTCCATCTTCTAGTACTCTTGGAAGCTGGTTCATCCCACAGATAAGTTCTGTAACAAGGATTGCCCAGGAACAGCTGAAGAGTATGAGAGAGCCACCCGGTACAACTACACCAGTGAGGAGAAGTTTGCCTTTGTGGAAGTAGGTGCCATTTGCACAAGGGTCAGAGCCAGTCCAGACTGGTTTTCTGTCCATGTTCCTCAGGCCAGGGAAAGAGAATGGAAGGGTGTTTTCACCATACTCTGCCATGTGACCCATGTTAAGGGATTAAGGGTTCCCACATCCCTTAATCTGTCCTTTAATTGCCCCTGGCCAGCACTAGCTCTGTCATGGAGCCAGCTGACACTGTTTTTTATCAGACATGGGGGGGAAACATGAGCTGCTGCTTCCAGCAGCTTCTCACAGAAGTCACCCCTGTAGATTCCTACTCCCAAGATGTTGCCACACAAACCCAGAACAGGGGGCTTGCAGAGCAGTGTGATCTGGAGCAAGAGCAGCAGCTGCATTCAGGAGCTGTGCAAACACAAGAGATGCTCAGCCAGTCCCCAGGACACATCAGTTCTCAGCCTGGCTGTCTGTAAACAGTGGGAATAGTCCTCTGAGCCAGGCTCTGGGAGGCCCTCACCTTCCTCCTGTCTTACAGTCCAGGGGGGTTTGGATGTTGTCTTATGGCTTCCTCTATGGTGCTGTTGGGCAGGGATAGCTGTGCCTTGTGCAGATGCAGCTCTGTGCAAGCTGTACCCACATGTGGAGCATGTGCAGTTTCCTGGGACTGTGTGGTATTAAAGATACCAAGAGATCAGGAGTAGAAACAAGGGACAGGGGCCATTTGCAAGAAACAGATAGTAGAAATGTTTTCCTCAGTTTTTTGTGACTTGCAAAGCAGCTAATGCCTAAAACTTAGCTGCCTGATCACCGGGCCTATGTTAGTTGAGTAGAATTAATTCAGTCCTGAATTCTCTCAGTGCTGGATTTATACAATGGAAACACTCCTGGTTTTAACTTTTCCTTTAGGTGATTGCCATGATCAAAGGCCTGCAAGTGCTGATGGGGCGGATGGAGAGTGTCTTCAACCAGGCCATCCGCAACACCATCTACGCCGCCCTGCAGGACTTCGCCCAGGTGACCCTGAGGGAGCCTCTCCGACAGGCTGTCAGGAAGAAGAAGAATGTTCTGATCAGGTCAGTCTGTCCCTGAATGCAGTGTAAACCCCATTTATTTATTAGTGTTACACTTTGTGATACACAAGCACGTGGCCCTGTGTATGCTCCAGTACACAAGCAGTCCTTGGCCAGCAGCTCCTCCAGAGGTTACTTTTGGGCATGGTCCCACCTCAGGTACCTTTCCTCTCATATGGGCACAGCCATAGGTATTTTCACCTTACACTAAAATCAATCTTAAGCACTGCTTTCCCTCTCCCCCCCCCACTCCAGTGTCCTTCAGGCAATTCGGAAGACAATCTGTGACTGGGAGGGAGGTCGAGAGCCTCCAAATGATCCTTGCCTGAGAGGAGAGAAGGATCCCAAAGGTGGATTTGATATTAAAGTCCCACGACGAGCCGTAGGACCATCAAGCACGCAGGTATGTGAATGTCTGTCTCCTGTGTGGGGAATTCATGGTTTTAGAGCCATGTAGGAGTCTCCCACCCTGTGGATTAGCAGCTGTTTCTGTGCTCTGTTCCACAAAGTCTTCATGTTGTTGTGTGTTAAGTGCTGCTTCGGTGCCTAATTTGTTGCATAATTCCCAAAGCCTCTTATTTTAGGGGATTAATTGTCTCTAACTCTGAAGGAGAGTGGCTTATGTGTGCAGAGGGTGGTCACCACCTTGGAGAAGTTACTTTTTTGTTCCCAGAACAACAAGGCCATGTGTGATGGTGTCTGGAGAGCAGTAACTGAATGTCATCTTTTTTCCAAAGCTTTACATGGTGCGGACCATGCTGGAGTCCCTCATAGCAGACAAGAGTGGCTCGAAGAAGACTCTGAGGAGCAGCTTGGATGGGCCAATAGTCTTGGCCATTGAGGAGTTCCACAAGCAGTCCTTCTTCTTCACCCACCTTCTCAACATCAGTGGTGAGATTTTGGCACGGGGAGGTTTGGACCCAGCCCTCTCATGCTCAGAAAGGCAAAAGCAGATCAGCTTTGCTCCTCATTGACATGTGCAGAAGATTTTCCTTGATTTTTCCCAAATGTCTTACTTCTGCCTTCTTTGGGCATGCTTCTGTGTAGTAGTCATTATGTGAACAGGGCACAGAAAGAGCAAATAGCTGCTGTTTGCTCAGAAAGAGCAAATAGCTGCAGGTAGTAGTTTATTTTCTAGCACTGGACTTTCCTCTGTCCCAGACAAATTGAGCCACTGGCCACAGAAGTCTTCCAGAAAAACTCTGAGGCATTCCAGTGTTCTCCAGTGCTGGCCCTCTAGAGCAAAAAGGGTGATCCCTTCCTTCCTCCTGCATTGCCAAGTGCTCAGGCAGCGTGGACATGATCTGGGGTTAACACCAGAGACATCCTAGAAGAGTGTTCCATACCCAAAAGCAAGGCTGCAGCAGCTGCCTCCTGTGTCCTGCCCTCACTGCCATCCCCAGGGTGTAACGTGGTGGTAACATGGATCCTCTGTGCATTCCAGAAGCTCTGCAGCAGTGCTGTGACCTGTCCCAGCTCTGGTTCCGGGAGTTCTTCTTGGAGCTGACCATGGGCCGCCGCATCCAGTTCCCCATCGAGATGTCCATGCCCTGGATCCTCACAGACCATATTTTGGAAACCAAAGAACCCTCCATGATGGAGTAAGAGCTGTTGGGACCGTGCACGTGCTGGGGTTTGGGATTTTGTTCAGGAAGAAGGGTAGGCCGGTGATGAGCAGTCTTTTTGACGTGGGAGGTAAATAAATGTTCCTTGATCTGCTGTCACATGGATGGTGCTGTGTGAACACCTCGTTAGCAGACACAGGGGCGACTTCCTGGCACTGGCACTTCATGTGTCATAAACAGCAGCTGGCAACTGTTGGGGTGTGGGCAGGACACGGTGGCACTGTCACCTGCACGCAGCACTGAGACAGATGTGTCACCAAAGGGGGTGGGCCCAAGCTAAGCCACCTCAACTTTTTTTTATATGTGGGATAAATTGTATGAGGAATTGCCGTTCTGCAAGTGTAATCATCTTCATAATGTCTTCCTCCTTAGGAAAGCTTGGTTTTCTGTTGTATGGGCATTGTCAGAGCACTCTCTGGAGTGAAGGCAGGGTGAAGGCTTTTTTAAGGGCAGAGAGGAAGCCAGTGTTGATTGAACAACTCATAATGAGCTCACTTCCAGGTCGGTTGTAGCTGCTTCCTGAAGAACCCAGGGATAAAGAGGGATTATTTGAGGGGCTGCAGGGGGTGGCAGTGATAGGCATGAAGTCAGAGAAAATTCTTTTTTTTTTTTTTTTTTTTTTTGCATCAGGCAGGATACAACATGCACTGGCTGTAGTTTATGCTGATAAGCTCCAAAGTTAATTTTAGATGTGGTCTCTGTTCTTGCCCTCAGGTATGTGCTGTACCCCCTGGACCTCTACAATGACAGTGCATACTATGCTTTGACCAAGTTCAAAAAGCAGTTCCTGTATGATGAAATTGAAGCTGAGGTAAATTCTCTTCATCTTTATTGTATGGAAAAAGCTCACTAGGATCACACTGCCCTATTTGACCCAGCAGTTCATTACAGGCACCTTTCTCCTGAAAGAAATATCCTATCAGACTGAGATGTTTTCAAAAAGATCAGCATTTCCAGAGACCCTACAGACTCTCCTGATTAACGGCTTCAGCTCAGCTGTACCTGTAGGGAGCCATGGAAGCCAAAAGCTGTCAAACACTGGGGACATGGCAGAGCCTGATGAGCAGAGGGTTTGAGACATCAGAGGAAAACGAGAAATTCCCTGAGAGGGAAGAGTGGTTGAGGGTGGGAGACCAGGACCTGTAAGAACATACAGAAACTATAAAGAGAGAAATGTAACTGCAATTTTCTGCTTACCTTCAGCATTTTGAGAAGTGCAGTGTGGTTTTAAGTTCGTGTGACCTTTAATACATGTTTGTATTTAATGAAGGATCTCTGTTGGGTTGTATTGATCTTGCATGTGTAGGAAGGAGCTGTTCTGTGCTGGTGACACCCTTACCAAGTCTTGTTTTTTCTCCCCCAGGTGAATTTGTGCTTTGATCAATTTGTGTACAAGCTGGCAGATCAGATCTTTGCCTATTACAAAGCAATGGCTGGCAGGTAGGACAACCTGACTGCTGATGGTGACTAATGATATCACTGCATCCAAATTGCTGTTAACTAAAAGATTTCCCTCAGGGAGCAGCCACTGCAAGAAGACAAAACATAGATCATCCCTGTCCCCCAGAGCTGGCTGTCCACGTCAGACTGGTGTAGATGGGGAAAATTAATTAAGGAGACACAGTTAAAAGTGAAAAAATAATAATTGGCATCTGGAGTAGCAGTCAGAGTACAGTTTGTGAGAGCAGCAGAAAAGCAAACTGAGCTTGTTACAGGCATGTCCTTGCTTGACTTCTGTTTCTGTACCAGGCAGAGGGTTGGAAGCCTCCCATCTCTACAAAACAGGAATATGCACTTGTCCTCACCTTAGTAAAGCAGCAGGACTTGTTCTCCCTATGGGGAGTTAGAACCTTTGTGGCATATCCTCCTTACCAGTTTAAAGGGCATGGATGAAACCTAGTGAGAGTCTTCTTCTCATGGCCTCAGAGCTGAACCAAGTCTTCCACGTGACTGCATGTTCTGTCTCCAGGTCACATTTGTCCTTAGAGAAGGAGGACAATCACTATCACCAACCCAATGTTCCCACAGCAGATCTTCAAGGAGGGAACACACCAGGGGAACCACCCAGTACCTGGCACTGATATCATTCAGCACATTTTTTTATCTTTTTTAATATTTTAGCCCCAAAAGACAAGAAGGGCAGTCCCCAGAAAACAGCTACTGCTCTGTGACTTTGTGTGCAGAGATTTCTTGGAATTCAGAGCCAAGATTAAAAGAAAGGCTAAAACAACTCTGTAAAGACTCATAGAGAAGCTGATAGTGTATGTTTTTATTTTCCTGACACTGCTTCCCTTTTTCAGTGTTTTACTGGACAAACGTTTCCGGGCTGAGTGCAAGAATTACGGGGTGATCATTCCATACCCACCATCCAACCGCTACGAAACGCTGCTCAAGCAGAGGCACGTCCAGGTACAGTGCAAGCAGCAGACTCCAGTACTCATCACTCCTAGTCTGTTTTCCTTTTGGTGGTGGAGGGCATCCTAGCTGAGATCAGCTTTGGGCTGAGACAGGTTGGATCTGTTAGTGACACAAAAATGAGTTATGCTTCACATTTCCCTCATTCCTTAAGTAATCTACACTCAACCAAGGCACTTGCGCCACCACTTTCATGTTTAAGCAGATTTAGAGGTTTGGTTTTAATTTGTGTGTTGAGTAAAAAATAAAATACCTTTTCCCCATCAGTATATAACATGCAAATCTTTTCTTTTGCCAGTTGCTGGGCAGATCAATTGACCTGAACAGGCTCATTACCCAGCGCATCTCTGCAGCCATGTACAAATCATTAGACCAGGCCATCAGCCGCTTCGAGAGCGAGGACCTGACATCCATCGTGGTAAGAACTTCTGTTGACTCTGAGTATGAGCAGGGAGTCTAATACACTGCTGTGGATGCACAGTCATCTATCTTCTGAGTTCTCCTGCAGTAGGTTTCAACCAGTCATGTATTTTCCTTTATGCTGCTGAGTCTTTAGTTTAAAGCTGTTTATGCAGCTTTAATTGCGTTATAATCAGACCATTAAGTATCTATGTAAATCATAAGGTGACAATCAGCAGTTAGACTTTGCAGAGCTCAGAGAAGACAGACCTGTAAACTGGGAGAAGGAAATCTTGGCTTTAATTCCCAGTTGGATGAAGGTGGCTGTGACATTGTTCACTTGTGTACAGGATTTTCTGTCTTTGATATGTTACAGGAGCATCAGAGTCAAGCAGTGTAAAATTACCAGTTTCCATCTTTGGAGGATTCTGAGGTGAAAGCCAGCCAGTGCTCAGTGGGGGACAAATTAATTTTGCTTCCTACAGGTTCACAAAATACTGGACCAGGACCCCCTTGAGTGGAAGTGCAATTGGCCTTGGCCGCTGAGTTGAATTGATGTCTTTAGTTCTGCGTACATGTAAATAAAAAACAATTCCCCTGGCAATTAGATCAGCTATTTTGTGGTAATGAGTTGCATTTTCTGCTGCTTTATGTGCTGCAGGAGCTGGAGTGGCTCTTGGAAATCAATCGCCTGACCCACAGGCTGCTGTGCAAGCACATGACTCTGGACAGCTTCGATGCCATGTTCCGCGAGGCCAACCACAACGTGTCCGCGCCCTATGGGCGCATCACCCTGCACGTCTTCTGGGAGCTCAACTTCGACTTCCTGCCCAACTACTGCTACAACGGATCCACCAACAGGTGAGGAGGGAAAGCAAGCCCACCTGGAGACCCTGCTTTTCTTTCCAGAATGTCAAAACTGCCACATAAAATTGAGATGCATTGTGGCAAGGTTTGTGCTCCCTGTGGGATGCAATAGTTACTCTTAAAACAAATTTGAATCTCACCATCTTGCTTTGGTCTTGAAAATGTTAGTAACAAATTCAAGCAACAGTTAGACAGTAATTGAAGTGGCTGAGGGTTGGTTTGCTCAGCAGGAGAGCTCTGGTAGTTGCTCAGATATTGTTTTCTTGCATGCCAAAAATGAGAAGAAATCTCTCTTGGTAGATTTTACACCACCAACAGATTGTGGCAGGATTTTGCATTTCTGTTGGTGTAGCTCGAGTGATGAATTCTAACTAGCCTGCAACTGCAGGTCATCACAGACCATGCCCTGTGTGTGATAGTTAACCAGGCTCTGACCACTTCCCTCCCCATCTCTCATGCCTGCCACAGGTTTGTGAGGACAGCGATCCCCTTCACACAGGAGCCCCAGCGGGACAAGCCAGCCAACGTCCAGCCCTATTACCTCTACGGGTCCAAGGTCAGTAAAGGAGCCACAACAGCCAGAGGGGTGGATGTTGGAAATATTTATTTAGGAAGACAAATAAATGCAAGGACTGGTTCATTTACAGAGTGGTGGGTGAGAACGAGCAGGGTCACATTGCTGTGTGCAACCTAAGAGACATGCAAGAAGCAGATTGAGTGTGATGTTGCTGTTGCTTTTCCATATTCTTCTTCATAAAATGCCCATGTTAAGGGGTGTCAGCACGGCTCTTGCTTGGTGTTGGCACTTAAACTGAGTCAAATCCATCTAAATGCACAGGCAGGTGAGCAAGTTGATGCTCTGATGCACTGATGCTTCCCAAGGAAGGTACCACTTCAGGAATCCCATTTTCTGTTCAAAATGGGAATTACTAAAATACTTGTGTGTGCGCTACTTAATACTGACAAAAAGCTTTTTTCTCAGGCTGCAATGACTGTTTATGCAGGCGTTACAAGGGCTTGGGCTGTGATGCTAGTGGAGGGACACTCAAGTGTGGAACTACTTGAGTGGAGTTTATTTCTTCTGCACATTGACTGATGACACTGAAGTGAACCTACAGCACTGATGCACATGAACTAATGACACTACAGTCTGCCAAGCCTGGCTGTTCCCAGAGAGCTGACTTGGTTTCTTTTTTAAAAATCTTCAGCAAATGAGAGTATTTTTATCACTTGACAAAAATCTTTCTCCCTGTGACCAATGTCTACACATCATGTTCTACCCTGGGACAGACAGCTGCTGTGGACACACGGACAGTCCTCTTGGCAAGAGCTGGGAAAGAGCAGGACAAACCAAACCTCTGAGCAAGATTTTGTTTTCTTTTGCTTTCATTGAAGGCCGTGCTGTGGCAAGATGGCCCTTTTATCATCGCTGTTTTTGTAGGAAAAAAAGCAGTGAGGAGAGTTATACGGGCTCTCCTTCACGAAACTGGAGCTCCTCATTAGCACAGTGGTCATGGGCACTTCCAGGAGCTCCTCTCTCAGTCCATCACTCAGGGGCTCCTCTGGTGAGCCACTTCCTTCCCCCACTTCTTCGGGGCTGCTGTCGGGCTGCTTCAGCCTGGCAGCCCAGTGGCAGCGCGCAGACCAGAACTGCAGGCAGCCGTAGGCCAGGAGGGCGAGGAAGCAGAGGAGCAGGAGGCTGCTCACCATCCACATGGACGTGGTGGGCTCGTGCTTGGAGCCGCCGAAAACCAGGGGGATTTTGTCCAGCGTGTGGAAGGTGGTGCAGTGGTTGCTGGAGGGGTAGGAGTTCTTGCAGGTGATGCAGAGGACGTAGATGGTGGAGGGCGTGAGGCGGTGCAGCACCAGGGAGCTGAGGGGGTGCGGCACGCGCTCCTCGCGGTGGAAGTTCTGCCGCAGGTAGCCGGCAAAGACGCTGTTCCAGTTGGGGCGGTACATGACGTGGTAGTAGTTCTCTGGGCAGGGGCTGCTCATGGCCCAGGACACGGTGGCACTGGTGTAGGTGATGTTGTGCACCTCGATGTTCATCGTGCCCCTGAAACCAGATGCAGGGAGAGGCTCAGGCTGCCGATTCGTGTCACTGACATTGATGAAATCTTTCCACTGCCTTTTACTCTCCCTTAGACTGGACTCGAGACTATCCTGGCTCACTTAGGTTACATGCTAAAATTACAAAAGACAAATCCTGCTGTTGCCCAGACTACTGTATCACTCTGCTTCATAACAAAAACATCCAGTTGGAGCACAGGGTATACTTTTTGCTCCAGTTATATGTTTTTTAAAATCTCTGTGACTTCTTGTCTGTATCAGAAGCTATCTTAGATTTTTGTTTCCCACCAAAAAAAAGGATACTGCAAGTGTGATTAGCATAAAGTGATGATTAAACTAGCTTCAGCTTGCCTCGTGAAGGTGCCAATCAACAGATATTTTGATTTTACACCTAAATGGCATTTAGAAAGCTCCATAATGGTTAATTCACTGTTTTAAGTTGTCACTGCATTTTCTTTGCCTTCCTTGCTTAATAAAGTATAAACTCTTTCTGTTCCTGCAGCATCTCACACTGCAATATCAGGGTCTTAAATGTGAAATCTGTAGGTTGGGGAAATATAAAAGCAGTACCTTTAGGGAAACACAAATATATGAATAATAAGAACAAAGACAGAAAAAAGACACTGTCCGCCTAACAAATTTAAACATTTAAACTGATTAGAGCCAGAGCTAGTGAGTAGTAGATGATGATCCCTGATGGTGCAATGTCCTGTAGTTTTTTAATACTCTTTGAGCTGTGTGGCTGTTTAGCAACAGCCACAAATTACTCAAACACATCACTCCTTTAGATCCCCAAAGTGCTCTCTGAGCCTCACTGCAGGGTTCTCTGTCCTGGCCAGAGAGTGCCCAGAGCCGCACCTCCGCTCAGTTGAGCTGGTTTACACTTTCCTTTTTCCTCTCTCTCTAACAATAACTAACTTTCTTTTCCCTTTGTTCTCTCAAAAATAAGCTCATACTAATGACTGCTAACCTGTCCTTACATGAGGCTGCACGTGCCCATGCTGAGCCCTCCCAGAGCCAGCACTTACCTCCAGCCAGGTCCTCGCTGGTGACAGAGGTGACAGGTCTGGTGACAGAGTGGCCTCAGGCAGTGCCTTGCCAGCACTCACCTCCCTCCTGCCTCTGCTAAATCCCTTCCCTGAACTCCCTCGTTTATACCCAGCTCGGGCTCCGTCATCTCTCACCATGGCAACCAATAGGAAAGGATGGGCAGGCATCTTTGAGTGATTTGGGAATGTTATCCCTAAAAGCTTCTGCCTGGGAGAAGTGTGTGTCTCTAAGGCAGGAAAAAACAAGCCAGGTAGATTTTTTTGCTGGCTTATTTGGATTTGATTTTTCTCCTGTATCCACAGTCCCCCAGCAATACCATCACTGACCCCAGCAGGCTCTGGGGTTACACGCTGGCACATGGTGTGAACTCTGGGATCCTGACCTGTGGTACCTGTTAACTCAGAGACTCTGTCTTTAATTCTGTGATTTCTTGCACACTTAAACTACTGATTTTAGTGAGAGCCATAAGCAGTACATTTTGATCTCTGATAGTGCTGCAATTTCCAGTAGCCTTTGAATATTTTATAAACTGTGTGACGGGAGTAGGAATTGGGTTTTCAAAGACTTTGACCTCCTGCTGAACTGCATGGGATTAAGACCTGCTGTTCTTTGAATGCCTCTGACTTACAGCTTGGGGATGTCCCCTGTCAGTCTGGTGAAAGGGCAGGAGGGAGAGGCAAAGCCAGTGCCTGTAGTGTTCAGGGGAGCAGGTCGAGCCTGTGGCCAGGAGGGGACAGATGGGCCTGGTAGGGAGAGGCTCTGAACAAGTGACTTGTTCCTCTCTAAAGCCAAAAATTCTTGAGAGGAACTTTCCCAGAAATGTTGATGCTGAGCCTGGAGTTACTCATTCCACTTTCTAAGACACTTTCAGCTGTTGCACTGAAATTAGGTTGGCTGCAATCCCTGATTTGTCTTGGGCTGTGTGCAAGATCTTTTTTTTGTCTCTGAGTATATTGCTCTTCATTTTTCCAAGGGAATTCTGTAGCAGTCAGTACTATTTGTTATCCTTCTCTGTTAAATTTTATCAGATAAAACTCTCCCTGCCCTTCCTCAGGTGAGCTCAGACAGGTCTGAGTGATGGCCAACAACAAGGTCAAGGACATGGAAATAGAACTGGGGTTTGATTTGCTCCATTTGTTGCTAAAGCTGCTCCTGAGCATTACTGGTAACCTCCTGAGCTCCTGAAGTAATGCTGGAGCCTTGCCCACATGGTCACAATTACAGATGGCTGTCCCTGAGACCTGGGTACAGGGTGGACTCTGTGGGACACTGGGAGCTGTGCCCCATGCTGCAAATCCCAGCTTCCCATCCCCAAAACCTGCCCATTGGGCCCCAAACCAAGGATGGGGCAAACCTCCCCAGTGTCTCCAGCAGCTGCTGCTCACAGGAAGCATCAGGGTCAGGCTTTTGCTTTGGTCCTTTGAGGGTTCAGAAGCGGCCACTGACACGGAGGAGTGAGCTGTGCTGTGCTGTGCAGCCAGCTTGTGCCTTCAGCTGCTTTGTCTTAAAATACCCACTGGTGTCATTTTTTACATCCTACAGTCTCTACCCCAAGCTGTGTATCTCACCCTTAAATGGAGTTATATTTTTAATTGCTGGCAGAGCATTATTATTAGACACAAGCCTGCTGTTAGTGCACTGTATGGCTCTGCAGAGAGCTCCATGAACCCACCTCATCCTGCAGACAGGCAGGCATGAATCATCCTGCTCATCTGCAGCCAGTGCACATCCTAAAATGTGTCTTCTCTCAGTCAGGCTAATTGCTGAGACCCTCACTCTAGGGAGAAGCTGGTTGGGAGCTGCTCTCCAGCCCCTTTATCCCACTGAGGAGTGATAAAGGGGCTGGAGAAGGAGTGCTGCCAGGTTGAAGCTGTGCAGCAGCACCAGCTGCTGGCTGCCTTACAGCCAAATGTCAGCCCTGTTGTGGGAAAAACTTGACCAGTTGCACCACAGCTGGTACCAGTGGTGGTAGCCCATCTCAGGGGAGCAAGGCACATGCACAGACAGAAATCCCATGGCCTTGGAATAGCAAAGAGGCCTCCAGAAATGAATGTGAATTCATGAGCCCAATGAAATAAGGATTTCTTTATCCCCCCAAGCTAGGATGAGCTAGTGTGCTAAGTCTGGGGAAATAGGGTAAAAGGGAGGTGTGGAAGGAAGGGGCAAGGAGCCATCTCTGGGCCACTTGGCTCTGCCCTGCAGCACTTCCTTTCTGGGGACACCTGGGGCTGGGACAGTGCCTTGCAAAAGTTAAAGCAAGAAAAGCTGTGGGAGTGTGGCTGGGCCTGGACTTCCCTCTGGGATGGTCATGTTGGCCATTTGGTAGATGTTCCAGGTTGGGCATTACTTAGTGTTTAAGCAGAAATTATTTTCAAAAAGAAAAAAAAATGCTGTTTTTCAAATGTATCAGGATGCATAACCAGTGGCTTTGGGTCTGTCTCGACCAGATTTTTAAGGACTTGGTTATCTGAGGATGCAGACAGAAGCCTAATTGAGGTGCTCAGTTCTCTTAAGAGCTGGTATCCAAGGAGCTTTGAAACTAGGCTTCTGTCTGCTTAAATAATTCTTAACTCTGACACATACTCACATACTTAGGGCCCTTTTTATTTTTTTAAAAAGTTTTGAAGTTTTGATGGGAGAGAAAGGTCTTGCTTTTTGTGAATGAGCCTCTAAGGCGGTCTTTCTGCACTTAATATTGTGTTTCAGGGTTATTTGCACCTACCAGTAGCAAGAGCTGAAATTACATTTTGCAGAAAATAGGGGACTTTCTAGCTGTGCCTTATTTCTGCTGGTTCAAAGAGCACTTAGGAATTATAGCAGGTAACAACCTGCTGGACCAGATCTATAGGGCTGTGACAAAATGAGGGAGAATTAATTTATTAAAGTAACTGACAAGTCTGTGAAAGCATGGTCAGTACACTGGTGAAATTCTATAGCTGAGAGCAAAAGAAAACACTTTTCCAATTTTTAGTCAATGACTTTGTAAGCCATTAGCAGCTCAGATGAAGTGTTAAAAGTACCTTGTGGAGGGAGTCAGGAGTGGAGGATGACAGGAGCCTCCAGCTGGGGGTATTGCAGCAGTGGTGGAGCAAAGAGAACATTTTGCCCCATTCTGCTACTCCAGCCCTTTCTCCCTTTCACCCAAACCTCCTCAGTGCCTTCATCCCATCACTCCCTTGGCTCCATTACTTGCAGGAAAGGGGAATCCCATATTGCAGAATATGTCTGCAATACCCCCAGGGAGGCATTTGGGATTCAGTCTGATTAGTTTCCTTATCTTTGTTTCACCTTTAGGTAAGCATGAGCCCGGGGTTAATCTGTGTTTTGCTGGAAGGGGCACTACGTGCCAGGATCTTTTCCAGGATGGCTTTTTTGCTGTTCCCTGAGGCTGAAGTGGAGATGCCATGTGGGGAGAGTGCAGCCCCTCTGCTGGGCTGAGTTGTGATGCCAGCACTTCCATTGCAGAGCCCTCTCTGAGCATGTGGTGTCTCAGCTAAATCTGACTCTCAGTACTTCTCTGCAGAAGACACAAGTGAATTAATTCCCCCTACTTCTCTCTGCCTCACACCAAATGGATCCTGTAAATGTTCTAGTGATGAAATGTTGCAGCAATTTCCATGTTTCCAAGATGACACTGATAGAGTACATTCCTGGAAATCACTTTTTGTTCTCTGCTAAGAATTTTTGGGGGCAATGTCTTGGGTACCGTTCTCCCTAGATCAGTGTCAGATTCTTACCCTTGTCACAGACCCGTGGGATGTCTGCTAAGCAGAGGCTGATGCTGATGAGGCTTTGCAGGGTGCAGAAAGGATCTTTTCTGTGTCTTTTCCATCTGCCCTTAAACTCAGTTGCTTCAGTTCCTGCTTTTCTTAATATGCTTCATTTAAAGCAAGTGCTCATAGAGTAAAAAAATATCTGTCTGCTTAAATGTGTGTAAAACTTTTCATGTTAGTAGAGAACAATTTGATTTTGAAAAGGCAAAGGGCCACTGAAGTGAAATATTTGATTGAGAGCATATTGGAGAGTAAATTATCTTGGAAATGAAAGTCATGTTGCTATATAGAAGGATAATAAAACCTTGTGACATGACAGTGTTGAGGTTAGAGTGTATCTGAGCACATAAGAAGAAAAGCAATCTTTTCTCCTATAAGAAGTATTGGTGTTATTATTTCTCCTCCTCCTCCTTAAAACATGTAGTGATGGAACATAATACTGTGATAAGAGAATTACAGGTCTGGTCAGGAATTACAGGTCCTGTCTAAGTGAAACTGTGCTTCCAATTTCCAGCCTCTCAACATCGCCTACAGCCACATCTACAGCTCCTACCGCAACTTCGTGGGGCCGCCTCATTTCAAGACCATCTGTCGGCTCCTGGGCTACCAAGGCATTGCTGTGGTCATGGAGGAGCTGCTGAAGATCGTCAAGAGCCTGGTAATGCTGAGCCTGGTCCTGTGATGGAGAAACCCCAAAGCCTGGATGGGTGCAGGCAGGCAGTGTGGGCGTTGGGATCGGGGTGTTGGCATCGGGGCGCCGTCGTGTCTCCTGATCCACGCTGGAACACTTGGAGCCATGGGCTGGTTTTCACTGATGAGCAACCCAAGCTATTCCTGTGGGATGGTGGAGTGTTTCAGCAGGATCAGACAGCATTCAGCACAAAGATTTTATGGTTGACTAAATGGAATTCAGTGTATTATCTCATAATGTATCCACAGGGTGCAGGTGTGTAACTCCAAATGACAGCAAGAGCTTTAAACTAAGCCGTGTGCTCTGCTCTAATCCATGTATGTCCAAAACATCTGATCTGCAGAAACTTGCTGTACATAAATGTAAATTCTTTACTAAACTCCTGAGTACCCAGTAATCATTCCTAAGGTGGAAGGAGCATTTCTTGTGCTAGGGAGTGAATCCTTTGGCAGCTCTGATGAAATGCTTTTTGGGTTAGAAGCACAAGTCCAGCTGCATCTAAGACTGAGCCTTGTTTTGGATTTCAGCTGCAAATAATGCAAACACAGCAAGCTGTATTTTGAAGTTGAAAATCCATGCAGCTGGGATTTGTTCTTTGGGAGGAAGCTGTAAAAGCACTCTGACTCCATACACTTGGGCTGAATTTCATCTTTGAGTGAAATCCAAATTAAGCAACTTCTCAGACTCCAGCTGAAGTTTCATCCTGTGTTGTCAGATGTGGACCCATCCACAACAAGCCTCTTTCAAAAACAGTGCCAGGAGACCTGGCATTCCAGTTTAACCTCCCTTTGTCTCCAACAGCTCCAAGGCACCATCCTGCAGTATGTGAAGACTCTGATTGAAGTAATGCCCAAGATCTGCCGCTTGCCAAGACATGAATATGGCTCTCCAGGTGGGTGGTGCTGGCAGGATCCTTGAGCAGGAGCTCAGCCACGTGTTGCTCAGGCCCACACTCATGGTTAATCCAGGCTGGGTACCTGTCCTGCCAATGCCACTTGCAGCCAGGTTTGCTGGGACACTTTCAGCTGCTCTGCTGTTGACACTGGAACGTGTATAGGAAATCTTTCCAGGAAATCTCCTGCTGGAAATTTCCTTTTGAACACATAGATGGCTGATAAGGGAATGTCATCTGGTAGCAACTCTTATGTTTTCAGGATTCTGTAAGCTTTTGTGAATTCACTGGTATTTTTTAAATGCACCGTTTAGCTGGTGAAGAGATTTTTTGCAGCATGCCTGCAGTCAGAAACTATGACTGGTGTACATGAGCCAGCACCAAGTCATCCATCACAGTCTGGAACCTCTTTCCTCCTCTGATGAAGAAATCCAGCAAGTTTATATGACTTATTCCCTATTTCCCAAGGCTTAATGAAAACAGGATAAGACACTACATATTAGTTCTTCCCAATGCCAGTCTCTGTGTATCCATTTAGCAGCTGCAATTTGTGATTAAGGAAATATCAGACACTATTTCCTTAATCACAGTGATCATCTCTTCATCCAAATTACCAGGAAGTGATTCTAATCTCTTTCTTACTGTCCTTCCTTCTCTGTTAAGGAATTCTGGAGTTCTTCCACCATCAGCTGAAGGACATCATTGAGTATGCAGAGCTGAAGACTGACGTGTTCCAGAGCCTCAGAGAAGTGGGCAATGCCATTCTCTTCTGCCTCCTTATCGAGCAGGCTTTGGTAAGGCAAAACCCCCACACCAACATCGTACCCGAAATTTCCAGCTCAAGAGTAGAAGTGCAAGTGGGTTCTCCAGCAGAAGAGTTTGGGAAGTGTTACTTTCCAGCTTCTCACGTTCTCAGGGTCTCTCTGGGGCTGCGTTATTGGAGTCTTTGGGTTTGTCCATGGGGATGGTGTGTGTTGGTGCTTGGTCAGGCCTCTGGGATGGCTGAATCTGAATACTGGAAGATCCAGATTTCATTCTTGGACCCAAAGCTTCCCCTTGTTTGTCCTACTTAGAAATAAAACCAACTGGAGTTAATTTCTAGATTGTAAGCTCTCTGGGGCAGGGATCAATACTTTTTTATATACATATTTGTACAGTGAGAAGTAGATTTGATCCCTCTGCTCTTTTAGGGTGCCAGTGCAGTGGAAACAACCTGGTTGATTGTAATGGTGAAATGGATAAATCAATCCAACAGGAAGGAAATCTGCTGGTGATATATGTCCTAGGACATCTTCACTGAAAATTTGGCTGGAGTAACAACTTGCAGGGTATTGCCCCCTGCACAGGAGTTTTACATGTGCATAAGTCTCAGCTCATGTGATGTCCTTACTATTGTGGGGCAAAGGCTATGGCTGAGTGCCACTCATCTTTTTACCTCCTAGTTTTTCACATAACAAATTTACCAAGCAATGAATTTTTCTCATAATTTAGCCCAGAGCCAACTGAGGAGTGCTCAACAACACAACTCTACATTAAATGTGCATACTGTGTCATAATGGTATGGGCAGCATTTCAGTTTTTCCAGAAATAGTTCAAAATTACTTCCCTGGCATAAGTCAGAGTTTCCAAGCAAAACAAGGAGTTTGTTCAGAGCAAAGCCATAAGAAAGTTCAAAGAGTCCAAGTTTTATCTGGCCATAGAGCACAGAGAAAACTAAAAGTCCCTGCATGTCCTCAAAATGGAGACTTCTGCCCTTGCCTTTGCATTTTAACTCCAAATCTAGAGACTTTTAATTCTTGGCATAGTGTATCAAACACATTTAGTGAGCAGTGTTTGCATATGATAAAGATAAGAGGTGTGTATCACCCAGCAGCTTGGCTGTTATAGAATTTTATAGAATGACCAGAGTTGCCAACTTTATTCTGGCAATTTCTGTTCTTTTTGTGGCTTTGTCAGTGCTTTCTGCTGTTCTCAGTGTTGGTTTTTCTGCTGGATGTACTGCATTTGCCTTTCCTATCACATCTTTAATGGGACACTCAAGGGACATGGTGGTTTCTTTAGAAATCCTTCATTTCAATGCAGAAACGTTCCTTCAGTCCCAGGAACTATACATCAGCAGTGCACTGGCATTTTAGAATAGCAGAAGATAAAGATGGTGGGAGTTTTGGGGATCCTTTAAGGAAGGCTGCCCGTCAAAGTCCACATCTGCCTACTTTCTATGCCAGACAGAGTCTCTCCCTCTTGGATTCTCTTGTTTTTTTCTGGCAGTAATAGGCTTGAAATACAAAGCCATTTTGCATGCAGTGGGTACTGCTTCCCACTTGCTGGAGGATGTCAGATGCACGGAGCCATCACAGAATAAGATTTTCCCTCTAATGGAGCTCTTATGCAGCAGGAGGAATTGCTTTTATACTGCAATTACCTTCAGAGCTGTCTGAGTGATCTAAGGCTGGTAGTATTTGCTGCCAAAAATGGCTCTGATGCAGATGTCCAGTCTGCTGCATTTTACCCCTTTTTATTGTTTAAGTTTGAGGAATGAGGGATTGCTTGGGATGAAATTTCTAAGCAGAGTTTGTGCTCTCAGTTAATGGGCCTTGGGGAAGAGGTCTGTTAATAACATGACTAATTTTGGGACAGATATGAGGTGAATGCAGGCTGCAAATGGCTGAAAATGTTCATTAGAGGAAAACAGCAATGGAAGAACATTCACCTAGGAATTAACAATGTTTTGCAAACAAAATGACCAAGGTGGCAGGCCCACCCCCTTAGCATCAGCACCTCTGTGCCCATGGAGGGGCCCCAGACTGTTCCTGTCCCTCCAGCACTGTGTCACAAACTGCACTCCCACAAACTTGCTCTCATCCCAGCATCCATGCGCCGGTGCAGCCTCCTGCAGCTCCATGCTCCACTGTCCTGCTGGCTGGAAGGGTGGTGTCCACCCCTGCATCCCAAACAGGCCCAGCCGAGTCATTCCATCCAGGCCCCGGGTTCCTCCTGCTGCGCTGTCATGATCTGCTTCCGAGTGTGTCTACATCTCTCCAGTGAGCTCAGAACTGAAAGCATGTCCTAGGAGTAGGCTGCTGCAGGAGCAGGCTGATGCCTTGTCGTGACACGATGCCTCTGTGTTGAACAGCTTTGGTTTCCTCGCTGCTGTTTCCCATTGCAGACTCGTGTACAATGTACTGTCGGCCATCGCTCCTCAGTCACCACCTGCCTATTTCTAGGTTTCTCCTCCTTGTGCATCTGTGTTTGGGATTATTTTTTTCTCAAGTGCATTGGCATGCATCCCCTAAGGTGGCATCTCATGGTGTTATTCCTCTCTGGACTTCTGTTTTATTCTTCCTGGTGCCTGCACCACTGGGATTCTGATAGCCCTGGCTGAGTACACCACAACAACAACCAAATAATTTCAGACCAGTTACGGTCTGCCTGTTTGCAGAAGAGACACATGTCAGTATATTTTTTATGTACACTTCTTAAAATAAGTAAGCCACAGGGTAATTTCCACCTGGGCGCTACAGGCTGCAGGAATTCATTCAGGGTAAGATGAAATAGAAACCTCCATATTCTCTATCCCCCTCTTACTTTCAGGACTAGTAAGGAGGACAGAAAATTAGTATAAAGGTCTGGCCTTATACAGGCAGGAAGTATATATTTGAGTTAGGGAAACTCCCTGACTGAAGCTGAAGTGTTACTTCCAGTTTTAGATCATTTCAGTTCAAACCACTGGAGTTACTACTGAGCTGGGTTGGATCTGAATAGGTTCTGTAGGTGTGAACTGTTTAGTGTTGCCCAGGCCCCTGAGCCATTCAGTCTCCCCCATAGGTATTTTTTAACTTACTTTATCTTTCTTTCTTCCTGCCTCAGTCCCAGGAAGAAGTTTGTGATTTGCTGCATGCTGCTCCCTTCCAAAATATTTTGCCCAGGGTCTACATCAAAGGTAAGAAGCTGAGAGGGAAGCAGTGGGCAGACTCAGAGGTCTCTGCCCAGAGGCTGTTTTCTCTCCCATCTCTGCTGAGGATTAGCTCTGACCCTGCTTCCCCCTCCAAACAGATCAGTGGATACAGCCAAACATCAGGTGCAAACAAAAGAACAAAAGCCAGGGGTGCATTTCCTGTAGCACAGTTACAACCTGAAACCTCAGTCAGTTCGGGGGTTCCCTTAAGGTTTGGAAGCCATTTCACAGCCTCTTTGGAGAATGGCAGCATGAAATGTCCATCTCAACAGGAGTGCTCGGTACCAGGGACGTGCTTTGGACATGTGTGATACAGCTGCTGCTGAGACTGCACTCCTGCACTCGCCCATCCCTCCCTCCTCTGCATCACTGGCCCCTCATGGCTGTCGGTTTGGCTCCCTGGTCCCACAGGCTCCTCGGATGGTTGCTGGGGGGCAGCTCTGAGCAAACTCTGCGGAAAGTCGCGGGTCTCCACTTCCTCCTCTCATTTCACTGTTTGCTGCTCGCTTGACAGAAGGAGAACGCTTGGAGGTGCGCATGAAGCGTCTCGAAGCCAAGTATGCCCCACTTCACCTGGTTCCCCTAATAGAGAGGCTGGGCACTCCGCAGGTAAGGATTGCATTGGAAGGGATGGCTGTTGGAAACTCGTAGCAGTCCCCACATGGCCTGCATGGCCTTGGGAAAAGTGATCCTTTCTTTTTTTTTTTTTTTAATTGATTGATTGATTTTTTTTTTCCCCCAAAACATCAATTGGACGAGCAAATCTGAATCCTTGCCCGAGCAAACACTCTGAAAGGAAATTTGTAAGTAGGTCCAGGCACCACACACTATTTGTGTTGCTGCCTCCAGTCAGAACTGGCAGGTAGATGGAGAGCAAGTGTGATAGAAGCCAGGTCTGAATCAGAACAACTTCAAAAGCTTCTTCATCTCCACTTTAAAGATGGAGAATTGCTGGAGTGGTTTGAGGAGAATCTTTGCAGGGCTGTCCTAAAAATCAATTGCCATCACTTTTGGGGATCCCGTTTTAGGACTGCAGTGGGGTCCATTTAAGCTCATCCCTGTCAAGGACAACATCTGTGAATGGTTTCCCTCCTAGCACATGCTTAGAGCTTCAGCACATGCTTAAAATTACAGCTCCATTTAAGTGTCTTCTTGACGTGGGTCTCAGATTGGGAAAGATCTCTTGTGCAGAAACTCAGTACTGTTTAAAATATCTCCTAGACTGATCAGTGTAATGGGCAAAATTTGAGGTCCATTGATAGTAATAATCAAACTTCAAGTGCCCATTTACTTGGGATTGATGGGATAAAAATCTTTCACGTATCAAATGAATCAACACCCTTTTCCTGTAATGTACTGATGTGGGAATGGAACGAACACTCAGCTGGTGTAGGAGGTGACAGATCTATGGCAGGCAGAAAGTGGTTGATATTTGTTCCTGTATTTTTTTTTCCTCATGGATCAAGGACATTTTGAACTTTGCATCATTGAAAATCATCTGAAACAGAGAAATTTGCTGAAAAACTGAGGGCTTTATCTTACTCTGTAGACACTTCCTTTTAAAGGAGACACTCGAGAAAAAGAATTCACCTCTGTGTTTTCGTGTCTTTGTGTTGGTCTTTCTATCTCTCCTTCTTTCCATGCAAAATCATCATTGAATTCTGCTATTAGAGTCCACTCGTTGCTTATCTCTGCTCTAGTTACAATGGTGATGAAAACAAAAGATATTTCATGTCCCACTAAAAAGTTATTTTTCTGTAAACTGTTCCCATATTTATCACACAGGTACGGTTGGGTACCAGATTTTTTTGAGCTCAAATGTAAATGAACACAAGAGTTGCTTTCTATAGATGCCTCCATAGCTTCTAAGCTTGCTCCTTTTATGCAGTTTTGGACATGCATTTTGGAAATGCAGTTTTGGACACAGGCTATACAGGATTTTTTCCTACAGAATGCATAAATGCCTTGTAACAATTGTCCAGAATCTAAGCTGAAGTTGCCTGCCCGAAGCCTCTCCCAAAAGGTGGCCCCATGCATGTTATAGTGGGGATCTATGGGTTTTTGCAGGTTTTGGGTAGGGTTCTGTCAAGTTCGCCAGTATACAGGCTGTAAAAGAGGTTCAAAAACTGGAAAATCAAAACTGGATTTGTGCAATGGCAGGAAAACTGCCAATGATTGCTGTAAATAATTACTTTGCATTGGAAATCCAGAAGCAGCTATTTGAGGGACCATTTATAAAGAAGCAGGGGGGTCAAAGTGGTTCATTAAAGGAATCCTCTCCCCTTTAATGCTGACCATAAAGGTATTTAATAAGAGGTTTTCAGAAGTTCTTGGCCAGTCTGGTTTCTTCCCTGGAAATAATCAGAGCATTTGCTTCTGAAGACAGAAGGAATAACTGAGTCAGCACAGTGGCATCCTGTAGCAATTTACCTTGAGAACATCCTTCCTCTCCTGATCTTAGAAATCAGTGGGACCCCGGACTGTGAGACAGCTCTGAACATGGGACCAGCAGCTTTCCAGCTGCTTTGCCCATGTTCAGATATCTACCCTAGGATGGTGGTCCTGTATCAAAGACTGGTCTTACTGTGATGAATCTTAGAACCAAATTCTGTCTGTGAGTGTGCATAACTGAATGGCACTACCTACACTGAAAGCCAGATGCATCCTTTTCTAATTTAAGATTTCTTCAGAAATTGTATACTAAGATCACTGGAGAAGTTTGTTCTCAAACGTGTCCCTTTGATCACTATGTAAAATTTTAGCAAACAGTAATGCTGACACATAATTTATATTTGAAATGGCTCTGTATCTACTGTGCCCTCCTTTTGCCATGATAGACCAGTGTGTGCAGATCTGTGCCCATAAGAGCTTGGAGCAGGTGAGGAGAGGGACAGTGTACAGCCTTTAGCTAAAAAAGATGGATGAAATAAACCTGTACTTGCCAAGCAAACACATGCAGGTGTGTGCCATGGAACCAGTGATGCTGTTCTGCTTTTAACAGATCAAGGGATCCCACACCAGATATGGCCTCTGCACATGATGACAGCTTTCTCTTGATACTTGCTCTTAGTTGAATACTAATTAAGCTGAGATCCCCAGAACATCCTTGAAATTGTGGCACAAGCAGGAACTGCAAAGCTTCTGATTTCAAGAGCAACCAAACTAAAAATGCTTGAGGTTACTGCCAGCATAAATTGATAATCAGGAATGGGGATGTGCAAGCACATTCATGTATTTTTCAGAGTGGAATGAAGATGACCCAAGTAAACCAAGCATAATTCATGTTCTTAATGAGTATGTCTGGCCAGGACATGTGCCTGCCCTTTGTCCCAGCTGCTGCAAGTCCCCGTGGTGACTGATTGAGGATAACATTTTTATAGGCATTGCAGGGACAGCTGGGAATGGAGCAAATGCTTAAATACTGCTTAAAGCTCCAGGAGGTCCTCTGGAATAGGCAGGGTCTCAGTAAATGTCACACGTGTTCTGTGGCCTGTTCCAGAGTGGTGGGAGGGGTGAAAGGCTCTGCCTGTGCAGCCACTCCTCTGCCAAGGTGAGCACGGCAGAGCCAGAGCCTCCCACAGCCACAGGCACAGCTCTGACAGCACCCAGCTCCCATTTCATGAGTTATTTTTGGCAGCACTGCAGAGAGAAGTCAGTCCTGCCACTGGAACAGCAGGAAATGGGGCAGCTGGGAGGATACCAGGGCAGAGAGAGACCCTCATGCTTGCACCACTCAGTGAGCTTGGGGGAAGGCACTGCTTGCTTCTTTTAAATCCCTCTTTTTCTTTTTTTTTTTTTTTTTTTTTGTCCTCATGGGGAGCAGTAGGGCTGAAATGAAGTTAATTCTCTTTTAATTTGCCTCTAGTGTAAAAGCCAAACTAACTTCATCCAGTGGAGCTATTCCAGATTTGTATATCTAAATCTGAGCGGGGATGTCACAGAAATTATCCACGTGTAAAGCTTCCACATCTGGGGTAAAATTATTTGGCTTTCTTATAAACCACAAGTTTTTTAGTATCAAGTTTGCAGTGGCTTCTCATCTTCCTCAGAGCTTTTTAACCCTAACTACAAAGGAGATCAAGAAAGCCATAGGCTATCTGCATTTTGAAGAGATGATGGCAATGTCCTGGGAAGCAAAATGTTCCTGTTCTCTCCTGTTTTATCTTCATAATCTGCAGAAATCATGAGACGAAACCCATTAAATGAATGATGAAATGAAAATCTTGAAACGAAACGCTGAGTAGCACTATGAGGGCAGAGCAGCATGCTAGCAGAATTAAGGATCAGTATTTCTGGTCAGAGCTTTGCCTTCAGCTCTGCTGTTCTGACGTCCATAGTTACTCCAAAAGATCCTGAGGTCGGTGAAATAGAGCAGAGCACCACATTAAGCCTCCTGTTTGAGGGATGAGCATTGTCTGGTGGGAGCAGCCATCAGAGGTAAGGTTGGACCTCCCACGAGGCAACAGAGCCGGGGAGAGAGCAGGCAGCGTTAAATCCGGCGGGTGTGGGTCACGTCCTCACTCGTGTCCCTCTGGCTGTCCCTGTCCTCAGCAAATAGCCATCGCCCGGGAGGGGGACCTGCTGACCAAGGAGCGGCTGTGCTGCGGGCTCTCCATGTTCGAGGTGATCCTGACGCGCATCCGGAGCTACCTGCAGGACCCCATCTGGCGCGGGCCGCCCCCCACCAACGGGGTGATGCACGTGGACGAGTGCGTGGAGTTCCACCGGCTCTGGAGCGCCATGCAGTTCGTGTACTGCATCCCCGTGGGCACCAACGAGTTCACGGCAGAGTGAGTGTCCCCAGGCAGCTCCTGCCACGGCTGCTCGCGGGCTGACAGGCCCGGCTGGCCCCCGCCGTGCCCTCAGCTGCAGTGAGAGCCTCTGTGCAGGTAGAGGGGGAGTGTGGGTCCTTGGTGAAAGGGCTTGCTTGTGCTCAGCTTCGTACTGGAACAGCTGGAGGAAAGAGCAAGGTAAAGTGCCTGAGTGACAGGCAGGAGATGGGTGGATAGGCCAACAACCCAATACTAGGTCCTCACCCATCTTAACCCTGTGGTTCATCCTATGCACCTATCCTGGATGTAATTCTGTATTTTCTCCTTCTGGGTTAATTTTCTTTAGGTGTATACTCACTTTCTAGGAGCAGGACTGAACCCAGTTTCCCTAGGAATTCATCAAAGAAAGTTCCTGGTGCCATGGTGCTTCTCTTGCCTAACTCTATCCTGTCATCTCTCCCCACCCATCACCCTGTTCCTCCCCCCAGGCAGTGCTTTGGAGATGGTCTGAACTGGGCAGGTTGCTCGATCATTGTTCTCCTTGGACAGCAACGGCGCTTTGACCTCTTTGACTTCTGCTACCACTTGCTGAAGGTGCAGAGGCAGGATGGGAAAGATGAAATCATAAAAAACGTGGTAAGTTGAACGGTGACGTCCCAAAGGACCAAAACCAACACACTGCTTTCTATTTTCTATCCTGCTTTGTCCAAATTCATCAATTACAGCAAAGCCTGGTGTTAATCTTATTCCTACTGGCTGCCCTTGCTGTAAGGTTTCCATCTGCAGTCTCAGCAGAGAGGCCAAGGTTTTAATTGGCTCAAAAATCAAATCTTTTTTTCTCCCAAAGCTTTTCCCTTCTTCCTGGGGTTGGGAAGCTGGACCTGAGGAGCTGGTATTTCCAGCAACCATCCTGTGATCTCACTGACTTTATCAATAATCAGCTGGGAGCCTAGACTTTGGAGTGGTTAACTGAGGACCACTCAGTGATCCTGTTAATGCTCTTCCTTGAGTCATCAAACCCAGTAATGAAGCGAGTCACTGGTCCCTGCGAGGTGCTAAGTGGAGCAGGAGCATGTGTTAGAGCTGCTTTGTCTTAGCAGAGCTTTCCAGCAGCAGGGCTCAGCTGCTGCTACTTCCTGGCTGGTCAGATGACATAAAATCTTTCATGTTCTCTTTCTCTCCCTCACCATCCCTCCAGCCCTTGAAGAAGATGGCCGACAGGATCAGGAAGTATCAGATCCTGAACAACGAGATCTTTGCCATCCTGAACAAGTACATGAAGTCGGTGGAAACAGACAGTTCCACGGTGGAGCACGTGCGCTGCTTCCAGCCGCCCATCCACCAGTCACTGGCCACCACCTGCTAGTGTGGACATGGACCCTGCACGGGTTGGGAAGGGAGCAGGGACTGAACCCAGAGCAGCTAAAGGGAGGGGTAAACTTGATGGTGTGTGGCCTGACAAGGGAGTGAGGCTGGGTCTGCCTCCCCACACGAGGACACACCTTCCCCTCACCCCGTGTGAGTGCATGTTCCTCTGTACCATCCCTGTGATCGGTTTTACTCGTAGCTTTTGGACTTGAGGGGGGTGGGGGTGGGTGGGCAAAATGTGCTTTTCTTCCATGAAGTGGTTTTCCCTGTGGTTCACCCAGTCCACACATCTCTCTGAAGCCATACCGCAGCCTCAGGTGGGAGATCTCCATGCTCCCATGGCGCCGGGAACTCGCTCCCACCACAGAAGCAGCAGGACAAATCAACACCCCCATGACCTGTGCCACCAGCCAAGGAGCAGCAGGGGCTGAGGACAAGTCCCTGATCCACTCTTTGAGGGGAAGAAGGGATGAATGCAGGATGTCACGCATGGATCGAGTGCTGGGTGCAGAGGAGCCCTGCCAGGCCAGTTGTGGATGGATGCCTGACCCAGGCAGGGGTGAGCTTTGTGCTCTCTGCTGTGTCCTTGGCCTTTCCAGCAGTTGTTTCCATGAGCTTTGGCATGTGGGCTTGAGGATAGCAATGATGCAGTCACCAGATAACTCCTGAGCACTTCAGAGAGCTGGGGAAAGAGAAGCCTGGCTTTTTCCATGCTATGGGATGTCCACTTAATTTAATGCAGAGGTTCTTCCCTGAAGACACATCTATGGACTAAACCAGATTTCCTGTGGGTTGCAGAGGAGGCTGCATTCATGTGAATGTGCTCTGAAACATATTACTTTGGGTGGAAAAATCACTGGTGCTGACAGGATGCAAGTGTAGTTACCTTGAACATACAGGGTCTTTGTTCTTCAACTAAGGGTGAGAACCAGGATGTGTCACCTGTTTGTGTTCTGAGGTGCTGTTTTCCCTTGGTTTAGACAAATTCCTAGTGGCACAGCAAACAAATACCTTTCTCCAGAGAATAGTGACTACCAGCAGGGCTTAGGGAACTTCCCATCACTCAGAAATTATATGATTGTTTAGAAAAGATAAAATATAGGATAAGCTTAAAAACATACCCAGATTTTCCCAGTTCAGAGATGTTCAGAGAGAACACTGGAGTCTGTTGCCTTTTCCCACTCAGCTAATCTAAGATCCCTGGATATTGAGAAGAAATTCAGGTGGAACTTCAAGGAGGATTTCATAACTCCTGGTCTAACTTGCTTCTAACCCTCAGCAGTGTCATTGGAGTGATACAAAAGCTTATGTTTGATGTGAAAGGAGATTAAACCATGTGCTCCAAGAGAAAATTATGCCAGCCTCACCACTGGCGGTGTTTCCTCAGCTCTAGCCTGGCCACAGCAAAAATTGCTGTGTCCAGATGTGATAATACATATTTGTTCCATGCATTTCATCATGCCTTGTAAACTGCATGTTGTTACAGATGTTAAAAAGGCAGAGCCTGGGCATTTATTCTCTCAGAGGGAGCATATAATTAATTAGTAGAAATTACCTGAGCTGGAGTTTTTTGTCTTCAGAAAGAACAGCCAGCACACCACTGCTGGCAAGAGGAGATCTTGGTGTGTGGCATGAGTTTGTGCTCCCAGACTCTCATCACCTACTCCCTTGATAAACACAATACTCCACATGTGACAAGTACTGGACATTTTCACACCTTGAGTTTCCTTTTATTACTGAGACAGACCTTTTCAGCTGCAGGGAGGAAATTGTGCAGCATAGTAATCTGAAAGTAAAATGAAATCTCAGGAAGTCTGGCTGAAATCTTGGAGTGTCAGGGAAGGACCCAGCCCAGCAAGGCGAGTTCTTTCCTCTGTGCAGTGAGGAAGAGCAGCAGAAGAGCATCTGGGGCTTGCTCTCTACTTACTCTTCCACTAAGGATGTCAATTCTGGCATTCCATCATGATCCAACATTTCCACACTACTGGAGTGAGGGTATCTAGAGATATATATTTTTAAAAGGAAGATAAGAATCAAGCACTTTATTTTTTGTGGAAAACAAGATGCAAGGAAGATAGATCCGACCAAGATCCTATTTTTCCTGACCTAAATAGCAAGTGCTTGTTATTTTGGTATGAAAGTCTTGCTGAAAAGTTGGCACAAGTCCCTGTCTGGCTTTCAGAGCCACCTCTAGGCACAGCACAAATTAAGTGTCCTATTACATCTGACAAGCTGTAGAATGCTGGAATCTTCTTGGAAACCAGCATGAACGAGAAGTTGCTACAAAAGGATGAACTGTACCAAACAGCCCAGTCACAGCTACCTAGACAAAATGGGATATAGTTAGGTGAATTTAAATCCCTCTTTTCATCAGTTTAGGTCTGGAGTGAGTCATGAGATATTTCACCTACTAATCTGTAAATCTGTTTGCATTCTTTTCCTGTAGTTTTGGCATAATTCCCTACAACCCTGCAAAACACAGTTGCACTGGAAAGTTGTTGTACAGTCTGTACTTGAAAGAAAGGTAGTTGAAACTATTTGTTGCCCTCAGATTTGCCAGCAAAAATGTAAAATCCCTCCAGATTCCAAGGGATTAAATGTTTTGAGCAAAATGTCAAAGTGCATGAACAAAATGTGAAGTGTTTTGATGGTAGAGTGTATGCAGATCTTTTGCTTTTTGCTCAAGTAGTATGAGATATCAGCTCGTAATAATCACAGTCTTAATTTCTGAGATTTGATGTTACTGTCCTTTGATCATCTCAAGGATTAAGAGTCTCCTTAGCTTCAGTTTTCTCACCCTCTTTGTCTGTATATGAGAAAGGTTCAGGCTTAGATCTTTAAACAACTCAATTGAAAATGTTCTTTTTTTCCTCCCGTACTTTTTTAAATGTCATAATTGTTAATGGAAATAGGGAGCACATTTGTAAGAGTAGGGGCTAAATAATAATGGATTGCCAGGGGGTCAGGGATACTTGCAGATTTTCTGCCAAGTTTAGGAGTCTTCCTTGCAGTTGTGCTTCAGTCCTATATTTTTAAGTCTTTTATAAAAATCTGCAGACTTCTAATATTGTTTTCTTAGGGAAATGTTGATCCCTGTATGAATCCTCCCAAGTCCACTGACAACGGATTTGTTTTTTATTACCTGTATTTTCCTGCTTATGCTAAAGTAGTCTGCAAACTGCCCAGCACTCACCAGCCACCACTTGGAATGTCTACTCCAAAGACAAGTTGTTGGCTCCATACAGAAATTACAGGGAGAAGGGATGGCCTGTGCCATGAATGAAGTCAGACTGGGTTATTTTAATGTTCCCTCTGACTTTGCCATTACAAAATGTGACTGTTGGCAGTACACATGCTTTTCTGGGATGATGCTACACTTGACTTGCAATGCTACAATAGAAAGGGGAAGCAAACTAGATGAAATGCAGCGCTTCAGTGGTTTTCCTTTTAAATTCTGACAGCACTTAGTAGCACTGAACAACATTAGTCCTTTTCCTCCTGCGTTACTCCAGTCCAGTAGGCTCATGTGTATTGGAGAACAAAAGAGAAAAGAATCAAAGGTGTAAAAAACCAAGAAAATATTCTCAAAAACTGTTGTCAAATGTATGATATTTGTATGAAAAGCTGCTTGAGTTATTTTGTACAATGAATTTTATTTATGGTGAGGTATATTTACGCTTGTGATCTGATACAGTGTTAAATTTTTGATCCATATTTGCTATGCAGCTGAAGATGATATTTTTGTTTTGTATTATTATTTTTTGCTGTTGTTCTAAAATTCAGCCAACAGAAGCTTCCATCTCCATTAGAAGTGCTTCTGCAAGAGTAAAGCATCTGATACCTGGTGATATGTCCCGTAACACAGCAACCAACAATGTGTACAACAAATGTGGGATGACTTTTGTGATGAAGAGAAATAAAAATTGGGCTCATTCATGAAATGGGCAGAATTTACCTTGTGGTTTCATCATCATTGTGATAACTGTTATCTGGGGAGAGGTTTCAATTGTACCTTGCACAGAAGAAAAGCTAATTGGATCAAAATGTCAAGCTTTTGTAAAAACCAAAGGAAAAAATATGAGGCTTTGTGGCCAACACCAAAACAGACATATTTTCCTATCAAAAAGTCAATGATTTTTGAGAAGAACTTCCTTGTACAACACATTTTCCATTTTAAAACTTGTATAAGAGAGTCAGGGAAGGGAAATTCATATAATCATTTTTAACAGATTTTGACAGGCTCTACCCAAAGCTAAACTGAGGTGCTAATTTCCTCTCATTACTGCAGCCTTGTCAACTCCACAGGGGCCTTTTTTTTGTTCCAGGAGATCCTCCTTGCTATTATTTTCCCAAATTTCCATTTGAAACCATTCTTAGTTTTGTGTGGAAAGCCAAAAGCACCCAAGAAGCAACAGTGGTTGTTGACTGAAGAGAAAAGGGGAAAAGATCTGGAAGTTGAGGAATTGGGGAGAAACAGCTGCCATGGGTCTGTGGGAGCTGGACTCCTGTGCTCACCAGCTCCAGCCCAAACACTAAGTGGTGTTCCCTTCACTTCTTCCCAAGGTTTGCTCATGGGACCAGCTTCCTAGCTTGAGGGGAACAGAAATGCAATGATTCTTCACATAGAATTGGAAGTGAACTTTACACCATGACCAGGCAGCTCTGTTGATCTTTCCAATGTGCTCTGAGGCTGTGCTGCAGCTCTGGGTGATACCCTGCTGTGCAGGACTGTTTGATTGTTCAAAGTTGCCCAATATTTACTGATTTCAACATGGTTCTGCTAGGGGAATGGCAGAGAGGAGAGCAGGACTTTCTTCCTGCATCAGCCACTGATACTGGGAAGGTTTTTGGCTTTTATCCATTCTCCCATCAAAATTTCTCTTTTTTTTCTTCTTTCCTTTTTTTTTTTTTTTTTTTTAACTAATTTTAGCTGCTGTGTCATGGACACCCCAGTTCTCACACCAGCCCTATGAAGTGCTGAGAGCTCACATGGTTTCACCTGAAGCCAGAATCAGTCCTTGCTTTGAATCTTGGGGTCCAAGGCTCTGAATTTTGAACAACCAGCCCTAAGGGAGTAATATCAAAGATACAGGCCCCCATCTTTCTTATTCCTAATGCTCCTAAATATGTTTACATCTCCGGATAAAAGTCGCTTCACTAATGGAGAGAACAGCTCATTAATGATTGTTTTATTCTTTCAATAGCTTAACAAAATTACCCTTTCTGTGACCTCCCCTGCAAGTCAGGAGTGCCTTTCACATGCAGCTTTGCTTGATTTAGAGTTCTGATGCAAACGCCTCCAGATAAGAAGTCTGCAAACAAAACGATCTGCTGATTACGTGTCACTTCACCCACTGCTGTCCATCACCAGCCCACCGCTCCTGCTCTGCCAACATGTGGCTTTGTGGGGCCACAGTGACCTGCATAAAGTATTTAGTAACCCTGGGAGAAAGGGGCAGGATGTATTTTATGACCCTGGATCGCTCAGCAGCTCAGCACGGACCCACAGGTGCCTGCACTGGCATGGGGAGGGCAGAGCTGCAAGGTTTGGAACCCACCACGGCTGTGGCAGGCTTGGGGACTGCCTCTGTTGGTGCTGTCTAAACTCTGGTGGCACCAAATGACAGCCTCAGCCACTGCAGACGTGGTTACCTTGAGATAGGCTGAATTAAAAGCTGTCTGTTCATCAAAGTTCAATCTTTCAAGCTTTGGGCATCTTTTCATGTAGTGCTGCAATCATCCAACATCAAGCAATTCTCTTAACCCCTACCTTATCAAATCGTTGCCAGAAAAAGGGTTCACCCTCCCTTTGAAGCAGCAGAGAGCTCCTTGGAGCTCTGAAACAATACAAAACCAGAGCAGAATATTACAAAGCTCCTCAGAAACTCTCCACAGAAACCATGCCTAGCAGACATCCAAGGGCAAAAGTTTCCATCACCTGTTAGCAGGATACTTCCACCATTATTTTTAACAGAGGACAGTTGGTACTCAGTAGTTTTCCACCACTTTTTCCAGAAGAGAAGAGATGAGCAGACAAGAGCAGAGGAAAGAACAACCTTTTGATGTTGCTGGAGAGGTTATTTGCATGCAAAGCTGCCTCGTTCTGCCCCCTGGATTCCAGTCCAGGTTTTGGCCTGGAAACCAGTATTTCAGGAGGAACTGCATTGGTAAAAGATGAGCTGCTAGGGAAGACTCCCTGATTTCTGATGAGTTATTTTTAAGGCAGCATCTGATGTATCAACCCTGTGAGGTCATAGCTTGGAGCTAAATTCCCTTAATTACAGCTTTCCCATTAAAATTAGGATATGAAGCAATAAAAGAGGCATTGGCTGCATCCCTGCTTTATTGTTATCAGTCTCAACTTGCCCTTGACTAAGCACAGAAAGCTCCATGCCAACCCTACCTGGCTCTTTACTCCCATATTGCTGTACACAGCCTTGCTAAATCCAACCAATGCAACTCCTGTGACTTCGTGATTTTATAGACTGCACCCCCCACTCTCCCTGTGCCAGAAAGAAGGAAATACGTGACACACTTGTATCCATGGCTGATTTCAAAATCTGACTGAAGCTTCTTCCTCAGTGCTGTCACCCAGACACACTCCCTCCACAGTGTCTGATAGAGCCAGCTCACATGGCAGTGTCCCCTCCTTTTGGGGACCTTTTTTTGCTCATCATGTCTCTCTTCCCAGGACTTGGAATGGCTTATCTTGGAGGTCTCACTCCTTGTCAAATCTGGCAGAAGAAGCCCACAGACCCAAATTTATTTTTGGGGATGAAAAGGAGTACATGTGCATGTGGTCACATCAGCCTTTTCCTTTAGGAAATCAAGCTGACAGGAGAAGGTAAAGATGTGGCCCAAAGTGCCTTTTTCTTTTGCCTGCACCATGCTGTGGCAGTAATGCATGAAGCTGCACCATGACCAAAAAGATGATTTTAACACCAGATCCCTTCCATAAAAATTTGCTGCCTCCTTCACACCTCTGTGCACAGTGATCACAGATGTCAACAACACTCATCTGAAAAAGCTTGGAAATTATTTTGGACACCAGTAACCACACCACAATTAGGCCTCCCTGGCTACGAGCAAGACTTCAGGGTGTTGAGAATGGTCCAGCAAAGGGGAGAGCCCCAAGCACCAGAGTGAACAGGCAGAGCAAGAGCAGCCTGTGAAGGGACAGGGGACACGAATTCCCCCAGACAGCACTGCAAACACAGCAAATACTTGATTTTCTACAACCAGCCCTGTATTCACACATTGCACGAATAGCTCCTAACCAGCATCAGCCAGTAAATTTGCACTACAGAGGCCAAATCCCACCATCATTGTCTTGCCCGGGGTCTTGTCCCTTTTGGTTGTATAATAAATAACAGCAACAGAAGTTGCTCCCAGAACACTGATAAATTAGCACAAGTTTCATTTCCTACTTCAAAACCTGCTGCCATATGATTTGGATTGATTATCAAGTGCCCCGTCATAAAGGGGAGGATGTGGGATTTGGCTGCCACCATCTCTCCCAGCCAGTGGCCTGCAGGACTGTGATGGATAAACAGACTTGATTAAAATCAAATTATTCACAAAGCACTTGAGCATTGCATTTGCTGGAGAAAACAGTTGCTCAGAGATAGGATCAGATGAATGAAGGTGTCATGAGGTGTTAGCAATGCTCCAGCCTGATGGTCTAAGGGCAACTCCTGTAGCAACAGGCAATTTATTTTATGGGGAAAAAAAAGCAATTTTTCAGACATGTTCAGATGCTGCAAATCTTATATCTTTACATTGCCTTATGAGAGGGACCCTTTCTACGTGTAAATGTGGGCTTGCTGAAGCAAAGTTCTTGTTTCACTATTGGTTTTACTTGCCTCTGTTGACCTACAGCAGAACCTGGCAATGAAAGGACTTTTCTATCAGCAATAGGTTTCTGTGTACACACAGCCAGTGAGCACAAATGCAGGAAGGGAGGTCAGCGGAGGAGGATGGGGATGAAGGCAAAACAAGGGAGGTCGGCAGAGAGGCTGGGGATGATGGCAAAATTGGTGTTCCACACACTCTGAAACATTCACTCACCAGAATCAGCAAGGGAGGCTTTGGCTGCCCTGGGATGGGGAGTGGATGGAGATTCCTCTTCTCCAGTCTGAACAAACCAAGTGACCTCAGTTGCTCTTCGCGTGGCTTCTCCTCCAGACCCTTCACAATCTTCGTGGCCCTCTTTTGAATGTTCCCTAACCACTTTATATCCTTCATATATTGTTCAGCCCAAAAGGTTGAAAAACACCTCTAAGCTTGAGTCCACATTGCCACTAGCATTTCTCTCGTTTACCTTTAATTTCTATTTCCACTACAACCCCTTTGTACAACCCACACAGTGCACACTAACCCCACACCTGGGCTCACAGACCTCCGAGCCACCCTCCTGCTGCCCCAGTGCCTTCTCCAGTCTCTGCAACGAGGAAAACACCCTCCAGAGGAGAAACCCAGCGGCAGGAGCCTCGAAACCCAGTGGCAGGAGCCTCATCCCAGCTCTGTGTGACAGGGCAGAACCCCATGGAGATGCCACCACACCGACCGGGCAGGCGGGTACCGGGATGGGGACAAGGGCTAGGGATGGGGGCAAGGAGTGGGAGGATGGGGCAAAGGCTGAGAGGATGGGGACAAGGGCTAGGGATGGGAACAAGGATTGGGAGGATGGGGACAAGGAATGGGAGGATGGGGACAAGGAGTGGGAGGATGGGGACAAGGGCTAGGGATGGGGACAAGGGCTGGGTGGATGGGGACAAGGGCTAGGGATGGGGACAAGGGCTGGGAGGATGGGGACAAGGGCTGGGAGGATGTGGACAAAGGCTAGAGATGAGGACAAGGAGTGGGAAGATGGGGACAAGAACTGGGAGGATGGGGACAAGGGCTGGGGATGGGGACAAGGAGTGGGAAGATGGGGACAAGAACTGGGAGGATGGGGACAAGGGCTGGGGATGCGGGGCTGGCCCTGGGGACCGCGCAAGGCTCCGCAGGGCATTCCCGGCGCTCCCAGCCCTGCGAGGGGCCGGGCGGGGCCGGGCCGGGCCGGGCCGGGCCGGGGGAGGAGCGGGGCGGGCTCAGGTGTGCCCGGCCCTGCCCTCGGCCCGGGATGCGCTGAGCGGCCGGAGAGCGAAGGCGATGGAGCCGCTGGAGACGAACAGCAGCTGCAGCAACGGTGGGTGCAGCCGGGGCAGCGGGCCGCGGAGCGCCGGGACAGGACCGGGACAGGACCGGGACAGGTCCGGGACAGGACCGGGACAGGACCGGGTCCGGTCCGGGACAGGTCCGGGACAGGACCGGGACAGGTCCGGGACAGGTCCGGGACAGGTCCGGGACAGGTCCGGGACAGGACCGGGACAGCACCGGGACAGGACCGGGACAGCACCGGGACAGGACCGGGACAGGACCGGGACAGGTCCGGGACAGCACCGGGACAGGACCGGGACAGGACCGGGTCCGGTCCGGGACGGCGCAGCCGCTCCGGCTCCGAGCCCGCCGCACCCCCCGGCCTCATCCCCCCGGATTTGGGGCTGTGTCCGTCACTGCTCTGCTCTGGGCTGTTTCCTGGCTTCGGGGACTCTTCTTTATTTTTTTGAGGTCTATGTAGGAATGGGGAAACTCTCGCAGCCGGCACCGCGCTCTGCCAGCCCTAGAGCGCACAGAGAAACCAGGAGTTGGGGTTTTTGCATTTATTATTCATTTAAGGATTGCTTAATGCGGTCGGTAATCCTCGTCCCGCTGCCTTGTGCTTGTGCCCGGGAGTACCTGGTGGAGATTTTCACCCAGCTAAGGAGGGAAGTCGCCCCCCTTATTCCCCAGGAAATATTTTCACGATCAAAAATGTTTTTCCTAGTAGGAAAAAAAAAGTAGGGAACCCTTGGAAACTCTTCTAGAAAGTCACTGCTATTTTTTCCTTTAGAAAAACGTTTATAGCCAATTCAGATCCAAAACCTCAGCTGTGTGTGCCGGGGCCAGGGATTGTAACTGCTTAAAATGTAAGCCAGGCTCCTGGTTCAGGGAAAATGTGGGGCCCATGCCCAGGCTCCTGACACTGCTGGGAGCAGTTTGGCCATTCCACACTCCTGCCTGCAGAGACACAAATACTTGTTCTATAATTCCTATGTGAGTTCAGGAAAGAAAAAAAAAAACTGAAGTCTTTTACTACAAAGAGACTTTTGTACTCCACCTGGCTGCTCTGTTCCTCATGGTCACAGTCACACCATCTTTACTACACTTGGAGTAAAGATTGCGATAGAAAGATGTGCTGGGTGTGGTAGGAGTGTCAGGGGAGGAAGAAACTTGGCAATTTCCCACCCCCACACAACAACACACCTTGGCCAAAGCCATAGAGTGCAGTGCTTTTGGTGTTAACAGCAGAAAACTGTGCCTGCTCTCAGTCCTTCCACACTGGCAGGACTGGGTTTGCTTTAGGAGCTCTCAGGCATTCTGCAAATAGGTAGAATAAAACAGTTAAACAGTAGAGGAAATTAATTGTCTGGGATGAATCTGATGTTGTCTTATGACACAGCTCAGCACACAGAGTAGGAACAGATGCACAGTTACAGTGTTGGCATCACTCCACATTAAACCCAAAGTTACAACTGCAGATGAGCTGGCAGGTGTGGGGATTAGTTGGCTGGAAAGTACCAAAGCCTTTGGATCAACAAGGTTAAGTGTTGATAAGGCCTAGTTCAACTCCATAACATTGGGATTTGGTGGAGAGACTCTGGCTTATATATTTGGAAATTCAAATTATTTTTAGAGGTCCTTGTGGCCTACCAGCTCAGTATGTAGACTCATTCAGTGTCAAAGATGCTTGAACTGCAGGCCATAAATCTGTCAGACAACACCCTGCCATTTCCACGTGTGAGTAAAGAGGTGTCCTGAGCTTTGGGTGTTGTTAGGCTGACAGCATGGGTGGCTGTGCAGGGGGACATCTGAATGAGCCTGAGGGAGTAGGGAGACTGTTGTTAATCATGTCAGTAATTTGCTGTTTTATCTCCAAGGGTCTCTGATCACCCTTTCCTGCCTTTCCCACCGGGTCGTGTGCCAAGTGATCAGCAATGCTGTCCCAGCTGACTCTATCCAGGAGAATGGAACTTCAGATAGTTCCTGGATAACTCGTCTGGAAAATAATTATGGATTCTACATTGGCCTGGGCTTGGCTGTCTTCTCCAGCTTCCTCATCGGGAGCAGCGTCATCCTCAAGAAGAAGGGACTGCTACGGCTGGTGGAGAAGGGAGGCACCAGGGCAGGTAAAGCTTCCATGGGGGCAGGAGGGGCAGGGACCACCTGTTCCTGGGACTACACACAGTCCAAATTTCAGCACTCCTGAGGCAAGGGAACACCTCTGGGTACAGTCAGTTCTCCACCAGCAATGTAAATAAGAGCTTTTGTAGATGCATCTTTGTGTGTGAGAACCAGGCAGCAGTGCTATGTGGGAGCTGAGGAGCTCATTCACAGGCCTGGCATTGGAAAGGAGTTAATTTACAGTCTCTCTATTGGAAAGGAGCTAATTTACAGAGCCCTGCACTGGAGGAGCTCAGCTAAAAGCAGCGTTCCCCTGCCTGGCACCACAAATAGCAAGGGATGGTCCTGTGAGATGAGACGTGTCCCCACAGCAGAGCAGTGCGTGCCCATCGCTCAGAGCGTGGGGCCAGGAGCAAGCAGAGTGCTAAAAGCTCTTTGAAATGGGTCCCTTTGCACAAAGCTGCAGCTCACAGCTGTGGGCAGAGCAGCACAGCCCTGACCCCCCTCTTGCTCTAGGTGAAGCACCAGGCAGCTTTGCCACCAGGTCACCGAGAGGAGGACGCAGCTCCGTGTGATTGGATTGCATTAGCAAGAGTGTGTGAATGCAGGACAGGCCGGCTCTGTGGGAACTCTGTGGGAATCCAAAGGGATTCTTTGGAGCTGTGTTGCACAACAACCTGCAGATAACTTTCCTCTAGCACCAGGCTCTCAGGGCAAGGTGTATTTATGTCTACACACACACACACATATATACATATATATATGGATGGGTAGTGGTGGAGCAGCACTGCCTAGAGCAGAATTGCACTGTGAAATTGGACACATCCCATCAGCATTGCAAACATCTTCCAACAGCAGGGTAAGTCCTACCTGGCAGCTGACCTACTTGCATAACTGCAAAAGAGAGCAATGATAATTAAATTACTGCTGCTTTCCAGTTCTGGCCTAGGAACAGTTCTTAAATAACCTTTCAGGGAGAGTAAATATCACCATCCCCATTGTACTCTGTGCCCATATGGGGACACAGAGGCATGGAATGATGAAGGATTATCCAGAGACAGCCAGCAAAGCTACCAACAGCAGCTGAGCCACTGGGCAGTCTCGGGTCCATCTCCATCCTGTGTCACTGGGCTGGGTACACACAGCTGCTGAACACAGATGAGTTTGCTTTTTGACATTATACTTGCACAGTGAAATATCAGTATTGCTTCAACTGTAGATGTCTCTCTCCTCCTTTCCTCCATGAACTCTTCCCACAGCAGAGTCAAGCGAGTAAAACAAGAGCAAACCCCTCCCTATTTTTCAGGATGTTTAACACGCTGAAAGAAATTAGAGATTAATGACAGAAAATTGCAGCTGACAGAAAGAGATCTTGGGAAAAGCCCTGACCAAGCAAAAAGACCCTAAAACAAATAAACCAGAAATTTCTGAGAAATACCAGAGCATAACATTTGATCTTCAGCATTTATGGAGTTGTTGAGGAACCAGAAGAAGCTAAACTCTAGCAAAAGATTTTTCCCTATGTCCTGAAGTCTTCCTGATCAACTCTTCATTGCCCCTTGTCCTATCTTGCCCTGTACTCTCTCAGTCCCAGTGTGTCACCCCTGTTATGTGAGCACATAACTTTTCTCCAAGGCAAGTCAAACACTGCTGGTACTGACAGCTCCATCAGGTCATATTTATCCAAAAACTGGGCTCTCCTTGACCCAGCAAAATCAGGGTTCTCCATGTCAGCAGGCTCAAACTCCTTATGTCCAACAGCCTGTGGGCTAGGACCAGAATTGGATTAACTCCAAACACAGTCCATTCTTCCCTGTTCTTTGTCACACTCCTCTCCTTGGAATTTATGCCTCTCCAAAGGGACATTCTCATCTCTTGCTCTGAAGAATATGGTTGTTAACTCCTGCATGTGCTTTTCTTCCCCAGGAGATGGAGGCCATGGCTACCTAAAGGACTGGCTCTGGTGGGCTGGCTTGTTAACCAGTAAGTAGGAGCTGTTTCCCTGGGTTTGCAGCTTTTCCAGGGTCTGTCCCTGTGAAACTGAGTATGGTGCTTAAAGCCTGTTTTCTGTGAGTTCCTCCATCCTCAGCAGAGGTTCCTCAGGGAGAGGAGAGGCAGTGATCCATGCAGGATCTCCCTCTCAGTCCTTCTGCAGGACTGGCAGGACCTGCTAGCTCAGTTTTACCTGATCAAAAGCATGAAAAGCCAGGTTTTAATAGGGCAGCTGGCAGGTCTGCCTGTGTACCAGGCACAGGGCAAACAACCTCCCCTGAGTGCCTGGGGGCTCTGGGAAGGTTTCATGCTGCAGCACAGGGAGATAAAGAGGTGTTGGTAGCACCTCCTTCCTTGAAGAAACTTGCTTTCCCTTAAAACAAGACTTAAAATCTTTATTTCCTGCTTGTATCTCCTAAAACTGGACTCAAGGCTTTACAGTATCCCCTAAAACTGGACTCAAAGCTGCACAGGGGGCAGCAGATTTTCCAACAGGCTGTTTCAGAGCCCTCTGTTCTGGCTCTCAGCGTGGCAGCTGCAGCTCAAGGTGTCCCCCCCTGGCTCTGCCCTCACTGCTTGGGGACAGAGGGGGACACCACAGCCCCAAGGACACGGTGTGGAGGGGACAAGCAGCCTTCCAGCACTGGGGGTCCCACAGCCACCCCCTCCCTCGTTACCCCCACACAGCCTGGCTAGGCTGGGGGGCTCCTGAGCCAAGCCCTGGCACCCCCAGCCCTTTCCATGGAGGGGTTCCCTTCTCCAGGGGTGCCTCTTTTTATTTGAAATAGATTTTCACTCACTGTCTGCCCCTGTTAGCAGCAGGATGAAACCCCCAGCATAAAACCCATTCTACAAGTGACATCTTGCTGGTTTGCAAACCCCCAAGAGAAAACACAGAAAGTGCTCTGTAACTGACTGGTATTTATTTTTCTTGTGTTTGTTTAGTGGGTGGAGGGGAAGCTGCCAACTTTGCTGCCTATGCCTTTGCTCCAGCAACTATTGTCACGCCTCTGGGGGCTCTGAGCGTGCTCATAAGGTGATTTTTGTGTCTATAAATTGAAATTTGCCTCTTTTTTTTTCTCTTGTTTGCCTGTTTGACTTGTAAAAATAGACTTGAAGCGATACTAATATGATTTATTCTGCCCAAAGCAAAAAAAGTCCCAGTGTTTTCTAAAAAAATCCTTTAGTAGTTGTCCTTTTGGAGGGACCACTTGGGAGCCATTGAATTAAGTAGCTTGCCCTTCTGGAAATGCTGGAGGTGTAGAGCAACCACATACACTGCAGGTTAAATTATTGCAAATATCTGCATTACTTCATTCCTTATTCCAGCTCTTTAACCACTCAGGATTGGTGGGGTTTTAATGTTTGTTTGTTTTCTTTCGCTTTGTTTTTGTAATCAAGAGTACTAAAAATTTAAAAGGGTCAAAAATACCAGGCTTATTTTCAAACTGCCTTTCACCTGCCTTTTATTTTATAAGCTTTTAGGGTCCTCTCGTGTTGTAGGGTTTTATACTTCAGGGTATTTCCAAAAGGGCTGAAACCCTATTTCATTTCTTTATTTTTAAATAGGAGAATCCTACCAAAATACATGGCTCTGGCTACTTAAGGTTTTATAGAAAGACTGTATTATGAAATGCATAAGAAAACTGAGAGGACTGCTCTGGTGTCTTGCCCCAGATTTTTTTTTGACAACAACTAGATATTTTTGCAAATATATCTGTAGCTCCAGTACTTTTAGAGTTTCTCTTTCTAATGGTTCTGAAGATTTAGTTAAAATTAACATAACTTTTTTGTTGTTAGGTTCAGGCTTTTTCTCTGTTATGGTGGCCCTTGAAGTAATTTTCTTGAGCACTAAAAGCTTCATAATGCTCAGCAGCTCCTGAATGATTCTGCTGACCCTGAAAAAAAAATATTTCTGCGGATGTGCTAAAACATTCAGCATTTTTGCACCTTGCTGACATAAGAGCTGTGATCTACAGGTCACACCCTGCAGGTTCAGCTGTGATAGATGTCATATGACGGTGAATCCAACTAATTTACACCAAAGTTGTGTCCTTGTATCACATGGAAGCATTCTTAACCTTCCTAGAGCTGCTGCTCCTTCTTTAAGGAGTGCAGAGCACCAGCTGATGTTTGTCTGTCCCGTGCAGTGCCATTCTGTCCTCGTATTTGCTTGGAGAACGGCTCAACCTGCTGGGAAAGCTGGGCTGCCTGCTGAGCCTGGTGGGCAGCACTGTGATGGTCATTCATGCCCCAGAGGACGAGGAGGTCACCACCCTGGAGGAAATGACTTCCAAGCTGAAGGAGCCGGGTACGCAGCCAGCCGCGCCCTCCCTCTCGGGGCCGGGCAGTGCAAACCTCTCCCCGTGCCCACTGCTGGAGTTCTGAGTTCTTCTCTCCCTGCTGCAGGTTTCCTGGCTTATGCTGCAATCCTCCTGGCTCTCTGCTTCCTCCTGATCTTCTACCTCGCCCCCCGTTATGGCCAGAGCAACATCCTCATCTACCTCACCATCTGCTCCGTCATCGGCGCCTTCTCCGTGTCCTCGGTCAAGGGCCTGGGGATTGCCATCAAGGGCTTCTTTGCTGGCCAGCCTGTGCTGCAGCACCCACTGACCTGGATCCTGGTCGTCACGCTGGTGGCATCCATCACCACACAGATCAACTACCTCAACAAGTCCCTAGACATTTTTAACACCTCTTTGGTGTTCCCCATCTACTACGTGCTGTTCACCACCATCGTCATCACCACTTCCATCATCCTCTTTAAGGAGTGGGTCGCCATGACCGTGGTTGACATCATTGGGACAGTCTGTGGCTTCCTCACCATCATTTTGGGGGTGTTTTTACTCCATGCTTTCAAAGACATGGACGTCAGTTTAGGGAATTTGCCCCAAGTCCTTCAGAATGAACAACCAGCACCGGTCACCAGAGATGACAAGAACATCTTGATAGAGGTGGACAACTCCAGCATTGCCCCAGAGGACAAACCCAAAGTATTCATGCTCTATACTTAGGGAGTTATATGCAGGGGACTGGGGGTTGGATGGGTGATGTCAATATTCCAAGTGCCAGGGAAAATTTTAGAAAGGAAAAGCAGAAAATAAAATGAACAGTGTCTTTTCCAAAGTCAAATCTTTCTGCAGGCTTTTGGATGGGATCTCTGTTACGGTATGGGAGCAAGGGAGTGTTTAATCCTCTCTGGGCCCTAATACAGGCAGCCACTGGAAACAAAAATCCTCGAGAAATATGATAGTGCTGGAACAAAGCTCCTCTCTGAGGCCCCTTCCCTCTCTTATTCTTGGCAGGGCTGATGTTTACCCTTCACTCCTTCCCCCGGGTGGCCATTGATGTCTTTGTTTCCAGGCCTTGATGGATCATTGATTAGTCATTTTTGTCTTTTTTTGTTTCCTTTCTAGACACTTGCATGAACTCTAAAATACACACCAGCGTCTCAAGAGGAGGTGAGAGACAAGGACTGAACGCTGCTACTCAGACTCTGCTCATCCATGTTTAATCACTTGCTCTGCAAATAAGGGGACAAGAATATTGGTGAATATGGGCAAAACATGTTGAATTTTGCAATTGCTGCTCACTCAGGCTCAGTGGCAGGACTCAAGCCATGAAGTGTTTTTATAGAGAGATCTTTTTCACCTTTTGGGGTTTGTTTTTTGTGAGGTACAGGAGTTTCCCTGAAGCAGTGTTAATTATTTTTATGGGAGTTTCATTTGTTTGGGTTTGTTTATTTTTCCTGGTGCCCAGGCCTTGGTGAAGTTACTGGGCCTGACCCAGACCCCACCTGAGGAAGGCAGTCCCTGCTCAGGCTGGGCAGCTCTGGCAGGATAAACCCCATGTCAAGAGAAACTATACCACTGACTCCAAAACTTCTTATGATTATTTTTTTCAGTCTGAAAGACCAAGTGACTGTAAATATAAAGTATTTTTTTCCTCAGGAAATATCTTGACCTTGGAAAACCCCCCGAATTCTTTGAGCTCCATGAGGTATCCTGCTGTCCTCTGAGATGCTCACCTGATTACACCTGGGTGTGAGCATCACTGAGCAAATACAATGTGGGGCTTTGTGAGAGAGGATGATCCAATTTCCTATTTTAATAACATTTCAGTGCTGTCTTTTTGGAATGTGGAAAGGGAAATAAAGGGTTTTTTCAAAATAAAAAAAAAAAAGTTGCAGGTGGATCTGGTAGTCTTTCATTATTTCATCTTACTAGTGTAGCCCTAAAGGATAAAGAGGCTGAGGGACAGCTGAGAACAACAGAAAGAGCATCTGGAGCAGAGTAAAACTGCAGCGACCTCCTTTGGTGGCAGAAAATAATCCAAGTCACTCACTCCAGCTTTGGTTTTGGCTTCCTAATCAGTGTGATGCTTGGTGCATTTTATTTTAGAAAATGGCTGTAAATGGGACTCATCTTTCTTCACTCTAGAAGTGCATTTCATTAAAGCAATTCTGCCATCCCTGGAGAAATGCCATGTAGAAAATGAAGATTTGAACAGAGGTTATGAAATAATAGACGGTGAAAGAGTATTTGTTAATGACACCCAACAAATTTTATTAAAACTAGGCAAAAGGCACAATGAATTGCATTCTTCAAGTATTTGCATAGATGCATAGAGAGCATTATTGTAAACCATTAACATGTGGACACAGAAGAAAGTGAGATGTATTTGTTACAAGTTCTCCCAAGTAATATTATCTTTCAAAGAATCAGGTTTAACATCTTGTACTCCTCCTGCAGTTCCCCTGGTCTCATTCACTCAACTTGCACACATGAAATTTTAAAAGGACTTACTTAAATCTACTTAAATCTCCTTTTGGAGATTTTTGTGATATTCCAGCAATAAAGTTTTCTATTAGAGTTTCAGCATGTCCAGTTTTTCTCTGAGCATTGCGTGTCTGGGGGCATTTTCTGAAACCTTGATCTCATGCTCACATGAAATACAGTGAAAATAATTTTAGTGACTTTTAGTGGCCATTTGCTGAAGATCAGGGGTTGGAGCAGAAGAGCTGCTGCCCTCAGTGAGGGCTCAGATATGAGATCAAGTTCTGTGGTTGAATCAACAATTACAGTGTATGAACAGTCCTGCTGCACTGTGAGCAGCCAAGCCTGCCATTACAGACCAAGAAACAACAAGTTTGGGGGTTGTTTAAATACACGTTTTTATATGTAATATACCCCAACTACTGAAAAAGACAAAGATTAGAAAGCTGTTGTCTTTTACTTGTCCTCCCCTTTTTTTTAGAAGGAAGTTTTTGAGATTGGTTTGTTTTCCAGGCACAGAAGGTAAAAAAAGGTCTAAAATTAGTAAAATGAGGAATAATCTGTGAGAATTTCAAGACACACCATGTGAACTGTTTCCTTGTGGAGAAAGAGGTAGTAGAGTTGTGAAAACTAATGTGACTTAAGTCATCCTACAGATACATTACCACATATAACTACAAATTTAATGAGTTCTTGGGGTTTATCTGGGATTTCTTTAATGAGTAGATCTTAGGGAAAGAGAACCAGCAAATAAGACTAATTTTTTTATGCCAATAATGCAGTTTTTCACATGTGGAGCAGCAGTCATGCTCTTTGAGAATTTGTCCATGGTAAATCAGACACAAGAGGACTGTTTTAACTACAGCTCCAGACTTCCCTGTGTTCTCCTAGGAAATAATTTCAAGGAAAAAAAAATCTGGCATAACAGAGGTCTTATTTTAAAATCCTGAGGAAAAATAATACCACATACAAAAGCCAAACTATTAAGAGAAGAAAAAAATAAATCCATAAGGGAGGGCCCTCAGGGTCAGAACCATCAGCTGCTTAAAGTGCACACAGACAGCTCTCTCCATCCATGGCCTGGAGACAAAACCTGGAGTAAGAGAGCTGCCCTACAAAAGCACCATGTGTTGTGTTAATAGCTCAGCTGTTTCACCACCTGGGCATTTTCCAGGTAGGTTTCTCAGTGGTTTGGGAAGCAGAGAGCCCATGCTGAGCTGCAGCTCAGCACAGACACATGATAAAACATCTCCTGCTGATGGTACCACGCTGCAGAGGGGTCCAGCACTGCCTTCTGCTGAGCTTCCTGCTGGCCTTCTGCTCTGCACCTGGGCCAGAGCTGCCCTGTCGTACCTGGAGTGTGTCCTAATGACGTGGGCTGGAGCTCATGGGCCACGCTGGGGCTGCTTTGGGGATTTACAGCACCGAGGCAAGACAAGCGAGTGCTGGAGGACAGAAGGGTTGCAGTGTTCCTGCTGAAGAGGGTTAAATGGGGAAAATAATGAAATAAAAAATAATCCCTTCTGCTAAAGCTGACCAAAATCCACAGTGGCCCCACAAATTATATTTCCACGGTTGGCTCTCTGCTGGGGCCCAACTTGCCACCCCCTGTAAACAGAGAATAAACTGAAGAATGTTATCACCAGCTGCTCTCCCCAGAGGCAGTGGGTTCTGTATATAGCACCAATATGCTCCTGCAGCTGTGGGGGGGGGCTGAGGAAGCCAAGAGGGCTCACATGAAAGCCCATCAAGGCCAGCACCTGCACTCACAACTTGCTCTCCCTGGTAATACTTAAATAACTGATTAAAAACACGTGAAACCCCCGTCACCCCATCCCTGCACTGGATATTGCACAACAATGTTTAAATACCGTACAAACAAGTCATCCTCATGTGGAAAAGGCAGAGAGGGTCCAGCTGAGCCTGGTGTGTACCTGGGGCACCCTGCCATGCCTGACTGCAGCCTGGGGAGTCACAGAGGGAGCAGGGCTGGGGCAGGAGGAGAGGAGCTGAGACACTGTCCATGGCAGTGAAGGTGTGAGAGTGGTTTTGGGTGATGAAGGCCATCCAGTGCCCTGTGAAGGCCAGAGCCAGCCAGGAGCAGGCTGCCTCAGGAATGCCCACGGGAGCCTGGCTGTCCCGCTTTCAAGTTGTTCACTGCTCCAGCCATCCAGGCACCAGCACCCTGGGTGAGATGGAAAAAGGGAACAGAAGAGAAGTGAGCACTGATGGAAGAACAAGCACCCTCCTCACCCTCTGCTGGAGCTGACATTAGCTTGTCTGCATTCACAACCCAGTGCATCACATAGGAACTCTCCCACAAGGAAGTTCCTGCAGTTTTCTCCATTTTTCACAGCTGGCCTCCAGCATATTACAGGCTGGAGACACATGATTGTGCTGTGTGGAGTGGAGATTTTTGTGTTAAAGGGCCCATGTGCAGAGCACTGAACTCAGTGCCTAGAAGTCCCTTAGTAAGTGCCTGTATTCAGGACGATTTTTTGTGAAACACTCCCTGCAGAGAAAGCATCTGGATAGAGAGACTGGAAAGAATTTTTGTTCTTTACTGGGATCTTCAAGTTTTGTGTGAATCTCCACATTTTGCTGCTCTTCACTAACACTTCTGGGTCCCACAGCCCTTGATCCCATTGCTCTGCTCCACTCGAACAAATGCTTTGCCTGAAGAAGTGCTCAGGGATGTGGAGGGCTGAATTCGCTGTTTTCCTCAACTCCCTAAATTCTTAACATGAAAGGAGTAAAAACAGAGACCCCTGCAATAAAGGTGACCAACCCACAGCCTCTCTGTGTCCACCCACCTGGGCTGTGCACGAAGGTGTTCTGCAGGCTGAAATTCCCTTCAGAGTGTTTTTATTCCCCAGGGGTGAGTGGTGCTTCCCAGCACCCCTCTCAGTGCCTACCTCTGGCACAGGCTGGAGGCGTCCAGGGGCTCTGCTGTGCCCAGGGGGCAGTGGGACAGCAGGGCTGCTCCCCTGCCAGCCTCTGGATCTGGTTGGGATGGGATTTGCTGGCAGAGCTCTCTGGGGTGGCCGGGGCCTTGAAATATCCTACAGAAGAAAGAAAGAGTTTTGAATTTAAGCCTTAAGTTTTGGAAGTAATAGATAACCAGAGCCTTTTTAATGAGCCATGTTAACTGATGCACTTCATGGCTGGAAGCAAGTTCCACACACATACACTCACTGTTTGTTTGCCTATACAATGCCTGTAAACACTATATAGGTGCATGTTCTCGTGCCCATACAAACACACACAGACCCACAAGCAGTTATTATTTGTTTGTGCACACAGCTGTCCTTAATAGGATGCTCAGAGCATTATATTTTCCATTCATCTAATGGATTTCAGTGGAAAGCATGTCCCAGAGGGAGAAGTTACCCCCATAAGAGCCAATTGCCTGTTGTTGCTCAGGCTCTGAGCTAAGCTGCTGCCTTACAGGTGTTGATTTAACAAACACAGCTGCACTCACAACTTGGAGGGCACCCAAAACCTCTGCAGTCTCCTCAGACTATGCATAAATGCAATGCTTGATGGCTTGGGGATCTACTGCTCTCCAAGGATCTTGCCCTGTGACTCCAGGAAGGACAAGACAGACTAAATTCCACTGACTGCCAGGTCTGAAGAGCTCCCATAGGAATAGCAAGAGAGCAGATCTGGCAGATGCTGCAAACATCCAGGAAGGCCAATGCAACGAGCAAAAAGTGACAATCATTTCCCCTTTGTCTTCCCCAACTTGTGGCTCTCCACTAAGCCAGAAACAGTCAGGTTTCTTGTGCAAATCTTATGAAAAGTGTTCCATCTCCTGAGGCTGACTGAGATAAAGAGACTGGATGTGTTGGGGAGGGCACAAAGGAGATCATGGGGAACTTGTCAACAAGCAGCTGGGAAGGATTCCTATTCCTTATTGACAGCACTCAGCTTCCTGCTTTTGTTTTAGTTTTCTTTCCTGCTGAAGTGCCGGCTGCTCACAGGAACAATGGAGCTAGAAACAAACCCCATTTGCTAGGATTTAGCTCTGTAGGGTTTGTTTTCCTCTATGTCCTTCAGAGAGAGACTGCCTGGGAACCAGCCTCCTGCTACCTGCTGTATCTGGGCCCTTTGCTTATTTGAGGGCCCCAATATAATAACATTATTTTGCAAAATGGGTTGAAGTCAGTCTGAGTGATTTACCATCTTTCCAGTATGAATGTGGGGTCCATAGTAAATTTAGAACAGAGCTGCCAGCAAAAGAAATAAATCTTTCTTTTTAACCTTCCAAATAACCCCATGGAGAGGAAGCTCACATAAGATGGGGTCAGTTTGGGTCAAGACTAACAGATCCCCCAGGGTGAGAGACCTCACCAGAACAAACCTGCCATCAAACAGCATCTACAGGAGGGCAGCAGGACTCCATACCTGAGAGGTTGGAGGTTTGGGAGCAGGAGGTGCTGGCCTGCTTGGGGGTGTCCTCCTGGGAATGTCCTTGGGCTGTGCCCCCACGGGCTGCCCCCCGCTGCAGCTGTGGCTGCCAGGGAAGGTGGGCGGCTGCTGCCTGCTCATCTGGAGCCCTGGAGCTTGCAGAGAAGGAGGTTTGGGTGGGATTTCAGGGAAGCCAATCACCTGTGCAGAAAAAAACACAAATCTTCATGTGTTTGCACTTCAAACCACCCATTATACTCGCTGCAACGCTTCTGAGGATCTGCGTGAGGTCTCTGAGCCACAGAGTAGAAAATATTGCCTGCAACACCAGTATGGGTTGTGTACGTCTGGTAGGTGTTGGTTAGATGGACTGGGACAACTTGGGATCATGAGGCAGAAATGGCAATCAGGAGAACAGAGTAATCCAGGCATCAGTGTGACGCTTGCAAATAAACCCAGGGTTTGCCATTTCTCCAGTTTTGAGCTGGGGGATGTGACAACAGAGGATCCAGCAGCCACACAAGCCTGGTCAATCCCAGCTCCTGCTTTTGAGGAAATCACTAGGAGCAGGTGCTACACTCAGCTAACACTGAGGGGTGATGTCTGCCTCCTTTTCCAATCCTTTGATAAAACCATTCCCTAACTCCAAAGTGAGAGGAAACCCCATCCCACACCTTGGGGCAGCTGCATCTCTGTCCTGCAGGTGGATGGACCCTGCCCCTACCTTCCTCTGCTGCTGGGGGGTTCTCAGCTTGAAGGCAGGGTTTGCATGCCCAGTTCCAGAGGTGTCACTGACAATGGAAGAAAGAAAAGGGTGTTAATGTCTTGATATGTTTTCTCCTTTATTTTCCTGTATTTAATATTTTATCTTCATTGGAGTGAAAAAATGAGAAGCCAGCAGTGCTATACCAACAAACCAATTTAGTGACATTCCTCACAGCATTGGCAATGTCTCTTCTGTCCTGGCAGGAGGGGGGACAAGGAGACAAGGCACAACACTGACAACTTACCTGAATTGAGGTGTCTTCTTTAGAGAACAGATGGCAAATTTATTCCGGCATTTCAGATAATAGAATAAAAACAAGATTCCTTTGAGAAGGAGAATGGGAGCCAGGATGGCCAGAGCCATCACAACCGCTGAAGAGCCTGAGGGCAAGAAAGTGGAGTGTGTTAAATGGAAAACTCTCTGCTCCCAACCAACTCAAGTCCTTCTGAAGTGGCCCCGTGGTCCCTCTCACCTTCAGGCAGAGGGGGACCACTGTCCAAGCTGCCTCCTGTGCCCTCCTTGCTGCAGAACGGGGGGGCCCAGCCCTGGTTGCAGTGGCAGTTCTTGTTGTTGTTGCACACCTGGAGTAGGAAGACTCATAGATTCAAGTGGAAGCTACTAAGAAACCTGCAAGTGAAAGCAAACTAAGCCTTGCTGAATTAAACACTACAGGAGAGACTCCAATGGGAGCCGAGTGCCTGGAAACTCTTTTCTTCAGGGAGCGAAAGAAATTTGGGTTAAACTGCCATAAATATTACTTCTTGTTATGTTTTTTCTTTAGTAAGTCTGATCCTTTTTATTCAATCTAAACTGGGTCCAGGATATTTTTCTTTAAGATTATTCCTTGTTTATAATTTATTGTAATTCATATTCCTCCAACAGACCTCCCTAAATCCTATATCAAATCCTATGTTAAATCCTATGTGACATTCATGGACAAGATAATGCATCAAACAGGAAAGAAATATTCCAACTGATAGCCAAGAAGCCAAAATCCAGAGCAAACCTAAGGAAGGTATCAGAATTAAGCTGAACAAGCAGCTACAGAAGAACAGAAGCCCATCCTGCTTCAGCCTGGAATGGAGATGAAAAAGAAGACACTTACTCCATGCCCATGGCATTTCTTGCTACAGCTCTCAGAATCAAAGATGATGGACACGTTCTGGCAGCGCCCCTCAAAGCAAACCTGCACAAAAAGCATCCAAAAACTCAGTGTTACCCCTCTGAGTTACCTACCGTATCACTGCTATTTTTGTGATTACTGTTGTGACTTGTGACTTGGAAATAGAACTAATTAACTCCCTGGGCAGAGTAACAGGAAATGAAGTTAATCTGGCTCCCAAGCAAACAGTTAATGACTCCCCCAAATCCCAGTCCATGTGGACCAGAGAGAAGTGGGAGCTCAGCTGGCCACAGCTTGGCCATGCCCATGTGGCAAGCCCCTGAGGGAGCTCTCACATGTCTTGGTTTCCATCTGTGTCTCATCTTTAAACGAGACAACTTCAACCAGCTAGCAAATCCCAGATTTAGCACTGGCCCTGAACTTCATCTGGCAGAGACATAAAGCCTTTTGTGTGTGTCCTTCTCTAAATCTTCCAAGGAATTATTTTTCTAACAAATACAGAAATCTCCTAGAAGAGCATCAGACATAAAAAAATTAGTAGCTTGACAACCACAAAGCACATTCTGGGTGGAAAAGTGATACTCTGAACCTCGCCCAAGCCACTCCAGGCAGAACTGTACCTACATGATGGCTCCCACACTTTGTTCCTGTCAGCACCAAGCCAGGGTCCAGCATGTCCTTCTCCTCACTTTCAGAGGTGTGCACGTGGGTCCCTCGGCAGTGCTGGGTGTTCACAGTGGTGTCTATGGGCACTGCATTGGGCTGCAGGGGTTTGTCAGCCGAGCTCTGGCACTGGATCTTCCCGCATTTAGCATCTCTGATTTCAAAGGAAAGGCTAAAGTGATTATTCCTGGCTTGCTGAATGTTGTGCAGACATGAGCTCTAAAAGTCAATTAAAGCAGCAGTGCTGAGTCATTGTTAAATGAGCAGGCACTTCCCCAAGAATTATCTGATGGATACTGATGGTACCAACCCACAGTCCCCATGGATGGGGCATGTCCCCATGGATGGCTAACCTCAACAAAATCAGAAGTAAGACTAAGAAATTTTTAACTCAGTTAGAAAGCTGCATTTATCTTATGGATTAAAAAAATCCCTCATTTTCTGTTGCTTTGGAACAAAATCAATTAGATGTTTGAAAATGGTGAACCAAAAGCTTCAGCTGCAAGGGCTCCAAGTCCCACTGGGATGCAGCTGGCTTCTCAGGAGGCAGAGGGAGGGAGTGATCAGTTTTATCTCCTGGCCCATAATTTTGTAATATATAAAACCATCTTCTCCAGTGAGCAACCCTGGGCTGCCACTCTGCTTTGTACCTCATGTCACACTTCCTGTAATTCCCGTAGATGTCTTTCCCACAGTTCCCGTAGCGGTCTCCAGCAGCATTGACCTCCTCAAAGCAGGTGTCTGGTGCTGGCTGTGCTCCTGCACGGAAGAGAATCAAGCAGCTGCTTCATCTCACCCCATGCCAACCACTCACTTGTCCTTTTTCTGGAATGGTTGGAGCATGGGAGATTTTTTTGCTGCCTCTTCCAGGTGAGTAAGGCAGGAGAAAAGGCTCCTCCAACTCTGCTGCTGACAGCAGGAATGGAAGGTACTCCTGCCTTGCTCAGGGTGAGGAACAGCAGAGTAGCAGGGGCAGAGCATTTGGTGGTTCAAAGGCCAGCAGTTGTCCTTACCAGGCCCCCAGAGCTGCACACACTGGTCCCTGTAGGTGAGGCACATGCCACTGTAGCAATAGGCCCTTCCTCCATCACAGGGAGCCCCATCGATCTGGTAGGAGTTGAGGGGGCAGAACGGGGACTTGCCAGTGCAATATTCTGGGAGGTCACAGAGTCCTGAGCTCTTCCTGCAGGGAGTTCCTGGAGACATCAGCTAAAAAGACACAGTGGGAAAAACCCAGAGTTATTGCTTGGCTCCTCTGTGGTTTCATGCCTGTAGATAAGGCAGAACCTTGCTTGTGTCACTTTGTCCTCCTTGTCTAGGGTTTCTGAGGTCAGCAGTGATTTGTGCCTCTGGGACTTCATTAGCTGGGTGAACTGTGTAGAGTACAATTAATGACTGCATCCCTTCCCCAGGTAGCAATGAGGTCATGCACAGCATGTAAGGCTGTCAGACCTCATGGGGACACTGATCCATCTCACCCTACCCTAGGGTAGGATCCAATTTACCTGAACCATTCCTGACAGATGTTTGTGTAATCTGTTCTCAAAACCCTCCCTGGCTGGGAAGTTTGTTCCTGTGTTTGCCTGTCACTTCTGCTGGAGACATTTTCCTGATGCATAACTTATGTCTCCCTTGCTTACAAGTTTACTCAGTTCATTCCTCTCTTGTCCACCACACACATGGAGAACAAAGGGCACTCCCAGTTTCATCTGGAAGGTTGTTCCAAGTGAGTCCAGGTGGATTTCTGGAAATTGTTTTCCCCATGCTCAAGATAGGTCAGTAAGAACATACAGTCAATGTGCAAACATAAAAATGAGCTTAAGAGAAATGTTTGCCCATGTTCATTTTTGAGTTAATTTGTTGTTAAATTTGAGATCTTTGGCTCCAAAACCAGAAACACATTTTAAACAGTCACTATAAGGAAAGCTGAGATTTAAAATTATACTCTTTGCCAGCAGTTCTTCAGCAAAGACCAGAGCTAAAGAGATTCAGCTCACCCCAGAAAAGAGGGCTCAGAGCAAACACAGCATCCAGTCTAACCCCTGGAGGAAGTGTTTGCTCCAAGGGCTCTGTCTAGATTTCTTCTAGAGCCAATGGAGAGAAATATCATCTCTCATTTATCCCTCAGTGTTCACTCCAGCAGCACTCACAGCTCATCTTAAGATATCACAGGAGTCAATTTTACCAGCCAGAAGGAAGGACCCCACTAGTTTGATTACACTCATGGCTGTTACACCTAAAGAAAAGTCAAACCAGGTGAGGAGTTAAACTCCACATTTGGCTGTGTTTTCTCCCCTTCCCCCTCCAGTTTCCAGTTCCACTTTCCCCCCTGTTATTCCCTTTCCTCTCAGGAAAACCCAGAGCTCCCACCTTGCACTGGTGGCAGCAGCTGCCATGGGCACACTCAGCACCAGGTTTCAGGGAGCAGGTCCTGGGGTCACAGCAGGGGTTCCTGCAGTCCTGGAAGACAGGAGATGCAGCAGAGCTCACAGGGCAGATCTGAGCTGGCACTGAGGTGTTCTCACACACTGTGCATCACACACAAAGTAAAACCCTCCCTTCCAGGTTATCTCAGGGTACCCAGCACCAGCTGAATGCCAGCACTGCCCAGCCTCCCTCTGATGGGCTGATGGGGTACAACTGCTTGTGCTTATCACATCTGGAGGGTCTGGCTGCTGCTTCCAGCTGCCTTTTCTCTTCTGGGGCAAAGGATGGATTTGCAGAAGTGAGATGCAGTGCTGAGAGAAGCCCCATCGTTAACAGGACTGGAGCCATAGGTAAAGTGAATTTATATATGAAACTGCAACATCTGGAAGAATTTTTTCACTGAAAGGGTCGTTCAGCATTGGGATGAGCTGCCCAGGGAGGTGGTGGAGTCACTGTGCCTGGGGCTGCTCAAGAAATGTCTGGATGTGGCATTCAGTCCTGTGGGTCTGTTGGCAAGGTGGTGATGGGTCTCAGGTTGGACTTGATTGTCTTTTCAAACCTAAATGAATCTGTGATTCTGCGACCTAAAATCACTTTTTCATCTCCTTTTTAAATGAAGTTTTAATCACTTCTGTTCAAACCTGGACCACACCATCCCTGAGTTCTGGATGGATTGTACCACACACTGTGAAATCACATGTAATATTTTAGAACCTTGATTTACATTTACATACAGGGAAGATATTTTTGTCTCCTGCACAAAGAAAAGATGATTACAAATCACAAAACTGTATTTGCAAAATACATAATTAAAAAATTGTGTCCCACTAAGCCCTAAATGGTTGGATCTGAACAATTGTTACCTCCACCTCTCCACAGTCACACTCCTCCCCCTCTTCCAAGTAGCCATTTCCACATTTCCCTCCTCCATACATTCTTTTGGTGTCTGGCATGTTGGAGAGACACATCCCTCCACCAGACTGCAGATACTTCTCCAGCTCTTGTCTGTTGCACTGGTTGAACACCTTGGGGAATGGGTGCCTGAACACAGACAGGGTAGAAAAACATGAAGACAGGTCTGGGCAATGGTTTAGAGAAGCAAAAAGAAGCACATGCAAATCTTGACAAATGCCAAAGGACACAGGTCTCTCCCTGAAATTCTTGGAGTTGTGCTAAAGCAGGTTGTGATTTCCTGTGCCTGCACTACACAAGTGAGACTGCCCTGCAAGATTGTTTAATAATATGATGGCCTTACAAAATAACTTTGTAGAACCAAAATATGTTATATTTGACTGTGATTGCTGACAAGAATTGCTGTCCTCTCTTCCTCAATATGGGAGCTGTGGTTTATTCCCAACTGCTTGAACAAGCCTGAGAATCCAGCACTCGGCCTGTGAGACTAACTGCTAAAAATAATATTTAAATTTTCCCATCTACCACCTCATTTTGAAGAATGTGAATATTGTCTGGGACACGATTTATTAATTTCATTGGCTACAATGCCAGTGTACTCCAAGCGAGGCTGTGCATGAGTGTGGATGTTGTGTACTCTACTTGTGTGCCACTGTGCTTTCACTTCTCACCCAAATGGTTTTGGAGAAATGATGCACATAAAAGAAGATGCCTATGAAAAAACAAAAATCTATTTAAACAGAGGAAGGCTTGATGAAATGGTGAATGTGGCTTTAACTGTATGGGTTCATCTGGCATGTTTCGTGACATGAGGTACAAAAAATTATAGAAATTTTTATGCTTCCTCATCCAAAATCAAATTCTGAATTCCTATGGGCTTCTAGAGCCACTCTTGCTTCCACTTTCTCTCAAAGACTTCTTTCTTGTTAAACACAGGTTCTAAGAAACAATGGAGTATTCTTAAGAAAAGGGAACAGGGAAATTTTCCTTTTGCCCAACAGGCAACTTTCAAATGCTGCCATTATCCAAGGCCAGTCTCAGGCAGGAATCAGTTCCCTGGGAACTAGCAAATAGCTGCTGCACCATGACCAGGGTTTGTCCAACAACTTTTTGTCTATAAACACTGACTCCAGCAGGCAGCAGCAAACCCACTTTCACTCTACATTTCTAGTTCTTACTCCACCAAGGCTCTTATAACAAAGCCCTTTACATTCCTCCCTGAGCCATGAGGATGAACTCACCCAGTTGCAGAAGCCATGATGCAGCCCCCATCTGCTGCAGGGGTCCTACAGCAGCCAGCAGAATCGTGGTTCATGCCAAAATTGTGTCCCATCTCGTGGGCAATGGTAGCAGCAACACCAATGGCATTATCAGAGTGGTCCTGTGCAAGGTCAAAGAGGCACGTCAGCACCTTACCTGTGCCTGTCCTGTGCACCTCTGGGTCAGTGGGGTGAGGGAAACTTCTCATTTGTACATGTAGAAAATATCTACTGAAGGTACTCCTGCCTATAAGCAGGTGAGTGGAGAATTTCACAGGAAATAATTTCTCCCTGGGCTTTAGGAGACATGTCTCCTATGTAGTCACTGCTGGCAAGAAGATTTATATTGGGGATTGGCAATTACTTACCACGTTTACTCCTCCTGACTGGAAATCAGAGCACATGGTCATCACGGGAGCCAAGCCTACTGTGGTACCTTTGAAGGGCACACCCCTAAAATCAACCCAGAAAGAGCATGAATTGGCACTGAGGCACTCGAGGAGGCAGGCAGGGAAATGCACCCTGCAGTGCACAGCTCCTTACACAGTGTCAGGGGGACACATTGTCTTTATAGTGTCTTCCAATGCAGGATATCATAGCAGAGCTACAAAGCCTTTAGGTCTGTTTATCTTGGACTGCTAATCTGTTTTATGGGCCAGCCAGACAATCCTATTTTCCTATTTTTTATAATGGTTTGATTCCAAAAAATGCTCCTGCTGAGCTTTGCAACAAGCACAGAAAAGACTATTTCTGAATCCTTAGCTGAATACTGTTTGTGAATACTAAATTTACCATAAACCGGATATTTGCCAGCTTGGGATTCGGGGACTTGAGGGAGTAGTAGGTAACACTACTCTAGTAGTAGATAACATCTCTGAGGTGCAGCCACGCTCTGTTCCTGCCTCTGAGCTGGAATTCTGCACCACCCTGACAGCATCTTTTAAAAGGGAGCCCTGGAAATTGTGCTCAGGACATGACCAGATGGAGAGATGGAGAGGAAATACAGTAATGTTAAAGGGGAAAAAAAAAAACAACCAAAGAAAACAGGGGAAAAGGCACTGTATCTCTGCATTTCAACCCTACAGTTCTCCGACTCATCCTGGTGGATGAATTTCCATGGAAGAGGTAAGGAAATCTGAGAGCTGCTGCAAATTTTTCTTCCAATACCATCTGCATTGCTGACCAGGCAATGGATCAATGGCCCATCACTCACAGGCCATCACCAGCTGACTCCCAGCACTGGAGCTCTGTGTGTCAGTGGGATGGGTTAGGAATTGATGCTTCCCACAAAGCCACTTTGAATCCTGGAAGGATATCATGGTACAAACTGATTTCCCACTCACCCAATCCACTTGTCAGAAACAGGAGAAATGAGCTCACGTGATTAGTTGGGCATTATCATGTTTTCTGTGCAGCCTGTCTTTGCTACTCCAGGCCAGAAAGGACTTGAGGGTGGAGTAGGGATTCTCTGTTACATCACATTTATCCCCATAATTCCAGATCTCCAGCCCCACCAAGGCAATCCGGATATTCCAGGCTCTGTAAAACTAAGATACAGAAAAGAGATTATAAAATAAGGACCACAAAGTTATTTTACTGTGTTTTAAATCTCAGTTATGTACTGCTAATTGCTACTAGAGAGCCACATGTCCAGAGAAGTTGCTTCCTCTGGAAATGCATTTCAGCTTAGTGCTCAGCTCTGCAGAGAGAAATGTGCAACCACCTAAACTCAAACTGAAACAGAGACATTGAGCTTTCATTTTTGAATGACTGGCAAAGATATAATCTGAATAAACAAATACTGAAGAATGACATCATGGTTCATCTTCCAGTAGCCAAAATTCCTGAACAGAGTAAGGAGATAATCTTCTGCCATGTCAAGTACAAACAGGAGAAGCATTCATGAGTAGTGGGGTGAAGGGAGTGGTGGAAGGAGTTTAAGGGGAGCAGGAGGAGAGTAGATCTGAAAAGCAGGGAAGTTTTACTTCAATAGCACTAGATACCACTGCAGGGACGACTTCTGAAAGCTCCTTCCAGCTCTACTTCCCAGGTTTTCTACCATTTCAAGTGAATGCCTCAGTCCCTTTTCAAAAAGTATGACTTAGGTAACAGTTTTTACAGATAGGTAGTAAAACACAAGGTGCTCATGCTGGCTCCAAGGAATGGAGATCCCCCACCCTGTTCTGGATTTGCAATAACACAATTGTTTGGCAGATGCTCCCCCCAAGTCACTGGAGAGAACTGCCAAAACATTATTCTCTCTCCCAGAAATCCAGCCTTCCCCTGGCCCAATTAATTCTCATATTTCATGATCTGGGGCTTACTTTCCACCTTTCACACACAATCTCACCTTGTCTACATAATTAGCAGCCTCCACTAATTTGTTCCTTGTTGCTTCGATGCTGAAGTGGTGTTTCTGAAACTGGACAAAATGAACATGTCAGGCAGCACAAAGGCAACTGCAAAGAGCTGAAATGTGTTAAAATGAGCCACATTCTTCTGGAAATAAGAAGGTAGCTATGAAGTGAAGTCTCCCTGCACTGCATATCTGACTTAAAGCCCACCTCTACAGGTATATTCAGAATTTATCCCTGACACACCATGGCAGTGGAGCTACTCAAGTGCTGGCACACCCAAACTTATCAGTGTCCCCAGAGCTGGGGGCTGACAAAGAGCTGGCAAACGTGCCAGGTGAAGTGTGTGATAACAGGACTTCATGTTTGAGGCCAAGGCTGCTGGACCTCTCATCACATCTCACTCATCCAACCAATTTACTAAAACACCTGGCAATGAATGAGTTAATTTTAGCAAACTCACTCAAAGCATTAAAGTGGCAAAATATTCAGATTTTTGTTTAGCAGATGACAAAAACCCACTTTTCTTTTAGTGAGAGACACAGCAAAGAAGGGCAGCTAACAACAACACCGTGAGACTCTGGCCCAGTTTCTCTGATCAAATGGTGAACAACATATGGCAGTTCCTGGGTATTATGTGTTTTCTCAGTTTCCCTGGTGTCCTGCTGCCTAACAGAGAAACCAAAATAGGTTCTGCCTCTTTAGCTTTGTTCAGAATAAATTATAGCCCAGAGCACTGTGTGGTTTTCCCTACTGGAGTTTCAAGTTGTAAATTATGGATAGGACCAGCCTGGCTCCCGTCTGTGCTGGAGATTAAACAATCAGTAAAACACTGTGTGGTTTGCACTGTCAGTGTGTCTGGCCTGCTGTCCAGGCTGGGGATGGGGGAGGGATTGCTGACTTCACTCTGCTTCTCCCAGACCTATTCTGTGATCTGGAGCCTTAAAAATGTCTATTTATATATCTGCTAGCAGCTCAGAGCAGAGCACAATCATGGTTATCTTCTCTAGAGATTAAGTGTACTGCAGTTAGAAGCACACCACTCCTGGAAACCCCCAAATTCTGAAGGCAGACTCTCCCAGCCATATCTAGGACTGACCACTACTACCCTGGGAGACCAGAACTGACCCACAGCCCTCATCCAAATCTGCATCTCTCCCTGGGCCAGTGGTGGCTGCCAGGACAGAAGTGACCAAGACACAGCTCTCCCTGTCCACTGAGAACCACTGGGATTGCAAGAGAAAACTTGCTGAACCTCAGCAGCCTTCCCTGCCCCAGGAAGGAAGTGGGTGGGATGCTCTGTGCTCAGTGCTCCTTGGGTGTAAAAATCCCATTTCTTACCTCTGCATAATCAGCCACAAGCAGGAGCTCCACATACTTTGTAGCCTGCAGAGTGTCCCGTTTCACCTGCAGCAGCAGCAACACTGGGTTATTGGGTTATTCCCCCAATATTCCCCAATAAACTCTTTACAAAATATATGTAAAGGTCATTTTTCCCCAGTTTGTTTCTCACTGTCCATTCACCCCACCCCATCATGCACAGGGACCTCCAAATATGATTGATTTAGGGCAACAAGGTCAGTATAGCCACAGCAGGTGCCCAAAAGCCTGTGCTCAGCCCACCCTTTGTTCCTGTATGGGATGTAGGAACAGCTACAGCCCACCACAGTCCCCAGCACTCATTTACTTCCCTGCTGGAGCCACTATTTCACAACCACCATGGAAACCCCTCCTAAATGCTCTTCACTTTCTCAGCTTTGCTCCTAGGGGACAGCAGGGCTGGGAACAAGTGGGATATTTGGAGCATCATGCACGGACTCATGCTGAGCCCTGCTCACCCTCTGGCTTGGTGATTTCATCCCAGTTGTGAAGTTCCTGAGCCAATCTTCAGCTGCATCCCCAGTGCCCTGGTGGCCACAAGCTCCTCCTTGCAACCTCAGGTTGTCCACCCTGTAAATCAAGTGCTGGTTTGGGCTGTCAGGAGCTGGCTCCAAGATATAGCTGGAATTGCTGTTCAGTATGATAAGACCTCTGTTGAAATGGGAAGCAATAAAAGGGAAAGTTGATTACTATCACAGCAACTGGAGAGAAATCCTTCTGCTGCTGCTGAGCTCCCATCTGACTCTGGCAAGACATTTATCCTTACCAGGCCAGTCAGCTCATTCATTAAAAGGGTGGGAATATTTTGAGTTCAGAGGGGGAAATCCCTGAGCTTCCATATATTAAAATCCATTCAGTGCGTCTCAGACATTGAGATGCTGTTGGAGCATGTGCTGCAACCTGAGAAGTTTAACTTACAGCTTTTTCTTTAGGGGCAGTGGAAGCTTTTCTACCAACAAAAGAAATCTGCCTTTAACAGACCTGACCTAAAAAATGTGAAGACTTTGTTTGCCAACAGAAAAAGCAGAGTTCTCTCTGGGTCATGTACATACCCAGATGGTTCTAGATTTCTCAATGAGCATCTTACAGCCAGGAGAGCTGGAAATCTGTTTGTGATGCCCTCTAGATGTGTGGTTTAATGAGCACCACCCACAGCTCAGAGAACAGCCACGTGTGCTCAGCTCCTGTGCCTCCCCAGCAGTTAGAAGAAGATGTCAAGGAGCTGCCAGCAGACACTGACAGCTCAGGGGTGCAGGAAGCCTCTCACAGCACACTGAACATCTCTGTCCCTCTGGAAAGCAGAGCCTAGGAAAACACAGGCTGGCAGAAGCATGGTACACCTGCGACTGCTTTTGCTTTTGGAATATTTATTGCAAGCCACAGGTGGCTGCACTGTCCTGTTTATCTCACTGGGCCCTTTGGCCTGTGCTACACTCACTAGGATGTCTCAGGTTTGCTTTGGCAGGGGCTGTTTCCTGGCTGGAGCCAGTCCCATCAGCACAGCTTCCAGCAGGGCTCCAGAGCAGATGACCACTAATGTCAATAAAGCCCGTGTGATGTTTTGGAAACAAACTCTGAGCTGGTGTAAATGAATGCAGCTCCTTGGTCACAGCAAACTGCTTCATTTACTCCTGGCTGAGGATACAGACCCCCTTTTCCAGCCAAAGACTCCATTACTCCCAAAATAAAGGTTTCACACACATAGCCCTGGCATCAGCTGGGGAGAAGCAAGAAAGCAGGGCTCACACCGCAGAAGGGAGCTCAGACCTGAAGACTTTTCCCCAAAACACACAGAAAAATTGCCAGCTGTGAGAGAGTGGGAGAAAGTTTCTGCACAGGTGTAGAGCATTGGGCTGGGATGTGGTGAATCCTGTCCCTGCCTGTGACAGATGCAGTCCCGAGCCACCAACAAGAGTCTTTTGCTGCAGTGGACCCAAATTTAATCATTGCACAGTCCACACTGGCAGCACACAGGGAGAACGGTCCTGGAGCTGCTTAGGAGGCCATGGCTACCAATGACACCCCAATTTCTGCATTTTCTACAACATCCCCCTTTTCATGCCCAGGTAGGGTGACCTTTGAGAGCTGCTCCATCCACTCAGAGGGAATCAGGCTGCTGGGAGAAGAGCTCGGGAGGCAACACCTGAGCAGGGGCATTCCCAGGGGTATTCCCGGGGGCATTCCTGGGGCATTCCCGGGGGCATTGCTGGGGGCATTGCCGGGGGCATTCCCAGGGGATTGACAAGGGCATTGCCAGGGGCATTCCCGGGGGATTGATAGGGGCATTGACAGGGGCATTGCCAGGGGCATTCCAAGGGAATTGACAGGGGCATTCCTGGGGCATTCCCAAGGGCATTCCCAGGGCATTGACAGGGGCATTGACGGGGGGCATTGACGGGGGGGCATTGACGGGGGAATTCCTGGGGCATTCCCGGGGGCATTGCCAGGGGCATTCCCGGGGGTTTGATAGGGGCATTGACAGGGGCATTGCCAGGGGCATTCCAAGGGAATTGACAGGGACATTTCTGGGACATTCCCAGGGGCATTCCCAGGGAATTGACAGGGGCATTGACGTGGGGCATTGACGGGGGCATTCCTGGGGCATTCCCGGGGGCATTGCCAGGGGCATTCCCGGGGGTTTGATAGGGGCATTGACGGGGGCATTCCTGGGACATTCCCAGGGGCATTGCCAGGGGCATTCCAAGGGAATTGACAGGGGCATTGACAGGGACATTCCTGGGGCATTGCCAGGGGCATTGCCAGGGGCATTCCCGGGGCATTGACAGGGGCATTGACAGGGCCATTCCGGGAGGGCATTCCAAGGGAATTGACAGGGGCATTCTCAGAGTCATTTTCAGGGGCATTCCCGGGGCATTCCCGGGGGCATTGCAGATTCCAGCATCCCCAGGCACTCACCGCAGCCCCCGGCAGGCGCTGAGCGAGACGCTGGAGCGCTGCCAGCCGCGCACGACGCCGTGGTAAAAGCAGTGCTCCTGCAAGGCAGAGAGGAGGCAGGGTTGGCGGTGCTCAGCCGGCATGGACACGGCTCAAGGGACACATTTAGGCGTCGCCGAGTCCCCTGCGAGCGCTGCCGACACTCCGCTTGCCGCTCCCCCTCCGCTGCATTCGGCAGCTGGTTATCACCGCTACATCTCCGTGACTCCGCCGCGAAATTTGGCCTTTGCGCCTGTGCCAGAGCATCAAACAGCATCAAGCAGCTCCTTGTTGCCAGAAAAAATTGAGAGCTTTGAATCCCCCCGGGAAGGACCCGGATGGTTGGGGCAGACCCCAGGATTTCTGCCCGCAGCCCCAGGGAGGGCAACACCGTGGGCAGTGGGGGTTGCTGGTGGGACAAAGGCAGCCTCTGGCAGGGACAAGGAGGCTTTGGGGCAGAAACGCCAACATATTCATTATATCCCTTCCCCTCACCCCGGGGCAGCAGTAGGAAAGATGATCTCATGGGGATTTTATCTCTTATTTTTGCTTTGTGACCAATGCACATCTTTGTGCTGCTGCAGCAGAGGCAGCCAAGCCTGTGTGAGATCAGTAATTTATGGGGTTTTTACTGAACGGGAGCTGGCTTAGAGGGGCTGTTTTCCCCAAAGGCTGGGAAGGTCCCTGGTGTGGGGAACAGGGTAGCAAAACTAAAAGCAAGAGGGTGAGCAGTGTGAGGAATAAACAATTCCCCAGCACCCAGAGAGAGGGGAGCAATGCTGGCTGCTGACCTTGGCTCTTATAACAGAGCTCAGGCAAAACAGAAAGATGTTTTTACCATTTTTGGGGGATGGAGCAGCTTTCCCACTGGAACCTCCCAGATCAGAAAGCTGGACTGCCTTCCCCTTTAGCTTTAAGCTGTGGGGATCTGTGCCCTTAAAAAAAACCGAAAAGGCTCAGGAGGAGGAGGTTCACCTGCTTGTCCAAGCCCCAGCCTGGGGGGCCATGCAGGCACAGGAGGGAAGGGTCTCTGCACTCACCGTGTGGCTCAGGGGGATGCTCTGGGCTCGGCCACTCTGGCTGTAGTGGGTCTCAGTGTAGCCTGGGGCAAAGAGGTTTCTGCAGACACAGTGGAGGGGGTGAAAGAAAGGTAAATTTAAAAATCAAGGTGGTAAGACCTTCCTTTTGATCTGGATTTCTGCTTCTTAGGGGGGCTGGAAAATCAGCTGGATCCAGCTCTTTCTGAAGCCAGTGTAAATATTCCTGCTGCTGTGAACCACTGCTGTGGATTTGGGACAGTCTGTGCTTTCACCCATAGTGTGAAACTACCTGCAACACCCTGAGAGGGCAGGTGAGAGACAGGGACTCACAGGACACCAGCTGTGCTCTGCTCTCTGCTCTCAGCGTGTCCCTCCTGCCAGGACTCATTCAGGGAGCAGCCCCTGGTGGCCCTGGAGCCATGGGACCCACGGCAGGACAATCCCCATGGGCTGTGTGACCTGTGCAGAGCACAGTGTGATGGCACAGGGTCAGGAGGTGGGAGCACAGCTGACCTGGCCACTTCCATCTCTCCACTGCCCTGGCAGGAGCTGAGCACCTCTCACGGAACACATCCGCTCCTGGAAGGGCCCCACAAGCCATCTAAGTGCTTTTCCAAGCCATTTATTAAATTAAAACAATAACAGAGAGCCTGTCCCTGAGTTCAATTATACACCAGGATCCAATTCCAACAGCTGCAAGTAAACAATTCAATTTTTACACGAGGACTTTTAAAGCCCCAGCATCCCAACCTAATCACTGACCCTTAATGGGTACAAGTTTCTTTCTATTGCCAAATTATGCCCCAGATATACTGGGGCATAACAAATTAATAATAAAATAAATACTATAAATATAAAATAATTATTAAGAATATAAATATAATTAATATATAATATAAATAAATTTATAATATAAATTAATAGCACCAAGTCCCATATAGCAAACACAATACAGGCCATATCTGAGTGCTGGTGTGAGTCGTCAGCTCAAACCCAGACTGTCTCCACTGCCCAAATCTGAGAACAATCATAAATCAATCTGTATCTGCTTTTCAGCTGCTGCCCAGAAGTTGGTTCACATTTTTGTTATAGGAAAATGCTGATTCCCAAATTTGAATCTGTTCATGTCATCCCCATGTACACAATATTCTTCCTGTCTTCAACCCAGGTTCAGACCAAAAGTCTATAAAAGGAGCTCCTGTGCACTGAATAGAAAGCATTTTGATTTTGTTCCAGAGGAAACAGCCTTCTCCTTCTTTTTAAACATCTGCATTTGCTAAACAGTGATGTAAGAAGTACAGCAAGTCAAGATCTGGGCCAAACCAAGAAGGCCATATCCTGTGTCCATCTCAGCAGCCATAAAATATAGGTTTAAAGCCATTTTTAAAAACAATAGTTTGTCTTGAAAAAATCTGGAGAAGGATCACAGAATATGCGCTGTGTTGAAACACTCCTGCAGCAACCCCACGGTGCTGTCAGGCCACCAAAGTGCCACATTTGCCACCCATGAGGATGCCACATGCACTCTGGGCAATGTGTTGTCACATGCAGCTGCAGCTCAATCCCTTTGCATCCCTCTTTAAAGCATGTCATGTGCCAGATTTTAGAACTAAACTACTACAAAGTAGCAAAAAAAAGTTTTCTTCTTTTCTTTGCCTGATTTCTTTAAGCTGGATGAAGAAAGCTGTATCACAAAGGTTTTTCCATCTTGGCTTTTGGAACCTGTCGGTCAGATCTTATCAACTTTGAAAGCATCTCTGCTTAAAAAAGGGACTGGGTGCCTGTGATATCTAATTAAATTACACCAGAACAACAGGAAACAAAACCTTTTATCAGTGTTTGAAAGTGCTTCACCCACCTGGCATCCAAGGGCTCAGACAGCTGAACAAGTACCCACAGCTTAACAACAGACAACTGTGCCACTGTTGTGTCTGATAGCATCTGATGTCAGGAAAACAGCAGCTTTTATCTCCACTTTGAAAGTTCAGCATAGCCCAGAAAAGCTCATTTTGTGTCTTTCTGATGTGTTAATTCTTATCGCCAGATTCTGACAGTGATCAGAAGGCAAGGTTTCTTTGTTCAGCTGTCCCAGGTCTGTAAACCCAAGATAAGCAACATCCCACAGAACATAACTCCATCTCCCTGACTGCAGCAGCTTGCTCAGCAAGGGTGCAAGAAACAAATATTTAATCACCAGATTGCATTAACTGGCAGGAAATTGCCTTGAGCAATGCTCTGGCAGGTATCTGGTCTGTGTCAGGGGCAGAGAGTAAAGCAGTGTGATCTGCCCTGTGCCATTACAGCCAGACACCAGCCCGTGGATTTCAGTAGCTGAGGCTTTGCACAGCCTGCTTGCTTCATTCCCAAACAAGCACGCTTGTGTTTTCCTCCTTCTCCTTTATTCTTGGAAAGCATTAGCCATGAATAGCCACTTGATGTCCCCTTCAGCATCCCCGGGAGGCTCCTCAGAGCTGCGACTCCTGCCCAGGGAGGGCACAGGATGAGGCCACTCAGCACAAGGGGTGTGCACATCCCTTCCCACCCCAACACTCGGGCTCCAGCCCCTCCTAGAGCGGATTTAGGAGCTTTGCCTGAATTTTTAGGGATATTTAGGCAACTGCTCTGCTGAAAGCCTTTGTCATCTCCATGTTGCAACTTGCAAGCCTCTCTGCACCAGTTGACTCCTACTCCACACCACAGGGTCCCTAAGAAAAGTCCAGTTTCTTATTCTGAGCTTGAAACAGTCCTATTTTGAAGGCAGGTCCCAGCCATAATGCAGGAGTGTCCTGGAACTCTTGCAGCACTGCCAGAAAGGACTATCACAGGGGATTGCACAAGGTGTGGTGGGGAGGGCAGTGAGGAAAGAGGAAAAACAAGATAACATCTTGCAACACCCTTGGTGTCTTATTTTGAGCCTGTAAACTTTCATACCCCACCCAACTCACTTCTTTTGCAAGCACCAAGCTTTCCACCAAACTGTAAATAAACAGCAAAGAAAACTTCCTGTCACCAAGAGTGCAGCAGAGTTATCAGCCAGTCTTGACTCATTTCCACATGTACCAGTTGCTGGATAAATAGCAGAGAAACATCCATACCCCAAAACTTTCTCTGCCATAATTTCAGGACAACATCCCTGCCAGGCTGACCAGCTGATTCCAGGGGAGCTCAGCCCTGCAAAGCACTGATGGAAATTTCCAGAAACAGAGTTCACCTCCTTGCTGGCAAGGGAAAGTCTAAAAAAAATGGCACAATTTGGTTCTTTCCTCTCAGTTACATTACATGCCTCTGTAGTGACCACTTCTCCAGCAGCTCACGCTGAAGTTGCAAAATTCTGGATGCAAAATAACATCACTTAAAGGCTTCTGAGATCCAGTCAGGCAGCTGGCAGATCGCTAGCACACATCATCTTCCTAAAAGGAAGCACTGAGTCTCTCATTAGAGGAGTTATCAGCATGAAGAATTGATGAAGTCAGAGAAAAAGCTGGTTGGGATGAGAGCACCCTTCTTTGCTAAAGCTGAGAGCAGCTGCAGCCGCTCTGGGGCCAGGGAAAGCTGCACACACCTTTCCAACAGGGAGCAGCTTTCAGCAGGACCAGTCAATCCCCAAGACCCAGCTCAGCCTCCAAGCTGAGGGTGGAATCGCCTGCTCCTGGCAGGGTTTGTTCCCTGGGAAGCCCTGGGAGCCAGGTTGAACGCAAGTGAGGAAGCCAAAGGAGGGAGAGTGGCTCAGTGCCATCATGTGCAGATGGCCCGAGCGGCTCCTGCTGATGGTCCTGGAGCCGTGCTGGTCCCGCTCCAGCCTGTCAATGATCTCATTGTTTGACACAGAGCCCTGCCCCCTGTGCAGCACAGGCCAGCCTGGCTCTGCTGGGACGGGGGTCACACTTCACTCATGGACTCGGATGGTTCTCAGCAGGACGGGTGAGGGCGCGGGGCAAACGCAGCTCTCTTGGCAGGCAGCTGTCCCTGTGGCACTTGGGGACAGGGAGAGGACGTGGCTTTCAGCTCATCTGGCTGCTGCTGAGGAGCAGAGGAGCAGCTGGAGGAAGAGGGGCTGCACGGCACACCCAAACACTCCCAAAAACAGCAGAAGGAAAGCTGGGGCCCTGGTTGCATGACCATGTCCTCTTGAGGGAGTGCATATTTCCCAGCTGCTCTGGAGAACCTCACCCCTATTTTCCTGATAAATGGGAGCAGTTTTGCCTATAAAACATCACTTGTCAGCACAAGCCCAAGAGGAGCTCAGGGCTGCCATGAACACACTCAGTTACACCAGCCTGAGATCACCCACAGGCACCCAGAGTGCCCAGCAGCACTCTGATGTTCTTCCTAATTAGAGCAAGAAGAACTTTTAATAATTTGGTCCCATCAGCAACCTTGTTTGGATTCATTTTACAGAGGGGCTAGTCTGCATGGACAGCTGCCAGTTTAGAAACACCCAGCAGTGTCTAGGAGATGGACATGGTTTTTATTTCCTCCTAATAAACAAAAGCCAAATGGTCCATGAAGCTCTCATGAGAAACATTGACATTGATTTTTCAGTCATGGGACCAAGAAAAGTGGAGCCTGCAGTCTCTTACATCTCATTCCCTGTCCCTTTCCTCAAATCACAATAAATCTGTCCAGCCAGGCTGACTGCATCTGGGGGTGGAGGGAATTGATTTTCCCAAGAAACTTTAGACATGAGATTTCCATCTACAATTTGTGGTCCCACTCCATTGCCTCTCAACAGGATCCAAATAGGGTATGAAGGGGAATGTGAACTCTTGCCTCTCAGTCACATAAATGTTCCCTAAAGCCAGAATTTATTATCAAAACCTGAAGTGGCCCCATCTAGAACACACCAACACATGACTCATGACAACACAAGCAGGCAGGCCTGTTTTCCATATCCACCACTAGTGGGAAATGGGAGATTTCAAGCCTCTGGAATATTGCAGTCAAAACCTGGCACTTCATAAAACCAATGAAATCCATTTATTTTTCCTTGATGAGTTCCATCCAGATGAATCCTGGAGCTCTTAAGCTCCCTTCCTCTAGAGCTTTTGCTAAGAACATTTTTATTGTGTAAACACAGCAGTTTGGAAGGAAAAAGTGGCTTTCCAACTATTGAGGTGGAACTAAACAAGCCATTTTTAAGGTCTGGGAAAGCATCACAGACTAAAGAGTCTCCATCCCCTTCTCCCACCCACATCATCTGTGACATTCACTGTAAATTGTGTTACAGGACCCAAGCAAGATTTATCACCTAGACCCTTGACTTACCAATAGGAACCATAAAGGTTACCCAGAGAGGAAAAAGGAAATGAAATAAATGGAAAACTGGCTGATAATGAGTCAGTGCACAAAAGGTTTAAAAGGCTTAATTTCCCAGTCTCTTCCTCTCTGCCCCACACAGAGGAATCACTGAATATCCTGAGGGAATCAGGAAGCTGAAAAGCAGCTGTGGCTTTCCAGATCCCACCCCTGTTTTTCTGATGATTCCAAGAGACAGTAGAGCAGGATAAACTCAATTTCCCCTTTGCATAACCCTTAACCCCTGCCTATGAAGGAAGTCCATTAGACACTGATGATGTGTAGCCCACCAGTGGAATAATCTCATATCTCTTTCCTGCTCAGAAATGGGCAGCAACTTCCTCACTCAGCTGGTAGGAGAGGCCCTGGAAATGTGCAAAAGCAGGAAACTCTGGAATACAGGTGACACACAGATCTTTTCCTGCACCACTGAGAGCACCAGGCTGGGTGGGAGCACTTGTCACCTACCCAGGTGGGGCAAGCAGAGCTTGGAAATGATGCTGCTCCCTATCAGAGTGGCCTAAAACCAACTTTCTGTTGGCTCCTGAGGTCAGAGCAGATGAGCTCTGGACCTCTTTTGCTGTGTCCTCAGGCAGTTCTTGCACATCTCCACGGGGGCTTTGTCACCCAGTGCAGTGGCAGAATAAGGAGCTGGAACAAACAGCCCCAGGCTGTCCCAGGGATTCACACACAGGAGGGACACCCCCTGGAGAAACCTCCAAAACCCTTGGCAGTTGAGAGGGCCTTTCCCAAGAATGTTCTTCCCATGAGAGACATGAGAATAGAAGGGAGAAGAAGAAAGAAGGGATAAGAAAGAAGGTAGAAGAAAGAAGGGATAAAGGAGGTCTTTTTGCTCCCTTTACTTCACTGAGGTGAGAAGACAAATTCCATACAGGTTTCTGCTGTGCAAGTGGGAGCTCTCCTCTTCACTAAGAAAAGGCTCACCCCAGGCAGTGCCACACACATTGAGAGGCTCTCAGCCTGTCCCTGCTTGGCTCAAAGCTGCTTTTTATTAACAAATGCAAATGCCTTTTTAAAAAAGTCACTTTTCATCCAAGGCTTGCAACTCAGATTCTTCCGCTCCTAAGCCCCAGCCAAATTTAAAGCTGCTTTATAGGCAACTCTCCATATATTTGTTGTTTGTGCAGCTTTGAGCTTTCCAATCCCACAGCTGCAGGACATGGATTTGAGTCATTTAAAACAAGCCAAAGTCATTTGAGTGATATATTTTGTCATTATCCTGAAATGCTAGTGTGTCATGAACTCTGCTTGAAACTCCAGTGTGCTTCTGACTTCTTATCAAATTCCTGGACAGGAAATAATGCAATATTATGTGAACTGCTAATGCAATAATGGCATTCACAGATATATGAAGCCCAAATGTAGATGTGTGATGAGCTTATTACAAAACACGGGGCTGGGGACAGCTCTGAAGCAAGATATGCAATAATTTGTGTTTCACCTCTGTGGATGAACATGATGTCCTTTTCATATGGAATATGAGATTGGATGGTGTGAACATTTCTTCCACATTTTGAAACTAGAATGTTTCTTCCAAGGCTAGCATCCCTACCAAAGTACAGATTATGACACTTCCCTCACTTTTCAAAGCAATTTCATCAGTTGTCTCTCCAGAAGGAGAGTGGGGAATGTGCTTTAAGGCTGCCTAATCCACCAAGAACATCATCTGAAGCAGTTTCAGTGGACTGGCATATCTCCTTTCTAGTTTTGGGAACCACTGGGTAAATCATATCCCAACCAAACCCAAATTATGCCAATTTCATGCCGAGTCTGGGATGTGGATACAAAAGTAAAATGTGGGCCAGGTGGGTGCATTCACATCCCTGTGCTGAGCCCAGGGACAGAGGGGGAGCACAGAACCAAAGTTGGTTTCCAAATCCAAAAGCTCCTCTAAACGGGAGCAATTAAATGGCTAATTTCTCTGAGGGCCATTTCTCTTTTTATTTTAGTTAAAAAAACCTCAAGTACCTTACTTGAAGTTTCAGTTCTCCTATGCCCCTGGAGCTTGCAGGTTTTGTACAGCTTTGAAGGGACACTTCCCACTTGGGGGATTTCACTTTCTCTCCTGCTGCCTGGGCAACAAACTCTTCCCAGAAGAAGTCCTGGATGCTGCAGCTATTCAGCAGCCCAAACCTCACCCAGAACCTCAGCTTCCCCTGTAGGACAAGCAAGAGCAGTGATGGGCTCCTGGGTGCTGTGGAGCAACCCCAGGCTGGGAATGTGAGGGACCAGGCTGGGCTCTGCCTTGCAGCACTCTTCAACAAGGAGAAGAGGTCTGCCTCCACTTAAAAGGGCTCTACGATTGCTGATAAATACACAGGGCTTCACCATTCCTCTTTTAATTTAAGTCTCTAAACTACTTCAGCACTTTCACAAGTCTCTGAGAAGTGGAGCCTTTCCACTAATTGCATTTTGTGATTGAACCATCACCTTTCTTGAGCAAGGACTTGAGGCCTAGCAAGACTCCCACATGAAGTACTGCTATCTATGAATCACCTGCATTTTCCACTGAAAATCAAAATTAAAAGTCTCAAACCAGCTGGTTTTCAACCAAGTGCCATTTCATCAGCACTTGTAAAGGAGATCCATCCTGCAGTGGAAGTGTGTGCACACACTTCCAAGCCTGTGTGTATACATCTCAATGAATGAAAATGCACTTCAGGAAATAAACACAATAGGAACCTTCTATTATTATAACTCTGTTTACTAACACCAGCAAAGGGCTTTTCTGTGCTGGAAATAGCACGGCACCTGGAGCTTACATCACTGTGCTTGGAGCTCAAACATCAACTCAGCAAGGATCCTTTCTCTGGCCAGATTCTGCTATGCCAGAAATATTCACCTTTGCATAGCAACTGCAGAATCAGCAAGGCCTGGCAGTCCTGGAAAGAGACCCCCAGCAGCATCAGAGGTTGTGCTGTTTCCAGGCTCAGTTCAGACCTGGCACGGGGCCACTGTCATCAGCAGCAGCTATTCCTCCAGACAGTTCTGGCTCAGCAGTGCTCATGGTGCTTGGCCTTATTTTCCCAGCTGAAACATGCTAAAATACACAGAATTTATAGCTGTTTCTGTTTAGTTCTACACAGGTGCATGACTGCCTGTGAAAAGCATCCAGTTTTTGCAGCACTGGAAATCTCAGTAGGTTTTGTGACTTTTTACAGAAAACACCTCATATTCATCTTCCATCAGCCATCACATTTCAGGCTTTACTGAAGAAAGTGACAAAAAAACCCCAGTTTTCCTCCAAAATACCCTGAATATCATTTAAGTTTATGCACTGCCATCAGACTAGTAAGACCTTCTGACACTTCACTCTTTTAGGAGGAAAGCTGAGCCCTCAATCTCTGTGGTTGGGATGTCCATAAAATACACTTAAAATATAAACAGGGTCATTATTCTGAGGTTATTATTCCTAACGATTCTAGCAGACAAACATTTGGTTGTATTTCCATAGATAAATCTTCAAAGCCATTTAAAAATAAATAAAACACCAGCAGTGCAAGTGGACTGCTGAGCAAAGACAAGCTTCTTGCAGCTAAATTCCCAGCTGCTATTCCACTGCTGGAAACTCATGTACTCACAGGGGCTCTGGGGTGGCCTCCAGACCAGAATCCTCCTCCTTACCTTAATCTCCTGCAGCTTCAGCTGAATTCAATATTCATCACACCCTATGACAGCACACAGCATTGCTCTCACATGCCTGAGAGGAGGCTACATTTCAGTTAATGCAAAACCAATTTTTCAGTCTGCTTTGGCATGAAGGGCACTAATGGAATTGAGACTGTCAGATCACTTCTCCTAGGAAGCAGAGAAGGACCTCTTTGGATCACAGCAAATGAAATCCTCATTAGAGTCACACTGACTCTAAAGCACTGAGCCATTTAGTAAATAGGGAGCTTCATATCAGCAACATTTTCCAACTAATGTAGGAAGAATTATGGTGCAAAAATAAGTTTACACACTGAGGGCCAGGTCACCATCTGTTTTTTTGCTGACAAAGCTCTGCTATAATGTGCTCCTTGGCTGATTTACGTCTGAGGGGACTCAGAATAACCTTGAAATCCAGTGAAGGACTTCCACATCCTGTCTTTATCAAAACCCCGTTGAAGTCAGTGGAGGTTTTCCTGTTGATCTCACTGTAATCCCTATTCATTATGTAAGTGGGATCACAATGCAGGGCACAAGCACACTCACCTATTTTTCTGCAGTTCCAAGACGAGCTCCTGGCCTTCTGCCTCTACTGTCACTTCAGCTCGGAGTGGATGCTGCGTGCAGGGGAGAGGGAGCCTGTTACTCATAATTACACACATGCACAAGTACAAACTGGAAACTGCAGCTGACCTTAAACCACCCCTTGCCTTCCTCCTGCTTCAGACCTGGAGTGAGGGAAGGGAAGGGAAGGGAAGGGAAGGGAAGGGAAGGGAAGGGAAGGGAAGGGAAGGGAAGGGAAGGGAAGGGAAGGGAAGGGAAGGGAAGGGAAGGGAAGGGAAGGGAAGGGAAGCACCATGGTGCCTCCCAGGTCCAAGCACTCTGCTGCATCCCTCAGCACAGCCAAGCAGAGCCAGGAAGCAGTGCAGCATCTGCTGGGATGCTGTACCTGAGCTAGAGACACCACCTGGTGTCTCAGGAGGAATAAAGTGCTCAGGCAAGGCAACAGCTCCTGGTGTTGGAGTGCTTGGAGGTGCAGTTGGATGGGAAGAGCTCCCTGCACAGATTGTGCTCAGCACAACATCACAGGACAACACAGATTGTCCCAGAGGTTGAAGAGTCAAATATCTGAGCTAGTTAACCAAAGCTTCCTTTGTTGTCACAGCAGAAAGACATTTTTAGGAGCCTATTTCAGGACGAGAGGAATCACGCCTCTTCCAGAGATTCTCACATTGTTCCTTTTCTCACAGAAAATGCCACTGAAAGGCAGGGAACAGAGACCCTTGGATGCCTTCAGACTCCAGCCATTGCACAGACAGAATTTCAGGCCTCCCCAGGGCCTGCTGGGTTGAACAGAATGCACCCCAACTTCTTAGTGCAATGGCAAATAAATACACTAACCCCAACATTAACAAAATAAAAAGAATAATTTCAGAGACTTAAAGCACAGAAAGAGATTTTTAGAGGAGCAACTAGAAGAGGCTCTGGGGTCTGCAGTTTTACCTCCATCAAAGCAAAATCACTACATAAAGTCAGCTTGGAGTTTCCAAGTCTGAATGCTTTCTCATAGCGAAAATGGATGAACAAAATCCCCAGAAGAGAAATAGCTCATATTAATATAACAATGCACTTTATTCAGCTGGAAGAAAAAAAGAAATCATTAACCCAGAGTATTTTCTAAATCAGTGTTGGAGGAGACTGAGGAACAGAACATTGAAAGTGAAAGAAAGCAAGGTTGACTGAATGGGATGTTCTGTCAGCCCAGAGATATGCTTACTTGCCATTTTAGCAAATACAAATATCTCTTTTCATCATCTCCCTGCTCATATTCTGGGTTTTGCTCATCCTTCCTTCAGTTTCCAGGATGTGGCATCAGGCCCACGCAAATGATGCAAAACAAGTTAATACATTTAGGATATACAAGAAGGGATAATTGCAAGAAGCAGAGCTTCTTTTACTAAATCACAGGTGCTCAATTCATCTGAGGGTAGGTCTGTGCTCACTCACTAACATGAAAGCAGTGTAAGGTTGCCTTGCCCACAGCTGAGGGTCTCCATCACCATAAAATCTCTTCACAAAGGTTGTGCTAACTTCATTATTACTAACATCACCCTCCCTCCTCCTTCAGTAATCCCACTGCTTCAGTCCATCAATTGCTGTGTAAATGAAATATCCCAGCTGTATATAAGCTTTGCTAACACTCATTTCAGAGCCAATGGGAACTTCCCTGAAACAAACCAAGTGCGACCCCTGAGACCCAGCAAATTTATATATGAGGGGAAATGCTCTCCAGATGTATTTGCATCACTATCGGTAACAAAACCAAAACCTGCAGGCAGTATCACAAGGGCATTTTAAAAAGAACTAAGATCATAAGAGAGTCATTGTAGGGGTTTTTTTTTGTGTGTAATAGGACACAATGGTAAGTTTTAGAAAGTCTCATAGTATGGAAAAGACCCATTAATAAATTTCCAAATAACACCACTGTATTCAAGAAAAATGGCATGTCTCCATAATGCTGAGCTTCCCTTTTTTTCACAACGTAAAAAACACCCTGTGGACTTTCCTCTTTCTCCTGATCAGACAACTGCAGTTACTTCTTGATTGCAACAATACCAAGCCTGGGAAGGGGAACTGTGTTTTGTGTTTGAAGTTGTCTGGACCTCAGTGATTGTCAGAGTCTGGAGGCTGTTGAGACATCCCTTCATCCACCCCTGGAACAGCAGCAGGGGTGGGATCTGTATGAGCACAGTGTCTGAGACACAGCCAAACCCACCTGAGCTGCTGGTTGGCTTTTCTTACCTAGTGAAGCACCCTCAGAGCTGGGATTCACAGAGCCAGAGAATGGTTTGGGCTGGAAGGGATCTTAAAGATCATCTTGTTCCATCCCCTGTGCCACTGGGCTGGAACATCTTCCACTAGGAAAGATGGCTCCAAGCCCCATCCATCCAGGCATGGTGCATGCACAGCTTCTCTGGGCAACTGTCCCAGTGCCTCGTCATCTCACAGTCAAAAATTTCTGCCAAATATCTAATCTAAACCTGCCCTTTTTCAGCTTAAAGCCATTCTCCCTTGTTCTGTCATGCCACACCCTTGTATAAAGTCCCTCTCCAACTCTCTTGTAGTTCTTTTAGGTGCTGAAAGATGCTACAAGGTCTTTCCAGAGAGTTCTCCAGGATGAACAAGCCCAGCTGTCTCAGTCTGTCTTCACAGGAGAGGTGATACAGCCCTTGGAGCATCTTCACTGCCCAGCCCTGGCCTGGCTCCAACAGGTCGATATCATTCCTGTGCTGGGGATCCCCAACACAGCACTGCAGCTGGGGTGCCACCTGACCAGAATATAGGGTCAGAATCCTCTCCCTTGATCTGCTGGTCACACTTATTTTGATGCAGTTCAGGACCCAGATAGCTTTCTGGGCTTATGTTCCCCTACAGCAGATTTTTCTGTCCAGCTGTTCCCTAAATGCCACCGATTGAGTGTCCCCGCTCTCCTTGCACAGACACAGATCAGGCAGATACAGATGGAGGCTTTAAGGCATGGCAGAGAGCAGGATGAATGCAGTTCCCAGATGCACCAGCCGGCTCACACAGCCTTTCCTGCGATCTGCAGGAGCCATGGCAGCTCCTTGCTCATCCCCACAAACCCAAAAAGCGCATCGCCAGGTTCTCGCTGCGCTACCCGCACCACCCCCTTGTCCCTGCAAAGATGGGTCTGCAAAAAAACAGTGACCAAGCGCTGGTCGCCACCTACCTTGGGGCTGCCGGGGCCACCCGGGGCTGCCCAGCGCGGCACCACCACCTCGGGCTGCGGCCGCGCCTCGGCGGCCGCGGCTGCGGAGACAAGAGGAGCGGCTCAGCATCCCGGCCGCTCCGCACCGCGGGGGCAGGCAGCACGAAGCCGGGGCGGGGGAGGAGAGGGAGCTCTGCGCTGGTTGTAGGAAAAGCAGGAGGATCCCCCAACCCACTCACCCACTCAGCCATGCATCCTCCCACCCTCCCTGCCCGGGCGCTCCGCAGCCGCAGCTCCGGCGCGGGGCTGTCGCGCAGCTCCGGCCCGGGCATCCCGCACTCAGACCGGGCACCGCGCACTCAGACCGGGCATCCCGCACTCAGACCGGGCACCCCGATCTCAGACCGGGCACCGCGCACTCAGACCGGGCACCCCGCTCTCAGACCGGGCATCCCGCACTCAGACCGGGCACCCCGCTCTCAGACCGGGCATCCCGCACTCAGACCGGGCACCCCGCACTCAGACCGGGCACCCCGCTCTCAGATCGGACACCCCGCTCTCAGACCGGGCACCCCGCTCTCAGACCGGGCACCCCGCTCTCAGACCGGGCACCCCACGGGCACTCACGGGGCGGCGGCCGCAGCAGCAGCGAGAGGGCGATGCCGCAGAGCAGCCCCCGGCCCCGCATGGCTCCGGGCAGGGACCGCTCTCCGCCGCCGCCGCCGCCCTATAAACCCGCCCGGCGCCGCCTGTCCCCTCCCACCGCACCACGGCCGCCCCGCAGCCCCCTCCTCTCCGCTCTCCCTCCGCACAGCCCGGGATTCTCCCGCTGCCCCGCTCCGGGGCAGGGGAAAACCTCAGCACCTCCCTGGGGCTCCCTGTGCAAAACCTCCCCTGCAGCGCCTTCGCCAGCACGGAAATCCATTGTGCCTCCCAAGCTAGGGAAAAGGGGAGAGCTGGGGGAAGGAAGGAGCTCAAGAGCTGTTTATTTATTTGTTTGCTATATTTATGTGTAATCTTATCATAGCTGATCCCATGTTTCCAGAGACATCCTAAATTTCTCCATTCCCGGGAAGTATATTACTCCTGTACCGCTGAAGGGATGCAGGATAGATTTTTATGTGCCTGTATAAAAGGGCAGAAGCAAAAGGATGTTTTCTGCCTCTCTCCCCTTACGGTCGATGGGAGGGCCAGGCATGAGGAAGGACTTGGGGACATCCACAGCTCGTATTCCCAGTGCTGCCCTTCAGGGATATCCAGCCACTGCCACGAGGCTCCCGAAGGAGCATCCCTGTCTTCTCCTGCATCCTTCAGGGCTGAGCCAAGGCTTCTGCCACACATCACCTCTTTGCTGGATCTCTGCCCTTCAGGGAGCTGAGCACCTGGGGGACTGCACGACTGTGTCTCTCTGCTGAATTAACCCGTGGGGTGTGGTCACACCAGGACAGGAGAGTCCAGGTTAGTGGGGTCACACTGAGGTTACCAGCTGCAAACACTGGGGGACTCCACGCTGCTCTAGGAGCTCCTTGCACACGCTGAGTCCACAGACAGCAGCTGCCTTCCCTATGTCAGTGTGTGACTCCCAGCCAGCTCAGCTGCAGCCCCACTCAAGGCTGCCAGGGTTGGCTGACACGGATTTTTATGGGGTCAGCTCCGAGTGGCAGGAAGAGCCATTACCTCTTAGCCACACTCTTCAGACAGACATTGATCTGCATTTTCCATTCAACCCTTTCCATTCATCTCTATACTTCAAGTGTCTGTGTAGGTGAACCAGCAGGGAAATGAGAAATGGGGAGAATTTGCTTGTGGACAGGTTTTCAGAGTATCAGAAAATCAGGCGGTAGGAAGTGAATACTTCCTTCAAAATAAAGGTTTGCCAGATAACAGTAATGATTTTGTCTCTTGTCCAGAGGATTATTTATGCTATTGAAAACTCTAATGTCTTTTGTTCTGAAGGTTTTTGCAGAATCCTGCCAGGGCTACCCAAAGGAAAGGTCACTGTTCCATTTTGCAGATACCACTTTGGTTTATATCTCACATATGTCCCCTTTGTCCCCCAGCACTTCACAAACTGAATCTCTCTGATCTTGTGAAGGTCAATTTATTCCTGGTACCACCCAAGCAGAGGAAAGTCAGGCACTGTAGGAACACCTAGAGGGAATAATCAGGGTCAGAGGGCTATAAGTGACATTTTAGCTGACCCATAGAGAGGTCATGACCTTTCATGGCACAACTAAATCTCCTTGTTTCAAAGAGCAAAAAATACAGGGGCAAAATTTCAGCTCTTTTCTAATCATATGGAATATCCTGAAGGGAAATCATCCTTTTTTTTTTTTTTTTTTTTCCCTGTGAATTCCCCTACTTATTTATAGCTGCCTGTAATATAGAAGAAAACAATGGCATTATTGTGCATGTCTATATTATAAATAAGTAAAAATAGAAGCCAAATTTAGACACAAATTTAGCTACCCTGCTTTCATCCCCCCATAACATTTCTGCCTACCAGAAGGAAAAAAAAAACACTTTGATGAGGAACATGTATGCTTTTACTAAAAGATTGTCACAAATATTCTCAGTACAATAAATCTTCACAGGCACTGCTCCATATGTTTCTCTAAAAGGTCAACTCAAAAAGGCACAAAATGGAATAAAATTACCCTTATGTTAAGATTATTAAAATACTTAGGCCAACAACTATCTGCTTGTGATTGTTTTCAGCATTCAAGTATCATAAAAATATGTGCAATATTTGCATTTGTTATATAGTGATATTTTTACCTTTGGATCTTGGTAATATGAGAACAGATATCTCACTTTAAAACCACCAGAAACTCCCTGTATAAAAATATAATGACAAGCTGTGCAGTGGATATATATAGGTTAATCTATCTATATATATGGTGTTATTATTTGTATTACTGAGACATTGTTGCATGGAAAAATTCAGGGTATTTTAGCCTTAATAACAGTGCTCAGTTGCTGTAATGCTGCTTCTGGCAGAGGGTGAGTCAGATCCTGCCTGTGCCCATCTCTTCAATATCTCTTCCCCAAAGTCAGTGGGACATTTGCTGGACTTCACAGAACAATATAAGACTTCTGGTTTTCTAAGAATTACACAGGCTCAAACTCATCTCCTGCAGGATCCAAACTGTCTGATTAAGAGAATCAGCTGGGAATTTAAAGTCTGCTGTGTTCCCTCATCTGTTACATCCCCCGTGGCCAAAGCATGGAGCAGCAGCCTCTGTGCAGCACCTGGAGCAAGGTTGAGGTGTTTCAGCCTCCCCAGGGAAAAGCTGATGACAGAGCTTTTGCAGAATGGCTTCTGCACTTGCTTGACAATTTTCAAGATGATTTAATGCTATTGTTGTCAGCTGGAGTGCAAAAGATGAGGATTCTCCCATTATGTTCATAGTAAATCAGGAATTAGGCAACTAGAAAGAAATGGACCCAGGGAGAGGAAAATGCCCGTTGAAGAACCAGACTTGAGCAGAGAATGTCTGAGACGTGCACCACAGCTCAGTAATATTCCATGTGAACTCCCTCTCAGGAAAGGCTGTGGAGCAGAGTGCTCTGAGAAGTCTCCTGCTGACACTGAAGGAAACTTTACCCAGAATCAAAGTCTTAGCAGGAGAAGAGAGGACTGTCCTGCCTAACCTCTGCATTACAGACACACTCACTGATGAGAGCAATGTTACAATTTGGCTGACTTGAGGGGAATGTGAAATGTCCCATTTTACAGAACATTCTTCTGGTTCAGATCATTTGAAATGATCAAAGGAAGGAAGCTGTGAATCTGTTAAGGAAACTGGAGATTCAAGAATTACCTCCTTTATCCAGTGTCTTAACAGTTGAGAGTAGCTTCAGCTGACCCAGAATACTCTGTTCAGCTCTGCTTTTCCACTACCCATGTAGGACAGCAGGAATATTTGGAAGGGCCCTGGAGCAGCTGTCCTGCCAAAGAGGGAGAAGTGCTGTAAGATGATCAGGAGCTAGACAAGGGCTTGTCCTGATGTGCTGATAGCAAAAGGGTATCAAAGCACTCCCTGTGCTTCTTTTAAAGGGTGGGTCACTGCTACCACTTTCTGCTGAAACTTTTGCTTCATTCCTACAGGCAAGTGAACTTGAAGATGATTGTATCTGCAGACACATCTTTTAACTCTATTTCCATATGTGAAACACTTAAAAATCCTCTCTGTGCTGCCTGCAACCTTCTCCAACACAACAGTGACTATACAAGTTAATTTTGTAATGGTTAATTCTAATAAGAAAAGGGAAACAGGCATAACAGTAAAAGGGCTTTTACTAACATCCAGTCCATAAAGCTGTCCAGTAATTTTGGAGAAGAAAGTTGTCTCTGTAAATGGATAGCAGTGATGTACTGGGAAGCATTGAGTGTCTAGACTTTTACAGTAGCAGGAGGAAAACAAACTTCATGTGTTTTTCAAGCTGAGAAGGACACAAGGCGGCTTTTAGTTTAGATTAAGGTAAATAGTTAAGAAGAAAACAATTATAAGAAAGTAGAATATGTCCCTCTTATGCCCCAATTACCCTCTGCACTGCCATGAAGGCTTGCAGCAGGGCACACAAGGCACTGGCCCTGCCAACAATGGCCACTTCACGCATTTCAGGAGAAGTAACAGCACTTGGCACAGATACTTGGCACTTCAGGAATCTGCATTATGGGAAAGTTTGTGGGTAGAAAATCACCTAGAAATGGAAACTAAAAACCTCTTCTATCACACTGCCAGACATGCTGAAGGAGGATGCAGAAAAAGCCAGGTTTGAGTGGTTTGTTTGTGTAACTTTCACTTCTGTTGTAGACAAGACAGGACAGCCTTCAAGAGAGCTCAGCTGAGGTCTGGCTGCAGTGACACAGACCTGCAGACACAGATGCCTAACAACTACTCCAGGACATCAGCTCTAGCTGGGAGGGAAGAAGGGATCACCCTCACATGCAGTTTCCCATTAGTATATCCAGGATATGTGGAACCAGTCTTCCCTTTCTCTGGGCTTGGTGGAATAAATCACAACAGTTGTGCACTATTCTAGATTCTGGTGCATTGAAATATGTTTGATATCCTACCCCACAGGGTATAAAAAGAAAGATGGGAGAAGAGGGAAGTTAGAGCTAGAGAATAATCTCACAAACAGCTGTTTTATACCCCAAAACACACTTGTGGAGGGATTTGTACATTTGGCTACATGCATTCCTGCAGGCCAGATCAGCTTTCAGAAATGAACAGGCATTTTCTGCTATTTATAAAACTTTCCTCTTACCTAACCAGCTCTTCAAAATGACCTGTGCAACTTACTGAAGCCACCAGGGTTTCCCATTGAACACGCTGACTGAAAAGGTGGTGTTGAGGAAAATGTTTATTTCCCATTCTATAATATTGCTCTGGATTATAATAACTTTTTAAAATTACAATACTTGAAAAAACTTTCCTTCCTCTTCCTCATCACTGTCAGTTACATTGACAATGTAAGTACTGGAGGGAGAAGATGGGGGGGATGGCAAAACTTCCTCCACCACTCCCACATCCAGCTGTGGCAGGGGGCTCAGAATTCGCTCCTCACTGCAGGTGCTCTGACAGGACACGATTTCAGGGCTCCTACAGACAGGCTGGTTCTCACATAGCCTCTCCTCTGAGTATGCCCTGAAATGATAGTCTTCATCCACAGTGGAAAATATCACCTCCTGCCTCTGGTTCCTCTCCTCATAAAAGCCAAAGCACTGAGGCACTGAGCTGGAGAAATTCCCGTAGCCAAACGGAGCTCTGAGTGGGAATGTGCTGCAAGGGAAGAGATTCAAGGTTGGCTTTCAGAAATGCAGGGCTGCACAATGACACTGAGGTTCTGTGCTACTCAGCTCATCCCATTTTTTAAAACATACAAATTTAAAACCATGCCTAATTTCAGCACTAGGGCCATAACAAGAGTAGTTCAGATTCCATTTCTGTGCATAAGCATCTCTTCAACCTCATGCACACATGAGGTTGCTCTGAGAACACAAAGCCCAGTGTATTTATCAATCAAATAATACCATAGATAAACCAGCATGCAGCGAGTTAACCAATATACTCAGATTAATAAAACAAAGCATCAAAAGTCAGTTTGTGTAATTTCTGTATGCCAAATTTTGTGACAGACCTGGGGTAAAACACTCTTATTTGTTATTTTTAGTGAGATCTTACATCTGTTACACTGTTATCAAACAGGACAAGTAATCCTTGTGCCCAATATGTGGTTGTCAATGTTAATATTTAAAGAATGCACAGTGATAAATTTTTAAAAAGTAACCACATAGTAAATTGCAGGAAGTTACTATGTCAAATGGAACTGTATTGCTCCAGTGGCAGATGCCTGAATTTTTATTCTGTTGCAGAAAGACAAATGAATTGCAATTTACAGTGTTTTAGGGAAATTCACTACCTTGTGAAGAAAACAAAAATATGTAAAGAAGTAATAGAGCTCCACAGTCCAGGCATTGTAAAGACATGGACACGATATCTATTGAGGCTTCTAGGGGACTAATCATCATTCCAATCTAATATTTCTATTTTTAGTGCATACATCTGCACTTCAAGTTCAGAAATCATGACTCTTGTATGCAAGAAATGAGTTTATAGGACAGAGAACTTATAAATTACTGTATTAGAAAGACCCTGGCATTAGCAAAGCTGGCATTCAGCTGGCATTAATGGACTTCAGAAGTCCATTAATGTGTGAAATCAGAACAGTCTTTTATGATAAAAGAACTCACCCCTCTCGGAGGCCTCACAAAACCATCTCATTTCAGACACCAAGGACTGAGCAAAGATAATTTTTAGCAATTTTGGGAATATGTGTTCTATGTTCCCTTAAAGTACCTCAAAAATAGAAATGTCTTGTATTGCACTTGTCAGCTTAGGAAGTTCTTCTAAGTTTGATGGGTCATCATTGGTCCTAATTAAAGACCAGGTGGTCTTATTGCCACAGAAACACATTGGTTACTGCGACTAGTGAGAATAGTAGTAGTAGCTGCAGTGAATAAACAGGCAAAATTTAAGTCTAATAACCATAATAATTTGTTAGGTTTGCTACTGCACAGTCATGAAAACAAAACCATGCCCTGTAAAGAATAAGCATCAGATGCCTGGTCTTCGAGCTGCCCACCTACACCAGAGCACTGGTGCTTTCTGTGTATGTTCAGCCCACAAACACCCACAGGACACTACATGTGTCAGCCTGGAAATTCTTTGATTAGGAGACCTCTGATTGACTGAAAAGGAAGAACTAGGAATTACTACTTACACAAGAATTCTGCAGACACTTCCCACCAGGCTGGGTTTCAGAAATATTAGCACTTATGGTAATCACAGTGTACCCAGGAGACACCTCTAGGACATACCCACTCTAATTCTATCTGACCATTTTCAAAGTATATTTACATTATCTCTACCTAATGCTCTTCTGCCAAAATCAACTGCACTTATACCCATAAAGTGGAAAGAAGATATTTCTGTTTGCTATGGCCTTGGGACTGCCAATTACTGCAACAGTTCTATGGAGCTGTCAATAACTGGGCACGTATTACGAGCAGGCTGAGACCAGGGGGTCCCAGCACAGGAAGGTAAGAGCTCCTTTCCCTCTGAATGCTCCACCTGCTGTCTGCAAGTCAAAAGATTCTCTGCCTTTCAGCATTTTTTTCTTACTGGTATTGAAATAGTTTCATTACCTTGAGGGGAAACACCGAGGTCCAGGTATAAAGGAAGGCTGGCAAAATGGAAACTGAGGAGTTCCTCCAAACAAACTGGCTGGCTGTCCAATGGGAGCAGACACATAGGCAGGTGAGGGAATAAAAGGTGTAGCCTGGGGGAGAGCTATGCCTCTAGGAAAAACAGGAATCCCTGGGATCTCAGTGTTAGAGACAGAAAACCTGCCACTAGTGCTGCTGATGTTACTTGGGTTTCTGTTGCTGAAGCTCTCAGCGAAAACGGGTGCAGGTCTCTTCAGGGAGAAATTGAGCCCAGGTGATACAAAAGCTTCTGTCTGAGCAGGCTCAGCAAAGTGCTGTGATGAAACTACAGGGTGCAGGGGCAGGGTTGGAACTGCAACAGCCACTGATGTGGTGCTTGCAGCCGTGGTCTGGAAAAGGGTCATGGGCACAGTGTGCTGGATTGAAGAAGCCGTCAGACGGATGGCAGGAGACTCACCTTCAGGAAACAAAAGAGTTATTTATCACACATGGACAGAGAGTTCTGATAAACAGCATCATAGCAAACCACAGCATTTCTGGGTACAGAGAGAATAATCCCCCTGGGAGTTCCCAGCAACTCATGTCACACACCTAATGTGACACCATTCTGAGAGATGGGTTTGGAGCCCACACATTAAAGCTTCATTGCACGGAAACCCACGGGTGGAAGGAAGTGGCTGATGAGGGTTCATTGCTCTGGCGAGGCTATGTCTTATCCTAATAAGGCCCCACAATGGGTTGGAGTGTGCCTTCAGCTCTGAAGACCTCACAAGTCTACTGATATGAAGTAAGCCAAATTTATAACAAAACTGTGTGCTGAGGAGCCTAAAACACCTTATTTCATTGATGAAATAAGGAAACACCAATATGTTTCCTTATTTCATCAATGAATGTACCCACTAGACAATATTACTTTGAAATGTTTTGCAGAGTACAAACTTCAATGTATACCCTCAAATCACACCCCATCAACAGGGCTGCCTTTATAGGGAAAGATTTCAAAAAATATCACATAGGAATTTTCAAACATCACTAACTCAGAATTACACCAGAACAAAGCTGAGTGTTCTTTTGTTTTAATATCTCCAAGTATTACCACACAGCATAAACAGGAATTTAATTTTCTTGTCTCATTGCAAAGAAAGCAGCCCTTTCCAGGATACTTAGAGGAAAATGCCATTGCCTGGATCTGAGTTACTTGCTGTTGAAATTCACTATCCATGCCCTGAGACAGCCAGAGCTCTTTGTCTAAGGAATATGTAGATGAGCTCTTGCACTGGTCTGGGGGCTCTCACACTATTTCACTGCCAGTGTTGACTTTTTGTAAAATAGAAGGATCCTTCCAGGATATCTATGAAGTGGAGACCAAAAAAGTGAAAGAAGCAGCTGTAGCTTAATATCTTAAGTAGAAAGAAGTGCTGGCAAATAATCACACCCTCTCTGGGCAACCTGTGCCAGGGCCACACCACGCTCACAGCAAAGTTTCTTCCCAACATCTAAGCTAAACCTACTCTCTTTCAGTTTGAAGCTGTCCCCCCTTGCCTTGTCACTACTGCAACAGGTAAATTCTGAATTTTTAAAATAATTCACTGCTGAAAACTCACAGATTGGATGTCCAATGCTGTTCTTACCACTGGAGTTGACAAAAGAATAAGTAGGTGATGAGAAGGGAAGGGTGCCAGCTGGATTTGTAGTGATGGTACTCTGGGAAGTGCCCAAAAATGCAGCAGAGCTAGGTGGTGGAGAACACTTCTTCCTGTTTGGCTGATAAACCCAACCTGTCAGAGATGAAAAAAAGATGCAGACAACCAATATTTTGGATGGTTTCATTATTTATCTAAAGCTATGTTATCTGTAATTCTGAAGGATCTGATAAGACAAGTCCAAAACCTGCTCCTTTAGGCAATGGCAATGCTCCACTTGTTTTGGTGAGCTAGAAAAGGGGAATTTTACTGGAGATGGAAATCAAATAGAAGTATTTGGGTATTGTTTAGAAGTTACCAAATAATAGGTACTTGTGAGACAAAAAAATACCAAACACTGGGGAGAGATGTGGTCCACCTGAGAGACCACATTAAAGAGAACATGACACTCACTGTACCTTGGGCATTCAGTGTGGAGGAAAACCACAGGTATCAAAATGTGGTCTTTCCTCATGGTCTCCTTAACCCCTTAAGTCTCACGTCTATCTGCAGGTTACAAGATCTAACAGAAAATAGGACCCACTGGGAAACCTGGCTAGATTGTGGAAGAGCACATTTGCCTTTGCCTGACAACATTAGCCAAACACTAACAGACATAAGAATATATCATGAATTTACACTGAGCTGTTTGGTTATTTTCACAGGTTAACTCTTGATGCAACTTTAAAGAAACACCTTTTTTTTTTTTTTTTGAAAGATGCAAGGAGAGAAGGAGAGTGATGCTCTTGTCTTTGTTTATGACAGATTAGGCAGGATCATGAACAAGCAGCATTACGACAACAGAGAGAAACTATCACAACACTTGATATCTCAACAGCTTTTTAAAAGTGTTTTACATTCTGTTATCTTCTGGATAAATGAAATTGTTAAGGTACAAATTTTAATGCCTGACAAAAGGCTGTGAAACATTTTCCACACCATTATGTGGGAATCTCAAGTCTACATGTTGAAGAATCCCACAGGATACAATGCTGTTTGTGCTTCCTGTGACATTTCCCTTTCCTGCTTTTAAGAAATGGACATATGTGTCACCACAGGCCACCTGGGCAGCTGTTTCTGTAGCAAGGAGATTGATGCAGCAGGCCACACAAACTCACTCTGTGGCCATTAGACTACTAAAGCATTCAAAAAAGCTGCTGTAGCTGCAGTGTCCTAAGCACCAGCATTTTGGATGCTTTAAAAAATTGTTTCAAGCACACAGAAGAATTGTGTGCTTGAAATATCTGTACTTTTTTCCTATCTCTATTAATTGCCATAATGCAAGGGATCAATTTTCCAAAAAGCCCTGCACTTCTAAAGCATTCAGGTAAATAACTAAGATGTTTACCAGGAAATTCCTCCCTGTGCCTCAGCTTTATTTTGTTAGCTTCCTCATAATATGGCTGCTTCTGCTCTTCAGTGAGTTTGCTCCACTCCAGGCCGAGCTGAATGCTGATCTCTGCATTGTTGGCGCCGGGGTTGGCTTTGGCCACAGCAGCCCTGTGGATGCGAGCCCACACCATGAACGCGTTCATGGGACGCTTCACACGGCCGCTCTTGGTCTTGCTGAAAGGAGTGTCTGGCATCCCTGTGCAACAAGGCAAGGAAAGATCAGCATCTTCCAGGGAATGCAGCAGGTCAGAATACCACACCCACAGGGTATCTGGCAACAGCAACACCAGAGCTTTGGACAGATGAGAGTGCACATTTAGAGAGCAGTTCCTACAAAATCCCCCACTGCCTTTTGCTGGGTCACTGCACAAGAATCAGTTACCTGTCTTTTCTTACGTATAATTAAAAAAACAAAAAAAAGGGAAATAAACAGGGGCTGCTAACACACCAGTATGGATTTCAGTTGGTTTGTTTTCTTATGAATTTATAACCTAATCACTATATAGCACAGACCACACCACTGCAAATTTATTATCACCACCAGAACTATGTAACCAAAACCCTAAGGATGCAGAGACTAGGATTAAGGATGGGGAGGCTGCTTAGTCCCACACCTGTGCAATCCCTGCCTGCTCAACCACGGGTGTTGCTATTTTGTGTTTCTGCTTGGGTTTTGTTGAGTTGGTTTTTTTGAGATATATATTTTTTTTTCTTTTTTTTTTTGCATTTTGACACTCGTTTTGTTGGATTGTTACATGATACCTAGCTTTGGCCCTTTTTAAACACAGGCTGCATTTAAATTGAGCTGGCAACATGATGAATCCATAGGCCCCCTAAAACTGATCCCTGAGCAAGCAATTTCCTCCTGGAAAAGGTTTAGAAATTAACTCTTTCACCTCATTGATAAAGGGGAAAAGTCTTTAAGACCTTACTTAAGTAATTAATTTTGAATGTCTAGATATTAAAAAAAAAAGCTTCTAATATAGATGTTTCAAAATGCTCTTTGTTTAACATGTCCAGATTTTTTCAGAGAGATATATGACTATTTTATACTTTTAAAAATCAATCAGATTCCTGACCTTAAAACTGCAATCACAACTCAGTGTAATTCTGAACTCTGTCCTAAGGGGTTCCATGCAGACAGGGAGCAACATGACAAAACTGCCTTGATGGTAACAAACCACTACAGAACTCTATGCTCCGGTGCTTTTGTGTCTTACACCGTGCAAGAGCTGTGCTAAACCTAGCCTTTGCAAAGGGATGGGTTTCTCACATGACCTTTCTTTCCACTTTTCTCCTGCCTGATAAGTGGTCACCTGTGTGCCACCCTGCAAGCTCTCTGACCATAATACCTGAATCCGAGGGCAGGACTGTGAGGGGAACGTTTTTTGTTTCAATCTTTGGCCGCTGCAGTAGAGGCTGCAATTGAACTGCCACTTGTTTTACCGGCACTGGAGTCACATGCATCAGCTGCGAGGGCAAAGGGCCTTGGAGCTGTACGTGGGACACGGGAGGTAAGGACTGAAACAAGACCGGGACGTTCTGATCTTGAGGAGCGTTCCCAAGCTCGCACAGGGATCCAGACAGGGCATCAATCTTCTCCACCTTTTCTGGCCGGGCCTCATAGGCCACGTTGGGCCAGGGCTTATTCCTAGCTTGCTCCAGGACCTTCTCCTCGTTCTGGCGGTCACCGCTGCCCCTTTCACTGTCCCTTTCTCTCCTGACAGAGCTCCGGGCCTCTTTCTCAACGGCCGCCGAGATGCACCTGCTCCTCTTGGCGGCTCCTTGGCTGGGCCCGGGCCGGCTCGGGCGCTCCTGCGCTGGGCCGCGCAGCCCCCCGAGGGCGCCCATGACCTCCCCGTGCCCGGGGGGCTCGGCGGGGCTCGGCCGGGCGCGGAAGCGGCAGTGCCTGAGCCTGCGCTCCATCGCCCCGCTGCCGCTCCTCGGCCGCCGCTACCGTTGCGCCAACGCTCCCCGCGGCCCCGCGCCGCCGGCACGCACCGAGCCCGCATCCCGCACCAACCGCGGGGCGCGCCCCGAGCCCCAGCCCCGCCGGCTCGGTCGCGCTGTCCCGGCCCGCGCCCGCCGCCGGGGCCGCCCCGACCGCCCATCCCGCGCTCGTCGCTCGGCGCGCTCGGACCGCGGCGCACGGGGGGCCGGCTCCGCCCGCCGGCTCCGCCCGCCCTCCGCCGGCACCACCGAGGCCGGGCGCCGCGCCTTCCGCTTCCGCGCCGGCCATGCTGCGCCGCTGCCGGGCGGCCGCGGCCATCGCTGCCGGCTGCGCTCCGGGCTCCCCGTGCGGCCGCCGCGGCCTCGCCATGGCCAAGAGCAAGTTCGAGTACGTGCGGGACTTCGAGGCGGACGACACGGTCCTGCCCAACTGCTGGATCGTGGTGCGGCTGGACGGCCGCAACTTCCACAGGTGCGGGCGCTGCGGGGACCCCGCGGGTGCGGGCCTGGGGTGCCCGGGTTACGCGGGGCTGTTGCTGTCCGGCCTGTGGGTCCTGCAGGTGCGGGGTTAGAGATCCTCGTGTCCCCCACTCGGCCTCTCCAGGGCACGGAATTCCACCGGGATTTTGCTTTCACGGGCGGCTTCATAGCCGGGTGGTAGGGAATGGTCCGGGAAGGGAAATGATGCCAATGCCTTGGGTGTGCTGGGGAGGGACAGCAGCGGCTCTGCAGGGATGTGTACTCATGTTTGGAGTCGCTCTGTGTGGCATTTGCCTTCCCTCGGCATAAATGGGGCACAGTTCTCCCGCTTAGTAGGTAACACAAGTTCTTGCTGGGATATTATGTCTGGTTTTGGTAAAGCTCTTGAGTTTCAACAAGTTTATTGATAATGTTGCCTGTATTGGACTGAATATTAAAGACACCCTGTGAGAAAGGGAGTTTACAGAAAGTAGTCTCTGTTATCCATTTCCAATTAAAATACATAAACCAGCTTCTTTCAAAGACTGGTTAGGGTCACATACTGGTGGGATGGAGAATGGGTTATCCAGAGTGGATAACGAGGATTTTTGTTCCTGCTTTTCATACCTGGAAGAAATTATTTTGTCAGTATTGACAGGATACTGGAAATCAATATTCATATAAAGCAGATATAATGAAAATGAATGGGTTAGCATTTTTAGTAGCTTTTAAAGGGACTCTTATGCAGCCATTTTTGCTTTGAAGGTTTTCTGAACAGCATGAATTCAAAAAGCCAAATGATGACCGTGCTCTGCAGCTGATGACCAAGTGTGCCCAGACTGTGATGCAAGAACTGGAGGATATTGCTATTGCTTATGGACAGAGTGATGAATATAGTTTTGTCTTCAAAAAGAAGAGCAGGTGGTTTAAAAGAAGAGCAAGGTAACAGCTGCTTTGATACTGAAATGAATTTGTTTTTAACATCTCTTTATAATTCTTCTTCAGGTTTGTCTTTACCTACATACAGAGGTAAGGAGGAGGGCTGGTGCTTACACTGCAGTTAGTTCAAGTTTTTTATGTGGATTCTTTACATGTGATGTTTCAGGAAAATATGTTCAATAATACAGAGTTTGTAAAAAAGTTATATAAACAACTTATTACAGTCAAAACATTATAAATGAACATTCTTTTAAGAAAATGTTACAATTCTCCGTTCCTCTGTTGTTCAAAAGTTTCTGTGCCATTCCTCATCTGTTTGGCCATTATTTAAGAAATTCTGCCCTCCATTAGTTATCACTACTGGTACCTCAGATAAGCACAGATATATAATCACACCCATGTATTTCTTTCTTTTCTTTTCTCGTTCTGTGTTTGCAAGTAAGTTCATGACTCATGTGGTCTCCCAGTTTTCCTCAAGTTACGTGTTCTATTGGAAGGATTACTTTAAGGACCAGCAGCTTCTGTACCCACCAGGATTTGATGGACGAATCGTGTTGTATCCCAGCAACCAGAATTTGAAGGACTACCTCAGCTGGAGGCAAGCAGATTGTAAGTGTTCCCACAAAAGAGAGATTTGTGCAGTTGAGTTCATGTCTCTGAACAGAAATGGCTTTTCTGCCAGTATATTTGCATATACAGTTGTCAGTGAAAGAACAGCAGGTAGAGTGGTGGTTTTCAATACTATTACACTTGTTCTGGGCTTTGTAATGGGTACTGGCTGAAATTTCGAGTGTTCAGGCTACAACTAAATTTATTGCATCCTGAGAGTGAATTCAGCACAAGAAATATTAGAACTGCTAATAGAATTAATCAATTAATTTTGATGTTCAGAGTTGGCTTAGCCAAGGTAATCTTTAATGGAGACATGTGACTATTCAAGTTTGCAGCAGGTAATAATCAAAAGTGCTGAATATTCCATGTTAGAACAGACCATTGGATTTGTCTCTAGACCTTTGTCAGTACCTAGTCCCTTTTACATTATACATAAATACCCTTCAGCCTCTTCTGTGCCCTTTTCACTTACGAAATCAATCTTCTAGTCATGATATGCAGTACTTTAAAAATGTATTATAAACATTGTATCTTCTTTAGAAACTGATTGTATTAATTCCCCATTACTCTTGGCTGTTTCTTGGATACAGCTCTGGAAATAAAGCTGTTTTTTCCTAAGTAGTCACTCAGATTTGGTAAATAACCGTCCTCACACTCATTTCTGTGTTTTCCCTAGGCCATATTAATAACCTGTATAATACAGTGTTCTGGATGCTTGTGCAGCGAGGTGGTTTGACACCAGTGCAAGCACAGGAGAGGCTTCGGGTAAGAGTTTGCTGAAGTCATGTTTTTTTACAGCTAAAAATTAAAGTGTCTTGCCTGCCCAGCAGCCCTGGCTTGTTTATTCTTAATGTAATAATTTTGTAGGTGTAGTCAACAACTTTGGCAATTCTGCAGATACTAATACCACTAGCAAATAATGTAATTTTGGTCAAGTATTAGCAGGGTTTTAAGTTCTTAGTTGTCAATTTCAGAAATATTAGAAAAGTCATAAAATGTTCAGTATCCAAACCCATGAGGAACAGTGGCAGAATTCAGGTCCTGTTGATTGCCTGTCCCTTCTGTTGTGTTTTGTCTCCTTGTGCAGACTTTAGCAGATTATTCCTGTTTTCTCCTGGAATCTGTTGACTGTCTTCCATTTGTCTTGAAAATGTAATAAAAACCCTCTTGGAATTAATTCCTCTGTTGTGAGAAGTAATTAAGCCTTGTGAGTTAAAGGTGAAAAACCTTTACAAATGTCTGTCTTGCTTCCAGTATTCACCCCTCCTCTATCCTAGAGATACAATTTGTTTGTTTTCTCTAAGAGTATTTTTCTTTTCCTATCCTCTCAGGGAACTTTGGCTGGAGATAAGAATGAAATCTTATTTTCTGAATTCAACATCAACTACAACAATGAACCTTTGATGTATAGAAAAGGAACTGTCCTAATATGGCAGAAGGTAAAAAATCCTATTGCCACTTGCTTTGGGCTGATATTTTAAATAGTTACACTGTGGCAGACATACTGCACTGTAAGAGCACCACATGCATCTTCAGTGTATGTCTAGGAATAAATATATCTTAAAATTAACTATATTTACCATATAATTGTGTGTAAGATGACTCATTATTTTGGAGATATTTTTGAGAGCTGTTTCTATGAGCTTAATATGAAAGCCAGTCTCTGCAGTCTGGTTTAGATACAAATTATGACCATTGAGATGAAACATGTATCAGCAGATGACAATGTGTGTATCATTTGGGCCAGGCCCTTCCCAGAGTTAGGTCCCAAGTATATCCATGGCAAAGGAATTGCAAACTTCTGTTCAATAAAGTAGCTCAGCTCATGACTTAGTCATTTTCTGCTTTAAGGTAACTTGGAAATGTTCACTGTCCTACAATTGCATCATTGATTTAGTGGGAGAAATTCCTGTCCTGTGGTTTTTTTTAAATTCTTTTTATTAGAATTTTTGAGTCCACTCTGAGCCTTTTATGTCTGCTAATGTGTCAACTGTATTTTCAGGTTAATGAAGTCATCACTAAGAAAATAAAACTGCCAAAGGAAGAAGAAGAAAAAGAAGTGGAAGTGACCCGAACTAAGACTAAAGTTGTTCCCCTGCACTGTGACATCATTGGGGACCAGTTCTGGGAGGAATATCCTGAGATTCTGGCAGAGGACAGTTGATATCTCTGATGAGCATAACTGGTAATTTACATTCTGCTCTGCTGGGGTTGTTGGCAAGTGAGGAATACAGATGGTAGATGGCAGAGTTTGACCTGGAGCCCTCTTCAGCAGCTACATTGGGTTTAGCACTGTTGCTGCCTAAAAAGAAGACACTGGTGCTGTCTGACATACAAGGATATGCCCATATGGAAAGCTAAAATCATACTATATTTTGAATGTTAAGAACTCATCACGAATTAAGACTGTTCCTACCTTGTACATGTGTATTTGTAAAAAAAGTATGTAGAAATTTCGTGTATTTCTATAGCATTTAAACAATGAGGTATTTTATTGTACTGCTGAACGATAAAAAAGCCCAAATATTTGAACATAAAATTATTCGTTTGATTTTTGTTTTAACTGAGATGGACCAGAATACTTCGTTTGGGATTTAGTATTAATTTTCAAGGCTGGTGTGTTTAGTCAGATGAGTGATAAACGGTTCAGCTGTCTGAGGTCTGATTCTTACTGAAATGCAATGGGAGTAGCCCAGCACTTTTCTATGCTTGATTTATTTGTCAAATGTACAGAACTTTTATACTTTTAAAAAATATAAATAATAGTACCTTCCCTGCTATGTTTTATTATGTGGTCTTTCTCATTCTGGGGACTTGAACTAGAAAGTGGTGACAGTTCCAAACAGTGAAGTTAATAATAAAGATACTGTACAGGCTGGAATTCTGTTAGGACATGGATAGATCTTTACTTATATTCCATGGCCTGGGAATTCACCTGTCTCCTATTTGCACAACACAGCATATTTGAAAAAAAAAAAAAAATGCAGCACAACATAGCAGAACATTCCAGGTGCCTGAAAAGAGGGAACCAACAACAATTTGTGCTGCTGCTTTCTGATCTCCCTGGGAATGACACAGAGCAGTGCTGCCAATCCATATTTGTTAGAGGGAAGGGAGGAGTGTGTGTTGCCTGCTCTATGCACAGTTCTGTTCTGGTTTAACTGTCACTTTGTCGAAATTGACCTCTCAGAGCAGAAATATTTCTGCTTATAGATAGGGTTTGTCCCAGTGTAACAGGAATTTGAGGGAAATAACCTATTTCAGTGTGGAAATACAGCTATAATGATAGGTGCTTATATGGCTAGTACTGCTTCTAACCAAGCTGCTTGCAAAAACATCCAAAACCATGGCCCAGCTGTTGCTAACAAAGACATGGTCAGCAGTTGGGACTGGCCATAAGAAATAGGAAGGATCAAGTGTGTACTGAGTTAGATTCCTGTGAATTCTCTTATCAGTCTACTCTGTTTCCCCTTCCTGACGAAGAACGTACACAATTAAGGTATTGTGGTTTTGGTGTTTTTTTGGTTTTTTTCTCAAAAAGAACCCTGACCAGGTAAACTTCAATTGTGAGTTGTTCCTGAGATTAGGCAGTGAGTCTGTGAGTTTATAATAGCACAGGGCTTCCCCCTCTCCTTCTCTGTACCAAGTAAGTACATGCAATGAGAGAATGTATTTTGTTTTTAGTTTGTAGAATGGGCTGCATGATTCCTAGGAAGAGGATGTGGCTTGGTGGTAAGTGATTCAGAATGAATCATTGCACCAGTCATTTACTCCTAAGAACTTTGTCTGTTGGTTTTTTATCTTCTAACATAAATGCAGTTTACTCAACTTTGAAATTCCATGTTACTGCTTGGTGCCTGACTTTGGACATTACATATGAAGCAACTGTTCCAGAACTGATAACAGCTGGATTTACTCAGCCTGGTAACAGATGAAACATAAAAAAAAATAATTTGGCAGCCATGATTTATGTTTGGAAAGTATTACATAGTTTTTTTTATTTTATATATTATGACTGACATACATTCTACAGTATCTTTATGTATGGACATTGTGTGTGTATATAAAAAGCAGATCTGTATTAGGTCATAGTGTTTTCTATTTAACTCATTCTTACAATAATATGTAATAAGTCAACATAGCTGTTCACATATGGATGCAGACTTTGGAACTGAGATCAGGATTGCCTATACATCCACAGCCTTTAATTTGTATTAAGATAAATGCTAGAGAAAGAAACTCCCTGTGGTATCCTCATGTATAAGATGTGCATTTGCATGACTCTGCTGCAGCTCTAGGGGAAAATAACTATTCCCAAGGCTCAAGCAGCAGTTGGTGTTGGTGGCACACACAACACACAGGTATTTCTGTAGCTGCAGGAGTCCTGTTCTGTGACCCATGAAGAAAGAAGGGTTTCCTCTGAGGCTGGTGATGAACCTATGGCTGACGTACTGCCGTTACAAGAAGCATTAAAGATACGGGAACTCGTTATGAAACATTAATGAACATGGTGAATCATTATAGTAAAGCCTATAAAAAGTGTTTCCTTGCTGTCCCTCAGTGAAATTACTCTGCCCTGTGCATCCTTTTATGCATTAAAGTGCAAATTACATTGCAACCGCCAGTTGCCCAGATGGATTTCATGGCCTGGGGCAGGGGGGTATGGTCATGATCCAGAGATGGTCCCCAGAGTGGGCTGCAGGGAGAGGATTGCAGTAGTGGGGAATAACTGAAAATAATCACAGATTTGTTAGGGTTGGAAGGAACTTTTGGAGATCACCCAGCCCAAGCGCCCTGCCAGGGTGGGGACACCTGGAGCAGGTTATCCAGGAACTGTTCAGGTGGCTCCGGGATGTCTCCAGAGAGAGAAACTCCATGCCCAGGCAGCTGTTCCAGTGCTCCACCACCCTCAACGTCAATAAGTTCTTCCTAATTTTGAGGTGAAATTTATTCTGTTTTAATTTGTGTGCACCGCTCCTCGTCCTGTCACCACTGAAAGTTTAGCACCATCCTTTTGATACCCCCCGCCTCTTTGAATCTTTTGGGCTGGGCAGGCCCAACTCCCGCAGTGACTCTTCTAAAAGAGAGATGCTCCAGACGCTTCACCATCATTGCGGCCCTTGCTGGCCGTTCTCCGGTGCCGTGTGCGGCAGGGAGGTGCCGGGGTCCCCTCAGGGTCCCCCCGGGGTCCCCTCAGGGTTCCCTCAGGGTCCCCTCGGGTCCCGTCAGGGTCCCCTCAGGGTTCCCTCAGGGTCCCGTCAGGGTCCCCTCAGGGTCCCCTCGGGGTCCCCTCGGGGTCCCCCCAGGGTCCCCCCGGGGTCCCCCCGGGGTCCCCTCAGGGTCCCTCCCGCCATGGCGGCCGCTCCGCCCTCAGGCGCACGGCGTTGCGCGGCAGCGGCCCCTGGCGGCGGCGCTGCGCGGCGCGCCCGGCCGCAGCCCGGCATGGAGGAGGACGAGGCGGGCGCGGAGCCGCGGGGCTCCCGCCGCTCGCCCAGCCCTGGCCGCCTGGATGTGAGCTCCAGCCGCTTCGACCCGCTGCTGGCGCTCTACTCGCCGCGCACGCCGCTGCCCTTCCCCGCCGCGCCCTGCTTCAACAACCTCGCCGAGTACGAGAGCTTCCAGCGCGGCCTGCGCCGCCCGCACGGCCGCCGCGCCGCCCCCGCCCGCCGCGGCGCCCCCGCCGCCCGCGCGTCCCGCCGCGGCCCGCCCGCCGCCGACCCCGAGCGCATCCGGCGCCTCCGCAGCCTCATGGTCAACGCGGGCCCCGAGCAGGAGGCGGCTGAGGGCGGAGCGGCGGCGCGGCGGCGGCGGGCACCGCGCAATGTCCTCACCAGGATGCCCCGTAAGGGCTGGGCGGGCGCGGGGGGTGCCGAGCGGGGCCCCGGGTTGCGGGGGAGTTTGGGGGAGTTTGGGGGTGAGGAGAGAGCGGCGGCCGGCGGGAGCGGTTGGGTGATGGTGCGGTGTGGGTGGTGTGCGGGGAAAGATTTAGTTTGATGGGAAATGAACCTTGGGTGCAGAGGCACTGGCACAGGTCGCTCAGAGAAGCTGTGGCTGCCCCATCCCTGGAAGTGTCCAAGGCCACGTTGGATCAGGCTTGGAGCAGCGTGGGATAGTGGAAGGTGACCCTGCACATGGCAGGGGGATTGGAATAAAATAGGCTTTTAGGTTCCTCCCAACAGAGACCATTCCGTGATTCTCTGAAATGGTGTGCAGGAATGAGGAACAGCATTTCACAGAGCTGCTCACGCAAAGATGACACTGTTGTGGTGATGTTCTGCTCTGTTAATTGGTTAATTACATGCATCCTCTTGGTTTTAAGGAGAAAAAGGATGAGACACTGCTATATTCTCAAAAGTACTATTTTAAACCATGACTGATATTTGGGTCAGTCCGGGCTGTAACCATAACCACAGGGTAGGTCTGTAACACACTGCTGTTACTTGGTTGCTAACTAAACATCCTGCAGGCAGAAATACTGGCATTTCTGATAATAGGATGGCAGAACAGTGGATTGAGGTGAGAGGCAGCTGTGATGTAAATTTAATTCATCAGATGTGATAATGATACATATTTCTTGTAAAAATGTTTTGTGTGCGGTCAGGGTAAACATCCTCTAAACATGAAGAGGTGCTACTTGTGCCCCCACACCAAGAATCAAATGGCATTGCTGTCAGGTGAGATATAACTTTAGTGCACTTAATTAAAAATACTGGGATTCATTTTGGAATAAAATTTGCACCGTCACCTTAATTTTTTTTTTTCTGAAAAGGCAAAGCCCAAAATGTTCAATTCTGAATGCCCAAGGCAAAACCTTTTTCTTGCTTAGACACTAAAACACAATGTGTTCATGACTATAGATGCTGCATAATCTTAACTATCACACTTAGTGTTGTGCACAAATTCAGAGGTTCTGATGGTCCAGGTTTTTCAAAAAACTGACCTTAAAGTATTGATTTCAGATCTTAATAAAAAATATCTCAATTTGTACTGGTGCTGAAAATTGAGAAAAAAATAAACCCTGTAAAAATTAGGAACAATGAAGAACACCTCCTTAATATCCACACATGCATGTCTGGACTTCAAAGAAGACTGGCACAACTGATACAGAAAATGCTATTCAGCAGTGTGGGGTGTTTTAAGAGTGATTTATAGCCAAAATTGTGTGCTTCCCCTGTAACTGGGGGATTGTCTGCACCACAGGTGTTTGGAACTTGGACTGTGTGGATCAGTTCAGGAGAAGTTATTTGTCATTACTTTGCATTAACCAAGGGGCAGAGAATTCATGTGCAGGGCAGGTGGAAAGGTGTTTGACAGTGTTCTGAATGATTTCAACTTTTCTCTTGAAGTTTTTCTAATTTTGCCTCTTAATGGAGTCTGCCCTGAGGACAAGGACTTGAACTTAAGCGGAGTTTAGATCTTTATTTTCACCCTTTTGGTGTGCTTGCCCTCTGCTTACAGTAGTTTTTTGAGTCATTTTTCAGAGTCCTGGTATTAAGCATGTGCTGATTTTATCCAGGTAAGGGTTGGATTTTGAGTGCCAACCAGGTAACTATTTTCCCTGTCTATTGAAACGTTGTTCATGCTGGTCCCTACCCACGCAGAAGGCACAGGCAGATTTAGTTGTGTGCTGAGCCTGCTCATTGCAGCCTTTGGTGCTTGCAGAGGAGGTGTGTTCCAAAAATAAATGCCTTGCGTTGCTAGTTTTATTTTTTCTGAGAATGTCAGGTTGTTGAAGAGTTTTTGGATGATGTGTTCTGCTCTTTTGCTCAGATGAAGCTGGAAGTTTGCCATGGAGGAGCCAGAACCTTACACAGCAAGGAAAAGTGGGCAGAGTGTAGATTTGATAAAGCTGTGTAGTGTTTTCCTGGGTGCTGAGAGACAGAGGCATAATTGAAAATAATGCTTAGATATAGAATTCTGTAAAAAGTTGTAGATAGAGTTCCTACTTAAAGGGAGTATTTGAACTTAAAATCTAAAAATAAGTCTGGATTTTAAATTGTTATGTAAGTTCTCAGGGTTGGTTAGAAAAAATACTGTTTTCTGATTGGAAGCATCAAATTGATATCGTGATGGTGTCATCTGTGGTTCCTGTGAGGGATCTGTCAATCCAGAACATGTTTGTTATCAGTTCAGCTGAAGGAGACACAGAGGCTCATGGAAAGACCCCCTAAGCAAGGCTGGGAGGTGCTGAGGCAGCTTATGCTCTGTGTGAAATCAATTTCCTGCAGTGATCCAGCTGGAGAGGGCTGGCAAGAAGACAATGGTTCTCAAAAAATAAATGTGATTAGGTTAATTCAGAGGAAAGTGATTTAGATTTCCCTGCTGTGGCCATGAATTACCCTGCAACCCAGTCCTGCAGATCAGCTGGTTTACACAGTCACTCTACACTCACAGGAAGCATTTTCTGGTGTGCAAATCAAATCTTGAATGTACAGTCCCTAAAGCACAAGGTGAGAGGTCATCTCTGGCTCACATATTTTATTAATGTGGAGAACCATGTGAGATTTTAGACCAAGTCTTTTCCCTGAATCTTAGTAGGAACTGTACAGCAATCCTGGGGCTGTGTTTGCACAAGCAAGTGGGTACCAAGGCATGGTGGAAGTTGTAAATAATATCTACCCCTCTAGATAAGTTAGACTTGCAAAGATTTCTGGTGTGAAGACAAGGCTTGTGTGAGCCAGGCAAGCTGTATGTTTTATTGAATCCCTTCACTTTTGCCCTGGTTAAAGCATTGTTGCCCTGGGCTTTAGCACGGTTTAATTGCTGGCTGCTCCTTAGAGTAATTTTATTTCCTTGCCAAAGTCTTGTAGGAATTTGAAGGATTTTCAGCTGGCTGCTGAGATCTTAACTGAAACAATGTATTTTCATCAGTTTAAACTGGTCCAGTTTAGTAAATTGAAGGATTTTGAGTCATTCATTGTTTCAGAAATCCCCTTGTAAAGAAGAGGAACAAATCTGCTACAATTCTTTATTCACAGCTCATAACTAATCTGAGGTAGCCTTAACCAGGCATTTGTCTTTTCTGTGGAACTAACCCTGCCCCGGTGAGCCTTCTGTTCCCTCTCAACCACTTTTATTTACAGTTCAGATTACTTGGCATGTTTTTGAAATGTAGCAAAAAAGATTTTCAGCTAAGGCTGATTTGCCTGCAGGCTATGTCAAGCAAAACCTTCATATTTTCTAAAGTCTTGGCTCTTCCCATTGTAAGAAGAGTTTTGGTGGTCTGGTAATGGCAACCACAGTGTGCTACAGTGCTTGGGGCTTCTTCATTGCTATTGTTGTGATCACAAGTGTTGTGCCAAGCTCTGCCATACTTGTACATAGAGTGGATTTTTATGTGGTTTTTAGATAGATACTGAAGAGAGAGTTTTTACAAAAATGTGTAGTGACAGGAAGAGCATGAATGGCTTCAAATTGAAAAAAAAAATTGGTTTAGATTAGATACTAGAGAGAAATTCTTGGCTGTGAGGGTGGTGAGGCCCTGGCACAGATTTTCCAGAGAAGCTGTGGCTGCCCCAACCCTGGAAGTGTTCAAGGCCAGGCTGCGTGGGGCTCTGAGCAACCTTGGTCTAGTGGAAGCTGTCCCTGCCTGTGGGAGGGAGTTTGAAAGAAAATCTTTCCAACTCAGGTCATTCTACAATTCTCTTCTATAATTCTGTATATTTTGTGATGTTTTCTTTCTGTTCTAGTCCATGAAGGCAGCCCACTGGGGGAGCTTCATCGCTGTGTCCGAGATGGGATCAGAATTAATGTCCACATCCGCACTTTCAAAGGGCTTCGTGGAGTCTGCACAGGCTTTTTGGTTGCATTTGACAAATTCTGGAATATGGTAATTATTGTTCCAACCCTTGATTTGTAACTGTTAAATTGAAAACTTGAAATTTGCAATAGGTTTAAGCTAATGACCTATGGGGAAGATTAATTTGCTCTGGTAGCAAGTGCTGGGTTTTAGACTTGAGTGGTATTTGGTGTTGGACTGGTACCTCTGGAAGAGGTTTTAGGTGAGAGAGAAGCTTTGAAGAGTTTCCAGCATCTTCAGAGGTTTTGTATAAGAACACAGGAAGGTGGAATATGAGGAATATCAGAAGCTTCCAGAGGTTTCTTTCTCTGCAAAACCTAATCTTTGTATAGTGATGAGTGCTTCTGTGTTTTCTCTCACTAACATCACTGAGCTGCCAGTGACAAAAGCTTTTCCCTGTTTTCTACCCTGTGAAGGTCTTAAAGACAATAGATGGAATAGCAGCTATTAAGTATTTGCGAGCCTGGAGGTGTGGAAAGTTTGGAAGTGGGAAGGAAGGAAGGATTTTGCAGACAAGGATCACAGAGATTTTGCAAGTAATGCAGAATGAACTTTGCTGCTGCTTTTATACCTCAGTACAATTTAGATGATTAACAAATCAGCTCCAAAGCACAGCTTGTTCCTGGGATGGATTTTCTTTCAGAACATAATTTCATAATGCTTTGACACAAAGCTGATCCAAAGCTGCTCCATGTTTTACATTAATTTCAATCTTTCAGTTTCTTTTATCTTTTTTTAGGCCTTGACAGATGTGGATGAGACTTACAGGAAGCCAGTAATGGGCAAAGCCTTCTATGCAGAACCTCAGCTCTCACTGACCCGAGTAGGTGACTTCTGCTGTTTTCTTTCTTACAAGCATCTTCTTTTTCAAAGTAGTAAAAGGGGAGCATTGATTTGGAACCCATGCTTACATTCAAAATATTTTACCTCCTTTTATTACAGACAACTCCAAAATAACTTGAACTGAACAAAAAAATACCCAAAATGTTTTCTGATCTTTCTGAAAGTACTTTAGTAGTTCAATGTTACTAAAGCTCCACTTTAGAATCAGATCAGAGTTGTTGCCTCTGCTTAATATGATGTGCTGAACTTCTAGAAGCTCACTCTGTGGGTTTTGATGTGAGATTTGTTCTGTGTGTTTTTTGCACCTGTGACTGACCAGGTCTGTGTTTGTCTTGCTGGGGAATGTGGCCGAGCATCCCTCTGGTACTGAAGTTCCTCATGGCACAGTCTGTGTCTGCAGCCAGTGAAACAACACAGCCCTTTGGTCACTTGAGCTTCCAGTCTGGGTACTGTGAAGCCCAAGATCTCCAAAGATCTCTACTCTCTAGCTCTCCACTCCAGCTGCAAATAGAGCTGTTTCCCTGTTGACAACTGAAGAGATGATAGATGAATTTCTGAACAATGAAGGAGAAAAAATGTGACAGGGCAGTGCCTGTTGAATGGCAACAGCTCCGGGCCTTTTGAACATCAGAGAAGCATCACAAAAGCATTTAAACTGTTTCATTGTGAGGAATTTGCTTTCAAATTCCTGCCATTTAAATCTGTTTTCTGATAGATCCCACCCTTCCTTCTTTTAAAGATTAGTTAAATATAATCAAGTTGTCATTGTTCCTTTAGCTCACTCTCACAGGCATTGGCTTTCCAGCTTGTTGCTGGGAAGAAGCAGCATAACCAAAAACCTTATTTGTCATTATTTCATAAAAGCTTGTCTGCTGCCAGAGCAAAAGCAATTTCTTTTCCAGTTTCAGCACCATGTGTTCTTAGATTAATGAGTTCATACACTGCTTTGGGTCTGCTGGTGTAGCTTTTATTATTTTTCTGTTGTTTGTGGTCTGCCCCTCCCAGAACACCCACACGTCATCTTTTAGTTTGTTTTGGGGAACACAAAAGATCCCTCAGTTTTTCAGTGTACAGACTCTGCTAATGGAGGCCCCTTATCTTAGGGATTCATGATACAAGGATGGAAATCTCTCTAAAACTGTCTGAAACATTAAAAGAACATGGGGAAAAGTGAGCTGTAGAAGCAACTTGGTATCTCTGTTTCTCCTGACCAAAGTTAAAGGCTACCACACAGTAGTGTTGCTCCTGAAATTAAATTCCTCAGTGCTCACATTAAGACAGTCATGACTATGCAAGAGACACATTCACCTTCTGTCACTAACTTTGGTAAGCAAACATGGTCGTTATTGCTGGTGGAGATTTGTCACTGTGTCTTGTGAGCTGATTTGGTATTTTACATGAAAATACAATGTGCAAGTATGAAACAAGTGGCCTCTCTTGTTTTACAAGTGTGGTCATAGATACAACTGTCCTTTTGCAGCTGTTTGACAAACTCAAGCTGCAGGAATCCTCGGGGAAGAAGGGAGCTGACTCAAAGACTGTCTCAGAGGAGCAGGCCCTGACAAATGACTCTCAGATGCTGAGTTTGAAGGCTGGATCTGGACGAGGGAGAGCAGAAGAGGAGCGTGAGAGGCAGAAACACTTGGGCAGAGCTGGAGAGAAGAAGACCCCGGGTGACAGAAGCGAAGCTGATGTGGGCAGCAGGACTGCCCACACCGAGGGGGCCAGTGCTGGTGGGGCCCGAGCGAGGAGCCAGTCCCGGAGGAGGAGGAGGCCCAAGGTGGATTATCAGCAGGTGTTCACACGCCACATAAACCAGATCTTTATTCGAGGAGAGAATGTCTTGCTTGTCCATTTAGCACATTGACTTGGCTGAGCCTTTGTCAGAGTATTTATTTGATAGCATGACTTGCTGCTGCAGCTCCCATTGCTATTTAGAGTTGTCATTGAGTAGGACGGTACCGTGGCTGGTTTCCCATTGCCACCTCAAGGTAGGGGAAAGAATTGTAACTTGAGCATCCTGGGCTTGATGCCAAAGCAGCCTCCTTAGATCCCTGTTGAGGGTCTCAGGAGAAGGTCAGCAACACAGTTGTTTCTGTGATATGAGGGAGTTAAACACAGATCCCACTGTTTCTTAAAAAAGAAGCTAAATGAAGAGGGTTGTAAAAGAATTTTGGTGTACTCTGTTACAGGAGCTACTTGTGGCACACATTTAAGGATAAGATCTGGACTTGCAATAAATCAGAAATGCTCTTTTGCACATTCTGATTCATATAAAGAGGAAGTTGCTAATGAAACCAACAGTTTATCTGCTGCTGTTTACATGGTTGTCCTCTTTTCCAGACATAATTCTGACAGTCATTTTGAAATAGTTTATAAAACATTGGAATCTCATTCTGCTGATGGCTACTGGCCTCTTTGCCATAGTTAGCGCTGTAATGCTCTGTGTGATAGAAAACCTCTTAGCTACAAACTATTCTTTTAATGTGGGTGATGGCAGGACTGTAAATTGTTTCCAGTATCAAAGCTTAGGCTCTTTTTGTAATGCTGTGTTTTGGCCCCGTGTCACCAGCAAACAGATGATGTGGCTGACTCAGAGACCTCCCTGTTTGGAGTTTATCTGTGGGTGAAGATGGAAAGCTATCCTTTTATATTTCACCCACTTGCTACTTAGTGTAAGAGTGAAGCTGGCAAAGATTGGGCTTTTTTCAGGTGTGTTTGTGCTGAGCACACCTGTCCAGTGTTTAAACACTTTTCAGGCTCCCTCTATTGAAACCAGAGCTGCTGTGTCTCCAGTAGTTCTCATGGAGCAGGAATCTTCATGGGTCTTTCCTGTCCATATGAGGGATGCATCATCTAATTCTAGTTGAGCTTTGGAGATGTGCCTGAAAAGGTTTTGAAGTGTAGAAGTCAAACTCAACTCATCAGTGTTTCATTTTAGCAAGGCTGTTGAATTATTGCAGGCCAGGCCAGGGTTCTGCAGGTATAAGCTGCTTTCCAAAAAACCTACCTGCAGAAGTTTGAGGGTAAATGAAGCTGTTCCATTATGTAGCCTGTTCCCTTTGTTGTCAAAGGAGATTTCATGCTGTTATTCTGTATTCATCTCAACTGCCTTGTGCTTTGCAGCAGCTCTGTGTGTTTAAGCTGAAGTTGGGATATTGCTTTGTAGCAGGACTTACATTGCATATAGATGCCCTGAGTTCTCAAATTGAGTGGCTGTACTGTGGGTAATATGGATTTCTGTTGCTGCAGATGCAGCATTCTGCTTGCTTTGTTGTTAGGAATATGTCTGGTGTTTGGGTGAATCACAGAAATAATTTAGCAGGCATTCTGGACACACAAAGCAGCTGTTTGCCTCTGGGGGAGCTTGAAACTTATGTCAACAATTCATATGACATGGGGCTTGATGAGCTCAGCCACTGAGCTCAAAGCCAAGTTCAGCCTGGGACAGAATAAAAAGTACTGTTGAGGCAAAATAGTTTCATCAAGGGAAAAAAAAAAGAAAAGAAAAAATTAAATACTCTTTACAGATTCTTCTGAAATGTTGCTTTACTGCTGTAAATCCCACCCCTCTGTGAACTGAGACTAGGCACTGAAAAGATTCTTCTCATGGAGGTTCTTGTTTCCCCTCCTTCCTTCTGTACTCGTGTGCTCTGCAGTTTTTCCTTTTTTTTTCCCTGTTTTTTTTTTCCTTTCTCCTGTCAGTACTTTGTCTCCTCAGGACATTCTAAACTCTGGTTTACAAAGACTGCTCTTGTTGTCCTGGCTTTCTGCACCCTTTCCTGGTTGGCTTTCTATGTACTGACCAGAACCCTCACAAATTACTAGAAACATGTGAAGCTAGAAACAAGGTGCTTATCTCTGCTTCTGACTTCCCAGCAGCTTTTATTGCAAGTGAATATTTTCTTCCTTATGTTTGTGGGGATTTTCCTCTCTGTTTTCTGACAGCTTTGTTCTTATTTCAGCTGCTTGGGATAATTCCTCTCTGCCTTTTCTATTAGTACCAAAGGCCACTGGTTCTGACCTCTCCTCTTTCTTTCATATTTGACCAAAGGGTGTCAGATCACCCTCAGGCTGATATACAGTGACATTTCATTGAATTCCTGCTTTTCTTCACCTGATATTCTTAATTCTGTTTGTCTGCCTAGTTTATGCCTTGTGCATTAACTAAGATACAACTACTATGAATGTTTTTGTGGCTGTGCTGCCCTTCCTATCAATTGACACTTCCCCAAGTTCTCAGTTGCTTCTGGAAGTCTCAATGTTTCCTTTCATAATGGGTTTTTCTGTGAAACCATACAGAAGTTTGTTGCTTCACATCTATGAGTTTCTTTGTTTACATTTTATGAAAAATGCTGGTGCTTAGACTTAAGTTTGTGCCTTGATTTTTATATCATCCCTGACCTGTTCTTCCAGAATCATCACTTTGGTGAGCAAACCTAGTTAAGGATTATAGTTTATCTACTTTTTTTTGCACTACCTCATTGTTAGAATGTTCCTCCTCTCATCTGTGAAGTTGGTTAAACTGCTGTCTTCCAGTTTAGATTTAATGAATTATTTGTTGGTTCTTCATTTGTATCCTACTTTTCTCATTGTCCATTTTTCTCATTATTTCCAAGCTGCTTCCTAAATACTGCTGCTTCCTCTTCTACAACTTCAGATCTTCCAAAATGTCTTCCTTTTCCCACTTTTTCTGGCATTGTGTATTTTTAAAATGCATTATTAAAACCCTGTTTTACAGATTTTGTATCTTTCAAGCATCATGAGTGTGATGAAGCAAGTGATCCTATAGGTGTGCTGTCACTTGCTTGTTCAATACTTCAGATAACATTGCTCTTTAAATAAAACTGAATGTCATGTTCTGAAATGGGTTCTTCTACCTCACTCAAATATTCTCCTAAATTTGTTTTAAAAAGAAAAAGAAAACAACCTTTGGAACCAAATGGGCTGTAGTTGTCAGTGTTTTGGTTTTTTTTTCATTGTTCTTGTTGTTTCTTTCTATGATTTTTCTTTTCCAAACTCAACATAAAATTTTTTGTTAAAGAAGTGTTTTGTTCCCAGCCTTTCCTCTCTTGCTGCAGTGATGCTGTGAGCACGAACACACCAAAGTCTTTGTGCTAAGGAATGAAGAGTAAGAAACAGAGAGCAACGTGAGAATGAAAAAACTGGGTAGATATGAAAGCCTCCCTAGAAAGGATCCACTGGTTGCCACCTATCCTGTGTTTCTAGGACTTTGCTCAGCCTGGTGCTCAGCAGTGGTTCTTAAAGTGTTTTTGGGGTGAGGTACACAGTTACTGCATGGAGCAGTTTTCTGCAAAAACTTCAAAGAAGCGTTGGGATAATCTGTGGAAGTTTTAAAATAATTTCTCATTTCTGGGATTATTTCTTAGGAAATGTTTTTGCACAGGTGCTTCGTTTTTATCAAACACTCCTTGGGTTGTAGTTTTAGAAAAGGTAAAGGCAAAGGGAAAAAAGCTTATAAAAAAGTGTGGGTTTGGTTCCTTCTCTCAACTTACTTGTCCAGCTTGTTAATTGCCTGGAAGGGTTTTTCAGACCTAGAGTGAAGTTCTTAGCATGTCCTTTGCAGGTGATTTCTGAATTAATCAGTGAGTGCTGTTTTCCATCTGCTTCTTCTCCTTCAGTGTTTGGATTCATTGTTTCTTGTGCAGCATTCCCTCTGCAGGGCAATGTCTCAGCAGGAACAGGCCTGAGTGCCCACTGGTTTTTACCCTTCCCTAAGGAATGTTACCCCATCCAGTTTTGAATCCAGAGAGCCTTTGGCTATTCTTGATTTTCATACTGTTCTCTTTAGAGTTTCAGAATTATTTGGTCAGAAGAATTATTTATCTTGGATAATATTACTTTTTGGAGTAAAGTGATTTTTTTTTTAACTTTTGAAAAAATAATTTTGTTATTTATTTTCCTTCACAAAGTGCTAGGTTTTCCTAGTTTGTTGGTGCAGTCACCCACTTGCACTTGTAAATCACTGGGTGAATAGGTGTGCAGGATAAAAAGAGGCAGAGAAAAAAGATGTATAATTTTTATTGAATTTGACATTCTGTCTAACATTCTGCCCACACTCAGCCTATTTCTTACTGGCACTGACCTAAGTGAGACAGGTGTAAATTATTTGATCCAGAATCTTGAAGGAAAGTGGAGCAGGGACAGCAGACTGAAAACAATGAGTTTATGAAGATGTTTATCTCAAGGTAAACTTCCTGTCTTTGATTAAACAGATCAGAGTTATAAGCACCAATTTACACTGCAAGCTCTGCCACTGGATAAAACTGGAAGGCAAAGTCCTGCACCTTTTCAGAGGTGATGCAGTGATTCCCTCAGCTCTTGCCTGAGAAGCTGCTCAGGTATATGCCAGTGTCTGCCTCGGAGCATAACTGCAAATACTGCCAATTAATATGAGGATGTTTTCTCTCCTGCCTGCACTGCCAAGTGTAAAATATGAATGCTGAGGTCTGCAGCATCTGCAGCCCAGAACTACTTCAGTTCATGCTTTTGCTTCATGATATTGGCTTTAAAAATTCAAGTTTGAACTAATAGCAATCCTAAGTCTGTTAGAACATTAGGAAAGGCTGCTGCTGACTAGAAATAGTATTGGAAAAGAAAGTTTTTACAGAATTTGTGAAATTCTGATTGCAATTCAAGTATTGCAAACCAGGAAAGGCTGAGAGAGTTGGGGTTGTTCAGCCTGGAGAAGAGAAGCTTTGGGATGACCTAATTGCAGCCTTCAAGTACCTGAAGGGAGCTTACAAGAAAGATGGAGAGAGACTGTTGACAAGGGCCTGGAGTGCCAGGACGAGGGGGAATGGCTTCACACTGACAGAGAGGAGTGTTAGGTGGCAAGAGTAGCATCAGATTAGGCCAAGACAAAGGAGGGGACAGGAATTACTCAGGTGGTGCTAACTCCTGGACATGGGAAGGGGCTTTCTAGCCTTGGCCACAATCCTGCCACGCTGGGCAGCTGAGCTCTGTAGGTGAAGGGGAGGATGCTCTTGAGTGCAGCCTCCCTTATGCTGTGAGCCTTTCACAGCACCTGAACTGCCCCTGGAATCTCTGCCAGGATCCAGCCCTAATGACTGACATGTTTGATCCTGCCTCAATATTTTGCAGAGGAAACCCAGTGGGAGAAAAAGGAAGAAAATTTGCTATTTTGAGGTGGGGGTGGAGAAGGCTTGGTTTTCCTTGGCTTCCTGGGGTGCAGGAGAAATGACTATTTTAATGGGGAAATAGAAGAGATGCTTGTCTCATGATGTTTACAAGCCCTTTCAGATGTCACTATAAGTGCTCTTTCTCTTAGCTGGTGGAAGTGAAGGCCTGCCAGGGGAGGAAAATGCCTCCTGATGTTCCTGGATAACTATCTTACTAGCTTCTAGCTTTCTGGTGCACACCTGGATGACTTTGTTGAAAAAAATTAGTACACCTGAGACTTTCAGTCAGTCTTGTATTCGTTTAGAATGAAAAGTAGTTTGATCAGTTTGTGTGAAAACATATCCATCCTCTTTTCCTCTCAAAAGATCAGTGCTCTCCCTCAGGAAAGATGTGAAAGCTGCTCCTTTAGTGATTGCTTCTGATTTCCACTGCTTCAGAGCAAAGTGCAGCTGTGCCAAGGTGTCTTCAGCTGGCACATTAATCTGAGAGGATGAGATGAGAGAAATATTTGGTTTCTCTAAAACTAAAATGGTCATTACAAGGGAAGCAGATGGGCTGACCTCTTTTCAATGGTGCACGCACCCACTGTAGGTGCACAGGCTGGGGCTTGTTAACCAGTCAGTCACCTGTAAAACTTCCTTAGGGAGCCACAGAGGAGCAGCATGAGCCAGCCACCAGACTGACAGGGAACTGGAAGTCAGGGGCTGACAAATTCCACTCTCTTCACTGCCTCTTGCTCACTGAATGGCCTTGGCAAGTCGCTTCCATCCCTCTCCCTGACGCTCCACAGCTGTAGCACATCCAAGAGCACTCCTTGCCTGTCTTGCAGGAGCTGGGGAAGTGGTAAATGCTGTGCAAGTGCCAAGTGTTGTTATCAAAACTCTCTCTGTCAGGTAATGCAGATACATCAACCCTCTGCCCTCTCCAGGCTCGTGACTGTTAGTTAACCTCACCTTGGCACATGAAAACCATGTGGGGAATCAGGTACAAAAACACTCTTCAGTCTTGAAATCACGGACGTCTTCAAGGTCACATTTGGTGACTTCAATATCTCTTTCACAGCTGCAGTTCTATGTTTGGGTCAGATGGTGATAAATGAGAGTGTAACTTGTTTGTAATTCCTTCTCTGTCTTCCTAAACATTTTATTTCTTAGGAAGCTGATGCTGCTATGAACATATTGGATAATACTAAATTTGCAATATTCTGCTTTCCAGTTATAAATGTTTATATTTAAAATTGCTAAGACTGCAATGCAATAAATATATCCATGTAACGATTTGCCTCAAAGCCTGATTTTTTGTACTGTACCAATACAGTGATGTGTATTGTGTCAGTGAAGGAGCTGGGACTGCCCTGCTTAGGAGAGATGCTGGAGGTGGAGACCCTCAGATGTGAATAAAGCGCTGCTATCCAGTCACATAACTAGGGACAAACCAGTCATCTGTGTTTACAAAAGGGTGTTAATAGACAAAGTAACAATACCTTGATAGTTTTTTAGAGACACAGTAGGGAAGTGAACTTCATGTTGATAAATGTAGCAGCCTGATCACTCAAAGGTCTGTTACCTTAGTGTGTGGTCTTCCACAATGCCATCAGGAGATGGTTTTCCAGGAGCTGGGGTGGTCCAGGGCCAGCATCCAAGCATCTGCTCCAGAGTGTGCACAGCCAGTGACTTCCAGGAACCTTTCTTATCCCACGGTAAATGATGCTGATACATTTGGATGAGAAATGCCTTTCTAGAGACAAATTCTTTCTCAGGGTGGTCAGGCCCTCTCACAGGTTGTCCAGAGCAGCTGTGGCTGCCCCATCCCTGGGAGTGTCCAAGGCCAGGTTGCCCAGGGCGTGGAGCAGCCCGGGATCGCGGGAGGTGTCCCTGCCCTGGCTAGGAGGAGTCATTCCCACGGCAGCCCGGGATCGCGGGAGGTGTCCCTGCCCTGGCTAGGAGGAGTCATTCCCGCGGCAGCCCGGGATCGCGGGAGGTGTCCCTGCCCTGGCTAGGAGGAGTCATTCCCGCGGCAGCCCGGGATCGCGGGAGGTGTCCCTGCCCTGGCTAGGAGGAGTCATTCCCGCGGCAGCCCGGGACAGCGGGAGGTGTCCCTGCCCTGGCTAGGAGGAGTCATTCCCGCGGCAGCCCGGGAGCTGCGGGACCCGCCGGCGCCGCCTTCCGCGCAGGGGGATGGGCTGCCGGAGCCGCCAGGGGGCAGCAGCGGGCAGGGAATCCCCGCGCGGCCGGGAGGGGACGGGACGGGAGCGGGACCGCGAACGGCGCCGAGCGGGACGGGCTGTGTGTGGGTGTGTGTGGGTGTGTGTGGGTGTGTGTGGGTGTGCCCGGGTGTGTGTGGGTGTGTGTGGGTGTGTGTGGGTGTGTGTGGGTGTGTATGGGTGTGCCCGGGTGTGTGTGGGTGTGTCTGGGTGTGTCTGGGTGTGCATGGGTGTGTATGGGTGTGCGTGGGTGTGTGTGGGTGTGCGTGGGTGTGTGTGGGTGTGTGTGGGTGTGCCCGGGTGTGTATTGGTGTGCCCGGGTGTGCCCGGGTGTGTGTGGGTGTGTGGGGGTGTGTGGGGGTGTGTGGGGGTGTGCCCGGGTGTGTATGGGTGTGTATGGGTGTGTATGGGTGTGCCCGGGTGTGCATGGGTGTGCCCGAGAGTGAATGGGCGTGTATGGGTGTGCCCGGCTGTGTGTGGGTGTGCCCGGGTGTGCATGGGTGTGCCCGGGTGTGTATGGGCGTGCCCGGGTGTGTAGTGTGCCCGGGTGTGCATGGGTGTGCATGGGTGTGTATGGGTGTGCATGGGTGTGGCCGGGTGTGCATGGGTGTGCCCGGGTGTGCCCGGGTGTGCATGGGTGTGCATGGGTGTGTCCGGCTGTGTATGGGTGTGCCCGGGTGTGTCTGGGTGTGCCTGGGTGTGCATGGGTGTGCATGGGTGTGCCCGGCTGTGTATGGGTGTGCCTGTGTGTACACGTGTGCCCGACTGTGCCCGGGTGTCCCGAGGTGTGCCTCTGTGTGCCCGGCTGTTCCTGAGTGTGTCTGAGTGTGCCTGCATGTTCCTGGGTGTGCCCAAGTATCACAGGGACCTCTCTCTCTCTCTCTCTCTCTCTCTCTCTCTCTCTCTCTCCCTCTCAGGATTTTTCATAGAGGAGCACAGAGAGAAATGAAAGAGGAAACAATTTCTATTTCTGCCCTTTGTTTTTCCCATGTGGAATGTGTTTGTTGAATTGTTTCCCTGGGGTGAGTGCTTGATTGGATTCTGGTGAGGATTGTTTGAGCCTGGTGGCCAATCCAACCCACCTGGGGCTGGACTCTTCACGAGTTGTGAGGAGTTAGATATGGTAGTTAGAAAAAGTAGGTTTGTAGTTTTAGTATCTCTTTTAAGTAGAATAGTAATGTATTGTAATATAGTGATAATAAAGAAATCATTCAGCCTTCTGAAATGGAGTCAGACATCAGCATTTCTTCCTACCAGGTTCACCTGCATTTACTATCCCTGAGTGTGTCAGAGTGTACCTGGGTGTGTCAGAGTGTACCCGAGTGTGCCCGGGTGTGTCAGAGTGTGCCCGGGTGTGTCAGAGTGTACCTGGGTGTGCCCGGGTGTGTCAGAGTGTACCTGAGTGTGGCCGGGTGTGTCAGAGTGTGCCCGGGTGTGTCAGTGTGCCCGGGTGTGCCCGGGTGTGTCAGAGTGTGCCTGGGTGTGTCAGAGTGTACCTGAGTGTGCCCGGGTGTGCCCGGGTGTGCCCGGGTGTGCTGGATGTGGCTGGAGCCAGCCCCGTCCCGGGGCGGTGCCGTGGCTGGAGCCGCTGGGTCAGGTCCTCGTGCAGCCCCAGCGTCGCTCCGGGCTCTTCCCCCTGCGCATGGTGGGTGTCCTGTTTGCATCCTTCCTGCTGCTCTCTGCCGTGAGCATGACAGCATCAGCTTTTCCACTTAAGCTCCCACATCCTTTTCCTGATCAACATTGTACAATTGTTCCATTGACATGCTCTGATGGAAAAAACGTGCCGAGCTTGGGCCTCATCCCCCAGAGGGCAGGACAGCAAGGGGCTGGCTTCCTTCTTCCAGCCTGCTCTGGTGCATTTACACACAACTCTACCCCAGCACCCACATTCTCAAACAACAGCATTTTATAGGATTTACTTCACTGCATCATTGTGTATAAATGATTTGTGATTTCTGCCCGTAAATATGTGACAAGGTGAGGATACTTGCTGTGTTGCTGGTACTGCACTAACATTTGTGTGTGTGCACAGCCTCATTTACAAATGCTTTGCATCTGGGTTTGCCCACCCTCCTCATGTGCTGACAGTTTTATACTGATAAGATAGTGGCTATTAATTAGTTTATTTTAAAAGCAGCCACTTGCTTGTCATTCCTTGTTGGGTCAAAATGCTCTGAAGTCACCCATTCCTCATCTTAGTGTTTTAATTAAAAAGATCCTTAAAAGAGGGTGGTTCTGTCTCCCTCTATTACAGTCATGGCAAGTGTTAGTGCAGTAGTGTACATCACTGCTGAGAGCATCCTCCACCCTGGCCTCACATCTATCAGCAAGAGTAAACTAATGAGCAAAGAGATGGAGGTGGTCACAATATCCAGTGTAAGGGCTTCCCAAAACTGCTATAGGCTGACACAGAGACATTACAAAAGGCTGCACCCCCTGACCTCAATAAGGGCTTCAAAGGAAACTCCTGAAAAGTTTTTGCTGCCCAAAAAGGAAAAAAGGAAATTCCTCTGGTAGTGTAGCACTTTAATAACCAAAACTACACCAAGGCTTCTGCTGACTGGGCAAAAGAGTGCCTTTGTTTCACACGTGAATGCTGTTTTGTAAAGACTTTTTTGCTCCATTTATTAAAAAAAAAAAAAGACTTGAGGCTTGCAAGATGAAGGTACAGCTTACTCAGGCAGCCACCTGCAGTGGCCCAGCTGGGCAGGGTGTGAGGGCAGGAGCAGGGAGCAAGATCCACACAGGCACCAGTCCCTGTGATGGGCTGGGATGCTGAAATCCCAGCTCCCAAAGAGAGAGGACAAGAGCATGTAGTGAAAGGACAAGCTGAAAGAGTAAGTTGAGGTTTGATATTAGAGAGAAATTCTTGGCTGTGAGCGTGTTGAAGCCTTGGCACAGGTTGCCCAGGGAAGTTGTGGCTGCCCCATCCCTGGAAGGGTTCAGGGCCAGGCTGGATGGGACTTGGAACGATCTGGTCTAGTGGAAAGCTGGTTGAGTAGCAGGAGGGTTGGAATTAGATGACATTTAAGGTCCCTTCCAACTCAAACCATTCCACGACTCTGTGATTCTATGAAGACCTTGCCTCAATGCAAACGGTGGCGAAATCAGCGGCTCCTCAGGCAGCCACCCTTGCTGTGAGTCTGGCCCTGGGACAGGAGCAGGGAAATCGTTCCGGGGGTCCGGTGGGAGGTGACAGCGCGATCCGACCCCGGGACCGCTCCGGGGAGAGGCTGCGAGCTGCCGGCGGCTGTGCCGGAGCTCCGGCGCTCCCCGCTCGGTGCCCGGCGCGGAGCCGCGGGGCCGGGCCGGGCTCCGCCGCACACCGGCTCCTTCCCTGCGCCCGGCACCGGCTCCTCTCGTCAGGCTGCGGGTGCTGAAGGCACAGACAGCCCCGAGCTCTGCCTGAGCGCTGGACCGTGCTCTGCTGGCCGTCATCGCCGGGCCGGGAGCCGCCGCTGCGGGGAGGGGAGCCCGGGGCAGCTCGGCCGGGCAGCGCGGCTCTGTCTAATGAAGTGGAAGGCTGTCATCCTGCCTCTCCTCCTGCCTGCAGCCAGCCCGAGGCCTCGGCCAGGGGCAGCTGACCCTCATTGCCACGGCTGCCCCGTGGTGCCGCGCAGGGAGCTCCAATCATTTTTCCAGCTCTTTTTTGTTTGCGGATATTTGAGATTTCGTACGAACTGCAAGCCCCAGCACAGGGAATGGAAGGTGACGAGCACCTGGTGTGGTTCTCCCACATCCCAAAGGCAATGTCCATGGGACAAAGCTCAGGCGTGACTGCCAACAGGCAGCAGGTCCCTTTGCCTGCCCAGTGCCACTTTCCTCTGTGGCTCTGTGGCTGTTGCATGTGTATGAGAGAAAGATGGAAAATGGCCCAGCACCAGGTGGGGAAATACATGCACATCACACCGAGCTGGTAAAACCACTTGGAGGCCAGTTCAGGAAGCTCAAGGTGGGAGCAGACACTTCCTCATCTCCTTTACACACCTCGGGGGGACTTGGGAGGATTTGTTCTCCTGCCTGGAAGGTGGAGGGACAAGGGGCAAACAGAGGCAGGTAGGGAGAAAACTGAAAGAACCAAATTTCCTGGCTTTTAGGAATTTAACCCTTAATGCTCTCCAATCCTGGATTTTGTTTGCAAATCAAAAATGGGGAAAGATTTTGGTAACCTTACAGTATCACCAACAGTTTGTTAAAAGACTAATTGCCAAGTAGCTTATGCATGTGGGACCATTAGTAATTCTGTAGCTATGCAAATTAAAACAGTGATGTATGATTTATAGCTTTAATAATGTTCTGAAGGCTCTTAAATTTTAATCACTTGCAACATCCTTTTTAATATTCAATTACTTTATTAACTAATTAGGTCACTTGCTGAAAAAGCACATAAGGCTGGTGCTATTTTAATATCAGCTGAACATCACAAAATACCTTTGAAATGGTGTAAATGGTTTATTTATTTTAAATAGATCATTAAGATGCTGTAATTAATAAATCAATTACAGAAAAAAAGAGAAGAAATTGATAGATGCCAAATCACAATGGTAGTGGTTTCTCTGCTTACTTTATAAATGTTCACAGAGATGCTGAACTTGGTGAACATGGCCACTGAAGCACCTTCCTGGATAATTCGTATTCAGCTGAAGAGATAAGGTTTGAGATATGCTTGGTTCATTATAGATGCTTTCTGTATGGATTTAGCTTTCTGATTGATGAAAGCGCCACAAATGACCTTGAAAAGTGAAAGCACTTAAAAGGACAGCCCTCGTTTGCCTCGTGCTCTTTTGTCTGCCTCAAAAAAAGATAAACCCAGGGCAATGTGAGAGCGCCGCTGATGCTGGGCTCAAAGGGGAGCTCCGGGGACAGTGGGCGGCTCTCACTGACCAACCTGCTCCCCTCACCGTGTGCAGCCCTTGCTGCTGCCCAGGGGCTGTGGCAGCACAGCAGCGAACCAGCGAGAGAAAACTCCAGCTCGGCTGCAGTGCAGAGGTTTGCACCTCCCCTTTACACCGAGCCTTGGAAGTAAAACTTCAAGTCTCAGCAGTTAGACTTGTCACCAGGGTGGCTGCAGCTCTGAAAGAGTCTTTGAGTAATCTACTGTCTTAAAACTAAGGGTAAGACAAACACTCTTCTAGGAATTAAGTCAATCTTATTAACAGATTTTCATTTAAATTATATTGATGTAATGATACAGAGTGCAAATTTTCTCTCTTGAGAAGCTGCTAGTAAGATCTGCAGTAATTACAGAGCACTCATCTTCCCATTTTAACTTCTCTCGCTTCCATTTTCTTGTAACAAAAACCTGTAAATCCGGGGGCAAAAAACTTTGTGTTACAATTTCTGCTAAACTGAAGACTGCTCTTTACACTTGAGCTGCACAGAAAACTACTCCAAATCTTAATTTGTAGAGTTTTCTGGGAACTGAAACATACTTATTATAAGTCAAGCTCCAAAGCAGAGTTCAGGGGAGGTACCAGACTGTTAGTCCAAGTCCCCAGTACCAAAAATAAATTAAATAAATGCTGCCTCTCTCTATCCCAGGGGCACCTGCAGCCCAGCTCTACAGCAGCTGACAGTGCCCTGTTCCAGTAGTGGGGCTTGAGCTGGAATAATGGATTTTCTTGCAGGAAAATGCCACCTAAGGTACCATTCCTCAACTGCTGCGAGCAGCCACTGCATGGGGTGACCATCCCGTGAAAAGAGGGACACCCTGGACTAACACAGGCTGTGCAGAAAGGACAGAGCGCCCTAAAATAAATCCATTTCACATTTCATGGGAGCTGCCACAGGAAACAAAGGCACAGAACAACTGTAAGGTACCAAATGCTGGTACAACATATCTGTGCCTTGGAACAAGCACAGATACAACTCTTGAGGGGTCAGAGATACCTGTACAGTCACATGAGGTCACTGTCACTGTTTCGAGAGGATTTATTTCACCCTACAACAATCCTGTTGTACAACACGGCTCAGGGGCTTTTCTGAGCCTCCTTACAAAGCCCCTGGTCTCAGTCCAATAGGTGCATTTTTATCACATTCCTGCAACTTCTCCCCAGCCATTTATTCACGTGTCGCTCCAATCATTTGTGTGGGAGACGCCAACACAAACCCAAATAGACACAACTGCTGCAGTAGCAAACCAAAGGCCACCGGTGCCTCAAACCCAGCTGGTGCCAGGAGAAATGGGGAGGCAGAAGGCAGCGGCAGCCCCGGCAGCGCTCGGCGGGCCCAGCCCCGGCGCTGCCCCGGCGCTGGAGCCGCTTCTCCGCCTTCTCCGCAAGCGGAGCCGCCTTAACCTCCCCGGCTGGATTCAATGTGACAGTGACACTTCACAGCACATTGCATCCAATCTCATTTGAAGCTGACAAAGATTGTTTCTGTTTTATATCTATTGGTTTATTAATGGCCTACAGCCTCTTAAGCAGATGCATATTCATTAGATAGCCAGCTGTTAGGAGGTTCCCAGATGTCGAAAGTAGCTCTGTCTTGGTATACATTCTTTTTTTTTTCCCCTTCTCATGAAACAAAGTAATTGTGGCTCGATTAAAGAACCAGTTAATTACTGAGCCGGTACCTTATGGCACAATTAAAAAAAAAAAAAGTCTGGAAATTTGTGAGAAGTAGACTTTTTAAAAACAGAGATGAGCTGAGCCTTTGCTGTTGTACACACACAGGAGACTGGACTACTCCATCTAAAGGATCCCCAGCTTTAGAATCCAGGGATATACTGAGTTCTGCAAAGGCACCTTTCTTAATTTTCACCATTCTGCAGATTTTCTCTTACCTCTTATCATTCCTTAGGTGAATAGTGAATGCAGAAACACATAAAAAATGAAAATGAGACAGTCACATCTCAGTTTTTAAAGGTCATTTTACATGGAGAAAAAAAATTACATGGCATCCCAGCTAGATAAAACTGTGACCAGATCATTGAACAAGCTTGTAGAGATTGACCTACAAATTCCAGGAGCCATCCTTCTTAGTTTCACAACATTAACCCAGCTCTCTGAGATGTCTTTGCAACTTCTTTGCTCAAAGCTCTAAAAGCAGCTCCCAGAAGCAGGGCTACCACCACCACCCCAGGAAGCCCTTTGCCCATGGAAATGTTTAAAACACTGAAGTCAGCTCCAAGTCCATGGGATCTGGGCAAAAAGGGATCCTGGGGATTGTGGTTTCTGGCTAACTGCACACAGCAACAACCCCACTCCGTCCCAAGAAGGAGCTGCACTTCCATCACCAGGAGAGGAAGAAGTGGTTGAAACCCTGAAACAACTGAAAGCCTGAAACAATTCTAAATTTTAGCCAGTGACATCTTGGAATAAAACCTATGAGGAAGAAAAAAATTAAAACCAAAAATGCCCTTAGCATTAAAAGCCTTAATCAGAAGCCAGCGATGCCAGTATAAAATGTCATCTGCTATGAGTGTGTTTACAGTTGAGCACAGAGGAACATGGAGGCAATTTTGTAGAGTGACTCCTGGAGCAAAGGCCTCTGAGAATAAAAGTGTCTTTAGATATTTGTTATCCTGTTATAGCTGGTATCACCTTGAGTATACAATGCCTGCCTGCATTATGTAAACACTCCATTGATAAATCCCTCCCCCACCTCCTCTAAGCTGTGTCAGACTGTTCTTAGCTGACAGATAGAGCTGAAACAGATGCTGCTATAAATACCCTTGTTTAGCTGTTTTGAATATAATTTCTTTTGTAGAACATGGTGGATGCTCTAGTTATCATTGAACTTGCACCCGTGCTGGAATTTATTACTCCTTTGTACACATCAAGATACATTCTTTTAAATGATCCTATAAAAAAACCAAACACAGAGTTGGGTTCTGCTGCCCTTTTCTCTCCTTCTAAAGTAGAGACAACCTTTACAAAGGATTGCACTAATTTTAATTGAACTCTTTTGAAGTTAAGAAGCTACAGAATCCACAGGTGGTAAAAGTTTAACTCTCAGGACCAAGCACAGTTAATTTACAGAATCATGTAATTCCATATATTGAATTCTGCACACAGATATATCCAGCCAGCCAAACTCTTCTGGAGAGATACAGGTACATCTGGAACTGGCTTCAAAAATGAAGAAAGCAGCTGTACTAACACAGCAGCATGATTTTGGTTATATTTGAATTCTGTAATGCAGCAGTTGATAACTGGCAGATCTATTCCCATTCACAAAGTAGCTCATTTGTATTTTCACCCAGAAAGGTAATTTCTGGCTTAAAGGTATTATTTTGTTCATACCTGAAATATCAGAGATGGAAACATTTTATGGTATTTATCTTAAACAAGTTCAATATTGTTTTAAGCGAGTACCCATTTTATATTCAGTCTTTAAATAAAGATGTAAAACACATTCTGCTAAGCACTGCTACGATCCGTGTGCTTGAGCTGGGGAAAAAACTTGCAGGCTCTCATCACTGCAGAAAAGAAGCACAGGGATGCACCTGGCCCATGTTCTGAAGGAATCTTTCCAGGGTTTCTGATGTTTGTTTTGGTTTGAAGGACTTTGTTCTCACCCACCTGCAGAGGACCTGGCTGGCTGACAAAGCTGCTTCTGACACTCCACACACTCCCTGCTTCGAATGGAAGATCTTGACCCATGGGATGAACAGAGATCAGGTAACTCCCTGAGCCAGGGCACCCTTGACTGAGGTGCAATTGGCACAACCACAAAGACCCACCCAAAGGGATCACACTGGAGTGACTCCAACCCTGACAAATCTGCTTCGTTATCACCAGTGTCAATCAGAACCAAAACCAAGGGTTCCTCTGAAGAGATGTGAACAACCTGAACAGGGACATGGTCCTTCAACTCAGAGCTGTTTCACTGGGCAAACCCTCCTTAGAAGGACAGCATGAGGAACAGACTCATCCTGTGCATCCCAAAACCTTCCAAGGAGGATTGAGAAGCACTGCAGCAGCACAACAGAGTAACAACACCGACTCCAGGTTTAGCTTTCCTCAGCCCCATCTCCCAGCCCTGGAAGGAGCTTCCTTCCCACCACAATTCTGCATACATTGAACCAGTCTGAGCCTTCCCATCTGTTCCACGAGAGGGTTTGAAGATGATTATTCCAAATAAGTGTAAAGGTTTCAGAACAGGAACCAGAGCCATCTCTCCTACTCAGCTGTTGAAGGCTGCCTTGATTACTTTGATGTAACAACACTTGAAAGCTCCTATTCTTTGAAACTAATTTAAACACATTGAATTGTTGAAAGATTAAAAACCGCAGTCAGCTAATTACACTCACTCTCATCTCTTATTCAGCAAATGAATCACTTTTCATTACCACTTAGCTGAAGTACATGAATTTCTGCCTAATTAGAAATGTTGTAGATGGAGCATTAGCAAGGCTGGAGCGGGTCAGGATATCTTGCCTGCTTCATTTTTAATTCCTAACAGTAGAGCCAGATAGGAAAGGCTTCAGATAAGAAGTCATTAAACAATTTTAAATTATTTATAAAAATTACTTTGCCCAAATTATAATTATTTTTTTTCCCAAATGCTCTCATAAACGTCAAATGGAATGAAAGGAAAAGCAGCCCAACATTGATTTTAATGAACATTTTAATGTTATGTATAACAGAACATTATGAATACAATGGAAACAAAGTTTTATCAATTTAATAATAAAAAAAGAAATCCAACATAAGAAAAGGGAGGCAATAAATTTCATACCTATAGTATAGTGCTTATTCTTAACAATATTCCCAGCTTGTGAATATAACAATGTCTTTGTGTTCCAGATTCTAAAATCTTGATTCGTATGAACTTAAATGCAGAATTACAGAAGGAAAAACAAAACCCCCCAAAACCTTAATTCACTCTTTTGCTTTCAGTAAATCAGTAAAATCTTTGACTGCTACAGGTCTCCTTTATTAATATATATATTTTTTTACTCCTCTATTGGATTCCACAGCTGCTAATGCCATATTTACACAAAAGAATCACCAAGTGTTGTATAAAAGTCAGGATCCAATGCCATTGGATTAAGTTACGTTCTAGATTTACATCACTGAAGTGTGATTCAGCTGCTGCTGATGCCCTAAACCAGTAGCTCCTTAGGGATATTGGTGCTACAAAGGATGCCAAGTGCCACTGGAAAAGAACTCCAAGAAAGTGCATTTCTGGAGTTTTCTGAAAGGAAATCTTCCAGCAGTCTTGGATAAAGCTTCTCCCATACTTGCATGGGATATCAATTGTAACATTAGAAGCATGTTAAGACCCCAAAAACCTGTTGATCACCAAATTGCTGAGAGAGGATTTTTACAATAAAAATCTGGGTAATACAGCAGTGTGGCTGGAACATTAGCAAAAGTATATATACATTCCAGGTCCCTTTGAATTAGCCATAGTCACATATGTAAGCCATTTTTGGACAAAAATATATATTCTTATAAAAAACTGATCATAGTACTCGAGTGACTTCACAATTGTGGACTCAGTGGTAGTAAAAGGAATGATCCAATTATGACAAAGCGATCAGGGAGAGGGGGAAAAGAAAGTCAAAGCTCTTCAAGAAAAAAGTAAAGTATAAAATTAGATTCAAACATTTTTACCCAGTCCCCAATCCAGTCTTCCATCAAATCTCAAAGTTAAAATTGGTTCTTCTATGTAGGAAAGGTTTTTTGATGGTCTTAATACAAATTATTTTGCAAAATCATCCAACACATTCCTTAGAAGAATCTCTGACCTCTCCAGAATTTGAACACTAGTTATTTCAACACTTAGAAAATAGCTTTTGGTTCTTTATGTAGACACTTTAACTGATAAAGAAAAAAAAAACTGATCAGTGTTTCCCATTCCTTCCCCAGCTATATTTGTGCAGCTAAAAATCCTTCATTCAGTCTGCCCATTTATTTTATTTTAATTTCATTTTATTTATTTATTTTACAATCTTTATTTGCTAAAATTGGCAAAATTTGCAAAGGCATCTTGCTTGGGTTGTACAGTCCCAGGAGTCAGAGAGGTCATAGCCATGTTGGGTACCCCCATTCCTATTGTGCCCATTCCTGTGGCCGGCACTCCCATGTTCATGCCCATCATTCCCTGGTTCATCATGGGCGTGGGGGCCATGGAGGTCATGCCCATGGTGCCTGACAGCACCCCGGGCACTGCCAGCCCCAGGGGCCCTCCCAGCAGCGCGCTGCTCTGCGCTCGCACCGGCATCATGCTGGGCTGGGGGCTGAGGTTCACAGCTGCAAAGTTCTGCGTTATGACATTCATCGGTTGTTGCATATCTGCAGAGAAGAGAGAGAGCACAAAAATCGCTGAGTGGAACCTGGTCATACTGAAGGAGCTCATGTGTTTTAAGGAACTAATGTGGTCACTGCTGTGAACATGGATATGATGGCCAGGCCTGCAGCTATTTCCTGATTTGGACATCAGGAAGAATTTCTTTACTGAAATGGTGGTGAGGCACTGGAAGGGGCTGCCCAGGGACATCTGGAGTCCCCATCCCAGGTGTCCAAGGAAGGACTGGAGGTGGCACTCAGAGCTCTGGGCTGGGTGACAAGTTGGGGATGGGTCACAGGTTGGACTTGACAATCTCTGAAGTCTTTTCCAACCTTTGTGATTCTGTTGCATTTGTTTCCCTATTTTCTGTGTGAAGACTCGGAAAACTTCTATAGAAGGTGTGAATATCATTTTATACCAATAAATATTCTAGAGAAGTTCTAAAGATTAGGAAGCCCAAAGGCAAGATACAGCCATGGTGCAAACTCTACAGCAGAACCTGCACAGTACTCCTGACATACCAATTTCCACTTGAAGAACACTCGTGTCACAATGTCACAGAGGTTTACGAAACATATGTGACTAAAGGAAGGAAAACAGTAATGGACAAAAGATTGGGATCTCAGGGACAGCCTATGGAACACAGACAGGGCTCAGTGTGCATAACAATACAACCATCACTTACTCTGTTGCTGCATCATGGTATTAAGCGATGGCTGTTGGGGTTTGGAAGGCTGCATCCCAGGTACTAAATTGTCCAAACTGATATTTACACTGGGATCTGACCAAGTTGAGGGTAGAGTTTTGCTTGCATTTTTCTGGACCATCTCTGTCCTTGCATTATAAAGTGAGTTAGACTTCGGCATCATCGGGTTCACGCTTTGCAGAGGCTAAAAAAGAAAAGTTTGTTGGGATTCACTTAAAACAATTTACTGGTAGAAAATAGGACTAAACAAAAAGTATTTACTTTTCCCACAGGAGATAATAAAACCCCATGAAGCCTTGAACTTTAGCTCTCCCAAAGCAGGGCTGCCAGGTGCTGTTCCAGTTAGATTAGAAGAGTATTTGTAAGCAGAGGTCAAGTCCCACAACATGGAGTGACCAGCAGCAGCCAAGTTTTGAACTCAAACATGCTGGTTTTTCCTCCTAATACCAAGTGGATCCATTACAGTTTCCAAACCACTCTCCATTGCAGCAGGCACTTATGTCTTTTGGAGAACGGACCAGTCCTCACCTCCACCTACCTGAGGCTGGAAACCTGTAACATTCTGTGGAGAATGGCTTTACACTACCAATCTCTACTGCTCCAGAAAAGCAGCTACACTTCCCTAAAGCAATGAAGCCCATCTTCAAGAAGAGATTTTTCTGCTTAGGATGCAATTGAAAAATTTATGACAAAATACTGATCCCATCTGAGTGACCAGGTTTAATGTATTCCAGGAGAGGAATAGATTCATTTTCAAAGCTGTGGCTCAGGAGAAGAAGGTCATTAGCAGACTGTAGCAATAGCAGCATACCTGAGACCTGGACATGGGTAAACTGACACCCACGGAATTGGAACTCATCATGGAGAAATTCATGCTTTGTGTGGAGGTCATGGTTGTCTGAGAGGGTCCCATCAAATCAAAAAGATCCATAGAATTGGAAGCAGCTGAAGGCTGGCCTGGAGCTGGCTGTGAGCCACTAAAGAGCTCTAGAGCTGGCTGCTGTGCTGTGCTGCTGAAGAGCTCACCAGATGAAGCACTGGCACAAGGAGAAGCTTGGTTGAAGGCACTCCAATCACCAAAGTCTCCATTTCCACTTGTTGCTGTACCTGAAGAAAAGGCAACAGTGTGGGAGGAAGGAACACAGAGAAGAAAGATGGGACTTAGAGAAAGGCACTGAGCAAATGCCTTATTCCATGAACTGAAACAAATGAGAGCTGATCTGTGTCCATCCAGATTAACATCTGCAGGTAGAACCTCCATCTGGACATCATTCCCTCTCATGAATATTCCAACAATTTTAACAAGGTACGAAAGGAAACATGAAACACCCATACACAGAAAGTAGAAGATGTTTGATAAGATGTCACCTGTGGACGCCAGGCACGCAGGGACAGGTTTGTTTCAGTTGAAGTACAACTAGAAGATAACATGGGGTAGGCTGGAGACTAAAATCAGAACAACACTGAGAACTTGGATAATATTGATCAACCTTTTCTCTTCTGGCATTGTGATATTTGCAGAGAGAGCAGTTGTCAGGAACAAGCAGCTGGATAAAGCAAATTCCATCATAATAAAGACAACTACATCCAAATCTGGTTGTATTCAACTGTAGTTTTTTGTATAAAACCAGGCTGAGGGGAGTAAAACCCAAAACTTTGAGAGCAGGATGCCAGGAAAAGCTTATTTGAGGTGATAAGGAATAAGCACTTCCCATCCATGCAGTGCTCATGTAAAACACATTAGGTTCTTTAAATTTGATTCCTGAACTAAATGCCTTGATTTGAATCAATCATTTCTCTCAGCAGCAGCTTTGCTGAACTCTTGCAGTTCATCACCTAAACGCTGCTCCATTTCAATAGATGGGGTTTTTGGAGACAAGTGTTTAAATCAGAACACAGAACTCTGAGCTCTCTCTCTCTGTATTTCTCTGTGAAGGCAGAACCAGCAGCATGAGCTGTTTGTAGACACCTGCAAGGGCACCTCTTCAGCATCACAGATGTTGTGACACAAACCAGTGAACTGAGAGCGTGTCAAACCTTGGAGTCAAACAGGAGGAGTTGTTCCCTCCCTCAAAACACGTTTCCCTATTAACAGGCAAACTGTTGATTCACAGCACTGATGGGGGAAGAAAAGCTTAAAACAGCATTTGCAGAAGATGCTGAATATAAAGCAACACCATTTAAACATCTCACAGGCTACACAGTGAATCACACTCTGAGTTTGGGCCACTGGCCAGCTCAGCTTTTTGATTCTCCCTCTGATTCACTTTTGGTACTTCAGCTACATCACAAACAACAGTGCTGCCACAGGAAATAAACACTGAGGGCTGGTGAACATTTAAATCATCTCTCGGATTTCTTTAGCTGACTGAACAAAGACTCAAACATGTAGAGCTGGGGCAGATGAAACCAGTGGCAGTTTCTATTTCCTGCCCTATGCAATGGCTGCTTCCATAATGTATTGCACCCACTCATGGGTAACTGCAGCAGCCTTTAACACTTTGTGTAAATATTTATCAATGTAGACCTTCAACCTTTAGTTGAAGTTTCTCTTTACCAACACATTACAATTTAAAGAAAAGTAGAAGAGTAAATTTGTTCACAAATTCCAAGTATAGCCAACAACTTCAGTGCATGAAGTGGGCTAATATTCATTAGCTCAGGGCCTTACTAGAACATTTGCTTTGATCTTCCTCACAAAGAGGCACTATATTAGAATGTTTCAATTAGTATTACATATTAAAAATTAAAACCTACTTTAAATATTCCTGATAGATAAGTAAATGCTGAGTGTGCTGCTTCTGTGTCCAGACCTGTGCACTGAGCACCAATAAGAGGGGGTAAAAGGGAGATGGTTTTGCCCCTTCAGTAGGACTTCAAAGATGATTAATCAAGAAGGAAAAGATTTCTAGAGGGGCTTACACTGTTCAGGAATGATTAATAATTTCACAGGACTCCTTGTCCCTTGCATAATGGTGATTGGAATAGATTAATCATATTAATGCAGATAAAGGATTATATCAATTTAGACTGTATTAACACAGGAGTTATTTGCATAGTAGGCAGCTTTGTGTTTGCAAAACAACTTGGGTTTGACTGTAAAAGCTTGTAAAAAACCAGAGCAGTTCTTTCCTACCAAGTGAACTGAAGGTCTATTAACTAATCTAGGCCCAGCAGAGCCTTCCCAACACAGCAAAATAAAGGAGATGGAAACATGCTGAGTAAAAGCTGGCTCCCAGGTAGATTTGCTGCTCAGCCTCTTTGCTGCTCTTTTCTCATTTTGCACCTGATCCTGCACCCTGGCTGAGAACTTCTCATCACAAACATCACTCCTGCTCAAATTAACTTCACAAAGAACAGCCAGCCAGCTCTCTCCATTCCAGGGTTGTCTCCAGCCCTGTAGATCCCACAAAGATTCCACCAAAGTAAAATAGATCACTTTAGGAGGTTTCCAAGCACATTTTATTATTTCCAGTCCAATTTTAAGGGAAACCTTTTCAGATGGTGGCCATGTCTCCTGATAAGCTTGTCCTGTCTGCAGGTAAAATGTCTGCACATGCACTGAGCCAGGCTGCATCTTCCTTCCTCCCAAAGCACTTGTGGTCCAGTTACACACACACTTTACCCTGGAAAGGGAAGGGACTTTCAATAATGCCACATGGCATCTCTGGCCCTCCTTCCACCCCTCAGCAGCACTGCAGTCCCTAAATCAATCCTACCTTGCGATGATGGGAAACTCGCTGAAGCAGCAGGTGAACTAAAATCAGCAAATCCTCCAAATGGGTCACTTGATCCACCTAGGAAGAGGGAGAAGGCAAAAGGTGTTACAGGACTGTGCAAAGATCCATTGCAACAACTGCATGTGGGATTTATGAAGAAAAGCTGTTCTGCACTTGACACAAGGCATTTATTGATTCTGCTCCCTAATTCAGCTCTGTTTCCCTGTTCATCCTCACACTATGTTTATATAAGCCTGAGCAACAATAAACTGGATTATTTCCAACTGCCTTGCAGATTTTGCAGTTTTGTTTTCCATGGGAAGAACTAAAACCTGCAAGTTTTTGTCGCCTCTAAAAATAAATTCTGAGATATTAAAAAGATTAAAAAGTTTTTAACTGGGGAGTAATGCTACTAGTTTGGCACTTTGTAAAATTAAAAATTTGGAAGCAGAAAATAAAAAGGCCAACCATTGTTATTGTATAAAAGTTAATTTATTATGCTTCCTATGAAAAATTACATGTCACCTTTTATTTAGTTTTTGTGTTACTTAAAGCATGAATGATTCTGCAATGATCTTGAATTAGGATTTCAGGGACAGAACTTGCATTTGTGTTCATTTTTTTATAAGTTTGTTTCCTTTCTACAGCAAGAACATTAAGTTTTCCAACAAGACATTTGTATACAGCATATAAATTATTGACTTCTGAATACAGCACAGTAACAATTTTTCACTAAAAGATACAGCCAAGGCATAAAAGCAGATTTAAGAACCATCTTGTAAAGCTGATTTTTAAAATAAACTCAAAATTATAAAAATCACCTAGCTATGGTTGGTACTGTTTTAAAGCAGGTATTCCACTGACCAGAGGAAGCCAAGAAGTTGACCTTATTTGTTTGTCCTTAAAGACTTCACCTCCAAGCAGTCCCACCCTCAGAAGTAGCTGCAGCAGTTCAATTATTTTGCTTTTAGTGTTCTGCGTACATTATATAGGTTACATCACAGCTGCTTAGCCTGCAGTGCTTAGGAGGCAGCCAGGTGGGACTGGAACATCTGTGCTGCACTCAAACACCACCAGGGACAGCTTCCAACATCTGGTGCCATTTCGGAATTGTCTTATCGCTGCAAGACATTCTGCCCCATCTGCTACTCTCAACTGGGTTAATTAAACCAGAACCATCTCCTTTTTAATAAATGGCCAGCAGTAATAAAAGGAACCATTCACTTCCTAATACATGTGTACTTGTATTTCTTTTTAATGTTATTTTACTGTAGATATTGCCAGGAAGGCGACTGCTCTTCCAAGGGGAAATGTCTTCTTGCTGAGTGCGTAGTGCAGGATATAAAAGACAAGCAGAGAATGCAAGGATGGCCTCTGAATTTTCAGACACAGCACTACAGAAGCTCTTTCAACACCTTTTCAAGAGGGAAACAACTTCACACGAAGTTAAGGAATTCAACACAAATTCTGAAGTGATCTAAGAAACAACTCACGTGTGTTTATAGACATGTTTTATTCTGACACCGAAGAATGAAAAAGGGACAATGAAATATCAAACTAAAAACCTGATCTGATCCTGTTTACCCTGTCTACAGCAATGAACATTTGCAAGTGTTTTTTTCCCCACATATGTGCCTATGGAGTTCAGAACAGGTTAATGATTAGAGAGTTTATATGCTGAATGAGGAACACAGATGATACACTCCTGACCACATGCTCGAAGGAAAAAATAAAAATCAATGCTCCCTGCTACACCCATTATCCTTGGGCTAACTGACAGTGCCCAGGGATTAATTTAATTTTAAAACCAGAACTAGGTTAAAACCCAAAATAACCCCTAAACATCTTCAGTCAAGTTTAAGTTTTCCTCCTCATGTCTTGCCTGTTTTCAAGTGAAACTGAGTTTCAGAGAGAGGTGACAGATTAAGCTGGACGCAGTAACTCTCTAAAGAAAGGTTAAAGAACCTCAGCTCAGTAACACTAAAAAATCCTCCCAGCAGGTCTAACCAGGGATTTTACATCTTCTCTTTTACGGCAAACAAGCATCCCCTCACATACAAACTGTGTTGCTCCAGTAAAGAGTAACACTGAGCCAAATCAACCCTTTCACATCTCTGCACCTGAAAATACACAGATAAGCAAACCCTAAGTTCCCTGAATTGACTTCACTTCCCTGCCAGTTCCTTCACAGGACACATCAAAGGCTGCATTTGACCCTTTCCCTCTGCCTTGCCTGACACTGGGAATGTTCCCACAGCCTGTGCTGCAAGGAGCAGTGGTCATAACAAGTGACCTGCATGTGAAGGACAGCGCTGATCTTCTCAACGTGAGCAAGCCTCAAAGATTCCCATATGAGATCTGCCACTACAAATGAACCCTTTCCATCTGCCTGCTCAGGTCAGCAGAGGTTATTTAGCAGGACAGCTGGTAATGTGCCTCTTCTCTGCATCATTTCTAAATGCTGCTTTGGAAAAAGGAGAAAAAAAGATTAAAAAAAAAAAAGAATAAGGGCTGACTACAGCAACGAGCTAAACTGATGAAAGATTTAAATACACTGTAATACAGAAGCTGGCATAGTTCTGTTTGAAATATGGGGAGGTTCATTTTGAAGTGGAAACATCTACTCTCAATGAGATCTTATTTTTATAAAAATAAAAACATACACGCTGTATATAAAACAAAAAAGGTTCCAAATCTTTCTGCCCTAAGAATTATGTTGAAAATAATTCAGTATTGACTTGGGATAGTGGTTCTGATCCAGGATTTTAACTTTCATGTAACTGTGGTAACTCTGGTGTACAATGAACACCTTTGTACATGAAATTAAAAAAATAGGAAATTGAACAAAATTAATTTGTTCCTTAAATTTTATGCATTTGTGCATAAAAATAGACACATTAAATGACTTGTATTTCTTAATCTGTAGGAATTAACTCATTTCAGAACAGACATAAAACACTGTGTACTTTCCCAAAAAATAATAGTGAGCAAAGTTTTAAAGATCTACTCAAAACAAGAAAAAAAATATTAAGATAGATGTCTGATACAAAATTACCACAAGTTTCCCTCCCCTGTAGTAGTTTTGATATATTTTATAGTGTATTAAACACTTACAGAGGTAGCACAGTGATGAAAGTAATCACACAGCCACACAGAATGGCCACAGTTTTGGTCACACAGGACAATCAAATCCTTGGTGTGACCCTACAACACCCCAGGAGTGCTGTAGCTTCACTCAGGGGCGAGCAAGACCAGTCCTTAGAGATACCTGACTGCAGCCACAGGGCCACAGTCGTGGCCTCCAGCCACTCTGAACTGCCATTCCTTGGTGCAGCCTCTGCCATTTCACCTTGTCTTTAAAGCAAGGGCCCAGCAGGCCCTTGGCTCAGTGAGATTCACACACCCTTTGCAGTGCCAGCACCAGCCTGTCCATCAGGGGACATTCCCCATCTGCAGTGGGAAGGTCTGTGAAAGGTTTCTCTCTAGGAAATGCTCCTATTTATTTGCTACTCAGAGTGGTCTCATGTTCCAGTTCACTTTCTCCCAACTGTGCCATCAGACCACAAGTGCACAGAAGTTCTTTTTCTATTCCATGCCACCACTAACCCATTGATTACAGAAATCTGTAAGCACAATAACAAGTGTAAATTTCATGTCTTAGGTTTTGAAAAGTGAAGCAGCAATCCTCTGAACTCCTACCCCATAGGAATGCACTGAATTTTAACACACTCCTGAAAAGAATCTGAATTTTGAGAGCATAAGTGTAAGTCCATGTGAAGATGAACAGATTTGCTACACATTTAGAGAGTGAAGGATATGTCTTAAAATGAATAATTTCACTTTTAGGTAGCAATTTCTTTTTGGTTCTAGGGTTTGGATTAACCAAGTGCCAAGACAAAATAAGACAAACAAGTCTGCCATATACCCCACATGAAAGCTTCCATGAAGATTATCCATCTCCACCTCTCCAGCCTTTGAACTGCACCATGAGAAATGCTTGAATGTGAATGGATTGCACTTGCTTTTAGAGTTAATTATAAATAACTGCATTACATACACAGTTTCTGACAGAGTGATCTAGCAGTTAATCTTTGTGCTCCTAACATTTATTAGTCTCATGCAATAGCACACACAGTACCTTCCTACAAAGGGCTCTTTCTAGGCAGTTCTACATTTTTTCAAGTATTCATTTCTCAATTTATCTACTTTATTCTAGCAACAAACAAGCTTTTAATCAGAACTGGAACAGACTTCAAACTGAACAGACTTCAAACCTACCTGTGGAAGCTGGCTGGCTGGCTCCATCAAATAACAGGTCCACCAGGTCATCAGAGGACTTGCTGCCAGAGGGGACAGCAGCCTGGAGAAGAAATGGCAACAGATCTCAACTCATGATGTCATTAATCAATCAAATGATATTAAAAAGTTTTCTGGGGTTTTGAAGGATTTTGTTTGCTTTTGCTTTGAAGATTTGGCTTTAAAGCCAACAATCATGTGGCTAAATGTGAAATCAAATACTGAAAAACTAAAGGCTCGTAGTTTTTTATAACTGAAGAATTTGGTAAGTTTTCAGTAAGTGGGCAGCTTCATAGAATCTTTAACACTTCATGCCAAAATGCTCTTTGCTGTCCTGAAGAGAGCAAAACATGCTAATAACTATATTAAAGAAATTCTACACCTTAAAGCAATCACAATTAATTGCAGTTATACTGTTCCAAACTGTGATAAACAAAGCATTTTTGCTAAAACAGCTCTCTTGAAGGCTGCATCATAAAACCTACCCTAAATCAGAAATTGTCTTAGAGGATGGAAGAAAACAGCTTCCAAAATGATGTGCTGTCCTGCTGTCTCACCTTTGTCGTAGGCTGTGCAGGATGAGCAGCAGAGTTCTGCTCTGGACTTGCTTTATCTCCTGTGTAATGAGCTGCTGCTCCCAAGTCAATGGTTTTTGAAGGATTTGCTGAGCGTTTCTGTCTGATGGTGGTAATTTCTGTAGCTTGTGCAATATGTATGTGTTTTGTTGTTACGGTCTCCTCTTCATCTTTAAATTCAGCTTTGGGAGATTTTCCTCTTCTAGATTTTTCCTCATCACTGTCACTAGAAAAACAAAAGTGATAGCACAGCATTCGTGATGGACTTCTCAGTTCCTTGAGTGGAAATTTGGCTTAAGCTACAAGAGTTTTGGATACTGCAGTTTCTTGTAGCAACAGTTCAAGATAAAAATGCTGCTTTTTCCTATATTTGAGAGAGGAACTGTTCCACCCTTACATAACACATCACACCACACAGCATTGCACCTGTTGTACAGAAGCAGTGGAGAAAAGCAGGTTATTTTGTTAAGCATGAGCTGCAAGTCCACGACAGAGGATAATAGGAAATCAGTGTTTAAACCCAGCACATTGAGTCACCTTCTGACAGGAACTCCCCCACACATTATGTAACACTTCAGCAACAGAAAGTTAAGTTGGCAGGTGTGCTCAGTACTTACACCAAGAGACAAAGCAATGAACCACATTCTGTACTGTCTTTTGGGTTTGCACAACTCCATTTGTATTTCAGCTCATTTCCTTTTCCAGGGAAACAGGCTTTCATATTCTTTAAGATGTTTGTGGGAAGAGTCTGCTTACAGAATTATGCAATGCAATGTTACCATTATCAGAGCACACAGAGTTGTTCTCAAAATGTAAAAGAATAAAAATATCACCCTTTTAGGCAAAAACTTTTTAGGTGTTGTTGCACACTATTTGATTCATTTGTTACATTTTCTACTTTTGTATTTTAAGTCTTTCACAAAGAAAGTAATTGGCCCCCACCACTGCTCATGTTGCCTGTTACCATCAGGATTTGTACATAACAGTGAGAATTGCTGTAGAGAAAGCTTAAATACATTGGAATGTATTTTGAAATCGTAATTCCCTTAGCAACAGAGTTGAAAATGGAAGGGTTTCATATTTTAATAATGCATTAGAATACTAAAACTGAAAAATTTAAGAAAGGCTGTCCCTTTGTCAGAAGGAATGTGACAGTAACTGCAATATACTCTGGGGGGGAGCCTTTGTTCTCTGCTAACAATAGTGGCTTTTTGGGAACACGTTGCATGTACCATTTCCTCTGTGCATGTTACCTGTACACCACTGGGGATGGCTCAGTTCAGTAACATCACTCAACACAGATGCTCACTCCCTTTTGCAATTCTTTTACTGTTAAAAAGATAAATTTCACAGCTGCTGACCAATCAGCAGCTCAAGGGAGCTCATATGGCATCATTCAACTTTATTTTATCAAAGCACTTCAACCCTGCAGTGTGAGCCCAGCCCTGCTGCCCCATCTGTGTGCACAGAGGGGACCCCAGCCACACCTCCACCTGTGACATCAGGATTTTAACAGGAGCCTCCAGAGCAGAGGGATCTGCACATTATCATGGTGTACACAGGACATCCATGCCACACGATCTGGAGGAGGGTGGAGGATGCTGCTGGAAGAATCCAAGACCAGGACAACACAATTAAGGCTCAATCTATCCATGTATTGTATTTAATACCTGCAATGCATTTCTTGTCCACACTACAGAGTCCAAGAATGTTCTATGGGCTGAGGAAACAAGTGACAAGCAAAGTCTGATTGATACAGAACTGCTGTATCTCAATCTCACTAATGCAAGAATGAAAAAAGTCAGTCTTTGGTGATATACAGCAAAATAAATTACTAAAGCCTCTGAGGAAAGACATTAAACATATATGCCAGAAAGGAGAATAAATATTACAAGATTCAATTTTCTATGACAACCTGTACTTCTTCCAAACTCTCTCAGGAGATCCACTTTTTATTTTTCTTTAATGGTCACATTAACAACAACAAAAAATTACAGATTAATGTTCGCTCTAAGTGTGTTTACTGTGCTCAGTAAAATTGCAGTGCTTCATCTGAGAATTGCACACAGAGCTTAAAAATAAAATTACAGCAATATACCAAATAATTAAAAAACTTCTGGAAAGAAAATATATAATTACAACTTTGAGAAATCAAAGTATGGACACATGTTCTCTTCCTTTGCCTTAAGTTTTTTGTAGTGAGGGATTTATTAAACAACCTTAAACAAAAACAGTTTACTGAGACTAAGTATATCTAAATTACACCCCAATATAAAAGTCATTCTTTAGATACAAGTTGCCTTTAAACATGGCTGCTGCGTCCTTTCAGAGAAAGCTTTGCTTCCTTTCTATTCTCTCAACCTGAGTACTGGAGAAACAAGGATTATTAACAGAGTTTTAAGAATTCTTAGGAAAAAATGCAGTGTTTCAGAGCCACCTCTGTGTGTCTGCAGGTAATTCAGAAATAAGATTTTCAGTGTGCAGTGCTGGACTCAGGGCAGCAGCTGGTTTATTCATCTAAGAACTAACAAGCACTAAGAAAGAAAACAAGAGGCTTTCCCACCCCATGGGGTATCTCTTGTGGTTTCCACCACTTGTACAGGGATGTATTACTGGGAAAAAGAATCCATTTCCCCTATAACACTGTTAGAATTTTTCATCTAAATTAGAAAGAAAAAAAAAAATGCAGCAGACTTGGCTTCTCTAAATCTCACTGTGCAAAGCAGCTGCACTGAAATCTACTGTACACTCATCATTTTGGATCATATAGGTCTCTGGTAAAGTTCTTATTTCCTTCAAGCATTTTTTTCCATCTATGCAAGCCACTGGCTTTGCAAGTCAGAAATCCACAAGTTTGGCCAAGTTCTGGTGTGTAAAGACCATGGCTTCCAGGTTTTATTGGCCACAGGTAAGGCATTTATTCTTTGTGCTTCAAGGCTTTTATTGGCTTTACAGTACTCAAGCAATAATGGTTTATAAAGTTATTAAGACTGAAACAATAGAACATAACAGCACATTTGCCAGCTGAGTGAGTATCACCATTTAGTCACTTTTCCAAGTGAAATGGCAACTTAATTGTTATTATATGGCAGCAGGCTACAAATAAGCCAGTACATTTTTGGCATATTTTGCTACAAAAAAATTGCTGAAGTGTGAAAACACAAATGCAGGGATTTCAAGAGGCATTTACAAAAGAATGTTATTTTGAGCCTAAGTTATATGATAATTAAAATTTTATGCCACCTTCAGCTTTAATATTTAAATATAGTCTTTTGGTAATAGAGCATGCACTAAGGCATGTATTTACAGTATCCTTAAGGATAAATACAGACATTCTATAACCATCTGTTCAATCTTTTTACGTCCTCTTATGGCTTCTGCAGAAATAAACCTCTTCACTCAAACCCTTGGATAAAATCCCTTCCATGGTATTTGACCCCCATGCCAAGATTTGAGAAAAAGAAATTTCAGACTGGGATTTAAAGCAATGTTAGAGGGGCTGAAATGTTGCAGCCTGAATTCCTTCTTACAGCAGAATAACCTGCAAGCATCAAACTGCCTTTGCTTGTGTATGTCTCCAAAATTCCTCTTTTTATTATGAGTCAAGTTTATCACTTTCATAAATTTCATACATTTTGAGACAAAAAAGAACGTGACATAGACCAAAAAAATTGGAGAAAAATCAAACAGAAGAGACAAGGGTTATGAGAGCAAAGCAAAAATGTAAAATGTAATATTAGCCAGAGAAAAAGAGCAGTCTAACTTGGGGCAGAGATGTACAGTGGAGAAGTCAACAAAATAAGCTGCTTTTGCTAAAGATTAGACTTCAGAAATTACTATCTACACCAGAGAAAAATACAAGACTTTATCCAGTACAAGTAGAGACAGGAGCCATTCAGAAATAAAGGAAATAAGATAAAAAAAAAATCTTTACTGTACATAACCTATGTAAAACATGGCTGGTGAGGTCTGCAGACATCATTGGACAAGTTGCTTTTGAAACATAAGTACAGAAATGCACACAGAAATGTACCATTGTTACATGTGAAATTGTTTACTTTTCTTCTGATCCCTTCTCTTTGTAGTCCATTGATATTAGGTTCTAAGAGGGAACCCTGATGTGTGCAAAGAATACCAGTTTTATGATTTATTAATGCCCCAGCAAGAGGACCACGTGGGCTTTCCCCCAGAAATTCTGCCATTATTATTATTTTTTGTTTCTGTGCAAAATTGTTTTAGTTTTGCATCACACAGATGTGTCCAAGTGTATGTTTATGTTCATATATATGACTATCTAAAGATATTCTTGTAAAAAATACTAATCAAATCTCAGTGCAAATTTGATTTTTCAGTTGTTTCCCAAAAGGGAACTATTCCAATATAAACGAGCACTTTCTCTACACCAATTTCAGATTGTGTTAAGTACAAACTTGATCTCCAGATAATTAAATTCAATGCACCTGTTGAAGTGTGACGGATGTAAAGTTCTTTCCATAGTCAAAGCAGGGTAGATTTTCTCCCTTACTGAAGAAATTTAATGAGCAGATGTAAAATACAAGAATTTTCCTGAAAAGCCTCAACTGAAATTGACTTTTTTTTTTTTTTTTTAAGAAATCACCTGCAGGCTGTTCTTCCTGAGACCAGCTCAGGGAAGCAGCACTGTGTCAAAGCAATTTCAATTTTCTTCCTTGGCACGCCAGCATTCAGAGTGTGTGCAGCATTAAGTGGCAGCCTTCAGTACACTGGCACATGAGCACTGAATTGCTGAGACAAGGAAAAGCTCAGGATATTTCAGCCAAATTCCCTGCTTTGCCAGCAGCTGGGGCAGTAATGGAAGGCAGCCAAGAGCAGTTAACTACTGCCAGAGCCACACTGTTCCCCAAGGCTGGGGGGAGCTGCAGAAGCCCAGGAAGCAGGTACTGAACTCAAATATGCTTCCCCCTACAGACAAAAAGAATGGCAGAGAATTGTAGCTTATATCCAGCAATGTCAAACTGCTTCCTAAGAGCAATCTCACAGATAAATTCAGGCTAAAACAATTTCAGTACCTGCACCTTTCTGGAGAGTCTTCTCTATCTTTCCTTCGGAACTTGCTGATGGTGTCATCGATGGTGCTGCCAATCTTGTCACTGAGCTCCCCTAACTTGTCACTGAAAGGAAAAGTTGACTTTTTATCCCATTCTTCATCCCATTTGGACTTGGGCTCAGGATCATATCTTTCACCTGGTAAGACAAAGACAAGAACTATTAAAGGCACCAAAAAAGAAAACAAAAAACTTGTGGCCTTTCTGGAATCCCTCTCAAGCCCCCATGCCTGACACACCTGAGCTGCACAAGTTTACAGAGCAAACAAAGCTCCCTCAGCTGAATCAACTCTATTGCAGCAAGGCACAGCATAGAATGCCCATCATTAAGTGGCAGGAATGAAGGCTCAATTGTTTATGGCAATGACACAAATTCAATGCCCGGCACATCAGGATGCTGTTGGGCTCTGCTGGAGAAGCACCCGAGGCACAAGCAGCCCTGGCTGCAGAAGCAGCTGATCAGCAAGGGCACATGGCATTTCTGGAACAGTTCCTCAGTGAGCTGTGTGATCACAGGAAAATCACTGCAAGTTTTATACACTGACATTCATACACAAACACAGTCCTAAAATACTAAAAGAATGTGCATAATAAGTTTTTGTTTTCCACACTTGGCAATTAGAAAAAGTTTTAGAAGTATTTGAGATTAAAAAAAGAAAAGGCAGTAAACTCACCTTTTCAGGGGCCACTGAACATCTTTCCTGAGGACTACTATCAAGAAATCAAAAACTTTTTCTTCTAATTTACTATTCCAAACCTCCATATTGGTATTTTATATTACAAACAGCTGCAAGTTTTACTTAAAAAAAACACATTTGTTGTACAATCCCATCAAGTAAGTCTAAAACACTAAAGTCTTGTTTGTACAGACACAGCCAACTTGAGTTTAATTCACATGAAAAAACCAACATTTTTAACAAAGACCTGACTATCAGAAGCACTGCACACGTCAACTTGTATTGTGATCTTGTATCAGATCTTCTGCTCAAAATATAGGTGTATAAAGGAAACCAAAACAGCTCAGTTCCTAGACAATATTTGTAAGCAAAATTTTATATTCTGGGCTATTATACACATACAAACCATTTTTTTGTACATCTTTTAAAAATGTGAAACAATAGTGATTTTTTTTTACTTAGGCTGAGTAAAGTTGAATAACAGAAAGGAAGAACAGTGAAATAATCCCTACTTCAAGTTACATACAACTGACATGAAGCTCAAGTGCTGCTTAAGGTATATTCAATTAAGCCATTTTAATAAAAAGAAAATTATAGTTCCAGCATTACAAGGTGCAAAATTTGAATTATACCTGTTTGATAACTTCATATCATATAGGGTGTATTTTCTTAGTAAAGACATAGGTACAAGTCTCCAATGATATTTGTTTAGATCCATAAAACTTTTCCAGTAGGGAATCTGCTACAAATCCATGAGATACTCAGTGAGATCTTTATCATTAGAAAAGGAGACACTGCTCAGAAATGCACTGCTGTTAAATTTTGCAGGAGAATAAAATGGGCTTATTTCAGTTTATGTCAGGCTCTCAAGCATTTTAATGCAAATTCCTTTAGAGGGGTTTTCTTGTGCTATAGTAATTTTAAAATTAAAACAGACACCAACTAGACGCTCAGTATTTTCAGGACAAAAATAAATGAATGAAATATCTTAATACAAGCATTTTATATTTAAATAATTAGAATATTTTTGACTAGAAATCTCACCTGGGAAAGGGTTTGCTTTGTGTTGCTAGAAAGACTTTTTAAAAATCTTTACTCAACAAAGGAAGGAATAATTCAAAACCCTTTACCACAAAAATTAAATACAAGACAGAAACTAGTCCTTTAAATTAAAAAACCTGAATGATACCTAAAGAGCACATGGAGAAATTATTCTACCCAGCCTACAAGGATAGATCACGACTCTGCACAGAGAAGTCAAAGAGAAGCTCAGTGAAAGAACAAAGGGACCTGTACTCAAAGTACAAATACAGTGACTCATAAGTATTTCCTAAAAAGAGAATCACCACAATTCCAAGCAGGTAGCAAAAGCCTAAAGGAATATAATAAAACAAGAAATAGCCTGCCTTGGAAATTTTCAACTACTCTGCATATGAGGAAAAGGGAGAAGGGAGAAGCAACCTGCCAAAACCGGGAGGGACCAAATCTAAGTGGAAGGCTCACAGAGAAGAAAAGCAAAACACCCAGAAAGCATCAAACAGGTGAAGTTTAAGCCCTGCACAGCTACTACTGAGGTCTTACAGTAAACTCAAAGAAATCACCAATTCTAGCAAACCAGAGCCTTGTGCCAGTGGGTGGGACTTTGGTACTCACCCCTTACTAAAAGCAGCCAAGGATTTACTCAGGCCAAAGAAAACACAGACTGGCAGCAGGATCATGGATGGCATGCTGGGATACATCAGATGGAAGCCCCAACAAAAGCTCAGAACCCTGCTACACACTACTGCAGGGACTGGGAGCAAGGAGTAACATACTTGGTGCCTGTAAAGTCAGCTCTGACAAACCCCAGCAAACTCACACAAAATCCACAGATGCATTTCAAGGCTCCAAACAGTATTCTTTGGAAAGCAAAAGTGGATTGGCAATCCTTGCCAAGGCAGCCCAGTACTCACTGTATCTGAACCCTCCAACACTGTCTGAGGACACCCCAATGTATTTGTCTTTGTTCTTCTTTGCTTTCTTCCTCTCCTCCCGAAGTCGATCATCATCTTGAGCAAACTCAACCATTTCTTTCACCTTCTGGCGGATGTTTATCCCCTGGTCTTTGCCATTCTCATCTGTGCAGGTAATGCAGGACAGAGATGATGGATGGAAGATGGGAGGAAAAAAGGAAAACAGTAAGTAAGAGGCAGTAATACTGAAAATCAAATTGATTAAAAAATTTGAATCATAAACACAACAGTCAAAGATTTCGTGACTACTGCATGAGGTCCACTGCATCTATTTAAAAGGGACTAATTAACATAAAATTTAGATAAATGAGTTTGCACTGAATGGTGTTACTTAAACATAGGAGAGATTAACTAAGACCGAGACAGAACTCATTCTCCACTTGAACAATTTTAACCCCTCAAAACATCACCCTTTTTCCTCAGTCTTTTTACAACAGTTTTTGCAAGTTTCATTGCAAGAACTCAGTCTCATGGCAGAACTGATTTTTCTAAAAATTGCTTTCAGTTGGGAAGTACTATAAGCTAAATGTGCTCCTTTCCAGCCTTTTTCACATTCAAAACACACACTGGCCTTGCTGCCTTTGCACTGTAAATATTATTTGGTAGGAGGAAAAAAACCCAGCTTCAAACAGATGTGTGTGTTTTGGAGCTCTAACCTTTTCTTCCCATATGATTAAAGCTATTCCTTTATGGACACCACAGGGGACCAGTCTCTAGTGCATATTTTAATATAAACCCCAACACTCATGTTGTGTTGGTTCTGTTGTTATTAGCCAGTCTTTTCTGCAAGTTCTTGTCTTCACTAATTAATACTCTAGGGCCCCACGTCTTGGATTCTGCACTCTTCACACAACTGGCAACAGTCACATTTTAATTAGACTGGGGAAGCTTCTAAGCTGGTTCAGGTGACTGACAACTCCAACTACTGTTTTAATTTGCTTATAAGATTTTTCTATTGCTCACCTACAAAGTGGTAATTTTCCAGGGATCGCAAATCATAAATGTGTTCTCTGGCACTTGTAACAACACGCTCTGATCCATTCCTTATGAGGTAAGCTAGGAGCAGCAAAGACTATAAAAATACAAAGCACCTTATGATTGCATGAACAAAAACTCTACCTTTTTTTTTTTTTGTAAAAACCCCAAACCTACCCCCCTCCCCAAATTAGTAAATACTAATCTTCCCTTTTTAAATACATGCTTATTATATGAGTCCCATGGAAAAATTTTCTTCCTCTTATGAATCTTTTGCTCTTTAAACTATCAAAACTGTATTTTTAAAACTTTAGCTTGTTACTACTAAATCACAAGTACTTACCTTTATCAGCTACTGCTTGTTTTAAGATAAAGCAGTAGCAATTAAAGAGAAAAAGTTAACCTGTAAAATGAGGCACTTTCTTTTGCCTCTTTTGTTCACAATTTTCCAATGGCTTTCACTGAAAGGTAACTTGTACAGGAATCTAGGAAGCCTTCTGCAGGATTCAATGCATATACAAAACTGCATTTCAGGATGACTTTAGACAAGTGACAAAACAAATGAAGTTTATATAATACTTTCATTTCAGTTCTCTATGTTGAGGATTTATATCTAGAAAGAAATGAGGCATTTTCTCTGAAGTAATGCCTTTATTGGTTAAAACTATCATTTTATTTCAACCAATCCAAACCTGATAAGCAATTCCAAGAAGTCTTTATAACATAAGTAGCTATGTGTGATAGCATTAAATATTAATTCCTATTGTACTTCGGGGAAAACAATTACTATGACTACAAAACATCAAGCACCTGTGAAAAGCACAAACCATGCTTTAGAATTACTTGTGCCTTGCTACAATCCTGGCATCAAGAAAAACAAAATATAACCTAGCTTAATACATCAATTCTAAAAAAGGAGGTTATATTTGCATAATTCAGTGAACATTGAACACCACTTTAAGTGCAGCACAACACAATCTCAAGTAAAAAGTTTCTGTACCAAAGACAAGAAAAATGCAAATGACTGATCTTTTCCAAAACACAATTAGGACATAGAACTATCATGCAAGGAAATTTGGCCCACTCAAAGGCAAACTACAACTTTTAAAGCATTACTAATTGGCAGAATATTAAAATTAGTTTGCATTTTATTTCAGGTATTCCTGAATTCCTTCAAAAAATGTTTTCCTGATAGCACAGTAACTTAACATCTTCTCATGGAGCTCATAGCAATTCCTTTGGGTAAATTGAAACTATGAGTGCTAATCTAACACCTGAATAGCAGCAAAATTGAATTGCTCTGTTGTGTTCACTAACATCTTAATGTACTTCTAATACCAGAAATTCTGTGGGTTTTTCCATATACAGGTGTTGAAAAACACCTTTAACTTCACCAACAGAATTATAAAACATTATGGGAAGAAATTCTAGCTTGCTAGAGGAGAAAGTGCTGTAGGATTATCTAAACAAGAACTCCAACAGGACACTGCATGAGCCCCAAGCCCTGATCCTTACACACCTTATAAACTCTCCTCCAGTTCTTTTTGTTGTCTTTCAGCATCCGAGTCCACAGCATGTTCATGAGCTCTGGAAACTGCTCGTACATAAACGTAGCCCTAAGGAATGGAACAAAAGCAGCAGAGAAATGTCGTTTTCCCGGGCTGTTCACACATGCTTGTTCACACTCAGGGCTGGCAGTAGATGGCAGGAGTGATCTAAGCCCAGCCACATCGGATGACATTAAAGGGAAAAAGCTGTCCCTGTTTTAACTCCTAGATAAGTCATTTACATCCCAGGACTACAAAAGAAAAGAGTAATTCTAAATATCTGAGGGAGTAAAAGAACCTTCACTAATTTGTAATGAAAATAATGCTGAATATGAATACCCTAATATCCACAGCATCTGATCAAATACACAACTTCCAAACTGATTTTAACACTAAAAATAAAGCTCAAGGAGGAATTCAGCATGTCTTGCTGTTTTTGTAGAAGTTACAAGAAAGCGCTTTGAAAATAAATACTCTAAAAAATAAACTATATTGAAAGAATTCTGATGATACATAAATGAAAAAAAAAAAATTTAAAAAAATACCTGGGCTTCATTTTTTTTTTTACAGTTTTCAATACATTCTATAATTATGCATTAAAAAACTTAAGACTTTATTTACAGCAACTTTTGGGCATTATCAGTCTGAAAAGTGCAGTTGATTTAGCATCAAATTTCACATTCTTATATAAAATGTACCTTTCTTTTCTTCATCACTGAGTCAAATTATCACTTACTTGGCAATCTCTCCCATGAGTTGCCCTGAAGGTCCCCACGGATCATCATTGGTTGCTTCTCGAACCTTAGACTCTATTTCTGAATAATTCATAACCACATTGGTGCTGCAAAGGAAGAAAAAAATTCACACACATGAAGATTAGCATCAAAACTGAGAAACACATGAAAACTTAATAATGACACTAGAGCAGATCTCACTTAATGAGATACCTCTACAGAGTGGGAGAGAAAACAGCTTTAGTGCACAAGTCACCCTGAGGACACTATACACCACATTTAAGTTATCTTTAAGAAGGTTTTACTATTCTATTAGTCTTCAAGAATACAGATGAGAAACTGGGGATTACATTACAGCTGGATTTAGTCCAGTAAAAATGGCTTTGGGTCAAATTAAAATGCAAACCAAACCACCAGAGTCAAAGTTGATGGCTTCTGCAGCTAGGTATGGTTTGCTTACAGGTTTGTAATGGTACAGAGTTATTTGCAAGAGGCTTTATAACTCAATCAGAGGCAATTTTTTTTAGAATGACGTTACAAGAAAAAAATCAAGAAAATCACCAAACAGGTGTTAGTGAAAAACTAACAAATAAAAAAAAAATCACATGGAAGACTAAAGTAAGGGAGATGAGATTCACTAGAAAGTCTGTTTCCTAGCTTGAATTTAATTAATTACGGGAAAACAGCAAAAGAGAAGCTGCAGAGCACTCACAATTACAGCAATGCAAATACTGTAAGGAGCTCAGCTGTCTCTTCTAGAGGTCACAGAAAAACCTTACTTGGAAAAGATTTTTTCTGTGATCTTAATATTAAAATAGTAAATACGTGATTTCTTCTTAATTAATCCTCAAAACAGGTAACATATGAGCCCAGCAACCTCCTTTGTGCCCCTAAAAGCATCCAGATGATAACACAATCATTTCCCTAATCTTTTAAGGTGAGTGAGCAGCCCTAAAACCTCACTTATAGTGAGAAGGTTTGAAAATTACTCTCTGTTTCTGGAGCACGAGGGCTCACCCCAGTAATGAAATCAGGAGTGAAAAGAGACCTGCTGGTCTCTGCTTTCTCTTCATACCTGGAGTGTACTCAAACAACACATTTACACCTAGCATGTCAGAGGTTTGAAAGTTTACTTAAAAGTACATCATAACTGATTCAGAAGCTAAGAAAAACCCATGTGAGTACTTTTTACACAAACCAAACCACAACAAGAAAATTAATTAAACTGTAGGAAAGATCTAATGATTTATAGTGCATTGTGGAGAAAGCATTTGCTGCTTAAGAACTTCTTCTGAACCTGAATGACCTAAAAGGATAAAAAACCCCCAAGATGCTCAATAGTGATCCCAACAGTTATCCCTCTGTCCATGAAGGAGTTTGCACAAAGCAGCATTCAAGCAACTCCTGCTCAATTTTATTTGGCAGAAGGATAGCAAAGATCTTGGAACTGGGAGATATAAACAGCAGAAACAAGAATGAAATCCCCTTAAGTCTGAAAGGGGACACAGAAGGTAATTGTTAAAACAGAATAAAATTTCTGGACTTAATCTTGGATTCTCAGCATGAGAATTCCTGCTGTCAGATCCTGATGTATGATTTTATTCAACTTTGTATCTAAAGAGAGCATAAGCTACATGACTGAATAAATAATCAGCAAGCTCCCAGAACCTATCTATATTACTACAAGCATGTAAGGACACAGCAGCAGTCTGGAACAACAGCAATTAAGGTTTTACAAATTCATTTATGCTGAATACACCTCAAGCTTCTGTTTCTGGTATTTTCCTTACTGCAATACAAATGTAAACCAAGCCCATCTCTATTTCCAATATGTGTGGAAAAAACACAACCCCAAATCTCCAGGATTTGCAGCTTCCAGAACACTGGCTTCCTTGTCCAAAGCAAGGAAAGGCAGGGAACTAAATAGAAAGGTTCTGCTTGTTTTTATAACCCCTCCTTCAGCATTTGTTTGAGAGACTTGATGGAGACTTGGGAGGGGGAAGCATAAAATGAAGTATTTCCTTAATTTCTTAGAGTGAAGAATTTAAGAATGGAAAATGCTTGAAGAGATGCAAACTTAGTGTACAAAATAAATGGCAGGATTGGCTATGCAAAAGTTCAGAGCACGTGGCTAAGGCAGCAGCGGGGCTGGAGGGGGAAACGGAAGGAAAACAAGGGAAATTAAGTAATGCCAAGAGAAAAAAGGTGCAGTTAAGCCTAAGTACAGAAACATGCTTGACTCCTAAACCCCTCCTGCAGAAAAGTTATTGTTCTCAGTAACTAGAGAAAGCTCTTTTATAAATGCCAAGCTGAGATCTAATGGAATGAACCATTCCAAACCAAAGCATCTTAGAGCCACATTTAATTCAGGAACAAATGTAAACTTCAAGGAGAAAAAAAAAAAACCTCACTGTTGTATAGTTTGGCATCATTCCAGGTCACTTAAAAATAACCATTTCTAAAAAGGTGGAAATACAGTTTTATTCTTCCTTTCCCATGTTTTCTATGGCCCTCATTCCCTGCCCTACCCATGATTCCTGTGACCTTTGCAGCAAAAAAATAATTTATGTCCAGATGTGAAGGGAAAAAGTGACTAGCTTGATTGCCAAGACTTCCTGTGATTGATATAAATTTAATATCCGAGGACACTTTCCGACACCAGGGGGGGCTCTCTGACTAGTTTATCCTGGGCAGTTTCCAGGGAATCGTGCTGGACCGCATGGACAGGCTGCTCTGCAAACAACAGCAACACTGACAGAAAGAACTTCTCAGGCAGGGCTGACAACCCCCCTTATCTGCCAGACTACATCTGATTCACCCCAAATCACTGAGACCCTGCACCACTAGAATCTCGTGACAAGAACATTTACAGAAACTTCTGACGTGGACAAAGATACTAAGCAGGAAAGTATATTTTGAAAGCTACATCCAAAATAAAGGCACAACAATAAAGGGGCTGACATGAAGATCAACATTAAAGTTTTACATTCTTCTGTGACTTACATTTAAGTCTATTAAAACAGATTAATGACAACTGATTCTTTTTACTCTTTATTTACCTCCCAAGTGATTTCAGTGTAATTTTATTTTATAAAAAACCAAAATTGTTTTTGAAAGCCAAGAGGGGGCACTGTCACATCTCTATGGAACAAGAAACAGTGGCAGTGAGCAAAATGCTTTTCATTTTCTTGTAACTTTAAATGTTTGCATCTGAAATTTACAGCAACACTAAACAGGTAGCTCAAGCCTAGGACTAAATTCCTCTTAAGAAAATAAATGGACATTGCTAATAAAGTCAGTGGATCATAGCTGTAAATACCTGACCATCTCCAACTGCAACAGAAAAAAAAACCCAAACATTTCCCCTTAAATGTTTTACATGCATTTTATTAACTATGATATAACACACCCTGAAATCCTACTTGTCCACAATTTTGTTTGCATTTTTCAAATAATTAAATCAATTGTAAAGAGCTTCAAATTTTATTCTAAGCTACATTTGGAGATTTGTACACCTAGGTAAGATATCATCTGGGTCCAGGTGTCATACCCTACAGTGTGCTAAAAAACCAAAAAATAGGCAAGAGGGGGAGAGGAAAGAGATGTAAAAGGGAAGAGCAGTATTGAACGTATCTCAATTGTATAATTTCAAGTAAGAATGACGTTTAGCTGGTATCAGGGAGAAAAAACAGGCAGCAAGAGGGGACCAGAAGTTCTGTACCTGCTCATATAAAACTCAGATCAGAGAATCTGTGAAGGTACAGCCAAAACATTCATCAGTATCTGCCACTTCAACATTTACAATTGCAATACTCTGAGAGCACTTGAACTTTCAGGCGTGAAGAGGATAAAAATCCTACAGGTCTGAGATTGTCCTCAGCACTTTGCTTTGAAAGAGGGAAATGAAAGACAGCTTGTGGATAACCTGCATGAAAATAAAACCTTACAGACTGCAGGAACTCTTCACAGATGACACACAAAACAGGCAGACTAAGAGCGGCTCTGTCTTCCTCCTCCCTATCAGCAGATACTGAATGTAACCCACAACGTGGACTTAAATACACATGACCACTACTAAGTGATAAATGTATCAGCAGAAAACTTTTGTTTCAACAAACTCCAACAGACATATATCTGCCTACTCTGCTCAGACTTCTGATTTTACACAACACGTGAATCAAGCTGTAATGCTCAGGACAATATTGACAGGCATGAGGTATATTCTGCTCTCAGTAACAAATTAGTGCTTTATCAATGTTACTTTTTATTTTTCCCTCCATAAAATAGTCACAAAATAATTACTGAAAAATAAATTCTTTTCTATTCCAGACTAAGAAGTTATTCTTAAAACTATTTTTATGCTGGCAAAGTAAAATCATTGTACTTCCACCCAAGATGCTAATAAAAAATTAAATAAACGCTATTTAATACAATACTATTTGACTACATCCTGAATAGAAATGTTTGTTTCAGAGTGAGGATTCTTCATTGCTCAGGACTACAAGGTATTCTCTACAGATTCATATGCTCTAACTGAAGTCAATTATCTGCTAGGAGATTACAATCACTTATACACAACTATAACTGTACTGCTTCTAGTAATAGCTTCCAATTGGTAACATTACAATTAGTTTTGTTGTGCCTGAACTAATTATCCACATCAGTCATTGCTGGTTCCACAATGAAGAAAAAATCCTACCCTAATTTTCTCTACATCATACACCTTGAATCAGAAACTCTTTGGAAACATGGATGTGGGAACACAAGGCTCTGCATATAGTCAGCAACATAAATGGAAGAGTATTTTCTTAGCTAATGTCTACTCTAAAATTAACCCTCAAACAACATTTCATAGCAATGATTTAAATACACTGCTAGCAAACCAGCTAAAGGAAAAGGTGCAGCAATTTTTGTTTATGTGATTTAATACTTTGGTGAGAACTCAGGTGCAGCATAAAGCACTAGAAGGAGTAAATACTTCACTGCCCATGTTAGGTCTTCCCTAAAGAACATCACACAGGTATTTCCACTTCATGCTTTCCCCCAGCATCTCCTCCATCTTCCACATTTTCTCCATGGTCAGTGGTGTTCTGTTCCTTCACCACCCTGACAATACATTCAAGTGCATGAAATCACAACTCCTAAACAAAGCTTGCAGTTCATGGCCAGATTTCAGGAGCAACGTTCTTTGGAAGAACTATTCCAAAGATAATCTTTCATCAGGAAAGGAATAGCGTTATACATCAAATTTTCAGATCTTCAAATATCAAATAAATTCAGCATTTTGTATGAATGCTCAAATACCAGCAGTTTCTAAAACATGCAGAAACCTTTCAAGAGCATGTGCACAGCTAGCCTGCACTTGAAAAAATAGGCACCATGAGAAAAGGAGGTATTTATAGACTAAAGGTAATGAAAGAATAATAATACCTATCCATCCATCCATTCAGAATCGAACTTACTTGAAAACATATTAAGGAATAAGAAAACCTATCAAATCTTTGCCAATGTTTCTGCACAAATGTGAAAAAAGCTTTGACTATGCCCTGGGGCGAGAGTCAGAGCACTGCACTGAAGGCAGGTCAGGATTAGAGCTGCCATTGATGTGGGTGGCGTCACCCAGGGCACAAGCACAACTCTGGGCATCACATCCACAGAAGATTTGTGAAATGCCAGGTCTAATCTTATGACAACTAAAATAACCAGAAGCCACAGAGAGGGGACATTACAACCGTTTCTTTATAGTGATGATAAAGGTATTGGATTGGACAGGGTGAGCCTAATTAGAAACACTTCTCAAGCCTCTGGGAAGCTGCCCACTGTGCTGAGGGACTCGGCTCCAGGAACAAGAAACCTGGCAACACACTTAAATTTTTTTCAATGTATATTTCAAACCAATTACAATATCATGTATACATAGGACTCCTATGTGCATAATATTATACCTTTAACTATTACTCCAAGGACACCACTGTATTATACACCTTCTGCTTTCCTTTTTTTTTTAATTTTACAACTGGGAACACTAAGATACTAAAAGCTGAGATGAGAAACTTTGTACATTTCACCACCGTTAACAGTTTCCAATGAGACACCATTCTGCAAATATGTGCTTAAAGACTAAGCACAGAAAAATAAAAATTCAAGCTTTACTCACATGTATGTACCATACATCCAGTATGAACATTAAAGCTATTCAGCAACGCTAGATTTTTTTTTTTTAAAGAAATTAGTCTATTAGAACAGGCAGGGTCTGGATAAATAAGGACAAGAGTAGCTCTGTTACTGTACAACACTATGACGGTGGTGCCAAAGTCTTACAAGAAACAAGTATTTTAACCTTTTGTTATTTAATGTGCCAAAACAAACACAACATGATTTTATCTTTTGAATAACTGAATAGAGAAGAACACATGCACATGGTTCACTTATTCACCTTTCCTATCTCCACCCTAACACCCCACCATTTCTATGGAAAGGCACCCAGGTGACAACTGCAGTGCTTTCTCTCAGGGATGGGGTGTTACCAGCAGTGAGGTAGCTCCAGGCAAGCTGGAAGCCTGCAGTAAGTCACACCTGGAGGCTGGGCCAGCTCCCTGCCCCTGCAGGGAGTGCTACCTGTCTTCCAGCAGCTGATTTTCCCAAAAGCTCCCTCTCGGCTGAGAAGGTCTTCACCCACTGAGACAAGAAAGTGACCACAAGTGACTGCTCACATGACCCATGGTGCATGTTTTAGGAGCATTATCCAAATGCAACAGCAGCAATTTGTGCTCAGATTTGCCGAAAACCAGTAGAGGGGCTGACAAGACAAAATGACATTAACATAATGTAGAGTTGCTTCTAGACATTTGAGATTATAGCTGTTTTGTTTTTTATAAGAGTGAAGGATTGAATGCACTATATAATGAGCCAAGTGAACATTCACCATCTGGAGAAGAGACAAGGCAGGTCCTGGCAATATTTTCACAATACAGTTATCTAGAAGACCCCCACCCACAGACACACACACAATTAAAATGAAGCCCTCAGAGAGGAGTGAACACCACCTCATCTCACCATTTAACTCCTGTGAGTCATGCATCTGAACTATTTTTAGTATCTAGATTAAAAGGTTTCTGTAAAGGAGGGGTGGAAATAGAGGGAAAGCTTTTTGAGAATGCAAAGCAGCTGCTTTAATGTTAAATGATCCTTTCTTAAATTGCATGCACAACTTAGTTTCAACTACTGAGAACACACAGCAAATAAAAAAGCTACACAACTTGCCCAAGTACAGGATACATCTCCCCCACTCCCAGGTGTAGGAATCTTGGCATCTATTAAACTGTTAATTAGTTTCCAGAAACACTTTTACCAATTAAAAAAAAAAAAATCACTTAATACTTATCCATCTGGGCATGAAATACTTTCAACAGAGCATTTGAGCTGGTGAGCTAAAAAAGAACCGATCCCAACCCAAACCACCAGAGGCCAGGACATGGAGCAAGCAGCACCCCATAACTAGGGGCAGCATCTATCAACTCCACTTGTTTCTGTGAGCATCCCTTCCTTCAGGCTCTGAGAAATTCCAGATGATCACTGGTCCAAACTTGTGTTCCAACAAACTGAAAGGATTTAATACAAAGTCAAACAGAAAAATGCATTTCAATATCAGATTTAAAAATGCATTTTGGGGTAAGATTTAACTACCCTATGACACTGTCACTTGTTATCTTCAAGAGCTCAGTGTGCAGACTGGTTCACAGAGAGCGGATATAATTTATCCACCTGTTGTCCACAATACAATGGCTATTCAGGAATCTATGCATCTAATACTATTAACAATTATTCAGAGAAGGCATTAATCACCTTCCAAATAAAGATGGTGCTGCTCTTCTCTTCAGTAAACTCATGCATTCCAACTCAGCCAGCTTCTCTCCCCTTGCTGGTGAAGATTATCTAAAAAACATGTAACAAACTCAATGCATTTTCATTTTGCTCCTGTCAGTAATGTCACTTTTGTTATAAAACATGCAGCTTAGATTTAGAGCCTTACAGATAAAACATATGGATACCAAATAGGAAGCCAGCAGTCCACATTCAACAAAGAAACAGATGGGGTCCCATCTGCCAAAATGTCTGGTGAAATACCTCAGGTTACAGAGAGGTAAGAGCGCAACATTAGTGATACTTGACCGTTTGAAGTTCTTTATTTTTCAGCCACTCCTCAGAACCATTACAGATATGTCAAGTTTAGTCCATGAATGCCAGGTTTTATTCCAGACCTTCTATGCAAGGAGCAGTCATACTCCTGGTCAATGATACAATCTTCATTATATACAGTAGGATTTGAAATACATTTTCAGCTTTTCAAGTTCAGTTTCATAATTTATGTGGCAGATGTGCAAGGCAAACTGCACAGAAAGAGATAAGCCAAGAAAAACATCCTGATGGCCACAAATGAATTACAATTTGTGGGAGGAAGGAACTATAAAGCTATTTCCTGTGCCTTACAACTTCTAATCACAAAAGACTACCGAGTAAACAAAATAGCCCCAAATCCACCACACACACTGTCAAAAAGAACAGTGACTTTAAAAATTAAATTGCAGCCTGTTACAGAACTCAGATCTCTTACTTACAGAGCCCAACACTACACCTTACTGAAGTCTTCCCTTTCAAAGTTTCCCCATCTCAGAAGTTCCCACCTGCAGAATGCTATATCCTAAAAGGTTTTGTAATCTCTTGATACAGCTGAATTATTTTTTGCAGATGTTGGGAACCTGAAGCACAGGAACATGGCAGTTTTAAAGTGTATTTGTGCAAGGAACAAACACTTCCTCCCCCACTTGATTTAAGACTGATTTCACCTCTCCTACTGCAGATTCCCTGCAGTATGTTAGTGTTAATACTTTCATACTCTTATATAAAACAATCCCTTGTGGTTCACCAATGAATACATGGCTGCTTTATGTATCTTAATATGTGGCAGTAAATAACTTCTCAAAGTTATCAAGAATTTTGCCATGTTGACAATACTGACTGTGGGCTTGTATCACCTCTATACAAAGTGTACCTTCATTTAAAGTTCAGACCCATTTCTTTATTTCCCCATTTTTAATGGGAAATTTTCATTCCAAACACCCACCTTCACATTCTTCAGTTACCATCCCCAAACTTCACCCATTATAGACTATCTTCCCTTCGAATGAATATTTCTGCAGTTCTATTTTTGAAGGCTTAATAGTGTTGTCATTTTATTATACGTAATTCAAAAAATATTCTTTAAAAGGTAACTTATAAAAATAAATGCTACACTCCAGCAAGTAAAATGAATAAAAATATTTTATTTTAATTTACATAGGAAGGTCACCATAATAGTATTTCCACTGGTTTTCAGTATTAGTTTTTAGGTCACATTTTTATTGAAATTGGAGGACAATTACACACAAAGCATTCTTCTGACAAATCTGATTAAACTTAATTATGAAAACCAATTGCACAAACAAGCGGGAAGAAAGCTGCCATTGAGGCCACACTTGACACTTTGGTGGGACAGTGACACCTAAACAGTAACTCTAGTTTTGATCCAGACACAAAAACGATGCTGCTACTGCCCTGTGCAGGTTTTCAGTCTCCTTGCCTCTTGTGAGCTTCCATCTGGCACATCAGATTAGAGTCACTGCTTTGCAGCTCCTACTCCTGTGGATTTAATCTCTTTCAAAGTTCAACATGCTGTGGTTACACAACAGCAGCTGTATAGTACAAAAAGAAGTGGACATATGAAATTTTGTAACCTTTTGTATCTGCAGAACTAAAGAGACTTCCAGACCCACGCTGTGACTCAATTTACTATTGTGCAATCCCCACACTTATTTTGCCACTCTGCTCCTTACTTACACTTCAGTTTTTTTCTTCTGTAGCAAACAAGCTGCAACAATTGAACCTTTTTTTTTAGACTTAAGTACATCTCCTTATAGAATTCAGATTGCACTTCAACCTTCAAGAGTCAGCAAATGTCATCACGAATTTTTCCACCATGTGATTTATCTTTAAATTTTTCCCTCTTTGTGATCCAGTCAGGTAACATGACTCCTACTGGAAACAAAGGTTTAATCAAGTAGGACAAAGTGTAAGTGAAGTGAAATCTACACAAAAAAACACTTCTGAAGAATACTTTTTATATAAATAAAATACCAGCACAAAAATGGTAAAAAAACCTGGTAAATAAACCCTGGTAGACAATTACAACATAAAACTAAAATTTAAATACGTTATTTTGGGAAGTGTCTACTTCTCACCATAGCTTACACTCTCCAATTAACTGGGTTTCTTTGGGCTTTGTAGCATTCGTTTAGCTTTGAGTGTAACTTCCCCTGAAGACAAAAAGCTGGTTTCAGATATAATGCTGGTTCATAAGGTGTGGCCCAAGTCCTTCTCCAAACCAGCATCAAGTGCTACTTCCTTCCTTGTATGCACACAGAATTGAGACCACATTCAAGTGCACAGCTCAAGCATTTTAAGACATCATCAACAGATAAAGAGTCTCACAAGTACTCCCTGAGTTTTCAGGATTAAGGCACAATATTTTAATGCTGAGAACAAAATATTTACAAGAAGAATAAGAGCTTATCCTTCTTTCAAAAAGAGAAACAAAAGGGGCAGAAGTTTTCAGAGGACAAGGAAGTTGTAGCTAAGCTCAGCATGAGGCACCAGTGAGCTTTGAAGCTGTGCAAATCCAACTCACTCCTGTACCTCAGACTTCCTATTTCTGACCACAAAAAATTTTGAGAGTGACCTTGAATGGAAGCAGAATATAGGGAGGAAAAAGAAAGAAGCTAAAACACCAACTTCACAGTAAAAATCATACACAGTATTATGTAGGTATGACACGCCACACCCTCCTAAACATTCTGAAAACTTGAGGAAGTACCTCAAATCACACACACTGAACACACTAAACTTTCTACAACACAAGCTGCTCTCTATCCCCAGCACCCAGACTGCTGTGAAGGGCTTGCAGCTTCCTCCTACCTTTAACTACACAGCCATGTCCCTGAACAACTCCCCATTCCACCTGTGTGGTAGGAAAGTATTACCAGCACATTACCTAGGAAATGTGACATTACCTAGGCTGAGACATGCATCTCATCAACACAAGCAAGGTCCAAATAGCAGGTGAAGCAACTAAACCAGAAAACCTTCAACTGCACTTTTAATATGGCTTTCTGCCCTGGAAAATGTCCTAAGGCTGAGGCAGGAGCTGAATGCACTTCTGAGCAGGAGAAAGGAAAAGGAAACAGTTTATACAAAATAATCTAATTGCAGGTTCACAAGCAGTTGTTTTCCTCCATTTATGCAAATGTCCCGAAGTGGAATTGCTAAGCAGAAGGTATTCAGGAGGAGTGAAATCACTACCTTTATCCTGGTTATTATAAAGTGAAGTGTATTATCATTTACTAAGTTTATTTCTAAGCTTACAGGAATTAATTCTACAGTTACTATTGTTTGCAAAAAGACCACCTCAACATCAGATTTCAGATCATTTAATTCTGGAAAATAATCAAAATAAAACCAGAAAACGAATACCAATGTCACTACAGAGAAGCTGATCAGCTTCTCTGCTCAAAATTGGTTCCTTTCAGGCTATTTTTTTTTTTTTGCTATTTGAAGCTGAAAGCAAGAATTATTCCAATAGTCCATTAAGAGCTACAATAACTGCTACACTCAATAGCTCTAATACACCTGTAGAAATTCCTTTTATATCCAATACTGAAACCCAATCCATAAGACCATTACATGTCAGACAATATAAGGAAGATGCTGTCTTTATGTAAGATTACATGGAATATGTCTGGATGCCAGAAACTTATTTCATGACTCCACTGCACATAGACAGAGGAGAACAAACAATCCAAGTCCTTCAAACTTCTATTTCAATGTCTCCAAAATTATCCTCTCTCTCTTCCCAAGAAGGAAGCTGTTTGAAACACTAAACCTTTCCCTGCATCCCACCTTGCTAACAAGAAAGAGTAAGAAATTCAACATCTTATAATTAAATTGCAATTAAGACTTTGCAGTCTCACAGCAAGTAGTTTATACACCTTTAGTATAAGCAGGGCTGCGCAAGGGGAAACCTTCTCAGCATCATAATCTGACAATTTCAAAAGATGCTCATTATATTTTGGAAAGAGTAAAGGCAAGTATGCAGTGATAATTCTGCAGACTAATCTGGGAGCATCAAAGGTTTTACAGGTAGAGACAAAATACAGTCCTCTTCCTGAACCTCTGCCTTCCTGAACCTCTGAGGCTCTGCCCTCAGGCCTTTAGTCCTGAATTGCCAGCTCCTAGGAATAGCACAATTATTTGGCTTTCCAACAGTAAGTTAAAAAAAACAAACCAAATAAAAAATGCCAAGCACTTTCCTACTTCTGATCCTTCATCTGTTAATTAACCTGAATTACCACATTTCTTCTCTGCTACACGTTTATCCAAGAATAAAAAACTTGCTTAATACCAATTGTCTTTAGTCATTCTATTTTCCATGAAGGTAGGTTACAACCTAGCAGTCCTTCTGTTGCTGTATTAAGCAGCTGGACAAAGAAATTTTGGTTAATAGTTAATGACAAAGTGTCCTTCCAGAGCTATTCACAGCTGAGTATATAAAAATGGGCACAAGCAGTAAGAACATGTCATTAGGAGTAAATATTGCAACAGCAATGTCATATTAATGTTATTTCATTAGAATTTTTAGGTTGGTATCTCACATTAACTAAAAAGCTTGGCAAACAAAACCCCACAAGTTCACAAAGATGCACTTTGACTGAAAGCAAGTGTTATTTTGTGAAGCAGGTCTGGTCAATTACAGACAAATTAACTTTCACATTTCCAAGCCATGTTTATTTGTGGAGGATAATGATGTTTTCTCTCCTTTCATAGGTATCCCTTTGTTAAACTGGTTCCTCCAGGAGATCAAGTAACTCTTGTCCTAAAGAGGTAACAGGAGCTGCTCCATTTGCCTCAGAGACCCAGTTTCTGGTTCCTGACCACACAGAGATGGTAATTTCAAATGACACCGTGTATTTGCAACAAACAAATTTCACAATGGCTCAACATGGGCACTATTTATTTATTTACTCACTAATGGTAAAATCACTGGATTTTTATGAGCTAAAGCCTGCAGCTACAGGAGTTACAGTTACTGTGTAATTAACAAAAAACCAACACTGGCAGTCTGAAGGCTGAGACTGCACTTGCCAATTAGGAGTCTATTAGCACTACGTTTTCAAGCTGTCTCAAGAAATGCAATCATCTGTTTGGTAGCAAGGAGAGCTAGAACACTGTGATAGAAGTTAACTCATTTAGACAATAAATACCTCTGAACAGAGAGTTCCCCCCCCCACTTCATATGATCATACAGAAAAACAGTTTAAATAATTCAGTAATTGTCAAAACAAGGAATAATTTAAAGTGACAGCAATCTTTAAGAGATCAGCTCTATTTGTAGATGTAAGCTACCAAGACTAATTTATTTTTCAAAATATGCATTCACCTATTGCAACTCCAATAAAATTATCTAAGGTTATTAAGAGCCTTCTTCACATACTAAAAGGTCTTAGAGAACCTTTCAACTGAGTAGTCTAGGAGAATACAAAACAAAACACACACCTACAAAAAAAATCACATAAGGAGGTATTTGTTTACTAAGTATAAAGTAATGTCTTGAGAGGAAACACTGAGCACAGTCTGTAACCTACATTAGGATGATTCTAAACAGCTTGACAGGATGGGGAGAATAACCACTAAGAAACACAGTGCTGTGACTCAGAAGGGAGTAGAGAAAAAAAAAAAAACCCTCCCTAACTCCCTATAGGTTTCATTATTATTACAACAGATTAAAAAGAATGCAGGCCAATCTCATTAAATAAGTTGAATATACACTAATATTTCTAATTGTATCCCAAATGAACCAGTTAATAGCTATTAAACACACAGTCAATATTGAACTCAGGACAGGACACACCTTTTGGATGAAGGGACAAAAAGGTTCAACAACTTTGAGGTGGTTTCCTTATAACCCACAAATAGCCACTGGCAATACTGGTGTCACAGAAGCTTCATTCTTAGTGGCAAACCAAACACCTCTAGAAAGATTTAATCTATTTAAAGTAACAGTCTACACAGAATACCCACTTCACCATTCTGATATAACCCAAATATATACCACCAGTATTTCTATTGCAGTAAGCTGCAGAAATTGAACTGAAAGCTTCTCATGTGAAGCTCTGTTGGACCTCAAGATCAATTCAAGCCTAAAACACTCAAAGTACTGCCACACAAGACACAAAACTGTGTTTCAGTTTATATCCTTTCCCAGAAGTTTGTGACCCAACAGTGGAACTAGAATATTGATGCTTACCCTCCCCATCACAACACTGATACAAAGGTGGGCTTGGGACTTTTAAGTTGTGACATGAGACAGGAGAGCAGCTTCAAATAAATTTAAACTTGCAGCTAAAAAACTACTAATGATACAGTTTTAAATAACAAAATTATGTAGAAATGTCTTATAATGGAAAAAGGCTCCACAGCTAACCTTCCTGTCCTTTCCCCATCACCACAAGCATTTGTGGTGCCATGAGCAGCTGTTTGTAAAACATGTGGCCAAATCAGTTATTAACCCTAAAACGATGGGGGCTCTTGCAGCTGTTATCAGCAAGAGAGCACAAGCAAATACTGAACCACACACCAGCAGCACAAGGAAGGCAAAAACAGGGAATAGCTAGGTATAAAAATGAGTTAGTTCTATCTTAGTAGAAAAATAATCTTAGAGCTCTTCAAGCTGCTTGTGAAATCACATGCTAAGGGTGTACTGCACTCAACTTGTACTTTTGCCCCCAGCCACTTATTCTTGCCCAAATACCATTCCTTCTTTATGCCAGTACAAATATTTGTGTGATGATGGAGTTAACTATACCAGGGAACCAATCCAGTGAAGAACTAAATTGGCAAAAACAACTGGTTAGTCAGAGATTCTCTCATCAAGCAGAAAGTCTGCAAGTGCCAGCAAAGGGAGAGAAGTGTGCAGGCAGTGGCAGACAGGAGGCTGAGAAACCTCTTTCACCATCAGCCTACGCTTACACTGACTGTGAAACTACAAACTCTGATTTCACGGCTTGGGTTTTGTTTTCTTTTTGGTGAAAGTGCTGACTGTGTTTGAAATTTCAGGGCAACTACAAAGGGAGAGTTAACCCTGTTCCGGTGTACTCCACTTACATGAGAACTTTAGGTCTATCTCCTCTCCTTTGCCATTTCAACAACGCTTCCTCAAATGTGCAACACAATTGTATGGCAAATAGGTTTAGGGAGCTACTCTATCTCCAACAATCTAAAAAGTCCTTTTGGGAGAGAAAGAGCTTCCAGTTGGGTCTGTTCCTATTTTCAATTCCTCACACAGCAACCCAGACATCATCATTACATAGCACACAATGCAAGAAGAAGTAATGAATACTCTTTCTGACTGGTACTGAAAAAAGAGCACTCAAGAGCACCACAGCCTACACAGCTTTCTGGAAAGAAGTAAGGTACCAACTTGTAACAATTTCACATGACCCCACCTTAGCATATTTTAGAAAAAAAAAATGAGTACACCACAGTTAGAATCAGATCTCACAAAGGCAGAATAGAAGGACCATTTTGTTCTGGAGAGTTCTGCTCTTTTACACAACTGCTCTTTCTAAAGAGGCTACCAACAAGCATCATTCAAGTTTTAGCTGCATAACAGCTCTTCATTCCAAATGGAACAGGTAAATAAAGCTCTTGCTCCAAACTGAAACTTGACAGCAGCTGTCAATCCTTGTGTCTAACTGGGTCCATATTTGACCTGTGTCATTAAGATCCAGATCACTACAAGGAGCTGGAAAAAGACCAACTGCAAATCTGACTGCTTTATTCACTTGGTACATTTGCTACTAATTCTGCTTTTCATTCTCTTGCCCTACATTAGCTTTGCCTTATAAATACAAAAAATTGAAATAAGCATTTAAACAAAGTCTGTGAAACAGCCATCTTTTAACAAAACGTTATGCTATTGTACATCTTTATATCAGTAAAAAAACTATTAAAGGGAACAGCTCTTCTCAAGGAGTTTCCATTTCCTGCCCCTCTTCTTTAAATACCATTTCAGTTTAATTTCAGAGCACACAGTGGTAATTTGGAAGCTGAAGTTCCTCATCAAGCACATGCCATCAAAGTATTTGAAGCAACAGGTCAACAGGCCAGTTACATTCTGTATGTTGGAGATGAGTTCAAATTGGAATTCTTGTATTGTAACTTTGGACAAGCTGTACTCAAACTTCAGAATAAATCAATATTCCAAAAGTTCCAGAATGAAGCACAAAACTCTCAATCATTACATTTTTGTGTTCTTCATCCTGTGAAGCAATGCTTCACTCATTCTCCAGTGGCTCGTCTTTGTTTTTAGAAATAAACATAATTTTCATATAAATACAGAAATTCATTTAACACTTGAAATGAATGGAGACAAATATAAAAGAATCAGATCAGCATTTTAAGATTGTATTTTAGGACAACTGCAGCACTTAGAGTTGCACACTGAAATAGCAAAGCCTGAGGAGAGAAAGCAGTAGTGTGACCAATGCTTTGGAAGTAATTACATCTTCTATATGAAATAATTACGTAAATCAGCTAATATTCTGTAATACACTAACTGGCAACACAACCAAGAGGAATTAGCATAGAACTGAGTTAAGCACCTTGATCCTTTTGACCACAGCTGCACACAGTGATGTAGGTAAGGCGTATCCTTGACCAGTTTCATGCACCCCCCAAGCAGGAGCCCAGTCCTGCTTGACAAGGACACACAAAGCTCTGCTTCAGAGACCATTTCAAGAACACAGAAGTTGTCACACGTACATCACTTAGATTCCTTGAAAATACATAAAGCAAACACCTGAGCTAGCCTTACACAACATAAAACAGACTATTGTCAGCTACCACAGGGTGTAAAATGGCAATAACACATCTGAAAGAGCACTAACAAAAGCACCACTTGGAGTGAGCTGATGAAACTGTGTGCTTGGCCACAACTACCTTATGCCAACTCTTAATAAATCCATCAGCTTGTCATATTTGCCTGTTTGATGGATTACTCCAGCAGCTGAATATTCAAACAAGAGAACATTGTACCTATGTATGTGAGATAACAGCATAATACTTTCACAGATGCATATCTCCCATACTCAATTACATGGCCCAAAGACTAGAACCCTTTTCCTTCCTTATTAATACCAGCAATTTTCTGGAAGTTTTTTAAGGGAAGGAGGAAAGCCCGAAGAAGTAACTTGCTGTTACAAGTACTTGGCAGATACAGCAATGCCTGGCTGCAGAGCCAAATGCTACATTCAAATCCAGTCCTCCTTTGTATTGCCAAGACTTTCTTCTCTCTCTCAGTTCTCTGGTAACCAGGCAAAGGACAAACCCTTCCATGGCTGAAGATAATCATCATCATCTGGCTTGTAATAATAATACAAAATGCTGTTGTTAAAGCAGTTATCAGCAGGGCACCTCTTTAGCAGCAATAGAAGAATAACTCATGCAGTGAGGGTTAACTAACTGTTCCTTACATAAAGCTGTGGAAGTGTTCACTGCCCTGAAGATCTTGCTTATGCAAACCAAAATAAATCTTAAATATAGAGAAAACTAAATGATCCTGGGACTGAAGCAAAGGAGTTTACAGAGATTCAGATAGCAATGGACAAATGTTAGACAGTCATTTACCCTTCTACTGGATATATTTTATGATGGATCATTTACAATAATACCTGCTATTACTGAGTGAGAAACCAGCATTTCATTAAAGAGCTCAGGAGTCTGGGTGGACAAATCCATGAACCACAAGAAAATCGCCTGTAAATAAGAACAATTACAGGCAAGTTAAAAAGAGAAAGCAGTTAGGCTGGAGGATTGAAAACCCTCAACTAAGGATACATCGGATCCTGCCTACTTTTGGGGAAAACATGAGCATTCCAAAGGCAGAGAGCAATCAAAAGTCAGCTGAAAGGTCGGTAATTGTAGGGTAAATGACTGAGGCACATTTATCACATTAATATCCTGCAGACTTAGCATGAGGTAGCAGACAGCAACATGAGACTGGAAGCCAACAAATGCAGATTTTTAACTGTTACCAGCACAATGTGACTTATTTACTTGACAGACTTATCTTACCAGCTTCCCTCATCTGTGACCTGGAGTAAAGTGCAGGGTCTCATTACGTGCTTTAGGCTACAACAGCAAGAAATTGCAATGACAATAGAAGCAGTAATTCACACTATTTTACCAGTAATTTACCCTCCTCTTTACAGATTGTACAATTAGAAGCACTAAAGAAAACATGCTGTTTATCAACCAGAACTTCTCCCCTGCCTGGTTCTATTGGAGTTCATGACAACAGCTCCTTTAATCCTTCCTTTTCCCCAAACACTAAAAATCCTCTCTTTGCACAGATGCAGCAACAGAATAAATAATAGAGGACCCAAGTGCCTACCTCTAAAATAAATTTTAAGGTGTTATAATGCTTCCTTATTACAATCAATTCTAAATAAGACTATTTGCTCTCCATTTAAAAAGAAATTAAACTATTACATACTGGGCAATTCATCAAGCTTGTGAAGCATATGAAAACAGCTCTGCAACACCACAGAGTGTAAACACGTTCCTGCTGGGCCATTAGAAAGGTGTGGCTAAGAGCAGTAGCAGCAAAGCAGGGCTCAGTTAGGTGGACAAAACTGAACTGGAAGGAGCACCGAACAAACAGGAATATGGCAACTGTCATATTCCTATTACTAGCAAGAAATTCACAGGCTCTCTCCTTTAATTTTTAAGTAAAAGTAAGTGGCTATTACCTCACTCACCTGAACTAATGAACATCTGGACAATACTGTCCTAACTACATTCAGATCTGTCACCTTCATCCCTTTTTTCATGAGACTGTCTCTTATCCTTTGATGTGTGGAAAGGTGTTTTAAAGAAGCTCTCTCACATTAAGGTAATGCATGCAGAAGATCACAAAAGCTACGAATGGCAATGGAATTTTAAAGAAAGTGGCTGTAAGGTCTCACCACACTGTTACATAGGCAGCAATCTGATCTCAATGGGTCCAAAGGTTTTCCAGCCTGCCTGCTGCATGTCCTACACGTCTGTGACAGAAACCAGGCAGCAAAAATGGTAACATGACATAGTAAGAGAAAAGTTAATGCAATGAGGAGTCCAGCTGGCCTTGCTACCTATATACACAAGAACACTGTGCTCTGCTTTGAGCTGAACCCCTTGTGCAGGTTAGCATGAGGGAACCTTTCAGTAAAATAAGAATCAGCAGTTTCTGCTTCAAGAAGAGGAAATTCAACAGAACTAAAAAGAAATGATGGCCTGGGTTTTGAATTTGGCCACTAGGCCAAGCTGATATCACCAAGTTTCTGACAAGCTAAAACCTGTTCTAACAGGAATTCTTAATATTCCTTGGGTTTTTTGTTTTGTTTTTTAATGCCACGGGGTTTTCTTGGTAGACGTCTCCTAGAAATCTCACAGGGAACACAAAGCACAACATGTACTTGTCCAGTAAGACTTAAAAGTTAAATTACCAAGTTGCACACCACTCTTGTATTTCCACAGCCTGGAATCCTGAACTCACTCAGTGACTACAACAGCTTTTGCCAGCTCTGTTATCATACAGTGAGGACAAACTTGGTTAAGGCCCTTGCTGACTGGATTATCAAAGTACTGATACACCTATACCAATAAAAATATGACTTTTCTTGTGTAAGCTGCTTCTACAATGTACCAGGCAACCTGCAGATCCTTAGTCTCCTGCAGCTCACAGGCAATAAATGCAACACTTGGCCTCAAGTTTCATCACAACTGCAGAATTGTTTTAGAGCAGGCATGGGGTAACCTGAACTCTGCCATGGGTGCCACAATATCTGGGACTGCTCTGACCAGAGCATCCAGAGACAAAGCTGCAGATCCCTGCTGCAGCAGAGCAGTGGGAGGGAGGGACACCAGACTCCTTCCCACCTGCCAAATGTTCCTGCAGCTCCCATTCCCACCAGCAGCTCCAGGGTGTGACATGTGCCTCTGTGCTCTGCCACAGCAACTGGCCACCTCCTGCCTGGAATGCTGAGGCAACGCAGTTACACTGCAGCCCTCAGCTGAGGCTGGGACAAAAGAGAACCCAACAAGAAATCTCTGACATTGCCTCAGGAGTGACTCAGAACTGCCACCTGACTCACCAACTTTGCACCAAGCACCACCCTGGCCCTGAGCCATCAGAAACCTCTGCCATTTAAACAGTGTTCACTGTCCTGGAGCCAAAGAGCTGAGCACAGAGGGCTGAATTTATTTTCCAACTGTTTAGTTTACTTTCCAAATTCAGTGTTGAATTACTGGGGGAAAAGAACCCACACAAGTGAACACAAAAGTGAAAAGCTGCCTTAAGTTAATTTATTCACATAATAATATGAAATAGAATTTACTCCAGAAGAAAAAATACTATGTAGACCTACACCTTCTAAAGCATAAACTAACCAGAAATTCAACAGAAATTCAATATAATTTCACACACTTGAAGAACTCTTGAACACACTGCAGTACCCATTAAGAAACTGGAGGGTGTAAGAATTTTGACAGTTATTTTGAAATTGCAAGAATAAATCTCATGATAAGTAGATTTTACTAGGTACATACAGGATTTACTAAATATTTGATTTAAACTGCAACCTTATTTACAATGCCCAGTCAGAAACAAGGTATTACTGCTCAGCCAAACCTAATCAAGGTAGGTACTTAATATTTAAGGGAGGGAGTTGCATTGGCATTGAAAAGCAGTGAAGTTAACAAAGGGCAGAAGAAAACACGGAACAAAAGGATTCCATCACATCCTAGAACAGTAAATCTAATACTCTACCAGAGTCTTCCTTCTAAACTGCAAATACAATACGACTACCACTCAGTATCTAAAATAACTGTCTCGTGCACAACAGCATGCAAATCCATACTTTAGAGTTACTAGAAAATGCCACCATAAAAGTAAGAGGTGATTGTGAAGAGAATTACAAAGCAGAATTTACCTGATGAATTTCATTGCCCAATTCCAATCACACCAAAGAAATACAGAGACCAAATACTTAAAAAATACTAAATACAAATTTGAATTTCTCATATGTATTTTGCAGTTGCTAACTTATTTTTTGCTTCTAAGACTTTGATGAATGTTAACAGGTTATGATTTTTACCTGGGTTTTAGCATTTAAAATAACCCACAGCTGTTTATCATCACTTACAGAACCTTCACACACCAAAGTATCTGAGAATTGTGTAAGAAAAGTCCTTCATGTTGAAATAGCTGACCTAACCAAGCTCTCAGCCACTGAAGCACAAACAAGGATAACAAAATAAACCCCAGATGAGTAAATTGAAACTCTAAGATAAGTATCAGCTGAATATGGAACCAAGATGCAGAGCTCAAAACCACTACCACAACCATCAGGGTTTGAACTAGGAAAACTTCAAGCAACTTGCATATTTTCAAAATCCTCATATAATCATATTCCCTTTTTAAGGAAAGAAGAGCAGTTTCTTGTTAAAGTTCAGTATGTTGCTGCCACAGCATCAGCTGTTATTTATGAGGCAGATTATATCATTTAGCTTCCTCTGCAGAGAATTTTGTAAGTCATGGCCTCAAGACTGAAGACATTATGACAAATCTACACCACACACAATGGGACTATTGATCCTGATGTCTCTAGATACCACTTACTCTGCAGGCTCCACCTTCTTTCTGCCCCTCCTCCTCTTTTTTAACAAACAATCTGCTTTATTTAGATAATGTTATTCCCAAAAAACTGAAGTTTATTCAAAAAACATTTATTATTATTGGAAGTGTTCATTTCTTGCACCTGTTCTGGAAGTAGAATGAATTTTCCAATTCAGATTTTGATTACTGCTGGACTTAGGAAGTTATACCCTTATAAGTAAACATTTTAAGAACAGTATATTATAATATTATAATGCTACAGTGATCATTAATCCTACAGACAAAAAAAGTACACAAGTAAAACTTAGGAAAAGCTTTATTTCCCTGAAAGGTTCTGGAACTCAAGTCACAGTTGTACTCCTAAATACCTAATCTGTCACATTATTAAAACAACTTTAACCCGGGTTGACTTTGTATACAAGAAGCTGTAAAAAGTAAATAACTTCCTCAGGACAAGACTTAATCACAGTGGTTTTTGAATGTCATCCAAATCTTGGCCTAGAAAAGTCTCAGTCTAGTACAAAGCACCTTGAGCAAAACAGTTGATTATCATGAATAAGCTGACACTTCTCAGTTTGCCATCTTTAAACCCATTCATCACACAGGCCCTTTTAAAAGCTGTTTGGAGAAACAAAAATGTAAAAAAAAGTTTAAAACAGAGCCTCAGTTTTGACACTTTTGACTTGTAAGGGAGGTACAACTGTTTGTCATTAATAACATCTGGTATATACCAATCTACAGACCTTCAGCCAGTTGTTCCTCTTAGCATTCCACAATTCATACAACACAGTTTGGACTGGAAAACAACTTTAGGGAGCATCTAGGCCAAGTCCCTGCCATGAGCAGGGACATCTTTGACCCACAGAATTAGTGGGGTTGGGAGTGGGCTCTGGAGACCATCCAGTCCAACCCCCTGCTAAAGCAGGTACACCTGGAGCAGGCTGCACAGGATCCCATCCAGCCCAGTCTGGAATATCTCCAGAGAAGGGGACTCCACAACCTCTCTGGACAGGCTGCTCCAGCTGTCACACTGAAAGTAAAGAGGCTTTTCCTCACATTCAGATAGAACTTCTGTGTTTCAGTTTGTGCCCACTGCCCCTTGTCCCATCACTGGGCATCCCTGAAAAGAGTGATGGAGAAGTGCTCCAAGCTTTCCCCTTACAGACTTATTATTTGAGGAGGTAAAACAACCTTTGCTAAGTTCTCCACCATACCAAATTTTTCAAATGCCAAAAATTAAGGAGTGGCTGACACACACATCATGCTCTCTATCTGCAACACAATGATCACGATAACCAAGTCCATAGACAAGTATTCAGCATAAGGATGTGCTATTCAAGGAAACAAACTTATAAATATCTGAGCTATTTAAATATGTAAGGGGTTTGAATGGGCATCTCAGCCCTCTACCTCTCTGAACAGCCCGGGGTTGTGAGTCAATGGCAGGCAAACCTGTCCTTAGGAAGGAGGGAAAGACTATAAAGAGCATGTGGTGACTTGGTAAGCTCTGTGAAAACGTGCAGATTCTTTACTTCCCTCCTGCTTTGAGTGGCTTCTCTGTTCCCCCTCAGGGGCCCAAGGGCCACGCTGGGAGCCAATCCAGCAGACAGGTTCCAAGGGCTCCTACACCAAACAGGCACACACAGACGGGGACCCTGGCACAGGAGGGGGCACCCGAAGCTGAAGCACTGATCGCCAAGAGCTGGAAGGGCCCAGATGCGCCCGAAAGGGGCGGGAAAGTAGCCAGCCATAATGGAAAGGCCACAGACTACCTCCAAAGCAACCCCTGCCTGCCTGCAGCCCCGGAGGGACCACAAGGCCACGCCGGGAGGACGCTCAGGGGCGATCCCGGGCAGCCACCGGGGGACAGGGACGGGAGCAGGGAGAGACAAGGGGGCCGGGGTCAGCCGGGCACGGAGGGGGTGTGAGGCCGCCACCTCAGCAGGGGAGGGGCCGCGGCCATGTTGGGGGGGGCGGGGGGAACGCGGGCCCGGCTGAGGGGCCACGGCGGAGCCGCCCCCGGCCCCCCGCGCGCGTCCCGCCGTACTCACGCCTTGTCCACCAGCTCCCGCACTTTCCACATGTTCAACATGGAGCCGACCGCCCGGAGACCCGCCCGGCCCCGCTCCCTCCGCCGCCGGCCCCAGGAGGCCCCGCTCGCCGCGCTCCGGCCGCCGCCGCCTCCGCCGAGCAAGGGACGCGGCGCCGCTCCCGGAAATGAAGGGTCGGATGGCCGCGCGGGCTGCTGGGAGATGGAGTCCCGGGGAGGGGGACGGAGGGGGCCGGGCGCGGAGTCTGCGGGGCGCCGCGAGGGCTGCCGGGAGTGGTAGTTCGCGGCTGTGCGCGCGGGGCCTGCCGGGAGCGGGCGTGAGGGGCATGAGGGGGACCGGGCGGGGGTGAAATTGACCGGGTTGAAATTGATGGGGTGGAATCGACCGGGGTGGAACCGACCGGGGTGGGATGCACCGGGGTGGGATGCACCGGGGTGGGATGCGGCTCGCCCGGCCGTGTCCTGAGGGCTGCGCGGGCGCTCTCACACGCCGAGGGCACTGAGCGGCTGGTGCCCGTCTGAGGGCCACGGACGCCCGGCTCAAACCCGCCCTCAAACCTCCCTCACACCACCGCACATGCAGCGTCCGCAGCCCGGCAAGGCACAGCGTGGAAAAAGGCTGTGAAGTAGTTGGTTAAAGTCAAAACACTGGCGTAAAACCCATGTGGGACCAGAATGTGGCTTTATACTCGGCTTTTAGCGCGCGGAACTCAAGAGAGCAGCATTCTGCCCTTACGGCCGTCCATCTGCTGATCGTGGTGTCTGGAGCGAATTGTCGCTGGAATTTCCAGATTCGCAACACCCAGATTTTGGGAGTACGTGGCTGGAAAAGCAGAGGGGAGGGTGCAGCGTGTGGGCTGCCCACCGAGGCACTGCACGGGCAGGAACCTTGTCTGCTCTTCTGGAGAAAGATCAAGTTGATTGACAAAACCCAGGGAACAATCACCCACATAAAAGCTGCCTCAGGAGAATATTGGCTGTTTTAACACACTTGCCAACAGGGAAGACCATCTTCAAATATTGTCCATGCAGGCACTGAGCAGGAATCACAGTTACAATGAAAACAGTGAAGTCGTCAAAGTGAGTTTACAATCAGGATTGTCAGTTTCATTACATACATCTATTTTCTTACAAAATTGTATTTAATATGAGTTTTAAATGACCCAGTTTCATTTGTGATGTATGTTTTTTGTTTGTGTCATTAATAAATATTTATTGCCAAAAGACAATATACATCTGCAAACTTTTATCCAAAGACAAATGCAAAATATTTTCATTTTAGTTATTCTGTCAGAGCTGGCAAAACAAGGCATGAGAAAGGCCAGTTGCAATGTCACTTGCTGCTCTAATAAGTCACTTCTTTTAAAAGTTAGGGGTTCTCTGAACTTGTCAGGAAAGCTAAGCAGCTGAACGTCTGCCCATTTTCTGACACCCAACTGTATCTTTTCTTACAGACACTTTAGCAGCTTCTGTCTCCTGAACATGTCCATGAAATCTATCTGAATATAAGAACTTCCTGAACAGATCATCAAATCCAGCATCCTCTTCCTAACAGCAGTATTAGAGGTTCATTAATGTAAAGGATGTGGTGGATCAGTCCTCAGGTACATCTTTCAATTTTTCATTTTTCTGTGGCTTAGGGACTCAGTTCTGAAGCATTCATGCTAGAACTTTCCCTTTAGGAGCACTGAATGGACTTTTGTTTTATGGATTTAACTGATTGCTTTTTGGGCCTTTTTAGACCAACACTACACCTCATGGCAATGAATTCAGTGTTCTGTCACATGACAAAATGGTTCCTTTTGTGTGTTTTAAATTGTCTGCTTCATAGCATTACCAGTTCAAGTAGTGTGAGAATTAGTACATAACAATTCTCTAGCATTCCTTTCCTCATCAACTGCAAATTTAGAAATACTTAGATTTCTTACTGCATTGTTTATTACTGCCTAAGACTTGCTATGTGCTTAATTTCTGCAGAAGGCTATGACCAGCCTAGAGATGGTTTATGGCTTTTTTTATTCAGTTCCCTTCGTAAGAGTTCATAATAGAGTTTTCATTTTTGAATGCTACTGAGCCCTGAGGTGATATTTTAATCTGCAGCACAATACTTATGGTGACTGTGGCTGGTGTGTAACTGAACTCAGCACCAGTTTTGCTGGCCCCACAAATGTGAGGCATGTGGCCATCAAGGACTGGGAGGAGGGAGATGCTAAATTTCATCCTGTAACACCTGACAAAGCAAGCTGGATGAGGACTCTTGCTGTTTAATATCAGACTTTTGGTTTCTTCTGTAAGTACACTGACATTTGTCTTCAGGAAAGTATAATAATTGGAGTTTGCAGAATCACACCTTTTCTGATTGGCTGGAAATGTTGTTATTTTTAAATGTGGCTTCAGTCCATATTGGATCAAGATCAGATTTCTAAATACAGTTCTGATGAACTGCAAATTCCCCAGATTCTGCTGTGGTGCAATGAAATTGATGTTGTTGTTAGAGCTGGGTTCCTTGAGCAGCTGCAGAGTTATGAGTGCTGGGGCAGAGCTGCCAACTCATGGCAGGCTGCCAGAGGCAGATTCTGGGGTCAAGACTCAGCAACACCTCAAAGTGCACACATCCCCAAAATCAAATGCATCCATTCCTCAATATTTTCCCATCAGGGATAACATTTGCATTGAAACAATTAAGGGTCAATATGCTGTTGGGATTTGGCTGATTTTTTTGTTTTATAGAAATTGTTGTTTCCATGTGAAAAAAAAATTTACAACCCACTGTAATCACCCACTTCAGACAAAAAAAAGAGAATGGTAAAGAGTATATTAGGTGCAGACATAGGAGAATAACAATATATGCAGAAGAAAGGCTGAATCTGGGATTTAAATATGAAGGTGAGTATCTTCAAAGCATTGGCTACAGTAATGGGGCAAGGAGAGATGACTGGCATTTATTGTCAATTTTGAAGTATAGTAAAAAGCAGGTCTTTATGTGACATTGAATGCAACATGACTGACAGTAATTTTGCCATCCCCATTCTGTCAGCTGCTGATAAAGTGCATGAGCATATGTATAATTTCTGAATGATGTGAAGACACTTTCTGGTTCATAAGTAATTCCTTTAAAAAAAAAGATCTGATCAGTGAAGGGAGAGGGTAATGCAGTTTCAAAGCAATGCAATATTCAGCATAACAGGTAGTACTTGTAACATATATCATGTAGAGGAACTGTACTTTATTATAATTTGAGCCATCAATTACAGGAAAAGCAGTTAGAGAAATTGAACTAATTTGAGCACTGCAATAGAGTTTGCACCTGGCTATTCCAGAAGTTAATATGGGCCATTTGGTGCACAAAAAGTCTTGCACATTCCAAATGCCTGGAGAGCAATATTGTTGTTAATATCAACCATATTAATGCACAGTAGAGACATGGCCAAGTCAGTGATTAATTTACAATTAAAATTCAAGGGGGGAAAAGAGGAATGTCAAGGAAAATCACATTATGGCAGCATAGGGAGGCTATGGCACAGACTGAGAAAAACTTTTCTTTTAAAGCAGTATTTTTTTCCATGATTTCATAAAGCTCCACTTTTTACCCACTTACACAGCTGAAATCTGAATTCCATAAAGTTTGTTTGTTCTAAGAATTAGTCAGTAGGGCAAAAGCAACAGTGGGATAATGTTTCCCGTTTGTAGGCTGGTTCCCATCCAGGCTTTTCTGAAAAATTGCAGCTTCTCCAAGTCCAACTGTGTCTTTGTGTAACACATCCCAGCAGCGCAAACATCATATTCCAACCAGAGGGTCCCTAGGTGGGCTGTTTCAGAACCTGAATTCCTGCTCTGCCACAGAATGGTTTTGTCTCTGGTAAAATCCTCCAGTCCTTTCCATGGGTGTAGAACTGCCTGTGAAGCTTCCACTACCTGAGCCCACATCACATTCATTTCAGGAGAGAATCTTGAGGGGCAGGCAGTAACAGGGAATATTGACCGGGAATAGTGGAAAGTGTGGAGAGAGTGAAAAAAATACCGTGAGTGATGTTCCAATGTTATCCCTGCTGAGATTTACTAACAGCCTTTACTAACAGCCTTTGCATGGCCAGGACCAGTCTGACTCACTGTAAAGTAACGTAGGTAGCAAACGTCTAAGTTTTTTAAGAAGTGAAGATTATTCTATTTTAAGCTTTAGAGCCAAGACTACAACTGCCTGTGTAGTGCTTGTGGAAGACTGGGATTGCCAGACAGAGGTGATGATTTATCTCAGGAACTGGGAGGACAACCCTGCTCTTCAGACAGCTTCTTCTGCCAGCAGAACATGGGCAGAAGTCCTGCATGGAGGCTGTGCTGAATGTTAACATCAGGCTGCATCCTACCCAGTGCTGGTTTTTTTTTTTTTTTTGTCTAACCTGAGGAAAGGAAGGTTGATTCCATGGTGAGGATTTTCACTCTGTCTCCTCACAGTCTTTTGAAATGCTTGAACCAGTTCACTTAGATGAGGCAGAGGTGGTTTGCTCTCAAAGTGAATTACAAATCTATGCAGAATTCTTACAAGCTGTCTCAAAATAAATGACTGAACAGGAGAGTCTTTATTGTTACTGCTCCTGAAAAGATGTGCTCAGCCTCTAATGAAAAGCATTTAAGGTCAGAGTTCTCAGGGTTCTCCATTGTCCAGTAACAGTAAATTCTGGCTTTTCCTGTGCCTGGGGCATTTACAACGTTGCTTTTTTGTTGTGGATTTCCTGATGTCTAGAAAGGGGTGAACTCCTGCTGCCAAAATATTACCATTTAATTATCAAACCAATCAACTGTGAGACAAATGTCCCCAGGGAAGCAATCTTCATTAGTTCCAATTTTTACAGAGCTACTTGGGGTTTTTTTGGTTTCTCATTTTCTCCCACATTAGTAACTGTCTGTGTATGCTTGTCTCCAAATTAGGATGGAAACGTGGGGTTTGGGGATTGCCAGTTAATGGATATGAGATGTTCTGAGCTTTCCTTCAGGCTGATGATGTCATCTCATCTGACACTGTTCTTGGGGGGGCTTTGGAGATACAGGTTTTAAAATGTTATCACTGTTAGAAGTTTAAAATACAGGGAAACCCCGTGTGAATTATGTCCTGATGTCACCACAGCTGTCTCTGTCACACCCTTAGACACCTCTTTTAAGTGGATATGGTACTTCCCATGGAAAATTTAGAAGTTTGCATTTGAGAACTGATCCTCAGTAGAATTCTCTCATATGAACCACACATGATTTTTATTCTTCTCCCAGAAACTCATGTCCAGATTCCTCAGTCTTTTGTTACAGCTTTGGTACATTCTAAGACTCTAGAGCCTGGATTACTGCTGATTGCTGTTTTGCAGATGCTCCAGTAAGTTCTTTTGTCTACTGACAGCAATTTACCTCTTTGGCATTAAAACAGTATAGGGGGAGGAGAAAAGGACAGGTCACTGTCTGCTTTTTGTAACAGTCAGCTGCTGACAGATTTGTCTTGGTTAGCAGGCTGGGTTTCAAGTTCCAAAATGCCTGTGACAGTGGCCAGAGTTAGAAAAGTGGTAGCAGAACAGGGCTGAACCAGAAGCACATGCCAGACTAGTGAGGTCAGAATTCTTGGGGATGGCTGCAGCCTGTAAGTGTTCCCATTTATTACATTGTCAATTTGATTGTAGTCCAAGTCACTCAGCTTTGTGCCAGATCCCCGAACCAGAAAGATCTTGTTTGCCTGATTTCCTAAGGACACAAATCTTCTGAGATCTCCCTGTCTCTGTATTTGTATCTTTCAGTCCCCTTGCAATTACTGTTGGGCCAGTTTCAATCAGATGAGATACAGGGGTGGCCAGCTTAAAGATTTGAAGTTGTGTTTTGTGAAAATGCACAGCTGTGTGGAGAGAGATACCACAGGAAAGCTCTGTAAGGATGTAGTAGGAGTGAAAAGGCTGTAACAGGAGTTCAGTTGGATACTGAGGATCCCCTTGGAGAGCATTCTTACCCGTGTTCTTCAGGGAGTTTGTCTTACACACAGGAGAATCCAACCACAAGACACAAAAGGGAAGACAGGTCTCCTTTACTGTTCTCTGAAGACCTCATTTCACTTTGGCTATTCTCATATAGATTAACTGGTGCCATAAATATCTTAAATAACCCATCAGATAAAGCCCTACTATGGCCTTCTGTCAGCTGTGAACACGAGATGACAGAATTGTAGTCTTCCTTATTGGTGCATCTTAATAGCTCCAAAACAGCTGAAAGAAATGGCAATTCAAAGTCATCTTCCAGCTGTAGTCCAAGGCAGAGAAACACGGCCAAAGAAATCATTGCAACTTTTTCTCTTAAAGGTCATGGTACATATTTTCATGGATGCAAGCTAACAAAAAGCCAGGTAGAACTGAAAGCAGTGCTTGAACAAACAAAAATTAGTCTCATTTTCATTTTGGCTGGAAATTAAAACTGTCAAGATAACACTATACAGGATGGTCTTCAAAATCCCTCTTTCAGAATATTTAACTGGACTTGGATCAAAATACAGTAGATGGAGACATTTTCACAGACTGGCAGACTGGGACTCTCCAGGCTGGAATTATCCAGCCAGTTTTACTCAGAGGAACTGGCTTTCTATCTCAAAGTGGGGGACAATGCCTTAAAATGCTGAATTTGTTTTTTTTTTTCCACCCACCACAGTTCTTAATTAGGTCGTGTTTCAGAGAAAAGAATGGGAAAAAGTGCTGCTGATTTTTCTGCATTCAAATAATAATCAAGAAAGTGCTGTTTAATGAGTTTCTTTTCTCTGTATTAGTTCACATAATAATTTACATGCATCAACAGGAAAACAGTGCAAATGCAAGTCCTGTCATGAGGAGTTCCCACCTGAGTAAGTTCTGTTAGGGGGGAAGGAATGGTGTTTTAGCAACTTTGACTTCTATGCTTCCCTCATTCCCTCTTCCCTATTTCCATTGCTTGCACGGAATGTGGTTGTTTTGGTTCATTTTTTTTTTTTTTTTACAAAAATAAGGCTTTAAAAGCTGCTGTTAGCTCTTAGTATTTTACAAAAGCAAAGTGCAAACACCATCACTAGCATCAAATCTACTGAGGTTCTAATGAAATAAGAGGAAAGTTAAAAGAGCAAACTCAGTTTCAAAGGTGAAATTGATAAGGTTTATTGTTAAGTTGGGAGAAATGTCAAATGGAAGAAAATATAAATAAACATCATGTATTTCTTGTCTAAAAGAACCAGATCTGTTCCACTGGGATTCAAGTGGACATTTTTTGCAGCACTGAGTAACCTTATCCACAGTTATTTACTACAGCTTCTTTCTTAGGATTATTTGGCCACCATCAGGTGAAAGACAGTGAATTGAATATATCAATCATCTCCAGTTCCAAAGCTCTTCTGTGAGGTTCTTGGCAATTCATTCACTATTGAATTTACTATGTCTGGACCTCCAATTCTTAGATCCCATCAAAGCAAGAGAGAGCCACCATCTACTCTTTCTCTGATGTTGAGGATCACTTTGGGAACAAAGTGATGCACATTTCCAGCTGTCTGTCTCCTCCTCATGGAATAATTGCCAGACAGATCTAAACTTTTGCCTGGCATGCAGTACCACCCAGTTAAACAAACATGTTGCACAAGACCAGAATGCAGTGGCTAGGTTAATTTTGTGCTTCTTTCTTGATTTCCAATATTTTCAAGTCTTCTGGTTCCCTTTATTTACTGTCTCCCACTGTGCCATGAACTAAATGGTTACCTTTGGATGAAGGCTAAAGGCTGAGTTGAGAGAGGAGATATTGGAAGCCTTTAAGCTTTGAGGTGCTTGTTCATTAGAGTTCATCAGTCTGGGGACTCCTTGTTGTTTTGGAAAAGAGGAACAGAAAAAAGAGACCATAAATGCTGCTGGATTGAATAAAAGGTAAGAAAAAAAAAAATAAAAAAAACAACCCAGCCTACCACAGAAAAAAGAGGTAAGAGCTCTAGAGAGGCAGGAGTTGTCAAAAAGCCTTCCCCATCAAACAGACTTCAGAGAACCATAGCAGACGGATTTTCAGTACCAGTCAAATGTAAGAGTGTAGGAAGTTGACATGCTGTCCCTTGGAGAGCCGAGGTATTGACAAAAGACATGCAAACTTGAAAAATGTACATTTGTGGAAAAATCCATCCTGACAAGTGACTGCACTTAAGTCGCCAAATGGACTTCACCCCTGGGATGAAACTCAATTATTGTTGCACATCCAATGAATCCATCCATGGAGAAAGCACATGGCCAATAAAAGGGAACCGTTCGGTAATCAGATCTTTCAAAAACTATTTAGCTCTTTGCCACTGAGTCCCTGCTCTAAGTGACATGTGCTTCCCTGCAAACCTGCTTGACTCCTCCACTGGCTGGTGAGGAGTGCTGAGCCACTGGGAGCTCTTCTGCAGCACAAACACATCCTGCACGAGCAACTCAAAATAATTTCTCTAACCCTTCAGAGTTGTCTGACATCAAAGCTTTTTAAATTGCAGCTTGTATTTACTGCACATGAAGGATGCTTTTGGTTTGGAGATATTTTTACAATCCTGTGAGTAGAAGCTATTTATTGCCTAAAGGATTGTGTTAAATGGTTTAACCCAGTCAAGGCTCCGTTAAGTAAGGAGCTTGCAAGCTGCAGTCATTAAGACAATCTTCCATTTTGAGTGAGGAGTGTCTTATGTACATCTCCTTCTCAGAGTTTATCTTTCCACACCAATATTTAATAGGTATCATCTCTCTTGAGATTAAATTATACTTTACACAATCTATGTACTTTTTATTTGCCATCTTCTTGATTTCAGCAGGTCCACAGTTATTATCACAAGTAAATCCCTCTTAGCAAGAAGTTTATTTTGGGTAATTTTTATTTTCTGATTCACAAATGAAAGCCAGCTCCACTACTGGCCTTGAAGCCATTTGTTTTAGGATGCAGCTGCACATGTATTGTTTCATAACAAAAGCATCTTTGTGAAACTGAAACACTGCAACAGTTGTTCAGGGAAAACAGGCAACAGTGGCTGACAACAGACGCTTTTAAGAATATGTATATTATGTGCAAGTGTTTCATAAGTTTACTTAGTTGCCATGGACAGATTTGAAACCTTTGCCTCTTTTACCAGGCGTCTAGTTCACTGCTGTGTCTGTCTGTTCTCATGGATCTGTCATGGTGATTTTTAGAAGATATTGATCTCTAGAATAAATTGAATATCCAGTTTCATGACAATTCAGAATGCAGTTTCTCTCAGATACGTGGAGTTCCAGTACCAACACTGTGTGCCCACTTATATGTGACATGAGCAAGATCTGCCCTTCCACTCATCAGTAACAGGAAAAATGTCCTGGTGATGAAGCTGCACAGTTTTTTGTCTTTATTTATTTTTTACTCCCATTGTTTCAACATTTCATAATCTGCCTGCCTTTCTCTTTCTCTTTACAAGCTGGCAGTTTGGTCTTGGAACATTCTCTGGGCTGCCAAGCAACAAACTTCTCCTTATTCAGATTTTCAGGGAAAAATGTAGCACATCTGTTTACACTGTTATCCTGACATAAGTTTGAGCCCACTCTCCAGAGTTATCAGGCATTATTATGTCAAGCACCAGCGTTGAAGGAGCATCAGACATCAAGTCTTGTATTATCCCAGCCTCAGAGAAAGCTGTTTAGCATAATTTTATTCATTTACTGTGAGTGGATATGAACAGGGTACTGGATTTAACTCTTGTTTCAACCAAAGACTATTTAACATTTCTAGCAATGACATTAGCAGTTTTATCTCAACAAGCAAAAAAATCCATATTCTTTGAAGAATCTCCTTGGGCAACTGAAAAAAAAACCACTGCCTTCAAACCCAGTAGCACGTTTTCATAAGAACACCCTCATATTTGCTTCATATTTATGACAAATCTTCCTCACACTCAAAGTCTATCCAGCAGTGTTTTCTCTATCTACCATTCTTTTCAGCATTTGTCTTCACTGATACAGTGACTCAGCACAACATGAGCATGGTATGCAAGTCTACCATTAGTCAAATATTTCTCATTGTTTGCAGAATCCCTAGAATTCAGTAGAGGAATAGACTGGTATTTGAGCCAAGAAACATCTGAATGTCATGTAAAGTTCAGTTAATTATTTTCTAAATAGTCACCAGCACTGCTCTAGCTTAGAGTAGAGTTCAACTGGAATTGTTGTGATCACACTGGAGCCTTTCAGAGGGGGGGAATGTTTGCTTTCATTTTGGCCTGCCTGGTTCCACATTGTGACAGAGCCATTTCACTAAAGGATACATTCACAAAGACTTAGGAAAACCATGGCTGTGGTCTTTTAAAAATCGCACCATTGTGCTTCCAGGGAATCAGCTTAGTCTGATTAGCACTCTGCACATATTCCACGTGCCCCTCAGCCAGGAGCACACAACCCAGCTGTGGGCACAGAAAAATTCAAGTGCACTTGAATTCAAGTAATTGTAATCTGTATCTGTGTTTATGGCACCATAAAATAAAGAGGAAGCATTTTTAAGTGTTTAGTTTCAGCTCTACAGGGCTTGAGCTTTCTGGCACTGCTGAAGGGATTGGGAGCTGATGATAAAAGGGTTGCTCCAGCAGCAATAAGTTAACACTAGTGAGCAACCTCTGAACATATCTCAGCAGGAGTCCTCCAACGTCAGAGGTTCCAAAGGTAGCAAAAAATCACCTGATTTGCAGTTCATACTCCAAATCTTGACTTCTACAAAATAAGTTAGAAGATCTGACTTTGTTCTATTCCAAAACCCGGGAAAACAACATGAGGATATGGGAACAGAACCTTGCTCAGGTTTACAAAGGTATTTAAACATACAAAGATGCAGACACCTAATAGGATTTTTAAAAGTGCCTAAGGGAGTTTGGGACCTAATTCCCATTGGCTGCCAATGGGAATTAGATGTGTAATCTACTTAGGCAATTTGAAAATCCCACTGGCTGCATCTTTTCATGACTAAGTACCATTACAAGCCTTAGCCTTAATGAATAGAATTATTATTATACTTGGTTTTATTTCCTTAAACTCTGATCTTGGTATGAAGGCTCAGTGAAAAACTGCTTGAATCCAAGTGTAGATGTGTGCTGTGGGTATGAAGTGTCAAGAAGGAATAACTGAGCTGCTAAAACCATCTTCATATCACCACTGCATCTGCAACCAACGCAGAGAGCTCCCAAAGGGTTGTGTATTAGTCAGCTTGGCTTTAATGTGTGTCATGTAAAAAATGTAAGTGACTTGGTGAAGGAAAATTCTGCTCACTCACAGCAAAGTAATAAAGAAAAAAAAAATCAGAAGTGTCCAGAGGCTGTGACTAGCCATTTGAAAGGATTTAATTTTTCCTGCAAGGAAGAGCATTGGAATCTTCTCACCATTCCATGGACTGAATTAAGTCCCATCTGATGCTGGAGAGAATTTACTGCTTCGAGCAGTTACAAGGATTCTTTGGTTACCCTCTTTTGCTCAGGCAACCCAGACACAGGCTGCAGTGCAGAGTTTAACCAAACAACACTTTATTCCTTTCCCTTTTTCTTGTCAGGCTTGAACTCAAACAATAACCAGAATTTCCCTATCCATACAACTTTACAAAATATGTAAAAAAAAAAACTAACTTGATTTCGCTGGATTTCCACATGGTGTACTTTTCATTAAACTGAACTTGAATTTCTTGTAATTGTTTATCCACTTAACTTTACATGCTTAAAGTTGTATTGTGCAAATCAGCCAGCATACAAAAGAGTCAGAACAACATGTTGGTGTAGGAAAATGTTGGGATGGGTTTCTATGCTATCTGAAGCTGCAAAATTTACTAATTTTTTACAGGGCTTCAATAAATGTGTATGAACCAAACGAGGTGTTTGAAATGCTCTTTGAGCTTGGTGGAATTTGAAAATAATGTTTGTGTTCAATAAGAATAATTTGACACTGAAAACTTTAACAACCAAAACTCTTAAAAATGTTACATGTATTACTGGGTGAGACTTTGCTGGAAGTCAGATGGCACTGAGCTGGGGAGGAGTGCTGGTGTGCTGGAGGGCAGGAAGGCTCTGCAGAGAGATCTGGACTGGCTGCATTGATGGGTCAAGGCCAACGGTGTGAGGTTCAACAAGGCCAAATGGTGGGTCCTGCACTTTGGCTCCTTGAAGTGCTCCAAGCTTGAGGCAGAGCAGCTGAAAAGTGTCCCAGTGGTGAAGGAGCTGGGAGGGCTGGTGAACAGCAGCTAAACAAGAGGCAGATGTGCCCAGGGGGACAAGAAGGCCAATGGCACCTGGCCTGTATAAAAAATAGTGTGGCCAGCAGTACTAAGGAGGGGGATGTCCCTCTGTACTGGGCTCACCTCGAGTTATGTGCTCACTTCTGGGTGCCTCAATTCAGGAAGGAAACTGAGGCGCTGGAGCATGTCCAGAGAAGGGCAGTGGAGTTGGGGAAGGATCTGGAGAATAAAGCTGATGAGGAGAGACTGAGGGAGCTGCTGGGACTCAGCCTGGACAAAAAGGAGGTGCAAGGGGGACCTTATTTCTTTCTAAAACTCCCTGACAGGTGGGTGTACCTGGGAGGGGGTTGGCCTCTTCTTCTAGAAAACTAGTGGCAGGACAGGGGGAAATCACCTCAAGCTGTGCCAGGGGACATTCAGTTGGACACCAAGAAGAATTTCTTCATGGGAAAGATTGTCAAGCATTGGAACAGCCTGTCCAGAAAAGTAGTGGAGCCACCATACCTTGAAGTGTTGAAGGAACGCCTGGTCTCAGGGCTCTGGTCTGGTTGACAAGGTGGGGTTTGTTCCCAGGTTGGACTCAATGATCTTGGAGGTCTTTTCCAACCTTAAGGATTCTGAGATTCTTAGCAGAATTTCTTGATTCTTGATTTCTTGATTTTCTCCTAGCAAGAGTTCTTGCTGTTCTGGAACATCTGCACATGCACAGAGCTGAGCAGTCAATTGGCTGCAGGATGGTCTCACTTGAGGTTCAGTTTGGTTTTTTGAATCAGACAGAAAAAGTCACACATTGAATATGTCTGTAATGCCCACTGACAGAGCTCAAGACAAGGGAAGAATTTCCTGTGAAAATGGGACAGTGCCCAGGTGCAGTCAGCACTGGGATCTGGGAGTGAACTGGCACCAGGAATCCACACAAGCCTTGGCTGTAGCCAGCTGAATTCAGTCTAACTGCAGACAGCAAGAGCCTGCTGAAATCTTGCCACAGCTAGAATTTCTTCCCAGCACACCCATTGCTGAGCAACAATGTATGTCCTTTTCCAGAGAATGGGATCAGCCCAGACTGGCTCTTGAGAAACACACCAGCTGCACTTGAGAGAGCGCTGGGATGAATGTTCAAGGAGCTGTGCAGCCCAGCAGAACGCTGGGTTTCCACAGCTCAGGGCACTTAGGCAGTGTAATCCTCCATGTGAAAGAGACACCCTCTGCCCGAGGCACTGGCATTGAGGTGGAAGGGGGATACACCACTACAGGAAGGAGAGGGAATTTCTGTGTTGAGAAGCCAATTGATCAGGAATGAGGACAGTCAGCTTAATTTTTTTTTTTTTTCTTTTTTCTGGTAAGTCGATTTGATGCTAATGAACTGGAGGCACATTAGGACTAACTGCTTTCTGGCACAGATTACACAGACATTGTGCAAGATTCCTTTCAGCTCAGCTTTGCTGACAACTTTGGTTCAGACCTCAAATATCTCAAGTTTTTCCAGTTCTGACCCTCTGCAAGTGAAAAGGCCTCTGTCAGTGAAGTTGTGCCAAAATACCTGGGGAGCTGGGGCAGACTGGAAAGACTGGGTTGTTCTGCCTGTGATCTCAGGCAGGGGGTTGAGCTGCTCTGCAGCTCTGGGAGGCCAGTCTGCACAAGAGGGAAGAGGCATCAGGTGGGATGTGGAGAGTTGGTTCCAGTGGGATGAATGAACACACTGACAGCCAGCAGGCAAATGGCGCAGTTCCTTATTTCCAGTGGAAAATATTTAAATTACAGTTTTTTGTTTCATTAACATTTTTTCTTAGATCCTTTTAAATTTTCTGTATAAAAGGAAACTATCCTTTGCATAATAATGGGTGAATATTGTAATGAAAAAGCCAGTTCTCACTAAGTGCCCCCTGCTCCTCCAGTAGACATTTTCTAACAAAAGGCTCTGAAATTTCAGCTGTCCCTATATGTGCTCCAGATGAATTTTACTTGGAGTGGTTCATGTTCATTCCAGTGTCTGCATGTTCTGTTTGCAGTGTTAATCTGATTCAGCATCCCTTGAGAACAGACATCATCCTGTGGCTCCATCAAGACTGAGCTGTACTCACATCATAGAGCAGATACAGGTTCTAGTTCCATCTCATCTCTTCCCTCCTGATAATGATCACAACAATGATTTTCACTCTACTTGACTTTTGCCTGTCTTGACTGGCAAGCTAGAGAACTAATTGTTCTGCCTCACAAGAGGTTTATAAACATCCCTCTGAATATACCTCTTAAATGCTGCACTTGGGATATTTCCTGAATTATTTCACTATTTTTAAATCGACTTTCTCCTTTAATTGGTGAGAGAAAATTAGCTAACAGTTGGAGAAACCTATGGGTACAGTTTTATTTCCCTGTGTTTTCTCAGTTCTGAATTTTTCTTCATATTTTTGTTTGAAAAATATCCTTGAAAAAGTGTTTATTTGTCGACCCAGTCCCAGGGAAGGATATGTGTCTTTGTGAGAATGTGGGCATGCATGTGAAGAGAGTAGGATGGCCATGAAACATCTCTCTTGCTTGGCTCTGCAGTTTGAACCAATGTCTGAAACATTTGTTACTATATTTGGGAAAAATCTGGAGTTCCATTGGCACAATAATTATTTTATAAACTTTCTTACCTGTAGCTGTCCACAGATCTTAAATCCACTGCTGGAGAGTTTGAGAGGGAGTTTAATAACATTGAGAGTTCTGCTTTGTCTTTGATCTCTGTGTGGCCTTCTGTAATTATCAATTTTACTCACTATTTCTTGATCATGTTTGCTCTCTTAAAGCGCTGCAATGATTTTAATGCTTTTTAATCAGATTGATTTAATCAGATTGAGAGAAAATTTAATTCTGTTAGGAAAAGAGAGCACCGAGAAACTTTACAAGCCCTGTTGTTCAGTAGTTTTTAGCTGCTGGAGCTCTTCCCAGCAGCTGAAGGGCTGTGTAACATAGAGGGTACATCACTCAAGTGGAGCTCAAGGGGCCTGGGATTCATCTGGAAGTCTATTTTTGACTAGCTGGATTTAGCTGGTCAAAATTTACACAGCTGTGAACAAATGCAGCTGTGCTCATAGAAGATGTTGCTGTTCCCAGGACATCATCATCATCATCATCATCATCATCATCATCATCATCATCTACTTTGGCAGGGGTTACTGCCCCAGCCCTTCTGCCAGTGAAATACCCCATATGATCCTGAATTTAGGCAGTGGATGGATGATGGATGGATGGATGGATGGATGGATGGATGGATGGATGGATGGATGGATGGACTGATCCAAATGATTCTGCAGGAAGCAAACTACAGGACACTCACATGAGCCTGGTATATCAGCATGTTTAAAGAGGGAAAGGTGCTGTAGCCTGCTAAGGCAGGTCATTGTCACATAGCTGGACTCACAGTGGCACAACTACAGAGAGAAGAGGAAATCTCTCCCTGGTTTAAGTCATAACAAACCTTCCTCACTCCTCTGGTTGTGTCACAGAACAGAACTGGTGGAAGTGTCTCTCAGTCTGTGCACACAAAATGTTTAGTGCTCATTCCACCCAGCAGAGTACAATGGAAGTACAAACATTAGAGATATAAAAAATTTGTATATTTTAAGAAAAGTGGCAGAGTCTGACCAAAAGTCAGACTCTGAAATCAGCCAGAATGAGAACTGATTATTTTTAGTAGACAGCTCTATTTTGAACTGTTGTTCTATCTGGGTTGTTGTAGCCTTGGAATCATTCCTCCTAAACACACAGTGAAGGTTACTCTTAAAGAATGAGGGTGGAAAGGGACTAATCAGTTCTCCCAGCAAACATAATGTGGTACAGAAGAGAGGAAGGATTTGTCAGGCTTTAAAGTACCCCAAAATTGGCAGCAGTAACAAAAAAGCTTTAAACTGATAGGCAAATATGGAAAGCAAACTTATTTGCACTGCTGAGCAGGGACAAATAGTATCTAGATAATCTGAGAGAAGGATTTCACTTTTGCCTAATCCTCATGGCATTTCCAGCCCAAAGATTTCTGGGAATCTAGTGGAGCCCAAACCACATGACATTTCTAGCCAGCTTTGCTGACCAAGGACTTTGGGATCAGCTCTGAACTTTGGATGATTAGTCAAAATGAAATGCTTTGGGCTTAGCTATTAACAGTGTCTGTCTGGAGCTCTGTGCTGTGAGTGGAGCACCAATCATCTCCATGAAATCCCAGGAAGTCTGACTAATGCCCTTGTCTGTAGCAGACTCAATCTAGACCATCAGATCTGGTCTAAGATGTTTATTTTATGCTTTACACATTTTTAGGGTCAGTGGGGTTAGTGAAAGAAGCTACCAATCTAAATGGTACCCCGAAACAGTGCTAGTACAGAAGTACCAGCTGTCATCTGCTTTTACCCTGGGATTTACCAACTCCTGCCTCCTCTTTTCTTACTCCACACCTTCAACATTGCTCCTTCTTCCTTTCTTCCCTCATTCCCAGCCATGCAGAGTGAAGGCTGTGGCTTAATTTTGTCTTCTTCCAGATTTGAATTTCAGCTCCTGCCTTCAATTCCATGGCCAGCACTTAGGCCGGACATGGTCTGGGCTGTTGCTGTCCAGAGCTGCTCCACTGTTCCTGTGTTAGGCTTTCCAGCACCACAGACTCTCTCACACAGTGCAGAGGTCCTGCTTCAATGTTCAGGAGCTGGCTCCTGCCTAGCAGGACTTGGGCTCTGTGGTGGGCAAAAGCAGCTTCAGCACTGGAACCTGACTGTTCTTGGAAGTGCTGTAACCAACAGCTGCATTTTAGGGAATGCTAGTGGCTCAGGTGATGTGCAGTAACCTTCCTCTGGACATCCTGGAGTGTGCTGTGCTTGTCTGGGCACCTGCCACGGATCCATAGAAGGAATCTTGGTGGGAGTTGCCAGAGTGAGTTGGATTCAGGCTCTCAGCCTTCAGCAGGCTCCACAGTACTTGGCACAGGGGCAAGGCTCTCACAACAGCTGTGCCCCTTTGCTAATGGCTTGACAAATATGAGCATTTTTGCATTTGTCACAAAATCCCCAGGCCTGTCGCTTTCAAGTTTCTCAAGGCTTTAATTCCATGCCAGTATATTGGGCTGGGAGGAGAGAGGGAGAAGCAATGCTCCACAGATGTCCAAGGCTGGAATATCCTGGGAAGCATTAATCCTCTGAAGACAAATACTCCATGAAGAGAGAGATTTTAAATATGTGCTGCATTTCTACAAACACTTTAAGATGGCACAAGCCAGCTCTGCAGCAAATTCTTTCAGAGGGCAGACCACCATTCCCATTTCTCTGCCTTCTCCTTCCTGGCCCAGTACTGCTCTTTTCCCAGTGCTGGCACCAGCACACACATGATTGTAAAGTGAACCAGGCCAGGGAACTCTGCCAGTTTAAAATTAAACAATTTCCTTTTCCCCAGGTTAGTTTGGACGTGGATGAGTTCCCTGATCTGGTTCATTGCTGGGCCATGAGAACACTTGTTCTGGCACAAGGTAGGGAGCAGCAGAGGGAGCGAGGAGGAATGTGGGCTGTGGGTATGGGGAAGGAAGGACCATTTCCTTCAGCAGCAGTGCTGGTTTATGCTGGCTTAGAGACTTGCTGTATCTGTGGTGTTAATTGCTGAAAATTATGTGCTCCAAACTGTGTGTCACAGCTGGGAGATTTTCAGGGAAAAAAGCCCCTCTTGCTTTTAAAATGGGACCTGATTTCTTAGGTTCTTATTATGTTAAAGTTTGGTGGGTCAGAGTCAAAACCCAGATCATAATGTTATCATGCCAAAAAATTGTCAGTCTACCTAGGCATGATAAAAAGGGAGATGGGGGCATGGGGCAGGGTAAAACTGCTTCTAAAATTATACAGCAGATTAGGAGCAGAGGCACAATGACCTGGCATGACCCTTGCAGCCTGGTTCCCACCAGTGGCTTCCCTATCTCTCTGTATGGCAAGGAAAAAACCGAGTCAGTTGGCTGCCACATGGCACTCAGTTCCCATGTGCATTGATGGTGCACATTTATTATATGTTTATTTAAATATCAAGCAGAATAAATCATCTGAGTGGCAGCTTCATGAATGATTTGTCAGAAGTTGTCTCATTTATCCTAATAAAATGTGAACTAATTCATTTATCTGAGTGAAGCTTTCTCTGGATTTACAGTGGTGTAGCTGAAAGCAGGATTGGCCCGATGGCTCTGTAGCAGCATTAGTGAGTATTCTGCTTCCAAATATTACTTGTGTTCTACTGAGTTCATCTGAGGCATCCATTAAATTTTGGGGCACAAATCTGCCTTTCATTTATAGCTCCAACTAACAAGAAGATACCAAAATCTGATCCATTAATGGAATAATGGACATCAGCAAAAGTTCTCTGTATTTACTCCCCTGTAGTTTCACTGTGTGGGGGACTCATTTCAGCCACGCTGGGCAGTGCTGAGGGCACTGTTGCTGCTCTGGCTTTCTAGGGTTCTCTAACAGGGAGATGTGAGATTTCATTATGCTCCTCATGTATGTAATTCACATTGAATCAGCCCATTAGTTGGGTTTTGAAGGTGAGGTTCTTGTGCATAAGAAATTCTCCTTTTTAAGAAAAAGCCCCTTCATTTTAGTTCTTTTCTTCCCCTTTTCTTTGGTTTCTTAGAATGTTATTGTTTTCAACTGAGAAGATCATTTAAAGTGAATTTTGACCATATTCCAATACCTTTTCCCACCTGAGGAGAGATATACATGAATTGATTTGCATATTTATTGAATATATGCTCCTAGGATGGCCACACTGCAATGTCGTGTCTCATTTACAGCCTGTTCCTGCTGACTCTCCAGCCTGTTAAAGGAAAGACACTGTAAAAAGAAAACAAGTGTTATATGGGGACTACAAGCATAAAAGTGACTGAAGTATGGAGGGAAAAGGGTAGATTTGCAGCGTAAAAATATAATAAACCATTAAAGCTTTATAGGGAGGCCTGCTGAGCTTGTTTAATTACTTCTAGTGATGAAGAATGTCAATAATTATAATTTTCAAGCCTCTATGATGTTTACATTTGTAAAAGCTTCAGAGGTTGGCTTTACTAAAACCTGCTGAGGCTACTCTTAAGGAGCTCAGATGAGGCTTGCAATGCTACTTTTTACAAAAAGAATGGATTTTATGCAATTATGCTGAGCCTAATGTGTGCCCACAGCCTACAGCAAACACATCCAACCCAAGCCAGTCAAAGCAATGGGATGGTATGGTCACACATTTATGACAGAGCCTGAGAAGAGTGGTAGAAGTAACAATTCAAAGAGTGGGTTTGTTGGAGTGTCTTTGGCATCTCTCATTTTACAGGTGTATCACTAATAAGAATTGAAGTGGCTTCAGATCTTGGCAGTGGTAGAATTTCTGTGATAAGATAAGGTTAAAGGATTAGTAAATTCACAGTTTCTAGAGGTTTTCTGTGATAAGTTTGAGTAATTTCACAATCCAACATTTTGATAGCCCTTTTAACTCAATAGAGATTATAAAAAAATTAAGATTATAAAAATAAGAGAGAAATTAGGGTAATTTTAAAACGCCACGTGATAACTTATCTGAAGGATCTCATCATTCTGGATTAATTTCCTATGCACTGTAATAATATTGTCCTCATACTAGTCTTTGGTATTCAGATGGATTAAATTTTAGCATAAGTTATTAGAAACTATAAATAAGATGTCAGTCTGATTAAAATCCTTCAGAGAAATGTAAAATAATAATCTGGAGGGAAAAAAAATCACATCTTAATTACAATATCAAATAAGATTAATTTGCAACAACGGTGATATAAGTATCTGTTTTGTTTTAGTGTCAGACAAAATGTGTATATTTAGTGAAAAGATAATAGACAGGTAGTTTATATACATAGCTATTATTCCTTATTTATGCTGGTACAGGTGAGAGTAGAACCTGATCCCAAATTCTGAAGGGCTTTCTGCATATTATATCACCTCACAAAAGTATTATTGTGAAAAAAATCTAGCATTTGAAAACCTTCAAGTAGTTTGAAAAGATTATTTTTGTTTCTTTTGCACATCCACAAATATTTTTCCATTTTTTTAACCAGAATGCTTATGAAAACATTATTCTTATTTTGGTTCCCCAACACTCAGAGAGTAAGTATTGTTGCAGAGACAGGAAGAGATACTTTTTGTTTTACCAAAAAATGCTTAAAAATATTTTTAAAGGGCATGAGATGTTTTGTGTTAAATATTGCCAATGCTGAAAGATGCTGAAGGTTTCATTTGAACAGCTTGGTGCAAGGTTCCCTCTTTCAACAAGTCTGTGTCTCAAACTCTGTTGTGTAATAAAACCAGATGCCAACTATTTTGAAAAATAAACTGCCTAAGTTGGATCCCTGTTAAGCAATCAGCTTTAATCCTCTGGAGAAAGGGTGAACAGCTTTGTTCCTCTTTGTTGAAGGCTGGGTTAACCTCCTTCATATCTTGGGCTGTAATAATTTGGTTTTATAGAGAAAGACTTCCATGTGCTTAAAGCTCTGCTTGGTCACAGGGCCCTTCCCAGCTCCCAGGACAGTTGGTTTGTGTGTTTGGATACCTCTTCAACCACCCAGCTCTGGCCTTTATGAGATTCTGAATACCACAGAAGAGCATTTGCACTTGGAGAGCAGTTCCACAGTTACCCTGAGCTGACCTAAATCAGCACAGTGCCCAGACGACTTGTCTTGCCCTCCTATCTCTGTTTGGATACGGGTCTTTTGGAAAGTAAGGATCATTTGGAGCATGGTTTCACAAAAGCTAAGCATAAGTTAGTCTGTGCTGGGACTGGCACAACTTCTGGCTGGGCATTCCCTCCATTCCCTCCACACTCACCGTTGGATCAGAGTTCACAAGTTAATGACTTTTTTCTTTTTGTAGTGTTTATTTCTCTGCCACCTTTGCGACCTGAACTGCGTGATGCAGGAGGGAGTCCAAAGAGTGCCTTTTCCTGTGCCAAGAACAAAATGGAATGTGCACAGGAGTTCAGTATCTATTAGGATAGACCTTGACAAAGAGGCTATGAGACTGTCAGCAAGAGAAGCACGTCTGATGCAGTCGCTTGGGCTAGGTCTTTCCTGTTTTGGTTTTCCAGTATATTTGCAAACACACTCGTGTTTGCTTTTTTGTAGTTTATACACCTCTCTTTCTTGTTTGGGACCGGTCTGTTCCCTGCTCTGGCAGCTGACAATGCATTTCCTTCTGCTGAGAGTCTTCACGGACTCCCCAGGGTTGCCAGTACACAGAGAAGAGGGTTGCTAGAGGCACTTTCACACCTACTAATGGAAGAGTCATCAAAACTGATCTCTGGGGAAAATGATTTCTCCTTGAAAGTGAAGAGTTAAGTCATGGTGGGTGCTTCCTGATACAAAATTCAGCCCATGAGAGGAGACTGCTGGAGGGGAGGGAGTTGTCCCTTTTTGGAACTATATGCACATTCTGAACACTTTATCTCTGCTTGCTTCTTGTCTTACAAGAATATGCAAAAAATGACAAGTATCTTTTGCAAGACCTGCAGCTATTTACTACAGGATTTGTAGAGAAAAACAGTACAGCCTCCCTGTTTCCCCTCTAAAACCCAGGACTGTGAGATTATTGCTACAGCAAAAGAATTAAGGCTCTTGCTGAAAGAGAAAAACTCACTTGTTTGCATGGGAGTTACAGGCAGGACTTGGGTGATGGGCTAATACCCATCAACACATTTTTGATGTCACTGTGCTGTTCCTCTCTACTTGAGCTGACAGCTGATGGCAGGACTTGGCTGCCTTTCCCCTGCATTGAGAGGAGTTTGGATGTCAGATGCAGGGAGATGGAGCAAGCTTGAGCAGCCAGCCGTGAGCAGAGTGAAGCAGTGAGGAATGACTCTCTGCTCCAGGGCGTGAGGTGCCATTTCGAGCCTGACCTTTTGAATACAAAGCATTTGTCAGAAATCCAGAGAAAAACGAGCTGAACCAGTCAGGGTGGCTCTGCCTTTCTTTTAAGGGAAGCTCATGTATTTAAGCAGACACACCTACCCCCAGGCATGACCCAGACATTGTATGCAAGGATCTCTGGTGATAGTGTTCACTCCACTTAGCAGGAGAAATAAACTTCACACCATTGTGTGGGCTCTTTGCTCATTCCAGATGGGAGTCCAGTAACTCCCATTCTAGAGCAAGTTGTAAAAGGGCAACAAAATGTTAAAGGCACCATGATATGGGCGCAGGCAGCTCTACTAAGAGGTGTGTGAATCCTAAATATCCTGTCCTGCACCTTGGAGTTTCAGTGCTCAGTGTCTGCCACACAGCCAGCCTCTCTCAGAGGCTGTCTCCCAGCATCTCTGTGACTCCCTGAGCCACCACTCTCCAATGCAGATCTCTCAAAATCTCATGCCTGGAGCTCTGGACTCCCATGACTGAATCCCCCATGATGTTCTTCCACAGCAGCAGGGCCTTGCAGCCGTGTAGGTCCTCAGCCTCACACCTTGGTGGTCATGGTAGGAGGATGAGGATGTGAATGGCAGCTCAGGATCAGGAGAGAGCAGTGAAGTTTATGAATCCCTGTCAGAGGCACTTTTGTGCACCACAGCTGAGAGTTCTGTCCACCCAGATTTGGAGAGCTGATACACACCATGCATCTTCCCATGTGTGAGAGGTCACAGGCTGTTCTGTGTGGCAGAATGAGTAGGATGAACCCTCCTTACACTCCACCATTCCAAGTATGCTTTTCCCAGGAGCATTTCTTCCCTCCTTCATTAGATCTGCTTTAAGCTGCTGCAGAGCTGCTCCCCCAGTAACCTCCCAGGGACTCTTGGAAACGTCCACAGGTTGCACACCATGAAATAACACATTAGCACATTCCAGAGTCACTTTTAGCTCTGCTCTCATCCCTAAGCCATTCATGCACGCAAATCTCCTCTGTGGATTAAGGAAGGCAGAACTCCAGCTGGGAAGGACCCCCTCCTGTTCCCTGCGCCTTTCTGCAGCAGCAGACGGAACAATTGGCCGTCCGAGCGAACCCCGAGTCCCGCAGCGCTGCCGGAGCGCGCCGGGGTAGAGATCCAGCGGGGTGAGGAACCGGCGGAACGGGGAGCCGACCCTGGTGTCTCTCCGTGCTCGGCCCTGACATCTAGTGGAACAATTCCTCTAAAGCAGCTCAAGCCGAGCAGGAAAGATCAGGGTTTGCTTCCCTGCGAGGCTCAATGGAACCACCAACCATTCGTCTGTATGATCCTTTTATTTTGCTCTTAACACTGCCAAAGGATTTGTTGCGGGAGAAAGGAGGAGGTCGCTGCATGAACAAGAATGCACTTTGGGTAGTAGTTTTTACCTTTTCCTCCAAATCTGATCCTTTTGCTGTCAGGTGGATGGGCTTTGCACTGCAGCAGTGACAAACATCAGTTTCACAGTTACTTCTTGATTAACACCATTAAATGAAAACCAACTGTGATACAATCCCAAGAGACCATAGGGTAAAACTGTCAGAGAGCTCATAATAAACCCTGTGAAAGATGCAAAATTGCTATGGGCTAAATTTTCCACCTGGCTTCTCAGAACACAGCTGTGCCACTTGTAAGTACCACTGTTTGCACACACGACCCTTGCTCTGTTTTCACAGGTGAGAAAGGATCTCTCTGTGCACGGAAACATTTTGTCTATTTAAAACAGATTTTTCAACTGCTCAGCTGGAAGTGATGCACATAATTGTCTTTCATAAGGAAATACATAAAAACCTCACTGCAGCCGAGAGACCAAGTGTGGTTTTTTGCTCTTGGAAAACTGTGAAATGTTTGTGATGCACTTTGTGTAGGAGCTGGAAGCATTATGATGACAGTGATGACAAAGATGACCAGCTGTTGTTGAGGTACAATAGGAATCTTTATTTATAAGATTTAGAGATTCTGGATTTGTGGTGCTTGATCACCAGCACAAACAAATTGAGTTTCCCATGACCAAGCAGCCCTGCAAGATGCTGGGTTTAAGAGGTTCATGCCTTCCAACATGCAAGTCAGATCTTTACAAAGGCCAAACCTCATTCTTTTACATTCTTCAAACAGGGGCACAGAGAAAGGGGCAGGAATGCCTTAAATGGCCCCAGGAATTTCCACCCCAAGGTTGGAGTACTCCTCAGAGATGTGCTTCAGGGTACCTGGCCAAGTGACTGACTAACCCTGGGGAAAGTTACTGCCTTTCAGCTGAGTTTCCCTGTGGTGCACACCTTACTTCATCTCTAATGCCAACAGAGTCATTTACTGGGCTGTGCTGATTGTTTGCAACCTATTAAACTGCTTTTCATTGCATGTCTGGACCTCAAAAGTCTGATCTGAGACAGGTGAATCAGAGCCAAAGCTTTTGTACTTTTTCCATCTGCTACTTGATTCTCCATCAAATTCAGGGCAAGGCAGTGTCAGAGAGCTCCTGCAGAACAGAGACATTTCTGCTGTTAATGTGCTGGGCAGTGCCTCTATCTCAGGGCCAGGGCTTCTCCTGGTGGGTTTATTTAGAATTTGCACAGTTTGATCACTGCACAAGTCTTAAACAAGGAATTAATTGAGATTTTAATAAATGGTCACTGAATGCTAATTGAGTACCCACTTGATTATTTAAAGATATTATGTGAAGTTTGTGTAATTGGTTACATTGGTATTAAATTAGCATATAAAATCTCCTGCAACTCTCATATGATTTAATGAGGCTGTTATCGTGCGTGAATAAAACGGTGATTGATGAGTGAAAACCTCTTTTCCAAGCACTGGGATTGTTTAATAAAGTTAGAAATATTTCTGACATGTACTGAGTTACTCATGTTATGCAGGTCACTTTTTGACAACAGAGTGACCCATGTGTATAATGAGGACTTTGGGATTGAAATGGATTCTTAACTAACCCAGCATGTGACTGCATTTGGACCTGCAGTCTCACAGCAGCTCATGAAAAAAGGAGAGGTCACTACTCTGTCCTAGCTGAACTCCTCTATTTCTAATTGTCAAGCACTGAAATGAACTGAGCTGTATTTCAGGGTTCAAAAGAATAAAAAATATAAAAGGCAAGCAATAATCTGGAAAAGGAGGATTTGAAGCTTCTTCTCACATTACTGTAATCCTGATGCCACATCCATCTGACAGCTCAGAGCTGCCTCATGTGTGGTCTGTCTTGGGTGTGCTGAAACCCCAGCATCAGCCCAGGGACAGCCCAGCCAAACCCCTTTTCCTCTGGCTATAACTCCCATCTCCTACTGTTCTGGCAACAAAAGGTGCAGCATCTTAAGAGAATCTTTGATGGCCATTACAGGAATTGTGGTGTGTTGCACTGTTTTGGGTCCATGTATGGATAGAGTATGTGTATAAAATGGCACCAGTAGACACTTTTGAACAAAGTCACTCCAGCAATGTGGGGAGAGGGGATTACCCTGCAATGAACTGCCTTGCTGGCATGTTTTGGGGTTCACTGGCAATTGGTGTAAGAAAGAACAACCACATTGGCAGGAACTGAGGAGTGTTTGCAGGGGGTGTGCAGTCACTCCTGCTTCTGTGTTCCTGAGCTGATGGCAGGGTACTCAGCCGCATAAGGTGAAAATATGGATGCTAGGATTTGATGTAACTGAGCCCTGCTCTGCCTGTGTGGAAAGCAGATGTTCTCAAGTTTCCAGGTGTTGAGAAATGCTGTGTCAAGCTCATGGAGAAGCTTGCCAGGTAGTTTAAAGATTGTTAGTTTTCTCACCTCCTGGGCACACTCACAAGCCAGTGTTCAATGCCTGATACAAGGCAGACAAACATCTGTCAAGACTGATGTAGGCAGAGCTGCTCCTGCCTTGGGGCAGCCAGACAGTCTAGGTGATCTTTTGAGACCCTTTCCAGCCCTTATCCAAGACTAATTTCCTGAAGAAATAGGACCTGTACAGACTTTCTGCTTGTCTGTCCTCCCCATCTCCAACAATTTTGAAGCCAATTGGCCAATTTTAAACATGTGAAGAATGAAGAATAGATATCTAAGGTTGGGTGACTGTGCATGTCCATGATTCCTGGGAATCATACTACCTGTGCTCACAGTGGAAAGGAAGCAGAAGATGTGCCCAGGTTGGTATTTTGTGTTGCCACATTTCCTTTCTGTGCTCTGGGCTCTGCAGCAGGATGAATGTGCAGGATTCTGATGTCTGTGTGAACAGTCTGCCCAGGCCTAAAGATACAGGGACAAATTTTGAAAGCAAAGCTCATTGCATTCCTTCTAGAGGTCTGATTCCTTATCTCTTTCCCTCCTGCTCACTGGCTTGATTTTGCATGCTTATCTGTTACATCCTCTTCCTGCCCAATAAAAAGCCATTTTTGGAGGCGGATGTGCACATGTGCCTGAGTGCTGACCTCTACAAAGCTTTTTAAATATCCCAAGTTGTGAGCACACATTTAACTGACTGTTGTTTGAATCAGTATTCTTATTTATTCGCACTTATGGCAGAACCTACAACCCAGCAGACCTAATTATATCAGGAGTACTGGGGTGGCTGGTTTGCTTCTGATTGCGGGGGGTGTGTAGGGTGCAGCCAGATCATACTTCTTTCTACCACAGAGCTTCCAGGCAGATTCTTGTCTGAGGCTTGTGCTCAAACACATAAGGTCAGATCACAAGCTGTGCTTTTGATTGTGACAGAGTTCATTCCAAGGAGGAGCAAGCTCAATTGTGTTTTGATTCTTCATCAAAACTCTCCCTCAGTTTGCCACCACAGCTCTCCAGTCGGCATCAGGGAAGTGATCCCAAAGTGTCTCAGCCCAGAGGACCATGGGGAATATCAGGCACCAGCATCTACAGAAAGGGTGATGGCCCAGAGCACTGTGAGAGAGAACCACGTTTCCGTGGGTGTACACGCAGAGCCTGCAGACAGGGCAGTAACTTGTCCCTGAGGGCAGACAACACCCATTTCCCTCTCTGCTGGGGCACTGTGTATGGTGGCAGCTGACAGGCAACCTGGAAACCACTGCCTGACAGGCAAAACTTAGGGCAAACCTAAAATAAGAACTAAGACTAGGTGTGACTTACTGAAAACACACTCCGGGCTGGGGCTTGTTCTTGCTGCAAAGAGAGAAAACAAAGATGGTGAGAAATGATGTAGAAACCACAAAGTGATGCAGTAGCTTGCTTAGGGTCACACAACAGGATGGTGGCAGAAGTCAAACTGAGATGTCTTGGTGCCTGGTTAGTGCTAGTTCAGCTCAGCTGTCTGGCTTCCAGCATGTTGTGACTGCAGAGCCACAGTCACTTAGGCCTGTTATTATTTGTATATCTGCTGAAGCAGGTTTCTGGATTTCACCCATGCTGGTCTATCCTCCTGGGAAGTCAAATGGAAATGCTGCAGCCTGTAACGATCTCATTCCCCTGCCAGTGCACTGGAATCACAAGCACTTGCCTTCACTAAATATAGCAGAGAGGGACCTGTGGTTGATCAGTATTTCTCCCATTAGTGCTGTAGGTGGAACTGCACTTAATAGGAATTACACTAAATGGATATAGGAGGCATGGGGATAATTGACCAAACTTGTCTTAAATGTGTTTGTGGAGAGAAAGAAGCTGCAAAATGACAGGCATTTTCCCCATTAGCCTCTCTAGAGAAGTTGCAGGCACTGTAGGCCAGATTCTCAGCTAGGGGGATTTGCCACTGCCTTTTTGTCTTCCCTGGAATCAGGCTGATTTACCCCAGATGCAAACAGTTTATTGCAGTCGCCTGGAATATTAAATGTCTTAGGCTCGTGGAAAAGTGAGGAAAAGACATAACTACTACAACCACAGGTTTATTGTCACGAGTTTGAGCTTTTAAAATAGGAATAACTGAGCCTGCTGAATAGTAGAATTAAGGCCAATATGCCCACTGGTGTAAATGAGCATGCAGCTGCATGGCCAGAAATAGGATTCCACACATTATGCCAGGAAGTAATTTAACACTGAATGTATTATTTCCTTAATATACAATGCATGCAAGCTGACAGTCTCATTTACCAGAAGACATATTTTAGTACTAGTACACCTGAACGTGCAGAATAGATATGTCTTTTGTCTTTCCTCTTCACAAACACAAAGCTGTTTATTTAAATGAAAGGGAACTTAATGCACCATTTATAGATGTGCATTTTGTTCTGGTATTTGCATTCAACACTGATTCCTGTTTATTTTAAAGGAGGCAGTGGAAGGATTTGTAAATTATCCCCAGCCACGCTACAGTCTAAAAACCAGAGGTTGTGAGTTTTTTTCACAATCACCACTGGGGATTGTGCTACATGGTAACCTCCATGTAATGGTTATGGTCTCTGACCCCACCTCCAGTGATGTCTTCTGCCAACATCTCTTTATACCACTGCATTCATCTCCTGGTGACAAGTGGGTTTCTCAGGCCTTGGAAAGATTTTCCTTTGAGGGGACATTATGCTGCAATGCACTGACATGCTTCATAGCTCTAATTCAGGAAAAAAATCTTGAAGTTAAATGTGCCACTAAGATTGAAGGAAGAACCTTTATTTTTAAAAGAATTTCTAGCCAGCATAGTGGCAGGCAAAAAAATAACATCCAGGGATGCTTTTTTTTCCCCTGGTGTCATGCCAGTCTAATGATTCTAGGACCTGAGTCATGATTTTGGAATGCTCCATTGACTCCACTGGAAATTAAGCACTTCAGGTTGAAGTGCTTGTGTAAGTCTTGTCTTGAGTAAGATTAGATTTATACTTGTGTTTAAGTGCTTTGCTGAACAAGGGCACAATTAAGTTAAATATGATTATTTTGTTTCCAGAGACAATCCCCTTTCATGAGTCTGCAGGAAACAGCTCCTGCAAATGCATTAATCCTTAGGAATGAACACAAATGCCTTTACCATGACTCAAATGAAAATAGAGCAGTTTATTTTAAAGAGAGGCTGGATTTTCATCTTTTCTAATGAAAAAAAAAAAAAAAGGAAACCTGATTATACTCTTTACACTTATAAGTGCCCTACTTTCAAATCAGACCTGACACTAAGTAGGTTAGTGGGAGGGGAGCTTTAACAAATTTCCTTTAACAGAACTTGATGTGATCCTCTGACCTGAATTTTCAGGCTTAATCTGCTTTAAAGAACATGCTTGAACCTAAATCAACAGCAAAACTCACAAAAGAGCTAAGCTGTTAATTTAATATAAAAAAACCAACAGCATCACAGCAATAACAACCCCCCAACAAACACAGACCCCCAGCCTAGGACCATGTACAGTCAGCCTGTGATGATTTAACTTGTGCACGTGTGTGTATGAGTGCTTGTGGGCTCTCATGTGCTTCTTTTTCTTGCCTTTTTTTTTTTTTTAAAGGAAGAAAAGTGGCTATTGAAAGTGTTAAAGAAGCAAACCTGGGACTAAGCCCAATGCTACTGAAAGGGGCTTTTGATGATACATCCCCTGAAAAACTACAGTCCTCCCATAAGTCATCAGATATGGTATTGCAAAGGCATTTAAATGTGAGGTCCTGTCAAGTTATGCGAAAGCCCCATGATATATGGCCCAGAGGAGTTTATCTTGCTCTGGGAAAAAAAGACCTTGGAACTGACACTTTATATTCCGAAGCCAATAAAAACATCTTAAAATAACGCCCCCTCCCTTCCTCAAAGAGCAACTGACAGTGAGAGAGAGAGCAGGGGTGGGAGAGCAGTGATCAGCAGTGATTCGGTTTCTGGGTCTGAGAACTTTGTTGTGGGCAGTGCAACTCTAATGATTTATAATTAACTCCAACATGAAGAAGAAAATGCCAGGCTTTCATAACAGCGCTACAAAAATAACCACATTCTCAGTGTTTGCAAAATTGGAAACAAATGTCCCAAGGAAAACAAGAGCTCTTTACAGCCCTCTCCATGCTTTGGAGCAAGGAAAATGCTGGAATTCAATCAGGACCACAGATGATGAGCCAATATCATTTGTCATGGGAAATTCATCTGGGTAAAACAGGATTGCTCCATTACCCTTCCATCACTCTAACAAATAACTAGATTGAAATCTCTTAAATTAAAAGCAGTTGAGACCTTTTCTTCTGTTTGGCAGAGAACTATTGTCATCCTCTGTACCCCAAGGACCCGAAAGTGAAAAGTGATAGACTAAAATATATACATTTCTTGCATTCAGCTGGTGACACAATTCCTGAGTTCTGGCTGATCACATGAGTGATTTTAAATAGTTGCAGTTGCTTAAAGACACCTGATGGTTTTGGGGTTTGGACCCAGCACTTTCTGGTTTATGGGTTTCTAAGTAGGGCATGTTATTTCAATTTAGCAAGATATTACTTTTAAAGATGGGAGTAATCCCAGTACAGCCAGTGGGGCTACCAGGCAGAGATGTAAAGTATCTTGCTGACTCAGGACCCGAATTAGACAAGTAGCAGTGGCATAAAGGCCCCCAGAGGATCACAGTGAAAATCCTGAACTGGGTCATGAGGAAATAGTAAAGATGAAAAGTTTCTCTAAGGAGGATTCATAAGGGAAGCCCCGAACAGATCATTGCTGGCTTCCATTATGTTAGTAGTACTCTTGTGCTAATGGATCTTTTTTCTTAAAAAATTAATCTCCAGGGTCCTGGGATTTTAGAAACCTCTTTATTTCTGCATCTTTATCTATCTCTATCTCTATCTTTAAAAAACTTACAATTCTTAGAGTTGAAGGTTAAAGAAAAGCCGATATAATCGTGATTCCTTTTTTTCCCAAATGCCAGTGCCTGTCCATATGCACAGAGGAGCAGATACATTCAGAAAGGAACACAGAGCAAAATGTTCTTTTTGAGTTCCTTTGTGAGTCTGTATTTTGTGGATCCTGAGGTGAGATGTGTCAGGGACATGCTCAGCACTCCATAGCTGAATCCTCCGGGGGCTTCCCCATTTTTACTGATATATTTCATGCTAAGTACGATACAGAAAGTAGTCATGCCAAGCAATGATGACAGCCCCTGACCAGGAGCGTTTACAGTCTAAAAAAACACAAATCAATAAAAGTCACTGCTACTACACAACAGAGCAAATGCAACACTAACTTGACAAAGGAAGACAAAAGCAAATGTGTAATGAAAACATCCTCTCAATGTGTATTTTATACTCCAGTGACTCTATAGCCAGCATTTATAACTACAGCCACCTATATAGCTGTCACTCCATTCCTGATAAGATGTATCCCTGTTTAAGATGACAGTTTCTTTGGAGCTGCTTGAAAGGAAAGCACTGTCATTCTCAGTCATTATTATTTTGGTCCAGACTTAACATTTTTCTTTTTTTTTTTTTTTCTTTCTCTTTTCCTCCTCTGCTCCAGCAGAACTCCTGTCAAAAGCACCCATTGGAAACAATAAGATAAACCACCTCTGTCATTTACTTCCACTGCAGGAAGTGTTAACTGTGCTCTCTGTTCATTAGCACTCCCGGCTTCCCGAGCAGCCATCCGCAGAGCTGCTGCAAGATTCACCGGCTACGAGCCTCTGAAACCTAATTCTGATTCATGAGCTGGAATCTCTCTGGCACAGTCCTTGTGGAGCTCGAAATCTAGCTGGTTTTACCTGGCCTTGTGCATGCCGGGCCAGTATTTGGCCATATGCAGAAGATTTTGCAGAAGTCATCTAAGATCTTTTGTTGCAGAGGTTTTGCAGTGTGGGAGTTTGACACACTGTGGTCAAGTCAAGGTGGTTTTTGTGTGCTATAATTTGGAGGTTGCTGTCAGAATTCTGCAAAGCCTGACTAGTATTCTGTTTTGCTGGCTAGTACAAATCTTGTTGTTTTGCTGAATATAATCAAACATCTCTCAAATTAACAGTTACCAGAGGCACTGGGTACTTCTTGCTTTTATAAAATAAGAACTTCACTTTTAGGTCTGTCTTACTCTGAAAGAGATTTCTGTGTGGCAAGTGAACTAGAATTAATCCACTAGAAAAATATCCATTTAACAAAACTCAAATGTTTTCACAAGTGTAACAGCTTCATCAATATTTATATGGGAAGATATTTCAAAATTCACTTACATAAGACTGATATGCTTCATTTGATAAGAAAGGACCTTTAATTCCAAAAGGGTCAAAATGTTTCATTTCAATTTCAATATGGTTTCTTATAATGCATGAATTAAATTAAAAGAAAATACAATGTGAACACATTTTGACCTTTCTGACGGAAAACATGGTTATGCAGCATAAATGAGGACTGTTTCAACAGAAAGTTTGAAGTTTTTAGTTTTCTTCAAAATTCAGAATGAAACACACTTCAAACATGTTGATTTTCCTTTTCAAATTTTTATGTTTAGAACAATTTAAATTTTCTCCAAGAACTGCAAGTGTTTGTTATATTGGCATCTACATGGTCAAGATGTTACTACTTCAGTTTTTCCTACATATTAGGAACACAGTTGTCTTTAAAAGTGTATTAATATTGCATTTACTGGCATGTAGCCTTATCTGGGAATTCTTGAGAAATTCTATTTTAATAACTGGATTATTACTTTGATTTGTGATAGTGAAAATCCACATAAACACTGGCTAAGAGTCAGGTAAGGAAAATATTATATTAATTTAATGAATAGACAACCTGCTGTACAAAATGGTCACTTCAGTGTCTGTGCCAGTATCAGGAGTCCTGAGCAGGTGAAATTGGAGTGGATATTTGGCCATGCAGGAGTTATCTGTGGACTCTATCTGGCCAGCCAGCCTTTCCTTCTGCACATCCCCAGAACTCAGACATCAGCACTTGGAAAATTCTTGTATCTTCCCCAAATTTTTCTCGAGTACATTGTTGTGCAACACACTGGCAGCTTCCAGTGCTTCTGTAACTACACATGGATGGCAGAAATTTTGTCTGGGAGGAATTTGCTAGATTGAAGGAAAAATTAAGGAGGCCCTCTTGCTTTAAGATCCCACAGTGCATGGCGTTTTTCTGGCAGTGGGATGGAGGATTGTCCACATAGCTGCAAAGTCCTTTCATGCACATGACTTCCAGTCCTGCTCCCCCAGCTGTCACTGATTTACCCCAGTGTTCTCTGAACTGGTTAAAGCAGCACCTTCCAGCTGCTCCTCTCTCTGATGAGCTACTGGTCCTAAAATCCTTCCTGATGAAGAAATGCTCCTCCTGGCACTTGTGGGATTTAACCAGCCCTAGGCCCTGGACAATTCTGTGTATTAGCCAATGGTAATGTGAAGTGTGCAACAAACTAATGTAACCTCCTGTATATATCTTCTGATTTTTTACCTGTTTTTCCTAGATGAGAATTGTACCATTTTTTATTCCCTTATGCAAAATTAATTCTTCTATTTTAGACCTTAGAGATGCTTGTATTGCAGCAACAAGCCTGTAAAAGACTATCCCAAAAATGCCAAATAAAACTGGTCTTTGTTTTGTGCCATTTCCGGACTCTGCAACATTTTAATAACAAATCCTGAAACCATATGACAGTAATATGGAGCATCTTTTTATGATAAACATAAGTAATGAGCCTTGTCAAAGAGACACAGGAATGAGTAACACATAGCGATCCCCATTCAAAGAAAAAGAAAGAACAACTGTTGGGAGAAAAAAAAGTGACATTTTCCCAAATCTCTGCATATCGGTGGCCATAAAGCAATAAAATTCCAGGACACTGTGAGCTTAGGCACACAGAGAAGTAAATGGGAAAAAATGTTTGGGAAGACAATGCAACATTGTCTCATAATTTACAAACCCCTAATGATTTCCAAAGCTGGTATGCGAGATTTACCCTCCTTTTTTGGCATTCAAATTGACGCAGGGGCTTTTTCCTGCCAACTGGAACATTCTTTAGGTGTTTTTTTTCCTTTGCATGAAGTTCGTCGTGATCCCATGCTTGCTATTATTCATAAATTAATTTCTGGCATTGCAATAAATTCTAGGAAAACCAATAAACCACAAACGTACAGCTAATTCTTTGTCATTTTTCTTTCTTTCTCTCTTTTTTTTCTGTGGGAAAGAAAAAAAAAGAAGCAGTAAATGTTTGCTGAGGTGCTGGATCCACAGCAGGAATTTATGTTTCCAATTGTTCTTCCTAACTTGTCAAAGAAGTTTTATTGCAGTCGACAATCTTTATTGGGTCTGTTGGGCAGGGCGAGCTTCAGAACGTATCTTAGAGTGAGCCTGTGTAATACATGGAAACACATTTCCAGTGCCTGCTGAAACTGGGGCAGATCCCAAAACTCTGACTTGGTTTCTGCTCAGTCTTTACTATGAGATCAAAAGGGTATGTTTTTTGTGTGGAAAAATTCACCTCTGAAAAAAGTCATGGGGTCTTGCACTATTGCATGAGGTAAATGTTCACAGCTGCATTTAAGTGGAATTTCAGGTCAGCAGGAATTTTCATTCCAGGAGTAGAAGTGGTCGCTCACCAAGGTGTGCATTTGTGCTTGCAGACTGCCCACGTGTGCACCAACTGCTTTGGAGCAGGGAGTGGTGCTTCTCACAGCAGCTGTGCCAAGCAGGCTGACATGAGCCAGGCAACAGAAAAAAACATCATTAACAACCAGGGGAGAGCTTGTCACTTGCAGCTCATTCCCCAAGACAAAGGAAAATGTGTGTCTAGTCCATTAGGCAACTGAGATGTGAAAATAGCTCCATTTTTCTTGGTGTGATAATACAGATTTAGAGCCTCATTTCCATTAAAATTACTGGGTTGAAATGTCCACACCAGATCCTTATTATGATTAATCTATATACAGGCAGGTATGTACATATAGTAGATCTATTCAATTTCCTCTGGGAAATAGCAGGCAGAGATTGTAAAGTCCTGCCCTGCTTGAAGACTTTGCTCCAGAACTTAATGGAATTTAGGTGCCAACTTCCCACTGAAGTACTAGGAGTATCTAAGTGCACTGAGGAGCTGACCATCCCAGCTGCAGCTCCAGGAAAGCTTCAAGAACTTCAGCTGCTTAAATAGCCCTACATCACTGGAGATCATAGGAGTTTTCTTGGCCATCTGGAAGCTGAGCTCCAGCACCTGCAAGTTTTTCTCTTTGAGGCTTTCATGCTACAGCTGGGGAAAGCTTGCATGAGCTGCCGTGTCCTGCCCTTGAAAGCATGGAGGTTCCTTCAGGCTTGAGGGGCACTGCTGGCAGAAAGAACAGATTTACAAACAGAAGAGATGAATGAATTCCCAGTATCCTTCTAAAAGAGGAATAGCCCTGACTGAAGATTTCTTATGTGAGCTGACTAGCTTTAGTTCAAGTACTACAGCAATTAGGAAAATCTTGCTTTTTGCCAACAGGGGATGATTAACAGAAAGTTGTTTGTTTTTTCTTTTAACCACTCTTCTTTCTGAGTGAGTCCTGTCAAGACTCAATCAGGCCTACAACAGCACTTGGAATTCCCTGCATGCCAGGTGGTAATGCTAAGAGGCAAAACTCTTACAAAGTGTTTTTCTTGGAGTTCCTCACCTTTCTCACTAGAGTCAAGTGCACACAGGCAGGATGCTTGCACAGGTCTGTAGATGCCTTTCAGCTGGTGGTAAAGAATAGTAATTAATAAGCAGCACATGCACATGTGTGACACCCACAGCCCTGTGGGATGATGTGGGAAAGGTGCTGCTGGAGGAATTGCTACACAGGTCAAGTAGAAGCTGCAGGCTTTTCCTTCTAGACCTGTGTGCTATGCGGGCGTGCCTGGGCTCTGCTCTGATCTGATTAGCTCTGTGATAGCTGCCATCTTCAGTTACACATCTTTGGGTTCAGTGGTGTGCCAGAGCTGAGGTCACCTCATTTCAGATATAACCCATCAACTGAGCTCCAGTACTATCCCTGTGTGCACTCCTGGCTTGCTCCAGAAGCAAAGGAGACCAGTTTAGTGTATTTCCTTATGGTCAAGTGGGGTCAAATTACATCACATATGATGCTGCCTGGAACTCATGTGTGCTGGGCTTGTAGTTCAGCAGAACACAGTAATTTGTGGCATGAATGTATATCTGAGCCTCTTGTCTGTTTTGGCTTTTGGGGGATGACTCTGAAAGCTTTTGGAAGGAGATGCCACCTAAGAATGGCTCTTGGGTGGTGTGGAAGAAATGGATGTGAGTGTGATACCAGGAAGACCAAGGGAAAAACCTCAGCTGTGGATGAGGAGACTGGGCAGTCACATATCTCCTCACCAGGACCACATGGATATACATGCCCAGTTCTGGAAGAGAATTCTTCTTTTCCCATCTTCCTCTAGTCCATTTCTTGTGCTCCTCAGCCTAAAGAGAACAAAATGTGATGGTATCCAGTTCACTGCAGGACTGTAAGCAGTGGACACTCAGCTGTGGGTTGGCAAGAAATGATTAATTTTCACAGAACACTGCACTGCTCTTTTATAAAACATATTAGTGTTGTTATAAATCAATGAACATGGTTTATAATAGCAATGATGCCCTTGAAATCTGTTAATACTGCAGTCAGTGGTGGTTTGCCAGAGCATTTAGTGCCCTTGGTTTCACCTTGGGCTATTAACTAACAAATCGGTTATTAGCCAGTGGTAATGACCAATTTTCTAGGGATGATTGCTTAAATATTGCCCACCTTGAAAAGAGAATTATTGCTCAACTGAAAACGGAACCCTTATTTTCAACTCGACAGAGCTAATGATCTTATCTGATTTCTTTATCTTCCTCCACCTACTCGAAGGTGGTCCGAGATTGTATTACTAGAGAATGGCTTCGCCTTCTGCCTTCTGTGACTTGAGTCCAGGAAAAGTTCCATATTTAATATTTATTCCCTAAGCATCGGTGGATGAAGACAGATGGTAATGAAACCAGCGTTGCTGAAAGTGACCACAATGATAATAGATTCTTTATGATGTCCAGAATTTCTGGACTCTCAGTCTCGGCTTAAATGTAGCGTGGCGCCAAGCCCGTCACCTTAAGCTTAGCATTCCTGTCATCTCCCTGACCTGTCTTTAGACCTGATGAGTGCAGGCTGCACTAAAGGCATCAATCTGTCTTTCTCCCCCATAAATGTTTTAAATACCCAAAGCTGGTCACAAATGACACATTCTGCAAGAAAACCTGTGTGAGGTGGGGGCTGGGAGGCAAAATATTGAGGGTAGGAAAAAAAAAATATAATCTTTACTCATTGGATGTATATGTTTGTTAATGTGCTATACATTGGAAGGATATCCCTGTGGTTTGTGCTTTCTGCTTACAGTCATCTTCCCAAAGCAGGATGTTTTAGATATTTTTGGTATTGTGAACCCAACCAATTTTTCAGAAGTGCAAGCAACTCCATATGAATTTAGTTTATGGAGAGTGGAATTTTGGTTGTTAACTTTTGAGGTTCCCTTAGGACTTAGCTAGGTGAGTGAATGAAAGGGTTTTGACTAGAAGCTGAATTTACCTCTCTTCTCAGGCTAATTCTGCTGCTAAATAAAACCTCTGCATTTCAGAAATGAAAACCCCTAAGTGTGGTTTTAACCAGCAATAGTTTGGACCTTGTATTGATGGGGTGAGCTTGGAACAAGGAGTCAGAGGAAGAATTTGGGCAGCATGTGTGGGTCCTCGGATTCCTGGTGCCAGCAATGCTCTCTGGCAGCTCACACAAATTGTCCTGTAGGATGCAGTTCCTGCACTGTGATTCCTGCCCAGCTGCAGGGCCAGGCCCACCCATGGCAAGGTTAAAACAGAAGTCAATGGTTTCCACAAGCATGGAGGGTATTGTATGCTCACCTCTCTCTTCCTCTATCAGGAATATGTAAATGAGAATTCACACCTATGCTATGGCACCAGATGGACTCAGCTTCTCCCTGCCCATAAGTCTCTCTCTTAAAAAAAGAAAACCAACCCAGAAAACAAGAAACAGTGTACTGTGCACAAGCAACTTATTTTTTTATACCATCCCCTACTTTTATTTTGCTTCATTTATCTCACACCTGAAGTCTGTGCAGTTTGTGCTGTTACAATGGAACTTGTATATGGATCTGAGCTCAGGAAAATTAATGGCAAAAATCCCTGAGTCCTAGAAGTTGAGATGTATGTGGGAAATATTTGAGGAGGGGTGGAGATGAATTCTTAGCTAAAACTGGAAAAGCTTGTATAACTGTGGAGGAATTTGATGTTGAATATTATGTTGCTTCATTTTTTTACAGCTGGACTTGATGATCTTTTCCAACCTAAATGATTCTATGATACTATTATATAAAATAACATTTTAATTGCTACAAAAATAGTGGAGCATGGGTGTAAGAAACTGTGTCTTATAGGGCAGCAATGGAAAATCAGGCCCACCTAGCAGGGATTGAATCTTCCAAGATGCTGCTGGATAAATAAATAAATAGACTTTCTTTTTTTCTTATTTTCCAAACAAGAGCAACATGCAGTGCTCTTCATCTGTCTGAGACAGCAGGAACAGTCTGCTGGGGACATTGGGGAGCATCTTTCTTGCCTCCACTCTATGCTGCCAGTGTCAGGTTGCTGGTGCTGGGTCTTGCTGAGATTCCCAGTCCAACAGGAGTAAATAATGGATGTTGCACCAGCTGGCTGGTTGGCCTGTAAAATTCTGTTTCTAAACACAGGATAAAAGGAGAGAAAAAAATACAAAAATACGTGCTCTCCTGTCCATATCCCCAATATTCAACCTAAAATATATAATGTAACTTTTACTTAGCAATGTTTTTAGAAGACTATTCTGAGTGCATTAGGCCAAAGCTTAGTCATTGTGTATGATAGGGCTCTGCATTTATATTTGTATGAGTTAAATCAGCTATGCTACTTCTATGCACCAGCTAAAACACTTGCATCCTGGTAACCATCAAGAGTGCTCTAAAAATCCAGAATTAACAAAACCAGAAGGGTTCTCTGGGGTGGGTCCAGGCAGGATGTGAAAGGGAAAAAGGGACTGGTGTGGTCCCTCTTCAAAAGCTGACTGCTGTCACTCTGCCCTCACTGAGAGCTCAGAACCATTTCCACAGAGGGCAGCTTTATGCCGACACCAGCAGCATTGGAACCACCCCTCCTTGAATACCTTAAGGACAGACACTCAGGGAGAGACCCCTGAAGTGACTTCTTTGACCAGCTGGAAATACTTGAAAAATGCCACATTTCAGAAAGTGGGTGCCGGACTCTGCTTGAAAGCTCACCAAATAACTTGAGCCCTCAGAATTAAAGTCCTTGTGATCGCCAGGCATTTTGAAAAGACTGGTGATTGTTGTGCTGTCAAATTTTTGAGGAACTGTATGAAACAGGTAAAGCTCAACAATAATTAGGTCTCTGCTTTCGAGACAGAATGTGAAGTCTCAGGAGAGGCACTAAAATTTGGCATGATGAAATGCAGAACAAATTAAATCATTATACAGTTGAAATTCCCTTCTTTCAGTAACCCACAATACAGACAAATGCACCTTACAAAATTGCCATCAGCAATTGCAACCAGCAATATTGCCATAGTCTCAAGAAGCAGTGATTTTATTTCAGCTTTTAACTGATTTCTTGCAAGTCTTTATGACTCTTTCTATGTGCCCCAGACCCCAAAGAATAAATTAGCACAGTAGGTCAGTAGAGAAAAGGTTAACACGGTTCCTCTGGGGAGAAAGTCTGCTTACAGCTGAGAAGAGGGGTAGGGCAGCTGTAGGGCTTTATCTGCCCTATGCAGGTAAGAGTCTCTGTGAAAAAAACCAGCTTAAAAAAGAAATGAAGAAAAGGAGTCAGGGGCTTTGTTGGAACTCGTTTACCATGGGAAGGGTTTTGTTTCTCCTTCTGAATTTACTTGCCTTTCCCCAAGGCATCTATCTCTAAGATGCTTTTAACAGGTAGGATAATTTCCTTTTAGACGCACTAGGGGCTGTGATTTGGGTACTTTGTACCTGTGTTCTTCTGAGAGTCCTCTACAGAGCACAGAGAGGAAATTTCCCCTAATTCTTTTCGATCTGTGTGGGGGTTGCCTGCATTTGTCTAGGAATTCTAGGTAGGTGGAAACTCTTACCCAAAGGCAGATTGACTTCTGAGGGGCCATGGGCTGCATTAACTTCTGCGTGAGATCAGCAGGCTTGGAGCTTTCTGGAAGTGTCTGGATTGCTGTACGGAGTGCAAACACCACACATGCAGTGAGGCTGTCCAAGAAATCCTGGACAGATGGTATTCTGTGATGTGGTATGTTCTCCATTACTGGAAACTTTTCTACTGCAATTGGATGGCTTTCTGAAAGATAGTTGAATTCATCTGTAGCTATTGGACTCAGTGTGGAATTTAATTTAGAGAAGCCCTATGGCCCGTGTTACTCAGGAGATTAGATTGGGTGATCGGTAGTACCTTCTGGCCTAAAATCACAACTGCCTAAAACTCTAATATATCTAGTTAAAAGCTGGGTTTGGCTTTTACAATGGCCAGGTTGCCCTCAGCAGCATAAGTTTTTCTAAGCCTCACACTAGAAAGGACTGCCAAAACCTTCTGCTACAAGGAGCACAGGCATGTACGCAGTGTGCTATACGTCTGCTCTGTATATTTGTGGTGAGCAAAATATAAATCTTTCCAGTAAAACCACTCACAAGAAACCTGTTTGCCAAGTTACTTTCCTTCTTGCCTGGGAATTGAAGGGAACTTTTTCTTTTTTGTCATATAAGCAAGAAAACAATGGAATTGATTCTCTAGTTCTGACCCCTGTTCTCCAAGGTACATGCTCCCACCACTCTGGGTTTTGCACAGCTTCACAGGGGAAATCAGGAGCAAAAAGTTCAACTCTTGTGGCTTATCTGAGCAGGAAGTTAGTACAGAACAAGTTTGGGGCTATGTTTTAGGCATCGTAACTGTTCTGTGTTAAATCCCACAGCAGATGTTCCTCTGTACTAAAGTGCCTTTGTGCAGTTTGGCTTGATCCACTTTCCAAGGGGATTAATTTAAACAACAGAAATGGCACCTGTGTCTCAGGAGTTCATGAAATGGCTACTGTGTTTTAGATTTTAATCCTCATTTATTTATTGCTCCTTTGCTAGATGGTCAGGTCTTTACTAGAGCAACATTCAGACTTTTCAGAGCAGCTGCAGAGAACCAACCATATTGTAATTTTTCCTCTTTCAGAAGGCCAGAATAAGGTTGATACACTATTCCCTTTTAGTAGACAGTGAGATATTGTACTGTTCTCAGGCTTCTAAAAACCCTGCCTTGTGGACAGCATCTACTGCAAACTGTTGTCAAAGCAATACCTTGAAAGCAGGAAGGATTATGAACAAACCAAGCCTGAAACTGTCTGGATGGGAATATCCACCTGAAGGGCACTTGAAGGAAATATTCATAAGTCTGAAAAAAAAAATCTGTAATAATTTAAACCCAGTAAATATTAAATAAAACCATGTCAGGGGTATGATCTGTCTTGAAAAAGTTCTGTCTTAAGCAGTGCAGGTGCAAAGGATAGGATACCTACAATATCACGTTGTGGAATAACTGCTATTACAGAATGGAAGTTGTAGGTGCAAATGACCTATTAGATGGAATTTTCTCCAACAAAGTGGTAAAGTTATTCCTTCTGGTATTTTACATATAGATTTATCTCTACTTGTTGGGAAACTCTTCCTGGCAATGCACATCCCAGTAGTGATAACTGAGGCATGTGTACTGAAAGTTGACCAGCATTAAATAAAGGCTGTGTGTAAAATGGGGTGTTAGACCCCTTAGATGTTTCAGTACATCTGTGACTGTCTGCAAGATAGTTCTGCTGGTGTGAACACCAGTAATGAAGGCTCAGTCATTCCTGCCTGCATAAGGCTTTCCTCTACATGAGATTCTGGTGCTTTCTGCTGTAGAGTGTGAAGTTTTGATGCATGTCCAATGCCAGAGCTGAGACACAGAACATCAGAACTGAAGGAGCAGATCCAGAATGACACAAACACCAGCATGGCATGAACATCTGGAAACTCCATTAGGAGTGTGGATTCCCAGATGGTGTTGAGAGGGGAGGGCGGGAAATTGGGCTGCAGATGCCAGACGGTCTCACCTTGCCTTGGCTGCTTGGAGGGAAAAGAGATGGAGAGGTCAGTAGCAGCAGAAAAACAATGAGGAAGGAAGATCTACCGGAGCTTGTCTTCATTCTCTTGTCTCTTTCCACTGCCTTCCGCTGCCTCAGCCAAGTTGCCTGATAAATTTTCCTACTCTCAGCTCTTGGCTTTTTTCTTTGAAGCCACACTGTGATCTGGTCCCAGGTGACTTCTCCTGTGCCCCTGTGCTTCCCCTCTGTCAAGCACATCATTAAAACCCATTCCTTCCAAAAGGTAATTTATACACTCATAAGACTCCACATTAAATATCTGGGGATTTCCAAAAGGAAACAGTAGAAATAATTTCCAAACATGCTAACTTTGCTATCATCTCTAGTTCTACTCTTCTCCCTCCCCTTCCCCCATGTTTCTGTTGGTTTTATTCAGATTCAAGGATACCAGCCCCAAGGTGACACTTATTTTTTAAGAGCTGGAAAGACCGAAAAAGATTATATCCAAGTAAATATGATACATTGCTCATTTACAACAGCTAATGAACTGATGAAACTGCCAGGTAGGGTTTTGTCTCAACAACCTGACTTGAGAGCACTTTTTGATCTCCCCCTTCAGCACTGAAGGCTATTTTTTTCTCTTAGTATCCATGCTGGTAGATTCTGCAAAAGGCAGCACATGCTATCCTTTGTGTTAATGGGAAACCCACTGTTTCTGTAAAGACCTTCCTAAAAAGCCAGGAAGAGGTAAACAGTGAACTTAGCTTCCTCTGGTATTACTTTCTTATCCACCTGCCTGCAGAGATTCTAACGTGCTACTTGTATTATGTAGGTCATGAATAATAAAGTATTTTGGCTGGAGCTGAACAAAGCTAATAGATAGGAGGGTCATGTTTGCTATTTGCTTTGCATACATTTGCAGGTATTTTACAACACAGATGACCAACAAAAACACCAATATTCTTGTAGGGCCTGTGGGGTGCCAAAGACCTATTTGTTGCTTTGCTATGTGACTGCGCTGTCAGGGTAAAAATTTCAGTGATGCCAGATGAAAAAGCTTTCCTACTGACACATGATGGTGGTGGTTCTTATCTTTTATGATAAAGCTTGGTGCTGATCTGCACCTTTCCCCTTTGCTTGAGCTAACTGTAAGCCGTCTTCCCACAGCCTAGGAAACCTCTGCTGGTTTACTTAATATTTTTCCCTCCAGTGTCCTTTTGTGGTGGTCTCAGCAAAACCTTGAAAGGTGAAGGTGAAACACATCAAATAAAATACTCTTGCAGCAGTGCTGGTTCAGCCAGGGGGAGAGCAGTAATGAAAATAGCATGAAAACACCTGATGATGTTTTCAGTTCTGTTTGGCAGGTCAAAAGACCTTAGAGGGAACACAAAGAGACACCAAATACTGTAGTAATATTGAGCTACATAATAATAGAGTATTCATTAGTCATTACAAAGAAATAATAATTTTAATAATAGCATGAAATGGTAAATAGTTCCAAAGTGGAAAGATATACAGCAGTTGGTTTACTTCCCTTATAAAGAGAAGACAAAACAAAAAATACACTGTGTAACCAAGCAATAATATTCTCTTTTATAGTCTCTGGCAAGAAGTTAATAATGGTTCTGTGCTGTTAAGGGCTCAGGACAATTTTAAAGGAATTTGATATTTTGGTCACCCAGGGAACCATTTTTAAAGTGAGGCTGGTCTTGTTCATGTGATGAAGCTCTGAAATCATAGAAGTTGACCTGCAACAAAAGCAAACAAACAAAAAAGACTTTTTGATTCTATCATAGACATTTGGCTGTAAATCACCACCAGCCTCAGAACTCACTTAAAAATATATGATGTTATTTGACATTTTCTTAGCAGTCAAGCAGAAAACTCCAGCTCCTGGATCATACAGATTTAATGTAGGAGTACAGTAAGGTACCCAGTACCTTTCATGATTATATCAACAGCACTTTCTGTTGGCTGACACATCAGGCTTGTTTAAAACCATTAGACCAAAGCAGACATGCTTCCCTTCACCTTTTTTTTTTTATTTTTTCATAATTTCTGAATTGATCAATTATGGGAGATTTTGAGAAAGTAATAAAAACCAAACAGGAGGCAGACAGTTTAAGAGCCAACTCTTAAATCATCATTATTAGCAACAAAATGGTGTTTTATGACTTTGAATAAACAGATTTACTAATCTGAAAACTGTCTCACTTGCTCCTTAGTCTTTTCTTCACAACTGCAATTTATAAGAAGAAGCTGTCCTTCTGCATTTCAGGTATACAGGAGAAAGCAGCTTCTGTGTGTAAATTAGAAATATATTTCAATTTTCTTGGCACTGTTGTAACTAAACAGCCTGTTAACCTATTTAAATAGGAGAACATACTCTGTACTCCTGTTCTAGAATACATCAAAAATAATGTGATTATGTCTGTTTTGATACAAACCTATCTTACTGCTACCTATATGCTTTTACATGAATGATACATGGAATTAGTTCCACATTTCTTCTCTTACAATTAGCATATTAATGTGCCAGACAGATAATGCTAAAAGCCTGGCTGCTTGAGCACACACAGTACCTTCTTCATGGAGCTGCAACACTCAGCCCCTGTGAGTCCTCAGGAATGTATCTGTACAAGCTCTGCCTCCTGCTTGTCCTGAGAGCAGCCCTGACCTATGGACCACAGCTGAGATACTTCAGGCACTTATTTACTTTGTTGGCCTCAGAAATTCCACTAGAAGAGAAAGGCTCAGTGTCAGGCTGCCCACAATGGGGCCTTTGCTTTTCCTAGGGGTGTGTGTGGATGTGTTCGCCCGTCACGGCCGCGCACGCTCCTCTGTATCTCGGACAGTCCAGGGGATTTCTGACTGCCCAGAGCTCACATTCATGTCTTTGCTGTGTGCCTTTCTGTATGCTCACTTCTGCATACAGGCCATGCATTTCTGTTTTATGTATGCAATGTGGAGGTTCAGGCAGTCTCCCATGGCTTTATATGTCAGGGATCCAGCACGGCTGGTGAAAGTCCCTAATCTTGAGTCTATCTTGGTGAAACAGTAATGAACTTGTAAAAACAGGAAGCAGTGGAAAACAAATGAATTTCAGCTGGTGTTTGAAGAGCTGTCAGATCCCCTCGTTGAAATGTTTCAGAGGAACATCTTTCTGATAAAACCTCTGAGAAAAGTGGAGGAGTTTCAGAAGAGTGATTGGAAAAACAGGATGCCGACTGGCAGGCTTTGCTAATGCATTGCATCTGTAAAGACTCCAGCAACTGAACACAGCATTAGCTATGTGAGAGCCACGGAACTAGGGAAAGTTATTACATCTGAGCGTGATGGGAAGAAGGGGGAAGGGGGAAAGCAGCTGCTCCCTTTATGCATCTTGCAGTTTGCATTTTTTTTGAGACTTTGACATTTTTTGTTCCATCTACTTTGCTGTTAGCACGCCGCCTTAATTCTAACACTGATGAACAATGCTGCTTTGCTGTTCAATATCATCTTTCCTCTGAGGCTCTTCCAGCATTTCATGAATGTTAGGGAAGCTTTGCCATGCCATGAGACATAGTGAGGACTTGCTGGCTTCACATAGATGCTGCATCTCTTTGCATAGGTGTCTGCACATTTTTGGGAGATATTATCCTCATTTTACAGTGGCTTATGTAATGGGATTACAGGATCCTTGAGTTTCCACTAATTTCACCTTTTCTCCATTCCAGAGTTTCTGGTCACTGTTAAACTGACATTCTGGTGCTGCCAGTTGGTTTTGGGGGGCTTCTTCCACTCTTGTCTAGGACAGGACTGTTTATTTTTGTCTTAACTCCTGCTTGACTCATGCTCTTGAAAATTAAGGTGTGGGAGCATGAGTATGACTGGAGCAGAGCCCATACAGATAAAGGAGCTCAAGGATATTCTTGCTTCCTCAAGCCTATACATAGTTGTGCTTCATTAAGCTAGAAATTTGGTGCTTATAGCCAGGAGAGTGTTAAAAATGTAGAGTGAATTGATTTGACAGCGTGAAGCAAATTGTAGCAGAACTGTTGATGACACAGAACCAGTCCTGGCTGTGTGGCTTTACCCACATCCTTCCAGTTCTGCTTTTGCTGGAGTTGTCCCTCAGAGCTGAACTGCCATCCAAGGAACACGTCTGAGAGCAGGAGCCTGTCTGTAGGGTCTCACTGATGAGTGTCTAATACAACAGGCCAGCCTTACAGCATACAGCTGTGTGCTTTCCCTCCTGCAGTGAGTTATTTCTTGTTTCTTGTTTCTTTGCATTTAATCAATCTGCAATTCACTGAAAAACTTACACATGAGCCCTCCTTACTCAGCAAAGCACTGAAACTTCTGCCTTCAAAAAAACTCTTCTGAGAATGCCTCTGAGGATGTGCATGTACCTTTTTGGAGCTGGTGCACCCAGAGCATTGGGGTGGTGCTGAGACCTGCCTTTGAGTGTCTTTCTGGGGCTGTCACAGCCCTTTTTGGGGGAGTGACTCCAAAGGTTGTAGGCTTTGTTTATGCCTAAGTGGATTCTAACATCTGAGTCATGGCAGCACAACTGCAATTCCAAACATCCTGATCTCTGCAAGAGGATCTAACAGTGGTCCCAGGAAAGCCAAGGACGTAGCAGCAACTGAAACAATGTAAACAGGAATACATTTAAAATAACAAGATGCAGAAAAATATCCAACAAAGCTGGTCTTCATTAAACCCTTTCTCAGCTGTCTCTCAGCCGTTCCCACTGCTGCTTTGGTGCATCCCAGTTCTGTCTGCTCCTACAGCCCTTCCCTGGAAGGCAGATGCTTTTGTGGGTGAAGCATCAGGCTGGGAGTTGGGAAGCTTGATTTTGCTACTGAGTTGGGCAAAAGCAGTGTCAAGTTTGCCTTTTCAGTGCCTGTCCTATGATTCTTATCAGCCTGACCTCCCAAAAGGCAGAGTTCATGCGGAGTTTCATATACATGAATCACAGGAGCTGTTGTTGATGGGTTTCCATGTGTGTGGAAGGGATTGTGGGGGCAGGCAGATGCTCTCTTTGAGGAGACTATTCAGGGCATGGCTCAAAAAGTCTCTGCTTTCCTTTCTGAATATCAGGCAGTGTTTACAGAGATATAAAAATATTTTTTCAATCACATAAAAATATCTGCTGCTTAATTCCTGTATACTCTGCTCCTTCCGTAACTAATTAATCATCATGATGTCCTATGAAAAATGTAATTATCTCAGTTGCTGCTGTCCCATTTCACAGGCAAGGAAAACTCTGGGGACACCTTGCTGTACTGTAGTGGTGTTCTGTTGATCCCAGGGAGCCTGGGTGCCTCTTAAGCATAAGCCAGGGTTTACAAATCCTGCCTTGGTTCTGGAAAGAAATACATGATGAAATTTATCATGTGCTGTAACTTACAGAGAAGAAAAACAATTTTCACATTTCTGCCTTAATGCATACTTGTCTTTATGTTGCTTTGCTTTGATCTGCTTCATCTTTTTGAGGCAACTGACTTCCTAGAGCAAGGGCTGCTGTCTGTTAGCTGCTCACATCCCCAGTTTGAACACCCACTCTAACCCTGGCAGGCCCTTCACCCTCTGCATTTTCTTTTATTCTTTTTAATGGATAAATACTTTGGTGTTATGGAGTGTTTTGTTTGCTTTGTTTTTTTTTTTTTTTTTATTTGTGTTATCACTGTGTTGTTTAAAATAGATATCATAATGATGAGTTGCATTTTTTTTTTTCATTCAGATTGCTGATATTTTGATGGTAAAGAGTTTCCTTCTATGACACGCATTTTGTTAATTTGCCAAAATTAAGGTAGAATTTTAGGTCATGTTGTAGAAAGGTGATTGAAATGTCCAGTCACAGCTATAGTTAATGTGCGTGTCTAACAGGAGTCAGTGTGAAGATGGAAATTTGGAATGATGGAAATTTGGAACAATGGAAAATCTTATGTTTCTTGGTCTGAGATTCTAGACATCTGAGTTCAGAAATAATTTTAATTTTGGAACCCAGCTATTAGTATCTGTCACACACATCCAGTTTCACATTATCATATTAATCAGTGTTGTCCAACACCAGTTTGCCTGAAAATCAGATATTGGATGAGAAAGACTCTGACCTTGGGTGGCTGTGGGGTTGTGCCCCTTGGTGTTGGCTTCAGCCCCATTGTAACTGCTGGATCCCAGTGAACTCAGACTCCCACAAATGTGCAATGTTGACTCTGCAAATCTGTTTCTCTGTGAAACTTCTATTGTTCTGTGCTATAAGCCTTGAGAATTGTCTCCATCAGAAAAAATAATTTGCCAGATGTCTTAATAAGCCCTGTGCATTTATAGTTCTATATAAGGAGGATTTTTTAAAGCAGCGGATGTTTATTTTTGGCAGCTTCTTTCATTTAACAATTTTCCTGCTCCAGCTACCCTCCAAAAAACTGATAAGTGTATCCTCTTCCCATCTTTCAAATTTAGAGATGAGCATCAGGACTGGGTCCAGTCTGTATGTTTGGCCTTAGTCCAAACATGTCTGAGCATGGCAGATCTGGGCAAAGTTCCAGTCCAGGTTACAGAATCTGTGAGTCTGCTATTTTCTTTATCATCGCTCAAATGAAATGGATTTAAAGGTTTAGCCTATACTTCTAATATTTAAGAAAGCATCTATTTGTGTACGTAATGGGAAAGAGAAATAGAACATTGACTTGAAAACCCTCCAGTTCTAATAAGGGAAACAGCTTTCTCATAGGTTCCCACATCATCAGTCAGCTCATCACATGCATGCTGCTGTAAGACTTTTTTTTGCGATGAATTGAATAATCACATCTGTTTCTCAAGCTTGAGAAAAGTTTAAAAAGTCATTAACATTCTCTGTTTCCACCATTGGCAGAATCTTTTTTTTTTTTTTTTTTTTTTCTTAAAAGAGAATCTTGGCAGTGTAGACACGTGTGCATGTGAAAAACTTATTTATGTATGTTTGTGTATGTGCCTGCAGCTGAAGTGATTGTGTGTGACTGTGAGCACTTCCACACAGACGGACAACAGCCACTTGTGCACAGGCACTCAGCCACCACCTGCAGGCACGGACACAGGGATGAAACATTTATCCTGAGTTGCAAGGGACACACAGCAATCATCCAGTCCAGCTCCTGGCCCTGCACAGACACCCCAACAATCCTCCCCTGTGTGTGACAGCATTCTCCCAATGTCCTTGGAGCTCTGGCAGCCTCCGGGCTGTGCCCATTCCCTGGGGAGCCTGGGCAGTGCCCAGCACCTTCTGGGGGAAGATCCTTTCCCCGATACCCCACCTAAACCTCCCTGGCACAGCTCCAGCCGTTCCCTGGGTGCTGTCACTGTCACACAGAGCGAGCTCGGTGCTGTCACTGTCACACAGAGCGAGCTCGGTGCTGTCACTGTCACACAGAGCGAGCTCAGTGCTGTCCCTCCACGGCCTGTCTTGAGGAACCTGCAGCCCCTGGTGAGGCTCTCCCTCAGTCTCCTCCAGATTGACCCGACCAAATGCTCTCAGCCACTCCAACACAGCTTCTTCTCCATCTGCACAGCCTCCTCCGGGCGCTGTCTGACAGCTCTGTATCCTTCTTACACAGCACTGCCCAAAACTGCCCCGGCACTCGAGGTGAGGCTGCTCCAGCCCGGAGGCAGCGGGACAATCCCCCCTGGCCCGGCTGGTGATGCTGCCCCTCAGGACAGGGATGTCCCTCCTGGCTGCCAGGGCACTGCTGACTCAAATTCCACTTCCCAGCGACCCAGGAGCTCCAGGTCCCTTCCCGCAGCGCTGCTCTCCAGCCTCAATCCCACCCTGTCCGTACACGCAGGGATGCCCCGTCCAGGTGCAGAACCCAGCCCTCGTTCAACTTCATCGAGCTGTGATCGCCCAACCCTCCGATTTGTCTGGGTCGCTCTGCAGGGCTCGAAGGATGGGCTGTGTGGGAGCAGTGCCCGCACACATCCGCTCTTCTCCCAAAATCCCGACTTTTCGCACCAGGAGCGAGCAGCAAGCTCCAGGCACATGCAGGCAGGAGACACGAGAGGGCAGCGTCCCCTCTGCTGCCGCCGCTGCCGGGGCTCGCTCCCATTGTTATGTTTATGCAAACAGCCTTTGACATAATAGCTTTGAAACAGTTGAAAATTGGATTGTGCCTTTAGGCCAAACATTCAGACCACCACCTTGGCTATATTCATCTGCCACAGTAAATTGGGTTCAGCCTTGGCTCCACATACTGTATTTCAGGGAAGGATTACAGCCTAGCAATAACTTTTGTACAGGAAAGACAAATGCAAACTCCTGGCAGAAATATTGGAGCTGTTTAGTTGTGCAACCCCCTATCTGGAGGAATACAGATTGCGTTGAGAATTTCTTTGGACATCCGAGGAGCAAATAAAACAAATTCTCAGGCTGGAATCTCCATTCCTTTCTTTTTCAGCTTCCTAATGCAATCTAATTATGGTTTAACCTCCTGAAATAAATACCTAATAAAAGATGAACCTATTAGAAGAGTAAATTTACTACCCACTAGTTAGCAGAAATTCTTGCCGTGCTCCCTTTAAGTGATAATGTTATTGGTATAGAACATTGTTTGACTGGTTAATGGTCCTTCCACTGCAAGACAGATTATATGGAAAATAAAAGTCACAGCACAGCCAGTCACAATGTCAAAGCCCATGGTTAAAAATACTTTTAACATAAAAAGATGTGTTGAAAGGAAGGGAGAGAGTAACAGCCCCTCCAACAGGGGTTCACAAGAATTTAAGCTGTTCTCTAAAAGGGAGACAGTGTTCCTTGGATTTACCAATCAGTGCCAGGATTAATTTTCTACAGGTTGTGTTGCAATTTTGTTGCATATTTTAAAAACTGAAGGTTTATTTGGTCCTGATCCCAGAGGCAATGTGCTAGTTTCCACCTTTTCCAGTTCATCCTAGCAAATGTGATGTGTCCATGAAATTTAGGGGTATATTTTTCCTTCTATCTCCAAGAAGGGTGGACATCGAGGTGGAAAGGAGGAGATGGTGTCAAAAGCTCTGCATGCTGGCAGGAGGGGTCTGAAGGTGAAGTTGGGGTGGGGACAAGGTGAAGGCTTGGGAGAGAAGAAAAGCAGCAGTCCTTCTGGCACTCTTCCCCTCTGCATCTCTAGTTTCCATCGTGGTGCTCGCCCATCAGTGGATTAATGAGGCTATTGACTTTGCCAGGGGTGGAGAATATAAATAAAAGCAATTTCCTGGCCTAGCTCCCACTGAAACCTAATCCAGTGGGAAGAGAAAGGCTCTCCTCTTAAGACAAATGCTTTTTTAGATTGGGTGGCAGCTGAGTTGCTGATAAGTTTATTGTGAAAGCAAGATGATTTTTCAAACTATATATTGAGCTTTCTAAATTCACGCAGGCTTGCACACCAGCTACTTCTGGTGTGCAACTGGGGTGACGTGTTGTTAGCAGGAATGAATAACAAAACCACATTTCTTGTGTATCTAAGATGTCATTTGCACAGATCTCTTTATGCTGTACCTGTGGAGGTCGTCCACTTGGATGATCTTAACTCTCCTTTATTTATTGCATATATCAAGATCTCTAGCTTTTAAACTATCTCAAGATCTGTAGCTTTTAAGGCTACAGAAGACAGCAAGAATTTTACCTGCTTGTCACTGCTTCTGAATGAAGGAGTCCCTTTATGCTAACATTGGAAGCAGTAGTTACACTTGAACAAGAAGTAGAGCAAGCATGGAGAGCTCTGCTGTGTGCATCCCCCATCAGCTGTGATGGACCAAATTCTGAAGCAAAAACTCCAATGTTCACATTTTCAACAGGAACTCTGCCCTGAGATAAAAAGCTTCTGGAACCTTCCACAATCAAGAGACACCAGCTTAGTTGAAGTGGGACAGCAGGAGCATTACACATACTCTGTTCTAAGAACAAAATTGTTGGAATTAGCCCACTTCATTTATTTATTTAGTTATTTTTCTAGTCTGTGTGCAACTCTTATGCAACAGTTTTGCAAGTGGGTAAAATATTTGGTGCTGGTCTCTGCCAGAAAACAGAAGTCACTGAAAACAGATAGGAAGTCACACATAATAAGAGAAGCATATATTTCCATAGTACTATGAGGAAGTTTTGCTGCTTTGAAAAAAGCTAGTTTCAGAAAACACAATTAATCTTTTTTTTTTTTTATTTCCCTGTCTCCAGCTGTTTCTCCCAGAATGAAAAAAAAAAAAAATCTCACTACATGTCTTCAGTATGGTCCCCCCCCATTTATCAGGCCTCTCACACTGAATACAGCAGTATTTTTATGGACAAAACTGAGTGAGCTGGCTGTAGCAGACTCTGATGTGGTAAGGGCTCTTTGTCATATATCACAGTCAGAAGTCATTTATTATCCTGCTTTCCTTTGGGAAGAGACTGGGGCAAAAGATCCAAATTCTACCTTTCCTTTTCCTCAAGTGTGTGTTTTATAATCATCACTTATTAGCAGGATTATGGTAGCATCTAGGTAATCTTGCCAGGATCGGGGCATTATTATGATGAACAATGACAGAAGTCTATTCATTAGAGTCCAGAGAAATTGTTTTGCTTGGCTGTAAAAGCACTTGGGCCAAGGAGGTCAGACAGCTTTATTCAAAGTCTTCTGCCCATGTTACCAACTCTCGTGATATTATCAAAGTCTCCCACCATCCTGGGCTTTTCAGTGAGCAGCACCTCCTGCTGTCATGTGAGTCCACAAGAAGCTCAGCCTTCATTAAACCAGAGACATGATTCAAGCCCTGTTGATTTCAGGTGAAAAGTCTGAAAAATATGGGAAGCAGAAGGCAAATAATTACCCACTTGAGATATATAGAGATAATACATATATATATTAATTTCACAACTTTTTTTGGAAGGTCAACTTTGTAGATTCTTGGAGCTCAGTGGTGACAGGGCAGGAGGGGACCTTGGGAGTCTTTAGCCCTGTGTTTTTCCATTCCTGAGCCTGTGCCCTCTATTGCTGGTGCAGAGGAGGAAAGCAGGAGTGAAACACCTTTTTTTGTGACTCAGGCCCCTGCCAAGGCAGGAAGGATTCCTCATAATCTGAAGGAGGCAGAAAGAGCGTGCGCTAAATACTTCTAGAATAATTACTTCATAAAGTGAGGCTCTGTTTCAGTCTAGCCTAACCCATCTCAAAAGGATGGCTATTCCCTTTGCATTTAGAGGGTGAAAAGTTGGGAGCCAAGGATAAGTAGAGGGAGAGGGGTTATGATAAAAATACATCTTTCCTCTTTCTCAAGATTGCCTTCCCCACAACCAAACACACACGAATGCCACTGACTGTATCTTATTTATCCTTGGTTTCTCCTTTCCCTGTCTAGCCCCTTTGTCTCCTGTCTCTATGCCTTGTCAGATTATTTACCCATTCAGGCTCCCAGGCTCTTGCCCAACACTAGCAGCACTTAAAATTCTGGTTTTCAGGAAAGCACTACTTAAAGCAGACTGAAGAAGGATCTGAATTAGGATTAACCCAAAGAAAGCAATTCCCTTTACTGGAGTTTTCCTGGTAGCCCCAGTTTCTGTTTTGTTCCCCTTTGCATACAAAGGAGGGAGTTCAAATAGGATCTTTTCTGCCAATGGAATCCTGAAAATAGAGGAAACCCTGAATTCTCTTTTAATTTTTAAAATTTTTTTCCCTTTGAGCCACAACTGTTGTGAGCCCTGTGGCCCTAACTGATGGGCAGAACTTGCTGAAACACAGATTGCCCCACTCACAGGAAACCAAAATTGTTGAAACAAATGCTGGAACAAAACTCAGGAATGAGAAGGCTTTCCATGGATTGGAAATGCCAGTTCTCAGTTTGTTTAGTTCTCAGAAGACTTTGAAGCATTTGGGTTGATGGTTTTCATTTTAGAAACAAAACAGCTGCCTGGTCTCCTGAGCCTGTGCCAGGAGTCCACACTCCCAGGAACACTTTTGTGCTGTCTCCACATTATTTTCCAACAGAAAAGTAATTCACAGGAGAGTTTCCATCCAGTTTCACTGGAAACCTCATTCCTAACAAGCCTGGTACTACCAGGGGAATCATGGACCTCATTTTGAGGTCTGGTTAATTCTTGGTCTTTATTGCTTCGACCTTTGCCTTGCCATTCCAAACTGTGTGTGAAGAGGTGCCTTGCTGCCTGAGTAAAGGCTTCCAGAATTCAAGGTCTTCCTTCCTATTCTGAGAGCCTACATTAAGAACTTTCAGTCCTGTCCTTTCAGTCAAATATTTTTTTTCTTTTCCTCTTTCTTTCTCTCCCCTCTACAATTAATTAGCTAATAATTTTGCTACTGATCCATTCTTCATTAAATACTTGAATCCCTTTTGTTAGATCTGGTCGGAACAAAGGTAGGAGAATTTATGTCTTAATTTTAGTTCATTATGGCAGAGAGCATCCCACCCCATCATTCTCCCTCTCCCCCCCCTCTCCAAGCCCTCCCTCTTCCTTTAGAGGATCAGTTATCACTTTGCCCCTAAACTCCTCACATTCTGCAGAGGCATTGGAGGAGCCTTCACTGCCCTTTATCTTCTGCTGCCTCATTAAGAGAAATGAACCTGAGTCTGAGAGAAATGACACAAGGGAAATAAAAATATAATCCCTTGGTGCCACCTATAATGAATTGTTATGAAAACCATGAAAATATCTGTCTGCAGATATTGTTCTTTGATTTGAAGTCAGTGTTGTAAGCGGTAATTTTTGTCATTAAAGCTGTTAATCTGCGCAGTGTTCCTCATAAGTTTTTATGAAGAAAAACAGCCCTGCTGCCTACATGCTCATGCAGGGAGCTTCTGAGCACTGCTACATGAACAGGGTGCTTTTGAATAATTATCTTTAATTATAGCTGAGGTGGTTGTCTGTCTCAGAGATGGGGCTGTTTCATGGCAGCCTGCTGGCCACTGCTGAGAGGGTTTGGAATGAACTGGTTCATCTCAACCTTGCTGACACTAAAGCCCCCAACTGGCTGCTGGTGGGGGACATGTGGGAATGTCCTGGAGCACTGAGCTCTCTGTGTGTGTGCAAGTAGCTGCACTGATTGCCCCAACCCTGTGCTTTTGTGTTTGGGATGGGGTTGTGAGGGATCAAAGATGAGCTGTGGGGAGCAGAGGTGTGCTAGGAGTCCTTCTCAGCAGTCACGGAACTGATCTCCTTCCAGCAATCCATCTTCAGATTTTCTGGAGTGGGGTGCTCTTCTACCACATCTGAGAGCTTCCCTGAGATGCCAGGCAGCTTTTCATGCTGTGCATGCCAGGTCAGGGCAGAGGGGTCCCTACATCCCCCTTCACTAGTGTGACTGCACTCTATTCCTCCAGGTGACATTCCAGACAGAAATCACTGATGTTGGGGAGGGCAACATCATGGGTAGCCTCACGGTATTCAGATTCCTTGGACTGAAAGGAGCTATGGGCATACTGGCCAGGAGGAAATGGCCTCAAGCTGCACTAGGGAAGGTTTAGATTGGACATTAGGAAAAATTTCTTCACTAAAAGGGTTGTCATGCACTGGACAAAGCTGCTCAGTAATGTGGTGAAATCACCATCCCTGGGGATAGATAAAAGACACATCAATGTGGCACTCTGGTTCATGGTTTAGTGGTGGGTTTGGCAGTACTGGATTAGTGGTTGGACTCAATGATCTTAAAGACCTTTTGGAACCAAGTTATTCTGTGATTATAAGGAAAATCAGACTTTGAGGGGTTTTTTGCAGTTCCCTCACAGAATTAGCTCCCTGCTGAAAATGGCAATATTAACCTGCAGTCTGATCTTGTAAGGATTTCCTTATTCCCATCAGAAATTAGGTAAAGTCTCAGTGCTGATTTATACTAGGCAAACATTTGGCTTAATTGCTTGACTTCCTGGATCTTAGCAAAACCACAGACACCCCCAGCTCTGCAAATATTTAGGTTCCCATTTGTGGAAAAGATGAAGGCTGAGACTGATCTCCACTGACTTTGCAGAAAGGGCATTGTGAAGTGCATGAGAATAGAGGCAACATCAGAGACTTAAAAATAGAAATAAAAGACCAAGAAAGAGAATGAGTTAATAAATCTTTCAAGACACCAAGTTGATGGAATAATGAAAACAACTACCAGGACTTGCCATGGCCCCTGCCCCTTAGAGGAAGCCTCTTCCCCATTTGGTCTCTGCTTTAAAAACAGAAGGGTTGTAAATACCTTATAGTTGAAGACATAAGACATTAATTGTCTTTTCTATTCTTATGCAACTGTCCACTCTAAAGTCCTGGTATTTTACTCTTAAACATCTGGAACTAGGATTCCTATATATAATGCCCATAATCTCTGTAGAGAAAGTAATTTATGTTTCCTGAAATTCTCAAAAGTATCCCTATCATCAGGTCTTTTATTCAGGCAGCTTAGAGCTGTGAGAATTCCTGAGAAAAAGCTCTTTATTGGCTCTGTCTCAAGGTAGAGAACTCCAAAATATGGCAAATTACCCTTGATGCTGCAGGCAGAGTAGCAGTACAGGACAGGCAATTCATTCCTTGCTTCTGACATCCTATAGCTCAGAAGGTTTTTCCAGCAATTTTGGGGCTGTAAGAACAAGCTGATCAGGGAAGAGGGCTCTGCAGACACCATTAACATGGTAGGCTGAATCTGCTGACAATAAGTCAATGATTCTTTCTGACATGACTCTAAGAGTAGCAGAAGGACGTCTGTAGGATGACTCATGTTAATGGAAGAGTGGGATGTATGACTTGAGATTTAGGACAGATGTCAGGTTCAGGGAAGTGCGGTGTAAGGAAGGTAATTTTTATTGGCATAGTAGCAGAAGACAACTTGTCAGAGTGATGTTGACTCCTTTTTTTGTATTGCTTGGGCAAGTCCTCTGGGAAGATGGCAAATGGAAAGGGCAGAGAAAGATCTGGCAACATCCTTTGCTAGATGGAAAAGGTTGTTTTCCAGCAGACAAATAGACCATGGGGTGGTGGTGATTCCATCACCTCCAGTTTGCAAAGCCTTGAAAGAGCTTGGAAGAGACTTTTTTATTAATGTTTGCTCCTTTTCAGACCTGCCTGTGTGTTGAGTTTGCACCATTTCTGTGTGTTGATTTAAGTAAGGGACCCATTTCAAACATGACAAACCTCTACGTAGACACCACTTTAAGAGTTATGCAGTTATTTTTCTGTCCTGCACACTCATTCTCACCAACAGAAGCTAAATATTTGTAAGTCCAGGTTTAAAATATCAGAGAGCAATCCACCAAGTTAATTTAGAGCTCTCATAACATCAGGAGACACACATCTTCTGTGGGCACTGATTTCAAGCTCCTGGTCTTACTTTTCCTGCTTTTGAAGAAGTCTAAGTATTCCAGGACAGATTCATGGGCCAAGAGAGGCCCAGAAAAGATGTTAAGCAGAACTGTGATACTTCCTTTTCTTTGTTCAAGAAGGGTATGTGGGTTGCACTCAACTTCATTCCGGTAACTATAACAGTAAGATCAACGGTAATGATTTAAAAAGCCTTTGAATGATTTCCAGTCTCTCCTCCCACCTCCTAAAAGCTGAGGTGAAGTTCTATCCAGCTGTCATTGGGAACAAGAAACTCAACCAGACACCTCTAGCAATATTAGTCTTATTTATGTAAAGTCAGTTTGTAATTAATATTGATGTACAATCTATAAGTCAAGGATCAGGGCTGCCTGATTCCACTGCCATGTGTGATCTGCTCCCTATCCCAGACCTTATTCTTTGCTGGTTGCTTCTTTGAGCACACAGACATTTATCTGCCACAATCTCTGCTCCATTTTGTCCCTCCTGTTCACAGAAATGATTGCAGCTGGAATTTGAGTGGAATTTCCTGCTCTCCCTGGTTTCCGTGTTCCTTTTTGCCACAGGGTCAGGACAGGAAGTGGGATTTTGCAGAATATTTTCAATGTGGTGTGGGAGACTAAAGAAAAAAATGAGGTTCAAATGGTATCCACTGCTGCATCTGCAGATGTGCCAGTGTTTGTTCTATTGTGCTGCCGTTTATAGGGTCTTATTTTTCCTGAACACAATGGGATCCCGATTCATGATAAGAGCTCAGACAGTTCTGCCTTATACAGATAACAGTAGAAATTCCCAGAATCATTTGCAAGATATTAACTAGGTGATAAATTTCACAAGGCTCCACTGAATAGGCAGAATTGTGTCTTGCAAAGCGAGAAGTGAAGATCTTAAATTAAAGATGAGTTGCTGGCTTGAAAAGAGAGGCAGAAAGAAGAGCAGGGATCACGTCTCCTTGCACTCCTGGCTGGTTGTCACCCAAGCATCTCCCTGTGCCCAAGAAGACATTTCTTCCACCAGGTTATAGCCAGATTCCAGATCCAATGTGAGCTGAATAAGCAGATAACCCAACACATTGTGTGCTACCTCTGCTTGCCACAGCGGAAAGACTCTTATGGTCAAAGCCTTTGAGTTGCCTTGTCATTTTTTGTGGATGGAGGAGGAGGAGCAAATTGATGTACAACGAATGAGCTGGATACAGCTTGAGATTGAAAGTCACAGGGCTTCCTTTTCTGCCTTCTCCACTGGAGCCTTGTGTTCATTCCCCACCCGGACTGTGAGGCTTTTCCTCTCCCCACACAGGGATGTGTTGCAGGTTGTCAAGTGGCCATGGTGCCAGGAGATTGGAGATCTTACAGTGCCTGTCAGGGAGGGCTGTTCTGAGCCAGGCTCTGCCTTCTGATTTCCAATGCAGCCCTTGCAGCTCGGACACCCAGGGTCAGTCAGCTGCAAGGATGAAACAGCTTCCCGCACTTTCACAGCAAGAGTCAGGCTCTGAGCCCTGGCCAGCAGAGTCTGGCTGCGAAGCGTGGGAAAGTTAACAGTCAGAGAGAAAATCTATCAAGGGCTGTTTTCCTGGGGCTGCAATTTCTAATGCATCCAGCACATTTTTTTGGGTAATCTCTACTCCTGGAGCAACATTTGGAAGAGTGGAAAGAGAAGTATTTTATCTTCAAAAAAACAATTAGTACAACAAATTGAGAGGGATACTGTCAGTCAGTAGCAAAGTAAACAGAGTTCCACAGGTCTCAGGCTGCCACCTTTTGCTGAACCCATTAACTGTTTCCTTAATGGCAGAAGAGTGAAGTAGATTTCCCCCTTCATTACTTTTAGTGTAGGATATAGGTTTTTAAAGTGGATCCTTTCAGAATGAAGGAATAAATTAATACATTGGAGTTTTCTTTTTCCAGGTCTAATCTTTCTGTCAATGCAGCAGATTCTCTTCACCTTATTTTCTCTTCAAGTCTCTATTTATTTAAGGTCAAGTAGATAGTTTTCCTTCAATATCTCATTGTAACTGCCTCTTTGCTAGGACAGTTAAGGGATATTGATGTGATTATTGTAGACTTGCTTTGCTCAGCTATTTGTCCACTGTGAGTTGTTGCAACTGTCCAGAAATCAAATTATTAAAATGTTGTAGACTATAAGTCAGTCAGGACTGAACTTATGTGAGAAGCATTCGTTTGGGGTTGGTGTTTGGGCAAGAGCTGGGAGCAAATATCTCTGACCCAATGGAAGCACCTGAGACCTGCCTCTTGAAATCACTTGTTCCAAAATTGTTATACTTGCTTATTTAGCCAATCAACACAACTTCAGTCTTACATTAATGGTTGGGACCCACTGCAAAACCACCCTGAACTTACTGGTTACTCTTTTCAGGCAGATTAATGAGAATTCTATTAAATTTCTGCCTCATGCTGTTTCCATTTCATCTCTTGTTCTTGGACATGTCCAAGTGTGCTGGATGATAGCAGAAATCCCATCAAGATGAGCCTAGAAGTAGCTCACAGGTCTGTAGCCAAACCAGCCCTGATTTGTAGAAAATAAACACCATGAGAATGATTTGGCAAAGGCTGTGAGCTATTCCATAGATGAGGATTATGATGAAAGTGCACAAGGCTGGTGAAAAATGACATCAAAGTTCCCTATAAATATTGGTGTAGACAAAACCTGAATGGCTGGAAAGCAGCGTATTTATCATGAATGAACACAAACGTTAAATTTTCTTGTTTTCAGTGCATAAAGTTTTTTTTAATACACTTTTCAGGAAGAAATGTTGAAATATTTAATTTCTAACCAGATCTTACTTAGGGTAAATAGCATCCTTTGCTCCTTTCCTTGCTACAGCCATGGCTGATACAATGTCACGGGAAAACTGAATGCTGCCAACTGTACAGCACTCTATCTGCTGGGTTCAACTGGCATCTGTGAATTATCCTGCCATATGCATATGTATTATTTCTGCTTCCTTTTCCTGTGGTTCTGAACTGGAGCTTCTTCGAACACTGCTGCAAACAGAAACTATTATCTATTTTCCACACTACTATATGTGCTTCATAGTTACTTTAAAATTCTTGCTTTGGCTCCAGTCAGATAATCTCCAGTATTCTTACTTAAGACATGGGAATTAAGGCCACAAAAATAGTGAGGTCTACACACACAAAGGCATCTGGAATTTCTATTTGGTTCTTAAGGAAAATTTACATGTTAAAGTCTTTTTATGGACTGGAGTTTGAAAAAACTACTTCCAGAGCCTAATTTTTCAGGTGGAGATAAATACTGCCTTACAAAAACTCCTATGACATTTATATCCTGTATGAGTTTTTCCAAGTTCTTCAGGAAGTCAGCAACCAAGAGAGGCACCAGATTCACATCTCCTGACACTGAGCCACACTACCTAATTGATGCACTTTATACTTGTAGGAACGTAGCCAATTTTTAATCTTTGATCTTGGTGTGAACTTACTTGGTGTTATAAATGTTGAATTTTTAGTGTGTTTTTATACCATTACAATTATGAAATTGACTTCTCATATTTATCTTCCTTCAGGAGACTGAGAACACGATTATTGGAATCGGTTCTTTGAAGCCTGCGATTCCGCAGGAGTTTTTTTTCCCTCCAGGCTCTCTTCAAGCAGTGACACCATGTCTAGGTCTCATCGTAACAGCCCTAATGAAAAAGGGAAGCGAACAACCCATCATGAGGTTCATATGTCCTGTAGGATTCAGGAATGTGGCAGTGAGTCAGGCTCAGCGCTGTCGCTCTGCCTGTGGTGTTTTATGGGCTCCCTGACCCAGTGAAGTCACCCGGCCGTCGGTGCCGGGCTCCGGGGTGAGCAGCGTGTGGTCTCCTTGGAAACACAAAGTTGTGGGGGAAGGCAGGAGCTGTGCGTCCCAGAAGCAGAGAGAGGAGAGCCCGATAGGAGATCTCCAGCTGGAATTTCACTGGAGGAAACCATGTCTGATAGCTTGGCCTGCCAAGCCTTTCATCTGACCTGCTGCTGTCCCAGCCTGTCACCCCTGTAACCTCCTGTTAAAAATACCAGCATGTTTCCTTGCTGGCCGGACATCCTGCCAGCGAGTTTTGGTGTCCCAGGGAGCTGAAACTCTCGGAGAGTCCTGCTGCCACAGGGGCTGGGCAGTCAGCAATTCAGCCTTCCACCCCACGGCTTCATTAGAGGCATATGCTTCCCCACATTATCACAGAATCATTTAGGTTGGAAAGGCCTCCAAGATCATTGAGTCCACCCTTGTCTATGATTAAAGACACTGTGTGCTGGAGGATTTTTTTTTCTCATGCTAATCTTTATGTCGATGCAGTAGATCCTCTTCCTTATTTTCTCTTCACCTCTCTATTTATTTAAGTTCAAGTGGGTAATTTTCCTTCAATATCTCAGTGTAACTGTGTCCTTTACTAGGACATGCACAGCAGCATATTAAGATCAACACCAACTAATCAACAATTAACTCCAGTGCCAAATATTCCCCCTTCCTTTGTGATAAGAGCTTGATATTCTGTAGAAAGGAGCTACCAGCTTTGAAAAGCAGAATACGTTTTGTCTACAATTCCTCTGCACAAGCTCTGCATTGTGCAGATTCTTTGTCAGTTGTTTTTTAATTGATATTAGAAGAGCACCTGGGAATCCGAGGTAAGAGCTGCAGCCCTGTGGGGGCAGGAGCTCTCAGGCCCGGTGCTGTAGAAGGCAGGTCTAACCCCAGAGAGCTCATGGGCCATGGATGAACCCCACAGAAATGGATGAATGAGACAAATTGGGCAGACATGGTTTGGAGAAAACTTTCTGCATTGTTTGACAGAAAGGTCAACTGGCTGCTGGATTGACAGACAGCAATGGGAACAGGCTGTAAGCACTAAACTGGGGGAAAGTATAAGACATGGTTTGCCAGAGGATAGGTAATTGGACAGGTTTTTGGCACAAGTGGGTGGAGCACTGTGGGAGAACACATGGCAATGCTTAAGGGAGAAATTGGCTTGCAGCTTCTCAGGCTTGTCCAGGACACAGTAAGCCCAGGAAGCTCCCAGTTTTTTTTCCTGCAGGGATAAAAAATAGCTTTACTTTTAAAGCACTGGCATTCACTCTACCAAATTCCTTTGCATTTCTGCTCTGGAAAGTTTCTTAACTTTGTTTTTATTTGTTTAGTATTTCCTATGAAAATTACAGTGATTGAAATCTTAAAATGTATCTTTTGGTACAGCTTTTCAGACTTATTACAAAGCCACATTTTGAAAAGCAAACATTGAATGTTGTAAGGGAAGGCATTTCACTAAGAAAGTCCTTGTTCATTTCCTTTGTTGGGTTTTCATAAAATCTGTAAAAAGCACTAACGGGGTTAAATACTTTGACTAACAAAAAATTCTATGTTTGTTGAAAAGGTATTTTTCCTGAGAATCATTCTGATGAAAACACTTCAACCACCACCTGGAATTAGAAAAAAATATTATTAAAAGATATTTTCCCATGTTTCCTAAAGGGAAACAAGTGTTGGCATTAGATAATTAGAAACCAGAGACTCAGCCTTTTCTCAAATAACTGAACAGAGCTTCTTTGAACTCATCTTGACTTCTCAGTGCTGTGTCAGAGGAGGAGATTAGTGTTAGAAACATGCTAGAGGAGTGAACACTGCACTGTTTAAGAATGAAAAAACGGCAGACCAAGCCCTTTTCCTCCCCCACCCCCCAGCTACAGCACTTGCTTTGGGAGACAGAATATGTCTCAGTTCCAGAACTGCAGCCACTGAAGGGCTGGATGGAGGTTCCCTGTGGAACTGGAGGCAGTGACTGCTCTGAAGAGCTTGCAGGCAACAAAAACAACAACAAAAAAAGGATGGAAAAAATGAAGAGTTTCAAGCACTGCTTCTGCTGCTAGTGATAGGAAATCAAGATGTAAACTCACACCAAAATATATAGCTGAGATTTTTACAGCAAATGTTTGCCTAGGAGACAGTGTAATCTCACTCACTACAGGAGGTAGTAAAGAACACTGAGCGTCCAGGTCCAGGAAAGGAGCATGTGCTGCAAAGAGGAGCTGTGCTGGCAGAAATGTATACAGAGAAATTATGTTCTTTGTTCAGAGGAAAATTTTGGATTGGAATGCAGTTCACTGTCTTAACTATTGAGGAAAGTAACACAGAAAGAGAGTGCTTCTGGGAGATTTCCATTAGAAATTGCAAAATCTTTTTCCCCCTTTCTCTGCCCAATGCAATTAAACAGCAATAGGAGTGCATTGCACAGTTTATGAAGCAATAATCCAGTTCCCAAATGGCTAAAGCAGGAGACTGATGGCCAAATCATTTATCCCAATGAGGAAAATAGATTATTGCTCAGGAAAGCAGCAGGATGGCATTGTTACAGTTATTCTGCCGTCTCAGTTTATCAGCTCAAAAAAAATCTAGATAGGAATTCTTTCCCTGGGATCAGTTTCTGTTTTCCCTGCTTGCATTGCCAGTCCTGAGTGAGGAGTCCTGCTGACTGTGCCACAATTACCTGTGGAGCAAAGTACAGCTCTCAGTGAATGAGAGTGACAGGGCCAGGGTTTCAAGGCTGCAACAAAACATGGTAGCTGTGAAGTCAGTGCAATTCTGGCTGGGAGATTTGGAGACATAACATTATGAAGTAGGAATGTAACAGCTCTCATGTGGCTGCACTGGGGATATTGTGCTTAGTTCTAAGCACCTCGTTAACAGAACTGTATTAACAAACTGGAGGGGATCCAGAGAAGAGAAAGTCAGTTGGGTATGTTGATTTATGAATTAAGATAGGCCTGAGTGGCTGATGTCCAATCTGAATCCATATTGGAATACCTCCAGATCTTGCAGATGTTTGTGGGTTCAGGACTTTATGATCCTGAGTCGGCTGGAATCTGCAGAAAGATTCCCACTGGCTCCACTGATCACTTGATTTGGGTCTGCTTGAAGAAACCCTGGCTGAAGAGTGATTAAGGCTAAGGATATATATATATATATTACTTAGAAAAAGAGTAAATAGAAGGGAATGTGATGTCAGCTTGGAACTATTAAAGAGTGCAAATGTGAGGACCACCGTCTTGGCTGACATACTGGGAAAATGAACTGGGGACCTTCAGAGCTGGAAGCAGGAGGTTTTTAACATCACTAGCCAAGGTGACCAGACTGCTGCACGTCCCCCTTGTGTGGATGTGGGAAGAGAGGAGAGCATAGGGTGCCCTCATGCATAGTATTGCCATGGTCTGACAGGCATAAGGAACTCAGCATTAATTGATAGAGCCAACATTTTAGGATCAGGGTGATAAATTTAAGACAAATGAATTTTGCATCCTATAACTAGTGAACCAGGTCACAATACCCCTACTATTTTTTTTTTTTTTTTTTTTTTTTTTTTTTTTTTTTTTGCATAAGCTTTTTAAATAAACTGGTGGACAGGTACTCAGAAAGCAGATTGTTCTTGCTGATATTTTAGGGTTTGATGTCATAGAACTGTAAAGTACAATGAGACTCTCTTCTACCTCACTGTTCCTAATTAACCTTACTTTGGTCCTGAGATTGTACATTAGGATATGGCCATAATTACCATTTCAGATAGAGCTGAGGCTGCTACACAGGTGCTACTCACTGCCCTGAAGCCATATTTCTTAAATCTGCTGCAATACTGGTGCATTTCCTCCCTAACCCAGTTCTGGTGAAATGATCCTTGCTACTCCTCCAAACTATTAGGAAAGGTGTAGTTCATCTGGATAATTTTTTTTTCTTTCACTTTTCTTCCTTGATATATTCAGCCAAAAAAGATATTTATTTACATATTCCAAATGGCATACAAATCTGACCCAGGCGGAGAGCCTGCCTGTTCCCAGAATACCAAGGAACTTCAGACAAATTTAGGTTAAATGCTCATTTGTTTCAAAATTGCATATTTGCTGCCTGCTTTGTTCCTTTGCTTGACTGTAAAGCATAACGCAGCGATGCTGTGAGCTTTTCTTTCAGATCCTTGCAACCATCTGCTTGTTTTATATTCCAAATGCTGCTTAGTATATAAAATCATATTCCAAACAAAAGATATTTCTCTACAAATAAGGAACCAATTAATGTCAGAAAGTCTAAACCAATATATTAAAAGAAAAACAACTAAAAATAAAAGCAAATGTGGCTGAACTGTGAGTATCTGATAGTGCTGTGATGCCCAGGGCTGTTGGCTCCAGCCAGTGTGGGTTGGGAATGAATTTACTTAGTTCTGGATAAATAGTGGATCAGACAGGGGTTTTCTGATTGTTTTTTTCAAAAGTACAAATATGATGCTGGAAAGCCCTAGCGGATGTTGTTTCAAGGCAGTGACATAAGATGGGGCTAAAATCTTTGCAAACTTAGAAGTGCCTTAGCAGACCTGGTAATATCACAGCAGGGAACAGCAACGTCACATCTGGAACATTATAAAATTGGCAATGCTGAAAAGGCATTAGTAAACATTATTAAGAATTCCTTGCAGGCAATTAGACTGCAACAATATCTTTGGAGAAAGGGTTTTTTTTTTTTTCCTTTTTCGTCTTTATTTCTATCTTGCTAATGAGGGACTAATGAGCCACAGACTTGTTACCTAGGAGGGATATCTCAACAAAGCTCTAGTGAACTTAAACCCAGTATTTACAGACTGATGACTGTTCACATTCATTATATGTTTTAAATGAGGAGGGACTACAGTAAAAAAAAAAAAAAAACAACAACAAAAAACCAATCAAAAAAGGAAACAAATTGTTCCTAGCTGAGAGACTTCTGAAACTCTAAATGTCAGAAGTTTCCTAATGTCAAGGTTAGAGCCTTCCACCTTTTCCCACCATTTAGGGCCAAGCACAGTTACATGTTATCAAAATATTAGTCTTCTCTGACCATTGCAAAACCTACTTTTTGGTTTCAATGATTTCAAGAGATTTTTGTTTTGTTTTGGTTTTTTGCCTCCTTATGAAATCAGGCTACTAAACACAACCTGTGAGCATTCATTGTCTGTGTAGGGGTACATTGGCACACGCCTGCTTCAATCAGCCCCTGCTCACAATTTTTTTGCAAACAATGTCTTTTTCTCTGTCTTTTTCTGGCTACCTAATCTTAACTATCCAAGAGGCTGCAGATAAGACATTGGAGAATCTCAAGCAGAGCACACTTGCAGTTCCAGGCCCAAGGAAATCACTCAGAGCTTATCAGCAGCTCTGATACCAGCTGTGATTAGGGCACATGGGTGGGACTTGGGAACCATGGCTAAAATGAGTTGCTCTGCTACACTTTTTCTACATGCCCTTGAGCAACCCCTGCATGGACAGTTTTTTTAAAAACCTCTCTCTCTTACAGGCTGGAGGCCTAAATCTGTCCTGAGACATCAGGGTGGGTAGTCCATGGACTGAGACAAACGTCGCTGAGATGTGCCCTTGGAGCACTGTACACAGTGACCTTTGTGACTGGATCCCTTGAGCAAACCCTCAGTGCCAAGCGAGGAGAATTTGGTTTCCAAAGGGTACAGCCACCAGGATAGAGTGTGTGTGAACACACAATAAATCTACTTGTACCTTCCTTTCCTCTTCACACCCCAGCCAAGACATGGTGGCAAAAGCAGTTTTCACACAGAGAGGGAGTGTGCAAACCCTTTTTTATAAACAGCTGCATTGGCACAATTTCCTTTGCAAAGATGCACAAAAAGTTTTGGTTGATTTTCAAGAAACTAGCAAACCTTGAATGTTGCCATATTAGATTCTTGGGCAGCTCACTCGAGTTTTTCAGGCTTATTTTCCCTTGAGATGTCTGGTTAAGTTGTTTAAGCTGCTGGTTCCTGTGGCATCTTGGACTTTTCACCTTGACCCCCTTATCTTTGGCTTCTCACTCTTCCCAGTCTGTATCCCACAGATTTTTTTTTTTTTTGCCTGGTCTGGTACAGAAGCCACAGTGTTCACTGGGAGCTGATGTCTGGTCCCTGGCACCCAGCACAAGACTAAGAAAGGACCCTAATTCCAGGCTTCTGAACCATTCACCCACAGAGCTTCATGTCAGCTGGGTAGGGATGTAAACCTGTGATTGCCAAGCACAGGGTGGCTCTCCCACCTGTTCCATCATTTCTCCACCTTATGTGCACTCACTCTGAGGACTGTAAGCAATTATTCTGTTAGGTACTAAATACGATACGCAGCACATGGTAGTGTAAAATTATGGAATTTGGGGGTTTTAATGAGCTCAGGTGCAATACAAAAGAACTTTTTTTTTTCCCTGTCCATAAAATTATATGGCTTGGAATTGGGGGTTTATACAGCCCTGGACAAAACCATTTTATTTAAAGGGTGGGTAAAAGTGGGGGGTGGAAGAATACAACAACAACAACACCCTAGCCCAGCACAATTATATGCAGATTTGTTCATAAATCTGGGCTGGAGCAGATGTGCTGCACATGTTGAAAATCCAGAGCATGTTGCTGGAACTTAAAACATAAACATGAACCTGTTTCCAGAGAGGAAAATCTGCTCACAGCGAGGAGCTGACCCTGTGCTTTAAACAAAGATCAAGTCCGTTCTGCCTATTGTGCCTTTGCCATGTGTTTACTTTCCTTGCTTGGTGCCTAGGGTAGCTTAAGGAGTAGCCAAAAGAAAAGAAGCAATTTACTTTGGTCTGAAAAGAGCCAGTGGCACTTCAGGCTTAAGGGAACAAGAGGTAGGATGTGACCCAACTCATCTGGCTATCAAGGGTCCTATTAGACTGGGTCAGCAGTATCATGCTGAATCTTACATCTGAATTTTTAGAAGTCTTTTGTCCTGTAGGTAAATCTTGTAGAAAAACATAACTGCACTTCACAGTGGGTAAGACTGCATGGAAAACTCTGCTTTAAACACAAGCCTGTGCTCTGTAGGCAGCTGGAAGTGAAGTTGGTTGCATGATTAAATTCCTTTGGAGGCTAGCAGGGCACATTCCTGACTCATTGCCACTGTACTTTATTTTCTTAAAAGTGACAACTAAAATGCTGGTAGCCCTCCTATCCAAAGCTGTGAGCTCACAGATTTTGGCATGGTCTGATACATGTCTGATGCATGTGGTAGCAGGTGAGACAATTTTCTTTTCCTGGCTTTTTATTCTGTCAGAAATGGGCGTGTCTTGGTCAAAGGATACTGAGAATTCAAAGTGCTTTCTTCCTGACCCTTAAAAAAGAGTAGCCCTCCAGTTAAGTGACAAGGGCCACTTTGTGGTTATTATGAGGCTGCTTACATCCTGTCCATTCCACTGGGTGTTTAGACAAAGAAAGGAGTTCATTTTCCATCACCAGGCTTGATAATGCCATGACCTACATGAATACAGAGTTTCCAGCTCTCTTTTTCTTCGGGGGGAACAGTGGTGGGTGTGATCATCTGTGCTCCTTTGCTTGAGTTCTCTTAACTCTCCATGGAGGATGTTGGATTGAGGCATGATGTTGAAATCTGTGCTCATCCACTCATCCCTATAGGCTGGTGATATCAGGACTTTTAATCTCTAAGACTCATGTACACACTCATGCCACTCCTTGCACTGGCAGTCAGCTGCAATACCCTGCTTTTGGGAGAAGGGCATTTGGTAGTTTTAGAGCCTGCTCTCTAGCAAACTGCACATGTTTATTTTTATTTAAATCAAAAAGCCATGAAAAAGAAGGACTGTTAAAAACAGTCAGGTTGACATAGGTGTGGATTATGTCAGAAAGAGCATGAGCAGTTTATGCTGAAAACAGGCACAAATAAATATCTCTTTGGTTTGTTGAAGGTAAGAGAGATGTGCATCTGGACCAACTTGTTGCCCCTTCCTTGCCCACTGCCTTTGTCTGCCACTTGCACAGCCCAGGATGGGTCTGCCCCACCAGAGGTGTCACAAACACTAAACCTGCCCAGGGCAGTGAGGTCCCTCCATGCTCTGCTGGACAGGTATTGTGATGACTAATTGAAAATGGGGTTTCATTTGTGAAACACTCACATGTGCAAACTCCATTAACTAATTAGCTTTCCAAGGGGGTTTACAGTTTTGAAGCACAAAAGCTCCTGACACTGACAAGCACGCAGCCCAGGATGAAGGGAAAAGGGCTCTCAGTGCTGACAAGTTCACCTTAAACTGGAAAATTTTAAATGTTCCCAGTGGCCTGACTATTTGTCCTTCCACCTGACTACTGTTCAATCCATTGCCCTCAAATATGGTAAGAGGAAGAAAAGATGCATTATTATTAATAAATGAATGGAGCTATTTGCTATTTATTATTTAAGCTCTTGGTACTGGCAGGCTTTAGTGATACATGAAATATAGGCAAGTCATTTATTTATTAGGCAAAATAATGATTTTTCCCCCCACCATTCTGGAGCCCTCTTTGACCCAAAACAGCAGGGGGTTTATCAAGTACAAATACGATGACTTGTAATTTTAGAGTCTTTCAGAGCACTGTAACTGACAACCTTTTTAACATAAATACATTGAACAAATAATTTATAGAAGTATTCTGGGAATATTTTAGGGTGTTTTATTACTACTTCTGAAAGCCATGGCATGTTATTGATTTTGGTGTATTAATATAACCTAAAAGTGAGGGCACATGCTTGCCTCCTAATCCAAATCAGCTTTGATGGCAACCCATATATTTTACTGAAAGGAGCCTTGAACTAACAGCAGAGGTTAACAATTACACATCATAGCCAAAAGTCTAAGATAATGAATTTTGCACATTAGACACTGTCCAGCTCCAGCCACAGGAAGTTCCCCACTACTCCCTCCTTGATGTCTCATCCAAATTTCTCCAGTAGCTATTTGTCAGTATTTTGAAGCCTTATTCTTGCATTTGTGTCATACAATTTACATTGTATTCATGAAGGCTTCCACTGAGGAAGTGTAATCATCATTACTGCTTTCTTTATGCCATAAAAATAGCATATTTCTCTTAAAATGAGAAATATTGCTTGCTTGCTTTGTATTTTATGATGTACGTAAGTGTGTGTGTGTGTGTGTGTGTATGTGTTTGCAGAGGCACTGGTATATATAACAATAGCTGGGATGTGTACAGTACTGGATGTGGGGATTTCTCTGTTTCATTCTCTGCTGCCCTGGGCTACTGCTGGTGGGCACTGGAGAGGTTTGAGTGGCTCCATCTGCTTCTCTCCACCTGTCCAAAGGCTCCAGAGCAGCCCCAGTGCAGTGTGACAGGAAGGCTGGTGCCTCCAGCCCTTGCTTTCTGGTGGCCTGGGTACCTGCCTGGTTAGTGCTTCAGTGACACTGGACCAGTTCACCACACTGCTGAAAGCTCTGCAGCATCACCAGAGCCTGATCCTTGCCACGGTGGTGCATTTGTCAGCCAGACCCCAGAAAATAGGACTCTCCAAACCTCACCACCTAATGTAGGCCCCCTTTTTTTTTCCTCTTCCCATGTTTTCTCTGTAGTCTTCTCCACTGACAATAAGTTTCACCACAGTTATCTCAGTTCTGGAGGAATTTTTCCCTCCATGCGTATTTCTTGGCTTTAAAAAGGAATAGTGGACAGTTTTAAGTGCCTTGATGTAGCAACTGTGTGAGCTAGATTTCTTCTCTGGCTGCACTTTCTTGAGAGCCTCCAGACTGTTTTCCTGCCATAGATTTCTCCTCTTTCAAGCAATAATTCTTTTATCTCATCTTTATGTTTTTTCTGGTCATTCAGTGGTGCCATCAGTGAAGGCTTGGCCATAGGAATTCCTGGTTCTGACCAGCTTGTTGAGTGGGCAGAGTCTTTTGGGACAGCTCTGCATTGTTGGGGGCCAGTGATGAAGAACAGACATGCAGCTTCAGCAGAAAGTGAAGGAGAAAAGTCCCTCCAGATTTGTACCATACTTAAAACTTTCTGGAAACTCTGCATCTGGGGCAGTCAGAGACCTGTGCTGCACTTCACCATCTCCAGCCCCTTGTTGCCCTCCCTTAGTGCTGTCACCATGGATATAGTGACATCATGGTGCTACTGCTGCTGCTTAGAGTAGGAGGGAAAGCTATGGAGTGCCCCTGGAAAAGACTCTTAAGTCTTGAGGTCCTGTTGTCCTCAAGGCCAGAAGCATCCTTGCCCTCCTTTACACCATGATTTCTGTTTAAAAAGCCTGTGCATGGGGAAGTGTGTGACGTGGACTGAGAAATATGCATTCAAATAGCATAAAATATGGGCTTTAAAATTTATTTTATTCAGGGTAGAATTCAATCAAAAGAACTCTGGAGGGGGAAAAAGGCATGCAGATCTTGAGGGGCAGGGAATAGGCCATCTGGCTGAACATGCTGCCTGTTAAAATGTACCTTAATCCCCACTTCCTGCTCTTTTGCCATATGCTTTGCTGTGTGAAAACTCAGGTACAAAGCAGTGCCCTGAAAAGGTGACTCCTAATTAAATCCAAAAGAGGCATTTTATATTCATCATTGTAGATGTACTCACATCTTTATTTTCCAATAAAATGTGCTCTCTCCTTCTGTCCTTGTGGTGTGACTGATGTCACTTCCCACCCAAGAAGTTTCTGAAGGAAGGATTATTTTTTTCTGTTTTTTTACACAATTTAAAAATTTCTTTAGTGTTTTTTAGTGGTAAACTTCCAGCACTATTTATGTCCAGGTGTAGTTAATGCCCTCATTCTCAAAGGAGGAACAAGTTGAAATACAGATTATACCCTGCACGCCTGCTTTCCTTGCAGTCAGCATTTAATGATTTGCAAATAGTAATAATACACTGGCAAAGGAGACAAGAGGCTTAAATGCAGTGAAAAGCAATTTCAAATGTAAATTATGTCCTGGGCCTGTTGCAGCTAAGGTTTTATTGGTACAGGTTTTTTTGATATAATTGACAGGGCTTGGTACTAAGGAGCATTTTAAAAACTTTGTGATTTTCAAGCTTCATAAACTTTTCAAGCTTTCAAAGCAAATTTTCAAGGCCTGGTTAATCCACTTCCAGCAACTTGGTCCGGACTTTTCAAATGGCTTTGATGCTGGAACTTGTTTTTCACATTGTCAGTGACTTAGGCTTAAGGGCCCTTTGGAAAAAAGGGCAGTCAAACCCTCTGAGAACTAATGGGACACAAGGAACTTGAAAATCTTTGAGTAAGTTCAACCATTCCCTTGTGTGGGGTAGCCCAGAGCAGTGGTGGGACAAACAGGCAGTGTGTCCCAGGTCCCTTGTTTAGTGGGATATAGACAGACCCACCAGAGCATCGTATTTCCTTATGTGCAATAACTGCACAAACTGCAGTTCCTTTCCTCCAGGTGCACCTGATACAGAGAGCTCCTGTTGTTGTTTTGGGTTCTTTATTTTTAGGTTCAGTAGGTTTTATTGGGTTATTTTCCTACCCTGTGAACATAGGCACCAGGTAGTCAATAACAATCGCTCCATTAAAAAGGAAAATTAAAATCTTTGGTTTTTGCTGCACACACTTAAAATAAAAAAAATGAATGGGGAAAGATGAAGGAAAAAACAGATGCCAAATGTTGTTTTACATGTCACAGAGGCTGCTGTTCCATAAATTCATATCTTTGTAGGAGTGCAAGTAAAATGTTACCAAAGAGGTGCATTCTATCCCATTCTTCTGCCATTCTTTGATATTATCATGTCTGAAAATCCAAATGCTTATTTGACAGCTGCATTATCTTAAATTAACTTTTGGCTTCCAAGCTGAGAACACTTTGGCCCAGACAGGACTCTCCTGAGGTTGCAAACAAATCAATAGGAGGGCCAGGAATAGAAGTGGAATAGGCTCCTGGTGCTGCTTTTAGCTACCAGACCTCCTTCAGCTGGAAATCACATTGTGTCTCAACCCATCTCCAGGAGTTTAGTCCCAGGAAGGACAAGCTCCAGTTCCTCCTCTCCCATTGCCTGGCAGTGCTTGGTTGGTGTTCAGCACCTCCCTGGGCTTTACCATCCCTTAATGCTGCTGCTTCCACTGTCTACAAAAAGCACAGAAACCCCACCCTGTCTTCTGCTCCTCAGCATCCAGCTCTGAGCACCAGTCACAACTGGTTTGTGTTCCCTGCCTGCTTCTGCCATTGAGATTTTATTGAGGCTTGATAGTGAGCAGAACAGTCAGGTGTAAGATTTTAGGTCTCTGCTCAGATGAATCGTGTGCGGTACACGCCGAGCAGCCCGAGTGTTTACAACAGCCTGTGACAGAACGTGTTACTCCTTGCAGCTTGAGGCACTGCCACAGAAATATGGCACATTGCACAGAAATTGCTTGTGCAGCAAGCTGAAAGTCACGTTATTAGGGTGTGCTGTCGGATTAACCCACCAGTGTGCAATCCAACCCGATTCCAGCAGTGAGGATTTATTACCTGCTGTGACTTCCAGTCACATCTGAGCTCCCCATGAAATCACAGGGTGGCTTTTTTACCCAAGTGTGTCTGTGTATGTGTAGTTGCTGTGAGGGAGAGAGTAACCAAGCTTTACAAGGACTGGGAGTGAGTTTCCACTGCAGCACTGCATCCAGAGCCCTTTGCAGTGTGCCATGTCCTGTGCTTGGGATTAAAATCTCTTTCTGGGGTGCTTAACCTGCAAATTATTTGTGTCATAGGAACGTACTTGAGGATGAAGGAATTCATATCTCAGATACACAGGTGGACCCTGCTGAAGCTACAGAGTAACTGGGTGTAGTGGTAGGCGCCAAAGGCTTTGCCATTCAGATCACCACACCTGTGAATATTCAGATTACATCCTCTCTGCTAATGCTGGCACCTGCTTGTTTCAAAGCTGTTGGTATTTTGGGGAGCTGTGAGCCCCTGTCCAGGGGGCCTCACTGAGATCTCACCTGTCCAATTTGCATTATTCTGGCAAAGTGCCCACAAGTGGCTCTCACTCAGCCACAGCTTGACAACTCTTACTCATTTCTTACCTGCAACTAAAGCACCAAAAATCTCCATGCTCCACTGCCAGATAGGATCAGCTGGGATTTACCTCTTTCACCCATGCAAACAGTTTAGAAAAATGCAAACTTTATCTAGTTTTCCTGGCAGCTGTTTGTTCAGTGTCCCATCCTCACTTCACTCCAACTCCATGAAATACAAATAGTTTGTCAAAGAATGCTGGGTTTTATCCATGACCAGCCTGTGGGGTAACCAAATCACCATTGTACCTGGCAATAATAAGCAAGTTCAAATTTAAGCAGAAGCCAACTGGTGATGTAATTAACAAGTTATTATATGATATGACTATGCACCTCCATGCTGGATGTAATTAGAAACTTTTTATGTGTGCCTGTTTGAGAACTTTAAAATAGTTAAGAGGTTCTGAGGGTTTGGGCCTTCTTTCTTTCTCAATTTTTTACACATTCTGTTTTTCTGTCTTTGAACCCTGTGACATGAAAGCTATAAAATTACATATGAGACTGAGAAATAGATTTGGCTCATGAAAATTCCTTGGAGGAGATAGAGGACTGCAACCCACGCCAGTGACCATTGTGACCTGAGCTGTCCTCAATGGAGCAAAAAGTATTTGTTTTGGATTAATTCAGAGAGAGTTAAAGGACACTATAAAGACTGCCCCTTCTTAGACTTTGAATCCATGAAAGGAATAATCTTCATTATTGTAACGTGTACCTTGTTGAGATTCTAGTGCCCCTCTCTAACAGTCTTGGGGAATAAATAGCTTCCTATTTCTTCAGAATATTTTTCCTGTGTTTAAGAGTGTTCTTGTTGCTACAAGAGCCTTTTTCCTTCTCCTTTAGATGTCCCTTCCCAGTTGGTAATTTATTATTATTTTAAATCAGTGCACACATAAACATTGCTATTTTAATTAGGGAGAAGCAAACAGAAGTCACAGGCTATAAGGCTTTGCAAGTATGCCTGCTACTCTCACATTTTAATTATTTATTGGAGTAAATAAAATTAAATATTTTCATAGCTATCCAGAACAGGATTTGAAGTAATTACTCTGTCAAATTCATCAAAAATTCTCTCATCAAAATAAAAACCTTGATGTTACTGAATAATTTATAGTACAAATACACAGAAATTGTAAAGTATTATAAATAGAAAACTGCAGGGTAAGTGAACATGAATTAGTTAAGGGTTATGTTTCTGAAAGAGCCTGTCATAAGCTTTATAAATTTTTAATAAGTGTTTTTGAGGCCTAATTTTCAGTGTACAGTATATACCAACAACTACGGGAAACAACCCAAAACTGGTGATTTAGAAACACAGCTGTTTATGATAGAGGCCAGATTGCAGCTCCTCTTCCTGGGCCTTTCTCTCACACAATTTCAACTAATGATGTTTGCCACTGAATGCCGATGGCTTAACATGAATCATCTGCCTAAATAGCAAATACATTAAGTAAACCTAATCTCTATTATTATCTATGAATACCAAATGCTGGGACAATATCCAGCCTATTAAACCCCAACTGTTCAGTGAGGCATCCCTATGCCAGTGCCTTAATGTGTCTGTGCTCTGGTTCCTGGTGTGTCTGAGCATCTTCCCTCCTTGTCCAGGAGCTGGAAGGTGCCCTTGGTGTCTCTGGCACCCACAGGGCCTGATCCTGCAAGCTGCCCTCTTCCCACCATGTGTAAAAGGAGCTGGAAGGGCTCAGCACCTTGCAGGTTGATGGTAACTCTTTCATTAAATCTTGTAACATTGAAGGTGACTCTTTGTTGGTTATTGACAACTGAGGATGTGCCAGACCAAAACCTCTGATCCCAAGTCCCCTGACTTTACTTTTTCTCTTTCTAATTCTGGATCAAAATTCTCTGTTAAAAGTTCTCCCATCAAACAAATTAGCCAGAGGTCTGGACCTTCCCATTCTAGAGCCACTGTTCTCTGTGGATCAGAGATGGATGCAAATATCAACAGCCTTCTACAAAAAATACCTCTGCCAGTTCATGGTAGACCTGAAAAGCAAAACTTCCTCTTTCCCAGCCACCTGAAACTTGAGATTTATGGTGGGATCTGGATCTAAGGCAGCAAAGGAAACCTGCTGCAGCTCCACAGATGCTGAGGGAGTTCTGGATGCAGTGGTGTAAGGCTGAGGTAATGCCACAGGAGTCAGTGGATTTGTTATGAATTACTCTCATCATAATGAAGCCTAGAAGTCTTTTTTCCACTTCTTTGTTACAAAGGTCATTAGACAAATTGTATTTCTATTCTTTAAAGTGGATCAGGAGTTAAAGAAAATAGATTTGGTGCCATTTGCTGCTTATTCTAAGAGGGATCAGTTAAAGGAGGGTTTTTTCCTTTGCCTTTCTTGTAGCATATCACTGTTTTGGTAGACATGTCAGTTCAGATCATATCTGGCTAAAACTTTGGGGTTTGAGAGCCCATAAGAAATATGTACTTTTTTGATCAATACGTGTTACAGAAATAGATGCAGGTAATGATTTTCAGACAGCTAAGCCAAGGAAGCTTTATCAGATGTAGAATATGCTATCTCATTTCATGCATGCATCTACCTCTTACAAGGTTCTTTCTATTTCTGGGACCTAAAGGGCCTCAGCATGCTAGTTCTGGTTGTAAATATCTGCTACATCAGAAAGGTCGATATATAAGATGCAGAGTAGGTACAGAGTGACAGGAAGTGGGAGCACGATTGAAACAAGTTAAAAACTGCAATTCCTCTCTGCTTAAAACTGAAAATCCATGTACAGAACTCATGGGAACAACTAGGGAATGTTCAGGAAGCTTTGGAAAGCTTTGGCTCACACAAACTTAAATGTAACCTAAATTTTGCTTTGCTTCTCTGCATGAGGTGAAAAGCAGGAGGTGAAAAGCACCCAGCTTGAATAAAGTACAAGACAAATCTATTGACTACAGAGTAGACATAGGAATTTATTGCTGTTCTGTTTCTCTTCCCATTCATCAGCCAAGATTTTCCTAACTGGCTACATTAACAGTGCCACCAAGCATTTTGTGGAGGTTTTAAGTGACTCAGGGATTTAGTCTTTAGTATAATTGCTGTCTAACCCTGTGCTCTGCAATCTGAATAATGTGGGGAACATTTGCCTAGTACCCCAAAGATTACATTGCTTTACGTCAAATTGTCAGCAACGAAGTTTTTTATGACTATTTAATTAAAGAGAAACCATTTGATCATTTAACACTTCTATTTTTTTTCTAGAGTAAAGCTTCCTCTTCTTATAAATCCCGGCTATCAAAGTCTGTGAAGAGCACAGAGGTGGAACCTTCCATGTATTAGTTATTCACCAGGTCCTTCCTTTCTTTCTGTTCAATAATTGATAGGCACAATCGTTCCTCCTACTTCTTCACTGTAGTCAATAGCGTGTCATCCTCTGCTGTCATCTCAGGTCACCTTCCTGAACTGCTTAGGTTTAGGAGTCAAGTCTGGTACAGGCAAGTTAAAACTTTTGATAGTAGAAAGAGACATTAATTTAATATCCTGGTTGCTAATCATTATCAGCCCATTTTAAAATGAGAAAGTAGCTCGTATAGGGACTCGCCTAATTTCCCTAAGCACATTTGGGTCTCACTTGCTTTAAAGACGTGCTCTTAGCTTGATTTTTCTCTTTGGGTTTGGGGTCTTTAACATTTCCTCTTCTGTTGCTTGTGGTTTCATTGTAACATTATTCTTACTGCTTTTCCCCTTCCATCTCTTTCGCTTTCTACTCCATAAGGATATTGTAGTCTTTTTGGATGTCAAATGAAATGACAAAGGGAAAAAATCCCCACAATTCTTTTTTCAAACTATGAATAGTCTTTCTTTAAAAAAAAAAAAAGTTCTGGTTCATCTGTAGCCAAGTTTATTGGAAATGACAGCTCAAAAGTTCAGTGAGTGAGTGAAGTTCCTAGAGATCAGAAGGCCTCTGCTGTTTCTACTGTTTCCAGGCCTCAATACAAGGGCACCTTTTGGAAGTTTCAAGGTCAGCTGTAGGTCTATTATTATGTTGAATGGAAAGGAAATAATTTTGCACTTGTATCCAAGTTCTTGTCATCTTTCTCCTTACCCTACTTGGCTTCTTTGTAGTACTTGAAGGCCTCAGCTCCATCTCTTATGGCCATTGTGAATTGTTTGATTGGTGTTGGCCATGCTATCCCTTCTTTCCTCTTTCTAAAAAGCAAATGATCATGTTGCATTGAAGAAATCATTATTGCCATCAAACAATCTGCCTTAATTTTCACCTTCTCTGAAAGTTTCAACTCCTCATCAACATTTCAGAAGGAAGGAACTGTGTTGGTTTTCAGTAACTCTGAGGAATCCTAGAAGTTCTGATCCACACTTTGGATAAGTCACAGAACAGAGACCACTATGGACAAAGGATGTACTGGTCTTTTCCTTTGATTTTTTCCTCTTTGCTGCTTCAGGGCCTTTTTTTTTTTGAAGCATTTGTTCAAGTCCCCTGAAGCGAAGGCAGGGACACGAATCTGTACAGAGTTCCATTAACCAACCACCTCTCCTAACCAGCAACACAGAGCACTATGGGATCCAAATTGTGTATGTGATGCCCAGAATTGTAGTTTTGTCTTCCAAGGAAGGACTCAGGTTGGTGTGTTGGAATCAAGGATTTGCAGGAAGCCCAGATATTTTTTTCTCAAACACCTCTTGGCAGCTTTTCCTTCTTCTGTGCCCAGGAGAATGTTGTTATAGTGGTGCATTAGTCTGGCTCAGCCCTGTCTGACAGAAACACAACACCAATTCTGCAACGTGCTCCTTGCCCTCCCCCTCTTTTCCTGATTCACAGCAAAGACAAACAGGACACCAGGACTTGTCCCTCTGAGTTCTTATTTCTGCCAGTGACTGGTTCTACACCAGGCCTCAGGATTTTAAATGTAAGTGCTGTTAGGCTCTAAAGCACCTCCTGTCTTTTGCTTGGCCCATGGAGCATTTTCTTAACCATTTAGGGTTGTATATGGTCACTGAGACTGAATGTGGGACCACAGAGCACCTTCAGCTCTTTACTCTGATTACCTCCTTGGTTTTTATGGAATTACTCTTAATTGACAGCAGTGTAACATGGATAATGACTGGAGCCTTCTTTCATCCCAAAATCACTGGGATGTTTCTCTCTTCAGAGCTTGCACAGTGCTTTTCATACATTATAACTAAAATGCAATTTACATTTTCCTGAAACCCCAAGGCTAAAGGCACAGTTCAAGTCTGAGGGGTTTTATTTACAGGTCAAAGGGAGCAATGGAGAAAAGGGTGTATACAGAGAGAAGGAACTGTGTGAGGGGCTGGCCTGGCAATAACATTTGTCTCAAGTAAAATGATGGGAAGTGCATTTGGGCAGCTCTGGTGGTAGATGCTTGTGATTCTGAAACTTTTATATGGCAGCACCTGATCTTGGGCACTGCTGCATCATATGGAATTTGCTATTCAGATAGAAGAAGGCTCTGTAATATTCCTAAGAAAAAATAATAGCACAAGCTCAGACCAGTGGGGGAGTTTACTGCCTGCTCCTGACCTGCCCAGAGTGCTTTGGCAGGTGTGAGGAAGTCGCATTAACTCCCAGCTACGTATCAAGCAGATTTTCAAAGAGCTTTTGATGACTTGTAAAACAGAACATGGTTTGGGGCTTGAGTATTTATCTGAGCAGCTGTCTCCCTCTGTATGGGCCTAAGCACTGTTTGACATCATCTAAAGCTGTTTTATTGGCCATTCCAAAACAAACACAGAGCAAATAGGCTTAACACCTTTGGAAGGCAACTGCTTAGTTATTGTGTGGAATTCATTTTGGGCTAGGGATCTGTAAAGCTGAGTCAATATGCTGATTTGGATCTAAGCCACAAGCTTACCTTTTAACCTGCATTTTTCCCTTCTTCTAATAGAGCTTTTTGTCAAACCACATATTATTGTGCCTTTATTGTCAACAGCCCTACCTGAATTCATTTGCATGATAAATACCGAGGGCTCCTCTTTTGAGTTGACACTACCTAAGAAAGAGTCAGAAACAAAACCTGCACTTCTTTCCACACTCTTCTTACTTTACAGAGGGATACTCTTGGGCTACTTACTTAAATATCTGGAGATCTTTCTTATCCTTGGAATTCACTGTCTTTTCTGGAAGGGCTGACCATTGGGCAGCTATATGATTTTCCCCTGGCGAATCTCTCCAAGTCCTCCTCATCTGTTGTGCAGCTGCTGCTGAAGTGCTGCTGGGTGGTGATGATACCAGGGGCTCTGATGTCTTCAGCTTATCAATAACCTGCTTTAAGCTGCCACCACATTTAGAGCAGCCTGTACAGGGATGAGAGGATTGACTCAGGAATGAAGGTTGTCTGGCTGAAGATGTGCTCAGGTCAGACAGATATTTATAGGAAGGACGAAATGTTTGGTGAACTGGAAGCAAAAGGCATCAGGTGCAGCTGAATCCTTCCTGTCTGCCTGCTACTCTCATGATTTTAAATCTGGTGACATGAAGTATCCCAGTTTCCTTTTGTAGGGTCTTCCTAGGTAGGATTTTCTTAATGGGTTTACAGGTGTCAAGACATTATTTTCTTATGAAGTGTGGTCACTGCTTGTGTTTTGATGTGGCTGTGCACTTTGAAGGATTTAAACTTAGCATAAAAACCTTGAGACTTTCCAGACATTACTCTTCATCTAGAAAGTTAGGTTAATATTTAGAAGGTTTGTTTTTCTGGTTTAATTTAGTAGGATTTCCTTCTGGCATGGTCTGATCCTGCTTTGAGCTGGCAGCTGGGCAGGAGAGGCATTGTGAGAGTCCCTCAGTGTGTTCATTCTGCTCTGTTTCCCTCATAAGTGCCATTGTATTTCTTCATCACTCTGAGAAAAGAAGAGCAATATTCTGGTGTTATTTCCCCCAGAAAAAAATATTGAACTGCCTGGGCTCCTTGGGACAAAAATTCAAGGAAGAGGACAAAGATTTTGAGTACTTTCCTAATAGCTGGAACACTGGGAAATAAACCTGGGCCTAAGCTGTGTGATTTCTCCACAAAAACCAATCATCTGAAAACACAGGCTCTGGAAACTGAGTGCTGCATAAAAGGGAAACATCCTCAACTTTCTGGAACTCACATTATAGAAACAGGGACTTGTCAATTTGTCTGTTGGATAGGTAAGGTCCTTGTGACCTCCATTCCTGGGTCATCTCAGTACCTTAGGATCCTCTACACATTTTCATGGGGCCAGATTTACACAACAGAGTATGACTGATAAAATCAAAAGAATATAACAAACTCTCTGATTAAAATTATCTCCATGCAGACTTTGCTTGCATTTCTTCTAAAGTGACTTTTGCTTCAATTTTGCGAAGTGCACCAGAATCCCCCAAAATGAAGCACAAACACATGCACCAGGATAGATATGTGACCCCTTCACCTTGTGCTCCCACATGGCAGCACTTACAGTTGCCACAATGCCACTGCACTGGCTCTTATGAATGATTCTGCCACCCCACACTGTGATTAAGTATTGCTGTTATAAACCAGGTACCTCTCATGTTAATAACAACATCTGTTAACTAACAAATTGCTCATTAACCAAGAGTAATGGTGAATTTCACCAGATTACAGCACTGCAGGTCTTTTACTAAAGAGCTAGCAACAAACTATTGTGCCTTTTTTCTCTAAAGATTCAAAGTATTTTTCCTTTTAGTGCTGAGTTTCTCAAAGCAATGGTTATCCCATAGACTTTAGTATTATCTAAAAGCACTGTAAGAAGATATTTAGAAAGAACAGGTACATTCCCTTACTATTTTATGGAATAAAATATCTTTTCTATAAGCCATCTTTGAAGGAATTCTTGAACAATGTACCAAAATTCAGCTATAAACACACCACTATCATATAATAGACCCTGTACTTTGCAATACCTACAGGGAATCACTTTTTAAAGTCTGTAACATACACTAGCGTTTTTATATGATGGAATCATATAAAAATAAAAATTGATAAAAAATAGTAATAAATCTGGATTTTATATCATGCACTGAGAAAAGTCTAAATTAAACTACTGTATTAAACCTTCTTCGAAGTAGACCTAATTAATTAAAAACACCAGGGTTAAGCAATTTAGCCATCAATCTCTTAGCTTAAGTGGGGGATGAGGTGCATATGGTAGCTTACTGAGGAAGAAAAATGAAAGACCTGTTCTCTCCAGACTCACATTGACATGATCTAGGGGAGGTTAAATATGAGCTGCTATTCCCAAGGAGACTTCTCCTACAGTTCCTCCAGCACGATGACTTTCCCAAAGCCCTCAGCAAGTTGGAGTGTGACACTTACCTCCTGTTCCCAGAACAGTGAGGGGAACAAAGTGGGCTGGCAGCACCTCTGGAGGAGCCAGACCGAGATGGAAATGGCAGTGCTCCATGGCAGAGGGAATTTTCTGGGAGTTCACACCATGCAAAAGAGCTGGCCAACGCTCCCAGGAAGGAAAAGTAGAGGCCGTTGTTTACCTTTGAATCCAGAGATTCATCCTGGCCATAGGGGCAGACTCTGGTGTGCTGGGCCTGAGGAGTCCTGCTCCTCTCTCAATCTCCAGACTGAGAGAGGAGCAGGACTGGGGAGGGTCAGCAGTGCTGTCTTTTGGAAGGCAACCTCAGCAGAAAGGCAGCCCAGTGGCTTGGTGGGTGGTTCCAGTTTCCAAATTTTCAATGCATTTGCAAGATGTCATCAGCCACTGAAACCTCTTGGTGAGAATTTTCTATTCAATCCTCCACCATCACATTCCCTCCAACTCTTGACTCTGGCCAAAACAGATTTGTGGAAAAATTAAGATAATTTCTGTCACAAGTTCTCTGTTTGTAATGGAATGACTGAATGCCCAAGAGATTAAAGTTCTAGGAACTAGTGTCCTTATAGAATGAGTCTACTTAAGTGACTGCTCCAGCAGAAAACATTCATTTATTTTACAAGTCAACCTGATGCCTGAGTTATGCAGTGACCCTGTGATGAATACACCCACCAGGGAAGGGACACACAGAGGTCTGGAGATGGAGACTGTGGTGGGATCTCCCTTTTGGCAGGGGCTTTCCAGTCAACTGACTTGGCTGTAATGTGAAGATGCAACCTTAGGAGTAGCAAAAAGATCTCCCCCATCAAGCCCAGGAGTTTAGCTTGTTTGTAGGCTCTTGAGACAGCAGATTATTTGTTGTTGGAGATGCACTTCAGGGTTCAAGTGGCATTGGGAGCACTTGGCATAATGTGCAGCCCACTTGAGCTGTGCTAGTGATATCAGCAGCTGCTGGGAATCCTGTGATGCCTCTTTGTAGTGGAAAACCTAAACCTTGAAGGTCTTGCTCATTATTTCTTATTCAAGCAAACGCTTCATTCTGTAGAGCGAGTGGAACTAAAAAAAGACTTTGAGCCTTGGCCTCTTATAAAACCCAAGTTTACAGGCACTTGGCTCTCAGAGATCCTTTAAAAGAATTGTTCTGTAATAGGTGCTCCTACAGACTTGGGCTTTTACCCCATTATTGTTATGGATCTAACATCCTAAAAATCAATACTTTGTAAGGGAGATTCTAGGTACATTAGCTAGGTCCCTAGGAGAAGGTGGGAAAAATGTATCACCTCAATAAATAGAAATAAACTTTCTTGCACATCGTTCAATCCACCTATAATCTTAATTGTGTCCTGGCAGGGCATCTCTCTCTTCATCTGCACAGGAAACCAAGAGTGACTGTTCGCAACTTTGGGGAACATTGCACACAATGAAAGCTGGCAGACCTGTGTGATAAGGACTTGAGCTGCCATTTTTGCAAATATCATAAACTTTTGAAGTGAATTCAGCACACAGGAAATGCATTTATCTGGAAATAGTGCTTGTAAGTCTCCTTTTAGTGTTACATAACTTTGCTGCTTGCAAATCCTGGTGAATAAAAAAATAAAAATGTTACCATTGCAGCAGTGGTCTTCGTCATTTATAAACAATGAAGCCAGAACAGAGAGATCAACAGAATAGGCTAAAAATGTATCTTAATGCGCCTTCAGGGACCTCTACAAAAATCACCAAGATAAGGGAGTTTGACATGACACTGTGAGCCATGAACGAGCTATTTTAGAAAGAAACAATGGATTTGAATATTCAGACCAAGCCCTGAGCAGTAAGTCAAAAAGAAACTACCACCCTCAAATCTTCTGCAGCTTAGAGCTAATTAGACTTATGCCTCAGAATGCCCAAGCCTCCTGCAATGTGGCAATGGTTATGATAATTATATTTTCACTCTGTGTTGGGCTGTGAGTTATATGTATATTGCCTATAAATGCTGTACATGTAAATCCCTTCCTCAACGAGGTGAGATTATGCCCTGATGTACCTTAAGTAGCATGGAAATGCAGCAGTTGGGGTGGCAGCTACTCCAGACTGGAAAATGCAGGGCTTTGCAACCTTTAAAGGCAAGTGAGAGCTGTGTGGACAGGCTGCTCGCTGAGACAGGCAGGAAGGGTCGACCTGGAAACGTGGATTTTCCAAGCACCTCTTTGCCATCGAACATCACCAGTGGTAATGACACAAACCCTAGCTCACTTTCCTGTATGCATTAAGGACTCTTTACAGGTACATCCTATTACTCATCTCTAAGCTATCTCGTGTGTCAGGACTGCAGAATGTTAGGTCCACTGTATGTGATGTATTGATGCCAGTGATGTCACCTGGGCTACAAAAAGCTAGCATTTTTGATAGCATGACCATTCCTCCCTCTCAGCAGCTTATTTGCTACCTGAAGACTAATTAAAGTAGTCTTTCAGTGCCTAACCAGACAGCTGTGCCCATAATGATATAAATATTACATATCAATGAGATCATGAGGGGACGTTCCTCCCCTGTCCTGCAGGCTGCTGGCTGCAGGACTGGTCACACATTACATTAGTTCTGTTGTGGCCTGACTTTTTCCTTGATAGGAACAAGTCTCTTGAGATCCTTGCTGCCAGAGACTTTGGCCATGGCTCTGTTGCAGTCACACTTTTGAGAAAAATGCAGGAAATTAGACCTTCCACTTTTCCAGTGCATCACCAGCTTTCCCTTGGTGTGTGCTCCCACATTCCTCCAAACAGACACAGATCCAACTTGCAGAGGGGCATGTCTAGACCCAGATGAGCCCTGATGAGCTTTTCAACAGAAACCTGTCCCAAAGTGTCTAACAAAGAGCAGCTCCTGGTGCAGCAGGGGAGAAATTCCCTTTTTTGAGGGGAGTTCCCACATCAAGGACCCAAATCAGAGCTGTGTCAGTTTGTCACACCACCCTCTGCAGCAGCTGAGGGTTCCTAAAGTTTCTAAGCTTTTAATAGGATTTGGCCTTGAATGGCAGAGCTGAAGCAGGGTGGAAAGGTTGGGGTCACTCTGTGATCAGCCCTGAGCAGATGGCTGGGGCTTGGTCTTGTCTCCTGCTAAATGTTCTCTGTTAGGGGGAGTCCACTGACCTCAGAAATACAATTTGTTATGTTGTTAGTATGAATTTTAAGGATAAGGACTTTGTGCTCTGAGATCCCCAGCTCTGTGAAGTTTGGACTGAAGGAAGACAGGAGGGGAGAGGCTGGATTTTCATTTGGAAAATGTCCTTCATACAAAGAAATGTGTATCAGCTGCATAGCACAAATGAATTCCAAGATGAGCGCTCTCGAGCAAATCTTGAACAGCAATTCTGCCTCTTTCTTTGAATTACTCTGTTCTGATTCTAGGTATTTATTTACTGATTATGAGGAAAAACACACGACCTCACAGGACCCCCAGCAGGTGCTCACAGCCTCCATGGGCTCCTCGAACAACCATGGTATTCTGTCCCTGCCTTATTATGGTCCTTTCTTGAGTGTGGGAATGTAGAGTTCAGACCTGCTGGAGTATTTGGGGGGATTGCAAGGTATAAATAAGCCAGCTGGGGCTTCAACCCACCAGCTCAGCAACATTATATCATGCTAGTCTTTGTTTTCACTGTATCACCTATTTTTCGGACCAGCGGTATAACCAAGTTGTAAACTGCACACCTTACAAATCAGTCTATCCTGACATTGCTGGAGCGTTCATTACAAGCTGTAAAAAAACACTAGCAAGGAAGGTTTCAGTCCTGCAGCCCAATTTTCCATTGCAATAACCCAATTAACTGGTGTGTGTTTGTTTTACAAAGCTCTAAGCTACAATAAACCATGCCGATACACAGGCTGCAGAAAGCTTCGTAATTAGGACAAGGTGTACAAATTAAACCACTCTTTTTAAACTTCAAACCAGCTAACTTCTGACATACTGTACTGCTGGGGCTTCTGGGACTAAACCCAATTAACATCTTAGTATTTTATAAGCATCGTTTTAATTGCATTTGTATGCAATCTTCTCTCCAAGAGCCTTTCAAGGTGCTAGCCCTCGTTCAGATTTTATTACTTTAGTGATTTAAATCTCCTCTATCTGTGCTTCCCGTTAATAATGACTAGTGCAGCTTCAAATGCCGGCCCAACATAAAACTGAGATCTCCAAAGAATTATACTTTAAAACAGTTACATTTAACTTTATTATTACATTTTTAATTTTTTTTCTCCCTCTGTTTGAACATTATGCCTTGAACCACTTTATCAAGCTGTCAGTGCAGTAAGTGCTGGAAGAGTGAATGTTTTACTCCTCAGTGCTTTGCTCTGGCACAGCCTCTTGGCCTACACATGACTCAGTTTTTGCTGCACGATATTGTCTCAGAAAAAGAGCTTTTCTAGGAGCAGCCTAATGAGTTGCATGTCCATGGATTTTCAAGATGTGAGAGGTGGTGGGGAGGTTTAACTCTATAAGCGACAGCCAAGTCAATCCCTGAGGCTGAGCTACTTTTGGGTTTTTAAGGTCAAGACCCATCCTCCTTCTTTGAATGTCAGAGGCAAATCCTGTGAATCTTTACTCCTTTGAGTAGTTTTACTCACTGTAATGGGATTGCTCAAGTTTGGATGAACTGGGACTCGATGGGAGCAATGGAACATTCCATGGAAAATCTGATGCACTCTGAGGAGTGTCAATTCCCATCACTGTAATTTCTGTCTGCATAAAATCCTCACAAATGCTCTGTTTTTCTTTATGCATCTGCTTCTTTGGAAAATGACCTGCATTTCAAAGATCAAGTAGGATTTGAAGAGAGCTGTAGAGGCAATAAGGAGTATAATGGAACTGCCTCAGCCCAATTAATAAAATAATATATAAAAAGGGTTCGGAGATTCTTTTCCAGCACATTATTATCCTGTTTAATATTATTCAAAAGAAGGAAAAAAGCAACAGGAATGTGTTGGATCTTATTGAAATTATGAAATGAATAAGATATTTATTTTAAGATGCTGGCAGCCATGCTCAAAATATTTTCCTTTTTGCAAAATGCAACTTGAGGTGGATATAGGCTAATCATTTAGAATTTCTGTTACGTGGATACAAATGTTGGGTCTTAAAAATGCAGGAGGTTCCTCCTGAAATATTTTGAACCTTTTCACTTGATTGAGTGTCTTGTCAAACAAAACTGGCAGCAGATCTCTTGGAACTGCCTGAATCTATGCAGATACGATTTCTATCATGCCCTTATTATGTGTAGTCCATAATAAAGAGGAGCATGTATAAATCATTTCTGGCTGGCACTTAGGATGCAATACTCAAAGGAGAAAGACATTTCAGTCTTCAAATGTCTAGCAATTTCTGATATTATACAGTGAGTCTTCCCAGAACCATACAATCCTCAATTCCATGCAGCTCTCTTATGAAAGAATGAGACTTTCATATCTTCCCTTGCGAGAGCCACCAGTGAGATAAGAATTGTGCAGCTCCGGTGAGCGCTGTGCTCCAGCCAGGGTGGCTCTATTGAACTTCCATTTGCAAAGCCCTCGCTCACAAAATTGCACAGAGATGAAGGATTTCGCCTCTATCCCTCCTATACACAATTATCTGTGAGTAAGCATTACTTTACAGAGAGTAGATTATATAGTTATGTGTTATAGGAACACATTTCCCAGGGAACGCTCTGCTGTGTGCACACCTATAATGTGCACTAAAATAAACACATCTATTGTATAAATGTGTGTTTCCTCAGCAGTGGTAATCCAGCCAAGCTTTGGTGTTGTAAAAGGTGATAGAGTATTAAATGATGGATGGTCCAAAAAAATTCTAACAAATTGTGCCCTCCTCAGAAACAGAAATGCAGAAAGCTGTTCAAAACTGAATAAACCATTTAAAGAAAACACCATAAAGAGTTGTACATTGTCTCCTCTCTAGTACTGAATATACCTCAACTCTTTAAAAAATATTCTGCAATATGTTCCAAAAAATCTCCAGACCATTTCCAGATCCTTTTTCAAGTTTCTCTTTCATTTTTTTTAATAGAACTTTCCTGGAAGAAAAGATGGGATTTTGAAAAAAATTTAAAATAATTTGAAACATCATTCTGATCAAATCTTTAACAACAGTATCAGCAGAAACAGGCATGGGGAATGCCAGGGAAAATGGATTATGTTAATTAGGTTAACAATTTTTAATGACAAATTTTGTTTCAGGGAGAAAAGGTGATTTTTTTTTTTTTTATTAAGAACATTATGTGCAAAATATTTCAACCACTCTATAAAAACATAAAGGACTAGATATTTCCTATAAAACAGTTCTTCACTGCAAGATGATGAATAACTTTAGTATAACAGCTATACATAATAAAATGTTTATTTGTCAGGGTTGATACATTTTGTAACAGATTCATTTATATACAAATACATAGATTTTAGTGGAAAGAAATCCATACTGATATTTACTTGAAGTATACTGATTGTTTTCTAATATGCAAACAACTCGAATTTCTCAATGAAGAGTTCAGCTGTTGGGAATCTGAAAAGCAGAGGGCATTTTCAACCAGGAGTTCAGCATGTGGAGCTGTCAGACTTGATATCCCTGAATTTTAGGTGAATTGGAGCGCCTTGTTCCTCTGGAGGTTATTCTAAAGGGGACTAATGTCTTTTGGGAACCAAGCCCTAGAGAATAAAGGGCAGAGAGCAGGAGAATATTTTATGCAAAAGAACCTTCTGTCTAGATTGGAATAGAAAATTACACTTCTTTAATGACAAGCTTTTTGTAAAATATGGGGAGCTGCAGGGAAGGATATTATTCTGTTTTCTTTCTTTCTGTACAGTGGAAAATAAGAAGTGTCACAGTGAGTTATCATGTGCAGTGACCAGTAATGCTCCTGTTTAGTGTACAACTGCCTGCCACATTACACACAATCACACATGCCATTATTATATTAACTGGCTTTATATACTGCTCACCTGAGTTCACCTGGCAGGGCTTGCCTAATTACAGTCAAAGAAAGAAGATCTTTTGGCTAAGGGTGGTTACTCGTACATTTGATTTTTCCCTGTTTAAAATCATGGGACCTCAGGGGGAAAAAAACCAAGAAAACAAACCAAACCAAACCAAACCAAACAAAGGGAAAAAAACCTCCCAATTTTGTTAGTTCTAACATTTCCTTCAAAACCTACCAGAGGTCAGATCCAACACGCATTCGTGCCAGTCTAGTGGATGCTGGATTAGGCCCTGACCTCCTTTGCCTCCCTTGCAGGATCAGCAGACAGAGTCATGTTTGAGCAAACCAAAGGAAAGCTGCAAATTCCACAGCAAAGCTGTGGTTATTGGATTGTTGCATAGCTCTGAGTGCAATTTTGATAGCACAGCAATAAATAAATATGAGCAAATTAATTTGCAGTAATTGACAGAACAATTAGCAAAGCTGCAGTTGCAGAGTCTTTATTCCTGGTGGCAACAGAACCCAAAGTCACTTTTAGATCTCATGTTTAATTTGCAACTAAAGAGAGATTCCTTTGTGTGCAGGCTAAGGCAAATTTCTGGGAAGTCACTAAGATACAGTAAATGTGGAACCCCATAATACTATTTCTAGAGCACCTTTTCAGAACAAAACTGCACTTTCACTGCAGTAAGAAATGCCAATAAGGGGCATTCTGGATTTAAGCTGCAGTTCAGGCTTCGTGGGAGAATGGGAAAAGCAAAAAGGAGCTTGGTGATGCAATACTTGCTGGGAATCAATATTCAGTTCCTGCTGTGCATGCAGTGAATGTGGGCTGATGGCAGCTCCCTGGCCTGGCCACCACTCCCTGCCCTGTGATCCACAACCCACCCCCCACAACCTGGGAGAGACAGAGTAGCCCCAGCTGCCCCTCAAGAGCAAGCACTCGCTGTAGGAATGGCAAAGGAATCTCTTCCTACTGAGCACATGTCTTTATCACACTTTAAACACCAGGAACACAGCATGTGAAATGTATTGGAAAATACCAGGAAACAGAAATGCAGAGCAATTGATGTTTTCAGTCCTGTTTCCCCCAGAATTAAATGTGGTTGGCAATTTTCATAGTGCAAAGGAGCCTGTCATGTTTCTTTGCAATGGTGCTTTGGCCAGAGCCCAGATAAGCTGGAGTTCCGTCTCATTTCTCCTGCGAGCAAGTACTGTGTGTGAGGACACTCACTTTCCAAGATCTTCTCCAGTTATGTTCTCTCTGCTCAGCAAATGTCAGATGCAGCTCTGCCAGTGTTGTCACTGATGCATTTTAGGTTTATCTTCAGAAGGCAGCTAAGGAAAGGGACAGGCAAAATATTGGACAGGAATGGGAGATGTAGAGGAGGTGAAAATCCTGACTATGATAACCTGAAAGGAGTCTGGGAGAAGCAGAAATGGCCAGTGGATTCTATTGCCAGGAGCCCTTACCTGCATTTTCCTCAAGACTCTATTGTCCCGTCCTCTGGCTCCTGCTGTGTAGCTCTGGCCTAGCAGCAGGGCAGAGCCTCAGCTAAGTGCCCTGGCTCCCTGAAGTGTTGACTGGTTTGTGTTTGCAAGTGTTACTTTAAGAAAACCAGAGAAGTTGAAGTGTGAAAGTTTTATGTTACATGAGAGAAGAAGTCGGCAGGCATCTCAGTTAGGAAAGAAACACTGAGTGTGTTTTATTTCCAAAGCTGATGGTGAGACCTTCAGAGCCCCTCTTGCAGCAGGGGGCTTTGACCTGGGGTTCTTCAAGAAGAGAACAGGGAAGAAGCAAATGTGAATTTTCAGTTTGTTAAAAAATTTGAGTTTCCGGGGGTCAAGATGCATTTTGGAAAGGTCTTTTCATCCAGTGCTGTTGAGTGTGCACACAAGGCTTAGCATGATCTTCAGCTGTCATCAGTGAGGTGTAAAAGATGGGTGTCCCTAGTGTGACAAGCAGTGATGAAATGTTGTGTTTGGCCCTTCAGGCTGTGAAATGTACTGGTTGGGTAACCTGGTTTATAGTGGAGTCAGGTAGAGATACTCTATCAGAAGCTGGGTAACCCATCCCTTCCACCTCAGTATTGTCCTAACACAAAAGGGTGCTGGCCACCTCAACTTTACCCAAACTCCTTCATTTAAGGTGAGGAATGATGCAAGAAATCATGTTAGATTTCAACAGTCTTTGGTGGCTAATACTTGGCTGCTGGGATAATGCTCCCTGAAGCCAGGGAGTCAGGCCAGGTAATTTCTCTGCTCCAGGTTTTGGGTTTGACCCCTGTGTGGCCATTCACATAAGAGCTGGACTCAATACGATCCCTGTGGGTCTCTTCCAACTCAGAATACTCTGATTCTGTGATCTGTCAGAGATACTTCCACATCCCTCTCCTGCAATGCTAAGGTACCATGTCTGAGGTAGCACCTTCTCTCTTGACAGGAGTGGCAGAGTGTGAAAGGAGTGGCAACACCTGTGCCATTGTTTCATGCTTGCTTTTTCTTTTAAATGTAGCTTGAATTTTTGAGGGAAGGCTTTGCAAAACAGCAATTCAGTATTTTGAATTCATAACAGAGCTTTGGTGGCTCCTTTCCAAGCATAGCAGGTTCTTCAGCCTGAGAAGGCCTGAGCTTTCTTTTGGTGAAGTTCTCCTTCCCTCCCACCATATTCTCTTCAACATTTGTCTGGATTGCAAAATACTCAGTTGAATTAACAGTGGGCCAAATCCAACACCCACCAACTCAGCAAAGAACCAGCCATCTCTCCATCCTCCGTGGGGACAGCTCATCTTTTGTTTGAAATTATTGTCAAGTCAGCATATCACCTGGTTCTTGTGGAGGGCACAGCTCATTTGCTGGACAATGGAAACCAAGGAAAATGTTGCACCAAAGCAAGAAGTTCCCCCCCCTTCTAATAAATGCCCACGTTGGCATTTCTTAGCCTCCCTTTTCTCTATCTTGTGCTGGGCACTGGTCACAACAAGCTCCTGAACCAGATGGCCCCGGCTCGACCCAACTGGTGGCTCCTGCTCGCCTAAGGCCACTTGGGGAAGCAGCAACAGCAAGAAAAGGGAAACAAACGTGAGAGAGATCTGTCCTGCAACAAACCATCTCAGACAGGGACGAGGGTGCTGGAGTTGAGCTGGGACACGGGATGTGACAGGGCTGGGATACGGGATACAGGATGCGCGGTGAGGGATACGGGATATGGGGATGCGGGATGCAGGGTGAGGGATACGGGATACAAGGATGTGGGATGCGGGGTGAGGGATAGGGGATACAAGGATGTGGGATGCAGGGTGAGGGATAGGGGATGCGGGATGCGGGGATATGGGATGCAGGGTGAGGGATGCGGGATGCGGCAAGCCGGGATACGGGATGCGGAGATGCGGGGATAAGGGATGCGGGGGTGAGCCGGGTGATGCTCAGGGCAGCCTCAGCCTCCCGGAGAGCCCCGGCGCGGGGGCTGCGCTGGCCGTGAGCGGGGCAGGGCACCGAAAGGCCCGCGGTGGCCGCGGGGGCTCGGGGCGGCCGAGCCCGGCTATAGATGGCGCTGGCAGCCCAGGAACGGCCCCGCCGGAGCGGCCCCGGCCCCGCTCCCCGCAGCCACCCCCGCCCCCGAACGTGCCGCTGAATTATGTATAGGTTTTAATAGATTGTGTCACACATCTGAAGTTATAGGGATTTGATATAAACCCACCATGCAGTAATTATGAGTGTAAAATACATTTGGGGGAAAACATTTTGTGGAGTTGCCAAGACTAACAGCTTACAAATAAAGCCCCATTCCTACTCCGGCCCCCGAGCTGCGCCCTGGAGAATTTGCACATGCATTTGAAATGAAACAATCCCCGTATCTCCGTGTTTACTAGTGGTAAGAAAAAAAACCCCAAAACCCAAACCCTTTCCTTACACAGGTCCTCCTATAAATATGTTCCTGGCACTGGGTACTTTGCAGGCAGACAGAGGCTGCCGGTCTTTAATGTGAAATAAGGATTTTAAGCAAAGAGTTGGCTGTTAGAATTAATTGGTGTCTTATTTTTTCCGGCTGGAGCTGCTGTTTGCAAGTGAGGGCCACGTGAGCAGTGGAAAACTGCATGGAAAAGTGGAATTGTGAGCAACTCCCTCAGCATTACACTGGCAAAGAGGAGAGGAGGCAGGGGAGGTGGGGAAGTGGAAGGTAGAGAGGGAGAGAAACAGACAGGACCTCTGAGAAGGTTTCAAAATTAAAAGAAAGTTGGGAAAAAAAAAAAAAAGAAAAAGATAACTGGAGCCAGGAGAAAAAAAGGATGAAAATGGGACTGAAAGGTGAAGGGAGAGAACAGAGGGATTAGGGCAGGAAAGAGTGAGATGAGCGAGCCAAAGGGAGGTGAGGCTGAGCTGGGAGCAGAAGCAGGGCCAGGGAGGCTGGGCAAGGGGAGAAACAAGGAGGGAAGAGCAGAGGTGGCTGTGGGCAGAGTGGGAAATGCAGCTGGAGGGACACAGGCAAAGTGGCAGCAGGAGCTGAGTGAGGGAACACACAGAGAGCAGGGAAGCAGATGAATTCCCACCCGAGGAGTGCACAGAAAAACCTGCTTTCAGAGACTTCATAACAGGCTGTTGGGAACTGCTGTGCCCCATGTGCTGGGCTGGCCTCTCCCAGGGAAGCTCCTCTGGCTGGAACTGGGGTTAGAAATCTCAGTTAATCTCCAGTAGTCCCAACAGAGAGACTGTGAGTGTTTCCATTAATTGACAATGTTTATTGGAATATTTGGAGCTTCACAGGAGATGATCAGGGATGCTCCACCCAGAAAGGATGGTGACCAGGGCCCAGCATTTGGACAATAATGTGTGTGGTTTGATTTCCTTGCTTTGTAGCCTATAAATAAATAGTGGCCACATCTGATGCAGAGGATGGGTGCTGTACTGTCATGCTCAAACCACAGTCCATTGAATCCCATGGTATTCATAGAAACTTACAGCAGCATTTACAAAAGAAAATCAAGAAAATCAGGTTTACAGACAGCCAGCTCACATGCAGACATATTTTTAGAGATGTGCAATGAGAAAAAGTTTGAAAACCACAGGTAGACAATATCCCACAGTGATGAAGAACTTGGGTTTGGGATGGGACCACACTTTTGTTTTGTTTCCTCAGGGCTTCCTTCTCCAGACTTGCCAACATGGTTTCACAGTTACATCTAGGAATGCCCATCCAGTTGCATGAGGATATGGAGCAGTCTGAAACCTGCCTGTGCCTTATTATTGAACTTCTAGCAGCACTTCAGTGGTGCCCAGGCAGGAATTCCCATCAGACTCCTCTTATTCCCAGTGCTGGGGTTTGGCCGTTCAAAGTAAAACAAGAGCATGTGCCTCAACACATTTCTTACAAAATGAATGTATCTTTAAACAGAAAATGACCTGTTTGTTGCAACATGTTCAATAGTCAGTTCCTGGCATATTTTTATTTGCTTTCCAATATATTAAACTGCCTTCTTTTCCAATAGGAAATGAAGGATTTCTACAAGGATGCCAAATCCTCCCTGCCAGAGTTCTATTTCTTCCCACACTATTTGCTGTTGAAGGAGGAGGGGAGGAAAAAAAAGAGAAAAGAAAAAAAAGGAAGAAAAAGGAGATGGGAGTCAGATGGACTCAGAGCAGAAGCTGAGAGTGTTTTTTCTGGCCAACACACTTAGTGTTGCTGGTGCATTTTCTGCTTCCTTGAAAGGCCAGTGGGGGGAAAAAAAAGAGATTAAGGTCATCAAGATAATACAAAGAATATTCAAACTGGAAGCAGAGGGGAAATATAGAAGGTCTGTTTTTCCAATAGTAAGTAATCAGAGTACAGGAGGATGTAATTTGCAGATTAGGAAAATGAACAAAGACTATAAAATTAACTTTATGACAGAGAGGAGAACAGTCCATTTGAAGGGGGGAATAAACTAACCTCCATAAAGCTTTATGGCTGATACAATCAGTATGTTGTTTTAAACTAAATAGGCAATATCAGCAAATAATCAACCATGGGGCAGTCTTCAAGCCCTGGTTGTGTTGTAATCTGGGTTTGATGTGACACACAACCCAAGAAGAATTTTTGAGGTGGTGAAACCTTCACAGATTCTCAGTCCTGGCTCTGTGGGTGCACTTGGAGCTGGGGAGCAGGAAGGGAGGGCTAATGTGAGCCAGACTTGTGTCTGACAGCTGTCAGTCACCCATCCTCCCTTCCTCTGGTGCCTCTTTGCCAAGCAAACAAAGGCCAACCCTCTATATGTGCTTCCTCCACAATGAAAACAAATTGTGTCTCAGGATCCTGCCAGCCTGGGAGCAGCTCAGGGGGTGGATCAGAAACAAGAGGCTTTAATTAGCAAGGGGACTGCAGGTTGGTGACACAGCAGGTCACTGTAACAGGGACCCCCATCTCAGAGTGATAGAAATGGTGCTCAGCTCGTTTTAGGAGAAACCATAGACACATCCAAGGAAAATCTCTCATTTTCCTCACAAGAGGAACTGATGTCTTCCCTTGAATCAGTAAGAATTGAGCTCCTGGTCTGGTCTGAAAGAATGATGTCAAACTGGAGGAGGAGATTTTTCTGACATAATTTTATATATCATTCTAACTTTTATTCCTTTCACTGTCATTCTTATTTCCCCTTCAACTGTTTTTTTAAGGTGAAAAGGGGGCAAAAGACTCACATTTGGTGTATTCTGTTGTTCATGCTATTCATGCCTCTAAGTAAATTTTCCAGTAGCCTGTGAGCCCACCTTGAGTTTTATGGGACTCCAATGCAAGCCCTCGGAGGAACTGTAACTCCAGAGCCACATTCTCAAATGGACAATTCTCTTGTATTTTTCTATTCCATTTTCCAGCAGAGAGGAAAATATACAAAGCAAATAAACAAATACATTAAAAAAAAAAAAAAAAAACCAAGTGAGGGGCTGACTGTCCTCTTGAGAAATTCAAAGCAAATAATTAGGAATAGATCCAAAGGTTTTAATGAAGCTGCCTGGATGTAAAACTGCTGTCAGTTCAGCATGAACCTCCCAGGCTACTAAAAAAGGAGGAAAAACAAGTTTGCTCAGGAAGCAAGTTTGCTCCAGGACAGAATTCTCCTTGTTTGTGTGACACAGATCCCACCACGAGATGTTCAAATTTAAAGCATTTTTTTATTTTTTTTTAAATCAAAGTGCCTGATTGTGAGTGTGATACTGCCATTCCTAGAGTCTATATTCACTCTTCAAAAACAGAGAGAAAAACTCTATAGGCCTGGGAAAGGTCAAGTGGCCTCAATAAAATACAAACAGACCCAAATTGTTGCTGAAACAATACCATGCAAAAGTATAAAACTCTTGAAGAATTAAAGGGTTCTTTTAATAAGAATGGAAAGGTTCTGATCCCAACAGCATTGTTTTTTCAATTTGCTTTATATTTTATTACCCACAGAGTCTTTCTTTAGGAGTTAAAGCACAAGGTTTTAGAAACTTTAAATTTTGTTTTTTGTTTTTACAAAGCAGTTGTCTTCAATTTTGTGAGTTGGATCAATTAAAATTCAGGAAAAATCTTTCCCTAGAAAATTTTGAATTTCCTCATTAAAAAATAACAACTCAAACAAACATCCAGCAAGCTCTCTGAAATCCTATTCACTCATCAGGGAAAAAAGGTACAAAAAAACTCCATGCCTTTGAAAACATGCAGCCTACTTTCTTTGTGCAACACTTTCAGCATTTGTGGGGCTATATTTAGCATTAAGAAAGTGATTTTTGTCTCCCTGAAGTCTCAGTTAAAAATTCAGAGATTTTGGAGCTTTGTTAGTTGTGTTTCATTAAACGACCATGCTTGTCACATGCATGAACATCTTCTTCCTTTAATGGGTTGCCCTGCCCCTTGTGATTAGCAGGAGGAAGGAGTTTGATATATTTTTCAAAAAGGCTGTCCTCTCTGAGCCAAAATAAAATGAATTCTGTGATATGCAAGAAGTTAAATACTTTTAGACTGTCTTGGCTCGGGATCTGACATCTTTTACTAACACTTATTCTTAGGTGGAATCAGTAGTCAGAGACCTCAGAGGCGAGGGCAAGATTTCAATCCAGATTTATGCTCTTGAACACTTTTAGAACTGTGTGTGTGTATACACACATCCATCACTGCAGTTATAGCCCATCCTGTAGCTATCTGGGAGACTCCAGCTGCAACCCTTCTGAATGCCACGTGCTCCTCAGTGCTTTCCACCTTCATAGCTCCCCTGGGAGATAAAGAACTGTTATTTTCCCCATTTTACAGATGGGAATTGAGAGGTTCATGGGCAAGTAGGAAGATCTTGACAGTGTAAGGTATTAAGCACAACTTTTCCATGACAAAAACTGTGAATCTTGGAGTGCAGTGATCCCACTCATGGGGTGTCCTCAGCTTGGTGCAAGAAAGCTCCAATTTTACCTGCATAGGACAGACCTTGTCAAAATGAGCAGCAGAGTCAGATGCCCCAAAGCCCAGTACTCCCTTACTAGGAATGACCCTTCCAAGGGATGCACTGGGCCTTGGGAATGTGCTGTAGAGGAGGGAAAGGAAGAACTCGGTGTCCCAGAGGTAAGAGCCTCACTGTGCTCGGGGTCTGGATGTGCAGGAGGATGAGGGGTCAGGCCAGATGCTGCTGGTTCTGCTCTTATTTGCTACTTTTGGAGGATGCAGGCAGCCAATTGCAGCTGTGAAATTGCAGGGCTGGGCTGTTGCTGCCCACCTGAGGCCCAGGCAGGCAGAGCTCACTGCAGTGAGCAATGTGGCAATTATAAAATGTGACATTCCCCTTGGTGGGACACTGCTGTGAGCCAATTTTACTCTGAGGTAAAGACCACATCTGTCAGGGTTCACCTCCTCTCACAGGTCCTTTGGACAATCATGCAGTGCCATCTTGTCCTGTGCAGGGGAAGATTTGGCTCCCAGCATATCTGTATCCCAAACTGGTACTGGCAGATCATCTGCTGGTGCAGGCACTCTCTGCACAGCCTGGGTTACACACATCTTATCCTGCAGGATTATGGGTGGGATAGCAGCACTTAAAGCTCTTTGGGCACCAGTCAGCACTGCACTTCCTCCAGGCTTGAAAGGAAAAAGTAATTTCAAAGCCAAGATTTTAGGAACAAAAGTGAACCTCTTAATTTCATTTTTCACTTAGGAATGTAAAGGAATCACTGTGAACCTTGAAAGTTTGATATGTACCAGACCAGTAAATAGATTTGGCTTTGTTTTTTTAATGTTTTGCATACTTTGTTTTTCAAACTTTCACCAGCTCTGCTTTGTTTCAGTTAATGAAATTCTTCTATTGCAGCACTGGGACTTTTAAAGCATTTTCGTAACCTCGTGTCTTGGTCTCCAAGGTATAAACATTATTTTATAATTAGCCTTCACAACTATGTTATACATTTGAAAAGGAGGAAAAAAAATGTTTTCCCCCCATTTTTATATAGGGGAATTACAGTTTCTATCTGGGGACTGAAAGAATGTGCGTGTATGCGCGCGCAGAGGAGAGAGAGAGAGAGATTCAATCTGTTAAAATTTCATCTCCTGCCAGTTACACATGAAATCATCGTTTAGGAGAGAGAGTGGGAAATTACTGAGTGCATTAGAAAAATCCTCACTTTATCCTTAATGAAACGACACTAAAAGATGATGGGAGAGGGAGACTTAGGGACATTTGTGTTCTACCAAGAAAACGTGGGGATGGAACATTGACTTTTTGCCCCCCGTTATGTAACTTGGCATCAGGCTCTTGGTAGCTGATCCTGATGGGAGCTAATGTGTCTCTTGCCCTTATTCCTGCCAATCCCCTATGGTGTTTTCTTATGGCCACTTCATATCAGAATAAAGCTGTCACCAAGGTAACCACATGTGCATATGCACAATCGTGTACACGCACTGTGTAATTAAATCCAAGTGTAAATAATAATATTCACCACAGTGTGCAGCACTGATGTGCTCCAGGAGCCCTCACATTGTGCCTTTGGTGGAGGCTTGGCCTCACACTTTCCACAATGGGGAAACTGAGTCAGAGGGGAGGCTGGGAGCCTCCCAGACACAAGGAGAGGCAGTGCATCCATCAGCTTCCAGTAGTATGGGAGAGCACACAGCTTTTTCCATGGACACTAATTATTATTGCAAACACTGGTCTTTCAACTCAGGTTCTCTGAAGTGTTTCTGCCAGGCTTATTCTTATCCAGGCAGAATTTTTTGTGCAATTACTTGTAGAGAAAAAAGCTTCTTCTCCACCCAGCCTGGGATGGTTTCACATGGACTTGTGTAAGGATCCTTGCCTTGACTTCAGTAAAATTTGGATCAAGTCCCAGCAATTGCTCCGGCCTTTGTAACAGGGAACAGCCCCACACGAAAGGAAGCTGCCTGAACAATTTTTGAAGTAGTAGCTTTCTGTGCTGTAATAAATTTTCAGGATGTTTTCAACAGAGAGAATAAATCCATAGGAGCGATGGCTTAATGGATTTTGAATTTTCTAACAAGGAATGTGCCAAGTCTTTTCCAATAGAAAAGTACTCTTGAATCTTTCATTCAAGTATGTGACAGGTGCTTGAATTATGGTGCATTTCCAAAGGTTTGGTTGTTTTGGTTTTTTTTCCTGTGGAGGAAGATACTCATCCAAAGTCTTACCTAGAGGGAATCTTTTACAGATAAAAGAGCAATCTAAGGGAGGGGACGGAATAGGAACCAAGTGGCTAATTTCTGTTTTCAGCAATCTCATAGGAAAAAAATCCATGTGAATATGGCAAAATATTAGTCTATGTCTTTTGAAAGCCTCCAGAAAGATTTGGGTGAAGCGTGCATTTAAGTGAGAAGGATACAGGTGTTTTCAGAGCTCTTGCAGCCTACGAGCAGGCCTGGGGCAAACCTGAGTGCATGGAATAATGTAACGAAAAACATCCCTCAATGCTTCAGTGGGAAAATGCAAATAGGCTCATCTCCTCTTTTAGGAGGACTTCAGATAAGGCACTCCTGGAGCTGAGGAGCCTGTTTGGTGTCTTCCCTGCCTGGAATATTACAGTGGGAGGGAGTTAGGGGCACACATGGAGCTGGCAGCACGAGGATGGGGATGTCCGAGGATGCAGCCAATGTTCTTCTCTCTGCTCCACTTATCCACAAGATTTGTCAGCTGCCAGCTTTGCTCTGCCTCTTTTTGTCCCTGCCAGCACCCTGAGTGCTCACACTGAGCTACTGTCATTTGAGGGCTACTGGAACTTGAAAAGGAGTAGCCCAAGTGAGAGGGGCAGCAGAGCCCTGCGGCCCCAGAGTCCTGCCGGTCACAGAATGAAGAATCCGAGCTTTGCTGGAGCCTGGCTGCCTCCTCCTCCTCCCCTCTCCTCCGGCCACATCCCTTTCAAGGAAAGGCTCTGAAAGATGTTTTGATTTCATTTGGCAAGTAGTCTGCTAAAAACCATTTCTTTCCAGCCTTTTCTCTCAGTTTGTTTTCTTTGCTAGTTTGGCCTTCAGAAGAAACAAGTTTCTTTTTCTTCTGTACCCATTGAGAATAATATTTTTTTCAAAAGTTTAGGTGGGATCCAATGGCATGAACTTCATTGCAAGAACTGAAATGGGTAGGGAACTTTTCTGAAAAAAGTTGTCCCAGCTAGGATTGCTGAGCTATACAGGTAACCAGCAAATAAGGCTAACACAGAAATTCAGCACCAGTTGGGTGACAGAATTCCCTTTCCACCAAAGAAAATCCCTGAGGAAAAGAAGATGATTTTAATTATGACAGATTTTTTTTTTAAGAAGGTTTACAAAGTATTCCCCCTTCACCTCTCACTGAATAATTTTAATAACTCTTGGAAAATTCCAATTGCCATCAACTCTTGTCTTTACTTTTTTTTTTTTTTATTGTTATCAATGTTTTGTAATTTTGTATAATCCATGACAGTGGATATCAAAGTAACATGGATATCAAACCTTACCATGTTTTAGAAACTCCAGCTTCAGGTGGAAGAACTCTGGACAATCTTAGTGCAGCCTTAAATAAAAGCACAAAAAGATTCTATATATTTTGAATTCTTTTTTTTCAAGCAAAGCTGATCAGATCTAAGGACCTGATTTGCGGTGCCTGAAAACTTGAGCTTGGCAGTTCTACATTGATCGTGGTATAATTTTTACCTACTAGAGAAAGAACTAGAATTCAGCTTGCCTAACTACATGTTGATGTCTTTTATCAAAGAAAAATACTGACTTGCTATTTAGGGCTGCTCAGTTAGTTTACATAGCAGCCCTTCTATTTTTAAAAGTTAAAATATTTTTCATACTTCTTTAAAAACAAACTGTTCAGTAACCAACCAATGATCCAGTAATATAATTAATTTCAATAGATATATCAAAGAACTAAAAGAAAATGGTGTTTCCTTATGTAAAATAAACCTTTTCCATGTAAGTTTTCATCTGCTTCTGAAATAGGAAAATCAAAATTATAACTGGCATTCACAAGCCAATTATTGAACTCAACAGCCCAATTCTGAATTTTCACTGATTTAATTAAGAGCAACATTTGGGCCTAGCTAGAAGCAATAATAAGTGCTTCTTCATTAGGTGTTTTCAGCATAATTTCTTAAGGGAAAAGATAGATGCTTCTAAATCTGTCATTTGGTGAACTGTTCTGTGTAATATATTAGAGCCATTGATTAGAGTAATATGGCAAAAAGCAAAGCCTGATCGATCATCCATGCAGTCAATGGGTGTCTTTGATTAAGTCCAAAAAGAGCAATATAAAATCACAGTAATTCCAGGCAATATAGAGACACACTCTTGCTGTGCATCCCTAATTCTGCTCCAGGGTCTGTCAGTACCTAATCTGGACTTCTTGGGGAGCAGCAATTCCATCTCACCGAGGCTTTTGAGGTTGCAACACTTCCCTTTTGCTCTACAGAGGAGTGAAAAGCAAACAAGTTAAAATCAGATGCACACACTGAGTTTTGTTGAGGCGTTTGTTGGCAGACAATAAAGAGCAGGGGAGTTTGTGCATTGACCCAAATCTCAGCCTGTCGTGGGCAACCAAGCCTTGAAAATATTGATCTTCACCACTCTGAAAGTGACTTGGAGCTCTGAACCCCCAGTGCTGGGTCTCCAGGAAACATTTTGGCTCCTGTGCCAGTGCTGGCACCCGTGCACCTCATTTTGCACTGGCAATGCCATGGCTGACTCCTGCTGGTCCCTCCCAGACGAGGCTGTGGGGTCACAGGGGTGTCACATCCACTGCCAGCAGTGATGAGGCTTGTTGTTATCACATAATCAGTTTATTCCAAAATAACAAAGCTTCCAAAATATTTAACCTGGCTGTTTCCTACTCCCTTTCCTGGGTTCAGGCTGCTTTGTTTTACATGAGCACTTATATTAACATCATTATCCTTCCCACCAGTGGATAAGTCATGTTTTTTCTTACATGCCAATGAACCCTGTTCCTCACTGAGAGCATAGACACCATCGTCACTTACAGGTATTTTCGGATTAGTTAAGTGAGTTGGGTGCCTGATTTCCTTTGCTGTTCATTAGGATTAAGCACTTGCCAAGTTTTTGTATACCCTGCTGCATCTTTGACTACCTTAGACCTTTGTAAACTGGTTCCTTAAGCTTTTGATTTGGTGTTTATGTTCTTCTCTAAAGTACAAAATGCTCCTTTCTGTGGAAGCATTGGTATGTGCTGTCTATCTGCCTGGAGATTCTGTGATGAGGAGGGGAGGGAAATGGCCAGTGACAATGCTGATTTCTCTTGCTGATTGTTTTTTTTTTTCCCTCCCCTCACATAATTTAAATCAAAATATCTAAACCTCAGACCTGAAACCAACTTCACAGTCTTACTTTGTATGTAAAAATATTCCATTTAAATCAGCAGTAAAGCTAACATGAAAGTGCCAATAAATAATATATGCAAGGAGTTTTTTTATCAATATATAAAGAAATGTGGAGTTGTGAAGCTGCTGAAAACAAGCATTAGGAAATGTAATGAAGCAAGAATTAGAACAGCATAGTTCCTCTGGCCATTATAAATGAGAACTCCAGGTACCTGGAGAACAGGAAAACTGATGAGTACAGTCTGTTCAGGAGAGAAGGAGGAAAATTTCCCCCAGGAACACATTTCAAATTACTTATTTATGAACTGATGAACTGGGAGACCACCTATAGAGAGACAGGAGCAAGCAGTCTGCTGCAGACAGCTACAGAACTCCAGCTAATTGTGCTGCTGTTTTCTGTTATAACTCCTGCTCTCCAGCTGGGCTTTGGAGGCAGGAAATTTAGGCACTGACTAGAAGTTGCACTTTCCCTCCTTCTTGTCGGCATAAATATATACATGTATATTTTAATCTTCTGGAATAATTCAGCAAAGGCCTGGGAAAACAGCTGTTGCCTTTGTCATTACAGTATTAGGGAGTTTGTGGGGTAGAGCTTCCAAGGGAAAAGTTTTTAAGCATGCATTCATCCCTTGGCAAAGGTGACTCCAAAATTTGGAGATATATGGGCTGAAATTGCAATATGGAATGTTCCTCTGTTTTTGTCTCTAAACATCACTGTCAGGGTTTTATCTGCACAGGAAGAGAAACATGCAGCACAATAACCAGTAAATACAGCATGTATTAATTGTGTAAATGCACAGGGCTGTGCACACAGATAGACTTCACACAAATTTCCTACATAAATCTCTGCTGGCTGATTTATTTTCTCTCTCCATGTTCATATATACACAAGAATCACAATGATATTTCATTTATCCACGTACAATTATAGAATGGATCCAGTTTGCTCCACAATACAGAAATCATAATGTAGCCCAAGTTCTAAGAGCTGTTTAAGGAAAAAGAATAACTTCAGGTACTTATTAACAAGATCTAAAAAGATGGAGAAGATATAGTTAAATTACTGTAAATATTAAGCAGTTGAAAATTAATTTCAGAAGACGTCATCAGCTGAGGCACAGAGGTTCTTAACTGAGATTCATTTTATCAGTTTAGAAAATGGAATTTAGGTATCTGGCTTGTAGGAAGTAAAGAGAGACAGAAGAACCTTTAGCAGAGAACTGTGAGGCTCCAAGATAATTTTCATGGATGGACAGTCTCAGCCTGTGTTGTGATTTAGCACAGGGCTGTGCATGGTGGTACCCAGTGATTTGAGTCATGGGTCACTAAAACTCCCGCAGCTGAAGGCTCATCCGTGAGACCAGCCTGGAGGTTAAATATAGAAGTAAGAAGACCAATGGGCTGAAGAATACTGAGCACAGAGCATATTTGCCTTCCAGGAGGAAAGAAAAGTTGGTTGCCCTTGATGAAATGTGCTGCTTTATCAGTGAGGTGCTTCCTCCAGGAGTCAGGGACCAGGTGTCCAAAGGGTTAGCAGTTGTGTGTTGGGATCTCAGACTGTTCCTGGCACTCAGGTGAGGGCCAGCAGAGGTCCCAGAGCACTGGTGCAGCATCCTGCCTACATGAACAGCCTCCCTAAATGTTCTTTGCTGAGCTCAGCACTGGCTGCAGACTCCAAATGCAGCTGGTTCAGGGTGCACTGCATTTAGTCCTCTGAAAAGTGGTGAAGGCAAAAAACAAAAGGGTAAGAGATGTCTGAAAGAGTAGGATACAATCAGTTGCCATGGACTGGGTATTCAGGTGTGCTTGGTGAATACTGAAACCTGGTACCTCCAAGAGGCTGAGGAGGAATGTCAAAATTTCGAACCTGCCAAGTACTGAGCAGTGGTTTCAGTGGGAGCTGGGAGTGCTCTCAGGCTGCACAGACTGATTTCCTTTCTCCTTTCCTGTAGATACATTGGCAGGTCGATATAGAGAAAATGTGCAATGCTGTTGCTGTTGCTGCATGTGTTCCATGAAAAGAGAATGTAGTTTTCCCATCCTGTCATTTATTATGAAATGCTAAGGATGGGACTGGAGTGACACAGTGGATCTATCCCTGCTCTTCATTAGGTTTGACACCAAGAACACTTTAGAGTTTGCAGCAATAGGACCTAGAAAAACTGTTAACCCCACTAAAACTCCTGTAAGGATGTGCAGAGATAAAAGGGAACTTCAACAAAGTGGAAATTTTTATAGCAATGAGACAGAGAGAGAGAAGGGCATCAAGATTTATTGCAAATGACTAGTAGCAGGAGGTTCAAGCATTAGCTAATTTTTATTTGCTTCTTTTATCATAAAATTTTAAACAATCAAAGAGCCAGTGATGGTATTAACATTTCTTCAATGAAGAAACAAATACTTTCATTATTGCTTCTGCTCTTAAAAAAAAATCCTTCTGCTAAAATGAATATGGAACAGCATCACACCTCAGTGAAACTTTTTTCTTAAGTATTCAGAACATTTTGTGAGGCTGATCAATTGGGATTTTTTTTTAAATACCCGACTTGGTTACACTGGCAGGTATTCACAAGTGACAATTATTTCAACATTAATTTGATAGCTCCCGACAGCCTCGGAGATGGGATAGAATCACCTGGAAGCTGGCATTTTGCATTGTACCATTCTGTCTATATGGGAACTGTCATCTTCCATTCAATATGGGAAATGCTATCTGCATACAGGCTTCAAAAAAGTTATAATTTCTTCTAAGTGATTGAAACTCATAGATCTCTCTCTTTCTCTCTCCCTTTTCAAGCTACACCTGAGAGGTAGCAATGATGACAGGCTGGTTTAACACAGCTCTTGCCAAGATTAAGTAGTTGTCAGACAGATATCATTGGAGACTAAGGGATTGCTTTTGGAAGTCATTCTGAATTGCTAACTAACCGGGAGCTTGTTCCTAGACGGGTGTGGATTCTTTTGTTTCCAGGGATTGACACATCTGCAGTAACAATGGAGCACTCCTTGCCTGATACCTGATTTGTGCTGGTCACCATTTTAGCTGGCATAGAGGATCTAATGAATGCCCCTTTCACCACTTATTTGCAAAAGCAGAAAACACCCAGAGCTGCTGTTTTCGGACTTAGCAATTTGATTATTTATGGCTAAGTGAAAATATTTGCAGCAATACCGTTCATTGTCAGAACAGACTTACATATCGGATGAATCTCTGTAAAGGTCCAGCAATAACCTCTCCAGTGTCAGCTTTGCCAGTTTTCCAGCAGGTTGCTTGGGAGGGATGTGTGTATAACTGCCTGCTGTATTCTGCTCACCTCCCCTTCATACACATCCAGTGACAGCCCCCGATGAACAGGGAGTAGCAGAGGCTGACAGGTCAGCTGTAACACAACAAGTTGTCACTGTCATGGGAACATGGCAAGTGGAAAGCAGATGAAGTTGCCTAGAGGATGTTTTCATCAATTTAGTGTTATATACAAGCTAATAAATCTGCAGACACTCTCGTTCCACTATACACAATGTGTGTGAGGGAAAATGACTGAGCTTTGCCTGGCTTGGCATTTACTGGACCAGCTGCAGTGGCCACTTGAGCTAATAGTGCCAGTGATTTAATTCCTTTCACTCCCCGCCTCTCCTAATGACGTATTTCCCATGGGACTGCAGAATGAAAAGTTTATTTTTAAGCATGGCTGAGAGATTTGCTCTCTAGAGGGCTTTGGAATTTGCAGGGGGCTGCTTCTTCAGAAGATGATGAGGTGGGAGGTAAGAGGTATGAGGATGCCTCCACCACTGGAAGAGGCAATCACAGGACAGGGAAGAGCTCACTTGTCAGAAAGTCTGGAAAACAGCCTAGACCCCCCAGAACTGCCCATCTTGCCAGGTTGGACATTCTTAAATTAATCAAAACTTCTATCCCTTGGCATGATGTATTAGTAGGGATGATAGTTTTCATCCTCCAAGCACCCAGATATTAAATAGATGAACACCAGCATAGCAGAAAGTAGCACACTGGGGGATAATGGATATTATAACAATGATTAAGGAGCCCTCCTGGATGTTCTGTGGGTCCCTTCCATCTCAGGACATTCTGTGAAATTGTATGAAGAAGGAATCTACCTTTGTGAATAGCTCATGGATAATTTATGGCAAATCTATGTTTTGTTAGTTTAATAATTGGCATGGTGTGATTTCTCTTTCCTGCCTGGCTGACTCCTCTCAGTGCAAACCTGAGTGATACAATCAGACAATCTGCAATAGCCTTGCAGAGATTTTGGGGTGTTTTTGCTTGTGGATGAACTCAGGATGATACATGGCTCCAGACTAGGGCTCTGTACTGTCGGCTTCAGCCCCACCACCTGACTTGTAGCAGGCGTGCTGAGGGGTAGCACTTTTTATCTATTAGCACTTTTTATCTCCTGGAATCCCCTGATTATTTCACTGATACTAAAACACACTCTCAGCTATAGAAACAGCTTGACTGAACCTTGCACTGGTGTCATGCAAATGGTTCGATTGATTTCAAATAGAAATTGCTAATTTATTCTCTGTGCTGTTATATCTTTGTTCAAAGGAAGCCCAAAAATACCCCATAATTTAAAACTCTTTTATATCTGTAACTCTCACCTGGGTGTCTTCTTGGTACAGAACTTACTCAAGTCATTAACTCTCAGTTCAAAGTTATTCACATTGAAGAACTTTGTGAATAAGGCTGAGATTGCAGTTAAATATGTAAATTCAACCACAGTATTCTCAAAATGGTCTAGTAAATCAATGTTAATGATAGTAGTTTCCCATATAACATATTTAATTCTTCCTCTTCAAAGCATTTCACAAAGAAACTCCATTTTACAATAAATACACAGAAGTACAGGGCAGAGGAAGCACAGTGAGAATTGGTAGTCTTAAAAAAAAGGAAAGAGGCTTAGAAGTAAAAATATTCTCATATATGAAAGACTGGAATTTGGTGATTTTAAGAAATGTGACTAGCTCTTGTTAAAACATGAAGGCTATAAAGTAATTTGAAAAGTTTTTTAAATTTTTACTTTGATCTTGAAACATAATAAAAATGTTAGAGTACATATATTTCAGGCAGAACTGTTATTTCAAGTGTGCATCAGCAGGTGCAAGTAGCCATTCTCACTGCCTGTAAACTACTGTTTTCTTTCTATAATGTCACATTAAAAAAAAAAAAAGAAATAAACATCCCATACCTCAGAAACACCTGAAAATAAAACCCCCCACTCTGATACTACCATGGTTTTACACCTACTCACCCAGTGTTTCCTCTACCCACCTTGAAACAATGAAGCCTCTGCAAATTCACAATATTATATGTGAATAAGAAACTGAGCATCTACTCATGGGCTGGTAAATGCTACAGCCTGACAGAGTGGCTGTGCTAAAATATTTCTGCTCTGTATGGTATTGCACACTCTATACTAATCTGTGTCTCTCAGCTGACATGACAATAAATAGTTATTAAAACAAACATGCAAATGATTGATAGTTAAATAGTCTTAAATAAACCTATACTACCAGTGAATTTTGTGACACCAAAAATTGTCAAATACGTCTATTTCCACCGGAAATTGTTTCTTTAGATCTCCATTCTGAGGCAAGAAATGGCACTATGGGGTAATTTAATTTATCATGTGATTATGTTCTCATAACCAAGCCTTTAATACACCAGAATGAATTGTTTTTGTGAGTAAATCCAGTGCCACAAAACAGTTTTGCCAGCAGAGACTTTGTCCCCCAAAATACCTCAAATCAAGGGCTGGCAAGCCCCAGCAGAATTCCATTATAGCATACACAAGGAAATGTATTTAAAGCCAGCTAGGTTTATGTATTTTGGGATTCCCTATCATGAATGTCACAAAAGATTTAAGGTGATGCTAATTTTTCTTGGGTCACTTTTTCTCCCCACTGACCAGTGGGCTGAATAGAGATGGTCATAGCACCAATATAAATCCATTTATTCTGCTTGTCCCTGTTCCTGCATCAAGTAAAAAGCAGCTCATGAACCCTATATTTAAACTTCTTCTCTTTTTTTTTCACTGATCCTTCCAGAAAAATCATGTTATGGCAAATGAAGTTTCCTAGGGAATTTTTTTTTTTTTTTTGCAAAGAGAGGGTCTAAAATAGGTCAGTGACAGCTGAAAAATTGCATTCACTTCATATTCATTTGCTGATGGAGACTGAAATTTCTCTTGAGCAGTGCTTCAATTTCACTTATTCTTGCCCCAAGTTTTCCTCCACTAGGATGTTATATGGCAAGAAATGACCAAAAACACAATCAGTGTAGGACTTGTGTAGTTAAAAACCAGTTTGCAACAACAAAAAAAAATGGCTGTTGTTTTGTACCTCACTAATAAATGAACATCTATTGTTCTTCTACCCTGGAAATTAATAATAACTGGACCAGTTGCCTTAGAGACAGCCAGACAGCCATTAGCAATCAGTAAAAATTAATGTACTGCAGGGAATTTAGCAAGGAAATGTGTTTAAGTGTGTGGGGCACCTTAACCAGCCATCCAACACGGGTGAGGACCGGAGTCTCCGCGGTGCTGCCTCGCTCAGTGCTCCCTTAAACACAGCCAAGGTGTTCTTCACAAGAGAGAGGGGTCCCTGCAAGGGCCTGAACTCTCTGAGGAGCACTGTGTTTTTTGGACTTCCCTCGCCTTGAAAGCACAAATTTCCTCTGGAAATGCAGAGGAAATGCCCAACATGGCAGCAGCTCCTTGTTTCCCTGCAGAGCTCAGGCTTCTCTTGCACGGCTGCGCTCCTGCCCCGTGAAAGGTTCTCTCAGGCAGGGCAGCCGTGCTTTAAAAAGTCCCTGAGAGCTTTTAAAGCTGTCAGCACCATTATCATTCATGATGCAACTGGTTTCCAAGCCTGGCTTCTGTTTTTCCAGTGGGCAGTTTGAGTCCCCCTGGATAATTCCCTGCAGTAGCAGGGCTGGTCAGACCCAGCCTGCTGCTGTGGAACTCTTTGTGCCATGTGGGGTGGCTGTGAGTGTTGCTGCCATGCTCAGCCCCAGGATGCTCCTGGGGGATGCTTTGGACCCTCCCAGCCCCACTCTCCAGAGCAGGGCTGGATTTACACTGCAAGGGGAGCTCTTCCTGCAAGGACAGCAGCTAAGCTTCTTTCAGGTTTTACATTTTTCTTTGCCTTTTCCTGTTTCTCCTTTGCTGATGTGAGCAGGATTCCACGTGGGTGTTGCTGTCGGGGATGGCTGAGCCTGGGTGTTTGGGTGTCTGATGGTGGCTGCCCTGTGTGTGGTAAGACAAGCTAGCATTAGATGATTACAAGCTGTAATTAAAGATCTGCTTCCTAAGGGGTGCAGATGGACCCCGTGAGGACACAACCACTGCAGGTGGACAAGGCTTCCACTGGCTGCCTTCCCCCTCTGTCCTTGTGCCTTTGTGAGGGGGGTTGGCCCCCTCTTGCCTCTTGCAGACAAATTGCGTCTTGGTGTTGACCACTTGTGGTTCAGGAATACAACAAATCTGCTGGCAAGTGCCTTCCCTGAGGAGCTCCCTGCAACACAGGAGTGACCAGTTTTGTGCAGACTCTTGGGTGAGAGATGGACTGGTCCATGGATAACACATTCATAAATTCTGTTAAAATCAGTGGGAATGGTGAATCACTAACTGAGAGCTGAATTTGGCACCTTGCTATCCAGAGTCATGACTGATTTATAGAATGGATGGGGTAGGTGAGTAAATAAGGGAAGCAGAGCTCTGGAAATTTAGGAAACTAAAAAAAAAAAAAAAAAAAAAAGAAAGTCTCCAAATGCAAAGCACTCATGAGTCCCTGGCAGTCATTTCTTCCTGTGACATCTGGCAAGTAGGCAGGATGGCTGAATTGAATTAGCTTCTGATTTTGGAGGGGAGTAAAATATTAACACTAGAGTGTCACCAACGGTTCTCCACCAGCAGAACTGGACAGAGCAGCATCCAGAAATCCCTGGCCTTGAAAATCAGGGTGATCCAAAGGATATCTCCAAAAGTTGGTGGATTTCTGTCAGATACCATCCATAGACCAGCCACTTGGGAACACCCAGAGGAGACTGACAGAAGGGAGCTACCACATCCCCCTGGCAATAGACTGGTCTGAGCTGAGAGAGATTCTCCCCAAACTCACATAGTTTTTTTAGAGTTTCTTGGAATACTTTTTCTGTCATTGGTGTCAGACAAACCAGATGGGAATTCTGAACTGATGATCACATTTTGAGGCTGGAATGCAACATCTGGAGTTGATCAGCATTCCTCACAAACTGATCAATCATTAGGTGGAACTGATTACTACCATCTCCTCCTTTTACTCTTGATTCACTTAGAACTGATTTTTTCTTTTTCTATGAAAATAAAAGAAGACAAAAAGCATGAAACACAGCTCCTTTATAGATACTGAGGTTATGTGAGTCACAGTGACTAACTCTTTGCACATATCTCTTGTTGCAGTATCAAATGGAGCAGGGATGAGATAGATCTGCTCTAGTAAATATAAAATATCATGGGTCATATTACTCAGCAACAGGGATTTTGCAGCAGCAGCAGTTTTGAAGTAAGACCTTTTCAATAAGTCACTATATATAGAAAGATTGGGACTAATGCTGCGAGCGTCACTGTCTGACACCAGGGTTATTTAGGAGTGTGCTACGTGTGGTACAAACACACTCGACACTGTGCCAGTCTTGCCACCAGCTAAAACAGAATTGCAAAACACAAAAATAATTTCCCAGCCTCTGAAAAGTCTATCACCCTCCTTGCATTTGTTTGTAGGAAAGAGAAAATGACAAGGCAATGTGCAAACCAGACCACATGTGCACAGCACTGCTCTCACATGTGTTTCATATATCAGCACCATTGTCAGACACTGCAACCACTTCCCAAGTGCTGATAAAAGCAGCTCCATCACTGCTCCCCAGGAGAGACACTGCCTTGTCTCTCCCTCTGCATCCCAGGGATGTGCTGGAGTACCATCCCTGGATGTGTTTAGAAAAAGCCTGGATGTGGCACTGGATGCCATGGGTTAGTTGAGGTGCTAGGACATGGGTTGGACTTGTTGATCTTGAAGTTCTCTTCCAACCTTGTGCTTCTGTGTGAATTCTGTGTGAGCACAGAACACAGCAAATACCATTTCAGATCTCTGGTAGGTGTGCTTCCAGTGCCAACACAAAAAAAAAAAATACTGAAAGAATATCCACAAGCCAAGCCCAGTATCTGCATCCCTTGTGCACATCTCCACTGAGTCTGGACCTGCATATTCCTGTGGATATTCCTGCACCCAGGATGGTTTGTGAAGATGCAGATAAATTGCTCAAGGGAAAATGGACTGTGACTGAAATTGTTCAAAATATCCATTGTGCAGCCTGAAAGTGAGCCCATTTTGGTACTATCTTGTTCCAACTCATTTATTTTAAATTTTTTTTTTTTTTTAATCAACAAGAAACCCAGGCCAAGTTCACTGCGTAGTTCCTGGGCACTGTTCCCCTGAATTGTCTTTGCTTACTCTGGCATAAATCAGGAATTCCTCACTAAAATCAGGGGAAGGTTTGATTAGGATCTTTCCTTAAACCAGCTGATGGTTTTTCATAGAAAGTGTGAGCATTTTGTGGATTTTCTTGGATTTAAAACGAAGACCGAAAAAATGTTGTGGTTTCCAATGAGTTTCTCTTTGAGGTTCTGGGTCTGTTCATCATTTCATGCCCAAAATGAAACATGAGAAGCTCAAAAGAGAACTTGTGTGATGAAACTGAACAAAATGTTCCCATGAACTTTATGTGAAAGAAACTACAGAATAACCTGCAAGCTTTAGAGAAACGTGACCACGCAACTCGTTTCCCACTGCTGAGTCAGGGTTCCCACAGGGTGTTGTAGCCCTGGAAATGGACTGTTCCCCTCAACCCCTGTGCCCCAATCTCTCCTATCTTTTCTTTGTGCTCTTGCTATTGACAATGTACATTTTGGGAATTCTGCAAACTATGCAGCCAGATCTGAGTTCCTGTGTACGAGTGACTGGATTTAGAGAAAACTACTCCACAAACATGAAGGAACCTATAATTTTCCCATCAGTAAGCATTTATTTGAATAATTTTCCTTTTTAAAAACGCAGGCATTTGTTTTGAAAATAACTGAATGCTGATGGGGAAGAAGTTATTTATTTGATTCTAAAGAAACAAACCAGAAAGAGAATAATTAACACAGACATTTCAATGATTCACCTAAGCTAAGTCAGGGAACTTCTGGCAAAAACAAAAGCCAAATTCCATTCCTTAGAAACCTTTTCTTGTCACAGGAATACCTCTTCAGACACTTTAATTCTGAACATAATGCTGTGCATTTCTATTCTTACACTTTTAACAGTTCAATTTTTCAAACTGTGTAGTATTGTAGGAAAAGTTACCCTGCAGCAGTAAAGGCAGCTGTAAGCAAGAAAATGCAGTGCTGTTCCTGTGAATTCCTGTAGCCCCCTCTGTCAGGATCTGCATATGCTAGCTTTCCAAGAAAGAGATGAACTGAAATACTTAAGTTGAAGTTGTGATTTTCCCAGGGAAAGGAAAAGGGTTGTGCACAGCTTTCTCCCTTTTAAAACGACTTTATTTGTTTACTATTCTAAAATTATTGCAAAATGCTTTTTCAAAAGGGATAATGAAGTAGCAAGGAAGATGACAAACAGCTGATTATAGATAAAAGCTCCTTAACAGCAGTGTCAGCCAGAGCAAAGAGGAGAGAATTGTCTTCAGAGACTTTAGCTGGAACTGGCAGCCTGCTCCTCTCCAGAGCTTTGATCCCGTTCGTGCCTGAGCTGGTGAGCTCCCCAAGAGGGGAATCTGTCCCCACGGTGCCTGACACAAGCATCTGCCTCCTCTTCCAGCATCACTCTACACCCACGGATTTCCTGGCTGAGAGTGCACTTGGACAACTCACCCAGGATGTCCCACAGGGCTTTGTGTTTCTGGTGGCCTGGGAATTCAGTGGTTTAGGGTTGACATGCAGAGCAGGGTCTCCTGTAAGGGCAGTGCATTCTCCACTGTGTCATTGTGGGGTGTAACGAGGAGCCTTTTATATATGGAATGAGAAAACCTGTGTGCCATTTTCTAAAAAAGCAAAAATACATGTGGAGTGTAAGCAGTAATGTGCACAAACAAGATACAACCTTGAGAGCACAACATGTGGGATTCAAGCATTCCTAGCAGAATGGTTTTACACCCCAAAGCTCCTTCCGTGCTTGTTGTATTCATAGTCATACTGTACGTGAAATTCATCTGAATCTTGTTTCTTTGGCCTATGGGGTATTTTCATGTACAAATTAGGCTGGCCAATGTTCCCTTTCTGCAAAAATTCCCAGGAGTACAACTTAAATGTTATTAAAAAGCCTAATAAAAGAAGAGTGCACATTTAATAATGTTAGAATAACACAGCCATTGCAGTGCCGTGTGCCTGCGGTTCCAACCAAGCGAGAATATGAGGCACTAATGCACTTATTCAGGAAAAAGCCCCATAATTATCAACAACTATGAAGGACCATTGATACCATGCAGGATGCACAGAAATCTTTTCAGGAACTCCAGTTTGGACTTTGCCTATAATCTGATGATTTGGCCAGGATCTGGGCACAGTCCCAGCTGAGCAGGGACAGTCCTGTTCTTATGTCCAGCCAGAAAAGGCTGTGGCCACTGAGGCCAGTGCAGGGACACCTCACCCACAAGCATCAGCCCAGTTTTCCCTGTCTGCAAGAGCTGGATACTCTTAGCAGATGGTACAAACTTTGCACATTCATCAGCTACCACTGCTGTGATACATCTCTGTGCAGTTTTCCTTCACCTTTGCCCTGTCACACTGACATATCTTCCTCTCATACATCCTTCCTCTACATCATCACATCATTCTTTCCTCCCACTTATGTATCCTAGGATGACTTTCCTCCAGGGCACGAGGTCTAACACAAGATCCAGATATTAACTCAGGCCTACTCGTTGGAGGGATTAAATACAACATTCTCACAATATTAATTAGCAACCGCTCCTTCAGTGGGAGAGCTGAGCCCATGCATTAATCCAGGAGGGTTAGGTGATTTCACTAAGGGATGGGAAAAGAGGCTACAGGCCATGGGCTCCTCCAAACTCCACTTTAGGTCTCCACAGACTCTACCCAAAGGCTCTGTCCACCAGCCCAAACTATCTCCGCAGAGCAGAAAGCAATATCTTTGGAAAAATGAAGCCTCATGAGCCATCAATTAACCCACTGCAAATAAATACCCAATGTAAGAAACAAACCTCTTAAACAAAACAAAACAAAACCTGGAACAGCGAGGCAGTATCTGAGGTTTGAATAGAAATGGATTTAGTTTGGCTGGGGCACAAGGACAGCAGGAGTGTTCAAAGAGCTGGGAGCAGCACGCGGGGGCTCTGGAGGGGACGTTTCCTTCCAGGCAGGAATTCTCCCACACACGATGGCATTGTTATGCATTAAGCAAGTTTTTTTCCCCCTCTTGGGGTGTGGGGGTGTGATGGGAGAGAGGAAGGCTCACTCTGGGATGTGGTCACATCAGCCATGCATAGGAATTATTGCTGCCCAGCTTAGCAGCACATTTGGAAGGTTCCTTTTTTATGGTTGTTATTTTTTTTTCCCCAGGTGAAGTAAAGAGCAGAGAAAGAAAACCCATTGGGCTCTCTTTGCAGGAGACAAATCCTCCATGCTGAGTTCCAGACTGTCACACAAAATGTCAGTTCTGAGAAAGCAAAATGAAACATTGGCACTTCACCCCTGCAAGAGGGGCTGGGCTGGAGGGAAGGAACTTGCATTTTCCTACTGCTTTTCTAGTTCAAAGTGAAAAAAATACAGAGCAGCAAGACAGGGCAAGGCCCTCTTTTAGCAGATTTTTCTCTCTCACAATCCCACATACTTTTTTGTCCTGACATGTGAATCATGTGGCTCCAGAGTTCACCCTGCAATAAGCCCCTACAGCCTGTTTTCCTTGTGTAGCTTCATATGGATTTTTTTCTGGCTCAGACAGTTTTCCCTATCCTCCTTGTGACCTACTGGCTATATTTTGCAGAAAGTTAAAGTGAAGATTTGAAAAAAATTATAGGAAGTTGATCAAGCTGGGTTTGAGTTACAGGTCATTACAGTTCACTGTAAGATGAAATTTTTACTATATAAACACTGTTAAAGCCCAGACTGCCAGCCAAGTGTATCCATGAACCATGGGAAACCTGGGAGCAGTGGAGGCAGGTAAACCTCAGCAGATCTATGCTAGATGAGTGTGCTTGTTAAAGGAAAAAAAAAAAAACCCACACTTTTTAATGTTAAAATGTAATAGTATTGGGTTGGGTTGCTTTAGGTAGACAAGATGACACTTCTTCCTGTAGGCTTTTTGTGCCTTGTAAAATCCAGCCACTGAGGGATTTTTTGCTGCTTTTACATTTCAGCTCTAACATTAACAAATGCAAAGGTAATGAGATTTTCTGTCTTTTTTTTAAACTAATTTTGCAAGTAAACTCCCCTGAATTCTTTGAATGTGTCGCTCAAAGTTTTATGGTCATATCCCCTGAGATTATTTAAAACACTTTAGTTTTGAAGAATATGTTTTCTTTTCAAGTAGTATTTGCAGCAAGTATGAGAGGGAAAGGGTTAATTTTTTTTTCTGGGGCTTATATGTAAGTGAAATGACATTTTAACAATCTCTTTAGTATAGCCTTGCTGTGCTGGGACCTCTGTTGCCTGCTGTCTTACTTCTTGGCTTCTAAATAGAGAGTTATTTTCAATTTCTCCAGTTCCTAATGTTTTAAATGGAACTACTGTTCCCCTCAGAGCACCCAGTGGCTGGCTGGAGACCTTTATTGATATATATAAATTACTCCAGTCCACAGGGCTGGCTACAGATCCAATCATATCGAGCTAATGCGCATATAAATAAAAACCTGGGAGTATGGTTTATGGCAATAAGTAGTGCAGTAGAAGTTTATACCATCCTGCAAAGACACCTTGATACATTGCTGATAATCTCTATAATGTATTTAAAGCATCAGTCTGTAGATTCAAGGCTGAAAATTTCACTCATCAAAGCCATAAATCTCAGTGAGCTTCTGTTGATTAGCCTGGAAAAGAAGGAATTTCCCCATTCCAGGGCAAAGACAAAATTAAGGATGTTGGCCTTTTGGTGGAAGGGACCAAACTGTGCAAGCCAAGTGCAGCAGGCCCAGGAGTTCCCTGACATCTTGGTGTTTGTCTGGTTGCCAGCTTTTGCAGTTCACAGATGATTCTCACTTCCCCATGGAATGATTTGCTGCTCTCTAAATAATAATAACCTGGTGTCCAGCTGATAAAGCTGGCAGCAACTGAATTATTTAGGCAAGCCATCATTTCACTAGGCAGGTGAAAGCAAATTTCAAGGGTTAGGCTGAAACTTCAGGCTAAATCCTGAAGGGAGAGTGCAGCAGGAAAATGTTTTCTGGTAGGAGCATTGCTGGGACAGGTGTGTGAATCTGGATTTCCCTGGTTTAAACACCTCAGCTGTTAAAGTTATAACTCAGACACAGAATTGGTGGCCAGTGCCATCCCAGCAGAGCCAGTCCTCATGGACTCAGGTCCCTTCCTTCCTTGCTGGGCTCTTGGAGAGGGATTGTCCAGTGGCCACAGAGCCTTGTCAGTGAACAGAGAGCAGAGCTAACCTCAAGCTGTTTGTGACAATGACGCTGAAATCCCCCCCAGCAACCAGGAGTGCCTGGAGTAGGGAACGTAACAACAGTGCCATTATCAGACCTTGGGAAGGCCTGGGGAGGACAGGAACCAGTGAGGCAGCCCAGGCCATCATCCCACACCTACTCCCCGTTTGCTGCCTCGGAGTGGTCAGAAGCAGAGCAGGAGCTTTATTAATAATCTGCAGTACCATGGCACAGCAAAAGGGTCTTGAGGCAGCTTTGGCAGGTGTAGGATAGGGCATTATAGATATAACTGATGCTCCATGAGATACTGCCAACTTTACACAAGTTTATTTCTTCCTTTTCAGATCCTTCTGGCACCAATTTCACTGCTTCAGAAGAATGATTGTAACTTAAAGGAAAACTCCAGTATAAGTTGTCAAAGCAGCCTTTAGAAATACTTGTCACTCTTTCAGTATCAGTCTGTGGAGCTGTCATTGCTGTCTCTGGGTGCTGCCATTTTATTATCACCTCTTTGCTTTCTGTCTCAGAAAGTCATGGAGGAACCAAAAAAAATAAAGTTTAAAAGTTCTTGTGAAGTCTCCTGGAGTGTCAAACCCAGTAGACGCCAATGAGCATGAGAGCTGAAGAGATTGAATCTAGAAAACCATTTATCACTAGTCACCTGAGTACTTAAAAATTGTACAGAACAATTAAGAAAGCAAATAAATGAGTTTTTAGAAGTTTAATGCTGTGTCTCAGCAGACAAGGTTCAGTTTGTTCTGTATGTTTAGATGCCGAGTCTCCATCCTCTATTTAATGATCCTCCTGTGTTTAAAGCTTTTTCCATACTTATATCTAAGGTGGTTTGAATGAAATTGCATTGAAAACTTGGCTCAGTTTTTCTTGTGCACAGTGCTGTGTGGCTACTTGCAGAACAATTTAAAGTTATCACAGTCTAATTTAGTAAGGAATCATGAAGCCAATTCAATTTAAAACCATTAAAACAATTTTAGAGTGTCTGCCCAAGGGTTTTGCATGTTTTCACTAAATGAGTTTTAAAAATACATTTAGTTAAACTGATGGAACTTTAAGTATCAATAAAGGCTTTATCTTACAAACACTAATGCTTGTCTTCAACGAGTCTTTTGCATCTGCTTAGATGTCTGTCTCCAGGATCAGGGCATTCTCAGTTATCGTATTTAAGAAGATTTATTTTCTATCTCTTCCAGATGAACTCCTTTAAAGGAAAATCCTTCAATTTCTTCTCTGTTTGGAGGGTGAGATGATGCAATCATTGCTTCCCTGGGCTGAAAGATTTGTGCTACAACCTCAGTCTTGCCTCTAAATCACACGAGCCCACCTGGCACAGGTGGACATGGTAGGCACCAGCTTTTTATCTCTCAGTCCCTCAGACCACAGTCAAGGTAAATAGCTCACAAGAGCAGTGTCCACTCATCCAAAAGGTGCTAAGATGCATATATTTCTATTTCTTCTCAGGAAAATCTTCATTAAGCCCATTTAACCCCCTGGTTGGTTAGAAAATGTTTGCTACACCTTCTGCATCTCATTTTTCCTTTATGTCATCTGCTCCAGGAAATTCACTTTGGGGAACTAGTTTTCTAAGAGATATTTTTTGAGCCTGGTTTAGGTTAGGTGGGAGGAGAATGACTCTTCCTAATTTGGATCTCTGCCATTTTGCCTCCTGTCTGCTGCTCTGAGCTCTAGTGATCAGGCTTCATGCACCTGAAAAGGACAATATCAAGGAGTCAAAGGAAGATGTATTTATGAAAAATAATGTCACACCTCAGTCTTTTATGATCCCAGTTTTTTTCCTCCACTTCTGAAAAAAAAGAGAAACTGAGTCAGGTATATATGAATTAGAAATTCCAAAAAGAGTTTTTGTGTTCCAGGATCCTTGGGCTCCCAGGGAAACCTGCAAGATCTCCAAGGGATTTGTGTATGATAAATGTTGAGGACAGGGAACCAACAGCTTTTCTTTCAATTAACAACACAGCAGCAAAAGACTGGAAGGCACCTCCCGAGTCACTGAGTCCAGTGCTTTGTGGTTGCAAACAAACAATGGTGCATAATCCCTTTAATAAAATGATCACGTTCCACCTTGAAAGCCACTAGGTTTTGGGGGCAGGACTGATCCCTACTGCTAACCCTGTGAAGCCCAGAACAAATATCTGAGCTCAAGATAATACTGCTTACAACAGGATTAAATCCCTGCTGGGTGCCCTATAGTTGCAACCACAGGGGAACTCTGCCAGTAGCAGCACAGTGTCCATGTAAGGGGAAAATTTGCTCTATTCTTCCTCATAATGAGGTGCAGCAACTAGACCAGGCTTTATATTGCATCATACTGGCTTCTATGCAGGGGCAGATGCAGCACTGAATGAGGGCTGAGCAGCCACATGACATGGGGACATGTGTGGCACAGACAGTGCCAGAGGGTTGCTCCGTTTCCTTCGTGTCCCTGTGCTCACTCTGGGAGTCACTTGGGAATTTCTGTATTGCTCCCCAATGAGCTAAGACAGTTTTGGGTCCTGGGAGAGGTGAATAGGATGCAAAGGTAAATCCTTGTTTTCTGCTAGAGGTGTTGGTTGTTGTTGCTCCTGAAGGGCCTGATCCAAATGATGTTGGATCTGCCTAACCCAGCTCACTCGAGGCAGATTTGGATCAGCACTTGGAGCCTTTCTGCTGTGGGAATTCCTGCCATGCCTTCTCAGACAAAGACACCGACCACATCCTTACATCATGACAGCTCTTTAGTTTTGACTGAGGGAATCAATCTCTCAAACAGGCAGGAGCCAAAGGACTGGCAGGAGAGGTGGGATGATCCAGGGGCTGGGCTATACCGACCCCTATAAGACTCCCAGGAAAATCCGTGTCCTCTTACGCTGTGGGGTCAGGCACGGGCATGTGCCTCATCCTGCTCAGTGCAGGAAGGGGTGGAAAAGGTCTGCCCAGCCATGCCTGCAGCATGGACCCAGAGCAGGGGCATCACATCCATGGGATGCTAATGGGATGCTGCAGCCTGCATAGCTCTGTGCTAAAATCCCTCCTGCCCTACATCCTGGGCTGTGCACAGAGCGATGGGAGGATGCCACCCCACAACAGGGCTGCCTAGGGAGGACAGCGCAGTCTGGGTGGCTCCTGGACACGTCCCTGCAGCAAGTCTGGCTCACGTGGCTGCAGTTAAACCCCCTCAATCAAAGTTTAAAGGTGCAGAGTGCAGCAAAGGCAGCCTCGAGGCCATAATGTCACCTCACACGGGAGCCCATGCGGTTTCCTTGGCTGCCAGCTCTCTTCTGCTTCTGTTTTTGATACCCTAACCTGCTGACCTGAGCCCTGCCCCGGTCTCCTCAAATGCCTTTCTGAGTTGCCACCTGCTTAGTTGCCCTGTTTTCAAAAGAAAAGGGTTTTGGACAAACAGAAGTGCTGTTACTTTGCTTCCTCTCTGAAAACCTCAGCCCTGTGGCGTGGCTGGGAGGTGTGAATGGACCTGCAGACCTGCATGTGTGTCTGGACAGGGCATTTTGGGGAGCGTGGGACAGCCCTTTGCAGCATGGGGGGACACACCAGGGCTGGGAAAGGGACAAGCACTCAAGGGTTTGCTGAGTTTAAAGAAAGACTAAAAGTAATAGAGAGCAAGGGGTAGGAGATATAGCCATAACCACACACTTGTGTTGCCAATGAACAATTTAATGCAAACTTGGTCCGAATAGAGAGAAATACAAAATCTCATTTCAGACAATCTCACCTTGTCTAGGTTTACATGTGGCTCCATCCTGCTCACAGTAGAAGGTCTTCCTCAGTTGTTTACATCTCCACAAGCACTAAATTCATGCAAAAGAGGGCAAGAGGGAAAGGAAACGAATATTGTACACCACCTGGATTTCAGAGATCCACACTATCTATCTGCATCCTTCAAGCCATCACAAGCAATCTAAGAGCAGCCTCCACAAGCACATGCAGGCCCGGCCATTAACATAATTCTCTCTTTTATCCCTCATCATTGTGGTACTGTATGCTACAGTCTCAAACATTATTTGTTTTATCCACTTTTCAGCAGTTTAAGCTCATTCTTTGCTGGCTAAAAAAAAAGTCCCATTTTTATCTCATCTGATTTGATATTCATCTGTCCCTCACTGTTTTTTTTTTCTCCCCCTTTACCATAATTTTGGTTGGTATTTTTTTTACCTCAGAGAACATTGAGAACTCTGTCTCAAGGCTTCCAGATTAGACAGAAGACTGATAGGATAATGATGATAGTATGTTAAATGCTATCTATGTAAATCAGCTCTCTCCATCAATGGATACAAGATGCAGCTACATTAGATCCTTTTTTGACATACATTTTCATTTTTTAAGGAAGAGAATATTGGATTGTTATTAAGCTACTTTAGAAAAATCTTTGCATTACCAGGCACATTACTATTGTGCATAAAGTCATATTAAATTTTGGAATGATGTACAACATCATTTTCTTTTAAAGGCTGCTTTTAACCTCAAAGTTCTTTTTAGCTTCTGCTGAGGGATTTGTTTATGATAACCAGTGACTGAGGGAGGGAAAAGGGTGTTTTTTATTAAGCTCCTTGTAGTAGATAAATCTGAATTTGCACCTCTGATAGGAAACTGGCCCTGGCTAAGGGAAAAAAATGCTGTTACATCTAATCTGTTTCAAATGCCTGGGAAAGTAGCTCAGCAGATAGTCCTAAAGTCAAATTCAGACTGCCTTGGACTCAGTTGGAAACCAGTTGCAAAAGCAAGACCCATTCACTGGAAAAATCTTGCCAGCTAACCCCTCCTACTTTGACTTTTTTTATTGAAAAAGGCTATTTTTGTTTTCCTCTTTGAATTCAGAGACACCGGAATGAACATACTCTCAACAATAATGAGTAAAGTGGTGAAAATCAGCCTTGCATCTTTTTTTTTTTTTTGTGCCTGTCATCTCATGCTGATTTTCAGTGGCAGAGGAGCTGGCCAGCTAAATATATATCATTAAAATTCATCTTCAGCCTGTCACTAATGTGGGGAACATCCCCTCAAATGTAGGGGGGCTTTGTTAACTAATTTATAAGAGAATGTACAGGCAACTGTTATTTTTTTAGAGTTATCTTTGGCTGCGGTGGCCCAGAGCAAACTAAATCCAGATTAGAAATTTTTTTCCATGAACAACAGGACTGATGAGCTGGGATTCCAACATTTCTTTTCTACATTGACTCTCTAATGTCTAATAAAGTGTGAGTTTATTAGCATTTTCTCTGTAGCAGGCATTAATAAAAGCAGTTTCCCTTATCAGGAATCTATTTTTATAAAACCTGTGTGAACTTCCTGTCTCAGAGACCTTGGTTTCTGGGTCAAATTTTCCTTGAAATTAGCTACTACATCTTAAAGTCTGCATTGGTGATGCTGCAATCCACAAGTGGAGTGGCATTTAGGGGGTGATAATTCAGGTTAGTGGCCTTACCTGAAAGCATCAGAGGCTTTAACAGGGCTGGGATTTAAAATGCAGAGTAAAAGGGAAGAAGAGCTGGGAGGGGACCCAAGAGACCTGGACCAAGACAAGGAAATGACTTAAACACTCATCTTTGTAAATCCTCCCACTCAGGAGGACCTGCCTGCTGAGAGGGTTTGAGTTAATGTATTGTTTTTTGGGTCTTTTTTTTGGTGGGGTAGAGCTGCAGCTCAACACAATGTGAACAACCCATCAATGAACAATGAAGAGTTAATTAAAAATATAAGGCCTCCTAACAGTCATGTGCAGCATGTGTGTGCATACATATTTGTGTGTATTGTTTGGCATGGAGCTGTGTTTACACTGTGATATACTATTTCAAGACCAAATTTTAAGTCTTTATGCATGCAAAATCTCCAATATATCTCAGGAACACTCCACTGAAAGCTGAGATTATCAGAACAGAGGTATTAATTTGCAGCTTTGTGGGGGATGGTGGAGATGTGGGGTTTTTGACCTAAGAAATCAAATTTGAGCACCCCAGTCTCTTGATGTGAACCCAGTGCTGCAGTCCTGTCCATCCAGCTGTGCATCCAGCTGTGTGCCTGGGCTGCTACTGTGGGCAGGGATGCCTGCACTTAAACTGGGGCCCACTGGTGCTGTTATGTCAGAAGGGATCAGAGCTGGAGTCACTCTGAAGACATAAGTATTTTTCTTAACAAGTCCTAAATGGCAAAATTCACATTGAATAATTTTGGTAATAAATGGCAACCTAAATATGTCAGGAATGATTTAGTACCTGTGAACCGTGTAGCTGAAATGTAGATGAGGCTAATTAGCTGATTCCTTATCCCAGTTCCCCCTTTCCTCTCCCTCTCTCCCCACCAAAAAAGTGCTCCTTTTTTTTCCCTCTGCAGCTTTCAGAACACAGGGTTGGATTACAGCTTTGGCATCGCTCTGGTTATTTTGTCCAGGTGTCCTACACTTAACACAAATAAGTTGAGACAAGAGGCTTGAGAGCAAGGTAGACACAGCCAAATTCAGAGTGAGTAATGCAGGCGTTGAGGCAAAACGAGGTCAAAAAGAGCATTTGCAGGCACTGCTCTGCAGGAAGGATCCTGCCTCTGTGCAGAGCACCCACCATTAGCCACATGATGCTCTCACCCCTCATCCAGTTTTTATATTCAGAAGTGAAGCAGAATCAAAAAACAATTGTTGGCCAGGAGGGACTTCTAAGGTACCTTTGCCTGGGCCCAGGCTGCTCCATGCAGTTTGTGCTTTAGAGATGTGTGCATAATTAATTTTTCAGCTTGCTCACCATTTTAAGAGAACACAAAGCAGGTTTTCTTCTGAAATAGCTCTCCCCACTGTCATCTCCTCTGAAAACTATCACTTCGAATTATGCAAAACATGTTGTTTTGTTCTGTTTTTAAAAAGGGTATACATCTATATATAAAAAGCCTGTGTTTGAGCAAATTTGGTCTCAAAAAACCTTCAGCTGAAATACAGAGTTGTTACACTTCATTTTGAAAATGTCAAACAACATGATTGGACTTTTTCCTAAAAAATACTGGATTTTTAAAAATCTGGATTTGTCTGGGTAACCCTTAACTGCATTTTCTGGATGAGTAAACTATTACCTGAGAACTTGTCACTGCCCACACATCCCCAGAGCTCTCACCTGGCTTAGCTGGGCATGTGGAGAGCCTTGAGAAGGTGCACAGGTAAGGCTGTAGACTCATGACCCCTGCATTTTCGATATGCACACAATATAAAAAGAGTAATTTGCAGTGTCTGGTGAAGGAGGCTCCAGCTAGAGACTCTAAGCCAAAACAGAGTTCTTGGAGACATCTGTGTGTCCACATCCCCATCATGTCCTCTCCCAGGGAAGGGAGGTGCAGTCAGCACCCTAAAAAATACTCATGTGAAATTAAAAAAAAACACACAAAGAAGAAAACAGGTTTCTCTGGTACTAGGTGGTGGTTTTCCTTCTTTGAGAGATTCCCTTTCAGGTCTGTCTCTTGCTCACCTGTATCTGAGGAGTGGAACAGGTACAGTTTAGCACAGCTGTGGTGCAGTTGTGTGATGGTCACTGCCAACACCCAGCTGGATTTATGTTGCAGAAAGCAAAAAAAGTTCATTTTGCATGAACTGGAGCCTCATCCTTCTGAACTAAGGGTGCACCTTGAGCATGTCCTGCTGCTCTTCTCTGCTTTTTAGCAGCTCCCAGGCCTGTTCTTCAGCTCTCTGGGAGAGGGGAGTGGGATAAAATAGACATCACATGGTGTTAATGCTGCTCTCTCCCAGGCACAAGAATTGGCCTGGCTGAGGCATCACAATGAATAAGAGCAGGAAACAGCTCTTGCCAAACAGCTGGCTGGCATAAGGAGAAGCTTTTGCTTGTAGGAGAATTTGGGAACAAATATTTGTCCTGTGCCAGCTCTGCTGAGCTGCACAGCTGATCCTGTGTCAGCTCCAGAGCTTCCAGTGGGGTGGAGCAGTGCTGGGGAATCAAACCTGAATCCTGCATGGAACATGTCAAGGCATGGTAGGGAACACACCAACAATTTCTGCTGTGATCTAGATCAGGGAGTTCTGATAACCCCGTTGGTACCTGCTCACTGTGACTATGTGCAGAGTGTGGGGTGCTGCCCGTGTCCCTGTCACCCTGCCCCACTGCTGGGGTGCTGAAGCTCCCTGGAGCTCACCAGGACACATTTTCCTCTGCAACAGAAAGATCTGGTGGTGTTTCCAGCTTTCCCCCTGCCTGTGCAAAGCTGCAGTGTCTGGGTGTCGGAAGGACCCCACGTCTGTCTTGGTCTTTAGCAGATGCTGGTCAGACACAACCACCAGGATCTATGGTGCCCCAAAAGAGATTTGCTGATGGCTTTAGCTCCCAAATCCCGTTCCTGTGGGTTGGCTGTCTATTCCAAGCTGTGGAGCAGAGCAAGCCCAGGCAGAGTGAAGGCTCTGACTATGAGATTTTAGCAACTTCTGCTGCTTCTGCCTGCTGTGATCTGTGCTTCTAGGAACTGAGAGTCCTGAATGTAAACACACAACTGCATCGTCTGATCCTTCTCAGAGCATTGTTTGTTTGGGGTCAACTTATCTCCTTTTCAAGAACAGGATGTTTAAGAAAAAAATATATAAAGCCTATCTGTAATAGTCTTAATTGTAAACCAGCCTCTATACTTTCAGACTGGAATCTAATTAATCATTGGCTGTACAGGGAACTGATTAATTGCTTTGCTGCTCTTTACTCATATAAATCTTTGATTTAGTGATTACTGCATTTTGATTTATCACTTACTACGCAAGTAATCAATATTTATGATGAATGGATAAATTCAACTACCACCTATTTTGCAATGTTATATACACATATATATATGATATGATGTATAAAACACACATTGTTTTCAATGTCTATTTTTAATTAACTAGACTGGAAATATGTATATTTTCTCCCAAAGTGATGTCTGTTTTCTGACAGTGTCTTACAACAGTGTAAATTAGAAGTAACTCCACTATGGCCAACACTGAAGTAGTAATGAAGAAGAATCTGGGTTTAAGACAGAGAAAACATCTAAAGGGGAAGAGAATTTATTCAAATAAAAAACTAACAGAAGAAAAGGCCTCACATTTTTTGCTAAAATCCCTTCTAGGGGCAGAGCTTTTGCTAGTGTAAACTGGTATAGATCCTGGCCTAATTTTTGTTGCCTATCTTTCTTCAAAGTCCTTCAATTCAATGTGAATCTGATCTTGGGGATTATTACACAGGAGTCTGACTGTCTGCAGTCCTTCAGAATTACAAACTAATTGTGGGATAAGAGCTATATATAATTTACTAGCTATGGATTTGTTTTCCTGCTTTCAGAAGTCCCTTTGCCTCCCCCCCACTCACAGTAGCTGATCATGGTTTGAATGAGAATGGGACCTCACTGGTGGCAGCTCATCCAAAGCCCAGCGACCACAGCCACCCCAAACCCTGGGAAAGCAGAAGGGGTTAGCAGGGAAGAGCCCCATTCTGGGGCCTGGCCACTTTAGAAACCCTCTGGCAATAAGACATATTTGATAATGCCTTTGCTCTGATTCCAGGAGGGCTGAGTAGATATTAGAATAAATGGACTCTGTCTGGCTCATGGCTTCTTGAAAATAAAATAGAAGGGTGTGATCAGCATGGGCCCCAACCTGCTCTGAGAGCAGAATCTTCTTTCATCTTTGCTGCAGCCAAAAAAAAATCACCAATGAATCACTCAGGTTCATCCAGCCCAGGTCTGGACCCCAAGGCCACCTGGAGTTGATGGAAGGACTTTTGCTTTCTTCAAAGGATTTGCGATTGGGTCTTTGTGCTTGAAAATGTTCTCAGGAAGGGATGGTCCTCTCTGCTTCTTTCACTGCCACATGGATGTTCATGCAGGGAAAACTCCAAACTATAAACTAAAACAAGGCTATGATCTGTGCCCTTCTTTAGGGCTCATATTAAGGGTTTAGTCCATCTGTGGACTCCTACTTATGTAGTCAAAGGTCAGACTGACTCATCCTGAAACTTCTGGTAGAGCTGGGTAACCAGTGGGCATATCCCTCTCCCTCTCCCTGCTGTACAGCAGTTTTATTCCTGTCACACCAGTCCTTGTTGGAGCTAGGCACACTGAGAAAATGTAACCTTCTCCCACAGTGCTCCATGCTTCTCTTAGACTATTTTACCAAACAAGCTGCTCCCCAGTAGAAGGACCTTTGACATTTTATGTAGGACTTCTCATCACCTGGAATACATCAGGATATTTCCTGTGATGTTCACATACCTGTGTAAAGTTAAGCAGACACTCATTAGGAAAGATATGCTGTTCTTCTAGGGAGTTGTGTTAAAAAAGTGGGTCAGTTGTTTTGTTATATTTTTCTCCACCTCCCATAGCTGCTCAGGTAAAACCAGATGCCTCCTGTGAGCAGAAAGAAGAGAGGAACTCTCCATCTGCAGAGAATCCAGGCTCAGCTTTCCTGTTCCTCAGCCCCTGAGGTGAGCCCAGCACTCCTCATTATTTATTTTGTTCTGGGGCACTGTCCAAGAGTTATGACCAATGTTCTTCAGACTCTGATATATATTACATGTGCTTAGAGGAAACCCATTCATCTGTCCCTTGTCTCTCTCCCCCAGAGCCCGGATTTCCTTGATTGTAAAGCAAGATAAAGCTGCTATCTTGACTATAAAGACTCTGGGAAGAAATGTGTTCACAATCTCCCTCTCTCTTCAGCTTATTATGCACCCCTGCTGTGATGGACACAATTTTTGTCTCCCTCCAGCTTCCTCCATTCTTGTCTAAACAGCTGAGAGATTTCTAGCTGAAGAATTGAGCCTCTTTACTCCACAGAGAAATATATTCCCCCCTTGTTGCTTTTGGATATGGAAGGGAGAAGAAGGTCCTTGTCCTGCTGGGTTTGTCTCATTTCTCCTGAAGTGAAGCTGATGCCTCACTGAGGAGGATTATCCCAGCAAAACTGTTGGGATATCCAGGCTTCAGTCTTCTCCCAAAAACTGGAAGAAGACAAAAGAGTCCTGCTTTCCATCCTGTTGTTGCACAGAGCACTGCAGTTGTAACTGGGATGTGGAGCCACAGAAGTCTACATCGCTGGAATTAAAGGAGGGGAGGGAAAAAGGAAACAGAGCTAGAAAAGCTTTTGCAACTGGAAAAAAACATAATAAATCCATGAGCTGTGCATAGCCCCAGGGCTTTATGACCATGAGCAGCCATGAGGGAATGACTTGAACTTAACCAAAGCCGTTAATTACCTGGCTGAGATCAAAAGCCTAAGTAAGGGAGTATATTTATGATGCACCTTACAGGATGTGTTTCAACTTTCTAGATTTTTTTTATTAATTGGTTTGATTAAATAGATTTAAAGAGCCTGGGCAGAGGCTCCTAAATCATACTCCATATTGATCTAATGAAATACTCAATAAATTTGCTAATATGGCTCCTTTGCTTTGTGCAGTCTGAAAGGAAATGCCACTCTAAATGGTGATAACTCAGTGTGGAGACTCAGCAGTGACTCATGGCGTGCCAGGGGGATGCTGGGAAGATGCTGTCCCACAATTTCCAGGACAGCTCAGAGTTTAACAGCTCCTGCCCACCCTGCCCCAGCTTTCCTACCCCATTTTCCATCCCCTTGACCAGTCTTGTGCCACTTCCAGATTTCACTGACGTTCACCAGCTCACCAAAGTGTGTTCAATAAATGGCTCAGTTGAGACCTCCCCAAGCAGAACTCTGTTTCAGAGCACTCTGCTTTATAAATACACCACACAATGTGTGGTCTAAATAAAATAAATCCTGCTCAGCTCAGGGTAGATCTAATGTAGAAAATGTATGATGTTTATTCCCTCCTGATGCAATAAATTGGGAATGACTGGATGGAAAGTTTACAGCTTTTCAGCATTCACTTATATTGATGGAAATAAGGAGTTTGGGCAAGGAAAATCAGGAGTTTGGGCAAGGACAAACCCTTCCTGCCCCAGGGCAGAAAGCTGTGATCACACAGTCTCTTCTGGCTGAAGTTTTACTGGCTGAGCACGTTGCCATCCTCCTGCATCTCCAGAATTGTCTGTTCTCTGTTTCTCTCTTTAGCTTTTTGTATGGGGGATTCTTAGAGCTGGTGTTGCCTAAGTGAACTAACTTAGTAAAGGCTCATTTACTATGTTAACACTAAATAAATACACTAAATAATGAATAAATAAATACACTAAAGTGCATTTACTTAATGAATGGCTTCACCAGGACATGGTTATGCAGATGATTTAGCTGCTATACCTACAAGAGGGAGAAAAGAAGGAGTTGGAGGTGATGGGGAGCAGTGGCCCCTCATCCAGCCTCCAGCCCTTGTCACATACTGCACCTGAGCTGGCTTACCTGAATTTTTAACCATTTAAACTTCCTTGAGCCATGTAAGTTAATGTTCATGTGTGCCTGGGAAATGCTAATGCAAACTATACTGCTAGGAGGCAAATTTAAACACATGCCAGCCTGTCTGCACAGAGCTCTGGCAATTTGGGGTTGAATTTCACTAGACAATTACAGGATGTCCCAGTAGTTTGTGTGAGCAGCCATTGCTTCTGGCAAACATCAGCAATTTCATTCATATGCAATTTTTGTGTCATGCTGGAATATAGTTTTACTAGTCAGTCTAATATGGGTCTTAATTTTTTTATCTTCTTTATATTTAAAGTAACATATTGAGAACAACATGTTTTTGAACACTGTGACTCAAAGTCAGCCTATGGCATCAGGGCTCTCCCAGTAAATTAAGGATACTCTTCAGTCTCATCCAAATACCTCTGTGATTTCGCTCTTACTTATTATTTTTATTATATTTTTCTCCTTTTCTTGCACTTTTCCCCTTCATCCTTTTTTCTGGGATGAAATTAATTTTTAACTCCAAACATAAATCCTAGAGAGAAGATCCCACTAGTGATGTATTTACTAATGCCTGTGAAATCAGAACCAGAGAGGCAGGGAAAGAGGAAGATGGCAAAGACAAATATATTTGGAAACAGCTAACTGAGGAACAAATTAAAAATGCCCTTTGAGTAAAACCAAACCAACCAAACAAAAGATGCTCCCCTCTGAAGAGCATAACCTCAAATCTTTTGTCTGCCTTTATTGAATCTGCATCCCCGGATCTTGGGAACATCTTATAAATTTTGCCAGCTAGAAAATAACCCCTGACATTAAACAAAAAAGTCACAGCTTTTTTGGGCTCAGAAAACCCACAGTTCTCTCCTCTTATGGGATGTAGGTTTGTGACCTGATCTCAGATCCTGAGAGTGAAGATGAGGAAGGAATAGGATGGGAAGAAAAGGATGAAACAGATTTGAGTGGCAAGACAAGGCCACAGCTTGGTGGGGTCAGTTTTGGACTAAAAGCCCTTCCAAGCCTCCCTGTGTTTTCACTGCTCTGGCAGCCAGTTAATTTTGCCCAAGGAATAACCCTTCTCCTGGCATCCAATTGTTCTGCAGAGTTGTGCCATGAGTGCCAAGGTAAGGGGTGGCCACAAGGACTCTGGTGTCATTTGGTGTGCAGGGCTCCTGCACTGGGGGCTGCTGCACTTCTCACGTTAATACAAAGCTGTTTCTCCAGTGCCTCTTTGCAGCAGATGTTTCCATGTGTTGAGATTTCTTCCTTCTACTTGCAATATTTTCACCTCCAGGAACAGCAAATACCAAGCTGCATTCCTTTTCAGACAGTTTTATGATACATATGCTACCAATGCTCCTTGTTTCCACCTTACAGAAATATCCATTGCCCTTCCACATTATCCCTCTGTAAGGGAGCTGTGGCCCTTTGGAAAACGAACTAAAGAAAAAGACAGGAAAATCTCACTAGCACTGACACATTCAGCAATGCCTGCAGGTGGTGGGAGCAGGCTCAGTGATGTCCCTGTCCTCCTTTGGTAAACGTGCCCTCATCTGTCTGATGTGCTGTGCTACAGACATGCAATTCCTTTTCAAATCACTTCTTTGGTTCCACCAATGTGAGCAGGCAGAAGGGGCTTTTGTGTTTCCAAGAAGCAAAATGAGGAGGACTCCATAAATACCTTATATCTGGGTATTTGCTGCAGAGGCCTGTTAATTTTCTGAGAAAAAAAAATGCCCACAGAATACACCTGAAAATAATTTCTGAGTTTACAAGGCAACATGCAGCTTCTCAACACATGATCAAATGTTACTTTTTCTGAAGGCAAACACAATAAAAAGGCATCCAGGAAAGAGTTGGTGAAGTTATCAAGTTTCTGTGTGAGAAAAAATACCCCAAACCCAAACAAAACAATCACACCCCTCAGCCCCAAACCAGTGGGATGCTCTAGCCGTGATCTCAGGGTGTGTGACTGCAGTGTGGGACACCAGGGGATATAACACCTAGGTGGAATGTGGTCCTCAGGAATTCACCACTTGCCTGTGAAAGGAGCCAAGAGCTGTAATCAGCTTACCCAGTGCATTTGCTCCTGCTGTTCACTAATGAGTGAAGGCAAAGCAAACAGCACACTTGCAGCTCGATCACACCGAGATTTTACCTGTAGCCAGTGGGTCCCTAATCAAAATTAAAGCAAAACAGGCAAAATTAGCTTGTTAGCATTTTTCTCTGTTAGCATTGGAGAAATGTCACTTTTTGCCTGGGGCACTTCTGGTAGCTTTACCACAAAGGAAAAAGCTATTGTACCAGCTACGTCCCTAAACGTGCAGTCCTGGGATGCACTGATGATATGACACTCTTAATTTATGCAGAAAAGGAAGGAGCCTGGGGATGGGGAAGCCCAGTGTTTAGCTCAAAGCATCATGTAACTGGCAACTAGAAGTTCTTTTTAGTGCTCTTTGATGTATGCATTTCTAACTCTTTGTCCTAACAGATAGATAACCCTTTGCAGAATAATTTTAAGCTGACTGGAAATAGATTTCCGTCTCTTAGTTATAATTTCTATGTCCTTTGGGTATAGCCCCCACAGAGTAAAAATCTGATTCTCTTTCTTGTTAGTTGTGACAGGCAGCATGCAAACCAGGGGTATTTTGTGAGCTGCTTCCCCCATGCCCCCACCACAGCCAAAAGCAAAAGAATCCTTAGGAAGAGCCCATACCTTGGGGAAGGGTGGTCAATTATTCAGAGCCCAAGAAATTATCAGTTTTGTGTTCTGCTTCCACTTCTGCCAGATTCCCAGCATCATGTCAGGCAAGTCCTGTATCCCTTCACACTTAGCTCCATGTCTGTAACATGAGAGCACCAGGTCTTGTCTTAAAAATGGATCCCCATAGATGAGCAATTGAGTTGAGATCCAGGGGTGGGGGCTGGTTAAGCAGGACTGTGCTGATTTGGGGAGTGACACTTTTAGTGAGAAGGCTGAAATTGTTCATAAAACTGCAAGAGCTTTTGAGTTCACAGACCAGTGCATGGAGAAACAGAGAGACTTTAAGTCAGCCTGACTCAGGTGAAGCTTTAGAATGCAACATGGACTTGGAGAGCTCAGAAATCTGGGTTAAACCAACAGGAAATCATTGATGTGCACAACAGCACTGGCATTCAGAGTTAAGGTAGAATCCCTGCAGGCTCTAACTCAAGAGAAAGGGCTTCTGCACTGCCCACAGCCACCTACAGCCAGAATAGTGAAGACAACCCCTTCTTTCAACAGCAACCAGTTGAATCATCAGTCCTGGTGCCTCCATTGGAAATGTTGATGCCACGAGCGCAGAACTTTGTGTGCTCAGCTGAGGTCCCCTGCACAGCCTGCACAAGGAGCCAACAGCCCTGTGTGTGTGAGCAAATACTGCTCACATGTCAGTGAGCACTGTGCTGGAACTGCATCAATGTGCTACTGCACCCCCAGCACCAGCAAAAACATCCTGGCAACTGGAGAACACATATTTAAGGCAACTTTTTAAAGCATTATTGCCTGTCTGAACAGCCAGCTCCTAACTACAGAGGGTAATGAGGGCAGGGGACAGTGGAAAACCCAGATGAAGGCTCAGCTTCTGTGGGGCAGAGCTCCTTGGGCACAATGACACTGAGAAACCATTTCTCCTGGGGAGAGAAAGTGTGCTGCTGAGTTCATAAAGCACTGCATCTCAGCTAATATCATTCCTGCTGAGACCCCCAGATCAGCCTGAACAGGACACCTGGGATTCTTGTTCCCCCTTCCTGGCTGATCCTGTCCAAAGGAGCTCCCTTGGACAGCAGAGAACAGATTCTTCCTGTCTCTCAGGGGTGAGCTACCTATAGAGGCATGAGGTCTGTCCCAAATTGTGCTCTTCCAAAATAAAGCCTGGTCTTTTTACTTTATCTAAAATACAACCCTGGAAATAGCACATCTCTAGATGTTCCCTGTTTAATATATTTCAAATAACACCACTGATATAAGGCACTTTTGGAATAACATTAACATCTGGGCTGACCCCGCCTCCCTACCAAGTTTGAGCCTGATGTTAATTAAAACAGGCAAGTTATAAACCCCAGGAAATGGCAGCTGACCCTGGACTATGAATGTAATGCTGTAATAATATGCTGTAAAAACGAGGCATAGTCAAACTGCTGCCCAGGTTGCTCCTAGAATGATGCTCTTTCTTTCTCACCACTGCGCTCCCTCTCTCCAAGAATGAGATCATTATCCCACTGGCACCCTGGACAGGCTCTGCTTTTGGGGTGGTAGCCTTCACATTCTGAGTCACCCCCAAGGAAATGATCCCTCCTGACAGGAAAAATTGCCTCTCTCCTGAGAGGCACTTCTCATTTCTGTGTGAAAACTGAGTCCTGACCACATGTGGTCGCTGAGGATCCCGTGATGCTCTGTCAGGACAGAGCTAACCTGAGCTTCCCTGATGTTTGGAAATATATGGAAAAATAAGGATTCTTTTTTCTTTTGCTCCATATTCCCAGCTGTATGTGCGTGGGGAGGGTGGAGGAGGATGGCCCCAGGACAGAGGGATGCAAACCCTGGAGCTGAGGGCAGAGGGGAGGTTTGCTGTGAGCCATCTCCAGAGGTGGCAGTGAGAGGCTGCACTTTCCACTTGTGTGTGTCCCTCCCTGTAACTTCCCTTTCTTTGGTGGTCCAGAAGTGAAAGGTTGGAGGTGTCTGTGATAGGGAGCCAGGTAACAGCTGAGAGCAGGATGTGAGATGGGATCAGGGGAGAAATGGAGAAACCCCCAGATATATCACCACATCTCTCGCTGACTAAATATTAGATGTGATTTGGAAGTAATTAATGCAACATTTCTGTTGTTGTTGGAAAACACAGTACTGTTGAAATTGGAGCGTTTCCTCTCAAGATGTTGCTTTTTGTCAAGTTATGAATGAAAAAAAAACAATAAAACCCAAACAGAAAAACCCTTCCAAAACTAAACAAAACAAGCATCCCCAAATCCAAAGGGTTCCTTGTCCTGCAAACATCTCTGAAGAGACCCTATAGATTTCAGTTCCTGTGGCCCATCGGAACCCAGCCCAGCAGTGTTCACAGTGTCCCACAGAATATGTGCCTTTGTTTGTAAATAAATTAAATGAGCTTTTGAGCAGATACATATTATCTTCTGTGTGAGCTGAAGGAACCAGGATATGAGCCTATGAAAAACTGGGTTGTAATGGATACACCCTGCCCCTTCTCTCTTTGAGGCATGGGAAAGGTCAACTTTTGTCCTCTAAAATGTGTCACTGCTATAAATATGACTGCATAATTTATTGCAAATTGTTTAACAAATTTATTGCAAACTATTAATAAACCTCCTCGAAACAGCACAATGAGCGTGTGCAATAAACAAGGGAAATATTTGCTTGATTCAAACCACATTGGATGATGTTAAATTAATGTTGAATAGATACATTTGAAGGCCTAGAGGGATGAGTGCAGGCAGCCACCGGATGCTGAGCACCCACCCGGAGCACACATGTCAGAAGATGTCAGGGAAGTGACCAAACCTTTTTGTCAATGGCTTAAAGCTGAGATAAGCCCCGAGTGTTTAAATTGGCAATTCTAATAGCTACCTGAATCCAATCCAATTCACAGCAGCTTGGCTTGTAAGGCAATTGGTGATACAGTGTTAATGCCAACTAATCTGATAAAAATTGACACAATGACAACGTTGGGCCATTAGTTACCAGCAGTTTTTATGTCTGTGTAAATCCATCGTGTTTTACAAGGTGCAAGGGGATTCTGGGAGAATCTTTTTTGGTTGTTTCTTTTTTTTTTTTTCAGAACCGTGGAAATAAAGCGGTTTTGCTGCCGAAGCAAACTCATCCTCTCGCTCTGTGCGCCGCCGCTCAGAGTGTTAAATGGCAAAATTCATCACAACTAATTTCTATTTGCCATCTATTAGGCTACATTGTTTTGTCCTCAACGTCAGGTTAAATAATGAACCTCTCGGAATAGAGTAAATTAACCTCCACTTTATGTTCATGTCATTGTCAAATGGAAACATCACTTGAACAAATGAAAAAGATTCATTAGTAAAGCTAATGCATAGGCTCCACTCCAGTAAAAGATAAGAGCGATTGAGGCCTTGTCATAATGCGGTGTCGAACCGCTGGCTTGTTATTTATGATGCCTGCCATAATCTTTGGAGATTATTTTCAGCAATGGTAATTAGCACACAATGCATCAGGAACAATTATGGAACAATGTCTTAGCTTGACAGGTATGCCACCCTGCTGCAGGCGGGCTATGATCCATGAGAAATTCAATCAAATCTGCATGCTGCAGGGAGTTTATTAATATTTCTCCTTCCGAGGCAGTTTGAAAGGCAGCTATGCTTGACCGGCCACCCAAAAATACTTAGCAGAGTGATATGAGTATGCTCCTTGTTAATACACACCTATCTGCACAGAGCCTTCCTGTGCACTTAGAGCTGATTAAAATAATGTCTGTGAGTTTGCTATTTACCACGGTGAAGAGAAAATTGCTACCTCTGCTTGCTGGCCATGGGGCCTCGTTCAGGGTAGGCTGCTGCTAAAGGAGCTCTGTAACGAAGTGGCAAATTCCAGCACTGACACAAATCCTGTAAGTCTCCTAGAAGCAGGGGGACTACACTGATTTACAGCTCCTCACATCCCAGTCTAGGAATCAAAGTGTCCCTGATTAAGGCAATTTTCCATCAAATAGCACAAATACAACAGTGTGGCAGTTCCTCTTTTCAGGCATCCCAGCAATCCTGTGTGCAGCCTCTCCTGAGGGGACTGGGGCATGGACAGGGCACAGAGGAGAAATGTGGCTGAGGAGCACAGACAAAGAGTTAATATAATGTACTGTAGATGTAGCCTCTGTGTCCACAACTGATTTTAGTACCTGCTGAAAAATTATTGAGGTATTTTAGAGACAGCCCCACAGACAAAATTTTTTTTTCTGTGTAATGACATAAGGATTTTCCAGCCAACTTCTGTCCCTGCCCTGGAGTGCATGGCAGAGCTGCACAAGCTAGAGTCCAGCTGAGGTGAGGGGAGACAGAAATCAATCATGCTCCAGTCTTTGGAAAGGCAATTGTTTTCAAACTGTATTCAGAAATACACTGCAAAGCCAGAGAACACCTTGGCAAGGTGCTGCAGGACTTTTTGCTTCAAGTTTTCTAGGTGTACATTTTGAGATAACTTCTTGATAAATGTTGTTTAACATCTTGTTTGGTCTCTAATAGACTGGGGGATACTTCATCATCCTCATTCAATAAAAATACATCATCCTGCTTCTTTCTACATGCAGAAGTGTCAGTGCTAAATGCACATTTCTGCCCATTCTACATCATTATTAATGATTTATCATTGTCATCCTTTAATAGGCTTATATCATTATTAGGATTTCTTTTGTTCTTAATAATGCTTAAAGATCATTAAGAAAGCAAATTCATGTGCACATGTCAGTGGGTGAAGAGACACCCTTAAAAGGGGGGACAGCTCTGAGTGGAGAGCAGGAGTGTGGGAGGGACGGCTGGATGCATTTAGCGGCACCAACAATATTAAAAAATCATCAGTCAGAGAGGAATTGTTGCTTTTTGTTTATTTTAACATTATTTTCCATGGGGACTGCTGCTAGGGGCTGAAAGGCATGTCTAAGTTGTTGTGTTTTTTTTTTTTTTAATGCAAACATTGTTTGGTATTTCTGTTGCACACAAGCTCTTTCCTTCCTCTTGTTTGGTATTTAAATGTATGGATGGCTTGTGATTAGGAGCAGGTGGAGGGGGAGAACAGGACAAAGTGATTTTAAGTCACTCCTCTTTTGTGCCACCATCTGTTCCTGGGCTGGAGGGAAACTGAATGCACAAAAAACTGATCGGCACCATAACTTTTCCAAAGAAAATGAGGATGATCAGGAGAATCCCCAGGGACATGGGCCTGATGGGAGAGGTCACACCCTCCTCCTCTATACCCTGACAGATTGCTGCGCTGCTTTTCTGCTTGGAACAGACGAGCCACCATTTATTAATTATGGGTTGTTCTGCTGCTGAACCTAAAAATCGGGCCCCCCTGTTCTCGGTGCTGTATTAACACAGGGCTCAGTGGCAGCCCCAAAGACCTTACAGTTTGCATGGAAGAAAAAAGAAAACAGATGGATACAACAAACCGACTGCAGGAGCATGAAGTAACCATGAGACAATTATGATCCGTTAAACTATTCAGGTCAGGAAATGCACTGCAATCCCATCCCCAACTGAAACACTAGAAGGATGCTAAATGGGCAGAGGGCAGAGTGTAATGATTAGATTTGGGACAATGGATCGAATGTTCTGTTGCAGAGATTGCCACAGGATTTTTAATGACCAGTTCTGATCATGGCTTGAGTTTTACAGACTGCCCAAGGAAATTGTGTCTCCAGTTGCTTTATACCTTCTTGGTGTGCACCTTGTGAAGGCCTGGAGGGCTGGTGTTTAACACCCACGTTAATTTTGGTGGGATAGTCTGCAATAACAAAGCAGCAATCAGCACCAAGGGATTGCTGCAGCCAGAAGTGAAGCATCTCCCATCAGCAAACAGCTCTTGGTTGCTGTAGCCATCCCTGCAAAAATACCTGTGGCTCTACACACCTAGGAGCACTGGGAGTTGCTTGGGGACAGGTTCAGGATGTTCCAAGGACATTTGCTCAGAGTCAGCTCAAGGACAGGGGCCTTTAGAGGGCACTGAAGAACACCTCACTGAGCTCCCAGGTTCTTCAGGGGTGGTTGTGGCATCTGAAGGAGGCCTTGTGCTCATTCCCACCCCAGATTAGTGACGATGCTTGACTGAGACAGAGCCTAAAAGCAGTGCAAGAGATGTGCAGCTCTCCCAGGAGCTGGAGATAAATGAGATGCCCACAGCCCTCCTGCTCTGCCCCTGTGCTCAGGGACATGCAGAGCTCTGTGTGCTCCTCATTTGTGTCCTGTGCAGCCCTGCCCAGCCTGTGCAGAGCAGCACTGGTCAGGACACTGTGCTGCCCAGCACAGAAGGTCCCTGAAGGGCTGAAGACAGTCCCAGTCCTCCAGCTCGTGAGTGTTTCCCCCCTCTGTCCACCCCAAGGGAGGCTGAGATCCTTTAAGAGCTGGCTCCTGAGTAGGACTTCTCTGAAGGTGATGCTGGCCTGAGATCTTCAGTGATGCAAACATCCAGTGAGTGAGGACAGAGCAGTGATGTCCCTCAGAGACTTAGAACAGTTCATTGGTGAGAGCAAAGCTCCTGCCTGTTGCTGAAAAAGCCCTTCCAGGCTGTGGGGTTCTCTGTACTTGTACTCACCTTCTGTGAATGTTTGGGTTAGCTCCAACCTGTTGTAGCTCTCCAGAGTTTTACATCTTTAAATCAGATATTCAGTGCTCTTCAGACTCCAGGTTGGTCCATACAGCCAAACCCTGAGAAAAACTGTTTAATGCTTTATACAAGCATTTTCTTTTTAATGATTCCGGCCAGGGATGCTGAGTTGAAGAACCAAACTAATTTCATGTGCTTCTCCAACACCCCATTATGACATTTATGACATATTTTTCTGTTTAGAGAGATGATTTTTTCCAGATGCCAGTACATCTAAAACTACCTAATGAGATTTCCACAGATGTAGAGCTTAAAACCATCTATGGTATTTTTATTTTTCTCTCTAAGTAATGATACTTTCCAATTGAAACATTTCCTGAATAAAGCACTAGAAACAATTGAACGTGTATCAGATTCATAGAAAGAAAAGCTTTTTCATTGGCAAACAGGTATTGTGATTGAGTCTTGGCTTTTCACCCACTTGATTTGAAATAGGTTTTATTTTCTCTGAAGTTGGCCAAGATTTAAAGACAAAATTTTAAATCTGATGTTTGGGGTGGACAGGGAGTGTTTCAAAGGCATTGCAGCTCTTCTCTGCAGTAACACCACCTCCCTAATTACAGTGTCTTGCTCTCTACATTGCAAAGGAGGTATTATTGGTCATGTTTTACACTGGGAAAACACAAGAACAGAAAGATGAAGTGGCTAATGGGTGATTCTCCCTCTTTTCTCCACAGGTGGAAGAAGTCTGTTTCCCTGAGCACAGCTGATGCTTCCTCTCTCTTGTATTTTCATCCTTTGAGGGATGGTGATGATGAGGGGTTTGTATCCCTCTGTCACTGCTCCTCTTGCCATCCCTGATCAGCCTATTAAGAGGGAGGAAACCAGGATGACAAGTGTTATCCCACCAGACTGCAGGGTCATTTGGGGTGCCCAGAAGAAACTGGGAAGATGCTCGTGGTAGTTATTTGATCTGAGCCTCAGCAGGGCAGGATGTTTATATTTATATTGCTGCTGGAGGATCATTTTCACCCCTTTGGTTCTTCACACTTTTATTTCCTAACACAGCTGATGAGACCCACAGTTTGTTCAGGATCAGGGAAAGCATCTGACTCCCAGAGAGTCTTTCCCCTTATGAACATGGAACGGCACAAGGACAGAATCCTGTTATTCTGTGTAATCCTGTTATTTAGTGGTTGGTGCTGTGACTACTGGCCTGAGTGTGATACCCAAGAGGTGGGGACATGAGAAAAGTGTTTAACTGTGACTTGGGTGGGTGTAAGTCCTGCTATCTACTGCTTCCCCACGTCTTCTTGCTTTCACACAGAAAAATTATTATATTCTTTCAGTGAAGAATGACCCCTATTACACTTAAAATAAATTGCAGCATTGTCTGGAAATATTTAAGCTGAATCTCTCTCACTCTTGTAAGAGCAGAACACCCACAACCAAGGAAGGGAGGCTGGGCTGTTCCAACGCTGAACTCAGCCTTGCAGATGTCTGTCACCTGTTTCTAAGGAAATGTGCAAGTGTTTGGGAAAGAGCTAGGCTTCATTGTTATTGTGGGAATCTGAAACTACTCTGAACTTTGCTCTTCTATCTATCCCCTTTCCAAATTTATTTTGGTTTTTATTGTTTTCTTTTTTTCTTCTTTTTTTTTTTTTTTGAGTTTGTTTTTTTTTTTAACAGAAGAAAAATTGCTGGGCTCATGCTCCACTAACTGGTTTGCATTAAGGGCTTTTTTTCTGCAAAATGCCAAGTGCTCTTAACTCCTGCCCAAGCCAAAGCTGCTCATCACCTTGCCAGAACTGAGCTGTAAGATTTGGGCCACAAGCTAGAAAGTCGATCTCCAGCTGGTGTTAACTGATCCCTTCAGCCAACGCCCCAACTCCTGAGGCTGTCACTCAGCATCACACATGGAATCAATCCATACACCCAGACTGTACCTGCAGCAGCTTTTCCATTCGTGGGGCCTACACCTGCAGACAGGTGGGCAGGGAAGAAATTAAATAGTTTATCTTCGATCTGCTGATGGGAGCTCCTAAACAAAAAGCTGTTTGGCCCTCAGAGAAAGGCAGAAGCTGGATGTCTACAGAACAGGAGGGGAAACCTCCTGGCCTGGGTCTGGCCCTCATTTTCTTTTTGAACAGCCCGGAGCTTGTTTATTCCCCTTCCACCTTCCAGCTACTGCATGGGATTCCTTACTGCACTCCAGCACCAAAATCCTGTAATCCTGTGCCTTCACCCTCTGGCTTGCCAGCTCACTGTTCCTCTCAGGAATATGAATAACAGGAAGTCTGAGCAAGCAGAAAGCATGGCATGATGCTTGTCAGGAGGGATCTTCCCAAACTGGTGCCACTGCCATGCAGGAGTCTGTCCACCCCAGCACAATCCTGACTTGGATAAGCTTCCTTCCAGCTCAGACTGTGTGGGCAGAGCTCAGCTGGCTCCACTTCTCCATGGGAAACAAACACACTGCAGAGGTGTGCCACATCTGGCACAACCTCACCGACACTAAATTGAATACATCAAGATCAGGATGAAGAAGATCATTCAGCTGCTGTGCTGGGTGGGACTGCCAGCTGAGATCATTCTGGACCCAGAAGCAGGTTTGTGTCCCTGCTAACAAAGGAGGTATGGCCTTACTTGGAGTCAAAGCCAACCCACCTCGCACTCAGTGAAATGTTTTGGTCTTAGAAACCACCTTGAAGAGGGTGTAAATAATGTACATCTTTGTATTTCATGTAATAAAACGGTTTCTGGTCAGCTACCCTGTCAGTTAAGGATTACACACCCACCCCTATTCATGATTAATCAGATGTCAGTATGTATGTGCTCTCCCAGCATATCATCCCATGGCAAGCAGCAGTGCTTTTACAAATGTAGAAAGAAAGAAAAAAAAAGAAACAATAATAGGAAAAAGAATTATTTTTATGTGTACTTGTCTCAAGACATATTTTTCCATTCAGTAATTTGAAAAAAATAACCATCTGGAAAAAATCATATTATGGACAAGGCGTGTCATGACATTTACAGCAAATATTTTTGCTCTTAGTATCAAAACCAGCTCTTTGCTCTATCAGGGGCTGAATATTTGTATACACATAAATGTTCAGTAAATAAAAGGGCCTCTGCAGAAACTCAGAGCTGGGCGATCTTGTGCTCTCAGCATTCCCATTCCCATTTGTTTATACTTGTTTGAAACCCATATTTTTTACATCTCGAATGTGAGTGCCTGTAGTTCCTTTCCCTCTGCCCCTTTGGTCTCAGGAGAATGACAATAAACGGCCCTACTGTGGAAGAAGTCCTGATGTAAGAAAAGGTATCAGGGGGCCACGAGGTCATGGGCATAAATGAGGCAAACCTTCCAAAGAAATCACCAGGATGATTTACAGTCATAGGCAACCTTGTTCAGTAAGAAGAAGAAATAAAATGTGTGCATGGTGCACCAGGTTCTGAGAGGGAGCAGAGGAAGAAACCCAAGAGCATCTTTTGTTTTCTAAACAGGATGGAGCCTCCCAGTAAAGCTGTTGGCCCTCTGGCAGTAGTGCTTGGGGTGGGAGGATAGCTCCTCTCTCTTTGAGACTCTTTTGGGACTTTGCTGAGATAAAATAACTTTTTCTCAGGCTCAGCACTTGCTTTCAGTCTGAGTTTGAAGGTGAAGGTGTGGTTTACATGAGGTGTGAGCCTTGACAGGGTCTCTTCAGAGGCAGGCTGCATGTCCTGCACCCACCTTGGGTTCCCTGCAGCCTGTGCAGCCACGGGTGGTGTCTCTGTTGGGGCACTGGAGCACATTCCCAGGATGCTGCAGTGCCCAGCATCCCTGAGAGTTACCTGCAGCCCTCTCCAAAGGGACAGCTCTGGGGTAGTGTTTCCATCAGGACCATGCCTTGAAAAGGTGAGTGGAAGTGAGGTGCCTGCACCTGGGTGGGGGTGGCAGAGAGCAGGAAATGAAGGTGATGGTTTGCAGAAGGGTGACACTGACAGCCAGAAATTCCCAGGGTGTGGGTGTTTGGATGCACAGGCTTCCCTGAGGCCAATCTCTGCCTGTCGAGATGTTGTGGGCTGTAATGCCCAATACTACTTGTAATTCCAATTACCATCTCTACTGCAAACTCATATCCATTACAGATTTCAAATGTCCCTCTAAAAAGATAACTTAAGATATTAATTAAAACTACAGAAAATATCAGGTAGTACTGATATTTGTATATTTATTTATTGCATTTATTATGCAATAATTAAAATATAGAAGAGAAAAAGTAATTCTTCCTTTGTTTTGTGAGGATTTTGAACACAACCTGCTATTTAACATGAAACAGGCACTTAGCAAATAATATGAATATTTTAAAATATATTTGCCCTTTAGCATCTTAAAAGCCCTGTCTCCTGAGGTGCCTCCACAAAGCAAGGGAGTAGCAGACAAGTTGTTTAAGACCAGGCTTAGAAACCCTGAGTGTACCAAAATCTCCTTGAAGTGGTAACATGGCAATTCTTAATCTCAGCATGATACTCCTTTGACATAAAGGAACAGTGATTCTTTCTCTGGGAGGAGGGTCAGTGGAAATGAATCTTCTTAACAAAAATCAATATCCCAAAATTTGAAATCAGTTGATGCAACTATCTGCAATTCAGCTTGCTTATTAACAGGCCCAGCCAATCAGTTCCATGTGCTCCCTGTTGCTAAGTTGCCTCCATAAACAAATTGATTAATTGATTTTTTCCCCCCCAAGGCCTTTTAGTGTATAAGCAGGTCAGGCAGCTATGATTTCATTTTGCTCATCTACTTGGCATTGGCTTTGTAAATCAGTTTGGAATCCCAGTTCTTCATGTCAAAGATAAGCAGTGTCACCTGCAAGCTCAGATGGAGAAGTGGATCTATGGAGAAACTTCATTTCTCTGGGAAGATGGGGAGACAGTAGGACTGGGTTTCAATAGCAGAGTGGAAACCATCTCCTCTGGCCCTGAATTTGGAGCACCTGGATTAGAACCTGTACCTGCAGCTTCAGGTCTAGGTTAAAATAGAAAAACCTCTAAGAAACAAAAGTGTGTTTTTAATTTGGCTTTTTCTTCCAGCTGTTTCTGAGCAAGATCTTGACTGAAAATCTGTTTGAACAGGCTAATATTAACCTGCTTCCATGATTTGATGCCAGATCATAGTGAGAACAATGTCTCAGATTTGAGAGATGTCACGTTTAGCCCTAGGCCTCTGTTTGCTATTAAATTTGTGTTCCATGTCACCTCTAAAGAAAGGCTGCCTTTGCAGCTGGTCCTGGCTGCCCTGTTCTGCTCGAGAATCCACTGTGGTGTTTTTAAAATTAACACTAAACAAAATTAAAAATTAGGAAAATTTAAAGAACGTGGGCAGAAGATGAAACCTTGTGTCTTCACTGGGCCAGCAGTAAGAAAGGAGCCCCAAAGGCTCTGGAGGGAAGGAAACCAGAAGGGAGGGAAGAGCCACAGCTGCCTGTTATTCCTAATGATGCAGAGTGGTGCAGGCTGGTTGCAGGCAACTTCTTTATAACTTCCTTTTTTAGAGACCCAATTTCTCTTCTTGCCCTACTACCCCACACTTGAGAGGTAAGACAAACATCTTGCTGATTGGCTTTGAGGCTTGTTACCAGTAGCAGGACATTTAACTCTTCAGCAAAGTTTTGCTGGACTGCTGTTTATTTATTTACTTAATTAGTTCTAGTTGGATTGAATTGATCCCTAGCCTTAGAGCTGAATGGGAAATATACTTGTGTGAGGAATAACTTCAGGACCACTGCAACTGGCAAGTGCTACCCTGGAGGTGTGTGAATGTTATTGTTTGGAAATTGTTAATGAGGGAACAGGTTAACAGAAATTGGTGATGTTTTAGGAGATGGCAAGATGGCCTTGTGTCCACTGGGTGTCCTAGAGAAGAGATTAAACCCAAAATGTTCCAGCCAGAATATGGAATGCTTTTCATTGTCAAAAGGTGTCCTTCCTGAGTCTGGCAACACATTTCAAACTGTGTATCCAGTGGATATTTGGGTATATAAAAGCAGGAATCTCAAAATCTAGAATGTTTAAATACTGACATTTCAGATATTTTTTGTTTCTATCTCCCTACACCCCATGTAGCCAAGGCAGTCAGAGAATGTAATAATTTACAGAATTTTCTGCAATGGGTCCCCTGAACTGCCACCATTTTTACCTCTTAAAGTTGTGGAGTTGGTGTTGTGATTTATGGTTTTTTTTTTTTTTTAATATTTTCACAATTATTCAACTGGACATAAACTGAAAAATAGAAGAAAAAAAACTGAAAAAAAAAGACAGGAAAAATGAAAGGGGTAAAAGTGTGTACAATATCAGTGATTCCATCACACCCAGTGACAAAACCTAGAAGAGAAGAAACAGAAGGAAAAAAGGTTTAAAATTTTTCCAAGGTATTTGAAAGTGAAAGGACAAAACCTGGTATTTTTTAACAGTTTTTATCTTTCTATTTGTTTAAATCAGTTCTAGAACTATCAATATAGCCTTTTAAACAGAAGCCTTCTCCAAAAGGGATTTGTGCTCTTTGGTAGAGAAAATCTGATGCTTTTTGGGAGCCAAATTTTGAACTGGGCTTTGAGTTGAAGTCTAAAAATTTTGTAAACTTTTTTCCTGTTGATTTTATTTGCAAAGGCATTACAAAAAAAATAGCTGCTCTAATGAATTGTCAGTCCTTTTCCCCATTTTAGATTAGATGCAAAACAAGAACGCTGGTGGCTAATTCAGACCCTGGGAGTATTTCCTGAACTTATCCCAAAATTTAGATGCATTAATCTTCATGATTTTGACTCACCTATCTCCAGTCAAAATATGTTCCGCATGACTTCATCACTTTGCTAAGTGAATTGAAGGCAGTTAATTGCTTGTTTGTTTCTTTAGTCTCAAAGTAATTAAATGTTAATTCTCTCCAAAGCTGAAACAATACTCTGAAGTAGAAAAAAATTAAGTTTTTTTAATTACTACCAAGGGTTTTGTTGTTGATCCTAACAATAGAATTCAAGGTGATCCAAGGTAATAAGGCCTCTTCTCCATAGATTTCAGGTCCCACCAAACATTAATTGAATACCTGTAGCTGATTTTGCTTGGGGTAGGGTTAATTTTCTTCATAGTAGTTGGTCTGGAGCTGTGTTTTGGATTTGTCCTAGAAGCAGTGTGGATAATTCAGGGCCATTTTTGTGACTGTTGATCAGGGCTTACACAGAGGAAGGAACTGGGGGGACACAGCCAGGACAGCTGACACCAGGGATGTCTCAGACCATGTGGTGTCATTCTCAGCATATAAAGCTGAGGAAGAAGGAGAATTGGGACATTTGGAGTGATGGTGTTTGTCTTTCCAAGTCCCCATAACAGTGTTTTGTGGTCCTCTGGGGTTAAACCATGACAATACCTCACCTAAGAAATAAAACAGGCTAAAATTCATGTGCTATGGTGGATATTAGAACTACATCAGCTTTAAATGTAGGGAAATGAGACCATTACATTGCCAAGGAACACCTCTGAGCGTTGGTCTGTGCATCCTTCCAGCCAGCAGGGTAAGAATGGTGTGCAATGGTCCTGGGACTGGTGCTTCCCTTGCCCACAGCCAGGACCACGGTGGGACCTCAGAGGTGCTGTGGATCCCACCAGCCAGGACAGCCCTGGGCTGTGCCCCATTTCCCCACAGCAGAATGCCATGAAGAGTGACAGGCCCACGTATATTTAGAAGTAGGAAAAGATCTTCCTATTTCCATCCATGGCCTCCCCTGGTACTTATTAATTTTTTGCTTTGTTTCTCTCTTCTTGCCACTTTGACTCTTATATACATTTCTTCACTGTACTAAACATTCCTTTTATACATCAGAGAAAGGAGCCTTAAAAGATCCCTTCAAATGCCAGAACCTCAGCAACAGTGCTGTGACATTCAAGTTTAGGCATGTTTTTCCTTTGACTGCCACTTTCAATCTCTAGAGGAAAGAGGGACCTTTTAATATGGGTCTTGTTGAGTGTTCATTTTCTTTTCAGAGGTAGGGCGCTAACTCTGCCATCCCCAGGAGAGTGCGACCTCTATCCTTCAAAAAATATGACAGACAAAAACACCCATCATCATTAATCTTAAACTTTATCTCTGATTAGTGCATCAACAAAGCAACCTTTTCTTATGCCAGTGGTTGACATGCTGGACACATGTCAGGAAGACATGAGCCATCCATATCTTATCTTGCATTAAGAAGAGTTATCCAGAACTGTACCTTCATTACTGCGACAGCCATGTCAAAAAGAATCGATTTATTGTCAACGCGTCCGAGCTAACCATGTTAATGGACTCTTCAAACATCTTCTCCTTCTCATTTGTTTCCTACATGCCCATCAAAGAGACAAAGCGAGATGGTTGTCAAGCTCTGGGGAGTGGCGTGTGTGTTCAGAGAGTCCATGGCTGCTCTTGGGCTGCCTGTAATGAAGTGAGATGGGGATGCAGGAAGAAGAAATCAGAAGTGGCTTCTCTAACACTAGGAGAGACCTAAAGCAGAGCTTCAGCTTCCTCTGCTGCTGTATTTCTTCCAACTTTAACAGTTCTTTTGGGGATTACTTAGCAATGAGGTTGGTTACTCCATTAGTTAGCAATATCTGGAAAGGATTTACCTGCATTTCACTGCTGTGTATTTACTTGTGGCTCTCACTGATGCAGCCAAAGGCTTGAACTGGTGGTGCTCAGCATTGCTGTGAAGGAGAGATGTCCTCTGGAGCTGTCAGAAGGTGAATGTTTGATATTGGGCAGATGTGTTTTCTCCGTTGTGTCTTTGCCAAGTCAAGTCACTGGGAAACCTATTCTGAGAAAGACTCTGCATTCCTGCTATGAATGAACTCTCCTTTTGCCAAAGTATGACTGGCTGTCTGGTGCTAATCAGTGGTAACAGGATGACCTTTGCGAGTGAATAGAGCAAAAGGCAATTTGTCTTATAGAACTTGTACAACTGTTTTGTTTAATGAAACAACATGATTATAATCTTCCCACAAAGGCACATAAACAATTAGAGTAAATCTCCCTCACATGTTGCTAGGTGTTTACATAACTCATCCTTCTCCCTTATCAAATAATGTGTACAATGCACTTCTGACTCTGGCAGGGCTTGGATCGTGTAAGCTTAATCAGACCTGATAAACAAATGTGTTTCCTATAATGCTGGAAAAGCAACAGCACAAGTCAGCACACATTTATTTATGCACTCAGGTTCTGTTTTGAAAGACTCCCAGTTCATCCGTGTGTAGTATTTAAAGAACCAGAGGGAATGCAGAAATGGATGCCATTACCAAGGGCATTGGTGTTACTCTCTTGGTGCTGCTATATTCTTCAAGGTATCAGTTTTTGGGCTGAGTTTATTATTTGAAAGAGTATTGAGAGAGCCAGGTTGCTGGAAATTATTTATTTCAAATTAAAGCTATCACAGAATTATTTGTTGGCAAGTATTTACTAAGCATATACCAAAGAGGGCACAAGAAGATTTCTGCTATCTACTTCAGCACTGCCTTGCTTGTCTGATCTTGGTTCATTCAAATGTCATTTCACAGAATGATCAAATTGCTCATAGAACCCTAAGGTCTATGTCTTAAAAGTTTTCTTTTTCTTTTTCTTTTTTTTTTTTTTTCTTCTTCCCAATTTATGTGGGGAAACTACAGAAACTATTTTCAGTGCACAGGAAAAGTGTGTTAATGTGCCAACATCAAGTGAATTCCATGAGTCTTCTATTCATTAAACTCCCGCTTCCTCCACATGTAATTTATGTCAGTTCAGTTATGCTCCTCCAGGGTGTGCTACTAAAAGAAAAAAGAAACAGGTATTTAGCCAAAAAGAGGTGTTTCGGGCTCCAGAAATCAACTTGCACCTACTGACAAAGGAGAAACAGACATGTTTTGCCAAGAAACAAATAACCAGGCCTATTTTTTTTTAGTGAGAGGTACAACATTTACAGTTGGAAGGTATAACATTTACATTGTTCTGTCGTGATTTCCCTTTACTAACACATATGCAAAGCAAACAAACCCCAGCCCTCTCCCCGTGCTGACCTTGCACATACATGACCCTGCTCTAATACCTTGTGGTGACTTCGTGCCTGTCGAGGACTGTTTGGTGACGAATCTGACCCAGACCTTGGGCCTGAACACAGCCCTGCAGCTGGGAGTCATTAACTCTGCGCCCAGGTTTTCACTCGGGCTCCTGGAAACTGAAGCTGACTATTGGATAGTGTGAGAGGGACCGAGTCCAGAACTCTTAGCCAAATACAGTAATGTTACAAACAAAGGGCTAAATTACTTCTGTTCATGGAAAAGTACTTTCACTGGGAGCAAAACTCAGATTCCTGCTCCCCCTCTCCCCTGGTTCTTGTCCCCTCCCCAAAACCAGCCGAATCCTTGAATCCTCAGATTTGGGAGTGGGGGAGAGCCTGTGAGGCTGGTTTGCTGGGAGAGATCAGATTGCACAGTGCCCTTTGCTAGACTCTCTAAGTTAATTATGCTAATTGGAGCCCTGAGATTCCTCTAACATGCCATGTTAGATGTTTCCTTCCCCTTTGGCAGAGCCAGGATGATTGCTGTACAAGGCCCTCTGTGGCTGTAGGGATGCAGGAGCAGATGAAGGCTCAAGGAGAGAGAACAGCTGCTGGTCCATCTTGTGATAGGGGGCAAGGAGAAGATGTGCCATGAGAATATCAGAGCCTGTTTTCTGAGGTCCTGGCTGAATCCATATTACTTCCCTCCATAAATTCTGGCAGGCACTAAAGCCTCATCTATAAAAGAAAGTGAGATACAGAGAAGCTCTAAAGACAGGCTCTGAGTGGGTGGGAGACTTGATTAATTGCAATGTCAGACAAAAAGAGAAGGACATATTTTAAAGTAGCAGCAAGACCTTTCCACTGAAATAAAGTAATTCTTAAATCTGCTCTGCTACACAGGCATTAATCTCAAGTCCCTCCTAGAAAGCCAATGGAGGTGATGAGGGCTGGCAAGAGGAAAGTGAGAACAAGGTCTGCCCTCTAAGTATCAAGAGAAACAGAGTGAAGGAAAGGAATTATGTCTCCTTCTCTGGGGCATTTAATTGACTGGAATTTGGATAAACCCCTCGTGCTGTAGCAACCTGTCCTACTCCATCCTCTAGAGCCTCTGCTATTTATGCTCTGAGTGCTTGTTCCACTCGTGCCACTGGTACAAAAACCACTTGAAACTAAATCTGTAACTCGGAGAACTCCTGAGCTTTTTATTTATGGTCTTAGTATTTGGAAGATTCTTGTAAAAATTAACAGGGAGTGCTAATGGTTCAGAATTGTCTTCTCAATTTCTTCTAGGGGAGTTCTGATACAGAGCATAAGGAAAACTATATAGGAAAAAAATTAACTGTGAGGGTCGCAGTGCCCCTCCCTTCCCATTCCATAAACAGCTACTAAAAGGACAAGAGAGGAAAATCCTTTTTTACTTTTACTAGTTGTGTCCACAGAAGTCCCATTTCTGATCTCTCATGAGAGGAACTAAGGAGTGACTCCTTGTAATATTTAGCGATTTATAGAGCTGGAGACAATGAAAGCATTTACTGTTAATGGGGAGCATCATTTGCAACAATTGTCTTCACTTTGAGAAGTTATATGAGTAAAGCTCACTCAACAGCAAATCCCATTCCAGTGTAAACTCTGGAGCAGACTGTTGAAGAGTAAAAATACACTATGGGAGGAAGAAATGTGTTTAATTTCCAAAAACCTTACCCAAACATGTACAGCTTAAGAGGTTATAGGCCTTTATAGTTGAAATGCTATTTACCTTGCTAAGGTGCTCTGGTTTTAATTTCCTTTTGATGCTTTTAAGACAAAGCTGGAGATAAGCAAGCATGGTTCTGAGATCACTGGTGTCAATGGGAATTGCTTGATTCACTTCAGAAGACTTTGGTGTTAAACTTAAATGAAGAGATCTGAACTGGGATGAAATCTATAGCCTGCTGAGGCCAGTGGAAACACAGACACTAATTTTAATGATTTTTGAACCAGACTCGGAACACCAGATGAAGTTTGACTCCATGGCTTGGTGGAGTTAAATGCATTTGCTCAGTCTTGGGGATCAAACCTTAAAACTATGCTCAGGAGGAAAACACGCATTTAATGAAAGTCCAATCATCATCAGAGAAATCAAATGCCTTAGATTTCAAGTGAACTAATCCAGATTGATGGAGAGTCCATTTGGCCAAATATCTGAGCAGGACTTGGACCTTCAATAACTTTTTATTAAAATGCAGTCCACAGACTGAGTTTTTGGTTATTGAGATACAGGTTCAGGATGGGTTGATGACATGGTATGTACTGTACATGCTGAAGAAAGTGCACAAAAGTGATCTCCTTTAGCTGTTAATCAGCTTACCACTTCTTGCATGGAAAATGCTGTATTCTGAACTGTGATCCTGGCAAATAACCAAAGGGGAAGTGGATTTTCAAATGCTTATTTTATTAATCTTTACATATCACCTCACTAGGGCTCCAGGTGCTGACTGGTTTATAACACTCTAAATTGCAATCATGGATAATTTTTAATCCTGTGCATACATTCCATGGAGCTGAATGGGGATCTCACTGTAAAATGAAGAGCTGCCTACCAGATCTGTTCCTTGTCTCTGGCACAGCAGCACAAAGGAAATTTCCTGCTAACCCATCAAGTCCTTGAATGATTTGTAAAATACCATAAGAGTCTGAGAGCATTTAAAAGGAGGAGAAAGATAGAGAATTGCACGTTCCTGCCCCTGGCACATCAGCTAAGTGGGATCTAATCCAACCACCCCCTGTAGTTAAATGAAAAACTTGACTAATTTTTGGATCAAACCCAGGTAGTGCACTGCCTCACATTAACAGCAGTTCCACTTATCTTTGAGTTGGATTTTCCTGACTTTGTTTCTCTGCAGATAGTTCTTTGCTCGAGGCTGGAGGATTTGCAGGCCAATGATATTTGAGTTTTTCACTGTTATCTTCATGTTTCAGACACATTTTTACAATGAACTTGGGGGTGCTGCATTGTGACAATAAGTTTCTTCAGTTAGCACAAGAGATATTTATCAAAGGCTTCAGCTCACCCTCTTTTCAACATTTATTAACTCAGGGGTACGAGGTGCAGACCTGATTCACCTATTGACTGTGGCTTCCTTCCAGCAGAGAGTAGTGGTATAAGTGATGGGGTTTTTTAGATTACAGAAAGGATTGGATATAGGTCCATCTGAGTGAGGAATAAGTGTTGGAGGTAGTGGGGTGGGGCTGGCAGCTGGCAGGGTTTGGGGAGATGGGGGAGAATTTCATTGCAAATTGAATTTTAAGAGGATCTATGTGATAAAAGGAGGCCTCCTAATGGAGGTTAGTGCTCGCTCCCTGTGAAAAGCCATCAGGGTTTGGATGGCTGGCATTTCTAATTCTGTTAAGTGTCAAAATCGATGCTTGATGGGTCTGTGGGAGCCAGGCAGTGGGCAGCCTGTGCTGACAAACCAATCTGGGACAAGAAAGGGACGAGGAAGGGACTTCCCAGAATAAGAGTGAGATGTCTCTTGAAATTTAATTTGGTTAATAAGGTTTTAAAAGCATTAAAAAAAATATTAAATAACAGGGCCATTACTACCCTCCTCCTAAAATAAACCTCGAGCTTCGTTTGCAGTTTTCCACTTGTAAGCAACACATGTAAGCAAAGGCCTGTTGTTGCAACCCTGGAATGCTCCCAAGCAAATGATGCTCCTTTATTGAAAGCAAATGAAGAAAAAAGAGACTCTATCAAGGGGAGAGAACAGTTTAATTGGATTAAAACCTATGAGCATGTACAGTAGGGGAGGAGAGAGCTCCTCTATCCCTGATTCCTGTGGAGAAGGCAAGGAGATTACCGGGGGGTGAAGAGAGATCTGTGCCATGCAGCACGAGCAGCCATCCAAAGGCTGGAGTTAGCCAGCACCAGGGCCCCAGAGGAATTGCTGGTTCCTTTGGGGTGGCTGGGGAGTTCTCCCTGGAAAAGGGTGGCTGGCAGTGCTCATTAGAGGGAGTGCAGCTCTCCTCTGGCACTGAATGCAAATTAAGGAGCAATATTTGTGTTTGTGGTTCATAAGCAGTCAAGTGGTTTGTCCAAAATACATTTTGTTTTTCCTCTAAAGGGGCAGACTGTAGATTCAAGCCTCAGATTTTTTTATGCATTTTAAATTACTCGCTCCAGCCCTGGTCTTTCATCCCCACACTGTTATTGAAAATAACTCTGAGTTTTGAATTCCTTTTCATGGGCTCTTGAGGAAGCAGGAACTTCGCAGGGGAAGGCACAGCTCTGCTGAACAGCCACGCTGGGAGGATGTAGAAAGTCATTTGTTGGGATGTGCTGGGGATAAAATTTGGACAGAGAGGATCTTTGCAAACTCAGTCTTACTGCAAAGCCACAGCTAATGATGGTCCAGGATCAAACCAAAATATTCCTGAGCTCTTGGGCTGATATCCTAATTCTAGACCAAAATTTCTGAAGGGCTCAACAATTTAGAAGCTCCTCAGCACTGAGGAAAGGTGGGTCCTTAGCCATTTCTGGAGTAACTCTTGGAACAGGGGGAGCCACGCCAGTGTTACACTTCTAAAGCCCAAATCCTAGTGTAAATTGAAATTTTGAGGCCTGGGATGTGGCTGCTGCCCCTCATCTCCCCACTGCCTCCAGAAGGGATGGAGGGTGAAACTGGTCCAGGTAATTGTACATCGAGGCAGGGACAGGGAAGCGAGGAAGTTTTCCAGGCTGGGCTGGGGGAAGGGGCTTTGATTTGAATACGAAGAAGCATTTGGAGCCAAACCAGCAGCAGATTGTGGTACCTTCTTAATTCTGTGAGCCACACATGAATGACCTTTTTGTCTGCCTCCGCCTGCCTGCAGTGGGGGGCTCCCCCCGCTGCCCTTCCCCACCGCACACACTCATTGATAATATACATGTGCTAAATAGGATTAACTCTCCCTCATCTGCATGAGTTGTTTCTCTCCCTTGGCCACTCTGCCCGGCTTCCCCCTCTCCTCTCCCGCTCCCTGCAGCCCCCCAGCTCCTTCTGGAGCTCCATGTGGGCCTTGTGTGGAGTTTAGCTGGCTCATTGTCGGGCAGCTGGTAATGGGAGCGGGGCTGAAAGGCCGGCTGTCAGGCTCAGTGCGCGGCAAGAATAGGCGGGCGTCTGCTCCGCAGCTTTCCCTTTGATAGAGGGGGATAATCCCTGCTATGAGAAGGCTGAGTCAAATGGAAAGGGAGAGTGAGCCCAGCGCCCTCCCACAGCCCCGGAGCAGCACAAATTGCAAATCCCGGGATTTGAGAGGAGACGGCTCATCCCGCTAAGCACCTTGTGATGAATCCATTTCATCCTGGAGACGGAGGGAGGCAGGGCAGCCGCTCTCTAGAGGAGAAGTGACTTTTTTGCAGGCTGAGCAGAGAGCTGGGAAGAGCTCATTTCCCTCCAGGATATGGACAAGGGGCAGGGCTGTGCCCCTTCCACTCGTGCTTTGCCTGGGAGCGTTCCCAGCTGCCACAGGCAGTGAGCAGTGAGGGCACACCGGGGGATGAACTCACCAGGGTCACACCTCCCAGGCTTCTTTTCATCAGCAACCATCCCATCCTTCAAATTGGGAAACCAGTGAGGGAACTGGGTGTGGGTCTGGGATGTGGGAGTGAGTCCCAAGGAAGGTGCGCTGGTGCTGCTTTAGGAAGTGGGTGTGAGACTCCCACAGTGGGAGAGACATCACTGCAGAGATGGGAAATGGTTGATTGAACACCAGTCCCAGCGTGCCAGCTGTGATGGTTTATTGATATCCCAGCAGTTAGGGAGTTGCCTTAGGAGACAAAACCCCTGGTTCAAAGTCCCCTCTCCAGCTCAAACTTGAATTCCCAGAGTTCAGGTAGAGGCTTTAACCTCAGCCAGGCACTTCTTGGGTGGCTCTGACTATATCTCACTTTCTGCAAAATAATTCTTGATTTTGAGATGTTCATCTGTCAAGAGTCGGTGACTTAAAATTCACTCAGAGAGAAGCCTTTTTCTCTTCTGCATGTAAGTTTTATGGGTCTGGCATTCCCTCGTGTGTACCCAGAGGTTTAAAACAATGTTCAGGCAGGATGTTAAATAATTTTATTCACTGATGTTTACAAAAATCCATGGTTTAGGATGTGGGCCAAGTATTACCATGGTGCTTGGTAACACCCATGGCCCACTGAGAGAAGAGGATGAGGCAGAGCCAGGACAAGAAACAAGAAATATAAATCAGTGAGAAGTGAGCAGGGGTTTTTAGCTGAACTTTGCATTTCTTTTGTATATTATGTTAAATCAACTCTTGATCAAGCCAAGAGTGGCTTATCCATTCTTGGTGCATCCAGTCCTTCAGATGTCTTGAGTTTAGCTCCAGATTTAACACTTTGTTCCCCCACATTCTCCAATGCTGGATGTTTACCTGTGCTCACTCAACTATTTTGATGCAAAAAACTTTGCATTAACGTTTCCACAAAACAGGTTTCCTACAAGTTCCCTCTGCTTCCAACCAGCCTGGGAGGGCAATGGGAGAAAAGCAATGTTTTAGGGGCTGCCCTCCCACATGGGATTCTAAAATGGAGCAGCATAATAATCAAATGGGTGGCACAAACCAAGCGTTTGAGAACCTGGAAGGAACTCTTGTTTCCAATTCAGCTTTCAAAAGAGGCAAAAGGCCAAGGGCTTTCACATTATTTATTCCAACCCATTTTCCCATCCTTACTTGAGGCTCAAACAAAAGTGGCCCACGCTGAGCCCTGCAGATGGATTAGCAATCAAGCACGCAGCTGCACATACCTGGCACTGGAGTGTTCGTGCTAGCCAGCCTCTGAAGAGCAGATCTCATTTTTACTTTTTGGGTGCTGGAATGTGGGAGTGGGTGGAAGGGCCAGGATATGAGCAGCCTCCACAGATGTTTCACAAGAAGGAAGTGAATCTATAGTTTAGGCAATCTGATTTACTTGAATCTCCAGATTTGTTTTCTTGGACAGTTTTTGAGTTTTGCTGGATTTTCTGGTGGAGGTTTGGGCTATAGCTTATTTTTTCAGAATTGATTTTCCTTTATCCCTTTAGGTAGTGTTTTTCTCTCTCTTGGGACTGTCTTGATCATATGGAAGTGAGGAGCTGACCTTGCTGCATGGGCAGTGAGAAATATGGCACCTTGCCTCCAATGTAAAAGTCTTCATCATGTCATTGTCACTAGCAGCTATATCTTTATCATCCTAACTAGACCTTGGAAGCCTTTCCCTAATTAATTTCAAAATGTTAATCATTATTCATAAGGACTGACCCATTGAATACCAGCTAAGTGTGACAGCTCAGTGTGTCATTGTGCTCTGTTAATCCGAGGGAACAGTCTGCTGGACAACAAACTCCTCTCCAAAGCAGCAGAGAGCTCAAAATACTGACAGCAAGTCAGGTAAAATTCGTAGGCTCCATGGAACTGTGAGCTTAACTCTGTTGAAAGGTTTGCACTGGAAACCTGGCTGATGGTGGGCTTGAAACCACAGACCCCAGACATGGCTCCACCTATACAAGGAGCACTGCAGAGGTTGCCAGAGTGGAGTGAGATTTCAGCTGAGATTTGGGCTTTTTTCAAATGCAGAAATTCAGGGAACAAGAAACAGAGTGAGCTGGAAACAAAAGGCCAGGGGCTGCGTTTGCCCTGGGAATGTGATGTTGAGGTGAGCAATGGGGGTCCATGAGAGGAGCTTTCTGCTGCTGTAGAAATGCCCAGCCCAGCAGGAATGCTTTGCCCCTCTCTGTGCTGAGCAAAGATCTTCCTCCACAAGGATTGCCTCAAGGTGTGCAGCCAAACCCCAGGCTTTGTGCATGTGCAGGTCAGCAGAACGTTGCAGGGAAGACGCTGCACGCCTGTGTGCACACACCAGGTTGTAAAAATCTGTGAACGCCTTTCACAGAAAACTGATGGGCAGGCCTCCCTGTAATGCAAAGCAGCCTGTGGTCTGTTTGCACTTGGAAAGCTTGGAAATGGGAGTGAGGTCTGCGTTGGCACAGGGAAAATCCTGAATCCTCACAGCCAGCAGTGCTGGCAGCCGGAGATGATCATTGTCAATAATGCGCAGGAAGATTGTGCTCCATTGTTGCGGTCCTTTATTAAATTACATAATTTTCATTTTTTCCATCCTTAAGCTTTACCACTTAAAATGGTTTGTCCTATGCAATCAAATGTGATCCTTGAGCCTCGGCTCAAAAACCCAATAACAATGAGCATTCTCTGGAATGGAAAAACAGAAAGAAAATAAAGGGACTTTATAGTAATTCACTTAAATATGTGTGTAGGATCTAACCAAGAGCCTGATACAAAAATACTGAGTGATCTGCATCCAGACCACCACTTTGAAGGCACAGATACAATATCTTGGTGCTAGGTCAGCCTCATCTGCTGACCCCAGGGAAAAATGCCTCTGGCATGAAGTAGGGCAGCAGGCAGGATAATTTTCTCAAGGATTTTACTGGCGCTCTGATGAGAAATTTGATCACAATTTAAGCTCCCCAGTATAGCATTTGCAATGGACTTCAAGTTTTGACATGGTGATTCCTGTGGCTCAGCTGAAGAGATGTAGTTTTTAAAGAGAAATTTGTGTGATTGCTTATGATGATGTCAGTGAAAGCCAAGATGTGGATACTCAAACGTTGTGAGTTCAAAACTGACAGAATGCTTAATTGGTATGATTGCTTTTATAACACACCAGGCAGCCATAGGGGAACTGAGCTGAGTATTAGAGAGCAGGAAAGAATCTGGACTGACAAGTAGCAGCTTTGTCTAAGCCCAGTTATCCTATTCCACCAAGAATTAGTTGCTAATGGGTCCAAGTAAGTACTCAAATATATTTTTTTTAATTTTCCTCATGCCAGCAGCTCTCTGTGGTACACATTCAAGCGTGCTGTGAAATGTTGCTGCAACTCATTGCCCTGAGATTTCAGCTAACCACCAGACTCTGCTGTAGTCAGTGCCTTTGGATGTTCTCATTTTTGGATCCAATTTGTGTTTGGTTTAATTTGTGGATTTAAATCCAACATCATATCCTTCTCCACCACTACTAATAGCAGGTCTCATGGTGTCTGAGTTTGGATTTCCAGCCAAGGTTTGGTTTCTTGGCCCTGCTGTCCTTGTGTGCCAAGGCCTGAGCTGCAACCTGCCTTTTCCTGATACTTTCTCTTGCCAGACTCTGGTTTGTACTGGGCATTGGGAATTGCCTGGATTGCCTCCTTCCAGGCCAAATCAGAACCGATGAAACGTAGCAATGCTCAATGCTGCATTAAAAACCAAACTGAAACAAAGCAATCTTTTTTTTTTTTAATTTTTTTTTGAGGTGCCCTGGACCAATCTTTTTTGGTCAGGTAGAGATAACAGGAAATTTGTGTGTTCTCCCAAAAGCAACATCAGAGATTTTATGAGTTTGGGAATTTGTTTATCCTTTTTTGATCAGTGAAAACCCAAAATACCCAAAGTGGAGAGAGGAAGTGACAGCGTGAGCCCACACACAATGAGAGGTGGAAGCAGATTCAGGATTTCAGCAGACCGAGCTGAAGGAAGGATTCACTTAAGCCCCAGTGATTCACGCTGGAAAAGTTCTACTTTTTCAGCCTTTCTTCCCCCTCCTGCCTCTTTGTTTGGCTGTGTTGTGTTGCTCCTGGGACATCCAGGGTGACAATAAGGCAATTGTTCCTTCAGGAGCAGGCCTCAATGAAACAGTGCAGAAAAAGTGACAAGGCAAGAAAATATGACAAATATTCTGCACTTCAGTGCGGAATACTGCCATTTCCTAGTGTGTATTCCTGAGAAGAAATACACCCATCAAGATATTTATTTCAAACCGGGACTTGCCACTTGTGTTTTTTCTCTTTCTGAGAATCTAAAGCTCAGATCTCTCCCTTGCCTGCCCTGTGAGGAGCAAACACCCCCAATATCAATTATGTTTTTAATCTCTAAGACCCAGTCTCCAAATGTGTTTGTGTCTGTGTATACACACGAACTGTTTTCCCTTTGTCTTCCTATCCAAAATGCAAAAGCATCTCAGATGTTGTGATTCCTCCAGGTTTTTCCCCCCGTGGGAGGTTGGAAACATGTAACATTATCTTCTAGCTGCCTACTGCCAGTCTCTGAAATTAGCATTTCAGTGACTGAAAGGTAGTTAGTTTACACACACACACACACACCAAAAAAAAAAAAAAAAAAAAAAAAAAGAGGGAAAAAGGAGGGTTAGTACAAAGCTGACACTAATAGCAATAGGAGATGAGGCAGACGGTACAGGACATGTTGGATTACTAAATGAAAACTGTGACTTTATCAATGTGCTAACAGAACAATGCAAAGGGCTTTTACAAAATAACTCTTGGAGTTTTTGTAATTAATATAATTAGCTGCCTCAAGAAAAAAATGCCTCACAGGACACGTTAACACAGAGTTAAAGGATAACTCTTTTACTATCCTAAATCTGGGTTTTTTTCCAAAGTGTTCTAGTTTTTATTTCTGGGATATTCTCCAGATGAACAAGGGCAGAGTAGGTGCTATTGGATGCAAAACTGAGGAACAGCACAGACACTCCAGTCTAATGTTAATTAATGGAGTCTGTTGTTTATGGCTGTCATGCCAACAAATCACTCGTTGCCCAAAAATTAATCATGTCTCCTGTGTGGGGGGGCAGCCCAGGTGGCTTGGCTTCACCCTTCCAAGAGAGATAGCCAGGGCTGGAGCCATGTTTCAGCAGCTGGCTTTGCTAGGCTTGGCTCAGAGAGGCAGGATTTGGAGGAGCACTAAGGAAAAAAGTCTGAAGAAAACTTTTGTCCTTTCTCCTTCTAATCAAAAACTCCATGTTTTCCTGTGGCTGAAAAAATTCCTGTCCCAATTCAGTAACATAAAGCTTCCAGGCTGCTTTTGCTATCAGACAGTTCACCCTTCTTGCTCTGGTAGTGGAGAGGGAATATGGTGGAAATCCTGGCCTTGGCTCTTTTTTTCCAGCTGAGCTCTGTTCAGAACCTGTAGCTGGGTGAGAATAATTGCTCGGTGCTGCTCTTGTGAGCAGAAACCTCAGGGAGCTACCAGGTGCCTGTGGAGGTCAGAGGGACACTCCCCAGTGGGTGCCAGTGCCCCTCAAGAAGCTTCTCAAGTTGGCATTGTGGGGCACCAGTGGTGTCACGTCAGACACAGTGAGACCAAACATCCAAGGATGGACTTGAGTATCCACACCTGGAAGGAGATCAGTCACTGAAATAAGGGCAGATGCAGAGGTGGAAAATCCCTGGGATTTTTCCATTTATTTCCAGTTTTTTATTTCAAAAGGCCTGAAAAACCACTAACAAAGCCCTGAGTCGAATCCATAGGGGAAAGGGAGATGAGAGAGGAAGGACCATATTTTTGAAATCCCACAAAATATTTTGATGATATTGAGAGGAGGGATAAAAAACCCAAACTCTTTTTCCTTTTTATTTTTTAGGATTGTAACAGTTTTTGGCGTGTGGTGGAGAAACAGTGAGTGTGGCAATCCCCATTTGGAGTGGGCTCCTTTCACTTGCTTTCAGCACTGTGTGCCCATGGCTTCCTGCAAAGTCTTTTCTGGCATCTACCATGGATCACAGCCTGATGTTATCCAGTGTGGGACTGCACTACACAGGGCATTTACCCCTGCTGGGACAGTGGCTTCCCTTCCCAGATGGCCAACAGGGATGTGGTGGGGATTGCTTCACTGTCTGAGCTCCAGTTGTGGAGGGAGCAGGCAGCTGGTAGTGCTGGAGAGTGCATGAACCAAATTCCTCCATGTCCCTGTGGCCTTGGATGTAGCATGGGAGCTGTCAGCCTGCTGTAGGCACCCTCAGGGGAGCTCTGAATCAGGAGTGCTAGATTACCTTTCAATATTTCTCTTTTTCACTCTTATTTGAAGACGGTTCTCCTACCTCCCCAACTTTGCTAGATGATTCCCATCCTCAGTCAGAGTGGCTGCCTTTTTTTTGGGAAAGCTTCCCAGGAGGGAAGAGCAAGAACAGAATTTATGTGTTTGAGGTTTTTTCCTGGACGATTTTTAGACTTGATTTTTGGAGCATTCGCAAGGAAAAATTAACAGTCTCTGCTGATGACTTTGCTTATTTTAAATCAGCAAGGGAGGGGGAGAGCAGAGCCCCTGGGGCTGGTTCAGGGGCTTTCCTCCAGGCAGTGTCCCCTGGGTTAGGAAATGTGGCTGCTGGGCACTTGCAAGGGTTGGGTTGTAGTATCCACTGCACTGGACTCCTGCAAATAGTTTAAATGGAACCAGTATTATTTACTTCCAGCAACTAGGAAGGAAATTTTGGGGAAAAGCAGCTTTTTGAAGACTTAAAAAAATCGCTTCCCTTGTCCCCAAAAGTATTTAAAAGTCAGGGCAAATATCAGTGATGTTCTTACAGAGTCCTTCATCTAAGCAGGACCACAAACCTGATGTCAAATTTCAGGCACCCATTTTGGAAGTGGGTGAGTCAGCTGCAAGATTTGCAGCTCTCACCAGTGTCCCAGACCCAATAAAAACTGGAACTCCAGAGAATGGTTTTTGACCTTCCTTGCCACAATTAAAAACGTTGTGTTTAATATTAAATGCACATTCATTTTTAATCCAGAAGCCAGGCTTTCTGTTCTCAAATAACTCATTTGTAATGGGTTCTTCATCCAAGCAGGGGAAAGAAATACTTGGTCTTGGAAGCCAGCTCCATAAAGAAACACAAAGAGCATCTTTCTGAATAGCACACAAGTGTGAAAGGAAACATGCAACTGCTGGAGAAATGGAATCATTTGTACTCAGCGAAGGGAAAAAGAAGGAGGAAAAAAAAAAAGGAAAAGCTTTTGAAAAGGAGATCTGTGACTGAAGCTCTCCAGAACTGTTTAACCTGTTGGGGATATTTAGCAGATGAATTCTGACCCACGTTCTCCACTTTGCTGTACCCTGTGACAGAGCGACGCAGCATCTGCCGCTTGTGTTCCTCTCCAGACACGCTCACAATGCCGGAGGAAACGGGGGAGAAAATTATGCAAATTGCTCTGAGCAGATTACTTTGACCAGCTGCTCTTCTTCCTCCTCAATCAAAGGTCTGCCTGGGAGAGCCAATCTAGATTATATATGTCAGTCGCACGCTCCGAGGCTGAGCCGCTGCCTCGGCGCTCCTTTTCCCCAACCAGGGACGTTTCTGACAGTGAGGTAAAATGCAAAGCACTGGGGATATCAATTGCTCAAAGGAGGGGGCACAAGGGGCTGGGAATTCCTTTTGGCTTTTGTGCAGTAGCACCTCACCACGCTTGCTGTTTTTCAGGGCTATTCCCAGAGAAAGTGGTTCATCTCCATGCTAACAATTATTGAATGTTATTATTAAGCATGATGAAATGTGGCAGAGAGGGGAAAAAAAATGAGCAAAAAGGCTCCCTAGACAGTGTGTTCACGGCATGGCCTTAGGTGATATTATTAAGCACATGGACTGAAAGCTGAGTAGATTTACCCTGTGCAGCCAGGGATGCTGCTGGCTTTTTTTTTTTTTTTTTTGGTGCTTTTGCAAAGTGAAATTTATTCATGAACACAAACTGGAGGCCATCCTGCTGATGAGTGTTTCCAAACCCTCCAGACGTGGCCGTGACGTCGCCCTCAGACAGACCCAGAGCTCCAGCCAGAGATCCAGGCTCTCCCTCCCTGCCCTCTCCTGCAACACGCTGCCTACCCTGTGTCTTTAACAGTGCTCAGAGTCCAGAAAAGACTCCACAGCTTCATAAATGATTAATATAGTCTTCGTTAAAAAAAAAAAAAAAAAGATAAAGAATGCTGCTGCACCAGAGAGCACCTAACCCTGGCAGAAAAAAATACAGTGCTGTCACAGTCTGGCGGCAAGCCAGATTTCACTGCCTTAAATCACCATTAAGGTTTTCCCTAAGTTTGATGGAAACTTCTCTTTTTTTAATCCCGTATACAAATCAGAGAAAGTCCCATGTTAGCATGTGATAAAACACACACATAAATATGTGAGTAGAGTGTGGCTGCGGAGCCGTGGGGATGCATCCTCTGGAGGCTGCAGTGCCAGGCAGGGAGCCCTCACTGAGCTTTAGAGAGATTAATAATTCTCATGCCTTAGTTTATTTTTTATTGGGCCTATCCCATGGATTTTTCCCAGTGCCAGAATTGCTGAAGATTTTAGCATTTCAATTTGCATCCCCTCCCCTGAGTTTCTAATCTGATTCAGCAGGTGCTGAGGACCCAGCAAACAGGCATGGAGTGCCCAGGCTTGGAGTTCCTGTGCTGAGCTGGAGTCTGGAGTGTGTGGTGTCACAGCTTGGCTCACCTTTGTCATGTTTCCTTCCTATTTTTTGTTCCCCAGTTAATATGGAAGTGGGTATGATTAGTTCAAACAAGCCAGCAAATTTTAATAAGTAGGGTAAAGATATCTAACAAAAGCTGTGTGTGTAGAGATGCTCAAGGCAGCCAGCACAAAGGTGCAGACCCCTCCCTGCTTCCCACCATCACTTGGCAGTGGTGATAATGACAATTTAAAAATATAAATCAGAAAAAACAATTTAAATTTATTAATTGTTTGGTGTGAAAGCTAGGTAAGTTAATGCAACTGAATACAGCATTCTTTTTTTTCCTTCTTTCTCCTGATTTTTTGGTGCTTTTCAAAATGTGTTTCCTCATATCTTTTTCCTGTGTTTACGACCATGATTTGATTTTAGCAGAAGTAATATTATTGTTCAGAAGTAATATTATTGTTTATACTGCTGTTTCATGTACCATGCCCTTAACTTTCTTTGCAGAAAATGTTTATAAAAAAGAGACAGTGACAAATAAACCCCACTGCAGGTTTGCCCTGTTATTTCTGGATTGTAGATCTTGCCTCAGTGTGAGCTGACTGAGGAGTCTGGGGGACTTGCTGCTCTGTCTAATTTCTGTTTGCTGCCAGGTAAGTCTGAGCAGCCCCTGTTCAGGGAAAAGCTGCAATTACAGCTGTGATCTTGACACCAGAGTTCACCTGAATTTCAGGAGAAGTTTGTGGAGATTTGGAAGCTAATGAGCTGCAGCCCAAGCAGGGGGAGAGCTCTGCAGCCACTTCTTTAGGGGGGCTGATGTTCCTCGGCACCGGGTGCTATTCAGCTTTTCTGTCTTGCTCTGGGCTCACAGAGTGCACGTTCTCTCTTTATTTCTCCAAGCCTTGGCTCTATTCTGCATTATCAGGGTTGTCTTGTACAAAGAATTGTATTGATGGAATTAAAGTTAGCAGTGAAAAAAACAAAAAAACAACAAAACCAGCCCTTGAGATATGATGAATTAGCTGCAATTTCAGTGGTAAAAATGGTCTCTCATAGCTGGCTATTAACTACACTCTGGTGAATATATTTTCATGCAAGAGATGGTTTGCTATTTCAAAGGAGTCTCATTGAGACTTGATCAAGTTATTTTCAAAAGTTTAAAGTATTATTAGCTGTAAATCCTGCTGCTCAATTTTAAAGTCACGTTTTTTATTTGCTGTTGCTTCTCTGTGTATATTCTGGGTGGGCACTGAAGGAAAAGTGGAGCTAACTACCCTGGAGAAACGGGAATCACAGAAATGCTTCCCTGTTACTCTGGCTTTAAGGAAGTATGACCTTGTATTTCATGGTGCTGTGGAGAAGCTGGAAATCACTCCCTCACCAGCATGCCTGCATTTCTAAGCTGCAGCCAGGACTCTCCTTATCTTTCACAGAGCACAGTCACTGATGTGTCATCATGGGTCATTTGTTAAAAAACTCTGCTATTTTTAACGCTCAGTTGAGAGGAAATTTTTTTGTTGTTTTATTTTGGTTTTAGATTAACAAGGAAAAGAAAAATCTAGCCAGCATGGCAGCTCAAAAAGTTCAGCAAAACGAATGCTGTCAGATCAATGTCTCTAAGAGAGGCAAGACAGCAGAGGTTGCTGCCTGAGAGCCCATCACGAAAGTCTGGTCCTGAGCAAGCCTGGGAGATGAACGTTACTGAAGAGCCACTGATCAAAACAATTAATAATTGACAATTCAGCAGAGTGGCTAATGAGTTCTGTATGGAACAGCTACCCCCTCACCTGAAGAAAGAAGTTTCTTTCCAGGTCTGGACTGGCCTGGACTGTTTCTGCAAATGATCTGAGGGCATCTTGGATGCACTAATGCCATCGGAAATTTGAAATCTGTAAGGTATTGGATCATCCTGCATTTACTGTGGCTCTGCAGGGAACCTTAATTACAGAGAGGAAATGACTTGCCGACATTTGCACTTTCCTGCCTTGCCATTGAATTCATCATGGTCAGTGTTTTCCTTGTCTACTTTCAGTTTACTCGGGCTGTAACCTCAGTGGATCCTTCACTCAACCCCAGTTAGCCCAGGCCAGTGCCAAAGAAAAACTCAGCTGGTGAATAATTTCTGTTGAACTGAATTTTTTAGGGACATGTTCTTTTTAAAAATACCACAGATCCATGGTAAAATTCTCGTCCATGTTCAGTGAGTAAAGGAACAACATTAACTTCTGTGCCCTACCTAAGTTCTAGCTCTGGCCTTCCCTGAAACCTGTAATTTCAGGTCAAAAGAACTGTACTTCAGTGAACTATGGCTATTTTTTGCTGCTGACAGCTCTTTGTCTTCCATCCCAGAATTTATTGCATTTCACTATGGAATATTTACTGAACAAATCCCTACACATACAGACAACTGGATGAGCTTGCTCATTCTCAGTTCAGTCAAGTCTTAAAATACTGGATCTTGTTTTTGTGTCTTGGGGAAGGCACTGACTTAATATAAGCATGTCTGTTGAAAAGGAGTTTTGAGTGTGCCCAGTGCCACTGTGGGCAGGAGATGGGAGTGGAAACCTGTTCTGCTGCAGCAAGGCTGCCCTGCTGCACCACCTCCTCTCTTCTTTCCTCCAAGGCATTGCTGGCATCTAAAAGTAATTCTATCATGGTGCCACATGGTTCCTCCTCTTAGGATGCCTTGTGAGTCAGGCCCACATAGGATGTGAATATTTTCTTTCTAAGTTCACATTGCTGTCCATGGCACTTCCAGGAGCACAGAGCCAACAGTGAGAGAAAAGTCTCTGCTCAGCCTGTCACACTGAGCTGCACCAAGGTTTGTTTGCTAAGTTCCTCCTGACTCTAGTACTGTGCAGGGGTATGGACTTACCCCATTTCCTTTTCAAATGCACAAGCTGGAGCTAAAGCTGGAATTGTGGAATTCCTGGCCTGCAGAGTGAGCTGGTTTCACAGGAGCATCATCAAGGGAGAAGAACAGAGAGAACCTGTGTGATCTTAGACACTCCTAAAGCCCACCTTGATGCTTCTGAGTGAGTTCTCAAACAAAGCAGGTAAGCAAGGGCTTCTCTCTCAACTCAGTCATGTAGTGCCTTCCCTCTTCTTTGTCTGCCCCCTCCCCAAAATCCCCAGGCAGGCAGTGAAATCCCACAGGCTGCAGGATCAACGCTCTGCCCTGTTACCAGGTTACCCACCACTAAATCTGCAAGGGACTCGGGGACATTCTCTGTGACTGAACAAGTGACTGCTCTGTCCTGGGGGTATAAATCTAATGCAAGCTTGTCAGCATAAGCCTTGTATATTTATGGGAAGCTTTCAGAGGAGCTGCACGGGATCAGAGCTTCTGTTCAGCTCCAAGGCACAGCATCCCCGGCAGGGCTGTGAATGGAGAGCCAGTCCCAGGCACACTCTGCTGCCTCACTGCTGAGCCCTGCACAGCACTGATGCTTTTGTACTGATTTGTCACTCCTGGAACCGGTGTAAGAGACCTGGAGTGGGAGCGTGAAGGATGGAAGTGACACCAGGGTAAGGGCAAGGAACATTGGCACTATATTTAGGGCAGAAGCAGATAGTGGTAACAATTGCAAGGATCATATATAATGCAGTAAAACTGTCTGCCTGAAATATAAACAAAAGCCCTTTCCTGAGGCAGTGAGGGGTGATCAGTCATGTTGACAGTCTCCTCAGCTAAGCAGCCAGGACATCTCATTCAGTAAGCATGGACCAAGTGTAGGGCACTGCTGATTCCTTTAAAAGCATCCTGGAAACAGCATCTTTGCTCTGGGGCAGAGCAGAATGTCTCCTTTCCAGATGTTTTACATGAGTTTCGTGAGTGTGTTCTGGCACCTTTGGTGTCTCCTATACCCTGAGCAGTACTAGGGTGGTATGTGCCAGGATGCAGCAGCAAATTGGAGAATTTGGCTTAGTTTGGAGTATGTTCAGAATCTCAGCAGCTTTCTCAAGGAGATATCTTGGTCAGCTGTATTGGATCACAAACCAAAACATAATTTAACTCCTTGATACATTAATTCTGCTTCTAGGGTATTTCCTTTAGCAAGCAAACCAGCAGAATTCTGTTCTGCATATATATGCCTCAGAACTGAGGAACGGACTCTGCTTTGATCTGCCCTTTCAGTTTTTTGTTTTTTTTTTTTTTTTTTTTTTTCAGCTCACATGGAGTAATTGGAAAAATTTCAATATCCTTCCCATACTGTTTTTACCCTTCCCCAAGAAAGCCCCTTTTGGCCACTCTCAGAAGATGCTGGCTGGATCTCAGCTAGCACATTTATACCTATATTGCGCTGAGAAGGAAAAATGCTCTGGTTCTTCAAGGAGCAGAAAGGAAGCAGATGCCACCCATTCCTTCCCAGGTAATTCTCACATTCTGGAGAGCATCATAATTTCCAGGCAGCACCAATAAAATAGTGACAGAGAGCTCTGTGAGCTCCTGACTGCCTCGTGTGCTCCCTGGCCTTTGCTAATTCTTTACCTGCTCTAGTTTTTAAAGCCTCAGAAGAATGAAATTCCACTCTGAGGTATCCAGATACAATTCAAGAACAAACCTTTCAAAGTGGTAGGAGGAAGGTAAGAGATACAGGGGGAACCTGATCCCCAGGCTCCCTGCACAGGAGGAAGGCGTTTGATTGCAGCTTTATTGTTCCTCACATCAAAACTGACAGACTGCCAGGAACAAGACGCTGTCCCTGGGGAAAGTGGCCCAAGGCTGGGCTAACAGTGGCTCCTCTGGGTCCAAGAGCAAGTGGCAGGGTGTCCTGTGTTGGTTATATGATGCTTGTATCCCCAGTTGTCTGTTCTGTTTATGCTGGATAAACAGAACAGTTTTCTCCCAAAATCTCTCCCAAAATTTCTCCCAAAATTGCCTTAACCCAGGACACAGGGAGAGGCTGGGGCTGGTGGCAACTGCGATGCTGCTGTGCATTACTGAGGCTGCCACCAGCAAAGTGCCCCTTCCTATCTGCTTCCAGCCTTGGCTACCAGCCCTTCATTTACACATGTAATAAATTCACTTGTTAATTAGAAGAAGTAAATATGATGAGCTTTTGATATAGTTCAAAGGAGCAATAGCCAGTTTCTTGATTCCCAGGTTGGCAGCCATCCTTCCTGTGTGCCCCAGAATCAAAGTGCAGCCCTTGCTCCAGCAACTGTCAGGCTTTTTACATCTTTTGATCAAGAGCCTGGCTGCAGAAAGAGGAAAAACCAACACCCAACTGTTTGGATCTTTTCCCCTACAATTATTATCACATCCATTACTCAGCAGAAGCCTGGGATGCCCTTTCATTCTTACACAAATACTTTCTTTTGGGATTCATTTAAAGTTTCCTTGTGCATGAAGTGGTCACTTGTCAGCCATCCACCTGAAAGGGTGAGGCAGAGAAAGCACAGTCAGCTAAAAAGGAGCCCTGGCTTCAAGCATTTATAATGAATATTGACAAAAAGAGGGGGTGGGGAGGAGTGGGAATCAAAAGCTTGAAAATTGCTGATTAGGCAAAAGCCGACTACCTCCTGCCTATGGAGAAAATGGCATCATTAGAGGGATGCAACAGGGCTGGCATTATGCAACGCCTGGTCAGGAGCAGAGAACAGCACAGCAGCAACTCCCACTCAGACCAGAAAAGCAGGAGATTGCCCTTCTGTCTGACTTGTGAAATTTCAGTCCTGGAAAATCTCAGGCTGTGGTGGTCCCAAACTGCATCACCTCTGTGGTCTGGGCAGCCAGAGGTGCCCCACAGACCAGCACCAGGAGTGGGGGATTCTGCCTCCCTGCCACAGATGACAGCCAGCCCTGCCTTAGGGAAACCATGGAGTCTGGTGTTTCTCCTCCTTCTCATGTTTTACCCCTAATCTCAGGGTACAAGTGAGCCCACACACCAGGTGACTCGAGCATGGACTGGGATGGAGCAGCACCTCAGGCTCCTGGGGACAGGAGAGCCAGGGGCTGGGGAGACACAGCTGGCTGAGATCCTGCACAGAGCCTTCCCTCTGCATGTACTTAATGGTGAGTAGGACTGGGGGTGCCAGTGATGCCAGCCTTTATTGGCCAACCTTTTTTGGCTGTTAGGTGCCCCCCAGCTGATGAACGATGCTCTCAGGCTGCCTGTGTGCACAGCATAAAGGAAAACTAGCAGGGCTGGGGTCTCCTGGTGTTGCTGTGCCAAGAGAGATGCAGATCACTTGTTAGTTACTTTTTTTTTTAACAATCTCCAAGCATTTCCTGCAAGTCAGGACTGGAAGGGGAAGCTGCAGCACTGCTTCCCATCTCCTCTCCTCTGTGCTGAGCAGACCCAGGCCCCTGGGATATGGATTTCAAGAGCAATAAATTCACTCTAAAAATTTAAAGAGGATGACGCAGAAAACTTCAAAAAAACAAACAAACCAGCTCCACACAATAAAAGCCATTTCTCTCCTGACGTCTCTCTCTAGTTACAGCGTGACACATCAAGGTCAGATACCCTGTCCCACAGGAGCTTGGCTTTGTGCAGGGCGAGAATCATCCCCTAATGGTGTGTGGTGGCTGATGTTTAGTAAGGATAAACTACTTATATAAAACCCAGGATTCTCATTGTGGGACACCATTTCCAGCAAGTGTTCCCTGTCACAGGGCAGGAAGCCCTGAGCTGAAGTGCCCTCAGGAGGTGGGAAGAGTCAAGAGAGGTTTAACCTGTGATCGCTGCTCCCGCGTCCGAGCGCGTCCCTCGCGCCAAGGAGAGCTCCCATCTGCAGCTCAGTAAATCACCCATTCATGCCAGGAGGGTTCTCTATGGCAGAAGCTGAACTCAACAGCAAGAATAATAATCCATATGTTTGTAATTGTGATTAGCTCCTCTGGAAGACAAAACCCAGAAAGCTGGAGCATCACAAATGCAGCAGTGCCCGGGGCCCCTGATGCTCTTGGTCAGGAAAGGGGATGGAGCAGGGAGCCCCTCCCTGCCTGGAGCATTTTCACCCCACCAGTCTCCTCCATGGCTTGTTTGGTTTCCCTTGTTTTAGAAAAATTTTTTTTTCTTTAATGCAGTGAGTTTTCTTGTGCGTAGTCTCCTAAATGAATGCACAGGCTGTTTCTGGCATGCTTTAAACCTTCATGCATTTTTAATGATTTACAAGGAAAAGAATTTTTTCTCTCTTTCTCTCTTTCCTTCTATTCCCCCCCTTTTCCTCCTCCTTGATTCCCTTTTTCTTTCCTTCCAAAAAAAAAAGAAAAAGTAATGACTTAATACATATCAAGTGGAATTGCTGGTTTGTGGTGACGGTTTTATAATTCCAGGTTCAAGTTTTTTCTATTTAATTATGCACTATAATTCTCATGAACTATAATGCAATAACAAAAGCATGCACCAGGGTTGGCACAAGTCTGTTCTTTATTAGCATGAGTATGGGTACAGTGCTTTATGTGTGAAATAAAATATTTGGACCTGATGCTGAGTCTGTTTCTTTAGAGTTACACTGAGCTCTTCTTCCTTTCAAACACTGAAGCTGAGGCTCTCTGTTCCCTGTCTTGTCTGTTTCTCCCCTGATAAATTCAGTTGTACTTCATTTCATAAAGCCTTACTTGTCTGTAACTGCCTTTGTAATGCCTTAATTGAATAGAGGGTTCATACATTAACCTGAAGTCCTCTATAGTATCTTAGTTTATGAAGGTTAAAAGTGATTAACTGATGAAAGGCTGCTTGCTGTAAATATTGACATTTCCCCAACCTGCCAGGGTTTTGATTAGCTCCTGAAGTTGCCTTAACATTTTTGTTTATCAGGTTATCAGCATTTCCAAAAGCTTATAAACATCAGGACTTTTCTCATGCCAGTTAATGTTTGAGACCCTGAAGGCAGTGCAAAACAATAAATGGTGAGTACATCCATCAGATTAGAGTGGGATTGTTTGTGCAATATTAAGCTTGACTGTAAATATTTGCACAAACGGGACTAATTGTGCAAAAATTATTCTCGCAGGCACTGTATTTCCTTTTCATTCACTTTTGACGATACTGTTTGTAAATCATTCTTGTTTTTGGAAAGAATACTCTCTGGAGCAAGCAAGACTGCTTTTTACAGCTGCAAATGGTTTATTTGCAGGATTCTGCCTTGCCCAAAAGCAGCTTGGATTTGACAGCAAGTGCTGGTGTACTTTGTAATGTTTGTAGCTGGTATTTTAGAGAATTCCTCTGAAATCTGCCTTTGGTCCTGGCTCTGACTTCTTCAGCATTTCCATAAGTGTTGCTGGCAATGAATATTTAACCCTTCTGCTTACCAGAATCTCGTAGAGATTAAAAGATCCCCAGCCTGTAAGAAGTCAGATTTTGTGTGATGGTTGCCTTTGAAATGCCTTGGGAGTAGCAAAATGATATCAAAATGATATCAGGTAACTTAAGTAACCTGTCATGCAGCTTATATATATATATATATAAAATAAACAAATGAAATGTACCTTTAGCACTCCTTACTGCCAGTTTCTCACAGGTGACCCAGATTCACAAACATGAGGGGAAATCCTCCCAAACACTCAGGAATATTATCAGGGACAATTAACCAGGGCAATGTGGCTGGGTGACTCCCAAGGCTGGGAACTGCTGGGATGTGCAGAGCTGCTGGGAATCTCAATTTAAAATCCTCACTGCCCCTTCCCAAGCAGCCCCCAACAGCTCCCAGCTTCTTTATTTTAAATCAAACATTGTTCTTGGGGGTTCAGGATCCATCCTTTGTGTGTCTGTTCCCACCCACAGATGTGGAGAGGGGGCTGCCTTGCTCTATATAAATTTTTTTTTTAATAATTTGTTTTCATGGCTGTGTTTTCCTTTAAAACTGTGTTTTGACCTGCCCAAGTCTTTTCTTTAGTGTTTGGGGTCCTGAAATTCTTCCTAATGAAGGTGAGCTTTCATCTTTGGCCATGCACATGAATAATACTTCTGAAGTACTTGCAAGAGAAACAATTTGTAATCTAAAAATATTTAAGGCAATTATGTTATTCTAGGTTAGGAGAAGTACAAAGTTTGTGCTTCTATTTTTTCCTACCCAAACAATTTGATATGCATTTTTTCATTTCTGCCATCCTGGTCTGAACTTCTTAAGAGCTTATGTTGCATTAAAGGCATGAATGATGAAAATATTAGTTATGGATTCATTAACCTCACCCTGAAGAGCTGTGACATGTTGCAGACTCACTTGTAAGTGGACAAAGAATTTCATAGCAACTCCCAGAGCTGTGGCACCATCAAGGAGCAGTTGCAAAGAAGGCTGTGTGCTGAAACTTGTGGTGAAGCATAAAATCAAAGAATATTTTTTTTTTTTTGTATTAGGTGACAAATCTAAGAATTATTTGGTTTACCAATATTTCACTGATTCAGAACAATTTTCAATTTTCAGTAAAGACTGAGATGTGATGGTTTTGACAGAGTTTTGCTGTCCTCCTCCATCCCTGACTACCTTTACTGTCCCACAAGCCCTGAGTTTAACCAAACCTTTTTTGTTCCCTCCATGTCTTTCCCACTCAACCACAGGAAATCAACATCTGGACACAGACACCCTTCTGTTCCATCAGCCAGGAGTGCAAGCAAGCACCAGGCCAAGTTCTCCAACCAACGCATTGTCCCATGTCTCTGGAGAGCAGGAGGGTAAATAAATCACCTTCTTTTATGTATAAATGCCATTTATACTGAAACTGTGCTGCATTTTAATAAAAACACTATAGGGTGTACTGCTTTAATCTTAAGAGGACAACGTCTTTACCTTTTTTTTGCTAGTTGATGTGTTCCTAAGGGTGTGATGCACATTCAGCTGCTGGTTTACTGCTGACTGAGACCTTTTCATTTTTCAGCTGTCTTTGATACCTGGCTTTCCTATTTTTGTGCTTTAAAGTGAACCCGGCGGCTGAGTGCTGCAAAGGTGGGGTGGCTTCCTAAATTCTCTTCTTGACCCTCATACGTGTGTAAAGATGTGCTGCTGCCTGCTCTAAGGGGTGGGCACTGTAATTGGGTGGGAAAGCCAAAGGCACTGCCAACATCTGCCTGGCATTAAGGCAGGCAGGTTTCAAAGGCATTGAAACTGCCAAGTTCCTCTGGAAGTGAATGGGTGTGTGCCATCCCTTTGAACTCTTTGCAAAATCCAGGCTCTGTTTGCTGGGAAAAGGAAGCTTAACCTTTTTGTGTCAGCTCCACCTCCCTCACCTCTTTATGATGCACTGAAAAGTAATCCTGCACCTCCCTGGAAGAGCAGATCTCCCTGAACACCCATCCTGCCAGGATGAGCCACTTCCATGAGTCACTGCTGTAGAGGCTTCCCCTCCTTTTGACTGAAAGGTGTTTAATGAATTTCATCTGAAATGTATCCTGAATTAGCAACAGCCAGGCAGATGTAGCTATTCTGATGTTGGGTGTCAAAAAAAAAAAAGAAGTTTTAAAAAACCAAAAAAGGTGCTTTACACAACTGAGCCTCTGAAAGGATGAAGCCAGGGGGCTTCCCTGGGGGCAGAGCTTCTCCTCTGCCACTCTGGATCCCATCCCAGCAGCAGCAGCCCCTCTAGTCCTGTTTGTTACCTGGTGCTGGCTCGCAGCACTGTGACACCTCGTGGCACGGCACAGGCAGCCCTGCTGGGATGGATTATTGATGCTGAGGAAATGGGAGGGTTACAAGGGCTTTGTTCAGAGCTGCTGAGCCAAATAACAGTACAGAAGTAGCTAAAAGCAGGGAGTGCCCATAAATTCCCAAATGCGCTTGTTTAGCCATTGATTTAGATGTCTGGCCATTTATTCTGGTTGCCCAAAGCTCCAGTTGTATTTTTCTTGTATTTTCAATGGTGACTGTAAGTGTTGCAGGGAATCATGTGGGGAAAGCAGGACCTCAGAGGCAGCTGCAGAGGAGCATTGCCTGGAAAGCTGCTCACAGAGCCTAGAGGGGGTAGGGTGGAAAAAAGGAGATTTTTGTGTCCTCATGAATTTGTCTCCAGCCACCAGGGAAAACAGTGAGCAAATCCTACAGCTAAAAAAATCCATAAGGTTTTTGGGGCTCCTGTAATTTGACATAAGGTGGCATCCAAGTTGGAGAGGGTCCCCAGAGGCCTGGCAGAAGCACCACAGCGGCTCCTCGAGCACTGCCCACCTCTCCTGTACCTGTCACAGCCTGGGCCATGCAGCAGAGCTGCATTTCAGCTCTGTAACCCACACATGCACAGCACCCTCCTCACATCAACAACTAGCAAGGGCTGCCTTTGGCTTTCTGCTGCGGTGACAACTGGGATGAGGCTTGTGAAGGCTGACCTAGAGCAGAGACTGGATAGAGCTAAAGAATGAAGCAGGGATTTATTAAGAGGCCACCTTGGGCAGCACAACCCAAAATGGCCACAAGATGGACAACAGGTCATGGGGTCTCACACTTTTATAAGTTTTGGTCCATTAGCACATTGGAGTTCATTGTCCAATTCAATCTTTAGCCCACAAAGTCCCATCCTTCTTGTTTTTCTGTCTTCAGCCCACGTTGTTTGTGCTCTTGGGCCTCAGATCTGGATCAGCTGTCCTTGGTCCCCATCTAGAGCAGAATTGTTTTGTCTCCCTACTCTGTGAAGAGAGCTCATGAAGCCTAGACTTGCACAGTAAAGCAGAATAGAATCTGAAAAATATAAAAGCTAAAACCTGAGGCAGCAAGAATGTCTCCCACCCTCCTGACACAGGGCTGTGCTTCCGGCAGCTCCCTGGCACTGCTGCCTTCACACAGCTCCAATTTAAAATAGGCTGTGATGGCCAAAGGATAGCTGGAGTTTTTAGTGCTGGTGTTATCACCATTACTTGTGCTGAGTGGGTTGGGTATTTCAGGCTGCTGCAGCTGCTGGTTTGCTGTGAACAATATTTAGAGCAGTTGTTTCAAAAGATATATGTTAAAAATGCATCATTAATGTGTAGCTCTGGGTAGAAAACCCCTAAGTTTAGGGGGTGAATCTTGGCAGTTGTTCATCAAAAGGGGATCCCTGCACTTGAAGAGATTAAAAAAGGAGGCAGATGAAAGGTGTGGGACTGTTGTGGAGCATGGGGCTGTGTTTGACTGTGGGCACCAAGTCCATCAGACCTCTCAGAGCACACTTGGGTTTAACATCCATCCCTAGAAAGCCACAAGGGTTTGGGCAGAGGTCTAAGAGCAGCTGCTCTCTGCCTGTCACACACACCTGCATCAGGCAGGGTTGCAGCAAACCACAGCCCCTGGCCCCAGAGCACTGCTGCAAGGGAAGCTGCAGAGTTTGGAGCATGGTTTGATGGCTGTGCCAGAGGTCAGGTCTTTGGAGCCTGAGTCACGTTCCAATAGACTCCATGTGAGCCTCTCCACTGATTTCAGGGCTTTGTATTGGTCCCTTATCTGTGATTAAAACTTTTTTGAAATGAAACTTGGCAGGAAAGCCAGGTGTGAGTGTTATTCTCCTGGCACAGAGCCAGTGCAGCCCCTGGTCTCCAAAGGTTGGTGGCCTTGGATTTTGCACTCCTTTGCCTATTGTTAGAGCAACATCCTTCTGTTTCAGCCTGTTTTTTTTTTTTTTTTTTCTTTTTTCTATTTGCAGAAGTGACTGGCCTTGCTGCACACATGGAAGTTTTAATAATTATCCCCAAGCAGCTCTGAGAGTTTTTTAACATGGAAACAAGTTCTACATTACTCGTTAAATTGGTCAAATTTCAATAAAGTCAGGAAAACATCTTGAAAACAGCATGAATATAATTTACAAAGAAAACAATCCAAGCGTTACTGCCAAAGAGTTTTCCAACAGGAAGGAAGAAAGAATTTCTCTTTCCCCCCACACAGAATGACTGTACTGTACGTTAAATTAGTGGTTTGGGGAGTGAAGGAAACCACCACAGGATCCACGATGTTAATAAGAGGGAAGCTGGTACCCGATGTGAGCATAGGTCCTGATTCTTTGTTACCTTCCTAGGTAGGCTGTATGAGTCCTGGCTGCCAAAAATCATTCCTGTAAGTAGCTCTGCATCAGCTTTTCATCCTAGAGGAGCTCTTGCTTGCTGTGTTTTTAAGTGTAGCTGTCAAACTCCATGCAGGGGCTGACGTCTGGATTCTCAGCAAGGATATAAGCACATGAGATGCCCTCTTTCCCCTAATACACATTGTCCTTTAATTAATCTGCTGAATCAGAGCCTGCATGAACCAAGTCCAAAGCCATGGGCTGACCTGTCCTGCTGCAAACCTCTCTGGAGTCCTCAGATCAGTGAATCTCAGTGCCCAAACCATGGTGCTCTGACCCTGGCTAAAGAGTCTCAGATAAAACCTTTGTGATTTTCCTACTCAGAGTAGAAAGATGGGCAGTGTAGCAGAGCACTGGCAGCAAATATAATGCTTATTTCTTAACAAAGTAAATTCAGAGGCCTACATGCTGTGTTACATGTCCAAGCCATGGAAAGGGGTTTTTACAAGTAGGCACTGGCCTATTGTTGTAATTGCTTGTACTATCAACTGCACTACCTGAAAGGGAAATATAAACCAGACCCAAACTTGCCTGATGATAGAATGAGATGTAAAACTACAACTGTGTCTGGTGACCACATTTCGCAATTTTGAGATACTTTTGCACTGACATGAGAGGTAACCTTTCCAAGTTTTTTGCAATATGAAACTCAGACCTCAAGATTGGGGTCTGGACTGATTGCACATTCTCCCCTTTTGTTGAGAGGTACAAGTTAGTCCACGCTGAACTTCACAAACTTTTCTGCTGAAATCTCCTGTGAAATCAAAGTAACTTTTGAAAAACATTTTCTTTTTTGGTAAAAGGGTGATTTTTGCTTTAAAATAACCTCATCAAACCTTTTAATAAGAACAGCTCCAATGCATTTTCTCTGTCAGTTTTGTACATAGCCATCCCCAGAGGTTCCTTTGCAACTGATAAAGAATGGGAGAGTGCAAAACCCAGAAATACATTTTTGGAAGACCTGTGTTTTGCAGTGAGGCTGCTGCACTGTTTAGTGTATGGCACTTTCAGAAATGTTGTGAAGTTTAATTAACTAAAGCACTTTATCATCATTAGAGAAATGCAGTTCTATGAGGTTATTACAAGACTTTCTAAGGGTAACATCTGTATAGGAAAGAATTAAAATTTCAAACTAGTGACAAACTATTGTTTTGCCACCAATAGCATTGCGGGGAGAAACATGGAATGGGCACAGCTACTTAATTAAATTATTGTGCACTTTTTTTCCTCTTCACTGTTATTTTAACAGCTGTGCTCCATCTCTGAGGCATATTTGTCTTTATCTTTGGCTACTTTGTCAGAGTTGGCAGAACGAATCTTAGGTGGGGTTGCTCTCTTAGCGAATTAAACAATGACCAAAACTTTGCTCATTTCTTCCATCATTATTGCAGATTTCCATGGCTTCATTTTGACTGAGCAATATATGGCTCTGCTCTGGAATATGGGAACAACTCAAGGACTGTAGGGCCTTCAAGGGCCTGCCTTTTACAGAAGTGTTCAGGGAGTGCTCTGTGCCATCCACCTACTCACAAAGACAATACCACAAAATGCTTTTCCAGCATTTTAAAGTGCATAGAAGTGCTCAGGTCTATAGTTTGTGCTCAGGCAAAGTAATGCACCGATGAGATGGATTTTATCTGAGCTAGGTAACAATTAGGGGTAGTAAATACTATTTAATATAAACTGATTGAGATCCAAGCAGTTCCTGTACTTTCTATTTCTTCATTTTAGTGCCTGGTGACCATCGGAGGATTTAATTTGCCAATAGATGCTACAAATGCCAAAGCCACCTCCATCTGCTGCTGTGACAGAATATGATCACAGGAAAAACCCAGGTACTTGCCTTTGCTGATCTCTAAAGTCTCCTTCTGGCAAGTTTGGCAAACTCGTGTAAGAAATCTGTCTTTGAAGCTCACACTTGTATTCTGGGATTATTGTTTGCTTGTGTTGGTGTTGGTGCAGAGAGCAGGCAAAGGAGGCAAGGAGCAGGACAGGTAAAAACAGCACAGAGAAATGTCAAGAGAGGAATCTGAGTAAAATTTAAGGAAGCAAAATTCTCAGGCACTGGGAGCAGTGGGAGAAGAGATGCCCAGAAAGTGGGACCATGGCTGCTCTCTGTTTTTTTACAGAAAGTCCAAAGTCTATTTTACCCCCTGGGATCTGGTGGTGATGGCATGGTTACTAGTTGCTGTTACAGATTTCAGGAATGTCTCAGGAAAACCTTCCCCTCTGATATTCAACTGAGCAAAAAAAGAAGGCCAAGTTCAGATGTTTAAAGAGATGGAGGTTGCAGTGCCCTGGTGTCAGCCCTGTTTGCCCTGGGTCAGTGTGGCTGAACACTGCACTCCTGATGTTGTTTTGTGGCCACTGAGGTCTTGGGCAGAGGGAGCTCTCTCACAGGGTGTCAGCCACAGCCTGGGTTTCCTTTCTGTTCTCTTTTCCTTGTAAAATTTCAAAAACAAATAGTCAAAACCCCTCTGTGCCAGACAGGCTAAACCACCTGCAAGCTGCTCCAGAAAATCTAAACAATGCCCATGAATGTGCTGGGCAAGGCTTTGTGGTCCAGCTGGTGTGTTTTGGTGTGTCCCTGCAGATTCCTTAAAGGGCTGCAGCAGGACACAGCCTTCCTCTGAGCTCTCCCTCAGCTGCTGACAGCCACATCCCTGTGAGTTCATTCCAGCTGTACACCCCGAGCTGAGTGTTGGCAGGGCTGTGAGGATGGCAACTGCTCAGGGATGGTGACACCTGCTCATCTCCAGTAGAAACTACAGTCAGTCAGTGCCCAGGTGTGACCAAACCTTCCTGCAGGAACCTCCTCACCCAGTGCCTCTTGCTGGTGTCCCTTACTGCTGGTGTGCTGAAGTGTTATGATGATCTTTTGGCAATCTCTGATAGAAGAAATAGGACTCCAATTTAGAGCACAAAGAGAAGGCTCAAGGAATCTATCATTATTAATCCTGCTGTCAGTTTTAATTTTGGGGACATTACCTCACTCAACACTCGATGGAGAGAGCTGCCAAAAATGGTGATGTCATCATCACCAGGCACATCTGACCCTGGCTGCTGATTGCCAGTGTTGAGTGCAAGTTAATAAATCCCCTGGTACCTGGATACACTCTGGAGTTTTATTACAATGTAGGCATTCCGTGATACCCCGGCAATTAAACAGTCTGGGCAGGAAAGGAACCAAGCCACCATTTTCTCCTGTTTAGAGGAATTGTAAAATATAATTGTCTTTCAGGTCAGCTTCGTACAACTGTCATGTAAACCTTTGTCTGGATTGTGAGGAAAGCTTGGGTGTAGGCAGAAATTCAAGATGAAATATAAGTGAGAAATCAGATCTTCTTCCCTAGATTGACATTTGCAGAACAAAGTGGCTCCTGACAGTCAGGGCACTCCACCTCCAAGTGGCAGAAACATTTCAATTTCTAGGGAAAACTGCAATTCTGACATCTACATATGGATTTGGGAGTGAGGATCCCACCACTGCTGTGCCTCTGTCTCCCTGCCATGGCTGTGAGCTCCCTGCCACGGGAATTTTGGGTGCTGCTCAGAGCATCCAAGTCTGGACCCAGACTCAAGACCTGAATAGGAGCAACATAGATTTCTTGTGAGTGAGGGATCTTAGCTCATCTCCAGACGTAGCCACAGGATGAGACAGACACAGCATTCATAGGGTTGCCACATTGCCATGGCAGTAGCAGCATAACTTCTCCCAAATTTATAGAGCCCATTGAATAAAAGAGCAATTGAAGAAGTCATGTTGATGAAGCAAAGCCTTTGAAAATGGGAGCAGAGCTGGGGATTTTCACACCAGAGAAAGCTTTCAAGGCACGCTTGTTTGGCGCTGACATCTGTTTACCTTTAGAGGTCTATAAATAATATTACCTTTCCTCTTTACTGACTGCTGGAGATGATGCTTTGCTTCTGTTTATAGACCCCCTCCTCCTCTATCTTGATATTGGTGTTATCTGGCTGAGCAATTTGACATCATCATCATCACAGAGGTTTCTCTATCTCTATAGCAACATGTGATGATGCCACAAACAGAGGATTATGCAATCTGAGCTGGCTCAGATGGAAGGAGAGGCAGGGCTGGGACTTCTGATTTAAGCACAAATATCTCTAATAACAGTACGGGGAATACAGAAACTTGTTAGCAAAGGAAATGTTTTTTGGTATAAACATTCTCTCTTCCAAGATTTCCTCTGGTGGGAAAGTCCCTCCTATAAGTCCTTTTGTACACATACATGTATTATATATGCAGAGTCACAGATATTTGTGTGTAAATAAATAAATGCAAATACAAAATAATTCCTAGGATTTGTAGAGGTGTTGCCAGTTCCTTGCTCACAAACACTAAAGCATCCAGGATCTCCTGAGCTTCACCCATCCCAAGCAAAAAGGGGCACTGGGTCTGCCGAGACCTCCCACTCCCTCTTCATTAAAGGCCTGCCCTGCCAGCCCTGTGCTCTGTGACATCTGGGGACATTGGTGTCCTTGACTGGGTTGGATTTCTTCTTTGGATTCTTCTTTTTCAGACCCACCCTGGTCTTTACTTGGTTTGTCCTGTGATAAAAGCACAGCAAAAATGTAAGAGGAGTTCAAAAAACTCTGCATTCCCAAAAGCTATTTAGCAAACCTTAAGAAAATGCCTTTGTTGCCCTCTTCATGCCTCAGTTTCCCTAACAATAGGGAAAATAAATCTCATTCTTAGGGAGGCATTGAGGATAATTTTTCTCTTGTTTTTGAGTGCCTGACATTTTGGTGAGGGCATCCATGGCCACTTTGGAAAACATGCTTGTTTATCTTATTTTTATTGAACATATGAATGCGTCCTATCTAGCACATGTTGTCAGAATCAATAACTGTGTCTTGTTACCAGTTTTTCCATTTATGGCATATTGTCCTGACATAGCTGTAAAACCTCAATGAATATGGTTTTAATAACCCAATGGTATTTAATGTACAATCGCTGTCTTATTAAGTCTAAATTAAATCCTTACTTGAGACACTTAATTTAAAGTGTGACTGATCTTTTCCTGGCCTGGAAGGAGATACTTAAGTGACACTTCTTCCAATTTGGCCACATGGCTAAGAGGGTGGGATTTAAATAATATATTTTGATGATACCACTCATCTGGTAAAAGCTGAATTGCATCATTTTATGAACACTCAGAGACAGGATCAAATTAAACCCAACTTCCCACCAAGTTAACTCAGCTGAGTTTCAGAGCTTAATAGTGCATTCAAAACACACACTTATTGTGACTATCCACTCATCAGCATCTGCTTGGCTTTTCCAAAGGAAAAAATGAACTGCACCATATTTTTCTACTCAGAGCCTCTTGTGGGGTGCCTTTAGAGTTGACAAAGACAAGGCTTACATTCTGCTGTGGGCACACTAATAAAATAAACCTAATAAAATAAACATTACATGCAATAACGATGCTACTAAATCTAAGTTCAATGTGTAGCTAAAGTGTTACCCACAGATCTATTTAGAGTGATGTGCCTGGACTCTTTTTCCATCCTTTTCCAACCAAGAGTCACATAAACATTTGCTAAATTGAAAGCGTCATCAGAACCAATGGGAGCTCCACAAGAAATTTTGGCACGTGCAGAGCTGGGGAGGCCACTGAGCTCAGGGATAAATGACATGCTGTCACTTCCCTGGGCCAAGGCCACCATGGAAAAATGGCCAAACCTGAGGGTCTAGAAGGAAATTTCTGGACAAAAATGTCTGGCCAGACCCTGGACAGCATCACCTATGTTCTGTCTTACTTTGTGGCTGGGTCACACAATGATCCCCAAGTTGTATTAATGCAAATTGTGCAGCTGAAAGTGCACAGGAAAGGAAAACACCCTTTAGGACAGGCAGATGTGGAGTTTCAGTTTGATGTCTTGGGAACACATTGCACTGGGAGCCAGGAGAAGAAGGGGCAGTGGGGTAACTTCTATCAGGATTTTCATTTCCCTCTCTTTTTAACCTCTAGATCTTTGACAGCGCTGAAGGAAAGTTGGGCAGGGCCATCAGGACTGTAGCTCTCAGCTCAGATTCCAGCTGCATCTGAAGCTACTTTTTCTGTACTATTTATTGAAAATAAAGCCTGGAATATTTCAGCATAGTGTGGAAGCTTGTAATAAAACAAAACAAAATAAAAAGAAGGAAAGAACATTTCTAGAATTTCAGAAATCTTTTTATCTGTGGAAAAAAATATCTTCTAAGCAGTCTCTGTATTTGCTGGCTGCCACACCATGGCTCTTTGGGCAGTCACTAGAAGAATGAGAATGCAGTGGAGTTGCTGAAGAAATGTGCCCCCAAGAGGTGCTCTGGACAGGCTCTGTTCCATGTCTGTCTCCATATTGAACAAATTTGGTGATTTTTTTTTTTCTTCTTCTTCTTCTTTTTTTTTTTTTTTTTTTTCCTAGCAAGTTTGGTGGTGGTGTTGCTTGCTTTTAGAATGAACTTGCTCTTTGCACTACTTCAGGATCTTTATCAAAGCCCTGGCTGCTGGACTTATGGGGTTGCACAAGAGCTGCTTCTGTTACTTGGAAAACCAAAGGAAAACCCAGGTCCAAGTGGTTTCAGGGGTAAGGTTCAAAGTGTCCAGAAAAACCAGAGGTCAAGCCTGGGGACAATGTAAGCCTGTTCTTCTTTCCAACAGCCTCAAAGCACACTGTGAGGAGTTGTCCTGACTGCTTTAGAGGATGGAAAGTGCTGACAATGGTGCTGATGTGTGCAATAAGGGGCAGGACAGGGGCAGTTCATGGCAAGGGTCTCTAAGGTGAGAGGTTCCATACAGATGTTGGATTTCTGTTTGCAGAGTGCTCAGAGCTGTTTCTCTGGATTAAGACTTGGGGGTTTCACAGTGCCAGTTACTCTATGCAACCCCAGAAGGGGCTCGAGATAAAGCAAATGTTGTTGCTATAGAAGCTTTTGAAAATCACAGCCTGTCCTGAAAGCAAGGAGAATGTGCTCAGCTCAACGTCACCACCAGCAGAGCCTAACTGAGGGCAGTATAACACTTCAAGTGAAAATATTTCTGTTCCTATTATGTCTTCCATCCAAGAACTTAATGGCTATTTGGTTCAGCTCAGTCCTGATGATTGATTTCTCCTGGATGCTGGGGTGAGAATTGTTTTAACAGTTTACAGATGGACAAATGAAACAGGGAGGTGTCCAATGCATTGCCCAGCACTGTGAGCTAAGCCAGTGGCAGAACAGTTGTATCCCTGTTAGATCCCAGCCAGGTTTAATCCCTCTTTTTTTTTCTTCATTCTGTAGCAGTTTGACTTCTTCCCTAGCCTGTGTACAGTTTAATAACTGAATCACAGCCACAGGAAATGATGAGGCTGAAGACGCTGATGAAGACCTTTCATAGTGATATTTATCCTTCTTGTTCTAAATCTGGAATAATCCTTATTGCAATAATTTCAGTTCTGTGAGATTTATTAACTTTGCACGGTTGTTGCTGCTGCTGTGCCTGTGTATTTAACAGTCTTCCAAATAATTTACTCAAGCTCACAAGTTTTAGGAGCTTTTCCAGGATGAAAGAGAAGAGAAAATAATATGTTCACCCAGAGTGTTTTCTCTGTCCCTCTTTTGTCTATCATTAATTAGGAAGGGTTTCAAGTGATAAAACCAGCTTGTTGTTATAAGTCATCCACATGCTAAATTAAAAGTGGGCAAACTGACATGGCAGTTAAACCCTCAAAGCCTGAAATCAATCAATAAAATCTATGGAAAATTACTCTGAGCATATTAACATCCTTTAATACATAAATGCAATTTTTTCCCCCCACGTCTCTGCATAAAAGCTAGTCAGAAATTTCCTGTGCATCCCAATCTCATCTCAAGAGAGGTGTCATACACTCTCCTCTTTCCACCTGCACACTTCCACTCTTCACAGGAGTCCATAATTCTGGAGTGGAGATGCTGGGATAAAGCAGCTGAAGGAGGTTTGTGTTGTGTCCTCACTTTCTGGTAGATTTCCCCCAAAACATCTCTTTGACGCTTTCCTTAAATGTGACTATTCCAACCCTACTGAATGTGCATGCAGAGAGGACAAGTGGATGCACAGAGGTTTGAGGAGCAGAGCTGGTGCATCAGAGAGGTTTAAAGAGCAATGGAACTTAATGGTTTCTGGGGGCTGAGGACAAACACCATCCATCTTTCTGTGTACTCTTGCAAGCACTCAGCATTAATATCTGAGGGCCTTTTAGTGCCACTGAAGAATTTATTCTCACAACACCACTGGGAGAAGGGATTTCATGGCTTTAATTTCAGTATCAGTAGGAATTTGAGAAACTGAGCTGTAGAGCTGTTGCTTTCCACTCAACTCCTGTCTATGGGTATTGTCAAAAGATTACCAGACGAGATAAATGAACTAGAGAGTGTCCCAAGAATTCTATTCCCTTCCTATGCATCAGTGTTTCGAGAGCTCTAAAGACTTTGAGTGTGTGTAATTGTTTCAGATTTGGGCTAAGTCACCCCAGATAGAAAGTGCAACAAACTGAAGGGCTGGGGGTGTTTTTAATTGAATGGTAGAAAGCTGACAGTTTGCTGAAGGAGAAAAGAATCTGAGGTTGTGAAATGCAGGAGTTCATTTCTCTGCCAATAAAGCTCTGGAATGGGATTTCTAGATGTTTTCTATCAATAAATTGTTCTAATAAAATGTTGTCTTTACGCAAATTGAAATTTTTTGCAGGAAAATACTGACTTTGCTGAGTTGCCCCCTCCCCTTGGGAAAATTTAAACAGGGCTTCCTGGCTTCCTGCTGGGAAGATTTTTGCCAATTTTATTTTCTGCCTGAAGGGAGAAAAACAAATTGATGCATGTTTTCCAACAGCCAGCAGAGCTGGGAGGAGGAAGGAAAGGCCAATTGCCCTGGCTGTCTGCCTGCCACACAGCGTGGTCACCTCTGCCCATTGGGCTGGGTGGGAGAAGCAGAGGCAGGGGTCCTGGAGGGATGCTCTCCAAAACCTACCCAAAATGCTAGTGCCAGTTTGAATTATTGTTAACCTATTTTTTAAAAAAACAATTTTTTAACCTCCTGTGATTTTTTTAAGGAGAGAAGGATGTCAATTTGTTCAAATTTTTTTCTCCCTTTGGAATGGATTTGCACGTTCTGGGCTGGTCCCCTAGGCAAGACCTAAAAGAAAGTTAAAAGACAATTGCTTTTGAGAAGTCTACAATACCTTGGCAGCTGGAATTCCATCAGATAAGCAATATTTGATTAATATTGGACAGTAGGAGGAGACAAAATGGGATAGTATGGACATATTGGAAAAGCACTCACAAGAGCTACTCATGGATTTGCAATATTCCAGCATGGGCTGCCAATGCTGCATTAAAATATTGCCTCAAAAGCAATTCCTTAGACCCAGTCCATGATAAGCTGATGAGCAACCCCCTCCTTCTCCCTTCCACATATCTCCTTCAATGATATTTTCACCCACTTCCTCTATCTCCAGTGGCTCAAGCAAGGTTAGTTCAAACAAATTTAAAGCAGGGGTAAGTATTGCCAATTCAAATCACGGGTTTTCCAATCTGTGCCTGGAACTGTCCCCAGGGAAGGGATCCCTTGCTGAAACAGGTCATCACCCCTCTCGAGGTGAGAAGAATCAGGGGAGTGGTGACAAGGGAAAGGCAGGAAAAGGACAGAATCAGGAGGCAAGCAAAAGGTTTGCAGAGCAAGGAAAGCATTCAAGATATTACATTTCTTTTCTCACTGTACTTTACTCCAAATCCTGCCACAGCCTTCCAGGAGGAGGGGGAAGGGCATGGGCTGATTTGCATCTTATGTTACTGCTGACAGTAGGAGGTCTTAATTGGGGCACCAAAGAGCAGGTGTATGCTAGCGTTAATCTTCCCTTTCACCTGTCACTCATGCAATGAATGTGATCTCTCCCTCTCATTAGCAGCCCTCTGTCACATGCTGGGGAGCTTTGGAAGGGTCCCTCTGAAACTCGTTGGGATTGATTTTCCTGCCCATGCTGCGATATTATTGCCAGACCCTGGACAAGCGCTCCCAGGGAACACATCTGCCCGGTGGAGGTATGGATAAGCACTGCCTAATGGCCTCAAATTATGTGTGCCTGGTGGAGAAATGATCAGGAATTTGTGTATTGGTCTGATGATAAACAGATAGAGACCGGCTCGTTTCAAAAATAACGCATTGTGCGCTCGAGTGTTACAAAGATGACCTTAGGAGGAAAGTTAATTTAGCAAAGATACTCAATTTGGTGTTATCTCCAAATGTTGATTCCTGGAATCATTACTCACTCTATAGTCAGGCAAAACTTCCCTGGATTTCAAGGACTCCAGCTGGAGCCAAGAGGAAATTGGCCTGGGAGAGGATGAAATAGTAACTCTAGAATTTGAACCTCCATCTCTTGCAGTTCACCTATCACAGCAATAACAGCCTAATCCTTTGCTCGAGCCATGCAGAGTATTAGGAAACAATTCTGAGCAGCCAAGAGCAGCTAAACCTGCTTTGCTTTGCTCTTTGTGCACCCTGAACTATGTGTCTTGTGAGGAACCTGCTGTCAGGACAGCGATCTCTGTCTCCCAGCCACACATTTCCCACAAAGAGAAGGGGAAAAAGGCAAATCACCTCACAAAGAATTTATCTGAGCTTTTCACATTCTTCTAGTGCTGCTCTGGAACGCGTTCCACTCTGGTTCACTCAGAGGTGAAATAAATAATTATCTTTGGGGGAAAAAATTCACATGGCTAAAAGTATTATATTCTGAGCAACAGTTTGTTGGCTGTGAGTGGGATCCAGGGGGATGAGCATCAGCTGCAGCCTGGGTTCTGAGTCAGAGCAGAGTCCCGTGGGAATCACAGCTGCTCCAGGGCTCCAGTGTTCCTTATTTCCTCTAGGATGATGATGGCTGGCCTCTTCTTTTATCATTCCCCTCCGTTGCTGGGAGGTGGCTTTCTTTATCATCAGATTCCTTCCAAAAGCAGTAATACTGTGATTCAATAGAATGGAAACCAAGAAACAAACGAGACTGACACATTGCATTAGTAATGTAATTTGAACTCATAATCTGTATTTTCCTTGCTGAGGTTGGGTCATGGTATGAGACTTTTTTCTGAGATTAGGAGGAAAAAAATCCCTGGAATATCTAATTGTGCAGCCCTTTTTGGGATAAAATATTCAATATTTAGCTCTCCTGTAGAGGGAAACAAGGACTTTTATAGGAATAACCAATATTCACTTATAAAAGATCCAATATTCCAATAAGTGTGGCAAAAGTTGTGATGTCCACCCTGCTCTTATTGTAATTTCTCCATTGAGCAATGGAAAGCATTTTTCCTAAAATTCACAACTCCCTTATTGTCTGTCTTTTAGTGAATCTAAATAATTGAATTATTCAATTCTTGCGTTTACCTAGTGTCCTACAATCAAACAATTACCAAAACTACCAGGAAAAAGCACAGAATCAGGAGTAACAAGATTGACTTTAAGCATATGAATGTTACAGACTTCATAACTTGGCAAAGTGGGACAGGGAAGTGCCAGAATCCTTGAGATCCCTACAGTAAGGATATGCTTTGCCATGATTCTGGATGGGAGTCTAAAATCTCTGTTATTCCAGTCCATGAGTGTGTTGTCCTGAAATGCACAAGCTACAATTAGGAACTATTGGATAATAACTATGCCATGAAAACGTCCTAAACTATTAAAGAGCTGAAGATGATAGTGTGCTTTTAATGTTTCACATAAACCATTTGGGATTTGAAGAACTTTCAGTGCTCGTGATGAAGTTGGAATATATCCTTGCTTGGGTTAAAGGGAAGGAAGAGAAAAAGTCCTGAATTAAATTTTTGAGCTCAACACCCTCCTTTTTTTACATATTGCTCAATTCTAAACAGGGAAAATAAAATCAGCTTTGTTCATGAGCATATGCTTTTGACTTTTTTTCTTCTTGGAGCCTGTGAATTATTAATAAACTAATTTCTCTTTATAGTTCAATCTTTGGAGACTTAAAGCGCTCACTCAAATGCACTGAATAAGAGGAATGCTTCAGCTCCAATCAGTTCCCATCTTCTTTGGAAATGCTGGCCTTGAGGTATCTTTGAGTCTTTGAAATCAATCTTTTATTCAGCTGGGAATTTCTGATGGCTTGGAGGTCTGGTCTGTTAATTCTGCCTAATGCCCTGTTTAAGTTTGGGGTGTTTGTATCGGATGATTTTCTGCTTTTACTTTGCTGGAGGACTAAGAGCATCTCTTTTTCCCTTCACTACACCCCTCTTCCTTTGTCTCCAAGTGGGAGCAAAAATGTTTGTTGGGCTTAACAGGTAAGTGGGGGTGGGATGATCAAGAGAATACCCAAAGGGGCACCTAGGTGAGATCTTGTGGAGTTTTCCAAAGCCAGATGAATACAGCTTGATCTCTAGGATCAGGAGTGCAGATGTCAGAGGGATACCTGTGCTGTTTTGATGTTTTTCATCACTCCTGCCTCACCTGAGTGTTTCCAGTTCTTGGTTTATCAGTAGCACTACCACAACTAGGCAAGAGGAGAGGGAGAAATCAGGGAATGAAGGAGGCCAGGGCAAAACCCTGAAGTCCTGTGTCCACCAGGATGTGAACAGCCTGCAACAACTGGGCTGTCCAGTTTTGTCTGCTGTCTCTGGATCACTTGGACCAAGATTTGGATCATAGAATAACTGTGTAACATCTTCCATAGAGGGTTAGCATGAAACCAAAATTACAAGACTGGGAGTCTTTTTACTAAAAAATTGTGATTTCTTCTTCCCCAGAGCCTGGGCTGAAAGCTGGACAAATTCATTTCAGTTGTGATCCTGTGAAACAAAATCTCTCAATGATAAAGCAACATTGTTTGGTCCTTCCATTCTCATGCTTCTAAAAAAAGCTACCAAATGACTGAAAAAGGTCCACATGAAATTTAAAAATAGGCTGAGGGACTGGGTTACAAGTCACTGAGCTCCATGTGGTCAAATAAAAACAACTATAGCAAAAAATTGCAGTGCTAATTTAAGCCGTACAACAGAATTTTATTTACCAGAAATATTTAACTAAAAAAAACCTCATTAAGGCAGTGGCCTTCATTAACAAAAATGTCCTGTGCAGAGGTGACTTCCCAGTTAAAATTTTTTTGGAAAAAAATGTGACTCCTGAAAGAAAATTTAAAACAAAACAGTTAAAGAATAATGTCAGGATTTCTCTAATGTCTGATGTGTTTTTCTTCCTCAGTTCTTACTTCTGGGGCTGTTTGGAGACTCTTGATCTCCCTTGTGGGATAAATCTGGAGAAGCTCCATTGGATGCAGAGCTTGGCGCTGGCTCCGTGCTCTGGTCGTGCAGACCCGTGGTGTGAGCAGGGCTGGTGGTGGCACAGAGGGGCACAGCTGGGTTTTCTGCATGGGATTCATTTTCCAGCTCTCTCTGAGCAGCTCTGAAAGGCTGGAAAAACACATCCAAACTGGGAAAACACATTCAAATTGGGAAAACACATCCAAACTGAGAAAACACAGCCAAACCTGGGAAAGGGAAAGGTTTCACTCTGCTGGTGTGCAGGGGGATCCCCAGCAAGGGACAAAACCAATTTGATTCCAGCCTCCCGTTGAGGTTGATGGGATTTGTGTACCTCAGCCCATGAAGGTCTTTGGGAAATTCCAGCCATGAAGGTTAATTATAAGCCTTTAATTAATCAGACATTCACTGTGGGCTGAAGTGGTCTGGCTGTCTGAGCTCCGGCAGGTCCTTAATTAACACCACTGGGGGCTGGGGAATGGGGTGACTTTGAGGCAGCTGCAGGTCTCTGGTGAAGGCTGGAATGAGGAAGGCTGGAATGCTCGGGATGGGGGCTGGAGATGCTGCCAGGGGGCCAGGGCTGAGCCCTGGGCTGGGGACAGGGATTTGTGCCATCCACGTCTGGTGCAGTCAGTGAATGAGCCCCACTGGGCTCCCCAGGATGAACAGAGAAAAAAAAAATCAAGGTTTCGTTATTCCTTATGCATGAAAAATTAGAATAAATTGGCAACTGGAATAAAAAATCCAAACTGACACTGGCTTACTTGGTGAAGCTTTTTAAAACAGGCCTCTTAATTTAAAATTGCCTAAAAATTGAGGCAGCAGTAAATGATGTCTCTGAACTTTTCTTTTTCATAAATGTAAGGAGTAAATTTTGAATGACACAAGATTTAGCTTCTCCTGGGTTTCCCTGTCCAGTTAAACTCTCTGACATGTGTCTGGTGCTCTGGAGGTACCTGGGGCAGAGAGGGTCTTGAATCTCTGAAGAATATGGGAATATGGCCTGAGAGAGAACTTCTGGCCTCCCTCAAACCAAAAGCAAAGTAGCATTAACTTCAAGGGATCTGGGATTTCTCTCAAATAATATTATTAGCAATGCTTCAACGGTCTTTAACTTAATAAAAACAAAATGGCAGCATTAGAGAGAGATGCTTATGAAGGAATAAAAAAGCCATTTTTTTCTCCCAAAATTACAGGAACTTTATTTTTTTTTCTCCAGATACCCACTGCATTTCTAGTAAGAGGCAAAAATATGATGTGGGAGAAAAAAAACTTTCAGTTGATGCACTGAAACATTTTTAACTATCCAAACAATGGAAGTTGCATCCATGAGAAAACCAGAGAGGACTCCTAAAACACTATGAAGCCAACGAAAAAAAAAAAAAAAGAAAAGAAAATAAATATCCCCATTCCTGGTGGACGCCTGTTTCTTTAAGCAGCTGTTTCTTGTCTCTGAGGTAACAAAGTTGTCATGTGATGCATCTGTTGCCATGGCAATAATCTGTAATTGTGCAGAAAATCCACCAAAGTAGCGTGCAAGTCCTTGGTGAATTGGACGGAGAGAAAAATCACCCCTGTGCAAGCCTTGAATTGATGCTGTTGTGCAACTGCCTTGGCCAAGGCAGCCCAGCTTCACCTCCAATGAATTTTCTGTGTTTTTTCACTCTGCTGCTGGTGTCCAGTGTTTGCCTGGTGTTTAAACACCCTCCCCACTGCTGCCCCCACAGCTGGTGGGTCGTGGGCATCTTTTCCACCCTCCTCTGCCACATTCGGGGCCTTTTACAGAAAGGATCTGGAAACTGCTGCCGTTTTGGCCAAAAGTGCAAGGACTGTGACTTTTGAGTCATTTTTTTTCAAGCATAGATGGTAAAATGGCATTAAATATTGTGCCCTACTGCAATTGCAATGGGAAAGATGTTCCCATGTTTATTTTATCCCTCTCTCCCAAAGGGGTGGCCCCCAACACCTCCATTGGCTCTGCCTCCATCAGGATGTGTCATTTCACCAGCACCTTGGGAACAGCTCCCACACACCCTCGTGTGCACACAATGTTTGTATTTATATAAATTTAAATAAATCTTCTGCTAGCAGACCAAGTTCAGAATCCTTTAAAACCAACTGAAAATAGAAACACAGAAGGATGGGAAGATGAAATCTGAAGAAGTTTCTGCCGTGCATTAGTCATAAAATAAACTGCTGGAATTTACAAAGAAAATCCTTGAGCATCTTGAGTCATCTGCTCATGATATCATTGGGCTAAAAGTGCTTGCTACTATCCAAATCAAAATGCCAGGGAAGTCTCATGAGAATATGCCTCGTGGGCAAATCCCAAAAGGAGAACATCTGGATTTAAGATGCCATTGCCCTCTACTTAACCCTAAGCCACTGAGAAAAATGACTATTCTCCTGCTCTCACTCTCTCTGTGTTATTAGTAAATATTTATATTATACAAGCACCCAAAGGCCTCAAATGAGAGTAGGCTTCCATCTTGAGGCTCGTGCAGGCCTAACAGAGAGAGGAGCCCCCTCTGCTCTGCAGGGCTTGCTCATTGTTTATTTTTCCTCTCAGCTATGGTGAGATCAGAGGCACCATGCCCAGCAACTGAGTTATTGGAATTAGAGGAGACCCTCATTTCTTTCCACAGGGGGAAAAAATGTGTTTTGTTAAGGGAGCTGAGGCAGCTTAGAATAAGTGAAAACTCTTTTGTGCCCACAGCAGTGCCACCTTTAGCTTTGCCTACCAGGCTCCGATACAGCCTCTTTACCCTGAGTTAATAACATAAAACTGCTTTGTCTTCCCTTGTAGTGTAGGTGTTAATTAGACTGATGTGGATGATTTAATACCACTCACACTGATATTCAAGCCTAAAACCAGACCTTCTCGGAGCCCAACATTTGCAGAGAGTGGATTCACATTCTCTCCCCTCCATGCAAGTCCCTGCCTGTCTTTTGAGGCTGACACAGGTGCCTCACCTGCAGAAGTGGGGCTGCTCCTGAGGTTGAAAGGATCTTACAGAAAGTCATTTGCTCTCTCATGTGTCCTGCAGCTGAACCCAACCCCACTGGGTGTGTGACCTGAGAGCAGCCTTTTTCCATCTGGTTTTGAAAGATGGATTCTGACATTTGAGTGAGGGGAGCCTCCTTCAACCATGACCTGAATCTTCTGCAACTATTTCTGAAGGGGAGGGTTATAACCCCAGTGTAAACTAGATGGAACTTCCAAAAATCAATGGCACCTTTGCTCCATACAAACTTCCCTCCAGGCTCTTCTGCTTGATGGTTTCTGGTGAGATGGAAACAACCCAGTAGCACCCTGGGTTAACCTCCTTATTGCTGGAGATATTCCACAGTTGTGCACTCCTCAACACACCTGACACGGGGAAAACACAATTAGCAATAATTAACTGAAGTAGGGCCTGGCCTGAGCTTTCTCACTGGGAACACTGAGCTTATAAAAGTTTTGGGACGAGCAGAAGGGATTTGGTTTTCTTGGTGGTGGAGCTTGGTTTCTCTTTAGGAGTAGCATGAGTGGTGCCTGAGGATTATCCCTACCTGTTGTCCCTCAATTCCTCCTTCCTTGGGAAGCTGAAGAAGAGGTAAGGGGCTGGTGTGTCTACATGGTGAATTTGGGAGGCCTCCAAGGGAAAAGGTTGATTTGGAACAACACAGGGCTGGGTCTTCCTGGGCTTTGCTTCTTGGCTCTGCCTTGAGGATTGGCTGCTCCTCTCCCACCCTTTTGCAGTTTTCCTGCTGGACATGCTGAGGCTTTTCCCCTCTGGAAAGAGCCCCCTGGAGCTGACTCACCACGCTCCCCCTGCCCTGTGAGATGGGAAAGCTGGTGTGTCCCCTGTGGGAAGCCAAGAAGCAGCAGCCGAAGCAGAGCTATTCTGAAATAAGTGCTTAGGAATGCTCTGACCTCTTGCTTCACTGATGCACCATTTTTTTTCTTTTCTATTTTTTTTTTTTTGTGGATTTGTTGCCTTTTTTTTTCCTAGCAAGAACACTAAAAGCTCTGTTTGTACATAACTTTAATCTGCATGCTCACATACAGAGATTCAGCCTGGGCCAGGGCAGAAGAAGGGGGCTCACAGCTCTGCCAGTTGTAGGTGTCTGGGGCTCCAGACAGCTGTGACAAACTGCAGCCTTTTTACTACCTTAGAAAACATAATGGACCACTTTTGTAATTTCAGCTGTAAATGCACTTCTGCTGTATCACAGGACAGTGCTTGAGTATGAGAAAAGAGAGAAATACAAGAAGTGCAGAAATTATGTGGTGACAGGCCAAAGAACAGAGCTTATAACACACCCACGGAGTGTTTCCTGTGAAAACAATATTCTCCTGGTTCTGTTCATGATGCTCTTGCTTGCCTGCTTTAAGGAGTAATTTCTCAGAGCTATATTTTAGATGTTCAGCTCTTGTAAACTCTTCACAGTTTAATACATTGCAGCCTTTCTGTTTGCCAAGCTTGAGTCACTGGATTAAAATTGCAGCCGCCACCACAGCCATCAATGTTTCTGTTAACTTCCCGTCTCCTCTCTTCCCAGGCTCTACCTAATAATGGCAACCTGTGATCCAGTTTGTGCTGCACAGATGACTAAAGAACATAAAGATCTCAATCTTTCTACAATTTGGAAGCAGATAAATAAGGTGAGAGCTATGTGTGCCCAACTTTGCTTGGGTGAAGTTGCATTGAGCGGCATAAGTCCTTGTGCTGTGTGGTCGTGGGCTGAAAAGAATGATGAACAGTGATGGTCCTAGGTGTGCACCTGAGGGAGGGATGGCCCTCAGGGAAGGTGTCTGCTGGTCTAAAACTGCTGCTATAGAGAAGGAGCAGAAACTGAGATTCCACATGGACTGCAGTGATTGCTGGACCTAGCTGGGAAGGAATTGTCTCCTGGAAGAAGTTGGTTGATGTCCTTAGGGATGCAGTATGGTTTGCAGGGCAGGATCCGCTAAGGAGGGAGATCTCACCCGCTGTTGGCTAGGGCTGAAGGTGTTGCTGTCCCTCCTGTTCCTGTCTGACCCATGGGTGGTGGATGTGGCGCTGCTGGTGAGGTGGTAAAGGCTCTGTGGAGTGCAAAATCGTGAGTGATGAGATGGTTCCTTCTGGCCTCAAAGCCTGTGAAATGGAAATCCAAGGAAAATTCTATCTAAAGAAGAGGCTGAGTTGAGGCTGTGTTGGCTCTTACGCTGTTGGTTGCTGGTCAGCTGAGATTGGCTGGCAGTGAGGCCGTGGTGGAAAAAGGCTCAGGAAGAGCTTCATTAGCACCAGCACAGCACAAGTGCCTGCTGATAGATAAATGCTCTGGAAACTTGTGCAGTGAGGAAGGAGATGGTACCAGGGGGAGCCTGAAAGGCCAAAGCTGAGATTTTGGAGGCCTTGATGTTTGAACAAAGTCACCTGGGGATGCATCCAGCAGAGCTGGGGATGTGGGAGCAGAGGAGGAGCCTTTAAGGTTGTTTAAATCTTTTAGCAGAAATCTCAAGCTATAAACGGAAACATTTCACTCTAAGTCAATAAAACTGATCCAGTTTTTGTTAGAAAAAACCCTCCTATTCAAGCCATTAAAACTAACAGCTCAAATCTCTTAAGGGAGCCAGCTCCACAGGCTTGTGTTTCCATAGGGTTTACTGGCAGATTGCACCAGTTACCTTCCATGCCTTATTGAAAGGAATGCTGGCACTTCAGGCACGTGTTTCTGGTACAAGTTTTCCTAAAAGTGTTTGGATTTGTGTGCAGCCTGAGTGCTGCTGGCTAAAGGAGTCCATATGGCTCCACATCAGGGGAACGTGGGGCTGAATGTCCTGGGAAATCATCTTGTCCCCACAGTGGGACACTCATTTTTCCAAAGGCTGAGCACCTTGCTGGGTAGGAGATGTGATCAAGCATTGCATCTGTCCCTGCTGGGCTTGCTGTGCACTGCTGGCTGGGGCAGCAGGGAAGGACAGAGCTGCAAATGATGGAGGGAAAATATATCTTCTTTCTAAATCTATCGATGTAGATACCTTCAGACATCTTGACATTCCCCCTCTTCCCTTCCTTCGCAAGGCCTGAGGTTTGGGCATCATGTTTTTATACTCAGAGATCAATTGGTTTGATAATCTGACTGGGAATAAGTAATGCAGCTACATACTTCTGAATACTTATATGTGCACAATCTGTTTGCTTGATATGCTCCAGTCTCCCTAACATCTGGTTCTAGCCAGTTGCTATCAGCCTCTTGGTTTTATAAGCACTAAATTCACTCAGTTTTTAATGCAGGGAAGAAAAAAAAAATACATCGCTAAGAGCATAACATTTACAAGCATTTTTTGTGGGAGTGGAGACAGGAGGCCAAGTTCTGCTCTCAGACAGAGTCCAGGCTTTGCATTTTTGGGTGGGCCTCCAAAGCCATATTTTTTTCCTTAGGATGCCTCCTCTTTAGCCAAACTAAACTGATTCCTGTCAGCTATTGTCATTTCAGTATGAATGGGTTTGGCATGGAGACCTGGGGAAGGGTCAACAAGATGGATTTTTGGGGTGCTCTTCGAAGGCCAGCTGGACTGTCCTACATGCAGGGTGTTTGTGCCTTGGCTTCTGGGAAGGGGGCACAGGAGCAGGCTGGTTTTGTGTTTCTGCTGGCCCAGCCTGCCCGTTTTCTCACCTGGTGTCCATGCAGTGCTGCTCAGTGGAGCTGAGGGAGATAAATTGTCACTCCCCAAACCATGCTCAGCATCTGAGCCCCACCCCAGGTGTCTCCTTCAGTGCAGCTCTGAACATGCCAGAGAAGACCTTGGTGCTCCAAAGTCATCTGCTCAGGATAAGCAGAGACAACCAAGGTTGGATTTTTATTGAGCACATATGGCAGTGGAGGATTCAAGGGCACAAGGCTACCTGACAGGCTTGTTTGAAATATATGCATAAAAAACCCAAGCAACTCCAAAACCACTGCTGTTAAGCCACAAGCAGAAAATCCATCAATAGTGAGATGTAGGAAAACACTCAAACCCTTGGAAAAAGCAAATTCAAACTGCCTAAATGCAGTTTACAAAAGGGCTGACCAGCTGCTATTTTGCTTTTGAGCCAAGTTATCTTTTCACTACCACAATTCTCTTCCTGTTTTGGTGTTCACCCTCTTAGGTGAGATTCTGAGACCTGAGAGCTCTCCCTAAATAATATGACTAATAAGTGCCTTGAATAATTTTAATTATGATGTTAAGGTTACCAGCAACATTAGCCATGCTAATTCTAACCTGGATAGGACATACCAGTGGTCTTGTTTGCTCTGCAAGATGAGCACAAATGTGTTTTGGAGGAAAGAGAGATGGCAAACCAGAAATTGCCCATACTTTTAGTCTCTGAAGGGTTGCAATTCACATATGGATGGAATTTAGCTCTAGGATAATATAATGTAGCTATAAGTGGAATCAATCTGGTCCACTAATTCTCTTTCTGCCTGTTTTGTTTTAAAGGCAAAATTGCTTCACTTTACACATGTCCATAATGGGTTGTTGAGGCAGGTAACCATGTGAGCTGCTGAGTGGGGCCTTGTGGGTTTTCTTTTTGAGCCAATAATCATCTTCTGGAAAAGATAAGGGGGAATAGGCACACTCCTTGTAGAAGTCCTGCCCTTGTGCTCCTGAACTGCCTGGTAATGGTGTGGCATGAATTCAGATCCTGCAGGATTGCATATAGGTTTCCACGGTTATTTTTTCTGTTGTTACCAAACACTTGAAGCAAGGCTGTGCTGTGGTCATATAGACAGGAAAATGACATTATGCTGAAAACCACTAATCCAAACGCTTTGGAATCTGAAAGGCGAACCATATTCTAATTAGAAACAAAAAAAAAAACCAAAAACCCAAAAAACAAAACCCAATGACATTTGAAATGGAGAAATTTCTTGGATTATTATTATTAGTTTTAAATCCTCCCCTGGCTTCCCTTCCAGCCAAGGCTGTGACAAGTGTATAGGAGCTGATAATAAACACACACCTCTAAGGTCATGGATAGGATTTTTAATTTAAATAAATAAATAAGGATGAATTTTCCAGTATCCAGAGATCCAGCACTTGAGAACAAGCAGCACAAAGTGTGTTCTGCAGGGTCAGTGTGGAAGGTGGCTTTTAATTTTTTTTTTTTCTTTTTCTGTTTAGCAATGTATTTTTCCCTTATTTGAGAACACAAAACAGCCTTATTCTATATTTCTCCCAGGTTGGAAGGCAGTAACTGCCAGGTTTCTGCCAGGTTGGAAGGTGGTAACTATAGGTTTTGGGATGGTGATGCTTTGTAGGAATTATTGACAGTGTGGGAAGACACAGAATTAGTCACAGCAGCCACACTGTTTTAAGAGGTCAGCAGATGTGACCAGCTCATCCTGCTATGGATGATGAGAGCTGGCCAGAGAAATGTTTAAGAAACCATATTCCACCAGCTGTTGATGTGTCTCTCAGTGCTGCTGAACCTTCTGGAAATGATTCAACTTTGTTTTCTGGGTAAAAGAGGGTGGAGGAATTTCAGCAATGTTAAAATTGACTTATTGACACACACAAAACATTTTCTTAATTTGAGACAAAATTTCTTTAAAATTTCTCTCCTAAGTTTCTTATTCTGTGGGACGTAACTAGGAAGTGATTGAAACAGAAATGAAATATTTTAATCCATAAAACCTGCTTTTATTTTTTTCCTTAGAAACTTCTGCAGAAAACTGCATTTTGGGGGAAGAGGAGGATGTATTCCTTAGAAGACAACAACACCTTGAGCTCCTAATTACAAGTTCTTTGGAAAATGCACCCTCCATCCTTTCCAAATTGAGTCAGTCATTTCTCAAATGCAGCAAAGCCTGCCATCACTTCCCCCCTCCCCTGTAATTCCCAAAGATGCACTGCAGGTGTTGGTGTCTATGGAGACACTGGAGCTGCTGCTTTGTGTCATCCCCACTCAAGAAATCCTGTTTGAGTGGCCCCTTGTTTTTGCACAATGAGTTACATTGCAGGCAAAGCAAATGGTGCCTCCAGCTCCATCCTCTGCCTCTGCTCCCTTTAGTGCTATCCCCATCTGGAGAATAATATAATGAGAATAGTTATAGAGGTTGTTGCAAGGAATCACCTACTATCATGCACCTGCCAACAGGGTGGATTAACTGTCTGGTTCTTTTAGGAACAGAATAAATCCTGACATATTTTGAAAATGTATCCTCACTTCCTTCTGCATTTCTGTTCTGCTCAGTTTCATCTCGGTCATGGTTGGTTTTCTAAAAGTGCCACTATTCATATTGGATTTGCACCTTGCAAGCACCTGCAGGCTTATTGTTTGGCATGGCCTGTTCTTTATTGATTTGGTTTTTTTCTTGCTCTTTCTTTTGTGTTCTGTTTTGTTTTATAACATTTCATGGTGTAGACAGTGACTTTACGGGTGCTGGGCCAGCCTGCTAATTGGTTTCACATCTCTCTTTGAGGGTGGATTTAACAGGGTCTTTGCTGGCTCTTGCTTATTTCTTTTTCCCACAGAAATGAAAGTGAGAAGCAGCTCAATAATGTTACAGTGCCATTCATTTCTTCCTGCAACTGCCTCTGTGCAGACCACTGAGATAATTTAGTGGCTGAGAGAGGGCAGGGTTCGTGTGAGGTTCCCTGGACTAAAACAGGAAGGCTTTCCCAGTGTCACTGAGGAGAGAGCTGGAGCAAGGCTCAGCTCAGTGCTGGATATGAAATGTAGATACCTTTAATGGCCACTGCAGGAACATTTTTTTTTATGCCACTGTGATAAAGCAGATCCTTAGTGCCAGATGAAGAATATGAGAATCTCTCAGCAGCTGTTGATCCACTTTGAATCAAAACACTCAATTACTTGTTTCTGCTGTGTTTCCTTGAGATGTGATGTGAATTTCTGGAGGATCTGTGGAAGGGGCTGTCCAGGAGCCCCAGTGTAGCCTCATGCTTCCACTGTGAGCTGAGTTCAGTCTCACTGCCTCTAGATAAAGCAGTTCTCACCCCCAGGGATTGCTGCTCCAGCTCTGACATCAGTCTTAACTTTTTTTCCTAACCTTATCTAATGCAGGCTTTTTAAAAAGTGAAAACCAGATCCTTTTATTTGTTACAATTAAGTGAAGAAATTTTTTATACCTGTGTATTCATTTACTGGAGTTACTGTTTTGGGAACTGAACATGTCCTGATAATACTGTGTCTCCAGCTCTGACTTATGTGGCAAGTTGATTTTTCTAGAGACTATTTCAGAAAATGAATGCCAGGGTTTTATCACTGGTTTACTTTTGCCATCTGATAATGTCAGTGATACTTGGTTATGGGGAACAAAAGTCAGATGAAACAGGACATCCTTGTAATAGCACATGCTGTTCTTCATGGTACTTAAGACACACACGAACAACAATAAAACAACTTTAGGTGAAGGGCCAGTGAAGGAGAACACTGGGCTTCATTCTTTCCCTTCAGAATAAATTCCCTTCTGTCTGCAAGCATCTCATTTGCTGTTTGTACAGAAAGTCCTTTGTTAGCCATTTCTCATTACAGCTATTGATAAGGCTTGTCCAAAAACATGCCAAAGTGCTTTTGTAAGTCAGATATTTTACATCAAGCACCAACAGCTAGTAATCATACAGTGGGTCTCTCTTAAAAACTGTTTCACTGTTGCCTTTTTATTTAGATAACATTGCCACGATACTTAGAGCAAGGGAATAGTATGAGCACTTCAGAAGGGTGTTTGGTTGGAAAAGCAACTGAGAAAGCTTTAATTGTTAGGAAGGAAACTCCACTTTAATTAGCATGATTTCCAATACTGCTGCTTGTACAATATAAATGTCTTGTATTATAAGGACATTTGTTTCAATGAAAATAGTCTTGAAGACTGGAGCAACTTTTTTGTGCGTGCCTAAGATAACATTACAGTAAAAGAAATGTGATTAGTATTTTCTCACATTTATACAGCTTTAAGAAATGTGTATGAAAATATTAACAGTTTATTTATATATTTATATATATGCCAAGTAAGTTCCTCCCTCTGAGTTTAATCTTTGCACATTTGTTTCCAATTTGCAATCCCAGTGTTTTCCACTATTGTCTATCCATTGCCCATCTAAAATAAGCAGTAATATGGAAAAATGATTGTTGGAAGTGGTTATAAACCATTTCTCATAACTCTAAGCGGTGCCAAATGAAATGATTGTGCAAGAGGCTGTAAACAAACAGAATCTACTTTTTCTCACAATGCATAATTAAATTGTGGAACTCGTTGCCACAGGATGTTGTTGATATCTGCAGCTCAAGAAGCAACCAAGCAAGTGAGTGGAAGCAAAAGTCTCTGAAGGGCCATTAAAGGAGATGACGCAGATGTAGGCTATGGCTCAGGAAGTCCTTAAACCACAAATTGCTTGAAATGGAGAAGATATTGAGAATTTCATACTTGCATCACATCTTACAAGCTTTCTCTCAAATGCTTATTACTATCCATTTCCAAAGGCAGGATGTTGGATGGACCTTTGGCATGACCTGCTCCAACCTTTGCAGTATTGTGCTTGTGTCCCCTGGAGAGCACAAGATGACACATCCTGGAGCACAGAGAGAGGAACAAAGGTTTTAATTCATGTTAGACACAACGATATTTTTTTTTTCAGGTGTGGAGAGTCTAAAATGTCTTATTTTTGGCATATAAGAAATCTGTGAATCTCCAGTTGCCAAGTACACATTGAGCTTAGTTCCTTTAAGATCAACTCTTTGGGGAGACAAAACTGGATGATGTTGTATATCAGACTGGAAAATGTTTATTTGCTTGGGAAAAGCCTCCAACAGTACTGTGTGAGAACCATAAGTGGAAAAATGTGGTGAGCTGTGGTAAGAGCAGGAGGAGATGGTGGCAGCCTTCCTTACTACCTCTGTTCTGGTGGCTGTGCTGTGGCTTCAAGTTCCAACTAAATTCAGGTCCCACTAACTTCAACAGCACATCTCCCTCCAAGGGTTTTCTTATGTAGAAACCTTAATCATGGGCTGAAGAAAGATGAAGCATTATGGGATCCTTTCCTTTGCTTTAGAAATCTCAGTGTCAGGTACAGAGAAAGGAAGTGACTTCAAGGAGTATTGAGTTTTCTGAATTTTTTAAGGAAGATTAGTAATTTTCTCTGGTAGTACTTGTGAGGTAGAGTAATAAAGATAGTAGTTGCTTTTATTTCTAAGTAACACCATGTACCTCCCTTGAAGAACCCAGATAGGTGTATTAGCCTCCATCCAGAGTATTTTGTATTGACTTTAAGCAGACCATTTGTGGGGAGCAAGACTTTCTCTCCTGAAAATAATTGCTGAGTTCCCCTCATTGTATATAAAGCACAACAGTTCCATTCTCAGCCTCCAGCTGCTAAGGACACCTATGAGCATTTTCCTACCACAGACGTTTTGTAGGCAATGTGGAAAACATGTCAAATGCCAAAGGCATTAAAAGAAGGAGCCAATCATGAATAATTCATTTGGAATCCACTATAATGACATTAGTCATAATGAAACCTAAGCTGGTATTAACATGTGCATAGTAGGTACAGAGCTTCCTGAGGAATCACTTTATGTTAGGAGGGCCTCTTAAGGAGAGCTTGGAAAAGAGATATTGTTTCCATCATCATGGTGCTCTGATTCAGGGGTAGAGGGGTCTGATTGTCTCCAGGAAAGTGCACAAGCTATGGTGATCAGTTATGAGGTCTTCAGCCTCTCAGTAATTTTGTAAGCAACTTCCTTTCAAACCACGTGGCAGCTTCTTAGGGCAGCAGTAGATGTGCCAATAGAATGTGGCTTCAGAAGAATAAATCATCTGATCATATTTCTGTTCTTTTCTTGTTCTTCCATGCAAAGGGAGTGATTTTGTGTCTGCTCCACAGCTGCTGGGGGAACAGAAGAGGTGCTGTGGAGTGAGGAGAGAAAGGGTTGGGGTTTTGGTCTGGCCTTTGCCCCGGCCAGTCCACAGGAGACCCCCAGAGAGGAGTGAGATGTGGCTCTGACACACTGGGTGTTCCTGTACTGTCATTCACAGTGTGAGACATTCACTAGGCAAGGAAAAATCTGTCCAGTATAAGTTCAGTAATGAGGTGATCCAGAATCAGACAAGCCTTAAGGATGTGCTTCTACTCTGTTGAAATCCTGTGATGATCAGGTTTGGGTTTCGCCCTAGATATTGAAATAATTGAGCAGTAGGTGTGTGTTTGGAGCCGAGTGTTCTTAACTGGGACTGTGTGAGGGGTAATCAAAGGCAGAGCTGACAAAGGAGATGGTTCACAGGTCAGTCTGGTTGAAATATGTTTGCATTAAGTTGTTACCAGGGCCAGTCTGCAGAACAAGATGTAGAGTGATTCAGAAATGGGCACAAGGGCTAAACAATTCCTGCACAATAATTTGCTTTGCTTTAGCCGAGTCTGTGCTAAATCTCATCTTTGTCCAGTGTTGTTAGACCAGTGTGAGCTCTTAGCTCACCAAGAGGGCAGGCTTAGAGTCCTGTTTTCATCATTCCTTCCCCTGCCATAATCCTTATGCAGTGACCACAGAGCCCTTGCTAGAGATGCCCTGACCTGAAAAAGCAATCTGCTCAGCTAATGAACATCCTGCAAAGTATCATTATGAGACCTTTACCTCATGAGGTGGAACTAATTAACCAAATTACTAAAATCATGGTAAAACTTAACAATAGTTACCTAATGCCATTAAGCCCTGAAAGGTGTGTGGTTGCAACATCACACATGCTGCTGTCAGGTGCACTAATGCACCCAGCTCAGCAGACAAAGCCAGGACAATGCCACAATGACATGTTAGAGCCTTCCCTGATGCAAATTATCTATTTGTGTTTACTGTAATCAGTAAATATGGCTCTATTTTTCCCGTGTAAGAATTTGCAAAATAAAGGATGGAGGAAAGAAGAGTATTGTTCATCTTCCCTTTATTTTCCTGACACCAGAGCTACAGCTCTGAAAAAAACAAAGGGCTTGGCATTTACCATTCATAAATTCTGTAGAAACTGAGATCTGGGCTCTGAAGCTGCAGGAGTGAAAGAATACAGAGTTCATCACCTGCTGACACTTATCTTGAAAGGAGAGTGTCAGAGGCAAATCCTGCCGGTTAGGACTGAGTGCCCAAGAGAAGTGTCAGGTTCCAGATCTTTTGCAGCATGAATAAGATAGGCCTTCTATCATGAGCCTGCAGAGATGCCAGGACCTGCACATGTCTGGGCACAAAAGGGAAAAAGTCTTTTTTTCCTCCTTGAAGATTATGCCAGCTGGGCTTGGTAAGGACCCTGCAGTCATCACAAGGCTGCCCCTCAACCCACCCTGTTTCACACATACCCAAGGGTCATGAACATGAAAATTAAGTAAATTTAGGTTTATTTTATCATTATTTCATTTTTCCTGAAGAAGATCCCAGGTAATGGTACCTGTCAGGAGATTTATCTCTGTGGTAAAAGCTCTCCAAGAAGACAATTTGGAGCACATCAGCACAATCCCTGCTGTAAATTGCTTGCAGAAAGATAAGTTTATCCCTATTTGTTAATCTTGGTGGCAAGTCCCTGAGATCAATTACATATTTTAGCTTTCTAATGACTTCTTCTGACTGTTTTCTGTTCAAATCAGGAAGCTGAACTCATTTGGAGGTAACAGAGGGACTCTGGGTGGATTTCCCCTTGCTGAATGAGACTGTGGGTGGGCAATGGCCACCCTGACTTCATGCTTGGGGACTCTCTGCATCAGCACTGCTGGTGCTCAGGGGTGAGCAGTGACTGCTTCCTTCCATACAGCCCCAGGAATGCAGAATTTTCCAAGGAGAGCAGAAGTAAACACATGCCTATCTTCCATCTCAAGAGCTGACCTATGAGTTATGCCAGGCAAACACAGGTGCTTCAGGGAATTGTAGTTCAGGTTATTATGAAGTACTGAGTAATTGCCTCTGTTTTATCTTCCTCACCTTCTCTGCTAATGATACAACCTATCCCCCGAGGATTTAAACCCATCAGTGTCAGTAAATCCAGGTAATTCCAATAATAATTTTAGACTTCTGCCTGTGTTTGCATTGTCAGAGTTGTGGTATAATGTTTTATGGGATGGTTGCATGATACAGGCAGGGTGTGCTTTGGCAGAGGTGGAACCTGGGTGGGGTTTGTTATGGAGTGAGGGCAAATGAGGATTTGGATTTCCTTTCTCCTTCATGCACAATCTTAATTCCCAGGGGAATCTGCTGGAACTTTGCTGCACTCACTTTGCTTAACTCAGATTGGACTCAGCTCCTTGAGATCATTACTCGTGTGCAGTTCTGAGCTACTACTGATTACAAAGATCATGTGTAGCTGTAAACATCTTTAATTCCAGTAACTTGAAACAGAATAATTAGTGGTTAAACTGAGCTTCACAACAAATTTTTTAAATAGGAATGACTTTCCCAATTTTTCAGATGTTAATTTGTGGTGTACATGTTATGTGATTTACTGACACAGTGAAATTGTAGCAAAGCCAGAAAATGCTTCCAAGACTCCTATGAGGAGATGAGTGAGCTGTCTCAACAGAGAAATATTTGCACCAAAAATAGAGCTCAGCCAAACATTATTTTGGTGTGGGTAGGAGATTTTCTTACATTTGTCATTCTATGGGGAAAACTGTAAGAAAAAAGCAACCAGAACATCATTTTAAAGGCAATTTTTTTTTATTTTGAGAATGTAGGGATTAGTATTTTCCCACTTTTGCCAGTGATTGTGTTAGAATGAATTGTACTTTGAAAGCTGGAATCTTGTTTCCTTCTTTCATGCCTATAATTTCCAGAGACTACATTATTTGTATTTGTTTGTATTGTTCTAAATTGCTATATGCTTTCCTCTTTGCACTTCTGTGTGTCTCTATGAGGGATGTTGAGAAAAGGTGTTTTCTTAATGTTATATTAGAGTTCTTTGAGTGGAATATGTTGTCTGAAGAAAGTCTGATATACATTTAATCCTAGACAAAGTTGAATATATTTGAATTTGTGTAAATGGCAATAAAAGCTGGTCTTCTGTGAAGAATATTTCCAGTAGTCTGGGCTGTCTCCTGCTCCTTGCTTATGCTGTGCTAAGATTCTGGACTTTTTGGTTCTGGAGGTTTGAGTATTGTGGTGTACTGGCTGTTTGATGGATTTATTAATCACTTTGAAGGTGGGATTCCTTGCTGTCCTATGGAATTGCATTAGATGAGCTAAGCTTTTATTTTCATTCCTAACCTTCAAGGCACAGTTTTTTTGTGTTCATCAGGCAGGTAAAAATTCTGAACTTTGTTTCAAATGAATGCAAGTTCCTTTGCTTATAAGGAATGGCCAATCCATGAGTCAATGACTCGTCAGCTTGGAAAGAAAATGTCAGGAGCCTCTCTTCACTGAAATTGAGTTATTTATATCTTTTAGTGTTAATGTTATTTTTTTAATCTTATCTCTTACAAGGTGTTTTTTATATTAAGCTGTACATGTTGCAGTTGATGCCCTGTGGAATGCTTTTTGGTACAATGGCATACACTGAGGAGCTGTGCTTTGTAATGCAGCAGAGTACAGGAGTATCTATCACTTCATACATGTACTTTGGACAGCCTCACTTTTTATACATATCCTTAGAAAAATGACATTTTTGGTGCTGCCAGCTCAGTGTTGGATTCCCACACTGAGATTTCAAGAGAAGTATTCAATTATGTAGGCACTGTGCTGAGTTCTAGTAGAACTAATAGTGCAAATTCACACGATTTGTGTGAGCATAATTAATTTTTCAGTTAATGATCCCATTTGTTATGCTTACAGATTCCACATGTGCTTTGTATACAAGGAAACAGTACACATATGGGAGTGCTGCAAAGGCACACACTGCAGTGTGCTTAAGGCAGTTGAATGGAGTTCCTGGGAAATTTGTTTTAATGGGAATGTCACAGGAAAATACAAACTATCTGCAGGGACTGGTCTGAGCTAAGGCAGTCACAGGTAACTTGTCAACTGTGAGGCAGAACAGTAAAACTGCAAACTTCAGAAACCATCTCAGGAACTGATAACCATGTGGCAAAGCTCTGCTTATTTGGAATGTTACGAGAAACACAGATAAGTGTGCAAGCATAATCAAGTATTTCCTCTGCTGTGTATTGTATGTTTAATGGACCACACAAGATTTTACCAGAAAATCCTATTTCACAAATGTTTTAAATCCACAAATGCCTGGTGATGACACAGCCATAAAATACAGCTTTTAAAAATCCTCCATCAAGCGGATCGGTTTTCTGATGCATTATATCAGCAACATTGATTTAAACAATGAAGAATTGATTAGAAAATTGGATTCCAAATTGAACTCTGAGTAAGTCCAGATCTGTGCTCAGACCTCTGTTTGAGCTGGAAGATCTGGAGTGTGCTTGGTTTGGGAAACAGAACCTCTGGTTCTTTGTTGAGGTCTTTTTGCTACTGCTTCAGATGCTGTTTGCATGAAATTAAATGAAAATGGTTCCAGGCAGAGCTTAGGAGAAATCCTGTTAAAGACTGCATGTCATGTACATCATGTAGGTATCCTGCCAACACTTAACCATCCTTTGTAACACAACCGAGCGTTTGTAACACCTTGATGCGGATTTAACTATTAAATTTAGGGAAATACATTTCTGTATCAGTGGTGAATGGGAGCTCTGAAAGCTCAACATCTCTGCTGTTGCAAGTATTTTCCTTCTCAGTGTTACTCTGACAGATCCCAGAAAGGAAACACGTGAAAAGCTCAGAGATTAAAAGCCCAGACCATGATGTGCAGAGAGCATGCTGCTTCCCAGAGCTGTGGGTTGTCTTGCAGGTGGTGAAATTCCACCAAAACCCCTGGAGCTTCCCAGCTTCCACTCCTTAAGATCACAGCACCTGTGTTTACTGCACAAGCAGCAGCCTGGCTTTAGCTCTGGTTTTGCACTGCTGCTGAAGGAGCTCCTTCCATGGCAAAGTCACTGTGACTTTTGGTCCTCCCAAGTCACCATCTCCTCCCGAAGCCACTCTTTAGATGCAGCGTGCTTTGCCTGTCACAGCTGGCTGCATCGGATCCTCTTGGTGTGACATTTTCCAGCATGAATCAAATCTCCTAACATTAGGCAGGTGGTGTTTGGTTGCAGTTATGTCTGTTACATAACTTTCAGTTTACTTTGTTTAAAATGCCTTCTCTCTCTTCTTTGGGCCAGTATATTCCCAGCTCCTCTGTGCATGTTCCAGTTCAAAGACAAAGTGCAGGAATACTTTGGACAATGTGGTTTGTAGGCATGACCATGATCCCAAGTTTTGGGTGTGAAACAATGGATTTGTAACACTATTAAGGCACTAGACACCTTTCTTGTTGTGTCAGGGAAGAGCAGAGGTTGTGGAAATCACTTGCTCCTTTAGAAAGGGTGGCCAATTCCTGTGGGAGAGAATCTGATCCTGCCAGCCCCAGATGAAAATCTGATAATCAAAAAGGTTTTATTTGCCTCTGCTTTGCTTGGGGTCAGCTGGCTCAAGGCAACCCAGAGCCCTGATGTGGTGTGGTGTCATCAGCCCTGTGGCACCCTGGGGAGATCTGCCCTTTTCCCTGGAAAGCTGATGGACCTTGAGGAGTTCTGTGCATCTCCAGGAGCATGTGGTCACACTGCTCACCTTGTATACTGCTTTGGTAGCAAAATAAGGCTCTGCCAGTGGTGAAAGGCAGGAATTCATTCCTGACCCCATGAGTGACCCTCCTATGTCATGGAGTGTGTGGTTTCATCACCCTTGCCATCTTTTTACCTTTCAGCTGAGCAGTTACAGGTACCATTAATCTATAAAATAGATGTAGGCAGACAGGAAGACGTCATGTAAAGTCTGCAGAGACACAACCAACAGACACAAAAAGAAAAAGCAAAAAAAGCCAGCTTGAAAACATGACCCCAACTTCTTACTGTTGTGTGTTCCAGGAAAATGATTTATTGTTGGCATGTACCCATGTCACATTGGTACTCAGGACTAAGTAAAAGTCACAGTAGTCACTCAGGCCCTTGCTTCTGTCATTGTATTTTCAGATATTTCAGGGAATGAGGTAATGACTTTTAGATCAAGGTCATTTTCAGCTGCATCAATTATTTCACTTTCTCCTGGCAAAAGCATCTGCATACCTCTGCACAATGTGAACTACCAGGCAAACGTTTCACTGGAAAACCTGACTGCTCTCAGCCATGCAGAATGCCTGGTTCGTACATTAAATTGGTTAAATCGTTCAAACTTTTACTATGTAACTTAGAAACTGGTATGCAGCAACACTGCATGTTACCAATTTAATGCATTTAAAACAAATTTAAGTAAGTTCCAATGTTCTTAGTCACTGCTACACAAAGGAGAGACCCCATATTTCAAATAACAAAGCTTCAGCAGAGAGATGACGTTAGTGGTGGGTAATAAGCTGAACTATCTATCAAGATATCAAGTATGAAACAGATGGTGAGGAAAAAAAGGTCCAGATACATTTACAAGCCTTTTAACATGCTCACCCATTTAATTCACTGCAAGGTCATAACTTGATGTCTTAGACATGCAATCTTCTCATCAGCTGGAAATGAAAGCAGGGCTTTAAAAAAAAAAAAGGAGAAGACTGTTACAGAAGACTTGGAGGGGTTTAGGCAGTGTTTCTGGGAAAGGAAAATGCCCCACCATCAAACCTTGCAGGTCTTTGTTTGCTAGCACTGAGTCTCAAATACATGATTTGTAGATCTGCATCCATTGATGTCTCCAGTGGTTCAGTACATTAGGAGTGATTTGCTGTAATGATTCAGCTCTAAGAAATTAATTCCCTTCCTTTAGGACAATAATTTTGGGGGTTAGGAATGTTCCTGGTTGCACCTTTTGGGGTTCTTTGTCCACAAAGTTTTGGGGCTAATCAAATGCTCCCCAGCTTGTTAAACCTCTGTAACTCAGTCTGGGTGTGGTTTTCAGCTGGCCACAAAGACCAGCCCTCTTTTCCTTGTGGGGTTCTCCCTCTTAACACTCCATTCTTGGATTCTGGCACAATATAACCTGTCTGTACATGCTTTCTCACAGCATAGATTAAAATGTTAAAGAACCTCTAGTAAAAGTTATACTTTTAGTTAAAGCCTTCATTCTAGTGGCTGGGGAATTGATGTCAGATGGAAAATGATTTCCCAATGGTTTGGTTTTTGTAGCAAAAGTCTTCAACTTTTATGTAGATAGTCTTTGAAGTTAGAAATTGTTGTTAGACTATCAAATATTGTTTGAGGTGTCACTCAATTTTTTTTCTCCCTCTTTCTATTATGGGAATGGGATCTTAGCAAAGAATTATTGTGGTAGAAAACGAACGTATGACTGACACTGGAAAGAAAGATGTTTATGGGGCATATACAAAGGGAATTGTTGTGGAACCAAGGCCTGTCAATATAATCTCGGTTAATTCTCCAAGTGTCTGGTTTCTCACTCAAAGAAACCAGGGTTAAATCTCCAAAGGCACCATACTTGAATATGTCATCCATGGTGCAGAGTATTTTCTGAAATGTCTTTCTGCTGGTGTAATTTCTTGTTGCTGGTTTATCTGAGTCACACCCATAGGTTGAGGCTGAGGGTGTGATGGCCTTTTGGGCTGCAGTTGGCTTGAACCTGCCTAGAAAAATTCCCTTCCTTTCCCTTTCCTTGTTTTCTGGCTGGGTCTCTGGCCTCCCACCTCCCTTTCTCTGGCTCTGCATGATTCTTCCCACCACTGTTTTTTTCTGGAGAAGGGCTGAGCATGGGTCGGACCGATAGGTGGCACACAGGGAGCTCTTAAATGGGCTGGAGAAAAAATATACAAAGAGAAAATGAAAATAATAACATTCCAAATGCCACAGGAAAAAAAGTACAATTCTGGGTGAGCTGGGTTTTTCCCATCTTCTGTTTCTATATTTTCCTTTTGCATTTGAAATTGCAAACAGATCTGGTAATCTAAATGAGTCATTAACTGCCTGTCCAAAAGTGAATGTGATCCCTCTGTACAGGTATCTGCAGGACATAGGTAGTGCCTTAATTTCTTCTCTTACCTGCACTGTTTTAGCATCTCCAGCCAAGTACCAAAATCCTGCTCCACTAACAAAATCCTCCTGTCCTAAAGAGCTAAAGTGTGAAAATTCAGGCAATCAGATGGTACCAATGATCAGAAGAGCACAAGGGAAAACTGGGGCAGGGGTAATCAGCATGATGGTCTTCCAACAGCACATGATTCAACAGCAAATTCTCAAAAATTAGTTAAGGGAGTTATAAGTCACCCTATTGGAGCAACCATTAGAAGATTTACAAGCTCTAGGAATTGTCTAGTTGACCTAAATTCCTACAGAAAATGGTAGCTTGGATTTTTACCAATGTTTCATATTATCCTCAAGACCTCCAGTCTTCTTAAATAGAGCTGGAGTTCAAACCATCACCTCCTGGAGCAGAGGGCACAATGACCTTTCCTTTGACTCCTCTTGGTCTTGGATGGTCAGTAAAAAATGCACAAGACACTCAGCCCCACAGAGGAGACACGAGAGCCTATTTCAGACAAGCCAAGTTGCCAAGGGGGGTGAGATATAGAGAGGTCAGAACAATTATGAAAGAAAATCTGTGTCTAACACCATCCCCACAGAACGCAAATCACAAATCTTCAGCACTGCCGGAGTTTTCGTGGCATCCTCAGTGAGCCTCCTTGGGAAGGAGTGCAGTCAGGCTCTGTATTTTCACATCTCTAAAAGCACAGGAGACAGTCAATAAAAAAGGGATGACTGTCTTGAGATTACCCCCCCTCCTCCATGTTCTGAAGGCGACAGAACAGAGTGGATAGCGAGCAACCTGCTTGCCTTGGGTGCAGATGGCTTTAATTGTCATTCCCAGATGTTCTGCCTCTTGAAGGTCAAATTCACCTTGTATAAATCGGGCTGGTACCATCCAGGGAAAGCACAGACATTTTATTTGAAAAAATGTAATAAAAGAGTGTCCTTCTTTCTTGTTATTTCTTTCCTTGTAAATTTAAAGGGAACAGATTGAGAGGGAGGCCCGGCTGGCACAGGTCATGGTAATGGGATATAGAAGCTTTTGTCTGGAAGATGCGTGTTCAAATCCAGCTCAATATCACTGTGGATAAAACACTGAGGCATTTTGGCTGCTGTAGCTCAGCTGCTGGTATTAGTCCTGGATTCTCACTGCTGCACTCGACAGTGTCTCTGTTAAAACATGGCAGTACAAAAGCTGTGCTCCAAGACAAGGGCTGGGTGAGACATCCACCATAAAAGGACACGTGTCCTCAGGCCAGGCATGCAGGGAAAACAGTGATGCTCTTGTTCTGTGGCAGTGAAAACCTGGCATGTTTTGCACCTGTCTCACAAATGTGCCAACCTCCACCCCAAAACTTACTTCAGCTTTTAACTTCCCTTTCCTCTCCCACCCCTGTAGGAAGTCTGGTTCATCAGCTGACTCCACTGGAGTTGGAAACATTTTCCTTCTGTCCAGCAGCACTGACAGAGGTATATCCCTGTGTTTTTGTGTCAATAATGCACAATGTATTTTTTAAGTGTACAGTAATTAGGTGGAAACATACTGTTGTGTTGGGCATCACCAGATGGGGCTTTTACACATAGTCTGCAAGGCTTTTTTTTTTTTTTTTAAGGCACATGTGCAAGCTGAGACTCTGGGGAGGATGTGCTGCAGAGTTGTGTTCAGTTATTTAGGCATCTGTCGAGGCAGCTTTGGAAGCAAGGCTGTTGAGTGAGTATTAAGATGTAATTTTTCTTGAGCTTGGATTAGAATCAGTTACTGAGACAGGAACCAAGCTTCAGATTTAGATGTCTTCAGATGTCTCAAGCAGCACCATGAAGGCAGAGGCAGACAGAAACTAGATCTCTTTTAAAATCTCAGCCAAAACCTGTATTTTTCCAAGATGACTGTGTATTCCCCTATCATCTTACTGCAGATACAAAAGAAATAAATTTTTAGGGTTGCAGCCTTAGCCTTTGATGGTTTCTTTGGGCAATTTTGGAAGAAAGGAATGAAGATTACACATATGATAAATGTGGATTTTAATGGAGAAACAGCTAGAAATTCTAAAGGTGATTAATTAAAGGAAAATTAAGATCCCATTAAGCAACTGTTCAGGGCAATTTCATGCTGGAAAATTTACTGATTCAGACACAGCACTTTGTAAATATAGGCCATGAGATGAATAGGGAATTTTCCTATATGACATTTATTCCCTTACTTTTCTTGTGGACTGAGAAATTTTGCCTACATAATCTCAGAAGTTCTGAAACCCCAAATATCTTTGATTCATATTCCCATAGTTTATGCTACAAGCAGATAACACCAGAATGAGATATCTGGTGCCTAATTCAAGATACTGAGGAAATAGATCACAGATGTGTTGTGCACACCAGACCTTGGACTAAAAGTTGTGCTCAGGACCTATTTGCTGCATGCACAGGTCCTAAAATGCTGCCTGAGCTAAGAGCTGGGAGAGTAGCAGGAAAAGCAATGCAAGGAAAAGCTGAAAATCTGGTAGATGCACCAATCCACAGAAAAAAAGGGGGTTTATAAAATTTAATGAGTGTGGTGGTATCTGCATGTGAGTATAAGTGAAACTGGCACCAAGGTGAGAGAGATCTTTTGGATGTCCAGCAGCTGGGAAAATTTGGGATTGTTGTTCAAGTACTTGGTGGCTATCCATGTTCCACCTTTGCTGTACTGGCCGTGCTGGTGAATGGGTATTTGTGAACATGATTTGCTGGGAGGGGATGGGTTAGCCACTAGTGAAGGTCTCAGTGGTAGAATCACAGAATCATGGACTGGCCTGGCTTGGAGGGAATCTTGGAGATGATCTTGTTCCAAGCACCTGCTCCAAGGCAGGGACACCTTCCACCATCCCTGGTTGTTCCAAGCCTTATCTGTCCTCAGACATTTCCAGGCATGGGGCAGTCTCAGCTTCTCTGGGCAACCTGTGCCAGTACCTCACCACCCTCACAGGGAAGAATTTGGTCACAATATCTGATCTAAACTCACCCTCTTTCTGTCTGAGGCTGTTCCCTCTTGTCCTGTCACTGTGTGCTCATGGGCTGGGCAGTGGATTCCTGTGGGTGCTCTCAGACAGGATGAGAGCTGGATGAGAGATTCAGGAAGGAAAAAAAGGAAGGAATCCCAACTTCTCTCTTGCTGCTCTTTTATACATTCATGAGGTGATCTCTGATGCTCAGGGTGAGAGTTCTGTTCAGAGCAGGTTGCCCTTAGAGCATTCAACATGGACCATAGGTTGCTTTTCTTCCTGAGCCTTGAATCATATCAGGTAATCTACAGTGCCCAGCCTTTATTTAGAAAGGTGTCCTGGACAGAAATGTAGGCACATAAAGGAAAACAGAAGTGCTGGGGGCTGCCTAGACCTCACCCAAGTGGTCAGTGAGCAGCCACTGTGCTCACCCCATGCTGGGGGTCCTTTTTTCACTACTGCTTGGTGGGGTGCTGCAGGAACAGGCTGATTCTTCATGCTCCTTGAGGACATTAATGGCTTTGCTAAGCACTCATTGCTCTTCTGAATGTTTTAAAATGTCCTGGGAAATAACTTGCAACTTAGAAAAATTTTAAACCATCACCAGACTGGCACAGTAGTATTTTAACAGATTTGAAGCTTTTTTGGGGGTCCCCATACTGGGTTATCATTAGTCCTTAAAGTTCTCCAACATCTTGGCACACTAATGGTGCAACCACCATGATTTAAACAAGCAAGGAGGAAAAGCCAGGATAGAAGGAACTAATAAGTACACAACAAAAATGTTCTGCTCAGCAGTGTGTTTGAGGGGGAGAAAGAAAAAAAAATATAAAAAATAAAAAACCCAGAAGAAACAGATGTATCTGCCAGAAGTTAAATACACATCTGTTAAGGATGCTCTTCTCATATTTGGGGTCAGAAAAATATGTACAAATGTAGCACCTTGCTGATTGACAGAAAATCCTCAGTTCTGGCACTGAGAATCTTGTTTTCTTGACAGCACTTTGTTTTAAGGCTAGAGGCAGAAAAATGTCTTATGCTTGTCCTTAAACTGGAAGGCCCTTTGTTCAGGATACTTATACCATTTGCAGATAATGATGTGCATTGCAGTTTCAGCTGTCTGCATATGCATTTTTATGTTTTTTTATGACAGCTCTGCGTACTGAACTAAAAGGCCATTTAGAGCTGTCAGGAAGTGACAAGCATTACCCTTTACATTTACAATTCTGTTAGCATGCGTTGTCAGGTGGGCTCACCATTCCACCGACATACGATTTTCTTTGAAACCTATGTATGACTTTAATTTAATACAGCAGCCTCCAAAAAAATAGGAAAAGAGAAAAAAAGAACCTTATTAAGATTTCCTTTTCCATTTATCTACTTTTTTTCTTTCATGTAGTTCTTTTTACCTCATTCTTCCTTTCTTTTTACTGTTTTCTTAAGCAAGAAACAGGGAAAGAGACAAAAGTAGCTGTCTAGTCTGGAATTCTGCAGCAAGCTTCTCCATTCCAGCCTGTGATGTTACATAGAAAACAGTTGATTTAGTCCATTGACTTAGGAAAAAAAATGCTACCAGCATATGCTAAATATTGAACCAAGTTGTGAAAGTAGGAAGATCAGAACACCTGTAACTTACAGTCTTAGTATATTATTTATTTTTTCTTAGCTAGCAATTTAACAGTCTGCCTGAGACTACTTTCCACCCCTATGGTTCAATTTTGAATGCACTTGGACTGAGTTCCCCACCAGCCTTTTTTCCTGTTGGGTCACATTGCTTTTCAGCAACTGCACTGTAGCAACCCCTCCAAGGTCTTCTTCAGCTTCCAAAAAGTCACTGTGCCCCAACTGCACTTTGAGCTGCAACTGATTTATTAATTAGTTTAACAAGATTCTACCTGAAAAAAAAAAAAAACAAACAAAAAACCAAAAAAACCACTCTTGGAAGCCCCAGGCATCAGAGCCAGCTTTTCTCTGCTGAGTGAGGAGTCCAAGTAGGTGCACACTCAAAGGCAAGGAAACAGAGGCACAGAGCTGAGAGGAAGGTTCAGCTTTATTTTCAGCTGCAGAGAAAGTGGTTAGGAGCATCCAAGTGACAATTAAAGCAAAATCTCCATGTGAACAGATTTTTGGCTGTATTTTTAATATGGTGATGATATGGATATATTATTTGTTATCACTATGTTCAGTCACTCAAAAGCCCCAACAGAAGATGCATCCACAAAGAGCTTGCAGTCCAGAAATTGCCTCAACTGTGCTCCCTGGGCTGCAGAAATTGGTGTGATGGTTGCTGAGGGCTTTGTTTCAGATCAGCACATCAGTATTGTGTGGCTGGAATGACTGGACAGTATTATGAATAACACAAGTATTTTTCACACTAGGATTTCAGCCTGCCAGTGGGATTTATCCTGAGGACTTTCAGGTTGTTCTAAGCAGGGCAGCCCAAATGGCAGGGCCATTAGCACAGTAAATCCGTGTGTTACTGTGGGCAGTGTGGAGAGATGTGGATGGATGGGCTTGCAGTTCAAGGAGGCATCATAAGAATTAAGGATCAGAGCACAGTGTGCTTGGGAGTAAAGCAACACATGTGGCTACTTTGACATTGAATTCTTCTCCTGTCACTGCATAAAGGCAAACTCCAAACATTATTTTTAAGCAGCTGTTCTTACACGCCCTGGCTGACACATCTGAGTCCATGTTTCTGTACTTCCTAAGCTCTTCATCTGTCTTGAATATGCACTACTGAAGTGTTGCACACCCAGGAATGCACAGGCTCTCTGAGTGTAAGCCATCCTCCCTTCTTCCTGAGGCCCTTCATTTACCAGGTATTTTTTCCTCTTGCAGTTTGTGGGAGTGCACATTGGTTTGGGAACTTTGGGTAGGGCAGCTTGATTCCAATTCTCCTGAAATCAGTGACAATATCTTGAGTGAAAGAAAGCCAGGTTCTTCAGGCTTGAAGAAGGAAAATGGCAATAAATAGCCAACAGCCTCATTGAGGGTAAGGCTTAGTGATGCAAAATACTGAGAGAAGTGCTCTGGAAGGGCTGCCATAGTGAGGGTGAAGTGTTATTTTACAGTACATCCTCAAAGATACAGGACCAAAATATGAACTCCTGCAGCACCACTGGGGCCACTGTGAGATTCCCATTAACCTCCAATGAGATCCTCACCTGCTCTTCTCTGAATGCAGGAGGAAAGTTAAATAGTCCTTTAAAAGTTCTGAGTTTTAGTTTGTTCCTTGCTTGTATGAAGAGGCCAGAGCTCTTTGCACCAGCCTCCACTGCTTCTGCCTGGACTGAGACTTGCTGTACTTGAGAAAAAGGGGAATATTTCCATGTATCCATTCCTTCTCCTCTTTTGTCACTATTTAAGATTTTGCCCTAACCTGTAAGACTCTGCAGGGACCAATTACATTATTCCAACATAGACTTTCCCATTAAATGCCTTTACAAGCTTTTCTTATTCTCTTCATAGACATTCTGACTTTATATCAAATTTCAGCTCCTTGCAAGTAAAGAAATAGTCTGTATGTGCAAATAATCCTGTGTCTGCATAGAAATGTGTATATTGTAGGCAAATATTTGTCTTTACAAGGTATCCTTTTATATGGACCAGATTCCTGCTTTGCAGGTGCTTATTCCTCAAGGCCATGAAGCACTTAATGTTTATCTTTCTATATTTTCCTGTGCATTTTCCTACAGTTAATTCTCATATTTCACTTATTGCTTCTCAATAGCTTAGCTTGTCCTTACCAAACTAGTGCCATTAAATCATTACAATATTCACCACTTTTTTTTTTACTTTGGAGACTGGAAATTACATATTGGGCATAGTTCTCTAAAACTAGCTCAGAAGTGTGACCTTGAGACACATTTTCAGAAGTGCTCCAGTGCCACTATTTCCTTCTGGTAGAAGCTCCAAACTTTTTGACTTGTTTGAAGATTTTTATTTTTTCTCAGAAGAGAGATTTCTCTGTTTTGAGTTAAAACACTCCCCCCATACTTTTCCTGGACATTTTAATAAGATCTTGTTGATGTGAGCAACTGTCCCCGCAGTTCTTCCCTTTTTGATTCTTCCTGCTGCCTCTGCAGCCTGGGGTAGCCCATAGCATCTTTTGCAAGTGCAAGGATGAGGACATTCTCTAAGTAAGACTGAGACTGAAATAATTAACATTTCATGCAAGTTTACTAAAAGTCAGGGTTCTCTTTTACTGCTGACCCATCAGAATCTGGTTAAAGCTTTTTGTGACCAGGCCTTTGTGACATCTCAATCTATTAAAGATAAATTGTAATTTTAATTACATCTAGTTTTAACAGGGAGGCACCCATAAACTGTCAAATACACACATAAATAGTGATGATGACTCCGTTATAAAGATGTTATATGATCTTTTCTCTTGGAGACACCAGTTAACTTCCATGAAGTGTAGGGGATTTTTTGCAGAAAATCTGAATTATTCATAGGCTCTCTATGGGATCATAGCAATTGCCATGGTGGATCAGATTGCTTGTCCGTCTTGTTCAGTAACCTGTCTCTCACAGTGAGGACTACAAGACAAGACATTTCAGAGAAGGATCCAAGAAACCTCAGGGACAGCAGCCATGGGATGACCTGCCTGTGGGGAAAATTTCTTCCTCCCTACCTTCCCCTCTGGCAGCTGGTGGGTTGTGTTTGCCCTGCGGCAGGATGGCTTGGATCACGTATTCAGATTTAATCCCATTATTTTTATTTGTTATTTGGATTGCAGCAGTTTCTAGAGGAAGTCAGCTGGGTCAGGTCCCCTGGTTGTAGGCACTGTACAAACACAGGGAAAATGACAGTCCTTGCATAATGCCATTTGTAGCTGCTCTCGTTACCCATATTGGCATCTCTACATATTCATCATTTAAGCTTCCTCTGCAATTGCTTCAGCAGCTCAGAGAAATTCATCTTGCTGTTTCTATAGGACTCCTTAAGCCCTGTTGGGGTTTTGTTTGTAAATCACTGGTTACAGATTCCCTTACAGCACGTGCAGCAGAAGCAGAGAACCAATGGTTGAAGTGTTTTGGTGCTTCTGAAAGTTTATTAGTCTGAATTAAAGAAGGAAAACACCTGACCCCCAAAGTTGTGTTCATATTCACTCTCTCCAGGAGCCTCTTTTCTTCTCTGGAACATGTGCTGAATTCTAAAGCTGCACTGATATTTGCCGCAATACCCCACACTCCCAGCTCTCCTCACTTACGTTAAGACATTAAACATTTCACTCAGTCTTGTTGTTTTCTTTCTGTAGCTCCTTTTGCACAAAAACTTGTAACCTTATTCCAAAGCTGCTGTTTGATATCTTTATGCCACTAGCTAGGAAAAGATACTTTAGTTTCTTTTATCAACAGGCATTGTCCAAGTATTCTGCTAAAGAATCCTAATGGAGGTCTCTGAAAATCCATTAGGAAATTGTCCACAGGTAAAGCTTTGTGAGAAGGCAACAGTTCTACTGCACTGCCAGTTCATTCAAAGAAAATCACCCTTCCTAAGGGTGTGTGCATCCATTTCCAGAATAGGGAGGGAAGTGGACTTTTGTTGGGTTTTGGGTTGGTTCTGTTTCATTGTAGTGTTGTTAAATATTTGTGCAGAGAGCTGATGTGGTAGTCCTCTGCCTTCTCACTGTCATTACCTCTTTTGTAAATGGTGAGTATTAGCAAATGCTCATTTTATTTCCTACCTGATTTTCCTCCTAGCTTTATTTCCTACCTGATTTTCAATTCAGATACCAAATGAAAGAGATTAGGCTCAGAACTTCAAATCATAACAAGAACAAATAAGCATAATGTTTTAGATAGGATTTGTACCGGGAGAAAGAGGGATAGGAATGAAGCCTGAGAGACATGAACTCCTACAGTGGCTGTAAAATTCCCTTTCAGAGCAAAAGGGTGAAGTAAAAAAGTAATTCTTCAAGCCCAGTGGAGCTTTCCCCCAACACGAAATTTCAGCAGATTCTGAGCATCAAGCGCACAGACAGCAAATGATTATTTTATAGGTTTACTCATTAAATGACGTGTACCTCCACAGCTTGTCAGAGCAATTAGAGTAACAGATAAGATGGCTGAAGACCCCTTGATGTTAAAACAAAAGGTTGGCATGATGCTCAGAGAGCAGCCCTGGAGTGTGTCCCCTGGGACTCTCCTCAGGAGTGTGTGGATGCTCGGGATGCTCAGTGTCAGGAGTGTGTGGATGCTCAGTGTCAGGAGTGTGTGGATGCTCAGTGTCAGGAGTGTGTGGATGCTCGGGATGCTCAGTGTCAGGAGTGTGTGGATGCTCAGGATGCTCAGTGTCAGGAGTGTGTGGATGCTCAGGATGCTCAGTGTCAGGAGTGTGTGGATGCTCAGTGTCAGGAGTGTGTGGATGCTCAGGATCAGCAGTGTGGGCTTGGCTCTCCCTGGATAATGGGGTCACGGGAACGTGCACTTCTGCTCAGCTATTCCTCTTCAGGCCAGCCTGAGCCTAGGCAGAATAATGGCTCAGCCTTTCTGCACAGTGGCTGTGTCCAGCCTCACTCACTGCCACGAGAGCAGGGGCAGCAGGGTAAAGAAAGAATTGGTGTTGCTGATGGGTCTGGGACGCTCTGTGTGGGGACAGACATAGTAAAACCTTTACTTGCTCTAAAATACTTGATCTCTGTTTGCATTTGTATTTCATTTCTGCCTGCTCATTTTTCAGGCACTGTTCTATTTATATCCACATCTTTTGGGAAGGAGAAAATTGCTTTACTTGGACTTTTCAATCATGATCCTTTCCATATGGGTTAATCTTTGCAATTTTCCAAGTGCAGGTAACTCCTCCTGCAACAGCCAGAACTTCTGTGTGATGGCATTTTGCTGTAAGGAGAGATCCAAAGGTCTGCTGCAAACATTGGCCGAGCACAGCCTTCAGTAGTCTCTCCTTTTGTCCTCTGGAACAACTGATTGGCACACTGAATTTACTGTGGGGTGTTCCTAATGGGTCCCATGCTCGCAGATTGCCTGGTTGATGTAGAACAGAAATTTCTGCACTGTGATCTAAGAATCAGCACTATTTATTTGTACTCTGCAGCAGCCTCAGCCCTGGGCTAAATTCAAGGTCCTGCTGTGATAAGGGCCAGGCAAACACAGTGTCAGCCTGAGTTGCCCCAAGGATCTGCAGCCAGAAGGGAGAAGATGGAGCCAGGGCTGGAGGAAGGATTTCTGGTGGTCTTGAGAGCACTTGCTGGAGTTCCTCAAAGCTGATTGATCACCCAGTGCTGGCAGGCCTCCTCCTTTCCAGCTGGTAAATGTCATTAAAAGACAGCTATAAATACATTAAATACTTTCCTAATATTACTTTTCCATGTGATGTGCTGCTGCTGTTGCTGCAGGGAAGCTGATCAAGAATGTGAGAGGAGGTGATCTCTGCAGCTCTGGGAAGGAGGGGGGATGCCCAGCCCCAGCATTCAGCCCTGACACACACAGTGCAATAACCTGTGAAGGCAGGGAATTAGTGCAGGAACATTTGCCTGTTGGTTACTACTCACTGATTACTCAAGACAAAAAAAGCTTGGCTTTGGGTCTTTGCTCAGCAAATTATGTCATTCTTGTTCACAAAAGGGAGAGCTTGCAGTATGGTTTCTAAATTGAAGCTGGTGTTTCAAAATTAAAAGCAGACAGGGCAGATGTGCCTAGGAGAAATTTATATCCATATCTTTGGGGAATCAGCTAATCGCTCTGCCAGGACTTCAAATCAGCCTTTCCTATGTAGGACTTGATTGCACCACACCTATACAAGCCACATTGAACAACGTGGAATTAAAATGTTACCAGATATTTCCTTAACTTTGCCATGTGAAAAATGAGGGCAAATGTTGATGAAACCCAGAAATTCCAGGGCTCCAACAACATGATTTAATATTACTCAAGATGATTTTACAAAGAAAGAGAGAGTTCAGAGTCCAAGCGATCATCTCGAGCTTAATAGGCAGACATGTAAGATAGTAAAAGATTGATTAGAACCATCTGAAACTGGAACATATAGTATTACTAATAATTCCTGCAGAGATACTGCAAGGCAGACACACTTGTTTTGGATCCCAGGTACAGTACAGTGATGCTATATTGTTTTACAGTAAAACTTGGCCAGAGAAGGTCAAAGAAAAGTCATTCTTCTCCTTCTTTACCCCAAAAGAGTCATTTTATGAAAGATGATAAAAATGAGATTCAGCTCTCAGTTTGCAGAGTTCAGAATGGACTCATTTGCTGTTCCTGTTATATTTTCCCATGTTTTCCGCTTTTAGAATTGCCTAATCCAATTTAGGGTTCATTAGTGAATTGGGATATAAGGATGGTAAAAATATTAATAAAATCTGAAACATTCACTAAAATAGAATTTTTTAATAAGGTCAAATATATTTGGAAAATGTTTAACTTTCTATAAGTGTCACATTATATTCTAAGAAAGAAATTACTTTTTCAAACCTTTGCTAAGACCCTCGCCTGGCTTATATATCACCATTTAACCGTGTAAATAAAAATATAATAAGTAACAGGTACATGTACATTTGTGGGTTTCTGATGTCAAACTTCAGGTCCTCTTGCTGTAGATGGCTGCTGGTTGGAAATGGTGGGAGTCTGAAATACCTCATGATTAATTTTCAGGTCTGATCTGCAACCCCTGCAAAGGATGAGGCTTTGCCTCTTGTTTTGAGCTTATACTATGTAGGCACCCCATATTTTATTTAAAAAAAATACTTTTTCTCCTATATTTTAAAAATTACTCAGAGTGTTCTCAAAATCACTCCTTAAAAGTTGTGTAGACTTAGCTCTGTGTCAGGGTTGACAGAGGGTGAAGAGAAGCACTAATGCATTTTAAACACACCTAAAAGAGCTTCTTTATACAGTAAAGATATCACAGCTTTAAAGGCAGTTAGCTCAGACCCTTTCTGGGAATCTCTTCTTTCCAATAATATAAAGTTTGGTGAAGTTTCTAACCCTGCCATTTCATGAGAATTTGAATTGTAAATCTGCTCCTGCTTCAGGAGTCAGACTAAATAATCCAGCCGTGGGCCTCCAGCCAGTGTGAATGCTGGGAGGGAAAATGTTACTGTTAAAAGATGAAAAAAAAAATAAGGTACTATTTCTACAGTGGGTTTTTTATTATTTTTATTTTATTTTTAAATAGCAGCTGTGTGAATCTGTGGATGGGTTTGGAAAGCTGGAAGTGGCCCTTGGGGAATGGGTTTTGTAGGCAGCGGGGCAGGTGGAGAGAGGAGGTTGTGGAGCCCTGTGTGATCCCAGCACCCAAAATCAGACCCTGCCACTGGGATTTCATGTTGTTAGATGTGCCTGTCTGTCCTGTCCATCCCCAGATCTGCACCAGAACCTTTGGCACATGCCGGAAGATCCCCCAGCCTCTGTTCTGCCACAGAGCAAGCAGCTGTACTGGAGCTGCCTGTGCCTGGTGCCCCAGATGGGGCTTTTTTGGAAGACTGAGGGCTGGCCCTGCTCCTATCTTTTTCTGGAGTGTGCAGGTCCTTATAAACAACCCAGGCTATCTGGGAACCCCTGCCATCTTCTTCAGGGCTTTGGAAGCACAGAGTCCTGCCCTGTGCTGGTGCTGGGGTGTGCTCAGAGCAGGGACAGCAGCCCAGCGTGGTTTGTGCTCTTTGGGATGCTGCCCACCCACAGCTCCAGCACAAGGAGTGCCTCAACTCCCTCCCAGCAGATGTCAGGGTGCTGTAGGCAGTGTCCTGTGCTAGTGGAAGACCAGGGGGTGACCAGGCTCCCAGCCCTCTGTGGCTCCAGTGGAGACAGCACAGGGATGTGCACATGGCATGGATCATAGGTAGCCTGATCCCACCAGCTCTTACCTCAGGAATGTCCATAGTGGTAAGGATGCCCAAAAGTCCTTGAGCCAAGGGGACCCTTAATCCCAGGCAGCAACTGCTCCTCCCTAGGATCAATCTGCTGATGTTGCTGAAGTACATCCACAGAGCTGCAGCTGTTTTTTTTTGGTTTTGGTTTGTTTTTTAAGGGCTTTTCATCACCAGGAGAACTGTCAGTAGGGCTGCTGTGAGCACAGAAGTGCAGTCACCCAGCTCTCCAACGCGAGCACTGACTGCTCCTGCTGGCAGCAAGACAGGCTTCAGAAGCCACAGCATGCAAACCCCGGGGCTCTGAGCCTCCTGTTTCATCCTTCAGACAGGGGAGGTGTCCCACTGAAGTCTGATGGGAAGAATGCACATGCCCTTTGAGCAGGCAACAAAACCCTGCCAAGCCCTGCAGACTTGAGAGGATGCAGACTGGAGGTGGGGGAAAACCTCCCAAGCCCCAGTGTGTCTGGAGCACACAGAGCTGAGGACAAAATGGAGCTTTCATGCCAGACTCAGGGGGCAGTTTATGTACTGGTGACTGTGATGTTGCAAGTGACCCCGTGGCCTCTCTGCTCCTTCAGCTGCAGAGCTGGTTTGGGCAGGGCTGGCTGGCGGTACCCAGGGCAGAGCATCCTGCCTGAGGATGCTGTGCCAGCCTGCTCCCGACCCCCACAAAGATCAGGTGTGACAAAGTGGTTGGTCACATCCTGCTCATTCATTACCTGAGAGACCTGACGCATGACATAAATCAAAGCAGCCCTGAGGGACCTCTAACTTATGGTGGGACTGAGACTGTCCCTTGGATGGGACAAGATGTAGGGAGTTTGTAGGCAGCTCAGAGTTCTGTGATTGAGTCCTCCTTCTCTCAGGGTTGCCTCCAGAAAGGAGGGTTTGCACAGCAGAAGGGTGATTTTAGACTAGAAGGACTTCTCCAAACTCATAGGACCCCACTGTTTTCCTATTTATATTAGTTGTTTTTGGATAACAATATTGTTTGCCATTGGTCTTCTGGGAGTGCCACCAACATCATTAATCAAAACCCCATGCTGCTTACTGGTACCGAAGTATCTGTACTGCATCATCAATCATAAATGCAGCGAAGGGTGGCTCTGTGCACCTAAAGAGAGCAAGCAATAGCATGGTGGGTGAGGGGAAGGAAAAGGAAAGAGGCTTAATTATCCAGTGGTCTTTGGTCCATCGCTCACATTGGAAACATCTCTACAGCTCTATTTTGGTTGTACCTCCCTTTTAAATCTTTTGTAAACAGCAGTTAAGATAGAAGGTTTCAATCCGCTGCGCGGGGTACCCCACTGCTTCTCAAGCTATTATTTTAATAAGGCCTATTTTACAATTAAGGCACCATGGGCTTTAAATTACATATAAAATAAAATGTGGAAATTGAAGCATTAAGCGCGTGGCTGCCGTCGGAGGCTGAGCAGCCTCGCATTAAGCAGCTGCCTGTTCTTAAACGGGGAGGCAGAGGGGAGGAATAACAACCCCCGGCCTCTGGGGAAGGGTGTCGCTCGGGGATGAGATTCCCCCCAGGCTGGGCAGTGTGGGGACCCCACAGAGGTGTTTTCTGCCCTTGCCCTCTCCCTTAGCCCCGGCAGTGCCTGGCACAGCCTCGGGAAGCCCGGCGGTGTCGGCGGCGCTCGCTGCCGCAGCCCGCTGCGGTGCGAGGAGCGACTCCCGCTCCAGATGGTTGTAAAGGTTAACGAGGAATTTATGCAGAGCTATATACAAATCAGACCGAATCTTCTGGCTGGGAACAACAAGCCGCCGACATAAATTCAGTTTTCTGAACATATGTAGCTTGGTCACTAAGGGAAACTGGAGAATGGCATCTGCTCTGCAGAGCGGCGCCTGTCGCTGCCGCGGTGGCGGAGGAGCGGCGCTGCCCGTGGCGCAGGACGGGTCCTGGGGCTGCTGCCAAGCACCCCCTTCACCCGGACCTCGGCCCCCAGCCGAGATGTGGGATGGGCAGGGGTCAGGGGACACACGGCTTGTGGCACCAGGACCAGCGCAGAGGTCGGAGTTTCCTTGTACCCCTCAGGTGGCACTGCCCTGGGGTCAAAGGCATCCCGGGGGGGCTCTGTGCTCAGGGCAGGATGTACCCCAGGATGAGGTTCGGAGCAGGAGCTCCAGGCTTTCAGCCCTCCCTGGTAAAAGGCTCCAGCATCTCCTGTGAGGGATTGGGAATGCAGGAGCCACTTTCTCTTCCTGTCTGTGTGCACAGAAGTAACAGCTGGTTCAGCAAAGATAAAATTTTAAAACTTACAGAATTTAAATTTCCAGTGAGCACCTGGGAAATGCTTTGTTAATGGCAAGCAGGCACAGCTTTTCACAGCCATATCCCTGCCAGCCCTCACAGACTGTATCTGCCTCCCTGTATACCCAGTGCATGGATGCCCCTGGGCCAGAGGCTCAGGGAAACTCCCTGTGCCACCTCTGGAAGGTGGCCCAGGTCCCACACATCTCTTCTGGCTGTTCTATTTGCTTTCTCTTCACCAAGAACATTATCTCAGGGCATTTGTCTGCCACTCCACTGAACCAAAACCTTCCTTGCTCCTTCTAGAAGCAATGGTTGTGATGGCATGGGACTTACTTTTTCATTTACTTGTCTATTTTTTGAGTTATAAACAGATCAAAAACAGGACACAGCAGAGGCAGATAAAGAGTTTACCCTGTTGTCTTGTTGCATTCAAGAGCTGATTGTTTAGGGGACAGGGTAACCAGCTGGAATGTAACCTCAGGATTGTGTCATCCCTGCAAGAGAGAACAACCTTCTGCTTTGCCTCCTTTGGATCATGAAAGTGTTGGCAAACACTCTGCCCACTGAAAAAGAAATGCATACATCTTTGTGCCTTCTGCTATGCAATAGGACATAAATAGTGATTTTTTAATTTTTATTTCACAGAGCATAATTCTTAATATTTCTGGGCATTTTAACTTAATGTCCCACATGCCTTGTTGAATTAAACTCTGCTTACTCAAACTTTAAGTATCTCCTGTTTACAGTTGTCTCCTTGCCATGCATGCAACAGAATGGGGCTGTCAATATTTTCTTGTGGGGGTCTTTCTGGGGGTGCAGGGTATTGACTGGCTGGGCCAGTGGGATGATGCCTGGAGACTTTATTAGGACTCACAAGTGTTGAAAATGTTCAGTCCAAGATTCCTCTCCTGATCTTTTTTGCCTCATACAGTAATCTGGGTATGCAGGAACATTCTGAGCTTGTTCTCAACAGCCAAGCTCCCAACATACTGACCTTCCCTCATCTTTGGGCTTCTCCAGCCCCTCTGCAGCTCTCCCTGTTCATGTTCCTTCCTGCCCTGCAGTTCTGTCCACAGCCACCCTGGCATAGAACATCCCTGGGGTCTGTGGATGTATGTGACTGACACAGACCTAGAGCTGACCAGCAGCACAGGAAACAATTTCAATCTCTGTGCCTGAGACTCAGAAAAGCCTCCCACGACCACACAAGCTGCTTATTATTGTACAGTGCTCTGGGCCACAAACCAGATTCATAAAGAGCCCAGCTCCACCCTGTCTGGGCTCACAAGGCTTTTCTGGCAGCATCTCTGTCATTTGCAGATGGGCTGGGGGCAGCCTGGAGAAGGTTCCCTGCCTGCAGTGGGACTCTCTTCCCCAGGAGACGATGGCTGGCCACAGGTAGCTCTGCTTCTGCTTTCTCTACCACTTTTTTCTTTTGCTTCTAAAGGAAACAACATACTCCATTAAATACCCGACAGCCCTGGCTCCCTCCCCTGGAGCAATGAGCCCAGGCAGATTTCCAGTGGCCAGCACTTCCAAGCATACTCCAATTTACCAGGCTTGAGCCTTGTCAACCCAAACAAGACTGAGGCTTTCCTTCTGCAATATTAAAATTAATAAAAAAAAATCATAAATCCTCCTGGCACTGCTGGCTCACACCACTAAGCTATTCCATGCCAGCACTATTGTTAAACTGTAAGCATCAGTTTCAATACTGTAATAAAATACTGCATTTGAAATTTTACTGTTCCACATTAACCTCTTTTCTCCCTCTCTCCCCCACCTATTACATCATCCCTCTCTTCTCCAGCCTGACATTGCTCTGACATAAAACTTGAAACTTCCCCACCTTTCACTTTTCTGTTCTTCCCCTTTCTTTCAGAGCCTTTAGCTGTCACTTGTGCAATAGAACAGCTTAGCCAAAGCAATAAAGTGCTACATACCATCCGCAAACAGCCTGAGCAAGTTGACATCCATGCCAAATATCACTGCTTCCCACACTCACACACATACCCCATCTCGTCCCCAGCCTTGGTTCTGCCCAGTGCATTGACTTAAAACTCAGATTTTTCTCTCTGTGCGTGTGTTGTCAGCCAGTCTGAAAACAAACCACTTTCACAACTTCTCCTGCCAAGGGAATGTAGTTCTTCTTCCTATTGAGTTGTTCTTTCTGCATGAACTGCCAGGTTTTTACTTAGGCACAGGCACCAGACGTTATTCCCAGGGACTCCCAGTTTGAGGATGTCTTGTGGTCCCCCAGGACTCCCTCAAATGGCAGCTCCATTAAGCTCCATCTGAATCCATCAGCACATCATGCATCAGTTCTGTCCATCTACCAGCCTTCTTCCTCTTTGAAATCGGGGGAGCTTCCACAGGAGCCAGGCCAGTGTCTGTTGGTTGGGATCTCCATGAATCATCTTGTTTCACTTGTTCTCTCCTTCTTCCCACTCCTCTAACTTGCCTAACAGGAACCATGTGTAAGGGTAGGCAGGGGGTAGCACTGCAGCACCGAGCCAAGAGAAGACTTTTCCAGTCCCAGCACAATAATCCAGTTGTTCAAATCTTGTGGAAACATTGCCATTGACTTATAATTTCAGAATACATTGCCACTGAGTTTGCTGCTTATCGTGGGATGAGAGTTTCCTGTGTAGTTTCAGAAGGTAAAGAATCCAAAGAAAGATTTGAGCCAAAACCCAGAAATTGTCTATGAGGAACAGAAAGTCACTTTGATTGAATGATGGTCAAGTGGTGTTTTTACATTCAAAGAATTCAAATGGAACCTAAAAATCCCCTGGGGTTATACACCTTTTTCTTGCAGACACAAGAAGTGGGACAGGATGGGGAGCAGTTTGCCTTGGGTGCCTGAGTGTGAGACAGGGTGAGGGTGCCCACCCTGAGGGTGCTGCTGTCCCCAGCCTCCTGCCCTCAGTCAGCCTGGCTGCCATGCCCATGTTACAAAAAAAGTCACACCATAACCCCAACCTCAGTTGCTGCTCTGACAGCAGTAACAATGAAGAGCTTGTGAAAGTGCTGAACTGAGTACTTTTCTATTTTGTGGGGGAAAATTGGGGGTGTTATTTTTTTTCAACTTCACCTCCTCTGATTGGTTCTCTTCCACTTTTGGTGTCAAATAAGAAGAAATTTTTAAACGGCTGCTATTTCAGTTTTGTTTATCCTGCATAAAAAATGGGAATTTCTGATTTTTTTTTTTCTTGTGCAAGAGTGGGGAATATTGAAGACTGGCTGTTTTGTGAGCTCTCCCCATTCCTGCTTTTTATACACACACACACACACACACACAGAGTCTCACTGATCTGCCAGTGATCTCCAGCCTACCTAGACGGACCAGGCTCTCTAGGGATGTGTCTGCTGCATCCGCCTCAGGCTTTTCCTGAAGAGAGACAACTAATTGGCAAAAATTATGTTGCATTACGTGTGGTGGCTCTGTGATGTGGACTGCTGTGTGAGGCCTCCCAAACTCCCTGCAAACGCTGCGAGGGCGTGCAAAGCGTGGAGCCAGCGGGGCAAATGTTTGTGCTTTCCATCCTGAGGTGGAGGATTTTTAAGATTTGGGCTGGTGGTTCCAAGCCTGCTTCACAATTAATTAATGAATGAGCCCAGTATGTGAGCTACACTGTTAATATTAGGGCTGACAACAGACATCCAGGCTTTTCTAATGCACTAATTGATAAGTTTACTTTTAGAGGCTCAAGGGCCTTGTTTACCTTTCAGTTTCACTCCACACAGTGAAAGATAAAATAACACTGAAAAATAAAAACACACTGTTTTTATTTTGGGTGGAAAACAGTGCTTTGACATCCAGGGTGAGCTTAGCTACCTGCATGTGTGTGCTTAGCTTGCTTTGCTTCACTCCCAAGCCTCCCCAAGGGTGCAGAGGGGAGAGGGGGCGATGAAGGAGGTGGTGACTATCAGATTAATTGCAGATGCTGGGTTAACTGCAAAAAGCAGCTGAGAAGGAGAAAGCAGGGGAACACAGCCTGACCTCATCCACTCTTTTTTCCAAAAGAAATTAGCAGGTAGACTGTCACAGAGAGGCTGAGAGTGAGACCCCAGCACTGCTCTGCTGCTTTCAGCAGAGGATGCCAACTCACACGAGCTGAGGTTTAGCCCACAAAGGTTTCTATAGCCTGTAAATATAATTAAAAGCGATGTGGGAAGAACCATATATTTGAGAAAAGGGACAGCTTTCCTCCAAACAAACAAGTATTACAACTAATCTAAAACCAGCAAAAATGGGTTCTGTGGATCTTTGCTTTGTATGATGTGGCAGGAGGGTATTTTGTCCTCATGTGGATCTTGTCCCAAGCCTCTGACCAGTTGTGGCTGAGCAAGGGGACATTTCAGAATTTATTTTCTTTCAGCTGATTCCAACCAGATTGCTCATGCTCTGTTTAATGTAGTGCCTGCTAGAGAAGTGGGACAAATATTCAGTCACATTAAAAATAAACCCAGAAATAGCAGCTTATAAATTTGGATTTTTTTCTCCTATTATTATTTATGGGTGAATCCTGTCAGAGGCATAAATGCAATATCTTTGTAGGCCGGTGCTGGGCTTTATATCAAAGCAGTTCTCACATATACTTCATGTACTCAGCTGCAACTATTATAAGCTATTTCATGTACAGCTAGAGACAAATGATCTCTCCCATGTTTGTCTTAACTTATAAAATGTAGTTGGGTTGCTTGAATTCACTTCCAAACCTCCTTCATGGGGGGAGTGGGCATAAGATTTATACCCCTGTAATATAATCAATTCTAAGCATATCTTTAGACAAATAATTTAGAAATCTGTGCAACAAGAAACACCTCTATTAATTTCAGGATACACCGTTTTATGCATTTTTATGTGCATTGAAGAAAGGGATTAGATTTTATAAAATAAAAGCCCTTACTCTGTTAAGAAAGCAAATTCTAACAAGAACATTTTGAAATAAAATCCCAGAAGGCAACAATTCCTCCAACAATTAAACTGGGAGAAGGTCCCCTGAGGGCAGACCAACAAAATTTAGTAAAAATAATTGCCGTGCTGGGTCCTTGCTCTATTTTAGCTGAGTATAAGCAGACACACAAAAAATAACCTACTGAGAACAAGAACATTCCTACGTGAAGCAGGCGAACAACAGAGCCATGTAACTACCTGGCCACACCACTCGGCTTTTGCTGGCACGCAACACAGATTTTTATACCTCAGCCAATATAAAATAACAATCAGGCTATTTACAAGGCTCTGCCAAATATTAACCTTATATCCAATTCTCTTCAAACCTTTCAAAGTCTCTAATGTGAACCATGCAAGTTCCTCATTACTTGATCATATTCTGTAACTGCAATGTTATGGGCTAGTTATATTTTTTAAAAGATGGTGTGTTTATGCAAAGATAATGATGCGGTGCATTTTATGTTGAAAAATTCAATAATTAATTAATTTATAATCCCCCTTACTCTTCAGCCCCCTCCCTTCAAAAATAATAAAATAAAAGATTAATTTGCTGGAGAAAACAGGTTCATGTTTGCCCTTAAGACAGAGCACAAAATTACTTTAGCATGTGTACAGTGGTTAAAGCAAGTTAAATGTGTGCATGTCCACAGCCAGGTGAGAGCTATTGTAAAAGGGAGCTGGGGATGAAGAAAGCCCAGAGGTAGCTCTTAAAAACTGAAGGTTGCCTCCAAAAAGCAACATTGGGCTTGCAAGGAGATATTCATGGTGATTAATTGTGAGAAAAAGGCTTTGTGTCTGGTGTAGGAAAGGGGTAGGAGGAGGAGGCATGGAGTGATCCTTTAACCTCTTTTCTGTGTCAGATACACATCCCTGGATTTAAAAAAAATAATTTCTGCCTTGCTCAGTTTTTGTCGGGGTCCCTTGGAGCTCTTTGGTGGTTTAAGGGGATAGTTTGTGGTAGAGGGGGGAGAGTGGGGCTGTGGGAGGCTCTGGTCTGTCCATCCCCGGGCTGGGCACCCTGAGGTGCCAGGACAGAGCACGGCCCCAGCTGGTGCCACACGGCTCCACCAGCCCAGTGCTGCTGCTGCAGCCGTCCTGGTGCCCAGGAGCCACCCTGGCCACTCGTGGGCTCGCTCTGTGCCCTCCTGGCACAGCCTGAACCCAGCATCCCTCACCCTGTGCAGGGACTGCTTCTTCCCACAGCTCCGTGAGATCTTTCTAATTTGGCTCCTCTTTTCCCTCTAAACATCTGCAAAGATCATTTTGGATATGATCTGCATTGAATACTGGGTTTCTTATTTTAAAGGGAGCCTTTACGTCTAATTTTTTTGGACACGTTTTTACCAGCACTACTTTTAACAATAGGTTACCAGATCCATCACACAACCTGACTAAAAGCCCGTATTTATTTCCCTAATTTTATAAACATTTAATAGGTCCTTATTAAACACATCAGCCAGCATGATTTAATAACACAATCAGTCTAGAAGTTTAAGAAAATTGAAAACAGGATTTGAATGTAATACAGCCACAATTACCGGAGATTATAGGCAATCATTTCCATATGTCTGCAATGGGGAGCTGCTAATCTCTGTTTGCGTGGAGGTGATTTCCTCTGGAACACTTCCCAGCCTTCAACAGCACTAGTGCTGAACAAATTAGATTTGAAAGTCCCCAATTTTATGACTAAGGTAATATACTCTGTGTATTTAGAGAAACACTGATTTCCTATTTTAACTGGCTTCCAAATGCTGGACAGAGACCTCAGCTTCATTTAGTTTGGCTCTGCTAGGTATATGGTAAAAGATTTTTTTTTTTTTTAAGGGTCAGCATATGTATTTTTGGGTGTCTCAGAGACACACTACAAGTTCTCTCCATCCACAGGAGCAAAAGAGTTCGCATCCAGTGACATCATGGCTGAGGAATGTGCAGCAATTAGCCCTGCAGTACTGCAGGCAGCCCATGGCCAGGGGACAAGCAGCTCCCTCCTGCTACACTTTAGGAGTCCTAACACCTTATTCCCTGACCTACCGCTTATGAGCCCCTGAATAGCGTCACTTGTGTTCTGTGGGAATTCATCTGGTAAACTGGGCTTTTTGTGCGTGGCCTTGGCAGTCACTGTTGAAAACAGGGCTGCTGTTGGGAAAGGTTTTCTGTGCAGAGCAGCCAGGAGCTGGGCTGGCTTCAATAGGAGCCAGCAGAGATGGGAGAGCTGCAGGGCATTCAGAGCCCTGGCTGTGCCAGCAGCTCTGGGCATGTCAGGAGCCCACCTGGCCTGGTGGCATCTGAGGCATTTTCAGAATTTATTTTCTCACGTGGTTCGTGCTTATGAAATGTTTGTGTCAGATTTGTAGCAGAGAGTAAGATTGTGAATAAGACAGAAATCTGTGGTAGGCAGTAATGAGAGAAGAGCAAAGCGAGGAGTGGATCCCCTGTGTGCAGCACGGTTGTGGTGTCGCTTGCTTCACCTCCCTGCTGCTGGACCATAGGGCTGGGAGAGCCTTGAAGGAGAGAAAGAGAGACAGAGATGGCTCTGCTGGGGAGAAGGGAGGCTGCACAGGCAGCTGAGTGTCTGCTGCTCTTATCTGGTGAGAGCTTCTATCTGTGAAGCTCACAGCATTCTTGTGCTGTTACAAGAGCCTTTTTTGTGGGATCCGGCCCTGCAGACAGAGAATGTCCCTCCTCTGTTTCACTAAATCAGAAAGATGATACTTGTGCACTGGCCTAGGAAATGATAAAGTGGATGTTCCTGCTGGAAAGGCTTATTTGTGCCTAGATTATCTCTTTGAGCTGAAGGGGAAAAGCTGAGGGGAAAGTGGCCTTTAACAGCCCTAAACCAGGACTTCAGCGTGGGCTTAACTCCATCACTGCCCAAGAAAGTGCTCAGGCATGTACCTGATATAAAACACATGCCTGGTTCACCTTGCCTCCATTCAAGGGGCAGAACAACACATGACATCTGGACACTGACTTGGGTAAAAATGGCACATCCTCTCTCAGGCAAGCACATAAGGACTTTCCTGAATCAGAACCCTAATCTGAAATTTAGGTTTGATTTTACTTTATTCATTTTGATCTTAGCAAGAGTTAGTAAAATCAAGCTGAGGATCTGAAAGAGTAAAAGAAAATATATAATTCTCACACTATTGTTGCTAAAAATCCCACAGCAAAACAAAAGATCCCTCTAAAAAATGACCCAGAATAAAACAGCACATACAATGGAAATGCAGAGATTAGGATTTGGGTTGTGGCATTTGTGAGGAAACTTAAGGTGACCAGAGTTTAGCACTTTTCGACTGTAGCAGGGAAGTCACCAAAGGGAATTTTTCTACCTGGTGTTCCAATATGACTGTAATGGAAGTGATGAATTCCAAGGTGTAAGAGTGACATATGACATAAAACCTGCTATAGGCCAACCTTGGATATAAGTGCTGACCCAGAGTGAAATTTTATATAATGAATTAAACAGTGACAGGGTGAAGTAGATAAAGCTATTAGGTGTGTCCTTTTCATTTCCAGAAAGCACAGAACAAACCTGAACTCCTACCACCATATCCATTTGCAAAGTTTACTTCTATAATCTGCCTCCATCCTGGTTAGACCAAAAGGAAAAGAACACATCGGCTCTTGTAATAAAATAAATGTACAATCCCTGCACATTGCTGCCTTTGTAGTTGCCTTTACCCTGAAAGAGCCCAGCTCTAGTGCACAGTATATTTTTCATCATAAACTTGCTCATGTATGCATTCCAGATGGCGTGAAGAAGGGGTTCAGGAATTCTAGTGGCAACCGCTAGTATTACGAAAATAAAGGTAGGGCCCAGTTTTATGATGAACCTTGATCTTAAGGAGTTTATAACTAGACTGGCTCCAAGTTATACTTGGAATACATGGATACATTTATTACATCAGTGGATTCCTTCACCCGCTTAGGAAAAAAAAAATTGCCTTGGCTTTTGGGGTTTTTTGTTGTTTTTTCCTTTTTCCCCTCTTGATGAAGAGGTTGCTTGCAATTTTCAGATGTTTCATGGCCTTCATTCCATATAAAAAAAGAGTTGATTAAAAGGCAACTGGCAAGACAACAACCCCCTGGATATTGTAATAATTTTCCACTTGGAAACAAAACATTCTTCCACGTTCCAACTATCTAGGTTGATTAACTTTGCAAAGCATTATGGTGTACAACAGTGCTAACTCATTTTCTGGTGTATTTTTGATATGAAATATAGCCTTTTCCTTAAAATGGTCCATTAATAATTATTTGCATCAATACACAAAAATATGGCAATTAAGGATGCTGGACTGGTCTATTAAGCTCAGCTTTTATGGGAAAAGTTTTTTACTTCATTTTGTTTTTAAGTTCTTGCCAACAAGAAATATGAGCTCAACCAAAATAGGTTTTAGGAAGAGGGAGGCGATAGACCCCTGTTCAGGAAAGGCTTTCAGCACATGCTTATGTTCCAGTGCTTTCACTGGGATTTAATCACATTCTTAATTTATTTGTGAACAGAGCTGGTTTTTTTTATGAGCAAATCTTTACAATGGACAATTTTTTTATGATAACGTGTTGGAGACTGTAGTCCTGTAAATTGGAATAAGGGTGGCACAGTGTGAGGCAGGAACCAAACCAGGAAACAGAAACCAGGGACACGAGGCTGGGCAGGCTGGAGAGCAATATGGGGATGGACAGTCCATCAGGAGAGAAATCATGGAAAAAGGACCACCGTAGGAGCACGTCCTCTGTGTTACAGAGACACTGAAGGCAGCAGCAATTTCTTCTAGTTTTTGCAAAAAAAAAAAAAATCTACTGCAGTTGTCTGGACTATGCATAATGCAGAGGGAACTCGCCTCTCCTGGAGGTAGTCATGTCACCTTTCTGAGGTGCATTTTGGTTACAACTAGGAGATGGTTTGGTTGTTCCAGGAGATGCTGTTCTCTTTTTCATGATGAAGGGGAAGCTCAGGTGATGGCTCCAGCTGCATGAATCCCACCCCAGCTCTCTGATTTCATAGTTCTTTTCTGTTTTTTATGAAAAAAGGAATACATCAAAAATAGCTTTTTACTCCTTCAGGGTAGGGAATGGCCTTATTTAGGAAATTATTTTTTAAGTAGTTGAGTGCTCTACCTTGAAACAATCTCCTGCCATACCCACACTACCAAGCATGAAGGAACTAGAAAAAGGTTTGTCTGTCCATAATCCTCCCTTAGTTTCTGATTTGTCTTCTGGACCATGGCTAAAACATTCAAGCACGTCTTGGAGTAAGACACAAGCGAGTGAGTTAAACATGAGGCAGTAAATATCCTGGCTTGTGTTATTTTTCTGCTCTTTGAACTCCAAAAGCAGTTATTTGTCATTTATTTGATATCCCTTGACAGTAAACATGATGTCTGTGTGGAACTAGTTCCTGATAAGCTCTCCAATAAGGTCAAGACATGCAAACACATGAAAGCAGCAATAATATAGATGTTAACCACTGCACCCCCCTTTTTTCATAACTTTTTAGCTTGTGCACTACTGTATTTTTGTTGGCAGCATGTGGTACTATTGCTTCTGCAATAATTTGTCTCCATGCACAGCAAACAGAAAGGATTTCAAGCATTTTATTTCCTTGCCAGCTTTGATAAATGCAGAACAATTTACCTAAAAGAGCAAAATACCAGAACCAAATTTTTCAAAGCTTTTTTCATTTTTTCTTCCTTTTTTTTTTTTTTTTTTTTTTTGTCTTTCAGAAAGCAAACTGCACTTCTGTAAGCAGACAAACAAAACCAGGGCTTTTTCTGCATAACTTAGGGGCTTGCTCCCTTTGATTCCTGCGAGTGATGTCATGGAGCCCAGCTGCTGGGTCTCTCGATGATTTCCCCATCTCATGTTTCACCCAGTCATTTCAGGCCCTAATGGAATTACTTTGAGCGAAACCTGGTTATTCATGGTTCACCTCCTGCATCAGCTGATGCCAGGAACTCTTCTCAGGATGCGTGGAGGGGAGGTACAGGCAATTAAGGAGATTTTAAAGAATGTTTTCTCATTTTGTTTATTATCAACCCCGATGCAGATCAGCACGCTGGGGGCTGGGAGGGATACAGGCATTGAGTTGATATTGTCAAGTTTTCATTGCTTGGATTATCAGTGCAATCCTTTGACTCTGGCTGATTCTTGGGGAGAATTAAACCTGTCCCGTTGATATCTGGTGCAGTGGAGAGGATTTTGATAACGAGTTTTGAGCAGTTTTATTGGCTGTTCCTTGCTAAAAAAAGTGCTGTGAACAGGGCTGGCTCTTGGTTTTCCTCTCTGCAGCTCAGTGAAGCACCTTTGCCTACTCATGCTAAGGTTTTTCATCTGCTAAATATGTTCTTTTAAAAAAAATGGATGATATCACTATTATCCCTCCATACCACCACCTAAATGAGGCAGCATTCCCTGGTTTAGGGGGGCAAAATCTGTTCAGTGCCCTCTTTGAGTGGCTCAGTTTCACACACGTCCTCTTCCAGGAGGTTGACCAAAGCACAGGTAAAATGTGGTCTGAGCCAGAGCAGAAGAGGTAGCAGATAACCAGCTTAGGCACCTGCAGAGTTTTTTTAGCTGCAGTGTTTTAGAGCCTGAGACATAATTTATGGAAAAATTAGGGTTTTTTTCTGAATTATATAAGCTCTGTATGTTTTCTCATGAAGTAACTGCATGAAACTACCCCGTTAAATGCTTCCTTGATGTCCCCCATATCCAAATTTAGCTGATCTGCAATGTGAATTCTCTGGACTTATAAGATCTTGAATTTATAACTCCTGTAGTGTCTTCATGGCGTCATTTGACATGGAATATCGAATTTTGTAGGGGGCGTGTGTCAGTATAAATAGATAAATGTGAAACTGTCTTATTTTCTTCACCACTGATTTTTCTGGGGGCTTTCTAATATTGCTGTTATCCTTTACCCACTGCTGAAATATTTTTGTCATTCTTTGTATTCCCATATTGATTGAAGGCATCAGTGAAGACTGAACCTGCCAAAGTGGGGAGACAGAGTGCAGGGAGGGGAGAACTTGCATGGGGAGGTCAGTGAGAAGGCAGCAAGTGTAGAAAACCACTCCTCTCCCCTTTATTTTTACCTGTACTGAGGACATGGATATGTTGTGGTTCCTGCAAAGTCACAAGGGAGGTTGGCAGCTCCAGAGTGACTCCATCCAAGAATTAGAGGATGAAATCAGAATTATCTAAATTAGAGATGCATCTCTTTCTCCTGTTTAGCAGCTATAGTGATTGACCTGGGGAGCCCAACCTACTCTTCTACCACCTTTACTCAGTGTGGACCCTTTCATCCTGATTCCTTCCCCATTTATTGTGTGGCCTCTGCCCTGCTTTGCAACAAAAAAAAAAAAAAAAAAAAAAAAAAAAAAAAAGTAAAACAATTACTATTAGAAAAAGATGGAGCATGAAGAATGCCAGCCTGAGAGAGGAATGTAAGTGAATTAATCTCTCCTGGTGAGGAGGAAATTATTTTTGTTACTAGCAAAGGTTGTTTTTTCACTGGTATTTTTCTCTCAAAGCTTTTAGGCATCCATCAAAACCCAACAGCTTAATTTCTGTAGATACAATGTTTCACTTTTTAGTTGCCAAATAACCTCATATATTTAATTTTCCAGATTTTTTAGATGCTTTCAGGAAGTTGTCACAAGAGACCCTCCCTGGATAAATTCCTTATTCCAAGAAAGCCACTTAAAAAAAAAAAAAAAAATCAGAACAAAGATGATTCAAGCAGTTTTGTCCTACCCAGAGACAATGCTGCAGCAAAGCCTCGACTGCCTTTTATTAAACTCAGCCAGGATCTTTCTGGCCCTTTTCATGTGCCGAGGGTGGGGGCATTGATCTGCTGTAGCCTGGCCTGAGCAGGGACCCAAACTCGGCGTTTTTCAGCTGTGCCTGTCCTCTGCTCCCCCTTCCTTCTTTGTTAAATGGAAGTTGGCGTAAAAGAAGAGAGGAGCCTGCCAGGAGGGTGTCAGAGTCAGCAATGATCACAATCAGACCCTGCAATCAGATTGCTCTTCCAACTCCTAGGAAGAAATAACCATCTGTTTCAGTGGTTACAAGGGGGAGAAAAAAGAAAATAAAAAAAAAGAAAGACAGTGGCATGTCCTGGGTTTTCTATTTCAAACAGTGCCTAATGCCTGTCAGGGAACACTGAAATGGGGTTTGGTAGTGGTGGTGGAAGTTCTGGACCAGAGGCAAATACCCAGACTTCACCTAATGTGCAGGAAAATCAGGTATGGTGCCTGTGACACTTAAAGTATTTCCATTTTCTTTCTGGGACCTGAGTTGGATGGTAGCCTGGGACATGAATGGAGTGGTCTTAGCCCATCTGTCCTATGGATCTCCACTTCTTTCTTTTTTCTTTATTCCCCTCCAAAATGCACTGAGAGAAGCCTGTTGCTTTGATTTGGAACTGCCTGGTCTGTTGGGGTAGGTGGGGCCTGCTGTCCCCCCTGTCTGTGCCCCATCCTGCACAGGTGGCTCCATGTTGGCCTCTCTGTGTGGTGTCCTCCAAGCCCAGCAAATATTCCAGGCCCCAGAGTGCTACTGTGCATGTAACAAAGGGAAAATTCATTTATTCACTCGGGCAAGTGATGGATAGTCTGTCAATGTTTATACAGTAGACACAAGCCTAATTTTCAGGTATTAGTTGATTAACACTTGAGTCATAGTGTGTGTCCTGTGTCCAGTAATGTGGAACATCAAATGTGTGAAAAAGATTAATAGTGTGCACAGATGTTACTCAGAGGATCAATTTGTCTGGGGTTTGAAGAGGTGGTACCCTGCAGATCAATAGGAAAGGAGAAAATTAGAGTAATATGTTGATAGAAATCCCAGCCGAGTCTATGCATGGCTGGGTTATCTGCTCCAAATACTTTGCTTCTCGTAAAGGCTTTCAAAGGCTGCAACAAAATGTTAAGCACATTCTCCTGTAAATTTTTGTTGTTTCTTACAGACTTACAGCTTCCCTAAATGGCAGGCCCTGACCAAGGGACACAAAGCAGCCCTTGTGCAAGGGGCTGAGCAGCCCAGGAAAACTTTTCTCTGGCATTTTGTGTGAAGAACGCTTCCCTATATTATAAATAGCAACAGGGAGGAGGGCAATAGAAATAAATGTTGCTCTGTAAATAAGAGAACCGAAGTTGGGCAGTGGAAGGGCTCTGTCTAGATGAGCTCAGCCTCTCCTAAGTTTTAGAGGAGTGTTGTGGTACTTATTTTCCTGCTGTCTCCAAATGCTGCCCAACGGGAGGTGCATGGCAGCAGAGGATGGGGAAGGCTGGAGCAGCTTCAGGCGCTCAGACCCCACAGAGGTCCCTGGGCTGGGGGTGGCCTCCCCACCCCTTGATCAGCCTGTGCAGAGAGGCTGTGAGCCCTGAATGCCCTCAGAACAGCCTGCAGAGAGCTTTTTTCTGCAGTGGCAGAACAATGTGCCTTGAATTTAGTGTGTGTTTCCTGCAGCAAAGCGCTCCCACGCCTTCACTCTGTGCAGCAGAGGCTCAGGGAGCTGCCCGGTGTGCCCAGCCCCATTCCCCATCACTGGCACAGCCTCTGGGAGCAGAGTGCTCCAAGAGGGTCTGGAAGTGATGGGAAATAGGACAGAAACAGATCTCTGTTATCTTAAAGAACTAAACCTAAAGCTCTGGAGGGATCAGTGCAGCTGGCAGCCCCACACCTGCAGGCAGAAGGACACAGCTCCTTCTCCCCCTGCCTTCCTGCTGGGGCTGCAGGGATGTGCAGCTGTAAAGTGTGGAAGGAGGCAGAGATGGTCTGGCATGGCTCCGAGGTGGGATCCTGTGGGCAAGGCAGCCCCATTCCCCGGGAGGGGTGTGTGAGCTGTGCCCCTCCTGCTGCGGAGCAGGAGCTCGGCCAGCGCTGCCAAGGGACACCCCGAGGTTCTGAGTTTATCTGCGCTGCTCAGAAATGGTTCCTTGCCACTGAGACAGAAAGCAGCTTTGGACAGAAATTTCAGCCTGCGATGGGAATGTCAGCAGTGTTATGCTCTTTCATATTTTTTTAAAGCCTGGCTTTCTGCAAACTGACATATTTACATGCTTGCTTTATAACATTGGCATGGGATTTATGAAATCGCCCTGAAATTAATGTCTATTTCTAACAAATTTAAATTAAAAATGACCATACCCACATGAGAAATAGGATAGGAAATTTAATTTAAGGGAAAGCTGGGAATGTGTATGTTTCTGTTGCATATATTTCAGACTCTTTCTGTTGCAACCTAATAACATGTGTGAATGAGCGCCTGGTCCTTCCAACACAACCTATGGAGAATTGTACTTATTACAAGAAGTTGCTTTGTGAAATTAGCAGGAAAGCTTGGAAATTAAAAATTCCATTTTGCAGCAGATTTTTTGCAGGGATCCAAATTCATCTGTCCAGGGGCCTAGTGCCCCAAAACAGGGCTAAGGAGGGAAAAGGAGGGGCTGCAAACCCCAGGAGAACAGGGTTAGCAGCAGGCAAGACACCCTTGCCTTTTTCCTTACCTCTGCCAGGTCCAAGCCAGCCACTCTGTGTAATTAAGAGCCTTTCATATGCTTTAAGAAACAACCACAGCTTCCTTGCTGAGGATTGGCATAAACTGCTCAGGACCATCATAAAAACAGCATATTCTCATTTTGTCAGCACAGGCAGTAGCAGCTGAGCTTACATGCCCCAGACCAAAGTCCAGAAGCCAGGCTTGGCGATTTGTTTCCTGCACAATATATTTATATAGACAACTAACCCGTCGCTGGTCTGCTGGCAGTTTTGCATTTTCCTTGTAAACTGTTCTTATAAGCTACAACACATCTGGGCATTCTTAATTCTGCCTCTCACTTCATTACCTTTCATAGGAGACTCTGGATTTACAGCAAAAGAATCAATAGTTCGAAAGTTTTAAAAAGTGCAATATTAAAAATTTAAAAGAAAGCAGGAAATCATAGTCTCCATTCAGAGGAGTAAAAAAAAAAAATAAACCAAGCAACCCAGCACAAAAACTTTTTCTTTGGGTAAGGATTGGGGCTCACAATTAGCTATCTTCATACAGAGCAGCTGGGGATTTCTACTCAAATCTATGTGTGAGCACACTTGGTTTCTGGAATCCACATTAAAAATATGCAAAGAGTTTAGACACAGCACGGTTTGTTGGCAGCGTTTATGCAAAGTGGACTCCAGCAAACAATCTGTTGCTGTTTACAGGATTGGGATGAGGGGTTTGGAAGGGGAATGGGGATCGTGGGCAAATCCTGCTGCCCAGTGTGGGCAGGAGCCCCAGCCCAAAGGGACTGGCTCCAGCAGAGGCTCCATCCCTGCTGCAGGATTGCTCTCCCTTGAGCACAAGTAATTGAAATCAGATCTCTCTGCTGCCTTAGGATTCCTCTGGCAGAGCTGGTCTTGGCATTGTTTTCTTTACCATTTTTCCTATTACTGTTAGTAGCAATCACCAGAACAAGGCAGCGAGGGACAGGAGAGAAAAGCGGCATGCTGTGAAATTGTTGAAATAATTCAAAGGTTTCCACAGGAAACATCATCTCCAAGTGCTTGAATGCAGCCTCCCAGATATAAATATAGTGCAGGGAAAGAGAGGGAGGGGGTGAAAAGGAAAGGGAGAAAGAGATTTAGTGATATTAAGAGGCTAAAACAGTACGAGTGATTTGTAAATTAGACAGGCTCTGTGCCTTGGGCAGCACTGGGGAGGGGAGCAGAGGGAAGATGTCTCAACAGGGCTGTCACCCTGCCCTGTGCTCTGCAGCACCCTCCTTGCTTTGTTTCACAGGTATCTTAGACCCCTTTTGGGTTTTTTTTTTTCTTGCAATGGTGGAAGTTTGAAAAATAAAAGTTGATTACAGAGCAAACCCGTGCTCGGTTCAAAGAGGATCCTTCAGCACATGCTGAGAGGGGTGTCAATAACATCCATGTATTTATTGATCAATATCTTTCAATCATTCAAGGAAACATTTTGATTTTAGCAGATGGCATTCTTTCACTGCAGTCGATTCAAACTGATAGTAGCTGTACCATTTTACTACCTACAGCACTAAAATATGTTTTCATATTTTAAAATGAAAATTTTTATGGAACAAAGCCGACTTATTTTCTAAGCCTGGCTAAGTAGGTCAAGTTTCCAAATTAATATTTGGGTTCCTAGATGTGATATATTTGATTTGTTAAAGTGTACATTTTAGGAATGGTGAAATAATTCTGCATTAAAACTGGTTTTAATGAAAAAACAGCTATTCAGTTAATCAGAATTTCTCAGAAGAAATAGTTACTCTTTTGAGAGGGAATTTTGGGTTGTTAGAAGAAATGGAACAGCTTTCTGGTTTTGAAACCATGATTTTGGAGGTCTTGTAGTTTGGTTGAGCAAGAAGGAGAAATTCTACACAGAAACATTTTAATGAAGAATCCTTTTAATTTCCTTACAGCTGCAATTCTGTAACGAGAGGGAGGGGACCTTTCTGTGCTCAGTGCTTCTGAGGAGCCAAGAAGTCCCCATGCCATCCATGGGAGTAGCTTACACTTTGGGAATTACTATTTGATGCTAAACAGCAAAGTTTGAAGCATTTTTCTGACAAAGTTGCCTTGCAAGAGCAGAAATCCCATCTCTCCTCCAGTCTTCAGGAGCCCAGAAATTCCTGGGAGCTCCCTGCACCCCCCAAGTGGTTCTTTGTAAACAAACTTCAGCTTGGCCCCCTCTCCATCTCTCTAATCCTTTGCATGAAATCACTACCAGCTACTTGCAATGAACTTGCAATTTGTCACTCACAATTGTTGTTCTCAGCTGCACATAACAGTTCATCCCTTTTCTGCTTAATCAGAGGCATTAGATTTCAGGTACTCACTGAAATGGAGAAGAGTTTTGAGGTTTCCAAATATTTATTTTAATGAATCCTGTGATATTTTAAATGAAGAGGTCAGAAATGCATATTTTCTTCTTTTCTAAATGTTAATAAAACACAGAAAAAGAAAGAAGGGGTGGGGAGCAACTTCCCAAAGATTTTAGTTTGGTGACTGGTTGTCCTTTGTGCATCTGTTCAAGTATTTTGTGGTTTGCATTTACGTCTGTATTTGTCCAATTTACAGCTTAAAAAAAAAAATCAATAGTAATGTTATATTTTCATGAAACCAGCATTTTTAAAGTGAGATCTCGTGAGTAAATTAAATTACATCCAAGCTGGATTACATCCAAGTTGGATTGCAGTTGGAGGCCCTGATCCTGCAAATGCTTACGCACATGAATATTCCCCTTAGTCTGTGCCTTGGGCCAGGACTTGAGAGACCTGGAACCTTGTTCTAGGTCTGCTACAGCCTCCCTGTCCCCAGGTCCCTTATTTCTACTGAATCTCAGTTATTACTATTAAAAAAAAACAACAAACAACCTCAAAAAAAAAAAAAAAACTAAAAAGGAAAAAAAAAAAGAAAAAAAAAAGAAAAAACCAGCACAAGAAAAAAGATGGACTAATATCCACATTTGATTTGATGTTGCCTATATTTTTCATATATATTTATGAGACATCACTTTTTCTGGTTATATATGAGCTATTAAATCACAATATATACCAAATATATGGTAAAGCCGGCCTTGCTTTCTATGCTTGTCTCAGACTCTCCTGAAAAGTATTTAGACTGTGACAGCAAAGCTTCTAATGAGGATTCACTGCTTTTCCTCTGTTTTTTTTGGTATCCTGTTGTTTCTACATCCTCCTGCTCCTGGTCCATGCAGACAAACTAAGGTAAACAAGAGCTGGGCTAAATTCTTCCATGCAGGAACCCTCTTTTTAGTCTGTGCTTCTTGAGGGCTGACAGAGCAGACTTGCCACATTACAAACAAATACTGATATTAGGGAATAAATTCCAACACAAAGCTTCAGAGAGGCAAAAGTTCTGTGAACATTGAGAAGCAGTGGAGCAGCAGACAGAAATTCATGGTGCAGCACGGAGAACAAAATTGCCCATGTGGTTGAAAGCTGATCTTTGCTGTAGGCAGTTCTCTAGGCTATGACATAAGGCTGTACATGAATTAAAAGAGGAACCTAAGCCTTGGAGACATTAAATGTGGCTTAATGTGCTGTTGCATGTCTGCTGTGGCTGCCGGGGTGTCAGCTCAGCTCAGCACCTTCCACGCCAGGCTTGGGCAGCCACAGCACCTTGAGCTGCCCTGAGAGCTCACATGGGGGTGGCTGCCACAGCCCAGCTGAGGTACCACAGTTCTGACCCTGGCACTGGGGGTTGTGGTCCTCCAGGGTCTGGGGACGTCTCAGAAGTAGCTTGAGGAGAAATGGGGAGAAAGGAGGATGCTTATCCCTGTTTGTTTGCAGCAAAATGAAAGAACAACTTGTCCACAACTTTTAAAAATATGTTGATGAGGGAGTTGTTTAATGAAAGATGGAAATTTCTTGAAAATTTGGTTTTACTACTCACCATAGTGCAAGAGAGAGAACTCACAGAGAACGTGAGAAAGGCTCTCACTGCAACAGACCCTGTGAGGGCAGGGTAGTGAAAACCCAAATCCCTTAAGAGTTCACAGTCAGCAGTGATTACCCAGCCCTAGGGCCTGAAAAGTTGGAATGAAGCACATGGATTAACCCTTCACTGGTCTGGAGACCAGCCTAGTGCAGTGGCATGCACTGAAACCCTTCAGAATGTTCTTTAAAGTTAACACATTCCTTTGCAGTTTACAAATTTTATTGTGGCTGCTCTTTGATTCAACAAACTCTGGCCACTTTGCCCCAAAGTGGAACCGAAGTTTATCAGATCAAGTTATAGGATGTAGCAAATAAATAAATAAATACATTGAAAACAGAGCCTATGAAATTAATTTCTCTCTTCTAATTTTCCCCAAATGTCTTGTAGTATTGCTGGCTGAGACTGAGCTCTGGGAAGTAATACAGCTTATCAGATATTCAACGTTAGGTATTCAAAATTATATTATTATAATCTTCACCATACCATTAGACTTATATGTATATAAAATAACTTCTTTTCTATTTAAAGTCTATGTGTCTGATGGATATTTTCCAGTGCATTACATTACTCTTCTTCACCAAACATCAATGACTGTAGGACACAGACCTCCTTCCCAATCAATGTGTGCATGTCCCCTCCTTCACAAAAGACCATTATCCTGTGGTGTTTAGGAGAAAAAGCACACGATAGGATCCTAGAGTGGCTGTGGCAAAAAAAGATCCACTGTGATTTATGCAAGGTGCATTGGGAGCTGTCTGATGTGAAGTCAGCAGATGAAGGGCAATGAATAATTCAGCACCAGCATCCGTCACATCATCTCTCTTCCCATGTTATTGCTGTTTTTACGTAATTGCAAAGTGAAAAATAAATTGATGTCATAAAGAAAGCTGCACCATTTGTCTGGGAGTGCACATAAGAATTAGAGGTGCAGTTCTGCTGCTTTGTGAGCCCTGCATGATGCTACAATGTGCAAAATTAAAAATGTGTCTTTGTGAACACCTTCTCTAGGGTTAGGTGGGTGATCCATGACAGCTTTTACATTGGCATTAGTGGCCTGCACTGATAGGGAGTGATGTCTCTGAATTGCTCCCTTCAAGCACTCCAGTGCCACTGCCCTTGCCCTGTGCTGCCCCAGCAAGGCTCTAATGTGGAGCTGGAACTGCATCACAGGGGAAATTCTGTTTGCCACCCTTCAGACAGAAATACAGCCAGGGGAAGGAGTCACCTACCTCAGGGGAGATTTGGAAGGAGAATTTGTGCACAATGCTGTGTTGGTTTACTCTGTGCACCTCAAATAAAGAACTCAGCAGAAAGGGCTTGGTCAGTGGGCTCAGTGATTCTGTGCAACACAGGAAGCTCAGCTGGCTGGACATGGACACACACACAGAGTCAGCTCGTGCTCTCAGTGTCCTGAGTGTTCACAGGAACTGAGCTGAGGAGCCGGTCCAAGGGCAGCTTTCCTTGCCTGTTCCTAAATGGAACAACATTTTGTACTGACTCACAAGTTTCAGGTTGTATGAAAATCTCAAAGGCCCCAAAACAATTGTGTTTAGGAATGGAAGTTGAGGTAGGTCTGAAAAGCAGAATAGCAAAGAGACTGGGACAGGAGCTGGGAAGATTTCTGGCTTATTTGTTCCCTGTTTCTGGTAGTGTGCATTATCTATCCCTGTGTTTAAGTGTGGCCCATGCTCTGTGCCCTTCTTGCTGCTATTATGTCATGGCTGGAAAGAAAAAAAACCCAGCACTGGTAGATTTCTGCTTTTTAACCTGAATTGTTCCAAAATACACCCAAACAAGCTCCAGCCTGATTCCCCAGTCTCCCTAACAAGGCACAGTCCCTCCTCTGCTCTTGAGTCTGTCCTTGCCTCATGTCAGCGAGGCTGATGTGAGCAAATTCTATTTCTTAGGAAAGTTCTGACTCAACAATGTAAGCTTTTCAAAGGAGAATGAATGCAATCTGTGAACTGAATTGGCAATGCAAGCAGATTAGAAGAAATGCTATGCAATACCCAGATCATGCCATTTTAATATCTAAAGATGATTGCTTTTAGGAAGGAGACAATAGGTTTAGCATAGAGGTGACAAAACATATTCTTTTTGCTTTTCCTCTTGGTAAACAAAGTTCTTTCAGAAATGAAATGAAACTGTATTATGCAACAGTGATGGAAAGGGAAGACATGGCATGGGGGCTGTCTCCCAGCTGGTGAGATAATAGTGATTTATCAATGGGCACCAGTGGCTGCAGAGACCTTCTCATGCCTTTTGTCCTGCAAGGGCTTCATATTCTTTGAGTTAGGTTAGGTTGTCAAAACTGAAAGAGTATGTTTTTTTTTTTTTTGTGGTTTTTTTTTTTTTTTTTTTTTTTTTTTTTTTTTTTTTTTAATATTTGTATTAATTGGTTTCCCTAAAGTCCAGGTCAGCTGGAAAAGCCTTCAGTTTTAGGGTGAGGCATCACTCACAAGCAGCATTTAAAGAGTGGCTGGTGAGTGGGAAGGGGAGAGAGATGCTGAAAGGGGAAAGGAAAAGTTTGCCAGGTTCTCAGTAACATGGTGAAGTTTGCCAGAGCTGCAGGAAGGTTGAGCTTTGCAATTTTCTCCCACTCTGACATAACAAATTGCAGGTCCAAGGTAGAAATCACTGCAGTGGAAAGTAACAGGAATTACTTCCCTAGCTTAAGCAAAAGAGTCTTTTTTTGGTTTTTTTTTGGTCCAGGATTCATGGAAATTTACTGATAATAGAAAAAAAAACTTGCCCATATGAGCAACCCTACAGTACTTCTTCATGGAAATACAGAAGTGTCAATACTCTGAAGTAAGAAAAGTTTATAGCTAGATTCCAAAGGCTTTTTTTAAAAAAAGTAATGCTAAAAAAAATATAAAAAAACCTTTCACCTACCTGAAAGTGTCCTTTATAATCTCTTTTTAGAAAAATTCCCTTTCCCTTCTTGAAAATAAATTAATAATCTCCTTCTGCTCGCCCCCATACCAGCAATCTTGAATATTTCAGGGATTGTAAATAATGAGGTCTCGGTTATCTTTGTGGAGACAATGATGTTGTTCTTGAAAACACTTAACTGGGGTCTTGGTTTTAAGGAGAAATATTCCTCAGTGCATTATTGCTGTGAATTGTAAGTGCCGAGTTTCCAAGTATTTCCAAGCACATGCTTCACATTAAAGTGTAGGGCTTTCTTCTAATTTCTCATCCATTAATGGATAAACTCTACTGGGATTTTGACTGCAAAGACATCAGAAAAACACATGGATAATTTTAGTTTATAAGCAAAGTTTTCCTGAAGTCACTTGCATGTATTTTCTTGCAGCTGGTCAGACAAAAAGTAAAGCAGAGCTGCCACTTGAATTCTGTTTTACTGAGTGTATATTTAACTCTAAGGAACTGTATAACCCAACATAGGATGTAGGTGAAGAGATTCTATTCCAAACCATAGGGGGTGTTGCATTCCTTTTTCTGATGCTGAATTTCTAGCAGTTCCATGAAAAATTTTGTCGACACTTTCCTGATGTGGATAATAAGATCATCTCAAGACCACATTACCTGGACTGTGCTCTTGGATCTGAACTGGGTAGTGGGGAAAAATCTTCTGTCTGGTAGAATTGCTTTACACAAAATATCCTGGAGAAGGACACCCACAAGATCTCAGCAGTTGTATTCTTGCAAGTTGAATTTTGAAAGCAATCCTATGTTTCCTATAAAGGCTGTTGTAGCTATTTGGGGAGAGGGCTGGGGAAGGGGTCATGGTTGTTTTTATGCCTGGGTCAAGTTCCTGAGAAACTCTTTCCATTTGGCCAAATAAGTGCAGCAAAGAGTTGGTGAATTTTTGGACACCTGTCTATTGGCTCCAGCTTGGCAGGAGTCCCAGGGACTAAAAATGCAGTTGCTGATGTTCAGAAAAAATCTACCAGGACCAACCATCAGTGATGTGAGAGCATATTCTTTCTACTTTGATGACATTTGACCAAAACAGGAACAACAGGAGATTAGAGCAGAGGCTTTAAACCAGGACTTCATTTCTTCTGTTGCTGTTGTATTACAGCATTACCACAAATTCTGCAGCCAGGGTTGCAGCTTTGAGGCCCCAGCCTCAGCCTCCATGTACAGCATTTTCATTGATCCTGAGCTAGACAAGCAGCTTGTTTTCTGCTGGATTATACTCTTCTTTAAGAGGTGATGAGCACAACCCGTGTTTTTTCCTCCAGCACAAAAATATACATTAATTAAAAATGTTTCTAGGCAGCTGGCACTGATGTGTGAGACTAAAGCAGTTCAGCACTTCTGGGAGAGGAAAGGGAACCCCAGTGACAGAAGAGTTTGTAGTTTAAGGTTAACTAACATGAGTGCTGCAGTTTTGGGTATTTCTGTTCATGTTGCTAATATGTACCATTTAGAATATGATTGTTTCAAGGAAATTCTCTTCCAAGAAAACACACGCCAACCGAAACTGGAGCATTTAATTCAAAACTGCAATGTGATATACTAATTAGTCTGTAAAACATAATTAGTCTAAGGAAAAGTAACATACTCTGGACCAAATTCTTTGGTGACTTCAATGGGAGGAGTGCCTGTATACCTGGGGGTGGTGTTTATATTGCCCTTTGATCTTCACTTCTGGAGCTCAAGTGCCAAACTGTATTAAAAATTCATTCTTGGAACCCATTTTTAAAATACAGACAGCCATTCCCAGAGGCAGCAGCATCCAGCCTGTGGCTGGGGGAAGGATGGCACTACAAACCTTGCAGAAAGCAGCTTCAAAAGGCTGGGGACCTTGGCACTGCCAAAATGCAGTGGCAGACCCTGTAATCCTACTTCTTCCACTAAACAGGCACCTGATTTCAGTTCTCATGAGAGGAATAAGTAGTGCTGCTTCTTTGTACAGTGAGAATAAAAGGCAAATCCTATAAAGAATTGCCCTGTCTTATGCCAGTCTGCTGTGGACATTTATAATTAAAGAAAATTGAGCATCCCACTGCATACAGGCATTTCATCTGAGAAGATTTGCTAATTTATTTGAGTTTTAAGTCTAGGTAAATTTTATACTTCTTTTTCTATTGTTCTAAGTTATTATTTTTCATCTTCTCCAGCCACTAAATTTTACCCCCATCGCCACCCCAGGGATGACACTCAAGTGTGACAAATGTAGAATCAGCAGCTTGCGTGGCAGTGCCCTCATGGGCAGCAGTCCGTGCTATGGAAGGGCAGTGATGAAATGTTTTAACCCAGTTTCCTTTCAGATTAATTCTCACTTGGGTTTGCAGGTTCTAAATCTCTAATATTAGGCAACTGCCTCCCCTCCCTCAAATGCTGCAAATAGCCTATTGTTATATTTTGCAGGATACCAGGAAGAATTACAAATTTGGATATTTATGTAGTGATAAAGATATTTCACTGTATCATTGGTGTAGTATTAAATACAGCCTATCAATATTTGATGTACAGGCTGTCATCACTTTTGTGGGTAATGCTGTTATTCCTGGTTTTCAGATGACAGGAAACACACAAATTTTTCACAGAAATTGAGGCTTAGCTACCCAAGGGTTTTTCTGTCTCTGTCTGTGTCACTTGTCCCCAGTGATGAGGGAGAAAGGGAACAGGTTGCAGGCTGAGGAGGTTTCTCAGTACCTGTCCTGGTGTCACTCCCTTGCATGGGGAGCCCTGTCGCAAGGAAAGCTTTGTCTTGTAATCTCAGATTTGTGGTCAGGCAGCTCTGAAAAGGTGGAGGACAAAGTTTCTGCTACAGCAGGTAGAGAATGATCCATTACCACTTTGTGTGCTTGGCATGGAAAAGTCAGATGGCTGAGGCACATGTGAAAATAAATATATTTTCTCAAGGATTGTAACTGTCCTAGTAATGACTGTGCTGTCTGTGAATGAACATTTCACTAGTGTAAAAGAGCTCCCTTTTTGGCCATAATTTTTTCTGGTATATGTATATTATTTATTTGATAAAATGAGCCTTATTTTTTCACTTTTGGGGTACTGTAATTTGAGCTCAAAATTCTCCCCTCTCCAAAGAGTATCAGGTTGGAGTGGTTTGGGTGATGCTCCCATATACCCTGCAGAATCATGGTTCAAGGGCTTCCCTCTACTCTTTTGGCAGCAAAAGTATTGGATACCGATCCAACATCTTAGGAGAATCATCCTTTTCTTCTTTCACATATCTCCTCAGCTGCTGAGCAGCTGAAGAGCTGACAGAATTAAATTACATTGCTGCTGCTGCTATTAACAAAGAGTAAAGAGAAACTGTTACATCTGGCTCCACTTCTTTGCCAGAGTCTTCATTTAATTGTTTTCTAATTTGAAGAAAACCACAAATGACAAGATGAAACTGCTAGAAATGTAAATACAAGAGTCAAATTGCTCTTGTCAGATTTCTAGTTCACAAACCTTGGTAATGTGATTCTGCATATCTGACCAACAAATAAGGGTCATAGCCCCTGGATGCTGCTGATTTCTTTGTCGAAATTTGCAGTCCCCTTACTGACAGTCACAAGAATATTTTAGTCTGAAAGAACATGGAACATGCTGGATTGGAGAAACCAGCTTCTCAGCTGCAGATTTCTTTTGTGTTTGCTCTGGGACAGCATTCCTTGGCAGTAAATAGGGAATTTCTATGGAGTTGGGCTGGAAAAGGTTTCATTATTTATTCTCTGCCACTTTTAAAATAATTTTTTTCCCTTGTCCTTTTAGTCAGGTAGTGGTGAAATGTATTTGAAGAATAAATAAAGTTTCACAGACTGTGGTATGAAGGGTCATCCAATTTCTAAATGCAGGATCACAAGCCACTAGTTATGCTGAACATTTTTTTAATAGCACCATTAGTCAAAGATTTTTCTCTAATAAATCTGCAAAAGGTTTCATTCTCACAGAAGAAATTCAGAGCAAAGTATTCCTGAACAGATTGTAAAGAATAAAGTTTATCCTTTGGAAAATCCTTATGAAGGGTGAAACCCGTATTAGTTTTAAAATGGTTTGTTATTCAAAAATAAGAAATCATCCGTTAAAAACAGAAATGCAAACAAAATCTGCAAGGAAATCTTTCTTTTCCAATTGATGTGTGACACTTAGAAACACTCACAGTCCTGAGCTGCACTGGGCAGGTTTACACAAACGGCAAAATCAATCACCTCTAAAGGCTTCCCTGGCTGACAGAAATCCCCAGGTAACGTGGACTCCTTATTCCTTTACAAATGCGCTGCAGCCTGTCGGGGCTGGCAGAGTGACCCTTGGTGAGCGTCCCCGCTGCACCTTTCAGTGACACGTTTGGCCAAGTGGCTGAAGCCCATCCCCTGCTCTGAAGCTGCCCCGCTGTGGAGCAGAACGAGCTCAGGGAGCTGGTCCTGGCCTGCCTCAGCTGCCAGGGCCTCACAAGGCTGGGCTGGGGCTGCCATGGCGTGCACGGGCTTCTCCAAAAGCTCCTCCGAGCTCTGGGCCGTGGGCTCGTTTGCCGTGGAGCTCCCGCTCAACGCTGCCCGTGATGTGGCTGAAACACGGGGCTGGGAGAGAGGAGCAGAGCCCTGGGGAGGCAGAGGGAGAGCAGCCAACGAGCACCAGTAGAAAGTGCAGCTGTCACAGAAGAGAGAGAAGTTAAAAAGGGAAGGGGAAAAAAAAATCCTTGACTGTCCCTCAGGGCCAGGGGCTGCTGTCGTTCCAAATGCCGACAGCTTTCCAAACCTAAACCAAAGCTATAAAATATGAAATATAATGAACAAAAGTTGGCACCCACCCATGTGTAGCTGTCAACCTAATAAAAACAAAATTATCTGGCAGCTGGCACTTAGGTAGTGGGAGATGCCAGCTCTGGACTCCTGCAGAACAGGTCTTGCCTTTGCCTTCTACTTCTGGGTGTTTGCTAATGTGCACCAGAGGGTGAGGAAAGAGTCCTCTCCATGCTAAGGCTGACCTTGGGCGTCAAAGTGAACATCTCCAAACTGTGTGTCCTTCACAGTTTCCTGCTTAGAGAGGACAAACAGAGAGGGAGTGTTGGAGGCTGTATGTTACTGTGTTCTGGTTCCACTTCCCCCATCATTTATTTGTTAAGCACTAGAGTAAGCTGCTGAATCAGTCACAGTGAGTGGGACTGACTTACATTTGATGGGGAAAATTGACAGGTTTGGTGGCACAAAGCTGGCAAAGGACATAACCCCAAATCAGGGCGCCAGATGATTTTCTACAGCAAATCTTAAAAATTAAAACAAGATATTATGAGAACATGTAAGGGTCATTCAGAGGGGACACAATAAGAAAGGGAGTGACCAGTCTTTCCCTATACCAGTGTTAGAGCATGTATAGATTATTTCTGTGTTAATAATGAAATCTGTGCAATTAGAGGGATAAGTAGGTCAAAACAGCTGTTGGTGACAGTCCTCCATCTCCAGTCTTTGAGAGTCAGGGGTTAGATTTGAGTGGATTAGGTGTCCTCACATCACATCTGGTATGAAGAGGTCTGAAGGACCAGGCACTGATCTGGACTTGATGCTCCACAAGGAGTTGAGGGACATTTGGTGTTGCCCTGGATTGGGGTGTCTCATGCAGTTTATTTCAAATAACATCTCACTGGTGTGGAGGAACCCCTCAGTGACTGAAAGCAGTGCAGGGTAGGTGGGGATGAGCACCCTGCAGAGTGGAGGGAGCAGCTGGCTGTAGACACATGAGGGCACAGAGTGGAGCTTTTCCATGGCAGGGACAGCACCTCCCTGGCTGAGTGCAGCCTCCTTTGCTTGTCTTGGCCATGCTTAAGGGTGTGGGACTTGCTCCTCTTTTATCAAAATAGTTTTCTTCTCAGCTGCTGTGAATTTGTCAATCATCCCCTCCCAGCTTTCCATGGCACTGAGTGAGTCTGTACCACTCATCCCACACTGGCTGTTGGGCTCTGATGGTGATGGAGGCAACAAGCCTCCTGCCAGAAAGGCTTAATAATGTGCACATCAGTTGTATAGATCACCACAGTAAAAATAAAACCAATTCTGTAATGACAGAATTTGAGAGGATCTCCTGGTGTCATTGTGTACTACAACATTTGCATTCAAGGCTTCCCAGTTAAGGGAATTCTGTGAGCAGGGACTTAAATCTGAAGGGAATGTGGCGCTCAGAGAGTGGCCATGAATTACTGCTCCTCTCTCTTCTGAAACACATCCTCCATGTGCACATCCACACAAGCACATGTAACCCTATCTAGCTATTTAGGAACATTTTCATGACCCTAGAGGTCTTCATGGCTGAAAGGAAATGTTCATTACAAATGATCTATGTGAAGACACAATTTGTCATAGCCAGCCTCCTAATGGTTAGCTGCAATACACGTAAATAGGTGTACTATGCATTGTTTATCTGGCTCTTATGTGTAATTAAGGTTGTTGTAGAAAGATTTGCTTCCAATTCCCTCTGCCTGTGGGTCTGGGGAATGTCTGCTGAGATCCTGCTTCGTGTCACTCATTGCAGTGGGGAGGCTGCTGGAGTTTGCTCGTGTGCATCAATTATATATCTCGTGTCAAGATAATAAAGGAGCAAAAATGGCAGTGTTTGTATAGCAAAGACAAAGATCCAAGTGAAGGTACAAGGCCAGTTAATCTGGGCTTAAACCATGCATCCTTTGTACTTACTGGAGTTTTAAACAGTAGCCATTTAGCTCCTTTCTTCTCACACCTGAGCTAACATAATTTTTCACAAAAGGTATGATGCAAACCCCAATGAAGGGAGTTTCAACATGGATATTAGATATAAAATATTGCCAGAGCGGGTGACCAACCACTAAAACCTGCTCCCAAGAGATACAGGAGACATTGCTCTCAGGAGATGCTGGTCTCATTTCAGACATTTAAAAAGCTGTCATCATGTTAAGGTAGTCATCCAGTATCTCAAAAAGGTTAATTGTGAGACAGACACCACCAGAATCAGTATGGCCAATCTGTCCTGAGATGCACTGAAATCACTGCAGAAGCACCTGCTTTTCTCCATAAACTGCTGCAGGAGACTTAAGGAGTAATTTAGACCAGACAGTTGACTTCTTGCTGCATTTATATTATGTTGTGTTTGTCTTGCCCATTGAGGCTTTCTAAGACATTTGACTGCAGCCCTGATTTCCTGGTTGAAATGCCTGAATCACTGCAAGCTGTGGAGTGTGCAATGCAGGACATGAGCCTGGATAACAGCTTGGATAATCTCAATGGTCCCTTCTTCCCTTAAAATCTCAGATTTATTGGACTGTAGCACACAGTTTGGACATCCCATTGAAGAAGTCAGAAGTGAGAGAGCAGACATGTGATGCACAGAGGTGCTGTCTGAAGCTGCAGATGCTTCTCCAGACAGGAGATCTGCATATGGGGAGAGCTCGAACAATAGACCATTCAGGAAAGTCTCTCTGGGACAGCTCATGCACTGTTTTGCCTGCAGAATCTCCTTTGGAGAAGATATTCTTTCCTCACTCTTGAGAGATTGAGACAGAGTAATGTCACTAAAACAATGCCTCAGAAAGACCTTCTAGGGAGGTTCCACTTTAGTCTTATTTGAAATGTTAGAAGACAAATTTTTTGTGTGTGTTTTTGCTTTGATGATATATTCTTGCAAAGATTCAATCTGTCATCAGAGGGTGTATGAAATTCCCTCTGACAGTTATGGGGGTTCCACCCATAAACCAAAAAAACAGAAAAGGGAGAGAGAAAGAGAGAGAGAAAGAGAGGGAAGGGAAGGGAAGGGAAGGGAAGGGAAGGGAAGGGAAGGGAAGGGAAGGGAAGGGAAGGGAAGGGAAGGGAAGGGAAGGGAAGGGAAGGGAAGGGAAGGGAAGGGAAGGGAAGGGAAGGGAAGGGAAGGGAAGGGAAGGGAAGGGAAGGGGCAGCTCTCTGCCTACCAGCACCCCAAGCCCCACATTTGCACTGTGCCTAGGGCTGCACAGCATGGAAGTTGCTGTGATCACCCCCACCAGGAATCAGGGTTGTTGGCTGGGCAGGACTCAGGGGGTTTCTCACGGGCACCTGGATCAGCAGCGGGCATTGCAGCCCAGTGTGTGGGGTTTGGTGGAACTTGTGCTGCCAGGTCACCCATGGACAGGGCTCCTGCCTCCTCCTCCTCACCCCTCCGTGTCCAGCTCCCAGTCCTGTGGATCCCTGGCTCTGTTGCCATCGGCAGCACTGGGAATGGTTTCCTCTCTCCGGGTGCAGCCGCCTGTGCTCAGTGCCAGAGCGCTTTGGAAGGAAATCATTCCCAGTCAGCCTAATGCCATAACAAGCTCTGCAACAGCTGCAGCAGTGATATGCTGGCAAGCTGTGTTGACCTTTTAAAATGAATAAAGAATGACTATTTCTACAGTACATATAACTCTTGTCCCAAACCCTATCTGTGTGCCCAGACAGCACAGGCATGCTGCTGAATTTGCAAGGAAGCAGGGTTTTTTTATTTTTGGCTTTTTTTTTTAATGTCAAATTTTATCAAAGCCTGTAAAATTATTTTACAAAGGTTAATCCTCTGAAGTTTAAAGTCAAAATATCCCATTCTAGAAGATGGCAAACAGGCTCTGAGAGGTTAAGGAATTTTGTAGTGATCATGCAGTGCACTTGTTAAAGGTGTGAGAATAAAACCTGGAACTTTCAGGTCTCAGTTCCCTGTTAATCCCAGCTCCATCCTTTAAAGAAGTATGTAATTGAAGAAACAGGGTGTGTATACAGTGATCTTTTCCAGCAGTCTGCAGTCTAGAGATTTCCCAAGCCAGAGAATCTGAAACCCAAATCTTGTTTACTGGCCACTTAACAATCTCCTCCACATGTTTGCCTTTCATCCAGCACCTATTGCTGCCTTATAAGTCAGGATGGAGGTCAAATGTTTGGACATCTTCACTACACAGCTGGAAATCTGGCACCATCCCTTGGAGAAGGATGCCCATTCTAAAAAAAATCCTATTAAAAAAGGATGTATCATAATTTAGTGGAGACTAACTTGTTTCACCAGGCTCCTGGCTACCTGCCAGTTGACTTAGACAGTTTTTGAAGGTCCTCAGACCTTCCAGAAGTTTTCAAATTAGAAATTTTGAAAATTAATTTAAAAAAAAAAGCCAAATACCAACCTAAACTTTTCATTAGTGAGTTCTCATGGATGAGGGCAAACTGAGCACCCTCCTTTTTATACCAGTAGCTGGTTCAAATATCTGGAATATTCAGATATCTCAGCTGATATTTTCTGCTGGGTCAGAAGCTTCCTGTATGACCCAAGGAAAAAAATATATATGTGTGCCTCAGTTACCCTTGACAAAAAGGAGACAACAGCCCTTACACTCCTCAGATCATGGCAAAGAGTGTGGGACACTCAAATTCTGGAGCCACACACATGGCCTTGGGTATGTATTGAATTGTGGCTGTTCCAGTGCTGCAGAAGGAAAAATTCAACTATTGATCCAAAGCTTAAGAGACGCCAAATTCATGGGAAATACATATATTTCCATTGGTGTGCTTTCATATTACACCCACATTCAAAAACCATTGGTGAAATTGTTACAGCTGCATTGTCAGATGTGGATTTACTGAAACTGCTATTTTCTTGCTGAAAAGAGGGTTAGCTTAGCAAAGTTTTCATCACTACATAGTTTTTGAAATGTTCCAGATTGATCCAAATGCTTCCCTTTAATATTTTTCAAATTAAAGTTTTTGTCTATCTTTTTGGGAAAAAAGTCACCCAATGAATGTCTACAAAAATAGTCATAATTAAATTAAACATTTTAAAAGTATTTGAGAGAAAATTTTTTACTTGGCCTATGCCGTGTCTTCTACTCATAACAATTGTCATATTGGACTTTTATCTCAGTTCAGGACACAGCTTATTTTCTAAAGCTATAATTATCTTCACAGATGAAAAAAAAAATCCCATCCAATTTTAATGCGCACAAAAGGCCACAAAAGCTTTTCTTTAAAATGAAGATGCATTAAAATCAAGACTGTTGTCAATGAATCATGAAAGTGGGATTGCTTGTTGAAGTTTCCACAATTTTCCAGGAAAACTCTGATTTTCTACCTCACCCTGGACAGGGAAACAGTGTAGGCTGGAGACATCATGGTCCATATGGAGAGGAATGTTGAACCCAAGCCAGATGTTTGTAAACGTTAACTTTGAAATGTGGCACAATACCACAAGCTGTCAAGTTGTGTAAAAGCTTAAGCAAAGACAAAAACAGAACGTAATATTTACCAGATGAGATTTCTCTGTAATCTTGTTGGAATTTTGGGAGTATCCAACTTTCATGGATTTTGAAATGAGCCCTGTATCATTTTTTTCCCCTTTTCTCTCTCTCTTTTATGAAGAGGGATAAGGAAAAACCCATGCTAATAAAAAGGAAACATTTCACATGGACAAACAATGGACTCAGAATGTCCTTGGGCAATTTCAGATGGGTATATATTTTCTTGAAGATTGTATCCCATGAAAGATGCACATTTTTGGCATCATATTTAAAGACTTTTCCTGAAAAAAAAATCTATTTCTGGAACAATTTGCTAAATTGGTAGTAAGTAGGACAATACCATAGTATTAACAACATTTTTTATAATGCCTGAATTATTGCAGTAACATATGTTAGAACAGTGCAAAACCATCCAACATATTTTACATCTTTTGCCAAAAATAATTTAATTCATCCATATAAAAAAAGATGAGTAAAATATTTCACTACTTGAATTAAAGACATACAACTCAATCCAGAAATAAAATACTAACTCAAGCAGACTAAGGTGACATATTTTGCTCTCTGCTGAGAAAATTCTTATTTTCCTTTGCCTTCCTGCTTTTAATTTTTGTGAGGCCCCAATATTTCCACCCCCAATATTTCCCCATTCCTATTTTCTACAGCACCTGGATGGGTTTCTATTAGACCTCTTCTCTCAGTAATTAAAAAATAAAGGTCTATATGCAGATGTGATCCCAGGGCTTTTTACACTGCTCACCCAACCAAGAGGAGCAGACTCAGCCCAGTGAAGAATTGCTGAGGCCTCACCTGGGAGCAGGGATGGATTGTGAGGACACCATTCCCCACCCAACTGGGATATTGCTGCCCCCGAGCCTCAAATTAAAAGTGTCGGGGGGACAGCAACCAGTTTCTGCCATGCCTCAGCTGGCAGAGCACCAAGCAGGGATTCTGTCCAGCTGGCAGAATTTGTTGCAGCCACTGGGCTGCTCAGCATCACCCTGGATGGGATTGGCAGGGCCCTGGCTGCAGAATCTGGGCTTCCTCCAGTGTTTTGACACACCTCCCTGGGACTTGGGTTTGCTGTGAGAGAGATACACAGTGTATATGTTGTGGTGGTGAAGAAAACATTTGTTGAAAGAGTGGTTGAATTGGTGCCAGCAGTTCTGACTTTTTCAAAATATCCCTGAGATCCAAAAATAGCAAATGCACAAATCTGCAAAGAATGATGGGCTATTTTGAGGGTTATGTTGGATCCGGTTCCCAGCATTAAGGAAGAGAGACCAGGGCATTCTGTTGAATTTCTGCTAAAACATGGCTGGGAACAGTGATTTGTATCACTTTAAACTCACCAGAGTCATAGAAATTGTTGTTTGTGTTGCTTTGTTTTGCTGTTTGTGCCAACAGCAATTGAATTTAAGGACTTCATTTTCCAGGAAGTCTCCATCCAGCTACTGACTCCGTGTGCTCATCATTTAGTGCTCAAACAATAGAATGTGACTGTACAAATAGTGTTTGTGTGCACAAATTAGCATGCTGGTTAATTTGCATTGCAAATTGAGCGCAAACTTTCAGAACTTGGCTCTTGTTAAGCCTATAAGAAAGAGAACCAGAAATAAATAGAGAAATATTGAGAGATTTTCTGTTTTGAATGTTGTAAAACACAGCTATTGCTATCTATCCAAGTGTTATTTAGTTGCAGGAAAAATACAGTTGATGGAGAAATATACTTACTGATCTACTTCAGGCAGACAGAGCAAAGTTAGATGGCAAAGTTAGCCATGAGGTAAATATAAAAACAAGTCTGTCTCCAGGTTGTTTATTCAAAATACATAAATTAGACCTCTGAAATAGCCAGAATAACATATGATATGACGACTTTTTCACTTACCACTGTGTCAAACCAATACTGAACTACAAAAAGTTTCTCAGCTCCCTCCCCTTCCCCCATCTCCTTGAGCATCAGGGTGCTGGGAGATCAGCTAACAGCTCAGGAGTTTTTCAGTACGTGACTGCGGGCACAAAGATCTCCCTCATTCTGAGTAAACAGTAGCTCCCATTTTCCCCAGTAGCTGCTGGTTGGAGACTGTGATGAGAGTTCCCACACGGCTACCCCCTCAAGTTCCTGGGTAAGATTTCAGCTGGAATAGTTTCCTCCTGATGGAGCACAGCCCTTTATTTGAATGTTTTTCACTTGATTCCTTTCCGCCCAGTGGGAATTCCACAAGCAAAATTCTTGTGGGACTGCAGCTTGTCTGTCTGGAAAAATGAGTATTAGCTAAATGATTAGTTTGTCATATGTGATCAACAAGGCAGCTCATTCCCCTTATTTTCAGGAAAGTATCTCCTGGAAACTCTAATGCTAGGAAAAGATTAGGATCATCTTTTCTGGCTGTGCTCAAGAAACAGATTGGATCAAGGTCATGTATCACTCACTTCAATATCCATAATCCCAGATATTTTCACAGCGAATTGGGAAATCCCTGGTGTCCTCAGATGCTGTCCATTTTCTACCAAGAGCACCTGGGGAGATCGAAGTCCCAAGTAGGTAAAAATGGGCAGAAAACCCAAACCAGAAAGTTCAGCCTCCCTGCTGGAAGCTTTTTCTTTTTAAAGTACTTCATTAGCACTCATTATCCATTCCTGCTGATGGATGGAAGTGTCTGTCTTGTTAATGAGAAGCCAGAGATAAATGTCCAAAATTCCTGTGTTTTGAAAGGGGGCATGCTGGCTCATATTGCTGCAATAGGTACAAAGTTGGAAGAGAAATGTTAGAGCTCAGTGAAGATTTGGGTGTTGTTTCCCTTTGAATAAAGGCTTTCATTCATCTCAAGGTGAGCTAATTCAGCTTGTGCTAAAAGGATGTATAGAAGGACACTGCAGATGGGGAGTGAGGTGGAAGGAGTGCTGTACTAATGCCTTTAAAATCACTTTCTACAAAGTAGGTTGTTAATTTAGACTTGTTTTCTTCTTTCTTCTTTCTTCTTGATATTTTTCAACAGAAGACTGGGACAGAAGATGCATGAGATGTAATAATTACCCATCAAGACTTGACTTTTAGAAAAAAGAAGGAGAAACAGCAATCTGAAAACAGAAATAGAAGTTGTGAGGAAAGGGAGGAAAATAGGAAATGTAATTCATTTATTCAATGCTGGTATTAAGGAAAAGCCAAGGTTAAAAAGAGTGAAAAAAAAGTATGTCTTTGCAAAGCTCTAATAGATATGCCAGATCCTCTCTTTTGCTTTCAGCAATTGTGGTGCATATTGTTGGCAGTGGTTCAAAGAAATGAAGTGCTCATTCCCTGGGAATTGTCTTTCACACAAAAAAAGTAATTAGGGGAATAAAAGAATATGATGTATTAGAAAATGGGAGCCATAACAAACTACTAAGTAAGCTGCCATGGCTAATTCTTCTTAACATTCTTTTAACCGCTCTCAAACTTGTAACTGCATCCCAAACATCTCACATTTTCTATCTCGTTGAAAATTTCTGTATGGCCCATCTGATGAGGGCAGGGATGTCAAACATCTAAGTGTGTATTGTGTGTCCTAGTGACAAATATGTTCCCTTGGTGTAGGAAAAGGGCCAGAAGGTACAAAGGGAAAGAGAGTAATCTATTTATAACTTTTACAATGCCTTGTAAGAGGAGATCTTGGGAACTCTTCTCCTGGGGTGGCTGATTGTGCTCTCTCTGATGTGGACTCTGCTAAGTATGGGTAGGAATCCTATTACTGACCACTACAAAGGACTGTGTGGTTTAGTTCAGAATATAAAATTCATATTATGAATGCTGTATGGGGGCGGAGGGGGGGAGGGAAGTAATATTAGCCTTCTGAAGAAGAGGAGACTGTCATGAATAATGCAGCAGTGGCTCTCCGGGAGTCACACAAATAGATCGGATTTAAGATTCCTTTCCCAGTGCTAAGGTCATCCATAGGGATGCTTTACATTTCTGCAGCACTTCCCAGGTACACGTCTCAAAGCACCACCAAGCCTGGAAAGAACTGTGATTTCACAGAACCTGAGAGGCTGGCAAGTGCTGCTAGAGAAGATGTGGGGAAAGGAAAGGGCAGAGGAACAAAAAAGCAGAGCTGCCCACTGAGTTGGCACAGCCAGAGCCGTCCCAGCCCAGCTCTGCCTCTGCTTTGTGCTGTGTTTGGGCAGGGGCTGTGTGCCCAGCCCTGTCTCAGTGTGAACCCGAGCACCCATGAGGGTGAGATGGAGATCCATGGCAGTGGCTGTCCCAAAACAAGGGTTTTGAGAAACTCCAGAGAAATTTGATCTGTAAAATCAGTCCCTGGCTCCTGAGGGCTCAGTGTCACCCCGGTGGTTTTGTGCAGTGTTGTATGGAGCAAAGCTGGCAGCACCCCAGACATTTTCACCCACAGCACTCCTTCCCACAGCCTGCTCTGTTCCTGCACAGCCAAGGGTGTCCCAGGAGAGCTGAGATGTGCCAGCTGGGGCAGGTGGGCACCTCAGCCCAGCGCTGTGGCTGGGGAGGGTGGGCAGTGCTGTCAGGACACCCCTCCCGAGGCACGATGAGCTTGGGTGAAGCTGCCCACTGACCACAGAGCTCTGGACACAGCTCCCTGTGCTGTGCCCCTGTCCATTCAGGCTGGGTAAAGCAGAAACATCCTGTGCTCTGCTTCACTGCTCTGTGACTTCTCTGCTGCCAACACCTTGGTAGTCAATGCTGGACACAGAAACAACTCCCTGGGAGAAACACGTAACCCCATGGCTCGGTCCCATCAGCTGAGTGCCAGGACTGTGGCAGTTGCTGACACCATATTTCTGTGTGCTTTGGGTAGAGAACCAATTTTTTGTTGCTTTTTTTTTATAAACTTTAATCAACAGCAGAAATAATGAAGTGGGAGCACATCTTTAGGTCAAAAAAATATCCTTGACACAGTCTCTGCTAATGCCATCTGCAACAGTTCATAACTTAATGGGAAAAAATAGAAAGACATCATCTTCAGACAACTCACTTTGTCCTGTGGAGCTGAGTCTATAAGAAGCAAGACCATTTTACTAAGAAAAAGCATTTAACCCAGGAGAGAATTGAAAGTAAACACCAGTAATACAACGTGCTTTAGATAAAACAGTATTTTTCTGCCGCTTGATCTCGCTCAGTCTTAAGCCAATTTTGGCAGGTACTGCTGTATTAAGTGGTCAGTCCCCCGTAGTGGTCACACACTGTTTTACTGGAGGTCTGACAGCAGCCATAGGAGAGATAAAATTAACCCTTTGGCTCCAATGGATCTTATTGCCCACAACTGGGAATACATCAAGAATTTCTAGTTCTCAGCCTCATGGGGTTAATGGCAATCTGTTGCTGATTTCCCTGGACAATCAGAGTAGCAAACACTGGACTGTTTAATGAGCCCCAGAGGACAATGCTGGCACACAAGGCTGTGAAGATCTGGACAAACCAAGGAAAAGTAAAATGAAAACAAACATGGACGTTTATTTTCCTAACTCACCAGTTGCAAACAAAATTTCATTTAATAAACCATGAAATGTTTCACAGAGTTTCTGTATATTATTGTAAGAGCAGCTGGGCAATGTAAAAGTTACTTTCCCTTCTCTTTGTTATGCAGTTCCATATCCAGCTCTCATCCAAACAAAGTTGTATTTATTTATGTGTTAATATGTTTATCATTTAATTCCTTACCATGCTTTTCTGAAATGAGTTCAGCTGTGACTTAAGGCGTCATCATTTGTAGGGTCTCCAGCACAGAGCAAAACCAGGGAATCACTGAGGTTGGAAGGGACATCTGGAGACTCTGGTCCAGCCCCTTCTTACCCTGCTCCTGCTGAGCCAAGTTGGAAATTACATTAGGTTGCTCACAATACAACATGAGGGAAAAGCTTTTTTTGGCCATGGAACGGGGCAGGTTTTCTGGTGGATTAGAGAGAGAAAAGTTAGCCAAGCTTCAGTTTGCTTTTTTTTTTTTCCCTGTATCTGAAACAAACTGGAATTTACATGAATGTTTTTCAATTATCCTAAGGGAGAAAAATCAGCATGTATTTCCTATATCAGGAAATTATCCCTACTTGAGGAACACATAAAAAGTGCTGAATTTGAGCGTGTGCTTGAGTCCTTACTGTGGTAAACGAGCACATGCTTTGAGTTAATCTCCTACTGAAGCACTTTCCTGATTCAGGATGACATAGTGCTTGTGAACAATTTTTCTTGAACACATCCTTGATGCATACATAATGCCTGGTACCTGCTTTTTTTACTGATGCCCCCATTTTGTTTTTGTTCCTTGATTGGATGAATGTAAACTAGTGGAAAAGGCAATAAATCAAGAGAAATTTCAAGACGGCAGAGAACACTCTGTCACTGTAAATCTATGGACCAACAGGAGAATTTCTGCAAGACTTTTCTGTCTTTCAGTGAACCAAAAGTTCTGTCACATAGGTTCAGGCATTTCACTTGTTCATGTGTTCATAGAAACATTTGTTTAAAGCCAATTTGTAGCAAATTGCTGTCCAGTGTGAGTGAATGTCAGCTTTGTCTCATAAGTTTTATAAGGTTGCATTGATATATTTGAACAATTAGTTGCATTCCAACATGATGAGGTTCTTATTTCCCTCAAAACTTCCCTCACTGCCAAACGTGCAAGCACATCCACTTAAAACAACACAATTACTATTGTAATTTCTGCAAGATTTTAACCCCCCCTCCATTATTTCTAGACTCTTTCTAGTCAGCATCTCCAAAATTTCCCTGCAGGAGGGGATCAATGGGTGCATTTCTATCAGCTCTGTGTGCTTGAGAATATGATACTGATCTACTTTTGTGGTGCTACTGAAACCCATTTCCACACATCTGGGCATATAAGATAGAACAAGAGATAGTGCTGTCCTCCCCTTTTAAACACACACTGTCCCGCTGGTCTGAGAAATGAAGCAGAAGGGAATTGGTGCTATGTGGCAAGCTCAGATAAGCATCGGGGGGCAATGACACCTGAGATTTCATGGGCAATGGCAAATGAATGACCAATTAGCAAGAGGGACAGTGTAATGTGGCACTGTAATTATGCTCATTAATGGCACTGCAGGATTGTATCTCCCACTCAGTGGTTTCTGTCCTTTGGAAGGGAGCAGAGCACAGCTGAAATGCAGCAATTGAAGGGGATTTTAGTAGGAATAGGGATAAAAGCGAAATCAGTTATGGTTTTCAACATGTAAATGATGGAGATTAATGGACTAAGGACCCATGAAAGGAAACTGTGGTCAGCAAATGTGAGCTGCTGGTGGTCTGTGGCTCAGAAAAGGGCAGAAGAGCCCTAGATGTTCCATGGATATCAGCAAGAGCAGCAGAAAAGGACTTGGCTCCTGTTGGGAAGTGGTGGAGGTGAGGATGGCAGAGCCGGCTCAGCGAGGGCCAGCCCCAGCTCTGGCAGCAGAAATGAGTTCCTTTCTCACTGCACAGGGAATGGGCACTTTTGCTACCTCCCCCTGAAGCTCCTGGGCAAACCCAAGGGGCAGATGAGGCAGGATGGATGGGTGCTTTCCTCAGCTCCCTACACCTGCAGGAGCAGGCTCAGAGCAGGCTTGTTCCTGGTCTTCCTGTTTGGCACCACGGTGGCTGTTTCATTGGAAATATGTGGTTTTGGGCAACAAGAGGCCTCATCTGCCTGATGGACAGGGATCAAATTACGGGCTGGTGACTCCCTGGACTCTCAGACTATGTGAAGGAGCACCATCAACCTTCACAGTTCTCACTCAGCCCAAATAACAGCAAGAAAACTTTTCTGGCTCTCCACATTCACCTTTAATTTAATTTTTAAACATTTAGTAAACACAGTTGTAGGGCTTCTCATTAACTTTGGAATCTTATAGTCATAATTTTTGATACACAACATTACTTACCAATTAGCTTCTCTTGTTCGTTTAAATTTCTTCGCTCATATTTTAATGGGAGCTAATGATGCTTTTGTTGACTTATTTAATGTTATGTAAATGTGGCTATAAACTGTGAAGGGTTTAAAGAGCAGCTCTTTTTTTGCTTACTCATCAGTTTTTTGAGAATGGCATTCTCACAATCTGCACACATCACCTTGACAAATACAAGTAACTAAGAAGGCAAATAATAATAATTTCATAAGATAAGCAGTGAAAAGTATTCAGTGTAAAATTTGAATTCTTCTTTTTTGCTGATGATTACTCTTTCTTTTCTCTTTTTACTTTTTTTTTTTTTTTAATGGAGCCTAAGGGGACTTTGTAACAGTTAATCTAATTCATCATATATTAAGAAACTGTTAAACTTAGGTGGATGTTTAGATTCTGCCATACTCAGGTTGCCAGATCATGAGTACACCTTGTTTAGTTTTGTTTCACAGAACAGAGCCTCTCACGTGTGCTTATACAAGGCCTTTTAATTCAACATAAAAATCCCTTCAAACTGAGATACCAATGCACATGTATGTGGAAAATACATACAAACAACAAGACATACACATTTGTTGATAAATTTAGTTAACCCTATGAAAAAAAATATATCTTTATTAAAGAAAACATTGATTCTTGTACATGTCTCTGATGTTCAGCCCTCTGGAGAAATAATGCAGCTTATTCAATGTCCCCTTTCTTCTCTACAACTCAGGACTGCTCCCCTTTGTCTCGTCTCCAGCGTGGCTGCCAAAGGTCAGCCAAAGGGATGCTCAGAGCCGGGGAGAAGGGCCAGCACAGGCTGGATGTGCTTACAGCACGCCATGGCCCAGGAAAGTGCCCCATTGCTAACGAGCTGCAGTGGGAGCAGGGAGCCTGTGAAACTCTCCAGCCTGCAGTTTGTGACCAATTGAGCCCTGCTTTCTCAAATCTGATGGTAATGCTTTGAAAAGGCACTTCAAGCATATCATAGGAAATTTAAATATTTAAATATTCATTTATTCTAATTTTCCTTTTGATAGGTACCAACCACTAGGCATACATTTCAGCAACTATGAAGGTCTGCAGCAAACTGTCTATCAATGTGGATTTTAGCACAATTCACTGTAAATTAGGGAATGATTTTCATCTTCTTATCAATGTTTCAGGAACTCCTTCAGTTCGATATTTAACAATTGGGAGCTGAGAAGGAACACTTCAAATAATGAGTGAACAAGTTTTACCTCCTATTTCTATCTGTTCCAAAACTTTGTGGGCATGTAGAGTTCTTTCTCTAGAACAGATGCTAATTTTACCAATGTAGATTTACACAGACAACAGGTACAAAAGTACATTCATCACAAACCCTTAAAAATTCTTCAGGGATTTAACTTGAAAAAATAAAAGCCAGCAGATGTGACATTCAAATGATCTACACATTTTATATGATACATAAAATACCAAAATGCAATATTTTGTTGTTGAGGTGTGTCCCACACTATGTTGTCAAGATTTCAATGTTTCCTACCTTAGTAGTCATCTAATATTGAAAGTAATATAAGTATATTAAGTTTGGCATGTCATAACTGCTAGAGAAACAAATTTAGTGCAGAAGATATCAGTGACACTATAATAATGCTCTCTTTGATTACTGATAAATTGTTTATTGCATTTTTGCTTTCAATTGCTTTTTTCAACAATTGTCAACTCTTTTATATGCATTTTCAAACTTCCATACAGCTTTTTGTTGATGATGTTGTTCTGCTGAGCAGTGAAAACATACTTAATTTTTGACTCAGTGTGACAAGCTACAAACATATCTGCATACTTTAATAGCAGAAATGTGGAAATATGTATGTATTCTTCTCCTTGATTAATTGTTTGGTATTAGAGGAGTTCAAAAGCTTGTGTCAAAGGCACAGTGGTGCTATTGGTGTCACAAGGATGAAATTTACTTGCACAGTGCTCATGCCCATGGGTGATGCCAAATCCTTTCCATCACATCCCAGTGCTACCCATGCCAAACGTGCTGCAAATTCCTAAATCCTCTCTGGCATAGCAAACTTTCTATGATGCGTTGTTCAGTTTAGGTTCCCCATGAATGCAATATGCTGGCATGAAGTTCAGTTCAGTAATGGTTGGGAACTGTTATCTTGTTCTGTCCATTGTCTTTTATTTATGTAACACAAAGTGCCAACTGCTCTATGTCCCATGTCTGTAGCATAAATCCACTTTCATTTCTTAATTTCTTTGTAAGATTCCTTCACTGCTGAAATGTGGCTTTCTGTGACTGCATCAGTGTGAGGCTCTTCAAAGAGTGCAAAACTATCTGAGTAGACTAATGAAGACTGCAAAACATGAGTGCCTTCTAAAAGGACTGGCACCACAAATGAACCAGCTGTAACTGAAAATTTAAACAGATTTCTCTCCCTCCTGTTTTGTTTCATAATCCAGAAGTTGTTGGGTGAGTAAAGAGTTTCTTTCCTAAAACACTTTTATAATAAGCAGGTAATAAATTCTATGGAGGTTACTATTTTGATTTCTTGTTCTGAAATTCTGATAAAGGTGAAAGAAGGATTCTTAGATATTAGCTTTTGAGGGATATTTAGCAATCTCTGTGTTTATTATCAGATATTAGTATTACTGTTCCTTGCTCTCAGATTAAATTCATCCTGTCTGTCTCAGTGCCCAGAAGTCCCCTTCAAAATATGTTTGGAAAAAAAATGGAGTCCCAGTGCATAGTGAGGAGAAGTCAAGTTTCTTTAGCCCACAGTTAAGTGGAAAATTGTTGGGGCTGTGACTGAACGTGAAGATTTCACGAGGTTCCAGAAGCTCACCTAAATTCAGATCAGTCCCTGGGCTTTTGCTTCTTCTTCAAACTTAATCTAAAGAGTCTAAATATCAGGAGTTTTCAAAGTAGAGTAGAAAAACCTTGCAGAATCAGGGTTCTTTTACCAGACTACTTCTAGCTGTTCCTTCTGGAGTTAAAAGCTATGAGAATAACAAGTTCACCTGGAAGCTTGGTTGGGAGCCAAGTAGAGCCGTATCTCACTTCCCTTCAAAGAGGTGGTGGGAGGGAGAAGTCTCCTGTGCAGACCAGGAGGCTGATGAGCAGGAAGGTGCAGCACAAATGCAGACATTGCAGCCTGTTTCGGTTCCTCACTGGCACTTCTGCATCGAGATACCTCCTGTGTGCTGTGTAGGTGCTCTGCCAGCAGGGAGAGAGGGAGAAGGTTGTATTTTCTTGCAGGCAGGTAGAGGTGAGGGTCTTTTGTAATCACACACTCAAAGGAGAGATAAAAAGGAAAAAAAAAAAAATCACAACTTCTGCTGTCATTATCAAGCCTCTTATCACAGCCTCCTTTACTTTTTCCTTCCTTTGTTTATTCTACTTCACCACAAAATTCACTCGTGTAACAATTTACGTGAATTAACTTGTGCCACCATTAGCCTCTTGTGCCTTCCCAGAGGTAGAAACATTCTGTGATTTTAAAGCAGAGCTGTGTTCAGAATGCACTAAAAAGCCACTATTTGGGCTTACTTCTAAACCAGCAAATTGCAGCTGAGATCTGCAGCAGACCAGCACAATGCAGCCCCAGCCCTGCTTACCCTGCTCCATCTGCAGCTGCTGGCAAGTGAAACCAGAGGCCATTAAGAAAGCTAATGCTTAGCCATTTTTGTTGATGGATTCAGCACTAGAACAATATTTTGCAGGGAAGCTGGACAAAAATGCTGTTAGTTCTCATTAGAGATGGAAGAACTTTGTGAAGCTAGAGGTTTTTGCAAATCAATCATATTGCTTTTTAGGTACACAAACTGAGTCTGACTTCACAAACCATTTTTTTTTTCCTGTCATTGAATTCCCAGGGGGTTTTCCCCTCCCCAGACCACTGATGCTTAATAAAAAGGGGGGAAAAAATTCAAATGTTTTTCTATCTCAGAGAAAACCTATTCTTTGTACTAGCAATAGCAATGCCACCCTTTAAATAAGTAGACCTTGAAGAAAATAGGGTAGGTTCTCTCACTGCTATATTTAAACTCTGTTTTTCTCAATTATGTTTTTAATTCTCTTTCTTTTGCTTTGTGATCACTCTCTGTTCCCAGTTGTACACTACTCCAGGCCGTCTCCTTTGCACTCATGCTTTCCTCACTCATAAATAAATTTCCCTTTGAGATTTCCATTTGAGTCCAGTTTTCAGTTCCATTTTTTTCATACAAAATGAGTTTGTATGTTTGCTAAATCTTATGGCTCATTAAGTGCCATTGTAATAAGGCCTCTGTGGGAAACACAGATATTTTCTAGGAGCCCATTGTGCTCTCATTGTAGCTGAGTGTCCCAGCCTCCAGCAAGAGGAAACTCAAGATGCAGAAGGAAGGGGTAAATGCCAGACAGATTTACTGGGGGCTAACAGGCCTTTGGAGCCCATAACACTCCTGATCTTTGCAGGGCTGGCAGCCCCACTCTCCCTGCAGCTCCTCTCTGGCTTCTCCATCCCATCAGCTCAGTGCAGCTGACTGGCCCTCGACCAATACATCTGGCACAGGAGCTCTGGAGCAGAGAAAGTGCAAAAAATGCCTCTTTTTCTGCTCTCACTGAATCCTCCTCTCCAAGTTGGCTTGGAGCATTTCTCCCCAGAGGGAAATATTCCTGCCCTGGCACACCAGAGCCTGGCTTCATGCCATGCTCTCGGTGTGAGCCTTGCATACCTGACCCAAAAGGTGAGCAGGCTGGAGAGGTGCAGAGGGGAGGACCTGCCCTTTTGGGAAGTGGTGGGATTGTGGCTGTGCAGAACAGCCCCTCCTCTGCTTCCAGCAGGGGATATTTCTGCCCATCCTTTGGCATAAATCTCATATATTCTGCAAAAACCCTTCTGCATGGTTGCCCCTGGCATACTGATGCAATACACACCCTGTGCTGTGATGGCACTGAGTCCTTGGATGGGGGGTTAGAACATGCTCCAGCTTTGCAAAACATGCCTTTAAATATTTATTCTAATTGTATCTGTACCATTGTGTGACTAAACCTTCTCCATTATTCACAGCAATAGATCCGCTTATCATAATGATGTGCTGTCTTTTGAGCATTAAATACAACCCTCAAGTTGCTGTTTGAGGCTTTTTTTCCCCCTCATTCTTTTAAAAAATACTGAGCTATAACAGTCTGTTTCTTACTGAATGAGCTGCCGCTCATAAGTGAGCAATCAGTATTATCTAAATAAATGAAATATTCTTTGGGGCTCAACAAAACGCTTGTTAGGTTGAAAGTAATCTCTAGGAAATGAATGGTGTTTGTTGGTCTTTGAGAACACAGAAGAGATTCAAGCTTGTGTTAGTATTTCCAACAGTGCCAACATAAATGTGCAAGTCTCTAAGATACAGAGCTTGTTATTGTTATCAGATGAGGGCTGGAGAGAAATGTGGTGTTATGTAATTCAGAATTACTACTTAGCATGGAAATAGGCTGCAGAACACACTCAGAGAGTCTGGTTTAAGTGTACAGTGGTTGCAGAAGGAACAGCCTGGTGAGCCAGGGGATCCCAGGATACTGCTGCCAACTCAAATTGCTCCACCAAAGCTCATGGATGCCACCTGGACTCAGCACCCTTGAAAAATGAGTCCAGAATATGATTTCCTGAGTGGCTGTTGTGTGTTTTGCACTATTGTGGATCACTCTCTCCAGGGCTATAAAAAGAGAGGGTTCTTTGCTAGCTCACCTGGCTGGCACTGCCATAGCCCCAAAAACTTGGAGAAAGTCCCACCGCTTTCAAACCTCATCATTTCCCAGAGACCATCATGCAGCTTTATCATAACACTTTTGATTGAAAACATGCAACAGCTTTCACCCCACTCCAAGGCCCAGTGTTGGCTCTTTGAATGTATTTTGGACCACCACTCATCCACAGAATGCTGAAACAGGCAGTGAACCTGCTGGCTACACTCTCACCTTCCTTCCACCTGCCTGGTGGGTCCTACATTGCTTTTAATTTTATGTTTTGTGTTTGTTTTTATGTCCAAAATACCTTCTTCAGGGTAACGGGCAATTTTGTATTTTTGGGCATTCAGAGACCAGGTCCTTCTTCAAGTAGTGAGAGGAGACATGGTCGAGTGCTATGAGTCAGGGGTTATTCTTGTGTGACAGGATCCTCCTGGGGGATCTTGGCAACTCCTTTAGGCTGAAGTAAAGGTGTTGGGGAACATTTGCCAGGTGAGGTACCCATTGGAACTGCTCTTGCAAAGAGGAAGGAAGCTGTTTAAATCAGGTGTTTAAAGTTAGACTTCTGGAAATGAATCCCATCTTCAGGAATTAAGAGGTGGAAGTTTGAGACCTGGACTAGTTTCTGACCATCTGCTTGGGTGAAAGGATCCATTTTCTTTTATATGACTCTGAGTTAAAATATTTCCTGTAACAAACTTCTGGGTACAAAAGCAATTTGCAACTTAGAGGGGAAAAGACCTGACATTTTAAAGGCAAACTATCAACTAAAATAAAGTGAAAGGATTATTATGTGCATATGAAGGATGGGGAATAAGTGAGATATTTGTGACATATACAGATTGTTCATGGAAAAATGATTGCTATGAGTAACATGAAAATTAGTGCCGTACTGCACTTTGGCAAGTTCATGGCTCTGCTTCTATCTTTAGAGCTTGATTTTATAGCATGACCGTCTCAGTAGTGCCTGGGGCTTCTCTTACTCTCTCTTTTTGAGGACACTTTTTTTGGACACCTGAAATAGTCTCAGAACTGCCCTGAAACCTTACAAAGGTTTCTGCCACTGTGAAAAAACCTGAAAATCCAGTTGGCGGAATCTCCTGAAGTCCAAGCTGCTGGTGGATCAATGCTCCCTTCTTTGTCCCCAGATCTACAACACTTAAAATTGAACAAGGATGTCCTTCAAACATGTCCTCAAATGAAGGCACCAAATGTGCCTTCAAAGCTCTGCAGCCTGTGCTCAATGTTCAGCAAGGTTTTATCTACCATCAAAGCCAAAGTGAAGAACATCCCTGCACATTTTGTTGGGCCTTCAGGGGTGTCATTATAGCCCCAGACCAACAGCTCTGCCTTTCCCAGACGAGCTAATTTCCACCATCAGTCTGTCCCTCAAAATAAACACAGTGTGCTTCTTAAACTGGAAAACCATGCTGAAAAGAGGATGAAAAACCTCAGAGGAAAGAAGTGTGAAAAACTATGATTATTAGGAGGTCCAAGCCAAAGGAAACTAGAGCTGCATTGTCTTTGAACAGCATGTTTGTACTAAGAACTTGTAGCACTTTTTAGTTTTGTTTTGCTATCTGCCATTGACTGTCACATTTCACAACTTAAGAAACATGTTATTTCTTTGTTTATTTTGTCAGTCTTAGTCTCTGGAGGGAAATTATATCACTGTTTCAGTGGAATAGATTTAATTTGTTTGTGTCTTGTTGTCTATAGCATCTATCTAACTACTTATCTCTGAAGTTACCTCTCAGTCAAAGGTTTTCTGTTTCATTCACATTTTAACAGGAGGGAATTTGCACTTGATTGCTTTGAACACTTCCTAAGTTTGGCCAGCTATCTATGTATTTATTTTTCTGTTCTAGTGAGGGAAAATGGGAATTTAAAATGTATGGAGCCAGCAGAGGTTTAGCTGTGATTTGTTTCTAATGTAGAGGAAAATTGCCCAAGTAATCTTATCCCATTCATACAACTAATATGGCCATGAGGCTCTGATGTGTTGAACAGTAAACACCACACAACATACCCTTAAGAACTGTGGCTTAAAAGATTTCTTATTTTCCATCACACGCTTCCAGCTTTCGATGAATAAATATCAGGTCCTGCTTGCACTAACGTCCATGGGAGTTTTCATGGGCTTAAATGAGAGTAATAGAAGTTCCTGGTTTATAAGCATATTTTATAAAAATGATAGTTATTATGCATTATGGAGTTAAATGGTAACACTGGGTAGCTGTGTGAGGGAAAAAAATTCTGATACAAGCTAGCTACAACAGCCAATTCAGATTGAGAATGTATAAACCCACAATCAACATTTGGGCAAGGGAGGCCATGCATTCTCCAACAAATGAGGGCTTGATATATGGAATAAATTCTTGCTATATTTTCTAATAACCAAAAATTGAGATACCCATGCAGGGAAATGCTCTGACCTGTGTGATACAGGAGACACTTTAGATGAATGTGGCAATTCGTTTGGGCTTCATAGCTATCAACTGGGTCAGCTCAGTCACACCTTCACCAACGTGATCTTAGAGCAAATTTAGATATACATGCATATAGAGAGGGATGCACACATCCAAACCCAGGACTACTTGTTGAGAAGATGCAGAAAATGAGGAGGGCTTGAGAATATGAGGGAGAAGAAGATTTACATGTATCACCTTCCATACAAGACCAGAAGAAGTCAAATCTTGTCTCATCGTCATCATTGGTGCAATTTGCACCTGCCACACACTTAAATCTCTTTAATCATTGTGAAGCACATAGGTTAGGATTGAACACAGTCTTCACAGAATTTTAGTGACCCTCCTAATCTTTTTAATCAAAATATCTTGTGATATTTGGCTACAGTATTTCACCCCTGACACCAAGCAAATTGTTAAATGGTAATTTAACACATCATCTTGCAGGACTTTTAATGGATCCAAACTCATACCTTTCCTCATCCTTTTGCAATGGTGTGAGAAATAAGTAGTTGATTAACCTGGGCCCTTGAGAAAGGATGGGTTTAGGCACTATCTCCGCTGAATTTTATATTGATATTCTGTAAAATTCTTCCCTGAATAAACAAATATTAAATATTGCTCGTTCATCCGATGAAATCTACACATGGTTTGAGTACAAGCCTGTTTCTTATATGCCATTACCTCCTTTGCCACATCCCCACAATTCCTTTGAATCTTCTCCAGATCCAGTGGCTGTTGAATTTACATTCTTCTCTGGGCTGTTAATGAGTATATTGATTAATACTGGCTCCGGTATCAATCCCCATGGGAGACCAATTGATACTTCCCTCTCTTTTGACACAAAGCCATTGATGATAAGTCATTGGCTCCTAGCTGTTGGATAGATTTTTGTCTACCTTATTGTGTTATTATGCAGGCTATGCAACTCCAGCTTTCCTATTGAGCTCATGGGTAGAACAAAACTAACAATTTACTAAAAATCCAACTATGTTATGTCTGCCTTAATTAATTTCTCAGTATAATTGGGCCTGAGCTTCCTTTCACAGGCCTGTACCAGCTATTACATGCTTCCACATAATCTTGACCATTTCTGTCAGGTTTTGTTTCTATAGAATCATGGAATAATTTAGGATGGATGTCACCTGTTCCAAGCTCTGGCTCGGAACAGGTTCTGTTGGATCAGATTGGTCAGGGTTGTGTTCAGTAAAGTCCTGAGCACCTGAGAGGTGTGGCTACACAAGCTCTCTGGGTAACATGCCCATTTTCATGTCCTGTGATTCTTTTTGTGCATTTCATGGCATTATCACACACCAGTTCCAGCTCCCACACTGGTGGGCAGCAGATACAGCAGTGCCTGTTTCCCTTTCTCAAAGGCAGCATCTTGATGAGGACTGAGTCCCCATTTCAAATTTCAGTGGATCCACACACATTGGGACAGTAGAATGGACCCACCAGATCAAAGAACTACCCAGGACATCCCTGCTGTGCTCTGCCAGTGCCAGCTCCCCCGTGGACCTGTCCTTATCGAGCACACTCAGCACAGCTTACGTAAATATTTGCTCACTTTGGAGCAAATACTCCTTATCCAATTGTCTTCCTAAGCGATGAGGATGTGGGCACAGAGCCCCTTCTTAACTCCTCTGACATGATAAGCATTCAGCTCCAGTAACTGAGGCCTGGTACAGTCAGAGCTCTTACAGGGGAGGAGTGCTTAAGCAAATTGTATCTCAATGGAATCAATAGGACTTTGGCACTTGCTGAATGTTTAAGCACGTGCTGAAGTGTTTACTATTCAGCCCCTCATTTAGTTCCCATTTAATTAAACAGAATCAGATTCTCACAGAAGTAAATCACAGGAGTTTCTCCCAAAGGAGTTTTCCCAGTTTGCAATAATTGAAGAGTTGTCTAATGTCCCAACTCTACATCTTTTTTTTTTTTTTTTAGACGCTCCTCTGTCTGTCTACCCAACCTATATTATTTTCACCTCCAAAATTATAAACTATTCAAAGGAGAGATGCTGTCAGAAGCAGCCAAAAGGGACACAGGTTTCCTCAGTTACAAATGAAGTTCTGAGCCTTTGGTAAATGAAATGAAACTTTTCTGATGTAATTGTTCTTCAAGTCTAAGCTGATATAAGCATCTCTGCTTCTCCTGATACAGGTAAGGATTTCTTTGGAAGTTTAGTGCTCCCACTCCAGATAAAAGCAAGTCATTTGCTGCTTTCATCATGTCACTACTAATTTCCAAACAGTCAAACCTGCTGCTAATTTATTTACTGAACACTGAAGCCCTGTTAGCAGGGGCTGCTACTGAAACTGCTTTCTGGCCTTCGGCTTTTGTTTGTTGACAGCCTGATTTCCCAGTAGGCCATTTCCACCTGTGTTTCTGTTGTTTTTAGTGCATGTCTTTCTTTCTTCTTCCCAGTGAGTGTCTCCCAAATGGCTCCTGAAGGGTTTCTCATCTTCCCTCGCTCTCTCATCCCCTTCTCCCTCCCAGCTGCAAGGACTCTCAGCTCTGCTTTCAGTCATTCTGCAGTTAGTGGTTGTCTACACTGCTGAGCTCCCATGGGGCACTAATTTTTGTTTCAAGGACAAGATTCAAAAGAGTTTGCTACACACAGGTTGCAGGGTGCACCTTCAGATGTGCCTTCAAATAGACTTTGGAGATTTGAATATATGAGCTTTTGAAAATCAGTTTTTAAATTGCAAGGGAGGCCTATTAAGTGCTGTAAATTTTTTTTTTCTTTTCTATTTTAAAAGCTGCATTAAAAAAAGTGATTTTTTTTCCTTCCTTTCTCCCATGACATTGGGTGGAAATAGAAGTTAGGAAACTGCCATTTCCCTTTAACTTCATGCATATCAAAGGCAGAGAGATGACAGGATAAAATGATTCAGAGAGTGGCCGGCATACTCGGTGTCTGGAGGAGCCAGTAAAGAAAAATATTGAGATGTTTCAGTGGTTTCTTTGCAACAAGTCAGTGTGCCAGGAGCTTTAAGTGTGCAAGAAACGTTCTAAGATGATTTCCATGAATAGAAAAATTCAGAGGCTGCACAGGTCTAAGGATTTATATCTCAAGATGTTATTCTAATTTTGCATTTCTTGATACACCCTTTATTTCATATGTAATTTCTGGTTTACACTTAATTTATCTTAACCACAGCAATGTTTAAGTCTTGATGAGCTCCATTTTGAGAGGACCCGTTGATACTCACAGCTACTGTCTGGTACACTGGGCTTCAAAAATTCTCCTTTGCTTGCATGTTAAATTCAAATGGGATTTTATGCCTCAATTTTGAAGTGTTGGTTTCTAATAAAGTCCATTAAACTCAATAAAACTGCTTGTCTTTTGGCTTAAGCTTGGAACTGCAGACTGGGGGAGTCTGCTGGTTAAAACTGGTGGGCCCTTGATTTCTCAGACTGGATGTTTATGTCTAGTCAGCACTTCTGATTTTTTTTCTCCCTACTTTGCCTCAGTTTCTCACTTTTAAAACAAAGGTGGCAAGACTGTCCTGCCCCAAATAGGCACTGAAATTGTTCAGAAACAAATATTGGTGTGAGAATTTTCAAAACATCCCTGGAGCAGAGCTCAGGGAGTGAAGCTCTGCTGCCCAGTGCTGTGCCTGGAGGCCACCCCTGCACACACAGCCAGGGGCTCAGCACTGCAGCTACACTCTACTGACCTTGAGTGAGTCTCTCAGCTGCTGTGTCTCTCCATTTCCCAATAATACTGCAATAAGACTAATATTTACTTTCCTCACAGCCACATAGTAGTCAGAATGAATTAATGTTTATAAAGGACTTGGGAGTCCTTGGATGAATGGTCCCACAGAAGTGCTAAGCAGAGCGTGCATTGTCATTTCCTTGTAGATAAATACATATCATTTACATGGCTGTACAGAGCTGTTCACACAAGCATATGCAATGTCTCATCTCAGTGCACTCAGGCTAGCACAGGATATAAGAACAAACTCAACAGTCCTTGACAATTCATGTCATTTTGCTTTGAAATGAGTATATTTTCTGTGAGAACAGAGCTTATCATGTAATCTCCAATGAAAGTTATGTTCTGCCTTTTTACAGTTGCCATGATGCAAATGTCATTTGTACTCTCCTTCTTTATGAAAGTTAACAGTTATTTAAGAGATCAAAGTTAATTATCACTAAGGAGATCATTTTTACCTATCAACCCACTTTTGTAACCCCACTATCACAAGTAGAAGCTTTATGCTAATCAGTTTTCTAATTTCCATAAATTACTGATAGAATTACTTTTTTTTTTTACAGCATGAAAGTAGATCTGTTGGTGAAAGCTCTTGAGAGGTAAAAAGACAGAGAGAAAATGAGGTAAGGTGCATTTTCAAGAGTTTACCAGCTGAATGTGGTACCAAGAAAATAAAATCCAAATCATTAGTTTCATCACACCACAAAACTTGTGGATGCTGCAGCTTCCCTGCACTGCAGAAATCTGATGCACACACATTGTTTCAATTTAACATGGTGATAGAATGGAAGTGAACGTGAGGATCACCGTGTGACCCTATTACATGTGAAGTGTCTCTATTAGAGCTGCAGAGACAGCATGCCAGAGGAGCTGAAATGTGTTGATAGAAACAAACAGATATACCTGTTTAAAAGCAGCAGTCAGAAACTCTGCAGTGTGATCCAAGCATGTTCTGCTGGAGAGGGCAAAGTAGTCTATCCTAGGGGAAGAGGATATTAAGAAAGAAACCCTTTCCACTCCATCACAGCCCTTTCTGTGCACTGAGCTTGCCAAATGGAAGCTGCTGCTGCTGCTGTGGAAGTTGTTACTGCTATGACTGACAGCTGCTGCAAAATAACCTCAGCTACAGCATGGAAGGAACAATAAGAACTCAAAATGAAACAGATGCGGATATTTTGGGTATCCCCTTGGTCTAAAAGTTGAGTAAAATAATTGCTTAGTAATTAACAAGCTTGTTGCTAGGCTGCTGCAGCCTTTTAGACTAATGCTGATGAGTTCCAACATAAATTAAATTGTCTCCAACGCAGAGTCTACAACCTAATGTTGTATCCATGCCTCACCTGAACGAATCCACACTTGTGGAGCCTCATCTGGAGTTGGCAACAGAGCAGTTCAGCTTCCAGTGGGCATCAGCAGATTTCTGCTTGACCACTACTCCCTAGAATAAGGAGGGACCTGAGTTGTCATTTTGGTCACATTGGAATGCCAGCATCTCCTGTCCTTGCCTCTGTACCTGTGGCAGTTCCCACAGCAGCATTTTTAACCAAGTTGAAGAGTCCAGCTGTTGCTCTTCCAGGTGCCTGAAGCACTTTCCTTGTCCAGGAAGGAACTGGCAACAAGGCAAAGCCCAGAGAGCCCAGTGGCATCAACAGGGCCACATCCCCTCTGCTGCCACAGGCACCCCACATCCCCCAGGCACTGTCTGGGCAGCCCCACAACCCCAACAGGCTCCAGAGCTAAATGCAAGGGACACCTGAAAGCACCCCAGGAACAGGCAGCCACAAAGGAGTGTGAAAGGACCTGAGCTTCCCCCTGGCTGTGAGGTTTTGTGTCTCTTCTTAGAGAAAAGCAGCACAAAACTACATTCTCTCCTGGCTTTTTATTCCTCGACCTTCACCTCTCTGGCATGCACACACCTATTTCTCTTCAAACGCAGGAGCCACCCCACTGAAGTCAGCAGGACTCTCCTGGTGCTTCAAGCCAAGCATGCATATGCCTGGATCCAGTTGATATTTACAGAAGGCTCCTTTTGAATTGGCTTTTGATTATACCACCTGTGTCAGAGGGTTGTTCCTTATTGCATTTGTGGATAGCGGGATCAGCGTGACTTGCTTCCACGTGAGAAAGATGGCAAAAGATTGCAAATATAACCTTTAACATTGCAGGCCTTTTTTGACTGCCATGTACTGCACTGAACGGTGTATTTGTGGTTGAAAGGGAGCATAAACTATGATGCAGAACACTAAAGGATTGAGAAAATGTAACCTTTGAGCGGGTGGTTTGAGTTTTATTATCCCATTTATTTATTCTGCTGGATATCTGTAGGATAATATGATCAATGAGTTGGAATCCTTCTTGTTTCTACCAACAACAAATCAAACCATTAATAGGCCAATAAAACCCCGGGATTTGGAGAGAGGGGAGGAGGGGAAGTAATTGCATTGTTCTGATGCTAACGAGGCACATCTATCTTGAAATAACTGATTAAAGCTGGTGTTGACACAAGGCCTTTGCACAGAAAAGGCTCAGAACAAGGTGTGTAGTGCTGGGGTCCCAGTGGCAGCTCTGTGTTTTCTGTGTGTGCTGTGGGATGTGGGAAGCACCTGTCTGGGGGGATTCATCCTGCTTAACCCTCTCTGTGCACCACAGGGACAGGCTGGCAGTGCAGTGGGGCAGGAGCATGCAGGGTTCACGGGGCATGATGTGTGGCTGATAAATAGTTCCACAGCTGTGTGATTGCATAATGATAGCCACATTCATTCACCTGCCTATCAAAAGCGATGCATTAAAGTTTGAGCTCTCTTCCCCAGGGTCCACAGAGAGACATTTGAGTGTTAGCTTATAGTCTTTAACATTCCTCCTAGCAGTGGGCTAAGTGCAGTGGGGTTAAACAGAGTCCCTTTTGCTTAGTAACCCATTAGCTAATGGGTGTGTAAGCCCATCAATTTGCTGTTTATTCCCTAACCCCATTAGGGTACACCTGCTGTGCATAAAAAATACACCTGACAAATCAGAGTGATAGTTGAAATAAAATAAATATCAAGTGTTGTTATAGCTGATCCATAGTGTTTAAGGCAGAAAGGGCATAACAGTGATTTGTGATGGCAGAACAAAATAGCTCGTGCTGGCTCATGGTAGCTTGAGCAGGTTGATATAAATCCCCCTGCCATCACCTGTAGGCTCCAGAACTCAGCTCCCTCTTTGCCCAGCCCCAGGGACCCCTCCAGAGGGCTGGAGTTCACCTTCAAACGCCATCTCCAAGCACCTTCTGCAGAGCCACAGTGCTGCTAAGTGATAAATTAATTATTTGGGGGAGGGAGGGTGAGAGTTCACAGGCTGCTCTCCTGCGAAGGCAGCCAGCAGCTTCAAATCTGTCTCCAATACCAGGCCATTTGTTTTGTCACTTCATGGGCTTTATTTATTTATTTATCTCGCAGCTCGCCCTGTGATTAAAACTGTTGAGACAGCTGTTAGCTGGTAGCAACTTTCCTGTTGCTGCTTCCTGCCATCAGTCAGGGGCTGAGGGGGTGATGGGAGCTGCCCTGAGCTGCCCCTCTGGGCCAGGGGCAGGAGCATTCCCAGCCCCCCTGTCCCCATCCCCAAGGTCTGCTGCAGCCCCACAGCACAAATAGAAACTCCAGCAATGAACCTGTGGAACTCGCTGCCCAAAGGTGTTACTGAAATGAAGGTATTAGCAGAAAATGTATTAAAACAGGGGGATGTTCTTTTGTTTAAAAAAAAAAGAACACCATCACCACCGACTGGGGAGGATGATGACAGTAAGGTGAGCAAGGGCTCAAGGTGGTAAAAAATGAATGGGATTTGAATGAGCCAGGATTGGGCTTTATGGAGAGGAGCTGGATGCCCTCTGCCATCAGGGTGCTGAGCAGCCAGGCCAGGGAGGGCAGGTGGAGAACACACAGGCAGAGAATTTTTAACATCTGGGATAGCAGAGAATGGAGAAGTATTCCAATCTCTGTGGTGGGGAAATATGCCTAGAAAGCCTCTCAGGCTGAAGAAAGCTGAGAACCAGGTCTGGGCAGGCGGTGTAACCTCAGGTGTGCAGGGGGCTGTGACCACAAACACTTCTGCTGAAGAAAACAAATGTACAGGCTTTCTGCAATCCCTTAGGGCTGGCAGTGCTGGCAGAGACAGGGCCACTCATGGCTGCTAAACCCATAGCTGGGCAAGCTGAAAAGCTCAATTGTAGTTAAAAACAAAAAGAGGGTGAGTGAGAAGGAGAGACCAGGCCAGCCCTGCCCTGCAGTGGAGCCAGTGAATTGCCAAAAGTCTCAGACAGCGTTAAGGCAATGGAGAGAGAGTTTTGGGTTGCCTGAACTAGATTGCAAGTGCTGCTGATGCACCAAGGAGCAGTGATAAAATGAACAAAGCAAGTCATTGCTCTTGGCTTGCATTATCCACAGGCTTTGGCATTTTCCAGCCCAGTGCCTGTCTCTGCCTTCCTGGCCCACTGCTGCTCTTACTTTTACATTATGACTGTCGAGGAGTGTATCATTCATAACATCCCTATCACAGAGAGATTCCTTTTTAAATGCTTGGGGAGATGGAGGGCTACAAACCCTGGGAAATCAGCTATACCTAATATATTATGTAGAAGTTCTGTAATCATTATTGAACTAAAGTGCATTGAGTAAGTGGATAAAATCAGTCCCACTGTAGCATAAGTCTCCAGAGATCACAGATAAAAATGCCTCGCACTTAAGCAGAAAAAGGTAACAAAATATTTCCAGTCCCAGCAACAGCATTTTCCCCTCTATATAAATAGGGAACCCTCAGGAGAAGGCAATGATGCAGCAGAGGTTGAAGGCAAAGTTAATGGTGGTGGTGAGGTGGGGGAGCGAGGCAGTGCCTGGGGCAGGCTGGGTGAGCAGCGTGAGCAAAGCTCCGTGGAAAGGGGCAGAAGGCAGAGCCCCCCCTGGCAGGGCTCTGGGCAGGGAGACATGGGCAGGACCCTGCGAAGCTGGGGGGCACACTGTGGGTCTGGCATGGAGTGGAAATGGATTTTTTTTGTGCTCTGTTTTTTCTCTAGACTCTGCAGAAAAGTCAATTTTCATGACCAAGGTCACCTCAGGCCTTGCTTCCCGTGGCTCTCAGTTCCCCACCTGGGCACAGGCAGGGGCACAAACACGGCTGCATTTTTGTGCCTCCTGTGCTAAGGTCTGCCCTGAGCTGCTGCCCCCCTGCCGGGAGCCAAAGAGGCATCCTCAGTGCTGAATTTATCCTGAGTTATTCTCAACCAGATAACTGAGCCCCTGGGAGCTGAACAGACCTCCAACATCATCGGCCCTTCCCTTTTTCATGCATTGGCCGAGAGCTGCCAGGCTGCAGTGAATCACCTCGGCACGGTGAGACTCTCTTGTAAACCTGCTAAAACTTTTGTAAAGGCTTACAGTACAGGATACATTTTGGCATGAATGAATGTGGGAAAATGAGGGATTCATATTATTTAATGAAAAAAAAAGGGAAGCATTTCATTCCCTTATACAAAGCAGAGTTAAGTTTGACTGGCCTATATAGAACAGAGTTTATGATATGTTTCAGGAAAGCATTAAATGATCATCTAAATATTTTTTTTTCATTGAGTTCTTTATGTGTACATACACATTAATGAGGAATTTTGGGTTTTTCATTGAAAATAAGGGGGAAAATTTGTGTTAGACCACTGTGTTTGCTATTCCTGTGGTAGGCCCACATTAAAAAAAGCCACCTAGAGCTGCAGTCCCTGCTGTTAGGCTGTGACCTGGGTAGTCACTGGCATTCAGGTCCTGGAATTACTTTATTAAAGTTTTCTAGGATGTGTGTTGTTTCTCATGGCCTGCCAATCACATTGGAGCAGTGCCATAAGTTCTGGTCTAGCTCTGTCCTCAAGGGCACCAAGGGGAGGAAGAGAGAAGAGGGCTGTGGAGTTGGAGCTATTACTTATTTATCTGAACTATCGACCTGAACTCTGCTACTGAAATATCAGCATTAGATGCTGGGGAAAAGGAGTGCCAGAGCCAGCACCTGCTGGGAAGTACAAGAAACAGAGATGTCCAATGGGGCCCAAATCAGTCTTTGTTTCATGGAGACAATGGTGCTGGGACAGGCAGGAGTTGACAGGAAGGAGTGAGTACAACTGGTGAGTGGACAAGGAGGCACTAAGCAGCTGGCCAAGTCTCAAGGAACTCAGTGTCAGGTGCTCAGCACCTCTGGGATGTGCCTTCATTGTATTTAGTGACTTGAAATGTTCACTGTTAGGATCTGCCCATTTTTATTAGTACAGCGATAATTGTGTTTGTGAAGGGAGAAGAAGTGAGTAGCAAGTGAAGCTTCTGTAATGTTGCTGTGGATGGGGAATGTGGTTTTTGCTGAAGCACTTCCAAAAACTTCCGTCCTGTGGAAATGAATGAGTCTGGAGCAAGAGTTGGGGGCCAGGGACTCTGTGGGAGGCTGTGACCCACCTGCAGCACAGCAGCACCACGGGAATATTTGCGAGAGGACTGGGGAGCGAGGGGCAGTAAACAGGAAGGAGCTCAGGAAATCAAGGGAATAACATCAAATGAGTCTTCAGCTGCCTCATGCAATGACAGAAGATACAGGGGCTGTGGTGCTAAGCAGTGTTACATAAATGATTACACAACACTACTGTGGCAAGAGCCTAGAGAGACTCTAAAGGGAATAAGCAGACACACAGACACAGCCAGGAAGCTGACAGTGAAGGCATCTTGTCTTGCCAGTGTTTCTTTAATAAAAATTAGAGACATGCCCACACAAAATTACAGTCAGCACCACTGCCAGAGCAGACCATTCAGTGAAAATGACTTCTAGGGTGGATAAAAAAATGAAAGAAGTTACTAGGTCAGGGGGTAGCAGTGAGGCACATCATTATACACCTGATGTCACATCTCCCTGTGTTGTGACAGATGACAGGTCCCTCCCTTTGGGCACAGGACCCACCATGGGCCATGTGTCTCACTCAGCCACAGCTGGATGTGCACCCTGCACCTGGTCCTCATGCTTTGGGTTTCAGAGGGTTTTATTCTGGCACCAGAACCTCTATCACAGCACTGTCCCCCAGCTGAGCTCAGTTTGGACTCTCAGACACCACTGGGGCTGCCCAGCCTCGAGCTCAGCAGCCTCCTGCCATCCTAGCCCACCTTTCTTGTGAAATATGACTCAATTTAAATACCAAATAAATCCATTGTCTCTGGATCCAAAAGGCTGAAGCAGAACTCTTGTTCTGCTGTACATATTACAGGTTATACTACATCCTGAATTTAATCCCTCAGCCTGCTTGCTTTTCAGATACTGACCCAACATCTTTGTAGTCAGCTGAGCACTCACAGAACCCTCAGCTTCAGTGAGAGCTGCCAATATTCACACCATTTGAAAGAGAACCAGGAGAGTTATCTCAGACAGAAAAAACAGATCTCTTGTGCTGACAGAATAAACACATTTGGGGTCTGACTTTGCCAACATCTCTCCTTTCTCAAACTACTGGAGTGGGTCTGCTCACATTTAAGAGATACCCAACACTTCGCATTGCAAGAAGCCACTTCCAGCTGCTTATGTTTTAGCAACTTCATTTTTTTAAAGTAAATTTTAATTTAAACTGAAACACCCGGCATTCCTATTCCTTCCTGCTTTAGGTCTGGTGCTTTCTCTGTGTGACAGAGAAATTAAATGCGTGTGTCAGCCCTCCATATGCCAGAGGTAAAAATCCTCCTGTCAGAGGGGTACAGAGTGAAACAGAGTGCCTGGAACCAATCTAGCAGCTGATGGATTTGTCATTTAGGAAGGGTAGAAGAATGGAAATCCTCTGTAGGAGCCTCCTTCATGGTCAAGGAGCTCAGCACAGGCAGATGCAGCTCCTGGGGCAGTCACTGGACACATGGATGTGCTGCCACTGACTGAAATAATACCCAGAGAAAAACTCCCCACTCCCTGGGTCTCTGGCACAGGGTAGGATGTGCCTGGTGCTCCATGAGCACTGTGTTTAGAGAGAGACAGCTCTTGCAACTGAGCACCTAAAGATAAATATGCCCCTGAAATCCCCTAAAAAAATATGTTGGTCCTATGGGCAAACAATACTCTGAAACAATGGAAATAATAAGATTAACAGGATGAATATTCAGCATTCCAAGTGAGGATCCTTTGAAATCCATTCGAGACAGAGGGAAAGGCATTTCAGTGCACCAGCATTCACCACATGTCACTGTGTAATTCCATGAATTTCTGTCTCGCCTTAATTTCAGGAAGACAATTCAGTAGCCTCTGGCTTCTATATTCTTTTTTTTTTTTCTCTTCTCATCTACTGACTAGCAGAGGCAGAAAAATAAACACACAACTAGGAGCTGTATTCACAGACAGGAAGTAACTTTAATTAAATATTGTGAAAGTTGAAAAGTTTTTACAGCTTGAATTTCTGCAAAAAAATTATAACAATCTCTACAGTAGTTAGTTTCTCTAACAATAGAACTGTACAGTGTGTGTGTCTATTCAAAAAGATTTAGATAAGAAGGTGAAAGGTTAGTAGTTTCAGAGATGACTTCATTTTAGCTGCATCCTAGTACAACTGTGAGGAAATAGGCATTACTTTATGCAATCCAGTCATTGTGAAGCTTCACCTTGTTAAAACTGAAATCTGAATGTTTCCACTTAAAGCCATATTCTGTAAACAGCTGCATCTTTTACTTTGTAAAAGACAAAGGGTGGTGCAGGGGAGATTTTTGACAAATTCCCATTGATTAGATCACGATAAATAGCTGCAAAAGAATGGAATTATGCACATTGCCAAAGGCTCTTTGGACACTGGAGTAGAGACTACAAATGTGGCTAAAGTGGTGTCAGAACTGCTAGGACTGAGTGGAGCTCTACAAGAGTAATTGATGGCGTCACTGGACAAAATATGGCTTTAAATTTGATTACATTGTCGTGCTGTTGCTTATTATGTGAATTAGAATAATCACTTGGAATACAGAGAAGCAATAAACTGATGTCTCTCACATTTTTTCCAGTTCTCTCTTCTTTTATTTTCTCACCATGAAAAAAAAAAAAAAATCCTGTTTTTCTTTCCCTTCCCCCCAAAGATCACACTGTGACATTCTAGTGAAAACCATTGCAAAATTCATACAGGAAGCATGCACAGTTGCAGCATCGTTGTAAATGATTTCTTGCTCGACTAGAAAAAAGTTATATTGTTTTAAGGTAACAAAACAGTTCTTTTGTGCTTTTCAATTCCTTTTTTTTTTTTTCTTAGAATGTTAGTGATGATTGACAGTTCTGGTGCACAGTACAATGTACAAGTGAAATGAATATGATTTGCATTGTTAAGGCATCCAATCTGCTGGTTTATATTTATGTGAAAGACAGAGAAATATACAAGCAGACTTAAGAAAGAAAGTATTTTCATTGGGTTCTATGAAGTTTCTCCCCATATTTAATGCACAAAAATGCGTCACTCCAAAGAGGAGAAATCCCATGCATATTAATAGAGTAAAACAGCATTAGTTTTTGTTAAGCCTCAAAAGCAAAGGATACATTTTTTTTTAAAATCTACATAACTAAATGCTACAAGAATAATATGCTACTTTTTGCCATATATTGGAAAAAACTTCTTAACTTACAAATAATACAAAAATAGACAATGGCTTTTGGGTGGAAATTAAAAAAAAATGGAAGCATGGTTTTAAACAATACTAAAAAAAACAACCCTATAAATGAAATGTATTAAAATCACATTTAAACAGCTAATACAACGGTGAATGACCAAACAAATCAGCACTTTTCACATAGCAAACATACACAATAAAATAAACTTGTAGGGGACAAAAAGCAATGTACAAATTCCAAAGATAAATACATTATTTATATGGATATTTTACAAAATCCCCCGTAAAACAAACGAACAAAAAAAAACAGAAACAAAAAGCTTTTTTTTTCTTTAATTAATTTGCAAGTATGTGCAAGCTAAAGGTAGTGAGCTCTTTTTGCAAAATATGCAGTAAATTTTTTTTCTTTTTTGTGATATTGAAAAACTGTCTTAAGACGTTAAAATGTATAAATAGAACAACAACTTTGGCAAAAAATCACAAAAAATCTACAGTATTTATAACTACATACAAAACACAACAGCAAAGAAAAAATATCAGGTAATGCATCTTCAGAGCTTTGCTGCCTCTTTGACTAATAATTTTTAAGAACACTTCCCAGATAATGATAGCAAAATTTCTTTTTGTCGTAAAACAGAAGCTATGGTTTTGATTTGAAACCCCCCACCCCAAAGTCAAGTTTCACTACTCAAAAGCAGTTCCCTGTCCTGGCTGGAGCGTGGCAGAACTGGGAGGGTCGGCTGATACAGGAACGGGGCCAGTGGGAGCTGGGCCAGGAGGGGTTTGGGGTGGGGAGGGTCAGACCCCCCTGAGGCTGAGCCCATCCTGCCCAGCAGGGCAGGGCAGAGGGGCTGGGACCCCCGGGATGGCCCAGTCTGTGCCCCCCGTGCCAAACCCACAGGGGAGGCTGTGCCCGGGGAAGGGGAGCCTTGGGGGGTCTGAGATATCACCCCAAAGAGAGGGGTCCTGCTCACTCCTCCAGCAGCTCTGGCTCTGCACCTGCAGGCACTGGGTTTACACTTCCAGAGGAAACATTTTTGATATTTCCACCCCGACCTTCCCTTCCACCTGCTTTTTTTGCCAAGAAAAGTTGGACCCGAAGGTCCCCCTCCAACCTGGTGTTCTGGGATGAGCTTTTCCTCTTGGGTTATTTACACAATTTTGCAGCCTGATATTAAAGGTAGAGGTTACTAATCCCACCCCTCACCCCAGCCCTCATAATCCAAAAATATCAGCATTCTTGGGAGTGATATCTGTTTAATCAGAAGATTAAAAATGCTTCATATCAGCAAGTCACCACTGGATAAGCAACATATATGAGCCGACCCTTAATTAAATGGCCATAATTCTTCTATGAAAAACTAACTGGCACTTCTATTCTGTCCCATACAGGCTTGTATGCAAATGACACCACTTTATTCTTCTTTACACAGCTTTAAAAAAAAAAAAGCATAAATTAAAAATGTGGAGTTCCATCTCTAGTGTCCCTTGTGTAATTGTATGATTTATAAAAGACAAATGGTGTTGAGTTAAATCAAGCCTTAAAAAAACCCACAAAAAAAACAGAAGGAAATAAAAGCAAGCCCCCACCCCCCCGCCAAAAAAAAAAAAAAAAAAAAAGTGGATTTTTTATCAACATACAATAAATATATCTCCCAGGTATTTGGGATGGACAACTTGAATCAACACCTTGCAATTGTGGATTGTTAATTTCAGTATTTGCAAGGATGGTGATTTTTCTTTTGTTTAAAAATCTGCAGTTATTGTAAGATCCTTCTTTATTTCTTTTTTATTTTTAAAAAGGCCTGAGTAAAAAGTTCCACTCTGGGACTTGTATCAGAAGCAGAATTCAACCTCTTCATTAATAAAATTCTTCAAGGCAATTCTTTCACATGGGGGGAACAATCATGCCAGATATAGCTGTTGGAAGGAAACGGAAGGGAGAGAGAGAGGGGAAAAGTTAATTTTTCTGCATTATTAAGCAACTGTTATAATCCTCATAGCTTTAAACATTTACTTGCAATGTAGTCGATATACTTTGAGTTAAATTTATATATATCACTCATAAGAGACAACTATGTACACAAGAATCATGAAAAGTTTCCTTTTGACTGGAAAAAGATTCAAATTGCAAGTGACTTTGCTGAAATTACTGATTTTCCTGTAGAAAAAGTGCCCTCCCTCCATATCAGTATCAGACCCCAATTTATTTTTCTGCTTTTAGTTTCAAAATCCCCAAATGCTGAGAAGCTTTGGCTCCACCCAGCCATTTCCACTCTTTCTGTTACTTTTAAAAGCAAAGCAGGTATTTGTACCAAATTAGAGAAAACAGCTGGAGTCATTCCCCTGTGCCAGCCCTCCCAAAGGTCAGTGCTCACCCCTGGGACTTATGTATGCATTTCCAGGAGCTCAGAAAAGGACTTAAACTCCCAAATCCAATTTTGAAATTGAAATACATGCTCAACTCCTGGGTTAGCAGGCCAGCATCTTTCCTTTTGCACCTGTAGTAGATGCCACCAACTCCATCAGTGAGTCAGAGGTGAATGTTAATTCAGGATGTTTTCTCTTTTGCTGGCTAAGTTGAATCATCAGCATTTCTTTATTATGCTTCCTACCTCATTTTCTATGAAACCACCACCTCTCTTAGCAGACAGATATTTATGAAAATTCAACAGGGACAGTTTTGCCCATAAATTGACCTCCAGCTCCATCTCTCTGTATTTACAGGGGTCTCAGATCAGACATCCCAAGTGTGCCAGTGACACACGGTGAGCAGGCACATCATTACAGGGGTAGTCATGGAAGTTTATGGTGGGAACTGTAAAAACAACGTGTCTCTAAAATGCCAGTTGCACAGTTATTTGCCAAAAGGTAGAAAACAGATTCGCCTTCAGGTTGGCAGCACTTTCCAGGCACATGATTTAAATGCTGCCTGCCATTCCAGACATCTGGACATGTAATTTCTTAAGGAAGGACTCACCCTTGTGACTGGTGCTGATTCATTGTGCTTTAATTACAGCTGCAATTATTTGATAAGAACAGAGCCAAAGTAAAAGACTCACAGATTTGGGGTTGGAGGGGGAGAGGAGGGAAATGTTTTCTCCACAAACACCACCATATGTGCAAGAATTACAAGTCTAATCAGCAAGGGGAGAACAGCTCGAGTAAACTGCACTGATTAAATGAAATAAAACGAGGGGAGAAGGAGAGAATGCAAAACACATCCAGCATGTTTGCAACAGGCCACCCTCAGAGGTGGCACATTGCACCAGCATTTCAGTTATTGGAATTTATCGTGTGGAATCACTGTACTGATTGTGGCTCCCCACATGAGGGTTCTTCAAGGAGTAAGTGAGGATAAAAGGGATAAAAAGGTGAGTTAAGTTGATTTAAGTCCTACAGGAAGATAGGTGAGAAGCATAGAGAACTCTTTAGGACAAGGTATTGCTTTCTTTTAGAAAAAATATCTTTTCTTCAGAGAATGTCACGATATTATTCTAATACTCAATCTGAAAGATTCATCAGAAGCAAATCAATTTCATCAATAATTGGTCAAGAATTGTGTCTCTTGGGACAGGACAGCTGTCTACCCTGGGTAGGAGCCCAAAAAAGGTGAGATAATTGCAGTTCCTCCCTTTATGATTTAGACATTTCCCTGTGGTTACAGATCAGCCACGTACCTTCTGCTATTAGAAACAAATGGCACAGAGGCAGATCTTAGCTCCTTTTTTTTCAAAGCATCATTGTTTTTGAAGAGCTCTGAAATTCTGAATTAAATTACAAGGCAAATGATATCTTTTCTGCCTAAAAGCTTTGATATTTCCATTCTTTCCAAGTCTTCATTTAGATCACTCCACTTTTATTCCATAAGTGCTACATCTAGTCATGCAAATTCTCCCAGCTGTAGCCTGTTATTGATCCTGAAAACAGAGATATCAGTGGGAAACAGTGCAGGTATGAGATCACACCACCTCCAAAAAGGGAGGGCAGAGAATAGAAAAGCTCCCACCAATGGCCTTTATTTCTTCTATCATATACTAATTTGTATTTGCTGCCAGCAAATTACAGAAATAATGTATTTGGGGTTTTACAAAATTGCATGGCAAAGAGAAAAACAGATAAGCCTGGCTGCTGTTTTAGTGAGTTCTGCTGATATCTAAGCTACATAAGGAAAGCTTGATTGCTTTCTGATGTATCCAGAAGCCCAAGAGAGATAAGACAGCCTCCTTATACATGGTTGTTTATTTAAGCATTAAGGCACAACAGGCAGTGCATCTCTGAGTGATTATTACAAGCCTCAGGTGGTGTCAGGAGGCACAGGACCAAAGGCTGTGTGCCTTTAACTCACCAAGAAGTTCAGCGATGACCTAGAAATGAACCATCTCTTGGAGTCTCATTCCTATTATGAAAACTGAATTGCTAAACAAAAATTAGGGGAAATGCTCAGATCTGTGTGGTTCCTGGGCACTGCAGATGTGGAGGTGACATAATGAGGAGGCAATCAGACAGCTCCAGGTGTGTCCAGTGCTCTCGGCTCATTCCATAGTTGCTTTTCATAACTGAGTACACAGAATCTGAGAATTCTGTGTCTTGTGAAAGGAGAAACAGTGCCTGAAAAAGATTTCTCCTGTTACTTGTTTTTTATCTCCATCCACAACAAGATGGGACAAGGTGAAGAGATGAAAACAATGCTAACCTGTTGAAAAGCTTGCTATTTTTAAAATTATTTTCAGTTTGTTTTTTTTTTATTTCAGAAGGGAAATATTATTAGCTGTTTTTTTTTTTAAACTTGAAGCATGCCAGCACTGCCAATTCTTTTAAATGAAAATCAAATCTCCTAAATGCTGTAGTTTACCTGAAAATTTCATTTTGTCTTATTCCTGACACAGTTTGTATTTCTAACAAAGTCCTAACTGAAGGTACCCAAGATCTGCTTATTAGTTCCTAGTCAATTTAAAATTTCTGCACAGTTTTTCTGTGTGTGGGTGAACCTTGAAGGATTCCTCCTGCCAGTTTACCAGTGTAACATGCACTGAGGACAGTGCTTTCCTTCAGGCACAATAGATCCAAGCTTTTATGAATTAATTCCTTCCATTCTGCTTGCATATAGATTTTTTTTTTTTTTTTTTTGGCTGCTAATGGTACTATCAGCATTTTGTCTTCAAGCCCAGTGTTCCTCTTTCCAGAGGCTGAGTGACATGTGGAGTTTGTGCAACCATCCTGCTCTGCACACCTCCTTCTGAACCTGGCTTAAAAAAGGATAGATTTTATTCCTCACCCGATGCCCTTTGGATAATTTGCACAGGCTCATGGAAAGGAAACAAATCTCAGGTCTGGAGGAAGCACAATGCACAGCATGGAATATTTCCCACCTCTGGCAGCTGGAGGCAGCTGGCTGCATCTGCTTAAGGAAGCCCCTGGATCTAAGCAAGCATGAAAATGCCTCTCTCAGCACGGTGATGTGCAGTGAGGGAACCACACGGGGAGGTTTGGGCATGGTGTAAAACAGACTCAGCCAAACAATGAGATGGGCAGTGCTGGGCTTTGCAGCACCCTCAGTTTGACAAGATTTTCTCTGTCACTGCCTCGCCTGCACCAACCCTTCAATGGATTTAGATACTAATGCTGGAGAACTTGTAATGAGAGGGGAAGGGATGCAGAAAAGGAGCAGCCCCTTGATACCAACAGTTCAATAGGCTTTCCAAAAGGCCCCGTGCCTTTTCTGGAATGAATTGGCACAGGAGTACATTAATCAGTGGAAACTAATGTTTGCCCTGGTGTGAGTTAAAGTAGAAAATGCTGCTGTTAGTTTGCAATGCACCTCCTGTTTGTGAAAGGGGAGGTTTGTGCCAAGCTCTGTAACGCTCTATTTGCTCTCAGTAGGATTTCTGCACAAGTGTACTATGACAAAGGACAAAAAGGAAGGGAAGATTGAGTGACGTACTTCAGGAGAAGGCCAGCCCCTGGAGAGACCCTGCAGTGGAGTACTTGCTAGAGTCCACAAAAGACTGGTCTGATAAAGGACGACAACAGGGAATAAGAGAGGAAAGAAAGAAAAAGGACGGTATTAGTAAGCTGAAATATTACTTGTGTTTATCAAAACAGTAGGTCTGTGCTTTAAAAGACACAGCCTCTCAATTCAGCAGTATTAGCTGGGTTAGAGATGGGGTGGTTGCCAAACACCTGCAGGCTCCAGGGTGGGCTGGGGGTGCAGTCAGTTACTCTGTGCAGGAGGAAAGTTTAGGACAGAGCCCACCAGGGATCCCCCATTGCCTTGGCTGCCCTGGGGCAGCTGGGAGCAGCCACCTCCTGTGCTTCCACCTACCTTGCAGGCTATTGCCATTGGTGCTGGTGCAGGTGGGAGGGGGGGAGGTTTGGGGTCTCACGACAGGCGCAAACGCACTCTTCTGTTTCACCGCTGAGACCATGTTGGCTGGTGAGAAGGAGAAAATCCCGGAGGAGCTGCTACAGTTGGAGGGGAGGCTAGTGGAGGAGGCCATTGTTGGACTTGATGGCACAACTGGAGGGAAGAAAGACCCCCAAAAAGGCATTCCTTAGAACTCAATGATAACAGGTTGCAGAAACAAGAGAATTCTCATTCCTGGATGCTCTAGATTCTTTCAGGGATGAACTGACTGTTCAGAATGCAAATGTGCTACATGGGAATTTCAGTAAACCATTATTTGACTATAAAGTGCAACAAATATCTTTGGTTCATGTATTTACCATCAAGCTTTTAAACAAATTTCTTTTCATGAAAATAAGCTACTTTAATATTCAGAAGGCAATGCTGGTTTCCCCTCTTATTCAACAACAACAACAAAAAAAGGACCAAATGTGACATCCCATTCTTTGTCCTGTTTAGAAACTGCTTAGTTATACAAGTGGCTGTGAATAATTACATATTATAGAGTAAAATTCTGATCATCTGGGCTTTGAATTATTATTTTATTTGCATTTATGTAGATAAAAATTACCCTATTTAGGTTCTTATTTGAGAATCTGATATCATATTTGTTAACACTGAGGAAATCAATTAATGGAAATTAAATGTTCAAAGTTTCACAGTCTGACAGATACAATCTTAGTCTGAAGTCACTCTGTGTCTGGAAGTACTTGCTAAGGGAGAGCAATCAAAGCACCTAAATTGAATTGCTACTATACAGCAATTAGTTTATTGATTTAATTAAGAATGCCACCTTTTAATTTTCAGGTCATGATTGAAGCATTTTCTGATTCAATGGATTAGACATTAGCAGAATGACAGATCAACCAAGAAAATCTCCCAAAATATAAACAGAATAGAGAGTCAAGGCTAGGAAGTGAAGTGCTATTCTAAAGAGGACTCCGTTCATAAATATGAAATAATACACTGCCACAGTATTTTAAATGCATTACTGGCATCTGCTTCCAAAAGGAGATGTCTCATCAATCATGTTATATTATGAATTCAGAGTGTGCAGATTCTGTGACAGTAAATCCAACTTAATAAGTAAGGTACTTTGTAACATTACATGTTACATTATTATTAGAGTACAAAAATAATCACTGGTTAGCAATTCTCAGGTTATAAATACTAGTTATGTGGGTAAATAATTTTTTCTAAATTTGCAGCAGAGGAGAAGCCTTGGAGTTGAGTATTTTATTCAGAGTTCTTATTCCCTTTTTTATTCTGATGCAATTCAAAATAATTCATTGCTGCTGTTACACCATTAGTTTCAGATTTGCTGTGTAAACCTTGGTACTTGCAGCAGTCGGTTTGTCCTGTCCATGCTACAGTCACAGCCTATAAATCTATTTATGTGTCCAGACCTTCCATCCTGATTCTGCTGTCAGCTTCCTAGAGATGTCAGTGGAATCCTTTATGCCTCATGAGCAATGTCAGAGGAATTGGGCAGGTCCTGCTCATTCAATTTCTCATGTGACCGGGAGCTACTGAGCTCAGCTGCAGAAAAGGTTCACTTTACCAATAGAAATGTATTTATATACCAATAGAAATGTATTTATATTTAAACATCTTACTAAACCTTTAATATCAAAATGCAGAAAGTTAGTCCTGCACATAAATATTTCCATGACTGGGACTGTAGACCATAAGCTCTTCACACCATGAGATGTATGATTTGTATGACTCACATTTTTGTGTCATTCACTGTACTGACACTAAAACACAAAATCTAAGAGCCTTTGTCACATTTTACTGACTCAGTGAAGTTAAAGTAATATTACTTAAAAAGCAAGTGGGATATAAACAATCAAGCTGAGGCCCAGTATTGATCTGTAATTTTTATAAAGGTTATGGATGTATTATTTGCTGAGAAGTTGAGGACAGTGTTTCTTATTAGAGTATAAGGTATGTGTTGAAACTATCAGACTAAATCATGAGAGATTATCCTTTGTAAGCTCTTTTAAGGCTCCCAAATAAAAGAAAATAATAATAATAATTAATAATAGTAATATGAAAACAGAGAGGAGGATTTCTGGCTACACTGAAGTCCTCAAAGTGCATCAAAGATCAGTGCTTTGGACAGGAGACAAAAGACCAAGTTCTATTTCAAGTGCTCAAAATAGAAAATAAGTACTGAGCATCAGAGAAAATCTACCGCCTCCTTCTAATGAAAATGTGCAAAATGCAGAAAAGACATAAAATACTCACTGGCATAGGGAGAATTGGCAGCAGATCCATTCAGGAAGGTTGGAGAACCGCCTAAATTTGACATTCCAGCGTTCCCATAGCCATTCATGCTTGTTGTGACAGAGTTGTAGTTTGTCTGCTGCGGGGTGGTGCTTGGCACGTAGCCATGAGGTGACACACTGCTGGAGTTGCGAGTGAAACCTTGCGTGGGGAGGGAACACAGGCAGAAATTGGAATTAGCCCCACAGCAGCTCCCTACACAAACCAAGGGGGAGCTCAGTCCAGCCAGGGAGTGCAGAGAGGGACAGGACTGACCCCCAGCAGCACCAGGTACCCACATTGGAGCTGTCCCTGCCCAGGCTGATGCAGAAGGAGGGAGTTGGAGCCTGCAGAGCTCCCCAGGCAACCCAGGGATGCCCTGGAGCAAAGATCAGCTCGGGGTGGCAGAGGAACCCTCGCTCTGAAAGGGCTGCTTGTAGCAAATGGATAAACACGACCTACATTTTCAGAGTGAGGAGTCCAGACCCACTCAAGGTATGTTAAAAGCACGTGATTGTTGTTAACTCTGTTCTGATGTCGCTGGCATTTAACACACCTCAGATGCTCACTGCACACTTCAGGAAACAGACTGTATTTCTCCAGCTTGTGGGATATCCTTTGTCTTTTTGCCTTGGTATCATTATGTCAGTGGGAAATGAGCATCAAATTTGACAGCAAGTTAAAATTTCAATCTCTACCTAATTCTGGAAATGACATTTTAGGAAACTCATATCCAAATATTCATAAGGAAAGATTTGTTTCTAGAAGCCACAGAAATACAAAATATGCATCTTCACTCCTAGAAGAAAAAAATGCCAATTTTTCTGCCTAACACACAGCATAAAATATTTCAATCTAAAAATAATTTTGTGTTTTTTTATTGTAATGCAAAAAAATTTGTTTCTGCTCTTCTAGCAACAGCCTCATCCTAACACTTTCTCATTCAAATGTATTTTTAAGTTGGGTAATATATAGAGCTGAGCAAAGGAGAGGGCAAAATGCAAAGAGCTTTTACAAAATTGTTCTTCACCTTTTTTTTTTATTTTTAACTTTTATTTTAAACCAATACTGATTTTATAATAAAAACACTTTATTTTAAATATTCAATAAGCTCTGAAAATGTCTTTCTAAATATTTGTATTCTTTGCTAGTTGAAAAATTTATGAAAGACTCAAACTCTGAAAAAAACACAGTTCCAATACTCTATCTCTTGCAAAACAAACCCAAATTAAATAGATAAACATTAAAGGGATAACTTCATATTATAATAAGTGCTACACAAAGCCCAGACTGAGAGATCATCCATGCTCAGGAAAATATATAAGCAAGTACTTAACGTTAAGTACATGCTGAAGCTGATTAAAATTAGTGGGATTTAAACACAAAGACAAGCGATGCTCTGGGCAGAATGAAAAGCTATTTAGAGACAGGCAGCAGCGCTTTTCCCGAGTTAGGGCAGCCCCATCCTGTGTCATTCCAAGGGTCTGGGATGGGCCGCCCAGCCCTGCTCCAGCACTGAGCCATCCCTCTGCCACTGCTCCGCACACCCCCTGACTTCTATCAGAAAAGATCCACAGAGAGAGGAAGATGAGGCTTCTGCTGACCCTGGTTGGTGGCTTGGGAGGCTTCGGAGACATTGACAGCGAGCTGGCCACTGAAGGAATTCACTCCCATCATTCCCGCGTGGACGGAGGTGTTGGCGAGGGCGGGGAGCTGGTTGTGGTTGCGGGGGACGCTGTAGAGCGCTTCGGCGATGTCTGCAGCTCTTTTCAGGATTATTTCCTGCAGGATAAGGAAAAAAAAAAACATAGCAGAGTTACCAAAGAGACTCTGACAAACCTCTTCTTACAGACTCAAATGAAACATTTCCCTGTCCAAAGGAGATGCTTTTCTTTCTAAACCAGCTGGCTGACAGAGAGTTCATGCTTATAGGATCTTCCTGTTAAATCCTGACATCTGTGCTAAGAGAGTTGGAAGTCTCTGTCCCAGTGGCCACACTTTGTATAAAAAGATCAACTGGCAGGATGGGGCTGGAGCCTGGGCTGGATCTCTTTAGGGGAAGACGGAGAAGTCACTGGTGGCAAGACATAATGTACAACATTGCTCATATTATATAGGATCTGGTGAAAGTGGGCGGATGCCTCCATGGTGTTTTTACAAACACTAAATTCACACCCTTTAAAAAATAAAACAAGCGAACTAAACCCCCTCCAGATATGGCATTGCCCTCTACATTTATTCTTGTCTCCCATTGTAGCATCATATCCCTTTAGCCCCTAACCTATCTATACAGCCAAGAAATAGCCATGATATAGAATTGCTGAAGTAGAATGCATTTACCTGGTTATTATGTGGCATACCATAGAGTGCTTCTACTAAATCAGCAGCCCTCTTAAGTATTACTTCCTGTCAATATAAAAACAGAAGCATTCTGCTGAGTTCAATAAACTCCTTGTCGGGAAAACAAATATTCTCTTCTATTAGGTGCACCGTGTTTTGTAGTGTTTTTTTTTTTTCATTTTTCCTCCCACCAGGTAAACCTTAATTGTAACAACTCTCAGCAACCACTGAATGGTGTTAAATCACTGGTTCATCCTATTCACACACACGCTTAATCAAGTCAAAAGGTGAGAATCATTGGTGCTGCAAAATAAAATACATCACTCAATTGTCTCTACCATCTGCACTATAAACCACTCATGGGTTTATTGCAGAATACAATCCCGAGGTCATTTACTAGATTACTGCAATCAATGTCATTCAGAGAATGTTATGAATCCCTTCAATGTGTTTATTTTATTCTTAATTGCATGCTGCAGGAATTGTGGCCTTACCCAGCAGGCCACCTTCAGAATATACCCAATCAGTCCTGCTGCTGTAATGTGACCCTTTGGCCTCTTCAGTTTGTGTCCTGGTACCAGGGGTCAGGGCAGGCATGGAATGATGCCCAAGAGGAAAACACATGCAGCGTGTGAGAGAACAGCCCAGGACCAGGCAATAATTCCTGGAAATATTCCTTGCATGGACAGCAGACTTTAAAACAGTCTGAGATTCAGTTCTCCATTTCGGGCAATTTTTTTCCCTCCATTTTCTTATTCATTCCTTTTCATTTAATGTTTCTTATGGTATTTTATACTGGTATTCAAGTAACAATAGTATTTCCTGTGTTCTTATATTTTAAAGCATCCTGATGATAATTCTGATAGAAAATATAAAAATGCATTGCAGAATTACCACAGAAGAATTTTTTCCCCTTATTATTTCATGGCATCTTTCAGAGCAGATTCCCAAATGCCCAATCAAAACCAGTCAAGAACATGCTTTGAGTAAAACATTGTATTTTTGTAGTTCCCAGCTCTAAAGTACTGCTCTAATATTCTAACATGACGCTATTCTCTGTGGCATATTTCTGCAAGCAGCTTACAAAAATAGTACCAGTTCTAAGCATTTTACAGTTTTCTACAAAGTTAAACTTTTAAACTTAAAATATTTTACACAATAGCCATATTTTATACCAAAAAGAAACAGTAATGCTCAATTTTCATATACTGTAGACTCTGATCAGAAAATAGAGATATAATTGCATTCATTTTGCTGTCACCATAACCTCTTCAAAAATCCTTGAACAACTCTTCAAATGACAAGCTTTTAGATGCATATTAGCATTTTTTTTCAATTTTAAATTCTCTATAATATAACATAAAATAGTTGTCATACTGCAGTAACTACTTATGACATATATAATGTCCTAAATTCAAAAATGAGATGGAGGATTTTTGTTCTCCCAGTAAACATTTAGGCTTGCCTTCTGCTGCACACACCCCTGTCTCAGAACACACATTTAAATTATTTTCCACATATGAAGTGAGATGTAATACATAATTGATGGATTTTTAAATCACTACACTTGAAACAGATTCTGAGGAGTTAAGTTGCTACAGCCTTTTTCTGTTGATGGGTTTTGTTTGTTCCGTTCATTTGATTGGTTTTTAAGATTGGGGTGTTAAACCCAACTGCAAGTGTTGGTTTGGGGTGGTTTTTTTCCTTGTTTTTTGACAACATGGTCAAAAATCATGGACAGACAGACACAAACAGCATCCAGGTACAAACAATCCTCATTCCTCACAACACTGAGGTGCCTTTTCTGCCTCACACTGAAAATTCAAACTAGAGAAGAACAGAGACATTACTGAAAAAATGTTCTCTTTTTCAGTTCATGATTTTAGATAGAAAATGACTGCACAGGTGTTTGACTTTGCAAACCAGGATTTATTTCACTTCAGTAGAAATTGTTTGCAGTATATATTTCACTGATGGAAAATTAGAATGTAATACAGAGCCCACAAACTGCTTTGGTATATTGTTAACCTAAGCTGTCATTATGCCAAATTACTAAAAAAAAGAAAGTTTAAATAGTCATTTCTGCTCTACCTGACTAATCATAGTTATTTATATAATGCTGAGCTAAAAACGTTAGAGTGCATCTAAGAAGAGATTGAAAACCGTGTTAAAAAATGAGGTAATTACATAGAATCTTACAGCTGCTCTCCTTCATATCAAATATATTTCAGTTCTTAAATACTGGAAGTTCTTTGATGCCATATCATATTGCATGTAAATAAAACTAATTGTCATGATGGTTTATTGAAACATTCCCGACAAGCAGCATTCAATTTTCTTAGCTAGGCAATGATTCTATTTTTTTTTTCAACATTTTCAGGGTCTGTAAATTTGAGTTTCATACTTTCTCTAACAATATTTTCACACAAGAAAAAAAATTTCTTGTTTATGACATTTTCAGATCATACAAAGTAGATGTTACAAAAAAACCCTCCTGTGTCAAATAGTGGTATCTTCTATTCCAGAGCTGGTGGTACTTTTTATAGCTTTAACCAGCTTTAAAAATACACAATAAAATGCTGCTAAAGACAGGCTTAAGATATTAACTTCTTGTTTTCTGAATGCATCTTAAACCTTTTGCAGCTCTGCCTAAATTGCAATAGAAGCTGCTCCACATACAAAGGAGCCCCTGAAGTCCTCCATGAGTTAGAGCAGCAGACCTTGCAAGGTGCTTGGATTGCGGTGACCAGAAAATTGTTCTCACCTCCGTGTCATTACGCTCACAGTGAAGCAGCCCCCGAGCATGTTTGTGTTCGGGATCTAATATATTGCCTTTCAATCAGAGCTGAGAGCCACTGAACACATAGACAGAACATGACGAGCGGGTCAGGAAAGCAATAAAGATTTTACAGAGCTGTCCAAGGTGCTAAATTTACTCAATAATGGGTTTGGCACCATAGTGTTAACCTCTCATTTACTACCAGTTTGAGGGACTAAATTGAAGTAGCTGACTTCATTTACCTTGAAATGTATATTTTATGACATTATGTAAGTAGATTGAAAGGGCACTGCAGTTTTAACAATTTAAAGGCTAGAGCATGTTTAAGATGAAGCTTGAATATTTATCGTACATTGCACTTAAACTATATTGTATATTAAAATGCATTGATTAAATTTGTAAAAGGTATTATAAAAAAGGACAGCTAGTATAAGAGATCTATGTCTTTTAAAATCCAATTGATACTGCACGTTACCACTGAGATGATAACAGATAAACAGATAGAGGGGGGGACAGAGAAGCAGACAGAGCAAAAAGTGAGTGAAACTAACATTCTACAAAAAGAAATCTCTGCATAAGCTCAAGGTCTGCTACTCCAGATATTCTTTTGTTCACAGATATTTTTCTTGCCCTTCATCTCTGAAGCCTAGATTTTCATAGCAGTAAGTGGTCATCATGTAAGGTCCTTCCAACTGAATATGCAAGTGGAAATGTTTCCTGAGAGAGACAGAGTTTGACTAAAGCTAATATCTAATTTATGGGGGCATTTGTCAAGAAAGATCCACTTTTCCATTACTGCTAAAAGTCTGACAGCTTTGGGTTTAGAATCAAGGACTTAGCAGCATTTAGCTAGACCTAGTGAGGGTTTTCTTTTTTTGTATTTTGTTTCAAATGAGAATAATTTTATTTCTCTAAAAATCCCAGATGAGGAAATATTGAGAAAAGGAAAGATTATCTTAGTAATTAAATACTATACATCAGAACTCTGCAGTCCAAGAATCTGTACACCAAAAAAACATAGTCCACTTTTACTCTAAACTGAAGCTGATTTTCTACTGAAGGATTTTTGCTTTTTTAATTTTTGAAACAGGCTCACAATTAAATATTTTGATCAAATCTTCCTCCTGAAGATACTAAAGAGTGTCTACATACTCAAAGGAAGGGCTGAGCAGTAAATTCTACTGCAGCTTTGCATATCCTCATACTACTGTAGAAAAAATATTATAAGTAATATCAGAGTAACTGCACTTTTGAAGCACAAAGACTGAAATTCAAACTGAATCCACTTCTGACTGAATGTACCTCGAATACTACAGCAACTCAACATATTTTGTTGGAGGCCTGCATTCCTTTCAGAAGTATTTCACTAAGAACATGAAACTTTCATTTCAATTTTTATCATGATGCAAACACTTTGTGTCAAGACGTATCATGACAAACACATTTTTTGTTAGTTCTAAAAGAGATGAGGTATTTCTTCTTGTGACATCTGCTTACTTTTTATTCAGAAACTCTTGAAAAAAAATCCACTCTGTGTCCCAAAAGGGCTGCGAGTCCGGTGAGATAAAGGTATCTTGAGTTACACTGATTTGTTCAGCTTAAGTAACTAAATTAGATAATGTTCAAGGTACTTGTTAAACCGAAATGAATTTTGTCAAGAAGAAGCTGACCACAATATATAACACTCACCAGCCACATATTGTATTATTGAGACCACCAAAGGATTTATGAACTCATGGAGGGCGTGGGGGGGAAGCTGTTCCAGCATCCTCTGAGGCATTTATCTTATGTGTTGTCTGGATATCATATCACCTTCTAATGCTCTTTAGCATTGTAATACAAGAGAGAGCTCATTCATCTTCTGAGAGGGTACTTAGGGATGATGATGTCATTCATACTTTCTTGACTCTTATGTCTGACCTCCTGCCTTTGCCTTCTAACTTCCTACTCTCATGGCTACTCGCAAGAAAAAAAAACCCTCTGCAGACTTGAAATGCTCAGCATCAGACTCCAGTTCACTTCTTCACCTTGGAAAGGTCACATTCTGAAATTTCTAGTCAAAACCACAGTCATTTGTGCTCAAACTTTCCCCTTGGTTTTCAGTTGGTGAAACAATAAATGTGATAGTTAAGTTTTTAACTTACACTTGAAATTTGTGCATGCATTATACTTTAAAAGATAAAATTGTGAACACCTCTTTCAAATTTAAAGGCAAAACCAAGAGAAACATTTACAAGAATGCCAAAGATCTAAAATGCCAAACATTGAGCTTGGTACACAGGAGCTTCAACTTGTCCAGAACCTCCCATCTCTCCCCATCAACAGTGAACACTGAATTATTGTATCATTTTCAGAAATTATAGCTTTATAAAGACTCATAAAAGCCATTCAAAATGTAAAGATCCTCCATTTACTGTAAGACTGAGGGAACTGTGCCAGCCTAATGGGAAGTATAAAATAACAGGGCCATTTATCTAAAAAGGTATTTGTACTCACACCAAGCTGAAAACTTTTCCAACAAACAAACAGAATGGTTTCCATGCATTATGAGTGAATCATACCAAAGAAGTGAGCACCATATAGATACCACAAAGACAAGAAGGCAAAATGGGAGAGAAAGATGATGTGTCTCACTTGAGATTTAGTTTACCACTGCCTACAGGATGGAAATGCACTGAATTCCTGCCACTGAATTTCAATGGCAGCTTCCCAGAAAACATGTCTACAGTGGGAGCTAGAACTTTGGTCTTTCCAAGCCACTGTAGTCTCATCAGCCTCCACCCAAACTGAAAATCACAGCCTAAATGTACAGCACTAAAAACAGTCATGCATAACCTTACCACCTGCTCCACGATGAGCCAAGCTTATAAATAAAATATAGGAAGCCTCTATGAGGCAGCAGAAAGAACAAATGCTGAAGTGCAAATGGGAGCAGGCATTTAGCCATAAACATTGAGAATCGATGATTAAAACTCCTCTTAACCACAAAGGTGATAAATGCATGCGGGGAAAACACACCCTGTCCAAACAGTCTTCTTTACAAATACTGCTGACTAAAGAAGGAACAAAATTATGATGATCACCTGGAAGTCTGTCCTTGCAAGTCTCCCATCTTACACCTATTAATGTCCTGGAAATATGGTGTAGTTAAACACTAAAAAAAAATATCAGCCTCTTTTTTTAATCCACACCACTCATGCTGGTGGCCCCACTCCCATACGTTATGGGCATGTAAAAACAACAGAATTAGTAGCTAACACAGATGTGTTCTTCATCTAGATACAGGGTGGCATGGAATAAACCACCATTAATATTGTTGGTTTGGAATAACTCTTTAAATAAACTGCCACTGGACAGTCTGGATGCTCCCACCATGTTATCATCAGATGAAGCATCTGGCAAGTAATTTAGAGAGTTTTGTTGCTAAAAGTTCTGGACTTGTCTGCTAATGCTGGGTCTCTAAACAAAGGGAGAAGAGTGGGTACAAGAGGGCAGATGTGCAGAATTAAAATCACTCTGCTGGGACTTAAATAATCTCCTTTAGGGACTTTAGGGACAACATTGATGTCATGACTCACATCCAAGTCCCTCTGATAGCTGGAGAACTTTGCTTCTCCTAAGTACCTAGCATGTCTTACCCCTGACCCCTCTGTTTACCAGGAAAAGGCATTTACAGCCACACACAGGAACCCTTCAGAGCTGTCAGATTTTACCTCATGAGGCCAATCTGCCTTTCATGGAGCCAGTGCAGGGCTGGTGGATATCCCTGCACTGAACCCTTGTATCTGTTCACAGCAGCTGAGAGCTGGCAGGTGTCACTCATGTTTGGGACTCACAGACACGTCCCTTCCTGAGCCAACACTGGGGCAATTCTCTGGCCTCCCCTACAGCATTTCCCACAGATTGAGGGTCTAATGACAGATCCCCTCAGTCTGGAACAGCTAAACCAGGAGAGGAAACATTTTACAGCTTTACAAAAACCTGAGGGGTTTGTAGCATGGAAAGACCAGTTCTGCAAACACTCCTTTTATGCCATCCCATCATTCATGGTCAGTTTGTCACTGTGGCCAGTTTGTCACATCCAGTGAGTTATCCAAAGACTCTAATCTAATCTAATAGATGCACAAATGGGTAAGTCCACATAATTTAGTGACTAACAAAAAATCCTTTGCCAACTTCCTTTATGGAAATCCCTCCATCTCACCAGGTTACAGTGACTCACACTATTCCCCTCTATCTAGGCTGCAAAAGAAAAATATTCCTGATTTATCCATATGAGCAAACAAATGACAACATTAGACACTTTTCTTTGATCTGACCTCAAAGGTTTGTCACAATGACCTAAAGCACATTTTTCCTTCTAAATTTTCCTTATTCACCTCCACTATCAGCCCCAGGACAATTTTGGGTAGGAGCCTTGGGCATTAATTTTTTGCAAATTTTCTCCAAACTATTTGTATGAGCATCTACAGTACTTTAGAGCATATGTTCATTAGTAAGATCAAGGAGTTTTTAGGTTTGGGGGATTTTTTTTTTTTTTGGTTTTGTATATATAAGATTTTCTGATAGTTCTTCCTCTTGCTGGTATTAACATTCCTCTTGGGAGAAACAAAAAAGGGGGGAAAAAAGAGTTATTGCTCAAAATCTTCTCCTGACTATTTTATACTCATATATTTTTTGGGAAGTTGTAAACATTTCCTTACGGAAGAAGGTTTTGAATGATTTGAAGGGTCTTGACTTAGGTAACCTTTCACAGAATTTGGAAAAAATTAACAGAGACACTGAATTCTGACATTGTCATTCGAAGATACTGCACAGGCTGTTTTAGAAGCTTTATTCTATGGATCATATTATTGTGTCCATTAGAAAAATTCCCTAGAATATTGGGAATTAAAAAAAGATTACCTGTGACTTGTGATTTTGTGTATGGCACAATGCAGATAACAAATTATGTATTTGTAAGAGTGAAAAACATTCCCTGGCAAATGGACAGGCTGATATCTATTTCTATGATTTGTATACACAAAGACTTTGCAAACACAGATCAAGTCATAACACTTTTAAATTGATCTCACATTAGGTCAAACTGTTCTGTATTGGCTTAATTCACTTGGCTGCATTTAAATCTATAGAGAAATATGCTTGGTAATGCATGGCCAAAATCCTGCTGAGGTAAATCAGAGGAGCTGCATAGCAATTAAAGTGCTAATTGTAGATAAGTGTTTTGTCCATTTTATTTTCAGTTTGTCTTATGCATTTATCCATATAAATATCTAAATATGCCAAATTTCTCTCTTGTTCAATTGTTCAATCACATTGAATTAAAGAGCCACCCATGCTTTCTTTTGATGAAGGAGGAAAAAAAAAACCAACACACTAAACCAAACCAAACCAAACAAAAAACCCAGTCTATCATTAAGATCTGTGAAACTGTCACTTTCCTGGATTGGATGCTTCAGGTGGGAAGCATAAGCAATTAAAAATCGAGAGTTCAGGTTACTTTTAATAGCAGGAGAAAACTGAAAAATAAGACATATTGAAATTCTGACCTACAATAATATTCTGCTCTGTCTGTGGAGAGTGGATGCATAAAAATGTTGAAATAGAGACTGGAATAATGTTGGTGGGTTTTAGTATTACAGTTAAAGCACTGCTCAGTCATAACCCCTACAAATGACTGGTTTCACTTCTATTTTATCATTGGCATAATTAAAAGGAGTCTCTTGAAAGGGGCATTCTCATTACAGCCAAGGACCACTTCAGACCCCATTGAAATGAAAAGACAGACCATAGATTAGGTGCAGATACAAGTGGTAATTTCTAGGGAAGCATAAAATACCAAATGTGTAACAACCATATTTTACGTGTTCAAAAGACTCACAGTATTTTGTTGTACAAAGAGACTTTGGTTCAGAAAGACAACTTTAGCAAAGTGGCTCCTATCAGATATTCTAAAAAAACTTCAACTTCCTTATCAGAAACAAAGTTATTTTGTTTCTTGTATTATTATTTTTAATTTACAATCCTATAATTCAGCAGAAATTATCCAAAACAAGTATCAATGTTGAATAACTGTGAATTTAAGAAATTTATCCAACATTTCACAGAGGTAACACTCTTTCTGTGTACATCTCCAGAAAGTAAAAGCGGGCAGAGCATTTTACATGATCTAGGACTCTTTTTTCAGTGCTGAGGGAAAAGTATTACCATTGTCACTACACCAATATATTTTATAGAATTGCTTCGAAATACTGACTTTTCAAAATACATCAATATTTCAGTAGCATTTTTGAGCAACAAAACCTCAGCACTAATGCTAGTTTGCAGCTGAATAATGAAATAAAATCCAGATTATCAAATTATGAATACTTTTTATTTCCTGTTTATTAAAAATACTTTTAAACACATTTCATTTGTCTGAAGTTCACATTTGAAAAAAATTAGGCACCTCTATTCTGTTGAGTGTTTGAACTTCAAGATGCTATGAGCAGATGAAATTATGAATCCAGCATTATTAGTGGAGGCACTTAGGTCATCCTAAAGAACAAAATCACCAAACTTCGTAATTTCTGTATCTTGGACTGCCCAAAATATAGCAACAAAAATGTGTTAAATATATGTGTCTCTGCTTTAAAATGCTTCTGGGTCTTGTTTTCATTCTCCTCTCAGCAAATACATCATTTGTTATCTGTAGTCACAAATGTATTCCAAAATATTCTTTAAAATAAATCCAAGCTGCATTTCTGTGTCTGTACAAGTAGGTTGAGATTGTGCTATTGTACTTAGAAGACATTCCAGTCCAGTTGAGTTATATCACCATAAGTTACATGATTGACTTTTACAGCAGAAAGAAAAGGTTGTACTCAAACAACTGTTATTGCCTCAATGGAAAAAAAAAAAAAAATCAATGAATGTAAAATGAACAAGAGATTTTGTCCAAGTTGCAGTTAATACTACTGAAGAGCTATGGATATTAAAAGGTCAACAAATAAATTAGTCCAAGTGTTATGAAATGAATGATTTGGCTTATAATTGTATTGAGTGCAAATTGTTCACTGCCTATTAGACCAGGTAATTTTTAACCATGGTGCCTCAATTACTGTTCCAGGAGCAATAATACAGTTGTAAGAGCCACCGCTTCGATCGGGTGACCTGGGAGACACTCCAGGACAGCTGCCTCTGCTATGATGGATCACCGAGCCTGATCTCCAAATGGTGCCAAACCTTCCCTTCCTGGGAGGGGATCTCATAAAAGAAACATTACTGCTTGATTCATTTTACCAAAATGCTTGAGTTTTCTAGCGTCAGCAGCTGGGCAGAGATTGTGAGGCTCTGTATTTCTTAGAAGAATTACGACAAGAGGCATCCTATTGCTCCCAGCACTCTCTGCTAAATGGCATCATGATGGTTTGGAGGATGCTTTTCCTGCCACTCAGCTGGGCTGTGTTGTGAGAAATACACAGCAATCAGATTTTACATCGCCACGTAAACCACCACATAACACCTAAAACTAGGCCAGAAATGGAGACTCTAGGTGAGATTATAGACATTACTTCACACTTCTGCAGTGCCCCGCGTTCAGAGATCTCAAAGCGCCACTTTAATGGGAGCAAATTAAATTTCACAACACACTTTCTAGGAAAACACACTCTCTTCCCCATCTTCATCAGAGACAGCCTTGAAGTGTAGCTGTTTGGCTAAAATTACAGTGGGCTATGGTTAGAACCAAGGCAAGTTTTGTAGGGTGAGGTAATATCTTGTATTAGAGACACTGATCCAGGCCAGAAAAGGTACAGTCAGCACACAGGAAGCAAGAATAGGCATCCAAACCCTGTTTTATTCCAGTTATATCAGTCAGTCTAAGATACAACCACTCCTTACAAATCTTGATAGCTTTAAAAAGGGAAAAGGAATCAATCTGATTTGCTTTCATGCTATGAAGCACCACCCATGTCAGCAGCTGTGTTCCCCCATAGCTTCTTGGGGCACGGTGCTCCCTGTGAGCCAGGGTTCAAAATAAGGCAATAAAGGGCTCACCAGGCTTCCTAGAGGATTGGGCCTTAAAGAATTGTAACTAGGATGTAACTACACAGATCTGCTTCCTGCCTATATATAAAAAAAACTGAAGAGGTAAATGCAAATCCTGAATTATCAAATAATCTGCACAGGAGAAACCACAAAAATAAAAGCCTAATTAGAATAGATTGTACCCTATACAACCAAATCATGTGTATATTGTCACTCTACTATATGTTTGATAAATCACTACATTCAAACAGTCTATTGGGAGGGTGGTTTTCCATTTCATCTCTCCATTGAGCAAAAAAAGTGCCACATGACTGGAGCCTGAATTTCCATTTCACCAGCATACAGTTGAACTGAATAATATTTGGCACAATGCAGTGTACAACTGAACCACTAAATGGCTGATTTACTAAATTATTATTAGATGAGCTCGTGCTGTTCCAAGTGAAAGTGCAGTCACTGTCTCTCTTCATGGTGTGTTGAAATTGTTCTGTGTTTAAATATTCAGCATGAGGCTAATGTGAACTGATGAACTGAGACTACAAACGTTCACTTTCAATGCAGACAGGGAGACAGAGATGCAACATATCATGTGGCCTGTGGAGGTGAAGATGATTTATGTTTAAGGATGCTGCTGCCTATTTCTATTAATATAAGATATTCTTAATTAGGTTTGTGTTTGATCCAGAAATTTGGAAATGTAGGAGTTTGGAAATGTAGCTAGAAGCTAGAAAATAGCTTCAAAACTGAACTGTGTGGCTGTGGAGGCATCAGAGATCTGGTGAAGAGGTACTTGAGCCTGGAGCTGTGCATGAGCTGCCTCCACAGTTGCATTCTTTGCTCTCTTTAATATTTGAGCTGTAGCTTAAAAGTATCACTGCAATTCCTACCTGAGCATCAGAAATTCTTGGTGTGTAAAGAACTGACCATGTTGTGTAATCCTATGACTTTCTGAGTGAGTGCATATGGGGGAAAAGGAAAACAGATATTTTTAAGACAGGTTAAAGAGAAAAAAAAAAAAATCCAAACAATTTCTTTACTGCCACCTGCTGGAGTTGACAATAACCCTTTGTCCCACTGAGAGAACAAGCTCCTCACTTGGAGGACAGTTACGGGGAGCATTTAAAATACTGTGATCCCAGACACTTACAGTAGATTAGAATTTTTTATTGGTGCTGTGTTGCCATAACAACATAAAGACAGCAGATGACTTAAGCTAAGCTTGCAAAGCAAAAGGCTGCTCATCTGGCAGTTAAAATGAATACAGTTCACTTCACAAGTTCCCCATATGGACCCTTAGTGTATGGTAATGAGGATACCATATGGTGGGAGAAAATGCACAGAGAACAATTGTGCTCCACTGGATGAGTGAAGTGAGCGGGAAGTTATGAGGAAGCACAGGAGAGAGATTTGTGTGTGTGCTTTCTAACTCAAGGGTTTCTTTCAGAGCGGGGTTCTCTCTCTTCTTAATCTTCTTCTTAATATATACATGCATAGAAATGACAGAGAAACATATTGCACATTTCGTAACATCATTCATCATAAACTGTCAGCCGTGTTTGTAAATCAGCTCGGTAAGATCTTAGAAATTTGTAATTCTTAAAAGGTAAAAGTGCTAAGTTTTTAGACAAAGTGCAGGAAAATTTAAGCACTTCTGACAAGTAGAAACATTAGTGGTAATCATTTTAAAAATGCTTGCATCTTCCTGCCTGCATGTTTAGCTGTAAATAATGCCGCAATGAATAAAAGCTTTAAAAAAGGGGAGGGGAGGATGCAATGGAAAAAAATATATTTTTTTATTTTATTTCCAAAAGGATAAAAAGTAATAGATGATCAGAACCATATGCATGCCAAATTCTGCTGTAAATGTACATATGCTATAGAGCACGCTGTACTAACCAGATCCCAAACCTGGTAAGACAGCTTGCTAAAGGCTGCAAAGTCAATTTTGTACTACACATGCTTCATAAAAGATGAATATAAATGCATTAGTTAGACACGGTGAGCTAAATTAGAAGGTCAGGCAGGGCTGGAAGGGCTGAAATATCACACAACCAATGACTGTAATTACTCTTTTTTTAAGTCTATTAAGTGGTGTTGTTCTATCAAGGCTCAGGGGTATAGGACATGAAGTACAAGATAAAGTAATGTGTATTTATTACTCCCACGGGATCAATTTACTAGATATTTTCAGCTCCATGGAGCAAAATACACAAATGCAGCCTTTGTTACTTTCTTCAAACTGTGGCTTTTTCCTTCAAAACCTGCTCCTCGAAGGGACTGTGTTTACCTGGTTGGTGTCTTCCTCTCATCCTCAGTTAATTGTTGTATTTAAAACCAACAAGGATGTAGGATCCCTCCTACAGGATGCTCAAACAAGTGGTTGGAGTCGCTGAGATGGAATGTGCAGACTAGAAAATCCAATCCCAGGCATGATTTTTACCCCAAGGCAAAGCAGAGAGCGGGAGCGGAGAGCGGCGCAGAGCTCCTTGTCATCATGTTAGCCCTGATCTATTAAAAGTTTTGTCATAGATTCTAAATTACACCATCTGCTCTAATCATTTGCTGAGTAAATGCTGACCCAGTTATAAAGAAAGCTCAGTGAAATGTGTGTGCACACTGCTGACCTTCAGAAAGGAAAGGGCTCCTTGCCAGCCCTGTGTTCTGGCTCTGCCCTTCAGCAAGTGGTGCCTCTGTCCCTTTGCTCTCCCCTTTCAGGCTCTGCATATTCCCAGACACCCCTCTGACATCCACTGCCCCATAAGGGTGACACTTGCACAGCTACCTCGCCATCTCAGAAGCTTTGATGCTCTCTTGTTGAATATTTTCTATAGGATAAACAAAATATCAGATCCTCTAAACAAGCTCCTCAACCCACTAAGTGCTCAAATTGTTAGGAAACTTAAAAAACCCCAAGCTGTTGAGGGCTCAATACCAACCTTAACTCTGGTCTCACAGTCCTGTAAATTTTACAGTAAATGTAGAACCCTCCAAGCACATTCCATGACCTCCTTGCTGTACACATGAACTCCAATAGCTCCTCTTTACATGCTCCCCCTTCCTGCCCACACTCAGTATAAAAGTTTTCTAATGATTCTCTTGTTACGCTGGATGGGGGAAAAAAAAGTGTTTTCTTAGCTGAAAACTACTAATGTTGGTTAAAATATAGTATACGTTGAGTTAGTAGATGGCAGCCCTTTCTGGAATTTCCATTGGGTCTGTCTGAGCTGCATTGTCTTCATTGCTATTTTAACCCCTGCTAGCAAGCCTGGGCCAACCACCCACGTTTAGAGACAACCTTTATTTGCAATATAAACAATACCCATGTCACGACGGATAAAGGGCAGATCTGTGGGATTTCATGTGGAAAAAGACAACTGCTTTTGCCAGCCTCTGATTCCTAATAACCACATGTCTTTTATTAGTGTCCTAAATGAGGAGGTGAGCTACGTCTTGGGGGGTTTAATGACTGACCAGAGAAAAGGAGCTGAAGGGAAGGAGGATTCTGGTTACCTGTGCTCTCAGCTCAGCAGGGAGTCCCCTGTGCACTAGAGAGAGAAGCTCCACTTTCATCTACATGAAGAGAAACCAGAAGTAAAGGTCCCTTTCAGGAGGGATAAGGGGTCTCCTAGAGAGCACTGAAGGAACAGACTGGGAGGGAGAGGACGTCAGATCACAGAGGGGGTTGGTGCAATGACTCGCTTCTCAAACACAGAGTGAACAATCTTCTGCTTAATCTAAATACAAGTGATGAGTTGTAGGAGTGGTGAAAATGGCAAATAAAATCTAGGAAATTGCATATAAAGAGGAATCGTTGTTATTAAATCATTTAGGATGGATGTGTTTCAAATCTAGCTCACAGCTGAAGCTGTTTTACAGCTCTAGCTGTGGAGTTTTAACAAAATTGCAGAATTGCAACGTGTCTGCCAGGGATTTATTTTAAGGATTGCAGGGTAGTTACATGAATGAACCTTAATAGACTCAGCATGTTGTTGTGATCTGAGCTCTTCGGTGATCTCGCTGCAGTTTGTGTGCACAGGAACCAACAACACGAGTGCTTTTGTGTGCACGTGTGCAACCACTCCAGATGGACGTGGGGCACACACACGTGCACGTGTCCCCAGCTCCAGAGACTGCTCCTGCAGGACAAGGACAGCATTTCTCAACCTCAGCATCACAGTGCTCCTTTTCTCTTATCCCCAGAGATCTCTTGTTTCCTCTGATCTGCCTCCTGTCTGTATTAGAAAGGAAAGACTACACTGCCCAGCACACGGCTGGCACTTGATCTCACTCCAAGCTTTGGGTGCTAATCCCAGCACCTCTTGTCTCTCCTCCTGGTGCCTGTGGGTGTGGGGGTGTCTCTACAGACATGCACATCTCCTTCCACTGGCTGCCTTCCCTGACCTGCTCTGGACAAGAAGGGAACAAGATTGTGGCTCAAACTGGCTCCATAGTTCAGCTGCCAACATCAGCTCCCTCTCTTTTCTCCAGAAACTATATATTGCATTTCTACTTTAAGCACATCAGCTGTCAATCTAGCAGTCCAAAGACCCTCATTTCCAGGTGCTCCCATTCTCCTCACTGTGGGAGGTCATTCTCTATGGGAATTTGCCTGCTGTAGCACTGGGAAAGGGAAATTATTTTTTAAAATTTGTCTTTTTTTTTCTTTGTCTACTTCCAGCAGATAGTTGGAACATTTCAAAAAAGTTCATCCTGAGCATAAATATTGAGCACTTTTGAAAATACTGTTTTTAAACTTGTGGAGATCAAACTTCTCTAACAGCCTCAATGGTTTTAGAATGCTGTTATCCCCTCAGCTCTGGAGGGCAGAGCATGTGCTAACACTCACTTGATGGCCTCAACAACTCTCCTTGACCACAGGGATAAGTCACAGAGCAGAATGCTCTTGACGGTCCATGGGAAGGGCAGCATGCCCTTATGAACACAAAAATTATTACCACTTCTACGTCTGGAATGATCTCTAATTCATCAGTAATGTTTCAATGGAATAATGGCCACAAACCCTAGCACCAATTAGAGAAATATGATTTGTTTTGTTTATTTAATGCAAAGGCACAAGCCTTTTCATGAACAGAAAGTGATGATGTGCTGTCAGGACAAAGGGGGAAATGGAAGGAAGGATTTTGGAGCTCTGAGCACTGCTCTCCTCTCTTCTGTTCCTCTGGAACATTTGCCCTTTCTGCCCGTGGTTCCACTGTGGGAGCCATATGGCTTCCAACACTCCTCTAAGTAGCCACTGAGAATTGTCTGCAGTGGAAGAGTGCCAAAGCCCTTCCTGGTTTAATGACATGGGGAAGAGCACTGTGCAGTGCTCACCAGCACAGGGGCTCACACGTCCTTGATGCTGATCCTGGAGCCAGCAAGTGATGCTGGGAATTGAACCATCAGTGCCTCAAACACAGAAGTCAACATGTGCCAACCCCTGCTGCATTCAGCCTCTGTGCCTGGCATATTAATGAGACTTGAACTTGAGGTCCAACCTTCAAGCTTGCACACAAGGAATTATCCTAAGACCAAAAAGAAAGTCCTCTCTTCATCTTGTTTATTTTTAAGCTGGCACAGTGTTACCAGTTTCTTTGCTGAGTTTGTTCAACCCTTAAGAAGTGACCCTTTTTTTAGTCCATCACATCTTACCTCTGCAGACATAACCACAATTTCCCTTGATTTAAAGATTTGAAAAATTCATTTAGAAGGTACTCCAAAGAAACACATGAAGCCAAGAGGGTAGAGGAGGGGACAGAGGACTAAGTGCTAACCCTCACTCCCACACCTTATCCATAAATACCTGATGAATATCAGAGTCAGGATATGGAGCTAGAAGAAGCTTCCTTCTGCCTGCAGGAATGTGTGCTACCAGTCTCAGACCAAATCAGAAAGAGGAGGGTGCTCATCCTGGAGGCTGCATCCCCACATTTCAGCACCAGCACAAAGGGGCATTGCTGGGGACCCCCTTGGTGCCTCAGGAGCCAAAAAGGAGCCTAATTCCTGTTCCACCACAACCCCATGCCATATAACTCAGTTTAGAATTGCCCAGTTTTATTTTACTTTAATTTCCTGATTTAAATAAAATCTATGGTCATCTACTAGCCAGCTGGAATATTTGGTTTAGGGAAGCTTTGCAGCAATTCTTTTGCGCCTTGCAAATGCCTGGTGCATAGTGAAGGCTGGCTTCTTCTTTTCTGAGAAACTATTTTTCTCCAGAAGCATATTTGGCAGCAGAGGCAGGATAGAGGTGAAAAAAAAAAAAAAAAGCCCCTACAGAAGGATGCTCTCTTTCTTTGGAAAGGGTTGCACCTCTGGAGTGAAACTTGACAAGCCATGAAAGCTGTGTCCTGCTGAAAGTGTGTCCAAGCATTAGGGAAAGGGACAGCTTGCAGAGGGTGAACAGAGCCAATGGTAAATGTAACTCTCCAGGACAGCATGTTTCTCTGGTGGGAAGAGGGAAGGACAACACATCAGTGACCCCAAAACCACAGCCTGCAGCCTTCCTAGGCAAAGATAAAAGACAGAACAAGCCTGTAAAAAAAGTCACATACTGACTTTTATTTCTTTCAATGAATTAAACAAATTAAGTTCCAGTGTTCAGGAAATCTTTCTACCTTTCAAACACTTAAGAAATTCAATTAATCAAAGCCTACAACAATCCCTGAAGAAAGCTTGTGGACAGCTCAGGGAGCTACCGAAGAAGGGTCACAAGTATTGCCCAGTCACAAAGGCTATACTGGATGTACATTAACTGAACAATTCATTTGTCTGTGTCTCAGGTCTGCAAATTCACATTTTTTTTTCCACAGGGAGTGTTCTGACTCCCCAGCTCAGTAACAGCAGATAAAACATGTGGTGGCAGCTGGCCTCAGACAGAGACTCCAGATCATCACCATTGCTCAGAGCTCCTATGGACACCAGCAACACTTAAATCCCCCACCTTGTACTGCAGTATACCACAAAAGTCACTGCAAATTCTTGCAAGGTAGTAAAATCAGATCTGAGTGCAATCCCATGTTTTCCCAGTACAATAAACCTATCTGAAAAATGCTGTCTTTCTCCCAGCTTTTACTTGACAGAAATCAACAAGAAAACCTCACTAATTTTCATGAGAACAAACATCACTTCAGTACACAATGCTTTAATTAAATCAGCAATCCTGAAATAAAACAGTATATAATCATTATTACCCCAAATCAATACATGATGCAGCAGCAATGGAGTCACATCCAATTAACTTGATTTTATCAATGGTGAAGTTCTCAAAATTATGCTGGCAAAGTGCTACTGGTATCAAAACCAAAAAGCATCATTATTTCATGAAAACACTGCTCAGGTCCCAAAATGGTAACAAAAAAAATATGTTCATTGTTAGGTATTTTAGAACATAGAGAAAGATTTGTGTTTAAGAAAGGCAAGAGCTGTTTGAGTTGGCTGTGGCTGAGAAGATAAGAGAATTCTCCTAAAGCCCCAGTTGCTGACTGAGCTTTCTTGGTCATGCCTCTGTTTTAGCTTATCTGGGTTGGGTACCAAACCAGGAGCATCACATTTACAGAGCCTTGCACTTTCAGGCAAAACCATGCAGTAACCATCTTTACCATATTTAACAGAACAATAAACTTTGTGCTGACCTTTGGCAAGCGTTCGGGGTCACCGGGGTGCCGGGGGATAACCTTCTGTAACCTTTGGAAACCATAGTCAATGGTGGGTTCGTTCAGAGCTGAAACAACAACAAACAACAGCGTGAGGTGACAAAGGCAGAGCAGGGGCTCAGGTGACAACAGGCAAAGGCACCGTGGGACCATGGCAAAACCCCCTTTGAACTCAGAACTGACTCAAGTCTTGGTCCAAGCGCTGCTTGAGGTTGGTCCTTTGACTTCCATCCAAACCTTCCCACTTCAACTCCTCCAGCAAAGCTGCCGGAAGATTTGGGGATGTTGCATCCATCTTCCAAACAGGAAGCAATTATTGTCTCTGAAAGGTACAATGAAATCTATTTGATAAATACTTTACACCTCATGTTTCATGTTGGGTTTTTCATATTACGAGGAAGGTGATTGGAAGGCAAAAGTAGTTCCTATTCCAGTACCTTTCTTGTTCCAAATTTGTTATACATTTAATATGCTCCATGTGCAATGTTCACAAATAATTTTGTTGTAAAATACATGCAATTGTCTTGGCAGAGGTCTTAATTTTTACTCATCGACACTGACTTCAGCAGCTTAGGCTCCAATCAGCACTAAACTGATCCAGGAGATTTAATAATTAAAAAAAAAAAATACGTCAATGTTTTTAGTTCATCTTTCCCTAGTCCTTGTCCCATAAAATGGAGGTGAGAAATAGTGAAAGTGGAACACTTTAATCTTCATGAAAATGCTGGTCTGTCTGCATTAATGGAAGCTCTGATTGTGTCAAGCCTTTAAGCACATGCTTATCTGTAAGCACATACTTAAACCCATTTGCTTTCAGCAAAGCAAATTTGAGCATATTATGTTTTTTATATGATTGCCTATAATTACAGGGGACTGCACTGAATGACCTTCTAGCTATATTTCCAGTCATATGATCACTTTAAAACTCAGATGTTAGTGAGACTTCAACATGTGCTTAGAATTTCCTAAGTGCTTTGGTGAACTGGAACAGTCAAGTGTTCTTGAGCATCTCTAAATAACAGCACATCTTGACTCTCCCATACCAATAGAGATGTGGAAATATTCCGCAAAAATTTGTTCTAATTTTTTGAGTTAAATGGAAAAAAAATATCCATTTGAATGTGTATTTTTGTATTTTCAGTCTTTTTTTTTTTTTTGAGGAAAAAAAAATCTATATTTTTTAAATTTTTGAGTCACTTTTAAGTTTTTCTTCTCTTGTCTTAGCTCATTAATAGCAAAAAAATTTATTTCTTGCACAAAGTCTTACTAATTTATTAATATATCATGCACCTTCATGAGGATCATTATGAACTTTTTTATGTGGCTAGAATGACAATATTTGAACCCTGCAAAAAGATTTATCATTAAACTTCATCTCTCAGCCTCAGCATGACATAACCTGTCCATATTTCCATGTTTTCAGTGAACGTTTTTCCATACTCCTAAAGATCTTCATGTTATCAAGAAAAAATATCTAATCCCTGGCTTGTTTGTAATTAATTGGCATTCCATAAGAAGCCCACAAAAAAATCCCTTTAAATTACTGCTACTTTCAAACCACATTTCTCCAGCAGATTGTCCAGCTGGCAAGCAAAGGGTCAAATTTTCATCCCCTCCTGAACCTTTGGCACATCCCATCTCCATAAGCAAATCCAGCAATTCTGCTGCAGCCTGAGGCAGAGGAAGGGGATGTGAGGGATGCAGACCTACCCACCATGGTGAAACACAAATGTGATGGCACTGCCTGGAGAGGAACATGGTCCAGCAGGAGCTCAGCATTCCTCTAACATCAGAAAGGAACCTTCTGACCACATCCTGAAATTATTCTTGCTGTATTGTGGTAACACCAGCTTAGAAATCCTTCTGGATTTTACCTTCTGAGCTTTTTACTACCCCAGAGGTCATGACATCCCTCCAGTCTCCTTGTTTGTTTGGGGTTTTGTCAGGTATTTCCTTTCATCAGGAATATCTGAATGTGATATTTTATTTCTATCCAGGTCATTATATGGAAGGAGTGAGCATAAGGCTTTTCCCTTGCTTGGGCCCCTTTCGATTTTGGGATGGTTGGGCCTTTTTTTCCTAAATTTCCTTTCACACCCTGGACCCCGCTGACCCCTCTGCTGTGAAGTTTTGCAGAAAATATCACAGTTCCTTGGTTTGGAACCCCTTGGTTTCCTTACCTCTGAGTTTACTTATAAGACTATTTAATTTAAATATTTTTCAAATAAATTAATTGTCTGCTATTTATATTTACTATAAAAAATAGCTGTTCTCTGAGAAGATTAAAAGACCCCAAAATCCTACAGTTTAAATTTACATTTCTTTTGCAAATAAGTTCAAAGATTTTAGTGTGGTTCTGCCAAATGTGTTTCTCCTCTAATTCAGTCTAGTTTATGGCCATTTTCCCTTTAGATCCTTTGGGAAAGTAGTTGCTAAATTCTGCAATATTATAAATGGAGGCCAGTTCTGAAATCCCCCCAGAGTTAGCAGTCATTTTCTCATATCTTCCTACACGTTCAACACATTTGAAATCCACAGAGTATTCCCTCTGAGTATTTTCTGAACTAAATGGCCAAAAAAAAAATGTTAATTTTATGGTCCAATCTAAGAAGGCATCGAGCATACTGCGAGAGACAGTGAAAACTTTCTGCTTCAAACAGCTTCAGCTTTACTTCAGTGGTGGGGAGAGGCTGCACACAGCAATCTGCAGGACTGGGTCATAAACTGCTATTGTTAAATACCACTCATTATTCTACAACCCTTCAACCTTTCAATCTTACATAAAATTGAAAAAAAAAAAAGAAAAAAAAAAAAAAAGAAAAAGGTATCTTTAGCTGCCTGGACATCTGACAATGGATTGGACAATTGCAGCCCTCCATTCCTTGTTCATTTACAACCCAAATGTAATTAATCATCTCTCAATGAAAGAGATCTGTTCACATATCTAACCCCACCCACAGCATTAAACCAGACCAGTTGTGTGTCAGGAGGTGGAAAAACTCCAAAAAAAGGGATTATTCTCATCTCCAAGCACGGCAGAAGAGCCAAGGTCAGACAGCACCTCCCTGCAAGGCTTTCCTCTGCCCCACTATGTGTGGCTGGTCTCTGCTGCTGAAGTCCACCCACAAAAAGGCATTTCCCAGTCCTTTAATTCAAATAACAGTTTTCTTTCCATGACTGGAAAAAAAAAAATCAATCAGAAATACAAACTCTCTATTTGTGTTCTTGACATCCCTACATTAAAAACAAGCTAACACATATGGTACTTAAAATGCATTCCCATTACCTTATATTTTAAAAGTACCATTGAAAGTATTACTAACTTTAAAAAACTGTACTGAATTCAAATAGGTCCCAAGGCTAATGGAAGCAATTTGTATACCAACCCAAACTGACTGGCCCACTTTTCAAAATACAGGTATGATAATCTTGTGGTTTTAAAAGGACATTTAAATTGAAAGACTGTGAATTTAGTACATAATTATACCAATAGAACCCTTTAACTTGTCAACTTGTAAATCTAAAAGGCTATCAATCATTTCTAAAGAGGAAATAAACCTTAAAATTCTTTGATTGACAGTGCTTATTTTTTATGTGGAAAAAAAAAAAGGAGTAAAGTGGCCAGAAATCCATTTACAAAAGTACATTGTTTTACATAGGTGAGTAAAAAGCCAATAATTACACCTCCAAAAGACATATAAATCAAGGTAAGTACTTTTCCCTCACTTACATATTTTAAGTTGCAGTAAACTTCAGGTAACTTTTTATTAAAATACTTTTCCAAATGCAAAGCTTATTGAAGCCATTAATAGAGTAGCATTTTCATTTAAGCTAATATAATCATTTTTGCAAATACAAGATTTAAGCCATTTTTCTCCTTCCAAACAATAAACTTTCAGCCTGTCTCTTGTGTGAATTAACTAAAATTACACCCAGGTGTACAAAATCTGTCTATCTATCCTAGTGTATGAGTTAAGGCACAATATTTATTATTCTTACCATTTTATGAATTACTTCTTAAACCCTTGAGGAAGAACTTTCTTTCAAATTAGACTCTAACAGAATAAGCCATGAAGCTCCTTATGCAGCAAGTCTAAAGCCATAACTCATAAAATCTAAGGCTTTTAATCATGAAAATGCACAATGTCTGTAGAAATAGGGATGTGTACATTAAAGCCATCTTTCCAAAGTCCAGCTTATGTTTTCAACAAAAATGCTTCTCATGCCTCTGAAAAAAAAATGTTTCCATCATAACCATAATTTCAAATTCTGCACAAATAATTTTAATAACCACATGCAGATAATCCACCATCTTTAAAAGTCTCTTTTTCTTTTTAACTAGTCAGTGGAGGGCTTTTTTTAATATTTCATATAATGAATTCCTACTGTGTCAATAAAGCTTTGGTTGTTAATTGAATGACTGTCTGATATATCTGAGAGAGGAATTTTTTTCTGGCCGTGCTGCCAACTCCCAGCAGAATGATCGACACTTAATATCAGCAATTAAAAGGACCTGTTCAAATATCATATGGAATTCGTAGCTTGGGGTAGTGTAGGAGAGCCCTTCACCAAGGAAAACTCATTCAGCAAATGCAGAGAGTAATTGAATTAGACACGTTTTAACATTATTATTCAAAGAAAAATAAACACACACTACATAGAAGCATTATGGAAATATTTCAGAATGTAAAACATATCCAGTTAATTTGTTTCCCATGCATTCATGGTTTCATTTACTCCTTTTATTTTTCAGTCCTTGTTTCTTTTTCATTCTGTTTGACCCAAAACCAACGAGAAAGCAGCACTTAGACCTATGAACTTCCCATATGCTTTTCCAGTGGAAAAGGCTGCAAGGAGAGGGAAGGGATCTGAAGGCTCAAATAACCCAAAAAAAAAAGACTGAAGGCTACAAAGACATTTGCCTCAGGCCCATAGGTCTGACCGTCCCTGTCTCAGAGGAGAAATCTGACCTTGGTTTTTTTTAAGTGAAACACTCAGGGAAAGGTTGAACGTGGGAATTAAATATCCCACAGTGTCTGCTCCCGTGGAGCACCAGGAAGTCGCTGAACAGTGGAATGGAAGAAGATGCTTTAGACTCTTCCTCTCTGTACCTTCACAAATTTATTTTGTAAATTTGGCTCTACAACAAAATTAGACAGCTGATGACAGGTTCTGAATTGCAGTGTCAAAGAGGTGGTCAGGCTTTGGGGTCTACCCAGTTGTTTTGGATTTTTTCTTCCTGTCCAATGAGACAACTTGTCAGAATATAAATAAAAGGTGACTCTGTGGCAACACACAAAAAGTTTTGTGTCTCAACACCTCACAGCCACAATAGGCTTCTGCTGCATGCCCTGACCCTAACAAAATAAAAGACTGACTGCAGAAGATGGGAATAGGACAGGACAGACCATAATAATGTCAAACTCCAGATGCTAAGGTCCTGCAGTACAGGAGTGCTAGTGGATGATGCTATAAAGCAATATTTTAACACCAAACTCAACAACTATTATGCACAGTGGCCTCTTTCTGCCTGCAAAGACAGTGACAAAAACCCACTTGAAAACCCCGTCACCAAATCAGAAAAAGTCTGTTCAGCAAATCTCCCTGCAAAGACTTTTCCTTTGCTAATTAAAACTCCTTAAATGAAAACATGCAAGCATTTGAGCTATTGGTTGTTGGTGTTGTGAATTTGTCTTGCTTTATCTGAAGTTTTCTTTCCACTGACTTTCCCTTGAGTGTTTATGCACACAAGAAGTGGAAAATGGAAGTGGGTGGGACAGAAGAGCCTGCACAGAAAGGTCTGGGCTAGAAAGGCCCTTCCAGTGTTCACCCAGAATTTCCTTGGTTTTCTGGTCTTGGTATTTAAATATGCTTCTGTGCACTGAAGTTCCATTTCTAAAATTGAACTGTGACATCATGACATTTTTTTAAAATTATAAATAGATATATCCAAAATGTAATTCCTACATTTTATTTTATTGCCACGTAAAGCCCCAACAGACAACAAGGAAAATGGAGAGCTGCATCAAATGATAAACCCAACACAAAGTTCTCCTGAGCTCCCCAGGGACTGCTCTTGAACTAAAGATGCAATAGGCCAGTGTTGGAGGCAGCTCCACCACGTTCATCAGTGTTTTTACAGACAGGATAGACAGCATGATATTTTCTTCCTGAAAACATTTTTTTTCCAGGAACTTAGAACCAGAGGAGCAATTCCCTTCTCACCCAGCCCACTCTGCAGCCAGTGGAAGTGCTGAAGATGCCAGGAATGCATGTCTTGAGTCCCATATTTTTATGGAAGTTACAGAATGTGATTATGAGATCTGTCTAGCAGGAATTATGTGTTGGTTTCTCCAAACACATCAACTCTGAAAGTTCACTCATAGAAACCTGCAATCTGGCTTGGGGGGAAAAAAAAGTCAAACAATTTGTGAGCTTCACGGTTTCTTCCTCCTCTGACTGCACTGACCTCTTGTCTAATGGGGAAGATTCAGCCTTAAGGGAGTCTAAAACAGAATCCAGTTTCAGGCACTGGAATTTAAACATCCCAATTTCACAACAGGCTCGTGGAATTCACTGGGGATGTGCCTAGAGAGGGCCAGAAGGAAATCAATGCATGTTGGTTATTTCGTCTGGCTGTCCAGGTTAATTGATGCAACTTTGGCAGTCATTATAAAAAGGGGATAAATAGCATTTATATGTGAATATTTTTCAGTTTTTCAGACACATTCTGGAGGTGCATGTGAGAAGGCAGCAAAAAAAATTCACTAAAAAGGGCTGGTTCTCAATTGCTTCTCCCCACATTTAAATAAATAAATATATGTGCACACATAAACAACAAGCACAGAAATGCATCCAAGACAAAATTTACAATAATGGGTGTGTAAGGCTAGTTATAAGATCTATATTTAGACCTACTTTAAAACATTTTAAAAATAAAGACACTGCATTTATTTTTAAACTGTTGGCTCAGAAACAGATGCAGAGATGTGCCATACAGAGCGTGGGAGATGCTAAACTGTCACCTCATGTAACCTTTTCTTTCATTCTGTATTCTGCATATTTTCAACATTTTTTCCTTTGCATGCACTTTTCAAATTCCACAGTGTAGGTGCAGACACCTTTAAAATTGTCCTAGGGATAATTTTGGATAACATACAGGTAGTTTTTTTTTCTTTTTTCACCCTTCACAGAGTCCTTTGGAGTAGACAGTATTGAAAACCATTGTTGAAACTTGTTTGTATGCAGAAATATCTCCTTTTGATATTGCCTCTCTCACTCTTAACCTTGTTATTTCTCATCATCTCTTCAGATTATTTAAAAAAAATTATTACCAAGGGATGCATAAATGAAAAACTGAGTGTCCTGTGTGATTTCCTATCAGAAGTTTTTTAGCCTAAATTTGGCTGTTTCTCAGAATTGTAGACTTCTGACTTGCAAGCGCACTATGGCCAGAGCAAAAAAAGGAACCTTCAAGAGAGAAAATTGGAAAAACACCAGCTATCACATCCAAAAATCTTTTAAAATGAGATTCACAGGGAAATACAAGTGGAGTTGAATCATAAAAATGAGATGAATTACGCCTAGCTGTAATGAATATTATAGGTGTGGTGCTCTTGGAAGGGGCTGACCTGCTGCGAGGTTTAATTTAGGTCTTTAATCCCTCTCCATAACTACTTTAAAATCCATTGAGAAAACAATAGTTTTCACACACCTTTATTTCTAAATACTAGCTTTGACAGTAAGGCTACTCACCCAAAAGCAAAAGGACCTTTTTGACTACACTTTGGCTGATGCAGCAAATTGTTTAAGATTGAAACAGTTGACTTTGTTGTTTTCTAGTTTGTAACATTTAAATAGAAATGTATAATTTGAGAGCTTTCAGTAGTCTCTGGTTTCAGCAGCAGATGTATCACCTGCTTCCATGACTGTTCAGGGTTTGGGATTTCTTTTCTGCAAAAATGTTGACAATAAATGTTATCAAGGGTAAAAAAAAAAAAAAATAAAAAATCATCCCAGCCTGTCTGATAAACATGTTTCCCTGCCCTCACACCCCAGTGAGCACTGTGACACTATACTTTTATCATCTAGTGTGTGCTCAGAATGAGCTTAGAACAGCAATTGCCAGGAATAGGCAGGCGATAAACTGCATTGATTTAACACATCTTGTTTTCAATCATGCTCGGATTTTCTGAGCACGCATTTTTCCTGTACTTCAGCTTGTAGCTTTTATCTGACGAGCTGATCCCTTTTCACTGGAAAATGAAAAGGTCGCACAATAAGACACGGTTTACTGGAACTTGAGCATGCACCAGGGAAAGTATTTTAGATAAATACTGTCAGACATAGTGGAGCTGAATTTCAACAACACAATTGCTAAACAACAATACTTATTACTCTCTAGAACAAGCCTACAAGCAACTTATGGCTTACAGCAGGGGAGATCTCAGAGTTAGGCTCAGGAGTTAAAGAAACCTTATTAAAGCTTGTTTAAAAATGCAGCGTTGCTTTTGCCTTACATGCACCAACCAGCCCTACCCCATGACCAAATTAACATCCCCTCAATTCCTATCCTAGGTAACTTATAAATTATGGAAAAACACACCAATGACTTTTCTTTCTTTTTTTTTTTTTTTTTTTTTTTTTTTTTTTTTTTTGGCAGAAAGGTGATTGACTGCATGCTTGATTTAATTTAATCAAATGGAGCACTGGGTGCTGGTAAAAAATAAAATTATCCAAATGTGAAAGTAATTTAACTGAAACTAATTCATTAACCAAGGTGAGTCACTGAGGAGGTCAGTAAATAAGCAAGGAGTAATATGGCTTGAACCATTCACCAAAGACCAATGTACAGTAGGCTCAGAAGAATAATTCTTCTGAGCCTATATATAATTCTTCCCTCTGATAAATAATTCTAATATTCTAAGAAATAATTCTTCCCTCTGAATGATTACAGTGATCCTGACCAATACAGGACTGGAAGCAAAATATCCTCACTTTTTCCTACCAGAAGGGGCAAAGAAAATTTCCAAATTATTTTTACTACACTGATTATACCCAAGAAAAGATACCACCTATTCTTCATGGAAGATGCAATACAAAAGGAAGTCCCAAAACCAAAGCTGCATCCCCACAAACCTCCTGCCCATTTCTCAGCAATGTCAGTGCATGATTGGTGTGAAATATTTACGTTTTCCTTGCTTCTCCTGAGTGTGCGTATTACTCATTTAGGTTCAGCACAAACTCATCCTAGATTCCCTTTGTCCAAGATCCTGAACCAGTTTCAAGCAGAACCATTCTGGCAAATTTTCTGAAACTACACTGACGCGGGCTGAAGTTTAGCTAGTCTACTGCATATACACATCAGATAGCCAAGCCTCCAGCTCTAGTCAGAACCATCCATCTTTTGGATATTCCACTCACATTGTAAGTCTTACAGAAAAAAATATCATAAATATTATTTACGTTACATTTTTGAATTATAATTTTAAAAAGGCAAGTCACAAGCAAAGGAACAGTACTCAAAAAAAGCATAAAGTAAAATCCAACTGTGCAAGCAATGCCACCTCACATTTAGCTTCATGAGCCTCACTGCAAGAGAACTCACATGAGCATTGATTTCTCCTTCTCATCTGGCAAAGTTTTTGTTTTTTTTTTTTTTTTCTAGAGGAGTAAGTTGAAAATCCATGCTACATTTTAGGGTTATCTCACGCAGCACAGGCAGAATTCTGATATGTCTTCTCCATTAAGTGCTCATAATCCCAGGAATGAAAGAAACTCATTTCTTCCCAGGGTGCCTGTTAACTGAGAAACTCATCTTAATTGAATGCACAGCTCAGTTAAGCATCTCCACACCGCAGACCATTAGTGCCCCTTGGGCAGCTCTGCCAGGCCCTGCCTGCCCGGGGCTCAGCAGAGGAGGGGATGGGATGGAGCTGATGAGCAAACACCGTCAAGGGCTGCTGCTCCTGACAAAATGAGGGCTCTGGGGCTGGACTGGCTTTGGCTGAATTGTCAGTGTTAGATCACCTTGCCAGGCAGTTACAGAGGGATCAACAAATCCTACAGCTCTGCTCCCAAACGCGAGCTCAGCACCCCTGAACACGCCACAGAGAGATCACTGGTCTGGAATCTGGAGTCTCACAGGCAGAAGGGAAGAGGGAGCAAAAATAATTGCTTATATCACTCCCTTCTCATTTTGCCTCTCTTCCACCCTCCCAATTTACCTTCTAGAATATACTCGGTAAACCAGTGAAAGTGATTATGGAAATTAAAACATCTGAGGTGCAACCATTTGCCTACAAAATTGATCTCCGAAAAAGAAGCTGTAAAAGAAAAGGAAGTGAGGAACCAGCCTGAAACTCACTGTCCTGTTATGAAACTCTCCCAATATTTCATTTACAACAGGAATGAACTTTGGTTCTTCAGTGGTCACTGCTGAATTTGAAATACACGGCAAAACATCTGAGCTTGTGATGGCACCCCAGAGCAGTAACCACATCCCTGTGCTCGAACTAGATTATTTTTTCCAAAATTGGAAATATTAAAATTTCCCTAATTAACACAGAGGTGGAATACACAGATTAAAGATTGTGAAATGATCAGTAAATAGAATGAAAGAGGTAAAGTTATGATGGATAACGAGATATGATCACATAGGTTTATAATCATGCACTAGTGCTTATTTCCTGATTTTCTAGATATTATTGGCAGCCTATAGGAAGATTCAGATCTCAGCTCTGAAGCTATCAATAACATACCTTCCAAGCAGCATAGTATTGCTGTTTTCTCTTGTATAAATCAAATACCTGCTTTCCATCCAATTCAAAACAAAAGCAAATGGATTACATTATTCTGCACAATATTTTTTCTAGTAGATTTCATAAGAACTGTTGTCATAAAAAATTGCCACCAAAATCTATGTGTATTGTATTAATACACCTCAAAGTTCAATACCAACACAAACAGTATCATCAGGTGATAAAAACAAAGATGCTGCAAGTGTGACATGAAAAAAGAGTATTCAAATGTTAAAATCTAATTTAGCAATTTGCAAATTGCTGCTCTAAAAGGAGGAATTTAGCATTAATCTTGCTGGAAGTGGCATATTTATCAGGAACTGATTTGCAGCTTTCCAGGCAGTAAGCAATGATATAAATACACTTCTGGGTCCATCAGCACTATGCAAGAGTGAGCTTAAGCAGACAAGCTCAGGGAGGCCCTGGGTGTGTGAAGGATTGAGCACCTGGCTGCCAGAGTTAATTCATGTGCACAGAGGATGCACTGATGCTCCTGCTCCAAACCTGCTCCAGCACAACTGCCCCGGGGTATCTCTGCTGCCTGCTCTGCTGGGCAGTGGATCCCAGCTCTATCCCAGCTCCAGGGAAGCTTTTCCCTCTTCCCACACAACCCCCCTGTGAATGCCAAGCCCATCCCCTCTGTCCAGACACCTTCCCTCACCAAAGAGGGACTGCAAAAATGTCCAATATCTTGGGCTTCAGAGAAAATCACTTTGGTTTTGCACGGAAGGCCCTGTGCTGATGCTGTGCCATGTGTGCCCCTGGGCAGCTGTGTCCATCCCTGCAGAGCCTGGGCACAGCCAGGGGGGCTGAACACACCTTAGAGGTCTCTCAAGAGAGGAGAGTCCCACCACTGGGGTTTTCTCACTGTGTTAACCTTGATTTCTACATTCTGTGTGGTTTCTTCCCTATCTGAGCATGATACACACTGAGTGGTAAAAGCAGTTATTGAAAATAAAACTACATTTTAGCTGATTGAGTAAATAGACACTGACAAGGTTCTGTGCATCCTGCTGGAGCAGATGGATCCTCACTCACCCAAGCTGAAGCTGGGGGAGACACAGCAATGATATTTAACTCTAGGACATGCAAACTGGTTGATGTTTTCTCTAAAAAGCAAAAGGAAATGCAATGTCACCTTTTTCTTCCAAACTTTGCTTGTTGCACAAAACAGAAGTGAAGGAGCAAAAGAAAAAGAAAAAATTCCCATGGGACTCGCCTGCTCTACCTGTCATTTCCTTTTGTTCCCTTTCCTTCTGCAATTCCCCCCACACCAGCAGCATAACAGAGTCCCCTTCAAAAACTACTATTTCAGTAGTTTATCACATATATAAAGTAAAACATGAAATACTGAAACACAAATAAAAGGAAACTAAATACACCATCTCCTGGGCACCTGGAACAAAACTAGAAAAAAACCTTTTCTTAACATTCAAATATTCTGAAATTAAATAATTGGAAAGGGAGAGGTGGGACTAATGCAAGTCTGTTTTAAAGCTTCTTATGCTGTGAAATCCCATATTATTCTATAGGCTGCATTCACCATCAGCTAAACTGACCCACTGAACTCTGGTGTAAGTGTCAGATGGCAGAATTTCATTTCAAATACTCTTGAAAAACTACTCAGGGTTGACTTTTATGACATTCAACTACTAAGCATGCAAATCATTATTTATTGTTTCTTAGGCTTTCAAATCTCACTGGATTAAAGAACACATTACATGATTTGGTCAGAATTTTTTTTCAGCTCTGTATTTTAATCAGATTATGGCTGTGGAGACATTAAGTTTCAGGATATTTCCCCAGCAAAGAAGATGTATTTCCACCAGCAAGAATGAAGTCACCCTCTTTGTTGTGAACCTATGCAGAGGGTTTTTTCCCTCAGTATAAGAGCTCTTTACACATTATTTGGCATCATACATTCCCTGTAATTTATAGCAGTCCTGAATTATTTCTCAGTTTCAGAGCTGGGGAACAAACAGCCACAAAGCCATAAAATGTAGGTACCTATGCCTATTTAATAATCCCAGCAGGCACCTAAATGAACTTTCAGGACTCTAAACGCAATTAAAATTCTGACTTTAAGTAACAGGGTCAAAATTACAAAGGAAGCTTGAGACTCAAAAGAGGGTTTTCTGCCACTGGAAGAAAAGCTGCTGCTCTCCAGGGCTTGGACCTGCAGCTTGAGCTGTCTGAGGCATCAGGAGATATTGAGATCCTTCAATCAGAGAAGTTTTAGTGAACTAAACCTGTAAATAAGCACAAGGGACAAAATTCAAAATTCCTTTCTCTGTGCTGTGCTGGGCAAGGGTAGAAGAGTTGCCTGTTGGGCACTGTTTTTCAGTAGTAAACTGCAGAGAAAATGAGCTGTCAGTCAATGATAACCTCCCATTCCAAGCACATAGAGCTTTTCAACTTCAAAAGGCACTAATGAGTAAAAATTAGTATCTGCCCATCCTTGTACTATTGCCTTCAAGTAGAATTTATTCTATTTGAAGTTTTTTTTTTTTTAATGTATTTGTATTCTTAATTTATTCCTAGTCATCCTGAAAGCTTTTGGAGACACGTAAGACCCCAAAAAATGACATTCAGTGACTGTCATTAATTTCCCATTTCATAACAAGTTTCACAGAGGAAAAGAAGCATTTTCCAACCTGTGGTATACAAAACTCCTGGACCCAAGAAGTCCTGTAACTTTTTCTTGGTGGCCCAAGTAAGGGTGCTAAGAGAGGTGCAAGTCTGTTGTCATCTGGCTTAAAGCTACTGCACAATTCATTGTTCAAGGTTCTGCATTTGTTCTGGAAAATATTTAGGTGTCCACAACCCTAAAAATGTTGCAGAGGCTGCAATAGAAGGTTTGTTGGCACAAGCTCTCCTCCCACTGGAAGATTTGCTACATACATTGAGGCACCAGCTTGGAATACTGTGGATATTTTCTGCTGAATGGGGCCCTTGGAGAGGAAATATTTGATTTACTGCAGAGTTCTCATTTCCCTGAATTGCAAATAAAGTGTAATTTGATTAAATGTAAATGAATCCTACAATACTTTTGGTGGCTTGTCTGAAACAATTGATTGTAATGGGCATCCATCATTTGGCTTGATTTTAATTCAGAGACAAAAAAGGCAAAATGAGAAAACTAAAGCAAGTGCCACAAACATTCTAGAGCTGGAGCAGTCGAGATTCCTGGCGTTGGACTGTCATTCCCATTGTTCTCAGAGTAGAGGGGAAATGCAAAAGCAGAAGAATAATGGGAAACACATACATAGAAACAGATCTAGAGGAAAATTCAGATTTTTCACAATGCGTTCTGTTAAATCAGCCTAAGGAGCACAATTTGTTAAACTTATTTTAACATCAATATTCTAAAATGAATGAATGAGGAAAATTAATATTGCTCAGTGTTTCTCAGTTAGAAGAAAAGCTTTGTTTTTATAGATCACCCAAGTCCTTTTCCACCAAGATAATTTCCAACTGCATAATACTAACTTCAGCAGTTCTTGTGGTTTGAAATAATAAGAGAAGTGAAATTACTGATACATACAAGCTTGATAAACTTTTGGTGTCACTTTCTTTGAATGTGGAACTACACCAACCACAGAGATAATAATAGATGACCAGATTGTAACTGCTTTATTGCTTCTTTTTCCTCATAAATTTTAATTTTTGAAAGTTAAGTGAAAAATGTGGTTTCAATTTCCTACAAATTGCACACAATTGGGTTTTAACAAGAACATAGAAAGAGATGGTACATTGGTTGGAGTGAATTAGGGAGAGGAGTTTGTTATTCTGATGACGCTGAAAGACAAAGACACAGAGTTAAAAATGCAAAAAAGATGACTGCAGAAAAAAAAAAAGCAGCTGTACAATGTACTAAGAAAAGCAAGGAGTAATTCTTTATCTAAATAACCTCTGAGCAATTTAACATGAAAATACTTGCTCTAGCCTTTCTCCCCTCTGTTTTACCAGACTAGAGCTTATAAGAACTCGGGCTGCAGACATGAGTTACAGGAAAGCCTCTGACAAGCAAACCCTGAGTACATAAAATCCTTTACCAGCAGTACCAGAGCTGCCCGAGTGCTGTGCAAAGCAGCCCTGCTCAGGCCATATTAAAAAGGCCTGGATAAATACTTATGTAGAACTACCAAAACAAGAGCAGAAATGAAAGCCCAGAGGAGACAGAGATAATATTGATTTTGCCCAAGAAGCACATGGGGTTCAAATCAGGGTGTGGCTTTACCCACAGTACCCACACCTACAACTACAAAGCACTTATTAAATACTATTTAACACTTGTATCTTAAATCATACTAAAGGTGACCCGGATTCCTTTCAGCAGCAATGGTTCAAGAGAGGTTTTTGAGGTACCTAGAGTAGGTAAGGGCAGCACCAAGCAAATGTTGAGAGAGGATCCTGCCAGTGCTGCCAGCAGAGAAATGAGGGGTTAATTCAGGATGAACAGGGAGGTGACCCAAGTGAAACCAAACCTATTGGTCAGCACAGCTCTGAAATGGGGGTGAAGATTAAAATACAAATTGGAAAACCCCCTAAATACGTGTAGTCAGGCAGTCAACACTTACTGTAAAGACTGCAGGTATAGTGAATCTTAGAATAATCCCAAAATGTACAGTGGTTGACAGATTCCTTATTTAATCAAGCACTTAAGTAACCTAAAGAGCTTCTTTGACTTCCAAGTTGTTTGGCTGCTTCTATGTAAGGATGCTCTTGAATCCTAAACCATGTCAATTGACTTACATCTTTTTAAACAAAAAATACAGTGAAAAATTATGTAGTAATGTATGTAAATATAAAGACTTTATCAGTTTTCTTTAAAATGTTTAAAAATACTCAGAACTTAAAGGAAAAAAGTAGGAAAGAAACAAAAGATACACATTTTAATGAAATTTAGTGCAAAAGAAATTTTCATTATCATCTTGTATGTGAAAAAAAATCAATTTCCCTAAGAAAAAAAAATCTGGCACTGTAACTAGCACTTCAGGGGGAAAAAACCCATCTTCCATAAAAATTCAAATTATCAAATTTGCAAAATCTAAAGGGAAAAAAGTTATTAGGGAATTACTGCAGAAATTTGAGAAAATATCTGTGATGAATTTCATGCAGCTTTAGACTTTATTACACAAATCCCTAGGAATATTTTTTTTTCTGTAAGAGAACTGTGATTGGCCAATAACTGTAAACCTCAAACTGTTTTCTAAAGCTACACACGTGTACTGATGAACTGCTCTGCTGACACCCCATGCCATGGTTGTTTCCTGAGTTAGATTTAACACACATTTTCTGTCCTATGACTGGAATCACCAAAGTGAGAAAAACCCCACGGGCATTGCATTAAAAAGATGCTCCAGCCCCAACACCTCAACTCATGAGAAAATAATTCTTCCAGTGAATGGAAATGGTTGGTCCTACCTCCTTCCAGAGGAGCATGTCCCCACTGCAATTGCTCCTTCCTGAGTGGAGATGCCAAGGGTGCCAGAGAAGAGGGTTTTCTTCACCCCACAGAGCCAGAACACACACCTCTCTCATTTATCATCATGCCAGCTCTGCCTGCCAGCCTGACAAGGATTTTTCCCCCAGGGTTTATAAATTAGAGATGTTATTTAGGTTACAAAAACAATTGCACGTTTGCTGCTTGCCGAGCTGTGAGTGTGCAAATGAAAGGATGTGAAAGGCCAGGGCAGTGGCCACAGCTCTTCCTCAGGCAGGGAAAACAGGGATGGAGAGAGAGTCTGGGAGAGGCACCACGGCCATCAGTGGCTCCACTCCTACTGCAGGGCCCTGCAGTTCACAGAAAGCAATTTCCTTTGGCCTCTGCATCAGCCATAGATTATTTTCTTCCTTTCATTTTTTCTCCCTTCCCCCCATTCCTTGAGCAGAAATGGCTGCTTCACTCTGCCCCCTCGCTGTATGGATTAAAGGGGAAAAAAAGGACAAACCCAGCAACGCTGAGGATCCAGAGCAAATCCTGCAGATCAATGTTGGCTGAAATTTGTAGGAGGTCTGATCTGTTCAGAACTTGATCATCTGCTCTGGCTCCTATTTCTAGATAATGATCATGGGATGCAGTAAGTTTGCAGCACATACAGAGCAGCTTCCTCACGGAGCAGGATGCACCTTTGCCTCCACAAGTGCTGAAATATTGCCCTCTTACAAGACTTCACTGGGGTTTTTTTGTGTCACACAATTTCTCCTTAATTATTTCCTTTTTTTAACATAGGTAAATCTTATCTGTGTTCATTATAAAATTCTCGCTGCTAAATTATTTATGCCAAACAATCAAGTGTGGTACCTTTGCAGATGTCAGCAGATAAACAGAAATGCAATGTTGCATGATGGAGTTTAATGCTGTGGAAATGTCGGGGTGCTTATTTTAAAATTCCACTGACCTTTGCTGTCCTTTTTTCAACTTTTGCTTATTGCCACAGTAAGGAAACACTGCAATGAGATCGGGAATTTTTACACGAGGATGCTGAAAGTCAATACTTAAGGGAAGTGTGTTTCCTCAATGACACCATCGCTGATTATGTGCTATCAAGAGGCAGCAAAAAGGCACCATTTATACAGACCATGGGCAGTTCAAGATACAGCAAAGAGCAAAACAAGCAAAGCCAAACTCCAGCGTTGCCTCAAGAGGAGCACAATATCTGCATGTTGTTACAGGGGGCTGCTGGGACATCAAGATATTACAGGTTTGTGGTTATTTGGGGGTTCCTGTCTTTCCCTGCTGGCACTCCAGGCTCTGTGGGACCTGTGTAACAAGGCAATAGTGTCTGGGAATAATGAGCAGGGGAATGCAGTGCTGTTCTTTCATTGCAGTGTTAGGTGCGATGTTGCACACTAAAGCACTGGATCAATACTTCCAGCAGCAACCCGTTCAATACACCTGAATTATTGCTTCATTTTTCTTCTTATTATAGATGAGTTGTGTTATTATTTTCCCCAAATCGATATTTTACAACCTTTTTTATCCGTTTCTCCATAAATTTTGTGATTACTTTAAACTGGGAATTCCGGTACACTAAATAAGATGCAGTATCTGAGAGGTAGTGAATGTACCAACACGATTTTTTACTCCAGACACTGCTTAAAGGCAGATCCTAATCAATAGCTAAGTAGGAAAATTTTTAAGTTAGAAAGTTGGAAGCAGTACCATGCTAACAAAATGAAAATCCAGGTTCCTAGAAAAAACTGGCTCCAAAAGAAAGAAACTATTTTAGAAACACAGGGAAAGAGAGGCCTGATGGGCACTTTGCGTGGGAAATTTAATTCCAAACAAATATGCTTTTTACTTCCCCTCAGCTAAAGGGCGACCATAATTCACTGAAATTGTTTCTTACAAAGCAGATAATCCTGTGCACCTTAGAGTGATTTAATTAGCTTCCGTAGCTGTCTCCTGCTAAGTGTTTAAAGCATCTGCAAATCAAATCATGTTAACTCATCTGCTGCACCACTTTCTTTGTTCTGTGCATAGGACCTTCCTAATAGCATTAATAGAAGCATGAGTTTCCCTGGAGAGGGGAGTAGCAAAGTGAGTTAATTACATAGTTATTGTAAAATTGTGTACATTATTCCACAGATCACGCTGGGTAAGTATTAAGTTGCTACACAAAAAAAATAATTTTGGGTGATCCCAAGGACCAAAATGGTACAATTTGAAAGGAAAATGCAGATTCCCACCGAAGCTGGAGGAATTCTGCCAAATTCCTGCACGCAGTCTGCCTGGCCTGGCTGCTCATGGGCTGCAGTGCATGATCCTGGCTCTTCCCTACACTTCAGCTGCAATTTCTATCTCACATTTACTGCAGGATTACAAGATTGAGCAGTAGGAGGTACAATAATCTCCATTCAATGTTTTATGACACTTTAAAATTTTTAAAAGGAAAAATAATAAAAAAAAATACTGGGATTTTCTACTGTAAATTGTACAGATTTCTGCTCAGATATATTTAGTCTAATTAGGCATCACAGACCCCTCAAGGAGCAAGTCCAGCAGTTTCTATGGATCTGAGCATCAGTCTACAGAGGGGCAAATAATTCACAACAAATTATTCCCAGTCAATACCTATCCAAAGGGATATTTTCCTCCAATTATTCTGTTTAATTAAAGTATTTGACAAACAGTTTTTCTGACTAATCTTATCCTTATAGATAGATAATTACAGAGTGGATTGTTACAATTTTTAAACTTAAATTCTCCATTTATATATTCAGCAAAGGCATCACCTCACCTGTGTATTTGCTGCTTTTCAGCAAAATTCCTTAACAACCAAAAGTGAGTTTTACATCCTTTTGTCCAGACAAACACCAAGAAAATTCACTTTCCATAGCACACTCTGAGTTTTTCTCAGAAGGGATTGTTTCAGCAAACTCACTTGTTCAAACATTCACAGGGAGCAAAACACTACAGGGAAACTGAAGGAAATTCATTGCCAAAACACAAATGAATATTCATGGTCCACAGAAATACCCTTATTTCCCAGCTCTAATCAGCATGAACATCTGTGGAAAAAAAGTCTAATGGGGGAAATTGGAGAGGGGAGGGGGGGTCATTTCCATCCTTTCCCTTAGGCCCCAGTTTAAAGAGGGTTCATTTCTCTTTCTAACAGAACTCGCAAGCGATGTGAGGATGAGCAGTTTTGGTGAAGAAAGGAGGTGAAGGCTTGGCCTTATCTTTGGGAAATCTGAACTAAATTCTTCCTCCTAGAACAAAAGATATCTGGTGCAGGTTCTTGTTCCTGTCCCTGGCCAGCCAGACTTGTGCCAGCCCAGGGAGCTCCTCCATCAAAAACAGCCCCTGAGCTGACAGAACATCCAGGGAAAATCCAATTTCAGGCAAATGAGTGAGGCATGGCTCACTCTCATCCTTCCAAATAACTGACATGCACACTGCAGTGCAAGATTTAGGGGAACAAAAAAATACCTCAAAATTAAAAACTTGTAGAAAATAAAAATTACTGTTTCTCAGTATGATGGCCACTTGAAGACCTGTTTTTATGGAACAGCAATGTAATGACTATTTCTAGTAGCTGTGTACAACATGCCTGTGAACTTTAGGGAGAATTCTTTTTGGAGTGGTGAAAATAGTCAGAGATCTACATTTGGAAAAAATATTTCCCCAGCAGAAGTGACCTTTCAATGTGAATTCATGGTTACTTCTGGCAGCAAAATCTTGCCTTTCATTTTTACAAATACAAGCTTGCTGCTGGAACTGCCTGAGCACACAAACTATGTATTTTTATTCGATGAGTTGTAGCCTTCTACAGAAATTATCCCACTGAAATCTGGGAACTGGATGTAAGATAGGAGAAAAAAACAGAACAAAAGAAAAAGGGGACAATAAATAGATGTATTTCAGAAATGATTAGGAATTACAATATTGGGTAATAGTTACTTTCCTGCACAACCCCTGGCACGTGAGGCACTGAGGGTGAAATGCTTCTCACTCAGCTTTAGCCAAACAAGTTCTTATTTGAGAAGTTTTTCAGAGCCCATGTGCAGGCAGAGGACAGAGGAAAGTTTCCTGAAGATTCCCCCACATCTTAAATGGCATCTTACAGTCCAGAGGGGATCAGACCCAGAGCTCCAAGGGGTTCACTACATTTTTATAAGGTATAAGAGGGCTTCATGATGTTGAAAAAGGATAAAACCCACCCTGAAGATGCTGCAGTGCTAAAAAGGAACATAAAATTTCATAATTCTTCATAGGTGTCACAATTTTGCTCTGTAATTTTCACAGATTTAAAATAGGGAGTTTGGCACCAATTTCTGTTTTAACACTTATTTTTACTAGGTGGCTGTTACAATATCTTAAATGCCATATGCATTTTCTGTCCCCTGGGGTCCTAAAAATGCCATATTTAGTTGCTTGTGTGGGGTTTCTCTGTGTGTTTTTTTGGCTGGGTTGTTTTAGGTTTTTTGTTGCTTGTGTGTGATTTGGATGGCTTTTATTAACTCTCTGTCTGCTGGGTGTGGGTTTTCCTTTTTTTAACCACCAATGCTGGCACCTGGTGCTATCCAACAGCAGTTAAGTCCACAACTCTTCAAGCATAGAGGTTAACCACAATTTATGGCAACAGGAAAAAGAAGAAAAATCATATTTGGGAAGTGGGGGGAGGGGATAGAAGTTAAAGACATTGAGAGGTGAAACAACAGTAGGTTTGGCCATGCAAATGCCTTAGGGCAAACTGTGCAGGACTGCAGCAAGTGCCCAAATCCAGACTCCACTGTGACACTGCCTGGGTGGCTCACACTTATCTCCCCAAGGTGCAAACTACCACAACTCCCCTGGTCCTTGGCATTGGAAGTTTGGTGTGGAATGGAAGAAGTTCCTTCAGAAGAGCTGCAAAAGCACAGCCTGATTTACATCACGCTAATATGCTGGTGTTCCAATAGATCAAATAATTTCTATCCTACCTTGTGGAACAAAACATCTGCATACACTTGGCTTGGCAGGACTAAGGCATGATGGTTTTATAGTTCTCAATTAACTGCTCACAACAGACCAGGGGCAAGATCCAATGGCAAAACTCCTTTCAGTGAAGGTTATACAGTTAGATGCAGACCTTAAACAATCAAGCTTGACATTTTTTTTTTTAATTAAAAAGGAAAATGTAGCAGTTTTAGCACCACAGTGCTGTCCCTCAGCAACAGCAGCAGCTGGGCGATGACAGAGACCTGCCAGGAGGTCCCGGGGAAGCTCGTTGAGATTGCTGAAACTTTTGTGCAGATTGAATCTTCAAGGAAATTCTGCTTTCTCTAAGACATTAGCCAGCCATTATCGTTAAATAAACATGGCCCAATGCCACATATCTCACATAATTTAAAACACCGTGGCTACAACTTTTCCGAGTTGGCTCCCGTGGTGTCACCAACGCAGCAGCTCTGCAGCCTGTCTGCACTGCAAAGTTTCAGACAAAATGGCTCAAAAAAATTTTAATAAAGTAAGGATGGACACTGTAACCTGTGCCAGGAGGCAACTCTGCAGAGTTCTGGCACATCCTGAGAACCTGCCAGGATTGAGTTTTGTCATAGTGTGATTAAACTGTTTCAAACATCTCTATCCAGTTACCAGGGCAGACCACATCACTTATGCACTTGATATCTTCATAACTAAGCAGAAGAGTCTGTGTGAGTTCTTGCAAGATAGCAGAAAAGTACAAAGAACTCCACACTCCATGCAATAAATTGCTCTTGCATCCACTGAGATGAAAGGCTACAAGTACAAGATTTTCCTTTTATCTATATATTAACAAAAAAAGCCTGAATCTGTAGACATGGGCTATATTGAGGCACATCTTCTCTGTAGTCACTGCTGTCAGAAGCTCTAACCAGGCTAGATAAGCACTACTGGCTGTGTAGGGATGCTGGTACAAGCAGAAGGAATGATGCAGCCCAAGTCCTGCCTCTGGGGAACGATGCTGCACATCCCAGAGCTGGGCACTTGTGAAACAAAAAGCCTCAGCAAAATGAGCCCTCACTAACAAGCACCTCAAAGGATTAAACACATCTTAAGGAGACTATTTGGCAGGCAGTGCTGTGTGAGAACTTGCCTCAGGCAGCTGTGCACTAAATTCAGGTCCTGATGCCTTCTCCAGAGCCAGGGTGGGCACCTCTGAGAGCCTGGCCATGGCTTGGCCACTCTTCAACCACAGCAAATCCTGCCAACCATTCCAGCAGAAACCAAAACATGCTGCACCCCACGAGAAGAGCAGGAAGGATGAGTTAAGGACATGCATTCCCATGAGGAAGCCAGAAGTCCCAGTCTATTAATCATGTCAGTGGCAACAAGTAGTTGAGGATTCTGTTTTCTGGACCAGCAAAGAGACAGTGCCTTGTCCCTCTTCTTAGAGCACAGCACCAAAATACATTAAGGTGATCAGTTCAGACTCTGCTGCCACTCTAAACTGCCCATTTCTGTGGTGTTTGTCTAACCTGGATAGCCACACATTAAAGGCAGTGAAGTCCCCCGTAGAAACAAAGTACAATGCAGACATTTTAGAAATTCATCTCATCTCCCTGTTTTATTGGCCTTTTTTAAAAAAATAAGAGGGAATAATATCTCATCAAGTGACATGAGCTAAAAGGATAATAAAAAAAGATTAACAATTTCAGCCTGGAATAAGAGTTTTGAAGTAAGGGTATGAAAATTTAAAGGTTTTGGGGTGGGGATAAAGAAAAGAATTTACAAGGCTTATTTTGTGAATCCAGTTAATTTATCATGAAGTCTGGAATTTGAAAAGCAAAAAAATGGTTTATTGGCTCTGAAGGTCAGATAACAATGTTATATCATATTCAATGGGTTAAGGTTCCAAGGGTCTACAGGGTTGCATGACAATTGCAGGAATCCTTATGAAGTCTATTTTATACCTTTATTGTTAATAGCTTTCTAATCCTTTACCACAAATTTATAGTTTAGAAATGGCAACACATCTTAAAGATTAAAGGTATGTGACAAACAGTTCATGTCCTCTAATAATCAAATCACATAGTTTAGATTGGGGGCTTATCAGGCTTTTTCCTACTCCATGGTTTCATAGGTAGAAAATACTTTATATCCCTATTACATGAATGATGAATGGGACCATTGGTTATGGGCTGTTATTTGCTTGGCTGTAGTCAATATGTTTTCTTTGGACAGGGACTTCAGTGATTTATTTCTCTTTTGGCCTTATCACTTATTAACTCAGGGCAGACAGAAACAGCCAAGGCTGTGAATAAGGACTAGTGCCCATTTAGACTTCTAATATCAGGGAAAATATTCTTTTTAATGATCCAGCTACCCTTTGCTGCGTAGAGTCTGATTGCACTTCCCTCTAACTAGAAAATAAAGGTCATATTTCTTAGAAAGTGTATACATAAAATATGCAAAATAATATGTTTCCTTCACAGACAGCTTTATTCTGACGGTTGCTGTAATTGCTTTCATTCTGAAGCTGTGCTACAGGTACCCTGCACACTTCCAGTGATTGTGTTTTGCAGTGTGTTATGGTGTTACCAGTGTTTAAGAAATACCAAAGAAATGAGGGTTCTGTTCCTATTAGCATAGAACAGGAATCCTCCAGTTTACCTCCACCAGCCCCTCTCTGTAATCAAGTGGGATTCCTCCCATCTTCCTTTCCTGACTTTCTGCAAACCAAACCAACCAGCCTAATATTGCTAATATTCCACCATGACAACTCTCCACACTTCAGTCCCCTGGGCATGTCCTTACAAGCTTCAAAACAAATATTTTGGTAACAACATTAACACCCCAAACCACCACCAAAATAATAAACACCGAGATTATTTCATCTAGAAAATCTTGTTCCAAAGCAATTGCAGCTTTTTTTTTCCCCTCAAAGTTTCCAGGCAGGGCAGGTGACTGACTCAGTTAATGGACTGGAACATACAAAGGGCCAAGCTTACACTCAAACAGAGATTTCCTGAGAGCAGCTCTTCTCCTCAAGAGCAGGTTAACACCCAGATCACATCACAGATGGGGGGCTTGGAGGGAGAGACTGCACCAACCCCACCCTTGTTTTCCCTGCAGGGTCCTGGACCCAGCAGTGGCACCACGAGTCCTTCAGGGGCTGTGACAAATTCCTCTGGAGTCCCCATAGCAAGGCCCACTTGGGAAGGAACACTTGGCACTGTGGGATAAAGGGGAACTCAATGAAATCTTCATTAGGATATTTTTAATTACATTCCCCAGTAAAAGTTTATATTTACAAAGGTTTGTTTTCATTCATTCTTACTTGATTGTGCTCTAGAGAAAGGATTTACCATCTCTCCTCCATAGACCCTCTCTGAGATCAGGAACAGATTTTCTATGGAGCATCCAAAGCACAGGGTAACCTGCAGCACAGGGCTCCCTGCTCTTCAGAACAGACAGCTCTTACTTTAAACTTTTTATATTTCTTTGCATAGAAGGATTTTTTTTCCCCTGTTCTTCTGCAGCACTTTCTGACTATTTAACTTCAGGACATCTGATACTTTTTATTCTGCCACCACTATTAATATTTACAAGTGAAAGGCAGATAAAAACTGCTGTTAAAAACAAATGGCATTCATTTGCTAGCTACCAGATCTCATAGCTGGCCACTCTTCTGGAGAAGTGATGTGTTCTATATTTCATTTCAGCTTAATGATCCTCATATCTTTGAGATTGAAGAATTTTATAAACACATCAGGATAAAACCTGAGACAGCACCAGACGTGCTGGATCTTTCCTCTTATTTTTATTGTTTTGTTGATGGTGGCCTTCTCTCCTGATTTATACTAATCAGTTATTTAAGTGCTCATGATTTAATAATAAACACGCATGAATGAGGCATTGTAAAACTAATGAGGTTGTGGATTACTGATTTTGAGAATAACTGCCACTAGGTTTTAACATTTCCCAGGAACCAACAGCCACACAACTATGGCCAAGGTTAGCTGGTGTAAGGGTCAAACTCCAGTCTGAAAGGATCAAGAAAAGCTCCAGTGGGGCTGCAGGAACTTCTTGACAGCCAGTCTGTCTCCTATCACCACTTCTTTTTCCTTCTTCTTTTTTTTTTTTTTTTTCCTTAATGTTCTTTTCTTTAGTCTACAAACTCCAGGACTCTCCATGCTGAAAACTGCTTGTTTCATTGATTATGTACTTTTTGAACTTAGTTATTGGTGCTTCCTTGAAAAGAGAAAATTTTCCTAGCAAAGGAAATCACTGAAATTTACCAGGTTGGAATCTGAAGGGACTCAAGATCAGCTTTTAAACAGTTCCAGTTCTGACCAGATCTCTGTACGTGACTCCAACCTGTGCTTCCAGGACCATGGACTCAAGTTTTAGATGGTAACAGGTAGTTTTTGGTCTCTTACTCTTGAAGGTATTTGACTTCAAAAAAAAGGAAAGGAGAATGGTTCTCAGAAGACAACTATTTCTTTGCTTCTGAAAATACAACCATCTAACAATAAAAATCTAAAAATTAAAGCACCTAAAACAGAGCCTTTTGGAAATGTTACCCAAATCATCTATGATCTGCAAGGCCCTTCCCTTTTAGTTCATGGACTCAAATATTTTTGGAAAAAATTTCCACGAGACCATTTCTTCTTTGTAGCAAATAGAGGAGTGGAAAGCTTCCTGAGAAGCCCTGTGACATTTCAGAGACAGACGCAGTTTCCCAGAAATTCTGTGAATATCCTGACCTCCACAGCACCAGGATTTCCACATCTCTGCACACACAGCGCAGCACAAACACCGGTCACTGCTGGCAGTGTGCACCCTGTCCTGCTCAGCCTGTGCCACAGTTATCCTGCAGGATCAGAGCTCAGCACGGGGTTATTCCCAGCCCTACACTCATCCCCCATCCACCATTCCCATTTGCAGCACTTCAAGAGACACATCCCACCCCAGAGCCCACAGCAAACACCAAATGGCCCGTGGGGGACTTGGTCAGCACACAAAGGGTTCAGCCCACAGCCTCCCTGGAAGCCTAATGCAAATTCAAATGGTCCCTAAATTCCAACCTCTATCCAAGCATGTAACCTATTTCCAAAAGGAGGAGCAGTATTTGGGGTACTGCTCAGCCAAGAATCTGAATTAACCCGCGTTGCACACAACCTCAGTGACACAGCTCTGTACTTCTGGCCCCTATGAAGTCGTTTGCTCTGTTTTGGGACAAAAAAAAAGCACAAAATCTTAAACTGAGCAGGTGGTAGAAGACACAGCATAATGCATTTTTATGGGCCCTCCATATGTCCTTTCCAATATGCAGTGAGATAAATTCTCATCTCAATTACGGTCATGCAGCCCCACTCAAATCTTGCAGCTTAGTACCACTGCAAAAGTCATCTGTGAAATTCATGCTGTCCATGGTGCATCTATTTTTTTTTTTTTTTTAATTAAACCCAAACAAAATCTCAAAGGCCTGTCTGGGTATCACAAATTTGTGCCAACTCTCATTTCTTATTTAAGTCGACCATATATGTCCTTAGTTGCCTTCCCAAACTACCTATGGATTTGTGCCTCTAATCTCTTCCTTTATCTCAGTTTCTCCAGTTCTAAAATAATGGTAGTGACACACACTTGACTCCCAAGTTGTGACACAAAGCTGAATTCAATTCATTCAGTGCTCTCCAGTGCCAGAAGAGACTTAGAGATGAGCAGTGCCACAGCATCTCTGGGTATTTCTATGTGTAACATGGATTTTTAATATTATTCCAAAGTGAACACACATTCAAGGTGTGTTCAGACTTCTGTATTTCAAATCACATTCTCTCAGGAATGTCAAAGCTTAAAATCTAAGAAATAATTGCTCTCAAGTGCATGCCAATGGCTTGCTCTGCAGATGGAAAATAAAAAACTTATGTTTTCTTGTAAGGACAGGGTTGACACTGGTTTATTTCTTTCAGAAATACTCACAAAAGCCAGGATTTCCCTGTATATATGTGACCTTCATTCCTAGATGGCACATGGACTACTTAGAGATCATGTTACTAAGTTATTTGCAGTTAAAGAGGAAAAAAAGGCTAAAATTAATGGGTCACTGGGTATTTTCTTCTGAGAACTTAACTACTTAACAGTAAGAAAAAAACAGTTTACAGCCAGGTGGCTTGAGGGGATATTTTGTTGAACACTGATTAAAAATAATTTCTTCTAAATGAGACCTGACCACAAAATGGGACCATTAACGAGCAGGGACATTCTCACCAGAAAGGAAACTACGCTTGATCAACTCCTGCACCGCCCACAAACCTCAGGTCTTGTTCTCCCTCTCTCACACACTCTCTTTTGCTTCTCCCCCCCTTGCTTTTTCTGCTCTCCCCTTTTCTTGTTCTTAATAGCAGGGTAAATAAGCAGCAAGTGATGCTGAAATGTTTTCGGCCAAAAACAGAGGCCAAACTCCTCTGAGAAAACATTTGGCCTCTGTGGTTTTGTAATATGTTCCAGAACACTGAGTTCACTGAAGAACATTGTGAAAAACTCCCATCGACTGGAGTGATGCTGGGGAATGTTACTGTATCCCAACTTCCAATTGGTCCACTTCCTGCAGGCCTTGTTAAAAAAAAAAAAAAAAAAAGAAAAAAAAAAAAATAGTGCTATGTGGGAGTTAAATCAAGTTCCCATGGGAAAAATGAATGGCAAGAAATTCTAGCTTTAAAAGAAACAGCTAATCTGCTAGTTTGATTGTTCTTCAAAACTTACAATGAACCAATAATCCTAATTAAAACCACTTGGCCTAGTTCTCTAAAGCATCATAGCTTTTTCTATGCTTCGTTTGTACACACCATAGACTATTAGGTTTTTTCTAGTGCTCACTAACAAAGTGCTGACTTTGTTGGGATGGCTGAGCTAATTTCGTGAACTCAGTGTGAAACCTTAGCTAAACAAAATTGTGGTAATTTTCCTTAATTTGTAAAAGTGATTGGAGTGCAAACAAAATTTTCCTCTTGGGTCAATCCTATAATTTTCAATTAACTAAAACTAATCGGCAGGCATGTACTGAACCTGCATTTTGTTTAAAGGGCTGGAAGGCACTTCTGAAGGTCAGGATGCATTAATTGTTTTTATTTTAGTTTCATTTAGTCCTTTTTAAAAAGCTACATTTACATTCAGGCAGGTTCTAAAAGGAAAATGCAAATTGTGTGAGGTAGGATTTCAGTCACAACACCTTTTCTGTATCCATTGTAACTCTGTAAGTAACTGCATGAGAGAATTGTCCATGGACTGGATCACCTTTGATTTTATCATTGTTCAGTATTTCATAACTTCCATTTACTGGATGAAAAAGATTGTGTTTTAAACACCAACCAGAAAATGCATACATGGAAACACTCTCCCTACTGGGACACTTTATTTCCACATTCAGCCATCTGCTTCTGGGCAGACAAGCTAAACTGCTGCCCTCCTTTTTACTGGAAAGCTAATTAATGATATCTGAAAAGCAACCCCAAAATGGGTTCAGGCCATTTTTACATTTAATGAAGTCATCATAAATTTCTTTGCAAAGTTAAGGGGAGCAGATTCCCCCCTTTTTTCCCTTCCATATCCACACCTGCCATTTCAGAAGCCCCAGGGGCAGCCACCCCAGTGGGGTGACAAGAGGCAGGACAGCACAACTTCCTGCAAAAAAGAGAGGAGGAAAAGGATTCATCTCAAACAGTCCAAAGCTCTGGGCAACATCCTCCTGTCATGGTTCACACCATCAATTTGCACAAGGCATCAATTTGACCTTTGCTTTTCCTTTTGTGCCAACACATTCAAAATCTTTTTGATATGGTATGTTATTGTCCATTATATGGGTTTCCCACATATTGCTGAAATCAAAATGCTCACAAATAAACACACAGCTTCCACAAGTGCCTGCTCCTCAGCCAGCAGGGCAATATGTGAGTATTTTAAGAGCCAGTTTAAAGAAACACAAGGCATAATCTCATCTGGGGGAGGGTATTTGAAAAAGACAAGAAAGAATTATAAGGCACCTTTGTTCACCTTGCTTAGTTTAGTGTTAACAAAATTTGAATAATTTTCCTGCCCAGCTGGAGCACAGAATTCTCTCCTCTGCCTCGAGTCCCTGTGTGTACACTGAGAGTTGGAGTAATGCATGTGGAACTCAGGATGCCTTAGTCACAAGTATTTATGGTATATCCTAAAGTTCCAGTGGCATTGAGGGCGAGGAAATGAATTGTACAGGGTTGTGCTGAACCACAGTTCAGGCAAATAGTTCCAGCATAATCCTGTCTGTAGATGTGAACAACAAGTGCATTAAAAGCACATCAAAACCAGGGCAAACCTGTTAATTCCTGTAGCACACACCTTCAGAGGAATCAATGACACACATCCTTTTAAAAAGTTAGGCTGCTATTTGATTTATTTTCCAGGCCATTCTTATAACTACTGACAGTGGCTTGACACTGACAGCACCTGCAATGTTCCAGACTGTTTTGGGTTTTTTTGTTAGATTTTTTGATGCCAAATTACTCAAGTTAGTGGTCTCCAGTGTGGGAAACCACCCCAAAGCACAGTGCAAGTTGCTGTGTCTGCAAAACTGACTGGGCTGAGAGCTACTTGAGATCCCTGTAAGCCAGAGACAAGTGAGCTATGGTGAGATGGGCTGGCAAACAGGCTTTGAACCCTTGCAACACCTGCTGGACAACATGAGATGGAGATGTTTAGCAGGATCCTTCTCAAGACAGGAGAAGGATGTGTCTAGCTCCTTGTGCTTGCACTCTTCCTCTGTTTGTTTAAGTACTGGAGTATCTGCTTCCCTCCTTCCTCTCCCCTCCTGGGTAAAGAGATGTCCCATTGAGAGGACAAACAAGCAAACAAAAATCCCACACTGGGATTTCAGATTCATCCCTACAGTCCCCCAGTTCTCCAACCTCCCCCTGACTCCAGCCTCAAACTGGTGCCTTCAGTGATGTCCTCAGCAAAAACAATAAGATGCAGCACAGGTTTTAATGATGAAAGCAGAAGCCCTAGCAAGGGTGATATATTGCCTGCCCCATTTTCCCCCCTTACGTTCAAAGCATCCATACCTGTGTAAATGAATCTTCCAGGCGTTCCCTTGCAAAACTGCTTAGACTTGTAGGACAATGTGACTTCTACAACCCCTGGGATATGTCGGGGAGGCGTCTGTACACGGATGGCATGTGGAGTAATCAGCTAGAGAAAACATTGGGAAGAGAGAAGAAAGAGAAAACAAGCACTGTTAGATGCTGAACACCTCTTTAATAACACTTTCCTCTCAGATCACAGTAAATAAGCTTTAAAACATGTAATTAACCTGTCAGTGTTTGAATACAATCTCGATGTAACCCACACAAAAGCCAGTGACCACAATATTTACAAGCTTTCTCGTAACAGCATTATTCCTGTTTTCATACATGGCAGGCAATTGCTTCCTAGTACAAGCATCAGCCCTGGTTTAATGCAATAACTCCAGCCTACTCCAGCAGGACACCCACGTTTGCTCAGATGAATTCTGGGATCATGACAGTGTCCAACAAATCAGATTCATAAATGACACAGAATTACACGTGTGAACATGGCACAGCACCAGTCCAAGGTTTTAAAAACTCCAGCTCCCAGATGACATCTGTAGACTAGAAAAACACCTTGTGCTGCTGTTTTAATTTTCTGTTCATTCTGTGGAGGTGTAACTGATTCCTGTAGAAACGCAAATCTTGGCTTCTAAAGGATGCTGGATCTTTCCTTCAAAATTATGAGAGCACTCAAAAATGATGTACCAAAGAAAAGCATCTAACCATCACCTCCAGTCTGCCTCACTGCAATGAGAGGGCTTCTTCAGGTGTAGATTTACACAGAAATAAGTAGATAAACCTGACTTTATTGGGGCAGGGGATTCTGATCCTCTTGGCACAAAGGTTGGGGTGGGTCAGCGCTGCACTTTCCAGGCTCTAGACAATTTTTGCTTTTTCAGGATTCTGGACTGGATTTAAAATGTGGTCCATGAAATGAGTAGCAGAGCTATCTAGGAGTTCACTAATTCAGAGCAAGATTAACTCAAATCTCTGCTGCTCTCAGAAACTACAGCATTGTCTTCCCCATCACCAAAACGTCCTCTTCTCACTCAATGTGCTCCCTCAGAAAAAAAACAAACAAACAAACAAACAAACAAAAAAAAACAGTAAAAAGAAAAAAGAGGTCCAGAGAAAAGATGACATGATTGTGTCCAAAAACCAAGATACAGCTCTGGCACATGGATAATCCTTCTCTGCCTGTGGCACATTAATGCACCTCTAGAGAGGCAAATAAAACCAAGACCTGGCTTGACAGGTTATGAGCAAATTGTGAACACCCCATGCAGTCAACTGCTCTATGCTCTTGGTCGAATCATGTCCTGGATTAAGGAATAAACTTCAATAGTTTTTTTTTAAATAAAAAGCTTATTTTGTTCTTATTTTTACTAAGAACCAAATGTTTCAGCATTGTCGTAAGGCCCCACCGAAAAAAAAAAAAATCCAGACTTTGATCCAGTTCTTTGTTTAGGGCACGGGACTAAAAAAGAGCACAGAAGGAGAGTAAGATCTGTCTGAGAGCCATCTGTGCTACAGAGGGAAATGGCACACACAGTAGGGAGCTCTCCATATTTAAAATAAGAAAATTAATATTAAATCAAGTTGAATGTTAAAACCAAAACTACCAGCATCAAATGCTCCAAAAGTTATTCAGATCCACAGAAGTCAGAAGCCACATGTCATTTTAGAAATTATCATGTAGGGGTTGATGTCTTCTTGTTTGGGAGCTCCAAAAGAATGTTTTCAGGCTCTGCTTTGGAATCATGTGGTTTAGAAACTCACTTACTTTTAAAAGAAACCTGCCTTTTTTTCCTAAATTGCTCACTCTATCAATTTGGGAAAAAACCTAAAAATTAAAACAAAACCCAAAACCAAACCCCAAACTTCCAAGGAATGCTTTCACTTAAACTGTGTTGTCTTACAGTTGAGCTGACCAAAGCCTAAAAGTCCAGGCCAATTCTCTCCATGCCCTAAAAAGCCAGCAGAGGCAGAAGGCAGTGCCAAGCAGCAATTGATTTCCAGTGCTTCAGACACCTCTCACGTTGGGGTGAGCCTCTCCCTGGAAGCTTCAACCCTTCCCCACTGAACAAACAGGACAAGCTTAGACTATTTGTTCAACTGTAAGCAGCCAAATATAACTGAGATAAATCCCATCCTCGAGTGGTTCTGGTTAACTGGGTGAACTGGCAAGATGGAGAATAATTTATGGCATTTTTGGGAAAAAATATTTGTAAAAACAGCCAAGGATTTTAGTAGTAAAGGTTAACACGCTCATCTTACTACATCAGCATGAGTCTTGCATCCCTCACCCCCATTCTGGCATGAGCTATACAGGCAGCTTCTGGTTGTATCTTTGAATTTCCCAGCATTTACTGGTCTGTCACCACTTTAATGTTCTTTAAACATAATTTGTGGCATTTTCCAATACTCATCTTCCCTGGTTCCCAAGAAACGTCTGACCTATTTATGGTCCATTGTTACAGAGAGCTGGGGAGAGTTAAGCAAGTTTCCTGGTTTGTTCTCCACAAACAGTTTGGTTTTCCTTTGTGCTCTGAAGTAAATAAGTTTAACTGTGTTTAAAACCACAAATATACAATAATGTCGCCCACACATTCCCAAAGGGTGAACATTATGTCTGAAGTCCTATGGTTTAGGACACTCAGGATGTATTTTATTCCTCCTTTCCCTACAACTAAAATTTGGGAGGTATACCAGGAGCAAACATGTGCCTCTTCCTTTTGCTTTTTCTCCATCACATCTGTCAGTGACCACTGGCAGGGATTCAGTGCTGGGTCTTTGTTCTGGGTCAGCCTTCATGTCTCCTGCACACAGAGGGAACTGGACAGCTTGGTTACACACGAGGAGCTCCTGAGATTGCTGTCATAGCAGGAGATTTGCTTTAAGGGACAAAAAATGTTCCTTTGCACATTGAAATCTCCCACCTTGAATCTCAAATTCAAGTTCCACAGCACTGCCAGGATCTGCTGTGGACTGGGAGCATCTCTCCAAATTGTCCTGACTCTGGTTTGTAATCCAAGTGACCCAGTTGGTGCTGTACAGCTCTGGGCAGTCCAAGCCCATCCACAGCAAAAGCAGATCTGCCCCTGCCTTCCATAACTCCAGGATTATGGGATGTTTTCCTCTGTACACTGTCAGCCTGGGGCCTGATGTTGGGAACCTACTCCACCTTTTCTCCCTTCACCCTGACATAGACTGTTCCTTCTTCAGGGCACAATCTGCCTCGTATTTACATGCAAAACATCTGGAAGAGGTGAGCTATTACCATCCAGGGATATTAAAAGTAAAGACAACACTTCTGGATGCCTCTGAGCCCCAAAGAGCTGGAGACTGATAAAGAGTCTTGGGGAAGCATCGTGACATGTCCACCCTGTTGTTTTTCAGCATCTGTCCTTGCCCAGTGACAACCACAAGACTCTGAGGTAGATGAGCTCCCCGTGTGACCCAGCAGGGCCAGTTGTGCATCCTCAGCTCAGCTGGAAACTCTTGGTGGATGAACAGACACCAAAAGAACAGCATGGAAACAACCAAGAATCCCTAAATATGAGTTATGCCCCTTTCTGAATTTATTTTTTAAATGTAAATCTTGAGCAAGGCATTAATCTGTGATTTGAACAGGAACCCAGCAGACAAAATTCTCAAATCCATCTTCCTCTTCCATTTCAGCATTTAGCAAATTAAGAAATGGAGCTGGATGTAAAATAAGTAACTGGACCTTTATCCCAAGGGATTTTCAAGTGATTTGGCCTGATACTTAGTAACTGCATTTGCTGTTTGGTATAAATTCTTACATGTCAGCTGGGACATGCAGTGGGTTGCACTAAAACCTGAGTTAGGGATCTTTTGAATGGTGGGTGGTGCCTGGCCTTCAACATCCAAAACACATTTGGACTGAGTGTGTACAACAAGCCTCTTTCTGTGGTTTGCTAATATATTCTAGGCATTCTTGTGTGATACAGCATCATTTCACACTCTTCAGAGTGCCAGGTTACTTTCTTTTTTTAAAAGTGACATTTTATAAGGAGATGTCATTAATCTGAGTCACTAGTTTATTTTTGCATGCTTGAGCTCTGGTTTGTGGTTAGGGAAATGGTGACAATCAGTCATAAATTTGACTTTGACTCTGTGTGAAGAGGACCATTAGAACAGGAATGAAGAAAAATCCCACCAACTGAAGGTAATGACAGCTTTCAGTAAGAACAGAACCCTTAGGGTACCTACATTTTAAAAAACAACCAATGACTTTGCATGCCTCAATTCTGGGCATCCAGATGCTGCTTAATAAGCCTTGGTTTGCAAAAAGAGTGTGCCTACTCATTTTTTAAAAATGAGTCAGAGCTCCAAAATAAGCACTAAAAGCCAGAGACTTCCAAAATCAATAACAAACATAAAAAGCAAAATAACAAACTGAATTTGATTCAGCAGCAGTAAAAAAAAAAAAAAAATACACAAAAAAGCCACCAAACCAAAAAAATCATCCTCTGTTTTTGCACTGTACAAATGTAAAAAAAAAAAATAAAAATAGATGTTTCAGTGTTTCATCTTTTCTTAATATAAAAGAAAAAGAAGTTGTTTCCAGCTGACTCTGTACAGCTGCAGGAATGTTCTTGGCAGGAAAATGTTTGAAGAAATAGTTCATTTTAAGCAAATATTGTGGAATATTTATAAGACACTAATTTTGTCTTCACAATCATGTATTTGCCCTGCAAGTCGACTCTCAGAGTCTGAGCACCCCAACAGGAGAGAGAAACAAGGACATGTTCTTATCAGCAGCACCACTTTGGAATATTTGTGACCACACAGGGACCCAGAGCCTGGGGGAAACGCCCCAAATTCCAGCTCTGTGTTGTGTGCACTGCAGACAGGCAGCGGGGCTGTCTGGCACACAGAATGTTTGCTGGGAGGCGCTGAGCACAGCCAGCATGTGCACACCATAGAGCAGCGCTGTTTGTTTGGCGGTACGAAAGTCCCCTGGAAACAAAAAAAGGCATCAGACGGCCCATTCTGCTGTATTCTAAAAATACCAGGGGCTTTTAAAGTCATTTTTCTAAAGTAATATGGGAGGTAAGGATTAATTGAACCTACTGGCTTAGGGTATCTGCATTTCTGCTCAAAATTAATGTGACAAATTAAGTTTTTATTTAGTTCTCCCTGGCTGAGAAAGGTTGCAATTATGTTAGAGTGTTTACAGCCAAAATATATGTTTAAATAATAAATATGTGTTTCAGAAACCATGCTAGACCTCCTTTTTTAACACAGTCAACTCCATTTCAAGCATATAAATATTTCAATTACAAAACTTGAATGCATGTAAAATAAATTAAAAATATATTATTTGCATTTCAAATTATTTATAACATGCTGCTTGACAGCAACAAATTCACTCTTAAAAGGAAGTTGTTTGGGTTATTTTGACTCTTAACTTTACTTCTGAATTAGGGTAGGAGTTATATTTTAAATATCCATGCAGCTCAGGTATTTACATGGATTTTGCTATAATAAAGTCTGAGTAATATAGGACCTTTACAATAATTACCTTCACAGCACCTCTCCAAAGAAGGTGACTAATCTTATTACTGTTTTAGAGAAAGGGAATTGAACTTTAAGTAGATTATACGATTTGCCCAAGGTCCCATGCAAAGTCTGTAGCAAAATGATGCTTAATTTCAATATTAGACTTCATCCTCCAAACCACCTGCAATTATCACTGAAACTGAAGCTGGAAAAATCCACATGAAAATGTTCTTTAAGACTCTTTATTTTTCTTTAGTCTCTATCTGGTTTTGTTTGGGATTTTCTGAAGCCCAGTTAAAATTATATTTTGTTTGGATCTATGAAACAACAGGATGAACTTTAAAATTTGTCCAGAATTCAATGACAAAATAACCTGGCCAAGTTTGCTCATAACTGGGCCTTAATGGCAACTCAGGATGAGCCTGCTCCAGTTTTGTAATGGACTCAGTTTCAGAGGCTTGACAGTTCAATTTTATACTCTATTAAAGTAAAACAAAAATATTCTTCTTGGGTACTGAAAATTCCTTAGACATTTTTAGAAATGGGAAGGCAAATGAAAGAACTTATTTTGTACTTCATAGGTGGCTTGTATGTGTAATTTGAATTATTTATAGACCACTATTATTTAGGGATCACTCATGCATTTCTGCACTTGTTTACCATGTTTGTTTGCTTCTTTTAGAAAGAATGTTCTTTACTCCTATATGATTTTTGACTGCTCTCATAGGTTATGAAATGAGAAGCAGTTTTGCAAGAGAGAGGCAGTGAAAGAGTTGCAGGCCATTGCAGCATTCCCAGACAACAGACTGGCCTCGGTCCGGACCCCCTCTAACATTATTAATTCCATGACAAGGCCTTGCAACCATCAGCAACAATGTTTTGACCAGCATTAATCTCCTGAGATTAGAAACTGACAATTAATGGCTTCCACTAATAAATAGAATCAAGATTTATAATGAAAGATCCAATTCTGCAGCGCCAGAATCGGAGCAGTTTCCTCCCAGCCCCTTCACCTTTCCCTGTGAAATGTCTGCAGCCATAATGGCTTCAATATTAACACACAGAATGCTTACACTGGGCCCAGGGGGCACTTTCATGATCACATAAGGGCTTCAGAATAGGGCTCATTTACTGTCTCTCCTTTTCTGGAATGCCCTTTCATCCACACTTGTCCTCAAGTGGAAGGATGAGAGACAGAGAGAGAATAGTGAAGGACATTAGAGAATACTCTTCACATGGAAAAAACACTGCCATATGTGCAATGGAATCAGTAGGGGGAATGTGCTGGATATAAATTAATCTATGGTGTTGATTTAAGATTTACAGGATGGAAGGTAAAGCATGAGAAGATCTTCTCACCATTGGGAAGTGTTGCAGAGATATTTCAAGGAGGCTGCATTTTTTTTCAGTATTAAAATAATGAAAATTACTATTTCTTATTAAACCTTAAAAAGGCTTTTGGAAAGCCCTAAGTTCAAAATATAAACCTTTCCTTGGAGCTGTCTCCTTGTGCCAGTGGGGGAACTCTGCCATGGTTTCTACAACCCTGGCCATGGCCACTGGGCTGATGCTGCCTGGGTTTTAACTTTCCACCGGTTTTGGGGGAATGTAGGCTACACAATTAATTATGTGCTGGGAAAAGACAGGATTTAAGGAGCTGGGAAGAATAACAACAGGGAAAAAAATGGATAAGAAACAAGGAAAGGGCTCCTGTGAAACTGCAGAGTCCCCTGCTAGGTATGAGGAGTCCACTGTGGTGCATTTGTTTGCTGCTATGAAAATGATATTTACACCAAGTATCCAGGCTTTAGGGATATGCTGTTCAGGGGTGCTGAATTCTGCAATCTTCACCTTACTGAGCTGCAGCTACCAGCAACCAGTTTCCCTGAAAAGTGGGATCACCTAAACGTTTGTTTCCTGTGGGCCCTTAGCTATTGTAGTGCTAAACACAGAATTATTCACACAGGCCTTTATCCTCCCCTTTCCTCAGAATAAAAGCCACTGAGCTAAATTCTCAGCCAGCACCAGAAGATCCAAATCCCCCTGGCTATAATGGGTTCCCACCACAGATAAATTTGATTAATTATTTTCATAAAACTGAGCGAGGCAAAGATTTGTGTGTCGACATTTGTTGCTGATTTAGCATGTGGCCCAGAGAAAGGACAGGCTGGCTACAAGAGACAAAGCTGTGAGACATTAGCTATGAGACAACACCTACCTCACTCCAAACCAGCATGGTGCCGAATATGACCTGTAACCCATCAAAGAAATTGTCTCCTATGATGATGACAGTGGCACCTCCTGTAGTCCATCCTTCACTTGGACTGATGGCTTTGATACATGGTGTAGCTGCTTTTCAACACACATGAAAAAGAGAAGTATTCTGCTGTTAGAACTGGATTTTAATGATAGAAGACGTGAGAAAAATAAAATAAAAGGAGCTTTCATTTCCCCCCCCCCTTACTAACACAAAGATTTCAGCAATCATGTTCTTTATAGTACATATGCATGACCTCAAACTCTGTCTTTGGAAGCATTTTTTTCCTTAATTAATTTCTGTTTGGTTTTATTATCTGCATTGAAAAAATAATTTTTAATCCTATATTAACAAAAAAAAATCACAGCATGATGGGCAGAGACCAATTGGAAATCAGGACACATCCCTTTTTTTATTGTATATGAAATGCACAAGACCTAAGTTAATAAAACAATCTCCAGTAAGCTTGCTTTATTATCCATCAGAACCCAAACTCACCAAGGAAACTCCCATAAATATTATGGAAAATATTGGCAAAATAAAAAAGGGTGTAACCCTCAGCATTTCTCTAACTGTTCTGCAAGAAGATCCAGGTTATTCAGTATTAAACCATCCTGCTCTGATTAATGCTTTGGCTACTACCAAAAAAAAAAAAAAAACAACACCTCAGAACCAAAGCCACAGCTGCCATCCAGTCATTCCAGGTGTATTGCATCTACAGGATAAACAAGATGTGTGTGCAACACATTTTGCCATATCCATGGATTCTCACAGCCACTTTCTTGGCATGGTATCTACTCAGAGCCTCTGAGAGGATGTTGAAAACTCAAGTGCTGCTCAAATCTCGGGCTAAGAGCTTCTGATTTAAGACTTTGTAAGCAGAAGCAGCTCAAATATTGGTGGGCTGGGGCAGTATAAACATTCACATATTGATTCTCCTCCTCTGCAGCACAGGGACGCCTTGGAATTTAACAGTGCTGAAGCAATAGAAATAACATTACTGTAAAAATAGGCAGAAAGCCCTGGGTAACTCTCTACTGTGGAGTCTCAAGGGTGGTCACACAGGTTGATGGAAAGGAGCAACTTCACCCAAGATGCTACCAACTTTTCCTTGCATGAGGTGAGAATATGGCATTGGTAACATTAGATAACACTTTAAGTAAAGCAGGTACCTCAACAATTTCATTACTCATGGAAAACAGGTTCAAGGAGCAGCATAACTCCACCAGCCAAGCTCAGTGTTGGAATGAATGATTCTTTCCTGCAGATGTGAAGCCAGAGGGAAGAGGCTGCACTGCAAACTCAGGAACAGCTGCCACTGCCCAGTTTTAGGGTTGGTGGCATTTGGCTGCGAATTACTACTTGATTGAAAGGCTGATTGAGCTGTTAATTTCATTTGTAATTTTGATCATTTGATGATGTACTAAGGGAAGAGCACTCAGGCACTTCCTCAGGTAAGGACTTAGTAGGAAGATGGGGATATTAAAGCCATTGTGTGTTAGCACCACCCAGGATAAAACCCTTGCCCTCATGAGTTACTCAGCCTGGCAGTGTAGTGAGTTACTTAATGAGGCACAGCCTCAGTCCTAAATTCTTCTAATTATAAAGACAGGACATTAATTCATTCACAGAAGCCTAATTCAAAATGCTCCAGACATAGAGCGCTAAAGAGACCCCATGCATCTTTATGATTCCTCAGTGAAGTTCTGGTTGGTTGGAGCTGATTGCAAGAGCCAGTGTGGCTGCTGGGAAGCTCCTTCCCTCAAACCCTGGGCAGGGTGGGTGGGTGGGGAGCTGGGAAGCAGGAGGGAGCTGGAAAGGGAGCAGTTGAGTCACCCTGAGCAGTGTTTCTGTGAGCACTGCCCCAGCCTCACACCACTGGTGGTGGCAGGCACAGATGGGGAGCAAACAGACCCCAGCCCTACCTACAAAAGGTTGCAAGTGTCAGGAACAAAGTTTTCCACTACTTAAGCTGATGGGGATGCCAGCTCCAGGGAAAAACACAAACAGGCAGAAAAAAATCATTACCCTACTCCAAACTTGGCAGAGTACAGCCATTAACTTTTACATGAGCTAACAAAAGAAACATCCTGACATTACCGTCACGAAAACGTAGCGCGCACAGAAGTAACTTCAATATGTTTAATTTGGATTCAAATTACTTGCCTAAAACTGTGCATAAGAAACACTGAGATGTCCAAAAGTAAATGCTTTCCCTTCAGCCAAGCTCACAGTAATAGATCTACAGTGAAAACAGCTTTTCACAATGCCATCTAGCCCTTTCACAGTATCAAACTTTTCATAAATAAAAATTAAAATCACTTCCAAATTACACCCTTTCCAGTATTCCCAGTTGATTGTGGACACATACCCCCCACAATAAAACCCAGAGATAATCAGTTTCCCATGTGTCAGAGAATAAGCTACTTTTCTTAAAGACAACAGGCAACATTTTTTTGCCTAAATACCAGTGAATAAAAACTATTTGAGACCATAAGCCATTAACAGAAAACACATGCAGGCTTTGCTGAAAGGGTTGTCAAGCACTGGAAGAGGCTGCCCAGGGAAGTCACCCTCCCTGGAGGTATTTAAAAACCATGTAGATGTTGCACTTGGGGACATGGTTTAGTGGTGGGCTTGGCAGTGCTGGATTTAGAGCTGGACTCAATCTTAGAGATTTTTCCAACATAAATGACTCTACAATTGAAAATTATAGATTCAAGTAATCTTTAAAATGAACGCAAGATACTCTTGTGCAGTTACAGGACCCACAAAAAAGTCCTTGCTATTTATGTTGGGATGCTCTTTGTGCTCCCTACATTGCAGTCAGAATTTCAGGTTGCTGCCCTGTCTGTGCTGATTAATGTATTTGATTCCAGTATTTTATAAATGTCTTTGCTTCATATCAAACACCTGCCAAGTCCCATCCATGGGAGCCAGGGGGACTGAGGCAGACTCACTCAGGGCTCTGTGCTGAGCTGGGGCTGTGAGTTCTTCACTGGGACACTCTCACCTGCTTTCTGCCTATTTTTACTGTGACCAATGTCACATGGCATTTTATTGAAATATGTAGAAATTGCGCTGAATCTGTGCCTCATCAAACCTGCTGGCAATTACCCAGGACATCTCCTCTGAGGATAATAAGTTACAAAGACTTGGTGGTTTAATCACCAGGGTAGGATGGTGCCCTTTGCAGGCCCAGCCTGAGCTGGAGTGAGAGCACTGTGCATTCCCAAAAGATTTCAGGGCGTTATTTTTCCATGTCACAAAAACCAGAGGGACTCCCCAACTTTGCCACACAGCCTCTCCTATTTTAAAATGCAAGTGTCTGTAAAGTTTGGAAGGGCTGCAGGAGGTGCTGCCCAGCCAGAAAAGTGGCCCTGAAGGGCTGCATCCCAAGGAAGACGTGCTGAGGGAGGCATCCAGACTGTTACCTGTTTTTGAGGGCACAAACCATGTTTATACAATGACATATTTGCAATAACCAGTGTCATTCAGGACACTGCTGTGTCTAAAACTTTGCCTTTCCCAGGCCCTTTGCTTGGAGCAGCAGGGAGGATGGAACTGGGTCCCTTTGGAGCATCCCCACAGGTAACACTGGGAGGGGGCAAGGCAATGAGCTCAGCTCTATTTATGCCCCTGGTACAAATGTCTGGCCAGCTCAGGCCCTCAGCTCTTCATACTTCTGCTCTTAATCACTTGGCAACTTTCAAAGCACTGTCTGGAAGGTGTTTACTTCTGTGCAACCCTAGGAAAACAGAGCTAGGCAGAATAATCTTTTCACTGGAGGCCTTGATTTTTCTATATTTTGGTTTGGTCAGAAGACAAACCAAAATATAGATTTTTTTTTTTTCTTTCATAATTCCAAGTTCCAGAATCTCTACCTGGAATTAACTATAACACTATTCAATGCCTCCAAGAAAAACAAAATGCTTTGTTTCAAAATATTATCACTTCTCATGCCCTTCTGTATCCCCAAAGCATAATTTCTGAAATTTTTAAAACAAATAGAAAAAAGGTTACATAAAATTTAGCTTTTTCTGTGGAAAAAGAGTTTTTAGCCAAAGTCTGAAGCTTCACTAATAAGAAAATACAGTGAAGGAGTTTAGACCAGTCCTAATCAAGGCAGTGAAGTGAACATGATTGATAACATGAACAGCCTTTAAGTCCAGGGAAGAAGAAAAGAAAAGAAAAGAATAATTGGTCATTCCTACATATATGAACTTTTCTCTTGTTATTTTTGAATGAAGAACTGGAAGCCAACTACAATAAGAACCAAAGAGTTTGGTGGCCCAGCTATCAGACAGGATTTTCAGACTCTTTGGTGTGAGTGTCACATCTGTCATGTTCTCTCAGAACACAATGGGCTGGGCTGAGGGAAAACCAAACGTTCCCCTCCAGCTGCGGCAGGACTCTGCAGCTCCTCACTGAAGGTGATGTGGCCACGTCCTCCACCTGCTGAAAGGGTTGTGAGCCTCAGTGAGCTGCTCTCCTCCTTTGCACGATACCTGGGCAGGTCAGAGCCCCCTGTGCCACGTCCCACCCTGCTGCTCCCACGGGCCAGGCTCACAGATAGAGGTGGCCGTGGCAGCCTCTGCATCCCAAACTTATTGAGGCCATTGGGAATCCTGCCACTGGCTTCAAAGCTAAGGGCTCTATCAATAAATGTTAAGGATTTATGAGCAAAAACCTTCATGGCTCCAAGGAAAACAACATTCCTATGAAATCCTCATTTTTCTCAAAGTACACATTGTTAAAATCTTATCAGCTCCCATACAAAGGATGGCAGGTACCCACTCCAGCACGTGGAGAGCTAAAAAAGGAAAAGTTTTTTGTTGTGTGCTGTGCGTGCCAGTGTGTTCCTGTGTTCCCACACTTCCCAGCTACTGATATACAGGGATTTTTCTTCCCTCAAACTGTGACAATAAAATGATTACCCCGCCACAGTTTAGCATAATGGTTCAGAAACGCTTGTGGCATATTGCAGAGTTAAAGTGGAAATTATTAGGTAGCTCTTCTTTGTTATAATAATGATCACTCCACAAATAAAAGCTCTTCTCCCAAAGGTACTGCAAGGCACAAAATGCTAATTCTGAAGATTATGTGTGCGCTTTTATTAAATATTACTCTGCCCTGTCTGTTTGAGGGCTTCACTGCTCTGATTGTTTTATGAGTGCCATGTTAATGTCAGCCCCATCTTGCTAGCAGCAGGCACACATTTTAGCTTTTGTATGAGAGTTGATCAAAGGCCACGTGCTGAGGGAATTGCTGAGAAAACACGGATAAGCGATAAAAATCTAACAGATTAATTGGTTTAAATTTCATTTCAGGGCGTTGAACTTTGGCTCAGGACACAAGTACTACACTACCAGTCAGGGCCTAATTACCACATTTCCAATTTGCCTCTCAACAATGCTTGGCAGGGAGAATAATAACAGTACTAATAACAATAGCAATAATAATAATAATAGTAAAATAATAATAGCAATAATAATAGTAATCATAATAACTAAATAACAGCAAAAACGTCTCCTCTTAGCTTCTTGTACACATTTAACAACTAACTTTGTGTGTAGGCAATTGCAGGAGGAAATTCCTCTCTCCCACTCCACCACCCACCTGCCTCCTGAGCATTTCTACCTGCCTCAAACAGCACCTGATGACAGAAGAAATAACAGACACCCTCAGGAGCATCTGAATTTACAGCATCAAAAATCTACCAACTCCAGCCCCTCCCAAACACACACTGGACGTTTCATACTCTTAATTAGGGACCTGCATTTCTAAACAGAGATAGCTTTTTATCCTCCAACAGAAATGATCTGTTCCACTGATAGAAAACAGAGGCCGGAGGGAAAAAAACATATTTACCACAAAGTTTATGGGTGGCCTTGGAATAAGGGTTAATTGAGCTTAGAGGTAAATGTTCACTGAGGTGAATTAGTGGGATGTACAGCTATCAGCAGGGCTCTGGGACTGCTCCTATTTAGCTTCTGAAATGTATTTGCTCTGTGATTAATATCCAGTTTGTGCTGGTGACTGTAAGAATGACCTTGCCTGCAGTTTTTATCATGAAGTGTGGTTTCATCCTCTATTATTCCATAGATGAGGCTCTGACAACAGTTGCTGCATCACAACAGGAGTTTAAATGATAGGGCACATGCTTTTATTTTTCTTCTCTCTAAGAGTATTGTGACACGCAAGGAGAGTTGCATAAAGGCAGTTAAAACTGGGAATTAAGAGGAACAGGGAATTTATGTCTCATCTTAGAGGAAGTACTGAAAATATCTGGAATTTAATTTAATTTTCCTTTTTTTTTCTTGGGTAAAACCTAATTCCAGGCTAAATAAATAAATGAGCCACAGATTAACCCACAGTTTATGGGTCTGATTCTGAAACCCATTAAATGCTTTCACCAAACTACTGACTTTTCAGACTACCAACACAAATCTGTTTTAAGCACTCAAAACCGTAACTTATGGAAATTGTGATTTGACAAACCACTCAAGTGCTTAAAAACCCCACTGAAGAAGTTGCAGGATAAGGAACTCGATTTTTTAAGATAGTTGGGCCCTGTGAAAAGCTCCCAAGAGCTGGGGAGTGGATACAGAACGGGGGCTCCCATTTCACAACAGCCTCGGGACGCGTGTGGACTCCCCTGTGCAGGGCAGGGCTCATCCAGCCTCACACAAGGACCAGCAGCAGCACAGCCAACACAGCAGCGCCAACACTTTGGCCTCAGCACTAATTCTGAGACTTTTTTCCAATTTAAAAGAATAAACCAAATATTTTTGAGGGGTTGATCTTGGCTGTTTTGTTGGGTGGGGAGGGGGAGAGGGATTGTTTGGGTTTTGGGTGGTTTTGTTTTCCCCTAAATAATATCCTCATTCCTGAGAAGTGGGAATTGTCAGGCTTCTCACTACTCTGAGCATGCTGAAAGGGTGAACCTTAAAAATTCTGTCTGCCCAGGCAGTTGTGCCATTCCAGCCTGGCTCATGGGGCATTGCTGGAACTGGCATCCAGTACAGGCAGCTGAAAGCGACTGGACTTTATGAAACCAGCCTGGATGGGGAAAAGTCCTCAGGACCAGCCCAAAGGACACTTCAGGGAAAGGGAATGTGGCAGAGCTTTCATGTATTTTACTGGAGCATTAAATCTTCACTTAATCTTAAGCTAAACAATGTGTTTGCTGCTTATCTGGGTGAAGTGATGATCTTCCTGCCTTCCTCTTGCCTCTCAGCCGGCTCTGTGTCCCATTCTCCGCTGACAATGAGCAGCTGCTGTGCAGGAAGCAGGGCAGCAGAGGTTTCCCCTTGGAGCAGATAACTCCTGCAGCTTTGTGCGACACAGGCACGAGGATGTGATGCTCTGCTCCCCCCTTCCCAGCTCCTCGATATTTGGGGGTTTTAGCATATGCAAGCCTTAAAGATTACAGCACCCTGCCAAAAATGGCAACCTCCTCCCGGTCCTTCGTGACATCTGCACTGGGTGAAATCACTGAACCAAAAATACACGCGCCGTGCAATCCCTCCAGGTTGGGGGAAGGGAAGGAAAGGAAGGTTGCATTTGTTTCTCTTTTCCAGTAGTGAAATTAAAGGTCTTGGCTGTGATTTTGTGCTGAACATTTTGGATGCACTGTTCCCATTAATGGGAAATGAAAATGTAAATTACCTGGGATAATATTCCACCTACAATCAATACTTAAGCCAGTGTTTCGCTTTTATCCTTGCTGATGCCTCAGCTAGCAAAGTTACATTTCATGGAGTCCTCTGTGTTTCACTTTCCTTAATGATTTCCAAAGCTCTCAGTTGTTGATCAGTGCCTGAAAAATGACTGCATGGAAAAAGGAGGCAATCCAGAATAATGAGAGACCTGTTACAAAAAAAAAATCTGCTCTGTATTTTACTTACAACATTTCCATAAAATAATAATTTAGTTATCTCTGTATGATTGCAAGAAATGTATTTTCATTCATTCTCTTAAATCCTTTCACATCACAGAGGAAGTTCTGCAAATTTCTTTGCTTATTTGAGTTATTTTTTTGTTTTACTACAGTAAAAAATTAATAAAACAGTCAGAGTCCTTAGTATCTCCCTGCAAATCAGTAAAACTTGACCTCCAAAGAGAGGTCTGTCATGTTTGTATGGCAAATAATAAATTCCCCAAGAAAAATGCAATTTTACAAACCTACTTAAAATTATGTTAATTTAAATATATAGGTTCAGCTCAAACATTAATACATATATATAAACAATAAATTTATTATTCTTCTTGAAAAATATATCTGCATTCTCTCTAAGTATATATATTTCAAGAAGCCTAACAACTTTATTGTCAATTTTTTTGATGTGCTACTCTGATTTTTTTATTCCTAGGAAATTTTGGGCTGGCTTTAAGCTCCAATTTTTTCATTCATTATTTTTGCCTCTGAATTGCAAGGCTTTCATTTTGAGTCGGCCATCAAGAAACTGCTGCAGGTGGCTTTGGCCAAACATTGCTAAACTAGTGCCAGCCCCTCAGCTTCAGCACTCCCCGTGCTCTTGAGCAGCTCAGGTGCTCAGGGATGCACAGAGTGGGTCAGGAGGAAAACCAGACATCCAAGAATATTGCACAGGGCCTTTCAAATCTTGGCAGCAGCTCCAGTTCACAACTGGGGATGGGTTTGCTCAGACCTCAACACCAAAGCAATGACTGCTCTGCTCCCCCAGGGATGCACAAGCATATTTTGACCCCCAAGTGAGATAAATATTTTACCATGAGTCCCCAAATTATTTCACCTCTATTCCTTCAGCCCTTCCTCCACCCCATTGTGTCACTTGCAGAGGAACACAAACTGTGTGAAAACCAAAGGCAATAAACCCCATGTAGGGGACTGAGGTGTGACACAGGGATGGGATTATTGTATCTGTGTACTCCCAAATTTTATTAATAAAACAGTGAAAAAAAATAATATCTGCCTTTCCCATTGCAATTTCAATGGCTTTCCACCATTAAGTTCCCATATGAAGTTATGGAGACCAGCTAAGTCACTATGACTATTTTATAAATAGGCATGTCCAGAAAGTAGACTGCATCTGGTTAAGTGCACTGAAGTTTAAAAATAGTTGTACTGATGCAATTTCTGGGTGAGGATGGAGGCAACCTTGCAAATGGAAGCCCAAATTGTGTACTATAAATCAGGTCTGAAAGTTTGACAAAACAAACATCTCTGCATAGTTTGCATACTCCAAAATATACTTAATTCAACTGACTGTTCCTTCATGATCCAATGAAGAATTTTATATTTGCTAAATGTTAACTGTGTGCTTTACTGCTTTCTGAACCTCAAACCAACAAAAGGGCAGGTGGGTAAAAACTTCCAAATTCCTAGTTTGTTTTACCACCAACCCTGGTCCTGTTTCCTCATTTTCACTTTCCATCAGTACTTTAACAAAACAGTAAATCCCTCATAGTAAATCTCCCTAGAGTCAGAACACAGGACCATACAAAATCCTGCAAGGTGCAACAGGCTCAGCATTCAGAGCACGACAGGGCTGAGCCTTGATGCTCCAACACTCACTGGTGCATTATGGCCACACTGGCAAGGTTCAGTTAGTTATATACAGAAATGATTCTAGATTAAACAGAGTTCAATCTAAACCTAAATTCTCATTGCCAAACTAAATACCAGTATCAGCTACATTTTTATGACATATTTCACTATCACAAAGAAAAAAACAGAACCCCACATCCTTCAAGTTAAGACCCCCTCCTGTTATATTACACAGGGCAACAATCAGAAAATCACCTGAGATGGATTCCACAGGAAACAAAGAATTTGTTTTCCTGATTAAAAAAAGATCCAACTAATACTAATTTTTAGCTTGGGTCTCTTTGTTCAGCAGAACTGAGGAAGTCTGCCCACAACAGAGAGCTCGCAGTAATCGTCTTTCAGAAACAAGAACAACCCGTGCAGAAACACAAAGCTGTTCTGCCAGGGACAGGGAGTGCCTGCAATCCAGTTTCTTCAAGGGAAATTCAAGTACCCTAAGAGTTCTTATTCCTCATCTGATTCCTCTCACAAATCACAAGCTCTCTAATGCAATTTTCTGGAGTCTGAGAATCATAAAGTCAAATCTGAACTAGTCTAGTGGAAAATCTGTGACGCTAATCTTGGCCTACGTTGTACTTTTAACAGGCACTGAATTTGTGCACCGGATTATCCAGATGGCCATACAGGAATCATCCTGATAGGATTAAACCTTTGTGCTGAACTCTGCTCCATCTGTTCTGGGAGGTTTGCCTATCGCTATCGGAATACGAATGCTCAGCCTAGGTCCAGCACCACGACTGAAAGCACCCATTTACCACACACACACACATGTGTACATGTGCACACACAGCTCCCCAAGTGCTTCATTAGTAATGTGAGATGAAGTTACCCCGAAGTTTACCACTAAAGAAACATATTGGTTTTATTACTCATTCAAAGAACAAAGTGCGTTATATCTAAATTCAAACGAAAGAGTATTTTTGTTGTTGTTCTGGGATTTGTTCAATTCATTAAACCATAATACTGCCATAAATTTATAGATGAAGGCATGACTAAACATAAAGCAGCAAGGCTCTTCATCTTTGAAATCTATTAGTGTATGAGGATGTATGGCACAGTCACACTTTGAAGATGCCATGGTTAAATAGTTCAGATTAAAAAACAGCCAGCAACGAAACACATGCGTGCACACAAGCACTGGTAGCTGCTCTTTGCAGCTCCATCTACTCACAGCCCAAGAACAAAAAAGTAATATTCAGTCCCAGTAAAAGCAAAGCTTATTCCCATTAATGTTTCTTTCTGCTTTTATTATCTATTAATGACAGTCTCCTGCATTCATTGCTGCAGCCTGCCAGATGCAGCAGAGATCCATATTCATCATGTGCAAAAATTGTGCTCGGGCTGTCTCTGACAGGTTACGCAGAGCTGCCAATGGAGGGACCAAGGTCCGATGCACGGCCTCGGGTTTCCAGGCCCTGGGCCAAGGAGAAGGGTAGGGAATCTGGCTCTTCTGCAGGGGAAGTATCCCAGAGATCAGAGGGTTTAGCTAAATTTCTGTTCTGGCCAGAAATACTCAGAAAACTAATGACTACCTGGGATGGAAAAGGTGGATACGCAAATTAATTCATATTATAGTTATATTATTATTATTATATAATTATTAATAATAGTAATAATAATATTTAATTATTGTTATTAGATTCAGCAATGCAATATAATCCTCAGCCCCTGTTTGTGATGGCAGTGGGACAGAGATGGAGGCAACATAACCTGCCCTGCATTTCAAGCAGCAGCCGTGACTGTGTTGCACAGACTGAGACCCCCTTGTCTCTGCTGTGCTGTGTCTCTCAGACTGTTCCTTCCTCTGTTCTTTGTGCTGCTCAGAGTGCAGGGTCAGCACCCCCTCCCAGCCATTTAGGCTTTACTTGCAAAAACATAAGCATAAAATTATATTTATAGTTCATAGTATCTATCCAGCAATGACACCACATAAAACCAGCACGCTGAAAATCTGAGTGAATACTTTGGACTCGAGCCTACAAATGCTTAGAGAAGTTGTTCTTTCAATGTCTCTGATAAAGCCATGCTAGGTTTTTATTTATTTATTTAGGGCTGCATTCAGACCACCTACCTCAGGCATTGCAGCCTGTCAAACGTCAGAGTCCAGCTCTGGCTGGGTGAGTCGGCCTGCCTGAATTAGGATCCTCTTTCCGCTATACAATAAGCAGAAATGGGAAGACACCTCTGCAAGCTGGGAGACCCAGGGAGTTCCGTGCTGGCTCAGGAAAGTACCAAGGGATCTCGGCAAGACGATAGCATAGGTAGGGAGCAGCCAGAAGCAACTTCATAAAAAAATTTGGCAGCTGATATTGAGCAGGCACCTGACTCTGGGCTTTCCTGCAGGCACCTCTGCTGAGGCTCAGGGCTAAGGAGGAGGCAGCACTCACTATCACCTCCAGGGTCACAATCCCAGGAAAACAGAAATTTTCCCCAAAGGGCTGCTAATCACAGTAGCTTTATCTTTCAGTGTTTCAGAGAGTCAAACAGAAGTATTTCTTTTACCTCCTCTTCTTCTCCCCAAAGAGCCCAGGGAGTTGAGCAATGCTCTCACCTGAACGTCCTGCAGGAAAGTGCTGTGACCTCAAACCCCAGCCCATGAACTAATGCTGTGGCTGGAAAGACGAGCAGTGCTGTGGTCAGGCAGGATTTGCTCCGAGTGCTGGCCTTCCCTGTGGGCATGGATCAGGTAACACCAAACCTATGAATTCCATATGCAAGCCTGGGTTTTCAGGGAGCAGCAACACGAGCTGTCTGTTCAGCCTCCAGCAGCAGGGAAAGATCCAGCACTCCACTCCCATTTCACAACTTGGGAGGGATCTCTGTGGGAAAAGCACTTTGCTTTTTCATGGGATAGATACTGAACCTCTGAGAAAGCTGCTACAAAACCATAATGATATGGTATTAACCAAACATAATTAATTCTGAACTTCCTTATGCTCCCAGTGCTAACAGGCACTTCAAGGGTAGTACAGCAAACAGCACACAGATTCCTGCAGCTCCTGGGACCAGATTTTTGGAAGCATCCACCAATCCAATGATTCCAGCAAGCAACTAATGGAATTTTCAAAGTACCTCACAGACAGATAGAAATTTTGCAGCCAGACTTTTAAGAATCGCACTAAACACCTACCTACAGCTTTAGGCATCCTGGTGCTTTACAAGTTTGGCTTTAGGTCCAAGAATTCTCCCCAGCAAATTCCTTTGGGATACCTATGCTCTTGGATGGCCACTTGTCTCACAAAAAAATGGATCAGAAGTTTAGAAAATCCTAAATTTCCACATCATGAAGGGCGGTATCTCTTTAAGCATTTCACTGTGGCCATTGTACCTTAACTTACACATCTAAATGTTCAAATTACTTTTGAGAAATAACCTTAAACTTCTAAATTTCAGACAAGTTTTTCATGAAACTTTATTCTTGATCTTTTTAATAAACTTCCTAAGCCCGTTCGCTTTGCTCAGTGAGGTCATAAACCAGCACTGCTTATATTACAGTCACTTTCACGCTAAGGATTTGTTTTGTCACAAAGAGAACTATAAATTCATGGAATGAAGGTGGAAAGCAGAAAGGACTAATTGTGACACACAAAGCTTTCTGGTTATGCTCAGCAAACAGTTGGGGCTAAGATTTTAAAAACCACTTTATGAAGTTGTACTATTGGCTTTAATGAAAGCACACTTTTTGCAATGCCCTACACTCCCAAAAATCTTGTACTCTGGACTGGGGCCAAACACAAAGCCTTTCTTCATTCCAATATTAATTATTAGTAGCTTATTTTTATTCTTTGCTACTAAACATTAAAACTTTCAAATAGCAAACCAGATTAGAATAACAACTCCAAACATCCCACGCTGGTGGGCTCCATTTTCTGCATCAGTGTCCTGGTTTATGCTATTAACTCATTTCCTTGCATGTGGAGGAGCCTTGTCAAATATTCATTTTTCTGGGGAAACACTTGGCAGACAAAGACTTGAATGCTCACTCCAATCCTCTCTCAGTTCAGTGAAAAGATGAGTTCATTATTTGTGAAGTTTTCTAAACTGAATATTCTACATGACAGTTTTGTGGAAAATTTTCACTTAAACAAACCTTTAATCCTGAGATTGTTATTACTTAGTTGATTCACAGCTTTGGACATAAGTTTCCTGGGAGCAAAAGCATTTTATAACCACTGATTGCTTTGGGGTATTTAAATACTGGGGTGCTCAACATGTAACATTTGGAAGTGTCCATATACCTGCAAACTGCTGTGAACACCATTCTTTGAAAATCATGACATTTTATAACATCCAGATGAATTCTCAAAAAATCACTAATTCTTGGCCTTCAACTTCCAAACTACAATTCACAAAATTATTTTCCTTCCAAATTTTCCCAAACCAGCAGGAGAACGGAGTGAAAAAATTACTCTTTCCCACCATAACACCAATACATCATTTCCTATAATGAAAAAATCTAAATTAGAGGATTTGTTCAGAAATAATATTAATCGTTCTACAATAACATGATGTTTTGTCATTTCCTGGTGTGTCCACTTTGGAAGGTCGGGAAAACAACACCTGGCAAAACTTCACTGCCACAGTGGAGTGTCTCTCAAACATTTCTCCAATTCTAAAATCATTCTTCTCCCTATGATGCCATTATATTTGCAACATTGTGGCCAGCAAAGTGAATTAAAATGTAATGAATACTCATCATCTATGAATATTCATTTCCTATTTGAGTGCTGCTGAAGGTTCCCCTGTTTAGGTACCTGTGAAGTTTCAGCCAAACAGGGGAGTTAAGCTTTTTCTACTTGCATGACTGTATTCCAGTTCCTCTAAAGTCTGGAGAGAAATCTCAAACCTTCAGCAAAAGGCTGCTCAAGCTCTCCAAATAAGAGCCAACACTTATGGTGGTTGGACAATTTCCATCTGAACTTTCTCCCCTTATGGGTCTGCTGTAACAAAACAGTTTTTTCTGTGCAAATCTGTATCAAAATTCAATGGCAGTTTTCCCTATGTTTTCTTCTTTTTGCAATTTTGGGAGCACAGTTCTGAAAGCTCCTCAGGGAAATTCACAAAATGCTCTCTATCTTCATCCATGTACTATTTTTCCATGAATTCATGACATCCTTGTAACAATATAGGATAACAACATATCACATCTTGACATCCCTTAGATATTGGTGGGGAAAGGCTGTTTGGGGGCATTTTATTTATTTTATTGATTTTATTTATTTATTTATTTGAAAAACATAAAGGGCATCTGCTCATGGGTAAAAAATGACATGTCTTTGTAAAATCAAGGTGTTGCCCATTCCCAGTTTTCCTTTCTCAATTAAACATTACCCTAAATCTCTGATAAGTGACTGTCAAGGGAAAATCCTTTCTAACTGTGCTAATTGGAGTATTCAAATTTGCCTTTTCAGAAGATATTTCCATGGAAATTATGTAACAGTAACCCTTTCATTAATGACTAGAATACCTCAGATGATATCCCCTAAGTCTCCTGCAGAAGTGTTAGCACAAATATGTTACACAATAATGCTTAAAAACCAAAAAAAAAAAACCCACACAATCAAACATCCAACTTCATGCAATAGCTACACTCTAATGGCAGAACTGAAATTCTGCAATCTCCTTGCCTAAACTAGCCTTTAAAAATCCATTTTCATTGCTTAAATCTTGTTTTCATTTAGCGTCAGACTAAAAATAAATTTTGAAAGATCAGAATTGCTGCAGCCAGATATTCCAAGCTTTTGAGTACCTCTCCATAATGGATGATTTATGACCCACACAAACAGAAACAAAAGATTTTCTGCTTTTTGCTTGGCGTGACTGGCTGTGAGAAGGGCAGCTCCACCGACCCACCCACCCAGTTCTTGTGCAATTCTCAGTAATATCCAAGAAGGAATAAGGGATCTGGGCCTGCAAATAGAGACTCCAAAAATAAAAAAAAAGAAGACATCAGCAAAATTCAGTGGGGCACAATTTAGTTAACTCAGTTTTGGTTGCCTAAATTAGAGCTGTACAAATCCTAGCTCTGCCATGTTTTTGCTGATCTGATTTAAATCCAACATTTCACTCCTGAAAAGACCATTTTGATCACCCAGCCTGACATCCTGCATAGCACCCATCAGAGAACTTCATCCTCAACCATGTGAGGAATTACTAAAACCCTAACCTCTCCCTGACCTGCCATACATTATTTGGGAAAATACCACGTCCTTACTCAACATTTACAACAGAGAACTTGCCACAGTACTGGGACTTACTTCACTGCCTCCCAGAGTTAAGATCTTGTTAAGATCATCACGAGCCTTACTCTAGCAATTCTCTCAAGTAAAGCATCTTAACTCTCTGGCCATGTTTTGTCTCTTCAGAGGGACAGATGCTCCAACTCCTCCCAAGCTCACATTCTGAACTACTCCAGCCCTGGTGTTTTCACTTGTATTAGAAGTTCCATCTGATTATGAGGAAAAAAAAAAAACAACTTTCTTTTGACAGTAACAGAGCATTGGACCAGGCTGCCCAGAGAGGTTGTGGAGCATCTTTCCCTGGAAATATCAAAAACCTGACTGGATGGGATCCTGTGCAACCTGCCCCAGGCAAACCTGTTTTAGCAGGGGGTTGGACTGGATGATCTCTAGAGGTCCCTTCCAGCCCCAACCATTCCCTCATTTTGTGAAACAGAATAAGTCCACAGGGCAGTGAAAAGGTTAATATTATACACTCAGTGAGGTCAAGCTCCAAGAACACATAACAAGCCATTATGTTAAAAATTGCCTGAATTTATGAGTCACTGCATTTATGAAGGAACTGATATGAAAAAGACAACTTGGCAAAAATAAAGAAAATTATTTCCAGCTTGAAGTTTTGCAATCCTTCAGTATATCAAGGCTCACTTACTGTTATTACTATCCATGTTGTGCAATGTCTTGAAAGTCACATTTTTTTCCCCTGTGTATGCATAGAGATGTCCAACAACCCAAGGTATTCTTCCCTCATAGAAAATAAATTAGAAAGCAGACATAACTCAGAATAACAGACAAGATCCCCTCAAGTAGAGTGGTAGAATCCTCATATTTTTTTTCAATATTTCCCTTCTAAATAATAAATCAAGCCCACTGCATTTCTCTATACAGAATGATATGATGCAGAAAAAGCTTGTGTGTTTATATTTTTCATATAATCACAAAAACATTCTTAAGCTCAGCACTAAACTATAACAGGTGCTTCCACCCATAGATGAAACAAGTAAACTTTAATGCTTCTTTGTTTAAACCTGGCCAGTTTTTTAATGCAATAGTCCCTAACTTTGATGAACGTGAACCTATACCAACTAAGGGTAAAATGTATCAAGTTTTGAAAATTAACAAGTCTAAACTTGTTAAAATTTTTGCTTCAGCCAGTGTTGTGTCTTGGAGTGACAATTTCATCAACTAGCGCAGAGATAGGCACCACCAAGGAATTGAGAGATAAAATGGTTAAAAAGGAGCTAATCGGGTCATCCTCTTCACAACTCTAAACACTGCCCAAAATTTGGTGGCTAGAGTTGTGCCAGAGCCACTCAGGGCACAAGAAGAAGGTCACTAAGTCAGATGTCTGAGCATCTTTCAGGAATCACCCACCACGTGCAACTGAATTCATGGTATCCAATGTCTGTCCTTCTGTTACAGGCAGACTAGAAATGAGACCTAAGGGCAGTCCGTGTCAAAGCTTTATTTTAAATATTATCCTCTCAAAATCCTTTATAAGGTGAGGGAATTTTTTCCTTTTTTTAATAATCCAAACAGAAAAGACCTGATTCACCAAGGCACAGCCTAGCAATCACTTTTGCTTTCAAATCTGAGGACTCAGTGGAAAATCTCTGATTGTGCAGTAACTGTGAACTCTTAAATGGCCCAGGATGGGCAGGATTGGCAAGAAAAACTCTTTAAATGCCCCACTGCTGACAAGAGAATCTACCTGTTATGTGCAGCTGAGGCACAGCCACTACTGCTTTTCATTTCTTGTAGGAGGTATTGCACCTGCAGACAAACGGTTGGAGTCACTCACTGCTGTCATGAGCTAAAACAACATTGTAAAAGCTTGGCTGTCTCAGGTAGCACAATAAAGTGATCAAATAACCCAGCCTTGCGCTATCCTTTCCCGTTTAAGGCAACCAGTAGTAATGGTTTTGCTACATAATGACTTATTTTAGATATAAACACACAGAGATTAATGCATATTTCATATTAAAATAACAGCAGGATGTTGCTTTGGAAATCATGGTTATCTCCACTTCCACCTGTAAGCTCTGATATCACATCTAATAATTTGTGTCTATTTCTACCCTGCATCTTTCATCTGCTGATGCTGTTGAGCTGACTCAGAACCAAATCATCAGCAAACCTCACCATCACCTAATTCTTCAGTGCTCTCCCATGGAGGAAGAAGGAAAAGAAAAAAGAAATAAAACTGTCCCTTTAAAAACCCAAGCATTTAAGCTACTTGTCAGTCGTCTTCCTGACAAGGCCACTTGAATGTATTCAGGAATATTTGCATAAATGCTCGAAGTGAGTTCACCCTGGCAGCTAGTGCTAATGGTACATAAAGTAATTTAGTCACTTCTCTTAGGCATCCTGTCAGGGTGATAAGCACCCCCTCTTTGCCTTGTTGCATATTAGATCATTAGATAATAAAGTGTTAGAGCATGCAAACTGACAGGGTCTCAGGGACTATCATTTTTCGAGGGCATTGAATTCTGCCAGTGAGGAAAAACAATAGAGAAAGTGATGCTGCAATTGGCTTTACATTCTTGTAAAGACATTCAAAAGATTTGGGGAGAAAAAGAATTTTTGCTTTGCAATGATATGAGAGTTTTAACTGGAAACTTTGCAGTGGATTTATTGCTGGTAAACTTGAAAAGAATTTTTGCAAGTGCTGCCAGGACTCTCTCCTTCCATAAGTTCATCACTTAAATTTCATTGGGAAGATTTTGCTTTTAAAATTGACACCCTGGGATGAACTACAAGCTGAAATATATCCAACAGTTGGGGCCTGTTGGCTCTTGACTATACATCTTACTATATATATAATTTGGAAAGGTCAACCACACTAGCTTTCTGGTTTACCATAAATATAAAACCAGTGAGGATCCAACTATTTGTGAATGAAAAAGTGATAATTATTGAAAACCACAGATTACTGTGGCTTACCCTATTTATACCACACAGAGAAGGATGAAATAATAATTGGTCTCTGCCAGCTATTACTTTTAAAAGATAGATACATTTACTTGAAAGATGAGCTGCTTAACCCACTGGCTTCAAGGGGGCAGCGTGTGGACACAAAACCAGGATCTGGGGTCCTGGTTATATTCAGAGAAAGGAGCTACAAAAACGAACCTTCACTTTACTGAGTGAAAAGTCTGACAAGCAAGATATAAATAAAGATGTGTTGGATGTCCCAAAAATAATCCAGACTACCTGCTAATGAGACGGTGAAAGCCAAATGTGGAGACACCAGGCTCCTGAGTGGCTCAGGAGGTGCAGCTTTCTTCACAGATTTTTGGTCCCCAAAGTGTCTTTTAGGTGTCACATAAACTGTAAGTTGGTGTTTCAGAGCAGCAAACACAAGATTGTAAGGATAAACTGGATATTGTCTAAGTAAATTCAACAACCAGCACACCTTTCTACACCCGGCCTCCCCTCTCCCCAGCCCTGACAGTCAGGCATTCAAATCTATTGCCATCAGATATTTGTGTTAAGAAGTTAAATGTCTGGAAAAGTCCACAGAAATACATTTGGTCAAGGGTATATTCTAGTCAGATCCCAGAGTTTGTAAACCTGTGATGAGCAGTTGCTCACCAGAGCAATGAACCAGAGACAAGCCATGACTACGTTCCCGTCCCATCTCCCTGCTCATGGATACAGCTCAGGTCAATCTGTCCTTCCCCAAGGGAGGCAGAAAACCTGGGGAGAGGAGAGGCAAACAAACTGCCTCTGATATTATCCAGAATAAAAATTGCAAAAATTGGAGAAAATTAGTATGTTTTTTGACTCAAAGTGAAAGCAAAAAATTATTTCAGTGGTGGAAACTGTCATCTGTTCCAATGGGTCTTGTCCAAAATTCAACAGCATTAAGCCTTTTTCTTTCTTTTTATTTATTTAGTTAAGTGGTTTAGATACCTAATTACATCATAACAGTTACTGGATTTTTTTTTTTTTCCTGTTTCTTGGACTCACATGTTCAGAGAATTCCTGGAGAGCTGGGCTGAAGGATTTAGGTTAAAAAGAGAGGCTCCACCAAGCCTCTGGGAAGAGAGCAATTTTGTAGTGTGAAGGCAGCTATTCAAAAGTAAGAATTTACTAGCAGTTTCTTTATGAGGTTGCTTGAGAGGTGCCTGAGAAAGGAGATTAGAAAAATCACCTTTCCCACAAAATGTACACATGGAGACGTTTTGCAGATGTTGACTTTTAATATCAGTACAGTAACTCAGGTGGGTGCAGCTACGTAAGCAAAGAATTATCTTTTTTTCATTGTTTTTTTGCCAACAGAACCCCTCAGGTTGTAGGAGTGGGAACGACATCTGTGGTAAAATGAGATACCACCATGCATGAGAATAAGGGCATTTATGGAAGATTTATTTATTACTGCCTCAATCAAAAGCATGCACTGAGAAGACTGCAATGGGGGAAAAAGAAAAAACATGACAAATACTTTAGTAGGAATATAAGAACAAAAATAGGAGTGTTTTTTTAAGACTAGACTTAATGGAAAGATTACAAAGTTGAACAGAAAGAAGTTTCCCTTTGTAATGCCTTCTGCTAATTAATAAAGACAGAGTTCATACATTCCTTATAAATTTCAGTAAAAATTATGACAGTGGTTTATTAAATTAAGTTGTTGGCAGGATGAAAAAAAAATTCTATAACATGAATTATGGCTGAAAATGGCTCGTAGCCTACATAAAAAGTTAGAGCTAAATAAATACAGATGTAAGTTATGTTTATATAATGAGAAACGCTGCTGAGCTAAGAATTTTAGGTTAGTAAGTGTGAACTACAGACCCGATTCTGCAAACACTTATCAATACCCTCAGCTTCTCTGACACAAGAAGCCTCATTGATCCCAACAGGACCATATGTGAGCATAATCTTAAATATATGCATAAGTGCTTGCAGGACTGATGCCTGAAAGCATAAACAGAATAGAAAAGTATTTCCACAGGAATCCACTGAGCAGTAGAAACCCACACATTTTCCCATTTCTCAGCATTAATAATTTCTTTTAACGTATCTAGTTAACATTTCTCTGAGTGGCATTTGCTTTCCCAGAGAAAATTTTATCTAGTTTCTTCAAACTCTTTGGAAAAATCTATTTAATTATTCATCAGATCCTCGGCAAATATTTGTGAAACAAACCAGCATAAAGGACTGGTGCCTTCAACACTCAGCTACTTCAATGGGAGCTCATCTCTTAGAGGGAGCAAGCACCTATTGAATTTAGGATTACAAACAGCTTTGAAGACAAAGAGCTATTCTACCAAGCTGGAACAGGGAGAGGGGAGTGAAATGCCCTCTGTTTTTGTTTTGTTTTTCAGCAGTAGTCATCAACTTTGAGGACAAAGAGCAAAACAAAACATTAATCAAATCCAGATTTTTCAAAGTACATTTGCACTCAACAACTCCAATTTTAAGCACCTACAGTCACCAGCAGATGTTCCCTTCCAGGACCAGCTGACCTTACAGAAGAGATTACTGTCCCCAGGCTGCTTCCAGCCACGTGCCCCATCCCACCCTTGCTGGAGTTTACTGTACTTTCAGAAAAGCCAAACTGCCTGGCACCATTTCTCCTTCAATCATTTCAGCAACAAGCCAGATTGGCAAAGAGTGATTATTTAAATGGTTTAATTCAAATGAACTTCACTGGCCTGGAGGAGACCAGGGAGCAAGCACACAACCATCCTAGCTGGCATGTCCATGGTGAAGAATAGCCTGGAGCAAGGAGGGGAGACAAACAGCTGTGGGAAAAGCAACATCCTCAGCTGGCACAGCTGGAGCCAGAAAAGAACATGCATCCATGGCTTAAGTAAGCAGATGGATTTCCAAAAGGGCTCTGCTTTCATTTAAGGGAATTCAAAGGAACAGAAGAATCTCCTAGAGAGCTCAGCACCCTATAGATAGAAGAAATGCAATCCAAAATTTGGGTGCTGAGCACTTCAGAAAATATGCAATATCCTTTAGATGCACAATAGTCAAAATCAGCACAGTCTAGGAAAAAGTCAGACTCCAAATATGGGTGCTGAATAAATGCAACCAACATTAAAAAAAAAATCACCCCATTTCACTGACACACAGGACAACTCTGCACCCATGTTTGCTTACTTGTTTGTCATTTCACTACATTTAGAGTTGACCTACTTGAAAAATTCCCTCTTTGGTCTTGAGGCCAGTCCCTTTCAAATGTCTGGCCCCAGAGATAATAAACGCTTACAGGCCAGTTTTGAAACCAGCAGCCAGAGACACAAACCAAACAAATCCACATTTAAAGTAGCAATGCCAACCAATGAAAATGATTTGCCTACCATGTTCCAGATAAGAAGGCGTACCTTCCGAGGGATCGAGTCTTCGAGCTCTCCGCCCGTGCTTGGAATTGTTGTGCACAAACATATTGTCTGACACTGCCAGCACATGGCCATCAACATTGACTGTTGTAGACACCACGACCTGCAAGCACAAGAGCAAGATGGAGGAAAACTTGGAGAAATCTGTGTGTTTTTCAAAAAGCGTGGAGTGTAATAAACTCGGTTAAATAAATAACAGCTGGGAGCTGTAGAAAATTGCAAAGCTATTTCACATAATAACTGGTGCTTATGCTGTACAAATCTAACAAGAGACGCTATTGATGAGTGGGTCTTTGGCATCGAAAGCTTTTGATGCAGTTTTAAGTCAAATTGCAGAGTTTGTAGCTGCGTGGCAGACAGCACACTGTTAACCATCATTTTAACAAGAGGATCTTTATTAAGTATTTTTCCCCTCTATACAAGGGCAGCTGTGTTTCACCCTAAATTATCCTTCAGTTTCCACGCTGAAGTAGATAGAGATGTTGACATTGCAAATGAGAATCGATTCAGAATAAAAGAAAACAAAAGTGTATTTTGTGAAGTTGTAACAAGAGTTGTTGTTGCCTGCCTCGTCCCCACCCTCCTCTGCTGCTCTCCCCTCAGCCCAGTCACTGCAGGTTGTTGGACTTACCCAAATTTCTCCCGAGCTCTATCTTAAGGAGTACCTATAGGCATGTTTATGTACACACACACACACACACACTTGACAGTGGGGTCTTGATCTGGAGAACACAACCCTATTCATCCAGTGTTAGAATTATTTGTATTTCTCAACTTATCTCAATGTCAACACCTGGGATTTGATTTGAGGCAGGGTGAGAGAGACACAGCAGGACTGCACTGGAGGAAGGATCAGACACTCCTGGCCCCCAGAGCTGCCCAGGGCAAGAGAGGAGCAACCCAGCTGGGGCAAACAGGTAAGTGATGGGTCCCAAGTAGAAGACCCAGCTGCTCCAAGGTGTCTAGAGGGACTTCTCAACCCTCAGGCTCCAAAAGAAAATCCCTGTCTAGGCAGAGGGCACATGAGCCATGAAATGTCATGGTGAAACAAGTCCCTTGCAGAGCTGTGAGCTCATCACCACGTCTCCTCCTACCCCATTCAATCCAAGCAGTCTCAGCCTCTCTGGTTTTCCTTCAGCCACCCCTCCCACAGCCTTTTGGGATGGCATTCCCAGGGTTTTACCCCAGCCAAAGATTTGGCCTTCAGCTGGCTGCTGGTTTGCCAGGAGCACGCGTTGCCTTCGAGAACTTTGACTAAAACAATAAGAAGAAATGACCTACACTTCTCCTTACATTAAACAGGGAAAGGGATTAAAGACTGAAACCCACAGAGATATGTTTATTCATGCGACCTCTTACAACCAAATATAATAATTGTCTGTTAATTGCAGTTTCAGCTCCCACCTCATGCTTCGACATGTGAAACAGCAATCAGCAGCTCCTGTTTAATCCACCTATTATGTTGACTAATTAACTTTGCTCGACAGTTTATTTCTTCCTCCATTATCAGCCCCTGTCAGCCGCAAGCACAGTGCCGCAAAGGGGGACCTCAGCCCTTTTGATTGATCACCGATAGATTGACATGCAGATTAATTTAATTAGAATCACCTCACTTGAGAAATGAAAGACAATGGCAAGGGGGCTAATAGATCTGCTCTTATAATGAGGCAAGCCTCCAGAGCCACGGCAGAGGATTTCTGATTTATTTTGCTGAATTCCCCAGTCGCTCTGAAAGGCTCTCGCTTTAATTGTTCTTGGTTTTGAGAGGCTTTAGCCTCTGAAGAGGTGAAATGCTTTACAAGGATTGGCAAACATTGCTTCAACTCTCTCAGGAAGCTGCTGCCTCTCAAAGTTGGTCAAATGGGGACACTTAAAGGATCGCTTATAACTATTCAATTTCATCACTTGAATTGGAGCTAAAAAAAATAAAAAAACAGAGCGAAAGGGAAAATATTCTACCTATTTCTGGTCCTCAATTAAAATACTCAAAAAGTAAGCAAAGCCACTAAACTGCCCAGAGCAGATCCTGAAGTCTTCCTCTGCAAAAAGAGGAATACAAAAGAGAATATTTTACATCTAAAAGATCCTAACCCCATCCCTCAGAATGTCATTCCAAGCAATAGACTTTTGTGCGTGTTTTAAGTGAAAGATATTAAAATACAGAATAAATGATTCAAGAGCTCCTACAGATGGAAATTTGGGAAAAAGAAAGCACCAAATACTACAGATAAGTTTTTCTGAAATCAAACTAAGGAAAGAAAAAAACCCAAGCCCTATATATAAAATTCCAAAAGGGATTTCAAAAGTAATTTATCCATTGAATTCCTGAGGGGTAGAATAAAGTTTATGATATTTTCAATAAAATATGATCTTATAGTAAGTGGCTCGGGGTTTGCAATCTTATTTGTGCACTTGCAACCACTGTAAATTCTTCACAAGTGGGATTTTGAGCCAAATTGTTGCCATTGCCTGTCACAGCTCCATGATTTATGTCAGCTCCTTATCTTCTTCTATGAGTCTGATTAGATGCATATGAAAATTAACCAAATTACAATTAATAACAGTGGCTACAAGATAAAATATTTTCCCCAATTCCAAAACCCTACAGGTACACACAGACTTCACACTGAAGCTGATCAATCCTGCGCTGAAACCAAAACTTTTAACATTTTTATAAATGGGATTCCAGAAAAAATAATGAATCAAGAGTAGTAACAGTAAGATTAACCTGTGAAAATCCTGTATCTGTGTAGCTGTTGCTATGTACGCAGCTTTCTAGGTAAGAACTTGAGGACACAATCCTGTTGAGGTTTTATGTGAGTAAAGCTACATTTAATTTCCCCCTCCTCAGATTTTCAAAATTGTTGATGCAACATATTTTGAATTACTTAGCACTATCTTCCTACCTCCCTCCTGAACAGTTTGATTTACTATGAAGAGACCACATTGGTGTGGCTCTTTGGTGTCGTTAGCAGCAGAAACTATAAATGGAATCCCCAAGTAAAACTGTTTCCAGTCTCAGGAAATGCAGAAAAAAACCCCTCTAATGTGTCTGTTTGGAAAAAAAAAAGATTATTCATAGCACACCTGTAAGAAGCAACAGGCTCTTGCTGCTCAATTCTTTAAATGAAAAATCTCATTAATAGAGGAATGTTAAATGTGCACTGCACCAAGGAAATATTAATGCCTCTAATTATTAAGAGTGAAAAAATGTACCTCGAATATTGTGTGCCACAGTTGCCTTGGATTGCTACAGAGCACTTACATACTTACAAGTTCTACTCATATTTTTTAATCTAAAAAAATACTACACTCTCCTCATTTTGATTTTGAAATGACTGGGATATGTTCGAGTTAAAGCACATGCTAAAACTAATTTGTGGAGAAATCATAAAATTAGGGGGAGGGGACAGCCAGTGTATATGTGGAATGGGCACCAAGGCATCCTAAAACACAGACTGTAGCAAGAGGGAAAGGCACACTACAGTTTAATAAATGATTAATGAGGTGCTGACACATTAATGTAAGCACAGGGACAACCAGGTCTGCCAAATCTCAAACCTTTCCAAATTTTGTCAACAAAACACAGTTTTAATTTGAGACAGGCAAACACGGAAAATGATTTTGAGCTTTAGCTTTAGCCCTTCATAGATTTTGAATTTAAATCCTGTATCAACACCAGGGGAGACAGAGGTATGAAAGAAACACATGGGTTTACAAATTTCTTCAATGAAATTGGCACTATCGAATGCAATAACGTATCCCAGCTCTGTGGATTATTCTGCCTGCCATTAAATAGTTCAGTTTGTGAATACTTTGGAGCTTAGATTTTTTTCTTTTCTTTAAATATTCAGAGACCAGGAGCCTGGAGATCAAGCTATTTATCCACGTTTAGCACTCGGCCTGTTTATTTGGTATAGTACCTCACTTAATATATCAAAATTAAGCATTGCACAACTCCTGATTTTTAACCACAGCCCATTAAGCTTTGCTCACTGATTAAGACATAGCATTTTCCTTGTGCATTCAATTTTCTCCAATGTATGGCGAGGGATCTGATATTTTTGCAACATCCCCAATACCCAGTGGCAAAGGCAGAAAAAATCTGGCTAGGATGATTTCCAGGTTTGAAGTGTGCCCTAAGTGTTAAATATGTGACTCCAGTGCTTGCCACTCTTCTGAAAGCTATAAATGGCTCGAGCACATCTTTATTTTCATCACCACTTGGTGACCTCTTCCTACAATGTGTTGACTTCTTTATTCTAGTAACAAAAAATCACTCTCCATTTAACAAGACACTTCAAAAGGTGCCTAACTAAGAGCACATAAGTACAATACATTCAGTAATTTTGCTCACGTGCTCAAGGACAGGCCAGGCACTTAATTACCTTGTTGAATTGGGCCACAGCTCTCACTGCTATTTTTCAGTCTCTTTTTCTTTTTTTTTTTTTTTTTGCCTTTGCCTTCTCTGGGGATGGAGCCTTGCATGTCCAAATTCCATTATCTGGGATTCATGAAGCATCATCTCTGTCTCTTATGCAAATTTGCAATAAGACACAAGTGGCTTCAATTCAAACATGAGTGGCAGCATCCCATGGAGGCAAATGAGCAACCTCTGCTGCAGGAGAGGCTGTGGTAACAGAATCAAACAGTATGGCAATCTCTAAGTGACTTTCAAGGTTTTCATAATAAGTGAATGTTTGGGGTTTTATTCAGTGACACAGCCTGAAAAGTTTCCTCTAAATTAAAACTTGACATGTGTCAGTTTACAAGCAGTTCTGCTAAAACAAGAACAAGAAGACAGCTAGGGCACCTGGGTTTCATTAATTAAAATAACATACAAAACTGTTTAGGTTGTATGAATGCGTTTTTAGTTCTGAAAAAATCAAATCTAGCCAGAGTTCACTCATGACACCATCTACTTAGTAGCAGTATTATTATTACCACTAACTGGGGCACTACAGCCCATTCCACCAAGAATGATGCCTTATTGTGATGAAGAATTCACAACCAGACTGCGTATCTGCTCCAGAGGGTTTCTGGAATAAAAAGGCAAGATTGGGCAAAGGTGATAATACACAAGAGCACCAAATGTTTTGTGCAATTGGACTGATGAAACATGGAGATGAAATTATTTTCTCAAGGACCAGCAGGAGTGTGAGGCACAGCTGAAGTACTGTGCAGTACTTGACTTCTCCTCCCTGACTGTCTCCTTGTGCTAATAGAGACACAACAAACACAGCCAGGGCCAGCACTGCTCCAGCACACACACTCTGCTGGCACTCCACACCCCTCCACTTGTCACATCCTGGACATCTCAGACATGCAGAGAAATTTATTTCCTTCCAGGCCCTAACAGCTTTTATGTTAGACTTATCACACTCCTACATTTGCAAGCAAAGTTCAGGATAAAACCTCCTAATTAATTTCTGAGTGTGAGCCTGAATCAACACATGCTCTGCCTCCTCCCTCTACTTTCTTAACATGTCTTTTTTCAGGTGATAACCAGACAATTCCATGCTGCATGGGGAAAAAAAGACCAAACCAACTCTAAAATCTACTAAGAAAGGAAATTTTCTACAGGACTGGTCCTTAGATAGTGCAGGACTCACATCCTTGACCCTTCATTGATTCTCCCATCAAAACCATAATCTGTGTTCTAAGAACTTACAGCAACTTTTGGGGACTGACGAATGACAGACCAAAAGTTGGAACTATTTCCTGGCAGCTTCAAAGTCCTGCACAAGTAGGGGAATGAAGGAAGGGAATGTCTCCATTTTTGTGTGTATAAAATGAGTATGGTACCATTTAAAAGTATCTGGAAACACCTTATCCTTATGGTTTTTAACCAGAACTTTGACATCACCACTGGAGACCTTGTAAGTCACTGGCAACAATTCAAAGGCAGCTGATAGCAAACACAGGGACACAGATTTAATTTGGTTCCTACACAACACTGCCTCAAACACCCAGGAGCACCATAGAATTGAGATACTACATGTACACTCAGTCTTTTTCACCCTAAGAAATGATAAATGAAGCTTGGACTCTGTAGATCCCAGCTGTTTTATTTTAAGAAGTCTATTGCTAAAGACCAACAAGTTCAAAATTTTAAAAAAAAAAAAAGGGAAGAAACAAAAGCAGCTATTGTAAAACAATAAGCCTGGGCACTGAAGAGAACGCTTCAATGCCACCCTGTATGAGAGTAGGAGTGGTTAACTTGGCTGAAAGTGATTAATTTCTTGAAAATGCTGAGGTCACGCTAATTGACATGACCTGTGTAATTAAGCAGTCTCTGTTTACACACGGAAAGCTCAACTGCTGTGAAGCTGGGTTTGTATGACAGAATGTCTTTACAAGTCAAGAGATCAACAACCTTTCCTGTGTCCTACCTCCCCGCCGACACAGCTCCTGATTGCTGTTCTGAGGGACACGCACGGGCATTTCCATATGAAAATCAGCCTCGAGCCTGGGCGAGCAGAGCCCCAGCAGAGTGTACATGTTGTGAAGCAAGCTCTGACAGGCCCCAGGGGTGGCTGCTCGGACTAAATCCCCGTGCTGGTGAGTCCTTTTCCCACATTCTCTTTCCTTGATAATGCCCTCTGGAATCACAGGAGAATCGTGACAGAGGGAGGAGTGTGGGGTGAGAAGCTGAGGGCTCTGCCATGCCAATGCTGCCTTTTACACTGATTAATTTAATCCCTGTGGCCACATCTCCTCACTTCTGCACTTCCTTGCTCAGAGGCAAATAGTATCCTTCTGCCTTGAAGCACTGCTGCAATTAAATATTTCAACAAAAGACATTCTACAGATAAATAATATTGTCACTTACATAGCATTCAACACTTGTGTTGAAGTGCAACAATGCTGGAAAAGAAGCAAACAAGGTCCTGAGTAACTACAGAAAGCAGATATATTTTGGAGTTCTCTTTCTCCAGAGACCCATGTGGTCCATGGACAAATCTCTTGTTTCTTCTTCAGAACCTTGAGGTAAAGCCCCATAGACAGATTCTACCATGTTGCCTCCTTGGGCTGTATTCACTCCTCCCACCAAAGTTCTTTGACTTTCTATCCCATATTTTTATTCAGCACATACCCAAGTAAAGCATTATTGCCACAGTCAAAGAGCATGTCTTCAATAAAAGTGTTGGAACAATTATTCCTCAGCATTGCCACCACTCCACTGTGCTGCCAGCACTGGGGAAGTGCATGTACAGACCACCTTCCCAAGAGACAGTGATGTTCTTCATCCCAAAATGAGTTGTGACACAAGTGGAGCATAACAAGATGTCCTTGGCCATCTGAAGCTGAGTTGGTATTTCAGTTCCCAAGCCCCGGTGCCACAAGATGCAACAGTGGGGAAGTACCAGCCCAAAGCATCCCAACAAAGAGACACCCAGTGGTAGCTTTTTCCAAGTGCTCACTACAGGGATAGACTTTCAACCCATCAATGCATGTTTATGAGTCTTTACCACTGCTCAGGGGTAACACAGGTCTGATTTTATTAATTGCTCTTACACCTTCCTCTGCCCCAGCCAATAAACAAGGTGCTCACTTAGTGTCTGCATGAAAACAAATAGTTCCCCATGGAGAGAGAAATATCTCAGAGCAGGAGAGCCCCATAGCTGAAAACAACAGAGATGTCATTTTGATTTTTCCTTTTCATGCTTTCCCTTCCGGTTAAGATGACATTATCTTCAAGAGTTCTCTCTTCCAGAGCAAGAGAACCCAACTACTTCCTGACCATTCTGCTGTGACAAGACGTCCTCAGGCATTATTTTGTGACCTTATGCTTTTAGCATCTTCCAGTGAATTATTAGGTTAGTTTGGGTCAAAGTACTTCTGTCCTAACAGCTGCTGATTTTTAAAGGAGGAAGCGTGTCCGACTGACCTGGAATCGACGCATGTCTCGAGGGTTTCCTGCATTTTTTAGGCAATTTTGGTTACATTTGAGGAAAAATTTCAAGAAGAACCTATGGAGAAAGAGAAACAAACATTAATGTCTTATAAATAGGGCGTAGTATGTATACATATGATAGTAATATAAATATGACATCTGCACATTTGGTCCAACAAAGACTTAACATCAGTATTCCCAACTCAGACAAATCACCCCCCTGCCCATCCAAAGAGGGAGTGGAGCTTGCATAGGCCCCATCTAGCAAAACATGTGAGCACATCCTGAAAATTTAAACACTAATTTCATAGCTCTGTTGTGTCAGAGCCATTGAAGATTGCAAAGTCAGTCCCTCTGTCACGCCAGGCTGGCTGTGCCATCAGAGCAATGAGGAACAGACACGTTTTTCAGCACTGCAAAAAAGGGACAGAAAATGCTAGACATGAAAATTCCCTTGGGTATAAATGGGGCTTTGTTTTACAAGTTCACTGTTACCCACAGGTTTTGATTTAATACAAAAATACTGAAAATGTTCCATACAGTTGAAATCTCCCTCCCAGGATTAAACCAAGTTTGTCCATAAAATTAATGCTCAAACAGTGGTTAATGGAACCCAAATCCCTGAGAGAAGGGTAAAGGCTTGGTCAAAGGAATGACTTCATGGAAAAATGAAATGTTTTTGATGCAGTTTATTTCCTGACCATACACAGTTCACTGAAGTAGCTATATGACCCTGACATATATCTCTAAGAGAAGACATTGCCTTTTACGAAGCCAAAGAAAAAAGCAAACATTTCACTGAAAATATTTCCTTCAGTGTTATGCATCAGTGGACTATAAACTCATAAAGACAAGTCAATGAATAATAGTGGGTCTGAGATTCCAGGCTTCCTCCCTGAAAGCCAAAGTTTATCAGCCTTTTGTCCAAGATAAACTACAGACTAAGGTCTACTAAAGCTCAGTCGTGCAAAGTTTAATCCTACAGCAAGCTAAAGCCCAGTGTAACCAGACAGGGCAGCATTACACGTGCAATAACCATCAGTGACTAAGCAGATGTTCCTCTGCCCTGTTCCCACATACAGGAGTGGAGTAGGGAACAGTTTGATCCTGTTTTACTTGAAATCTGAATGTTAACTTTTGCAAGCAGCCCTCTTTTAGCACCCAAGCTGAATGCTGGGTCAGCACAATTTGCACAGATTGTCACCAAGAAAGGCAACACCGCAGGGTAAACAACGTCAGAAAATCCCTTTTTGATGAGCAGCATTCTTTGCCCTGCTCTAGTTGTGATGCTGCCCTTCAACAAGGCAAGTTTTCCTGCTTGTTCCTCTATGTCAAGGAAATTGTACATGGCAAATAGCTGCAACGATAAACCGAAACTACGAGGGACTGTTTTCATTAAAGAAATGCAATGTAATGAGGAGGATTATCAAATGTGATGCTTGGGATTATCAAGGACTAGATCTCCTGGCCCAGGAAGTCTCTTCTAGACCTGAGCTTCTAAATAAAAGCAAGCAATCCACATAAAATAAACATCCACAGCAGGGGTTTGGAGGCAATGTTTGTTTAAAGGAAAGAGCAGTGCAAGTCATTGCATTTCTCAATCAAGCAGGTTCTGATATTCAATAATGGAAAGGTGGTGCTATTTGCTGTACATGTGCCTTTTTAGCTGCTAATGGCCAGCTGTGACAGCCTGACTCAGATTGTGTAGAAGGAGCTGTCAGCACAAATCTTGGCATCTCGGATCCAGACAACTGCTTGCCACCAGGCAATGGTTTGTACTTGTGCCAGAATGGATTTTGAGAGACAAGCAAATAGGGCATTAATTCCGCCAAAGAAAAACGAAAAGTGGGGAGAGTTGGGGATCTTGCACTTCAGATGATGGCTGTCCTGTCAACAGCTCGTCACTTAGCTCACGAGCTATGAAGGGCACAGACATCAGATCCCTCTTGCCCTAAGCTGGCCCTGTCTCGCGAAACCCTGGCAGGATTCGGAGACCACCCCTCCACACGAGATTGCTCGCTGAAATAAAAAGCCTGGCCATCTGTTCAGAGGCAAAGACATCTCTGTCAGCTGGTGCCTACAGCCTCAAACAGGCCCTTATGTGGCAAAACCTCTCAGAGCCACTCACTCTTTGGGGAGAAGCTGGCGCTGCCCTGGGCTTACCGCGGGATTTTGGCCGTTTCGCCGAGGACTGAGTCCAGCAGCTGCCCACCCGGTCTGCCACAGCCCCAGAGCAGCACCCCAGGCCCTGAGGGGATCTGGGGCATGGAAAAGTTAAAAATAACTAAAAATTCCTGGTTTGTATTCGCACAGCACACAAATAACTGGCAATGAGGGTTGGTGGGTTGATTAAGGGTTCCCCAAAAAAATGGAGGACTCTTTGTGAAGCTCTGTGGAGAAACACTGGGCCTTCCCTCCCCTTACAAGCTCTGAATTCATGTCAACTCAAAGGCTTGGAAAGTCACTCTGAAATACAAGAGTTTGCTTTTTGAGGTCTGCAAAACTCTAACACAAAGTTTCGCAGTCTAACTCCATTTGCACTGTGCTATAACCCCCAAAGGCTACAGAAGTTTCACCAAAATAAACTGCAGAAGAAATGAAGCTCATCTGCTTAAACCTACCAAAAAACCTCAGGCAAGAAAGCAAGCAAACAAAACTTCTTCTGAATTAAACCAACTCCAGAAAAAAATTAACTTGCAAAAATAACAGCATTTTCAGAGGAACGCAAAGCTTACACAGCCAAGTTCACACACTGCATGTTAAGCAAAAAAAAATCACCAGTTTACAGAACACATTCTGCCAAGTGCCATATTTTAATTCTACTGAAAAACAAAACAAACGACGGGGCTGCACTTTGTTTGGGAACACACCAGGGCTGGAGTCCCCCCAGCCACACAAAGCATCCCACACTCATCCAGGCAAGAGCTGAGCAGCTCCTGGGCTGGCACCACACCTGGCTGCTGAACCCCCACCTTGGCAGCAAGGAGGAGGAGAGCAGATTAAGAGAAGAGTAGAGCAGAGCAGTTTGATTCATAGGTCTCAGCCCAGGCTCCTGGTTCCTGCTTCAAACCGATTGTTCAGGTGCCTTCATCACCTCAAGCCCCATCCTGCCAGCATTGCTCATTAGCAACACTTCACTCTGCAAATATTTCAGATTTGGATTGACAGCACTGGTCCAGGAGAAGTGCCAACAGAGCTGAGCGCTTTGTAAGCATAAACCTCCATCCCCATTTGCTCACATCAAGCTTCTTCACAGTGGATTATTTTTTTTTTTCAGTTCTAACTTTCCCCGCATTTGGCAGGACTGTGTACTATTAATGCTAACCACAGAGGATATATAGCATTAATACTCACTACTGGGGTCTGAAATTCATTTCCAAGATGAAAAAAAAAATGTGCAAAACACAGGAGTGTCAATAAAATCTTCAAGTCTCTCTCCAAACTTATGTGACTGCTGAACACCCGCTCTTCTGCCACACAGGAGCCAGTCATCAATTATCCTTATTGCTACCATTGAAGGTTCGGGGGTTTTTTCATGAATCAACCAAAACATATTTTCTGACTCCCTTCCTGACTACTACCATCCCTGGTGTGAAGAGCATTTGTGCATGTGGAGCAGAGAAACATAATCCAGCTCCATGGAAGTCAGCTCAGGTCCAGGAACAAAAACTTGCATTGGTATTAAACCAGAGAATTCCATGTGTCACCTTTACCCCACAGAGACATGGCTGGAGTATAAGGAAGGGAACTTTGGGGGAAAACAATTTTAGATTATATTCAGATGTCCTACGATGCTGCTCAGGGCAGGCTGTAAAAACTGCAGAGGTAGTGACATTGCTGCATTTTTAATCTGTGCCATGCAGGCACTACAAATCTCTGAGTAACTGCAAGGTCCGGTGTGGAAGTGCATCCTCTGGTTAAATACAAACCCCTGGGCTGAACCAGGCCCCAAACTAACGTGAACTTCTTTTGGCCAGGCAAAAGCCCTAAAAAATGTGCTATTGGTTGTTAGGAATGTTCTTTTCTCACAATTCAATAGAAATTCCTTTTTTAGAGATGAAGTAGTGGGATTTTTCCTAACAAAACTGCTGCATTTCCAAAAAGATGTTGGTGCCAGTAGGACTGTGCTCTCACCCTCTGCTAGGGAGGAACTCTACCCCAGGCCTGGTTCCTACTGTTATTCCAGCTCCTGAAACCAGCTCTGTCCTCACTCCTGCCCCATCCATCCTCTGATTCCCTGTGTTCCACTGATGGATCTGGTGAGCACAAGACCAGCTGGAGGTCACTCCACTTGTTTCAAATACTCCCTGCCACTCCCTGCTGGCCTCATTTTCTATCACACACCAAACCCTTTGGGTTTGTGCAACACCTTCCCCAGCAGCATCCCGCTCTTTGCCACTACCACAGGGATTTAAATTAAACCCACGGCAGAAATGGAAATCCAAGTAATGAAGATGTAAGAGGATTTTGCCTTCCTGCTTTTCTTGCCACTACAAATTAATACTCATGTTTATTAAAAAAAACTGAAGAATTAAATTAAAGAAAGCTAGTTCTGACATGATCTACGTTGGCTCTTCTGTCACTCCCCTGAAGGAAATTTAAAGGAACTCAAACACGAAGGCTTAGCAGTAGGATTTTCTTGCCATTGCCACAATAAATATGTCTGTGGAAGGAGGAAAAAAAATAGTTGGAAAGAAGACCTGCTGCATTCCTGATGCTGAAGAAAAGCTTGTTTGTTCCTGATACATTGGAGAAGTTGTTCAAGAACAGTTCCTGCATGTGAAAATACGACAGCTGTCATGGTGCCAAGGTCAGCCAGACCAGTGGCTATCCAGCGTGAGTGCTGGTTATACAGCTCAGACCTGGCTAGGGCAAACAAAACTGACAAAACACACCTTTTCTGTGGTGTAAACACATCTGATAGAAAAAGAGCAACTTCAGACTGCTGGATGAAACACAGCAGCACGTATATGTGGGTTTGTAAAATTAGTAAAACCAAAATACACAGGGCCAAGGCAATAATTAGCAACTTTCCATCAGATAAAAGGATTGCATGCCCATTCTGTACGGCACACCAATTCAGCAGAGTACTAAATATGTGCATAAATTTAAATACACAAGCAGTACTGGTGGAGACAAAGGTACCACTCACATCCTTGAGCATGTCCAGCTCTGCTGTCAGCCTGGTGATGCTACAAAAACAGTGTCTCACACAACCCCTGATGGGTATTTTGGCTCTGGTGAAAACTTGGCATAGCTGGAGGAACCAAATCCAGTACAGGGGTGAGCCCAGAGGTCACCAAGGTTGGCAGTGCACTCACTGCCACTGCTTTGTTTGCTCCTGCAGGGTTTTCTCTGCACTTTTCACACACACCTCTCTTTGTCAATCTATAACTTCTCCTACAAGTCCTGGTAACTTGATTTACTCAGTAATCTGTTGCTAAAATAAAATATAGAGAAAATGCTACTTTATTTGAAAAAGTAAATAATAAAAAGGTAGAGAGAGTAGGTTTAGATTAGATAAGAGCAGAAACTTCTTCCCTGTGAGGGTGGTGAGGCCCTGGCACAGAGTGCCCAGAGAAGCTGTGGCTGTCCCATTCCTGGAATTGTCCAAGGCCAGGCTGGACAGGGCTTGGAGCAACCTGGGATGGTGGAAGATATCCCTGCCCATGGCAGGAGTTTGGAATGAGATGAGCTTTAAGATCTCCTCCAACCCAAACCATTCTATGACTCTAGGATTCCATGAAATGCCCCTTTAGAACCTTCAGAAGGACAAAGTTAATTTTTTCCCTTTCAAGTTGACTCTTCCTATTATTCCTAAAACTCCTATTTTAAAATTGCAAAAGTCCAAACATTGAAAAACTTAGGCTTAAATAAAGCTTTTTTATATTCTTGAAGAATAATTTCTTTAATTTTCCAACATTTTAAAACTTCACTTGAAGATTGTTTTTTGGTTTTTTGTTTTGTTTTTTTTTTTTCCTGCAGGCCTTTTCACATACAGCTCCCTGATCATGTCAGGGAGCCTATTCACAAAAGAATAATTGATAATTACAGTGATGTTTACCAACATGAGGCTGAGCATGGAAATCAAATATAGGCATGGAGAAAACCTCCTATTACCCACATGTTCACAGCTGGATTTTACTTGCCTCTTTAGTCAATAAACAGCAGTAGCTACCTTTTGTGGCATTTTACAACAAGAAATTTATTCTGCAGAAGAGAAATTAAACACCAGATACAGCCATCTAACTCTCTTCTAAACATAACCTCTTGAGTTATCAAACATCCTAATTAGGAAAAAAAATCCCAAATCTGTTTTCTCTGGATTCAGTGCTCTTACTGATTTTAAATGGAAGCCAAATCAGACATGCATTTTTCATTTATGGGATGCTAAGCAATTCACTGGTTTACAAAACGAACAAACACGAAAACTAAAGGCATGGAAAATTATTTCCTTTACTAGAAAACATATATCTTCCTCCTGAGCTGCTGAAAAGGTCCAAGAAAAGCAATGTGATGCAGAGAATAAAACTCAGGCAGGCAGAGCCTGTAGACTGAAATTTTTCAGGCAGTGTCACAATAACAGAAACATAATAATAATAATAATAATAATAATAATAATAATAATAATAATAATAATAATAATAATAATATTTTTGTGAGCTTGCTGTTGCTACCAGAGCTCCAGCACTGCCAGGGTTTGCTGTTATCAATACAGTAAATATTCATCTCAGCACAGCAAACAGCTGAGGAGGCACCCACACAACCACCAAATTAGAAGGCAGGACCACCCAAACCAGCCTTAAATTACCCATTGCTCATTTCAGCAAGTGCTCCCAGTCACTTTTCCTTAGGTCTGTGTGTTCTGCAGAGCGAAGCACAGCATATCAATTTTTCATCTTGCATTTTCGGGACTCCTCTAGCTCCCTGATACCGAGTTATAATGCATCACAGAAATTTAGAGTAGTTTGGGAAATTGTGTTTGGCATTTTCTCCTGTGAATGAGTTAAAATCCCAGAGTGACTGTTTTGGTTTCTTTTCCCAGACTTTTAATAAGAAAAGAAAGAGATAACACCATTGAAAAACAACATCACAAAACAGAATTAAGAACAGTCCAGAGGCAGATTTGAATGCTCAGTTTTTGTAATTTAATTTTGCCCCTAGGTCTCACGTTTTAATATTTTTTTTTTCCTTTCAAGTAGAGAAAATCTGAATTTTCCTATATCTCCTTACTAGTGCCCAGCTCCAGTATCTAAAATTTTTATTACACTTGAACTGCAGCTACCTTTCTATCACAAACAAAAAAAAAGTTGGAAGGAGTTTATGCCATCTGTGTACCGGGGATACACAGGGTATTTGGTTGATGACAACCATTGTGAATAGTAAAACAGTAACAATAAAAAGCTAATTAATTTGCTTCAGTTTAACCACTTTTCCCTTCAGTCTCTCCTTATTTCGCTCCCATTTCACACCTCAAATGCTAGGGCATAAAAGCGAGTTAACTATTTTTAATTTTGACTGAAGACATTAGACTTCAGTCACTGGAAAAAACGACAAACCAGCCCTGTGGTCTGTCATAGTTCACACAATGCCAGTGAATTAGCAGCCCTGCCAGAGTCATACTTTAGCAGAAAGAGCCTCTGTTCAGTGTAAGTGCTGACAGATAACAGCAGTGCTGTTATTGCAATACGATAGCAGCCTTTGCTTCCCTGCTTCCTCAAGGTAAACTCCTGTAACTTTAGCATGGGCACCAAAAAGCAGCAGAGGTACCAGAGACAGGGGATGTTGGAGAGCAGGGCTAATCCAGCCCTCTGAAGCTGCTTTTCTCACAGCAAACATGAGGCCCTAAAATATTTCACCCTGAGCTGGGGGTGCTGATGATGTATTTTTTTCACCAGCTTACTGAGAAAGTTAAAAAGATTCATCTGGTAAATATTTCACGTGTAGAAAACACATTTCCCACCTTTCCCTGGACCAGGCATGTGTAAATCCCCTGCATGTAAAAGTGTGGGCAATCTGCCTGTACATACAATAATTAATGATTCCTCAAATAACCTGACCCCAAGAATATCTTTAAGTAACATTGGCACATGGGTGCCATCACCCAAACCTGCAAAACCCAGAGGCTGAGGCCATTTAAGGGACAGGTGGGTGCAGAAAAAGTTCTGCACAATCAGAAGATGAAGTGTTACTCAAACCCCATCTGAACAGAAGCATCCTCAAGCATTTACACCAGGTGTAGTCATGATCTTACAACAGTGAAATCCCCTGAGACCTGGCTCAGAATCTGCTTCATTTTCTCCTCAAGATGTCTTTTATAAGTGGAAGATGCTTTAGGTTAAAAAAAAAAATTAAAAAATTAAAAAGGGGAAGGAGGTCTGCTTAGACTGATATAGAAATTATTTTTGACCAGATTTATGTGTAGGACTGATGGCTTGAAGAGAGAGAAACAACCAAGGTGTTCTTAGATCTCTGATTTACAATAACACATAGTATACACCAGTAATGAGTCAGAAGAACATAAAACATCAAGAAAGTGATTATTGAGTAAATTCATGTCTCAAAAACATTAAAAATGCACAAACCAAGGATTTTCCAGAGAAATGAAAGAACTTTTCACAGTGCTCTGTGCCCATGAGATGCTGACTCTGGGCAAGCTCAGGGGTTCTTGGCTACAGCTGCTCCAGTGCCTTGGGATCACTGCCAGCAAGACCTACATTGCAAGACTGGGATTTACTGCTGGGATGACACCCCAGCCTCAGCTTCTGCATCACTAAATCCTCCAGAGAACTGCGACAGTGATGGACAAGTTTAAAATGTGCCTGTAAATCACCTGTTCACACAGTCCTGGGTGGAACTTACCTCACCTGGACCACCTCAGTAATTACAGAGAAGTATTTGGGAAGTGCAATATGGAGAGGGATTGATTGCATTCCCTCCTAAGACAACTTATGCTTCATAGAACACATTAAATGTTTGCTACAGGTAAAGTGGCAGCAGTGAAGGACATTATGTGGGGGAAGGGAAAAAATTAATAACTTTAAGTTATTAAAAGCTAACTTAATAAATCAAAAACTATAATGATCTGGGAACCCAGTCAGTCACTGACAAAGGACAAACTGACAGAGATGCTGCTGGGAGATGGTCCTCTTGAATAAATCCAATTATTAAATGAAATCTTTTAAATAAACTAGTAGTGGTGAGTCTAGAATTAGCTGTCCAATAAAAAAAATACATGCAAATGTACATTTGTATTTACCCAAGACAAGATCAAGTGCAAAAATATTGTGGAAGAAACGCAAGTCCTGCCTTCAGCTCCTGCCCACAAGCTGGACATTCCATCCAGGGGTTCCCATTGTTTCAGGATATTTAAGAGAATAAAGCCCTCGTTTCCTTTGCAGCAGGGAGCTCTGGCAGTGAGCAGAGGATCCGGAGTGTAGTGGCTATTTTGAGAGCTGGAAGGAAGCAAGAGGCTGCTCTGTGCAAAGGTGGAGGCACTTGGAGCTGTGTGTGTAGTGGTTCAACAACAGAAGACATGCCAGGGGTTCTTGAAGGGGATCAGGAACTGCCTTGAAGTATAAAATGCTGCAGATCTCTGTGTGTGTGTGTGCACGGGCAAGCAACACACACACTGTAAAATTCACTGAGATTTACCACAAATGGGGAAAAACTGAAAGATGAAGGGGAAAAGAATTTCTGATGTGCTGGTGAAGAGGACCACACTATATGTACTGCTGCAGATGTCATCAATAAATATTGCATATGTCTGCTACCTTTAACATGACATTGAAAGAGCTTAATTAACCTCAGAAATAATGACCTCTGCAGCAAGAATGTAGAAACCAATCATATCTGCTTATATCACAAGTTTGGATTAAATGTTTCAGAGCTTTTCTTAAAGCAATGAGCCTTGAATATGTAGGAAAAATACTTTTGCTGATGTCCTTTTCTGTGTCAGAGAGATGTGGGAAAGGCATTGTAGGCTGTAGCTGCAAAGTTATCTCTTTCACCAGTTGGGAAAGGTGATCCAGCTAACAAGAATATTTTCTCCTGCCCTTGAAGCCCACCATCCAGTGAGGGTACTAAAGCTGAAGGACAAAACCCCAAAACTCGGGTAGAATTCAGATCAGGATGCTAGTGACAAGTTAGAACCAGAGCAAGGCAAAGACATGAGTCGGCATTTGTAGAATAACTCATGCTTATGGCACTGTGTACTTCGTTGGTGGGAGCTGTGAAAAACAGCACATTTAGAGGGAGCTCAACAGACCAAAAGCATTGTAAGGGCAGAGGCACAGCATTAAACACCTGACAGAGGGGAATAGGGAACAGCTACAGACAACTTCCATGGTGTTAAAACACAGAAAAGACTTGGGATCTCCCCTGTATTCATGGATGCCTGGCTGTGTCCCAGATGCCCTTCTGTGTGAGAGCAGGGATGAGACCTGTGATCAGTCGGATTTACACCCACAAAACGCAGCACATGAGGGTCTACAAAGTACTAGATAAGTACTTCAGAATTATGACTTTGCTGTGTCGCTGCAGAGGACAGCATCGGCGATGGAAACTTTACAATAAACAGTTAAGAAACCTTGCCAAGTATCCAGGGCAAAAAGATAAAAGTTCATCTACATCTTAGCAATGAAAGTTACAATTGAATGGACTAGGAAGTACTGAACAACACTAAACAAATCTAACTATTTTATGTTCTATTGTACTTCTTCTGAGAGCAATTGTGCTGGACATCAGGAACAATTTCTTCACTACAAGGGTGGCAAAGATCTGGAAAGAGATGCCCAGGGAGGTGGTGGAGTTCCCACCCCTGGAGCTGTCCAAGAAATGACTGGATGTGACATTCAGTGGTTTAGTTGACACCATGGTAGTCAGACAAAGGTTGGATTAATGATTTTGGAGGTATTTTCCAACTTTAGAGGTTCTATGATTCTAAGTTTTACATCTCTGCTTAATCTCCAAATAAAAATTAAGATCAAGTTTGAAGAAATACTGTGCAGTGCCAGTGACAAACTCATCAGCAGACACGTGTTAGACAACATGCTAAAATACCCTCACATCAACTTGTCAACAATTACCACCAACTAACAGACAACCCTGACAATATAATGCTCAGGGCTTGACTGAAAATACAGTTAAATGTACACTATCACATACAAATTGCATGTGGCTTTGAGTCTATTCAATGAAATCATATTACTCCGAGTTAGGAAGTATGGATCATTCTGATTACAACTGAATGACAAAGTTTCTATCTGCTAAGATTTCTTCCACTGCACAGAATAACTGCAACAAGCACAAAATGACTGCACTGCTCCTGCAGGGAAGCCTCTCTGCCAGCCTGGAGCTGCAGCACTGCCTGTCTACAGCCAGCTTTACCCTTGGCATCTGCTGAGTCCTCCACCAACTTTTCACACAAAGTCCATGGATATAAAGAGGCAGGTTTGGCTCACTGTGTTTAAGAGAGCGTGAAGATCGCTTCATCTTAAAGATTCCCAACACTCGGTAGAAGCAGCTACCTGGAACTTGCAAGGACATTGAGGAGAACACTTTCATCCTTGCAGAAAGCGTCTTGGGACTTGTTAAGACTACAGGTGGTCAGACACTTGACTTTGTGTCTCTCCTGAAAGACGGCACCTCCAGCAAGGCGGCACTCCCTGGTGTGACACCTCTTCAGCAGCATCTGAAAGGGAAGCCAGCCTCCCACTGAGCCACCAAACGCTGCTTCCCACACTTGTGAGGCTTTTCCTTAGAGGACTCTTCTTTGAAATTAAAAAACTGTCAGTTTAGTGATGCAGTGCCAATAACTCCATGAGCTGTTGCTTTCGTATATCCTGCTTTAAAAACTGGGTTTCATTACATAACAGGTTACAGCAAAGTGATGTCCCACAAGTTTTAAATTGAGATTTCTAATTTTTTTTTTGCACCTGCACATGGTTTCCCTGGTCTCCATCCAGTCATTTAGAAGGCACATTCTAATGTTCACCTACATGTCACTTTGAAAGCAAGAGATAGATACATTCTGTATTCCTTGGTAACAGTTTTTATATTATTTTTTAAATTACACGTCCAAAGATCACAAAATAATGGGAAAAATAAGTTTTTTCTTTTTTATTTTTTCAAAGGAATCTTTGTATCAAATTGTAGGCAATAATGTATTTGAGATACATAAACCAAGAATGGAAGTGGAGCTGGCAGAACACCCACAGAACACCCTTGCCTTCATTCTAAAGAGACTTATGCTTTCAAGGTGTCCAGGCAGAAAATCTTCTGGAATTTTAAATATGTTAATAGCTCAAAGTAATGACGACTCCAAGCCAAAACCCCAAATTGGAAAGTTCCTGAGCCCCAAGCAACATTGACTCTGCAGCAGTGAAAGACTGAAACAAATTCAGATGGGAACACGTACACCTTTTGTGAAGTTCTCACCTGAGGTTGGCATCTGACCAGAAATAACCAGTTCAGACCCCATCTCCGAGACCTGAGCTCAGGACCAAGAAGTCTTCAGAATAAACTGAAAATGTCTTCCTGAAGTGCAAGAGAGGCTGGTTTCTCTCATGTCTGTTCCCAAACTCTCCCACCCATTATCTCTTAAAGGACATTGGCAAATGGCACCCCTTAGACTCTATAAATCTGTATAGAAGGAACGGCATAATTTTTCTCCCATCACGAACCTTCCAGTCTAATATTTGACAGCCTAGATCAGGTGCTGTCCAAACATTTATTAAAACATTTTAAATGATGAATATATCCAATTATTACTATTAATGCAGCTAATACTGACTAATGAGGGGGAAACACACTAGCTTGTGTCCCGCAATTCATTACCCCTGCCTTGTCAACAATTCAAAGCCCAAAACCTAATCATCCATACCGGGCCCTGTTATATTTCACACGTCACATTTAATAAGTCACTCAGTGCCTATAAATTAATGTAACATGTCGGCGTTTATGAGCGTGGCTTTGTCGCTGTTAACAAATGATGTGCTGGCCTGGTCTGCTGCAGCTCAGCAGTGACGAATGATGGAGGATGATTTCTCTCCAAACTATAAACTGCACACTGGGGACCACAGCCACACGTGGGCATGTGTGTGCAAACCCATGCTGGGTGTGGGAATGGCATAGAATATACAAAATTAGGTACCTGTTACAGGTATATTGCATACATTTTAATGTAGTAAATATTTTTCAGTCCAGTCATTACATTTTATCAGCACACATCATAACTAGTCAGACACATACAGAGATGAATACAAGTTGCCACACAGTGTTACAGGGATGTATAAACAGCTCTTCAGCAAGTTTATCAAAAACACATCTCCTGAGTGTATCATGTTACAATTTCACTCGCACCACTTTAAGCCAACCAAGTTTTTAGATACTATCATTTATAACAACACAACACACAGGTGGGGCCAGATCTTGGGTTTGATTTACAGTTCATCTGAACACCTGTAATATTTCCATTCTTAGTGCTTCCCCAGCCAATCACAGCTTGAAACAGAAATGAAACACCACAGAGTTGTATTGCAGAATGTGATGTTAAACTGCAGATGACTGGCACAGCACCAATACTTCCTTTACTACTTCTTGAGCAAAACTGATTTTTTTAAACAATATGAATAAAGCATAACTTAAAGTAACAGAGTATATTAAAAATGTACATGTGATATACATGCACTTTTTAAAACCCTTCCTCCAATTTTCCTGAAAAAACTGTAAGCACTGGAAAGCAACAGAGAAAATGTTGTCATCTTTTGGTTACTTTGGTCACAGCTGTGGCAGGTTCAGGATTGAGGAAAGACATCTGGATCTATACACGACTGCATTAAGAACTATGTGCAGTAATAAAACTGCATGTTGCAAATGCACACTGTAGCCAGGAGGGAAGTTGTCACTGGAACCAGCTTTTATGGACATAAACAGGTTTGTCAACAGCAGAGGAAGAAGACAGATAAGGACAGGACCCCTGACAGTTGAGCTCCTCACCCCTTGGAAATCTGACTCTTACCAAAGCACAAACCAGGACCCTCGTTTTGGTTTTATAACAAAGCTTTCCTGATAGTAAGGCCAGTTTTGCCCATATGGGCTCTTTTAAAGTGTTGTATTCCATTACAGGGACAGATTCCTTATGAAACAGATCATCCTGGAATACACACAATAATGCATTGGTGATGAGCTCACAGCCAGCCTGGGAGAGACAGATTTGACTGAATTCTCTGGATGCTTTTATTGCCTCTGTTGGGAAATGACAGTCTGTAAAAAAGGAAGATTTGTGGGAAAGGATCATGTCTGAAGGTCTGCCAGCACAAAAAACATTCTTAGAGAAAAACCTCTAGTGTGACAAAACATCATCTTGAGAAAATTTGTAAGTGAAAGCTCTTCACTTAATCTCAGCAGCCATGACTCAATGCTTCCATGTCCTACTAAAGCAACAATCCTTAAGAGCAGTGCAGCAGAAAGTCACACTTATTTTCCAAAATCAATCCACCTTGGAAGGGCCATCCCATGGTTACAGTACTAGAGCAGGACACAGAAGACCTACATTCCTTTCTGTGCTTGGTACACTTTGGAAGCCACCAAGTTGCTTTCAGGCTGCTAAAGTTGCAATTAAACCCTCTTAAAAGTCCTATTGCACGTTTTACTGTATCCTTAGAAGTCAAAACACCTTTAAAAATCTACCTTTAAATCTCTCTGTCTTCTTTTCCCATCTTTAAAATAGGGATCATGACACTTCTCTAGCACACAGGTACCGTACAGATAGATAAAGACAAAGACACTTTCTAAAAGGTGTCACACACATCTAGGATTCTCTCATGTATTGTTGGCATAAAAAAAAATCTTAGATATTTTTAAAGACTTCTGATATATAAAGGGGAAACGATGTAGGATTTCATAGACTTTAAATGTCTCTAAGAAAATTATTCTGTATAGGCTAGATCAGTGAAAGAACCACACTTACCAATTTGTTTTTCTAGGTCGTGTATAGGATTTTTTTAGCACTTGATAGCTTTAGAGCAATAGAGATGGTTAAATTCTATTGAAAGGCTTGAGCACCACTGCTCCTGCACTCTACACACTTCTTGTTGAAGGAAACTATTTGGGAGTACAGTCTGAGATCAGCCACGACAGCAAAGACCAGTTCACCAGTTAAGGCTCAGTGACACCTCAGTGTCCTCACAGCCCATCATTTGCAAAATGCTAGAGATCATAAAGGCTCTAAAAACCCAGGACCACATATTTTAACAATTTCACTGCAGAAAATGTATTTAGTAATTGCCTAATAAAACATGTGTCATTTTCTCTAAAAGCAATATTGTATTTCTAGCATCTAACACAGAAATTATGTGGTGCAAACCCTTCTTCCAAGTAACTCCATGACAACACCTATGCAAGCAGAAGCTGGGACCACTATTCCTGACTAAAACCAAATTATTAGAGCAGTGAAGCCCAAATAAACAGCATCACCATAATCAAATAATGTCAGCTGTACAGCACCCCCAGCACCTGGGTTCTTTTAATCCCATTCTCCTCCCTGTCATTCATTTACCATCTTTACTCCTTTCAGTTGAAAATTTTGTGGGGCAGCATGATATGATTTGTATATAAATATTACCTACCAGTTTTCTATACAAAACATATGACAGATAAGAACAAACTTCATAACCTTTTGGGGTTTTTCTTCCTTACATTCCTTAAGCTTTAAATGGGCAGGAAAAGCCAAAAGTAAGCTGAGTGCCAACATGAAAGCTTGGTACTGCTTTCATGCCACAGCAAACACACTTAGCTCTAGAAACTTCTAAAACTCCATGAGATAAGTGGAGATTGCAAAGAATCGACCACACAGGCACTGCTGAGGAAAGCTTTAAAAACGTGAAGTAGAACTACCCTGTTGCAAGGGATTCATGGAAACTTTGAAATCTTGAAAAGGAGAGAAATCTGCATGACAATAACATTGTTTCCTCCTCTGAGGGACCCTTAGGGCTCACAAAATCATACAGAAAAGAACACAGCTCTTTTCAATTCAGTCCATTGTGCAGAACGGTGAATGTCACCAGTTTTATTTTCTAATGATTTAACATAAAGAAAAATAAGGGCTCAGGCAGAGACATAATTTCCTCAAGAATTTATTGTTCACCAAAATGGTTTGTTTTGCTGAAACATTTCTTTTTGCTCCATTTTTTTCTAGCTTCGTTCTAGAGCTGCCTTCACCCACACTTTGCTTTGAGAGAGGTTAACTTTCCATTGTCACCTCTTCTGCCACCCGCAGCCCCTAGATGTCCCCTGAGCAGTTGTTGCTGCAACTGAATCACTGCTAAGGCACCAACCATCTCTTCCTTCTTGCACCACACCTGTCTGGCTCCTCCCTCCCAAAACATCAGGGATCCCTCTGGAGACACACGGGAGCGAAGCACCACCAATACCAGAGTCACTCCTCTGGCAGCCGAGGCAGAATCAAGCCTGAATTCCAGGCTGAGGATCTCCTTTGATCCCTGCTGGGGGAGCAGTGGTGGCCCAAGAGGACAGGAGCATCCCCAGCCTGTCAGCTGAGCTGAGACCAGGAACCACCTCCCTGAGGGAGAGCCAGCTGGAAGAACATCCTTCTTAATCCCTGTGTGAGCAGTGGGATGAGCTGCACTGAAATGAAGGGCTGGAAGCAGATCTCCTTCCCACCAGCAGCAGCTCCAGAGAGACCCTGGCTGGGTGTGCTCTGTGTGATCCTGGATATTCCAGTGCCACCACACACCTCAGCAGCCAACCCTTCCCATGTGCTCTTACTGCACTTCCTCACTACAGCAAGGACACAATTTATCCTCTTTGTGTACCTAGTCCCCACTGTCATCAAGCCGGGTAAGGAAATGCCAATATTCTCCTTTCAGAGAGGAGGAAAACAAGTGAATTCACAAAGACATGCAAGAGTTTTTGGTAAAAGAAGGGAAAATATTCCAGTGCATGGCTCTGCTAGTGACAGAAGTTCTACTCCAAGAATTATTTCTTTTAATTAGAAAAGCAGAACAACTAAAAAAAAATTAAAATCTATCTCAGCTTCATTTTCCACCAAAATTAGCACTTGGTTCAGAAAGCAAATAAGGCAAAAACTTAGCAGGCAGAGAAAACTCCAAGTGCATTGTATGTCCAAGCTAAACTGATGCAATTCCACATATTCAACAAAAATAAAGTCAAAAGTAGGTCAGAAAAGCTGACAGAATTAATCACAGAAGAGATGAACAGGAAATTTGATGGAAATAAGATCACTTTTCATTATGAATTCAGCACTTAATTGACTACAACAAACTTGAAAATACACTCGATGAATGTCTGCATTAGCTGGACTTCTGAATGTTTGTAGCAGTTAAGATACACAAACTGATCAATAGTGTAAAACAAAGGAGCTCAGGTATGCATGTGTACTCATACATCACTTCAATAAATTACCCTGGGTGCTAACACTGCGGGAAGGAAGGGGGGTGGATTTAGAACAATCATTTTGGGATCAAGAGCTAAATCATTTCAACCACATTTTGATTTCTGCAAAACTCGGCAGGAATTATGAGGCTTAACAGCATCTCAACAATTAGCATATTATAAATACAAAAATGATATATTAAAGCGAGAGGAGAAAAAGGCCAGCATTTTACACCTACAGTAATATAATTCCACTACTTAATGCAAAGTAACAGGCATTAGAGTGTTTGGGATCCTCTTGTATAGTGTTATCTGTTCTATCAGTAAATGAGACTATGTGAACAGTACAACCTATAAATAATTCAAGGCCTGAGATGGCAATTATAGAACCATGCACAACCAGCATGAATATTTTATGAAGGCTAAAACAGCCCTCAGAATGAATCATGGATAGATGAACACACACACATACACACACACTCAGCTGTTGGCCAAGTATTGCTCCCAGACATGGCTTATATCTGGTCCTCACTACATCTAAAAAGAAAATTCCTGAACCCAAAAGTCAGAAGTTACATCTGTATTTTTAGATATTAAGAGATATTAAAAAAATAAATAAAGGGACTGCAGAAGAAAAAAAAATGTTCTGTTGGTGAAAGAAAATGTTTGTTTCCTTTCAAAGATTCTGGTAGGAATTCTAAACAACTTTTTCCTGTGCACAAAATGTGGCTGCCAAAAGCCAACCACGATGTACAAACCAAGGGTCTGCAAGAGCTGTGCAGCACCTTAGTCTGCAAAATCTGCCCCTAAAGAAGGACTTGCCTACATGGAGATATTTTCCAGTAGAGATATACTGGTGTAACTCCCCATATGGGCACTATTATTGCAGCACAAGAGCATTCACAGGGGAGTTAGAGCAGTATAACTACTCCAGCATAATTATACAGGTATAATTATGCCAGTAAATTTCCTTGTGTTAGCAAGCCCAGAGAAAACCTCCCTGTAAGGAGCAGGGAACTGCTGCATCCTGCCCCAGCACACAGCCAGGGGGCCTGCAGAGAAACATCTGGGAGCAGAGATCCCCAAACTCTGCTCCCCAGCCAGGGCACTCAGTGGCACATGAGTAAATTAATAACACACAATGAGAAAAATAATGAATTAATCTTTTACATGTCTATCATGTACACAGTCACATGCATGGGCACCCATACATGCTTTAGATATATTTATACTGTATATAAATATAGCATACATAAATACACATACTTTTATTTATAGGAATTTACATTTTAGAACATGTGTTATAAACACTGTCTGATTAGTCCACAGATCACCTCCTGGAAATGAGGATGTATAATTTCTCCCATTCTCCCACTGGCAGAACTGGAATACAAAGTTAAAACACCACCAGCTATTAAAAGAAACTGGGCTGGAACCTGAGTGACCATCAGATAGCTGTTCTATGCTAAATATAAACATATCTTTGATAGCTTGAAGATTTCTCATGTATAAATACAAATGATGAAACTGGTTTTGGGTGCATGGCAGTCTACATGCATGCATGAGAAATAAAGATTAAGACTGAACACAAAAAAAAATATAGAACTACAGAAGAAGCATCAGACATTTCTTAGTAATCTTAATACATTTTGGGGAGTTTTTTTTTTATTTTTGAAGCTCTTATTGGGTCTTTCATTTGCATCTAAAAAAGGCTCTTTTAAGGCTACAATTTAAAGCAATGCCTTGCAGACAGGCTGCCGGGTCCTCCTGCAAGGATGTGCCCATGAATAGGGTCACAGTGTCACAGACAGCACGGGGAGCACGAACTCACCCACCTCACGGCCTTTTCCTGCACGACCCCTATAATTTTGTGGGTTTGGCAAACACAAGGGGCAATTGTGTCAGCCAGGGTCAAGCTGCCATTGTGGGGGGTTTGTGGGCAGGATCAGTATCTGAGGGAGAGGGGTTGTGTCACGCTGGGTCAAGAGTCTGCAATTGTGGGTGCCAATTTGGCGGCTCCGAGGTGGGTTGCAGTTGTTTTCCAGGGAGGGAAGAGATGACCATGCTGGCAGCTCAGGAAGATTCAGGTAGAACAGAATCTGTTTCTAGAAGGTTTGGCAGTGAGAAGAAAGTGAATTTAGTTGATGGAAATGGGGAGATGGCAGAAGGAGACAAAGCATCCAGGAGCTGGAATGGTTTAGGATATCTGTAGGGGAAGATGCAGCTCCAAAGGGATCGGTGCCTTCAACAATGCTGACCACCGTGAGTTCAGTATTTTACTCAGCCAAAAAGGTGTATTTTCTCCAGCAGAAGACAACACCTTGAAAACAATACGCTCCTCAGGACATACACCCATGAGAAACTGGTGCATCAAGGGGAGGTTTGGCAAGTGGTTTTACACCCTAATTCTGCTTTGTTTGCAACCAGGTCCTAACTCAGCCTTTTTTCTCCCACCTGCCCATGCATTTGGAGATGTTGAATTGTGATTTAAACTGTGACTCAAACATAATCAAACTCCTGGTATATATGGACCCACCAAGGCAGAACTGTGGAGTTTGGTTTTTCTCATTTAAAGGCAGAAAATTAAAAAAAAAACCTATCATGAACAGAAACACATACCTTGAGACCACAGTCCAAAGGAAATACTCTGCTAATTGCAAGGGTGTATTAAAGTCATGAACTAAGTAAACTAATTTGCTCTTGGCCTACTTTCTATACCTCCCAGGTTTCTGTTTAGAACCTCTGTTTAGACATTTCACAATCTAAATCTGGTGAAGTCTGAAAAAGGCCTTCAGAAGAAGGGAGGAAAAAAAAAGCCAGGGAATGGTGCAATAAGCAGCTTTTGAAACTTGATCTGGCTTTCTATTAATTTGCAATACAGATTTGATTTCTAACTCTCAAAAATCAGAATGGTTAATCTTTTATTTTCATTATTTTGACATTTCTGTTTACCTTTTAGAAATGCTATCAGAGACACAATGTGGCATTGGAAAGCTAAATGCTAACACATGGAGTGCTCTATGACTGCAAAAATTTCTCTCATACTTTTGCAAATACCACAGCCAAAATCAACAGCACAAGTTTGATTTTCTTCATCATGAATTGACAGCTTATTTATCTCTAAGGAAGAACTTTCTAAACCCCTTAAGCTTCCAAACAACTAAAGAAGGATTCTGCTGACTGTTCAAAAATTTTTGTGCCTCATAAAATTATAAGCTACATTATTCAATTCCTCATGTGTTCTTTCAAAAAAAAAAAAAATAAAGAGGATGTATTATGAATTGCAACAGATTTAATGAAAAAAAAAAGTCAAAAGACTGATCTGCCAAAGAACTTTCTTATTAGGACTTGTTTCATCTGATATTAAACCACAACATCCACATTGTGCATAAAGTTCAGCTAAAAAGTCTTCACGATATCAGCTGATCTTAAGTACATATAGACCTTCAAACACTGGGTCAAGTCTCATTAAAGTCAAAGTTTAACACATGCTTCAGCATGTGCAGAACACGATGGATTTACATTAAATGCTCAATTGCTTTCTTGAATTACAGCCTTAACCACTTCATACTCCAGTGAAGGTGAACATGATCCTCCTCATCAGGCCGGGTAATGCCAGTGCCCTGCTACAGCCCTGAGAGCACAGGCACTGCCAGACTGCCAGGAATGATGGTTCTGGGGCTGCTGGCAGAGAGAGATGGTCCTCAGACACTGTCCTGGAGCCTTGAGAACACAACCCTGGCTGCAGCAAGCCCAGGCTCTGCTGCTGGGCAGCAGCATCTCCCCCAAACGCTGCCTTCCAGCGAGCTGAGGGCTTGTTTGCAGTAGAGACTTTAAATCAATACACAGCAACGAAAGAATCCAGCAATGCTAACAGATCAAGTATTCAAACGTGGAATCCAGGGAACATTTCGCTTGCCAGTAAAACGCCCAGTGTAACTCATTCACCCATGAAAAGAGCTGTGTCTGAAGTCATCTTTATTTACAATGTGTTTGTGCCATGTTTGTTTGGAAGGTGGAGGACGAGTTGGAGTAGGTGGCATCTCTCATAGCTTCCTTTCCACACATGCTGCATTCAGACTCCAAAGGTCTGAGCCTCACAAGGCAGTTACTGAGGAGCACACATTTATTTGCACCAAAAATACATAACGTGCTTGCTGTGAAAGTGGTCTGTTAGCCTGAGCTTGTAAATCACAAATTCCATATGCAAAAAGTGGAGTTACTCTTCTCTAAAACTAGTGTAGCACAGAAATTGGATGATGCGTCACTTTACCTCCACTGCCCAAAAGGTGAAGTGGCTATAAAAATTGCCATTTGACCAAGACTAGGCTACCAGCCCATGTTCTGAGTTTTGCTGAATGTCAAATGGGTCAAAATCTGGAATTTTTGTCTGAATTAGAAGTCTGAAATGTTGATACTTATTTTCATCTTAAATCAAAACAAAAGAATGACACATTATGAAAAACTAGAAATCATACCTGGAATGGCATGACAGAAATACACAATATGGTGAGAAGTCTCTCATTTCCTCAGACAGTCAGCTGGACACTGTGATATATACCATGGCCAAGTGAAACTTGATAACAGGAAAAAAAAACAGACTTCACATTTTCCTGTTTCAAATTCTCAGCCCACCCTCTCCTTGGAGCTAATGGAGAAATCTCAGATAGCAGGAAGGAGCCCACAAGGAAAACATAAAACCTCCTGGAACAGGAGGTGTCTCCAGCCATGTCATACAAAGAATCATATATAACATTTTTATCCACTTATTTTTCTAAAGTAAGAGATCCTTTCCCACCACAAACTGTGCATAAAAATATCACACCATAAAATTAAGCATATTCTAAACCAATGTAATGATGTATTTGATAAAAAAAGCTGTTATCACAAGCACTGCTTCATCCTGAAACTTATATTTTTGTAAGCAATTACATAGAGAAGATGGCTTGTTTCTAGGTTATTCTGCAGAGTGGCTGTCTCAAGAGAGATGAAAGAGCAAAGGTAGGTCTTTCCTGTATATCCCCATCAAGATAATAATGGATGTGATGGGAGAAAGCCTGAAGTGATGTCACTGGAGGCAGAGTGCACACAGTGCTACAGGGGCTCCGTAATGGAGCAGGAGAGACGAGCCACAAACATGAGAGAGGGAAAATCCTGATGAAACAATAGTTAAATGGAAATTCAGTTGCAATAGAAGCTTTTGTTAAACTGGATAAACAGTCCTCAGTAAGGGAACATGAATCATATGAAAGAACAGGAAAAAAACCAACAGCATCTGAATCTCCAGAAGAATTCCCTACAACTGACTCCTCCATTCAGAGGGTCCTAAACCCAAATTTCCCACTCTTGGGAGCCCATTAAAAATGCCATCCTGTAGGGCCCTTCTAACCTTCCACAAGACAACACACGAGGCATTTTTATAAGTCAGCAGAGGTACTCATTTTTGAGGTCTGTCACAAAGAACAGGAAATGATCTTGCAGCATAAATGGTCATCCAGCAGAGAAAGGAGATTTTGTGTTAAAGTTACACATGCGTGCAAGTAAACCCAGTTCCCTGGGGTAAAGAGACATTACATAACACCCCACTATTTACTAAATGTAATTTCTGTTTTACTGAAATAAATGAAGACAGGTAACTACTGTAACCACAAAATCATAATAATGAACCGGCCAACAGATGGCAGCTGAACCAAATCACCTGATTTAAATAAGATCTGCATTCGCTTCAATCTGGCAAGTTTTGCAAACAGATTTAAGTCAACTGCCAGATAAAAATCAAGCAATTTCAGAGTCATGCTTGCTTGGAATGGATTATAACTTTATTATGAATTATGTCTCTGAACCTGCATGTTTAAAAGAACAAACATTACTACTGTGGCACCAAAGGGGAAAGGGGGAACAAATCACTCTATTTAGTTTTGCTCACCAATGATATCATTAATACAATGAAAATAATGTTCTGTGCATGAATCTGGCTTCTGATGGCAGCACTTCGGTGAGAGACTGAGAAAACACAAAGCAGAAACAGATTCCTGAGGCAGTCAGTGAATATGAATTAAAAAAAAAACACAGGAGAGCTTTCTGGCCTGAGGTTAGAGGCAGAGGTTGGCATTATTTTACATTAGAAACAATTCACATTCAAAACTGTAATTGATAGCAGTGAAGTGTTAGGAAAAGAGACTGTGGTGTTCAGGCAGGCTGACCTGCCAATCAAACTCAACCTTTCTTTGAATGAATAAAAGCTTCATTGCCCTATTATGTGGATCTGGGCAGGCAGCACTAAAGTACCCTGTTTGTCAAGTTTATGTGCACTGCCCCAAGCTACCCAGACACCCATGCTCAATAATAACTTGAAATCATCAGTGATTTTTGATAGGGTTTCTTTTAAAACATTTAGTGTTAATTTTACTAAGTCCCTGGGACTTAAAGAAACAGGAGGGCAATATTTCCACTCTGCTTTGTACAAAGACTGACAGACAATTCTGCTGCTGCTCTAGTTAAGGTAGAGCGAGACTGTTGGCTGGGGTTTTTTTAAAACATCTGTGAAACCATGTAGTCTGAATGCTGCAGGCAACAGCTCCTTATCATTACAGGGAGGAAATGCTTGTCTTGATACTTTTTTTTTTTTTTTTTTGCCTCTCCTCCAGGCAGGAGAGCTCTTGTAAATAGAACAATTGGCTTTTTGCTAACCATTTGATGGGAGACTTTGGTTTTTCAGGATTCCTTTCCTCTCCCAGTTGCTGCCAGTCCATTATGTTCCTTAGAGCACCAAATCCACTGCTGCTTACATCCTGATGCACTTAGGAGCACTGGAAACAACAGAATTATTTGCTGCAATCAAGTTGGTCTTTCTGTTGCTGAACAGACCCCCTTTAGAGGTCTGTGATCTGCTGAGAGAGGCAGTGAGAGTTCTGTGCTGAACTGGGCCAACACACCTAAAATGCAGAGTGCAGTTTCTCCTCCTGGTGCGGTGAACACCACCTTTAGCTGTGCAAATCCATAGAAAGCTGATCTTTCAGGAGATAGAAGAGAGGATGGGGGAAAGGTCTGTAAGCAGAAGATTCCCAAGCCCAAGAGGATGTTTAAGGACCCTACTGCCCTGCTGCACAATTGTCCTGTTTCTATCCTACAATGCCCTCCCTGCTATCAGAGCTTCTCTCTTACATGGGAAGTGGGTGCGTGGCACTGTGCAAGGTCTGGGTATCAGTGCACAGAGGAGGACTACACCTCTGTAGCGTCAGGTGACAGGAATTTCGAGGACTGCTGTGACACCTCTGCTCACTGAGGGAAGTGCCAAGAGCTCCTCACTGAATATGAACAGTGACAAGTACTCTCCAGGCAGAGGATCTGCTGCTGCCTGCACAACTCACTTCCCATTGTATTCAATTAACTTGCTTGTCCTCACAGCTTCTGCAGTTTCTTTTTACCTCCTAAACCTCCCCATGAGCAAGTACACAAAGCCAGTATATTCACGTGTCCACATTTGAAGTGTCTTGTAAAGCTGTAACAAAAACTCCTGCTGGGAAATTAGTTTGCTGTGCCCAGATATTCTGGTTGATACATAAATATGATAAACTCCGTATAAATATAAATAACAGCTCCTCCCAGAGCACAAGAACAAAACCAGTGTCATCATGAGAAAGTCACCCTCCAAAGACAGCTCAATCTCAGACCTGATTTAGCAAGCAAAGTTTCTGATTACACTCAGCCCCTGCTTTTCCAGTTCTCTTCACAAGTGATTGAGGGGAAAAGCTACTTTTGTAAGTGATAACTGAATGTTGCAGCAAACACATGGGGAAGTAGTCTGTGGCTAGAAAAAGCAGCAAGGAAATCTCTTAAAATGCTTACAAAACTATTAAAGGAGACATGGAGGAAAAAAAAAAAGTGAAATTAAAAAGAGGAGCTCACCCAGTTTCTGCCTTTTAAACTACTGTCCTTCCTCAGCCTATTGTCTCCTGGGCTTTAAATATCTTCTAAGCTGTTTTTTCAAAAGGGAAGCTCTGTGTACCAGTGATCATACAAGCTGGTTGAAAATAGATTCATCAGGCTTCAAAGGATTATTGTTTGCAAAGAGACAGTACAAACATAACTATTTTGCAGTACAGCTATGACATTATTAACCTACTGTGCAAGGATTTTATTGCCAGATTGGTTCATTTATCAAAAATAAGGGAAATTCAAAGCACCATAAGGAAGGTAACATTTCAGCAGCTTGGCTTTCACTTAATGTCATTAATCTCTCTATTTACACAGGAGGCAAAAGTCTTCGTTTAGTGGTGTCTCAGTTCCACGTAAGAGCCCTGATTCAGTGTCTGAGCTCCAGTACATCAATACTGCACTTGGCAGAGAGGAAATATTAGTATTTCTGCTATGAAATCTTTTTTTTTTTTTTTTTTTGACTTGTAGGGTCCCTTCCTAAGCTAAGTGCTGGGAGGAAGATGACAGCTGCTGCATGTGAGAAGTGTCTATGTGCAAAAATACAGTGATAACTGGAGAAAAGAAAAAGATACCCAAATACTGCAATATTTGTGTCATTAAAAGAATGAAAACTTTTAATATCTGAGAATTTGTGTCTTCATATCATGGCACCACAAGTAAAAGCAAAGGGTGTGCTTGGGGAGGAAACATCGAACAATGACTGGATTTTTTTTTTTTTTTTAAAGAAACTGATGGCAAACATCTCAATAATTCATGAAGAAGCAATTGATTTTTTTGGCTGGAAGGACTGGCTCCTTTCGACTTGTCCTCTCCAGAGGAAAAGCTCATTAACACAGAGGTGTGGGGGGCAGGGGGTGTGTGCACATGTGCACATGGATGTTCTCCACACATATACATGCCTGTGCACACACTATTTACGTGCATTTTTTAATCTAACTTTTACAAATCTCACACAAATCAGATAATATGTTTTTATGTCCACACAGACTACAGATACAAACACACCAATACAGTGAAAATAATCTTATGGATTTTCATTACAGAATTCAGTCTTCTCTATTCCAAAAGATTTTCATGAAGACCCTAAATTATAGCCTTTTAATTGACCCACCTCCAAAGCATGCAGAGTGCTGAGATCCCAAGATGCATACAGTATTTTTGCAATATACTATGGGTCAAATTCATTTCAGGTACAACTCCTCTGCAGTGACTAGTTATATCTTTTGAGAATGTTAGCCCCCAGAGTATAGTGACAGCAATTACCCCTATTTTCCTGCAGGAAACATTACAATATATTTGAACACTACTGAAAGCCCTGGAAAATGTGCTTATAGTCATGGCTCCCTCAGAAGCCTAATAATGGAAATTATAATGTCTCCAGTTCAGCCTACTGGGTTTTGACCCCAATGGTCAAGACATCAGAGAAAGGCTTTTTCTTTTTTTTTTTTTTTTCCCTCTTAACCCTCTGGTTTTATCATTGTTTTAAAGATTTTTCAAGAGCTTTCTCAATCAGGAAATGTAGCATGCAGCAGCAGTACTTTGTGATTGGCTGTACTTAATCCCACACAGCCAAGGCACAGAGAAGTTGAACTAAAGCTGGGACTTCTCCTCATGCCTGGATACTGCCAGTTCATGCCCTTGCACATCACATACAGCAGATGTTGCAAAAGGCTGGTGGAAAAGTGGAAAGATACAGAATTTTTCCTAGCCTTAGGCTCCAAGGACACTGCATGGTGTGCAGGGTGGAGGTGATCATTCTCAATGAAGAACCTGCAAACCACCCCTGGTAGTTTGAGCTCCAGCTGTAACTCATATGGGGACAAGAGACTCCAGCACCCTGGATCCATTAATTCAGTGAAATCAATGAATTTGCTCCTCTGTCACTCCCCATTTCACAGTTCCCTCCCCAGCTTCCAATCTCCCTCCCTTGCTCCCTTTCTTCTCCTCTTCCCACCTCACCCTGCACACAGCAGACCCTTTGTGGTGAGATCTCTGCAGAGCATGGGGTGGGCAGGGAGTGACCCTGCAGGGCCCAGGTGTCCCTCGTCCCTGCAGACAGGACTGTGCTGCACCCACCCACCCACCCCACAAAGGGGTGACAGCAGCCCCCAGGCCAGGAGCGCTGGCCAGGGCTCCTCTCCTCCAGAGCTCCAGTGATGCCTCAGCTCCCAGCCCAGCCTCCACCCACAATGAATTCACTTTTACTGGGATATATTCCCTATACTGGGGAGCTGGAACAGCTATTGCTATACAGAATACTCCACAAACCCAAGGGGAAGCTGTGGGTTATTTCTGCTCTCTCCCATGCATGACTGTACCATAGCAAAGAAAAGGCAGCTTCACTCGAGTGTAAACCCTCCTGGAGTATATAATTGTCTAAATTACTTATTTTTAAACAATATCAGGGAACAAGCAACACCTTTGAAAGTTTGAAGTCTAGCAGCATCTTTTAAAACTCAGAAGATAGGGAATTATTTTGGATTTTGCCGACTCTGAATTGCAAACCCAAATGATTAACCTCTCCGCTGGGCTCCCTGTTTCCAGGGGAAACAGCAGAAAGGACGATTTCTATGCTTAAATCTCTAAATCAGATTGCACAGAGTAGTGCTGGCAGGTGATAGCTGAGCAGAAGATACATCCTTTTGTCATCAAAACCTTACAAATTATTTATTTGATCAGGAAGGAAAGCTGCAAAAGGCATCATATATTGATAGTTACTATTTCAGGGCAGGCTGCCATCCTTTCCAGTTGCTGTGAGGATAAAGGAACAACTCTTAAAATACACTCAACTCTCCATACATTATATTTTTGGAGTGGATGAACATTGAACTTACAGCTCAGACCACAAAGCTACTACATCTCTCTGTAATGGATTTGTGCAGTGTGTGATCCTGTCAGCTCTGCCCCAGAAACCCTGGGCTTGTTTTTGGCTTTGCCACTGATATTTTGTGTGAGTTTGGGCTAATCACTTTATCCCCTTGTGCCTCCCTGTTCTCCTTTCCCTGCTGTTGCTCATCTTTGGCTACTTAGGTACAGTGAGAATGTCTGAGAACAGGGATTGGTTTCAGAAAATGTTATTTAGCATCCTGACTTTAGCTAAAGCTACTTCACAATTAAATAATAACAACACGCCTATCCAGATATCTGATTGTTTGCCACCATTCAATGCCAGCTATGCATTTTGGGACCTCACAGGAACAGTTCACTGACACCAAACAGTTTTCATCAATTGACTTAGGAAGAGTAATTTGAGCCTGCCTTGGCTCCCCCTTTGTCTCCAACACCACTCCAAAGTATTACTTCTAATCCTGACTAGCACTATTGAAATCCTCACAATAATGGCTCATTTACCTGTGATTTTTATGAGGATTTTATCATGCTAGTTTTTAGTGGAGGTTGATTTCTCGTTTGCATATGGCACTAGGAAAACTAGAGAATTCATAAACTGCAAAATCAACCCTTTATTCTCCATCATAGAAACTCCAGAAACAGATAAACCTGTATTGAAAAATCTCATTTCTTATTCAATCTCATTATTCTGGAGGGAAGTAGTGTTGGAGTACCTTGGGTTGTCACACCCCCAACCTGAGAGAAACAAAATTCCAATGAGACAGAAAATATTTCAGATCTGGAACAAACTCATTCTAAAGGCAAATGGAAGTCTTACAAAGTAAAATACCAATAATAGCTTCCATAAAGGCAGACATTGAGCCAAGTATCTCTCTGCCAGTGGCCAATACAAGCTGTGTGAAAGGAGAAAATAGGAACATGGAAAGTGTATCCAACTGTACTCTCCCAGCCTCCAGCAATGAAAGTTTCAGGGCTCTCCAGGCCCAGAGATTGTATCTGAGCCCTCATATTTAATAGACTTTGTCAGCTCTATCCTCCTTGAACTCGTCTCTCTTTGAACTCATTTACAGTTCTGACCTCCACAACATCCTGTTGCAATGGGTTCCACAATTTAATTATGCATTGTGTGAAAAAGTACTTCCTTTGTTTGTGTTAAACCTGCTATCTGACAATTTAACAGGGACATTTTTACTCCTTGTATTGGGAATTGTGAATATTCATTCCATATTCCCTTTGATAATTTCATAGTCTTGATCATATCTTTCTTCACTCATCTTTCACCCTAAAGATTTCAAGTCTCTACAATCTCTTCTCATCTATCATTCCACAATCCTGACTGTACCTCTCTGCAACTCTTAACCCATCCCCAACCCCCAAAGATACCAACTTCCTTCACTTGTTTGTGTTCTTCTGATTAAAATGCTTGGAAGTGAAAAAGCAGAAGCTGGAGGAATCACATCTGTAAATGTTTTGTTCACACAACTCTTTGTATTACTTATTTTTTTATTTGTTTCTGTAAGATTTCATTTTGTAAGAATCTGGAGAATAAAATGTTTTCTTAAAATGTGATTCCTTCTCTCAAAACTGAATCTAACTGCTAGAAAATTTCTAAAAACCCAAACAAAACAGTAAATGCAACCAAATATAATACTTCCAAAATTTCACTATAGGCTTCACAAAATTAACAGAATAGGCTTTACCAATTAACAGAAAATGCTGAGAGAAGGTCCACACAAAATAAGTCCTTGCAAAATGTAGTGTCATAGCCCCTGGAGTCCAGTGTTTATCAGGCAAGGTATTTACACATCTTGCTTACTTTCCATTTCCCTCCTGTAATACAGTAAGTGGTGCTCCTTTTATTTCCTTGAGCTTTTTGAACTGCTATCATCTCACCTGGAGCAAATGGGGAACAGCATCCAAGTACTGGCTCTGAGCTACAGGACTTTGGCCTGCTCCAGAGCCTTGCAGTGAGATTCACAGCTGCCCCCTAATGTGTCCCTCTGCTTCTTTCTTCAGACTCCAACTCAGTTTTCATTTTTTCCCCATGAAGACCATTGTGAGCATTTCCCTGCTGCAGATTTCAGAGCTTGCCAGGTGCACTCACCTGGGGCTCCTTTTCCTGGATTGTGATAAATGAGCAACTTCACAGCTTTTTCTACCTTTCAGACCTCAGGGACACCATTTGACTTGTCCAAAGCTTCACCTACTCTTTCCATGACTCGTCAAAGTCCTTCCTATTTTTGTTACTCTATGTATAGTAGAAGCATATCAGTCAATGGCATCTCTCCAGGACTTTCTTTTGTCAACTGCAAGGGGCAAAGAGATCTTTGAATGCTTTATAGCAACCTCTTGGTCTTCTGTCAAGAAATTCCTTGTCATCTATCAGAGGATCCTGCTTCCTCCTTGAAAGTTTCTTCTTTTGGTTGTGAAATATTTCTGACTGGGGGCTTTGGGGGATTTTCTATACAGACAGTTCCTTTACCACTCATGCTCATACCATTTCAAAACTTACCCCTAGTTTATTCTGCAGTCTCAGCTGCCACTTTGCAGCCTTAATTTTTCCTTACCAGACTTTTAATTCTCTTGTTTATTTCTATTGCCTTTTTTTATGCTTAGTGTATTGATTAAACAGGAGCATGCACAAATAATTCCTCTTTGGCTGACAGCAGACCTTGCACAGTTTCACTCAAAAGATTAAAGCTTGCAAATGCCACATCTGGACAGCCACAAGATGGGGACAAAACCCACAGGACCCTCCCTGAATGGGCCAGATATTTTTGCAGGCATTAAAGTGTTAAGAATTCCTGTTACTTAAAAGTCTCCCTACTATGCATCTTCAAATATTGCAATTTTCCCCCAAATGTATAAATGTTCAGTGTAGCTTTATAGCCTCTCTAGTTGGATAACACAATTATCCAAGTATCCTTCACTCCAAAATCATTCTTTACATAATGTCAACATTCAGAAATTATTCTAATTTTCTCTCATACCAAGCATTAGTGTGATGTTACAAAGTCATAAGGTGGCAGGTGAATCTGTGAACCAACAAAAAAAAGCACCCCCAAAAATCTCAACTAAAACTGAAACTATAGCAAGGATTTTAATACTTGTAGCACAAAAAGATTTTCTGTCAACAGCTTTGCCATTGAAGTTCCATGTATTTCCTGCTGTCCATAAATTTTCCATTCCTCACAGGCCAAGGTTTTTGGCACAGGAAGAAAGTATTTGTACCAGGAGAAGCTGCAGCAAGGCTGGCCACAACCAAGAAAGTAGAGAAAATAGTTTGAAGTTGGGTGAAACAAAATCTGAAACTTCTTTTCCAATGACAAGCAGCAAAACATAAACAACACTGCTCTAGGGCTGAGTCAAGTGTTGAGATAAACAGGACAAACTTCCACAAACTTTTGTTTCAAACTTCTGGAAAACTCCACCAAAAAAGCTTTGCACCCTTTTTCTGCTCACTCAGGGACATAAGAGTTGTCTCTACCAATTTGAGAAGCAGTGACTGAGGAAAATGTGAAAGGAGGGTATTCTGCAACCTGGGAAATGCAATCACAAGGGACACCGGAGGCAGAAAATTTCAAGCTAGAGAAGACTGAAATAATAGATTTGTGTTCTCTTGGCAGAGCTGAAGCAGTTGAAAACATGAACTTGATGAAGCAACCCAAACTACAGCGGAGGAAGCAGGAAGGAAAGAGGATGACTCCAAGAAGAAACAGCTCTTCCAGTTTCCAGCAGACCTTTGGAGAGGTGTTACCAAATGAGAAGACAAAAGACTGATCAGAGCAGGAACCAACAGCTGGGAGAAAATGAACAGATCAGGAAAGAGTACGTGTGATTATTCTGCACATGGTTAATGGGGGAGAAGAGGTCCTTGAACTTGTGTGGGGTGAGGTCACCATGGGTGACGTGAGCTCTGCAAAGCAGCACCATTGTTCTCCCTGAAGTCTTCCCCTCTGGACGGTCAAAAGAAAATAACTGTTTTCACCATCTTCTCTTTTAATTTCAAGACACGGTGATTCGGCTCCAGCTGTTTCCACACCCTGCTTTACATCCACGGTCCATGTGACCTTTCCTCCCTGCCCCACCCCCAGCCATTTCCTCTCTGAGCTCTTCAGAACAGCTTACACCAAACAATATTTAGCCCTAATTCATTCTTGCTCCATTTGGTTACTTCTCTCAGCTAAAAAAACACAAAATAGCTGCACTTCCCTAATGAGAAGTGCAAACACAAAACCCAATGAAAATATTGGCACCGTTAAATTCTAACGTGAAAGTCAATGCTGCCCCAGCCCCCTCTCCCTCATTTTCCATTTCAAGCATATATATTATTAACCACCTTTTTTATTTTGCTGCTTATGAAAGAATACATGGTCGATGTGATCTTGTGTCCCTGGGATTAGGAGTTAAGACATCCCCTATAAATCAGTGTAATCTTTGTAACAGGACGTCGTTGCATTGAGCATTCCTGTCTGTATGATGCATTTTCAATTACTCTACATGTTTTCTACTTAGTAAGCCAGCTTAATTCTTCGCTATGTCACAATATTAGAACATGTCCCAGGTTAGAAAAAAGGAGCAATCTTAGAGTCCTTGTAAGTTGTTTAGCCTCTGGCACTTATAAATCCAAAAACACAAGGGAAATCCCTTTTTCTTGCTTGTAATATGCCTTTAGATTTATTACTTAAAGAATCTGTTCACTTAATCCTTGGCTGAGGTCAGGGTTCATCTGCATTCTAATAAAGGTTTTAGTAAAAGTAAGACAAAACAAGAAAATGAAGGAGTCTGCCTGTATAAGCAAGCAATACTGCAGATAAAGTATATTCCCAAGTAAATTCTCCACCAGGAAAGAAAACGAAGCAGAAAAAAAAAAAAAGCAGGATGCTTTAAATTACTCTACACAAATCCAGACCATCTATCTTGGGCTGGTCTCTTCGACAGCTTGGCCAGGGTGGGCAGGCAAGGCAGAGGCTAAAGAGCTCTTTAGGGACCAAATTACTGTTTCAAAATGGGCCTGCTGCTCCAAGGATATGACAATATTATCTGAGAAATGTTACAGACATTGTGTGTCCTTCAGAGTTCTGCTAATACATCTCCTGTGATTGGAGGCATGTGTCACTACACAAGAAAAAAAAAAAAAAAAAGAAAAGATGTTCATAATAAACAGACTCAAAAATATCTGGATGTAAAATTAGGAAATGACCAAAATATGGCTATGAAACTTATTAATATTTACGTTGATCATGTTTGGATTTCCAGAAAACTGATGTACAGATGTTTTATGTTGTCTCTTTCTTTTCAGGGGGGCTTGTTTAATTTATTTGATTTTGTGGTGGAACAAAACAGCGCTACAAATTCCAGAAGAGGTACAGTGAGAAAGAAAGAAGAAAAACGAGGCAGAAAAGTTATCTTACCCTGTATTCCTAAAAATTTGCATATGAATGAGCATGTCTGTACATCTCTGTGTGCAAAAAAAAAAAAAAAAAAATTCCATTATATCAAATGAAAGAGCTCTGTTTCTCTGTTTGCCAAGGAAAGATTTCAGAAAAATCTGTATATATCCTGGGTTCTAGCTGATTCCACTGAAACTCAGGCAAATCCAAGGCCACTGAAATCTTGGTAATTTCTGTATTCACATGACAAAGCTCCTTTAGGCAAGCACATATTCTGCACCTCAACTTTCTGATTTAGAACACTCTCCCCAAAACCACCCCTCAGAAGAGATCTCAGGTCAAATCTATGAATGTGGTGGCAATGCACTGAGCAGGGTTTGCTTCCAGGAGCACAGGCAGGCACCCTGCATCAAAGAGCTATTTAACATGAACAAGCACTCCACATCCAACAAATATTTTGTGCAAATATTACCAACACAAAATTCACTGGAATTTTGTTACTACGAGGTCCCTAATCCCTGCTGTGCAGATAAAAGCACCTGCATCAGGGTAGCATTTTTAGGATTTCTCCTGCTTTTCAACCCAGAGACAGCACAGAACTTACCACCTTCAGTGCTACAGATGTTTCATCACTGATGAAAATCCAATTGCAACTATCGGCACTGATTGTCACAGTGTTGTTAGACAGAACACTGAAGGTACAAATTAAACACAAGCACTTTGCCCTTTTTCCAGACACATTACAGCATGGAGCATCCCTCATCCATATTACTGTGACACAAAGCAGGGCTTCCGGAGGGAGAGAGAGGGAATAATGTCTTGCTTCACTTTTCCTCCATCCTCCAGACTGCAGACCAAATTTCTACAGAAAGGTGTGAACACAAAGCTGAGGCAACATGATAATTCTCTCTCTTTTTTTTTTTTTTTTTTTTTTTTTTTTTTTTTTTTTTTTATCTCCCCCACACCTGGTTGTGCCTTGCAGGTTCTGGGCCCTGATCTGGCAGTGTGATACTGCCAGAATTTGAATTCCATTCCAACTGGAATTCTTCTGCATCAGTATAAGAATCCCAACATAGGAACATGGAACTAAGGTAAAAGCTTTCCAGGGAAAGGACTGCACTTAATCGTGTTTTCCCCAGCACAAGCCTGTTATCTACAGTAACAAATAAAATTTGCATCCTTGAATTATACCAGGTGCAACAGTGATTTATTCATCAGGTTAGTAAAATTGTGAAGCTGTCAGAGGGCACCTACTGTGAATGTTTGCACAGACCCATGTTCATCCCTGTTTACAAACAGAAGATAAGAGGATTCAGAGAGAAATTTCCATACCATAAGCATCTATTAAGACTGCTTGTTCTGCTGCTATATCCTGAGTTCTTATTTCCATTCACCTCAGTCTACAGAAAAAAAAATTCAATTTACAGGAAAAAAAAAAGTAAATAAACCACTCTTCACAGGAGAAGATCTCAGCAATCATATGCTGAGCTAAGAACACCATTCTCCTCACAGCAGCACTGAGCCCTCAGTTCAGCACATGCTGATATTGCAAATGGCCTTTCCTTCCTTTCCAAAGGCCAGAAACAGAGTCCATCCCCAAATGCAGGTTTGGGTTTTTTTACACCTATGGGTACTGAAGGACTGGTTTGGGTTTTTTTCTTGATCTGATCCATGACTAAGCCCATTTCTGTTCTTATACAGATTTATACCACCCCTGACCTCCCTATCACTCCTATTCACTGACACCACAAGACATTAGGAGTAAGCACATCTTTTTCTTGCTCCTGTGTGTGGTCCTCACTGGCACACACAGAGATTGAGGCTGTTTTATTGTGATTAAATCACCCCCATGAACTGAGCTGTCTTTGTCAGCTGGCACTGGGCCTCTCCAGAGCTCTGTGACTGCATGATTAGTTGAGAAGTATGGGTTATATTAACACTTTGATATGATTACAAATTCAATTCCCCAACTCTTCGATCAGGTAAATCCTTATCAATAAGAACATTTCCACCGCATATGAGCAAATAGTTTTCTGAGGTATTTCTGATTTTCTGGACACAGTTTAAATTACAACTCTTCCTGGGAAGCAAATTATTCCTATTCTGGTCAGAGCTCATGCTCCAATCCTTAAAAGAGCTGGCTGCCTTCTCTTGGCTGTCTTTCCCCAACCTCTAAAGGCTTAACTCAAGCCACAAAAGTTAGTGTCTGGAAACCAAAGGCAATCACCCTTCTCCCGATTAAATCCCAAATTGCCATCTAAAGTTCCCCACATTCAGCTTTCCAATCCCCTTATTAGACTATTTTAAAAGCAAACCACAGTGGGGTTCCAACAAAGACCATGTCTCATTGTTACAGGCCTGACTGTCAGTAACTAAAGATGTCACACATGCAGAGTGTGCCCTGTGATGAGCAACCGTGTCAAAAGAGGTTCTCTGTTAAAACACTGATACTTTAAGAGTGGGATTTTCAAAAGCACTCAGCATTCACACAACTGTTCAATGGCAATGCTCCCCAGCTAGGGCAATATTGAACACTTTTGAAAATCCCATCCTACATGTTTACACAGTCTTTTAATCATTTCTGTCCAGGCTGGCAGGCCCTGGGTGCCAGAGAAAGAAGAAAAGGATTTAACAAAGCAGAAATAAAAATAAGGAAAAATATTATCTAAGGTAAAACACCTCCTTTAATAAATTAAAGGGTAAAATAATTCACATTTTTAACCCCCCAAAGAAAGCTAGTAGTCAAAAAACAGCTAGAAATAAAGCAGTACTCCAATGATATCGAACATCCCATCTGGATAAATGCTTAAATTCAAAGGCTTAATAACCAAATGAAAGAATACTGAGAATCATTAGAAAGGAAGACAACGTGCTCTGTAACATTAGAGAAAGCTGATTAAATGGGCAGTTTGTTCTACAATTTGGTCAGTGGCATTTTGGCATTACACTATAAATGGGTGAGGATTAAGTCATTTCTCAGCTTTCCTTGGCAGAGTCTTTTATTATTTACACTATTTACTTCAGGGAAGTCTTGGCGTATGTCATATTTATCTTGCTGAAAAATGGGCCCGTAAATGCATATCACCTCTTGAACAAAGCAAAGCATTGTAATACTAATTTGGTTCACGAAGTACGTAATTCAGCCTCTCTGCACAGGGGCAACATTTGTCTCCTGCTTTATTAAATAGCTATAAAGCCATTTTTTTCACTTGGTACTGAAACAGGCCAGGCCAGTGGCCTTCTGGAGGGCTTCCTGCAGACTGTCATCCTTCAGCACCCACCAGCACCATGTGAACACAGACAGGACTGCAGGACCAGAGGGGATGTTTGCACCAAACCTTTCCAGCACCATTGGGATAGCAGGGAGGCAAGCCCTCAGAAACAAGCAAATACAAACTCCCTGCTTGCCTCTCTTCTGTATTCCCACAACAATCAGGTTTTCCCACAAGGAATTCTTAGCTCAGGTAACACCACTTCCTGCAGAGGATTTGTCTTTCCAGCCCAGCCAACAAGATGTGGTTCCAGAAGGGCTGAGCACAGAGCCTGCTCATCTCAGGATGATCTACCACCTCCACACTCCTCAATAGAGGAGCATCACTGACTGCACCTCCTGGCAAAAACACCCTCCAGTACCAGCAGAAACGCCCAGTTTAATACCCATGGCATCCAGACTTGCCCCATCACTGCAGATTACAGTGTTTTAATTTTCAGTAGCCACACCTCTAAACACACCACCCACCAAGAGCTCTTTTGTGCTTCATTTCAGACCCTAAGTGAGACCCTCACTACCCCAGCTACAACATATTCTAGGAGCTGTACACCTGCCTGGTGTTGACCACCACCTGCACTATGAAATACAAAAAATTGCTGTACAGGAATGGGGAAAAAAGATATGGAGAAGAGGAAATACAAAAAGGTGACTTCCAATTATGAACCTCTTTTTCTAAAGCAGACATTTTATACAGAAATGGTTTGAGAGTAATTTGATATTACAGAGCAACCAAGTATGGGGGAAGGAGGAATGATGTGTGCAGCTTACAAATGCAGAGAATAAATACACATTTTTAGTGAATTGAGAGTGTTTAAAATAATTTCACAGACAAGATTCACTTATCACCACGGGTGGCCTGTGTAATAGATGTTTTAGTTGAAGATGCAAAACTTCGGAGTAGCAGGAGTTGTTGATTACAAGCAAGAGTGTTTGCACTTAAAATCCTATCAAAACTGATCTTTGTAAGCAAATAATATTAGACTAATCTATTCTCCAGAGGTTATTAAGTGCGTAGGCAGAAAACAGCATTGTCATAATGTTAATTAATTTGAACAAATGGGGTAAGGGGGAAAGGAGCTGCTTTTATGAAAGTTTCTCATTTCATCTTCAGAACTATGTTAGACCAAGAGCTGATCATAATAATAATTACCTAGGTTTTAAGGGTTGTTTTCCATGGGAAGGATTATGCAAATACTTAATTTACATGCGGAAGTATTGTGATTTATATTCTAAGTGAGAGATTAACCAGAAAGAGACCAAAAATCCAAAGTGAAGGCCAGAGCTCTGCATCCCTCCATTATCCAAACTGCATCCCTGTACTAGCATGGTTTTGCTCTGGAATGCTGCTGGGACACACAGCATTCCACACAGGAGAAGATTACAGGGTCAGGACCCAAACAACCAACAACCAAGCTGAGGGCCTGATGAGCCAGTCACCTCCCATGAAAAACAGAGAGCAGAGGCAAGAAATCATGGGAAAAGAGACATTAAAATGAACTTAAGTGCTTTTGATTTTTTGAACAAAGATGTGGTTTAGATTCCCTTTCATCCTTAGCACATACTTTATGTAGCTGCCTGACCAACCCTGCTTTCAGATCCCAGGCTAACAGAGCAAAAATTACCAGGTGCTCTCTACCATTCTCCCCTGCTGTACCTCAGCTTGACAGCCCTTTTTTCCTTGCTTGATTTGTCCCAAAATTAGGATGTCACACTTTCCTTAGCCACAGTTGAAGATGACAGAACAGCACCTCTCCTCACCCATTACTCAAAACTGATTACAGTAAAAATTAACTAAAGCTGCTGGCTATCAGTCTAAATAGATTTATCTTTGTGCTCCATCCTAGTTCCCCTTTTATAAAACAAATGTTGTTCTTTAAGCCACCATGTTCTTACCATCATGCTGCCTCATAAGCTGTTTCCTCCTGTCAGTGAATTTCCCCTTCATTAAAGACTTTTTACAGGTGGCAGTTACGTGGTGTTTGTTGCACCCATCAGGAAAAGGCACAGGTTGGATGATGGTCTTCTAGACAACAAAACAACAGATACTGCAGGGTGTTTTCAGTGGAGCATTTTCAGCCAAACCTGAAAGACTGACTCCTGCACCCAGTTTCTTGCAGAAAATTACAGAGGACAAATTCACACACAAAGAAGGGACATTAAATTCAATTATGTGTGTGCATATAGGAGCGGAACGGGCAGTTTCATCCTGTAAGTTTTAATTGTGATTTATCTGGAAAACTCCCATAACTCAGTCATTAGTTCTAAGTATTACAGCTTTCCTTAAGAGAGGACAAAAGCCAGAATCTTCATGACACTCTCAGCATCTAATGCAGTGGCTTCTCTTAAAGAATGTGATTCTGTTTTTTCATTGTATTCCATATATGTAGAATATGCCATGAATAATTGCAATAATGCCATGAAAAGATGGTTATTTTTATTGTTATTACAATACAAGAGGAATCAACAATTTCCATTTAACTTAGAGAACACACAATCATAAAAGCTACTGTCTGACAAATAAGAATTTAAAGGTGCATTGGTGGTTTTATGCCTTGCTTAGGCCACACTTGTGGGGATCCTATATATAAACATCTAAAGAGCAAAATCTGCCATGTGCTGCTCATATGGTATAAAGGACAGGTACATACTACATCCATCTTGCAAAGATAAGAAGCAGCATAAATACAAGTAGTGGGAAGTGAGAAAAATACAGATATAATGTCATTCCATGCTGCAAATCCTGAAATTGCTGCACAAACAGAAGATCCAATTTGTGACAGTTTTGCTTCCTCAACCACTGTATGGGATTAGCTTCTGCCATGTTTACTAAAGGAATGGATGTTGATTTTTCCCTTTGGATTTTCCTGTTAGAAACATAACAAAAAGTTACTCCATGAATTTATTTTCAGCTGCCAGTAATCAATTGCTTGCTCTCAGCAATTACATACAGGGGGTGTTAAATGCATATCCTGTACCACACTTACAGTATTCTGAACACACAAAAAAAACCCAAAAAACAAAGGCACAGTCAAGCTGAGTTAATAACTTTGTAACAGACCAGAATCAAGACTGAAAATATTTCAGCAGAAAAACATTTTTCCATAAGAAAAACTTCAGAATGGTGCCTATGCAATGCCAACCAAATCCACACACTTTCTTCCATGCATCAATGCCACTTCGTTCAGACTGGCTGGCTTTTTCTGCAGTGACCCCATCATGCCTTCTGTATTATTTAAAAAGATTTATAGCCGGGTGTCTCGTGTGCTGAAACATGAGCTCTGACCCCCAGGCTTAGAAGTTGTCAGGCAGAAACATTAATATTATGCCACATTAGGAAAGAAAACTCATCAGTAGCAGCAAACCAAACGACAGAGTGAAACATGATGCTTCTTGTCATACATGACACTGAACACTTAAAACATACCCAAAAAGTTGTGCCCTCTAATGTGTCACCTTCTCTGCTGCACCAAGGCAAGAGCCAAGGAGCTGTGCCCCAGGTGGGGCTGCTCCTGCTAAGGGTGATACAGGAGAACCTACAGTCACTGCAAACAGGAAAATCTCAGTGCCATGCAAAAACACAAATACAGACAATTCTTGCCCAAAAGGAGTTAACAGATATATTCAGGGTGGAGGATGGAGAGAAACACAACCTACACATGGGGCATTAGGAGCCAGAGCTGAGAGAATCAAAATGGCTTCTCCAAAAATGCCTGAGAAATCAATGCCTGAGCACAGGACTCTCCTGAGACCCCATCCAGTAACCCTACACCACATGATTCTTCTTCAGCAAAATTCTCTATACTGACAGAGTGGGCAAAATCATTTCATCAATAAAATGTTTGTGTGCCACAAAACAGCACGAAGCCCTACCCTGAGATTTTAGAAAGGGCTGGCTACTTTTAGTGACTCACAAAATCAGTTGTGATGCTTCATGCTAAAAATAGGCACAAACAGTCTAAGCTTCAGGGAATAATCAGATTGCCACACAGGTAAGCAAGGATTTTCCTCCCAAATCCCACAGACAGAGCTTCAGTTTGGCAGAATATCTGAAGGAAGCACATACACATATATGTGATTTCTATAATCTTTTGTCCAGTTTCATACACACTGATGTCAGTAGTACTTTATATATATATAGTCAAGGTATGAATTAGAAATACAGAATTACTATGTCATAAATATGGTCATTAAAGATTCAAAATATTACCCACAGATATTTTGCTCAGATGTTTGTTTCTCATGCAATCTGTCAATAATTTACCCCCCCCAAAATTAAATAAAAGAGAAATTAAGAGAAAAGGAAGATAAGGGAAGGAGAAGGGGCAGGAGGAAAATAGGGAGAAAAGCAAAGGCAAAATGAAAAACTTGCTGTCTCTGCTTCCTAACACTAGTCTCGAAAGTCATCTGAGCTTCAACTACCTTGATGAAATCAGAGGAGTAAAGACATATATGTTTAATCACTGAGGCAGACACGGCTTTTTCAAAACCATATATTTTATTCAAGTATGATTTCCTTTTCATAATAAAAAATGTATTAATATGTACTTTCTGACTAATCTTAGCAATACCTGGTAATTTTCCCATATCTTTAAATATTTCTTAGAACAAATGGTCTTGGCTCTTCTCACGTGTCACATGCACAGGTGTATGAGTGTGAGCAAGGCCTGTTTCTCATTTGAGAATCCAAATTTGCTTTCTCAAGATCTGTTCATTTAATGGCCCTTTTATAATGTATAGAAAACCAATAGCTGAGCACATAGGAGGGTTTTTTTTTTCAGACACTAATCAGAGGGACTCTAATTCTTATGGAAAAATGAGGCACAAACAAATTTTTATCAGCTTCACATATTGTTTTTGTAACTTACTGAGCTCTTCTAAAATTCCAACAAGCCAAAACAGCTGTGGAGCCCTATCATAATTTGCACCTCTCCTGACACTCTGCTGATACCACAACTCATATGCCCCACTAGGCAGGGACACAGCCCCTCTTCCCCTGAGGGGAGATGCACACAGGGACATACATAATGCAGAAGTCTACTGCACCAAAAGGGAGTATCAAAGTGTTGCTGGTCTCTGGAAGGTGTTCAGAATAAGATGTGATCTTGGTTGCAAGGCCAAAAACCTGGCTTCTGGAGGAGGTATATACCAGCAAAGGTTTATATATTCCTTTCAGTAAACATCTGCTCTTTTAAGGAAAAGTCTAAGCCAGCTTGTAGCATGGCCTGTGAATCCTGGATGTTCCTAGAGGGCAGATTGTGGTTGCCTAAATACGGTTAATTGGAAAAATCCTTTTCATTGCAAATTTGACATGTTCTCCTCACTTCTAAAAAATTTAGATAATAAAAAAAAAAAAAAAAGATTAAAGGTTTGACCCCGAAATGCAGAGGTTTATAGCACACAAGATTTTCACTTTTGGAGAAAATAAAACAACACAAATACCAAATTTTCCTGACTTATTCCATCCTTCTTGCTATACTTACCTCCTGCCCCTTTCACAAGTTTTATATACATGCCATGCAAACAAAAAAAAGCATATACATGAAGAGAAGCAGGGGATGAAGAGAAGAATGCATGTAAATAACACAAGCAGTCCATTATGCCTCAAGGTTACTGCACATTTCAGATATAATTTTTTTTTTATTTTTTCCTGACTGAATATGGAAATCCACCTCTGGGCTGTTAAGTGTAAAGACCAATTTACAAATGTCTCATACATGCAGAGAAAAAACTGGCAGCCAGAGGACAAATGCTAGGATTGTGTGCTTCCCAGGCCTGCAGACTTTCAATTAAATTAAGTTCTAATAATTGTGAATACATTAACAAATATCAAAGAGTGAAATCAGAATACAAACAGAAAGGAAGGAAATATTTTTAACAGATCTGTTATTTGCAAAACAGTCAACTGTCAACAGTGATGACAACACTGTTGGAAGATTCACAAATGCTCATCAGGGATAGAGCTTTTCACTGATTTTCAGATTAAATAGAGAACTTTGAAGAAAACTACTACATTTTTAAGTTTTTCTGTCAATGGGAATTTGCCATGCCAGTCTAAAGAGATTTTTTTTTTTTTCTGGGTATTTTTACTCACGTTTACAGCTGCGAAATTGCACTTAACCCAAGAAAGACCCAGCAAGCACAAAACTCGAGCAGAGATGAGAGTTGCACAACACTGATGCCATGTCCTTTGTGTATTGAGGAAAGGCAAATCAGGCCTGACATGAAGTGATCAGAAGGAGCATTTGGCCTAGAGAACTGTGGATAAGGCCAAGACTGTCAATGTTGCAATCAGAGGCTCTGGGACAGACAAACAGCTCATGGCCGGGTGTAAGTTCATTGGCACCAGCACACTGCAGCTCCCCCACGAACAAACTGTGCCCCTTCTGTGCTGAATTGTCACACACAGCAGGCTGAACCCAGGGAAGGTGTGGCCTTTACCAAGGGGTACCATCAACAGCCACATAAAAATCCGGAAAACCGAATGGGACATATGGATTTCCCATACGGTGGAACACTGGCCCATTGTAAGAATAACCTCTCCCCCTGAGTTCAAGACACTTTGTTTCAGTGCAATCCCTCTTCCAAAAATTCTCATCCCAAAGCTGAAGGCATTTCCTCCTTGTGCTATAGAAAATTCAGGGCACAGAAGTGGCAACAAAATCTGAAATTTGTTTAAAGAAACCTTAGTCTGACAAAAGGCAACTGGCAAACACTCAAGGGTACTTCACAGGATGGCCAAAATTCTCCAGAATCAAGGAGTCACGTTCCATACACTGCACTTACAGCTTGACAACTCTCAAATGGGTTGCAGGGTTTTTTTTCCATTTCTCTTTTTATCCAGAACCCCTGAAAACAACTCTGTCAGATGCCCCACCACTACTAAAGAGCTCTTTAGACAATACACCCGCTTGTGAATTTCAGAGTTCATGTAGAAAATCAAAGTTAATAGTTTCTCAATACTATTTTCATTTCCTGCCCATGATCCCAGTGCAACAAAGTATTTAAGCATGTGCTTCAAACTTTGTTCTAGAAGTGCTCAAGAAGCACTGCTATGTGGTGCTTTTCCTGACTTCACTTAGAAGTGCAGAAGAAGGGCAACACCAGATAATTAACATTTGCAGTACACATTCCTTTCATTTGAATTTCACTTCCTGCTCAAAAAACACAATTGTAATTTCCACACTGCTATTCTGAGTAACTTTCAATCAATACGACAGTTTAAAAAATTATTTAACATGATACATAAACAGCCTGGAGCAAATGAATCCAACAAAAAAAAAATATTTACAAATATAAACACCAAAGAGTTTCATTTCACTTTAGAAAACTAAAGAAATCTGCTTAAAAACAAGTTAAATGAGTAATGTATTTTTCTAAGAAAAGTTTTTCTGGTTTTGGGGTTTTTTTTTGTTGTTTTTTTTTTAAGACAAATGAGTTGACAGATGTTTTACTAAAACCATTAAGGCAAGATGGCAATAATTTCTGGGTATGTTAACTAACCCACTGCTAGCTGGATCATGTGATGCATGACAACAGAGTTTTCACATTTGGAGCAGAAGCAGTTTACCAGTTTGAAAGTCAATCAAGTGAGTATCCTGTGCCCCAGCCTTCCCATCCCCACTCTAAAACACCATCAACAAAAGGACAGATATAAATATACCTGTGTATAACTTTAGCAACAGATTTAAGGTAGGTGCTTATTAATATCATGAAGATATGATTCTTAATGATGTGGGAGCAGAGCCTTATATAGGTTTGAATAATGACATTGTCTCATTGCATGCATAGTTTGTGCTTTTGTCTGAGACAGGTTCATTTTTCACTGGAGGGGAAAGGTTCATCTCGCACGAGGGGGGTAACCAGTTGATGTTACAAGGCTGACGATTAGCCCCCTCGCTGTTCCACATGACACTGGGAAGGACTCCAGCAGGCATCCTTAATGCCTGCTTCAGCATCTTGAAGAAATTAATGAACACAGCTTCGATGGCAAAACATTTCAATCAACCCCAACCAGCTGTGCCTACCATTTAAAAAATATAAATTAGGAAAACGACATATTTATTTAAAAACAGCCTTATCAGAAGTTTCTTCGAAGGATACAAGTTATTTTGGGAGCGAGAGAGGGAGGAATAAAAAGGAAGAAGGACAATGGTGGTTAGTGCCAAAAGATGTGCGATGGCCCCCGTGTTTGTTGAACAAATTAAGCACGTTCTGGTTTTTCACCTGCTGAAGTAGCAGCAGTGCATATGGCCCAGAAGTTAAAAATAAGGAAATATGCATACATTACCATACTTAATGGACGACCCTCTCCATTTAATATGCAAATTTCCTGAAATATTACTGAATGCCGTCTGTTCTAAATGAATAAATTTGAATTGCAATTAGAATAATCCTTTATAATTAATGAAAACTGTCAATTTTGGTTCATAAGTAATTTGATTAACAGGATGATGGGACACTTATCAAGTTCACTGGACTGCTAGGGTATGAGAAAGCTGACAGGGAAAATAAGGTGGTCCAGGCACTTAGGCACCACTGGAATATTATCCTAAATTATTGATAACACAAGCTAATGAACTTCAGAAAGTGAACTCTGCATGCTTTATTTAAAGGGACAGTGCACTGGGGTGGTAAGGACTGGTTTGGTCACGATAGCCTTTTCCAAAATACAGTCGTGCCATTACACACACTCATAGGAAAAAAAAGAAAAAAAAAAAAAAAGGAAAAAAAATCCACAGGCAACAACACACACCTACTTAAACCTGAAATTTACACTTCCCAGCTGCTTCCAGAGAGGAAAAAATGTTCACACCATAAATGTAAGAAAGGGACAATGCAAGCCAGGTGGAACACAGTTTATATAATGTACCACAGCCACTATTTTATGTTGTATTTCCATTGGTTAAAAACTGGCACTCATTACACCTGGTTTTCCATGGTTTTTTTCTTCCTATCATCTACCATGCAACAGGCCAGCATTTTTTTTTTTTCAAAATGAGCTTTTGCTAATTGAAAACAGGAGAATGTTAATGTATCAGTTTCAGTCTTACAAGAAAAGCAATTTTGAAAACCAGCCACTACACACCCAAGAAAAGCCCCAACTCTGAGCTCACCATTTCCCCCAACCCACGTGCTCCCTGACAATGCCATTCTGCCACAAATGGAAAGATGACTGTAGGCCAAACCTCTGGGCTAATACACCACTCCCTCTGTAATTCCATTAACTTCGGGGGTCAGGGAGGATGTAATCCAATGCAAAAGTTGCCAGTAATGGCATTTTAAATCAGTACAGCCATCAGCACACGCAGGCTGCAATTCTGATAATCTACCTAATGAGCCCAAATGTCAGTAATATACGTGAACCTTAGTAAAAATTTCAAATCCATGGCAATGTCTGAGGATATTAAGTTTCCCAAATCAGTTTAGTTTTTGAATGAAAAGTTCAGCTGGATATGTTATCCTGCTACAAAATGAAATATGGTGAAATTAGAAGGATATTTTTTTTCTTTTCCACTCAGTGTGTCTTCTTACAAATACATTCCTCTAAAACCCTGCTAGGCTCTATACACATCATTCACATATCTTATGAAACTATATCATATTTTATACATTGCACGTGGCATTTAGTGCATGCAATTATCCCGTATCACCATCACAAAACCAACAGAACAATTCTGAATGCAACTTCAGAGTGAGATCTCTTTCCAAACATCCTGATAAAGCACATCCTGGATACACCCACACAGTATAAATGGAATCCAGTGCAATTCGGCCTTTTAAATTTTGCAAACAACAAGTTGAAAATGGTAAAATCGCCTGCTGAACGAGCCTCCCCTTCAGCTGAGTGCAGGCACAGAGCCAGGGGATGCTGGGAGATCATTTGGAAAAACCTGCTATTCTATAACAAAAGCCAGGGTGCATGAGCAAGGTTTTTAAACCATTAGAGCACTGAGAACTCAAACCAGATTTTCAGCTAATCACTGAAAGACACTTTTGTGACCCAGGGACCAAATCTCTGCTGAATTTCAGGTTCAGACACTCTGAGCACCAAACCATCGGCACTACCTACAGGAAGGCCACAACTTTGAGTAGGAGGTAAGCATTCACAGATGCAAGAACAATACTTCATTTTTAAATCAAACATTCTGATAATGTTCACATCTTGCCTAATGCAGAACATTTCGACACAGGAGGCAACATTTGTCTAAAGTACAAGCATCTGGAAAAGGCTTTTTGGAACTGAAATGCTCCAAACCAGAGGTGTGTTGTTATAGGTAGACATTATTAGAATTTGCAAAGCCAGAAATTAGTTCACTTCAGTAACCCTGCTCTATAGTCTTATGTAGCCATTTTAGCTTGTTTCCACAAGAAAATGTACTTACTGCAACACTGAGCAGCATCAGAGACACCCAAACACTTCTGAGCTCAGATTTTGGTACAGCGCTCATCAGTATGGCAAATAAAACACATTACAAGAAAACAATGCCATAATTGGCCAGTGGGGCAGTTTCCTGTCTTCTTCCCCTGAGGCAATCAGGCCTTTTTTTTAGTCTCATTTCCTAAGGAAACCAGGATCTGCAAGATCACATTGTCTGCTCTTGAGTCTCTCCCCATAACAGTTTTAACCCTTTGTCCATTTCTGAGACATGAGTCTCAAAAAAAGTAAAGTTTTGATATTTTCATGCAAATACCTCGACAAAAAAAGATCTGCCACAAAAGGGAAGACAGGTACAATGCAGCCAGGTAAGAAGCAAATGCATCCTTGTGCAGCCCAAGTGGAAGGGAGCACAGGACATGAGGATCACAGTTCAGGGACAGTTCTAAAGGCAGGAGAGCACTGGATGTTTGCAGCGGAACTCAGGTTCACAGGGAAGTACAGAGAATATTGGAGTGAGGGCTATAAAGGTTATGTCAGTGATCAAAGGACATTATGGTGACAAGCAGACATGATGAATGGAGTTATTGTGATAAAGGAGCACAGGAAACAATACAAATCTGTGGAAAAACAGGGTTTAGTTTCATTAGCTTCACTGCTCATGGAACAAACTCTTACTTTGACAAATCTATACACTTTTGTTTGTTTGTTTGTTTATTTGCTGTTCCCTTCCTTTTACTGTCTTTTTCAACTACTGATTTTTTTCTTGCTGCTTTCATTGTGGCTATGGAAAAGCATTTTCTACAAGCAGAAAAACAATAGAAGACCGGCTTAAGAAAACACTAAATTATCAGCCACACATGAACATAAGAAAGATTATGTCTCTGTTCTGACTTCACTCATTAATAGAATGTGGAAATTATGTGCAATTCTTTCATGCCCCTTCTCACTACCTTTCAACTTTCATAACCATTTGCTCCAATTTTCTTAAGAAGAGATGTCCTTTAAGAATCCAGTAACTATTTTAAGTAGCATTATCATCTGAATTTAGGAACAGGTTAAGTGTGGCAGTAAGATGCCTGTAACTCACCATGCAACTACAGAAAGATTAATTATACAATGCAAACAGCAAAGTTAAGAAGTCCTGTGAATAGACCATGAGATTGTCCTTCCCTTTCCTCCAGAAATCTACTCTTCTAAAAGCAAGGGATCAACAAGCATTATCCATTTGGACATGTAAAGGTTGAACCAGGATAAGTAAATATAGCCTAAGCAAAACAACTTGGAAAATCTCCTGTTCTAAATTTGCAGTATCTCTTTTTATATAACATCACAGTGAATTCTTTAGAATTCCATAGGAGTGATAAGGGCCTATCTTACTGAGGAGGCACTTCAGTTAAAGCACAGCTAAAAGTTCTAGCAAAATCTCGTTTCATTCATTCACACAATGCAAGAGAGATTCAAGTAACAGAGTTCCATAGCGGGATAAGACTGAACCATCCACTAAATAACAAACAACAACACAGGAGAGACAGCTGAAGGACACACCAAGATGCTGGACAGAAAAATGCCTCTATTTAATTCTCCATCGTGTGAATGGGAAACATAAATATTATATTCCCCTGGCAGAGCTTCAGAATTATGAAGGCAAAGGGCAGCAGGTGAGAAAAAGTATCTGTTGGGAAAATAACCAAAATTTGGAAGTCCTTCCCTTGGGTGGTATCACTAACCATTCAACTGAATAGAGCATATCTATTCTTATCTTATTCCTATGATCATGGCATCCAAGAGCCATTATCATTTGCTCTCCTTGGTGACAAATGCCAAAACACCCAGGGCAAGAGGAAATAAAAAATAAATATATAAATAACCCAAACGTAGATTTTAGTGGCATAAACCCTTCTGGATATGGATGTAAATAACAAGCTTATTTATTCATCCTCCTTAAAAATATATAGATTATTTCCCCCACTGCCCCCAGTTTGCTGAGCTAAGAAAAATTAATTTCAAACTGTTGAGGTTAGGAAGGGAAGGTTGGAAAAGGGTGAGTGTTATACAAGGCTTTATCCCAAACAAATGAAAATCTTTGATTGAATTATGATCTGACTAGTTTCTTTTTTAAGACACATCAAGGCATTTCAGTATGTGTCAATAAAAGCCCACCTGGAGGAAGAAATTACAGAGCACTGGAAAGAACGCCAAGATTACTCAAGTCTTTGTGTTTTCATTTGTTTTAAATCTGTGTGTTGTTAAAACAAATGTAGAAATTAGCCATATGGGAACTTAGTTTTGGTGCAATATCTTCATCTGTCACCGCATTCGGGAAAAAAGCACACACACAAGATCAGTGGCCAGGGAGGGAGGGTGAGAACAGCACACAAGGAAACAATGCTGAACATATGCACAGGATTTCGACCTCGCAGCATGGTGACTAATGATTATTTCATAAATTCGAAGCTGGGATGGATTCTTATTACAGAAGGGGTACATTTTTAAAGATCAGCTAACAGTTATTGTATAGGAAGGTAGCTCACACCTCTCACTAGGACAACCTGCCCTTCTACTCAGTGTTTCTTACCCAAATGCAAACCACACACTATTTTCAATTCAAACCTTAGACCCAATCCATGTAAGACAGGAGCTTAATAGCTTTCCAAACTCTCATTTGGCCTCAGTTATACAACCAGCTGACACTGAAAATAATTAATGCCCTTTAGGACTCGCATCTGCTCCTATGGTTCCATGTCAAGGTTTTTAATTGGGCTATTTTGGCATTTGGAGACAATGGCAAGGTGAAATAACCTTTCTTTAATATTTCTGAGGTCAGAAGTTAGTCCTGCCAAAGGTCATCCTTCAGGTTCACAAATGAGTCATTTGTATCACCTAATGCAATCTGTGACTTGCAAATTGCACTGGGAGATGTTCTAGTGCATTAATTAGTCCATGTGGTGAATACTGAATTCATCATTACCAGTGAAGCCTGTGCAGGCGTGCCAATACTCGTTTTGGTGGGTTGCAGTAGCTGATTATATTACATATTCTCCTTCAAACCGTGGCCTTTAATAGCGGGCCCTGTCTCCCGCTAAAAGCAAAGACAAGGACAAACCAATACTCTCACTCTGAACAGGGCAACATAGGAAACCTACACATCAGGAATTCTCCAAGCGTGCAAGGAGCCACCTCAGCTCATTCATTTGGGTTCTGCATCCAGACACTGCCATCCAGCACATCCACAACTGACACCATTGCTGGATTGTACTCGAGTCAGAAGACAAGTGGGAACTTCAGAAACTGGGCTTACCTGTCTCCTGCTTGTCAAAACCTAAAGAGTAGTTCTGATTTATTAATTTTTTTTTTTTTTTGTTAGCTGGTTGGTTGGTTTTCTCCATAGCTGTGGGGATTACAAGCTTTAAAAACAGACAGGCATAAGCAGTAATTAACTGCAATTCTCTAGTGACCTCATGTCTACAAAAGCAGGGCCTTTTAGAAAGCACAATGAAGCAAGACCACTACTAACATCTTTCAGAGAAGATCTGGTTATCAGACAAATGTCCCAAGTTTCCCAGATTTTATTTCCAAAAGTGACATGTCACTATCATCTTGTACACCTGCACATGGCAGAGCCACTGTCTTCAGGCCTGAGGATCTTTCTGGGGGCAGAAGAGGGGTTTCTCTCATGTTTTTCCCTACATGCTTCCATGCCCCAAATTTCCCCCTGCACTGGTGCTCCATGGCTGGTGGTGCTCCCCATATTCCTCACAGCTGCCTGCCCCACATTTAGGTCCCCATTTAGGTCCCCTCTGTGCTCCAGGATAGGTCAACACCAAACCCAAGGCCACTTTTTAAAATCAACATTCAGTCAAGCCTCCTTGCTGCACAGACACCTTGCAGAGAATTTCACCCCAAGTCAGTCTGATCTTTCAGCTGGTTGGCAGCTATTGCCTATAATGAAGGGATTATTAATTTCTGTTTCAAAGGGATAGGAGATCAGGATATGGACACGGCATGACTGTACCATCTGTGCAGTTGACATATATTGATTCATACCATCTTCCCATCTGTCCTTGACACTACAGAGCATCAGAGGTCACAATCAACTCTTTGCTGGAATTCCCCCAAAAAACAAGTTTTTATCCAGTTCCCTGTCAAAAAAACACTTCGAACCACTTTTACAGAAAATGGATCACCTCTTCAGCTATTATGGAAACAGATACAGAGCCCACAGTTTGGCCTTCTGTGGCCAAAATATATGCCACACAAGAGGGATAATAATGACAAATATTATCACACAAAAACAAATAGCAGCTTCAACATCTCTTAACAAAAGGCTCAGACTAAAATATTGCTCTTGAAACAGAAAGGGAGTGAAGGAACTATGAAAATTACTAAAGTTCTACAATGATTTGCATACATATATTACACTAGGTACAACAACCAGGCAGAGAAGAATGTTGAGAAATGTGAAGTTGGGTGGCATGTGCCTATGGAAAGTGGTGGAGAAAAAGAGAAAACCTGCAGCTAAGTAAATCACGAAATGTATCAAGGTCTCTGGAGACGACCTAGTTTTGTTTTCATGATAGGTATCATTTTTTCTTCCTGTCATCCTATGCAAATTGCTAATAGCTCAGAAATGAAAACTTTTTAAATGGCCATTTTCTGGCTTTTGTCAGTTTAAATATTTCATATGGCAGAGCCCACAGTGTAACTGGAAGCACTGTGTGTAATCTAGGCTTAAGCAGTGCTCATGCGAGACTGCATTTTCTGTGAGTTACAACTGTCCCAAAACAGCCTTAGGTTAAAACATGTCATGTCCTCTTTTCATTCCAAAGAATTGGTTGAAGAAAATACAACCAGATTTTAGAAAGCTCAAAATTTTTAAAAGTCTGTGGTAAGAGGAAAACAATCTATGTTTTGTCGTTGCTGTTGTGACAGAAATGACTGCACAAGTCCTTAAATAACAGAGTTTAGTCCTTATGTGCTGCTTTCCTCTTTGAGCCTAACCAAGCTTAACTACACAAAATCTCAAATATTCTCACACCACCTTTTTTTACACTTGAAAAATAGACATGGAAAACGACAACATGGTCTGGTGGAGTATCAAATCTGAAGCTATGGGCTCTGATTTGATTTATGGCCATGGCTGACACTACTAAACTCCACCAGGATCAATTTCTTTACGCACAGCGATAACACAACGCGAAATCTCTCCGCTGTTGTCGGAGTGCAGCAGCGAGGAAAAGCCCCAGAGAAAGAGCTCCTGCTGGGTCCAGCTTGTACGTCCAACACGGCAACTCCATGTGTTCGGGCAACAAAAACACGGCCAAAAAGCCACAGATCGAGCCAGCTGGGGATGCTCGGGTGACAACAGCATCTTAGCAGGTACATCCCACCTGGTTACCCATGCCCACGTGCCAGGACAACCTGACACATTTCACGGCAGCTGCGCAAGCTCTCAGATTTATTTTTTTCTAAACAACCTAGCCAGGTTCTGAAACTCAACACCACTGTTGTGGTTTACACCTGATACCTCCCCTCTGCATCATCTGCGCTCGCCCATGTGAGGAATTTTATGAATTGACTTTTGAGCGAGCCCATCCACAACAGGTGACGGCGCGCCGGGGTGCGCTGGCTGCCGGCCCTGCCTGCGCGCCGTGCCAGGCAGCTTCCCTCGGCCCTGCCGTGGGCTGTGGGCTCTGCTGGGCGTTTGTGTTTTATTCCAAGGGATTAAACTGCCCAAGGAGGGGAGGGAAAGGGGCACAAACGCAGGGAGCAGCAGGCCCGCAGCGCTGAGGGGCCGCCGCAACATGGCGCCGCGGCCAATGGGGCAGGCGCGGCACCGGCCCGCGCCGTGCTGCCACCTGGCGGCCGCGGCCGCGCACTGCACCCACCCCCGAGCCCTCCAAAAGCCCCCTAATTTTTGTCACTCAAAAAAACGGAATTTTTGTCTTCCTCCCAAAAAAATCTAACTTGTCACCCCCCCCCGCCCCCGCAGGGAAACACCACAAAGATGGGTGTGCACCTGCTCCCTCACACACGTCCAGCCATGAGGCCTCGGGGTACCTGGCGGTGCAAGACCCAAGGCTAATATCATGAGGTGGCGGCATTAATGAGGTAAAATATTGCCACGTTATTGTTAATCTCTTAATAAATGCATTGAAAACCAGGCACCATCCATTAAAAGCTGCCCAGGGGTTGGGATGTGAGCGAGCAGATTTTTTTCCATGTTAATTTACAATGGGCAAATCAGAAAGTAAAAGGACCTAGGCGAGTTGCAATCCAGCCAGTTTAAGAGTGCACACGTGAAACGAGGATTTGGGATTTACTGCTTGCCTCCTTGCCAACTTTTAAGGTTTCACAATCTAATTCCTTTTGTGTGATTTTTTTTTCCTCCCCAAAAATACTTTTTTTCCCCAAAAAATATCAATTTTTTTAGCTCTGTTTCCACTCTTGAATGCAAAAGCAGCACACCAAGAAACAGGAAAGTGAAGACTCGGTCCATCTCCCATGAAAGCTCGGTGCAATATCAGACACACTCTAAGTCTCTACTTGTATTAAGCACAGAACCCATCTAAAATGAATCCTTCTGAAAGTACTAGGTGGTTAAGTACCTTGAAAATCATATTTCAAGGGTACATCAGGGGATTTGTCTTCACTGAGGTGGATGAGAAGCCAGCCCTTTCAAGGCATTTGCTGTAGACATCACAAGAAATCAAAGTCCTGGCGCCTATAGGAGCCCAGGCATAGAGCGGCTGATCAGAGCCTGGGGATTTACAGTCACAACAGTTTCTGACAACAAATTGTAGGTGCTCTGCAAATCCCCATGTGCTGACGTGTGAGCGCTGCCTGAGACGCAAAGTACCAGGGCTACCCTCGAGTGCAATGCTAATGACTGTCAGAAATTACAGCAAATAAACTAAATTGCAGAAGAACTATGGGAAAGGAGGAAACACCCAACAGGTCAGCTTCCATTAGTTTTCATACCTGTCGGAGTCCATGTTATTTCACTTTGTAATAAAAGGATAAGGAGATCTTTGTAGTTATTTTACTGAGGTCAGAGGGGGTAATGTGCATCTAGAGCAGCCTTCATAACCAAGCAGCAGGAGCATTACTGATCAGCTCAGAACTCACCTGAAGGCTAAAGCCTGAATTGTATTACCATTTACTTTTGTAAATCTGTTCAAATGCTGCCATTCAGTCTAGTTTTTGCCCATTCCTCTATTTATTCTGTGCGCGCTCTGTCTCCTCAATGCAAATAAATGTGTTGGTTTGTTGTTTGTTTTATTTTAATAAGTAATCATTTCTATAATGAAGAAATTCTAAAGAAACAACAAACAAACAAACAACAAACCACCAGACTAGATTCCTGTGATTACAAATTCACTTTACCTTTTCTCTACCTCCAGAGCAGTAGGGTGGTGATCCAGGAATCAACTATCACTTATCCCTGTAACTTCCTGTAACCTTCCTGTCTGGGCACAGCAAAGATAACCTCTGCCCTACAGGGCTCACAGTCTAAAAAGCTTTGTCCCACACAACCTCATCACGGTAACCCTTTCTGCATCTTCCTCCTCCTCTTTGCCACTCGTGCTTTAAGAAATAATCCCAAGTGCATCCCTGTCTTCCTTTTTAGTGATTCAAAAGGAAGCAAAGACCTGTTGTGGTCAACAAGTGGATGCTGCAGAATCCCAGTAATTAATCCTTGCATGTAGAACAAAACCACCTCTACATCCATCTGCTTGTTCTTAGACAAGGAGACATTCCTACAGCAAGATCAGTGATACTTGCCACAAGCAGACCAGAACAAAGTTTTTCCTCCTATGAAGACCTTCAAGCAGTTGCTACTTGCAGCAAATAAACTACATAGTTCTCTGTTAAGTAAGTTACCAGAAAATAAAAAATAGAAAGAAACCCCATTACTTAAAATATTCATCCCCACATCTGGATGATAAAATATAATTCTTATGGCAAAATATCATTTTTAGGCGCTATGTTCCCTATCTGCAATTACATCAAAATCACATTAATTGAGCTATAACACTGTCAGGCCCAGCAGCTGGGAGGCACATCCATACATTCTAAAGAGGTGGCCATTAATTCAGCGCTCCACAGCGTGGCAATGAAGTTGGGATGTCCGTTCCCCAACGTGATTTACTGTCTTTCAAGCTGCTTAAGTGGGAACCTCTACAAAAAGATTTAAGTTAAGTGACTCTTATGCCGAGCTGGAGCTCATTTATTATTGAATTAAGTTTTCATTTCTTTTAAAGGGAAAGAGAAATATAGTTTTATTCGAAACAAGGTAAAACAGTTCAAAGGAATCAAGTATTACAATTTAGGAAGTAAGAATATATATCAGTGGGTGATGGTGGCATTGTGCTTTTCTATTGCTGTAATGAGAAATTTAAAAAATATATATGTACTTATAGTAGAAATACACAAATATATGGTTTATGTATACAAGTATGTACACAGGTATGGAAAATATATATAGAAAATTAGAACTGAAAGTACAGATTAAATGTATCTGAGACATTTATGAGCCTAAGTCCCAAAACTCAACATAGGCTTAGTTTTAAGGCTATATATGCCTGTTACCTTAGAATTCTTTTTCATATACTAGCAGTTCAGTCTTTTAAATAATGTATTCAACCAGGTTCTAGTTCAGAAAACATACTGTATTTTATTTCTTGTCAATTAAAAAAATATATCAAAACTTGTACCTGGCTCTCAAGCACCTTAGTTAAATGGGGATGGAAAAGGTGGGTGTTGTTTTTGTAATGTACTAAAAACTGAGTCTGAGAGAGAAACAGAAATTTATCCTTTTCAAACAGCAGGTACCCAATTTCTGCCCTGAAATTAAAACATCAGAACACAGCAATCAGTGCAATATTTGGCCTCTGTCCTCTAACCACATGAAAGAAATATATTGAGCTAAATTTGCTGCCAGCTTAATTTTATTGAAATTAGTGGAGTTTATCCAACAAAATATTTGGCATCTTGCATTTGATAGACAAAATGTGCCAGTGCAGGGAATGGGATTTGGAGGGAAAGCAATTATTCTGCATGCTCGATATTTCTGCAATGGCTAAATATTTCTGAGTAAAATATACTTTAAAATAATAATTAAAATTTGCCAGGACCCCCATAATGGTGTCATTTGCACTCCAGTCACATGAGTCTACAGCACAAGACCCTTTCATAATTAGGAACGTACACTATATAAGCTCCCTCCCTAATTAGCAAATTATGTTGAAAATAGCATCCTGCTAATTAACGGTTATTATGGCATTTCTGAAGCTGAAGCTTTAATTATCACCAACCTAATGATTGTGTACAGAAAAAAACAACTTTTTTTCCTTAAATTATCAATAAGGGCAGGAGATTATTATCAGGCGAATCTGCTGACGGCTGATTAATTTGTTTGATGCAAAGTTGCTGTGTGTTTCATATTATTTTATTGGAGTTGCAGGAAAAAGGTACATAATTTGGTTTCATTAGCAACTACTGCTATTTATCACCAGAAGATACCCCTCCCTTTTTTGTTGTTTGTTCAATTCTCTCTGTGTTTTTGCCTGCACCAGCATCAAAGTCAAGAGCAGGAAGTTTTAATTAAGTGACACTAATGAGGTCGTTGAAAATGATACTTCAGCAATTCAGCATGCTGTTAAATGTGTTTATTCTATAATGTCATCAAAGGTGATTGTTTTCCCTTGTAATAGATAAAATTCATTACCATAAGCATTGTACTTTTGAGTGTTAGAGATACAAAATGCGAGTTAGTCAGGTGTGTCTGTTGCACATTTTATCTCATCTACCTCTGTAAATGAATTTGCATCTAAAACTATCCCTTGAAAAGGAAATGTAGCATGAGCTGTAGTTGTAAGGGGCTTTTTGTTTGCAATAACTGAGCTGTGAGCAACCTGCTTGGGTGTGATCATTGGAGCCCTGCTTTTCGAGCTGCCAACCCATTCACAAGCACATCTCGAAATCTTCTTGGCTGTATTCTGTTCTGCAAGTCCTAATCAAACAGTTTGAATGAATTATTTCCAGTTTGCAAAGGAGCTGTAGAGTCATGACACAAAGAATACCAAGATTTTGAAAATCAAAGAAATCACAATAGGCTGAAGATGTAGATGCAAGATGAAGATGCAAGACGTGTTTTGTAAGGAGAGATTGTCCCAGCTGAACAAGGTGGAAGAAACAGAGTCTTCAAATCTGAATCAGGAGGAGTTGTGAGCATTTATGAGTTTCTGCTGCTCTGTTCCTCGCTGGGAATTTGGCCATATAGATATAACCTTTGGCCCCATATGGCTCCTCCAAACGTACACACCAAACCCACTAATCCTGCAAGCAGAGCTGATGAAGAGATATATTCATGTCTATAGATTTGGCATGAGCGGGGGCTAAAAATCCACAAAGGATCCCAAATGTCTGGGACAAGACAGTCCTTGTGGGAGAAACAATGGATCAATGTAGCACCTGGTCTGATCAATCCTTAAGTTGTTTGATTCCTAGACAAATACATTTCAGAATTAAAAAAATAATAATACTTAAATTCAATTTGCAGAACTATGTTCAGTCAGAAGCTGACTCTGAAGTACAAATCTGAACATACTAAGGGAGCATTAAGCAGACATAAATGGGGTTCACCTCTCCTGACACCTTGCAGTAGGTTAAAGACATGGACATTCAGTTTAACTCAGAGCATAATACAGCCCACAGTACTTCCTGACAACCCACTTCAACCCCAAAATTTCACTCATATGATTAAGAATGTCAAAATGTTGCTTTTCTGCCCTTGTATGCTAAAAAAAATAAGGAACTAGGTACATGTGAACACTAAGGAGAGTAAAAATATAGTTCACATTTTAATTGTATTTTTTTAAACTATTACAGTTCTGAGATTCTGAAGTTTTCCTCATCTAGAATAACTAAATAAAAATCAAATTAAAATGAAACAAAAAACCTAGAGAAATAAGCTCTATGGGAAAAGTCTCCCTTTGCTTCCCTGAAGAATGGAAGCAATAATTTGTTTTGGTTTGTATCAAATTAATTTTTAAAAACTCTGTTTCTTTCCAGTAATTTTTTTTTAAAGTCAGATGAGGCAAAACCAAAAGAAAAAAAACCAAAAAACTACAAGTTATTCAGAATGCCAAAGCACCACAAATATTTTTCAGTGGCAAAAGTCCAGTGTTTTCAATAAATAGCATTTGGACACTGCTCAATTGCTAAGTGAAATACAACATGGCATATGTGGGCTTAATACTGGAAATCTTTACTTACAGTTCAAATTTAGAGCTGCTTTTCAAAGCTTTGGTCTTAGTCAGTTCCCTCTTTAAACACCTGGCCCATGCTGCATGGTTTTCCATCTGGCTGGAGGGAGAAGGCTCTCCAACCCAAACAATGTACAGACACCAAATTCACCTTGTCCTTTGGTCCATGGGACATTTGGATTTGCCGGTCCAGCCCTCGGAAAATGCAAAGAACACAGCTTTCCCTGATGTGATATTGCAAGGAGATGCTCCATTCTGGCAATATGAATTGTGTTTTACAGTGCAGAGCCACTCATTTCCCCCAGCTGTCACCCCTTGCAGTTGCTAACACTGCAGGGACACATCAGAATGTACTGGAGATAAAACAGTCTCATCCTTCCTCCCTGAAGTCAATGGCAAAACTCCTATCAATTTCACTGGGGCAGAGCTGGACCTTTAATGAGAAATAAACAGTTCCCAAAGTGACTTCTACAAATAATAGCTACAGTGGCACCACAAACAAACTGTGATGGCTGGATAAGACATGAAAAGAATTTTTGCTTTACAGTCAGGAGCAGGGAATTAGAAATTGCCTGCACACTCACCCACCCATCCCCACGGCAGGAGCCATAAATCATCATTTTGTCCACACGGAGCAAAAAGCAGGAATCACAGGAAGATGCAGGGAGAGCCGCCCTTCATGTGGACAGCAGGGGACACGTCTGGGTCACATGACCCCTAACCTTATCTTTATTTTTCCATCAAGCTCTGTGACATTTGTCCTTTTTCATTCAATAAGATGCAGGACTATTTGCCATTTTCAAGTAACCCCATTATACAGTACTTCCCATTGACAGACGCGTCCCCACAGTACAAGGTACTTTAACTCTTTCTAATAGGTTTCTTCCTGACTCCTGTATCCCGAGTGGGATTTTGTGTTTTGTTTGCTTTGACAAAAAGAAAAAAGGGAAAAAAGAAAGAAAGAAACATACCCCCTGGGAAAGTTAACCTCAAAACATAACATTTCTGAAGCAGGATAAACCACCATCGTAACTGCAGAGGACAACATAATTACAGGCAAAACCATAGAAAAACAGATGTACTGAGCAAGCAGTCTTGGCAGTCCAAAGTTAGAAGGTCAATAGGTTGGGTTGCCTAAATTGTAGCTTTTTAAAGCAGGCATTAGTTTCTTTCTGCAGATTAGCCACTTGAGGATCTATATTTTGTCTGAAATCACAGGCACCTTCTCATCCAAAAGCGCAGCTTCTCCAGAAATATAAAAATTGACATAAAACTTCATTCCAACTAGCACAAAGGGCTAGGGGAGGAGCTGTGTATAGAAGGTGACAGTTTGCATCTCCAGAAGGTTCCTACCAGCTTCACAAAATGTTGTCTCCTACCAGTGACCAAAGCACGGGGCTGTGTTGTCCTTCTGTCATCTGAAGGGGCTCATCCCAGTGTCAGTCTTCCAAGTGGGAGAGGATATCCCATCTTTATCTGTCCCCTACAGATAAAGACTGAAGGTATCCCCAGGGGAACAAGTACCTTTATATATCAGCTCTGACTTTTTTTTATGGAAAGCTGAAAGATGCACCCACCTGCTTTATCCACAGTATTAAAAGTTTTCATACAAGCCCTGCCAATTTTAATAGATTGGAAGGAGTAAGAGAGAGCTGCTCTTTTTTACAGCTATGAAGATAAGGCCCAAAGAAACTTTGTAAAATAAGTTATTCTGGCAAATCAGGACTTTAAGGAAAAATCTCTCATCAGCAGCTTTATAGCTCTCAGCAACTTTCCTCTGCCTCCACAAATACTTGTGTGAGATGAAAATTATTGATGAGCTCCGCCTTCAAGATAGAGAACCTTTGCAAGGGGGAGAGACCCAAACTCTTCAACAGAGGACAAGACAAAATATTTCAGGAAAGCCCTGGGGTGCCTACTCAGTCCAAACCATGCCCTTCCTCATAACAGGTGCTGAGCTGCTCCACTGCAGGATGCTTGTGATAGAAGCAATGAGGACAATGTTCTTCACAGACACGTTTCAAGAACATCTCCAAGTCACCAAAGTGTTTTTAAAATTCTGTGATGTAAATTTGTTTATTATACTAAAATCATGTTCAACCTCTCAGGTCAAGTCTAAAGAAGGGATCCCTCTGTCACATGGCACAAAACCTGGCAGAGGCAAAGGTATAATTGACAGCCACAAGCACTGAAGAGAGTTTCATTGCCTCTGAAGTGCTGAGTTGCCTCCAGCCCTGCTGCTGCTCGACTGAGAAAGGAGGAAAGCTTTACTGTGCAGCACAGAGCTGCCTTCACCATGGTTAGCTCCTCGCCCACACACAGAGTAACCGTGGGTCATTGAGGAGGCAGGATTTCAGCCTGAATGCAAACATGAGATGTGGACCAAGAAAATGCCCTACTGGGTTTTTTTTCCCATGTGATTAGAGGCACACTGAGATTCTCTGAGAAAAATGACGCTCTGTTTAGTCACTACAGGAAGGAAAGCACCACTAGAAGCAGCATCACTGGGGTGTCCAAACCACATTTTCAAAGGCAGAAGTTTAGTCATTTGTAGCTGACTTCCAGCATATCACTATGCTCATATGAGTGGATCCACCTCTGTGGCAAAAATCAAAGACCACCAATTCTGATTCTATTCTTTCCCTAGTTTATATTTGACCAGTAGCAGTCTCAAATGAAGCCTTACATGATGTGTTGTGACACAAGAGATGATGACAACCATGGGAAGAAGCTCAATACAAATTCTCAGCACTCATTCTTTCCCAATCCATGACTGAACCCTCCTGAAAAGTACCTGATTTGTGTTAGCAACATTTCAAAAATGACAACAATGAGGTGGGCATGGAAAAGTAAATACCACAAAGACATCACAGATCAGGATACCAGTAACTAGAGGCTTTCTGCAGCAGCACTTGATAGCAGCAAGTAAATACATCCCAGATGTGAGGTATAATGACATTTCTGAAAGGCAGTTGATGCATGTGTGCACCCAGACATCCCTACTCAGAATGACTGTCAATGTGATGACTTCCAGAGAACTTCTGAGATGCCATAAGATCACTGTACAGCCAGTGGACAGCAAATTAAACATGTGACACGGCTGCAAAATGATCAGTGAGTTGGAGCCAGATGTATGAAGGTGGCTTGTGATGATCAAATGGCACTGGTGGAGATGCACCTACAGCTCTGTGTTTTCCAGACAGCAAGATTAGACAAGAAATATTGGCAAATTAGAGGGAGATAAGAGAAAAGTGACAAAAATTTTCAGTGACATTCAAGGGAAAAATAGATAAAGTAAAGTACCAGATAAGCCACAGACTCATAGGCATGCATTTATTTTCTGGTGATAATAATTGAATTTTTAGCCTCCTTTTACAATTAAAAAAATAAAATACAACCATAAAGCAGCAGTTTCACGAGGATGGTAGAATCAATAAATAAACTCTTAGGCAGCAGTGGAGCTGCATGGAGAAGTTTTCAGAAAAAGGCTGCAATATGTTTGTCCTTATCTGACTGCAGTTCAGCGGTTGTGCAGCATTGCAGAGCTGACACATCAGCCTTGCTCTCAGGGTGGACACTGCCCACATCCCAGCTGTGGCAAGATGTAGCCCACACTCCTTGTCCCTCAGTCATCAATATCAAAGACCTGTAGAAGCTTCTGCTGTCACTCCTCCCCTTGCCCATAGGAAATCAATGAGTGTTGAGGTTTTATTCTGACATACATATAGAAAATATCTGTGCTGCGGACACAGAATCCAGGCAGGGCACAGAATTGCCTCACGGTTGAACCACAGTCCTGCTGAAGTCAGGTGACTGCCAGCACTCATTCAACACGCTCCAGATACTCAAAATGCAGGTCAGGGACAGAATCTCAAGTGATCAGTGATAGGTTTTCAGCAGCACATTTTACACTGACAAATGAAAGTTTCTCTGCAGTGTCCCTTCTTATAAATATTTCTACAAATTTTTTGTGCACCTTCAACAGAATGTAGAACTTCAAAGCAAAAAAGAGGACTCTAAGAGAGCTACTGAATCGAGGACTCTGGTCCAAAATATTTCAAACCTGGACTCAAATCCTGGATCTTATATATTGCAAAGACTAGAAAATTAAATGGGAAAGCTTCACATTTTTTGCAGACTAGAATTCTTGGTTTTCAGTCAGCACTACTGAACCATTACAGCTGGGTTCAGTTTCCCAAGGACCTCTGCAATCAATAATTCCCCAATTCCTGTTCAAACTCTTATGACCCCTACAGTATCAGAGATAGGCTCAAAACCACACCACTTTCAAAAGACTGAGGTGCCAGGCATGACCAGTGAGTCTTTTTTGCTGCCCAGACCCACCCATGCAGACCATGTCACAGTCCAGTCCCAGCCACACAAGTGCATGGCTGGCTCCCATTTAATTACTTCATGTCTTGATTTCCTGTTCTTCACTTTCACGATTTATTTTCTCTCAGCTTCCTGCCATGTGTTCTCAGCTTGCAAACGACAGGATGCCATTTGCATTCACAAACTACCAGGAGATTTTTACTGAACTGTTAAAGTTACATCATTGGACATTATTTTGCCAGTATCATCACTGGGCTGACATGCAAAGCTGAAGTTTATAAGACAAGATGCTCTTCATCCCTCTCCTACACTGGTTTCCATGTTGGAAAAGCCAGTCCACAGGCCAGGAATATAGGATTGAATCTGGCTATTAAAGGATAGCAATACAAAAAATTCAAAATAATCTAGATGGGAAATGTTTTCAAATAGGAAACATATGTTATTATGCAAATGTTTTATTCTTTATTAATTTTTTCAAACTTCAAGATCTGTATTGCACTTGTAGCATAACCAGGTTGCACAACTGCCACTTATATTAACCTTACCATATGTAAGACAAAGAAAAAATGTATTAATAGGTTCTATTGATTATCTGCTTAATGCAGCTGTGTTACTAATCCCCACACCTCAGGTTCCAAATGCACTGTGCAAACAGTCCATAATAAGGTGCTTTTAAAAACCAGGGAAAGCTTGCAGGAGACTCTCTAATATTAAATAACAATTTCCAGTATTTTTTTCAGAACTATAAGGAATAGAAACTCTCTTTTATAAATAAGGATCGGTAACACTGCAACCAAACACCTTATTTGTGGTTTAACAAAAAGTAGAATTTATTTTCAACTGAACATTCAATGCAGACTAAAGGTGCTCTCTCTGACAGAGGGCATCAAAAGTAAGAAACTAGCATTTTAAAATAGTTCTTACAATTACAGGTCATGCTTTAGTAGCTTGAAATGCCATATTTGTATAATTTCTCCTTCTGGGTGAACACAATTTTAAAAGGAAATGAAGCATTGTAATATAAACTACCACCTATATATACCTTGTGCTCACATTATAAATATTATCAGATACAAAATAAAAAAAAAGCAGCCAATGCTTTTCCAGAGGAAGAAGACTTTTTTGTTTCATTCTTTCTTGATCTTTTGTTGTGACTCTCCCTTTGATTGACAGGTGGCATTCTTGTCTTTATGGATGGAGAAGCAAAGCCCTTGATGGTTATCGACATGAGGAAATGTCATGTGTGACTGTGTTTCAGCAGGACCTTTCCCCCCCTCATTTTCTACTCCTCCCCCCTCACTTAATTTAGTATATTTAATGCCAAAAAGTCTCTCAAATATGAATTTATAATCCAAACACTAATTGCAGTCAGGAACCCAAACCTGACATTTAATTGCCATTTGGTATTAAAAGTCACATTTGCAACAAGTGTCATTACAAGGTAAAGTTGACCAAGTTCCCTTTTCCTTTGGCCCTATAAAACCAAAACCCTCCTTGGCCTCAAACCTTCAAGCTGATGGTGGAAATGTGCTGTTGGAGGACCAGAGTAGCTCCATAGCAGCACGTCATTGTAAATTACACATGGGAGTCACTCACCCAGAAACCAGAGGTGGGTGGGAGAGGCAGAGCAGGGGTGACACATCAACACGAGGGCGATCACCCCATGAGGGGCTCGGTGCCTTTCCTGGCAAAGAGGGGCACCACCCCCATTTGTGTCCAAAATAACTCTGTGGCACTCCACCAGCACGAGGCCTGACCCAGGGACTGAGGGGATTGTGCTCCCCACCAGCCCCGGTTTGGCTGTAGGAGTCTTTGTGGTGCAGCACACCAGTGGCACTGACCAGTACGTGCCATTAGCCACCCACAGCATATCAGCATCACAGACCATCCTCCACTGGCCCTAAAGGACACTGCTGCCCTCCACACTACCCCCAGTTCTGCCCTGGACAATATTCCATGTTAAAAACCCCACTGTTCATGCCCTGCACGGACTTCAAACTACCTCTAATACTTATTCCTCTACCCCTCATGCACCCTTCCTTTGTCATGTCTGAAATTAATTTGTTCTCCTCCATCTCAAGCAGGGATCATATCTTTATTTGAATTGTGAAGTGTCCAAACAGCATAAAAATTGTATCTTTAGTGATGTCAAATAATAAGTAATAACAATAGGGAATACTTTGTCTGGGATAATGCATCCATGCTCTCTCTACCATGACCCTAATTCATCTGCATAAATTTCCAACATGTTTTATATGCATTATGCTAACATTTTGACCACTAACCACAGGGTGAAAAAAATGTGACATAGGAGCTGGTTTTCTGTAGCCAAAATTAGGTATCTCAAATTAAAAAAAAAAGAGGAATGGGAAACTACTTCCCAAAACACATATGTCCCTTTGACTGGATCTACATTCCATCCCAGGCCTGATTGTACTTGTCCTTGTTACTCCACAAATGGTTCATGTCTTGCAGCAAGCAGATCTTAGGCAAGTGAACGGCCCTTCTTCTGACACTTTTGCATTAAGATCTTCATAGATGGGTAAATTTTCAGTTATTTTCACGTTAAAACTCTGTATCTTGCTTCTATGTTATAAGCAGTGTTATGGGGTTTGATGCCTCTATTGAGTACTAAAATAAGAGACCAGCCGTTCACACTAGGCAGCAGGAGCTGTGCAAGGACATCTTGAAAGGTTTGGATCTCAAGTAAATGTTTCACTGAATCACATCACCCCAGCTGCAGAGCAGATGCTGCAGGTGGTACCCATGGTACCTGTCAAAGCTCCCAGGCACAGCCAAGCTTTTCTCCCCATCTCTTTGACATATCTCCTGACTTTTCAATCCACATGCTTTCAGGCATTCACAGGGCCAATTCTTTGCCCAGAAGACTGAAAAAAGAATACCTAAGTAATTATATTACTTCTATGCCATTGGATTCAATCTCACAAATGCAAAAAGAACATCTGAGAAGAGTCTGCCTGGCCTCTTCTTCTTCTCCATAGCAGAAATACAAAAAAGCAAGTTCAGAGTCAGATTTACACAGTCTCAGTCCAGCCTTGTCTGCAGTGACATGTTTTGCTACTGTAGAATACCAGAAGAATTCTCTAAGCAGCAGAACAAAGAGGGAGAGAGACCTCTGCCAGTTCTGAAACAATTACTTTACTTCAATTGAAGGAGTACTTGGGAAGACAATCACATGTGGGATGCATGAGCATTCCTATTTCTTCTAGTTAAGTACTCCTGCTTTTCCCTCATCTTGTCACTGAACGCATTTCTGCTCCTTTATAGCCAGCCAAGCTATAAAATTCAGCATGAGCTTGAAGTATACTACATGCTAATTTTGTATTGCCCTAATAATGCTCAGATTTACTGGGATCTATTCTCTCGCTGATGCATATTTGTAAGTACTATTAACGTTAATGGGAGTTACCAACTAATTAGAAAGGAGAACAAAATCTAGGCTATAGGATGCAAATTAGAGTAGTAGCTGTGTCACTTATCTTCCCGCTGAGGAATTACAGAGTACTGCAATATCAAGGACAGTGACTCTAAATTCAGTTGATTATTTGCCTTACATTTTACACCCTTGAACCCACAACAAAACAAAACACTCGAAGGGAAATATCCAGCCAGGTCATTAAAGTCTATTGCATAATCACAAAAATCTCTAAGCTAGTTCTCAAACTGAGAGGAAGACCTGAAAAGTCCTAACCTAAACACACTCAGCAGAGAACTGTTGCAAGGTGTAGCTAACAATTAATATTTTTAACAAGCTGGTCAAGAGAGTGTAGCTCAGTGAGTCTGTGTATTAAAAGGGCATTGTTAGCACACTGCTTGGCTTTTATGAGGTGAAACAATCCAAACCTACTTCAGTGCATGGAGTGGTTTGGAGAGGTTTTATTTTCATCCTTAAAGTCCAGGGTGGCTTTGGCATAATAAAGGTCATATCTCCTAATCATGGTAATGTTCACACACAGCAATATGAGCTCATTGCAGAGAGCTCCAGCACTCAGAAATCCCCGGTTAGAAGGTGTCACCGATTAAACTATCGCATTTCAAAGGCTTCCATACAGTAAATAGGAAAGAAAAGAAGAAAAGGAACTGTGGCCTTTTGTTATTCAAAAAGCTACGGAGAGCGATAATTAACCCATTTTTGTTGAGAAATCATTTGGACAAAAGTCAAGGGATTGCCACCCTGTCAATTGTTAAGTCTAGATAAGGACATTATATTCCACTGTACAAAGAGTGACTGAAGATAGTGAATAGAAAGTAGGCCACTACTATGACTTTCCCTAGTCCATCGAAAAAGAGGTCTATTTTTTTCCACAAAAGAGGTAATATAGTAAAAAAGTCTCTTCCTACATTAAAAACATAACTACAGAGCTTGGTTTTTTTTTTTTTGCATTTTGTTAAATATTCAAAGGTACCATGCAATTAGCATGTCATTAATGAATAATTAATTATTGCTAAAACAGCCTTCAGATTTTTTTGCAACTAAATTATTTAAAGAGCAAATATAACAATGGAATGCAGCTCCCCCCTTTCCCTAACTCTGTATTTTCATCAGTGCTTTGGTTTGGAGATGAATTGGGGATATTAACTAAGAGAAAAATTATATTTTGGAACATGAAAAGATTCCGCTTTCCCTTCCTGTTTGTCTGCCCTCACTCCCTCAAAGGAACCTGAAGACAAAAAATAATGTAGTCCTTACTAGGATTACTCAGAATGTATGAGTTTAAATATCCGATATGTGCTTCAAAACACAAGATTTGTACATTTCCTGAAAAAAAAAAATCAAACAAACAAAACCCCCAAAAACGTTTAAAACTAATTCTGCCATCACTTTGCAGCAGTGAACCCCAAGTCTGAGCAAGTGCATGTATTTTTGTTGATCATTTGTCACCAGCTCAAATGACAGTTACTTTATTATTAAAATCTACCCCACTATACAGCCAAGAGCTAAAGAGAAAGTAATTTGTTGCCACTTGCAGATATACATCAGTAGTAAGACGTTAGTTTATATTTATAAGCTGCACATCTGTGAATCAGTTGGCCTACCCATCTGTTAGCTGCACCAGTAAACAGGGAGTCTGTGCGCTGCAGATCCCTGCATCCATCACAAATTCCTTCTTTAATTGTATGTTTATGCAACAAACCTCCACTTAAAAGTGTATTTGAGAATGTTTTGAACAGTGATAATTAGTTTTTATGACTCAATGCTACTCTTCCTAACACTGATTCAACACTATTATTTTAATAGAGACAGCACTTTTCTCTGACAGTGTCAAAGCAGGTTCTCTCCATGGAGCAGGTTCTCTCTTTGTCCCTACAAAGATACTCTGGAAAAACAAATCTCTTCCCAGTGTTCCCAAGCTACCATTACAGCATGCAAATGTGATTCTTCATCTTTTCATAAACTTTTCTTTTAGAAGTTGGTCCCTGAAATAAAATACATTAAAAGCTATCAGCCCACCACAAAAAGTTGCAAAAGAGCTTGGATTGCACTGGTCTGGATAACAGGGCTTGAATTGTAATGTTGGACACATAATTACTAAGACACACCTCATGAGCCAAGGAGACCACTCACCTGTTTAAACTTAAGATCCCTGCTTACATATATTGATTCCAAGTGCAGTTTCATTTCCAAGCAGATTTATGCTTGGGTACCTCATGTAATTTCTGTAAACAAAAAGCTAATGGAGAAAAAAAAAAAAGCCATAAAGTTGTACCTCTTACTGTATCTCATTTTACTCAGGAAATACTGCATGCACCTTTTTGCATAATAGGGGATTTTCACAGTGTTTTTTTTTGTAATGGCTTTACAGTGAAGTTGTGTACAATATGATGTTCAACTTCATAAGGCATTTAGTTACAGCATTGAGTTTGTTTGAGGAACTGAAAGCACACTTATCTATGTATCATTGTGCTGATGCAAATGGCAAAATTTTCCACATGATTTAACATCATTTTCTCAGGGTATTCTGTGTCCAACTGCCTGCTACTCAGTAAATGTTTAGATCAATGCACAGTTGATTCCAAGCCTTGCAAGCCTAAAAATCCTCCTATATCTAAATAAACACATAGGTTTACTCAATGCCACAAAAAAAAAAAAAAAAAAGGACTGGGGCAGGATCTGGAAGGAATCAGCTGGGTTAAAAAAAAAATGCTGATTAAAAAAAAAAAAAACCACAGATACACTTGTGATAAAACTTTAAACAATGGATTACGTTTATGTGTATCTCTATTTACTCCTCACCAGGAAAGGGCTTCTCTTAGGGACTCTTGGAGCAGAAAGTGCCACCAGTAAATGGTGGAGCCCTGCAGAAAGTGCCATTGACTGACAGCAGTGACGCCCACTGGCACAGCCAGCCCCAGGAGCTGCCAGGAGCTCCCCTGGAGTTGGTCTTCAGCCACCAAGCTGCTCACAAGTCCAGCATCTGTTCTTTGCTTAACATGACTGGGAGCCGTATGGACACAGTCCTCCTCTCTCATTCCTGGGGGCAGATGCCAGCATGGTCTTATGTCACTTCCAAGAGAAAAAGCCCTGACCTACACAGTGGCCATCAGACAAACCAGGATCTTAAGGAACAGCAGGCTTGGCAAACCATGATAACAATTTTTAGAGCATGTGGCAGCCCGAAGAGAAATTTCTCTCGGTAAGTATTGTTGTGATTTTGTGTGATTACAGATATGCAGAAAAGCCAGATCAAAATAAACTTACTGAGGATATGCAAAAGTGAAGAGTGCAAAAAGAAGCAATCACCGTGTTCTCATCTCTTAAATCCTCTGCTCCCAAACCCACCAGACCCATACACCACCAGTTAGGCTTGGCAGGGAGCTGCAACTCAGTGCTAAAAGTCATGCAGTCCCCAGCTTCTCTATGAAGCTGATGACAAGGGCATCAAATTGATGCTTCTGCAAGAACTGGCCAGAGTACAAAATCTCATTCCTGAGCAGATGTCAGGTAGGACGAACATTCAATCTCCACAAGGCTTGGACAAAAATGTAGGACAACAGCACAGAGGTGAAAGAGGTTTGGTGAAAAGAACAGATCCCAAATCTCCAGCCAAAATATTTCAAAGCAACTTCTGCCGAGAAGACACAATCAACAATTCCAGTGAGAAAGAATGTCGGCTTCAGCACACACAAAAAACCTTCCACTAACATCTCCCAAATGGAAAAAATATTATAAACAACATTCACCTCACTCTCCTCCCTCCCTGTCACAGAAATGACCATGATTCTTTACTACATATCTTCAAAAACAGTCCTTTGCAGATGAAAAGAAATAAAATCTAACCTTAAGAAGTACATTCAGAGACCCCCTTTATGCCACCGCTCTGTGTTATGGAAAAATGAAGGTAAAAATCTGTTGAAAAACATTTCCCTGCTGTATTGTGATTGACATCTGACAGTGCTCAGTGGTGTCCTAACTTGGATGAATTTAAATGACAAGCTTTCCTTTATAAGTAACAGAGCTCCTTTTACAATAGAACAGCACGATTACTTCATGGAAAGGAAAAAAAGGAAGAATCAAAGTTTTTCTTCAAATCCCTGGGGGCACCCCTGACCTGACACCAGGCTACGACCTTCCCTCGTTAATCTATGCAAATCGGATGACTCTAATTTGTGGCGCCGATTACATTGCCACACCTTTAAATTCAGAGATCAGCTACGGGATGATGGCTACATCACACAGAGTTCAGATCACCTTCATGTTGCCAACATTTTTAATGCCATGACAGATGACTTCCCCACCATTCCGGGACAAGGCAGTCCACGCAGCCCTCCAGACTACTTTTTGATTAACATCGAGACAAAAGGCACTGGTGTTTTGCCTCCTCGTTTGTGATTAGCAGCATTGCTGCTGTAAGCATTCCTAAGCTAGAACCCCTGGGAAGAGTATCAGATCCCAGGTCAAGGCACAGACTGCCAATATCACGGCTTTGCTAACAGTCACCCAATCGCTTTTATGGACATGAAAAAAAAAAAAAAAAAAAAAAGGAGAAAAAAAAAAAAAGGTATTCACTGTAATAAGCACCGGTTCCAACTGAGAGATATTATGTCAAACTCTAAGGCCTGTTTCAAAACTTTCCCCATTCACGTAACTTAATACACTTTGTAAGCCAAAGAGGGCAATATCACAGAAGATGCTCTATGTTCACCTTCCACGTCACACAAAGGCCATGGAAGCTATTTTGTCTGGGTTCAGTGCAGTATGGGGGTTAAACTTTTTGCTTTAAATTGGGTCCTCAACAAGGATACACTATTTTTTATTTAACCCTAGCCTAACTTATTCTATCCCTAGTTTTATCCCTTTTCCACAGTGAAACTTTTGTCTTCATGGTGCTGATAAAGTGGAGATTTTCATTTATGCTGGAAAATGTGTTAGCTATTTCTGTTATCCACATACACATCTTTCCATTTAGAAAGTCATGAACCCCATTTTCTTGAAAACCCAAAAGCACATATAATTAATAGTAAAACACTCCAAGAATTTAATCCATGGCCTATGTGATCAACCTAACAACATGCTCTGAGCAATGATCTCATTTGCTCATGCCTTGCAACTCTGACAATGCTCAAACCTGTTAACCATCTTTTCAAACAAACTCTGAAGGCTGCCAGTTGTGACAGATTTGGACCAGTGCTGATGCTAACATGGGAGTTAGTTAAAGTGATTTGATAAGCTTGTAGCAGCTTGAGGGGCGGCGTCATTCCAAATAAGTAAACAACATTGTCAACAACATAGCCCATCAATAAATGCAGCCTCTATCTCACACAGTCATTATTAAAATTTAAAAAAAATAGTAATAATATAGAAAATCAGAAAGGAAGGCAGGCAGATAAGGGGGAAAAAAAAGAAAAAAGTTTCTTTGTCTGTAGCCACAAATCAATGACATATAGCACCAGGGTTCACTGAAACACTGACAAATGTGTCAGCAACACTTGTTTTTTAGCATTACTGTATTCTTTACAACTATTAGGAAGCAAGTACAAGGTTATTATAGACAGAGAGGCTAAACATACAGTGACATGCTTCACAAGCTCACTCATGCTTTGTATGAGAGCTTTCACTTTCTATAGAAGTGGATTATCCCATTTTCTAATGCTGATCCAAGTGATCTCATTACTTACAGAAGAATCCCGGCATACAAGAATTGTTCTGCGAACGATCACTTACAGCATCCCAGCAGACCCTATTTTTAAAGAAAAACTATAATATTTTTCTTCTAATGGCTCTTCTATTGAAGAAAAAAAAAATTTAAAACTGAAAACAGCTTCCACAGGGATTTCAGCCTGGTCACTGGGGAGGCCAAATGCAATTATGGATCCAATACTTTTTAACAGCTCCCACTCTGATGGCCAATAAGCAGTTTGGTATTTCCCCATCTCCATCCCCTAAGTAAATTGCTATATATATATATATATATATATATATATATATATATATATATAACCACTGGCAAGCTGCCAGAGACTTTGGAGGCTGTGCACCACAAACACGCTCAGTGCCTCCTGGCCATCTGGTGAGCTGGCTGGATCCCTGCTCCAGGATCCATGTCTTCGGGCAGTACCAGCCCCTGGAGGATCTGGGGGATAGGCTGCCTGTGCTGATTGACAATTCCTCTGCTCCATCCTCAAGAGCTTTTATCAGAAAATGAATCCCAAAGGTCCTCCAGCATCTCATAATATAAAAAGCCCTTTCCACAAGGTGGGACTCGCCATAGCAGACCTCAAGAAGAGACCTGTAAATTGGCTGGGGAAAGTGCTTTAAAATAAACAACAGCTTTCAAAACAAACCCTAAAAGCATCTAGGCCCCTATCCAACAAAACACTTAAATGCTCATGTGGCTCTAGAGAGGGAAGGCAGCTCACCAAATATGCGCAGATGCTTGATAGTCAGAGTCACTTTCCAGAGCTCTGCCATGTGCTCATCTGTAACCTCGGACAAGGGATTTGAGCCCTGCCCTGCCAGGTTTCATTCCCTCCAGCTGGAGATCTGGGAAAGTCATCCTGAGTTTCATCCTTGAGAACACTGTCTTATATATATTGGATATGTATCTAGTGCTGGATTTTGAGATGATGAAATACAAGAGGTACATTTAACTACATATACCCAGACCTTCCACCCAACACACTAAGTAGATTCTTTGAATTTCATTGAAATTTCCCCTGTAAGCAAAGGTTTTCTAGATCTTTAACTCTTGAAGGACATTGAGCTTCATGGTTAAAATTGACAAGGGTGAAAAAAAATTCTATCATGTTTTCACTGATGGGAAATACAAAAATTCTGCCAATGTTTCAGATGTTATGATGTGGCTCAGATCTAAGTTCAGAGGAATTAGTTCTTTAACGTCAATTCAAGGGCCTTTTCACTAAGGAAACAAACCTTATTGGTTTGCCTCCCTTTTTTTCAGATGCATATGAAGTCATTATTATATATTCATGACCATTCTCACAGAATGATCCTGTGAGATTTAAGAAATAACAATTTTTAAAAAATTTCCAAAGGACTGGCTGCAGTGTTGATTAATATCCAGAGAGGAAAATCTAATGGGTAGGGAAGTGCAGAGTGATTTAGGAGATATGGGATGTAGAAAAGATTCTCCAGCTTAAATTCTCCCAGACTTCTTTGGAGAATTGTTTTCATCTCTCCTGTAAAATCTCAAGAAAATAGCATATCATTACTTCAGAGGGGTCTGAAGTAATGAAGTATTTCAGAATAATCCATTAAAATATCTCAGGTAGACTTGAAATAACGGGAGTTTCATCCATGATACTCTTTCTTTTCCTGATTTGTAGCCTATCCAAACTCCTTTGATTCCTAAGTCTCTGCCCAGATTGGTATTAAAATCACCCTGGCAGTGCAACTCTAGGATAAAGACATCTGCTAATTCAGAAAGAGCTTGAAGGCTGCCACAGCTATGAGAGATTGCTGACCCTGAACAGGGTGATACCTTGGCCTAGGATAGGTCAGGAATAGCAGAGCTCCACAATTGGCTTTTCCAGCCCAGCCAAAACAGCCATGCAAAGAAAAAAACACTCAGGAAAAGCCATCACGCAAATGAGCAATTCTGCCTGTTGCCAAGTACTACTTGAGAAGAGGCAAAATTTACCATCACAGACCAGAGCAACAATGCCTGTTTCTTGTAATTAAATTATTAGTCCCACTTCCAAGCTGAGACTGGAGCTGGAACACTGACATGGCCCATGCAGTTCCAGAGGGGCTCCCTGTGGAGACCACCGTGCTCATTGCCCTCGGAGAGAGCAGGGGAAGGGCTGCATTTCACTGGAAGCCAGTCAGAAACCATCTAACTGCAGCTGCATCAGGTGCTGCTGCAACCTGCACGTTGGAAAGGGTTTCAGTTCAAGCAGTGGTGATTAATTGACCTGAAGCTGTGTTCCTACCCCTCCCATGGCATCCCAGCATCTTGCCTCTGAAACAACAAGGGGTTAAGGTTTGCCACGAACGCACCACCTACATTTTTAAGGCTATAAAAATGGGATGCTTACACTTTTCCTAACCCCTCACCAATGACCAGACCCATATGTAAATTTCACACAGTAGTATTTAGTAGCATAATTAATCCCTACTTTATGTTATGAGTAATATTTCCTATTCCCGACCCTGCAACGTCCTTTAAGAAGATCCATGTTCCAATTAGACTAGCCCATCGGCACTCTTTTAATGAGCAGATTAATCATTCAGATGGGTACAATGGTGTCATCACAGGTTTTAAATATGATAATCTACATCCTAATGGTGCTGCAAAAGCCTTGGCTCACAGCAAAAAAAGGTAGGCAAAAACTGGTGCTACTTTCTTTTTTGTTCTCTCTCATTTTCCATATGACTCAAGACATGAGAATTCTTGGGCAATGCAGAAAGTGCAGCAAGAGGCAGCTGGGAGAGAGGGGCTGCAGAGCAGTGTGGTAATTCAGGTGCAATAATTGTTTTGCAAGGGTAGAGAGGTCTTCTGGTCCCTGAAAAACCTCCTGTCATGATGAGAAAAAGTTTCAGGTCTGCCATGTCAGCCTAACAGATCAGCTCTGCCCTTAGAGCCTTTTCTCAACACTTACTTAATACACATCTAAAATGTGAGACTGTCATTCAGAAATTCATTTAATTTTAATAATAATACAGATCTTTTCAGATCATGCTAACTTCACCATTTCCAAAAGGCAGACTAGATATTTTTAAAGCCAAATAGAACCTATTGTATTTGTAGGAAAAAAAAAAAAAAAAACACAGACAAAAAATACATTCAGACTGCATTATATTGGCTCAGTTCCATGCAAGCTGGTGTAAATACTCCAGATCAAATGGAGTGAAAAAGCTCCTAATAGTATCTTCACACTAGAAGTGCCAGGGTTATAACCCAGGACCATCCTCCATCCCTACTCTCAGTGCAACACTTAAAAATATGAGCTGCACCACCCCTTAATTGTGGCTTTCTACTTAGCAATAGGTGGAAGTTTCATCTGCTTTTCCATCTCTCAAGCTTGTGTTAGTGAGACAAACCCTGCAGAACAGCAGCTCCTTTGCAGACATACAACATGGATTTACACTGTGATTGATTTTGATGCAGCCAAAAAAGAACCAGCAACTCAATCCGAGGCCGAGGCTGTATTTTAAACCCAGCAAGAAAAGGATAGTGGTGGATACTTATCTGTGAAAAAGTTCACTGGAAACCAAGATCCATTTCTGAGCCCTGTGCTCTGGTAAACAGTCCCCATGAAGTCACGACCAAAGTCTGAGTAATTCTTTCATCACTGTCTGAGGATGAACTGAGTAAGGGATATAAAATTTGGATTTACCCCTAATGTGCCCACACAGTCTATGGCAGAAGACAACTAAATTCTGCCTCAAGATGTCTGAACTTCATTAAAACATGTTTCTGCTACAAAGGAATCTTTATTTCTTATCATTAAAGCAAAATCTCTTCCTCAGGAACCAAAACCTACCCTCCAAAGTCATTGTCAACAGTGTGATTGTATTTTTCAAACCACATTTTTCAGCTAATTGCTGTCCAAAGCCTCCTTGTTTTACTCAGATATGTAACTGTAGGAATCAGTCATGCTACTCACTCAATTAAATAGTATCCTTCTTGGCCCTTCATCCTTTAGGATCTGATCCAGCTCTCCTTGACTACAGAGACGACTGGATCAGAGCCATTTTGCATAAAGCCAGCAGAGGATTTGGTATTTCAGTCAGGTGCTCAGGTGTGCTGCCTGAACTCAGTCTGAAATTGCCTGCTCGAGATAGGCTGATGCAGAGAACTCTTTGCATACAGAAGGAAGCACTGAAATTATAAAGAGCTGTCTTGTGACCAGGTACTTGCTGGGCTAGGAGACATTATTCTTACTAATGCACCTTTGCTAATGTCCACATCACAAGGATATTTTTTTTTTTACCATAACACTAATGTTAGTTGTCCATTATGGTATGAGGAGTCATAATGGCCAAGGAATCCCTACAGTGAAGTAGCAAAAAGAACATTTAGAAATAAACTCCTACACTGGTTATGAGAATATTGCTGTGGCAAAATGCTTTTATTATTATTTAATTTATTTTTTTAAATGCATTAATTTCTGCTCATTTTGCAAATTTGGGAAATGATTCACAAGGCAGCACTTCAAAAGCACTTAGGGAGAGCAGCCTCAACCCTGTGACATTCCTCTTACAATATTCCTCTTACAGAGGTTCCCCTATGCTCACCCTGGCTGGCTCCTCTGCAGCAAATGCATTCTCTGCATCTGACACGAGGATCTGATTGTGGCTGTCACTCTCTGCTGAGGCTTTAGCTGTGCAACTCTAGAAACCACATCAAATTGCAGTTTTTCCTGATTTTATTCCAATTTGCATAATAGGTCACTGTTAGCACACTGTGCTGAAGGAGAAACAGCTCAACCAAAATCTACCTTGAATGCTTCCATTAAAATGTGCTCCATTTTTCCCCTCTGCTCTCACTCCTGTCAGCCCACTAGTGAATTAAGGAAATACATATGTAAACAACTATAAAAATGCAAAAAATAATTATAAAATTAGTTCTAGATGCATAATCCAGTGTGATTCATGTTATGTTCCCGCCGTGATCCCAGTTCCAGAAGAGTTAATCAACCATAGCAACCTTCTAATCAGAGCAGTGAACTAATGATCCTATTTCTGAGTAATACCAGTCAGATAAGGCTCTCAAAAGGTAGTTAACATCACTTTGGTGGAAAGGCATGACAAGTGCAAGTTCTAGCAGTGAGTAATGCATCATTCATGCCCCCTCTCGTTCTGACATTTTAACGTTATCTTGTTTTACTGTGTCGGCCTAACACTGCCACTGCTGGCAAATTAAACTGTGAACTTACAAAGTGGGTGGCAATAAATACAAATTATGAGAGTTCAAAAGATGTCCCTGGAGGTGTACTGCCAGACATGGAATGTCTCTGGCTTTTCTGTCACATAGCAATAGACAAGACAAAGTGTAGCATGAGCTGAAAAAAAGAATTAACTACATCATGGTGAAAAATGAGAGGAAAATGAAAAGAAAAAGAGGGGGAAAAAAGGAAAGCCAAATAGAAAGAAGATATAAAGGCAGAGCTGGAATGAACAAAAGAGCATACCTTTGGAATATAAAACATAAATGAATTTCACCTTGCAGAACAAAAAGCTATGTAAATTAGGGATCAACAAATGCCTCTTCAAAACATCGACCACCTATAAAATGTTGTCAATGTTTTACAAAACATCAATGTTATAACAAAAGTAAACATCTCCTCCTGAAGAAACTGCAACACAAAAACAACAGCAGCATGATGTTGCAGCATTTTTATCTCTAGCAGAAATTCAGAATATCTCACTTATCCACACTAACAAAGATTTCACATTTTGCACTGACTTAAATACATGGGGCAAAATCCTGCTCTCATTGTCAGGAAGAAAAAAAAAATTGAGAGAAACTGCCTGAGGTGACAACGAGGAAATCAGAAAAGGGCTTCTTGCACAGCCTTATCCCCAGCCTTTTCTATTTTGTGTAGGGAGATAAGAGGGGTAGTGGGGCTCCCCTCGGACACCCCAACTCTCTAGGGGGCTGGTGACCTGCTCAGCCCCCCAAGCCAGGGCCCAACACACACTGCAGCAGTTGTACTGCAGATTTATCACAGACAAAACACAGAAAGTTAACATTTCTTCCTTCCCACGGGAAGATAAAACTTTCCATGCTATTAATGGGGTCAGAAAAAAACTGATTTTTAATATACCCAAGCCATGAAGCTTATTCAACTTGGTCTAACACTGCTAATGAATCTTATAAAACATTTTATCTCCCCCGCCCATGTTCACAAACCACTCACATGAGGCTTGAAAATCACAATAATATCTTCCCAAAGTGCAGATATCACTCACACCATATGCAGCACAACTCTTTATTTTTCCCTATAAACTATTGGTTTCATTGAAACTCATTAGCATCACCTGTGTTAATTACACTAGCAAACCAATCAACAGCTCCTTCTTAATTAGGTTTTCTTTATTAAAGCCGGAAATTACCAAGGAGACAAAAGTCAACTGGGGAAATTATGTGAAAAGGAGTGTTTATGCCAAATTACCATACAAAATATAATAAGGAAAGGAAACTCAGTTTGTTTACAGGAATAACAAACAATATTAATTTTCAAGGTCACTGGCACAATTATTAATTACCTGCCTTACATTTTATTGTGATAGTTTAGTCTGCTGAGACAGGGGTCGCTCATAAAAACCCTTTGGAGTGTGGCTGCTCTGCATTTCAGCCGCCGCGGTCGCTGCCGATGACGCGGGCGGTGTTTTAGGAAGTTACTTTCATGAGCATTTCCCAGATGGAAATTCTGTCAGGTACATAAAAAGCTTTGTGGTTTGACTGCTGCCTCCCTCAGAGAGGTCCCCTGGGAATGGAAAATGCAGCCAGTGAAATCCAGGTTTGCCCATTCCCAGTGGAAGGCGCTTTGGGGTCCAAGAACACACCATGAGAAGTGCTGCTGCTACTGACCCTTAGACCTCACAGAGACAACATTCCCTACCCTTTACACCCTCTGATACCAGTTAAAATCACTCCCACAGCTCCAGGGAACAGAGCTGGCAGGGGCTGAAACAAATCCCACTCAGCATAACTGGTTTTACGATGTTCTGTGGGGAACACAGTCAAATTGACCCTTCTGCAGAGGAAATCTGCTGGCATACCCAGCTTCTTCTCCTCCATTGCCTGAAAAACGCTACCAGGCTTTGTTTGTGGGTCCCAAGCTGGGCTCAACATCCTCCTGCTCAGTCTGGTTGGCATTGGGTTGATGCCAAGATGAGGTCAGGGTGCTGGGCCACAGAGCAAATGCTGTGGCTGTTGCTGTAGGAATTTTGCCAGATGCTTTCTCTGCCCATGCCCACCTACCACGAGAGTCCCCTTTGAGTGTTCTTTACCACACGGTGCCTCCTTTTCAATTTCCTATGTGCCCACAGAAACACAGGCTCACACATTCCTCCAGCTTCTCTGCAGCTCCACAGCTCTACCATGAGTCCCAAAAAATCCTTAGATAGCACCACCAAAACTGTTGTCTCCAGATTAACCACCTGGCAACACAGACTGAATTTTCAGCTGGGTACATTAAAAATCAGGGTTTTTTCTGACCCCATTCTTGACCCTGACTGAATCTGTCAAAGGAACCTACTGAAATAAATAAGACATTCATGAACTGTAGATGATCTGTTGTTTATTTACCTGAAAATCCACCTCAACAATTGATTATTTCAAAGTTAACTCACTGTGCTGTACAACAGTTCAGTTTAACTTTCCAAATATGAACTGACTGCTCCAGCCTTGTTCAAGTTGTTGTACCTACAGTTTTACAGAACTTTTTAGAAACTCCCTTCTAATTCCATAAAAACTCAGGGCCTGCATCTTCCTCCTCGTGTTTCCTAAATGACTATGAACAGGTCCTTTTAAAGCTGATAGCAGTTGGTTCAAGTAACTTGCAGAAATGCAGCTCTTACATTACCTCAGATGCTTTTTTCTGTTGTTTTGAAATTACTTCTACAGTGATTGAAAATCTATATGTAATTTTTAATTAAATCTACCTATTCTAATATTTTGGTGCCTTCATCCTTAGTTAATCACTCAGCAGATCTTTTCAATCCTGCTAACACTTGCATTTGGAAAGAATAATATTCTGTAGTTTTACAAATATGCAATATCCTTGAAAAAAAAACCCTAGTTGTCTTCTCAGAACAACTCTCCTTTAACCCAGTTATCTGTTATACCATCAACATCTCAGCCCATTTATTAACTTCTAAATGCAGATACCTTAGCTTTATTGCACAGATCTATTACATAATGGGCAATCATCTCGTTTCACAGACAGTTGCTTGTAAACTAAGGTAATGTGGTTTTCCCATGAGTTATTCTTGTACAGATTATGGAGTTTCTCTGTATTTTTTTTGTGTTGATCTTACACTTTGCAGTCCTCATTATGGCAGCAGGGGAGATGCAGCAGTCTCCAGTGCCAGGACACCTGCAGCATCTGCTCTCTGCATGGAAAGCATCTGCCACGCTGGGGCTTCAATGCTTATCTGGGCTCCCAAGTGTGACCACAGTAACAATATTTCACTTTCTCCAGATTCTTTGCAAATTCCACTTCATTCCAGCAAAACTTGGAAGCATTACCACTCCTTCCCTCCAGCTCTGCAAGGACTTGTTCCAAACTGACAGTTCCTTTGATCTTTTCCCTTCGTTTGCTCACTGAAATAGGTAATGAAGATGTGACACAGATTCAAGAGGGCTGGTGAGACACTGAGTTACCCCCTAACCTCAGCCAGCTGGTGGAGGAAAGAAAATGGTCACACAAAGATCCAGGCCTGACTCTCCAGAAAACCAGAGTGCTCACACAGGGAAATGAGGAGGACTTGGAGGGAAGTGGCTGCCCTGAAGGTGTCTGTATAATTGAGGACATCTCACAGTCCTCGGCAGGAGTTTCCTCCTCTCCCCATTGCCTGGGAGCATTTCCCCTCAGCTCATCCCAGTCCCTCCCCTGACACACTGACTCTAATGAAAGCAACACCTAGAATCTGCATTCAAATCACATTTTCTGGTTCAGTCAGAAGATATATCCATCCCTGCTTTGATCTTCACAACGAGCTGCTGGAGAAGAGGCACCCTCCAGTCATTCCCTGAATCTTCCTGGATTTCAGAGTACAAGAAGAACATGGTCTGCATACACCAAGGAACTGCTGGGAGAGCCCCCCAGGTGAACATCCAAACTCTGGGAAAAGTTATGGGAGCTCTCCCACTCTGTCCTATGAGGGAATAACTTGTCAATGCAGCAAAGTCCCAACTCGGCCTCTTCCACTCAATGAAAGCCAAAAATAATCTGGAGATGTTGCCTATGACACTGCACCAAGCCTTTGCAAGGTAGGAAATGTCATGGGATGTGACAGGGATGTCTCAAAAAAAGAGTGGATGGTTTTAGAAAAGCATATTGCACACTAAAGGTGGAGCTTCCAATCTATGTATCATTTAAGACAGATTATCATATTCTGCTTTAAAATGAGACAGGTATGTGAAAATGTTTATTTCTGTTATAATAGGAGGGGAAAATAGCCAAGGAAAAAAAATCCCCTATGCTAGAAATGCATCACAGTTGCACCAATTCAATATTAAGTATTTAAAAGACAATTTTTTTAAGAACTATATGATTTCCCTGATAAACCATAATGGCTATTTAGAATCCATCATGGTCTACTATAAAAAATCATGTTTAAAACACTTCTAAAATATGTGTAATAAAGATTTTTTTTAATCAAAATTATTTACCCAGAAGACCATAATGGTTCTGAAATGTACTTTGTAAATCTGTATTCAGGGACTTTTTTGTTAAAAAGGAAGTGTTGGGGATTTTTTGGGGTTTTTTTTTTTTGGCCCAAGAATCTTGAACAGCTTCTATGGAACTATCAGGATTTATTGTTTTAATAGGGCTGAAATGAAGTTTGGAACATGCACATACAGCAGCAATGTTTTCCAGACAAAAATGAGAAAGAGGAAAAAGAAAAAAAAGCAGTAAAAGTGGAAGGAGGAAAGGAAATGGAAGAGGGAGACAGGGGAAGGAAGACTGCCCACACAACTAAGATGCTGAGGCACAGAAGAGACACAGTTGTTGTAGCAGAGGCAGTCAGTGAGGGGGAGGTCTAGAATTTCCAGGAAATTGGGGGGAGAAATTATTTCTCAGCTCAAGGGAAAGCACTGCTCCCACAGACTGCAGCACTGCAACGTGCCAGCACTGGAGGAAATAAAGTGAAAGAAAGGAAACATTGATTTGGGTGAGCAGGAGCTGCAGAGCTGACAGCAGCTCCAGGTAAATACTGTAAATGCTTCCACAGCAGCACCCCTGGGTTCAACAGCACAGGCTGCTCACAGAGTCTGCTCCTGAGTGCCCATCTGGTCCTGACTGCAGAGAAACCATGTGAGAGGAGACCTGGGAACAGCCAGAGTGAAGCAACACGGCCAATATCCCACCTGTGCCCCAGCAAAACCATCAGAAGCCACCTTAGAGCCACACCAGGTGGGTGGAGAGCCAAGGCATCCTGTCCACATCAGCAAGGGTCTGGTTCCCACTCCCCAGAAACATCCTCCAGCTGATAAAGAACAATTTTAACAACACCATTTCCATGAGGTCTCAGAGTACAGAGCCAGAGACATGAACCAATCCATCTACCAAGGCAATCTCCCAGGAGGAAATTAAGGAAGGGGATAAAGGCCCTCAATGAACAACCAGTGGCTGCACAAAACAACCTGCAGCAAACAGCAGGTTCTACACATGGGCACAAACACCAGCATATACACACACATCACCATTTTCAGGAGCCACAGTCAGTGCCACCAGACAACTCTGAGGCATTACTTTTGATTTTTGTTATCCCAGCACTAATTCTCACTTGAGAAGAGAACACTGGGACCAGGAACACTCTGGGACCAGGAGCCAACTATTTTGGTGCAGGTGTATCAAAGTCTACTTGAAGTAGTCCTCATTCAATGCAGCCTTTCAGTGGCAAAACCAGCTTTTCTCTGTTAGAAAAGTCAGAAATTAAAACTCCCAGGAGCTGCTTGCTTGCACCATGCAAAACTCCACTGCGCAGCCACACCGAGGTAATCCTTGAGCAGCAGGTGGCAAGTGCCCACAATTGTCTGTGACTAGAGCAGAGACCCAGCCTTTGAACCAACTCTAAGGTAATTCTAAAATGCTAGCAGCCATCCTTGCTTATTTTTACTTAATAATTAGAAATAAGTACCAACTAAAAGCCAGAAAACAGTGTTTGTTCTGAGTCATGTAAATACATCATCAAATCACAATGTCTGCTGATACTGCAGAGGGCATTAATTTAACTAAACAAAAGCCAAATGCAACACATTTAAATCACTCTAATCTATGTCTAAAAGAGATTTAGAGAGAAAGACAGGACAGTTCTTGACCTTTTGAATGCAATATATGATACCCTACTGAGTTAGATATCCATAACTCACTCTATCAAGGATTTCTGTGTCTGATCGTCTTTTGATGTTCGTGCATTGCCACAGGTGAGAAGGAAGACTGCACTGGGAAAATGACCCTGCTGGAGTCAGTAAAAATGTGTGTTCACAGGAGGAGTCCAGCTTGTCCTCCCAGGAGAGCCTCCCTCCCAGTTACAGGCTGGATGTAGCACCCTGGTGGGTGCCAAGCAACAGCTCAGACTGCATCACCTCTGTTCTCTTTGGACTGCGATTCCCTGCATCTACAGGTCAGGATAACTGGTGAATTTGGGAGAACTCTGCACCTGGAGGCTCTCACTCCTCAGGGAATGGGAAATACAAGTCTTTGGAGAGGAGATTTCTTTGGCCGCTTGCATCGATCTGCCTTGAACTCACAAAGGATAACTTTTGTCACCAGTCTTCCCCATAACACTTCAAGAGCTTAAAATACACTTTGAGGAAGGTTTCAAACAGTTTTTTTCCCCCTCAAATCTGTCTACGCTTATTCATCGTGGATTCCAGAGGGATGACCTGGATTTCCTTGCAGATTCTAAAACCAAATTATATCGGTCCCAATTAGGTCATCTGCTAGCTGCACCTGCAGCTCAGGACTGCAAAATCCCTCCCCCTCTGTATCTCCCTACAGCTCATACAGGGCAGGGAAGCCTTCTGTGTTAGAAAAACTACTATAAAACCATATAACACAGCCTAAAAATACAATTATAATTGCAATGCCAAAAGCAAGCCAGTCAATATCTTCAAGATTCTAATAGTTTCAAGCACTATTATCTTAACGGTCTCACATCACAGTACTGATTAAAGAAACATTTTGTCTTTTTATCTGTATTCAATGGAGAGCGTAATCACTGGAGTGTAGAGAGCTAAAATATTTATTAGGAAGTATACAGCTCAGGCCAGGCGGCAACAGGCAATGTTCAAGCAGTGAGCTGCAGCCCAGCTTGGACTCTAAATCACAGATCCCATCCCATCATCTGCTTGGGGTGATCTGCTGCACACAGGACAAGCTTTGGAGTGAGTTCTGCTCCTGCTCTGCCCCTCTGAAAAACATCCACAGGAAGATCCTCCTCAAGAGCTTCAATGGGCAGCATCTCTCAAGGAACAGCAATGGGCAGCATCTCTCAAGGTATTTGTATCTGGCTAAGCCAACAGGACCTACACGTGGAGATGGAAAGTATGCTGCTTCAAGTATAGAAAATATATGTCTGGGGGCTTTTTCAAAAGTAAATAAGCAAATTTGCCCTCACTGATCTTCATATAGAATTAAGGGTAAAAAATAAATTAAAAAAAAAGAGGCTATGCACCCATTCTTGTCCTGATAAATTTGTTTTCTCTTTTTGCCCAATTGCTTAACAATAAATCCACACACACTCTTTACCATAGCCTACTGCAATACTCCTCAGGGCACATGATCAGCAATCAGAAAGCTTGAAAGATGGCCAACATAATCTTAAATATCCCAGTGTATTAACAAATCAGTATTTCAAATTTAGTGGACATACTCAGATATGTTTTCCTCTCCGCAAGAGGCATCATGTAAGTGGCAAACAAGATACAGAAGATCGATTATTTAGCATAATTGCACAATCTAATTGTATGGATTTTAAATGGAACAGGAGGAGAAAGATTAAAATCATACAGCACAGCAGTATACTTTCACAGACTGCATGAAATAGATTTTCCCCAATTAGCGGAACAATGGAAATATTTACTGTCTATCCAGTGAAGATATTCTGAAATAAGAATCAGACAACATCCAGATTTGCACAGGACAGGGGCAAATAATTTCATCATTGATGGGGGGGGAAAAACCCAAACAACCCAAAGCATTGAAAACTCACACATTCTACTCAAAAAGCCACATTTCAGAACCAGATTTGGGGACCTCACAAACAGCCTGTGCTGACTTCCTGAAGGAAACACCACATCCACGCCAGCAGATGAGTTTCAGACACATCTGTGAGCACCTTTCAGCAAAACCTGGACCACTCCAGCCCATCCTGCAGATCAACCAGGAGAATGGAGGGAGCTCCCCTGTCTCAAAAATTAAGCTCCAGCGCTAACCTTGTCATATTCCCCGGGCAGACAAAGGCGGCGCGGCTCCGCTCAGCCGTACCACGGGTTAACTGGCATTTCTAATACTTTTCACCTAGCCTGGCTTGACAGATGCCTAACCTTCGCCGGGAGTGGAGACAGCCTGATGGGCCCTGGCCATACAGGGGGAAAATTTTTGATGCTTCCCACTTATGACATGATTGATTTTCTTTCAGCGGCCCTTCACTTTTGGCTGTGGCGAGGGCTGCCTGCCCGAGCCCCCGCGCGCCCTGACCTCGACATATGGCCGCTGTGAGGCTGAAAACTGATGACGGCAGAAACCTAAAAAATCAATAGGCCCTGTCAGTCAGTGGGGAGGCGAACGTCTCTTAAAAACCCAATCACGACATGTACTTGCTGCACGGTGCGGATCCGCTGCACACTTGAGAACACACTGAATTTCCCGGGGTTTTGATTTATTTTTTTAATTTTTTTTTTTTTAAACTTCTGTGTTAACACACCATTTACCTATTTATTCCTTAACCTTTTATGCAGCAGGAAAGCGCATGAATCTTGTTAGGGTAGAATTGCCACAATATTAACTAGAAGAAAAAATAATAAAATCCCTGGAAACTCTTTGGGAATAGCATGAAATAAATAAAGAGCACCTTTCTGTTGCCAATATAAACACTGACATCATTATTTTTGACATTATCTGGAAAGAATTTAGATATAAGGACTTCTAGAGTCTAAAAACATGTGAGCATGAAACTGTTTTAATTTTCGTTGCAGGGGGTGAAGTATTGTTTTGGTTTGTTTTGATTTTTTAACGTAGTTTTTAAAATATGTAAGAAAGAAACAGAATTTACAATTGGTTCTACACTTCATAGTTCTTGTCATCTTCTGTGCTCAGTGAAGAAAGGAAATTATTGGCCCACTGAAATCAGCTGGAGATGCTGATGCTCTGTAAACTGCACTGAACATTTGTATCCTGCAGGATGGGGCCAACAACATCCAACTGATCCTCTGCTCTTGCCAGTTCGGGAAACAAAGGCATTTGACAGGATAGAGATAAGCAATGTAGCATACAGTGATTCCATTTACCTATTTTGCCCCAAAACAGTCTTCCAGAACCCTGATGAAAAGCAAACAAACAAAAATCAAACCACAACTAGAACCATAGCTGTTAACCAGGGATAGGCCCAATTATATTTTATTACCTTCATCAAGAGTGCAAATCCCAAACAAGGAATGCCTCCGAGTGATGTACCTAACCTGGCTGAAATTTTAGAGAGATGGGATTTATTTGAAAACCCTATCTTTGTGCAGGGAAAAAAAACGAAAAGAAAACTGTAAGGAGATGTTGGCTGAGAAACTGATGCATTACCAGGATGCATTTTAGAAATCCACCAAAAGTAAGGAAGATTTTTAAAAAATATTCATTGTACAAATAAACAAAACGTAATGCTGAATTCTCAAATTAAGACCAATTAAAGCTTTCTTTATGACTACAAACCTGACAAGCTTACAATTTCACCCTGTTGCAGTGGGGTGTGTGTGTGTTTTAATGTAATATTAATGAGCCAGGATGGAGGGTCATAAAAAGTGATAGGTTTTTGCGATGGTAAATTATAAATCGGTATTGATTTTTCCCGGCACTAATGCAGCCAGCTTATTGTAAGACACCACAGGCAAAGTGCACTTTATCAGATTAGACTGGAGCCTGGTATCAAATATACATGAGAAAAAGGATGCATTTGTGACTTAGACTAGACTTTTTTTTTAATGATACATGAAATTTTTAAGGAAAAAGTCTCAGAATATTAAGAAATTAAATACCATTTTAAAAGATCCCAGATGGTAGCAAATAGATATTAATGTCACATTAGGGTAATTTGTTTTTACACTGATGGAATATAGGAATATAGGAATAAGTATGTGAACTAAATTCTGCTCAGATTTAACCATGTGCTTAATCAGTCCAATTTATGATCATCTCAACTGTTCATGAAAAAAGTTTTTCATTTGCATAAAATGCCTGAAGAATCAGGCCCTACATCTGCTCATACCTATATGTGATATCAAGTCACACACATAGACACCTATTCAGGGAACATGGATCCTGTGTGAGGGAGTTTTTACATCTTACACTGCTTTGAAGAAGTTCATTTTTTTCCTCCCATACCTCATACCACCCCTCCATGCCAGCCAAAGAGCTTTTCCTTGTAGTACTTTTATTGCTTAAATACTGTGAAGCTTTTCTTTCCCTTTCATCTCAAAAACGCATTGGGAGTTGGCTGCGCAGTAAAACTGGGCGTTATTTTTAAAATCAGCTCTGCTTTTCATCTCCTGACCTTCCCGCAGTCAGGATTTCCTCATTAAAACATTTCAATGACGTGGATAATTGACCAAAAAAAAAAAATTGAGAGGGAGAAAGAGAAAACAACAACAACAACAAAAACCACCATTGTTTTCTGCAGATTTGCTCTGGATGGGCAGCAAACCAGTATTCCTTTCTCTGCACCCAGGAAGGGAAGGGAAAACTGTACAAAGGCACATGTTCACATTCCCAAGCATGTTCCAGGGATTCTGCCAACCCTCAGTGGCCTCTGTCATCCCCTCCTGGTGGCTCCAGACTCTCCTGATGCTCTCTGCTCTCCTCCTCTGGCCTCCAAGGTCCTGCCAGCCTCCCAGGGCAGAGCTGGTCCCCAGCTCCTGCTGCCTCGCTGGCCCGAGCAGCCTGTGTGAAAAACTCCATATTTTTCCCCCAAACCCGTATGTTCCTTGACAGGTTGTTAACAAACAGCCCCACACAGGCTGCCTGCAAAGGACCTGAAGTGAAGTGTGAACCCAAATAAGTAACAGTGGGAAGGAGGAGGGGAAGATGGAGGAGAAAGGGCTGGGCTGCATTTATGGGTATTTTCCGCAAGGAAGAAGGTGTGGGGTTGGGGAGATGGGGATCCTCAAGGGCATCTGAACCCCTTGAGAGATTTAAGCAAAGGAGCATTGAAGAAAATCCTTTATGTTTCACACAAAGGGGAAGGGGGGGTCCAAGGAGCCCCCACGCTGGGCACTGAGGAGAGGTCTCAGTGCAGGGGACACAAGGAGATGGAAGGTGCTCCCATTCCCCAGCTTTGAGTCTTTTTGTATTTTAGCCACGGAATTAATGCTTGGCATTGCCCTCTCAAAACCTTTCTGAAGCCATTTACCTTCCTGTATTCAGTTTTATTATTCTTACAAGCAAACTGAGAGAAATGAGAAACTGGGAGAAGAGAGGGAGGGGATGCTGCTTTTTTATTTTTAATAAATGCATACAAATAAGCTCCCAAACAAGCCCAAAACACCAAGACTTCCTCACTGCCAGCCCAGCTGGCCCCTCTCTCTGTGTCCATCCATTCTGATGGCCACAATTATGGCTTAGGAGAGATGACCACCGGCCCTCAACACCACGGAGCGAGCCCATAGCAACTTATAGGATCTTACAGAAACCTTACTTGGGATTAAAACAACAAAGAAACTCAAACACAACCACTCTCATTAGCAGAGGGCCAGCAACCCCGCTTGTCTTGCAATGATGCATTAGATCACAGGATAAAAATCTGAGGCCTTAAGAGCCATTTCTCAGACAAAATTCCTATAAACTTCAATGGAAATTCTGCCCGTCTTGGGGACCGACTGGGCTTTTTCCTTGCAACTTTTCATACACTGAAAGTAATAAGAGGAAACTTTTCTCTTTTGACAAGACCTCATCAGGTAAAACCTAATAAAGCTAAAAAGGAAATGAGAAAAATGAAAGGTTATTCCCAGAGCAGTCTGATCCTGCCTCAGCCAAAGCCAACGCTGGAGACGCCTCCGTCCTGAAGGAGCCAGAATCCCACTGGCACATCCCCCAGGATCCCCCACCCAAACCCCAGGCACAAGGGTGGGACAAACCGAGGGGCACCTCAGGAGTGCCCCACCAGACTGAACAGGACGAGAAAACACAGCCTCAAATCTGGCCCAGGGAAACAGAAGCCCCTTCCACTGCCTCAGTGCAAACTCACTGTGCTCCCAGTCAAAGCAGCACTTTTCAAGTGATTGCTATAAATGTTATTAAAGTGAAACAAGCCACTTTTTAAATGTATGCTAATTCCACTTTATTAGTGATGCCAAAGTCCTCATTTACATTTTTCATAAAAATTACGCAGATTTTTTTTGCTGCTTTAGGGATAAGACTAATAAACAAATACATAAATTAGTATATTTTAATTAAATGTTATCCCACCAAGTAATATTGTATCCCATTGTCTAAAACAAACAGAAAAAAAGTAAAACCTATAAAGCACCTCTAACTCAAAATTTGTGTTGTATTAAAATATTAGAATTCATTAAAAACTAATTTGAAAATCACTTTACCTAACAATCATAAAAATTTTGAATTCCATATTCCAATACATGTGATTTGTTTTGGTACAGGAGATTACCACTGCAGCACACATTACTGTTGGAAAATACATGTGTTAGGGACATCACAATGCCCCCAGATCCCCAGAAAATAACAAAGTCAAGTACTACCTACAAATGTATTACTATTTCCATATTAAATATTGCATTATTTCCCTTCTGGAACCTCATAGGCTGCACACAGCCTACACAAGCATATTTTTTACCTTGCTTTTAGGTCCACTTGAGCACATAAAAAATACCTACGTATTTTGGGATGGGCTATGGCACAACATTGGCACTTTAAAATGTTCAGAGTACAATAAAAGGGGCAGGTTAAGGCATTCTGGAGCAAGAAGGGAAAGTCCAACATGCAGAAAATAATCACATCTTAATTCAATATCTTAAAGCAGTCTGCAGAAAGAGCTTGAGTATTAAAAAAAAAAAAAAAATCAAATGTGCATTAGAACATATTCACCTCATTAGAAGGTTTTCCATAACTGTTTTGCCTCAGATGGGACAAATAGACCTCGGCTCCGCATTTTCATTACTCTCCATCCTCCACTGTAATTTTTTCTAAATGTGAGATTATTGCTTTTCAAGGCAAGAATTTAAATGAAACAAGCACCCTATTTGGCATTTTCACTGAAAAAGCTTTGTCTCCCACTTGGTTATGCTTCCTGGAAATTGAGAGATTTTTTTTTTTTCTAAGTGAAAAGAAAAGGAAGCAAAAGAAAACAAAAGGAGTTTTTGTGTATATAAATGCACTTTCTGAAAAGGTGTAATTATTTATTGGCCTTCCTGAGAGCATAATTGACTGCATATTCCTATTAAGACTATCTTGCACTACAACCTCAGCTGCTCCAAGGCCATCCCATCAGGTATCTGATTCCAATATCAGTGAGAGATTCCAACTGCACACAAGGAGAGCAAGGGGATGAAGCTGAAGTAATTAAGCAGCAAGTTTGAAGATTACCCATCTTCAATCCCTTTGAAGGCAATGACCAAGTTTCTGCAACATGGATCACAGCACTTGGGTGGGAGGACTGAGATTCCCACCAAGGTGAGCTCCATGGGATGATCCAAAAGAATTGTGTACAGAGAGCCTCAGATCATGCAAATATGGAGTTTTTCTCCATTAAACTTAGGGGGTTCTTATCTGCCCCCAAAGATGGTTTCCTGCAGCTTAAACTTCCTGAATTCTTCTCATTTGACCAGATGTCAAATGTTTTCATGAGGTAATTTTGATTTCTGGAGGTACAACCAACAAATTAAAACCCCCAGTGTCCAGTTCTCTCCCAAATAGCAACCAGAAAAAAAGCTTTCTCCTAAACTTGCCTCGACACTTTAAAGGCTTTAAAAATATTTCCAAAGCATTCTTTTTAACCTAATAAGTCTCATAAACCCCTGTAAGATTAGCCTTAATGTGGAGAAATGACTCATCTGCAATGACATCAGAGAGAGCCTGATGTCCCCTCTCCCTTTACACCCACCCTTATCACCCCCCTTGCCTTGCCCCAAGTCTTCCCCATAAATATTTAAACAAGGAGCAAAGTGATGTATTACAGATATCATATTCAAACCTGCCTAAGTGACTCACTTCAATCCAAGATCCATGAAAGCATTTAGATACCTGAACTTCAGTTTGGATGCTTGAATTTCCTTTCAAAGCAATGCAAAAGCAGGTTCTTACAGAGCAGAAAGATCCTCATATTCGTGTGACTCTGGCATTAGGTTACTCACAGAGAGGGTGTTCAGCATCCTATCCATCATCTCTGGAGCTGGGAACAGATGGACAGGGGAGGTGTAGCTGCCTGGTAAAGCAGGGCTGGGAGAAGCTCAGCCCCAAACATCTGATGCTACTAAAAGCCTGCTCCTGTGGTAGAGACTCCTGAATTTCCTCTCCCTAAATGCAGTGCAGCTGGATCAGCAGCCATACAGCTGTCTGGCATCAAAACCACCCCCCACAGCTCCTCAGGGTGGAAATCCTGGATCAACTCAACACTGCTCCACACATTTTTATGTGAAAGAACTCCAAAGGGATGCATTGCTTCTCACAGCAATTCCTCCAAGGTGGCCAAGTCCCCCCAAAGCCCTGTGAAACTTTGAGTAAGAACGAGGATTGACAGATTCTTGACGGTAATTATGAGTTATCCCCCATTTTGTGCACAGATTTCACACTGGCAATCCCCCTTTCCTCTTCCTCTGTCCATGTGGTGTGGCTTTGGTCACAGACAAAGCAAGAAGAAAGAAAAGGCTCTGGCCCTGGCGTTGCCACCAACATGTCACATATTTCCTGAACACAGAGCAAATGCTCAAAGCTAGATATCCCAGCTAGATATCCCATCCAATGCACTTTCCCCAATCACAGTCACACCCACAGCTCTGCTTAATTATAGGCAGAAGATTCCCAAATATTCTTATATATTGTGCTACAGCACCATTGACCCCTTGATTAATGGGTGGGACCTTGTATCACCTCCAACATTCCAAACAGACACACATATGACAGATTCCACCTCAGTCTTTTCTGGCACTCCACAAGCAAATCAAAACACAAACTTTATATCCACCAAAAAACTCGCCATTTCACAATAAAGTCAAGTCATAAAGTCTCCTGAGCATCTCACAATCAGTGACAAGAGCACTAAGCAGGCCAGCTGTGTGGAAGCTTCAGCAAAAGCTCTCATTGCTTCTCTCACCCTCCCTGGACTTCAGTGGAATCATTTGTGTGCTGGGTGCTGGGACACGGTGCTCATCTCTGCTTCTCATCAGTCCCAAACACCAAATGTCACTTCCAAGGGTTTATATTGAACCTAGAAAATGGCATGATTAACCCAGCCCCTTCACCCAGAATCATTATGATAACCTGGGATATTTTAAGGAAAAAATAAGTAGCTTTAGGCTTTCTGGACTACCCATCACAGCTGCAGGCTGCCTCAGCAGGGCCTGATGTCCTGACATCCTTCTGACTCAAAAATCAAGACACCAGACCCACAGCAAAACATAAACAGGCAGCTAGTCCAGCAAAGGGAGCATTTCTCTTGCCATCAGCATGGTGCTGATTTTGTAATCAGTCTGGGAGGTTTATTTTTAACTGCTGTACCAAGGCTTTACAGAGACACAATTGTTCTTTTGAAACCTTGCTAATAGGGCTGATCAGTAATACCAGCACTACGCTGAGAGCAGGAAAGCACAGCACAATCAAAACTATGAGCTAGATATTCTTACTATAAAAGGTATTTTTAATAAAACATGCAATGGCTCCAGAAACTGCTCATCATATTCTGATGAAGAAAGTGGTGCAGCAATTGGTGAGAGCTCGAAGCCTCCCCATTTCCTCTGGGTCCCCATGTGCTGTTCCTCTCCTTTGAGAGAGCTCAGCTGGCAATGTGAGGATGGGGATTTTTCCAAGCTACTTTCATGTTGACCACATGCTTCATAACACTCAGAGCCTGTTCCAAGGAATAAAGTGAGTAGAGATGCTCCTTCAATGCCTCTTAGGTTGATGTGATACAATACAGATGCATTTTGGTATTCTGTGCAGATTGCCATGATTTAAAAATTCAGTACCATTATCAGAAAACCAACTGTGGTTCTCCAAAATCTGCATACATCCCCTGAAAAATGCTATTTCCCAAGCACACTACCTAAAAGCTTATTTCCATAAGCAGTTGTTGACACATGCTTACAAAGGGACAACCAAAAAAGTGAATATAGATTTTTAGGGAACCTGATCATTTGAGAAAAGTTTATCATTTCTCTTTCTGAGAAGTTTGTAGCTGAGGACCTACTTAAAATTAAGCTTGTTGTTCCTGTTGTTCCTTAAAATACATAGAAAAAGATAATTGAGCAAGAGAGGGTTCTCTGCTGTGAGCAAATTTAATAGCATGGGCTAGTTGGTCAAAAGGCATCTGAGAAGCCCTTTTGTCCAGTCTTTGGACTTTTTGGGGTGAGAATGATCTAAATAAACCACACTTCCAAATTATCTGTAGGGAGTAAGAAATAAGCTAAAGGAGCCCATTGTCATTCTGACCAAGCTCCAAAGGTGTTTGTAAGTGACAGGTAAGTGACAGCTCCTCTTCTCAAACCAAAAAAATTGCACTTGGATCCCTACAAGTGATTTTGCCCCATGAAGTTTCTGAATGTTCTAAAGCTTCATCTCGATCTTTCTAATAATGTAAGAAATGTGTGTATATATTGCTCAGGTCCTATTCCTGCACCATTTTAACAACTTAAACCATTTTTTTTCTCATTTCCATTGTCTTGCATTACCTCAACAGAATAGTCTTTGTTGTTACTTCAACAGGAGTTTAAAATGCATCAAAAATATTTTTTAAAAGTTTAAAAAATATTAAGCCACTTTGTAGCCACACTGCACAATGCAAATCCTTTGCCAGATTTGGTATATATTTCTAGATATTTGTCTGACCCTCCCTGCTGAGCCAGGCAAGCACTTCACAGTGATTAGTGGATTTTAACCTCACAACAATGAGGTGGAGGCACAAAACAGTTTAAATGACTTGCCCACGTCCATGCCAGGAGCCTATGGCAGAGCAGTGAGTCACAGCAGGACAGATACATTCACTGTGCTGTCACCCAGCCATAAAAGTAATGTTTCTTGTCACAGAATTAAGATTTTTCTTTCCATTTATATTGGGAGGGGTCAAGAAAGAAATGTTATTATTTAACACAATTGTAAAAGGGCACAGTCAGTGACCCCAAATGTTGTTTTTTTTCTTGACTCAGTAGATTTAAAATCTGTATTTATATATCGAAGTAGTCATAACAGATATAATCCATTTTAAAAACACCCTGTATTTGCCACTGCTGTCTTTCAAGAGGGGGAAGAGGAGAAACAGACAGAATTGTTTTGTTGTCAAGAAAAATACATCTAGCATAAAATGTTAAGGTTGCCAAGAGATGACAGTACTTGGCAGCATCATAAAATGTTTGTCATTTTAAAAGTATTTATGCTAAGGCAGAAAACAAACTATCCAACATTTTAGTCACTTTAAGTGATTAAAACGAATCATTAGAATTTTAGTTTAAAATCCTTTTAGACAAAATTTTCCCTTACCTAACTAACCAGTTTTCCTTTTTCACAGAAGAAAAATAAAATCCTGCATGCAGGTTTTTTACTTCAAAGCTGGAGTTCTAGCTCTAAGTGCTCTTGTGTGATGTAGGTAAAAGAAAATGTGGGAGACATTGAATATAATTTTCATTTTCATTGGAAACATTTTTGATTACTACACTGCTGAAACAGAAACAACTGGGGGAAAAAGTTAGGAACATTTTAAATGCCCGCCGAAAGTACAAGGAGCTCTCCTTACAAAAAGAAGTAAGTGCATTTAGTTGCCTAAGGTTATATTTTAGAATGAATTTGGCAAATTTTCCTGATAGCCACTTGCCTTACTTCCATTTATTGTACCATGTTCAAGAGCATTTACAAATGCACATTTCTCATGAAGTTGGAAGTAAATTTGGATCTATTTTTTCATGTTACAAAGACATTGATGTGTTTTTTCTGACATGCCTCATGAACTCAGTCAATCACAAGTCTTTCTTAATGGAAACCACATGTCTGCCCAGAACTGTGTAATTACAATGCTAGTTTTCTTGGCACTGCCAGGAAAAGGGGCATTGTCAAACCAATTAGAGTTTATTTATTTACATACCATTTCTGGATGAGAATGTTCTTTCTTTTATGCTGATGCCGAGAAAATATATATTTCATCGAGTAGCTGTAATTTTTGCTGGATACTGTTACATTTTGCAGCAATTACATCTCTAGTTTTCAGTTACTTTCCACGTTAGGAAACTTTCCTTACAACAAAACAGCTGGGAACAGCACCACAAATTTTATCAGCCCGGTTTTCATTTGTTTCAGATGATGAAGGAGATGTGAGGGCGGCTGTTTCCCTCAACTCCAGAGTGTTTCCACCCACTTCCACCCCACTATGGGTATTTCCTTGCACGAGACATCGTGTTTGTCCATCCATCCTCCTGGAACATCACCTCTTTTACACCTCTGTAAACTGGTACCTGCAGCTGGCCCCGCTCAAGCAGCACAGAGTGGCTCAGGAGAGAGAAGGAGCAATCTGCTCTGAGGCAGATCCCTCTGGACAGCAGTAAAAAGGAAGTTATGTGTCTCAGGAAAGCCAAATACCACACGGATTTGCACTGGGCTGAATCACGTGTGCTGCTGCTGGGAGGTCACGGGCAGGCAGAGGAGGCTGTGTGGTGGGAAATGCATTCCAGGGACACCCAGAAATGGCCAGAGCTGTGCCACGGAGCGCCCTGCACACCACAACCCTCACAAACACCACTCCCTGCCCCAGGCTCTCTCCCACCATCCGCTGGAGGCTGCTAGGAGAAATGAGATGGGGTTTGTCCCCACGAGTGCAATTGCAGGGGGTGAAGGCTGCCTAAGGATTCCTTTTGATGGCAATAAAGCCGAGAGTGAAGGGTGTTGCAGCGTTTCTGAGAGAGAGAGGGTATGATTTATGTCTAGAATGAGATTTGAGCTACTCCAGTTTGGCCTCAGATCTGGGCCTTGTGAGGCCTCCAAGCCTGCGGCGCAGTTGGAAATTAAGATTTTGTGGCACAGTTAGAAATTGTATTAAGGTGTGATGGGGAGCACTGGGCTGTCTGGGTGTGAAGTTGTATAGGTTTATAGGGTGAAGTTTAGTCCACCTTAAAACAAAGACAAACAATGTTAGCTTGCCAATGAGAGTGCCTTTGTAAACTGTAAATTGTACAGAAGTGTATGTAAACTGCCATCTTCTCACCAATAAGGGGAGAACGTTTGATTAACCATATTGGTTTGACGTGCGTTTGTTCTGTCCAGCTTTCCTGTCTTATGAGGACCCTCGCCTCAGAAGGGACAGGTTTAAGCTCCAAGTTTAATGGACATCCTCCTCCAGGTGTTGTTCCCATCTGTCTGAGATGGGATTCCCAGTCTGACACCTTCTACACTCTCTGTTCTGCACTGCCTGAGCACCCAACCATCCCAAATGCTCCCGGAGAGCTGTGACACCACCACGTTCCTGGGGTGGCAGGGTCCATCAGGGACGTGCCCAGGACTCTGCAGCAGAGGAGGGGGGTTAGCCCAACCCTTCAAGATGCACACAAGGTTGTGCCAGGCTGTTTTTTGGGGCTCACCCACTGGAACCTGTGTTGGGAGGCTTCTTCTAACACACAACCAGCCCTTTCTGCTTACACACAAATCTGCTCTGTTCCATAATCCTAAACAGCAACCCAAGGATGATCCTCTCCTGTGGCAGAGGAGATCAGAGTGTGCACCTGAGACCTATAGGATTTAGTCAGAGAGAGAGAGGAAGGGCTCAAACCCTCCCATCTGGACCATGCCAGTCCTGCTGGGATTCTCTCTGGTCACAGGAGGCACCTCCTACCCCAAGGTTCTGCTATGTCCTTCCACTGAAAAAGCAGAGGAAGGGAAACAGCTGTAAAAATCTCCTATTTAAAGCTCCTGAAGCTTCAGAGCCTACTGTGAAATCCCTTCTATGGGATTCTTTCTTTTTTTTTTTAATTTGTTTTTAATTGCTGATCCAACCTTTCATGACTTCCTTGTCTTTGGAAAGTTCCAAAGCACTAAAAGGAAACATTTAAGTTCTAACGCCCTCCGACATTATTTTTCAGCTTAATCATTTTCCCCCATTTTCCTCCTCTTTCTCTGTGCTGAGTGAGGGTGGGAAAGAGACAATTAAGGGAAACTCAAAACCCTCAGATGTTTCAAATATGAAAAAAGTTTAATAAAAGTTTTCCCACACATCGGCGCAGAAGTGCCACATCGGCGGAGAAGTAGGAAAAACTGTTTTCTTATTAAATCCTCAAAGCAGAAATTACCAACACATTCCTGGGGTTTGTGTTCACCATTCCCTCCCCCATTTTTTGAGCCAGAAGTCCCTGCTTTATCTTGCTTTTATACTTGTGTGGATTTCTGTGAGAATCAGAGCCCTGCCCTGATGATCTTAGAGTTTATAGCGACCAGACAAATGCAGGGTGAGGGCTGAAATGGTAGCTCAGGGAGGGGAAATGATTTGCCTGAGGTCGTGCACTGGGGCAGTGACTCAAGTGGTTTCCAACAACACATTTGTTCCTGAAAAGGCTTTGAAGAAACGATTCACTGCCCTGCACTGCTGCTGCTGTGTGGAATAACATGGTCCTGACAGCACAGAGGAGTTACAGGGTGCTGTGTCAGGCCAAGGGCTGCAGCAAAAGCTGGCCTTAGTTCAACAGGGAAGGAAGGAGAGGGGAATGGATACACGTGTTTTAAACTACAGATCCTGAATAAATGAGGGAGACTCCTCAAATAAACATTTAGATGGGTACTTCAGAGGTGATGGATGCTACCCACATCTTCCACTGAGGATGAAGAACTGAGGATGAAGAAGGATTGAGGGGTTGGACAAAATACTCCTTTTCTGCTATGGCAGAACTTTTATTTCCACTGAGCTCCAGGTCCTGTGACACTGGGGATTCCCAGCCCTCCATCCTCCAGCTGCTGGGTGGCCCATCACCCTTCTCACACAGCCAAGCAGGGCAGAAAACTGAGAGGTACCAGCAGCCCTGTTGAGCACATGCCTGGCCAGCAGGAGAGGGAACCCAGCAGCTTCTCCTTGCTGCAAGCAAATGGTCCAGAAAGAAAAGAAAGGCAAGAGAAAGGTACCCTCAGGAAGGGTTTGCTGCTTTCACAGAGCAGGGGACTCCAGGGTGAGGCTGGATTATAATCCATGCTGTGTTTTTATCTCTGCTCTATTCACAAGGTTCTGCAGCCCTTGGCTGAGCTGTCCCTTGTCTCCTGCAAGGTTCATCATCGCTTCACCAGGAAATCTCTGCCACCTTGCAAAGCAAACCCATGAAAATGATGCAGTGGTGACTGGATTTCAATGCTAATTTCAAATTATAAAGCTCAGGAGCCACTTTCTACACACAATTTCTGATTCTGCTTTCTATTCCTGTCGAGCTGCAGCCAGAGTTTTGCCAGTGAAAAGTGCTATAAACAGCCCTGGCCTCGCTGAAAAAAGCAATATGCCGTCAGTCTGACATCTACCTCGCTTTTCCGCTCATTGTCAGCACTTTGATTGATGGTGTTGTTCATTAATGTGGGACGATTGTCAGCTTTTCCTGAATAAATATAAAAAGAAACAAAGAAATCCCCACCCTTTTCAAGCCAGAGTGAATTATTTCCTATTTTCCTTTGCTGAATTCAGGCATGTAACAGTACACTGCCCTCAAAACATACCAGAGCTTTAACCACAAAGTAGGAAATTGGACTTTGGATTGAAGAACCAAAACTTTCCTTAAGTAATAGGTACAGTAATTAAATTTTACTATTATTTATTTTCCAAAAGAAAAAAAAAAAAAAGCAACAGTATGCCCTAAAGGCTTCTGCTTTAATACAGTACTTCAATTTTGCACAAAAAGCTAAAAGAAATCTATTTGGTGAAGACTGAAATGACATCTGAAAAGCAGAGGCAATCACAAGCATGGCAAAAGATAGGCAGAGATTCAATTTAGTACAAGGCTGCATCTTAATTCACACCAGGGAGAAGGGGAGAAAGAGGTGTGAAAATTCACATACATTGAAGTATTTAAAAGATGTGTAAGTTTTGTTGGGCCCTCAGTACCCCCAAAGCACTCCCCACAATGCCTGCTCAGCAATCTTTGAGGCTTGGACAATCTCATTGCCTCTGTTGCATCCCCTCACACCAACAATTAAAACAGAGGGAGATGCCATAAAACTCATCCTAAATTCTTCAACATTTTCCACTTTGACTGGTCATTTTACCCCTGTGAGTCCTCCTTGTGCAGGCACCCTTGGCTTTCTGCTTGATGGAGTCCTCCTAATCAGGTCATTGCTCCTATCATCAGCAAAAAGTTCATTGCTCAACATCTTTTTCAAATTGTACATTGCATCAGTGTGGACAAAACACAACAACAACAACATCAATGATTACAAAATCCGAACTGGGTGTGGGGGCAAAAAATGGGGAGATGAATTCAATGGGTGACCAATGATTAATTCAGCAAATTATGCTTCAGCATGGAATTGCTTTACAAGTAACATGCTAACAATAATAATATTCTCCACAAGTGCTACATTTGTAGAGTTGAATGGCAAATTATTTTGAATACCTCTGTAAAGAACAGGAAACTGAGAACTGTGGAAAAACTGGCATTACGCCACCGATTGAAGATTCAATCTGACTGTAATAGAAGGTGATTATTGGGGACTAGCAGGCAGATGATGGATGATTTCCTCCTAAAATGACAGCTCTGCTGTGTATCAGCAATCCTCATCCAGCACAAATGTACAGGTTGGCTTTTGTGGCTTTTTAATTCTTACCATTGTGGGAAATAGATTTCAAACCTGTGGCAAGCTATTTCAGGCTGGCAGGCACATATGGATTGCTCCTCTCTTTCTCTTTTCCCCATTTTTTTTTTTGTTTGTTTCTTTTCCTTTTTGCAAACCTAAGGAGGGATGCTCACTGAAGTTCCCTGGCCATTTACCTCAGGCAGCCAGGGAACAAAGAGCAGAACCATGTAGTCCTTGCTCCAGTAAGTTCCCTGCTCCCATGGTTGGGAGGGCAGAGCAGGGGGACCAGAGCTTCCAGCAGCTTCCACCACTGCCCCTGTCCTGGGTACCCTGAAAATTAAAATACCTTTCAAGTATGTAATGCCATATTTGTTTTTTGCCCTTATCTGCTTCGGGGGAAAATGCACACCCAAATTATCATTGAGCTAGAATCCAATACCCTGCAGTGTTTTGTTTCAAAAATACTCATTTAGGGTTTCCTAGAGAGAATGGGCAGCCCACCAGCACAACCAGGGACTGGAATGGCTGCAACACCAACACGCCTTCCATGCTTCCCTGCAGCAAAAAGGCAGCCCAAAAACTCCTACAAGGTTAGAACAAAAATTATTTTAAGTTCCTTGCATGAAGCTATAAGCTCTGTAGAACCATTTGTTTTAAAAGACAAGCTGATCAATAACCCCATCTTTTATTGCTGTGCCCCTCCGTGCGCTCCGTTAATGATCACGCAGCACTTTCAGTGCATCATGAGATCATGGAGAGCAGTTATAGGAAAGGCTGTCTTGGAGGAGGAAAAAGTGGCATCCAACAAAACCCAGGCCTTGCACTCCACATCAGGGTGGGCTGGTGTCTGACGACGTCCTGGCTCCCTGGTCCTCACTGTAAATGAGGAGGGACACATGCTCTGGGGTCTGTCAAGACCCAGTCCTGACACTCTGCCAGTCCTGCACAAAAGGACGTGGTAATCCACAAGAGCAGTAAATTTATCAATCAAATCCCCTAAGTGTCCCTCGCTGATAACACACCAGCCCTTTCTCCAATTTAACAACAAAGAGTGATCCATCTCGGTGAGACGTCACAGACCAGTTCCACCCATGAAAACAGCCCTGTCAATAATGCAGAATTCACTTGCCATTCTCTGTCTGCAGCCAGTCAGATGCTGGACTGTGTTCATTCACTGGCTTTTAAAAATGGGGGGGGGGGGTTCTACACCAAAGACCAAGAAAGAAAAGCAGCTACATACAGGTAGTTAATATTGAGCCTTTTTTTTTACCTAGTAATTAAAAAACAATCACATTTTGGCCTTTATTTATGTCTCAGCAATGGGCATGGAATTAATTCTTAATTTTATATTTCTGTGCAAGCCTCATCATTTTTTTTCATTATGAATGCAATTAGGGTGATGGAATTAAACTAGTTGGTCAAAGATGTTGCACAACACCTCTGAATTAAAAATTATGCATTTTTGGTTCCCTTGTTTGACAGGTTGCAGTCATCAACTTCTGCAGAAAAACAAAGTATATCTTCTGCTGCTGTTTGGAACACTGCCTTCTTGCACAAAATGATATCCCAATAGAGTAGTAGCTGGTGTTTATAGTAAAGTAGAGCAAACCATTATCAGTATGCGATGTCAATTTAAATTTTACTGGAACAGAAACCTTTTGACCCCTTCCAAACTTGATCCATTACTAGGTTTATACATGAAAGCTTAGGAGAGAATTAAATTAGAAGGAACATGGCAAGAGAACTGTATTTGCATCTATTGCACTTAAGACTGGAGATTAGTTGACCTTTGGAAAAGGGGATTAAAGCAGTTTCACCATCAAGAGAAGACAATCTGTGTTCTTAAGGCAATCAGATTGGGAAGGGTAACAGCCTCTGAAAGATGAATTAAACTGAAGAAGAATCCATGCTAATTTCCATGGTTTACACTTACAAATGAATTTTGCAGTGATTTCTGCAAAAGGAATTGTGCAGTATTTGAATTATTCCACAAGTCCCTCAGTTCTGGCATGTACATGTGGAAACTGTGTCCATTTTTACAATCTAATTTTACAATAGATTAACCTGAGAAAGGGTATCAGTAGATAGTAAAGTTGCTGTGTGGTGCATACTCCTGGAACAGCAAAATGCAGTCACAAGGAGGTTTTCTTCTTTTTCCTCAGAGAAAAATGTCAAGAACAATAATCACCAATTCCCAGCATCATAGAACCTCCTGCTCCAAGATAATCCAAAACCAGTGGACAAATAACCCCAGACAGGAAGAGGCCTAATATGGGGCACAAAACAAGGTTTTATCACACAGGTAGCAAGAATATCTTGAAAAATACATGAAGCTGTACACATTTGCTGACATTGTGGTCCTCAATGAGTGATGGAATAGAACTAAAAAATTAAAAGTAAAATGTGAAATGATGTTCTCTATTAAGCATCATTAGCACTGTGGTTATACAGAGGGAAAGTCTGTTCTTTCCCCAGGTCAGGAAAATACCTGTTAGCTTTATTATCTGTGTCATGAGATTTCACAGGAGAGCTCATCAATTAAAGCATAATCACATTCATTGAAAATTAATGACAAAAAAAAATTATCCAAGTTGGGCTCTTCCTTACTTTTTAATAACCAGGGAAAAGGAGCAGCAAATGCAGATTTCAGCAGCCTTTGTGCATCTCTGCAAAGTTACACCTCTTCAGACTCTGGTGCCATGGAGAAAGCTCTGCACATGGCATAGTATTGATGCTGTTTTTATCAAGTGTGTTTTGGTTTTGGAGTGTAACAAGCTCTGAAATTATTAGGTGTTAATACAGTTTCCAGGTAGTCATAAAACCCAAGCAAAGAGGTCAATAAACACAATCCCATCAATGCCATAAAGTGATGTTGGACTCATCATCACAGAAACCACCAGTGAGCAGGGGTTTGTTCCACAAGACACACACAGAACTCTCAGGAGTCCTTTGAAAATAAAACATCCCCATTTTCAGACAGAAACACACACACACACAAACAAACATGCTTAGGAAACCATTTCCCAGCACAAACCTATTCATCAGCAGGCTCTTAAGAAATGTGACAGAACTTTTCATGCTGAATATTTATAATTTAAAGGGGGGTTTTGAATTCTCTTAAAAACAGATTGCACAGTTCCATGCTTATAGTTACAATACAATTTGCAACTTTGCATCATGGAAAACATGAATTCTGTCTGTGAAATTTGGGTAGCTTTCTCCAAGGAAGAGAGCAGAATGTATTAGGGCTATCCATCTTCTACACATCTCAAAGCAAGATGTGGGTCAGAAAAGCATTTGTTAAATGTGTTTTTCCCCCTGAATGACCAAATGGCCATTGCATGGGTACCCAGGGAGTACCTAGAGGAAAAAAGGAAAAAAAAAAAAAAAAAGCAGAAGACCATAAAAGGAAATATTTGTATCTTTAAGAAGAAAATACACTTCAATGAAGGAAAAAAAAATCTGAGTTTTAGCAACCAAAAAAAGTTTATTTCATTAAGTAAGGATGCTGGGGACATCCTAACTTAGAAGGTAACATTTCTGCAATGTGAACACAGCTGGTAATTAAGGATTTCATGTTGGTTTAAACTTTGAACTGTAGCAGCCCTGGTTTGTAGGGAGAGAACTGGCTGAGGCAGAAGTCACTGTCCGTGCAAAGGGGTGAAGGACAGAGATGGGACCTGGCCAGGAGACCCAGCTTCTTTGGAAAGCAGCTGGAGTTGTCTCGCTCCAGGAGATCACCCTGGATGGAGGGACAAATGCAAGGACAGGTTTCCAAGTGCTCAGGCATGACAACTACCTCAAGCCTTCAGCAATTCTCAATACTTTCAGTTCTTCCCCTTTGCAGAAAAACTTGGCATCCAAAATGCCGAGTTTTTCTCAGGAAAACCAGGAGGCAATCACCTGAAGCCTAGCAGAAAACTAGAGCAGGAATTAGCTGGCATCTCCAGAGTGATAAGTCCATCTTGTGTCTCATCTCTTGTTCCCTGCCAGAAAAGATTCACTCATATAAACACTCCACAGTGAGGGCATAATAATCAAAGAAAAAGCAAATTCTGTAGTGCACAAACCACTCCAGAATCATCACTTTATCTATTAAAATGGCTCCCACCTTTTAAAATTGAAATTATTCAGTGCCCCTAACTTCACTCTCAAAAAATTTTAATAGAAAACAGTTAAGGGAAAAATGATAGGGAAAGATATTATTTTAGAAACCTAAGAAGTGATGGCTTTCTTAGTCTATTTATTAAATTGTTCTCTGAATGCTCAGAGAATTCACAAAAGGCACTCAGTCCTACTTTGCAGTACTGGCCCTTACACAAGTTTTACAGCAGCTGTAATCATAGGATGAGTCCAGCTCCAGGCCAAATGAACAAATAAATAAAATAAAGATGCACCCCTAGGCTGTGTCTGACTTTTCCCACATAACTATCTCCAGGATGCCACCTCTAAAGAACCTCAGTGTTTCTTTTATATTCACCTGCAGAAAGCCCCTTCCTCTCCCTTGCATTAAAGATTCAGCCTGCTCACAGGGACACACACAAGGGGTCACACACACACAGACACTATTTTATCAGTTACTGATTTACAGCTTGGGAGCACAATGGGCTGAGGCTGACACTTCAAAGGACCTGGGCACCTCACCCCTTCAGCCTCCTCAGAAAATCACAGCCATGCCCCCAACAATAACAACACACACACTTGCTCAGGACCCAAACCCAGTTATTACACTTGGAAAACAGGCTGGGGAAACCAATTAAAAGCCCAGTTCAGCATCCAGGTAGAGCAGCAGCAAGCCCAGGCTCTGTAGGTAGGTTTGCATGTCAGCTGCTTCCCATGGGAAAAAATTATAAATTTTAAGCACTGCCAACTGCCCCTTGTTTGTGGCTGACGGGTCTCAGCTGAGGGACTGGGAGCTGGTACAGTGACTGTTTGCAGTTGTTGCACAGAGATGCTCCAGGAGGGATCTGCAGTGGGGAGCTCTGCCGGTGTTGAACCACGCACACACCTTGTCTGAGCCTGCCCCAGCCCCTCCCGCTGCAGCACAGGTTCACATAAGCCAAGGCTGATAAAACAAAACGCTGAGAAGGTGCCTGTCTGAGGATGGGCAGACAGATGGGTGCTGAACACAAAGCTTTTGTGATCCAGATTCCTCACACCAAGAGGAGCAGGCAACAATCAGAGTGGCTAAACATGAGCTAAAGGGGGACAGTAATCCAGCTTGTATTGCAAGAAAGCCATGCCAACTTCCAAATCTGTTTTCCCTCTCCGGCAGCTTATTAATTAAATGCCCTAAATACCAACAAAATCCCTTTTTCCAATATTAATTTGAGACCACCTGGAAGAGAAGAGCCGCTGCTCCCACAAGCAAAATCCCCTGTCCCTCTGCCTTTCCCCGGCTGGGGATGTGACCCAGGGCTGGCAGCACCTCCAGCATCCCGAGCAGCCCCGGCAGCTGCCGCTCCCTCCCCCTGCATCCCTGCAAATCTCTGCCAGAGATCCCCAAGGCTGTGGTTTGAGGCTAAGCACCTTGGAGATCACTTTCACTCCCAATCTGTCAGCCCATCATTCGGGATCAGCTGTGGCCCTCTTGTTAATTGTTCCCAGCTCCGAGCAAGCCGGGATGGGAAACAGGCCACGGCTGATACATGACTCCAGGCTCTGGAATGCTCTTTTACCATCAGCCCTGCAGAGACCGAGTTTGTTGAGTTTAAGTCTCAGCTATTTGCCTAAACCTAGTTTTTGGGGAGAGACAGAGGTTTGACTATTTTGTTTTATCCGCTGATGGGTAAAGAGCTGTCAAAAGTTGTGCTTGTTGTTTTAAATATTGGTGTATGGGAGTTTATTGGGCACATTTACATTCATTTCAGATTAAAAAGGGGGAAAAGGGATTTAGTGTTTCTAGAAAGAAAAGATGTCAGGATACACAAGGCAAATTTTCCATGAAAGAACAATCAGCATCTGAATTTAAACCTTTGCATATTATTTCACTGGGCATGTGTTGACCACAAAACTTCAGATAACCAACATTAACATATATAGGCTGTTTATTAAAAAAATAGATTATTTATACAGACTCACTAAAGCCCTTAAAGAAATGTTTTTCTGTTTGGTTTTATATCCGAACAACATTTAAAAGAGGAAAAAAAAAAGGAACTTTCATAAGCAAAAAACATGTTTTAATGTATGAAAAATGAGACTTTTGGATTAGAAGTGGAATTCCACACAGCATTCAAGATTGCGTTATCAGTTTTGTGGCACCCTATTAATCTGTTACAATAAAATATGGGGCTTTTTTTAAAGGGAAATTGTCTTTCAAGAAAGGAAAAGCAAAAGGTCCAACCTTGATAGTAAAGCTTGTGCTTACTGAAAGTAACAGGAAGATCTGTGTCATCTGGCCATCTAATTGAAGAAAGATGCTGAACACAGTGCAGAACTGAGTATAATAAACATGATTTCTTTTCTAACTGAGTGTGGAAATGTTTTACAGATTTTTTTCCCTCCTTTTTGTAGGTGTGTGTATGCCTGCGCCGACACATTTTTCCATTTTTTTATAAATATTATTTAGTACTTATATAAAGCTGTCAAAAAGCACTAACAAACCAGCAGGATTCAATTAGCCTGAGCTTTTTCGAAAGCGGCCTGGGCTCCCTGAACGCTCCAGCTCCATCCCAGAGAATTTTCCCAGCGAATAATTTTCACCCGGTGCTCGAGACAGAACACGGCTTTTATAAAAGAAAACCTTAAATATTAATGCGTGTTTTGCTAAGGAAGTGGAAGTCGAATCAACTTCCTGATACCCCGAGTATCTGATTTCTAAAGCGGGCCGGGGCCGATGGTGGCAGCGCTGCAGATGTGGGGTGAAGCAGAGCAGCGGAAGCCCAGGTTTGCAGCCCACTGCTGGGTCGGACACAGAGCTCAGGGGATGCATCCTCTGATAGTATATTTTTGTTAGCTGCCTGCCCGGAAAGCCTCCGCTGCTCGATTTGTTTTGTGATCCTGCAAGGGCCTTCCCGGTGCCGATGACAGTCCTGGATTCAAGGGCTTGTTTGCTTTGGTGGGGTTGGGGACCAGCAAATGCCTCGGTGTTTCGTTTATCCTCTGCAGGAGCGGGATGGGGGCCTCGTCCTGGAGGATGGAGTCTATTTTGAGAGGTTCGTGCTGCCGCTGTTCACCACATACCGAAAAACAATGACTTTTTGTTACCGATCCCGCCTTCTTTTATTGCTTTGTTTATTGACATTTGCAGTGTGGGACTTTTTAGGAGCATTTCCTCATATGAGGAGCAAATGTCACAAATACCAAAAAATTTGAGTGAGGGAGAGAGAGAAATCCCAAGAGGATTACTGATTTCATTACCTCCATTTTGGCAAAGAAATTGGAAAGCAAAACTTCTGCATTTTACTTCATTTCGTCTCCCGCCCTCCTTCTACAAATAAGTATTGGGGGAGAAACAGAAAAAAAAAAAAAAAAAAAGTAAGAAAAAAGAACAATGTTTGCTTAATCCATCCTAAAAAAACCAAAAACATTTTTAGGACTTGGAGAGCAGAAGAGGTGATGTCCATAAAAAGAAAACAACAAAATAAGAACTGTCCATTTGCCCCTTCTCCCATTTTGGAGCCGAAATGCCGGCCCTGCTACAGGGAACAGCTTGTCTGCTCCAGAGATAATTACCAGTGCAGCAACATTCTGGCAAAGTGGCCCATGTGTTGGGCTGAGGACGGGTGCACACTGTCCTCCTTGACTTTTCACTGAACTGTGCCTTAAATTTCATGTTTTAACTCTTTTTGTGTTTACATTTAGCATTACCACATGTCACGCACGTTGCTCACAGAGCGCCAAGTCCCACTTCTGCAAATATTTTCTCCTACCTCAGCTATACAGAAGTTACTGAACTTTTATTTATATAAATAAATACTTTTTTTTTTTTTTTGCTGGTATTGAGGTGTTAAAATGTGTCATTGCCTACCTAAGCATTTCTGATGGCCTTATTGTTATTCCTATGCAGTGACACTTAATTGGGAGCTCATTACAAGGGATCAAATTATTCTCCCCATTTTAGCCCACTCCTCAGGCCCTGGGAAGCTGAGCCAGCTGCCTCAGCAGATGCTCAGCCACCCATCAGAGTGATCAACACCCCACTTTGGGGTGCACATGATCTATCAGATGAATGCTGAGTGGCAGCAAAAGCTGCTGCAAGAAGAATATGGGGCACAAATATATGGGGCAAAAATTTTCACATCTCACACCCAGTTTTGTTCAGCACTGTGGAATGTTCAGCAGAAACCCACTCACCACTCTCCCATATTATTTAACTTTGCAAGATCTGGTCCTCTGTGTGAGCAGCTCTCTGCCCACCTCACTTCCACAGGCACAGCTCTTTGGTTTGGCAGGAAAGCCAGTAATCAGCATAAAAATGTGCTCCATATTCATAGGCCTCACTCTGCAAATGCTTAGGAGAGAACTCCTCCTCTAGTTTCCAGAACCCCAGAAGAGAAATAGCGGCTGCTCGTTCAATAACACAGGTTGGATTTTGTCAGGTTGCAATCTCCAAGAACGACACGGTTCCAGCCGGTTAAAAGTCAATACATGAAATGACACAGCAGTACATGGCATGACAACAGAATCCAATTTAACACAATGTAACATATCAGGAATGTAATTTTTTCCCTTTTCAGATTGGCTGTCTGCTGGCATTTCGAGTATCAAATAGCCAACAAAAATGTTTTCCAACCTGGGAGCTGTTCCATTAGCATTGTCTGCGGCGCTCCGATAGCTGCTGGCCATGGCATTCCCACTCTGGAGCTCGTGGGCAAGCACTCCCTGCTCACTTCACTTTCAATTTCCAAAGCCTTTTCCAAACTTTTGTTCCTTTCCTCGCAACACATAAAGTAAATCTGTTTAGCATTTTATTTATATGGATAGAAGGGACTGGATTCCAAACAGCTGCTCCTATTCCCAGCTAATAAACCGATTTAAACCGTGGTGAGTGCTGTCCAGAACACGTGCACCTATAGAAGTCACTGATTAACAGGATAACATATGAACAAGCCACATTTTTGAGCTTTTTATTCAAGTGCCTTCCTAAAACTATTTAGCATCCTGCAAGTAGAAAAATATGTATTAGCACAGTACTACAGATGCAGAAAAACAGGATATTTTTGCTTATTGCTAAAAAACTGCAGTAAAATTAATGAAGTGCAATAGATAATCCACTGGACCACCAAAGCAAAAAAGTTTTTACTCAATTATTAAAACCACAGCTCAAATAAGGACAAGAAGAACTGAATTTTCAGAGTGTCTCTGAACACATACCCATAGTGAACGGGGAGATCTGTACAGAGACACAGCCTGATCTCTGCAGGCTGTTCCTCAGCCCAGCCCTCACCACCTAACTCAAACAGGGCATTTACTACAGGAAAAGTTGAGAGAAGGGCAACGTGTGTATGCTGGAAGAATTTGGAGTATTTCCTGGACTACTGCACACAACATGGGAAAGGTGCATTGATTGGCTTCAAACAAGACTGGAGAAAGTAAAGCACACAGGACTAAACACATGGCTTTTCAGTGTTATTTTGTGCTCCACCTCATCTGTGGGACCTCACTGGACTCACCTCTGTCAAGGGTGAAGAAGAGAAAAATCTGAGCAATATTCTTAGCCCTGCATAACCACTTAGTGACAAGTTTGCATTCCTTTGACCAAAATCATTATAATTCTACTGCTCAAAAAATGCACTTTATTAAAAACTCATTAGGCCCCATTCATTTGTATTTACCTAATTCTCCTACAAAAGCATTAATCTTTGCACAATTCCTCCAAGCATTTACCAGATGAATATTTAAAACAAGAGATGTCCTGTGACCATAAATGTCACGTTTATTTGTGTTATATAACTAATTAATATCTCAGATTTCCTGCATGCATCTGGATACCAGTACTGTAAATATAAATGAAAAATAAGTAATAATTTATGAAATCCAATTTGCATTTTCAAATATAAAATGTGCAAAATCCAACTAATTAGCAAGAGTGAAGGCCAAGGTGTTCCTATAGCAACTATAAAAATGCTTTAAAAATGTTTTATATCAGGCTCATTAATGTGTGTATTCCTCCCTTGTTTTGTGGGTATTCCCTCTGACACAGCTTCTGCTTTGCTGTTCAGTTCTGATCACTGAGTATCATTTACCATGTCTGGCAGAACTCTACTACTTTTGTGCTACTTTATGCTGACACTTTTGTCACAGGCTTGGAAAAATATTTGGTGTGCCATACAAAAATTGTAATAATAATTAGAACGGGATCCAATGGCACAGGAAAAATAACCCAACCAACTCCCAAAGAACAGAAAACAATGAGAAACAACCCCTGAACTTGTCCTCTTTCTCCCTTCTTCCAATTCACTCTTCTAATTCTGACCTGCTGCATGTTGTAGATGGACAGACAGCAAAGTTTCTGGCAGCCCCCCAGGCTGGTGCCAGAGCTATTCCTGGCTCAGCACACAGCATCTCCCAGCTCAAAGGCCATGCTGAGGAATTCTGATTTTCCCTTCCCAACCCACCCCCTCCCATACAACTTTTCTTGCTTAGTAAATTGAAATTGAGACTCTCATTTCCATCTGCAGCACAAGGAGCTCCCGGCAGATTGATTTCTGCACCAGAGCCAACCACGACGCCTGAAAGCTGTCAAGACCTACTGTGTCCCCACAGCCTTGCTCAGCTGGTACCTGCTGGCCTGAGAGGGGTAGAAAGGTGACAAATGTCCTCATAAAGCTGGGACAGGGTGAGCTGCAGCAAGTCTTCCTTCTTTGCTTAAATTACTGAAAATCATTTGAAACCTAGAAGCCCATCACTGGTCATTTGAATACAAAATAAATTTACGCTGAAAGGCAAAGTGAGGGGCCACCAAATAACATTTATTTCTAAAGTGGCTCTAATCGAATGCTAATTTCCAGCCCCTCTGTCAACTATTACTAATATTTTATGAAAAAGTCTACAAGACTAGGTCTAAATTATCAAAAGCAACTGAAATATTCTTGAAATACTGCAATGTTAACAAAATAAAACCATGCACAGGGCTGCTCACAGTTGGGGCATTAATTCCTAATGCCACATGTGCAATCCCTATGATAGTTTTGTACCATTAGACTGCATTGAAATTTTAAGTGACCTTATAGGGCTTTTCAATCATGGATGCTGGGAAAGCTCTAGTCCACTCCTGTTACTGCTGCTAGTTATAAAATACAAATTGTGTTTTATACAATGAGGGCATTAAAATTAGCATCTTCAGCTAACTTTCAAGCCAGCCCAACCTGAGGGCGCTCACCAGAGTATCACTGACTAAAAAGGGCCTTTTCCTCATCTCTGTCTCTGCTGGGTACAGCACGAGCACACATTGAGATGCTGAAAGGTTCTGATCCACGTATTATACTTGCAACCAAGTCTTTCTCCTCAAAAACCTTAACAGGAATCTCCTGGAAGGCTCTGTTTTGCTAGCTCTGGCTGGGGCTGTCACGCCGCTCAATTACAGGCGGCAGAAGCGGCAGCAGAAGAAGCTCCAGCACGCGGCTCCCAGCCCTCCCCGCAGGACCAGCTCTGAGTGACCAGCTGCTTTCCCAAATTTGACACCAGGCATATGGAGGGGAGTCAGGCCCGGGGTGAGGAGCTGGGGCAAGCTCCAGTGAGCAATCAATTAGGAGCAGCAGCTCGGCCTCGGCGCTCCCAGCACTGCGCCCGCGCGCAGGAAAACTCGTGGGGAAGCGGCTCGAGGGAAACTCTTTAAGATATATGATGAGGACTAGCTGTAAAACACTAATTAAGGATGGGTTGTGGAATTAGTGGGAAGCTACAAGGCTTTTTGTTTTATTTCCCCATCTAAAAACTTTGCTGCTCTCCAGTTAATGAAAAGAGAAGTCAACCAAATGGATTTGAGTTTTTCTCTTTGCTTTTTTTTTTAATTGTTATTATTATTATTTTTACTTAGCTTATTTTGTAAGCACAAGTCATTAAAGAAGAAACACAGCCAGAAAAAAAATCTCCTAGTGATGGCTCATTACATTTTTCAAGCACAAATAAAGTGTCACTTTAAGAGGAAATCCAGTTACTCTGAAACATTTGTTGCTTTACTTCAGTGCATGTGAAATGAATACAGGGCTCAGCGCTGCCCTCAGCTTCTGTAACTTCCTAGCAGCTCAATGCTCAGAGACAGCACGATGTAAAAATATGTATAGTGTTTAATTTATTGCAGTACGTTTCCATTTTTCTCATGAAAACAAACAAACAAAACAGAAAAAATTTCAGCAGCTGGTTCCAATACCGCCCACTTTGCTCAAATTTATAGTGAAAACTAGCAGCATCATTAAAAACAAACATGTTGCTCCTCTCCAAGTATCCTATAGAGCAGCTCCCAGAGAGATGTGTAACTTCTGTAAGAGCTCCAGGAGGCACCAGCCAGCTTGGAGCTTAGAGCTCAACCTCCAGCTATGTTTTCCAGGACAGAAATAACTAGAATTTTATTCATCTAAATAGTTTTCTGGAAAATAATGTTTTGGATAGAAAAGAACGGTCTTAACAGAAAATTTTCCATTTGCTGAAATGTTCCAATTTTCTGGTGAAAATTAACAATGAGTTCTGTAATTGGGTTTGGGAAGCCTGTGTGTGCTGAGGGCTGCCTTCCACCACAGCTCCCTGCTCTGCTGTCCTTCCCTTCCCACCCTGAGGAAGGGAGGAATGGAGGATGAGAGGACAGATGGAAGAGGGAGAGAAGGGGAGCAGATAAAAACAAACATATTTTTTGTTTTCACTTCCCTCCTCCAAACTGATAAATGATGTAAACGTTTTCCAGCACTCCTTCAGCTGAGCAATTAATCAGATGTCTTGGAATGAGGTAGATCCTCAGGCTGCTTTGTGGAGGAAATAAACACAATCTTTTCCTCATTCTTTCCTCTCCCTCCCACTGAGCCAATCTCCCTGGGCAAAAGGAAGGAGATGGTTGTGTGAAGTATTTTTGGGATGGGGACAATATTTTCCTACAGCCATCATTCTGCAAGACCCCCACCCCTGGCTGGGAGATGGCCACGGGTGGGGACAAGCTGGGCTCTCTGCAGCCTCATGGTCCCACAAACAGCAGATGAGATCCAGCCTTGCCTGCTGCTGGCAAACTCAGCAGCCTAAAAGCCACGTCAGGACTCATTGCATCCTCTCCTCGTGTTTCTCAACCTGATGTCTGCCTGCTGGTGGTCTGCAAGCGACAGCAAGAGAACAGGCAGAGGGGTTTCAGAAATTATTTGTGTACTTTTGAAGCCATGCTGATGAGCAAAGAGAATGGGGAAAGGCTAAAGCAAAGACAAATGTTCAAAGCTTAGCTTGGTTGGTACTTGGCTATAAATAAAAAATATTTAGCAACAATTCAGAGGATGATCTTTTGGACTAATATTTTTCCCTCATAAGACAGGTAGAACTACAACTAAAAAGGCTGAGGTAAAATACTTAGAAAGACAAAAATCTGCTTTCAAGCTCCTTTATGGTTATAAACAAAAAAGCCAAATCCATGGACCTCACCAACAGAAGGTGTAACTTCCTGGCTGCATTTGCAATAAAATTCTGTATCAACCCAAGAGCAGCTTGTGAGACCTGCCAGCTATTTTAATAAAATCAAAATGCCCACTGAGATCACAGCTAAGCACTTTTTGCAGTCCAGTAGCTCTCACCTGCAAATGCTCCTTCAGCCTTAACTTTAGACAAGGCAATAGAGATCTCTTTGGGATAAGTGAGCTGACAGAAGCTGTGCCTGAAGATGAAGGACAGGGGGCATGTGAGGAGTTGTAACACTCAAGCCTGATATATAAAGCAGGTAGAATACTCCTAACAGAGAAAAAAGTTTTAAAACTCCTTCCTTAATGATGTTCTAACAGTCTAAAATTAAGACAAAATGCCAGAAACCCTGAGAAATAGTATGTCATAAGAGCTTCAAGTTCTATCTTTTCCTATTTTTTTTTTTTACAGATGTGAATTACTTTGGAATTCAGATACAAGAAAGCACCAAAGCTCAAATCAGCTCAGAGGACAATGTCAAAACATGGCTCATATCTAACTTCAGGTGCTCTGCTCCTGTTCCTGAGATTCTCTTATTTAATTACTTACTCCATGTATGCATTTATTCACTCATTTGCATCCCTCCACTTATATTTAGAACATTTAGCAGACTCAACTACATAATTTTTTTTTCCAAGTATCTGTGGGAAATAGGGGATTCAGTCCTGCCCTGCAGCATCCTGCACTGCCTGGAGTTAGCCATAGCACCAGCACAAAAGAAACCACATTGTATTATCCTGCTTCCAATTTCTCCAACTGCTTTGCTCCCAAGTTATGACTTTAGTTTCCCCCTTGATATGCCATCCTTTATTTATTAGGGCATATTTATCCGTGGGGTTTTTTCCTTTTTATTGTTGGCCTGCTTTTACTTCTTCTTTAACCTTATTAACCCTTGCAAGTATTTGACAGCTTAACACCCTCCATTACTCTGTAACATTTGCTATAAGAACTGACATGGAACTAATAGCAGCCTTTTTATATCCAATCTACGAGGTCACATGAAACTGCCCTTGTCTGAACCCTGCAAGATTTCCTATAGGTGGTTCTCCTTTTCTCTGGATTTTCTACTTAATATGTCTCTACAGGTCTGCCTGAATGTAAAAAAATGGAATCAGATTCCTGCTAACTTTAGTTACTGACAATGTACAACTTAGAATAGGAGTAAGTTTTCCCTTTAATGAAAGCTCCCAGTAATGTGATTTGAAACAACTTTGTGATATTCTTTTCAAGCATTATGTATCACTTTTTAATGGCATACCCACAGACCTTCCATTTCAAGGGATCTTTGATTTTCCCAGCAAAGGGGCCAGAATGCCATGGTCACATCCATCCCCTGAACCTCAGCTCTGAGTGTAAGTAGGACATTAAAGCCATAGCGTGATAAGGTTGAGGTGTCTGGCTCAGTTGTTCAGCATGGCTTGATTAAATGTAATTAATTTAGGTCTCTGACTTCAGGGGACACCCATCATGCTGCACTGTACAGCACCAAGCTGTTGTTTATCCTCCTGACCGGGTCTGCTGCAGCCTTCCCCCAGCCTGTGGAGTTTAGCTCTGCTCTAAAATCCATTCTGAGATTCTTCAGACAGAAAAGGCTGTAGTAAAAACATCCCTGCAAAACACCTGAGGTGCTGCAGAGCTCAACAGCAGCTGAGGGAGGAAAACAAATCACCAGGGCAGGACTGCTCAGAAGAGATGCAATGAGAACAACAGTTACTTCTATGGTTTTTTCCTAATGGGACATACACAGCAGGAAAAAAAAAAAATGTATTTTCCATGCATTTATCCTTTGCAAGCATTAGAAATTACTTTTCAATTTAGCAAAAGTTAAAGCACAATGAGATCTATACAGCTGAGCAAAGGAATACATGGAGGACAAATTGAAATTTAGGAGAATAGGTTTCAAAGCCTTCCTTGCAGATGTAATACCTGCTTAGATTAGTCTGTGATTATCTATTTTAAAATTTAAAAAGTCTTCTTTCTGTGCAAATCTATCATCCTGATTATTACTATTCTAAATGCAGCAAAGACCCTAGGAGCCAAATTCTTCACTTAAAACTTCTTTGGGGAACATTTTTTTAGTTCAGAAGTCCACTGTTTCAGTTTAATAGCACCACCCAATTTCAGTTTAATGGCATCTTGAGTGATAAAGTGGGAAGAGACAGACATCTGGTAGAGCTAACTAGTCATTTGCTGGTTCTGTGAAAGTTTGTGCTTCCCCATCAGTGTCACATATGAGAAATACAGATGGTCCCAAGTTGAAAAAAAAAAGAAGTGTTGAAACATATACAAATGTTATGAGGACTTCAAGTGTAAAATGTTAACCAGCTGTGAATGTGACATCTCTAGTTTTACTAACTCTGCTGAGATACATCATTACTGCACATGAAATCCATATATTTTCTTTACTGATGGCAATTCCCTGTTTTCGATTTGCTTTCAGTTTGGGGCCAGAACCATCCGGATGAGAATATTAAAAAGATAGGAATGCAAAAACAGAAAGAAAAGTGGACTCTGTTCCTAAGAACTGTTTGTAATCGCCCCAATAATTTCCTGTGTTATAAGCTGACTATTTACAGGGGGGGAGGGCAGAAGTCACAAACATCTAGAGTTAAAAATAATATATAAATGTTAAAACAAAATCAAAAGGTTACTAATTCACACAAAGTCCTGGAGATTTAAAGTCATCCATTCTATATACAGTTCAGCAATGCCTGGAATGCAATAAGACATTTAAACCACAACACAGCAGTGATCTTGCCCTGTTGCTGGCAGTATCAGTTGTTTCCCACACAAGGGCCTAAATCTGACCCTTTTATGAAACTTTTACATTTGCAAAAATAGAACAGTTGGGAAATATTGGGCACTTCTAGTTAAATTACAAACCAAATAACCCTCTCTGTGCTGCTGCTTAAGGTCTATAAAATCATCCCATACCATGACAATTACTTTCTCCCCCCGTGTGAGCTGACAGAGCTTTTCAAGTGTTATGTCCAGTGCAACCCGAAAGGAAAAGGTACATTTCAGGATGCATTAAAGAGTAGGAGAGACAGGGAAGGAGGTGGATTCCCCCTCCCTTTTCCTTGGGTTAAGGCTGGGAATGGCCATGTCTGCCTTTGGCACCTCCTCCAGGTGTGCAGCACCGAGAGTGGAACGAGGCAAGGGAATCTGCCGTGCAGCCCCGATGGGCAGAGCAGTTTTGGGGGGCTGCACCCCCAGCGAGGCCGTGCTGCCTCTCCCCCCAGCCTCATCCCATCCTGGGAGGTTGGAAATGGAAAGGATCTGTCTGTGGGAAGGCAGGAGTGCCCCTCTCAGCCCTGCTGGAAGGAGAGGCTCCCTCCCCAGGAGTGGCTCTCAATAAGAGGGCAGACAGCTGGGGATGGTTTTTTGGACGTTTGGTTGTGCTAGGAGTGGAGCAGCACTGCAAGAAAGTCAGATCCCTGCACCCCTTCCTAAAATGTAACTGGGAGCAGGGACCAGCCTTGTTCATTCTCGACTGCCAGGAGGCTTTTCTGTTCTATTTTTGCTTTTCCTTTTTATTTTCTTCTCCAGAGAAAGCAGGCAAAATCAAAAAGAAGCCTCAGTTCTAATAAAAACTGACAAAATACTATACATCTTAGTAGAGTTTTACACTCAGCTTAGATGAGGATGGGTGACTGCAAAGCACAGAGCCTTCAGCCAGGACCAGGACATCACCCCTTTGGAAACAGTGATGAGCATGAGGGTCAGAGAGTTCCTAGAGTGAACAAAACTGGGAGCTTCAGTTGAAATGTAAACCTCCTTTCTCCAGAGCACAGGCCTGCTGATTTAGGATCCTTTTACTAATAGATGGTTTGCCTGTTATTATGGACTTTATTATGACATTAGCTTGTTTTAAAATGTTATTTGTATAAAGAGATTTCCCAATGTGGCTGCTCAGCTTGCATATTTCTTTCAACACCTTCAGCAGAATTACCCTGAGGTGCCATCACAAACTTTTTCAGGTTGTTTTCCTACTGATTTGTGCATCCCAGCTATGAAGTTTTTACCCGAACAAAGGAATGGTAGTACATGGAGCCAATTTGTCTTTTCTGATCAGAGACAGAAAGATTAATTTTGTAACCCTTCTATGACTGAGGGCAATATCAAAATGACATCACTTTACAGCAGAAAAACACATTGAGGCACCCCTTTGAGGAATAAACTCCTTTAATACAAACTGGGGGTAAAGGAGTCACATAAAAGACATCCAACAGCATTTGTATGCCTCAAGTTTAGCCAAGGGCCAAACTTGTGCAGGCATTTAGGCCCCTGAAGACAGGGATGATCCCACCTCTAGCAGTCACTTTGAAAGCCCCACCAGCACTTCCAGCTGCTCTGTCTCTCTCCAAACTTCAGCCACAGGCTGAGCTCCTGCAAAGCATTCCTGAGCCAGCATAACTGGAGCTTCACGGAACTGAACAGCCCAACAGGACTTGGTGGCTGCTGCTGAGCCCTCGTGGACACCCAGCCCACCCAAATCCCTGCTCTGCACTCCCTGACACCGAGCTGGAGCTGCTCCTGCCCGCCAGGCAGACAAATTGACTTCCCGGCAGTTCATTGCACGCAGCACTTTAGCAAGAGGGATATAAATTGAAAGTCCACATGGATGCAAAATGATCTCTCCCCAGTGGCCGTGCCTCGCTCCAGGTGGGACTCTGTGCCCCACATCCCGTGGCACTGCCCCTCCCAGCACTGGGGACCCCCGGCACCGTCCGGGACACGCGTCAGGCTCCCGCTGAAATCCTCTGGCTGTCACGCCATGCCCGGGGCTCAGGAAGTTGGCCACCTGGGTAAATGTTAGAGGATCTTGTACATATTATATCCTCATTATTTTCTGACAGACTTTTCCTTCCATTATGCGATACAGGAAAAGAGGTTCAGCATTATAACACCACCAGCATGGGTTTGGAGCTCCTGCTAACTGTGAGCCCAGATCCTGGATACAGACACACACTGCTATCAACAAACACAAGGTAGCACCAAGACCACTTTAGGTTTTTCCTTTACATTTCATTAAAAAAAAAAAAAAGGGTAAAAAAAAAAAGCTTCACATAGTTTCCTCCTCTTGACCTAACACAAATTCCATCAAACTTCAAAAACAATACTTTGGGATGCTGGAGGATGCAGGCCGGAAACTGAGGAAAGACTTTACACAAAGTTAGGAAATCTTTTTTGGAGGGAGTACTTCAAGCTACTGAACAATTTTATCTAGATGACTAGATCTTATGGTAAATGAGTATATAATTAAATTTAAGAGCTATGCTATTGTGTTGGAGGTATATCAGCTCATCAACAAAAGAAGGACTGTTTAACTATGCTAAAAGCAATATGTAAATACCATCCTCTGATAAATAATTGATTATTACCTTAATGTTTGACAAAGCCATAAAATGCCCTGCAGATTATGTCCAAAACATTTGAAGGTGATATGAAATCATTTTTATTGTAATGACAGTGAGCTGTCCATGGTTGACTGGTTTAAATTTTATCTCTCCTTGTTAGGAAAGGTTTCTGTTTTCTTTGAGAATTTAATTATCAGAGGGTGTTTAATATGATAGGAAGATTTACGGCCTTCAGGAGCTATCCAAAAATAGTGCTATAAAAATGGACTTAGATCCCATCACAAGCAATAAAGCTGCTATGCAGACTTGATGCTTGCAGTGAAAACTCTGCATATGAATATATTTCACTATCACACATAAAAGTTCACTTTGGAGGATTCTGAATTTTGACCCTGAAATGTGACCTGAACAACGGGGTGAGGGGAAAAAAATCCTTCACAAAAAAACCCCAAGCTCTGCTAGTACAGATGCATTCATGTTTATTTTGGAAAATGCTCTTCACTATCCATAAATATTTGTTTTAACTCGTTGCCATTAAGATGCAGCAGGAACTAAGTTTTCCAGGAGGAGATAAAAAGAACAACAAAAATACACTCCTATTGTGTAATAATCAGTCCACATTTCAATGAATAAGTAATATTTCTCACAAGCCAAAGTTAGATAGTGGATTTATTTAACCTCTGAGGGTCAGGTAATAAATACTAAGTGAATTATTCAGACCAATGGGTAATCAATACAATTCAGTGATATATTTTTTGTGTTTCATAAAAGGTTGTACACTAAAGGCAGTGAGCAATTATGGAAATTGGGCCCGAGCGGCACTCAATTCTTCTCTTACTTGAAACCCCAGCACCACTACCTTGACAGCAAATCGATTAGTGTGCTAGTGAAGCAGCTCAGCAACCTCTGACCCCTTCCAGCTCTGTCCAACAGCCTGGAGAGTATTTTATATTTATTTTATTGAATTAACCCCCTCTTGCCTGCACAGTTTTACACATACAGTAAAGTGGTGGGAGAAGAGCATCAGAGTTCTTTCATTTAAATACCTCCTGTAGGCCTGAGGAAGGCAAACCTAACAGACCCCTTTGTTCTAGCTTCAAAACACCAATTTTTGCCACAGCACAGGGTTTTCCAGTCCATCCCAAAACTAACATAATTAACAGGATGCAAAGAATGTCCTAAATGTACTCAGGACAGTGAATCACTCCTATTTATACCTGCCCTGGCACACAGCTGCCAAATTTATACAATGCTCAAGTCACCGTCTTGCACCAAAAATAAAAGCTCCTCAATAAAAGTGAGTTAATATTGCTATAGGTATAATATCCTGTTTTACACAGTGCAAGGGAGAACACTAGAGATTAACAGCATTTTCCACCAGGAAATTAAAACTAACATAAAGCCACATAAAGCCCTTTTTTTCTGGACGTTTAACTCTGTAGGCACCACTCCTGTGTCCTGTGCCTGACAAAGCCCTGCCTGATCCCAGTGGGAGTTTGCAAAGATTCAAAGTCATGAAGGAGAAGATAATTTTAGGTGTAAGGCCTGTGGGCTCTTCCTTGGCATCACTCAAAGGATTCAGCAGAGATACTTTTGGTGGTGCTGTGAATCAGGAACCCTCAGCCAGCTGTGGCCACCAAGGTGTCTGTCACCACCTGCCCAGATCCCAAGGGGAAATGTTAGCCATGCAAAGGAAAGCATCTTCCTTGCCCAAAAAGCATTTGCTTAATACCCCAACTCACATTGCCTTTATACATATCATCAACAGGCTTTGAAAATGATGCACCACCTCCTTTTCCAAACAACAGGCAGGACACAGAAAAAGTGCTACAACAGCTGCCACCTTGCCCAGCCTCAAGCACAGGGATAAAAACATGATTTTCTGTGCCTTTAACTGGAGAGCTGAGTACTGCAGTCCCATGGGGGGCCCCACATGAGTATCCTACCCAAAGTACAAATCTTTACTTTTTCAAAGCCATCCAGAGGAGTAAGCAGCAGCTGCACCTATTTAAACACTCTCTATATCATATATAACCAATTTTCTTGCTTCTAGGAAATTTATTCCCAATTTCCACTGGCAAAGTTGAGAAAATATTCAGACCCCAAAACCCTTAAATCTGATTCCATTACTGTTCCAATACTAAAAAGGATTAAACAGCAGGTAAATACTCAAAGACTCGCAAGCATTGCATCCCATCTGGTTACGAGCGTGTGCTAAAAAATATAATGGGAAGTCACATGCAAATAACATAAGGAGAGATTTCTCAGGAAGAAATCAATCCCCCCAGAAAAAGTGAAGACATGATGCTGTTTCCATTGAGGCTAATGGGAACCAGATTAGATTTCCAATGTAGCTGATCCATTCCACACCAAATAATGATAACCAAAGCAAAAATGGCATTTAGTAGGAGTCCAGAAGCTCGTGTGCTCTGTCTACAGGTCATATTCTGTCACTTCAAGGCTGAATAAAGCCTGCATGCATAGCAGGACACATCACTTTTAATAAGACTATTCACAGAAAAAGGGACCACTCAAAGTTCACCACATCTGACCGTAAGCAGATACACGGCACAGGCTCGAGCAGGATATTTTATAAAACCCTTTTATGCTTTCGTATAACACTGCATTGAGTTCTGAATTATTCTTTTCGTCCCTTTTGCTCTCAGAATCCATACAAAAGTGATTACTTCAGTCATTTTTCAATATTACTTTCATTCCTGGAAAATGCATTTTCAAAAGTTATTTATTTTTCACAGCATGTCATGTTGTTATATTATACTAGTTAAAATAAAACCACTGTAGGCTTCAGCATGCATTTATGTTTCTCCTCCAATGGTATGATGTAGGATTTTCAGTTTTTATGCTGAATGTATTCTACATATTACATTATCAATCCTTTATCTTAGGTTTGGTGTAGATTTAAAAAACAAGCTGTTAAATCAAGTTACTAAAGTAATTGAGCTATAAAACTGCCTTCTTATTTATAATCACTATTTCCCTCCGAAAAGGGAGTTTTTAAAGATCAGCTGTGATTTCTGTTATGCAATTTTTTTAAACAACTTTATGCTACTGATTCCACTTAAAACCTAATTAAAATAGTGGAGAAAAAGTTTCCTCCACGGAGACAGTGAACTGGCTTCATCAGCACATTGCAGGCTGGAACTGCCCCTCAGCCCTGGGACCTGGCTGAGCATCTTCTTAGCTCAAGGGCAGCCTGGTTCTTATCCCTGCCCCAAAATTCACCTTAGGAGCCCTTTTCCAAGGGTTTAACTCTGTTTGTGTTTCTTAATACCTAATTCTGGGTAATTCTGGAATGCAGAAGAACATTATTTCTCAATGGGAAAGAGGCTGAAACAGGATTATTTAAAGATGAATCCTTTGCCTGCCCAGCTGCTGGCCAGCAGTGACCATGCTGCCATTCCTTAGTAGCCACTTCTTTACAACAATTCAGTTAAACATCAGGAAAGTGGCTGTGTTTATCCAGTTATTTGCCAAAAAAACCCTAAAAATCTCTGTCTCCATAGGAGGGTACCTCAAACACAACAGCATAGATGCCAAACACAGATTTTCCAGGGGTGGGCACATGGCAGGAGCTTGGGGACTCCTTGTCCCCCTGCAAGGTCACTGCCCACCACACTGCTGGGACACGATGCCACAGCGAGAAAAGCTTGGATCCTGTTGCCCATAGCCACAAAACCAGTGGAAATCCCATGTCCCCAGAGCTGTGATTCCTTCAGAGTGGGCAAAAAAGGAGAAACACAGCTGGAAGTGCAGGGAAATACCAGAGCTGGGTTATCCAGCCCAAAGTGGGCGACAGCGGGATGAGACTCGGCATTTTCGGAGCAGCAGGAGCGACAGGGTGGGTTTGAGGCAGCTGAGGGTCCCACATCCCTCTGTCCTGACACATCTTCCAGGCTGCAATCCTGCTCCAAGCTTCTCTTCCTCCTCCAGCCAAAATCTCTGCAAAAGCTGCCTGTCCCTCTGTCCCCCCCGCACACACACACAAAGGGTGAGCCACACCATCGATGAAACCCATCTGTGCTGTAAAGGCTCATCCTCCCCAAAAACCACATTATCAGGCACCAGAGCATCTGGATGCCTTTAGAAAAACTGCTCTCCTTGCAGTGCAGCTGAATTAGGGGCACGGGAAAAAAAAGTAAAGAGGTTAAATATTTAATAAAGAGTTCCACAAAATCTCCAAGAGCAGCCCTGAAATGCCTCCCCACTCCACACCCACGGAGGTGGCCGGGAAATGGCCGAGGGCCAGATGACAGGGGACTTTTTTTCTGAAATAGCCCTGGCAGAGGCCTATCAGGAAATCTTTCAGAATTGCTTTAATCTTTCATTTTAGTTTGGTCTCTGGCCACACAAGTGCGTCCAGCCCTCGGAGACCCTGGAGGTCACTATCTGTAAGTTTTTAAAAACAGGAAAGCCATTACAGAAAAATCAGAAGAGCAAGGGGGGAAAAGTCCTCGCTGTAAATATGTGCATTTTTAATACAACAGAACGGTAGTTGCATTTTTTGTTCTGCTATTGCTTTTAACTAAAAAGGAAGGGAACCTGGAATGTTATAAACACCTCATAGTTTTTAGCTCTCTGCCAAACAATTTATCCATTAAACATAACATAAACTATAAATCTGAATTTCAACTCCTGCTCACGGTATATGAATCTATTCTCCCCTTTGATATGCATGTGAAGTTCTCATTGACACAAATGGGAGTTACACATGCTTATTATGGGATAACTCGACCTCTTGGTGTGAATATTTACTTTAGACAGACAGCTCTGCTTAAGTTTATAAGAAAAAAAAAAGGGAAAAGAGATACCAGTGGGGGAAGCAAAATCTGTTATGAGTGTTGTGCAAACAAAAGTACCATTCTGTGCATTTTTGATCAGCAGGAGGCTTGGAACAAAAAGTCACATATAAGTGCTCAACTGCATCCATGTACCTCATCCTTCCTGCACACAGGGACACGTGTGAAGATGTGCACCAGCACATGTGTACTTGTGAGGGCAAGTCTTTGCTCAGTCACCCCAAATTTTGGTGCCAAAATTTGCCTCAGCTCAGCTCCAGCATTCCCCCTGAAGTGCCCAATTTACACTGGCTGAGCAGGTAAAATACAGGGTCTGTGAGAGTGCTGAAGTCCTGGGCTCTCCTACAGGCTCTGTGTGAAGTTGCTGCTGCTCTGAATGCTAATGGCTGTGGGAGCACAGAGCACTGGCATCGGGGAGTTATTTCTTTTATGGGAACATTTCCTTAGATGTGTATTTCATTTTTTAGCTTTCCGGCTAGAGGTGTTCCCAGGGACAGCAAATAGAGAGGGAGAGTCATGTTAAATTCATAAACATAATCTCTAGGAAGTAAATGAACCTATAAGGATGTGGTGGGTTGAGCCTGGCTGCCCACCAAAGCTGCTCTCTCCCTCCCCTCCTCAGCTGGATTTGGGGAGAAAATATAATGAAAGACTCATGGGTGGAGATAAGGACAGGGAGAGATCACTCAGCAATTACTGTCACAGGCAAAACAGACTCAACTTGGGGAAATTAGCTTAATTTATTGCCACTCAAGAAAGAGTAGGGTAATTAGAAGTAAAACCAAATCTTGAAACACCTTAAAACACTTTCCTCGCTTCTTCCTAGGCTCAGTTTCACTTCCATTTTTCTCTACCTCCAGCAAAACAGGGGGACAGGGAATGGGGGCTGCACTCCATCACACATCATCTCTGCTGCTCCTTCCTCCTCAGGGAAGGATCCCTCACACCCCTCCCCTGCTCCAACGTGGCTTTCCTCCCATGGCAAACAATCCTCCAGGAGCTTCCCTGGTGTGAGTCCTTGCCATGGGCTGCTCCCATGGAGTTCTTTGCAAACTGCTGCAGCGTGGATCCCTTCCCATGGGGCACAGTCCTTCAGAACAGGCTGCTCCAGTGGTCACAGATCTGTGATCCTGCCAGGAACCAGCTCCTGTGTGGGCTCCTCTCTCCATGGATCCACAAACCCTGCCAGGACCCTGCCCCAGTGTGGGCTCCTCTCTCCATGGATCCACAAATCCTGCCAGGACCCTGCTCCAATGTGGGCTCCTCTCTCCATAGATCCACAAATCCTGCCAGGACCCTGTTCCAGCACAGGCTTCCCTGAGGATCTCAGTGTCCTTGAGAGCATCCCCCTGCCTCACCATGGACCTGCAGGGGAATCTCTGCTGCAGCACCTGGAGCACCTCCTCCTCCTCCTCGACCACCACCCAGGGCTGTTCCTCTCACACCTTCTCACTCCTCTCTCCAGGCTGCAGCAATACTGGGATTTTTTTCACTTTCCTTTCTTATCCCAGAGGTGCCACCACCATCTCTGCTGGGCTCAGCCTTGGCCAGTGGTGGGGCCATCCTGGAGCCTCTGGCCTTGGCTCTGTCAGACACAGGGGAAGCTTCTGGCAGCTTCTCACAGAAGCCACCCCAAAACCCCCCTGCTACCAACCCCATCTTCCACGCAAACCCCATACAAAGGATAAGATATGAGTGAGTTTATACCACATCTGCATTTTTATAGCCCAAATGGATCTCTGTGTGTCTCTGCACAGCTCTTTCTGTATACATGGGTGTCAAAATATTGGCACTTAGAGTAAAATTTATAAATTGTCCAACCAGCCCAGATTATCTTCAGCAGGTTGTTTTTTTTTTTTAATCAAGAGCTTTTACAGGAAATATTAGTAAAGGGTCAATTCCCTTCCATCCACCAAGTGACACTTTTGAATAACTGTGTTATGCACAGCGCCTTAAGAAGACTTATAGGACTGTCACAATATTTAACTACTCATTTTTGCTTGCATGATTGTGGTTGATATGACCACAGAATACTGATCTATCCAAAAGAGAAAAATTATAGAGTGGAACAGTGGGATTTATGAATGAGATATCTTTGGCTGCAAAGCAGTCCCATTTATAGCACTCAGCCACCACAAAACTGCTGTGTAATTGGAAGAGAAATTTTTCCCATGTACTGAAGCTGTAGTTGAACTGCCAAACAATGAGAGACAGCCTTGTCTGAATTAAAGGAGTCACATACCTGATTTTTCTCCCACTCATTTAGAAACAGACCTTATTTCCCATCCCCGCTCCTCTTGTGCTGAGACTGGGGATAGGAAAGCTGTGCTCTGCGCGTGCCAGAGCCAAAAGCTGATTCCATTTAAGCATCATATCAGAATAAATATGTGGACAAATCAGCAGGACAAGTCAGAGCTTCCAATTTTAACTTCCTGAGTATCTGCATGTGAAAACTGCTATTTTCCCAAGGAGGCACACGGGCTTTTGTTACAATTATTTATTTGTGTTGTGACAGGCCAAGGAAGCCACAGTGAGGGCCCTGTAATGTGAGAGGACACAGAGCCACAGCGCTGCCCCAGGATGCTGGGGAGGTGGGCAGAGGCTCCCAGGATGGATTGGTGCCCCCAGGAAGGATGGATGTTTGCCCATGAGAAGGCACCAGGCAAGTCCCTGCCAGGCTCACACAGGTTCTGGGGCTCTACAAGTCTTGTGACTGCAAAGCCAACAGGTTAAACCCCCCATGGCAGAGCCCACAGCACTGCACAGACAGACAGAAGGACACTCTGAGATCCCCCTCATGTGCAGACCCACAGGGCAGCCCCCAGGGTGCCAGGCAGGGCAGGTGCCCTCCCTAAAAGCAGCAGCTTGAGGCCAGGGATGAAGAAACCATGAAACAAGGGAACTCCTTAGAAAAACAGCAACTTCAAGTCCTCTCCTCCAAAGGGTAAAGTCCTCCTGAGCATTGGATTGGGCACATCCCATGGGGTCAGCACAGTGCCACCCCTGTGGAGCCAGCAGGACGAGCTGCTCTGCCATCACTCCAGTGTGAGCCCTTCCTCCTTCCCATCCTCTCCCTCCTCCCTTGGGTGACCCCTGCCCTGGAGCAACACAGAATTGTGCCTGGCCAAGTTTCCCCTCCCTGCCCAGGGCCACTGCAAGTTCCACAAGAGCCACACAGCAGCACAAGACAGTGGTCTTACACAGATTTTTGCAGAAGGAAAGTTCTCAGACAATCCTGTCCATGTAAAGTCCATCTGACCACAGACACTGCTGAGGATACTCTGCATGACCCTCAGATCACAGCCTCACACAACTCAAAACTGGGTACCCCAGAAATCCAAAAACCTTGATGCTGCTCTGGTAATTCAGGACAACATTCCCCACCAGTGATAAAAGGGAAGGTTCAGAACAGCTTTTCCAACTGCCAGAGTGTTGGGACAATTTACATTTTCTCTTTTCACATCATCCACAGTGAAAATCAAAATACCAAAGTACAGATGTAACACATAACAGGTTTCATAGTTTGCCAAGAGTTCTCTAATCCATTACAAATTCCCTTTAACAACAGGATTTCTTCTATGTTTGCATTTGAACTGTGGGTGATTAAACAACAAGCAGAAGAAAATTAATATGTTAAATTCAAAGCCACAGAAAAATAGATAATCTATTATCCAGTGACAATCCCAGGAATCCCTGAGTTTCCAGGAACAAAAGCTGCAACTCACTCAGGCTTAGGTCTTAGCAGAATTAACATTGCTCAATAGCAAGTACTGATTGTGGGGGTTTTTACTAACCTACAATACAGAACTTGGCTAATACTTAAACAAATAAATAAACCTTATTTATATTTAAAGAAGGGGGGAAAAATGGAGAGAGGTCAGATGTGCCACAGAAAGAAACGAATGCTATGGATTCAGAACCACATCTGAAAACCTCTTCCAGGTCCCCAGAGACCACCACAGGATGCTGCTCCCAGCCAGGAAAATTGGAAATGTGAACAATGACTCTGGATTTTCTGTTAAAATTCATTGGGTTTATTACTTGGTTGTGTTTTTCCAAAGGACACTTTGCACACAGAAACCCCAGTGCAGGCTCAGGGTGCCAAAAGCTCTCCCTCTCCTGTTTAGCAGCACAAATTGATACCATAACAGAGTTTCAAGGACCTGGCTGAGATCCTCCTGACAGAATGAAAGGATTTTCCTCGGGGCAATGACACCATGACCAGACCTCACTGATGGCAGCACAGTTCATGGGCAACGTGGAGAGACAAGGACCTGAAGGAGCTCAGATGCTGGCAGAAGTGATGCCAAGTATTTATTTGGGAAAAAAGCCAACAAACCAAATATGGCTTTTAAAGTGCTCCTGGAATCTCTGCCTCTAGAGTCCCCTTTCCTTGGAGCAAGAGCAGTTTTCCCTTACTCCAGAGGGATGGGATGGGGAAAAGCAGACAGGAGGCCACCAATCCCCCTGCCCACAGCAATGGGCTCCAGATGCATTCTGCTGTTGGCTGAAAAGGAGCTGGAGACAGGGATTTGCTCCTGGTAGGAGCAGGGAACCCAAATTCCCTGGGCAGGAGGAGACAGTGGCACCTCATACATGTTAGGGGCAGAGGCTTCTCTCACATTGCACTGCTGAAAGGGAAATACACAAAGACACGGCTTAATCAGCCTGTGGACAATTAATGTTACCATTGGATCAGCCTCATTTCTCCCATTGGAGCTCACCCATGGCAGGGAGGCACAGAACTGGCAGCCACAGCAACAACCTCCCTGTATTGACATACCTGTCCCTTGAATGCCCTGTTGGTGTCCCTGTGAGAAAGGACTCAGTAAAACACTGCAAATTAATGATATAAGCAGCAGAATACATTCTGCATGGTTTAAACAAAAAAATTGTCTCAGATGGGGAGACACGAAATAACAATATAAAGGCAGAATGAAGCATTTTGATCTACTGAATGCCTTTATAAATATTTGAGTATCATTTATTTATGTTTTCCTTCTTTTCATTGTAAAGCAAGGTTTTCTGACAAAAGCCCTCATTCGGAAAACACTGTGCTTTATTATTTAACTTCCTAAAAGCAACATCAAAGGCTTGAGTTTAAAGCTTTAAAACAAATGAACTATTTGCAATATTTTAAAGATTTAGAGATGAGAAAAGCAGGAGTTCTCCACAGCTCAGATCTAAAGGCCTCTGTGGTCTGTGCTAGGTAAAGAAGACACAACAGCACTGCCAAACACCAGGGAACAAAATCTCTGACATCCTTTTGCACGCACCAGCTGTAGCATGTGCCCAGGGCTGCCAAAATGCCTCAAGTTCAGTCATTCCTCCTCTCACCATTGCATTTCACCTGCAGCCACCCTCTCTCCTCTTCCAGCCATCCCACCACCGCTGTCAGGACCCCAGAGGGGTGCTGGGTGTCCCCTGAACCACGGGCAGAGGTCCCCAGCAGGGACAGTCGGCACCACTGGCACTGCTCAGACACGGATCCAGTCCTGTCCTGGCTCTGCCGTGATGCACTCAGAGGGATCCTGCCAGAAGAAAATTGGCCTGTGCTGTGTCTGGCACCTGTACCTGTCATGGGAACATGTGGCTGTTCCTGGCACTCACGCACAGGATAACATGACAAATTTCTCCAGCTTTATAAGGCGTCGAGACTAAGTCTGGAAGCTCGGCTGAAAGGAGCTCCCGGTGCTGCCCTGATGGATCAGGTCCTTAAGACAAGGCACAAAAAGTGCCCCCAACCTGCAGCCACCTCTGGAAACATTTCTTTCTCCACACACCAGGACATGGACTCCTGCACCCATCCCACCTCACTCCATCCTCCAGTGAACAAGCTTTGCTCTGCAATCCAGATTGTCACACAAACACAGCCCCTCAAGGCTCTTCATGTGGAGGCAAACACAGCTGAGCCCCAAGGGCCCCCAGTCCCCCTGGAGCCAGAAGCTGAGGCACTGAGCAAGCAGCAGATCTGCTGTTCATCCCTGCTCGCTTCTCTCTGATGCTTAAATCCCTGATGTGCTCAGACACCACATCTCCCCAGTATCTTTTGTCCCCAGAGCCAGGGCAGGCTGACTGTGCTGCACAAATCCTGATCAGACCCCAGCACCACCCAGAAACACTCACAGCACTCCTCAGCTCTCACAGCTAATAAATGGTCAACAATCAGAATTTGACTTTTGGTAATATTAATCACCACAGCTGCAGTGAGTGTAAATCTGCACAGCTCCACCAGCTTCACTTTTATATATAATAAAAATATAAAACCTTCATTAGGTGTTATGCAGTTTGTAAGAAAATCCCTAAATTAATTTATTCAGGGGGGAAAAAAATTTAATAGAGCATTAACTTTCAAACCTATGCCAAAACCATTTCCTTATTGGTTTGCTCTGAGACAACTTAGTTTAGGTCATACAAACTTTAAATCCCTCAAACACGTTATGAAAATCTTAAATTCACCCAAACTTGCTGAAATTATGCAGGCACCTTTAAAAAAAAAAAAAAAGCAGTTTGCGTTTTAAAGCAGAATGGACTCAGCCATCCATTAAATATGACAAGGTCTGCATTTTATTTAGACATTGCCATTAATAATGAAATGATGTATGATTTCCATTCCTGCAGTTCTTCCTTCCCTCCACAATCAATTATGCATTTAAGAAAATATTTACTTGTTATAAAACTCTTCTAATTAAGCATTACTGGTATGAGTTTGAACAAATCAGGAGACAATCTCTAAGATGCACAACAGAATATGTGATTCAAAGAGGTATTTATTCCTGTCTGGTAGAGAGAAAAAATCCTCAGAAGTTAAAGGGATGCAAGGCTCAGTGCAATAGTGCAGATCCCACCAACTTTCTGACCTCGAGAGGCAAATCCTACTTGTGAGAAGGTCCTTGGGGCTACTCGTGTTCCTAAAGCAAATAGAATGTGGCCCAAGCAAACTCACATGGGAAGCTACATGTGAATGTTGAGAAGGTGAGGAAAGACCTTCCCAAAGATTCGGACACTTAGAGGCTGTTCCTGAGCGAAGAACAGGATCCTAAAAATAAATTTAAGAGCAACGGCAGCGCCCAAACTCTCTTGAGACTGCAGAGATCGTTGCTGTCCTGGTGAGCACACACTGGAGCTGGGGGCTGCCCTTGATCCCCACGATGGCATTCACAAACACCAAATTCCCCCTTGCAAATGCAATTCCCTGGTTCCTGAGCTGGCACAAAGGGCTCCTACTGTGGGTAGGAAAAGCCCAGCCGAGCTGTGCAGGTCACCCAGCTGTGCCCCAAAGGCCAGGAACAAGGAGCAAACCCAGGGCATTTGCAGCTCCTCTCTGCTCCCCGGGCTCGCTGGAAAGCAGAGCACAAACCCCAGCAGGCTCAGGAAAACCTCTCCAGCCATGCCAGGGGAGCAGAGCCCTTCCCAGCCCTGGAGAGGCTGAACGCTGCCTCCAGAGGTGGCTCTGGAGGTAGGAAGGGAAATGGAGAGAAAGTGGCTGGAGGCCAGAAAGCGGCAGCCAAGGAGAGAGCAATTAGGATGCAGGAGCTGCCAGAGATATGGCATCACCAGAGATTTACTGTGCGTACACACCTCCCTCCCTGCTCCCAATGTACTCGCTCTTTCTTTCTGTCCATATACATACAGTAAATCTTCGGTGACTCCTTATCTCCCAGCCTGCTTCTAGATCCTAATTGCTATCTATCTCTGTCTGCCTGCCACTTCCAGGTCTCCCAGCCTCTTCTCTTGCAGCTCCCAGCCCCCCCAGCAGCCTCCCTGCTTTTCTCACCCCCTCCTCATCCTCTGCCTGCAGGCAGGAGGGTTCTACATGGCACTGGGACAGGCAGCCAAAATTTCCAAAACTTCCCTTTCTCAACTAAACACTGCACCCCAAAACATCCAGAAGAATGCTCAGCTCACAGCACAAGGTGCTTGGGCAGGGCTAAGCCATGGGAGAACAGCATGGGAGGAAAACTTGCTCCAGAGGAGCCCAGCTCTGCTCTGCCCCACCAGCCTCTTCTTCCCTGCACCACCCAACCTCCCTCCCTGGGCATCAGCTGGCAGCACCTTCCCAAACCTGGCAGCACCTTCCCAAACCTGGCAGCACCTTCCCAAACCTGGCAGCACTCAGAGGGTGCCTTCCGCAAGGCTCTGCGCGGCACTCGCTCGGTTTCATTTTTATTTACTACTATTCTTTACTACTATTTATTTATTCACTCCTATTTTTATTTCACTTTGAACATGCCCAGCTGTGTCATCTTGGTTTTGCTGAAAATGTAAACAAAAAGGGGGAAAAAAAAAAAAGCTGCATTCAAATGCAGCCTTTCATTGCATGAATACATTTCCCATCCAACACAGCTCCAGTGCTCCCATCCTGGAATTAGAACTTAAAAAAAGGCAACGTCGTCACTGTACAGCACATCTATTCCCCCTTCCAATGTTTTCTTCATTCATGCTATTAATTCTTTTTGAAAAACAAAAAAAAAACAAGCATTTAATAGCTCAGTTTGCTCCTTGCAAAGCAGGAGAGAACAAATAAATATAAACAAAACTAATTTATATTCCATATGGCAACAAACCTGAGTGCCTCTGCTTTTTCCTAGCAAAATGTCATGCCTGCTTTTAGTCTTTGACACAGAATTGGTCACCAATTTTTTTGTTTTGAGCACTGAGTTCAGTTTTTGTCTTGCGAAATGTAACTTTACTCTAGTGATCTCTAAGCCTGAGGCTTTTTGGTTTGGCTTGACAGTAATTATATGAATGTTGAGAAAGGGAAGAACGTTCCTTACACTTCATAATTCTACCATGCATCTGTGCTCAGAACAGAGAAAGAATATTTTCTCTTTCACAGAGATGACGATCCAAAAGGAAGATACAGAACATACTGTGCAGAAGAAAACATCCCTGAAGAATCCTGCAAACCACAATGCCAAGGCTGCATTTGTAATTCTGCTTTTGGCTCCTAGCAAGGGAGCAATTAGAGAGGGAGAAGGAAAAGAGAGAGAGAAAAGTGAAAGAGAGAAAAAAGTAAAAGAAAAATAACTACAAAGAAAAAGTGAAAGGGAAAAGTGGAAGAGAAGGAAAAATAAAGGGGAGGGTGAGGAGAATAAGAGAAGGAAATAGGGGAAAGAGGAAAGGAAAAAGGGGAAAGGACTTTGAGAAGGGAAAAGAAAAAGGGGAAAGGAATTGGAGACGGGAAAGGAAAAAGGGGAAAGTGAGATAAGTGGGAGAGGAGAATGAGAAGATGAGAAAGAAAACAGGAGAGTGGAGAGAAAATAGAAGAGATTAACAAAGGGGGAAGAGGCAAGAAACGAAGAGACGAGAGAAAGAAAATAGAAGAAGAAAAGTGAAATATAACTGGAAACAAAAAAAGGGAAAAGACAGGGACAACAAGGAAGGTGGGGGAAGAGAAGCAGAAAGAAAAAGGAGAGAGGCAGAAGGCAGAGGGGGCAGGAGGGGGTCCCCACAGCATCCCCGAGCCCCCGATGCCAGCCCCGATTCCCGGCCCAACGATGGCAGCGCCCCGGAGCCGCCCGCGCTCCGCACACCCCAATGCAGAGCCCAGCGTGCTCCTAAATTAGCTTTACCATAAATCTTTTAGGCTCTTAAATAAATAAGTAAATAACACTGCTCCCTTTTGCCCTCTTTTCTTTTTTTTTCCTTTTTTTTTTTTTAGCATGTAACTCTTCATCATCCTGAAGCCCTTGGACTTCCCTGACAGCAGTAACAGGAGACGCGTTGAGTCTGAATTTTAAGGGTTTTGGTTGGGGTTTTTTTGTTGTTGTTGTTTTTCCCCTCTCGGCAGCAACTTTCTACTTTCAAACTTTGCACAAGACTTTGGGTTGGTTTGCTTCCCTGCTTTCAAATGACATTATGATTTTAATCAAAACGGACTGGTTTCTGGAGAAGGCCAGAGCAAACTGGGACGGGGAGGCAGCTCGGCTGGGCGGTTTACAGCAGTTCAGAAGAAGGTTTTGTAAACAAACATGGCCCAGAGGTAGAAAAGCAAATACAGTGGGTGAAATTTGGCCTCCTCCAAAGGCGATGGCACAGCTCAATGGGGCCAGTATTTTCACATCCACACACAACTTTTCCTCCAGCAAACACAAAACCAACAGAGACGCAGGTAATGGAGAAAACAGCTCCAAAACTGCATTATTATTATTACTATTATTGTTGAAACAACTTGATGCTGTCTGGCAATTAAAACACAAGTAATGACTGAGTAGAGGGAGCAAACTCCCTGACAGGTTTTCTGGCTAACAGAGACCTCCTGCCACTGCAATCTGCCCCAAGCACAGGGCAGCAGCGTGGCCCCTGAGCTGGCCCAGAAGGGTCACAGCCCCCCTTGGTGCTGATCAGGGCTCCTGCATGGCAAAACCTTAGAGAAACCACAGATACAAAAGTTTAGCTTTCTGTTATCCAGCTATTTCACTTGTAAAGCCTGGGGGAAAGAGTGGAAAATAAAGGACAACTAGACAAGGTTGCAGGCTTGGGTCATTTGGGGCAAATAAGAGTAAATTCCCCTAGAATCAGTGTCAGGGCTCCTCTGGCCACTTCCACAGGCTGTGATCCCAGCAAGGAGCCCAGGCTGGGCTGAGTGTGGCTCTTTTCCAGCACACACAGGCTGGGAAACACACAGGCTCGGAGCCTCTGCACCTGCAGCTCTGTCCCACCACACACAGGCACACCTGAGTGACAGAAGAGAAGATGTTCCCAGGAGGAAGAGATGCACGCTCTTACTAAAAAGGAAAATTTACAGTCCCTCTGCTTGGCTTGAACGTCTCCCATTTATTTTCCACCCCACCTAACTGTGCTCAAACACAGCACCCACCTGATGCTGCTGGGGAAGGGGCAAACCCTGAGCCCAACAGAGCTCACCCCATGAACAGCCAAGGTGAGAAAGGGCACCCAAAGCAAATCCAGGCCTGAATGTGGACATGGGTGAAGAGAAAAACGAGTCAAAAACTGCCAAAATTGTGATCCAAATGCTGCCAATGCTTCCAGAACCAGCCCAGGGAGCTCCAGCAAATGTGACCATCCCACTCTGCTAAGGGCTGAGCAAGGTGAGCTCTGAACTGAGGTCTGGGCTCCACTGGCAGATGCTTTTGGGACCTCTCCAAGCCAGGGAAGATCCCTCCAGACAGGAAGAACTGCTGGGTGACGGTTTTTGATATTGGGGCCATACCCCATCTACCTTTGTCCCTTCCTTCCTCCAGAAACAGAAGCATCAGATTAAAAAAAAAAAAAAAATCAAAGGGAAAACATTCATAAATAATAATCAAGATCATCTGCAGTTTTAATGATAAGCTATTTAATGAATTATAAAGTACCTATAACTCAAAGTATGAGACTGTACATTGTCAAAACTGGCATTAAAGTGTATGGAGATAATTAGGCAATAATGACCTCCACAGAGGGCTTTTCCCGGGAATTAATGACCAGTCGGGAGGAGCTGATGGCTCAAGGCACAAGCAAGGGCCATTAACCCCAGCTGGTCATTAATACTCAGGAAATGCCCAGCTCTGAGGCCATTATTGTGAGTATATGACAAAATAAAGGGGGAGCTATTAAGAATATCCGAATTTGTGGGCTGATGGGAAAGGTGAGGCTTGCAGGTACTCGGGTCCATCCCTCAGCCCTGGTACTCCTGCAACTGGGAAGGCTCAGGAGGGCACAAAGGTTGGATCCCTGACACCAGGTCTGGGGGCTCTGCTAGCTGTGAAGTATCTTAGCCACCAGAAAGAGTAAAAAAACTAAACCGAAACAAAAAACCCAAACCAACAAAAAACAAACAAAAAGAAGCCAAAAAAAAAAAAAAAACACCGAACAAAACAAAACACCAAAAGTTTTTGTTGAAACTCAATTTTTAAATATTAAATCCTTGTGCTATTTTAGCAGCTGCAGAGCTCAGGTCTCAGGCTCATCTATCTAAGTGGCATGTCGTGTAACAGAAGACACTTTTGGGATCATCACAGCCAAACTCAGCCCCTGGAGCAGCCCTGGGCATTACTGGGAGCAGGACCCCAGCCTCATTTCATCCCAGACCCACAGGCACTTCTTCCAAACTCGCCGTGACTTCAGGGGGAGCTGGAGGAGGAGGAGGAGTGTCACCTTCTGCCGGGACAAAACAAAAGCTGCTGCACAGCTGATCCCCTGTGCAGGACATGCATCCGTCCTGCCACACACGGGACTGGAGCATCAACACAGAGGCAAACACCAAATCCCTCCCGTCTCCAGGAGGGCGCGGAAGAAGGGAAGGGAGAAAGGAAGGGAATTTGGGGAGACAGTCCCCTGGGAGTGATGCCCCGGCTGCCCCTCCCCACTGCAAACAGAGAGGAATGAGCTTGGGCTGCCTCTCCGGGTAATGAAGCCCAGCTGCCCGGCGCTCCCAGCCCCGCTGTCCCTCCGGGAGAAGGGATGCGGGGTTTGCACCTCTGGAAGCTCGGAACCGGCATCTCCATTTCCCCGGCCGGAGAGGGAGGGCCGGGGGTGTCCATCCCCCGGCACAGCGCCCACCCCACCGCAATTATCCAGCCTTGTTCTGAATAACCCCGAAGGGACTTGATGTCCCCCTGAAGTCCCTCCGGTCATTTATTTCCCCCAGTGCCATATTCCTGCTCCGCACACGCAGGGGGTGCCAACCCCGGAGCATTTTGCGCTGTAGGATCACAGCGGATGCAAATTTTCACCTCCGCAAACAAATCCATGATGGTTGTAAATATTTCCAAATTATTCTCCGCAGCGATCGGCTGCACTAATCGCTCTGCTTGTGAGAGCACAGCGGCGATGCTTGTTGGCAAAATAAAGGATCTCTAAGTTTCTTACAATCTGGAAAGGAAGCCGGAGCAGCTCAGCCGCAGCGTTTATCCTCAACTGTTTACAATCGATCAAAAGGGGAAAAAAAAAAACCATTAAGTATCCCACTGGCAATGCGGAGTTCCCAACAATTGTACATTAAAACCCGCTATTGCTCAGCATAGGAAAATCACTACAACAGGAAAATTAGTGCTTGTTAGTACATGTAATATTCAGAACCACGAGGAGAATAAAAGCAGCAATGCAGAAACTGTTATCAGCAGAGGGAAAATTATTCAAGTATGCATTTGAGTAATTCTGCATTTTAATTTAACCCTTTGAAACATTAATCAAACCATGGCTAATTATAGGAATTAAGGAATTAAACGATGGAATCTTCTAAAAGATATTATTTAAAAGGCAGTTTATACAATTACTTGTATAGATGTTTGCTTTAAAGAGGGAAACATTTCTACTGTAATGAAAAGGGTCTTAGAAAATTAAATTAACAAGAGGGGACCAGGCTGATATGAAACTAAATTAGCATCAAATGCAAATTACAGGGTACTTAATGGTAGAAACAGGTGCAGAGCAGGTCCCTAAATGAGATAAATGAATAAAACATCCCTCTGCACAAATGTGGAAGCTGACACAAAGTCAATGATATGAATAATTCAGCAGCCTCAACACTGCTGTTGAGGTCAGCTTTCCTTGACCTTTGAAACAGGAAGTAAAATTCTGTCCAAATTTGAGTGACTGGAAATGCAGCAGTTATTTATTGGGGAGGGGGGAATAGAATAAAATTAAATTAAAAAGAAAACAAACAGAAAATCCAGATTAAAAAAGAAAACCAACAAAAACAACGCCAGCAAAAATACAAATCCATGTGTGAAATGTATATAACATACATGAGAGATTTTAGGTCACAGTATGATCTAAACATGTTCAGAACTAAATTATTTCATCTTTCAGAAAATAATTTAGTTGTGCTAAAGGGGATATTAATAGAGTCAAAGTCATTGCATCCCAGACATTAAAGAAATCAAATCATTTATAAGTAGCTGCTCAAAGCTCAGTGATCAGTCATGTTTTTTGCAATAAACTTTTATGAAGAACAGAAAGATTTCTTGACTTTTATACCTAAGCTAACAATTTAGTCACTATTGCATTTCAAACATTGAGAAGTCACAATTTAAACTATAAACCAACCTAACAACAATGTGTAGAGAAACACAATGTGCAGGAGTGTGAGAGAACCTTGAAAGCAGAAAATACACATGGAAGTTATACTGATATCTTAAAAATTACGTAAACCCTAGAAATAAATCCTTGCATCCCAAATAATGAATATTTTTTCTTAAAGAGACATAAATAAGAAGCAGCTGCCTTAAAGCCGACGGAATATCTTCAAATTTACATCCTTATAACTAAGTAAAGATTTCTGTGCCTTTCCTATGACAAAATACTCACCTAAAAGCATAGCTCATGTAATTTCTGACTACATTTATAGTCCTAATTTTATATTGAATTTGGCACTAAAACAGGTTAATAAGGTATGACAAATAACTAATTTCTCCAAACTGGGAGAAAGAAAGAACATCACCCCTGCAGCTTCTCTTCTAGGGCAACAAAAAATATTAAGATAACATAAATTATCTCTCTCTTCCTTTTGTTGCATTAATCTCTCTTTACCTGCTTACCTGTCAGCTGCAGAGCTTGTGTCTGATATAGTAATTTGGATTGATTTCTATTAATTAATTTTATTTTCTCTGTTTTAGGCAGGGGAAGGCAGGATTAGGACTGCAAGGATGCACCTCTGCCTCCAGAAACTTTGGTGAGGAGTTCAGCCAGCCCCAGCAGCAGCCAGCAGCCACCCTGGAGATGCATATTAATGAGAAAAACAAAATAAAAACCCAGCCCTGCTGTGTCCTAATCCCTTGTGGCCCAGGCAGCAGGGGCAGTTTGGGGGCTGAGCTCGGGCTCTGCTCAGCTCTGGGGTTTCTGTGCAAAGTGGCTCCCTCCAAACGCCAGCTCTGAGAACCCAGCTGGTTCTCATTTCCAAACAAGCAGCTTCTCTATCCCCAAGTGCTAAAGAAAATAATCCCAGCAATCCATGACTACACGCTTTCACAGGGACAGCAGTGAGAATTTGATTGTAGAGATAATTAAAGTCATTCCTGAAACTTGCAAGGAAAAGAAACCAAAGGGGAGAGGAGGGGGCCAACAGGGACAACGATGCTCATGTTTAGCTCGTGTTTAAACTGAATGAAGTTTGGAGAAGTGGGGACACACACACGATTTTAGGGGAATTTGTTTTCCTGAAAATTCTCTCTTCTTCACCCTAAAGAAGATGTAATAGACTGTGGCAAGTAGGAAGATTACGATGAGGTTTGGAGCCTGGCTGTTCCTAATTTGGCAAGAATATCCAGAGGGAAATGCTTTCACATTCTGGTAAACTTGAATAAAATTACATACAGCCACTTCGATTAGAAGGGTTTAAAGGGAAATGATACCATAAAAGCAATAAACCCAACTGCTATCTGCTTCAAACACTGAAAACATCTTTTTAAAATTAATGTTTCCTGCAGCCCTGCCATGAGTTAGATCTAAAATAATTTTAATATTAACAACACTCAGGAGCAGGTCAGTCTAGAGCCAATCACACAACTGCATTAGTCTTCTACATCTTTCCAAATGTCCTCTGCATCTTTCCAAAACAGTGGAGTAATTTACACCACTCCAGCTGGTGCAAATCAGCAGGGTGTCCCTGGCATCAGGAGAGATGGGAAGCACTGGCCTCACTGAAAAATAATCACAGTGATGACTATTAAAAGGAGGAAAAAAAAAAAAAGAAAAAAAGAGCTACACCAAAACCTAAACAACAAAAATAAAAGCTTGCTCCCAGCAAAGCTAAATTGTACAACCCCCATGTCACACATCTGCTCTGACCCTGAAATGGGTGTGAAATTCAGAGATGGAGAGAAAGAGTTTAAAGCACTTGTAATCTCTCCGTCTGCACTATCTGCCTTGAGCAGGAAGGAGGGATCTGCTCAATGAGAGCTATTCAGGGCCTCTCAATTAACCTGATTAGTTCAGCACGCTGCCCTCATGAATGACACCTTATCTTGGAAATGAAGGGAAAAAACTTCCTTCCTTCTGGAGACACAGGCGACCCCTAAAGCCAGCCCAGCAGTGCCCAGGGCAGCTCCCCATCACCCCGGGAGCTGCTTTGGGGTGGCAGGGCCCGGGCAGGGAGGGGATCCCCTCTTTGGGGCCCATCCAGGCACAGGATGGGATGTGTGGTGGGGGGACCCTCCTGGGGCGGCCGCAGGTACCGCGACCCCCGGGGATGCTGCGGAGCATCCGAGTCTGGAGCTCGTTTCATAGGTGACAGATTAATGAGCAATAACTGGGTTACCATGGCAAAAAGCATTCCCAAAATTCTCTTTTGTTTCCCTGAGAATTGTCTCCCTATTTATTTCCCCCCCTCCGAATCATGCCGCTCTGCAATAACACAAATATTAACTAACGGCGTTGTTATTCTTTCAAGTGCGAATGTCAACAAGGCTGATTGTTAGACACAAGCTCCAAGGATTAATCAGGGAAAATAGGTATCTCAATTACAGTTATAATGCTGAAAACTCAAATTTATGAATGGCCAGCCAACTTTGAAGACATTTATTAGGGAAATTCCGATGACTTCAAAAGTATTAATGTACTAATGAAACATTAGGGCATGATGTATTAATGCTCTTGTAATTGCTGACAAATTGAGTTACCATTGTCACAGCAGGGCAATCCTTCAGGAAAAAAAAAAATTGAAAGTTCCTCTCTCCTGCCACGTGGTACATGACAGATGACAATTTACATACACATAATGGGGTTCAGCAAGAAGTTTTCCTCCTACACCACAGTACAGTTTATTCCATTTTTCAGAATGCCAGAGCTATTATGGAGCTCACTGTGCTTTAAAAGAAAGAAGCCTAGGGATTGTCTTCCTAAACAGCTCCATAGGGAAGAGACTCTCCCATTTTGCATCCCTCACCCAGCAGCCTCAGAGTCCAGCAGGGCCCAGTAACACCAGGCCATGGTACCAAGAGAAAGACCCAAAGATAAGAAAAAAAAGCTTTACAGAGCTGCTTTTAACACATAAACCCCAGCATGACAAATAAATTCTTCCCCAGACCACAGAAAACTCTAGGACACTCATTTGTAACACAGCTGAATTTCCTAATTTTTCTTTAAAACCAGGGTAAATCCTGATCCAAGCTGCAGGTCCTTTCCTTCTCCTGCCTGTAAAACCTCCAGAAAGATATTCCAGGGTGTAGACTCCCCTCTGCAGCCAAATCCCAGCTCATGCAGGATTGTGCCAGAGATGTGGAGGCACCTGGAGCAGCTGGGAGGAGAAGCGACCATCAGATCTTAATAGCTCTGAGTGTGGCTAATTTTATTCTTCTTTCAGAGCAAAGAACTTTATAATGAATACATTTTTCCTCTCCTTGTGTCATCTTTCTACAAAATTTGAACTAGGTAAAGTGGTTTTTAACATCCACTTATCAAAGTGACTTAACATCTGGGAAGTCAGCCAATGGTTATGTGGTGATGCAGATGCCAAAAAATCTGACTGAAGGATTATATTGAGGGAGTTTACAGAGGACACCTGACTCAACTGGGTGGAAGTTGATGGTTATCCTTGTCAGGAGAGCCTGAGAGTATAAAAAATAAAAATTAAGGAAAAGTATTGTGCTTTAAATAGCTTATTTTTAATCCATTGTAGACACTGGCTGTATCCTGCACCAGCAACTTTTTCTAAAGGCAGATTTTGGAATCAAAAGATGAATAGTTTGTCAAAGTCCAAAAGGAGATGGAACAGGAAATTATTTTCTTCCTCTGACAGTTGTTGAGGCAACATTAAGAGGGAGATAGTTTTTTGATAGCTTGACACTCACATTGGAATATCAAGTCTTTCTAACATTTAGTTGTATAAAATTAATCAGTTCCAGGGTCACAATGATGTCACACAAGGATGTCTTCTTTTTTAATTAATCTTTGAAAAACGTGACCTAAACATTCACCTAATTGAATTATGTGTTTAGCTGAATGTTTGCAACTCTGATTAGAAAGTCAAGGTGAGAGGAGCACTAGGAAAACCCAAGAAACAAGCAAGCCAATATGACCCTGGCATTGTAGCATAATACATATTTTTTTTTTTGGTAGCACCATTTTTCATCTCTTTTTAGCCCAGCATGGCACTGGAAGAATTAAAGAAAACAATAAAAGAACAACTGAGTGTACAGGGTAGGATTTACTGGCATTTACTTTTAATTCTATGGTCCTTTGCTCTGTGGCTTATCAGCCCTATGTCAGCCCTTTTTCCTCCTTTATATTTCATGAGGGGACCCACATGCTGGTACTGAGAGACAGAGCCCAAGTGTCTATAAGCTTTTTGTCAGGTAAAAAGAGAAGAAAAAGGAAAGGAACAAGAGGAAAAGCAAAGCTAAGAGGCATCTATTAGATGTCACTAGGCTTTTGTATTCATGTCAATGATTCAGGATTAGAGTATTTGAAATAATCTTATTGAGAGAACTCAAAAGCCCCACAGAGGGAAAGCCTGCTCGGTAGCATATGGCAGAGCAGCAGACAATATCTTATTAAGGATGTGTTAGCTAACACCATTACTTTTTATATTACATTACTGAACTCTGGTGCCTCAGCCCGTTAGCGAGATGCCGTAGTTGTGGAATGCCAGATTGGACGTGTTGTTACAAACCCTAAAAGATTTGGCCGGGCCTCCTGGCGCGGTGGGGGTGGGGAAGGGGGGGTGGCAGAGGGATGCTGCTCCCTCAGCCCTCCCCGGAGCCCTGGGAAGGGGATGATGTCCCCAGAGGAAGGGGACAGCACGCCATTGTAAACGCAGGCAAACCCAATGGGAAGAAATGCTGATGTCTGACTCAATTCAGAAGGCTGAATGATTTCTCTATTATAACTATGCTAAAATACATCTATATACTATATAAAAGGAGGATACTAAAACAACATACTACTTTCTCTGACTCTAACACAACTTGTGACCCTCTCTCGAGGGTCCAGCCACAGGTGGGTTGGATTGGATTGGGTTGGATTGGATTGGGTTGGCCACCAGGCTCAAACAATCCTCACCAGAATCCAACCAAGCACTCACCTCAGGTAAACAATTCTCCAAACACATTCCACATAGGAAAAAAAAAGAAGAAATAGAAATTGCTTTCTCTTTCATTTCTCTCTGTGCACCTCTATGAAAAATCCTGAGAGGGAGAGATGTGCTTGCCACAGCACGCAGTACCCTCACACCCTCCCCACCTCAGGTCACCTCCCCTCTGTGAAAAACACGGGGTACAGAGGGCAGCTGCTGCTCCAGCCCCAACAAAAAATCCCAAACTATTGCCAGGCTCCGCTTCTTGTCAGATGAAGGGAATTTAATTTTGTTATAGTGAATGCTGTTAGTCTAAAAATCTTTCTTTGCTCTTGGACAAAAGCTTGTAATTGGAGAAATAGCTCTTTTTAAAGTTATCTTCATCTGCCTACACCTTTAGAGGCAGCACGAAACCAAAGACAAAACAGCACTGTTCATAGCATTTCAATGATTGCTCTGAAAGGCTCTATATCTGGGTCACCTTACTACAGCCCAGTACATAACTCCAGTGACTTGATAGAAAGCCTTTCAATAACTAATTTCATATCTTTCACGTATTAACAGCAACAGAAAATTCATATTCACATTTCCTATTTCCAAATGCCGTTTTTAAAAAGTGGATAGAAAATTATTCGTTTCACTTTAAAACTTAAAAAACCTCTAAAATACTGTCCCTAGCAAAAAAAGTAAACACCTAGTTGATACTGTAATATATTCTGATCACAAACTACCTATGCAAAGTTGCTAATGTGACACAGTGGGAACTTTGTATGGGTTTTCTGTACTTTTCCAGAACTGTTACAGAAAAAATATCACGATGTGACAGGGAATGAGGAAAATTCATACCAACATTTCCCACTACTACTACAGAGACTTTCTGCCTTCTGAGGACAGTGTTAAAACCTTTTCTAGAAACTTAGTCATGATTTGCACAGTAACCTACAAGTGTTTCTTACTTTCTTTCAACTTTATTAGTTAGATGTCGTATTAAAATTAAATACTTCCAGCAGGCAGAAGTGCCTGTGAATTTAACATAGTTATTTAAATAAGTGTGGCCAATTACTTATAGGAATATGTTTTGGTGGCTGGAACATGAAAACATTTATGAAAACTCACATGAAGAAAAGTAGTCACACATCTCAGCTCCTGCAGAATAAAGCTTGGGTTGTGTTTTCATCCAGTAAACACTGGGATAGAGCTGAGATACATTTTTCATGTTCAGAGGAATTTTAGCTAATCTACATTAAAACTGAGGATGATCTTTGCAAATACATTTCCCCGTTGCTCTTATTCATGTATGCATTCCCACTGCGACAGCAAATATGGAAATAAATCAGGTGTTAAGATGGGAGAGGAAATTTATCCACTCCACAAACTATGTGTGTATATATATGCATATGAGAAAAAGACAGTTGTTTTTTTTTCTCCCCCCAGAAATCACCACTCTTGAGAGAAAAAGCTGGCACTGAGCTGCATGGAGCCAGGGAGCCCACTGTGCCCATCACATCCGCCCTGCTGCAGGACATGCTTTGAAGGAGGAGTTCACATTAAGAAATCGATAAGTACGAAGAGCACATTTGAAGTTTTGTGACAAGAAACAAAGGGATGGATCCCCCTGCCAGGCCCTGGGCTCCTACTGAGGCCAGAGCTTTCCTGGTGCTGCAGGAGGTCACTGCACCAAAATTTTTAAAGCATCTCCAACCTCAAATTCCCAAATCCTGACACCAGAACAGAGCAGCAGAATAATCCATGAGGTCTCAGTTAGATTCGTTTGCACAAGAAAATTCACAGGGTCTTCAGGATTGACTTTGTGGACTAAAACAAACTAATTCAGTCTCCTAAAATTGTTAACCCTTGCTGAGCAGGAGATTTTCAGGAAGGGATTTACTGACATGGAGAGGCTGCAGGGCCAGCACATCCCACGTGTGCACTCAAGTGACAGCTGGCCAAGCCCATGGCTGTGGGTGAGCAGTCAAATGCCAAAAGCAGCAATCTTGTCTTCAGTTCCCCTCATCCCCAGGACATTCAACACAGTGTTTTAGTCTCCCTAGAAAAATCTCAATTTTTACTCTGCATCAGGAGAACCTTCTTTCTTCAGGAGTGGGATCATCTCCCTGCTTAGAAATTACAGGGCATTCAGCACAATGGGTCTGCTTTGCAATAGAACCCTCTGCTACATCACCAATGAAAAACAGTAAATAGTAATAATCAAGCATAAGACCACAGTTAACTAAAGCCCCAAATACTAGCTGTGAATTCAAAAGGCATCACTGAGAAGCAAGTAACTATTAGAGTAGTGTGAAATGTTTGCAGTGAAACCCAAAACCACATAAGGCTTGCCTGGTTTGGGATTTAATAACAAACTGAAAACTCGGAACAGGTTTGCTGAGAAACTCTTCTGAGTGAAGCTCAGACCAAATTAAAGTTTTGCATAATACTTCTGAAATCACACAAAAATTCTTATACTTGGAGGCAGAGAGAAGAGTAATCAAACAAACAATAAGCAGAAGCTGGTTTGACCCTGACCAAGTTCATTCAGCCCCAAGAGCAAAATAAAGGAATTTATAAGCAGCAGTGATATGTGCCAACCCCAACAGGCTGAAACCAAGAGATTTTTGCAAGAGTCCTTGCAAAGTTACCCCCAGCTCTAGTGATTTCATCACCAGAAAAAGGCTGACACCACACGCATGAGGAGCACTCGTAGAGAGGAAAGCATGCAAGGCTGAATCTCAGTGTGAGAAGCATCTACTGATCAGTCTCCCATTTATCTCACAACAGCTCAAAATGCCTTTGGTTGCCTAAGTCATGTGGGAAATGTTCTGGGTAATGCTTCTCAGCTGCATCAATCACAACCAAATCCTGGAGGATGTGTGTTTGGGTCCCTCCCCTCTCAGAAATGTGTGGGCTCAGAGGCTCCCGGAGCTCGCATGAAGCGCTCGGGGCCAACTTCTGTCTCTGAACACCCTGCTCAGAGGCCCAGGGGGTTTAGGCAGCAGCACAGCCTGAGAAGACAGCCTGGGAGACATCTCTGTGCAGTGCTGGGGTAGCTCTGTCACCCAGCTTCTGCTCCTCTGACTCCTCCCTGATGCATCAATAGCTCCCATCTAGCTCAGGAAGGGGCACAGCAATGGTTGGGGTGGGGGAGAGGGGGGAGCTTTCCAGCACAAAATTCCAGATAACAGCCAAATAGTCACAGCCAGGGACATTTTGCACCTAGGATGTCGCTCAGAGTGCTCCATGCCTGCCCTCCTGCTCCTTCTGTGTGGAAAACCCACCCAAGGAGCCAGCAGTGATGAGACCCCCAGGCTCCCACAGCCCGTCCCTGGTGGGAGCAAGGGGGGAGACAGAGCTGCCCCTGACTCCACAGCCAGGTCCTGGTACTGACATGGTCAGGGGGACAAGGATAGAAGCAGTACAGGGCAGGAAGTGCCCAGGGGCCACTGCCAGGGCACCTGGCATCTCCTGCCACTTTGCTGTGACGTGCCCAGGTCCCTGCAGGCTGGTGGGGATCAGCTGCACTGATTCCATCCCCTGCAGCAAAGCATCCCCCAGCAGCTCCCTCTCAGCAAAACCCACCTCATCCCCTCCCCTGGAGGGCAGGTTCTGCCTGCATCTCCTTCCCCCTCTCTCCAGACATGGAAAGCTACTGCAAAATGCATTATTTGCCACATCTACTTAAGCAGTGTGTTTGTGGGGAGGATGCAGGGAGTGTGATACACTCCTCCCAGTCACTTTTCCACCTGCCTGGTATTTAGGATGAAAAGATGATCAGGCTTGTAAAATACAATCCACTACCTGATGACTTGTAAAGCAGTAAAACAGAGGTAATGAGTTTTTCATGTCCTTGCACAGTGAAATTCTACCCACAAACATAAAACTTTTCAGGTTACAGGCAGAAAGATTTCAAACCCATCTGTAGGTGAGTTGGCTGGGTGTGCTGGGACAGGTTACAGAGAGCCCAGATGAGCATCCTGCACGTGTTAGAAGCACAGAGGCCTTTCAGACACTGGCAGGAGGTCATGCATTAAAATGTATTTTGGTATCATCTGATATCAAGGCATAGGAAATATTACAAGCTCCAATCCATGAGTCCCCACCCCTGCTCCATGGACAAGAGCTGTGAGGGCACTGCAAAGGCACAAAGCTCCTCATTGCTCCCAAACTGCATCCAAAATGCCACATGAAGACCTTCAGTGTGTTACCAGAGCAGGGCCAGGAGAAGCCCTGGCCATCCCCTGCCACCAAGGGTCACAGAGTCCCTCCCAGGGGAGCTCCAGCACGAAGCCCCTTGACTTCTACCTCACCTAAAGATTATCAATCCAAAAGTGGCCAGATTCTCACTACAGGTCCTGCCTCTATTGGTAAATATTAGCAAAGCCAATCCCAGGTCACTGTCAGCCTGCTCAAGTACTCTGGGAAGAAGCAAAATCTGGGATGAGCCAGGAACTGCCTGTTTCAGCCCTTTTTCCATGCAATATTTCAAGCAGGATATATACGATATATATGGTATCTGTATTTTCTGCCACTATATTTGGGATTGCAGTGGCTATTCCTATTTTACCAGTCAGTAGGACTCCTATTGACTGGATGCAGCCATAAAAGGTAAAGAAGCCCCAGCAGGCACTGGTAACACCATTAAATATCGGTCCTGACAATGGTAAATTGGGTTTAAAAGTTTGGAACAGAGTGCCAAGAGAGGAGCCTTTTTCCTGAACCAAGGAATAACATAAAGCCCCACTTTCTCCCCTATGTGACTTTTGTCATTATCATCTTTTCTGATTCTTACAAAGCAAACCTAATTAGGAAGCTCTCTCATTAGTCTTCCAGAAAAATTAGCACAGCTTATGCTAATTACTCCTGTAAAATTTAATAAACTCGTTGAAATGGGAATAGTCTAATGAGGTTTTATTTATTGAACTAAGATAACTGTAAGGAAAAAGGTTAGGATACCAGGATATCCAGAGTGGTAATAAAACTACAATTTATTCAATTTCTTCACAGGAATTTTATTGCGAACCTTTTAAATTCAAATATGAGTTACAATTTGAAAGTTAAATCAATCTAGAATTTAATTTAATAACAGGAAGTGCTCTGTGTTTTCTTTAAGTGTGATTACAATACAGCCCTGCCACTGCACTCGTAGGAGGAATTGTGCATTTGTATTGTGACAATAATACCCCTTTTAAAATGAGTTCCTGTTCATCAGATCTTCATCTCGGCACATGTAACTGGATTAGCAATAAAATACACAGGCTATGCTAAGAAGATGATACAGACACGCACAGGTTTCCAAGAAACTTCCTTGGGATGACTGCTCTGTAATCATAATAAACTAATTTTGTTCTCCAGAGAAAATTTAAATCACTATTTTATATGAGTATAAATCTCTTTAGGTCCCTTTCACTGCTGTATCTGCTGATACTGTAATAGAGCAAAGTAAAAAACAACTTTATAAAGAAAAAAAGTCATATCCTGTTTCAAACACAACTACAGACTTTCTTTCTTAAAACTCACATTTTCATTAAAGAGAAATATACAATTTGATTTCACATGTATCCAGATTTTGAAGAAGACTACAACACATGTAACTTTGAAGTTGCTGAAGAGCCTTTTCTCCAAGTTCACCAAACCACCACAAAGCCAGAGCCCTCTCTATCCCAAGTCTCTCCAGCCTCATCAAAGAGAATTAATCAATCCCAAATAGTGTTCCAACTTGTCAGAAGAGGATAACATTTCCATGTAAGTACATATGTCAAAAATCCCATGGATAGATTCTGTGTTAAACTCTGTGTTAGGTCAGAGTCTGTGGATTCACAAGATTTGATGCAAGAGTTAGATTAAATCCATAGGCAAAGACTTGATCAGAGCATCAGGCATGTGGGAGTGCTTTAGCCCAAATGGTAAATGAATTCTCTAAGCTCAGTGCAAATAAAAATAACTAAATATGGCTTTGCATATCAGTTGACATAATAGTTAAAAACTGTGTGCATGGAGAAGTGACAATGGAGCACAACCAAACACATGGCCTGACTTGTGCGGGCATTTTAATCACAGAACAGTTTTAAAGGACTCGTTTTCAGGTAAAAAGGCTCCATATAAATCACTTCATCTTTTCCAAACCAAAGGGGACAAGAAAAATGAATAGTATAAATGTCACAAGAAACATCACTAAAGCTACTAACTGTATAAAGCACATACTTGCTTGGCCTAAATTGTTTGAACTAGCCCCAGCCAAGAAAAGGTTTTAAGTACCCTACTGGGACAGATGCGAAGCGGCAACAATAGAAGCCACACTAATGCAATCCAGGTAACACAATCCTGTTTCAAAAACACAGGGAGGGCTAATTACAGTACTGCTGAGTCAAATTTCTTATGCCATTGCAACCCACAGGAACAGGTCAAAATCAAGTGTTATTCAAACCACAGTCATATCAACCTCCTGTATCAAAGTCACAATTTAAAACCAAGTGAAGGACTTAAAAGCTTAACCCATTCACAAGCCAAGTGTGATTCAGTGTGGGTGGTGAGGCAGGGTTTGTATTATCAGCTTTGAATTGTGTTTACCTTGCATTTTAAGAAGAAACTTCAAAACTGGTAACTATTGCATCAATTTATGTAAAGACTGAGGAAAGGATCACTGCTAGGAAGCTAAAGCTGTTTTGTTGTTTTTTTTTTCCTGTACCTATTTTCCTCATTTGCAGGAAGCATGTGATAGCATATCTGGTTTTCAAAATTTAAAATTATTTGCAACTGGCAGTTTTGCATACTAGATAGTTAAACAAAATATTTCAGTAAACCTGCCATTAGCATCTTAACATCTCACTTTCCAGTACAATGAAAAATTCATGTGAATTTTGTAGCTTTCATGTTGCTCAAAATGCCACTCTAACACCATGTTTATAGTGTTCAGCTCTGCAGCATGCTTATAAAACACAGCTCTGTACAGGTTTCACTGGGGGGCTTTCCCCCACACACACTTCCTCTGGTGCTACCTGATGCTCAGAGAAGATGAAAATATGCCTAGTTAAAATAGATAGGGATATCTTCTGAGATTTAAACATTCTCAGGATTACTTATTACAGCTAATCAAAACATCTGCTATAAACCTCCAATAAAAGCACTTTCCTACCCAACCCATCCAAGAGCTGGGACGAGCACCAGGCTCTGGACTGCTCTTCAGGGGGGACCCCAACACATCAAACCCAGCTCGCCTTCTTTCATAAAATGGATGCTCTGGCATGGAAGGTTCTCTGAACTTCATACAGCAAACATAACTCAGACAGCAATGCAAGGAGATGCTCTGTGCCCTCAGCCCTGTGTTTCTGGGGTCCCCCTATTCACAGCTCAGTGCAGGGTGCTGCTCTCCCCAGCCCTGAGAGACACTTTTGGTGCTTGGTGGCCCTTTAACTCCTCTGGAGTAATGCTGCACAATGCCCTGGTTATCCCACACGGCTTTGGACAACACATTTGGACAATAAAAACGTAAAAATGGCTCTTTGGCTACCATTTTGCATAACTGGCAAGCAACAGAAACAACACATGGCTCAGAACAACAGGAATAGATGTATTGTACTACAATGATTTACTCATTGGTGTCAGATTAGCAATATGGATCTGTTTAAAAACACAATAATTAAGACAGGCAAAAATGAATTAATCAACTGACAATACAGTCAAAATAGTATTCCAACCAAAGAAAATAAGAGGAGGGAAAAAACCTTACATTGCAGATCTATTTTCTTAACCGTTTTTATGCATAAATAAAAGCCTTAAAATGTAGATGGATTGCATCCAACAGAACTACAGTAGCTAAGTGATAATGATTCAAACATTTTTCAAATAAAAGTTAAATATTTATAAGCACCCAACCACATTTCATAAATCACAAACTATTATTATTTTATTCCTGAAGCTTCCCTGGCATAGCATGTGAATTGAGTCACAGAAAGTCAGAAAGAAAAATCTCCTCTTTATGCACATGAATCAGTTACAAGAGCTGGAGCTCTCCACAGAGCAGGGCGCTCCAGTATCCCTACATTTTCTCACATATGGCCCTTCCAAGGCAATCACAACTGCAAAGCACAACTAATTCAGTATCAAAAAAACCCAAAATTTCATCCGCATAGCCTCCTAATTCTTCCCTATTAGCAACACCGGGCAGGTGTTTCATTATAATGAGGAGAAGGAGGAAGAAAAAAAAAATGGAAGGAAACAATAGCAGTCCTTACCTGTCAATTATCACTGGATCTGATGGAGTCTCATTTCTGTTGCCACAGCTTTTCTTGTCACAACAGCGGCTACAGAGCAAAAGCGAAAGGATTTAGTGCGACCATTACACTGTAAAATCATCATTACGAACATGTTGGGTTCAAATTGCCGGCTCGAGTTACCCTGCCGGCCCTGCCTGCAAATCAGTCAAATGTACTGGGTCACATATGGGTTAATTACCATGTTTAACTTCTTGCACAGCTGGTTAGCAACGGAAAATATAAAAAGAGAGGGGTTTTGCCCCTTTCACAAATAATAATTCAAGGATTGCCCAAAACAGGGAGAGCTGCTTATTTGTAGCCTCTTTTCCGTGGGGTTTAACAGTTGTCCCGCAGACGCTGGCACACAAAATAAGGCAGATTTTTCCCTGCTGAGCCTGGTTTTTACATTTGCTTAACGCTTGTGTTACACATCCACAAGATATTCCTGCTTCCACACAATTCCCAGCTACTGGCAAACCTCCCCCCCAAACTCCAAAAGCACAATTATTCTCCCTGTAAGAAGCACTGGTGTTAATGGGGAAGCTGAAATGCAAGCAGCAGCAGCAGCTTTTTATGCTCGAGCGCGCCTGTTTCCCCAAGTTTTCCGAGCATGTTAATGATCACTAATGCCACGGAGAGCTCTGCTCAGGGCTCTGGTGCCCTGCATCAGGTCAGATACAAAGCAGGCATGTGAAATATAAGCTCTGTCTCCCAAAGCACTGCTCCATGGCTGACCTTGAGGCTGGGATTCTTTCTGAGCTAAGGTGGCTCATTGTTTCCTAAGAGAAGTTAAGTTGATGGTTTTTGACGATTCTTTGTCAAGGGTAGTTTTCAGTAAGGAGGCATAAATATATTGCAGGTGAGTTTGTAGGTGAGGTACACGTTCCTGCTCCAGGTGGGAATCCCTCCTGGTGCCTCTGGAGCTCCTCTGCTCTTCCCACCTGCCCATCTAAACCCACGAGACCAAATCACAGCCACAAAGGTCAGCAAAGCCTTTAGATTTCACCCACCCACTCATCTCCAGGGAGGAAGCCCCCATCTCACAAGGAAAAATCCTTTTTGTTGATGTCCCTTAACAGAAACTCTCCTATTGAAGTCAAGGCTTCAAGAAATAAAAAATATTTAAAAATCAAGAAGTTCCTGACTTTCCCAAGTCCTTCTTGGACCCCAGGGACCTGTTGGACAAAGCCTGGGCAGCTGCAGGGACCCCATTCCATGATGGCACCAAGTGTCAGGCAGTGAGGACCACCCCAGCTGCTCTCCCTGGCCAGACCTGAGCACATCCCAGGTTCAATAAACTTTCTGGTCAGCCTCAACCACACACAACCAAATCTTTGTAAAGCACTAAGTTTGTTCCCAGTGGCATCCCAGAGACCTGCAGCTTGCCTGTATTTCAGCAGCTGTCAGGAGGGACCACTGCTCACTCTCCCTCTCAGATGAACTATTTTCCTTTCCCCAGAAGGTGGGAGAACATCAGGACAGGAAGAAGCCCTCAGAAGTGCCATGCTATATAAATAGCCTTGTTGGGAGTATGACAAAGGTTCTCTTGTTTTGCTGAACAATAGAAGCGAATAATATACAGTTACCCACCAAGATTAGCAATAAAGCAACTAACCACAGTAAAGATAACAAAAAAGGGGCCTTTTACAAAAACAGCCTGTTTAAACATGGCTTTAAAAAAAAATAGTAATTTTGTTTTCAAAGAGAGGAAAATACATAATTCTTTTCACCGCAAAAAGCTTCAAGGCAACTATTCAGGGCTGAAACTTTTCACAGTTAACACATGTGCGGTATCTTCATTTCGGTGGAAGTTACATTGTTTGGGATTGCCAAAAAAAACTGCTTAATTTTACAGCACAATACCACAATTGATCCACCAGAAAATGCCAGAGCCTTGGCACCCTGAAAGTATTAAAATTTAGGAAGGAATAAAATATGCTGTAGGTAAATAGTCATGGGGACGTTCAGGGGCTTTTTTGCCTATAAAAGGACTTGTCATTGGAGTGCAGCTAGAATGTGTGGGGTGAGAAAATTTACCCACAAACAAGGCAATAAAAACTGCTAATCATTTTTAAATGATTAAAATGTAATTAGAAACAGAGTTGGCACAAGTTAAGACAATGCAGTTCTTATGACTGAAGTGAATCAGGGCTAGTCCTGACATTCTCCCAGCAGACTGGAGGGACAGAAATTGCCACACTTACTCAGGGAAGCAAAGGTTCCCAGGCTCCCAGCACGAGATGGGCAAATACCAGCATCCACACACCACGGGGCTCAGAGGTTGGTACCCTCCCAGGGCATTAACCCAGGGGGAGAGGCAGCCACGGGCACCTGGGGACAGGGACACCTCGGTCTCACCTCCTGCCACAAGCGTCAGGCACTGACCAGTGGGGACAACCCAGCTTTGAGAGCAGAGGAAACACTTCCCTGCTCCTCAGGTGACCCCTTAACTGGGGTACCTCCCCTAAAGTGCACCCCAATAGTCCCAAGAGACAGTAGGAGACCTCACTCCTTGACCACAACCTGAGGGTGATGTGGAGGGGCTGCATGGCTGGCACATCCCACCATCCAGTGGCTCTCTGGCATGAAAGGAGGCCCTGATGTTCCTTCGTGATCTGGAGAATTTTATTTTAAAATTTAATTTGCCTTTTGTGTTTTTTCCCTCCTGCCACAGCAGAATTGGCGGTCTCTTCACTCTTGACTCTATGCAGAGAATTAAAACATCACACAGATCTTGAGTTTTCAGACCTGGTTAAAAGTGCTTTTAATTCAATTTCCCTCAAAAGCTTTGCTTTTAGTGCCTACTTAGCACTTGGAAATAAGTTCCTAAATATTCAGCACCCTTTCTCCTTTCCCTGAAAGAATTTTAAAATTCCCAGGAGCTTCTCCAAACCACTCAGAAACCCTCCAGCTCCCAGCAAGGAGAACAGGGAGTGCCAGCTCCATGCAGCCAGGAGGACAAGGACTTGTCTTTGCTGTTCTTCCATGACACCTCTCCCCAGGTGGGGCCAGGAGCCACGGCTCGGACACAGTGCCATGTTGGCCCACAGGAGAAGCCTACAAAAATTGATTTATTTGTGGGGTTTGCTTGTTTTTAAAACCAATAGTCCTTGGTAGTAATGCAGCCTCCCATTATTTCATGCTCCTGCACCCCATCTCCGAGCACACCGCTGCTGTTGTTGCCATCCTCATGGCTCATTCCTGAACCCCTCACCATCCCTATCCTCCTCCTCCTCCCCAGGCCACCACCACCTCCAGATTTTATTGCTGCCTTTCTCCTTGCCCCAAGCCTCTGGGGACCTGCTGCTCTCCTGTCTCCTTGCTGCCCATCCTCCTCTTCCCTTCCACGTGCCTGAGGATCTCTGCCCGCAGCCTCCTCACCCCAATGTCTGCACCCCAAACCCTCCCTTGCCCTGCCCCTGCTTTTGCATCCCGGGGACAATGAACAATGAGGAATTAGGGACCCGTGGCCCGTAGCCAGCACCAAGGAGACTTTGGCTGCCAGGCCCCACCGAGTCGCCAGCGAGGGTTGGGAGAAGTTGCACAAGGTCCCAGCGAGGTGGGATCCCTCCCACCAGTGATGCCATCAGCACAGCCCCTGCCCCAGACAGGCTCCTCACCCTGCAGCGTGGAGGTGTGGGACCCCCTTGCCAAAACAGCTGCAAGATCTTATTTTGCACAGACGAAACCCATCTTTTACTCCAACCTCATTCTCAGAAATCACTGAACCATTTTAGCGGAAACTTTCCAAAGAAAGTCACCCTGAGGCTGACACCCTGCAAAGGATATTTCAGCCAGAACAGTTTAAGTTTGGCAAAGCTGTAAGCCACTGAAGGTTTCATAATGGAAATTGTTGAGGCAATATTAACTATAGATGTCCCTCCCCATGCTGCCTACAATACTAATAAATTCCACTGAGGTTGTGAATTCTCCCCAGCTATTAACATTTTCACCAACAGTGTAGATTTTTATATCTGACAAAACACAATGAAATCCTTTGAAATAAACAGCTACCTGAAGCAAGCCTCAGCTTCGCTCTCCTGCCACAGCCAGGACTCTCTTACACATTTGAATTCTTTGTCTCCTCCGTGCTGTAGCTGTAGTACACTATAAATACCCAGCTTTGTCACATAAATGCAAAGTTTTATTGTGCAGTTAGCCTTGATAGAAAGCACTGCTGAAAGTTGTTTAGAAATTAAATATCTAAAACAAGCTATTTTAAAATACAGAGCCCTCACTATTTCATGTCTGAAATGAAGAAATTTCATCTTAGGGAGAGCAAGCTGTCTTTCACACCATATGGCTAATGGTAGTGCATAGCAATTAGCTGGGCTGATTAATGGGGAACAGACTCTAATTTTATGCTTATAATTGAGGCTGCATTTGCACCCCTGGTGCAAATTCAGCACATCCCAACTTCCACTTACAACAGGCAAGAAATCAAGAGAAACAGAATGGTGTGGAGAGAGAATTTTTTCCCATTCTAGACCCCTAAAGAGCATCAGATTTGCAATTTAAAACGTGTTAGCAGCACAATAGATGACAGATTTGTGCAATAGGGTCAAGCGGCCTGGTAAACAAACAGCACCTTCTTACACACGTATGGGCAGCAAAGGAAATGGGAAATATCTAATATGAGCTGTAAGAAATTTGGATATGTCTCCCCCACCCTGTCAGGAACACAACATTTGCCTACTACAGGCAGTTTGGGTTTTTTCTACTCCTCCACCTTATGGCCATGAAACACAAAGCAAGTACCAGCAGTAAATAAATAGGAGGAGAAGAATAAAGCTTCCGAGCCAGTGAATTTTAAAAACAAAGAAAGTGCAAAGTGTTTTAATAAAGGGAATGACTGTGCATCTTTCCACATTCCCAGAACAGAAATAATTTTGTCTCAGCCAAAATATATTGAATGGCTATAAATCTGTGATGTGGACATTTAGTCTTCTGGTTAAAACTCAGCCCACTATATAAAGTTTTAATTTACTTCTTATACTTTATGCTTCTGAAGTATCTGTAGGGAAATTAATTCATTAAAGTGTTTGATTCTGGCTCAGTGAATCATTCCTACCACCAGACCTTGCTGGTTAAGGATCAGGAGGACACATCACCCAGGACTAATGGCAGATTCAGACCTTGACACTGCAGGTACTTGAACATGTGCTTAATTTTACTCATGTGCCCAGTCCCACTGTTTTACTGGTCTGTTACAGGAGAAAAGTAAAAGGCACTTGAGTCTTATCAGGTCAGGGGCCTCCTTTAATATTTCCATGAATTGTTCCTAGCTAGGTATCCAGTGTGAAAGTCGTGCTAATTGGGCCAATGAATTTTAGGACAATTACAACTTGTCAACATGACTGGGATTCCATTTGAAAAGGCAGAAGTGGCCTGGAGTCCTCAGCAAAGCAACGAGGCTCAGGCACCTCTTGGAGCAGCAAACCAATGTCTTTCCTGAAAGAATCAGCCTAAAAAAGCAAGAGAAGAAAACTAAATGCCCCAAAATCCTGCTGCAAGGAAGAATTTGAGAGGGGGGGTGTTGTAAAGAGTTTCACCCAAGCTGACAGAGCAAGGAGAGCAACTCCTCTGCCTTCATCACGGGATGCTACCCCCAGCAGGGTTTTAGCAGGAGGAGCTGTCAGTGGAGGACAAGACATGCAGATCCCAAGAATTTAAAAAAAAAAAAAAAAAAAAAAAAAAATCAACCAACAGAGAAGTTTCCATCTGAGTATTTTGTCAAAGACTCTCCCCTGCCAGGAAACCCTCATCCAAGTTTATTCTTTTAGAAGTGGGTACTAGTTTTTACCCTCAAGTTACTCCTTTTTAGTAAATGTGTTTTGTAAAAGTTACAACGCATGCAATGGCATTTTTACAGTCTTAAAACAACTGATTGTAACAATGAGCTTATGCAAGAATGCCTCGTCTTCCACCAGGGAATTATTTTCTGCCATCAAATAACATGTAACAAATGATCTTTTCAGACATGCAAAAAACACCCACTAACTTTAATGAGACTGTGAGGTCAAGCTCTCTGAGGTGGAGAAGGGGGCTGTGGTAAAAAGGAAGTAGAGGAGGCTTCACCTACTTCAACCAGCCAGAACAGAGAAGGAAGCAGCTGCAGAAGTTTGGGGGAGAAGATATTTGACTGAATTAAAGTCACCGAGCCCTAGCAGGGCAAAGGAGCACTGGGGAGACTCAAATCTGCACGGGGAAGTTTAAAGAAGTTCAAGAAGACATCTTTTGCACAGAGAAGTTTCAGCTGCTCCTCTCTGGCCGAGTGGGGACCCCACATGAGCAGCAACCAGGACAAAAGAACCTCCTGACCTCACTCCTTAATGTCCATCCAAAAAAAAAATACTATTTTGTCATTTTGCCGAGGAATTTTTGTTGGGAATTGGGGGCAGAGACATTTATTGCTACAAGACTATAATAGACTGTTAATTTCGGTGAGGAGACCTTTTGTGGGCTGAAGTGTCTAAATGAAAACCAGCAGCATTCTGTTAAGAATAACTCTTTATAAATAATTGAAAACTAGTGTGACAACTGAGACCTTGCTGCTAATTACACACACCGAACTGTGTTATTTTGGGATTGTTTAATGCAAGAAAGACAAATTTAAGTCTGAAAATAGCTGTAGGTTCAACCTAGATTTTGGGAGACAGATTCATCTTCTCATCACTAATTAACTGGAAGAGGGATATTTCTTACCTGCACATTATTTCATGCGTGAGCAGAACTCGGCACATTTCTGGGTTCTTGTCTTGGCCTTCATATACTATTGCCTAGAAATAAAACACGTTTTTAGTTGTACATGATGTTGAGTTTGGGGAAAATCAAAACATGTCATGATAAGCAAAGTCTCAGCGAGTTACAAACCACAGCTCAGGCTAAAGAGAGCTGGCATCTCCACCAAACCTGCTCCAAGACCTGCAGTTGTAAAACAACACAAGCTGAGTACAGCTAAATTCCCTCCTCTCTGTTGCACATTTCTCCAGCAGTGTGTAGGATGGGGTTTTTTAGTAGTCAAGACAACCACAATTTTCTTTTCAATTCAGAATAAAATATAAACCTAATAGCATTAAAAGGAAGGGGGGAAAAAAGAAAGAAAGAAAGAAAAAAAAAGCAGCAAGGCTTGGTATACTTTGGGTCCTATTCATTAAAAAAAAAAAAAAAAAAAGACAGAAAAGAGAGCTCATGCATTTTTAATTACAAAAGCTGCACAGCCCAGGCATTTTCCTGGTAGCTCCTGAGAAAGCGCCTGGGCCTGATTCTTCCCTTGAACCTCCTGATCCAGCACTTCCAGAGAGCACCTCCGGAGTTACAGGGATATAAATAAGTGAGGAGAAGGCCCTACGAGAGCAGAGGAGACCAAAACAAACAGATCATCAAGAAGCTTGAGAAATTTAACTCTGAGACAGCACAGAGAGAATCCTTTGAGCTAAAACTGTGGAAAGGCAGTGTGTTCACATTTCAAGAGGAGTCTACGTTTGCTCCCACCAGCAACGAGAGATCAGCGTTACCCACGAGCTGGGTCGGTGTTCACAGCCCCTGTGGGACAGGATTTCCATCTCAGCCCCACAGAGTCATGTTTTCCAGCCACCCCTGCTCCCAGGCACCAGCCTCCCAGCAGCAAAACAAGAGGGGAGTTTCCCTTGCAACAGCATTGTTTGCTGGCACTGAGGTTTCTAAGTCTTTTAGGGTGGCACTCCGGAGCTGGGATCCGAGCCCCAGGCTTGGAGGGATGACCACCCCTGCATCTGAGCATCAGCACTACCCTTGAGCCTGGTGTGACCTTTTCAGTCTCTAAAGCACAGAATTTAAGAGAAGAAATTGTGGGGAAAAACTCAGCAGGTAAAATGACATCTGAGATGGGTCTCCCTAGAGCTAACGATAAAATAGAGACTGAAATTTAAGAAGTGTGCTCTATGGTTTAAACACATTTTAAGGAATGAGATCAATTTGAAATGGAAGCATGGAAAATACTGACAGAAAAGTAAGTTACCTTAATATAGAATGAACTGCTTTTCCAGTCCTTACAAATGTAACCCACAAAGGGCAAGAGGTGTGATATTCCAGAATGGGCACAAATCTCAACACACACAAATCTGAAGACACATGCACTGACCCTTACACAATTTAAATGGTAACACACAATATTAATAACATGGATTATAAAATTACTTAATAATTCCATAAATAATATCAGGAATGGGCCTGCATTACCTTTGGCAGTTTTAATTTTTTTAACTTCAGGTTTGCTATGGTTCCTCCCCTAAAACCTGAGAGCCCTTGGGCTGGGGTTTTATAGCTGATAAAACAGAGGCTGCCACTAATTGCTGCTAATGGGCCCAGGGTCTCACCTGGCTTCTGCCCCCTCATTTCCACCAGTGAGGGACAACAGCTGTGAACCCAGCCCTGGGAAAAAGGGGATGCACAGAAAGCCCCCCCAGCACAGACACCAGCAACCCCCTGACCCCAGCTGGAACCCCCACTTCCACATCAGTGCCCAAGAGAGATACAGACACAAGAAGCCTTGGAAAATGGAATTACATGGATTACAGCAGGAGGTGGGACAAATTCAGAGAAGCCTCATTCCCAGCATTAATAATGGGGAAGATGGGGAGAAGCTTCTTCCAGGCAAAGCCAGAGAACTGAAGTAAATGGCTGACACCTGGTGGGGTCAGTCAGCGGGGACATTGCAAAGACTCCAGAAAACCCCAGATCAGGTTCCACCTGGCAATGGAACAGGCCAGGAGAGGAGGAAACTCATGGCACGACTTGGACTTCATCAACAGTTAAAAAATAATCTCCCTACTGAGAATGCAGAGCAGGAGGGAAAAGAGTACTTCTGAGGCCTCTAGTGGGGGCAAACACCTCCAGCCCCCTGTCACTTCCAGACAGTCACAACGTGACATGGGAGGAGAGGGCTGCCGGACTCAGCTTGGTCTTCTCATACTTCCAAATATTAAAATAAATTTACCCAGGATGGGTTAGCTTGTTGCCAGTGGAGCCAAAGAACTGCTAGAAACGACAAACCAGAACGCAAAATTTACTTTCTTTTTTCCCCCTGCCCTCTCTCCTCCTCTCCCTTTCCCACTTCTGTGCTTACTTAACCTTCAGGTAGCTGCTTAAATAACTCAACTAAATAGCAATAATGAACGGGCAGAGTCAACACTGTGGTACATAATCACCTTGTCTGTTGTGTTTAGCATCAGTGATCCCTTCTTTGCGTGCATGACATTCTCCTGCCTGCCTCCCCGTTAAGGATTTGCTTCTCACTTTATTTGCATTCAATTATCGAAGTTGCACCCGTGCACATTTTGTTTTCTCCGCGTCAAACGCAGCTCCTCTTGCCTACCCTATTCCTGCAGGAATTTCTAGGAAATTCTGGGAAGGGGGAGGACGCGCTGGGCTCATTTCTGGGCAGCTCATCCCCATCTCCCCACTCCTGTGTCCCAATTTCCTTGTGTGAAGCACCAACTGTTTGCCCCCATGAATGGCTGCCCGAGAGCCCTGCAGATACTCGACCGCCGCGCAAACCGCGCCGCTCTGAAGCATTAATTCTACAATTAGTTTCAAAAAGGAAACAGGAACTGCTAAAGTTTCAGATCGTTAGAGCTGCCAGAAGTATTTTTACAGGAAGGGTCCACTACGTTAATGTTGTGAAAATGTTTAACTCTTGGATTTGAAAAGTTGCTCTTTTTAACAAAAATATCTTGATTTTTTTTTTTAAATAAAGTATGCGGGTTTTAAGTTCAGGCTTTGAAACAGGCTTTGAGTCAGGGTTCCCTGTCGCACTAACGTCGTCGTGATTTTGTCAAATAGGGATCACATTAATGAGAGACAAAGTGAAAGTTACAGTGCATAAACTTAGACCACAGCAGAGCTAAAAATAAGCCTGCAGATACACATCAGAGTTGCACAACAAAACACCGGCAAAGGAAATGCAAAATTATAGACTTTGGGTTTTTTCTTTTTGTTTACTTCATGTCGTTTTAACTCGGTGGTAATTCATAAGCACTTGAAAATAGCGTTTCTTCTCCTGAACAACTGAAACATTTCCTCACAAAATTAATCTTCCATTTTTCCAGCTGTTACTCACCCAAGTAACCTTCCTGCAAGAAGTCCCAGTGAGTAACAGTCACTCATGCACAAACAGACCTCAAAATCTGGCCCCGAAAAATTTCTGTCAAAAATATGAGACTTCCTCACTTCTATTTAAATGAAGCTGCGTAGAAACTTAAATCTAATTCAATTCACTGCCTAACAGCAAATAAAAACTACTGCGTTGAGCACATCACAGTCAAGTACATCCAAAATTTCACCTAAACTTTTCAGCGACAGACTTCATTATTAAAAAAAATAAGAAGAAATAAAAAATGAAAAGGAATGGGGGCGATATACAAGTCAAGGCTACAGTTCTCATTTAATCTACTTTTTCCCAAGTAGACGCAGTAAGATAAAGCAATAAAATAATCGTCAAACAAACTGGAAAAATACAGAGACTGATTTTGTCCTTAACCATTCCTGAATAAATCCAGATTTATGCTGGTACAAGTGAGGACAGAATCGTCTCGTGGTGTCAGTTTGCCAGTCAAGCAATCCTGCTTTCAGAACTGGACGAAAAACAATCTTGAAGGAATGAGATCATGGTCATTATATTACCCAGTTATGTCAGGGCCTTGATTTTAAAAGAGTAAGAGAAGGAGAGAAATCACCAACGTGCATGTAAATCCACTTGCTTTCAGATTCCATCTGCCTCACAAAACAAAATATCTCCCTTACAGAAATAAAAGAGAAGGGAAAACTCATTAAAATTAGGGTCTTTTCCAAAACAGAACTAAAATGATTTGGAATGACGTTTACAGCTGTACACACAGGGAGAAAATAAAATCCTGGCCCCACCGAATTCAATAGGCGCTTTGCAATTGACTTCAGATGGGCCAGAATTTCACCCAGAGAGGATTAGGCTTGTATCCACTATATATCTACAGAGAAAATACTGTGAATTACATTTATTTGGCTTTGAATCCTTAACCCTCAGCTACCCGAGGTTTTACCCCTTCCCCAGGCAAAACCTCGACTCATCCCAGGGAGGTTTATCCCGGACGAGCAGCGCGGAGCTGGTCCCGGGCGAGGACAGGGAGTTCTTGCTCTGCCTCTCCACACACAATTCAGAAGCATCTAATTATTTTATCCAGTCTGCCTCTGCCTTTGATTCACAGCCTGCTTATCGACGTATTCACACAAATTAAATAAATTTATCTCTCCTAATATGTTCATTTTTAATGGTTTTCAAACATTCACATGGAAACAGCTCTAGCGTAAATATCCCAGAACAAATGGCTGTATATTATACAGGAGGGAGCAGTTGGGCTGCCAGACTGGGAATGCACCAGGCCATCTGGCTCAGGCAGTCTCTCCAAAATCCTCAGCTTTGTTTTCACCCTCAGACTCCAAACAACACATTTTCCACTGTGATGAGTTTACATTTTCCCAAACACAGGTCCTGATCATGCATGCAAATTCCAAACTTCTCCATTCCTCTCTGTACAAGAAAATTAAAATCACCTGCGCTTCTGACATCTCACCAAAGGCACAAGAAAGCTGCTAAAATCTGGTGCAATGTAAACTTTCCCCGTCACAGGGGTTAGGTTTTGTTTTATGTTTGTGTGAAATTTCTCCGAGTCTGCTGAGGCTCCTCTGAACTTATTGATAACATTTTTTTTTCCCATGCGTGTAGCTGCCAGAGAAGGGCCATGCCATGCACAGAATAGAGCTGATCAAATATCTGCAGACATCAGAGAATGACAGACAAGTCAACAGAAAAACCATTTGCATCCAGAGTTATAGCTCTGAAAAAAAAATCCAAATATAAACAGTGTTTAAGTCTAAAGGAAAGATTTTTGACTCATGAGGGCTCTCAGCAATAGACAATAGCCATTGAGCAAAACTTATGATTCCTAAGATGCCTGAGCCATATTAGCATCCGTTATATCTTATGGATGAGAACAGCTGAAGGAAAAATGGGTGGGGAACAAGTATTTCAGATTTATTTCCTCCATCTTTCCTAATAGTGAAATGCCTCAACTTTATGAAAATACAGCTGAAGAAATAGAAGGCATCTCTTCTCCATAAACATATTAAAATCCCTTGACTTGCCTAAAAACTCCAGTTTTATTAGAGTAGACATATTTCACGTTTTGCGGGCAATTTTAAAATGCATCATTGTTAGAGGCAGATCTTCTGCAGGAGGAGCTGCTGCTTTACAGAAAGCAACAGCTATAAAGTTTGGGGTCCTACAGGGTTTTGAGCGCATTAGGAATGTGATCCTGACAAAAAATGAGGTGCCAATATAACATAAAAGAAAATTTAATTAAGCCAGTATTGACACCGAATGTTGTTGCCCAAACTGGAAAGAACTTCTCTGCCACAGGAATTATTTGTGTGCAGCATTTACAATTTTTAAGCGACGGGGACGCGTTTTAGAAACTCGGCGAGACCCCGAAAGCCACATAATCCCCATTTCACCCAGCGCTCCTCCAGGACCACCACCAAAGTCCAAGTGTGATACCCCAAACACACCCCAAAACGAGGCAATCTGAGACCAACCCTGGCTGGGTTTCCCGTTTGGCAGTCCCGGTTCCCAGGGAGTGCCCGTGCAGCCCGAGCTCCTGCACAGCTCTGCCCTGGATGCAGCTCCCAACACAACTCTTGGCTGCCCAGTAGTGCCACTCTCCAATCCAGCCCCATCCTGCTCCACAGCTGACAGAGAAACACAGGGCAGCACACACACCATGGCACGGAGATGCCTCTGTTCCACCCAGGACACCACTGCTGCTACGAGTTTCTCAGCTGGGCACCAGCACACAAACAAATCCCTGACTTGGGCAGAGCAGGAGCACTCAGGAGCAGGAACTTCTCCTCTTTTACTTCACACACAGCCCCCAGCATAGCCAAGCCCTGCCTACCTGCTGCTATAACACATGCTGCTAATGGGACGCTCACATTAAATCTCTGAGCAGCAATCCTATGCACAGAAATCCAGGTCTGATTTGCAGAAGGGCTTTTATTTTATCTTACCTAACTTAATAATCTGCAACGGTACAAAACCTCGCAATTTGTAACTGTGACACAAAGAGAATATATTTAAATCTGATGTGTCCGTATTAAAAAATAATAATAAAAAATTAATATTTAAAAAAAAAGCCACAGATACTTTCCTGTATGATCTGGGGAACCTAACTCATTCAAGCTTTGCTTCTGTGGGATTTTTAATTTGCCACCAGAAACCTCAGAGTAGCTGTAATTTCAGTCTGGGAATTCACAATTATCGAGTGTGTGAATGTGCGTGTGTGAGGACTGAGCAGATACTTGCCAGCTGAAACGTGTATGCTTCTGCAACAGTTTCATTTAAAAGTAATCATTTCATTATCCAATTTGTTCTGAGCGTCATGCATTAAAATACTACACCTTCAAGTAGACTGACAATATATATTTAACTTTCATTAAAAATTAAAGAATTTTCAGACAGTCTTTGCAATATTTAATTACAGTTTGATGATTTGAAAGTTACTTGAGAATCTTCTATATAATTCACTGTCATAAAATATAAATTATATATTCAACATTTGGGTGAGCTTCTGTCATGTGTTGTACTTCACTTCCTAATAAGCATTCAGTAACCGATGCGGTCCCAACTCTGAAATAATTTCACTTTTGAAAAGAAAGTATTTAAAAAGGAAAAGAAGGAGAATTTAGCATCTGGCCCTCAAAAAAATTTGGAGTGGCACATGCCACAGTTTTGACATGACAATGCCCTATTTTTCAAAAGCAATTATAGTCATGCCTAAAGAAACTACAGACATGAAATTAATATGTAAGCAAACACGTTTGCATCTAAAACAGCCTTTCGCTCCCCGTTTTCTAATCTAAGCTCAGAGAGCTTTTGTTCTAAAATCCTCGCTTCTCCCCACCGCACTTTTCCCAAAATCTGTAATTTGCACTAACTTTGTTTTTCTAAGACTTCCTGAAATCAGACAGATTTTTTTTTTTTTCTCCTGCTTCTTCATTGTGAGCGTCCTTTAAAGCTACACGGTAGGTCTTACAAATAAACTGTATCTCGGGGTTTTTTTCCCCCTTTCTCTCCAAAGACCCTCTGATGACTTGATAATAATGAGAGACCAAGAGGTCAAACAGTGCCTTAGGATGAACTCTTCATATGCAAGATGCCTTTGTTAAGAAAATTATTTTGAATCCACTGCTCTCCATGAGTTCAGGGCTCTGTTTTCAACAGGATTATGACCAGAGGCTTCTGCACTTCCGTAACGATAGGAAAGCTATTTAAAGATAATATTTATTGATAGTCTTTCTCACACGATCTACACTGAAATACACAAGCTCCAAAAGGACTAAAAAGAGTTCATATATCAGGAATATTTTGTTACTTTTAACACAAACTAGCCAATTTGTGCCTGAAAACCAGGGAATGACAGCAAACGCTTTCCAGGATTTTTATGAGGAAGGGTATGTGGCTGCTGTTTTAATTCCTACAGGGAACGGGCTCCCTGTTTGGAAGTGTACAGTATAACAGAGTTCAGATGCATAGTGGATTGTCTAGTAAAATTCACCCAAGTTCCTTTTTTCTATTTTTTTCTTTTTTTTTCTTTTTCTTTCTTTTCTTTCCTTTTTTTTTTTTTTTTTTTTTTTTTTTTTTACTGTTGAAAGACAGTCTTCAATAGCAGGAAAAGATGTTTTGGGACCATCAAAGAGAGTTTTGTAAAACAAACTCAGCCCTTAGAGCTTTATGTTTTGCTGTAGAAAAGAAACCCAAATACAAGCCAAGAGTTTTGTCCCTGCAGACAACATACAAGGACTGACGTTTCCTAGCGGTACAAAAAAAAAAAAAAAACCCTTAATGTTTTTCTTAAATAAAATTTAAGCATTTTCTTTAACAAGTAAAACAGATTAGGAGAGGAAGAAACACATTTTAAGAACGAAAAGTCTCAAAAGCGCTCCCAACTATTTAAAAGAAACATATTCTAACAGAAAAATATTTTGAGAGAAGCAGAAAAAAAGCCAGAGTAACAATAAAAATAAAAAGAAAAAAATAACAAAAGAAATGAGAGAGAATCGATTTGCTCAGATAGTCGCTTTGTAAAAATACCGGTTTTAAAATGAAAAGTATTTTTTACAGGTAGGCACGCACGTTATTACTCTGTTTGGGCGGCTTAAGAACGGGCTTAAAATGAGGATTAATCCACTGCCAAGCCCTGCTGCCCTCCCCGAGTGCGACACCGAGCTCGCCGCTGCCCGCGCCGCGGTTCTGGGTCTATCCCGACATGCGGACGTGTCGCGATAGAGCCGCTCCTCCTCCGGCCAGCGGACCGCCGAGCCCCGCGCCGGGCAGCGCCTCGTGCCGGGGGCCGGAGGTTAATTCTTATTAATTAAGCGGCAAAACCATCCGCAGCCCTGACTGGCACGGCGGGACGGTCGCCTGTATTTTTCCCCCGCAGCCCGGCAGCGGGCAGGGTCCCGCGGGGACCCGCGGCCGCCCCGCAGCCCGGCCGTGCCCGCGGGAGGCGGAGGCTCCGTCCCGGCCCCGCCGGGCAGAGCGGCCCCGCCGCGGGGGCGGGTTCGGGCTCCCGGGGCCGCCCCGACGGCTGCCACCCCCCGCTCGGCCCGCAGCACCCACCTGCTTGGTCATGGAGTCGATGAGGCGCACGTAGAAATCCTGCTCCGTCCTGATCCCTGAAAGAAGGCAGAGCCCCCCGTGAGCAGCGGAGCGGGGCCGGCCGGCGGCAGCGCGCCGGGGATCGCCCGAGGGCTCGGGCCTGCCGGGGCCGCCCGTGTGCCGGCAGCGAGCGGAGGGGAACCGGGGGAACCGGGGGAGCCGGGCGCTGCTGGGCTCTGCGGCCGCGGGGCCGACCCCGGGGGCTCCCAGCCCTTACCATTGCTGTAGAGTAGCTGCAGGCGGTAGTGGATCCCGTTGTTGGTCTTCTCGCTGTTGGCTTCCTGAAGTCAAAGGCGACACGGGAGGCCGGAGGGAAAAGGAAAACAGTATCAATGGAGCTTCTCCATCACTCGCACGCCGGGGGTCCCGGGGATTGGATGGGGCAGCTCTCAGCCCTGTCCCCTGCCCCGGGCGTAGCGAGGGAGCAAGGGACACCCTCTCCTCGTCTGCCCTCCGGGACAGCGGAAGACTGAGGCGCCCGGGAGGCTCCCGGGACGAGCCGGTGTCGCGGCCCCGAGGGAGCGGAGCGGGGAGGGCCCCGGAGAGGCGGCCGAGCCCCCACGGGGCGCCAGGGCACTCACCTTCTCCTTCTCCACGAAGCCCACGAAGGCGGTGCGCTCGATCTCCACGGGCTGCCCCTGCCGGTCGTACAGAGCCAGGACGAAGTGGAAAAAGTTGGACTTCCTCAGGTTGGAAGGCGGCTGCTTCTCGAAGTGAGCCCGGGCCAGACCCACTCCGCTGGGACCAGAAACACGCGGGTTAGCGGCAGCTCCGACGAGCCGGCCTCACGCACCCCCCAGCCGCCTCCCGGGCCCGTGCCTTCCCCCGCCGGGACCCGGCTGGGCCCTCCCGGGGCAGAGCATCCCTCCTCCCCCGAGCCGCCCCGGGGCTTCTCCCTCTGGGCACGGAGAAATACTCCAGCTCCGAACCCCGCGGAGCCCCGACCCCATCCCGTCCTGCGGCGAGCCCGAAGCCCCCAGCAGCCCCCCCAGCCCGGGCCCGGTACCCACCAGCCCTCCCCGGGGGCCGTGCCCGCCCGCAGCCGGCCCTGCATGGCGGGGCAGCCGCGCTCAGAGCCGCCGGCGCGTTGCCCCGCGGAGCGGCATCGGTCCTGCCACTTCTCAAACTCGGCTCGGAGCTGTCACACCAGCGCCCATGTGCCTTATCTTGCGAGCCTTTCCTCCCGCGCCGGAGCGGTGGGTAAACACCCAGCCCAGGAGACAACTTCAAATATTTCAGGGTTGTCCCTGCAGAAACTTTCCCTTCCTTAGAGGGCTCCAAAGGGGGGGGTGCAGGGCGAGATGGGAGACACTGGGAGATGTCAACATTAAACTGATGCCGGATGATGCCGGCTCCAGGGCTCAAGCTGCGAATCCAGCATCAGGGTTTGGTTCGTGTTTGGGTTGTTTTTTTCCCCGGGAAGAGGATGGGAAGAAGGAGAAATAAGAAAGAAAACGAGGCTGGGTGCAGCTTCGTCAAAACCATCTTATATTTGGAGGGATTTCTTTTTTAAAATCTGAGATAAGAGACAGTGGTTTTACAAAGGGACTTCAAATTAAATTTCTCCTGGAGTACGCTTTGCAAACTCCCTACTTATCGAAGGAGAAGAAGGGGAGCTGCTGATTCTGACGAGAATAGGAAAGCGAGGTAGAGAAATATATTTTGGATACATCCGTGCACAACCCGCTTTCCGGAGGAGGAAAGTGTCATTCGAAGATTTTAAGACTAAATCAGCAACAAACATAGTTTTGAAAACTCCTTCCTCCGAGCGAACACAAGGAGCCAGAGAGATGAAACCTACCTATCGGTACCTAGCGAAACTCTCTTTATTGTTGTTATCATTATTTAATAAAAAGTCATTCCTACGGGACAATAGGGATAAATATTTAACTGGCGACATCTGCGCGAAACTCACTGCTGGTAGCAGAGCTCCAGAGCCGGGTTTTTGTTGGCGCGGGGGGAAAGGCGCTGCCGGCGGGAGCAGCGCGGCGGGCGGGGAGCGCCCCGGGGCGCGGAGCGGGGCGCGGGCGCGGAGCGGGCGCGGAGCCTGCCTACCTCTGAGCGGCCGTGCTGGCGTCCAGGACGCCGGCTCCCTGCATCCACGTCCGCACCGCGTTCATCCCCGCGCCGAGGGGCTCTTCCTTCATGCTGCTCCCACTCCGCTGGATGCTTTCCTGAATCCCAAACATGAATCAGAAACAACAGAGCAAATCTTCCTCCTTTATTCAAAAATTTTTAAAAGTGGTAAAATCGCCAGGCGGACTGTTATATGTGGGTTTTTTTCTTTCTTTCTCTCTTTTTTTTTTCTCTCTCTCTGCAGCTGATCGCTGGAATCAAAGCAAGTCGGAGAAAGCAAACACAGGCACGCACATTAAAAAAAAAAAAAAAAAAAATCCAGAGGCAATCAGAGCCCGGTTTTGTTGCTGCTGTTTGCTGCGTGTGCAGTTTGTTTGGGTGCTTGGAGGGGCTGGCGGGGTGCTGGGGGCTGGTCGCAGCGCTCGCAAGCCGGAGGAGTACTTGAAGTCCCTTTTGTATGAAGACACCCCTCGGATGGCAGCAGGCAAAAAAAAAAAAAAAAAATCTCAGATGGCAGTTTAAGAAACAATAGGACGAACGGGAGCTGCGGCAGGCTCTGCTACATCAAGTGTCATTTTCCAGTGACAAGAGAGGCAAGTCCCCCCCCTTCTCCCCTCTCTCTTTTCTTTCTTTCTTTTCTCCCTCTTTCTTCTCTCCTCTCCCAGCCGAAGCGCTCTCCGCTCCTCTCCTCTCTCCTCCCTCCTCCAGCCGCGCAGGAAGCGAGTTGCCGGAGCCGGGCGCACGCCGGGAAGGGAGCGAGAGGGGCGCACCCGCGGCGGCGGCGCGGACGGACGGCCGGAGGGAGACCCAGGGGCTCCCCGTGCCCCCTCCCTGTCCCGCAGCGCCGGGCGGACTCGCCGTCTCTCCCTATGGGAGCCACTTTGACTGTCCCCGCCGCCGAACACGAGCCCCGCAGCCCCGGCGGGCGGGGGGCGGGGCCGCCGCGGGCACGCCCCCTCATTTGCATCGCGTCACCGCCCCGCCTCCGCTCCGCCGCCGCCAATGGGAGCCGGCGCAGCGCCGCCGAGGGGGCGGGGTCACGCCTCCTCATTAGCATAGCCCCGCCCCGGCGCGGCCGGCCGGGGGAAAGTTGCCCCGGGGCGGCGGGGCGGGCCCGGGGCGGCGCGGCCGCGCCTTTGTTCGGAGCGCCGCGGGCAGCCGGGCACGGCCCCGCGGGGCTGCCCGGCCCCGCACCGGCCCGCCGCCGCCCGGGGACGGCCCTCGGCACCGCCCGCACGGCCCGCGGCCCGCACCGCTGAGCGCGGGGGTGGCCGAGCCCTCCCCGCTGCCCCCGGGATCCGCCGGCAGCGCCCGGCTGCCCACCGTGCGCAAAGCTGGGGATGCCCCGTGCCCGGTGCCCGAGCCCGGGATTGTCCCTCGCTGGAAGCGCGGGTGGGGCATCCCCCGCCCGGGCCGGCTCCTGCCCCGCTCCCGGCAGCGTGCGCTGCTTTGCGGCACAAGAACGCGATTTCCGAACAGGACAGCTCGCCGTGGAAGTTCTTTTTTCTTTTATTTTATTTTTTTTCTGTTTGGGTTTTTTTTTTTTTTTTCTGCTAAGAAGTCAGATTTTTGTTTTCTCAGGGAAAATAATAATTCTAATAAAACCAGTTCCTGTCCTCGCTAGGGAAGAGCCGGGCCGGTTGCGGCGCGGCCGAGCGGGCGCAGTCCCGCGTCTCTCCGCTGTCCCCGCATCACCCTCCATCCTTCCCCTGCCCGAGTCGCTCGGTGCTCGAGCCGCTCCCGTCTCGTCTCTCGCACGGGCTCTTGCCGCGGAAGGAGCTCTCTGTGCCGAGAGTCTGGGTTATGCCTCCCCAAACACAGGCTTGCCCATCTTTGCACATATAATGGAACAACACCCTGCGCATCCCGGCGCGCCGGGCTCCTCGCCCTCTCCGCGGCGATGTCACAGCGCGGAGGGCAAGCTCTGCAGTGTCTGGGCTATCTGTGAATTGCTGCCGTGTCCCTTCATGTCCCTCTCCCCGATCAGAGGGGCGGGAGGTGCTGCTCAGGGGGTGCAAGGGCGGGCGGCTGCTGTCCGCTCCTTCCAGGGCTGCAGAGGGGCAGCGGAGCCCCCCGGGCTGCATCCCCCAGCCGGGAGGCAGCTAAGGGCCTGGAGAGCAGCCAGAGCCGTCTGTCAGCACCACTCTGCCGCTCCAGAGGCACCCCACGGCAGCCCAACTACACAGCACCCTCTCCCAACCACCTGTACATCACTTTGTGTGGCACAGCCGCCTGGGACACAGCTAAGCCTCGGGAAGAGAGCTCGGACTGCGAAGCGGGCACAGAGCCCGCTGCCAGAGCCTCGCTGGCGCTGAGAAACTGCCCCCGATCCTTGGCTTCAGGCGAGTCCACACACAAAACATCCACATCGCCAGCATTCTGCATCCTCGCACAGGAACTGTCACAGACAGCAAGTTTTCACATTCCCTGAAGATGCCATTTGAATCTTGACACGGTGCTAGCGTGTCATAGCTCAGGGAGATGTGGAAGAACACGGACACACGGCCACACATGAATATTTACGCCGTAGGTACGGCATAGGAGCAGTTTGGCTCCTGCAGAGCTCGGGCTCATTGGGCTTCCTCCGGCTGCTGCTGTATCAGTTGTATCATATCCAGCCTAAATGCCTCCATGGTGAGATACATTCTGCAATTAAAAGCTATTTGCACCTGCACTGATTGCTCCTTTCCCAGGGCAGGGATCTGCCCAGGGAGGAATAATGCATTTGAATCAATATACTGAGCAGTTGGCAGATTTCGTCCTTCAAATCTGTTCAGGGGATCAGGGACCGTTTCCATGCCTTTTCCAGGATGCTAAAGGGAAAAGCATCCCAGCTGCAGTCTCCACCGGGCAGGGACAGCCAGCCACGGCACTAACAGTGACAGGTTCTCCACTCTTTTCCTCCTCACACGAGACTTGTGCCTCTGTGCCCAGCACACAGGGAGCTCCAGCTGAAGGCTGGTGGGGAGATGCCCCACCTGGGGCTTACGGGCAGTCGCAAAGCAAATAAATAAATTGCTATAAGGATGAAAGAGTTAAACGCTGGCTCGACCCTCACAGGAGGAGTGTGAAAGAAAAGCAGAAAGGAAACAGGGTGAGAGTGAGAAAGTCAGGACTTTGGAAAAAAAAAAGGAAAAAAAAAAAAAAAGGAAGAGAGCTGGCAGCAGGCAAGGAGACTTCTGTGCTCCATCCACCCTGCAGAGGCCAACCCTGGAGCGCTGGGGCTTTGATTTTAAAGAATTCCTAGTTGCCTTTAGCATTCCCTTTCTGCCCCTTGCCTGGTTCTGCTCTCTGGACCAGCACCACCCCACTGGGACTGCAGCAGCACACAGGTCCCTGCCAGGCCTGCTGTGAGGCTGGAGCGTATTCCTGTGGGAAGCTGGGTCCATCCTTCCCTCAGTATGGCAAACAGAGCTGCACAGCCTGCCACAGGGGAGTTCTCAGGGCTGGGACTCAGCTCTTCCCTCTTCTGCTGCAGGAGCAAACTGGGGCACGCTGCAGTGAGGGGTCCCTGCAAAGCCCGAGTTAAATGCTCCCTCCATTCCACACAGAATAAAACACACACAGACCTGCAGCTGTGATTTGCTCCCAGAGGTGAGGAAGCTCCCAAAGCGAGCAAGAGCTGCAGGGTTGAGCCGTGGATTTTGGCCAGCAGCACAAAGCCAGGAGCTGAGACTTTGCAGCACAGGCAGCTCACAAACAGCACTGGGACATGGCCACAGCGTTCCTGGCCATGACAGATAGCAGGGATGGAAGCACAGGAGGGAAAGGCTGGCCCTGGCTTGCTCATCCTATGTAGGAAAACACAGGGTTCCTGGGGAACAAGTGGTTTTGAGGCCTTTGAACAAGGGGGCCGTGGAAGAAGACCTCACTCTGGAGGATAAATGTAACATCTGTGAGGGAGCAGACAGAGGTCCCAGAGCACAGGAGTCTCTCTTATTTAGGGGAAGGCCTCTCCCCTCTCTTGACACCATTTCCAAGTGGGCCCAAGGCCCCTCTCTCCTCTGACCTGGAGTTTATCCAGAACAACTCCCTCCTCCTGCCTCCAGTCCCTCTTCTCCCACCCTGCGGCTCTCAGCACCGCGGGGATGGTCAGGCCTTGCTTCCCTCTGCCCAGACCCCAAGGGAGGGAAGGAGTAGCTGGAAGTGGGGATTTCTGAGAGAAAAGCCTTCTGGTCCCTCATCCCTGACCTTTGCAGCTGGATGAGGCCACCCCCAAAGGGACCACGCTCCTTCCTGCCCTTCTCAGGAGAAGGCAGAGAAACAACTGGCCTGACCAGTGACAATGGGGAAAGGGAAAGGCAGCCTCTCCTCTCAAGGTGGGGCTGAAAGCAGAGCACTCAGGTGCTGAGCTCGTGCCTGCACTTTTCCAAGGGTTTGGAAACAATTCACTCACGTTGTCCCCTGTGAAAATGATTTCCATAAGTATTTTCCTTACGGGCTCCTGTGTCAATCCAAAGACTTACAGATAAATCCAGTGTCTGCCTTGGCAGGTGATGGCACTATTCACCTACTCGGGGTGCTTTATTCTTCCTACTTGGCTAGCTCCCGGGAGAAGAGGAGAAAAGGATCAGAGAACTGGGAACTGGGATAAAATACTCTGAGTAGAATAATCCTGTTTAGGAGAGAGCCTGGATGCCTCTGGGACCAGCAGAGGACCTGTCCACAACGTGATGGTGATAACATCCCACATTCACCCTGCTACAAAGAAGAAGCAGTAGCAGGTGAGCCAGATGGGAAGGTTTCATCGAGGAACCTTCCTCCTGCTGACTCCCTTGGGGGACTCCCTGGCTAGGATGGGGTGTCGGGCACTCCCCAGGTCGCGGTTCAGTCCTGCGGGTGGGAAGCAGCAAGAGCTGAGCGGAGCAATTGCTTCAAGGGCCGGGGAAAGGGGGAGCCCCCTCGGGGTGCCTGAGGGCGGAGGATGCCGGGCAGCAGCGAGAGGCTGGCGGAGCGAGCGCCCCAGAGGGAGGACGGGAGGATGCACCCCCCAAACTCAGCGCTCCCCATCACTACCCGGGACAGGAGCCCCCCATGGCAACTCCTCAGGGGTGACCAGAGCTCTGAAATTACATGGGGTCCGTCCCCCCATGGGGCTGCACGGAGGGGAGGCACAGGGAGGAAAGCCCAGCTGCGCTCCCAGGGCCCGGGGCGGGGATCGGGCGGGGATCGGGCGGGGATCGGGCGGGGATCGGGGCAGGGATCGGGCGGGGATCAGGTGGGGGCCGGGCGGGGATCGGGCAGGGATAGGGGCAGGGATAGGGGCAGGGATCGGGCAGGGATCAGGCGGGGGCCAGGCGGAGATAGGGGCAGGGATCGGGGCGGGGATCGGGCGGGGATCGGGCGGGGATCGGGCGGGGATCGGGGCAGGGATCGGGCGGGGATCGGGCGGGGATCGGGGCGGGGATCGGGGCGGGGATCGGGCGGGGATCGGGGCAGGGATCGGGCGGGGATCGGGCGGGGATCGGGGCGGGGATCGGGGCAGGAATCGGGCGGGGATCGGGGCGGGTCCCCCCGGTGGCTCCGGGACCCCGGGGCTGGGGGATGCCGGAGCGGCCGCGCCGCGTGCCCACAGCGCCACCTGGCGGCCGCGCCGCGAACCGGCCCCGCCGGAACGGGAACGGGAACGGGAACGGGAGAGACCGGGAAGGGTCCCGGGAAGGGTCCCGAAGAGGGGGAGCCCGTGGGAAGGGGGTCCCGGGGGACGGGGATCCTTGGGGGAAGATCCAGGGGGACGGGGATCCCATGGGAAGGTCGGTCTCGGGGAAAAGGTGACCCCGAGGGGGCGATCCCCGGGGTGGGAAGGAGGCGAGATCCCGGGAGGGACCGACTATCCCGAGGTGGAACATCCCGGGAGGACGGCGGTCCGAAGGATCCCGAGGATCCCCGAGGGAGAGCATCCCCGGGGAGGAAAGCGGCTTTCACAACCCCAATTCCCGGTATCCCGGCACCGGGAGACCCCCGTTCCCGTTCCCAGCTCTGACAGCAAATGCTCTTCTGAGCACGGAGGGTGCAGCCCCAGGTACCCAGGGAAGCTGTGGATTCCAATCCCTGGGAGTGTCCAAGGCCAGGCTGGATGGGGCTCTGAGCAGGATTTTGGTTCGCTGCAGTACTCACAGAAGCTTGCCATGCAGTTAAGTCTAGCCTGTATTTATTTGTTGATGCTGGCAGCCACTGGACAGACTGCAGTTATTTTATCACACAGAATCTTGCTATGATTTTTACATTGTGAGTTCAGCAAAGCATTAAACATCTCAACTGCTATTGGCTTCAGGGAGAGATAAATACTTGTCTCCCACTGAAGAGGGAAGGGAGAAATCCAGAGGCTCCCTCCCTCTGAGAGGATGAGTTTAAGCATATTACATGGAATGGATTTAAATACCTCTAAAGTTGTCACATGCTTTGCTGAATCAAGACTGAATATTATCAGAAGTATTTAAGCGGCTCTGGAATCTATATCTCCTTTTGAACACTTTCATAAACTCTAATGAGGACTTTGAATCTCGGACTTAAAGGTGCACAAGCTCTTTTGAAGGGTGCCCTCCAAAATCCTAGGCAATTTCCCAGTGGGGAATTGGATATTCAATACTTGCTGGGTTGCAAGCATGAAGATTTCCATGTCTAGGACTGGATTTTTTGGGATGCGGCTGCTCTTTTTGTGCTGGCCATTTGGAAATTTGTTTCCACTGGCATTCCTATAAATATCAGAAGGTCCTGTGACTTCAGCAGGAGCAGAACTAAGTTCATCATCTGGCTCAGAATTCTGCCTGGAGCCACAGCCATGCCTTTGAGCAGTGAGATTTTACCTGAATACATCTTGGGAGTGTTTTGCTTGGAATGAAGTTCAAGATACAGAGAGACACTCATGTTTACATTGACTTTCCAGAGTTTTGGGCAACTTGTACTTCAAATCCCGGTTTCGTTGATCCAGATCAGGGGATTTCTTTGTTTTTATCTTTGTCCAGGATCTCTGTCACTCGAGGCAGACCAAAGACACCAAGCTGGATTTTCCTCATGTCCCTTCTCAGGACCTTTTGTTAAAAATATCCAACCTGTGTGAAAAAGAAAAGTTCTGGTAGAAGGACAACTGGACAGGAAGGAGGGGAACTCATTGGGAACTCTGGGTTATTTTGTGTTAGTAGAAAGTTTGTACCTGTTTTTAAAATCTGCATTTCAACAGCGGTAAAGCATGTTTAAACATTCTTGCACACAGAAATTTTTTGGAAGTTGCTGTTCATTAACTAAGCCTCGTGTGGGGGTGAGACATCGAGGTCCTTAGTGAAGCTCAGCTCCTGCTGACTTTGCCCAGGGAAGGGGCAGCCTCTCTGAGCAGACATCTGCGTGCACGTGTGTTTGTTCCATATGCACACACATCCATTATGGATGACCCACAAATGCTGCTCCTGCTTCCCGAGCAGCCTCTTATGGCAAGGCTCACATCCCACTGATCTCACTGCAGGGCTTAGGAAGTGAAGCATTCAGGAGCCTCCCAAAAATGTGTTACAAACGATGTATGGAGAAACAACTTCCTCCAGCACCGAAGCAGAGTCATTGTCATGGCATGATGAAGGAGCTGTTAAACAGACACAGCAGCAACACCGGAGCTGGATTCAAGCCAGGGTATTTCAAGCAACTTGTAAAAAGTTCACTGATTCTTTAATGACTCCACCTGGCCAGAGCAGGACCCCTGGTTTATGTGCCTTCCAGAAGATATGCTGCAGGAGGAGTGTGTCTGAGCTGATATGAATCAAGCCCGTTCCTCAGCATCGCGTTGGTCTGGAATAGCTGTTGACCTGATGGAGTGTTAATGGGAACATTTATTTGTTTCTTTATCACTACAAAGATGTCATATATACTTACCCTGCTGCTGCCACTGTTCCCAAAGGGCTGTCAGCACCAGAGCCATTATAACACGACTGCCAGAGGTAATTTTTTTTCCCCCTCACACATTATTTCTTCAAATGATTCTGCGAAGAGAGAAAGAACTCGGATACAAAAATTGCTGGTTAAAAGAACAGTACAGTGTGATGTGAGCCAGAGAAGCTTTCCTAAATGCCTGTCAGTCTCTGCCCTTATTGCTTACAGAGAGCAGCACAGGCACAGCCTGGATCTGTCTTGGCACAGGGGGTGTGTGCTCTAAGGATGGGATTTGCCCCTGGAGCTCTCCTGTTCATGGGGACAGGTGACAACTGCGTGGCCAGGGAAAGGGGAACATCCTTCGGGGTGCCTGAGGGGACCAGGCAGTGCTCTGTGCACTGCACCCCATCTTCGTATTTCTTCAAATGTCTCACATGAGAGCACAAAGACTCTACCAGAGTGTTCTGGTGACACAGATCAGTAAATGAAAATCAGGCAGGAGCCCACTGCCGTTACCTGTGGAAGAAAAACAATCCCATTGCATTTCATTTGTGTCACGCCGTGACTTGACAGTTTAAGGAAATTGCTAATGGGACCTTTTACTGCGGGGTCACCAGGTCAGACCTGGCTCTGTCGGTAATGACCAGCAGTATCTGATGAATGTTTGATGACGTGAGATGAAAATATGGGTCTCAATCCATTTATCAGTAGGAAAACCCTTCAACAGCTCAAGCCCCTTAAAGCTAATCCCGACAGAAAAGCCAGCGAGGCTGGATGGTGAAGGAGCCCCTCCACAGCCCCACGGCAGATCAAGGTCAGGATGGGGCCATGCAGATGGAAAAGCTTAGAGCAGAGAGGGCTGGGCAGCACCTTTCTGTGCATAAACAAATCTACTGCTTAATGCACTGAAATACTCCCACAACAGCTCGGAACGAGAGAGCCAGATCCGGGATTGTTCTCAGAGGGACAATGATCCTGGCACGAGGAGGGAGATGCAAACATCGGGAAATCCGGGATCAAGAGCTGGCTGAAACTACTGCCAAAATTCAGGAACTCACTATTTTGCAAGCTGAGAAGTTCTATTTGAATTTCTCAATATTATAACACCAACATAAAATTGAAACTGAAATATCAAGGGTGAGAAGTTAGTAAGTGTCCTTTTAAAATTGGTTTTTTTTTTTTCTTTTCCTGAGATCAACAGAAAAATTAATTATTGCCTGATTCGGAACTTCCCGAGCTGTCCCTGGCTCTCAGAAAGTGTAAAAGTGTGGCTGGCAGAGTTTGGCAGCTGCTGAGAGGCAAAGGCTGACGGAGCCCTGCAGAGCCCAGCCCGCCTCACACGGAGCCCAGGTGCAGATTTGGGACAAGTCTGGAGCACACATGTGCAAGGTCCAGCCCCAGACCCGGCTCTGCCCCCTCCTGCAGTCCCTCGGTGCTTCTCTGTGGCAGCACATTTCTCTCCCTCTCAGGATTTTTCATAGAGGTGCACAGAGTGGAATGAAAGAGAAAACAATTTCTATTTCTGCTCCTTGTTTTTCCTATGTGGAATGTGTCTGGAGAATTGTTTACCTGGGGTGAGTGCTGGGTTGGATTCTGGTGAGGATTGTTTGAGCCTGGTGGCCAATCCAATCCAATCCAATCCAATCCAATCCAATCCAATCCAATCCAATCCAATCCAACCCAACCCTACCCTACCCAATCCAACCCAATCCAACCCAACCCTACCCAATCCAATCCAATCCAATCCAACCCAACCCAATCCAATCCAACCAACCCAACCCAACCCAACCCAACCCACCTGGGGCTGGACTCTCAGAGAGGATCACCAGTTGTGTTAGAGTTAGGAAAGTAGTACGTAGTTTTAGTATCTTCCTTTTTATATTAATGCATTTTAGCATAGTTTCAGCCTTCTGAATTGAATCAGACATCGTCATTTCTTCCCACTGGGTTCATTTACAATACTTCTCCTTCAGGTTCAGCCCAGAGGGGCACTCAGGGATGTCTGTCCCGGCTGATCCCGGGGTGAGCCACGGGAAGGATTCGCAGCCCTGTGCTTGCGGAGCCTTTCCAGCGGCTGGGAGGGAAACGAGAAAAGCGTGAGGGCCATCTGCTGGGAGGGAAACGAGAAAAGCGTGAGGGCCATCTGCTGGGAGGGAAACGAGAAAAGCGTGAGGGCCATCTGCTGGGAGCGGCGAGGGCATTCCGCTCCGCCTCATTGTTCTCCGCAGCTTCGCCCGGGCTGATTCCAGCTGCAGGGACCGCCGGCCGCATCCTGAGAAATGGGGGATGCTGGAGAGGCCGTACCGACATCAGTAACACCTGGCACCTAAAAACACCCATTTTAAGGGAATTACACCTCTGCTGTGTCACCAGGAATGCCCTGGCAGGGATGGCAAGTCTGGAGCTACAGGGGGAATAAACCTCCTCAGCACCATTACAGGGTCAGAGCAGGAGTGGTTTTCTGCCCAGGACTGACTCCCTGAAATCAGCAGCCTCCAATTCGTTATAGCTGCAAGTGTAGAAAATAATTCTCTAATTTTAGTGTTTTCCCCCATCTGTATGACATTTCTACATAAGACTTTATTCCTGTTCATCTTTACATTTCCTGGGATTTGATCCATATTGATCCACATGTGCTTCCTCACAGCATTTTTTAAGGCTGCAGAAATGACAATTTCCACACTAGTTACAAAATAATTACCCATAATAATTTAATAATGAGCTTTTCCTTTAAATTATTAACATAGGTAGCCAAGAAAATCGTCAATTTTAACAAGTTTAAATTCAAATGATAAATGCCAAATCTGTGTTAAATGAGACCAGCAAATTAGTAATTAAAATATTTATGCAAGAAGGCAAAAGATATTGTATTCAAGGAGCTGCAGAGCAGGCTCCCATCGGAGTATGTGACAGTGGCCTTGTTTGCACATCCCAGTTTTAAAATCCTCTGCAAAGGGAAGAGGGGAAAATATCTGACCTCATAATTGCAGCTGGACAGTATTGACTGGCATCCAGTGGGATTTCACCAGAATCCAAGCAGTTCTCAGAATCCCTCTGGGTTTTACTGAGCAGAAATCCTGATCCAAATGAAATTATTTCTATCATACAAATCGTTATCTGTGGGAATCTCCAAAGGAAGGAATTGCCTTCGTGACCCCTCAGAGCTTTGTCACTGAGAGCAGTCAACTGTGCTGGCTTTTAATGAAGGAGAGAAAAAATCCCTTTCAAGCTGCAAGAAAAGTACCAGTGTCAAAGGAGATTTCTGATGCCCTGCGAATGTAAATCCCAATTTTCCAGCAAACTCGGCAGTGGATCAGCAGCGTGGAACGCTCCGGAGCAGCTCTGCTGACGATTTTGGTGGTGAAGAATAACAATAGGAATGAATAATAGAAATAATAGATATAATAGTAATAACGGTTATAATAACAGTAGTAATAGCAATGTACTGTTCTTCACCCTGAGCAGCTGCCGGAGCTGCCGGGGCCGGTCCCGCACCGCCCCGCCGTGGACACCGGCCCCGGCATCCTCCTCCTGCCGGCTCCATCCTCCTCCTGCCGGCTCCATCCTCCTCCTCCTGCCGGCTCCATCCTCCTCCTCCTGCCGGCTCCATCCTCCTCCTGCCGGCTCCATCCTCTTCCTCCTGCCGGCTCCATCCTCCTCCTCCTGCCGGCTCCATCCTCCTCCTGCCGGCTCCATCCTCCTCCTCCTGCCGGCTCCATCCTCCTCCTCCTGCCGGCTCCATCCTCCTCCTGCCGGCTCCATCCTCCTCCTCCTGCCGGCCCCGGCCTCCTCCTGCTCACCCCTGCACCGGAGACAGGCTCCAGCCTTCTAGGGAGCGACCCCGGGCTCCCAGGGAAGCGAGAGTCCCGCTGCACGGGGCGTGACTCCATCCAGATGTTGCTGCAAACATCTGTCGGGCCGGTGTTGCAGAGCTGGGGCCTCACAAGTGATGCCCAGAGAAAAGTTTGATCTCACAGAGTGAGAGAGAACATCAGGGGAGTCAGAACCTACCTCAGCCAGCACAGCCCGATCCCCAAAAACGCAGCTGGATGTGGAGCACACTTGTGTCCAAAAGCAGAGGGAACAACTCCAGACCCAGCAGTGCACAGCCAGAGCCAGCTGACAAACCCCAGGAGGATTGGGCTGGTGTTTTCTGTGGAGAACAGGCCCATTTTTTGGTGAAAATGTTTCTGACGGCATCGTTGCACCCTCCCTGCCCTGTGTGACAGCTGGGCACAGGGAAGGCCCAGCCCAGAGCCCCCAGCTGCACCCAGCAAGCTCAACAAGGACATGACATGCTCGCTTAAAATCCATATTTTAGCACATCAAAGCATAATGAAGAAATCTAGCAATACTCCACTGCCGTGCCTGAGGCTCTCCCCCACAGATTGTTTCCTTCCACCTGTGCCAGTGGAGATCATTGCCAGCCTTTGACCAGATCAGCTGTACCCCAAACTCAGCCACATCCATGCAAAGATTTTTATCTCGAAAACAAGATGTATTTTAGCAGGCTACAATTTTTCATTTTTCTTTACTTATCAACACATACTTTCTAACACGGAGGGCCTTTGAGGAATTAATTTCCATCTGAAAACAAACAAGGGCTGAAACAGTTTACAAAGGAACCCATCTTTCAAGGACATTTCCTTTTAAATTGCACAATGTGGCTCTTAGCAAGGAAAATAAATAAAACTTAATCTCTCTGCATTCCAGCTGGCATTTTTCCCCCAAGCTAGAAGTGAACAATCAATTTAAAGAAAACTTAGACTATCGTCAATTAATAAACAGCATATCATTTTATTTATAAATACCAGATACTTATTCAATTTATTATTTTAATTCAATTAAGTCAGTTTTTACATTTTAAAATTCCTAGGAATGAAGTAATTTATCCACATTGCAGACCTGGGCTTTTCACATCTGTTGCTGAAAAATCCTGCAGCTCGTCTGGTCTTTGGCTGTGCTATTAGAGAGTGTTTCAGCTACCAGATTTATTTAAGGATGTGGATTGTAAGCCTCCAGGAAATGGCAACTACTGGAGAAATTTGTGTCTAATTACTTGTAACACAAAGAAATTTTTTTTTTTTTTTTTAAATTTGGGTTGGTCATGTATTTAAATTATTTTTCTAGGGTGTCTTCTATCTTTAACCAGGATGGTCTCCCTTAGGTTTGTGTGTGTGTGTCAGATGATCTCTGAGTGTTGTTTAATGAGCTGCCAGCACCCAGCCCCTGCTTCTCCCCTTCCCAACCTCCCTTTTCCTCCTGACTCTGTCATCTTCATCCTGCTCTTCTCTGCCAGGGAAAAGGAGAAGGAAAAACCCTCTGGAAAACAACCCATGGGCTTGTGGGGACGTTGTAGAGAGCCCACCAAGTCTAGCAGGGAAGCTTTTTCTCTAGAAATGTTTGGTTTTGAGAGAATGACCAATACCTTAGAGCCACAGAATGCATTTCCTGTGTGGTTTATCAGCTGGATCATAACTTCCCTTACAAAAAAGATGGAATTTCCCTGGCCAGGCTCTCCACACAGACTCTCAGCATTCCCAGGCACAGCAGAGCTGCACCAAGGAGAGAAGCCACCACACCTGGGTGTCTAACAGGATCCAGGGAGTAAAATAGTCATAATTAAGAGAAATAAGCATGGCCAAAAAGAAAAATGGTATCTTTGGAGTGTGGGGTTGTGATCTTTAATGTCACAAAAATGGGGACCAGCAATACTGCCGCACTCAGCATTGCAACACTGAGAAAAATGGGGTTTGAGGTTACATTTACTGACAGCTTCATGCCAGCAAAGCCAAAGAGATTAGTGGGGAAATGCATTTGTCAATCTTTCCCACAAATGTTTTTGTGGGGCGACATCACGGGCGAGGCTTAGAATGAGCAATCCACACACAACAGCTCCAGGCACTGCAGAGACTGAAAAGCTAAAAAATTAAAGGTCTCTTCATACAAATTTAACATGCAGGAGGAAAAAAGCCAGCACCAATCCCTGGGCACCTGCACAGCCCTCCTGGGAGCAGCACAGACCTGCAGAGAGCCGTGGATTGTTCCTTTTTGAGACCTTCCAGCCCTGCACTCTGCACCACCCTGCTGGCTCCCAACCAGGGGGGCCTCCTGCCCTGACCCATCAAAATCCAGAAACATCAGATCCACCCCCAAGTGGTTCCTTTCATTCTGAATGCTTCAAATGGCCAATTCTACCCAAAAGTGTGTGTGGGACAGGTGGGGCTTACACACTGCTACCACTATTCTTGTATTTGTGTTTTATTTGCCAGAGAAAATCTGAATTTTGAACCAAGTGAATTCAAACTCCTTGCCTGTCCCTGCCAGTTAAGAAAAATACACAAGTCTGTTCTTAAACATTCAGACAGTTTAAGCCAAATTATTTTTGTCTATATTAGAAAATGATTAAGGCAACTTAGAAATTTAATTTAATCAGTAAAAAGGAGACTCCAAAAGAAGAGATTTTCCCATGGTGGAAAACCTTGTGCATTTCAAGAACTCTCAGCCTTGGCATAAATGAAGTGTTTCACTAGGAACAAGGAAGGAAATAGATTCCTCTGCTGCAAAACTGCCAAAACCCAAAGGAGCTGAGAGCAATGCAGCTCAAAGAGAGGCTTTCAAATCAAACCCCTCACCACAGACTTGTTTCTCTCCTCGTGGAGTCATCCCACCTTGTGTAAATCCATTTATTTCCCTGAGCCCAGAGCTGGGACAGCTGATAGGACTGACCAGACACACACCACACCACCATGTGATCAGCGCTCCTATTTCCAACAAAAAACCAACCAGCCATAAAATTCCCAACTGTTCCCATTATATCACCTAGCTGGAAGCATCTTTTTGAGTCCAAATGTTCATCAATCACACCACCATCATGAGTCCACATGAAAACCATTTCAAGCCTCAGCCTACAGTTACACCCTGATCATAAACACTCCAAAAGCATTTTTTTCCCATTTACTCATGCACAGCTGCAGAGAAATAGAAAATCGACTCAAAGCAGTGTCCAAGAGGGAGTTCTGCACCAGACAGAGCACAGAGGTCAGGAGTGCTCACCCAGATGCTCTACAGAACACTGAGACAGACGGTTCATTTCATTCCTAACCTCCCTGCTCCTCCAGAGCAGCCTTCCCTCTTTCCCTCCTGTTCAAGTTTATTTCTTCTGCAAGATCTAAGCTGGCCTCAGTTTTGGCAGTTCTCACTTCATCCCTGAACTTCCTGACCCGCAAGATATGGCCTGCTTGGCTTATCAGGATTTATTTCCCACCCACCCCCATTCTTTGCAGGCATATTTTTAAGTTTCTCCTAAAGCTAGCTGTCCCTAGTTTTCAGAAAATGGTATCCTGCCAGCATTTCTGAGTTGCCAAAAACAAAAAATGAAGAAAAAAAAAAATAATGAACACACTCACCACTTCCTTTACGTTTTCCAGTCCAGCTTTCACCAACCAGTTTGCTGTGCCTCATCACCCTGCAGCACTGGACATGCTCCACCTCACTTTGCTCTTACAACTCTCTTTATAAAAGGGTTGGCACCTTGTGGAGGTAACTTGCATCCTTCAAGCCCCATTCCTATGAACTCTGTAAGCCTCTCTCTGTTCTCCTTCCTCTCCTTCCCCTCTTTAAGGTACCATTTTTTCAGTAGGAAGGGCATCAGAGCTGTTTTCATGTCCCTCTTTGCAGGGTGCAGGACTCCCCGAGCCTCCACGTCTCACAGCATCTTCTCCAGCACAGAAGAGTCAGGTCACTCTGGGAATCCTGCAGCATCATTTTCCTGACAGATCACAAACCTTCCTGGTCTGCCAGGCTCCCTTCCAGCACCACATCCACGTTTCCATCCTGTAATCCTGGCAGGCAGTTTGTTGAACCTGCTGCTGGCCTCTTGGTTCCCAAGGAGCCTCCAGGTGCACTCACCCACATTGCTGGAAATCCACAGGCCTTTCCTACAGCTCTGCCATTACCAATTAGCTATGAATAATTCAGGTTATGAATTAAAGGGTCTATGGCCAAGAGATCAGTCAGGCTAAGAAAAGGCTCCTTGGCATCAGCAGTGAAAGCAAACCTTAGGGGTTTGTTACATTTTCGACACCACTTCCTGCATTTATGAACATGATGTGACAGTGTGGGACAGGAATGGCCCCGGGGTTCCTTCCTGCCCCCAGGGGTCCCACAGGTGAGTTCCTCTCCCTCCCTTCCCTGGGGTCACCTGAGGTACCTGTGTGGCCCACAGAGCCCTCCAGCCTCCCTTCCCAAGGCTGACCAAGCCTGGCTCTTCCCACTTGGGTTACACTTGCTCCCTACCATGGAAGTGAGATGATCCCATCCCACATTTCCCATTACTCGTTTCACAGGTTTATGGGATTATTATTCCACATCCAGGGACAGCAAGCAGAGTTCAGGAGAGTATCCTTCAAACACATTCTGTGAATTAAGGGAAAGCCTCTTTCCCACCATACTAAGGAGCATCCTGCAACAGCCATGCCCAGAAAATCCCCATTTCCTGACTCCAAAGACTTTTAAAGTGTGGCAAGAATAGAAATGGCCTAAATTATGTAGAGGGAAAGCCTGGGCATGGACAAAACATCCTTTTGAGAAAGATTCAATTCCACAGAAATGCATGCATGCAAGAGCAGGACCCAGACCATGGCGTGGCAGGAGAGAATAGTTCAAGAAAATATTCTCAAATTTCCCCCCCACCTCCCCAAACACACCAAGCTGCTAATAAAAGTTTTGGAATGATCAGAGAAAGCACATGATAAATCAAAATTTCTGATTAATATACAAGAAAATAAAATTGAGATACAAAATCAGAAGACGGTGTAAGTCATATTCCCATCCTGTCAGGGGGAAGAAATAGATTTGGGGTTTGTTTGGAGCTCAGTAGCAGCAGGCACAGCCTCCAGGAGCAAATGTGCCTTAGAGTTCTACATTGGCCAAGATCTGGTGACAAGAAGAGGGGAGGGCAGGAGGTACCACCAGGACACAGGGCACTGAAATGGAAATGGGGGAGAACACAGACATAGGGAGTTTCACTCATCAAGGGAACAGAGGGCTATTACTTGATCCTCTCAACATGTACTTGTTGAATTTCAGTGCAAGAATCACATAACCAGGTGTAAAAATCTTCAAATGTAATTTATTAAGACATTCAGCTATGTCTGTCAGTCTACATCCAAATTTACTACTAAAAATAAAATAGTATCACATTTCACATTAGGAATACCGACTTTGAAAAACACTTGAGTCAAGCCTATCGTATAAATAAGTGACTAATTTCTCTTCATATCAAAATTCACATAAAAAAATTGCCTTCCCCCTACTCCCGCCTATTTCCCCACCCCAGTCCCTTGTTCTACTTGAAGCCATGATGAATGTAAAAATTTAAGTATGGACATGTCCTTGTCAAAGAAAAAAAGGTGCAAACCTATTAACAGCTTTTAAAAGTGGCATTTGCGGAGTCTGATCATACACAATAATGTACTCATTCCCAAAGTGCAAATATCGCCAGAGTTTAATACTGTTTTAATTCAGCTGCAAGGGTTAACATTACACAGCACAGTCCTGCAAGGCCTCTATCCGTGCCCTAAAACTCATCCCACTTTCCTCCTAAAGAGGCAAAGTGTTCATGAGAGCTTTAGTTTACTTCATGCAGCCCACACTGTGCCCATTATGAGCAAAAGTTTCATATACATCAAAATATTGACGACTCCATCATAAAAGTCAAGAGTCACTATAGATTACATAAATTCAAATGCAACTGCCCCAAGAACATCCAAAGCATACACACGACGCATTAAGAGTGCTTCCACCTCCTGGTACAATCACTGCTGTTACATCTTTGATTTTTGCTTACGTGCCATAAAAAAACGTCAGCAACCAGAGCTGCCCATCTGCCAGAGACCGGCAACTCGTGGCCTGGAACGCCCCTCAGGACCTGGGACCTGGCTCTGTGCAGCTCCTCTCCCTGACCAAAACCAAAGCAGCCTCCTGTCCCTCTGGCCACAACATCTCACAGACCCCTCCTCCTCTCACCCCTCACCTACATCTTGAAAACACTCTAGCACTGCTATTTATTCCCAGACATCCTTCCTATGCCCACAGTTCAGAGAGCTTCTGGAGTCATTTCTACTACATCTCACTGGAGTTACCACTATCAAGCAGCCCATAAAAATCAGCATGGGAGATTACATTTTGACCAGCATTAACAGCTACACTTCTTTCACAGCTGTGGAAGGATTGGTTTTCTTCTGAGTCAAACGTGGATCTCTGAAATGTGTTTGCTCCCATGTCATCCTCTGTAGCCTCAGAGCTGGACACAAACCCTCAGATCTCGAGCAGAGCACCCCTCTGGGGCTGCAATGAGTTCTGCAGCACAGGCTGCTCCCTGGCTGGCCTCACAGGGGCTCGTGTCACTGTCCACGCTCTGAGAGCCCCCCGGCTGGGCAGAGGCCTCGGGGCTGTCGTGTCCATCGTGGCCCCTGCTCGGGCTGTCCTTCACGCTTGGCCTCTGGTCACATTCAGCACCAGGCTCAGCTGCATCTCCAGGCCTGGGGTTTTGCTCTGCACTAGGATTTGGCTGCTGCACTGGCTCTGGACCCAGTCCCGGGAGGTGTGAAGGGCTCTTCAGTTGGCAGTGGCACAGAGGGCAGGTTTCTTGTACGTACAGCCATTTCTTAAGACAACCCGCATGAAAAAAATGGCTACATGGAGTGATTACAGCAGTTTTCATATCCTGAAAGACAACAAAAAAAAAAAAAAAAGAAAAAAGAAATACATTATTATTTGTAATCCCATTCCTCTCCTCTCAACTCATGCATCTAATGGGTTCACCAGCATGAAAGAGACAGAAGCAGCCCACAGACAAGAGAACGCTCCTTCCTTCACACCCACAGTGTTTCATATGAGGAGCAGCTGAGGGAGCTGGGAAGGCTCAGCCTGAAAAAAGGAGGCTCAGGGGTGACGTTCTGGCTAATGCACAATTCCCTGACAGGAGGGCACAGCCAGGTGGGGCTGATTTCTTCCCTCAATGACTAAGCAACAGGACAAGAGGAAATGGCCTCAAACTGCGGCAGGAGAGGTTTGTTCTGGGCTTCAGTAAGAATTTAATCACAGAAAAGGCTGTCAGGCATTGGAGAGAAGGTGATGGAATCACTGTCCCTGGAGGTGCCCAAGGAAGGCCTGGACATGGCACTCAGTGCCATGGGGGTCAGCCACAGGCTGGACTCGATCTTGGGGTATTTTCCAACCTTAATGATTTTCTGATACACACATAGTTCAAACACAGGCCAGGTCTTGCTTTCTTTATTACAGCATTAAAAATGAGACAAAAAACCTTTGTTTGTAAGATATTGTTAAACATATAATAATATATAATAATAATATCCTTTTCAGGATGAGAATCACAGGACTGGTTGGATCAAGAAACAATTGTGCAACTAAAGACAGCACAATGACAGATACAACATGTAACAACACCAGAAATGAAGTGATACCATGAACTCTGCCAGCTGAGACCTACATAATACTAGTCTAGTGTTTTGAACACTGTCATTCAATCTGGCAGTTTTACTCTTCAAAGAATTTCTATCAAGTTTGGAGCCAATCCAATCCCACTCTTAACTGCACACTACTAATGTTGGAGTGATTCTTTCACTGTCACATGTAACTACAGTTTCTATTCAAGAGTAAGAGACTTTGGAGCTGAAGTGTGATAAAGATATTACTTTCAGCATTAATGTCTAAGGTCCTTACATCTGCTGGCTTATGTTAGCAAGACCCTTAACCTTTTGGTAATTAGGTTTCTGCTACAAAACTGGCACTGCACATGAAGCAGCAATGTCTGTAGAGACAGAGCTATTTCTACAGAATAGTAAAAGATCAACTACCAAGAACATGTTGTCTTTCACTAACAAAATCCTCCAGTAATGAAGAAAGGGAACATTTGCTGCTACTACTGAGACCAGCTCAATCCAAACATGAGAGGTGTCAAAGCAGCTTAAGGACAGAGTCTGCTGTGTAACTGGAATAAAAAAAAAAAAGGCAGTTTAAGCACATCCAAGCTCTTCATTCCTAAGAATTATATTGGTGACAGCACTCCAAATCAATTTGCACAAAGCAGAAGACTGGGTGATTCCAGTAACTTACTGAGTGCAGTATTATTCATTACACAAGTCACTTAATTTATTAGCTGAAGACTGAAGTTCATCTGGGGGCTTTTCAACTTGAGCCAACCCTTTGACACTTCCATTCCTACCTGGTAGCAGATGGCACAGATGTCATTGTGCTGCTCCAGCTGCTCCTTGGTGGCCACGGGCAGAGATTTTATCTTATTCACAGCATCTCTGCGAAGGAGGAAACTCTTCCAGCCCAGCTGGGCCCGCAGCCACACGTTGTAGTAGGAGTGGATGAAGATGATGACGGAGCCCATGACAGTCCATTCTCCAAAGATGGTTTCTGAGACTCCATAGGCCACCACGCACAGAGCCACCAGGAACTCCAGCAGCCGGTAGGTGCCGTTCACGTAGTAGATCACATCGTCCATGTTCTCCACTGGCTCTTTCCTGAACTCCTCCACCATGAACAGAACATAAACAAAGAGGGTCCCAAGCACCTGTAACACAGTTCAAGAGCATGAGCTCAGCTTTCTGAACTGGAGCTTGAGTCATAGAGCTCTGGCCACACAACGCTCCCGAGCTGGACAAAGGGCAAGCCCCAAAGTATTGGAATTGTTGAACTTCAAGACAAATAAAAGTTGCTCTTTCTTGCAAAGCTTGCTCCCAAGTACTTCCTCTTCTTTACCTTCCTGAATCCAGAACACAGCTGAGTTGATTAAACAAGAGCACTGAGCATTTTTAGGGGGAATTAAAAAAATTTAAAAATAAAAACCCAAGTAATAACAAATACTTACTAGTATAAAACATGTCCTCTATTTACACTACTATGTTTCAAACATCAAATTGCTTTCAAAGAGTTATAGCTAAGTAATGAGACATAAATGAGTACTCTGGGAAAAACCTTTTTACTATGATAGTTACACACACTCAAAAGCCTTACAATTTGAAGTAGACTTCCATTCACCTCTGTTCTCAGCCCACCCAGGAGCTCCTCAGCCTGAGGTACAGGACACAGAAAGAGATTTTTTATCACCCCTTGTAATTCTGCCCTTCTCTAATCCCTGTTCTTTTCTCATCATGTATTTTCCCCCTTCGAGTAACAGGATCACAGTTAATGCAGGGGCTTCACGTGGCTGATTTCTTACCTGAAGAGAGGTTAGAATACTGCTGGAGATAATGATCAACAGCCAGAAATCCATGTGGAAAAACTGACAAATCATGTAGGCCATGTACGCAGGGAACACGAGTAAGAACAGACAGAGGCTGACTGCCCGGAAGTGCTTCCACAGACTCCTGCAAAACAACACAATAGGTTTTTATTTTTCAAGTCAGATTTGAGTGTCAGAATAAGAATAGAATGACTGCTGGATGTAGGCACGTTAGATAATTGCTCAAGGCTTTAGCTTGTTGAAAGGAGTTTCTATTTTACTTGGGCACAGTCTCATTCCCAGCTTGCACACATGCCTACAACTGTGGAAAGTTCTCTCTCATCTGACCTTTGCTGTTTTCAATAGAAAGACAAAAAATAGAGGTAAAATAAGTACTTGAGATACTGAATGTTACAGATGCAAGTCCATTAAAATAAATTATTAAACCTGTAACTGTTTGGACACTTGTCTAAACAAACAAGAGGTCTCCAAATTAAATAATTCTTGCAACTCTTCTTCATATTTTTGCTAATATGTGTGGGCCAAAGCTACTTCCTTTCATCACCAGATTTAACCCTCCTGCCTCCTCCCCAATTCAGACATCACTAAAGAAGAAATGTAGCAGGACTTGAACATTTATCTCTGCCAGTCCTTACTCTGCTCCTATCATTTACTTCTTCCTAATCTCCTCCCCAACCTAAACACACCATCAATCTTTTTACAGCCACCCATTTGTGAAGGCTTTCAGAATATCTCCAGTAATTTACTATACTACCTCTACTTGTTCCTCAGGTTGTATTTTAACCTCACTTAGCTCTGGAGATGAGGTACAGAGAAAGTCAAACCATTTGGGGGCACAGGACAGCAGCACAAACTGATTAATTCAATACAGTCTGAAGAAACATCAGAGTGACTTTGAGGTCTGCAGTTCTGTGTCTGTGGGTGAGGGAGGAAGGGAGAGCTGAAGTGGAATTTATCCTGTTTCTTGCTGATTTAGAACTCCCTGGGAGATTTGGCAGAAGAGTTAAAACTCACTATCCACACATTCTGCTTGTTTTAGCTGGGCAGATGCTCCTATCCTGGTTCTACTCCCTTCCCTTGCTCCTATCCTGGAAGTTAACTTGCTGCAGGCAGAACATCTCCAAGCTTAACAAACTCTACACACAATCAAACCTCCTCTGTTCATTTCTTCACTCACAGGTTACAAAAAGGAAAAAGACAAATGCAACTAACAAAGATAAGAACAGATTCATATGAGAACACCACAGAGCATCAACACATCTCTTCAAAACACAAGTGAAACTGAACAATCCCACACAATCCAAACATGTGGGACACTAAGGCAAACCTTACACCTCTTATTTTGTGCCAGGAAACCATATTATTTGGGGAATCACAAAAAAAATAGATTTTACAATATGTAACACAAGGTCACTCCTAGAAACTTCCCACCCTCAATAGCTGTGTGAGATCACTGCTTCAGAGGGAAACTCACCCAACTGCAGAGGAGGTTAAGAAAAACCATTCTGCAAATCCACACAATAGAGTGTGGGTGGGGAGAGCACAGTCCTGGATTTGCTTAACTGGAACCACAAAACTAGAGAACTTGGACTAGAAAAGAAATCTGCATACAGGAAAAAAAAAAAAAAAGAAAGAAAAAAAAAACCAAAACCAAAAAAACAAGGCAACTTTACAAGTACTAAAAGCCATCAATTACTAGTTTATCACCTCCTAAAAGAACATTGAGTAACTCTCAGTTTAGGAAACCAGTCTCTTACTTGTCCCTTGAGGCTCCCAGTGCCAAGACAATGGGATCAGCAATTTCCAGCATGGACTGAAGGATGGATGCCACCACAATGAAAAGAATAATACTGAGCAGGAACGCCCGATGCACAACTTGGAGCTCAATCAAACCTGTCTGCACAGCCAGGATCAGGAGTGTGACTCCTTCAGTCATCCCCCTGCAGATCAACACAGTCAAAAAAAACAATCACATCTCTGTGTCAATGTTGGTTCAAAAGTACATCTAGAAACACCAAGAAATAAACTGTCTGCTTCTGTCACAACCTTTCATATGTCACTGGTTTCACTGGTGTCCCTTGGAAGGCTTTAACCAGGGAGGGATGTTTTCAGAAATGCTGAAGTGCTGGGCTTATAAACAGCAGATTTTGCTCCTGACAAGCAGCATTTGTGCTACATCCAGCTCAGACACCACCCAGCACAAAGCATTTTAAGGACCCAGTTTAGACAAATTACCAATTTTGCCATTTTTCAGTTTAGTCCCCCTGTACCTTAACCAAAAAGGAGCTATCCACTCCTTTCTGTCTTGGAACCTCGGGGTGACTTTAATCCCTCTGAGGATCACCACAACTATTTGATGCAATAAAGTACATGCTTCACCAAAATATGTTTTTATACAGATTACTCTTATGCAGCCTCTTTCTGCTTCTGCATCTTGGAATCCAAAATGTAAAACATTCTTTTGCAAATGGTCTCAAGTCTCTACAGAGAATTATGGGCTAGAGTAACAGGAAAGGCAGTGTCAGCATCCCAATTTCATATTAGACAAGTTGAGACAAGCCTGAGAAAAGGCATTTTGTCTATTTCCCATAACAATTTACAAGCAATCCATACAATGCTGTGTTTTAAGTCTCACAGATTAGTAATGTTTCATACATGATTAGAGGGGACATGAGGAAATGAAAATACAAAGTGTTTATATTGTGCAAGCATGTGAAAATTTTTCAGTGACTCATGAAAATAAAAGCGATTGTAAATCCCAAGTAACAGCCCTGAATTTGTGCAGAAATGAACCATCTCCCAAGAAGTCTGTGACAAGTATTTTCACCTCAAATCTTTTCAATGCACACACAAACTGGCATACAAAAAACCTGTCCAGAAGTCAAACTGCAATGCCACCCCTGTATTTTTATATAAATCCCCTTTCTATCTGTTTCTTTTCAGACCCTAGGCACAACGAGGCACTTACCTGTTCATAGCAGGATCGTTCATGAACGCTCGATAACCCTGCAAGTAAAACTTGCAGAGAGTCAGAACTCCCAAAGCAACAAAAGAAACTGTGAAGACCAATCCCAGCAGTGAGTATGGAGTGCTACAGCATTCGGCAATACTGCCAGGAGAGAGAGGAAAACAAAAAGAAAAGGTTGATCAGTTAAAAGCAATGTGACGAGCTCTCCCCTTGTCCTGTTAACTGTGCAGGTTGGTTTTAAAGCAAAATTGGATGGTTTAATGAAAATGTTGAAAGTTCTACACTGCCATTAAGTCTTCCAATAAAATAAAAAGATGAGATGGATTTTATGACTTCTTTCCAAGATATAAGTTCAGTGCAGCTCCACCTTGGAGGCCGGGCTGTGCTGTGACATCCCTTTCAGTGCCCTCGCACAGGGCCACGCGGTGGCAGTGTCCTGCTGCCGCTCGGAGCCACAGCCAGAGCCTCCACGCACTGAAATCCTTGCTGGAATTTCAGCCAGCACCACAGAGACCCAGTTAGAGCAGATGAATTCACTAAGGCATGTTCTCCTCCTATCCATAATAATGCACACCAACATCAAACTAATAAATCCTGTTGGGAGACTGGGGCTTTTTTCCCTATCAGGGTCAGGTGGGCAACACCTGTTTTTGGAATGGCTGAGCCTGAAGCAGCAGGAAAAGACAGCAGAGAAGGCTCTCCTTCAGCTGGTTTCTTTCTCTCTTTTGCTAGAGCAAAGTCACAGAGATCAAGACCCCAGATTTCATTTGACAGCTGCATCACCCACTTTCAGGCTGCTCTTCTACTGACCCTGGCACTGTGTTATTTCAAGCAGCCCAAGCCCCAGAATGTGCTTTGGGTTCAGAAACACAGCACTGCAAATGCCAGGTAAAGATAAAGAACCAGCTGTCAGCCAGGGGTTACACATCTGGAAATACTCATATGCATAATCCAAGGTAATACAGTGACAGATTCATTAAAAAAAAATAATCTTCATTTGTTCCACAGGACAGTAGTCTTGAGAGAAAAATTGTCATGGTCAAAACCATGTCCTGCTAATTAACTGAGTGATGAGTGAAGCAGCCCAGTGCTCTGACAAAAGAGTTTTGAGGAAGCACATGCTTCAAAGATAAACAAAGCTCATCCAAGAGACATTTACTTTGTCTCTTTTAGTGACTATTTAAACCTGAAATATCATTTGAAAGCAATTCACTGCAGAAAATGTTGGTATGTTTACATATACTATTTACAGTACTTCTGGTAAGCCTTAAAATTCTGCCTGTTTACCAAGCCAAGGGGGGCTGAAAAAGCTTTTATATGTTCCTGCTGATCAAGATAGTGAGAAACAGCATATAAAGCAGTTATTTAAGTAGGGTATTTAAGGAACTCTAAGTTTTGGTTCAAAATAAACTACCAATAATCAAGAATCCCGGGTTTTCTGCTTTCTTATCAGAGCAATGTTAGGACTCTTCTTAAAACTGATCTACTATGCAAGGGTCCCAGAGGAGCTTATGAGCTCAAGAGATGCCTGGGGAGCTTTACTATGTTTATGTGTCAAGCACAAGCTTATAAATTATCCCAAAGAGCTGAACTCTTCATGGTTTCTCAAAAATCATAGCAGTTAAAAATGAATGGAAAAGATTTTGAGAGGAACAAGAACAATGAAAGGTACAAAACAGTTTTAAACAGCAAATAACAAGAGCTTACCAGTCTGGGAAGAACAGATTTAGGCTACTCTCAATTTTCAAGAAAACAACTTGGTATCCAGGTCTCCCCTCCCCAGTATATGAACTGAGAGGCACTGAATGAAATTATATGGATTCAAGCAATCAAAATTGATTTTTCATTATAGAGACGAGGCTGAGCTGGGAAAACACCTTCCCTTAGGATTTTTCAAATGACACAAGTGTACAAGGCAGAAACCACAACCTGATGGAAGGGCTTCTTGAGGGTTACTGAAATACTTATTAGCCACATCCAGCTAATGCAGCCTGACAGAAGAAGTTGGATGCAGGATTGGATGAGTCCTAGGAAGCATCCTGCTTGTCACACAATGGGTGGGTGTCCTTCCAAGAACTCATCTGCAGCCACTGCTGGGAAGAACTGGATCCCAGGCTCCTGGGCTGATCCAGCACAGCCACTCTGAGCCCCTCATGGAGTCAGACACTGCTGTTGTGTACACCCCAACTGCTCCCACCTGAATTCCAGCCCCACTGTTTGAAACAATTGTTCACTGACAGGGCAGAATTCACTTGTTTTCACAGAAGAGCACATCTTCTCTTCCATTCTGTTGAACAGCCAGCACTATGTTATTACATGACCTGACAAGGTACTTCAGCTCCCTCCACAGGGTCAGAGCCTGTTATTGATACCATCAGAGTTTGTGTTTTTATGATAAATCGGTGTTTTGTCCCTGTTTTGCCACAAATAGGAGAAGTGTAACAATTTGGTGTAGGAATAAACTCAACTTCAAGGAAAAGGACTGCTTCTCCTCTATTTTAACAAAACTAAAATTGCAGAAGAAACGAACAGGAAGAAAAATTTCAGACCCCAGTGGTTTAGTTAATAAGCAGGAATAGTCACTGTTTCTGCATAATGCAGGGTGACACCACAAGCAATTTTAATACTACATGCAGTATAAATCCCTGGCATTTCTCCTTAATTATAATTAATTTTGACAGCTTACAGGATGGCACCACAGATAGATACAGCAAGGCAAGAAAAAGCCCAGCAACTGGAAAACTGCAGTGATGAAGAAGTTACTAATCAAACAGCAGAACTAATGATGTATGATCCCTAAAGACTCTGTCCTGTGCTAGTTGGTTGTGTTTAGACAACTATTACCCCTCTTTTCCACATCCCACTATGGCACTGTACCTAATCTGCCTAACCCAGCTTCTGCAGCACCCCCAGCTCCTCTCTGCCCTGCATTCCTGCTCCCTTTGTATGAACAAAACCTGAAAAGGGCACATATGTTCCAGCCAGCAGAATCCCTCAAATGCAGCCTTTCAATAACAGCACCAACACAGATCTCTAGCCTTTATATTACAACCTTTAAACTTTATAAAACTTTATAGCCTATAAAACCTTTTTATGTTTTAAGAAAGCTTTTACAAATCTGGTATCTTTCTGATCTTTACACCTCTGCCACATTAACCACTGGGTTCAAAAGTTGCTTTGGGATTTGGGTGCTTTGGCTGCTTGAATGAACTCAAGAATGTGTCCCACACCAAAATGATGAAGTAAGTCATCCAAAGCTCAGAAAGCAACACAATCACGAATAAGATATCAGATGGACAGAACTTCATCTGAAATATCTCAGACTTAAAATCAGTTTATATACTGAAAACAACTTCTGGACCAAAGCTCTAACTATGGCTACTCCTTCCTCAAAGGAATATTTTCCTTTCTTTGGGAGCTCTTCCACAGTTCTATTAATGTCTGCTCTGAATGGGATCCATGTCTATACAGGAAAAGCTTAACAGGGTTCATATGCTTGGTCACTGCAATAAGGACAAATATTTGTTTGGTATCCAAGGGCAATAAAGCCAATATCCATATCTCATGTCTAAAAGAGCACAGATACTCATTTCAGAAGACAGTTCAAACAGAAATCCACCTATCTGCAGGCTCCTGAATTACCTGGTCAAGAAGAGGAAGAGGAGCCTCTCTCTGGAGGCAGGCTGGTCCCGAGTACTGAAATAGGAATAGATCTGAAGAGCAAATAAGACGAGCCAGAACACCATGAAAAGCACTGGGACCACCAGCTGGTTCCACAGAGACATTCCCAGTGCCAGGAGCCCATACACCTCCACCACCTGGGAAGATACAAAAAGACAATTTGTTACTGAGTCACAGCACTTGGGATTTGATAACAAAAGGGAAGCCAACAACATAGTCACAAGGAAGGCAAGGATAAGCCAGATGACATCAGCCATCCCACAGGAAGAGCGGAGATACATCAAAGTACAGGTTGACAAAGGCAGAGCTCAGGCTCAGCACTGACATTTCCAGTCTGTCTGGCAGGAGGCAGAAGTACCTGACTTCAGCAGCAATCCCTCAGACCAGCTCAATGTCCATTCCTACCAACACCTGGCTCAGAGCTGCTCCCTGCAGCCCACTCACAGCTAGAGGGATGAGGACACGTGGCTCTGGGTCATGCCAGCCCCTCAGATCCTCTAGCCCAGTTTAAGTCACAGCAATGCTGTTTTCTCTGTAGCTGCTGCCGAGTCACTGCACACATTTTAGACCCTGAAATGAGTCATACAATTTAAAAAGTAGTAAATCTACTTTGCTGACCTGTTTTTAAGGAAAAACTTAACTCCCCCACACACATTTTATGTTTAAGTATCTCAAAAGGATCACATACCTAATCCACCAAGTGTTTTGAAATTCATGCTTAAGACTTACATTGGAAGACTCTGAAGCTCAAAGTACTTCCTTTGCATTGCAAGGACTAAGTTACAATCATTTCCAAAAAGCTGGAACCTCATATAGCTGGCCTTAGGTCAAAAGGAAATTGCTCATAACTACTAATTCTTCATCACTTGCTTCCCACAATGACACAGAAGCCATCATGGCAAGGAAATTTTCGGAAGTGCTAAAAAAGCTGACAAGCATGAGAGATATGACACTCACGGGACTTGCTGCAACACCAGGGCTGATGGACAAGCAATATGCTGCTGGCAGGGACACAGTGCCAAGCTCCTGCTTTGCTCACAGACTTGTCAAGAAAGAGCACCTGCCCTCAGGAGACTCCCCTGGCCTGGGAACAAGGCAAACAATCCCATGCAGCTCCTGGCACACTGCTCCACCACACTGGAAAAGGGTCACACTACGCTCATAATGCAGATTCATAACCGTGAGACATTTCTGGCATCTTCTGCTGTAAACAGCCAGCCAAGGTTCTGGGCCTGCTTTTAAATTATACCCCTGGGCACAGCCTAACACACACACAAACACAAAAAGCTGCCCTGGTCCACCTGTTAGGGCTGTCAGGAAACACTCCTGGTGTTTAACATCCCAGTATTCACTAAGTTTTGACACTGATATCAAACCCGCAATCAAATCCAGCCCTAAATAGCTGGATTTGCGTGTAGCCTCACAAACACCAGGACAGCACTGAAAACCAACAATTACTCAGAGTTACAGTAGTGGAAATACAAGCATGAAAATAATCCAGTTGGAATGGCAATATCCTCCTCTGGAATAAACACCTAGGCTTGATTTGTAGCAGAGTTGCAACCAGGTACACAAATACACCATGAGCTCACGTTTTTTCTGCTGTTTCAGAACATGAGCAAAGAGCAGCAAGTTCTTAAAAAACAAAAAAACCTGTGTTTTGCCAGTACAATGTGAAAACCACTCACAACTATTCACTGCAACTCTATTACACGTATTTAGAAAAGCAGCATCCAACATTCCTTTAAACCCAGTGCCACATTACAAATTTTCTGCCATTTTTTTCTGTATTCCCAAGGGAAAAACACTTTATGTCCTCTCCATAAAAAGTCAGGAGAAAGAGTATGATCAGTGTCCAAAGGCCAGGGATACAAGGACTACTTCCTCAGGATTAGTGTAATACAGCCTGGCATGGAAACACTTGAAATACTGGGACATGGCAGAGAGGAGACAAGCAATTCTAGAGATGAGAAGACTTGGGTAACAGCAAGGTTTAGAACTCAATTCTGGCAAACAAACAAAAAATCAGCAAGAAACAGCTATTTTCCCCCTTCAATCTGGAATGTATTTGCAATCAAAACTTTTGTAAGATTTTCAAGTGTCTTAAATGTATCTAATAAAAAATAGATACAGTTCTCAAATTCCACATCTAATTGGAATTTGACTTCAGGGAGCCAAACTGTGCATCCATTCATGTACATGGAAAATGGAAGTGCTGGTTCCAATCTTTTGAAAGGCTTTGAGCTGTGCAGACATGCAACTGTTTTACCCCTACTGTTGCCACTCATGCACAGTAAGCATGATATTTATAGTTTCACTGGAAAACAGGATATTGAACCTTTGACAGTCAGCTCACAAATAAATTTTTAAATCAGCAAATCTACAAGCCAGGGGAGGCTTTGATTGGATCTCAGGAAAAATTTCTTCCCTGAGAGAGTAGTCAGGCATTGGAAGAGGCTGTCCAGGGCAGTGGTGGAGCCACCATCTCTGGATGGATTTAAAAGATATATAAATGTGGCACTAAGGGACTTGTTTGAGTGGTTGGACTTGATGAGCTCAGAGTTCTTTTCCAACCTAAACAAATCTGTGATTCCATGGATGAGGTCAGACCAATGCTAGATGCTGTACAAACACAGAAGGATAATCCTGCTCTAAAGACCAACTACACATAAAATAAATAACCAGACACCAATGATCAACATGACAGGCTAAGACCTTGGCACAATACACACCTCCTGCTGCCAAGTTTTTGTTTGTGCATGACAGATATGACAGCAAACAAGAGCTTTAAAGAAGGCTTTGAAAGAGCTTAACAAGTTAGCTTTCAGATTGCTTCTGGACTGAAGAGCAAAGAAACCACAGTGCCTTGGTTTAAAAAAAAATCCAGGCAGTGATGAAAGCTGAAACGGTGGCTCAGTCAAAAGCCAAGCAAGCATCATCTTTTTATATTGAAATATACAGAAGTATGTATATACATATACATATATATATATATATATATAAAAAACATAAAAATACAGGAAATGTGATGTTTTTGTATCATTGAGAAAGTGTCCTTTGAACCAAGCATTTATCAGATGCCAAAGCATTAAGAAAATGGACATGTCAGATGAGTCTTGTTTGAGGTCTCAGTAATGCTGCTGCTCTAAAGAAAATACCACAGACTTTTCAAATCAGTGATTATTAGAGTCAAAATCAGCTTCAGTGTCACTCACAGTTTTCCACTTCTATAACTACAAACACTTTTCATACAGAAAGTGTTTCTTGAAATGAATAGCTACTAAAATGAATGCCCAGGGATTACCTTCCTCACTTAATAAAGCTGTTAATAAGTTCCAGTGTGACACAATCTTGCCTTTTAGCCTGGATTTGGAAAGGAATACACAAAGTCTAAGCAAAGTGGCCATGCTCAGCTGGCCAGCAGCATAACTTAGGCTTGTGTAAATGCAGGTGAACCCAGTGGGAAGAAATTATGATGTCTGACTCCAGTTCAGAAGGCTGAATGATATCTTTAGTATAACTATACTACAATACATTAATATACTATTTAAAGGAGATACTAAAACTACAAACCTACTTTTTCTAACTACCATATCTAACTCCTCACAACTCATTACGCTCTCTCAAGAGTCCAGTCCCAGGTGGATTGGACTGGCCATCAGGATCAAACAATCCTCACCAGAATCCAATCAAGCAATCACCCCAGGTAAACAATTCTCCAAACACATTCCACATGGGAAAAACAAAGAGCAGAAATAGAAATTGTTTTCTCTTTCTTTCCTCTGTGCTCCTCTATGAAAAAGTCCTGAGAGAGAATAATGTGCCTGCCACACGTGTCTTAACTGCTCACCCATCCAAAGCTATAATGAATTAAAGAAAGAAGATGTTATGGATAGGAGCTTATTAATTTGGCTAAGAAAGGATGAGTTAGCACACAAACACAGGTGTAGTAGATAGGGACAGGCGAACGGAAGATTTCGGGATGTGACGGAAAGCAAGACCCTTCCCCCTCATCCTGTAATACGTGATCTATTAACCCCAAGACATATAACCTCACCTAACCCAGTAGTTTTCCACTCCATACTAATCCTAGAAGACCCTACCTCCTTCCTTTGATGTAGCAAAGTCCCCCTTGACTATTTAACCCCATGAGATAAGATAATAAATGCCATTTGACATCCACCACGTTGGTGTCTGTATATGTCTGTGGCTGGAGTGGCCTGGTTGAGGCCAGGCTGCCGTGCTGTTCCTCAAAACCAGGTCACCTTGCCTTCCCCTGAAGGCAACACACAGGTGCACAGAAGACAGATAAAGTGTTTTTTTTTTTTTACTTCTTTCTTGCATGAAAGGCAAGAAAACAGAATGGTCACATCCACCATCCTACCTGGACAAGCTCTCTGTACGCAGACTTCGCCAAGTTATAGGGCACCAGAAGATTTGATGCCAGGAAGTAGAGAACTTCCAAGCCGGTGAAAATCATGGCGAATTTGTTGATGATGACGATGGTCTCGAGCGGGACGAGGCAGAGCCGAGCCAGCAGAGGGAGCATGTGCGCGGAGAAGAGCCAGATCTGCTTGGTCTTCATGACGCAGGAGCAGAGCGTGCACACCACCAGCTGCCCTGGAAACGCGACACACCAGTTCAGAATCAAGCTGATTATCCCCTTCAGGAAAAAGCGCATTTTTAATACGTTATCTTTCCAGAACACCGTTATCAACAGCCAGCATATTATGTTGGTTCTAACTAGGACATCTCTGTTACGAAACCAGACTCCTCTCCTTGTCTTTTGCTGGGTCACTAAAGTTACCCTTTCCAAAATGCTTTCACTTCCCAGATTAGCCAGCTGTAAACCCAAAACACATGCAGAATCAGATTAATAAAGCCCCAGGAATAAATCATACAGAGGATAACTCAACAAGCCAGCCCTCTTTTTTCTTCACCACCCCCAGCTCAGCTGAAATCCCATCAGTATATGTACACACAGCAGCTTTTCTGAAGCCCAGCTACACTATTTCATCCTGACTTACACAAAAAAGCAATCAGAGGTCCCAAATGGCTTTTAGAGCAACAATATTTACACTGTCAAGTGGAATTACTGACCAAGAACAGCAACAGGAGAACAGCCAGGTCAGCAGCTGAGACTTCAATAATTTCATAACGCCCTGAGGCAGTTGCTCAGAATGATCACTGAAGCTTGCAAGTGACAGATAATTAACAACTAAATTCTCTTTAATAGCTGGCGGGGACACAAGCATGAGCACATCTCCCCCACACACCCACAGATTTGGAGGGTGGTATTTCTAAAGCACAAAGATCACTATAACTGCTCCCATCAGAGACAGTGAAGTTGTACCCTTGATCCCAGAGGAAACTGAAAAAAGTAAAATGCACATTGCCTGGATAAGAACAATCCTCACTCATCTTTTTGCAGTAAGGAAGAAATTTATGGCATATTATTTGAAAACAGACCCTTCCTCACCATCTATGTTAATTTATATCAAATGCCACAATGCGTGGTACTAAATTCAAGAGCCAATGCTCTGGTTTGGAACTACCTCCATAATGTTTGCATTTCATAACTCTCCCTGAAACCAGGAGCTGGGTTTAGGAAACAAGAGGAACCAGACCAAGGCCAGTAACATCTCTAGGTCAGCATGAACTCCATGTGCTCACATAAGCTCACTGACCTTGTAAGCCCTTCTGGATGGGCTGGGGAGAGAAGCTGCCAGAGGAGAAACAGCAGTACCAGGGTTTTGCTTTCATTCTGCCAAGCTTCCCTACCTAGGGAAGGACTTCTGCTTTCAAAATAACTGCAACTGAGCTGAAAGCAATCTCTAATCTCTACTACTTAAGCACACAAAGTTCTCCCTCCTTCACGCTGTCCTCTTTCAAGTTAAATTCCAACTGTCAATTCGATTGATGTATTTCTGAATTAGCAGATGTCTCTGCAGAACAAGCACCCTTGCTCTCAGCACGACACCATCAGCATACTGGGTCTTCTGAGCCTCCGAGAAATTTACTCTACTCATCTCTTTAAACGTTCAGCAGACTCCAGCTCTGAAGCATTCTCCCTCTGCTTTGTTGTTCTCTGCCCACACACCCGTTGCTACAACCCTATTTAAGATACCACCAGCACACTGCTGTGCTGTCATATTCAGGAGCCTGGCAGGCAGCTTGCGAGGATTTCTGCGACTCATGGTAACTAAGGCAACTCGGCTCCACACACAAAGGGACGCAAACACCAGCATCCAATGTGTTCTTCAGCATTTAGTAAGTGCTGTCATCTGAAATCAAATACTGCAACAGCATCACTTCAAACAATCCAGCGCTCTCTGGGATGACTCTGGAGCTCTCAGATCACAAATCAGAACTCCTGAGTTCAGTCTCAGTAAACAGCAGAACCTGCTTTCCTCCAACAGCCATGTGTGGAGTGCGCTGCTCATCCCTGCTCAGCTCTGGCCCTCCCACCTTTTTAATTTAAACACTGATCAAAAGTTACTTGTCATGGGAAGGAGAACTGTACACACCATCAAAGGAAATACATGGAGCACTTTCTCTGAAGGCTCCAGCCTCCTCCCTGAAGTGTGCACCTTGTCAGTTCTCAACCCTGCAGGAAAGGCATGAACGTCTCCAACATCTCTTTGATTGATGGTACTTCCCATTTTAAACTGGGGTAGCAGCACCTTAGTTCAGGACAGCCAATCTCCCTCTGCAGTAAATCACACTTTATCTGCAGGTGGGGCTGCACAGCATCATCACCATCACACAGCAGGATCAGCCAGAGAAAATAACCTCACATCAAACCATAGATTTTAACACTCAAAGTATCTGCTATGACTATCAAACCCAGGTGGATGTTTGCACCGTATAAACAGAAATGCTGTGGCCTGAAAACTGACAGACACAACTAATGAACCCAACAGCTGCAACACACCCAGGAAGACACCAACCAGGGTCTTCTGCTAGGGAATGAGACAATAAGGAAGAAATCCACTGGGTGAACTTTCTGACCATTCTTTTCCCCCCCCAGATACATTAAACATTGCTGACAGGTAGCCAGAGCCTCTCAGTGCATAAGTTAATGGCAAATATTCAACAAGAAAGCTGACATGGTACAAGCCTGGAGTAGAAAAGCATCTTTATTTCATTCACAAGTTTAGAAAGCTGATGTTAACAAACTCCCTGGCTACATCAGTGACTTACACAAAACCAAGGTATCCTAAACTTAATATAAAAACCAATTACTGTGCCATAAGAATAAGCAAGTGGTATGGTAGCATCACTTGCAAAACCACGCAGCAGCTTTGAAGAGTTCACAGCTGATGTGCTCTGCAGTGGCTCACTCATCCAAGGGGCCATCTCCAAACACATTTATTTCTTCCATCCAGCACTAAAGAACACATTATTATCACTAGACAATAGTCATCAGACTGAGTTAAATGCAGGGGAAAAAATGACTGTGAGATCCCATTCAGAAAGTATTAATGAATAAAAGCATAAACAAAGGTTACATTTGTGAACCAACTGATACTGTACATCATTCCTTTAATTCTAACCAGAACTTTAGAAACCAGAGCTGTACCAGTAGCACCACTATTCCATTCCCTCATGCCCCTGCTTTGGTGCCTGTCAGCAGTGCTGCAGCACAACTCCCTGTCAGAATGTGTGAGAAAAACATGTAGCAAAGCACCTGTACATTAATTTTGCTGTGAAGATGATACCACTCAGTGCTGTGTATTCCTGAGACATCACTGAATAAATAACCTTGTATATAACAAATCTGAGAAAACATTTCATATTTGTACAAAACACTGTCAAGCCTCACAGACCATTTTCACAAGTCATCCCCAAAGATGACTGCTTGTCATCAAGACCAAAATTACATTTGCAAGTTGGCTTTGAATGAATAAGAAAAACTAAGAATGGGGATATTAATATGTTAACACATACCTATTTCTGAAATACAATTACAGTAAGGGGACACTTTAGTCTGATACCCACTACAACCCAAAACTGTATAGAATAAAAATATCTTTTTCTCACTTCAGTGCCTATAAAAACCTAGATGCAGCATGCTGGGTTTGACTCTGGGTTTAGTTTTCACATGTTACTGAATGACACAATGCCTCCTGATCTCTTCCTGCCCAGGCCTGCAAGATGCTTTGTGAAGCTCTCTGAGGGATTCGGCTTTACCATGGAACCCTGCATTACACCTGGGAGAGATGCACAGGACTAATTACAAACATTTTCCCATAAAAATACACCAGAAGCTTTAGCTGTATTTTGGCATCATTTTATAAAATAGGAAAGCATAGCTAGACATTCAGAAGAGAGAGGAAATTATATCTAAATAATCTTTCCTTGAAAATTACCAGTGTTACTTCTACTAAAAAAAAATTAAAATCAAAGACAAATGCCACATTTGAAAGTCAGGATGCAGGCAAACAGGAGGTGGGTAAATTCTGTCAGATCTAGCATACTGTAAAGTAATAAACCCATTTTTATCTGCCAGTAGCAGCTGCAAGTAAACAGAAAGCAGCTGAGTTTTGTCAACAGTTGTACATGGCTGACTAAATCTGTCAATAATCTGATGAAAACCATAGATTTTAGTGAAAGGAATTAAGGAAAACTTTTCTTGCAAGCTTGTCTCAAGCTTCATTTTAAAATACACATGGGTGTTTGTATGTGTGTGTGTGTGTGTGTGTGTATTCCAGTATCCTCTCAGGAGAACATATGGTTTGGTGTAGCAACCTTAACACTGAATTTATTCTCTTCCAGTCAAAGTTCAAAGGGTAAGGAAACACTCTAGAAAATCAAATTCTTCATTATTTACTTGGGATTTTTAGGTAGGGAAGTAATCTCTGCCATTAATCAAACAATTTGAAAGTGTTTGACTTGTTATTCCTTAACTCTAATTAAAAATATCTTCAGGACTCTGTAATAAAACCAGTAGCCTGTAGTCCCATGCTCACACTCATCAATGTATTTCATCAGATTTCATAAAAGAATTACAGTGTTTAGCTATAAAGCCAATGAAGAATTTATGTGTACAACACTTGAATTGACAAAAACACTACAAATGCAGGTAACTATTGAAATTTCTACAATACTTTCCACATAAAGGTTATTAAAGACACTCCAGTTGTTGTGAATCAGACTTCATAGTCTGAGAATAACAGAGGCAGAGCATAAAAAACAGACCTGGAAAGTATTTCAGAGCTGCAAGAATGGGGTATTGGTAAATCAGTGGCATAGAAAAAGCCAGGCAGGATACAGCTATCCTCCCATGCCTCTTGCATATTAATAAGAATCACAACAAGTTAAAGTAATAAAAGAGATTTGAAACAAAGAGGTAAAACATGCATAGGTTCCAATGAAGAGAGTTAGAGCTCTCTCCTCTCAATTATTTGAAGCACTTACCTACTAAAGCAGTCATGAAACGGTTCATGGAGAGAGGCTCCAAGTACATTGGTCCTTCATAGCCTGATTCCAGTTCACTCCTCACATAATCCCTAAAAAACACAAACCCGCAAACTATTATGATCCATCTGATTCAGACAAGAAGCAATTTATTCATTCCACATACATGAAACTTCAGTGTACATCACAGCCAATTAACGAAATTGCAAAAAGCAATATTAACACTACTGTTGCAGCAGCCATGCTGATGGAAGGATCCAGCTGAGGCATGACTTAAGCGAGTGCAGAATTATCTGTAATTAGAATCACTGGCAGAGCTGTAAAAATCCTTTGGGACATCTAAGCTGTTCTTCAGAGCGTGGCCTCAAAACTGCTTATTGAAAAAGCCTCTTAGGCATCATTCCATTTTTAAGTATCCTTATTAAGTGTTTTTCTTCCAAACAATAATTTCTTTTCCCACCAGCAACATGTGAAAAAAAAATCTGAGAGCTTCACAGAGAGATCTTCCAATTCAGTGCTTATAGTATTTTGCTATTTTGTACTTAAGAAGTTCTTTACATAAAATCAGAAGTTAAATATGAAGGAAAAGCAATAGTCATGGAGTAGAGTCAGGAACAGAGTTGTTACATCACCCTTTTGTCCAACACAATTTAAAAGTTTAGTTCTATCCTACCAGATAGCCACAAACTGATAAAACACTACTGACAGACACCGTAAGAGAGCTTGAAAATCTCTCAGTATTCCCCTCAGAAAAGGTGGGCTGGGGGGGTGGGCTCTGGCAACCAGAGTGCAAGGCAAGAACCTGAAGATCGTGGGTAAGTTTTCTGTTGTTGCTGGTCATCCACTGGCTCTGCCCTTGAGTAGGTTTAACATAACAACAGAACTCAAATATGAACCTCACACAAAGAGCAGACATTTCACACCTTCAGAAGCTGATCCTGGAGCAGCAGAGCAGGAATTCTGCAGTGGCTCCTTAATCCCCTGCCATCAGACAGCAGGCAATACTCCTGACCTTCCACATCCAGCCCGTTTTTCTGCCATGCCCTGTGACCCTTCCTGCTCCACTCCAGGGCAGCTGCAGCTCCACTCTTGTTAGGGCACCACCAGCTCTGGCATCAGCAGCACAAAACCCCTGAGTTTGTTTCTGGCTGATCCTGCCCAAGACTCACATCTACCTGCACCACATCCTGGGAATGCCAGACAGACACACTTGGTCTGACCCCACGTGGAGCTCCCAGAGGCTGTTTGCTCGAGGGACAATTCAGTTATTCTGTGTTTATTTTTATCAGTGGGGCCAGCCACACTTGCTGGGAACAGATGCAGACAAAGCACAGCAAAACAGGACTGGAAACTAAAGCCAACATGAAAATTGCTCTTTTTATTTCAGTGGAGAAATAGATGCAATTTAGTGCTACTGGGATCATTCGCTTCTCCCCAGAAATGTGGGAATATACCCTGCTCCTAGGATTAACTTCCTACCCCAAGCAAAGGTATTCACGTTTTCACTTGCAAAAAATCTCTGGAATTCAAGACATAAATCTCAAAGTACTAAAACAAACACTTCAAAGCCTGTTCTTCATAGCTGACAACACTGCCTACTCAGAGCAGCTTTTCAAGTGTCGTGGTATACGTGAGGTATGTTGAAATGAGTTCTTTAGACTGCAACCTACAATTAAAAACACATGAGGACTGAAAAGGCACCTCAAATGACAATTCTAGGTATATAGAATTGTTCTGTTCTCCAGGTATAACTAAGCACAAATGCTTTTTTTTCCACCTTCCAAAATCCATAAGGTTGTAATCCTGTGGGCAGAGGGGTTATTTTTATTTATTTACATCATATGGACTAGGAGAAAGCACTTTCTGAAAGCATCAGCAACACAAACAGGATAATCCATCAGTTACAGAAGAGAGAAAAAAATAACAGCTCTTGCAAGATGCTGGAGATGGCTTTTTGTCTTAGCAAAATCATGCTCCATCCTCAAATTTTGGGTGGAAACATTGGGCAGCTATTTCTAAGCTGCTGCAAGGAAAGCAGTGAAGACATCAGGTTTCTTCTATATTTGTTAGGAAACAGGTTATAAAATCATCCAGGATACCAAGTGCAGCAAGATGACCTTACACAACTTAGCCAAGAGACACAAACAAAACTGCACTTACAGTTGCTTCTTCAACACCAGAACGTGCTTGGGGATGACCCAAATTCCTTCGAGCTGCATTTCTTGTTGTTGTCTGATTCAGTCATCTGCACAGAGGTCTGCACTTGGCTGAATTCTCTAAGAAACTCTCAATTATAACTGAGTTCTAGGCCCACCAGTTTGGAGAAGCAATGTTTTAAGATCTCCTAAATTTTTTAAACAGTATTTTTAGCTGATGTCTGAATGAGGAAAGTGAAAGCAATGATTCTCCTATTACCAGTACAAACACAAGGATCTTTTGGCACAGACACCAATCAGAAGATGCCTCTAACAGCTGCAGTGCCATACAAGATGCTGAAAAAAGCAAGTGCCTGCACTCAATTTTGATCAATTAAAACTGTATTAATCTCCAGCTTTGACATTTGAGGATTGTTCACTTTACTGCAGCAGTGTAAGAAAACAAGAATGCTAAAATCATTATTTACTAGTTAATGAAATGACTGAAACTACATTACTTTGGAAAATTAGGATTTAATAGTAAAGCTTAGCTCAGATTGGCTGCTGTTCATTCTGCAGATGCATTCACAGTCTTGTTTAATCCAACTGCTGGCCTGTTAACAGGTACCCATAGACAGTCATGACTAAATTGCTCCAAAGGTGATAATTTTTCCACATGTGATCTATTTTTTTTGTTGTTACTGAAGTATAAAAAGGTCTTCCATTACTAAAAATATGCTTTAGAATTGACTGACATAAGGTACAGTGGTTATCTGACCTGACTCATATTGCTGACATTTACTTTGGCTGATTAATCTCCACTGTCAACATGAAACACACTCTCATAGGTTTCTAATGTCTACAGAAAACCTTAAAATCAAGTGTATTTTAAATTTGTCCATAAGAAACAATTCAGTCTCTTGCTCCCCCCTTCTCATTTTAAGCTCTGTGAGGCTCAACACACCTGGGATATAATAATAATAAAACTGCAAAACCTGAAATAAGATAATGATTTGAACTCCGGTTTTAGCATTAACAGTGTGTTTAATCATATCACTCCTATTCTGCAAAACTGCATCACTTATTTTTCCCAAGCTGTTTTTTGCTGGAAATGGGTAAAAGAAATGTGATTTTTTTTAAGTAAGACATTTGTGCTACTACATAAAAAATAAAACCAGCATCCACCTTCCTTGTCAGGAGCAACAGGACTGTGGTAAATTAATTTAGTTCACTGAATTCTTTCACATGGCATTCTTTTGTCTGGGTAGTTTTCCTTAGCATGAGTAGCTGAAGCTGCTGGAGTCTTTAGCCACAAGCAGCAAGCTCCACCTAGGAAAGCTGAACTTATCTTGAACTTCTGCTCAGTTACATGAAGTGGGGCCCTGAGAGCAGTGTGAGCTCTGGATCACAGCAAAAGCTGCAACCCCGCCAAATAAAAGCAGCCAACACCCACCTGGAGACAGAGAAAGAATCCAACAGGGAGTGAGAAGATCCCAGACCGCCCACCACTGACCAAGGGATGTGTGCATTGGCTGTGAGGGTACAAAGGCTCCGTGATTTCTGTGCTCTGAGTCCCTGGCTGCAGCCACCCAGCTCAAGCTGTTCCTACTGCTGTGTCACTCCATTATTAAACTAATTTTTCTTGGAATTGGAAACTGCTGCAGGAAACCAGATGGGATCTCAGACCACTTTCACAGCTTCTTGTTTCCCAAGTGCTGGCATCAAGTGAGCTCACCAAGAACCTCTGGAGCAGGAGGCATTGAAGGGTCAATGTTAAAACTCCCCAGGCAGATTTGGAGAAGGTTCTGCAGTGGGTTTGAGTCCCTCTCAGTATCAAGGTGTGTTTGAGTCCGCCCTCTACTGCAGCTCACTCACAGCTGCACAGCCTCATCAGACAGTAGTGTGCACACAGAAAGGGGATTCAACTCCATATGTAAAAACAGGTTCAGGTCCCTGAAATCTAATCCTTTAGATACAAACTGTTGGCCAAGTCTGACATTAAGACTGGATCCAGCTGCATCTACACTCCTCTCTGAACCTCTTAACTCCACAGGAGGGTCTCCCTGACAATCTTTCTTGCTGCTTTTTCTTTATTCTTTCAGGTAACAGGGAACAAACTCAGTGTAGAAAAGGGGATGCCCTTGGCCAAGGTATTGCAAAATTGAGAAAAGATTTATGGTACAGCTCAATTATCTAAAGAGCACACAGTGGCCTTGTGCCAGGAGGAATGGCCATATATTACTGGGACAGCTGGTGGGGGCCCCAGGAAATCTGGCCACTACATGGAACTCTCAATCAATTAAGACTCACTTATTTACGACTCAGCTCAGAGGATAAAAGCCCTGGACAAATGCATTGCTGCTTTAGGAAAAGAAAATTGGATACACCAGTCTCATGTCAAACGAGGGATGAGAAACCAGCCAGCTAATGAATGATGGCACTATGAAGAACTGATACTCTGAAGAGATGAAGTGGGACAGCTCACTCACCACTCTTGGTGCTGTTAACCCAGATGACCACAGCTGCATAGTTAATTACACAATCAGTGCACAGTTCAGTGTGGTATAAAGTTAACAGGACTGAAGAGGAACTAATTCACATACATTGTTAGGGGCTGGGTAACCCAGCCCCTAGAATTCTGTAAAACCCAAAGAAGTACCTCTCATTTTTTGTTGTGAATCCAATGCAGCTCATGATCCAACTTTAATAGAGAGAATCAGCAAGACCAAAGCTGACTGCCCCATTGCTACTGTTATTTAATATTCAATTTCAGCTGCTAGGTGTGGCTGGACACAGGATTTCAAATAAACAGAATGTGTGTTAATGCAACCTGTGAAAAATTTACTATCAACCACTGCCTCACTGCCCAGCATAGTAAGCTTAGCCACCAGCCCTCCACAGGTCAGGGAGGAGCTGGTCCCACAAATTTCTGAAATCAGCACTAGCTCTTAGCTGCATCCAAGCACAACTGTAGATACAATCTGTGGCAGCCACAACCATAGGAGAAGGGTAAGGGTGTATCTTACACATTGAAATAATAAAAAAAAAAAAAAACCTGAGAAAATGCAACTGATTTTTAAAGAGAATTCCAACGGTGGTGGTATGCAGCCAATTTCCCATATAGTCCATATAATGCACAGCTTTTGTCTCAACAAAATGCACCACATCAGAATACACCACAGACCCAATCCAAATACTAGGATTGAATCACAATGGAACTGGCCAGAGCTGAGTATGGGCCCAACAAAACAGTATCAAATGGCAGCATATGTTGTGTTGTTAGAGAACAACAAGTATTTATTTGTGAAAGTAAAACTATCAAAGCTCAAGACATTTGTTTTGATACTGAACAAAATGTCTGTAACTTGAAATACATTCCAAAGAAACCCCTAAAACTGAACTTGCCTATGTCAGGAAAGGATGTGTTTGTGTAAGAACTCTTTGTCATCTTATGTTTGTAAATAACATCACTATAGGGACAAATAATCACTCAATTACTTCTAACTGTAGAAACACTGTGGGATGCAATTTTAATTATTCAGCTCCTATTATGTCCAATCAATGGTTACAGCCCAATTATACTGAAGCTAAAATTTACTACCTATCCCCATCAGAATGAATCCTGCACTGGTGAGGAAACCACTAAAACCTGATGACCTGCATCAACTGCTGGAACGTGTCCAAAATGATGGACAAAAAATTCCAGTCACTATTCAGTGCAGAATCAAGTCTTGGAAGAAGTGAAGAAGGAGGCACGACATTTATGGTGGAAAACTCTCTTTGGGTGCTCACCAACAGCAATGTAATCTATATTAAGATGCTCCATGCAGTGGTGACTTGCTCACTCCACTTATATTGTGCTTGTTGCTTGGAATAACATTGTATGTGAGACTAAGGGTTGTATTTAAAGACTTTGTGAGCTCTTTCTGACACATGAGCAGGTGTGCTTAATAAAAAAAGCAAGACTGTTGTAAATCAAGTTTAGTTAGTTGTGTTCTTTGAACTGCATTCTTTTGTCTGAGTAGCTTTGCTCAGCAGAAGTAGCTAAAGATGCTGGAGTTTTAAGCCACAAGCTCCAAACTTTCACCAGCTCCAGGCTCCCACCTAGAAAAGTTAAACTTATCTTGAACTTCTGCTCAGTTACATGGAGGGGGGCCCTGAGAGCAGTGTGAACTGGAAGATAAGGAGGCCACAACGCAGCAGAAGCTGCAACCCAGCCAGATAAAAGCAGCTAACACCCACCTGGAGACAGAAAAGGAATCCAACATGAAAAAAGAAGATTCCAGAACAAACCCCACCACTGGACCAAGAGGTGTTTGCAAAGCACATGAAGAGTGGATGCAGCATGGCTGCAGTGACTGGAAGGATTTGTGAGCTCTGGTTCCCTGACTGGAGGCACCCAGCTCAAGCTGTTCCTATTACTGTGCCACTCACTTATTAAATTAATTTCTCCTGAAATTGGAGACTTCTGCAGGAAACCTAAGGCAAAGAGATTTCATTAAATTGGATTTTGGGTTTTTAAAGCTGACTTCTCTTTCCATAAACAGATGGTATGTTATTTCCACCCAAATTACCAGGTTAGCATGCTACATACAAATGTAGCATCTTCTGCAGTGCTCCAAGTATTCACAAATATTATCTAAACCATCTTTACACATTAAGGTAATTCTCTGCTCAGCAGGCAAGGAAACAAAACATTTAAAAATTAAGTGACTTGTCAAGGTCACATAAACCTGGAAGTCTGAAGTCAGAGCTTAACTATAAAATTCAGATGATCTTATTCCCAGACTTGCAGATGAACTGCAAGCTATTTCTGGGATGGAAAAAAAGCACTGAAAGCTGAAGTCTTTCAACAGCTCACAATTTCCAGGACACTGCAGAGTCACAAGTGCCAGATGATTCTGGGCTTGTTCTATAATTTGCAGTAACCAAACTGGCCTCAATATAAGACCTCTTCACTGGTCTTAAATAGCATCCCAACTGTAGTGCATGCAAGCAAGTCCCTGAAGTTTTCATCTCTGAGCAGAATTACTAACAAAAAACACTGAAAAACAGTTTGCACATGTGACTACTGTATGTCTTGTTATGATCAGGCTGCTAAATAGAAACATAAGTTGGAACTGGATAGCTTTGGCAATAAGAGGAATGGCTCTGCCAACAGATATGTCTGTCACATTTTACTATTTTCAGTATGAAAACTGATGAGATTTAAAAATTCTTTTGTAAGGTTAATTCAAGTATCACTCCCCACATTCCCTGACTGTACAAAGGCTTCAGCTGAGAGCCCTTTGCACTGTGCTTCCTTCCAAACCAAACCAGCCTTATGCCTAGGGAGTGGGTAAGCTCACTCAGAAGTGTCAGCAGCTACATTTGCCTTGCAAAATACCTTGGGAATAGTGCTGGACTATTTGAATCCATGACATCTTTTAATTAAATATATTTTTTGTGCTAGTTAATGCAAGATTTAATTAAAGTCTTTATTAATTCGCTCCAGGAGCACCAAATAGAGAAAGCTTAGTAGGAACACACAGAACAGTCCAAACAGTGTTTACTAAATATGTCACAATAAAGCCTATTAAGTCTCAAACCTCACAAAGCAACAGAAGTCAGAATTCCTATTACACAGAAATACAAACAAGGTATTAAAAACAAACACAGTGCTATCCCTTAATGCATCAATCAAACACGTAACACCTCCCTTTCTTCTAAAAATTTAAAGATCTGAAGTGGCATAAACACCTCCAGTTGTAAATGTTCTGTACCAAAGCCCTGCATCTGATGAGCATTTGTTACTAGATTTATTATTTCAACGCTTAAATAATGTTTAGGTTGCTTTTTCTAATAAATAAGCCTTTAACCCTATAAGAAACACACACAAATTCCATCTATAACAACACAGGACTCCCCTGAGGATGACAAATAAATCCTTTTTTCCTTCCTACTAAGGCAGTAAGAGGCTATAACTCCTCTCTTGTAGACTCATCCTTTTCAGGAAATCACTAACTGCAACTCTGACAGCCACAACAGCGACATGTCAAATCATCACAAAACCTTCATTAACACTTCCTTGAACTGCAACATATCAAGAAAAGCATTCCAGCAAATGCTCTGGAACAACAATTTTGATGCGGAAATAACAAAACTATAGCTTCCATTAAATCAATTGAAAGCACATTTTTAAATGTTTCCGATCAGCAGGCACCAAAATAAGTCAGGCTCAAATACATATTTTCAAAACTTCCCATGCAAAGCCTTTAATGTGATGGCAGTGTCTTTGGTTCCAATTAACCATTGTGTCAATATGAAAATTTAAACTGGCTTTCAACACAGCTGGGGCCAAACAAAGATGGTTGATTTTGTCTTGTTTGACTCGGAGTTCTCCAGACTCCTGCTCTGTGTTTTAGATCCAAAACACCTGCATCCACTGTAAATTAAAATTTGTGTAATACATTTTAAGAATAAATTCCACTACTACTTTGTTTTTACTGGATTCCAGATCTCTATTTGCTCTCTCTCCTGAGGTACCAGGAAACTAAAAGTAACATCCTGTCTGCTGTGTAAAACACCCCAGTGCTAAAAGCATTTTAGCTGAGCCACTAAGTTAGATTACTGCATCAGAGTTCACATTTAGTCTTGTGGTAAGTGCTTTCTCTCCTTAGATTGGTGGGCATTACACTCCCCAGTCAAGTAGCTCAAAATTCCTGGTGCTTTTTCAATGACTTCAAAGAATTACTTGACTGCATAATTTAGTTCTGTAAACTTTTTCAAAGACAAAGAACAGCAAGATATATTTAGGTGTCTGACATAGAAAGAAAGCCTCCACAAAACCATTTATAGACAATATTAACAAAATAACTGTTATTTTTCTAATTCCCAAAACAAGCTAAAAAATCTAATCCATTTATCCTTACCTGGAAATTTGGTGCCCAGCATAAAGCAGCAGTGCAGTCAGAAAGTACAGGTAAAGCTGAACCAGGTGTTGCCTTGGTAAAGTCAGGAGCACAACACTTAAGATGTAACCTGTAACAAAAAGCAGAAGTTGATATTTAAAAAAATACTAACACCAAATAAAAATAACACTTAGCATGTTCACAATATAAGATGGGGACACAGAAGCTTTACTCCATATTAGTCATATTAAAGCCCACTTCAGCTATCAGGGTTGCATAAATCAAGGACAAGACCTGCCACAGCCTAGGATTTGTAGCTTTTTATCCCAGCAGTTCCTGCACTTCTCATTAGCATTTAGTGAGGCTGCTGAAAATGACCCAATGCAGATCCAGCTTTACTCTTTAAGACCACAGCCTGGCTGCTCAGCAGCCTCTCCAACAAGCAGAGCCCTGATCCTTATTTTCATAAGGATCTCACTCAGAGACCCACATAAAGCAGCACTTTGAAGTCCACTCCATAACTGAGTGGTGCATGTCCATACTCCTCCTTTCCAGACAGGCTGCAGATCAAAAACTCAGCCCACGGTGCCCTTACAAATATTTATTTCCAAGCTCTCTCTCCATCACTGCAGTGCACCTGTGCTCTTTCTGAAGGTCAGCTCAAGAGCCTGGCACTGAAATCCACTCAGGAAAACAACCCAGCAACAGCCAACAACTCCCTAAGAAAAAAATGTTAGAGAAGAACATATCCTGACCCTCACAACCACACCAATCATGTCACATTTAAAGTTTCATACATTTATTCAGCAACATCAGGCATAGTCTTTGAAGCTAATTTATATTTTTAGCTTTTGAAATATATGTAATAATGCAACTCTAGATTAAGCACTCATAAGCAGTGGCACAACCAGGTACTATAAACCAGCTGGGGAACACAGCATGTTCCAGTATTTGAAAAAGATATTTCAGAGTCAGTATTTATGAAGAAGTATTTCAAGGCTGCTTAGAATCTGCCATGTTCAATAAGCCACCTCTGTAAAAATCTACCAAGACCAAGTTTGGTCTTCAAAATCCTGCAAGATGTTCCTAGAAAAGACAACAGATCCACAAGATGCCAAGCAGAGAAAGATCAATTCAGGTAAGACAGATTATAGGATCAATGACAGACAAAGCCTATTTTCTAAAATATCAGTATATCATTTATGTATTTAACATTAAAGATAATTTTTCAGTCATCTCCATGAAGTGGATGTGACAAGTTGCACATTTGTCTCAGGATGCCGTTTTTAAACAGCTGAAATAATCAGCAGTATCTTTTATTAAAAATCAAGTGTCATACAAGTCACTAATTATGTACAATATAATTTTGACCAGAGGGCTGGAGCACCTCTCTCTGTGAGGACAGACTGGGGGAGTTGGGGCTGTTCAGCCTGGAGAACAGAATAATTTTTATTTTGAGCTTTTTGAAAGGGGCCTGAAACACACTGAAACACAGCACTCCCATCAGTTTCCTTCTAGCGACTGTTTTATACAGAATAATTTTCTTCTACTTACAGCACATCAGATGTTCTACACCATCAGTTTTCTTCACGAACACCTGCATTTGCTGGACTTCCTGTTCACCACCTGCCTTCTACCAACCACACAAATGACAAGAGCAGGAACTCCTCGGCAGTCTCTGTGAAGACATTTCACTACCTTGCATCACACCACAGCCTCAGGAGCCAGCTCCAGAGCTCTCAAACAATCTGCATTCATTCCTACATCTCACCTCTGCTGCATTCACCCCTGCATTCCCTTGTGAGGGACAATTCTCCCTGAGGAACAACCCACAACCATCTAGCATTCCAGCACGAGTCAAATATCTCTAAACCTTTCCTTCTCTCTGTAGCCTGTGACTCACCTTCAGGTGGAGAACTAAACTGAGTTTATTATGCAGTCTTTTATTCCTCTATAAATAGTTTCAGAATACCTGTTTACTGTATCTGTATTTAAGCTCTGTCATCTTTACCTTATTCTATCACAAAAAAGTCTGCTCCTTGGCCATGTGATGATGTACCTGAGCAATGGCAGGATCATTTCTGTAAAAGTAACACTTTTTAGAGGGCAGTAACAAAGATGTAATACATGGAAGGATTTTAGATTTCACTAAAGTTCATTCTTTTCTACATGATCACAAATTTAATCAAAATACTTAAGATCCTTCGAGATACAATGAGGGAGTGGGAAAAAAAAATAAAAGGCTAAATTAAAAGATGAAGCAAGTGCTGTCACAGTGCCTTCTAACCAGCAGGCTTCCACTCTGCACAGATGCTCAGATCTGTGCAGGGAAGCAGCACGAGACAGCCAAGGTTACTGCAGAAGTTTCAGCAGTGAACTCCACTGCTCAGGAGTTTGGGCTGGAATATAAATGTTCACTTTGAGGCAGCCGTTTGGTTTAATTGTTAGACTTGGAAGAGGGGGAGAGCAACAGACATTTAAAGTAGTTCCCATTCAATCTTATTTACAATTTCCTCTTGTGACTTGGTTAAGAGGGAGATTTCAGCATACTTCATACTGCAATATTTGCATTTTTGCTGCAGAGGCCCTATTCCCAAAGTGGCACCAACCCCATTTTTATCAACAAAGCTTCTGCCAAAAAAAAAAAAAAAAAAAAAAAGAAGCCAAATAATTCTTTACCAACCCATCTGATTGCAGAAGAATAGGATGACAAACCCAAATTCAGACATACTTGCAATAATATTCTATTCCCTTTGTTCTCATACAGACAAATGAAGTAATTAGCGTACAATGTAAATAAGATTCCACTTCAAAAAAAAAAAAAAAAAAAAAAAAAAAGGACCAGGAAATTATGTTTCTCACAGTAGCTTTCTCATCTAAACCATTACATTCTGTTTTCATTTGCACCTCCTCTGCCAGAAGAAAACATGATGCTGAGAACATTTATCCCTTTGGAGAGAGTCCCCACACACAAGGATTACAGTTTGAGAAGCAGTAATCTTACTGGGTAACCTCTGAGCAGGGGTTAACGATAACTAACACTCACTTCCATCCAAATGGAGTTTTTGAGCTCTGTGTCAACAGTGAGCACTTTGATTTGGGCTGTGCTATTTTTGCTCTTGGGACTTGGTGCATTGTCCCTTTTGACTCATCACGTACATTTCTGTGAAAAGCAAGCAGCAGGCTCAGGGAAGCCCGATTCCTGCCCCAGTAAAGGAATGGTTCTAACACACATTAAAAACGATAAACAAAAAAGATAAAGACAGAATAATCTTTCCTGAGTGCAGTCAGGGTACCCTAGTGCCACAACACCAAGAAAGAGACTTGCATCTTTATGCCTCCAGCTGTAAGGAGCATTACAGCAGACACATTCTGCCATCCTTAAAAATACACAAATCCCCCACTCAGCTCCTATTCAGGAGCACAAGGAAGCAGAGAACTTCCACTGCCTCTCATGCAAGATGGTACAGGTTTAGGCTCCACTGGAGAAAATAAACTGTGAAAATCATCCTAAGCAGAAAAGCAAAGTTAAACACTGCTAGACAAGAACATTGGTGTATTAACCAGTTCGTGACCTCATTTACAACCTGTTGATTCAGCTCAATGAAAACCTCTGGCTGTGCAGTGCTCATTGTTCAGTGAGAGCAGCTCACAGACTGCCTTTCAGCAATCTCTCCACTTATGCAGCACCAAGGTGTTCCCAGCTTCTCTTACCAGAATTACCTCTTTGCCGACTCAGGTGTCTGAGGTTTATTGACTGCACACAATGAAGGCTTCTGGAACATGATCAAAGTCACAACTCATCCTCTTTATGAAGCACTTTAGTGCTCATTTGCATGATTACAGATCCCTTGTGTCCATTTCATATTATCACTCACAGTTTCCTGCACATTTAGTCTAAAAATGAGAACTTTGCACATCAGAGAGCTCATAACATTTCTTAATAAGGCCACACCAACTCTTAGAGTGCCAGAAAGTAGGAGTACAAGTCCTTGGATTCTATCAGGAAATTAATTTAGAGGCTCTACTTTTCCATTTTCCCATATCCTGTGAGGGTAAAGGGTCCATGATTTGCAAAGCAACTTGCTGGGAAGCAGCAAGTCATGAGCCACAGACTGAATCCCAACACCCAGCTCTCCTGCCTCAAAGAGGGATCAGTGCACTCTGAGTTAGTCACTGCACTTCAGCCTAATCCTTGACTGTCCTCATTTCAGTTTGTTCAGACAAATATCTGGCCACTACATGCAAGTGCCAATAGAACAGGACATACCTCTGAAAGCCTGCATTTGAGATGGCAAAAGCACTACAGAACAACTGGCACCTTTATTTTCAGTGTGTCTAATTCTCAGGATCACCAGACTGGTTACACTGCAATTGGCACAGAGATTTCATAAATTGTCAATGTCTAAATCATCCATCTGAAGAGAGGATTTTTTAAATGTATACTTTTACATACCTGTCCTCCAGAAAATGCCAGAAAATTAGTTCAAATTTGAGAAAGCACACATCTAAACATACTTGCACATATGGAAATTGGCATTTATTCAGTCATGGCTCAGAACAACTATAACAGAGATCAGAAATCTTGTTATCAACATCTGCACATCTTGGTGAAAGTAATGCCAACAAAACAATTTATTCATTATTGGGGTACTGCCATCAACAGCTGTTTCTTCAATATTTAAATACATAACAGATTGGGTAGTCTAAGTATAAATAATCCAAGAAACTGAATTCTTTACAGAGATTTGCAGTATTCTCTGAACAAATAAAATGGACTTTTGATTCTAGCTCTGCCATATGATTCAGAGGCTCTTTATGAATCTCTAAGACAAGCTGCAAGGCTGTCATGAGACTGGTATTCAGAATCAAAAATTTTAAGCACCTCCTTTCACAAATGCTGCTAGTAACTCCTTTAAAAAAAAAAAAAAAGTAGTGATGTGGGTTTCCAAATAAGAGACATCAGCTTTATACAGAAAAGCTACCTGAAAGTATCCATATGCTGAGAAAGCTGCTTAGGAAAACCTACAATATTTAGGGAGCAGTAGAGGAATCTTGAGTCAGAAAATAAACAAACTGTGCTGGAGCTTGAGCATGGCACACTCTCTACCTCCTCCTGTGTCCTATCAACTGCAGCATATGCTGCATTTTATCCAAGAAGAGAATGAGAAGACGTAACAAGTAATTATTTTAAGAAATAAAGACCAAGTCCATGTCATCAAATTGCACTTGATTAAAAATAGCTTAAAATTAAATAGTAACACTCAGAAAATAGTTCTACTAGCCATTTATCTAAGTGCTGCTGGCAGGAGAAAGACAGAAGACATAAGGCAGCAAAGCCAGAGATGCTGATTCTAAGCAGGACCTCATCTTTGTATGCAGTAACTGTATTTACACATTTAAGTCATGCATCCTCTTCTTGCAATTTTAGGAGTTTTGTTTCTGTAATGAACCAACTCATTTCTTCTCACACTGAAACTTCATTTGACACTTCTTAGAGTGTTTGTACCAGAGTAGAATACCTTTCCCCTTAAAAGGCAACATAAAAAAAGAAATCTAAGTAAAAGATCTTCTACGTAAAGCACAAGAGCTTAAAGAAGTGGGCAGACCAAAGGGTACAATCAGCACACAAGGGCAGGAAGTCCAGCAGGTTTCTCCTCCCTCAAGCCCCCCTCATAAAAGCAGCATTCATTACAAGCAGTTCACACCTATCAAGTGATGTGACCAAGAGATTAAGGTATTAACCATGCAGTTCAAGAAACTGTTATTACAAGCAGGGTTGTGAAAGATGACACACCTTATACTTATTCCAAATATTTAAATACATTTTTTTCCCTGAGAATTTATTTTTATTTTTTGTAATGACAAAGAATACAGTTTAAGATAGAAAACTGCTCTATTTTTACTCTTGAGTAAGAAAACCCTGTATTTTGTGCAATTCTGTGCCTCACCCATGACAGTGACTTAAATTCCAACCCTGATTCTGATTATAGGTTAAGCTCATGACTCTTTCCATCTAGCTCAGAGTATTTACCAGTTGGCACAAACAGCATTGCTTTGCCCTTCTTCAGAGGAGGAAATTATGTGGTTTCAACTTTTTTCCACCTTCTCCACCAAAAGAACACAAAAAAGGAGTGTCTGTTTTCTCACAGCTACTCTACAGTGCAGAAGAAAATGGAGTAGTCTGGCAATAAGCCCTAATCTACCCTACACAGAGGTTTCACCAATTCTAACCAGAAATTTATCTCTGCTGTTTGCACTGCTCTGTGCATATTTAGTTAAATTTCATGCAGGTGAAATTGTGGTTGAGTGGTTATCAAGACTGAGTATTTTCCTTTGCTTGAGCAGATAAGGGCTGTTTCATGGAAAGATAGGAAAAGCAAAAGTTTTTTCAAAGAACAAAGTGCATTTCAGAAGCTTTTATTATACCCACAGTACTGTTAACTGGAATGGGAATCACATAGGACACACATAATTTTACTTGTTACATTGAAACAGAAAATACTCTCCTGGTAACCCCCAGTTTTGAACAATTTTCCAATTCTGTCTCCTTAGTTCCAGGAAAAGGTTCACTATATAAAGATTGGTAGAGTTTATTAATTTTTAGGGCTCTCTAATCGAATTGCTCCTTGAGCATCTGCCTGAGATAGATGCACGCAATTTCCTCAGCTGCTGGAAATACTTACATAGCACTATATATAGCACTACAAGATACTGGCTTGTGGAAGAAATTGTGATTGTTTGATATTGCAAAGCTGCCACTGCATTTGCTGATAATGTTTCCTAACTGCAAATATGAATAGAGGATTTTTTTTCCTAAATAAAGTAGATTAGCATGTTGAAACGCATCCACGGTGAATTGTTGTTTAAATTATATGCTGGCAATTAATTTCCCCCAATGTATCTTCAAAGAAGCTCAATTCTCCAAACTGGTGGAAAAGTACTTCGTTTTCCCTACAAATCCAATTTATATATTTTGATACATCATCTTAATTAATGTTATAATCTAAAGCAATGCAACTAAATCTATAATATGTCATGGAGGCATGTAAATTGATTTAGCCCAGCTTCACCCTGACACAGCTTAAATCCGCAACAATCACGGAAATGAAACACAGCAACTTTACGTGAAAAGTTTTGTCACTAAGAATTGTCTGAAAATCCTTTAAAACAAGCACCTTGTTTGACAATTTAGAAGCTCTTCTTGCTCAGCAATCACCAGTTGGAGAAATCAAAGTGCTTACATTCGATGTCATAAAAGCAAGAAGTAAAAGAACTGCTGAGTGATTGTGCACCAGGACAAAAAGTACCCCTTGTACAAGGAGCAAAAAGTTAGATTCCACTGGTTTAGTCCAAAAAATAGCAACCAGATGAGAAATTCTTTGGTAACAATGCCCACCCCCTCTGCAGTGTCTTTTATTGGTGTATCTCACATATTTTAACAAGGCAAAGATTATCAATTGGCTATTAAGGGCTTTGTCATAGCTGGAAATTACCCACTGCCATCTTGAAAACCTACTGCACAGCTTTTAATTCTGCATTAGAACCTGACCTGATAAAGTTATTCCTAAAAGCTTTGTATGTGCACACAAATGCAGGAGCAAGCCAGCTGTAGGTACAGGCCACCACAGTCCTGTGTTACATTCACCAGCTCCAAACAGAGCTGTCCTCTCCCATAGACAAAGGAAAAAGGGAACCAATGTTCTGTACTGCAAGCACACTGTCATCTCAGCATGAGTATAGTGGAGCCATTACAAAGAAAGCTGCACACACTTTTAGTGCAGTAAATGATTTCCAGACAACAGACATTACAAAAAAAGGGAAGCCTCATTCTAACACTTATGCATCAGGATTAAAGTCAGGACATGCTCCTTCAAAAGCCCAGTTTCCTAACTGCTTAAGTAAAGTGTGCTTCCTTTAGCTGACTGCAGTACATATTTATCTTCCAAAACCATCTACAAGGAAGAAACACTCCAGAGTGGTTAAATTACATGCTAGCCCTTTCTCTCCAAGCCAGGCAGTGCTCAGGCAAGTGCTCACCAGAGATCAACCTCAACTGCCTGAATCCAATCCTTAATTTGCCCCATGTGCAGATGAATCACATTCCCACCTGGAGAGCAGGTCTCAGCACACCAATCCTTTCATCTCCTAAAAACAGACATCTGGCATTCCAGAGCTAGACTTGCAGGCCAAGGTTCACACCTCAGCTGCCTGAACCGAGTTAGTAATTTTGTCCATTTATCTGCACACAAGGACTGGTTACCTGCACAAATCCACTCACAGCAAAGAGATGGTTCATAAGGGTGTAAACTGAAGAGCCAAAATGGTGCAGCAGAGATAACTAAATTTCTAGTGCTGTGGTCAGTCCAAAGCAGGCCACATTTTCTCTAGTCTCTTGTTTAATGTTAAGTTTCTATACTTCTTGTCTGCATAGCATTTCACAGCAGTTTCCTCATCAGACACCAGCCAAAGTCCCTGTGTTCTTCCTTGAGGACATCAATTGTGTTTCCAAACACCAGGTCTACTTGTAAAGGCTAAACAACAACAATCAGTAAAAACCCTGGGCAGGATTTATTTCCTGCTAACATAAACTGTCCCTTAGGCAGGACTGTAATGAATGCATTGTCATGTTATTCTTTGTATTCAATATATTAACATGCTATTACTAAATTCTTCAAATTCTTGTAGCAAGCCAAAAGGCATTTAGTAAAGTAGTATTTTCTCTTGAGTAGATCTATACTTACCCACATAATGCATATTAAGGGCCAAGTACTTGTACTGGAAGAGAGGGTTGTTGTGCAGGCTACTTCTTTGGATCTGCTGGAAGAATGAGCTGACATCCCATCTGTACAAGACATCCAACAGCATGATGCTGGGGACCCTTAGGGCCACGTTTAATACTGCCTCCAACTTCTCCTTTGCAGCCATTCTCTTCCCTTTCTGTGAATTGGCAGCAGACTGTAAATAGCACAAGAGAGAGAAGAGTAATCAGATCAATCCCACTGTACAAACAGCCATTAGGCTTTGTGAGCGTATGAATGGGGCTTCCTGTGTGGCCACAAACGGCTGAATGAATCAACTGAGCTAAACCCAAATCCAGACAGGACAGCTTCTATTTTGGCTATATAAAGGTCAATTTGCTAGCAGTTTTTTCCATGGTGACACTGTAAAATGGGGGGAGGGCAGGTTAATGACATGAAAATGGTCCAAGGGTGTGCACCGTTCTTATTTACACTCATTTAACATCTGAGATCTCAGCGAAAGACCCCAGTGTAGTAGGTACTACATAAACATTGACATGAACAGCATTAGAATGCAATACTCTGTATACTTTAGAAACTAAACCCCAACAAAATTCAGACACTACATCCATCTAGCTTAGCACTATTTCTGTGTCTCTCAAATTAAATAATCACCAATTAAGGCAGGTCTTTAAATATTTTGGATTCACTTCCTCAATGCAAATTGCAATAAATAATTTTAAAATACCTAAAAGCTTTAAAAAATCATTTACAGCCTTCATTAACTTCTACAAATTTATTGATAGAATTTGAGGGCTGTTTGTTTTGAAGATTAGGACCAATAATGCTACTAATTCTACTGATTTCTATGTAATTCACCACAAAGAATCACACAAACAAAAGACATATCCTCACTCCTGAATACTAGAAGGTAATTTAAATTTGGAGTTTGCCATCAGGTAAGATAGATGACACAACAAAACACGGCACTTTTTTAAAAAAAAAAACAGCTGGCCCACAACAGCATCTCAAAAGCCACCAATAAAATAATTTTAAAGAGCAAAAGGTACAGTTTGACATCCTGATAGTTGTTCCTAAATGAAATGTGCTGGTTTCACCATTCACCACCTGCCCATCCCTTGAACATGATTCATTGCAGGCTGCATTAGGGAAGTGCAGCTGAAGATGAGGATGATCCAGCAAGTTTTTATCCACAAGAAGCCACTCAAAGTAGAATCACCTGCAGCACAATCAGCCCCCCGATGAGGTCAGACTAAAGAAAAGGCTTCCAATCCCAATTATTAGGGGGACAATTGAAAAGAACTGCAGCCTGAGCAAAGAAATGGAAAAACCTGCATTTGAACTACACTTAAATAAAGTTTAACAGGACTTTATTAAGATTGTCCTTGTGTAAGTTATAAAAGTTTTTGCAGCTGTGCAAGCTCTATACATCAAGCCAACACGGAAGTCCAGCAGGAAGTGAAACCATGCAAATATACATTAAGAACAAAAACACAACCCAAAGAACCAAAAAAAACCCAAGAGCTCTCACTTACACACAAGCCTCGTGTGAGGTTTTATTTGTGTTGCCATGGCCTAGATGACACTGCAAACTGTTCATATCACACCTTCAGCCATGCTTACACTTCTCGAGCTACGATGACATAAAATTAATTCAGCTCAAGGAGTCAGGAAAGATCAAAACTGAGATGTGGCTCAATAAACCACAGGTTGCAGGGCTGTTGCTTGCCATTGTCTAGCCCATAGTCTGATTTTTCAAGTTATGTAAATGCTGGCACTTTGTACAGAGCTCTTGCAACAGCTCTACAAACCCCAAGGGGAGTACATACTTCCCCTTGCACAGGAAGTGCCTTCCAACCACATCAGGCACCCCACACACCACCAGCATTTCACAGAGCTGCCCAAAGCAGATTAAAAGGTCAGCCAGAAGATTACAAAAATCTATAATGAACAACCAAAACTACCACCCAAGCAGCTACTACAGAATCAGAGCATTTAACATTTTGTGTGAATAAAAGACTGAGTTTAAAGCAATAGTATTGTAGAAGCAGAAGTTGGGAGTCACATAGGTTGTATACAAAGATACAAAAATTATACGCTCAAATAATTCATATCAAATTATTTTAAATGTCCCAGAATTTTCAAAAATCTATGGGTTTGTCAAGTCCATACATTTAATCAAAACCCTAAAATTAGCCTGCCCCCTGTTTTTTTACTAGGTTCCTTTTCCAAGTAGATCAGGATATAGGGACAGGGATGAGCAGGAACTGACAGGTTTTCATTCTGTTATAAAAATACCCAAGTAAAATGCCAACAAGTGCCAGATATCAAATTACATTCTCAAAACTGTCAAACCTTTTTCAGTCATCAACAACAACCAAACGTGTATGACAAGAAGGTAACTTTCACTTGAGCCTTCACTTTCCTTAATTACTCCAAAAAGAGAATTACGTGGACAACTTAATGCTGAAAGTTAACTTGAGGGTCAGCACATCCAAATTAAGTTGAAAAACTCTGCCTCCCAAACTCATTCACACATACTTGAATCATAGCAAACTAAAAAGTGCAGCATTTAGATTATGTAAGAGAATAATTAAATTTCAAATGCTGCTAAAACAAAAGCAACACAAACTTTGAAAACCACATCATGTCGCAACGGAAGTGCTGAGGAGCAGTCACTGCAACTCCACAGCATCCTCTGTCCCTGAGTGACAAAAAAGCCCAACACTACTAAGAAACCCTTTAAAATTAACTCCACTAGAAATGCGGATGTGTTAAATAAAGGCTCAGTTGTAATGGCTGCCAAGTTCTAACAGAACGAAATAAAGGCAAGCAAAGTCCATTGCTCTAAGCTCATTATATTATAAAGAGCTCTCACAATACATTATTTTGATTGGTTTAAAAACAAACAAAAAACCAACCACAACATTAAACCTCTAAAACCTTTAGATAAATGATGATGACAGGAGTTGCTGAATGCTCAGATGTTAGGAGAAAAAATGGGTCACTTCTTGTACAAAGCCAAAACATAGACTGGGGAGCCACTTGTTTGTGTTTCAAAATTTTTTCCCATGATTTCAAACATCTCTCTGTTCCAATTTAGAGTAAGAAAAGGAACAATCTCAGGAAGACTGTCATGGTTTAACCCCTGCTGGGATAATATCACACAGTCACTTGATCACCATCACCCCTCCCAGTAGGACGGAGAGAAGTGAAAAAAAAAAAAAAAGGTAAAACCTTGCATTGAAATAAGAACACTTTAATAAATAAAACTATGATAGAATAGTAATATTAACTGTGGTGAATGGCAGATAATAACCAAAAAAAAGGATGGAAAAAAGAGATTACTAAAACCCAAGAGAAACCAGTGCCACAATGCAGTTGCTCACCACCCACTGACCAATGCCCACCCAGTCCCTGAGCATCAATCTCTGTCTCCCAGCCAGCTCCCCCTGTTTGTACTCTGGGCATGAGGTTCTGTGCTGTGGAATATCCCTTTGCCCAGTTCCCCCAGCTCCTTGTGCACCTGCTCACTGTCAGAGCACAGGAAACTCAAAAGTCCTTGATTTAGAGTAAGCACTGCTTGGCACCAACTAAACCACTGGTGTGCCATCAACATTACTCTTGTACTAAATCCAAAACAGCGCTGCACCAACTACTAAAATTAACTGAATTCCAGCAAAAGCCAAAACCAAGAACTTTAGATTTCACATCTTAAGCTGTGCTATTTGGCAAAAATAACCTTTTAAAAAATTCCCATTATAACTGATTGTTCATGGAACATGGATTGTTCATTTTTGTTTTATAACAATTATATTTCAAAAATCCCTCCCTCCCCTGGCACACCCATTTTGGCAATAGCATATTTCTGGTTAGCCTTAAAGAAAACAGTAGAGTTGGCAAAAATCAGTTAAAAAAAAGAGAAAAAATTCCTTCAAGTTTATCCCAGCTCATTCCATCAGCAGAACAGACCATCTTGAGTGTGATCACACGGCACGTATCCTCTCAAAGATAACACACATTTTGCCTTTCACAGAATTTTTTTTCTGAAGTTTTATCACAACAAAATTTTGCTATTTCAGCTGAAGCTGTGAATTCTGCCACTTAAACCAGTGTAACTGTTGCTTCTGCACCAACATAAATACAAATCCATCACATTACAGGCAGAAAATATGCCCTGGTAAAGCAGCACAAGGGGCAGCAAAAATCTGCACCCATTTATCCAAGCAGGTACAAAATTACATTAACAGCGAAAAGTCTATACATTTAGGTAAGCATTAATCGTAAAGTTACTTAATAGTTACAGAAATAAACTGGAATACCTGTGAACGTAAATTATTCCAAGATTATTACTACCAAAAATCACCACAGAAAGTAATTCCAGACAAATGAGAACCTCAAAACCAGACTTGATCCTGCAACATTCAGCCTCACATATGTGAACAAGATGCTCATTCTGCTACAGCATCACAACCTAAAACACTTGGCAAGATTGACTAAACTCCAAAAGAGAGAATTTCTACTTCTGTTTCTCACATCTATGAAACTCTAGTTACTCTGGATACATCCATTAACAAGTGGATTCTGGTCTTTAGTTTAGTTTCCACGTTAGATTATTTTCCAGTAATAGATTCTGAAACTAAAAATATCACCAGGAAAACCTTTTGTTTTCCTTTGAGTTAAACTTGGCTAGACAGGCTTTAAAAAGGAAAAAATATTTAAAAAATAAACCCAAACAAAATACAAACCACAACTCCATCTGTAGCTGTAGAAAAGTTCAGTGTCCCAGTCCAACAACTAAAATTAGATCCATCAGCTTGGTTCCGCCCACTCACTCCCTTCTTTACACCTGTCCTGGTCTGAGGAGCAAAAAGAATTTGAATTATAGAAGAATTCCATTCTTCAAAGACTCAGATCCTTCTATCATCAGTTTGGGAGGAAGAGAACAAAGGGAAGCAAAGGGAAGGAACAGGACAAAAAGGTTTATCAAATATGCACTTAGAAAAGAATCTCCCTGTGTGATTCTGTAGAAAAACAAAAACAAACCTAGAACTCGGAGTACGTGAGTCACCAATCCATCAAAAAGGCTCTCTCCCTCAGAGACAGTGCCAAGGAAAGGAAAAGACTGCCTCGCTCCCATACAATTTAAACTGGCTAACAAGACAGCAATCAAGGATTTCTGCTGAGAAGGGCAGATCCAGCGAGATACCAGAGCAGGAACAAAGCCCCAGAACACTGCAGACGTGCACAGCAACACCGGCACTGGCACCCAGTCACTGCTGCCAGTAATGCTCACTCCTAGATCACTGGAGTAGTTCAGGAATTTCAAATAATAACCAGAGAGTATTTAGCCTTCCATTTAAAGGTTTAGAGAGTCAGTCAGCAAACACACAGCTTGAACTTGCTGTGTAAGCAGTTGACAAGAACAAACAACTTTTTTTTCCCCTTTTTTCCCCTATCTGGTCTAACGATATGGATCTCTCTATAGCTGCTGCAGTGGTGTGCCTGAAGAACTGGTATTTCTGCCTAGAAAACACAGTAATTCCTACATTCCTACTCATCCAAGACTCATTCACTTGTGAACTGTGGCACAGCTAAGGTTAACCATTCCAAACAAATACAGCACGTGTTTTGCAAAAGCAAATGTTACTGCAAAATAAATTAGGTCAAACTCTTCTCTATTCACAGGGACTTCAGTGAAGATGAATTCACATTAAAGGCATATTAAAAATGGACAAAAGCAACCACAGAAGGTTAATTGCAAAGAATAAAAAAATCTACATTTCCAACATTCATTATTTCCAGCAAATGTTATATGAAGGGAAAGAAAACCAACCCAGGAAATGAAGATATGTATCACAGAGCTGTGAAGATAAAGTTTTCCTTAAAGATTTATTTCTCAAGTACATTTATACACTATCAACAGTTTCAGCCCACTCTCAATTATATAGCAAGTGCATTATATTATTTATGGGTAGCCTGTAAAACATCCTCCTATGGCTTTTATTTTTCGTAATGAACAGGTAAGACAAAGGAACTGAACTTGGGGAATAACACACGTTAACAAATCCACCAGGTATGCAGCAAAATCCTTCCTTCTGTGGATTCCTATGGGATCTACACTCTGCCTGCACACGATCAGTTCAAACCCAGTCACACTAAGAGGGGCTGCTTGGTTTTGAGATCACAGCTTAGCTGGGCATCTGAAAGACAGCAAGCTAATTCATTAAAATTAAAATATAATTAATAATATCTTTAATTAAAATCTTCAGAAGAAAATCTAGGTTGACTCAACAAACCAAACTGCTCCAAGGTCTGTTCTGGCTCCCCAGTTTCTCACCAGTTCAAGGTTTGGTTTATTAACCAGTTATTCAGCACTTTTTTTTGCCATCACAGCCCGTGTTTGCAAGCCCACACCTACAAGCCTGCCTAACCACATTTGTATCAGCACATTCTGAGAAAATCTGGGCAGCAATCCCAAAGCGCCTCTGCAGAGGAGAGAATACCCAGAGGAGCTGCACACTGAGCATTAATGAGAGCCCAAGATGATGCAGTGACATCCCATCCCAGACCCCAGACACACAGGCAAAGCTCACAAAAAACCCTGCAACCCAAATGTCTTACCAAGATGAAGCCACGCGACAGGATGAAATATATTTCATCCTCCACAGTTGCTCAGACAGTTTTTAGCCATTTCAGACACAGCCTATGTTTAGAACCTGCAACAACAATAACTAGCTACCAAACTGGTAAGAATTTAACATAGAAAATAAGACTTTTAAGATTTCTTTAGGTCAGCACTGATAGTTTCCATCGCTGCTGCTGCCTTATCTGTTTTTGGAATCATGTAAATAAAGCTTTGAGGCCTGTGAAATAGGCAGCTCAGCTTCCTGAAGCACCAGACTCGCCTGTCAGAAATATCAACTGCACAGTGGAAATACCCAGAAAAGTTCCCTTTAAAACATGCTCAAACTCAAGATATGCAACCGAAGAATTCTTCCAGAAAAGCTCCTCAAGATGAAGTACCCACTTCTGAGTGTTCCTCCCAAGTATGCTACTAATTACAGAGCAGCAGGGCCTCTCTGAAATGAGAGATGCTGGAAAGGCAGGGAAACAGGTACAGATGCCTGAATCACAATGAGGCACTGGACTTGAATATACACTTAAAAAGCATAACGATGGTGAACTGTCCACTCTAACCACATCAAACACTGCCAGGTGTATTTGGAGCTAAAAATGGATTCGGAAGAGTAAATCACCACATGGGTTCCAGAGGAGGGGAAGAGGAGCCATCTGCACTGTTTGAAGAGGAGGAAACCGACCCAAGTTTAGCAAACAGCTCGGAGAAGGTTTGTGTGAGCCAACACCAAGCAGGCTTACAGAGTTTTTCAGGACACACCCATGGTTCAGCGCTCAGGGACATGATGTGCCCTTCTGCCTCTGCACCAAGGGCTCCAGCTGCCCAGCTGGACGGAGATACCAACCTCTGCCCATCCTCTCCTAGAAGAAGGAATTCCCCAGTATTTCTTCCAACGAACTTGCTCAGTTCGTGTCTCTGGCAGAACCAAGTGGCTCTAACAGCTCCTCAAGGCTGATGTAAACAAAACGAATCCTTGGTTTGGATGAGCAGCTGTTTTATATTGCTCCGTAAGGTTTCTGATGAACCTTCTATGTCACGGTGGCCACAAAGACAACCATTTCCTAATGCTAATCAGTTCAGGAATTAATTAAACACTTTAGTGATATTATGACTCAAAAACAAGAGTTGATTACCAGTTATTAAAGGGCACTAGAAACAAAAAAGATACAGTTTCTTATGCACACACCCCCTGCTATCTAAGATAACCAGCAAAAAAAAGCCAAGGTTACAGATAAAGCGAAGTCACAGGGTGCAATAGCTTAGAGCACCCGCCTAACCGAAGTATTTTTTTCCATATTTAAATCTATCTTCATTAATCCTACAAGAATGATCAAAAAGTAATTAAGAATTATTTCCTTCTTCTCCTCCCAAGTTTTACCTCTACAGACACATTACAAACACAGACAAACCCTAACTAAAATATATGTGAAAGTATCCAAGTCTGAAACACAAGTTAACAGAAACTCCTCTACTAAAAACTGCGTAAGAAATAAATACCGCAACACCTACAGATTTCAAAAGAATCTGAATGAGATCACAAATGGCTAATATTTATGAGTCAAACATATTACACAAATCTCACTTTTCTTTGGTATATTTTGCCCATAGCTTCTAACATTCTCCTTCATTTGCTGATACTTGCGGCATTACACACACACACAAAAAAAAAAAAAAAATCACAATTTTTTCATTTTATTCCCCCAATCACATTATTTATGCACCGGGTCCCACACACACACCCCCAAAAAGACAGCACAACCAGAAGGTAAGAATCCCTCTAAGAGCTCCATCTGTCACAAGTATACTTGGTACACAGAACTACTCCCGAGCACAGAAGAAAAATGAAAATTCTCATCACAAACCTTATTTTATAAGGCTACAGAAGGTCTCCTAAAACCGACTGACATGACATAAGTAGGGAAGATGGAAAGAGCCTTGTTCTCCACGCCACGGGCAGGCTGCTCCTTACATAAGCATGACCATATGCTCCAGGGCCCGTCTCCAGGAGAGGTGCCCGGCTCCGCGGCACCGGGCCGGGGGATGCTCAGCCGGCTGCGGGCACCGGAGGGCAGAGGGCAGAGCCAGGCAGGGCTACCCAGGCAGGGCGGGCAGCACCGCAGCTCTCCGGCCAAGCTGTGCCAGGGCTGCAGAAGCCCGGAGCTTATCCCCACGGGCAGGCGCCGGCCGTGCGAGCCGAGACCCCGCTACCCCACTGCCCTACGGGACTCGCATTCCCCGCCCGGCGCAGCTCCCGGCTCACCGCCGGCGCCGCGGGCAGCCCCGCGCATCCTGCCCGGCCCCGCTGAACTCCAGTAACCCCGGCGGCTCCCGGCGCCGGCGGAGGAGGGGAGCGGGGAGGGGAAGGGGGGCGGAGGGCGGGGAGGAGCGGGAGGGGGCTGCGCGCGGGGAAGGCCGGGGAGCCCCGGTACCGGCGCGGGCACGCGCGGGAACGGCGGGGGCGCGGAGGGCGCCGCGGGGGCGCGCGCGCCTGAGGCGGCGCGTGTGCGGGAATCACCTGAACCCGCGGGGTCGCCGCCGCCTCCTCCTCCTCCTCCTCTTCTTCCTCCTCCTCCTCTCGCTCCCGCTCCCCGGTGGCGCGGCGGTGCCTCCGCGCTTCTCACACCGGCGGCGGCGGTTCGGTGCCCGGCGGCAGAGCGGCTCCTCGAGGCACCATGGCCGCGCCGCGCCGCCTCAGGGCGCCGCCGACTCCCCGCGGCCCCGCGGACGGGCGGCCATGGCCCCGCTGCCTGCGCGCGCGCGCCGCCCCTCTCCGCGCATGCGCGCGCCCCGCCCGCGGAGCGGCTCCTCCGCCCCCGCCCCGACCCTGCCCGGGGGGCGCGGAGGGAGCGGAGCGGCGTTTTGGGGCAAAAGAGGCAGGATTTGGGCTGGCGAGGGCTCCACGGCTGGAACGGGTTCTGCCCATAACCCGGGGACCCTTTCGCCCGCCCACACCCCTGAAAGGCAGGGGTTGGGGTTGGGGTCCTCTCGGGACGTGCGGACTCGCCAGGGCAGCTGCGAGATGACTCAGAAGAGTCGGTCAGCAGAATTTTAGATAGTGTCTGAGCAGATGTTTAAAAGGCAGCCCTGCAATTTTAATAATACTCCTTACTGGCCTTGTGGAACTCGAAGTGCTGTATTACTTTCAAATACTGACTCTGTTTTTTCCAGTGGTGTACTGCAGAGCCTCCAAGTCACCTTCGTGGTGAGTTCAACCAGAAAAGCACGAGATTTGCTATATTATTGCACTGTCATTTTTCAGCTGGAGACCCGACCCAGGGGCTGCTCTCTCACAGCACAGCACAGCACTGTGTAGTTTCATACTCTGCAGCTCACAGATAGTCTCACCAATATTTACTCATCCTGTCTGGGTTGCATGAAAAAGCCCTAGAACACATTCTTAAATGTTATGGAAAATATTATGACACAAAAGGAGTAATACTTTTTACCTCAGTGTTAAAAAAAAAAAAAAAAAAGCCACATTGTCTGGAACATGGAAAAAAAAAAAAAACCAAAACTTTGCTGTGGTGAGGAATGAGGGAATACACTGAACTGGAAAATCCTGTAGTTCACTAGGGTTGGGCTGGCCAACTTAATGATTGCGTTTTTCCTTCCATCTCTAATGAACTGCAGCATTCACAGACATAGGTATTAACAATACCTCAACACAGCGTCTGTAACTCTGTGAAGCAGAGATATTAAAATAAGGGGTTTGGGTGTCTGTCCACATTGTGCCTTGCAAAATTACTCTGTCTGAATACCTGAAGGTTTTCAAAACAGCAGGAAACAAGCAGTTTGAACGTATCCATCCTCATATGGTGCATTTGGTATTCACCCTGGGCCAGTCTTCTCCTCAACTCCAGTCACTCCGGAATGCAGCAGGCAGGGGATCAAATGGCACAACTGACAGGAGTCTCCCAAACCTCTGCAGGTACCATGGAACAGCTCAGCACCATTTTTCACAAGCTTCAGATTTTAATACAATTTAAATAAAAATAGCAGGCTTTGTACTGCAATATGTTTACTTCAAATCTCTCAGTTGAGGCAAGTGTTCGTAAATTAAATTTAGAAAGAGCAAACCTGCAGACCAAGGCAAACAAAGGACACCCACATGTGATTATTACTCATAAGCACTCTGTGCTCTGGTCAGTCTTAGGAGGTTGACTGAGCCCTTTCTGCACAGGGCTTTTCTGACCTGCTCGGTGTCTCCAGTGATTGCAGTTCTTGTTTTACATATGTTTATTAATCATGCCACTGTCACCTAATCCTTTTCTTGTACCTGGGGTAAACACTGCTCCAAACCCTGGATTTCTGGATTTCTGCAGAGAACACGGGAAAAACGTCACCAGTCTCCAGCCACCCCATTCTTCTGGCTCAGCCCACTCACAACTGCATCCTGTTCCACACTTGCCAGTACCCCACTTCTTATCACAGGGAATATAAACCAGCTGTCATATAAGGCATAAGAATTTCAGCTCCATTTCTAGGGGCTGCTTGTCTATTCATGCCATACATGGAAAAAACCCCATGAGTCACTTCTTGTCTATTCTTTGTGGGCTTGGTTCAGTGCTGACTGAGGTTGGGGTGATCTCTCAGTCCTACCTCTCTGCAGTGCTTGGGAGAGAAAACAGCAAGCAGCAGAGAGAGACAAATACATATGCACATCTGTAGAAAACAACAGGTATTTATAGGGCTTGGAGTGGAAATATCTATTATTATTTTAGAAGTAATCATATAATGAAAGTATTGTAGAGTTCCCACTTCAGCTTGCAGGCAAACAATAGAAAATTAACCCCACATTTCATTCTATCCTCTCCCAGCATTTAATTCTGGAAATGTGTTACTTCACAAAAGCAAAGGTTTTCTAATGAGCAGATCAGGTATGTGGCATTACTACTGTTTTGTCAGGCTTGGTTTTTTAAAAGCACCTCAACTTTCTGCTTCATTTCTCCAGAATTTTGACAGCCTCTCCTGCATCTGACATTGGGTTGCTGAGAATTCTGAACTCAATGATTATTCATCTCTCATTATCAACAAAGGCCTTTGGATTCCAGAATTTCAGTGATCAGCAACAGAGGACTGAAGGGCACCACTGTGGTGACATCTCATTAAAACTTTGAAAAGACTTTCTCAGAGTTCAGATAATGTGGAAGCTTGATTTGTCCATGCAGATGGACACATGCCAGCAGCCCAAACTGCTTACAAAGAAAATCCCTCATAAGAATTCTCAAAGAGCAGCAAAATATGCTGACATGGAAGGACACTGCATGCATAAGGTGGACAATAACATAGGCAGTTTTATTTGAAGCTTTTTATAAACCATTGTTTCAAAAAATATTCATACATACATATGCATAAGCAAAGAAATGTCTTAATGAGTAGGTTATTGGACAGAAAGTTAACCAATGCAAAAATTAAGATTGCCTGTGAAACCTAATTTGCTACCTTGTGTATAATACTCGTGGCAGCCAGTCCCCAAAGCCTTTGTGTTCCCTTCTTGCAATTTCATCCCATTCACTAAACAAAGGAACAAATATACTTTAATTAAAGTTTAATTCCTGCAGAAACCCGTAGCCAGAAAGAGAACTTGGTAGAATTACTGGGCAACAGCAACAGAGTCAGTGCATCTATCTCTGATTTAACTACTCTCACTCTAGAATCCCTTCTCAAAAATTCCTGGTTTTCACTATCTGTGACCCTATTTCCTAAATTTCTTGCCATCACTTAGCTTCTCATTATCTCCTAATTTTTCCTCTCATTCTTGTGTGGGAACCCCAGCCTTGTTTTGGGGCCACATGTGGTGGTGAAATTCCTCCTCCAACCCGTGCTTCCAAAGAAAAACTCCGCAGGCTTAGCTGTTCGGTCTCAAGGCAGTTTATTGCTAGTTATCTAACAGATTATGTTCTTGGACTGCAGCTATTTGATCAGTGGCCTGGGTAGAGGCACACACACACCCTGACATCCTCTCTATCTGCTGTCTTCTTCGTCTCTCCCTCCGCCCAGGGTTGCTGCTATCTTTTATAAGATATATTACGTATAACATGTTTACAATTATTCCCCAATACCTACTACCTACGTTGCCAAGTGTTTTTCTACTCTAAACCAATCTATGAGTGCCAACATCACCAAGAACATGGAGGTAAGGAAGAAGAAGGAAGAAGGATGGGATCAGCCCACTTTCCTCCATCTTAGAACTTCTGACCCCCATGTACAAAGTGAAAACCCCCCTGTACATGTGCTAAAACCCCCCTGTACAATACTAAAAAAATTTCCCCTCTACTTCGTAACTACTTATACTATACTATCTAACCTTTTGTGATTGCTTGTTCCACCTCCAAAGTTGGTAATTCATTCCATGGCTCAAACTCAAAATCACAGTTGTTTTTCAGCTGTCTGCCAGGGTCTAGAATGCTTCTGACCAAGGCCTGGAACCTCTAAAAATGTCTGAGAGACATTTTGAGTTCCCACATCTTGCTGCTTTTAAAAGCAGAATTCAGATGGTTTATCAATTCCCTATTTGTTTTCACTCTTCTCAGGAAACCACTCCTTCTGTATCACCGATAATTAAATCTCTCCTTTGATTACATATATCTTTACCTCTCTCATAACACTGGACAGTGCTGACTCCAAACACACCAACAGCTGCTGTGATTTTCAACATACCTAAAGGAAAGCCAGAGCAATCTCTGTGTTGGGAAGCTGAAGAGCTGTGTGGTGATGTAAGGAAAGGGATGAATCAGGTTTTGTTCCATGAACAAGAGCATCACAGTTCTTTCCCAAGATCCCTTGCCAGTGGGGCATAATCTAGAATACAAGGAATCTAAGTAAATAAAATAAAATCATTGGTCTGAATAGTGGCAGAAGAATTAACAGTTGCATTCAGGAGGTGGAAAATCATATGGTACAAGGGAACCAGCCTCTGGTATTTATATCATCTCGCAGTGCCAGCATTCACTAAATCATCCTGAAAAAGCTCCTGTAAGGAAACTACATTAATAATATTCTAACTTCCCCTTTCTGATAAAGCAGCTGAGACAGAGACTGCATTAGTAATAAGCTGAAAATGTGCTTCACTTCAAACTGGAGACATTTCCGAGTCCCTAACCCAGCTGGCAGCTCCTGAAGCATCACTGAACTCTGGGAATGCGGCGCTCGGAGCTGTGCCCAAGTGACAGTGACTCAGAATCACAGGGAGCACTCCAGTGCTGCATTTCTGGGACACAGGGATGGCAGTGGCCAGCACACCCTGCTGCCTGCTCTGCTGCACTCACTGCAGGCCAGGAGGCTGCAAACGCTTGGATGGTCTCGGACTTGCAGAGTTTGACATTCTCAGACATCACTGCCTCATCCACCTGCTTAGAACAAATTACAAACCAGAGAAAGGGGACTGGGAAAAAGCAATAAAGTATCATAGGGTATCATAAAAGGAGGCATTAGGGGGAAAGCAAAAAGCATAAAACAGACTAAGAACAAAATACACTGGTACCAAAATGTATTTTAAAGATTATTCTATTCTTACTGGAGAGTATGGGCTCTGTTCTAGATTTTTTCCAAACATGTTCAGTTTAGAAGTGGAGTAGAAGGGCTGGTGCATATTCAAGTGAGTTTTCTGGACCAAAAAGAAATTTAGAAGACAAAATAAAACTTTTAAGGAACAGCAATTTAGGAGATGAGCTCCTGGGCTTCAGTACTTATGCACAGGAGCATATTGCACAAAAGGATCAGAAATGCATGATGTGAACATGAGGCATGGGAAGGCAGCCAGCAGGCATCAATCTGACATGCAGCCACTTCTTTTAATTCACCCTGGAGCACCCCAGGATGTAGCAGTGCACATCAAGGTGAAAGGGAATGTGCATTTGCTTTCAAATTTTCCCACTGCTCTTCTTTCTTCCTTGCCTTGCTAATTTACCACAGTGCAAACCCAGAGAGCCCCACCATGAAACACTTTCCTCAGTATAAAGATTGTGCTGTTTGGACTTTGAATTGTAATTATATGGTTTTAGTCAAATTACTTTACCACTTTGCATTTAGTAACATTAGGATTGAGCACCACCATGTGTTTCACAGCTAAATAAAATGATTTATTTATCTGCACCATGTGAATCTTGTCAGGATCAGAGCATCTTCTGAGGATACAAAAACACCAGCATCAGACCAGAAATGAAACACGCATTCTTATACTTTTTCTTATCACTCCTCAAACAAAAAACAAAACCACACCCAAAACCCTACTGCCTCATTTTCAGGAGAGCTTCCCAAAGGCCAACCAGAGAAGAACAAAAACTATTTTTAACAAAATTGCAAATACAGAGATGATCACGCTGGATGTCGTCTTTGTAGCCTGAATTTTAAGCAGGCCTGGAGGGTGCATATTTTCATGACAGGGTGTGACTTTAATTACCAGTTGCAGCTTTGGAAGCTCTCCAGCACCATTGTAACATGCTGCCTCTGTGTGGAGAACAACTGTGTGTCATTCAAGCAAAAAGCAAACCCTTGGTGACGGGGATACAAGCAGAGTGACTGGTTTTATGTGGATTTAGGTGCTGTCAGAAACTAAACTTGACAAGAACAGTTGTTACAATGGCCTCCCATTTGTACCACTCCTCTAGAAACCAAAGTGGTGTTTCTACACTAAAACTTGAATACAGAACAAATGAAAGTACATATCCAGGTAGGAAATACATTAAATTAATATCCTCTCAGGAAAGAGATCGGGCTTCTACAGTTTTTGCTTATACTGCCCTTCTCCACTGAGATTCCCTAACAGCAGGAATGGCTCTTGCAAGTTCCTGGAGCCACTCTGAAGAAACTTCTACTCACTGTACAGTTGTTTACCTCTGCTCTTTTGTTCCCTTCCCTACTTATTACTAAGTTAAACAGGGAAAAATTATCTAACCTCTCAATACTGCAAGACATAAGGTAATGGAGGACTGAAACCTTCACTTCCTTCCTCACATTTAACACCACTTCTACTGACACCAAGCAAAACCAGTCTCTGTCACCTCCATGTGATTTCACATAAGAAACCACAGAATAATGTTCTTCCCTTTAAACTATTTCTGCAAAGCAGAACCACTGAGTGAAAAAGGCCAAATTCTATTTTTATGGCAAAATCTATTTTTTCCTTCTACATCTGTTGCCTAAGCACAGAACTACTGCAGCTGGAGGCAGTTCCCATGAACCCCAACAGGAGTCAAGAAGTGTCAACAGATACCACAATGTGCCTGTAGAGAGTCAGCTTTAGGAGCAGAGAGAGTTTTGAGTCATAGAATGATAGAATGGTTTGGGCTAGAAAGGACCTTAAGAGCCATTTCCTTCCAAACCCCCAGATGTGGGAAGACCCCTTCCCCTGGACCAGGCTGTTCAGAGTTCCATCCAGCCTGGCCCTGGACACTTCCAGGGATGGGAGAGACACAGCTTTTCTGCAAAACCTGATCTAGGGCCTCATCACCCTCACAAAAAATAACTTCTTGCTAATATCCAATCTAAACTCACTCTCAGTTTGAAACCAATCCCCCTTGTCCTGTCACTCCAGGCCACCGCCAAGAGCCTCTCTCCAGCTTTCCTGTCATCTCCCTTCAGGTGATGGAAGGCTGCAATTAGGTGGCCCTGAAACCTTCCCTCCTCCAGGCTGAACAATCCCAACTCTCCCAGCCTTTCCTCCCAGCAGAGCTGCTCCATCGCTCTCATCATTCTGGTGCTTCCACCGCATCCTTTCTGTGCTGGAGAAACTGCTCCAGAACTGGAGGCAGCTCTGCGGGGTCTCAGCGTGATCCCTGGGCACGGAACAACCTCCTTTCACAGCCGCCACTGTGAGCCACACTCATGCCAGCAGCTGCCCGTGCAAGCCGCCTCTCCGGGCTCCCCGGGGCTGCGGCGAGGCCGGCGCTGAGGGGCGAGGGCTCCGCGGTGCCGCGGCGTTCCCTCCGTTCTGACCCCGCCGGGAGCAGCCCCGCGGAGCTGCCGCTCCCCCGCCCGGGGCCCGACCCGCGGCATCCTCCGGTCCCGAGCGGGGTCCGACCCACGGCATCCTCCGGTCCCGAGCGGGGTCCGGCCCGCGGCATTGCCCAGTCCCGAGCGGGGTCCGACGCGCGGCATTGCCCGGTCCCGAGCGGGGTCCGACGCGCGGCATTCCCCGACGCGCGGCATCCCCCGCCCGGAGCCCGACCCGCCGCATCCCCCGGTCCCGAGCGGGGCCCGACCCACGGCATCCTCCGGTCCCGAGCGGGGCCCGACCCACGGCATCCTCCGGTCCCGAGCGGGGCCCGACCCACGGCATCCTCCGGTCCCGAGCGGGGCCCGACCCGCGGCATCCTCCGGTCCCGAGCGGGGTCCGACCCGCGGCATCGCCCGGTCCCGAGCGGGGCCCGACCCACGGCATCCTCCGGTCCCGAGCGGGGCCCGACCCGCGGCATCCTCCGGTCCCGAGCGGGGCCCGACCCGCGGCATCCTCCGGTCCCGAGCGGGGCCCGACGCGAGGCATTCCCCGCCCGGAGCCCGACCCGCCGCATCCCCCGCCCCGCCCGGCGCTGCCCGGGCCCCGCTCGGGACCGGCGGTTCCCCGCGCCGGCCCCGCGCACTTCCGGGCGCCTCCCGCTTCCGCCGCGCGCCAGTTCCGCTTCCTGCGCGGCGGAGCCGGGACGGAGCCGGTGCCGCTGCCGGGTGAGCGCCCGCTCCGCGCTGCCAGGGCGGGGCGGATCGGCGGCCCCGCACAGCCCGGTGGGTGCGGCGGGGGCCGGGGGGAGGCCGGGCCGGGCCGGGGGCGGGCGGGTGTCGCGGCCGGGCCGGTGCCCCCGCGGGGCGGGAGCGGCCCCGCAGCCCCGAGCGGGCGCTGCCGGTCGGGCCGCGCCGCTGCCGGGGCAGGCCCGGCGGGGAGGAGAGCCCCGCTGGCAGCGAGCGGCCCCAAGCCCGTCCCACACCCGTTACCGTGCTGCGGGAAGCGCGGCCCCGAGCGCTGGGCGGGCGCTCGGCTGTTGCAGGGGTTTGTGTTTGTGTTGCCCGGTGGAACTCAGAGATGGGCATGGACGTCTTCGGAATCGTCCCAGGAAAGTGGTGTAGAGCTGCAGCTCAACAGCAGAACTGGAATGCTTTCTCGGACCCGTGGCTTTGCAACCTTTTGGGTCCTGCTGGCCCAAGGGTCTTATAAAGGCTTTGAAGATGAAATTACCCAAAGCTGTGTTACCTTCAGCTCTGCACAGCACCCAGCCCCCGTGGTAGAACTTTGGAAATCCCTGTGTCTTTTTCTGCTCCCAAACCATTTTACCATTTACCTTGATTCAGACCCCTGAGGGGTCTGAATTTTATTTTACTCTATTGCCAGGGATTGTCTTGTTTCCTTACAGCATTTGTTGTGACAGCTATAAATCTGTAAGGATTGAGGGTTGTGACGTGCTCAGCTTTAGAGGGGTGATCTTTTCAATTTAGCACTGGACAGAGGCTGCTGAAGTTTTCTTACAGTTCTTGCCCTGTGCATGTCCTTGCATAATGATTTTTAGGTCTATGGTACAGGTAAGGAAACAGACAATAAATTTTCCTTTCTAACTTAGTCTAAGGATTATGAGCAGGAATAATTAATGATAATGACACTGTGTATCACCAGTGTACACCATACAGCCTTAGCCTCAGTAGAATTTCTTAGTGCTTCTAAGACCCCCTTTTCATGAGTCTTTTTCACTGTGTCATACCAGGTCCCAATCTGATTTGACATTTTTGGGGAGAAAAGAAATTAATTTCCCAGTGATACAAGTTTTCCTCTTCAATTTGTTTTCAGGGCTCTTAGAGGCAATAGTGTGGAGATGAGGTTTATAGTGTCCTTAGCAAGGAGGTTGTACCTAGACTAATTCTTTTCTGCTCTGAGCTTGGTGGCTATGCCTGAGCAGTTACAGGTTTGTTCCCCATAGCTTTTACTGTGTAAAAGAGAAAGATTTTTTCTGAGTGTGGATAATTTCTGAGAATACAAAGGCAGAGAGGAAGAAGGATCAGAGTTCTGGCTTCTGAGATATTTTAGAATTGCCAGACCTGCATTTCTTGAAGGTTGGTAATCCTAAATTTTTCATAGATCTGCTCTCTTTTTGAATACCAATCATTTGAGGACAATTTCACCATCAGTGGTGCAGAGGCCTTCTCTGCATCTCCTGACTGTCTGTAGCAGCTTTTTCATACCTTTCTATCTCCTTGATTCTATTTCTAAGCCCTAACAGAGAAATAAATGTGTTCTTCCTTTTGCATTAAGCTAAAAATCTTGGTTTTCTGCTGTGTTTCATGTAGGATTAAACTGTTAAATACAATTTGTATAAACGATGCTGTGTAAATTAAAGATAGTATAATTATGGTGATTTTGTCAGCACTGAAATGAAAGTGCAGTTCTTTGGGTGTAATTGCATTGTGTGGGTGTGTGTTTTGGCTTTGTTTTCAAATTCCTGCTTTGATATTGCTACAGTGAGATGTAACCTGGGGTGTGCATTACTGCAGGTATTGCACAGTGGAAGGGATTAGAGAAATCCAGTGCCAAAAATTGACTCTTGGGCTCAGAACTATTTTTATAGGCTTTATAAGCTAGGGATTTCATATTTGCTGTTGTGTTATTACATCTGTAAAGGCACCCATGGCTGGTTTGGTTGCATAAGTATTGCAGAGGACATTTCTGAGCTTTGCAATGGCTTTTGTGGTGCTGCAGTGCTGTGCTCGAGTGTGCAGTGCACAGGCTGTACCTGCACAGAGCACCCAGCAGATGTGAATGTGACATTGCTAAAAACATCAAAGTGGAACTCAGAGCCCCAGTTTTAACACTGCTCTTCCTCCCTTTGTTTCAGCACTTTTCCAACACATTTCTCATCTGCTCAGGGGAAACAAACAGCTCTTTGATGTCCAAGATAATAAAGAATCAAGAATGCTTTAAGTAGATGTTGTGGTTTGTCTTCTGGAAAGAGTAGTTCTCCTCTCTCTTCCTTACATGATCTTTGTGTTTCCCTCCTGCAGCAGATTTTTCAGACAGTAACACTGAACATATGCTTCAAGGATGTCTCTCTCTCTCATAATAAAATGGGGTGGACAGGAGTACACGATAACCTCGCTGTCAGAAGAAGACACAGTGTTGGACCTGAAGCAGTCTCTGAAGGGCCTCACTGGAGTGTTACCAGAGCGTCAGAAACTGCTTGGGCTTAAAATGAAGGGTAACTGTCCCTATTCACTGCTTGTTGGGGATGTGCCTGGGGTGTTTAAGGACAAACATCCCCTAATTCTAGGCAGGATGTGTGCACTAACAGAGCATCCACTTCCCAGTTGTAGCTGTGGAATGAACATGAAGACAGACACTTCATACATTACTGGATATTGTTTATTATTAGTACATCTACTGGTCATTTTTTAGTGGTTCACATTGCCCTGTCCTAGTGGGAAGAAGAATTGGGGTTCAGATAAGAAGAGTTCAGTGACTGAAAGATAATAAAATATAATACTAATTATTATAATAATAGTAATGAAAAGAGGAGAAAGAGGACTAAAACCCAAGAGAAACCAGTGCCACAATGCAGTTGCTCACCACCCACTGACCAATGCCCACCCAGTCCCTGAGCATCAATCTCTGTCTCCCAGCCAGCTCCCCCTGTTTATACTCTGGGCATGAGGTTCTGTGCTGTGGAATATCCCTTTGCCCAGTTCCCCCAGCTCCTTGTGCACCTGCTCACTGTCAGAGCACAGGAAACTCAAAAGTCCTTGATTTAGAGTAAGCACTGCTTGGCACCAACTAAACCATTGGTGTGCCATCAACATTACCCTTGTACTAAATCCAAAACACAGCTACCAAGAAGAAAATCAGCTCAAAACCAGTACATTGTATTTGGAAGATGATAACATAGCCAGTATTCTACAGGGAGCTTATTTCAATTACACATGGAATGTATTGACATTTTTCTAAAATCTCTATCTCAATTAAAAATTTTCTGCATTACAGGCAAACCTGCAGATGATGATGTTAAGCTTGGAGCCCTCAAGTTGAAACCAAATACTAAAATAATGATGATGGGCACTCGTGAAGAGAGTTTGGTAAATAATTCGCTTGTTTATTAGCTTAAACAGGAAAAAAATGCTTTGTGTCTTCTAACTGGGATTTTAAATTTTGACTATTCCAATAATCTTTTAAAAAATGATAGTACAGTAGATTTCTGTTGACATTTTTTATGTAAACTTTGCTGCAGAACTCTCAGAGCAACATACTTATGAAACTCTTGTGGTGTTCTGCACTTGAGCTACAAACCTATTATTGTGATACTCACTGACTTCTAAACCTGAACATTTTGGTAATTCTTTCCACTAGTAAAGTGAAACAATTTTGGTTAAATAGTTTTCCTGCCCTGTAATGTGCAGTAACAGAAACTTGGTATCCATTGTTATTTTCCCTCTCTGATCTTTGTTATAATTTATTACTTTTATTCCTCTAGGAAGATGTCCTTGGGCCGCCTCCGGATAACGATGATGTGGTCAATGACTTTGATATTGAAGAGGAAGTTGTGGAAGTAGAAAATAGGTTAGGAGTCCAAGCTGTTAAAACAGGTTCTTATTGACTGTAGAGCGTACCTTTTAATTAACTGTAACTTTTTACACTCTTACATCAGGGAAGAAAATCTACTAAAAATTTCCCGTAGAGTTAAAGAATACAAAGTGGAAATTCTGAATCCTCCTAGAGAAGGAAAAAAGCTGCTGGTGCTAGATGTTGATTATACACTATTTGGTGAGTTTTGATACAATTTATGGTTATTGTTTGTTTAAGAGCTCGATTTATTTGCCAGATCAGGTTTCTTGATTTTTGCTTTGCTGTGTTGTACAACATAACTTCTGCTTTGTATGATTTTGTGACCTTCTGCTCACATTTTAAAAAGCATTTTAAAACGTTGCATGTTGTTGATTTTAGTGCAGCAGCTATTTAATTGCTGCAAAAAGACATAAACAAGCAGCAATTTAATCTTCTGTCCTCAGTCTTTCCCTTGACAATTTGTATCTAGATCATCACAGTAGCAGGGCAAGATATTGTAAAATAATGATCCCATTCTGTACCTGATTGACTCTACTTTGGGGGGGGGATGTTGGAGAGCAGCTTCAAATTTTATTTACATATCATTACTAAACATTTACAAAAACACGTTTTTCTTGAAAATTCTGTCAAGCTGGGTTTTTTTTGAAAGCCAGAATTTTACTTCTGACTTAACTTTCTGGTTTGTAGATGTGCCATGGCAGCATGACTGTGAGCAGTAAATAATACCTTTCCCTTTCCTTAGCTTTCCTTTTTTATGACATTTGTTTCCAATCTGACTTTAAAATTCAACCTATTTCCAAGTTTAAATTTTTTACTGAAAGGCCTTCTGCTGGCAGATTTTGCAGCAGTTTTGGAATTGGAGCAGTAATGTTTGCATCTCTGAAATGAGCTTGATATATGCTCACACAATTAACTGGACTAGGTTTGAAGGAATCTGTTTCATATCTGGCCAGTTACTAATTTGCTAAGTGCACAGATGATTTGCCCTGTCTCTTCAAAGACATTCATCCTCAGAGATGTCTTGATTTAATTATTGCTAAGCCTTCAAGTAGCTGTGAGACCAACAGATAAATATTTCCTCTGCTTTGTCTTTCCACCTTTAAAATGGGAATAGGAGTTTGATATCAAATCATTCATGACCTTAAAGTATTTCAGTGCTCCTCTCATGAAACTCTTTGAGTCTCTGGATAGAAAGGAAAATCAGACTGGAATTTAATAACTAAAACTTTAATGCTAAATTCCTTATCTCTTATATTCTTTTTAGACCACAGGTCATGTGCTGAAACTGGGGTAGAGCTGATGAGGCCATACCTTCATGAATTCCTGACTTCTGCATATGAGGACTATGATATTGTAATTTGGTGTAAGTATTATACTCTGTGCCTAAGAATTTATTGTAAATTGTCATCCAGAGCACAGACTCCAGGTGGGAGGTTTTTATATTAGTGTGAGTCACAAGATCTGAAACAATGCAGAAGCATTTGGCTGTAATTTGCACAACTATTAGAGATATTTTAGAAAAATACCAATTCCTATGTGAAAAAGCCTCACATACTGCTCACAAGAATGGTTCTAGTAAAGCTCAGCATCACTTTACTGAGTGTTACTTTGTACAAAGAAGTGCTTGAATAACAGAACTGTATAATCAACATTAGAACACTGTTTGATAGTAATTCTACAAATAATCTCAATCCAGACAACACACAGTAAACTGTCAAATGACCCAAACTCTCCTGTCTGCAGGGGTGGTTGGTTGATCCTTTGCCTTTGCATTCTAGTTCAATTCCTGTACAACAGCTGGAGAACAGACTTTAGCCAGTGCAGGGTTCAAACTATATTAAAATCGTGTTACAAAATTAAATTCCATTTTCATAATCTTGAACAATGTTTCTCCATATTGTTAGATCAGCAGGCAATGCTGACACTTTGTCCTTTCTGGATTTTATGTATTCCTATTATTGCTTCCAGGAGGAAATCCTGCACAGGCAGTGAGGTTCCTCAAGCCAGGTGTATCCATGGTCTTACAGGCTGTGGTTCAGTAACAGCTGATCTAGAAAATGGTTTAAATATTTGCAGTGCTTCATCTAGTTGTTCATTAGAAAAGTAAGCTTTTCCAAACGAAAATAGACTTCCATGAAGGAAGACTTTCTTTAAGGCCTTAAAAGCTGCAACAAAGGTGGATCTTTCTAAAATTAAATTTTGTGTAAAAATTTGACATATTAAATGAACAAGTTCTTAGCTTCTTTTTTTTTGCCTGTCAATGACTTATTTTGATAAAGTATTCTTTCTGTTTTCTCCCTTTTGTTTCAGCTGCTACTAATATGAAATGGATTGAAGCCAAAATGAAAGTAAGTTGTTCTGAAAATATTTGTTTCTGATCTGGGTAACCCTTCATGCAGTTGTGCTCATGCTCAGCATTGTAGAGCAGGTTAGAAATAGGGGAGCTTGTGTGAATCATAACCTGAGTTGTTTCAATTTCCATAGTCACTTGAAATTATCTTTATCACAAAACTAGATTAAATCTAATTTTAGAATTCTACACAAACTATCAGCAGTAGGTGCTAATTTTAGCAGAACTAAACACAAGTCAGTACCTGCTGAAACTTGGATTCGTCATTCAGCCCTGCACAGTTGCTTTCATCTTACCTCTAATTATAGAGCTCCAGTCTTTAAATGTGATTTTTTTAAAGGAACAGACAGATGTGACATGCTGGAGTAGGTTATCAAGAGGAAACTCTTTCGATATTTATCTTTACCTCTTGCAGCTGGGGATTCAGTTGCTTCCTCTGCCTTATTAAACATCCCATAAGAGCTCTTTCACTTTCTGGTTTCTTCCCTACTAGAATCAGGTAGGGAGCCAGTTTTGAACAGCTGACCTCATGGTAAACATATTTAAAGTCAGGCTTAGGTTTAAATCTAATGAGCTTACTAAGAATTGCTGTGTGTTTGGTTGGTGGGTTGGGGTTTTTTATGTTTATAAATCAAAAGTTATTCTCATTCCAGGAAAAACCTTCCCAAATTTAAGCTTTTACTATGCACTATTTTTTCAGGTTTTCACAGAGAAAAAGACATTTTTCCATTGTTCTCTTCCTCAAAATGATTAATTGCTACAATTTTTTCTAAACAAAAATGCCTCTTAGAAATGAGAATCTTTAGTCAGAGCCATGAAGTGGAGTTAGTGTAGGTAAAATCAGTGCTGAGCCTTGCAAACATTACCTTCTTGTGGCAGTGTCACTTATTTATATTGTGTTGTCACAGTAGCGCTAGGACTCAATCTTGGAAATGGAAAACCAAAAAATGGAAAACTCAATGGAAAACCATTGTTCAAAACTGGGCTCTTTCCCCTGCACTGGTCACATTTCTGCATTTCCAGGTTGCTTTTCCAGCACTCCTCCTGGACCCTGATCCATTGAGATTCCTACCACTAGATGCCATTCGTTAAACTGATGGCACCAGGGGTGCTTCCCTCTAGGAGTTTCATTTTTGGTCAGGGAGCTGTGATTCCAGCAATAGTTGGCATTAAAGTTTCTGTTTTAAAGTACAAAGCAGGAACAGCATTTAGAAGAAGGGAGTATTAGACAAGCAGAATTAATCTCTCAGTTACCACCCTTTTATGCCTGAAACTGAAACATTCTGGAACAGCTGGTTCTGTCAGTGTAACAGGATACCAGCCCAGGTAGGTAGAGCATTTCATTTGCAAGACTGCATATTTAAATAAAAGCAAATCAGTTAAGTGTGGCTGCATAGTTGCAAGAGAGCTGCTGCAGTTGGTATTTTCTCCCTGTTACACAGATTTGGGTATTGCTGCTGTTTCACACACCAGAAATTGTCAGCAATATCTGTATGGTACCATATCAGCAGATTTTACTGTTACTTTTCAGCTTTGGAAAGGATTTGAAATGGAAATTATGCTCCCTCATCTAGTCTTAAGTTCTTTATTTCTAAAAAGGATGTTTTACTTAGAGTATTTCAGGAATTACCAAATCTTCAAAGTGCAAATTGACACTGACATTGGTTATCTTGGAAGTGTGCAGGAGGGAACAGTGACTGTGAGATGTTCCTGGGTATTCCGTCTTAGGCTGGGCTGTGATTTGTGCAAATCACTGTCAGGAGCAAAGAGCAGCCAGAACACAATTGCTGTAAAGTTAAGTTGAGGTGTGGAGAACTTGTGAGAGGTTGTGCATGAAGGTATGAGCAAAACCTCTGTATTTTGCCTTCTCTGCAAAGTTGCTTTGATTTTCTGCTAGCATCAGCTGTTCAGTTCCTGATATTAAATACTAAAAATAAATCCCTGTGTGCACTTTTATGATCCTCATTATATAACAAATGTCAATTTTCCCAGGTATCTATTTTTAGTGTGCCTCTGGTAAACCTCCACAGCTCACCCCATGACAAACAATGTACTATAATTGTGATTCCAGTTGTTGAACAGTAAAACTGTCATAATTAGAAGCTTTAATCATAAATCTTTGTGATGCAGGAGCTTGGAGTGAGTACCAATGCAAACTACAAGATAACTTTCATGCTGGACAGTGCTGCCATGATAACGGTGCACACTCCTCGGAGAGGACTAATAGATGTAAGTACCAATTTTACTCCTAATCTTTTCCTACATTCAGCTGGCATTTTATCACACCCCTTTAAAATACTTGACAAAAAAAAGTTCCTCAGGAATTTTCATTCAATAAACTGCAAGAATCTTGGAACCACGGATTTTTTTCTCCTGGAAGTCTCTATTTTTTGAGTAGCATCTGTAGATGTCACAGCTTTCAAATCAAACAGCAGGTAACTCTTGCAAGAAAACTTAGTGTCAACAGAAGTTTCTCTTGCTCTATCCTTAGTGTGAGGGGTATTTATGTTATATTATTTCACATCTTCCTTTGTTAAAGCCAAACTACCTGCTAATGGTAAAGCAAAAGAATACAAGTGTTCATTCAAGTTAGGATTCAGGTTCCTATAGATGGCATTTTCATCTCCTGCATGTGATCAGATTTACCTCAGATATCTTGTATTGTGTTGTGTTTGCAGGTGAAGCCTCTTGGTGTTATCTGGGGAAAGTTTTCAGAATATTACAGCAAAAAAAATACTATTATGTTTGATGATATTGGCCGAAACTTCCTGATGAACCCACAGAATGGACTCAAGGTAATGTAAGCTGGAATTTTCATTTCCTGCTACTTTCTCCTGATACTTCAAAGGAGTACTTTCTCCTACTTCTTTGCTGTAGCATAAAGAAAGAATATTCTTAACTAACAAAGATGCATGTTTTGTTAAACCTCTTAATTCACAGTGCCGTTTGTCTGCTTGGTATTTCCTTAATAGTAGTATTAAATAAACCTTGTGTCACTATTAAGTGAGTTTTTAAGAGATTACCAAAATCAATGAAATTGTTATTTCTGCTGAAGTTATAGCTGCAAGCTGTAATCAAGCTGGACATTACTGACAGGCACCATTGAAAATGTGATGTTCAATCTCCAGAGTGGTCATATTCAAAAAAAAGGCAACAAGTGGCTGTACTTCATGATAGTATGACAGGATAATCACAAGTATTCTATATGAGAAATAATTAGTACCTTGAGCCATTTTGACTACAGAACAGCAAATATTTCATCATTTTATACAGCTGTCAACCAGTGTGTCCTCTGTTCTTACTGCTCATTCTGAATAAGAGTGCAGCTTAAATTTCTACATACATGTGATGGTAGAACAGTGTTGTGCTAAAACAACCTGCATAAATCTCTCTAAAAAAGAAAAAGATGTTTTCAAATGCAGAAGTTCAAGATGGTATCCCTTTGAAAGTATCCATGATGAGAAGAGAACAGCAGTTGATGAGATCTAGCAAAATGATCTTAACTGGAAGGAGAATCAGGAACAGCAAAGATCTTGCTGGGAGGGGATGATCCAGAGCTCTAGCTCAGGATTGGAAAAATGTTTGTCAAAGTGTTGTTAACAGCTGCAGACAAGAGCATTGAATCACTAAAACAAGGCCCAGGTATAATGTATTCCAAGCTTTGCTTCTGATGTCTCTTTTCACAACAGCTCTGGTTGTAGTCAAAGGCTTTTTTGCTGAAAAAAAGCATCTGGTTCCAATGATACCACACAACACAGAATGCTAAGCTGAAAACCCCTCCTGTAAAAATCTCTGTGAAATTATATTAGAAAATGTGGCAGTCCATTCCAGATCATTTTATCAGTCTGTCTAGGAGGGGAAGGCTTAAAGAAGTGCGAGAGAAAAGACTTTTTTTCTGATTGGTGCAAGGTAAAAACCCCTCAGTCCAGTTTGCATGAACAGGACAAATTGGATCTGACCACTACTGAAAAAGGGTTTTTTTTCTCTTACCTGTGAAAAGTAATAACTTGTCATAGTACTGAAAATATATTTTAGTCAGATGGTAAGCGATAGAGAATCTAAAGCACTTTTTCTTTCTGTGAGCAAATGGTTATACCCAGTTTATTTCTTTTGTGTAGATAAGGCCTTTTATGAAAGCACATTTAAATCGGGATAAAGACAAGGAGCTGCTAAAGCTCACCCAATACCTCAAAGAAATAGCAAAATTAGATGACTTTTTGGAGCTGAATCACAAACATTGGGAAAGGTAAGAAAAAAGGCAAAATTCTTGCTTCCTTCTGTCCCTGACCTCAGTGTTTCGCTCGAGGTTTTCTCTACAAACACCAGAAACAATGGAACTGATGAACTTTATAACTTATAGTTATAAAGGTCCTTTAGTTTGAGAAGAATTTTAATAGGGCTGTAGTGTTGGGACAGCTTCCCTAAAATGATTTTCACAAGTTGCATCTGTGTTTTCCTACTTCTTCAATATTCAGCACTGCTAATTATTCATCCTAAAAGGAAAATAATTTTGAAGGAACATGGTCCCTGGAAACCTCTTTCATTCCACCCCAGCACAGTTAGACTGTGGGTTCAGATCCCAAATCCCTTGTTTTAAGGTAATTTTTCTAGAAGCTTCTTGAAAGCTTTGTTGTGTTAGTGCAGTTCTCAGGCACATCCAGGTTGGGTGGTATTGCAGGATTCATCAGCTCCAAGGTACTGTCTTGCAAACAAAGAGTTTTCCAAATGCTCAGGGCACCAGTTAGCATCCTAATTCTAGCTAGAAAGTGATTAACTGAAGGATTTCAGCAAAATTATTCTTGGTTTTATGCAACAGCCAGAGGCTTCAATGCTTGTGAAGAAAAACTGCTGGAAAACCACTCCTTTGTTGTTTAAAAAATGCCTTACAGACTTGATAAAATTTTCTTTTCTGAATAGAGCAGAAAGTGAAACATTAAACCTTAAAAGCAGTGAAGTTCACTGGATATTTCACACTGTCAGTGAAATTGGTTGGATTCTTTCTCCTGGAGTATTTGCAAAGCCTTTGCTGTCACACCACATAGGCAGACTGCTTCAGCTCGGGTGCTAAGAGAGCTGTGAGATCAGAATACACAAGCAGTTCAGAGTCACTCACATTCTCCAGAGAAGCTGCTGGAGGGCTGTTCTTTTCAGGTTATGCTGCATCAGTTCATTAAAGTCCTGAATTTATTTGAAGGAGTGCCATTACTAATAGGCCTTTTCATCTTAAAGGATATAAAAGCCACTTATCCAACTGATGTAATTTTCCATCCTCTTGGAATGAAACAGGTTTCCATTTCCTTCCTCCCTTTTGTTTAAAAAGCCTGATAGAGTCTAACTAAAATATGACTTTGAATTACCACAAGATAACGTATCATGGAATTGAAAAATGTTGAAATTAAATAAAAATCCTAAGTGGTATTGATTGCATTTCTAATTTTTGGTTTTCAGTAGGAGGATTTCTGGTGAGAAAAGAAAGCAGAGTCATACTTTGATCTTAAGATCTCAGGTATATTTGTGGCCACCTCTTACTTGGTGAAAAACTACTTTTGTTTCTTTCAGGTATCTTTCAAAGAAGCAAGGACAATAACACTAATAAAACTGTGTGGCACTGAATTGAAGGGAACATCACTAAGATCATTGGACTTTTCCTTGCTTTTGTGCTAGAGTATAATAGTGCTGGACACTGGACCCAATGCCAGAACGACTGCTAAACTTGGTCTTCCAGCTGGTTGGTTGTGGGTTTTTTAAAAGATCACAGCAATAAGCTCAAAAGTGGGAGAAACAAGTCAGTTGCTTTTTCTTGCATTCAGTTCTGGTGTTACTTCTCAAAATACTTTCCTCTCCTTTGCTGCTGAAGTATAACCATAACCATCAAAGACCAAAACCATTCTGAGACTAGAAAAAAAATATTTAGACCAAAAAAGGTGATTGAAAAGCCAACCTTGGCAGTGTATGAATTGTATAAGTCCTCTCTTCCCTCCATCTTTAGAAACAGTCTCCCTCTCCCATTCCAGTATTTAAGTCTATAAATTACAAGTTGTCTAAGTTTGGTATGTATTAGTATGTCAGTGTTTCTCTGTGCAAGACAGTAAGATGGGAAAGTACCACCTCTGTGGCCAGTTTACCCCAGTGTGTGAACTTGTTCTATAAAGCAGTGTTTACTGGAAAACAAAAGACTGAAGTTTGAAGGAGAGAAACCCACTGTTATTTGATCAGTGAAAAGCAGTCTGCCTGAAAAATCCCCATATCTCAGATAAAGGGTTTAAACCTCAGATGGGAAAGTCACATTCCTAACAAAGCGTGAATAAAACCCTTGTTCTCTTCTAGCTAAATCTTGTCAAAGTGCAAACACTGTGTTTAAATACAATATTCAGCCATACTGTTCTTAAAATATCATTTACTTGCGCTGCTTATGCCTGCACTATAGAAGTGTGATGTGACTGCTGTTTGGCATTTCCAACACTTGTGCATTATGCAGTTCATGGATTTGAAAGAAGACTGACCCTTTCAAATAAAAAATGGTATATATTGTTCTTAAGGAACTATAGCAGTTGTGTAAATAATAAATACCTTTTTCATACTTTGTGTCCTGTGCTGCCTTCAGAGGAACTATCAGTAATATTAATTTTAGGGGTGGTTGGAGGATTTGTTTGGATCCCAGAGACACTGGGTTTGCATCAGGAGTTGAGTAAGAGCTGGTATGTGTCTCTGTGGATTAGGGCAGTGGTGCAGCACCAGGCTGGCCAGGAAAGGAGCCCTGACAGCACATGTCAGGCTGTCAGGCCAGCAGCACAAAGGAGCTGCTGGGATGAGCACACGAGGCTCCAGCTCAGTGACCTGTCAGAAAACATCCAGGTCCTTGTTCAGGGCTCTGTGTGCTTTAGGGCCAACCCCAGCTGCCTTTGACAGAGCAAACCAGAAACCTGATGCATAAAAGTGGTGCTTTAGGTAAGGATGGGGGGTGAAGAGCTGCAGTTTTGTCTTCTAGAGCTGATTTCTGATCAAGGAGCTGCCTGACCCCTGTACAGACAGCACAGGCAGAATCCCTGAGCTTACAGCAGTGATCCTTTCCTGGAAAAGCTGCAGCACCAGAGATCATGGAGTGTGGGACTGCAGTATGGTGCACTGGAATTCCTTTGAGTTTGAGCAGTGGAAAGAAGTCAAGGCATTGCAATTAAATCAGCTGTGGAGTTTGTGCAGGGCAGAGAGAGAAAACCAATCCAAGGAATGTATTTAAACATGTGCATGTATTTTTTTCTTCAAAGTTGGCCTACAAACAGAAGGTTACAGTGAATGATCAATGCTAATTTCTTTTGCTTTATACAAGAAAAGTTTAAAAAATCAATCTTGATTGTATTTCAGTGATGTGGGGGTTTTGTCCCAGAATTTGAGAGTATTCACTGATCTGAAGGTGATGTGCACTCCCCTTTCAAATATTTTATAAGCTGAGCTGGAACATGCAAGTATGATCTCAATGTGATGGTAACACAGAGCTCTTGCTGTCAAGTTATGTCTTTTATGACTAATATTTTACCATATTTTCTGTTTGAAGATTAGTCTTACAGTTTGATTTGGTTAACTTCTAAAAATGCTGCTGGGATTTACTTGGCTGAGATTTTTAAAATTGTGAAGCTGGATATGGCAAGCACAAGCCTGATGTTCAAATGACTACAAGAATCAGGGGGCACTGATGGGAGAGTGGGTTAAAATGGTAAAAGCAGCAGGAATAAATCTGGATTTTGTTGCCGTAGTTGATTGTGGAGGCAGGTGGCATCAGCAGGTTCAGAAAAGAGTTCAGCACATATAGAAAAGTTCACAGGCAGGAGCTAAAAGCAATAGCACTAAAGGGAATAGGAAGGCCTAATAGGCTGAAATAAAAGAATTGGAGGTGCTCAGGAAGATGGGAGTGGGTCACACAGAGCAGCTCCTGCCTGCACTACGGGGCTGCTCTGGGCGACACCTACCATGTGGCTGTGCCAAACTACCACACTAACTGCAAGGATAAATGGGTAGTTTTCTGCTTTGCCCCACAATAATGTATTTATTGTTCATAAATACAGAAGAAAACACCTGTGCTGATTTTTTGTTTCTCCAATAGGGAAGGTAGTTTTGACCTACTTGTATTTCCAAAATGTAGTTAAACCTGGAGAATAACTATGGACAGCAAAGTTTAAAGGTTTATTCCCTGCTAACATTTACTTTCCTTTTAGATGATATTGAGGTGCCTGAGAAATACTTCATTAATGGCTTTCACTATCTCTATTAAAAGAAACAGTATTAAAGTATAATTAAAGAGAGGGAGCATACAACTTAATTACAGAGCTCGTAATTCACCATTCTGCAAAACTCAGGAGAAGCATTAAATGGAGTCTGAACGATTCCAAATATTTTCATGTGTCAGAGACTGTCTCAGGCTCCCAGTACATGTCAAACATTTTGTATGTTGTTCTGTCTGATTATTCAGACCAGAAGAGACAGTCCATTTCAAAATGAAGCTATTTCAGTAAGCCCTGGATATCTGACAACTCCAATGCCTCGCTGTGGCATGAATGCTCATCACTGGAGGTGCATGGAATGACAACTGAAGCCAGGAACTGAGCTGCAAATTTATCCCCACAAATCCTGCTCCATGACTATGAAATCTACAGCTAGTTGCCAATTTTTATTCCTGACTTGACATTCAACTGACAGCAAGTGGATGCCAAAGGGTTTAAGGCAATTTTCCACTCTGCCTGTTCAGATGTATTTAAGGCTGATGTGAGAAGTGCTGAATACTTGCTCCCAATTAGACAAAGGCCAGGTAAAAACTGTATTTCAGAGGGTAGAGAAAAGCACACAGTTTTCCCAATTCATTAAAGCTGCTTAGAACAAGAAATGCTGGATGAAGAGGCAGAATCCTTGGACATTTCACTGTTGTCACCACAGCAGTTGTGACAGGTACTAGTGGATATTAGCAACTGCTGCACACAGCAGAGGGTGCCTGATGAAGTGCTTTGGCTGAGGGGGATTCACAGAGAAAAATTTCAGTGAAAATAAAATTTGGGGAAGAGAATAACAGCAATAGATGATAAAAATACTGCTCTATCCTGGAGAAGACAAGGGACATCTTGCGGGCATTACAACTTTCTTGTGTGAGCAATATTGGCAATATCTTGTTAGCAGGGACTGGTGCTGGCAGCTGTGCTGTGAATGGGCTCTGCACCAGCCAGGACATGCTTTAGATACAAGCAGCCCCAAAGATTCAACAAGAACTGCCTCGTGATGACAGGTGAACAGCTCTGGTTAGGTTTCCCTAAAAATACTGAGAAACAGCTCTGAGGGCTCACAGTGCCAAGTTTGACTCTCCTGGCTTTATCTGCTGCACCACACCACTTTAGACATGTATTTCCCAGCCCATCTCTATCATCCCCCATTATCCTTTGGATCACTGATAATCACACAAGGCCTCAATCTCATTCATGCATCAGCTCTTTCCTGATGGTGTTTTATGAGAGAGAACTTCAAAATGAACTATTTATATACTGATGAGCTTCCTCATACAGCCCTGAGCTTCATTATTTATGCTTATTTAGGAAATGTGCTCGTCTCTGGAGATCCTTTGATGCTACTTTGAGCACTTGGATGCTCATTTAGCTCTCAGGAGTCTGTGCTGAGCTTGGCCTGTGTCCTTGCCACACACAGTCACATACAATGCCATGCCATTAATTTCTGTGTCTCTCCTGGCAAATAATTTTCCCACCAATTCATTTTCTGTTAAGAATGAAGTCAAAGGGAGATTGTTCTCAAATTGCATAATGCTCAGAGCACTACAGCTGGGGTGCTGGGCACAGTAAAAAGTGCATCATTAACACCCCCAAAAGTTTTAGTTGTGTTTGTTTTCCATTCCTTTAAACTGCCTGGTTGGAATTGCACACCCACTCTGCTCACACCCCACTGTTTGTCAAGGTGTTTATGTATCAGAAAAGAGCAGCTTTTATCATTTAGCACAGCAGGGGCCAGGTTTGGCTGCACCTCCTGCGTGGAAGGGGACTGGGTGACCTGACACGGAGCCTGCATGGTCACTGCTGCTGAGTGATGTCCCCTCCTCCCCCTGCAACACCCCAGAAGACTCTGACCTTGATGTTTTGAAACACTAAGATTTCATCAGATTTTTTGTACTAAATATCTGTAGTGTTAAAGTGTTTGATATTTAAGAGTGGCAGCCTTGTTCTCCATTATTTGTGCTGCTCTTGAGAGGAAAGCAAGTCAAACTCAGAACCAGGGCATCAAAGAAGTCAGAGTTTACTATAAATTCCTGAGTCAATTCTCTCAACCTTCAGATGTGATTGGGCTTTTCCTCTCCAGCCTGTTCTACTTGCTGCAAGATCAACCGCTGGATTTTGAGTTGGATCTGTCACGCTCCTTCCAGAGCAGAGTGCAGGGCCAGACAGCTGAGCATGAATGATGGTTCACAGCCTGCTCAATAAACTTGTTTAAATTGTTCCACATTGGAGGAAAATGTTCACAGATGGATTAAAAAAAAAAAAAAAATGGGTGTCAGTGCTGAGCTTGTTCAACAGCTCTACTTCTGAACATGTTCTTATAGTAAAACTGTGGGTAAAAACTCCCTTTCCAGCTTTGTTTTTTTTTTTTTTTCCCAATGCTCTATGATTTTTTCCCTCTCACTTCTTAAAAGTTTCTTGGAGTGTCTGTGTTGTATCCTTCAATCTCTGCTTCATTGGCCCCGTGGGCTCCTGCTCTGTGGCAGGCACTGGGAGTGACTCAGGCTTGGAGGAGCTTTGTACTTGATGGATGAGCTTCAGTCCAAGAGCTCCACTGGTGAGCCCCCAAATTTATCCCTCAGGTGTTTCCCCCCCAGTTTGGGTCACATTCAAAAAAGAAAATGGTGGCACAGTAAGAATATTGTAAATTTAACAAATTCTAATAAAACTTTCCAAGACACCCTGGTTCCTAGAGCAAGATGAGGTGGCTCTAGAATTGTATTTTGCAAAACTTATGATTGTTTATCCAATTTTCTATATTCAGTTCACATTTCCTGACATACAGGGGTGTGTGTGACATTTGTGAGCAGTGAAAGCTGCATCAGTTTAGTGGAGGAACATGAGCAGAATTTCAAGCAGACACTTAAACTGCAACTGATGCACTTTTGGGTCCCTCTGCTGTCCTAATGATGGATATTTCTTGAATCAGGACCAAAATGAGCACATTTTTGGAAAAGTTAAGTGTATTAAACTGCCTCAGAGATGAAAATGATAAAGTGATGTGGGATGTTTTTTAAAATCTGATTAATCCCTTACAGATGTGACTAGACAGAACAGGTATGTAGCAATATCTTTTTCTATGATAAATGGTACTGAATTAAACACAAAATTATTTGTGTTTAACACTTGAAGGAAATCCTGAGCTTCAGATACAGAGGGTTTGTAATTAATTAGGTGACATCTCCACTCCCACAAATAGTAAATTAGCTGAGATAAATACATCCAGAAGCTGTTAAACTACTTTGGTTTGGATTTAGTGAGTAGCTGCTGCTGGAAGAAAGCAGGTAAATAATTTAAATTTCTGACTTTTTTAAACAGAATCGAAATATTGTGTTTTGTATGTGTGTTTCCACTTCCAAAAAAATTAGGTAGATACAGTTCAGCAACTAGTAAATCACATAACATTCAGTTTTATGGAGTCGAGACGACACTGTTGTCACTGATAAATGAGTTCATAGCTTGTCCTTCACCCAGCCCAGCAATTCCTGACCAAGTTTATGACTGAGATGCTACAAAATAGGTGTTTATTTAAACTTAGATCACTGATGCAGAGATATTCATTGCCTCTGATGCTTGGAAAGGGGTGTTGAGAGCCCCACAGCTCCTTGCTGGTCCAGGAGTCTCAGCTGGGTGCTGGGATCAGGGATGAGGGTGAATTAGGGAGAAATGCCTGCCTGCATCTCTGCTGGCCCTGCAGTTAACCCAGCACTTCACACTAAGAGGTTATGGGCAGCCAGCAAGATGAGAGCCCCAAAATGAGCACTAAATCTTGTGAGATTAACATATAAAATCCCTTAATGGAAATGCAGGCACCACAGGTAATTACAGATCCACTGACTCAGCCAAGTACAGGGCACAATTCCAGAAACTGGGGAAGGAAAGGAAGTCACAGTATTTTCTCCAAAGAAACCTGAATCGAGCCAGAGAGCAGTAACAACAATTACTAAATTGTCAGATTATTCAGGCAGTAAGGAGGGCAGATGGAGACTCGGGGGCAGAGTTTCCAGCACTGGTCCATCTCTCACAAGAATCAGATGAATTTTACATCCCCCTAATGTTTTGCCTTTCCAGAAGGGTGAGCAGAAGCCTTGGGACAGGCGTGGGACAAGCACTGTTCAAAAGTCTGGAAGGAAAGCAGACAGGAGCTTTCCAGCTGAAGCTCCTGCCAGGACAAATTAGGAGGTGACAATTTACAGGGGCAGGAGAGGGCACGGAGTGACCTGATCTCACCTGGAAGGGACAGCACAGCCAGGCTGCTCCTGCTGCCACTGCCAAACACTCTCCACCCTGCAAGGACCTGGCAGGAGCTGTGCTCACCCAAACCATTCCCCAAGCCCCGCAGCAGTGCTGCTCCCCCATTCCTAAATCACAGTGGAGCATGGGTACAACGGGATTTTCTCAAGACAGCACAGATGTGTCCCAAAAGCAACAGGGCAAGGCTGGAGGGGAATCTGCCTTCCTGCCTGCCCCTGGCCAGGCTGGGAGCTGCACACCCACACCCCTGTGCCCTGGGCACCCAGCTCCACCTCTGCGTTCATCCCAGCACCCAGTGCCAGGGACCTTCTATGGCTGGAGAAGAGCTGCAGCTACAGAACTACTCAGGCTGATCTTAAAGAAAGTTTTTGCTCATTTAGATTCCCAGGCTCAGTGCTGAGTGCACTCACCTTGGCCAACCCACAACACAGAATATTCAAGAAACTCCTTTGGGGTCAGCAGTGCCCCTGAGGGCATAAAGAGCCTCCCACTGCCCCAAGAGCCCAGTTTTCCTGCTTGTTGGCACAGCTCTACCATGAGGCTGCTCCTTTACCCCAGACACCTCCCAGTGACCCCCTAGCAGTCCCTAAACTGCACATCCTCTCATTTTAAACATGAATCCCCACAGGGAAAGCATGGCTCTCCTATCTCCATCACCTTGCCAGCATCCAGAAGCAACAAACCCGTGGCACAGCTGAGAAGCTCAAGTGCTTTTCACTCCATTTTCACGAGCAAAACACCATCAGCCAAGGACTATCCATCTGCTAAGGGCAGAGCTTGAGGCTCATCCCTAATTACACCTTGTCCACCCTCCTGTCTCAGCAGCATGGAGCTGCTTTTGAGGGGAGGTGAGGTTTGACAGGTCAAAGCTGAGTGTTTGACCAGCACACCCTGGCACTACTGGAGTAGCTGAAGGAGAAGAGCCCTGTGAAAGCAGAAAGAAGGGTTTTTATCTGAGCTTGTCAAGGAGGATCAGTGTTGAATTAATATCTGACATCTGCCAGGCTCCTGGAGCTACCAGGGCAACGCTTGCAGGACACGTCCCAGGGCTAAATGAGGCTGGGGTTTAGTCCACTGGAATTGTTTTCCCCCTCCCATACAACATCATGCTGATTTTTCAAACAAGTTTGCTTTTCTGTCACTGAGTTTTCTCAGCCTACTTCTTGAATTGTGATTTGACCTTGAATTAGAAGGGCTTAAGCTATATAAACACATATACAAATATATATCTATTTCAGGAGGCAGAAGCTTAGCTCTCACCTAATCACCACAGCCTAGGAGCTGGGGCTTTACGAGAAAAAGAAAATCAAAACCAACATTTCACGGCTCACAGCCTAGTGCCAGAACTGCACTGAAGGGACACGATGAGAGCACCCGGTCTGTGGCAGCATCCAGTGTCCACCGGCAGTACTGCACCCTGCCCACGCCGGCCTGGACCGTTCCAGGGATTGGCAGGACCTGGAAACGCCAAACACGAGACTCGGCAGGGAGCAGCAGCAGAAGGTCCTCTGAGACCCCGCTGGGGCGCGGGGGTCGCAGGGATGCTGCGGGCACAGGGATGCTGCGGGCACAGGGATGCTGCAGCTGTGCTGTCCCACAGCTGCTGGATCCCGGATCAGGCACTGCCCGTGTCTCCTTTCTCAGGGGGAAATCCTTCACAGAGACAGAGCCCAAGCCTCTGTGATGATGAGTTCAGTGAAAAGTGCAGCAAATGTGTCATGCTCAGAGTCCCAGCACTGATGGTACACCTGGCAGAGTAACCAAAAAGCATCCCCCAAATCACAGAGATATGAAGCCAACTCACCCCAGCTGCGTTTTTCTGGCCCCAAACTTCATCCTGCAGGGTCTGCAGGAGAGGTGAGCCATGCCCTGTGGGAAGAGAGGTGATGAGCACTCTCAGGCCAAGGAACTCATTATTCCCTTTTACCCCTTGTATGAACGAGACTGTGCCCTGTGCCTGAGCTTCTTGATGGGAGGTGATGGATCCTGCCCGAGCAGAGTCCTACGACCACTAGGACTGCATTTTGCTCATTTTCCAGGGCTGACCTTCTCCCAGAGGCCGGACTGGGGCTCCTCTCCGGCAGGAGCAGAGCCGGTTCCCGGCTCCCGGCGGTCACCAGAGGGAGCCCAATGCCCGGGCACGGCGCATCCTGCGGGGCCGGGCAGGCTGGAAGCGCTGCGGGTGCCCTTCTGCAGCCTCCCCTGGCTCCTTCCCCATGGCTCATCACCACAATCAGACAAAATCGGAGCCCCCGCTGGCCTGGTGTAACTGTTCATGAGGATTGGAAGAGGAGGAGGTGTTTGCATCGGCTCCCAGGCAGGGATGGCTTTATCACAGGTGACTTCCCAAAATCACCCTGCCCAAGGAAGGCACAACACTCCTTGGGAAGGCCCGAAGAGTCAGAACCAGCCCCTGCCATGACAGCAACATTTCTGTTCACTCACAATTAATTAACCAATTTTAGCTTCAAAGGGTCCCTGTGCCCCAGCAGTTTTGACCTTGTATTCAACTCCTGATGGAAGCTCTGCCAAAGCCCTGCTGCCTTCAGAATCCTGAGGAACTGAGCTTCTTCCTGAAGTCCTTGCCCCTCATTGCCCCATGGGTGACAAAGCCAAAGAGCTGCCTTGAAGCACCACCTCATCTGGAGGTTTGAGACAAGCAGCTCTTTCTGTGACACCTGCATTTCTATAGGGGTTAAACCTTATTCCTCCCCCATTCTTCCTTTTTGTATTGGGGTGATCCTTGTCTTCCACATTTTCAAAGCCTTCTCCGGCATTTTTAGAGCTGCCTTATAGGACACCTATGCCACACACAATTACTGCAGCTGCTCCTGTAAGAAGCTCTTAAACTACACTGTTTATTTCAGGGAAAAAACCAAACAAGCAAACAAAAAAAACCACCCACAAAAGCAAGCAACAAATCCACAAAACCCCTACCAGCTCCCAAAAAACACCAACACTCAGACCACTAAGCAAACTCCTCACCTTCTCCTTGCTCTGTAGTCCATGTAAACAGACAAATCCCTCCCATGGGCTCCTATTTAGCCCTTCAGCTGTGCTAGGAATGGAGGGAATTGTTGGCTGATTCCCAACATCTGGCAGCCCTTTCACCCCAGGGCAGGCTCAGCTGTTCTCTAATCTATAAGGGACACAATGCACTCTGACATCCTCCTGCTGCTCCCTGCAAATGTCACCATCTACATCTTTTCAGTGCCCTGAAACACTCCCACAGCTCTCCCACCTGCTCCCTGAGCAATCCTCTCTGTCCCCATGGCTCAGGATCCCATCCACTATTCAGTTTTGGGCCCTGCCCCAAAATAAGAAAGGCATTTGAAAACTCAGGTGAAAAACCACCAAGAGAGTTGAGGGCTGGAGCATTTGCTCAGTGAGAGGAGGCAGAGGGAGGTGGGGTCACTCAGCCTGGTCAGAAGAAGATTTCAAGGGGATATAACAGCGATGACCAGTAAAAAAACAGGTCCCTGAGCAGGTGGATTCAGACTCTTGATGGTGGTACATGGTTTAGAGACGAGACAGTTGAAAGAAAAGGTGCTGAAATTGGATACACAAGGAAAAAATTCTTTACCATAGTGACAGCCAAATGCTGTCACAGGGAGCCCAAGGAGATTGCATATCCACCTTTGAGGGCTCTCAGTGCTTCATTGGGCAAAGCCCTGAGCAACCTGATAAGATCTCAGCACTAACCCTGCCCTGAGCAGGCGGCTGGACCAAAGTCCTTCCCAAGCTGATCCAGCCTGCTCCTCTTTGGGAAAAGAGGGTGAACCGGAATGATAACCAAGGGCTGAGCTTCCTCCCCAGCCGGGCTGTGGGAACCCTGCAGTCAGCACCACCACCCTGGGATCATCCCATGGCAGCTTGAAAAGCCTTGTCAAACGCTGTGAATGTCAAGGGAAAAAAGTAGGGCAAAGGATCCAACTGAGTTGCGACAGTGACACGTGCCTGTGCTGGGGGAGGAGGAGGAAGCAGTTGAGCTCACAAGTTAAATGGGCCGAGAGCCTGGACACAGGAAAGATCAGCTGCACCACCAGCAGAGTGAAGCTGTGAGAGGGAAACAACATCTTCCCTTTGCCATGGGCATGGCCTGGCCACGGGAGGATGCTCAGCTGTGAGCAGTGGTGCTGAGACCACACACAGGTTTCATTCTGGTTGTATTTTAGCAGGTGAGGGACTGAGTGAGGTGTGGGGAGAACCTGGCCCTCATTCCACTGCAAGGGGTGGCTCCCTGCCCCTTCCTCCCCAGGGAGAGGAAGAGCTGTGAAGATGATCATCTTAGATGTTATCTAAGAGAGATCTCAAATGTATCATGACTCACTCACCTTCCAAAGCTGTCAAAAAAAAAAAAAAAAAGAAAAACCAACAAAAACACAAAAAAAACCACTCAACAAAACAACCCAAACCCAACACAATTTCAAAGGTGTAAGAAGAAAACCAAGGAAAAACAGTGGCTGAAGGTTTGATCTCAGTTCTGGTGCGTGTTTCTGGGGAGGCAGCCAGACACAGATGGGAGTTCAGACTGGGCATCCTGTGCCCACTGCTGCCCCGTGCCAGGGATCCATCAGGGAAGGTGAATCCAGCTTTCAAAACCCAAGAGCGAGCACACCTGGCATCAGCAAACCATCCCTTCCATCCCAGTTAACTGGAACCATGTGCATCCTTCAGCTGGAAGGATGGATGACAACTGAAATGGGTTTTCTGGAGCTTTGCCTCTCTTGGCCCCTCATGGGGACAACATTTTGGGAAATGTCCCCAAGCAAGGGAAGTAATTTCCTCAGAGAAGATTAGTCCCACTCCCCACTTCCCTGACACAGGTGGAAGAGATGGTAGTTGGGTCTGTGAGATATGGAGGTGTTTTATTTGGTATTTTATCTGAAAAAAAAAAACAAAGTAAATGATGGTTATTAAACAATGAACTTCTGTAATTTCTGTTCTCTTGTGATCTGTCCTTGTTATCTCAGCTTCCAGATTTAAAAGGATTAGATATGGCAATATGCTGTGAGAATTTTGGAGTCACTGATTGCCATCTCAGGCTTAAAGATGCACCATTGCCCTTCTCTTGTTAAAATGTGATTTTTCCATCCTAAAAATGGGGTATTTTTGCTCCTGTCCTCTGAACATGGTGCTGTTCCAGTGCCACACAATGTAACAGGATCATCACAGGATAACTATGGTCAGAGAAGTCGTGGAGGTCATCCTGTTGCTCCAAGCTGGAGGATTGGTAGGGAAAGGCACTTTCCCAATGTGCTCTTCAGGACCACTTGTGCCTTTTGCTCCCCTCAATCCTGCCCATGCTCTGGATGTCCTCTTGAGTTTGGTAACAAAACATCTGAATTTAAAAGCAAACAAGGGCCCAGGCTGCACAACTGGGCCACAGAGAGGGTTGGTCTGCTTCAAAGAAGAGGTGGCAGATTTTGCAAGGATCCAGTAGGCTGGGATGGGGAAAACATCAGGATCAAAGGCAGCTGGTTGGAGAGAAGCTCCAAAACAGCTCCAAAACAAAGCTTTGCCTTTGCAGCTCAGCCACTGGCTGCCTGCCTGGGAAGTTACCAAATGACAAAGCATTTACCAGAATTGGGTTATGTGGATTATGTGGAGGAGAAGCTGGTATTAGGTGTGCTGAGCACCTTGCTGAGGTCTCTCTTTTTAGGCATTGTGCCCCAGTTGAGTTCAAAGCTGGGATTGTGGCATGAGAGGCAAATGCTCAAGCTCTGTCCAAACAAGGTCCAGAGGTTTAGGTGCTCAGCATTTAGGTGCTTGCAAAAGATGTTGACCCCTGAGGCGCATGATAAATCTAAAGCTTCCTTTGAAAGTTAAGTGTTTAACATGAAGGTGCTGCTGTCCCATTGATCTACTGCCAATGTTTTAACAAGAGGATGCCACAAGTGTTTCCCTGTGAGAGTTTTGCACAGTGAAAGAGACCGTAAAATTACTTTTCTTGTGTTTGCACAAAGAGGGATTTGTCAGCCAGAGTGAAGAAGAGAGAGGGCAGCAGTGTGAAAAGTGAAGAAAGGAATGAAGTCTATGTGTATTAAAAATTGTAAATAAATGCAAACATGTATGCCTAGAAAATTAAGGTCTGTGTATGATTCAGAGAGAATTTATCCTAGAGAAGGGGAGAGTAAGCCCACAGCTCTTCTGCTCCAGGGATTTTTTTTTTTTTTAATTATTGACAATTTATGCAATCTGGCTCTCTGCTAAATATAATTTTATTAGCATGCGAAGACACTTGGCAGCAGGAAAATAATGCTGGTGAGCTCACAGTTTTCAAGACAAAGCATTCTCTAAGAGAAAAGAAGGGAAAAGACTGATTTGGTTAGAAGATCCTTGCAGCTTCTGCCCAAAACCAGCCTCCACCTGCCATCTCCTGGGTGAAGGCTTAAATGGAGCAATATTCCCTACCCTCAGCTCCTTGTCTCTGCTTTCCAAAGGAGATGAGGCATATGCAGTCACGCTGTTCATCAGCTCTCCCATCACCCTCCCACAGTAACCCCTGAGAGAGGAGGAACACGGCTATGGAGGCTGGGGAGGGGACCAAGGCTCCTGCTGTCACCCACCCCCTGGGATGGGCAGAGTCGGGCAGGAGCAGTTTTTGGCTGCCCAGCATGTGCCAGTTTGCCAGGCAGGACGGGGCAGAGGAGCTGTGGCTGGCAGAGACAGGAGGACACAGCCCACGGAGCCGTGGGAATCGCCTTTCTTCCCAGGAGGAGGTGATGCAACAGCTCAGGAGTGCAAAGCCACACATCAGGCTCCAGCACGGCTAGATCAAAGCATTTTTCTGGGTCTTATGGAAGAAAGAATCCAGCCAAAGAATGGTGCTGAGTGTTATTTTATTGAGCAGAGACAGCAGAGGGAGGACAGGCTGCTCCCGTGTCCGCGGTCGAGGGCGGCTCAGCTCCTGCTGCTCGGTCCAGGCAGGACTCAGCATTTCCCCAGGTGCTTCAATCTTATTTTCCCTCCACTTCTCCTGTAAAAGGAGGGAGAGAGACTTAGACCAAGCAGCAAATGACAGACACAGCAGTGTGGGACAGAGCTCACTCACCCCAACAGGCCTGACTTGTGCCAGAGTATGTCCCTGGTAGCTCACAAGGAACACCCAGCTATTTTCTCCTCTCCTTGTTCTTCTCTGATTTGCCCTAGGATAAGGCAGCCTTGGCTGCACACTAAATGTAAGGATTGCTAAGGCAAAAACATTTTGCAAGCACATTCCATCCATCAGGGATGGCATCTCCTTTAAAAGGTGACAGAGCTTAGGAAAAGGAGAGACATCCTGTTCTTCCTCTGAGATCTTGTGTCTTGTTTCACAAAGTTCATTCAGACTTTTCAGGAATAACTTGGCATGGCTCAGCTCCCACATTCCTCCAGCACTTCTCAGTACCCAGGAGTGTGGGCAGTGAGAGCTGCAGCCTGTGGCACACAGTGGGAATTGTGCATCAATTTAGTGCTTGTGGAAGGTACAGGCAGGATGCATTTGCTTCCTAGGCCCTGTGCTGCCTCTCAGCATGGCAACCAGCAGCCTGCAACGCCCAGAAATGAATTAAAATTAACTTGTAGCACACAGCTCTGCTCCAAGGAGGAAACATTCCTCTTGGCACGGTTCAGAGGCTGGTCCATACAAGAGGGGCAGCCTGGATACAGGGCTTCCCCCCATGAAGAGCACTACTAGATCCATGGAAATGAAGGCAAAGCCTGCTCTTCCAGGGCCCCCAGTGTCACTTACAGCACTGCCTTGCAGAAGGCACACTTGTTCCCATACGTGACGCCATCCGTGCCGCAGTGAGGGTTGGACTCCCTCGTGCAGTACACGCTTCTGTTTAGGAACTCCCTACAGATCTGCACAAGGAATAATAATTTTTAAAAAACCAAAACTTTCAGGACCTCCGTACTTTTTGTTTCACTTTCCAAATCGGACCCAAGGTCATTAATGTAAAGCTTTTTCTGACAAGTTCTGACACTGTCTCTTTTCTGACAGAAAAAGCCCTTTCACAAATTAACAGAAGCAGCATTTCAGGGGAATTTTGGCCCGTGTTTGAGGAAGGAAATTGTAGTCACCTGGGAGAAGTCTTGATCTCCCAACAATAGGAGTGGATTAGCCTAGGCATGCACGAGAAGAGTCAGCACTGATGCTCTGTCAGGCACTCTGAGCTGAGCTCCCTCCCTGCTGCATGACTTCAGGTGTCTTGCGAAACGCTGCACTCACTTTGGTGCTTGCTAAGCTCCTGCTTTCCCAGAGGAAGGAGGCAGAAACAATAGGGAAATCCCTGGGCAATTAAAAATTATGCCCAGGAAGTGTACAGGTATTTTGCCTCTCTACAAATCCCAGGGATGAACTAAATTTGGGGGAATAGGACACTCAATAATCCGTTTGCTTCATGAGAAGATTGTATAGTCAAAAGTCAAGTCAAAAGTGGTGCAGCACATAAACATTTGCTAAATCAACCATTTATTTCCCTGCTTTACCTGCTAATGTGGCCACACAACATTCCCCAGGTAGAAGTGAACTCCCCAGCACTGGGAATACTTGGAAGGACCCACCTGATCCCAGCAGACATTAAAAACTGTTTACCCAGCACCAAGGTTTTGGTTATAAAAAACATTTCTCCAAAGTGAAACGCCATGACTGGATGTGGCACTCAGTGCTATGGTTTAGTTGACAAAGTGGTGATCAGTCAAATCTTGGATTCGGTGGTCTTGGGGGTCTTTTCCACCAGTAATGATTCCATGGTTTTATTAAATGCAGATTCAGCAAGCAGAAACAGCAGCACTAACCTCTTCAATCTCTTGACCTGCTACATCTGGAACTAAAAGGGAAAAAAAAAAAAAAGGCAAATAAAAACCAGACAGATTTTACACGTCAGCATTACTTTCTGATAAAGCCTGAATTAAATTCACAAACAAGTTATGCAAACTACAGTGAAACATACTCCAGGTTTTTCCTACTCCGTCATCCCTCACGGGGGAAGAGGGGGCAGGAAATACATTATCTGAATTGCTTTTCAGTATTTTCCTATTTTGAAAAATGCTACTAAAATACCATGTAATCATTCATTCAGCTGCTAACTACACCTCAGACACATAACCCAATCTCCTGGAAGGCAGCCACTCCCGGGGAAGCAAGCTGCCATATCAGATGTGGAACCACGCTCCCAGAGATTTGAAACCCATGTTGGCTTTTAAGGCCTTTAGGCTCCTGCACCTCTGAACAATGCACGTGGCTGCTGCTGCTGACAGGAGGGGACCCTGGAGCAGGAAATCTCGTGGTTGGGTTCATGCTCAGCACAGCCCAGACACCCTCCCAGGACAGGCTCAGCCTGGTGAGATACACAGAGACGTCATGGGGTGACAGCAGAACAGGCAGCACCGGTCAGAACCAGCACCAAAATCCCCTGGAAGCACAGGCTCTGGGCTTGGAGCTCAGCAGTCCATGCTCTTTTTGTTTCTTCTTGGCAAAGCTGGCAGGCAGGAATGTGGGCTGAGTCAGAGCTGTGAAATGGGGCGACCCTGTCATGTCTCTAAAGGGGAGCCTGACACTCCAGGGTGGGTTGATTGAAGAGCTGCAGATTCTGGGTCACAGCAGAGTGGGATGAATACCCAGCTTTTGGTGAGGCTGTACCTGCTGGTCAGCAGGGTCACTGCCAGCTGTGGTGCTGCTCAGGTGGCTCTGGGCAGGAGGGGAAGGACCTTGTCCTCCACTCATCCCTCTCCAGTGGATGAGGGACACCCAACCTGCAGTCAGCTCAACCCTCATCCATCAAACCTTCCTTCTTCTTTTGCTATTTCTGTTGTCCTTTGGTGTTTTTTCCTGGTGCTGGCACATTTACTCTGTCCTCAGGTTTTGCTAGGCTCCTGTAATGTTGAAGGCACTGGTATGGCTATCTGCATATTATTTACAAAACAGCTCATTAAATATTTTTTATAAATATTACATGAAGCTACAGAAGAATTTGTGATGATGCCTCTTGACATCTGTTTATTTTACTGGAGATCACAGGGTTTGCTACTATTCTGCCCGGCCTTGGAAGGAAGAATCAGCCTTCTGATGGAACCCAGTCCCAATTAAGACTCAATTAGAGACAGATGAATATTTCATAATGAATAATGTGTACAAAGCAATTCACCTCTTCTCCATGCACAGCTTGCCATTTTCTCAAGTGACTTCTTTATTCAAATTATTCACAAAAAAACAAGTATAAATATTTCTTGTTCCACATATTCTTCAATAACTGTTGCCACAGACCTTGCAGAGCTGGGTCAGCTGGACTCAAGCAAGTGATAACACTGGCATGATCTATAGGTTCAAAAATCATCACTCAGCTTCCCCACATCATCACAGAGATGTGTAAATCTCCAGATAAATAGTTGCCGGATCCTTTTAATTTGCCCTCTTTGTTCTGACTCCTTGAGGACATTTGAATTTAATTTTCAAGCTTTTCTCTGCAACATCAACGAAAGCTGAAACTTTCATCTAATTACATCTCCACATCTCCAAGGAAAACACCAAATACCAAGATGCTTAGGATCAAAACAAGAGCAGATGACCTGGAGGTGAGCGAGTTTCTTCTCTAACTGGTTCAGCAAAACTCTCCAGTGAGCACTTGTACCAAAAATTCATAATTACACTCTGCTTTGGTATATTTGCTGAAGAAGTACTCAGAATTTGCTCACTCTGTCTCCCAGTGACACGTCCACTACATTATCCACTGCAGAGGCACACGAGAAGTGGAAAAATGTCATATGAGTGAGCAAGTCCTGCAGGTATTTTCTACTTGCTCAGTTTTATCTTCAAGCCTGTCAGCCAGTGATCAAGACTCTCCAAAATTTGTTGTCAGGAGATGTTCTGGTGTTTGATTTTCTTTTCTAGGCTAGGGAAAAGATCACTTACCCGTGAAGAAAGAGAGCAGCAGCAGGCTGAGAAGCACTAAGGCGCCTGTAGCCCTCATGCTGCAGGAAGCTCTTTAGCCAAGCCAAGGTCGGAGCAGGAGGTGCTGTCTCAGTCCCAGAGCCCACAGTGCACACAGAGCTGCCTTTCTATGTATTTATGTGCCTGTCCACAGATGTCCTCATTCCCCACCTTAATTGTGAGAACTTCTCCACTTGGTTTCTAAAGCCATTATTGGTCCTGGCCAGTTTATGGTGCTTTAAGGAATGCTGCCCTGTCCACATCAAACCTAGAAAGGGATAATTATATGAGTGATAGACGTGCTTGTAACGTAATTATTTTTTTTTTTTCTAAATAGTCACAGGATTCTCACAAGGGTGAATTTTCAAAGCAGTGATTCATCAGGGAAGCTGGTAATTTTCATTCTCTGGGCTCTCTCCGAATGCCAGCACCGAGGCTCTGAGTGCGGCGTGATGACACTCACCAGACGTTACGAAATAAATCACAGCATGAGAATGTGTTGTCTGTGAAACCAATTATACGTTGTTCCCTGGCTATTTTTGAGGATGGTTCTAAATTTGTGGAGTTGGGGTGGAGAAGCTCTGGGCTGTGACATGCTCTCCTCGCTGTGTGCACAGTCCCAGATAGAACTGCTGACTCTCCTCCCTGAACTATTTAAACCCTAGCTGTCAATGTTTTTCCAGTTTCTCACATTCACAAACATATGTTAGGGCTCTGCTCCCACCGCAAGTGGCAGTGATGGGAATTTGATGGGGAATTGGCAGATCCAAGCTCTATTTCCAGCTGAGGCTGTGCAAGGATTTGTGTTCAGGCACACCAAACACCTCTCCAGATAAGAATAAGCCTAAATTTTAGTATGTTTTCCTGAGGAGGCAAGGCTTAGGAGACAAATATGTGTAGATATATCTAGGTTTCAGTTCCCCCAGTGAATTCTGAATACACAACTAGTTGCAGCCAGATTTCACACAGGAGTGGAAAAAAAAATTAAAAATAACGATCACATTTTTATACCTTTTCTCTAAGCAAGAGGAGGAAGAGGAAAGATGCTACAAGCATCCCCAGCCAGTTTCTGCAGGAGATCAATGCTATGGGTGCCCTACATCTGGGGAAGCACCTCAGTTTGCAGCTTGCCAGACATCTTAAAATCCACAGAGTGGCAGAGAAACCGTGAGTGACAGGCGAATCCTGGGCTGTCTATTAAGGGTGATCTCACGACGCAGCCTCTCGTGTAATTTAGTTATCAAACCCGTCAGCTGCAGCGCCGTTCCCAGCCACGCTCAGTTCTGCCGCTCGCAGCACTCCCTGTTTGCCTTTTCTGGTTTCAGACGTCACCGCTCGTGACCACAGCCTCGATGCCTCAGTCCCTTATCTGCCCAAATAATATTTTGGTTGCTGCAGCACAGCTGGGCTGGCTCCAGCCTCAGCAAACCAACCCCTTCCGGGCTGAGCAGAGGGAAAGGCTAAATTACCAGCCAGGTGATTATTGTTGCTGCCCGTTTCCACTTCTTTGTGACGCCTGAGGAGTGGCAAGGAAAGGCACTTTCCCAATGTGTTCTTCAGGAGCACTTGTGCCTCTTGCTCCCCTCAATCCTGCCCATGCTCTGGATGTCCTCTTGAGTTTGGTAACAAAACATCTGATTTAAAAGCAAACAAGGGCCCAGGCTGCACAGCTGGGCCACAGAGAGGGTTGGTCTGCTTCAAAGAAGAGGTGGCAGATTTTGCAAGGATCCAACAGGCTGGGATGGGGAAAACATCTGGATCAAAGGTGACTTGGTGGCAAAATGCTGTCCCTTTCAGGGACAGAAGAAAGGCACCTGGACCTCACTGTGCAGCCTAAGGGGTGGCTGGGCAGAGTCTTGCTGGTGTTAAGCTGAGTCCCTAACCTGTGCTGGCCACTTTTTAGACTTAAATGCTACAAACCTTTCCATTTTCTAATGTCCTTGCTAGAGGCTTATGAGACAGCCACATAGTCACCATTTGGCCCCATTTTGCTGCAGGTGAACTCTTCTCTGGGCTTTTCCAAAGCCTTCTGAGCAGGTATCTGACTTCCTCAGGCACAAACTACCTCAGAAGGGGGGACTCACCATAAGACTTTGCCATTGAAGATAATTTCCTGCTATGGCCAGAATTCACTGGTCTGTGGCCACTATGTGAACTTCTTGTCCAAAAAGGAATTATAAAACAATTCAACAAACCCATCCATTTTACTGTTCCTTTTACTCCTTTTACTGTTCCTTAACTGTTTTCTCAGACACACAAGCAGGTAACTAGTGAGGACTCTTGTGACTCTCCAATTTCTCTCTCTTTTCTTAGAAGCAGGCACAAAGGTATGATGTGATTTATACTACCTGTAGTAACACCAAAAAAATCCCCCAAAATAAGAATTTCCATTCTTCTTCCTGCTCTCTGCGCTGGTTCTAGGGAAGGACAAGCCTCTTACATTCTGGTGGGGAGCACCTACAAAATCCTTGGTCAAGAAATTATCTACTTCAGGAAACAAGACCAAAAGAAGTGTCTTGAAACTCGCAGATTTTGTCCTAAATATCAGCCTTAGCAGCAGGTGTTCTTTTACATAACAAGAGAATGGGAGGTGGAGAAAGGATGAGGAAGGGAGTGTGTGAGCCATGGCACTTGGGACTTTTTTTGCTTGTGCTGTTTGCATATTAACTCCTTGACTCACCCAAAAAGATAGCAGATCATCACCAACAGTCATATATGTCATTTTTCCTGCAGTGCACGCTTCAGGTTCCCACAAAGATGTTATCTTCACACTTTTTTTCCCCAGATAAAAAACACATTTGAACTGCTAGCACATCTTCTTGCCCTTCTTTCCTGGAGTTAGAAAACCCAAGACCTTTTCCTGAAGGGTCCTCTGCCTCACCTCTGCCTCACATACCATCAGTACAGCTTTTTAGATCTGTCCTCCAAGAAGCTGAAAGCCTGAGCCCAGTCTAATTTCTCCTCAGGTTCTCATTAGGCTCATTACAACCTTGCATAGCTTGCTGCAATTTTCTGCTGATGGGCACAGTCTCAGTGGACACACCCTTCAAGGAAGCAGCAGTTCCTAATTTTCTTCCCTATGAGAGACCTCCTCCCTTTGCCATAAGCCTCCTTTTTATAAGGCACCACCTGACCTGCCCCTTGTCCAGGTGTGACCAGATAAAGCTGATCACACCCCCTTTCACACTTCCCCAGCACCATCCCACCAGGCCAAGGCCCCAGAAAGGAACAGCTCCTCCAAGGTCCAGCACTGTGACAAAGACAAATCCATTTACACTCTGCAAGACTTCAAAATTAAATTCAAAGATGTGCTATTTTATAGCATTTCTGATGGTTTCTACAGAGTGACATTCTCTCTTGAGGGCTTGGGCTGGTGTTCTGCTCTTTATTGTGGTTTATTTCACCACTTCTCCTGCCTGGCAGAAAAGTTCCCAAAAAGCCTGAAGACCATTACCCTGCCTAGAAAACAAAACCAAAATTAAAAACCATTCCATGGCAAAGATTGTGGCTGCATTTAATTTATTGATCGATCAAAGCAGAGACTGGTGTATAACATTTGAGGGAGCAAGGAAGAGCATGTTTGATTGAAGAATTTGGGAGGGAAATGTCGTGTTGAAGGGTCCAGCTCCAGCGCTTAGCATTCGCCTTGGTGCCTGACGAACAGACCTCCAAAGCTGCGTCTGAAGAGAGAGAGGGAGACCAAAATTAGAGACATGGATCTCATCTTTATAGCCTGATTTTACCCAAATAAGCCAAATGCCCTTGTGCTCTCCAAGTCATAGAGTACTTTGCTTAATGTTCCACCTCTTTTCAGATTCCTCAAGTTACACGCTTTCATACGTTGAAGAGATTTGGGACAAACCCCATAATTTTGGACACCTCCTACGGTCACACTTTCAATCACCCTGGCAGGGAGGCAGTCAGCAAGGCTATGAGCCTGCAAGCGGGGATCTGCTTTTAATTGCAAGGGGAGGAGGAGAAGACTCACTCAGGCTTAGGATCCGTGGCGCCTGGGGGGTGGCAGAGGAGTGAGCGTTGGGAGAGGAGCATGGGGTAGGGATGGGAGCTAACGGGAGCTCTGGGGCTTCCACCCCAGCTGCCACAGCTGCATGGGAGCTCCTCTGGTTCATGGTGAGCTCTGTACTTACGAGACGGCGTTGCAGAACTGGCACTTGTTCCCGTAAGTCCTGCCGTCGGAGCCGCAGATGGGGGTGTACTCGGAGGTGCAGACGAGGTTGCCGCCCTTCTGCTGGAAAGCGCTGCAGTCGATGTTGACAGTGTGCTAATGGAACAAAAAACAGGGTTTAACACTTCTGTTCCCCGTATTTTCCTACATAAGTGCTTTGTGTTTGTTTAGTATTTTGTGATGTGGCAAAGCATGAAAGCGCTTTTCAGGAGCAGGGCTTCTGCAGACTCAGAGAATGTGCTTGCCTGGAACAACCTGAAGTAGGGAGATGGTGGAGGCAAAAAAAAAATCTAATAAATATTACTATGAGTAGTTGAGTGACCATGCTGGTATTTCCAGGCTGGCTCTCCCACTGGCTGCTCTGGTTCAGCAGACAAGAAGTGGCAAGTGGACAGAAAGGGGGTGGTCACAAGCCCCAGTGCACTAAGTTCTCCCACCCAGGGAATCACTGCTACTAGTAGAGCTCCTGCATCAATGACACAGCGTCTCTTGCTCATCCAGTTTTGCAGTAAATGAAGGTCTCAGCACCTTCTGCCTGCTGTTCCCAGATCAGAGAGGGGACCAAATATCTCAGCCATGGATTAGGTTCCATACCTAATCTGGTATGGACCTGGCATAACTATTTTCCTCAAGTCCTATTTCCATGCCAAATGCACCAGGACAGCAGAGGCATTTCTATTATTCAGCCATGAATTTGTGTTACAAAATGTAACAGCAGTTAAGAGTGCAGATTTCTGGCTTTACCTGGTAACACTCTCCGTAGTTCCTCAGGTCCACTTCCAGGCCGCTCCTGTGTGGGGAAAGCAAGTGGAGAATGAATGAGCACAGTGCAGCTGCTCCGTGAGTCAAACTGCCCCTTTATGCTCCAAATGCCAAAAAGAGCAATACTTGTGCAGAAGCCCTGTCCTGCCCTGGGCCCTTCACTTACGCCACAGCAGTACAGAACTGGCACTTGTTCCTGTAGGAGATGCCATTGGTGCCGCAGATGGGGGAGTACTCCATGGTGCAGGGGATGTTGTAACCACTGCCAGGCTTCAGGAAACCAGTACAGTCGACCTGAAAGTCACAGAGCAGCATTTGAATCTCTGCTCCCTTTTGCAGCAGCCCTTTGTAATGGAGTGTGGTGCAGGAGACATTCCCCCCTCTAGCCAGAGCTGCAAGAAGAAAGGGGATTCCAGCCACAGTGTGGTGGATTTTGGGGAGCACAGATGAAATCCTGCCTGTGGGTACAGCACCAGTGTTTGTTCTGAGGTGGGCTTCATCCCTGTTATCTTGGGGATTTTCCCCCTGAATGCCACCATGAAGGATCCTTGCCTAAAATACCTCACACCTTTCAAAAATTGAGTTTACACTCAACCTGCTGCTCCTGCAATTACTCTGAGTATATTGAAATGGGAGTCATTGTATTATGTGAAATTGCACAGCCAGAATGTTTCTCTTCTCTCTCTCTCTCTCTCTAAACTAAAATAGACATTCTTTGTCACTTCATGGTAGCTCCATATATTGATACTAACTCTAGCTTGTGATAAACATTCTGATAGAATACATTTTTTTCTGTTACAAAATTATAGTTTAGTTGAAATTCAAACTTCTGGGGATTTCTTAGCTACAATAAGCCTCTAAGTCTAAATGTAAAGGGAAGTGTTTTCATAACACTGAACAAAACATTCCTGAAATAAAAAAGTTTCCTTTCTAAACTCTAATGTTACACAGATCTTTTGCCTTTTAAAACTCACTGATTTTAGCTGTTCAAACAAAATGCAAATTAAATTTCCTGCAAATCTGAAATTCTTCATTTTCACCCCATTTCTGAGAGCTAGCAGTTGTGTGGGTCCAGTACAGGACCAATCCTAAGCTAGGTTTGTGTCTGGCTCTCACCCATCAGGGGAAGGAACCAATCTCTGACTGTACCTTAACGCATCTTCCATCGTGTTTCTTGTCAAGAGCACGGTTGCGGCTAGAGGCAGAGAGGGAGAAGAAAAGCAGGGATTAATCTTTTCATGCCATGTTGTCATCTCAATCATTAAGTCCCTCCACCCGTAAAGCCTCAGCAATTAATCAGATTCTGGAGCTTTGACACGGAAGATCCCGGGCATTAGGGAAGACAGAAACTTAAGAAAATTCTAGTCCACCCCACGATTAGTCACAACCCCAAGGGCTTCTGCCTGCTGCTTGAAGTGGAGGTGTAGGTGGTCAGGGGACTTTCTACTCACAAGAAGTCCCTGCACAGGGAGCACTCGTTGGGGTAGGTGCGGCCATTGGTGCCGCACACGGGGTCGTAGTTGCGGGGACAGACGACGCTCATGGTTTTTCCAGTCGTCATGTAGGCGCCGCAGGAGGCCTGGGAAAGGGGACTCGTCATGTCTCCAAACACACAGAAGGCTGTTCTTGCCCTAATCGTGTTTTTGCTGCATTGGGAGGCTGCTCTGAGGAACCTCTATGGCTCCTCCATGGTGAAAAAAGATTTATATATCGAGTATCTTACAGCATAACAAAAGCACCTCTCTGGCGTTAAGACTTAAAGTAATTTTGGTGAGAATTATGGGCAAAAATGATCATTCCTTGGGGAATTAAGACAGGGAAGATATTTAGGCAGATATTCAATAATCATATAGATTTTCTACTGGCACTCTGTGCTGTTCTGACTCGCATTCTACATTATTAATCACTGCCTTTTTAATCATCAAAGTGCTAAATTATCTCTCTCTGACAAAGGTGGTTTCTTCTGTTGGGAAAAGAGGTGCACTTAGGGGCACTTCTTTCTTATTCATTTTCTCTTTTTTTTTTCCCCTCATGCATTCCCTGACATATAGTGTGAGTATGAATTATTCATCTAGACTTAGAAATCAAGACTAAATGACAAAGATCTAATACTCACCCGTCTTTGGGCAACAGCAAGATCTACAATAAAAATAGAAATTATAAAATGTAAAAGTTGTATGATGTCCTTTGCTAAAATTCCTTTGGAAATATCAATTTCCCTACAGATTAACCAAATACACCTTCTCATTACTAGGAAGTGATTATCCTCCCAAATGTTTCATCTACTCCAAGTAAATGCAAAGTGATACACTGAGATTAAAAAAAATCGCTTATTTGTGAAACCAGAAATTTTGACTCACTAAACAAGAAATAGGACCTAGAATTTTATCCTGCCTCAGCACCATAATCCCCACTAAGGCTCAAAAGATTAAAGCATAGATCCCATGAGTTTGTCTGTACAAGGGTGAAGTTCATCCAAAAGAGAGGCCGCGTATTCCTAAACCATCACACCCCCAAGAGGCTGCATCCCTCGGGATGCACGGAGACAGGGAAAGGATCAGGTTGGTCTAGACCAGCACAGAGTGTAACAAAGGTGACAAAAATGACTTACCAGAAAGGCAGCCAAGAAGGACCAGCCCCAGGAGGGCAGCACAGTTGGCCATCTTCATGCTGGCGGTGGTGGTGGCGGCTGTTCCGTGTGGGTCGGTGCCGGAGAGTCCGTGGATGGTTCTCAGCCTTCTCCCTCCCCAGTATATATATGCATCTCCCCGACCTTGTGAAGTCATCACCAGAAAGTAATTATTTGCTCTGTAAACTAAGAAAATTGTATTGATTACTGAGTTGAGCTCCAAAGAATACTTGTTTGTTAGAGAGATGCCTAGAAGAATTAAACAAAAATGTGAGCTACACCCAGCTTGTTAACAAAGGCGTCTTGCTGTACAATGAGTGATTTGTACTTTCCAAACAGGAGCACTGTCTCAATAGAGGATGTTATGAAATGGAATATGGAAGTTGGGGAAGGAAAAAAGAGCCCGTTTGTTGGAAGTGTTTGACTTGTACTCACCATATCACATATGCTAGACAGGAACTGGGCTTTGGGAGACTTTCATGGTACAGCAGAGTGGGGTGCCAAGAGGATGGGACACTCTAAGGTTTTACTGACATCATATCTGGGGTCTGGAAAGCATCAGTGCACTTTAAAGATGCTGAAGTCTCAGTGAATCTCTCCACATTCTCTTCTGTAATTTCCTGGTACACTGGATTTCTCACCCACAGAAACTCATCATGAGAGAAAAGCACCACAAAAACCCCCAGAAGTTTATTAGACATTTCTGTGTAGGAGCAAGAGTTATTCATCTCTTGGCAATGAGCATGAGTCTGATTAAGAAATTACGAGAATAAGTAGCTTCAAATCTGTACTGGGATAATGTTTCCTATTAATGGCAAGCAACTGGTATTCTGTGCAGGTGAAATGGGCTTGTCAATACTAAAGGCATTCCAGAAAAAATTCCAGTAACTGCAAACAGAAAGAGAGCCCTTAGGCTTCCCCCTTCTCCCTCAATTATATGGCATTAAATTTTGAGTGTCAGCTGAGAGTTGTGTTTTAGGGAAGATAAGTGATAAATAATGTGCTAGGCTCTGCTAAGTGGCTCGACTCTATCGCAAGTGTATGGAAAAACAAATAGGGGATATTGCATAAAATAATAAATTTTTGATTTAAGGTAGTCACGGAAGGAAGTGACGGATGGAACTTTTTTGTGCTTCAGAAGAAGCTTAATTCATACATGTGGCTTAAAGGCAGCCTGAGTTTTAAATAGAAAATCAGAATTGGTTTTCTTATTATCCTGGGAGATGTTCAACACTTGGCATGAGCAGATAAATCATAAAAACGTAGCTGAAAGTGTAAGGGAACAGTAGTCACAGAATGGAGCTTGTGGGATTTGGTCTGTTTGTATCAATGAAATCATTTTCCTGAAAAATAAATGAATAATGCTATTTGGATCTCTTTCACAAATATCACAAGTTGAAGGGTTCCTTTGAAAGTTGTTTCTGTCGCATTCTTAGCATCCTGAGCAAGTTGACTTTCAGATTCCTTGTACTGATTGTGAGCACATTTGGAAAGGAAGCGGTAGTCACGGAAGCATTAATATTGATTAATCTCCAGGGGCAGGAATGCCAAAGTCTGAAAACAAAGCTTCCTCAGAACTTGCACCAGCCACTAGTGGAGGTGCTGCTTGCCAGCCCCATGGCTGGGGGGCTCCAGGAGCAGAGTCTGTCTCTTCTCCAGCCCTGTGACCCAAACAGCCTCATACCCACCTCCAGATTTGAGATCCCCATTAGCAGGAGCTGTGCTGCTTCTCCTGTTGTGTTTCCTGCCAGGCTGAGGCCAGCAGGAGCTGCTGTGCCTGGCAGTGTCTGCCAGGGATGGCATCACTGATGTTGGGCCAGCACCTGCTCTTTCATTAGTGAGATCCGCTGGGAGATCCTCTCTGCCCCATGTGCTGCCCCTGAGGGTCTTGGTGGCCATCCAAAAAGCTCTTCTCCTTCAGCAGCCCCTGCCACTTCCCAAGGCAGCAGGGAGGAAAAGAGAAACGAGGAAAGAGCCTTGCTACAGGGTCTGAGAGAAGGGATGGGAGACAAAGCAGTGTCCAGGGCAGGGCGGGAGAGCTGCTGGCACAGGTGTGACAGGGGATTGCACAAGGAGCCCCATTAAGAGGAAACAGAGGGAATGGGACAGCAGTAATCACAGGAGAGTGGATGGACTGAAAACAGGCACGAGGAGCAGTGAAAAACAGCAGTACTCACAAACAGTGAGCCTTGGGAAGTGGCAAACACCTGCTGCAAATGGGAAGGGCAAAGTGAAGCCACCTGCCCAACCCCCTGGGATGTGTGTGATGGTGTCAGGCTGTTCTCAGAGGTGCCCAGTGACAGGACAAGGAGCAGTGCCCATGAACTAAAACACAACAAGTTCCACCTCAACAGGAGGAGAAACTTCTTTCCACTGAGAGTTGCAGAACACTGGGACAGCTGCCCAGGGAGGTCATGGAGTCTCTGTCTGGAGTCATCCTAAACCCACTTGGACATGTTCCTGTGTCACCTGCTCCAGGTGTCCCTGCTTTGGTGTGGGTTTGGACTAGATGATCTCCAGAGATCACTTCCAACCCAAACTATCCTGTGATTCTGAGGTTCAGAAATACGATGGAGGGCTCAGTAAAGTGACTTTGGGATTGTTTTAATGTTACTACAGATACAAGATCCATATAGAAGCTTAAATAAAACCCTTAAATAAAATGCTTCCTTCTATTTCAGACTCCTAGAGGGCAAACATTCAGGAAGGTTATGGCCACATGAATGGGATAAATATTGACCATCATATGATGGGTCCTCTTGTATTAAGGTAAATTTCCAATAACTCTGGGTTTCTACTCCAGCAGTACTTTTTCCCATAGCAGTGAGGAAGATTTTCCTCTGGTCTTGAGACTTCCTACCTCAAGTAAATCCATAACCTACCACAACCTAAAAAATTCTTCACAGATGATGCTCCCTGCTTTGGTTTAAAACTTGCCATAGTCTTTTGGCTGCAAAGACCAACAGCGGGATTTTTATTATTATTATTATTTATTATTATTACTAAATACGGGGTGGATGTGTGCACGCAAGATGTTGTCACGGGTGGGAGAACAAAGGGGCCCCGCCGCAGCGGGGCAGGAGGAGCGAGCGCCGGGCGGGGATGGGCGCAGCCGCTCCCGGCCAGCTGCTGTTCCCGCACCTCTGCACACGGGGGCAGAGCTGGATCTTCTATCCGAGCAGAAATTCAATTTACAGCCGGCAGAGCCCCTGCTCTAAGCCGCACTCACCTATTATTTCTCCTCGTAGTTCAGCTATCTGATTGCTGCCTGAATATCCCCAGTCTTTTAAGCATAGATGATATCACAGGCAAGGGTGTCTGGAATAATTTGACTGTCTGGAAGCTGCATGCTAACAGCATAAGGCTGAGGATCCCAATCCCTCAGTGAATCTCAGCTCTGCCTCGCTGCAATAGCTCTGATACAGCCAGCCTCCCAAGACACCCACAATTAATTCACTTTTCAAACATAATTTTATTTTTCTCCACATCAAGAAAGAATGCACTAACAAACCATTTCTCCTGAATGAAGCCACAGAGAGAAACTGCATTAACAGAAAGGTCTAGACTGGCCTGAGGTATATTTTGGCCAGCAACAAGTTGAACAATGCACAAAAATAGAAGGAACAATATAAAATAAAGAAAACAGAATAAGTACATGCAATATGTTAATCAGGTTGTGGGGTAATTGAATGGCATTTCCTGAATCCAAAACATCAGATAATGACATAAAGTGCTGAGGTACTGCTCAAAGAATTGTACCATAAAATACCTTGGCAGGCAGACAATGTTTCCTACCTTGAATTTCCTGGAGGGAGAGTTAGATTAGTAATGGTGAGAGGATTTGTGCTGCTGTGGCAGGATTTTATTGAGAAGCAATAAAAAAAATTATTTCCAACGAGGTGCTCATAAAGGAGAATTCTCTTCCTCTCCATCCTAAGGAGCATCCAGGATGAGCTGCTGGGGCAAGAGACTGGGGATTCTACTGGAGTTCTGTTCTGCCCTTGGTCACTCCTGAGCAACCACAGAGGATTTATCACTTCTACTCACAATTTCCCCCTAATTGCCTGCTGGATTTTCCTGATTGGCAGACATGCCCCTGTCAAGAGTCCCTCTGAGCATCACTGGGATCTCCAGCATGATCAGGAGCTCTGCTTGTCTCCAAGGCATCGCGGCTCCTGAGGGCCATCCTCATCCTCCCTGCTGCTGCTCAAGGAAAAAAAATAACTGCTGCAGCTGGTGCTCTCCTACCCTGGCTCCCACACTCAGCAGAGAGGGAGAAGAAGGAGACTGAATGTGCCCCACACCCCCAGCACTGTCCCCCAGAGCCTCAATTTATCCTGGTCCCCAGAAATGGCATCAGACACTGAAAAGCCATCCCACACACAGACCTCCCCCTCAGCGGAGGGACACTCCAGCCCCAGGAAGGGACTTGGCACTAAATGGCTGCAGAGAGTCATGTCTTTTGGAAATAAATAGTCTCCTTTTAGAGAGCTGCTCTCCGCAGTCTCTGGGAAGTGACACATTGTCACTTAAGATCATTAACTATTTGACTGTGAGACTGCTGCCTCTACAGCACGGGCACGGCAGCGCCTCGCTGCTAATGAATAATAAATTAACACTGTGACTCTGAGCCTTTCCTTTCATCAGCCGAGATTTCCAGAGGCCGGAGAATCTCAAAGGATCCTCTACAAGCAACAGTCAAGGTAATTACCTTCAACCAGCAGCTAAGTGATGGGTGAGGTGCCCGGATGGGCTGTGGCAGTGGTTGCCAGCATCCCCTGGACATCGGCTCTGTTAGCACTGCCTGCCCACGGGTTTCCTGCAATGCCCCTCAGCAATGAACCAACACGGGCAGCCCAGAGAAAACACCCTGGCACATTGCTCTGGGGAGCAAAGCAGATTGCAAAAGGCCTCCTCTCACCTGGAGGTGGGTTTTCAATCCTGCTTGCGAGGTGCAGGCAGCTTGGAACGTGACCTCCCTCACATATTCTCTTGCAGGTGTAAGAAATTGGGGATAACCCTGGAAACTGAAACAGGGGTGAGCAGCTCACTGTGCCAGCAAGACCCCTTCTGTGTGACAGAACAATGCCGGAACACCCCAATTACAAGTCTGGGGACTGGCTCTAATGATGTTAATGTTCAGGTTTGCCCGGGGCCCCTTCGTGCTGCCAGCCACAGAGTGAGGCTGGGCGAGGCTGCAGGTGTTTGCTAGCAGCACCTGGGGAGGGAGGCAGCTCCCCTCAGCCAGGCAGAGAGCGATTCAGATCCCCTCAGAGCAGTAAATGGGCAGGAGCACCAGGCTGCATCTCCAGCCTGGGCTTTCTTTTGGAAAGTCAGATGAAGTCAGCCCACAAAAGCTGCCCATTTTGCTTTTGTGGTTGGGCTTGATATTTTTGTAGCTCAGAACACCATTCTCCCTCACCCTGCAATTTGCCCATTAATTCCCACACCCCAGGGTTGTGGCAGTGGTATAATCATGCAACATATTAGGTAAAACCAAAAATGAGACTAAAGGATGACATAAATGCTGGGTCTTTTTTTTTATTATCAGAGGTTTCACGATTGATAGGAGGTTTTCAAGGGTCAGGTCGAGGGTTTAGGAAGTCATCTGCCATGGGGAGCATTGCCAGGGAGGGGTGTTCTTTCTCAGCTGAATCCAGTCGAGAACTTAACATGCATTAAGAGATCTCAAGCCAAGACCTCCACGGCTTCTCCTGCAGAGAAAGAAATCAGTACCTCAGAGACAGAACATTTGTTGGTCTGTCCCTCTGCACCACAGAGGGACTTATGAACTCTCTTCCACATATTTACTTTTATTATTGACAAGAAAATTTCTTATTTCGAAAGACTAAATAGTCTGTAGGAAACAGGCTTTGTTTGCTGAGAGAAAGCTCTTTTGCAAATCACTTAAGAGGAAAACAGAGAACACTCCATTGTCTCTTTACATCTGAAAGAAAGAAGTTCCTAGCAGGCTCTCCCAATAAAAAAAAAAAATTACCCTTGCTGGTGAGAGAAAAAACAAATGAAATAAAAGAATTTTACTTCTCCAACCTGTCTCCAAGACTGATTAGCCAGTTTAAGCTAAGTTAATTCACCACATAGTAGGTGAAGAGATTTATTCCATACGTACAGGAAGGCATTGCAGAACGTGCATTTGTTGGGGTAGGTGACACCATCAGACCCGCAGTGGGGGACATACTCCATGGAACACATATCCCTGAGACCCTTCTGGTCCCTGCAGTAGACGGATGCAGCCTGTATTCACAAAAAAAAAGAGCTGTCAACCAAAGCTGGGCGAGAAAGGTGACATTAGGAGGCCTCACACACCCCTTGATCTGCCCCCTAACTGCCCAGGAGCAGAGGCTGAGGAAAAGCCCAGGGACAGGGAGGATGCAGGGGAGTGCTGCCTCCAGCCATGCAGAGCCTCTGTAACCACTGCAAAGGATGCTGCAGTAACTTTGACAACAACTTGGACATGAACTGAATACTGCCCTGCTTGTTGAAACTGTCACCAGATGAAAATGGCAATTTCACCCGATAATATCTGTGGCAAATATTGCTCAGGCAGCTGGGTGCCTCAGGATTTTGAAAGGCTCCGTCGTGATGTGATTAGTAAAGATTTATACAGAAACTGCTTTAAGGAAAGAAAAGATGGAGAATAGAAAAATTTGTCCCTTACCTGCAGAGCATCAGTAGCTGGAACTAAAAAAAAAAAAAAAAAAAAAAAAAAAAAAAAAAAGAACAAACGAAATATGTTACAAATGCAATTCATGGATTCTGTTAAAATCTGAGAACGCATGCCCTGAATACATATCCTCCAACTCCCTGTGTGTTAGCAAATTATTCTTAGACAAAAGGAATTTCAGGCAAAATGTTGTGCCATACTGTATGTTGATTCTGTAGCATTTTTTTTTAATAAGAGTTACAGTCAAAATGGGAAAAGCTGTGTAAAATAAAAGAAGAGAAAGGCATTTTCTATGGTTCAAAGGATGGAACAGGACATGAGCTCAAAGCAAAGCAAATTATTGAGGCAAACAGGGACATAAAGCAGACAAGTACACGGAGAAAGCATCTTATATGCATTGCCAATATTATTTTAAAATAAGAATAGTATTTAGTGAGAGGTGAATTTACAAAGCTTCTACAGCAGTTCAGGCTCTCAAACTGCACCTCGGTTCAGGGTGACTACAAGAAATGTTCACTTTCATTCAGTAAAATTATTTGTGTTCCTGCAACATTTCAGAGGTTAAATACTGGTTGTCTGAGTCTCCGGGTTGCACCACGTACATGTCACTTCTTTCATTATGCATAAACTAGCACTGAGAGTAGAGCTGTTCCCACAGTTGTTCTTACCCACTCAGTTCTGTTGCTAAAATATTACCCCATAAGTGATAGTCTCTGATGTCAAGTCTTATCAACACTATCTTTCTAGGAGTAAATAAGTCCTTGCAGAATGGAGCTCTTTCCAGTCTGAGGATGTTTTTTTGTGGTTTTGAAGACAGCCAGCGCTTACTCCAAGGCGGAGCAGGAGGCAGTGGAGCCACTCACCTGAGATGCAGAAAAGGGCCAGAGAGAACAGAAGCAGCACCCCCGTGATCTTCATGGTGGCTGGATGAGCTGTGAGCAGCAGAGCTTGGCTTTTGCTCAGGAACCACAGCCTGGATTCTGTCCTCAGGTGGCAACCACGCTTATATGTACGCCTGCACCACTGGGGGGGTGTGTGTGTTTGTGCATGTTCATATTTGCCTTATCCACCCTTATCCTGGAGCAACATTTCCAGCCTTTTGTCTCAGTGCTAATATCAGTAGAGGTAAGCTGTTCTGTAAGCCAAGAATGGTGTTTCTTCATCAACGGGAGTCACGAGAAGTTGAGATGTGTGAGATACACCCTCTGCGTCGTTATTTTAAGTGAAATATGTGACAGTTTCCTTCTGAAGGACCACAGAGAATTCCTGCAGGCAAAAGAGCCACTGTACAAAGTGCTGTCAGATTTTCTCTGTGTTCACCTATCACTGCCTATTTTTGTGCAGTGCTTTTTCTCAAGAAAAACATTGAATGAAATACTTCCGTAGCAGAAAACCTCTCCTTTTATTTTTGTGCTTCACCCAAGTAAAACATCACTAAGTTATAGTGAAAGCAGGAAAACAATGAACCAGGAAGGCAAGCAAGAGTGTCCCAGACACTGAAGGGAGTCCTAAGAAATGACAAGGGATGGAGAAACTTTTATGAGACCATGCAAAAAAAAAAAATTTACAATTGTTGTTCCCCCTAAAAGCCATTAGCTTTGCAGTAATAGACTTTTAGTATGATGATGACAGAATGATTTGAGACCACAGCATGGATCCTAGAAAAGCTGAACCCAATCTGGAAATCACTACTTCATCCATCTGCCCATCTCTACATAAATCCTTTGTTTTACCACCAAAGCATTGCTTTTTGGGGCAATCTCCATCAAGGAGAACAAGCACCCCTCTCATTTTGATTCCCAGAAGAAATGCATGTGGGAGATATTACTTTTTAGAAGGGATAAGCCCAATTTATTTATGCCTCTCTTGTGTGGATCCAAAAAGAAAAAAACCAAAACCCAATTCAATACTCAAACAGAAGACAAAAGCAAAATAAATTTCATGCACAATACGCCAATGACAGGTCACACTCTCAAGAAACAGAAGGAAACTTTGTCCTTGGGTTTTGAAACACTGCTGAAATACTCCTTGGGCTGGCAAAGAACATTGTGTAATTGAAGACTGAGAGAAGACAAGTAGGCAGGAGTAGGCACCACACCTAGGAAGGCATTAATCTCAAAACACTTGAAGGGTGTTAAAGGACGGCTCCAAGATGAGAAGAATCTGGTAATAAGTCAGTTGGAGGACTTAGACAAATGGACAGAAACAATGCACATGTCTGAGAAATATGGGCTTTGCCAACAGAGCGTCCTTGAGAGAGCAACACTTCAGGTGAGGAACAGGGATCAGCTCTGGGCAGTGACACCAGGGTGTGACTGGGTTTTACTGACAAGGAAAATGCACCAGGAACACCTTAGGAGAGACCCTCCTGTGCCACCCCTTCAGCCCTTTCCAATGTCCAGCATGAAAGGGGCTGAGCACTAACGCAGGGACGCTTCATTTATGTGCAAAGACACACAGCTCTGGGCTTTGAGCATCTGTATTTCATTTTCTGACTTTTATGAGAGGGAGGGGAGCAAGATGTTGTTCTTGTTCTGTCCCAGAGCTTTGGGTACGTAACTTATTCTGCCCGGTATCATCATTCAACAAATCGTGACAATGTTTCATGAGACAACACATGAAAGAAGACAGGGAAATGTTGCTGATTTAGTTTATTGAGAAAGAAAATCGGGAGTGAGCTGAGTTCCCCAGGGGGTGGGATGAACTGAGGTGAGATCTTTATCTGGGATTTTCCAGTGGGGACCCTGTGGTGAATTCTCTTGGCACTGATACTCAGCATTTCCCAAAATGGTTTAAAGTGATAGTCCCATTGCTGTCCCTGAAAGCAAGGAGGGGAAAGAATGAATTAAACACAGAGTCCTGCCTGCTATAATCTGTCTTTTTGATGGCTCCTAGAGATGGTGTCAGATGGGATCCTGCCCCAGAGCCAAGGAACTAGCAGACCCATAATCCCATTTGCTATTGGATTATTAAGACATGAGTGAAACAATTTACCCCATTCCTAAAACTAAAAATATCTGTGGGGAAACTATAGTGGAATTTCAATAGGAAAGGAATTTCATTTCCTTTGCAACATGCAAGAAAAATTCCATTAAGATTAAATGGTCTTCAAACCATTCACACTAACAAAGCAGCCGTAGCTTTTTTTATGCTCTAATGAAAAAAAGAAATGAATGCTTGACACGGTGGCTGGCATTCCCTCCTGCCCCAAATCCCTAATCAACATTATCTAGCAAACAAAAAAGCAGTAACTGTGCAAACTTGTGCCCACAGGGGGCAACTGATAACACAAAACATCACTCATATTTGTACATACATGACTGCGTTGCAGAAGGCGCACTTATTGTTGTATGTTGTGTTGTCAGAGCCACAGAGAGGCATGTAGGCAAGTGAGCAGACAGGTTTGGGATGGTCACTGCAGTCAACCTGTAAAAAATAAATAAAAATCAAAGAGTCTGATGTGAAGGAGTCAGTAATACAAGGGTTTGAACCCTGAGCTAGAGCTGTAGTGCTGGTGATACCAATCTTACTAAAAGTAATTAACTTCCTTGCACATCTGATATAAACAAAGGTGTCAGTTTCTCCTATGCCAGGAGAATTTAATAATATAAAAATAGATCATAATTTCCTGTTTGAAGAGATGTATATCATAACCTGGTCACAGCATTTCCAAGCAGCAGCAGTTCACTCGGTGAAGGTGCCGTGCTCTGTGTTCCCAAGCTGGCCAGGAAATTAAATGGAAAAACACTGGTGTCTGGAGAAATGGAGTGCTGATCCTCTGTAAAGGTCCCTCCTGGAGTCTTAAAACTGGCAGATCAGCATGTAGCTGGATACTGCAGGAGTGGGATTCTGTTTCCTGGAGAAATGGGTGCTACACCTGCTGAGGAGCATTGTGGAGATAAAAATGTGTCTGGGTGCAGGAAGAGGCTGAGGAATTTCATGGAGGAGAAATCTATCAAGGCTTACTGACTACACAGGAATCACACCTAGGGTAGAAATCACTCTTTACATTCTGCACTCTCACTCTGTCCTACACAATGCTCACAGCCCCTGCACCAAGTTGCCACGGGCTAGAAGGACCATTGGGCTGACCACAAAAGCCATTCTCTGTTCTTATCCACACTTCTGCCCTGATGGATTATTTCTTCTATCCTTTTACTCGTCCCTTCCTGAGCAGTCACCTGCTCCTTTCCTGGCATTCACACGAGTAACGTTTATTACGTGTAGAGAAAGCAAATCTCGTTCTGCAGCACAGCAGCTGTTTCACTTCTGCAGGACACTGCTGGTCTGGGGACTACTGCAGACACTGGCAGTGCTTTTCCTGACAGCAGCAGGACCAAAACCCAGCCCCTGATCACCCAATTCACTTACTGTGACAGTTTCCTTCTTGCATTCACCATCAGCCTTCTTGGCAACACTGCTTCCAGCCTCTCTGGGAAGGGAAGAGAGCTGCATTAGGGAGCTGTGCTGAACCCCTATCACACAGGAATTCTGAGCAGCCTCAGGCACAATGTATGGGATACAGGAGGCATCCAGCTTAGGCAGTGCCCATGTAGCTCCAGGGACCAGTTCAGGTGGCATCACTGCCTGCCAGAGAGCTGGTTTATAGCAAGATGTGAGGGTACAGGGCTCAGGGTGGATGAGGAGAGAGGCTGTGTGATAATCTCAATGCCCCCTGGGTTAATTGTTGTCCTCTGCAAGGCAGCATCTGCCACAGAGACCCTTTAAACTTAGTTAAGAGAACCATCCTGTCCTGGGTGAGACTCCCAGCCAGCCCTCTACTTCTCTGTCTAGACCAAAGGCAGAGCTTGCCTCCTAATCACAGAGGAAAAGAAGGTTTAGTCAGGATTTTGAAAGGCTCCGTCTTGAGGAGGGTCAAAGTCTAAGCACCTCACAAAAAAGGCCTTGGAGGAAGTCCTGCTATCCTAAAGAGCAGGTCCAGGAGCACCAGGCCCTGTTGCTGTGCTCAGTACTCACAGGCTCCGGGCACAGAGCAGGCACTCGTTGTCGTAGGTGACCCAGTCGGTCCCGCAGACAGGGCTGATGTCTTTGTTGCAGAGCAGCACCACTTTGCCCTCCTCACTGGTTGTGTTGGGGTACCTGCTGCAATCCACCTGGTGAGGGAACAAACAGGTCCCTGGTGAAGGCCTTGCTTACAGCACACAAGTAGGTCTGGTGGGTGTGTCTGCCTGGCCACACAGGACACCACCGCGGCAGGAGAAAAGCTTTTCTGTCAGTCACTATGATAACAGTTCACTTGGAGGAGACCAGTGCAAGATTCTGGCATCTCATCTGTACTCTTGTTTGGGGTTTGAATTATTTCAATAAGCACCTTTGGCCACTCAGAAGCAGGGCATACCCTTTGTTTTGCCCTTGGTTTAACTTACAGGGGCAACTTCCTTGCATTCTCCATCGTGGTCTTTGCTGACATTGGTTCCATATTCTCTGCAGAGGGAAAGACAAATGTTAGGAAATTCAGCAAAGATGTCTTGCTACATCCTAGAATTAATACAAGAGAAAGCTGACTCTTTCTTGGTCAGGCTTCTTTTATATTTGAGAAGGTAGTGCCACTCTCCCTGACCAGCTGAGTAGCTGGCAGGGATGTAAAACCCTGGGAAGCTTTAGGACCATTTTGGGCAGCCTTGAGCAGAGCATCTCCATTCTTTTGCTGTGATGAGATATGCTCTCAAAGCCATCACCTGACCACTCCTTGAGACAGAAAAGAAGAAACCTGAATAAATTACAGAAGCAAAAGAAAGACACAGTGACTGAAGTTCTGCCTGAGCGCTGTGCCGTGATAGCCAAGCTCATTTTGAAGGAATTGACAGGGGACAGAGCACTGATTGGTGAGCCATGGTGCTGCCAGGAGCTCTAGCTGTGCTGCCTGGGGTCCCCACGCCGTCCCCACGCCGTCCCCACGCAGAACATACGCGTTGTAGGCACAGAGCTGGCACTCGTTGCCGTAGGTGACGCCGTCGGAACCGCAGATGGAGCTGACGGCCGTGCTGCAGACCAGCACCTCTCTGCCCTCCTCATTTGTGGTGTTGGGATATGTGCTGCAGTCCACCTGCCAGAGGAATCACAGCAACAGGCTCAGAAGACCTGTGATGTTCACAGCTCTCATCTTGTGGGGGACACTGAGCTGGTACATCCAGTCCTCACTGCCACAGCACAAACTTCTGCCGTGGGTCCATCAGCTCCATCCTGCAGAGATGATCCCACAGAGCAGGAGAAGAGGAGGAGGAGGGAAGAGCTAAACCCATGCATCCCGTTGGTTGGGATAAACCAGTGCTGGTCTCTCATGCTCACTTGACATGATTTCATAAAGGCTCTCCATTGGTTCCTAGTTCTTCTATTCTTGTGGCCTCTCTACTGTACTTCTGGTTTTACTTTTTCATTTTCAATACACTGATCATGTTTTATTTCAGAGGACCAAGACTAATGACCTGTGAAGAAGCTGGATCAGCTCAGAGTACTTTAGTCTTTCAGTAGGTTGCCCTCAGGTGGGTTCTGATACCAGTCTATTGCTTCAGTTTAGAACCAGCTATATTTTTCCAGCTTAAAGCTTAGACCAGTCTAAAGTTGCTGAAAAATCAATTAATCCAAAAACATTGTATCATTACCACTAAAACATTATTAACATACAACAGCCAAGGGCAGTATAATTTAATGTTTTACACTGTAGAATCTGATTACAGTGACCCAAGTGTCACACTTAGGTGAAAAACAGCTGAGCACCTGCAGGCTGGAGGTTTTTCTCATTCCTTTGGTTATGTCATTATCAGGCCACATGCTCGAGAAAGGTGACAGAAAGAAATCTTCCACTTACCTCAACCCCAAAGGCAGTATCTGGAAAAGAAAAGAGAGGCAGAAAGAATGAACAAAAGCCACTATGATAAGACCTCAATTGAAGCTGGAAATATGGATATAAAATTCCTGTGTGCAGAACCAAGCTGAATGATTTCCAGTGATTGTTTTCTGAACTAAATAAACTATGTATGATTCTTTTTCTTTATGTTGATAAGTACAATAGCATTTCTTATTGCTGGCTGTGATGAAACACCTTTTTGAATAGCTTTGTTCTTTTTTTGTTGTTAGACATGTAGATTTATTAATTGAAAACAGAAGAGCTTTTCCTTCGTTATCTTTTTACATATCCGTTTTGACCCTAAAGCACTGCTGTTGTGTATTTGAAAATACACCTGAATCAACAGAGACAAATGCAAATAGTCACCTACAGGATAAGCAAATACATACAACATCTGTTGACAGAAATATGCATTTGAAAGAAAGCGAATGTGAAAAAAATGTCTTTGGCTTTGTAATTTCATCAGTTGTGACTATGCAGTGAGAACATCAGAGTCTGGCTTGTTTTCATCTCTTGCTGTTCCATTAGCAGAAAGAGCATTACAGGAAATTTGCCAGGGTCCTGCAGAGAACTTGCTTGTGCCATTATAATATTTTCCTTACTAGTTACTGGAGGTCTGACCCCCTTCTCATGGCCTTATTTCAAGTATTCATCCATTTTGCTGTAATTGTACAAGTCTAAGCAGTGTAATGGTGTGAGAACATCAGTGTACAAAGTGTAACAGCACCAGTTGCCAGCACACAACTCCACTTGCTGTTACTTATATTTATGACAAACAATCAGCTACAGCAGCGAGCCATTGAGGACTATGCTGAAATACACTCCTGCAACCTGCACGATGCCAACCGAGGCAGCAGAGCCCTCGGAAGGAGATTTTCTCTCTTTGAATCCTCTGTCTTATCCTTTTGTCTTAATCTTTTTGACTCAGACACCGGGAGAGTCACTCACCTGGGACGCAGCAAAGCGCGAAGGAGAGGAGCACCACAAGCCCCGCCGTGCTCATGGTGGAGGTGTCTGGAGTCTGCAGGCTGCCAGCTCCCACTCTGCTCACGAGATGCTCCCTCAGGGCTGCCTGCAAATATATACAAATGCAATGTCTAAACTGTTCAACTGTAACATAAAACAACCTGCAGAATCTGTCACCAGCACAATGAGGCCGGTGATATTTATGGAGGTCTTGACTTTTCGGGTAATGGTCTGCGTCTGCTGGGCAATTGATTTTGGCTGGACACCTGGTTAATAGATCAAGACAAGTATCACAAGTTCTGAGTGGTCAAAAGCAAACAGCCTTTAGGACAAAAGAAATCTCTTTGGGATTCTAGTGGAAATGTAAGGAGCACAAAATATTGAGGGGAGTAAAGAGCAGGACTTTGTCTCTTGCAGAACAACATCTCCCATCAGGGAGCAGCTTAGGCAGGATGCAGTCCCACCCTGCCTGCAGACCAGGCTGAGTCTCTGCTTTCCTTTCTGGTTTTGGGTGGGTTTTTCTTCCCAAATTCCCAGATAATCACTTCTAGGTACAAACACAGGTCAGGTGTGGCTTTGCCATCAGCAGCACCAGTTAAGCTTCGTCAGACAAGTCTGGCAGGACTGTGTCCAACCTGTGAATCCAAATGTTTTTAGCACTAGTTTGAGTAAAGCCAAGTCTTTTACATTTTCACTGCCTGGGTATAGAGGAGCTCAGTAGAAGACTTGAAAGCAGGTTAAAAATCTGTCAAATGGCACTAAAAATGTCACTTGAACCTTAGCAACAGGGAGCACTTATTTACAGACCCAGTCCCAGTTAAACACACGGATTCAGAGTGCTCTGCCAAGTCATCTAAAGAACAAAAGACACTGAAGGTTTGGGAACCTATTTACATTGCACCAGCTATGCCTGAAAGTACAGTGGGTCCTTTCCTCTTACAGATATTTTAGAAAATGATACTTAAAATATAGAATCTGTCCCCATTTCCCTGTCTGTCTCACACCACCAGCCTTTGTGTCATCTCCAAATTGCTCCTGCCTAGGAGCAGGTATGTATCTCTGCTGTTTTAGTAGCTTTAATATTGCAGGAGTGGGTTCTGCCTGTAACCTGTTCCTCATCCCTTTCACAGGTTCAAAATGGCAAGGGTACTGGGGGGTTTTTTGGGGGGTCATTGGAGCTGAGCATTGTGCTCAGGGTAGACTTCAGAACTATGGGAGGTGCAGAGCAAAAGGTGCTTTATAGTTGCTGTCTTTAATGAACCAGGCACCACCCATTAGACAAATGAAATTCATCTGAAATAATTGAAATTCACCCCAAGCAAATGTGTTATTGTCTGATCCACCACAGGAGTCTGAAGGGTATATTTTGATCCTTACATGGATATATTGGATAGTGCATGGAATCATCTCTCCTGTCATGCCCAGAAGGCCACAGCACGGCTGTGTGGATATGCAGGTCACATTTTCACATCCAAGAGATGAGATTCTTCACAGGGAGAAGCATTGAAATAATTATGCTGCTGTGATTGTTTCTATAAATTACAGGGAGCATGCATGAATATTTCAGACAGATTTGGCACATCTTCAGGATATATTGCCCTGATGCGTCTTGTGAACAGCATCTCTGGAAGCCAAACACTTTTCCCTGAGCATGTGCAGGAGTTACAGGAGCTGCTCCCTACGTGTCACAGCTGCTGCTTTTACCTGTGCAGGCTCTGCAGAGTTGGAGGTACTCCATCTTTCTGGGTTAAATATGGACTTGGCCACTGCCTCATCCAGCCAAGACCTCTCCAAATCATCCTCACCAGCCTTTGCAGCCCCACCCCTGGACAGTGCTGTCCTTTGGGCAAGACCAACCTCTCCTGATGAGTGGAGAGCAGCTTCCTGCCGAAGTCTGGCTCGTGTTACACCAGAGAAAATTTTTCCACTTCAACTCCTGGGTTCAGCACTACGTCTGGCACTGGCCCCAGGCAACTCAGATTTTCTCTGACCACAATGCCTGTTGGATGTGCATCAGATCTTTCTTTCTCTCTCTCACCTACAGACACTTCAGGGAGACACAAGTCTGCAACAATTAAATGGTGACTGGGGAACACCTGAGCCCCTCAGGTACCCCCTGGACAAGCCACAGAAGAGACACCCAGAAGTCCCCAGGTTTCAGACACTTGCACAGCCTGCAGCCATTCAGCATCCACAGCCTCCCCACCCAGGGCTGCAGCTCCAGATTATCCCAGCTCTGATAACAGCGTGGAAAAATCCCACAGCTGGCTAAACTCATGCTGCAGGACAGGTCGATCAGCCCTTAGCTGCTCCTGGAAGAACAGTTAGAAACAGGATTTGGTTTGCAATCCTGCCACTGATCTGCTGTAATCCACTTCATTATGGTCTCCTAATCCTCAAAGTCAGATGCAGCATATGGCTAATGACCATTTGGCTAAAGGAAAATCCTCTGTGTGCAGCAGCCAGCATGAGGGCAGAGAGCCTACAAGAGAGCTGGAGATGGACTTTGGACAAGAGCTATGAAGTGATAGGACAAGGGGGACTGGAAAGGCTTTAAGCAGAAAGAGGCTAGATTTATATTAAGTATTAGGGAGAAATTCCTTAGTGGGAGGTCCTGGCACAGAGGAAGCTGAGGCTGCCCCATCCCTGGAAGTCTGCAAGGCCAGGCTGGGCAGAGATTGGAGCAAGCTGGGATAGTGGAAGATGTCCCTGCCTATGGCAGAGGGGTTGGACCAAAATTATCTTTAAGGTCTCCTCCAAACCCAAAAATTCTATGAGTCTTTAATCCGCAGGTAAGCAAAGGCAGTGCCACACCTCAGGGTGCTGCCTGTTATGGTCCTGAGCACCATAAAGTCTGTATGCTGACACCAGGGCAGGATTATACAACATCCTCTCTGATTTACTCGTGTAATTTCTTGTTTTACATTTCCCATTACAGTTTTTTTTTTCAGTATCGATTTCATATTCTCTGAAAGAATCAAAACTGAGGGTGAAGAATTTTCTTAGCAGATATGCAACTTCTCAGCATAAATAACACATTGATAAATAAATGGCAAATCATTTAATACACTTTTCTAAACACTCCTGGGGTTTGTCACATTATTCAATTAACAAATAACTGCTGTAAAAGTGGGAAATGCCCACAGGTTGCAGCTCTTTCATGAAAATGCCTCTAATCTCTGCAAAATTCCTGCTAAACACATTTCAGGCTGCAGTTTTCATCTCTGGCTTTCTTTTGGCCACAGTGTGGCAAATAACTGCTTGCACTGAGCCACATGCCTGGAGAAACCAGTCCAGCACAAATGGAAGCTTTGCCTCTTACCCAGTGCTTGAAGGCCTCACTTGAACTGAGCAATAAAGCAAACAAAATCACTGATATGATTAAAAACATCTCCCTATCAAAACATATCCATGTGTTTAAGAACTTATTAAATAGAACTTGATCCAGGTAATGCCAGTGGATGTTTTCCTGAGCTAATAAGACCATGTGCAGAACTTTGTACCCTGCAGGTGAAGGCTAACATGGTTTCACATTACTTATGCAATGAATTAAATGTGTTTGGCCCCACTACAAGGGCAGATGTTGACACATGGGAACAAATCCAGCAGAGGCAGGCAGGTTACCCAGCGACAGGGGCACAGGGCATTCCAGGAAAGCTGAAGGAGCTGGGCTTCTTCATCCTGGAGAATTGATGGTCCTGAGGATCACCTTGCTGTCTGCAGCTCCCTGGTGGGGTTAGAGATAAGGCAGAGCCAGAGCCTTCTCTAAGCTGTATGGCAAAAGGATTAAATTCTGAATGAATGTGAGGAATTATTCCTTGTCATGAGGATGATCAAGCACAGAAAGCAGAGAGGCCATGCATGTCTTTCCTCAGTGCTATTGAAAACACAACTGAAAAAAGAAAGGCTTGGGCATCCTGACCTGCCTTTGACTTTGGCCTTGCTTTGATCAAGGCTTGAGCCAGAGACCTCTGGAGAGCTCTTACAACTTGAATTAGTTTATTTATATTGTACTTATATAATTCTCTCTCCTATAAATAGTTGTTATTAATAAAATAAATCACATTACTCTATGACCCAGGAGAGTCTTCTCAGAATTTTCCTCCAGCCTTTACTAAAGGGTCACAGGTAAGCTCTACAAAGAGCTCCCAGAATGTTATTACAGGGGGTGATCAGTACCATGTACATCAGAAATTGTAATTATAATAATTCTTAAAATAAAGCCACACAATAAACCATCCAAATTTTAATATGTTATTAGCTCCCAATGATTTCAAAGTCTCCTCACTTCTGCATGAGCCCAGCACTTTGCCACCACAACCCTTCTCCAGAAGAGCATCAGCATTTGAATCTCAAGAAAAGTTATCTGCACCACAGAAAATCAGCTGCCAAAATATCATGCACTTCCCTGCTGTGCTGCAGCCTGGACCAGACCTGGGTGTCAGCAGCAGCAGCAGCTCTGAGGACACAGCTCCACCCTTCACCTCCCCAGCCTGTCCTCTGCTCCAGCTCTGAGAAGTTTTTGGGTGATAAGGATGTCAGGCCAGGGCTCCATTGCAGAGGCAGGAGTCACTCATGAGGAAGCAGCACAAAGCTACAATGAACATCAGAAAAAGGAGGCAGCAACCAACACAATTTGGCTGGACACTGACCCAGGTTATTGCTCTTGGAAGTGAATGCACTGCAGGGAAGGTGGGCTGGAGGTAACACAGAGGTATTAACCTGCAGCTGATCAGAGGAACAGGAAATCATTGCTTTAATCAGTTTCCCTAACACTTCAGTGATCTCAGCTCTGCCTCACTGAGCACTCGTCTCATCTTTGCCACAGCCCAGGCAGGAGCAATGAGGAGGTGGCTGCAGGGAAGTGGCAGCTGACCTGGGGCTGACACCATTCATGGCTGCCTGGCAGGACGGAGTCAATCAGGCAACTTCACTGCCAGGCTGGGAAAGTCTCCTGCAGGAGAAAATCTTCCAAAGGTAGAATAACAAATAATAAAATTCAATAGATTCTTATCTGCAATGAGACATTATTTATAGCTCAACGCACAGTTAAAATAGAACGAATAAGCATGTTCAGCTATGAAAGCAAATTGCTTTGAGGTTATATAAACCAGGGGAATAGTTGAACACATTTTCAAACTACCAGTCATGTAGCAGCCCTCACATCACCAGAATAGCACAGAGCAGGGGGACTGTGGCTGTGTCCCACCAAGGAGTGTCACAGCCACAGAGGCAGAGAGCAGGACTAAGATATTTTAACTGACTGACAGGCAGGGCTGGGAAAAGTGATCTAGTGTGGTTGAGATGAGCACTTGCTGCACATTGAGCAGCAGAGAGGAAAGTGAAAGCCTCAAGGAAGATGGTTTGATCCCTGGACAGCTGCATTGCAGAGTTTGTTTACAGAGGGATAACCATCCCGGATGTGACTGCAGCACAGAACCTGCGGCCAGGCTGGCTGGGGAGCCAGGTTATTGTCTCACACGAAGCACAGGGATCATCTCTTCACACTGAGCTGCCAAGTCTCATTAATTTATCGTGGGGACATGCCTCCAGTGCTCACTCCCCTCAGTTCTGTTTTGTAAGATTGACAGATATGTCTATAGATCACAAAGTGTTCTTGACAAGAGGGTAATTAACCTTCAATGTTTACATCTCCTTCCTCTTGGAAGTAACACACAATTTGGGGAATTGGGCAGGTCTGGCTGTAAATGCAATTGATCAGAGTCCAGAAGGAGTGACTTTCCTAAGCTCTGCACAGAGAAGGAGGTAACCAAGGGAGAATTTCCCTGGGTAAATGGCCAAAGCCTTAGACTCAGGGCTTTTGGACCAGCACCATGTCTGCAATCATCCATAAGTCTGTAACTGTGCCCTTTGGGTCCAGGTCTGGGATTTGCTTCATGTGAGCTCAGAACAGGGTGGGCTGAGGCTCTGCCCAACTTGGGGGAACCAGGGGGGAAGAAGTTTATATACAGACAGTGACATGTAGCAGAGGAATTGTTGTAAAGGGGAGGTAAAGTTAGATAAACATTTCAAGGGTATGTTCCCCTGCACAAATCCCATGTGGAAGCAATCAGGACAGCCACTGTTACCTGCAGGCATCATTCTGCCCCAAGAAAAAATCAGGGGATCACATCCCCATGCAAAACTCCTTTTCCATGTGAAACCACAGGATGATGCAGAACAGAAGCAAGCAGAGCACCAAACAAAAACATGCCCCCAGGTCTCATCTTATCAACCAACAAACCAGCAAAAATGCATATAAGGAATACTGTTTGGAAAAGACAAGTGAAGGTGCTTGCTTTCCTGTATGGGAATAAAACCAGGAGCCCTTGGGATATGGGATAAATGAGAGTTTGGTATTTAAGAATGATCTTGTAAATAAAGCAGCAACAAGAGGTAGGTGCAATAGGCTCAGAATGAAAATTCACTGCTCTTCCTGGTGGGAACAGCAGGGAGGAGAGGGTGAGAGGCAGGATATATCACGGTGCCATAGCTTCAGCACTTGGCTGGGAGAGGCTGAACTGGATGGAAAGAATTTCTATTGCTGAAGGACTATTAGCATCCTAACCACTGAACACATCTTCATTATTAACATCAGAAGAAAGGGCAACAATTTCATTTATTCTGCAAAGCTGAGCTTTAATGAGACCACTGACTGATTCTTTGCATCTGGACATGGGTGAAACGCAGTTGGTGCTGACAGAAGGGCACAGGATGTCCAATTACAGGATTTTACTGTTTTATAGTAAAACTGAGGTAGACAGCAGGAATTCTACCCTCTCTGAACTATTGCAGTAGAAAAGTAACCCAAAATAAACAGGTATTTACTTAGTAAGTTATATATGCATGGCAACTGCTGTATTATACATGATCATAGGGCCCCTACATCCCATGGTTTGGGCACTGCCCCATTTGCAATCTGACAAAACATTCTTCTCCCAGGAGAACTGAATGACTGATCTCTGCAAAGGCTTTGTGTGCCTCCTTTTCTGGTCTTGAAACATGTTATTCTGCACTTTCCTGCTGCTGTCAATGGAGGTTGTTTATGAATGCTTCTATAGCAAAGAAATATTTCTCCTACTTGTCTCATATTTTGCATCATTTTGCACTCCTTCCCTTCCTACTTTGGAATGCAGCCTGTGGAGAACAGCAATATTAGAAAGCTCGTGTTAAATCACTGCCAAATAAAATGTCAACAGAAGGTGTGTGCATCACTTACGTCCAACCCTGCGCTGCCTGCTCAGCATCCGGCTGACACCGCTTGGGATGCTGCCACGGAGAGCAATGGGAGTTCAGGCTGCTCCTTCCTGTGCCTTCCTTCTTAGTCACTGGGGAAACTGCTCTTCCCAAGGCCCTGAGTGCCCCACGTTCTCTGGAGAAGGGAAAGTCTGCCATTAGAGACTCGGTGTGGCCGTTTTCCCAAAGGGACACGAGTGCTGGAAATGTACACGAAACTCCCAAATGAGGCAAGTGATGGAGAGATCACCCCAGTTAATCACCAACAATGAAGTGGTTTTACTGTCTCTGACTATTATAAACCTATCTCCCATTTGAATGTGCTGCATCATTTGAATTTCCACCCCAGATACTTTTTTCAGCTATTTTTTTTTTTCTCAGCTAAATCTTCATGATTTACCCCCAAGCAAAAACAGCAAGTGGAGACGGAGAAAAGGAGGATAAATTGGAAAAGCACAAGGAGAGGCCAGGGGCTAGGGAACTGTCACTCAGAAAGCATATTCCTTCCATTGGAATGACACTTTATAGGCACAGATCCCACATTCACTGGTGTAAGTGGAACCATCTGTGCCACAGATCTGCTCCAGCACTTGGTCAGGGGGCCCTGACTGGCCATCCTCAGCAATGGCCCTGGGGCACGGGCTGCAGCCCAGCTTTAAAGGGAATGCAAGAAAGAGCTCAAAGCAATGCATCCAAACATTCCTCATCCTTCAGGGGGCTCGAACAAAATTAACATTTTACTTCTAGGCATGAAAAACAGGCAGGAAGCAGCACACTCATTCTTTGCAGTTTCATGTTATGTTTAAAATCACGGGGCCTCACCTCAGCTGGTGGAAATGTGGAAACCCCTCCTGGGTTGTGTGGACATCTGCCAGCTGGAGAGAAGCTCCTTCCACTGCTGCTCTCTGCTTTTTGCCTCTCTACTCGTTGATCCGTGGAGAGCACGAAACTAGAGCCCAGGGCATGGCAAAGAATCAAATAAAACTGTATCAAACATTAAATTGCAGCCAGAGAATGAACATGTCTGAGTGTGAACATATTGATGGATGAAATGGGTGCATAACAGGGCTATATATTTTTTTAAACACAGAGGTCCAAAGAAATCTTTTAAGTTCCCAAACTATTTTCTTTGCCAACTGTCAGTTAAATAGGATGGTGCAATTGATACAATGAGTTTGAATAATTATTTCTGGATTTTTTTTTTTTTTTGAGGAACATATGGTTATAAAAATGCTTTAAAAATAGTTTAAATATTCTTCTGAAATGAATATTTAAAAATCAGTGGGATGAGCCTTGTCACTCTCCAGCATCCCTCAAGAGAGTGACAGAGTGTCTGAGCCCATCCACATGCCTCAGTAACAAATGCAGCACATGAAAAAATAGCTAAACCAAGGCAAATTATCAGCAGACAAAATTTTGAAAGGCACAGATTTTTAGATAATGGGTTTGAAGGGAGTTTAGGTACAGCCACGCTCAAGGAAAGGTTGTGAGGCTTTTTTTCAAGTTGCAGATGTGTGAGTGCTGATAAAAGATGAAAAAAAAAAAAATTCCCAGCTCAATATGAAAGGACTAAGTATTGTTTTCTACATTCCACTTATCAATCAAAATTTAAATGATTCGCCTCATTCTTCCCCCTCTTTGTGTTGCAAGAAAAATGACTGTAGACTCAGAAAACATTGATAACGCTATAAAGATAAGTCAGACAAACACGGAAAGAGAGAGGACGTTTATATTTTTAAAACACGGCCTCTGTGATGTGTTCTGGTACATTTAGGGTCACAGATCCTGAGGCTGGATCAGCATCAGTGTGAAACACATCAAAGTTGGTCCAGCCTTGGCAGCTCCATCCCCCTGCCCAGAGCTGCGGCTGCCAGGCAGCGTCTGCAGTGGCACCAGCTGCATTTCAGATGCCTCATCCTGCAGCCATAGCAGGCTCTGCAAAGTCATTTTTTTCCCCTTCACTTCATCCTTGACTGAGGATATAATGCTTCTGTTCATGGCAAGAGTGCAAAAATAAGAGTCCACCAAAGCAGGACTAAGTCCGTGCTTGTATCTGATCCTTTCAGTGCTCCTTTCCAGGTTAGTAACCAAGCTTTCCCAGAATGACTGTGGAATGGTTTTTGAGACAAACCTGACTATTCTGAAGCTGCTCAGGCAGCTCAAGTTGAGTAAAAAAGCCCCAGTGCTCTGCAGCATCCTGCACCTGAGCAGGGATGGAGCAGCACTAACGCATCTGTCACCCACACAGCGATGGCTGCTGTTTGCAATTTGGCAAGCAGAGCTTATAAGGTGCTTGGGGACTTCTTGACTGGGGAGGATGGACCAGATGCCCTCCAACTTTAACTATTCTGTCACTTCTTACTGTGGTGGGAAACAGAAACACACACCCATCCCTCTGTCTGCGCCCAAGCAGGCGCCCAGCTCGGTCCACTGTGCCTCGACACCACCTTTCAAGTCTCTTAGGGGAGGGGCACTTGAAACCTGGTATTTTTCTGCCTCTCTCCTAAGCCACAAAAAGTCAATGTTCCTTCTTGAATGTGCTTGTCTTCGCCTCATCACAGAATTGTTTAGGTTGGAAAAGACCTCTAAGATCATCAAGTCCAAGCATTACCATTGCCAAGGCCACCACTAAGCCATGTCCTGAAGCACCACATCTATGCATCTTATAAATCTCTCTAGGGTCACTGACTCAATCACTTCCCTGAGCAGCTTCTTCCAGTGCTTGACAACCCCTTCTATGAATAAATTTTTCCTAACATCTGATCTAAAGCTCCCCTGGTGCAACTTGAGGCCATTTCCAATACAAAGCAGAAAAAAATCATCTAAGTAACACACACTCAGTAAGTAACCATGGAACAGCTGAAAAATAACTCCAAGGCACAGAAAACCATGCTGTCCCTGAGAAGGCTGCCCTATTTTTATAGTTATATTGCTTCATAAAACACCCCCTGAGCCTGGGGGATATTTAAACTCCAATGTCAGGCTTTTCCCATTTCCTGGCCCAGTTTTAGTGATTTATTCCATTATGTACTTTGACATGAAACCTACTGGTGAGTCCTGTGTGGAAACCTCCATCCTCTAACCCCTTTGGCTGCTTCCTTGGATGGCTCTGACTTAATCTCAACTTCGTGCCTCCTTGAATTCTTGTTTGCCTTTGGTGTCACCAGACAATGAGCTGCACAGAGGAGGCTTTAGCTGTGCCAAGATAATGCCACTGAGTTGGCTCTTGACAGCTTTACTGCAAAGGCTTGCAAAAGCCAGCGGTCAGAGCACAGTCCAAGTGAAAGGGTGCCAAAGTCCACAAGAAAAAAAAATATCCAGGTCTTATCCCTGAGGATAACCAAGTAACACTTAAACAGGAGTAAAACAGCATGTTCTGCAAAAACACCTGAGCAGAAAATGGCAAAAAGGTTATATAAACCAAAAGAACGTTTACTTTAGGACACAGACCCAAGAAAAGTACAATAAGCCATTGTTAGTTACAAATCATCCTGAAAATGGACACTAATGGCACAGAGGTACTGTGGCCTCTTTCCCTGGAACAATACCCCCAATACCTCCAAATCAGGAACATTTGCCTTCAGCCTATTCTTCTAGCCCAGCAATTCAAAGAGTGACTTTCCAAACTGATCCAAATAATTGTGTTATTCTCTGGTGAGCTACAATGGGACATTGAATCAGGGAGGCACTAACTGCAGTCCAGAAGAATCCCTGAAATATTAGACTTGCAATAGCTTTGGTGACCTCGTGTGGAGGCAATGGCTCAGCCAACAGATGAAGGGCAGCCCCAAGGACCCGCTGCCTCCCTGCCACCCACACAGACCACCACAATGACAATAATTATGTCACCGGGTCCTGAGCAACTTGGCCTCAAAAAAGAAGGCAAAATGACAATCAGGCAGAATTTTTTTCCTATGGCTTGTTATATATTTGGTTAAAACTGGTCACAAGTGAACCTCTGCATCTTTTTTTCCTTCCCAAATGACTTTAGAAAGCAGCTCAGTGATGCACCAGGGCTGTCCCATGCCTCAGGGGTGATCACAGCCCACCAGTCCTGGAGATATTCTGCATTAATAAATTAAGATACTTCATGAGTAGACACTTCTGCTGTCTGTCACTCATGAATGGAGCTCAAGATTCCCCTCTGGTAGATTATATCCTTAAACTGCACTTGACATTGTGGACAAATCCAGTGGAGGCAGGCTGGGATCCTCTTTCCTGGCCACAGCTGTTGTCTCTGCCATGGGACAGGCTCCACAGGCAGTGGGAATGAGCACAGGGAATCTCTTGCCCAGGCAGCCAACTCCCCTTCCTAGCCCAAGCAAAAAAGTGCTCTCCTCAAGAGCAAATCACCACCTACATCCTCAGCATTTCCCCATGGAGGAGGTGGACCATGCTCTGGAGGCAAATGTCTCCTTGCGCTGACTGTAGAGAGGGACTCTGTGGCCAGGTCACACAGAGATGTCATGGTTTGAGAAGATTAACACTGACAAGAAGATTGAGGAGTAAGGAAAGGACTGAGAGCTCCAAGGGGAGCCCAGGTCCTCATCAGAGCAGGGCTGGCACTGACACATGGCAAGAAAATTCTATCCACATTAGCTGGTAGTGAAAAACATCAATAGAAAAACACATCCACCACTCAAAGTACTGTGACAGGGAAGAGATGAGGCAAAAGGGAAGAGATGTGGCATTGAGACAGAGGAATGTTGCCAAGTCAGTTTATTGAACAAGTGTTTCAGGAGCTAAGGAAACAAGGCAGACTGAAGGGATGTTACTAGGGAAGGTCAGCCCAGGGGAAGACACATGGAAGGGAGTTTGTCTTCTTGGGCTAAAGTCCAGCACAGACTTAGCATTCAGACATTTTCACGAGGTTGAGAGTTGCCCTGCTTTCCCTGGTGAGAGAAGGAGAGAGGAGAATTAGACATGGCTGATGCCCCTTTCCTCATTTCACTGGCCCAAGCATTGGCTTAGGGTTGATTGGAGATAAAGAACAGTCTCAAAACCCCAAATATCCCCTTTCATTATCCTCATTTGAGGAAAGATGAATGGTTTCATTCATTTGGTACAATCCAGTTGGTTTGGTGCAGCAATTTCCACACACTCTTGTGAGCTTGTGGAACAGATTGAGCACTGCTGAAAACCAATAAAATACTTTTAAAGCTGACAAACAGGGGGCCAGGTACAGATCACAGAAATGGGCCCTTCTCATTTTCCCTTACATTGCAAAAAACCTAGAGATGTCCAGTATATGCCCCAAGCAGTTATACAAAAAGGCACGATGAGACAGCCCTGCATTCACAGCAGGTCCAGGAATTGCTCATGAAAGGGAAGGTTTCACTCCTGTACGTACAGGTAGGCGTTGCAGAACATGCATCTGTTGCCGTAGGTTTGGCCATCAGAGCCACAGTGGGGCATGTACTCCATGGTGCAGATAGGAGAGACTTCTTTGGAGTCCTTGCAAAGGGCCTGCACACAGAAGATAGATATTGAGAACCTCTGCCCCAGAGCAATCTGCGAGCCCCCCAGCATAAGGAACAACACCCCACTGAGAAATGAAACCGGCTGTAACATCACCATAACCAACTCCAAGTGTCCTCCTGATGGCAGATGTGATCTTGTAATGCTTCTGCTCACTCTTATATTTATTCCTGCTTTATTACAGAGCAGTGGGATGGATGTTGGCTGGTTTATGAGCAGTGTGAAATTCCTAAGGGATCTCCTCAGGTGTGCACACCACCACCTCCTGATTTGTAGCCCAAAGCAGAACACAGTCCCCCAGGAGTGTAACAGACCCTGAATTTCACTCTTCATTCCCATCCTTTCCCACTCACCCTTGTAATATCCTCTTCACAGGGTCCGTTCTTTCTCTTGCCAAGGTTGGTCCTATGCTCCCTGGAGGAAGGAGAGATTGTTATTAACCACGACCTTCCCTGTTACAGCCAGAGAGCAAGAACAAACCTCACTCCCATAGGGTCAGAGAGATTTCCAGATCACCCAGCCCAGCTCTAACAAAAACCTGCCCTTACAGACCAGACACCATCCCCTGTTGGTGCAGCCCCTCTGTGGGGTTGAACACCCATATCAGACACCGAGCAGGGCAAGCAGGAAAACGGGGGCAGACAGACAGAATCCCTTCAGCACCAGGTTTCAGAGAGAGCCCTTGCGGATTACCTGCTCCCACAGAGCCAAACTGTGAATGCCCCAGGGAGGCAGAGGAGCCCTTACATGTTGTGGGCACACAGGGTGCACTCGCTGGCGTAGGTGACGCCGTCGGTGCCGCACACAGGGTTGTAGATCATGGTGCAGGCCATCAGCTCCCTGCCATCCTTCAGCGTGGTCCTGCGGTACTGGCTGCAGTTCAGCTGGGCAAAACAAGGACAGCAAAGGCTCTGCCACAGCTCTGCTCTGTGCAAGGCAGCCCCAGCACATCCCCCCTGCTAATGCCTCTGCCAGACCCTAAAAGGATCTGCCAGATGACAAATGGTGGTTATATATTAACTCGTTCTTCATGGAAAACTAGCAATTTCCTTTCACAGCCTTCCCTGGAGAAGGCTGAATCAAGGCTGGAAGGTAGACATTACTCACTGAGCTCTGCATTTATCACAGTGCCCCTATACCTTACCAAACCCACCAGGATATTACAAAAGGCAGTTCAGAAATAATCTGTAAATCAAAATGGCACGATTTATGCACTTCCTGCAAGGGGGCTGAGGGTGACCAAGGTGTTTTTCAAGGCCCACAAGAATGGAGGGGAGATGTGCTGACAGGTCTTTTGTTGCAGTGGGACAGTTCCGAGTGTTGAGAGCTGCCAGCAGGACTGACAGCAGGGGAAGCTGATTTACGTCAGCCGAGGAACTGGCCTTGTGGTTTAGTACTCCCAGTTTCTCCAGTGTGAACTCTTCATTCCTGATTTATGTATCTCAACCGGCCCAAGCACAGAGCGTACTCAGGAAACAAAGGAATGACATTTCATAGTTTGTTTGTATAGAAATGAAATATCTGACTCGGGATGTTGACTCTTTCAAACACATGCTAATGAGGTGGCTTTGTTCTTCTACTCCCCAGTGAAAGTAAATGGTTTAGAACTGGCCAAATATAGTTAATCTGGTATTTTTACATGATTCATGTTAGCATATATTAGATTACATTGCATTTACCAAAAAAAAAAAAAAAAACCAAAAAAAAAAAACAACCCAAAAACAACAAACCACCTACACCAAACCAAAAACCAAAGGTGGGTTTGAATCCCTTGATACTTTAGGTATCAGCATTCAAAGCACAGGCAGTTTTCTAATCTTTGAAAAACATCCTTTTGTAAAACATAAGCATTGAGAGAGCACCAGGTTCCCTGGGCCCTCTGCATCCCCTGCCCATATTGCCAAAACATCCTGCAAATTTCCTGCAGCAGCTGTGACAGAGTGCTGTGGGAAGAGGATTCTCTGTGTAAAGCCTTTAATCATTGATCATCTACCTGTCTCATAACTCAGTCCTCACCTGTCCTCTCCTCTTTCTTTCCCTGATTGTGTGCAGGAAGTGCACAATGTTCCTGCTGATGGGAGGGTGACATTCACCCACAGAAGGAAGGGCAGCACAAGTGTGACCCCCGTGGAGGCTACACCACCCAAACCACCCAGTGTTTGCTCAGGTTGTGCAGTTGGCACCCGCTCAAACTCTTCCTTTCCTTCAGGCATCACTTACCTGGGGAACTTCTTCTATGCACCTTCCATCGTGCTTCTTGGCAACCTGGGTTCCATACTCCCTGGAAGAGAAAGCAGAGTCAAAAACGCTCAGAAATGGCTCTGTGGGGCTCTCGGGGGGTGCCTGCAGGGCTCACATGTTGTGGGCACACAGGGCGCAGTCGTTGCTGTAGGTGACGCCGTCTGTCCCGCAGATCTCGCGCAGGATGTAGGGACAGGCTGCCATGGCCTCTCCGGATTTGGTCCCGCTCAGGTACGTGCTGCAGTCAACCTGGGCAGATAAAACAGCAGCGTTGGGTTGGTGGCCCCTCTGCACTCTGATCCTCTAGATTTTAGAGGTGTTTGTCAGGGGAAAATCAGAGGGGTTTTTAAGTTTAGACTTGCATTAGAAATGAATTATGTAATCGTAGTTCGGTGTTTTCTGCTAGCGGAGGGAACAGCTGGTAAAAGGGATTATTCTGCTAGAGCAGAACATACAGAGATTTAAAACATAGAAATTTTAAATCCAGCATTCATAAAATCATAAAGATTAGAAAAGACTTCTAAAATCATCAAGCCCAACCATTAACCTAGAACCCCCATGTTCATCACCAGAACATATCCCCAAGTGCCACATCCACATTCCCTTTGAACAACTCCAAGGAATAGCAATTCTCTGGTCAGCCTATTCCAATTACTGATAAGACTTTCACTGAAGATTTTTTTTGTGCTAATTTCTAAACTAAACATCCTTTAACTCAGCCTGAGGAATCTGATTTAAAGTGTTTGACATTGAGTGCAGTTTGACATAGTTTACTATGTCAAGCTGCACCATCGCTTAAACTTGGATATTGTTTACTATAGCCAAGATTTTGTTTCAGCATTTCCAAGGGAAGCAAGAACTGTTTCACTAGCTTCTGTTGCAAAAATATTTACAATATATAGAATCTAATGCTTTAAATATTTGAGGATCAATAGACAAACACCTATTGGAAATCACTCTACATTAGCTAAGCATCACTGACACTTCACTGTCATTTTGCACAGTCTCCCCAGTGCACTGTCTCTTATTATCCATATTTCCCATGTGGTCCAAGAACAAATTAAAGCAAAGACCACATTTTAACGTGCCTTTTCTACAGAAAATATATTGCACTCCCTCGGGATGTATGAAATTATTTTTGGTGCTTCAGAGCTGCTCTGCATAAGCAGAATAAATGTGTTGAGATATTATCAGCATATATTGTTACTGTGCAGGATAATAAAGCTATTTCTGTACACATACCTGAGAGCAGATTTGTCCTGGCTGACCAGAGTACAAGGATTTTTTTAACCTGTCTAGTGCAATGGAAATCCTAGCACTGAATAAATACACAGACATCTAACACAGCTGTCTGCCTCCTCTCCTACTGTTCTAAAATGGGCTGCATGGTTCTTGGGCTGCCTCTGATGATTTCTGTTCAGAGATTGGCAGTACTGGGACATTTTGTTTCTGAAGTGCCAGCCTGTCCCCATCCTCTCTTTCCCTCCTGTACAGCACACTGGCAGCTGTGAGCAGCTGAGGAGAAGCACAGCATCAGCACGAGCCCTGTGCACCATCTCTGGGTGTCCTGAGCCCAGCCAGGGTCTCCCTGGAGACTGCAGAGAGAGTAGATGGTGCTTATTTAACAGCCAAAAGAACACTTACAGGAGTGCTTTCCTCCTTGCACCTTCCATCGTGGCTTTTCTTAACATCAGTCCCGTGTTGTCTGAAAGGGAGAGGTTGGGGTCAGCACATTCACTCCCTGAGCCCTGGAACACCCAGGCACCACAGAAGGCAAACCAGACCCATAACCAATATATCTGATAAAGGAGACACCTGACTGCCTGATGAACCAGCTTCTCCCTGTCATTAGAAAGTGTAATTCTAAGTGGTAACAGACCAGTCAGGTCTCCTTCTTGTGTACTATACAATAGCTCCATTCACTCTTTCTCCTGCCCAAATATCCCAGCCCTCACAGAGTGCTCAGGTTGAGAACTGGCTCTCCCACACTTCCCCAAGGAGCAAAAAGAACATCAGGGAACAAAATCCAGGTGACAAGGGCTTCAGGAGGTTGGAAGAGGAGCAAAGATACGTTAGTACCAAAAGAAAAGCCACCTGGAGCACTAAGCCTGGCTTGCCACTCCAAAAGAGAGTCCTGTGTACCATACTTACACGTTGTGGGCACAGATGCTGCAGTCGTTGTCATAGGTGAACCCATCTGTGCCACACACTGGGTGCAGGATCCTGGGGCACCGGACCAGGTCTTTGCCACCCTTCACCTTCCTGGCTGGGAATTTCTTGCAGTCAAGCTACAAAAAAAGCATCAGCATCAAACTTGAGGAAAACCTTGATCTCCAATTAAAAAAAAATTCCATCATAACCTGCTGCCATGTCTCTAATGCTGGGATGCTGAGACAACACCAGTGCTACGACTCAGTTCTTACTAAACCAGGCTGAGTCAGCTCTGCCTGAGCCCTCTCACATGGGGGGAACTGCACAGCACTGCACAGTGTGAAGGGACAAATCCCTGGCTTAAGCACCTTGGTCAGTCCCAACTACAAGATATGTCAAAAAAGAAAAAAATTAAAACATGGCCCCTTTTTAATTGTGCAGTGAAAGAACTTGGACTTTGCATTTGAAGGGCATCATCAAAAGAAGATCAAAGCTGAATGATTCTCATATTTGTGTGTTAGCATGTCCTACACAGCAGCTGATACATTCAAATCAAAATTTCAGGTGTGCTCCACATTTCAGAATATGACCCCAACCCAAAAGCTGCTGTAGGTGTGAATTCACCATGAGGACTCTGTGCATAGCTCCCACCCAGCCCATCTGCCAGAGCTGCTGGGCAAAGATGGCCCAGAGGACACCTGCCTCAGGACAGGTGGGATTTGTCAGCACCCTCAATACGAGGAGCTGATAAGATTTAATAGACAGGTGGAGAAAGCCAGACCTCAGGCCAGCTCACTTTCAGAGTAGATGTCACCCAGGGAACCCTTCAGTTGATGCAGCTAGGAAGAGCTATATTGAACACTTACCTCAGCAGTCTTCTCTCTGCATTTTCCACTGTGCCTTTTGCCAACGTGGGTCTTCTTCTCCCTGGAAGAGGGAAACAAAACAAATACTTAACCTCTTGGTCAAAGTCATGTGCAAAATGAGGAAAACTGTGGCTTCAGACTCTTTAAAAAGTGTTAAGAATTACTACTTTACTCATTACCAAGCTCATCCCATCTTCACAATTTAAAGCAATATTGTCAATTGTTGCTTCCTCTTCCCAACCCAAAGACTCATCCAAGGAGATGCCTTATGACTCTTTGTGAGCACACGGAAGGCACCAGAAAGAAACTCAAGGCAAATCCAAAACCATCCCATTTCTAAGAGACTTGAAGGCACAGGCAGGAGCAGAAATGCAGCAGGGCAGCTCTCAAGGCTGCCCAGCACTGCTGGGCACGCAGGAGGAGCACTCCGGGCACGGCACTCACGCGTTGTGGGCGCAGATCGCGCACTCGTTGTCGTAGGTGGTGCCATCTGTGCCACAAACGGGGTTCAGGTCCCTTGGACAGGCTACCAACGTTCTTCCATCTTTAGTGGCTTGAGATCGGTACCTGGTGCAGTCAACCTGGCAAAAAAAAAGGACAAATCACTCTGGTGGAGCCCTTGCTAGGCAAGGAAAGTTGATTCAAAATCTTTTTGTTCTGTATGTCAGCCTCAAATTTTTCTGCAACAGGATAAAGCCTTGTTACACTGAAACTAAACTTCCAATCAGAAATTAAACTTTGAATATTATCCTAGTTCTCCAGGAGTCAAGAAAAGGACTATCTTGGAGAAGAGATCCTTCGGACTTGAGAAAATGTATAAAATTTTTGGCCTCGTCTAATTTAAAAAAAAAAATGAATTTAGTAAGAAACATTTTTCAACAGCTGTAAATCTGAATAATACTGTTTAAGTTTGTGTTGGTTTTCTCCACACTTTTCCAGCTCTGAGATTACTTCTTCAGATTCCCTGTAGTTCAGTACAGGATTTGAAAGGATAGGAAAGAATGGTTATCTATCTGTTGGAGAATGGACTTCCTACATCCCAGAATTTTAGCACTGAAATACAGAAACTTCTCCTTCTCAGGCATCAGACTGCTGGCCTCAGAAGAAATACAATAAACTATGCTCTATAAATATTTATGGTTAGTGCTCTTGTGAGTCTCACTACATCTGTGAATACAACCAGCATGGGAGTTTTCAAATCCCTGCTGCTGAGGGTGGAAACGCTTGTGGTCTCCAGAGAGAAAACTGCCAACCTGCACAGCATGTTGGCAAGAGAAATCTTCTGTCCCTCCTCCTGGGGACACAACTCAGCTCCTCATATCCATCTCCTTCCTCTTTCCTCAGTTTGGTGTGGCAAGCATGGGGTGACCTCTCTGGAGCAGAGAGGATACCAAATCCACCACCACCACACAGGAGAGCAAATAATGGACTGGGACCCTTGCACACCTTGCCCTATGGACATCCTCCAGCTTCTAAAAGAAGTCTATGAGGTCTTCAGGATTTTATTAGCAGCCCTAAGAGATGGGTTTTTGACTTATATTGCACTTACAGCAACAGATTCCTTGCAGGGCCCATCATGCATTTTGGTAATGTTGGAGTCATGTTCTCTGAAAGGAAGAAAAGCTTTGGTCAGGGAGCATTGAGAATAACCTTCCCCATGACACTGAAGGCACTGGGACAGCAAAGCAGGGTCCCACCCTCCCCATGGGACACAAAACTGCCTGAATTCTCTGAATGTGCCCTGCAGATGGCAGCTGCTAATGTGCAGATATTCCCTTCTCCCGTGGGAATGAAGTGCTAGGAGCAATTAGGTGTTACAAGCAACACTTTGATCTGCTCATGTCTCTGCTCTGTTTTTTTTTTGTGATTCCCTTCATGAGCATAGACCAAAAAAAAAATGGGGAAGAAAGCTCAAGTAGGCTGAAGAATCATGAGAAGCCAGAAGCAAGGAGACCTGCAGAGACACCTGCCTTAAAACTGGTATTTTACAGAGGTGCTTCTGAGAGCCTGAACTTGTTGATTATCCAGAAGGGCGTTCCATGCTCAAGACTTACGCATTGTAGGCACAGATGCCACAGTCATTGTCATAAGTGAAGCTATCTGAGCCACAGACTGGTTTCAATATCCTTGGGCATGCTACCAGGACATGATCATCTCCTACAGTTTTACGGTAATTACTGCAATCAACCTGTAAAAATAGCAGGAATAGAGAGAAAAAAACCCACCTTTTTGATATAAAGATAAAACATGCTTATGTAGTCTTCTCACTCTCCCTCAGCCTTTGGGGACAAATCCAGCTTCAAACAAATTTCACTATCAAAAGTAGAAACTGGAAATTCTCTGGAAATTCTCCCCCAATGAAAAAAATCAAATGGGATATTAAGAAGCACTGTGATTTGGGTTTTATGAGGTCCTTCATAGGATCCTACTGGAGGTATCCAGGTGATGAGATCCAACCTTCAGCCAACATATTATATTTACTTTATTCCCAATTAGACAGGTTTGAAGTCTGAAGTAGAAAATAACAGAGATGGTATCAGATAACCTATGAAAACCCTCTCAACTTTGGTTATCACCAGATTATGTTTTGGGCTATGCAGACCAGCTGTGCACACCCTGCCCCACTTCTGCGTGGTGTTTGAGTTGTCCCCATTACAGACTTTGTCTTACCACGACAGGTTTAGGGTCACATTCCCCATCGTGCTCCTTCTCCACGCTGGCGCTGTGCTCCCTGGAAGAAAGCAGACCTGTGTCAGGGATCAAGGAACAGCTTCACCTCAGGGCTGGTGGCTTTGTCACCCAGCTGCAGGGGCACATGCTCCTCATCCCTGGGGTACAAAGCTGCCACCCCCAGCCAGACTCACGCGTTGTAGAGGCAGATCCCGCAGTCGTTGCTGTACGTGTTGCCATCGGTGCCACACACTGGTTTCAAGTCCCTTGGGCAAGCTACCCACGACCTCCCATCCTTGGTAATGCCACTGGAGTACTGGCTGCAATCAAGCTGTGGAAACAGCCCAGAATCAGCCCCGATTTTGGCTCCCTCACGGAATAAAACCCCCCAAGCATCCTCCCACCACCACCACGCCTGTAGCTGCTGCTGGGAGGCAAATTAGAGGCATTATTGGGAATCTGCTCAGGCAATCAGGAGGAGGGAATCTTCCCTACAGAAGTTTCTGATTATGCACTTCTGCCAGGGTCCAGGGAGGGAGGATGGCTGTGGGTGAGACAGTGCCTAATGAAGGCAGTGGTAATTGGGAGCCCCTGGGCTCTGCAGCGGATCCTTCCAGATCGTGCTGCACTCCGGAGAGCTCCAGGAGGCTCCTGGCTGCGTGGGAGGAACCTGCAGACAAATCCATGGCTCAGACCCTGCTGGTTTTCTCTCTGTGATATAGGTATAGAAACTTATGCAAGGAATTCTTTACGCCTTGCTGTATGGAAGCAATTATCAGAGTCACAGTGTTTGATGTTTTCGAGCATGTCATCCTAAGACAGTTCTCCTCACAAGGAGGAAAACTACTGCCTTTGGCTGGGAGTAACTAAATTATGTCTAAGAGTTAATATAATAACAGTGTACAATTACTTCTTGTTTTTTCACTTTATTTAATGAACCGAAAATATTGCAAAAAATGGGGATCTTTTACTTTCTCGTGAAATTGGAAATGTCGTTCAACCATGCACTGGGAAATATTATTTTAACAGCAAAGACTTCATTAGATTTAACCCATGTGCTCATTGGGTAGCTACATACTGCTTCTACTTTGCCAGAAGCCTGAACAGAACATAATAAATAGATCTGTGGCTCACCTGAACTCCAAAGGCAGTACCTGAAAGAAAAAGATGGAGACAGAAAAAACCCCACCATATTATTATCATGCAGAGAACACATATACAAATATTCTCACGAAACAAGCTAATTTGGTGATTAGTCAACACTAACTTATTTTGTTCAGGAAAATGTGGAGTTTTACATTATTCCAGTAAATGGCCTCTAGTAGGTATTAAAAGTTACTAAATAAAGCTTCATTGCATTTCTAAGGGATAAACCTTGTGAGAACACATATATTTATCCCTAAAATGTTACAGGTAAGTAATACAGGTACTTTCGATTCCATACTCTTGGATTTTAACCTCTCCTAAGAGACTTTTATGTTTGACTTTCAAAAGGTGGGACATGAATGCTTAAGATAATTATTGCCACCAGCACTGTCCGTCTCCAAATACATCATTCTCAGTTACCAGGAGTAGCAGAGTTCAATGAGAGTTTAACCTAGAGGTTAAAGTTTGCATTTCTATTGCTCACATGGGTAATAATGCCATTTTTACAGTTTTATTTTGCCTTTATATGCAGGACTGCCACGTGCAAGGCCCTACCCTGCACTAGAACTGCTCCTACAAACCAAGAAGATAGCAGCTGTATGATGTTTGCTGAAACCTCAATCTTGAAACCTAATTTCCTTGCTGTGCTCTCTCAGGAAGGCTATTTCTTCATGGAACAAGGTTCTCCTCCATGTTGCAAGACCCAAAGGCTTTTACTGAAATGAACACTCAACTCTGACACAGCCAGATCGATCTTTGCAGTACCCCAGTGAATACTCACCCAAGCAGCAGCAAAGGGCAAGAGCTGCCCTGACCAAAAGTCCTGTCACCTTCATGGCAGCCAGGGACACCCCTCCAGTGCAGCCTGCCTGCTCTCTGTGCGGGAGAGGAAGATTGCAGGGAGGAGCAGGAATATATAACACACCACGCTATCAAGTGGTCCCACCTCATTAGGTAACGCTCCCAGCCTGTCATCACCACTCAAAGCCAAAAACGTGTTTACCCAGCTCTGGATGCCTGGCTAATGATTGATACAAGTGTGTGTGCCAGGAAGGGGATTTCGTGTGGCTCGGGGTGGGTGGGGACCGTGCCAGGACCCCTCTCCTCCCGCACGCTCTGCCCAGCCCTGCCCCTCGCACGGCTGCAGCACATCCCAGGCTCACATCTCCCCTCTGCCTCCCTAAATGCAATTAGGACTTTCTCCTCAGCTGTCATTTTCAACCGAGCTGCCAAGTGATAGCCGAACCCCCCGTTATTTAACCTCAGAGGGTGGTTTTGTTCTCTTCACTGCTGTATTTCAGCCCGGTTTGAGCCCAGGCAATTTGAGCCCAGAAGGTCACCCTGTGCTCTGCAGGAGGAATCCTGCTCTTCTCATGTTTAAAAAACTCAGCAGTGCTCTGCTGTACGTGCCAACTTTTCCTATAATACAGCAAGGAGTAAAAATACTAAGTTTGGTCCTAAAAATCCATCTCTTTTGGCTGTTCACTGGAAACTATCATGGCACCTTCTGCTCATCTGCTACCACCTCCCCCATGGCCAATCCCTGACCCACCTTACTGAGCCTAAGTGACACCATCCCCCAGGGCAGCAGGCCAAATGCCTTTAGTATCTGCACAGACTAGATGTACTGTACTTCCTTTACCTAGGAAGTCAGCCAACTTTGCAAAGATTGGTATTAGCCCACGCATGGTTTGCTTCCTGAAAATTCACTGTGTACATTATCTCTTTATGCTTTATGTCTTTAGTTTTCTTCAAATATCTCCTTAAGGTTTGCCCACTATTCAGGTAATAGAACTTAGATTGGCCCTGAACGCTTTTTTTGTCCTTTACATAAGGAGATTTTTGGCAATTCTTTGGATTAATCTCAATTGTAGACTTCTCAGTTGGGAATCCTAAATTCTCCAAATCTCTCACTAACTTTTCATTTTTCAAATACTGTATTTGGTAATCAAAATCCTTGCTTGCAGATCTATTTTTTGACACAATTTAAACAGAGCGAGCTTGTGTTGAATCATCACAGTTTTATTTTCTAAGAGAAGGAAATTTCCAACATCTTTCTCACTTGAAAAGCAAATCCACAACAACACAATTTTAGGGATTACCTAGTGGAAAAATATTTGCTTTCATATCCAGGAGCTCTGCTAATATTAGTACTTTGCAGTGTGCATCTGCAAAACTAAAGCCCCTCCAAATGCCAATGTTTCCTGCTACGTTAGGAACACGAGGGATGTCCTTGTTCATACTCCTCACTTTCATTCCTTCCCCCTGGTGTTCTGCCCTGTGTTTCCTGACCTTTCCCTTATCTCATTTCCACCATGTGTCCAGGACTCCAGACCTTTGGATCGATGCAGATTTTGGCTGCAAGGAGCCCTTCTCATCCCGAGTACAATATCCATCTCCCAGGGCATATTCCAGCCAAGGCCAGGATCCATTAATGCTTCCCAGCAGTGGAAAATGATTCCTGACAACTTAATTGCCAGGCTCTGGAAAAGCTGTCATGGTCAAGCAAATTCCTGCCAATGTCCACAGCGATGACACCTGAACCCTATGGGAAAGGAGATATTATTTGCAAACCAAATCTGCAGCTAAAGTGGATTGACTCAGCATGTTCTGTCAAGAGCAAAGTAATTCTCTTCCAACCAAGCTATTAAATTTGGGAAGTAGTTTGCAATAGGAGACAGAGTAAAGAGACAGAAGAGCAAACACCTGTCAAGGATCAAGAGAAGAAATTTGGATTTAGAAAACACTGCAGCTACAGCACGTGTCTGCTGTCCCCTGTGTCAGCTGGGGCACACAGAGCTCAGCTCTGGGCTCCTGCCCTGTGCATGAGGAAGACCCATGCTGTGACCCTGCCAGAGAGCTGCCTGCTTCACAGAGAGCGATTCAGCAAAGCTTTTTACACCAGGAAATGGGAACTTTTCCCTTAGGACAGAGCCTTTCAGGAGTGAGAGGCAGGTGCAGTACATTCCACCCACCTGGACAGGGAGACCTTTGGCTGTGTTAACACCCTTCTGCTTGTGCAACTCCCACTTGCAGTGATGCTGTGTTGACATCTACCTGTTTATTTTCCTTTGCTGCAAATCCCACCTGGCTGAGCACTCCACCCTTTCTTCTGCTGCCTCTCCAGGTTACCTCTGGTCCCAGCTGTGAATCACCTGTCTCCATCTCTGCAGAATCTCACCGACACAGGCCAAGAAAGGAAGCAACCCCTTTGCGGCAAGAAGGCAACAAAGCCAACTCATCTGTTTTTCAGAGATATATGTGGAAATTCTCCATGCTTCCCACCCTCAAACCACAGGGGTGGTTGTTACTACACCCAGCATTAAGTGTTTCTTTTGACACCTTCTACATCAAGGGTCTGTATTCTTAACTTTCAAGCAGCTGTATCTTGTTTTCAGTGAACAACTTGAGTGGAGTTACTCACCCTTCATGCAGAGGAAAGCATTGGAAGGTTTTGTGTTGCAGTTCCAGAGAAAGAGCTGGGCAGCAGGAGAGACCTTGCAGCAGAATAGAGCAGGGAGATCCCAAGGAAATTGCCTGGAGAGCAATTGCCTGTAGCAGGGAGAGCCATGCAGGGAAAGACAGATGTTCCAACAGCTGCCAAACAGAAGCCCTAGAGAGAAAAAAGAGAGAGGCCCATTCATGAGTCCCCAAGGTGAAAGCAGATGGGCCATGGAGCAGAAATTATGATAATCAAGACAAATAATATTGAAATCCCCAGGTACCCATAGCAGAAGTTGTGTGGTGGGACTGAGCATCACAGGGATGTAGGGAGAGCCAGGAAAGAGAGCTCTGCAGCAGAGCCAGAGGGGCTTCCCTGCACAAAGAGCATCAAGCTCTCCATGTCGCAATTCACCAAGTTCTTAAAGGAGCAAATGCCTCTAAACTGCAAGATTTCCAGCACTGTCTGCTGTGGCAGCCTGAAAAAGGTGCCCTGGGCAGAGCACACCATGGGGTCAGGCCAGGGCTGTCCCTTGGTGTGGCTGGGAGCAGCAGGGAGCTGCTGGGCAGAGCTCCCAGGCTCCAAATGGACAGAGGGCTTAAAAATACCACAGGGAGTTCAAGGTCTGCTGAGGCATCTGACAGAGTCAACAGTCCTCAGTCTCTACCAAGAGCAGCCACTTGTGTGCCCCGAAAAGTTGCATAAGTTCCTGACACTTTCTATGAAATAAGAAGGAAAAATATACTAAGACACTAAAGGTTCCTGCAGAGGTCGTTTTAGCTCAAAACCCAATGGCATTGAGAAACTGGAGGCCAAAGTGTCAGTTCATAATGCCAGTTCTGCAAAACCTCAGGAACTGCTGTGAACCACATGGGGTCTGCGGTTATTGGCAAGCAACACCCTTAATAAAGTGTAATTTACAGCAAAGCGAAGAGTCCCCAGAGCTCTGGTACCTTTCCAGTTTCATAGAGGACTGGCTTGGCCTCATTACCATTCTAAAGGCGAAACAAAGGGCAACCGCAAGCAAACAGAAAAGAAAAAGTGGTAAATCTCCAGCACCTCATGAGCCTTTGCCTCCTCCTCAGGAGTAACAACATGTGGCATCCTGCTGGAGCTGTGCTCTGCCACCAGGGACATTCCTCACCAGCCAGCCCTTGGAACAACCTGCAAAAAGGGGGTTGAAAGCAAGAGCAGAGCGAGCAGGCAGGCTGCTGGGAGCAGGATGGAGCCAGCCCTGCTGCTAACAGCAGCACAGGCAGCTTCAGCAAGTCCCTGTCCTGTGCCTCCTCAGCAGATGGGCTCAGAATCTGATTAACCATCCCTTATCACCAGCTGTGATTTTTGTGGATGGTAATTTCTGCTGGCTGCAGGAGAAATTTAGAAGGTGCTCAAATACTGACAGAAGAGGCTACTGGGGCAGTCTTCATCAGTTTATTGCTTTTCAAGCACAGTTAATAAAGGTTTTAGGGGTCATTATTTGAAAACTTAAATACCTGAAATCACTACAAATCATAGTAGCCTTCAAGTGTACCAATTTTCATTTGCAAGAATTTATTTTAAGCCACAAATCGTGCACTGCTTTTATGAAATCATGTAGATGTCCCTGCACACGACATTAGTTGGAATCAGTGAGCAGACATCATCAAAGAACATTTTTACTCTCTGACATTCATCGCTCTCATGCTGCATAAATAACATTCAAGAATGTACTTGTTTCATCTCTGCTCAAAGACAAAAATCTGCATCTCCCAAAACAGCTAACCAGCCCCAAACTGGTGACTCTCACCCTACATGACTCTACTTGGTATGGGGATTTTCCATGTAGAAAGAAACAGTCATAATTTGTTTCTAAACCACAGTGTTTGCTCACATTAATAATAAGCATATAAACTATTAACAACCACTTATGGCAAAGTCTGTTGATAATAAAATCAATTTTTATTATTATCAGCTGCAATAAAGCATGATGCATGCGTAAGCATTTTGAGAGTTTATAATCAATTCTCATTAACTGCAGTAGAAATAGAGGATGTGATAACTTAATTGAAAGATTTCTACATCTTTGGTGGTAGTGAAATTAATTGGTATTAGGTAAAATCCTGTCAAAATCTGAAAGTCACATCAACCTTATCTGCAAGAGAAAAGTGTTTACAGATCAGGTCAGCTGAAGTGGACTCAAACACTGCAAATGTTCATTCAAGGTCTTCTGGAAATGTCCTGCAATAAACTTTATACAAATAAAGAATGTATTTGCTTTAAGAAACGGCTATAGAAGAGAGTACAGAAAGTACGTGCAAACCACCAGCAGATTTCTATTAACTCACCATCAGGGTCTCCTGTTCTGCAAAGTCCACCCCAGTCCCAGATCCACTGACTCCAAAAAAAACCAGGGAAACCCTTGTCTCAAAGGCCTGGCTTCATCTGAACACAGTTTCAGAATATAAATGAATTAGGATCATCTGTAGGTCAGTTACATCTCAGAACAACACATCTTCTCCTTAAAAAGCTTAAGCCATTCCATACCATGGAATTTCTCACTTCTCCATGTGCCCCAGCACCAGAACCCCAAAGGAAGGAGCCTCCTCCCCTTGCAGGAGATGGTTCCTGAGACAGAACTGACCTGAGCCTACAGAGAACTTCAGGCCAAGGCAGAGGCTGACCCAGCAGCAGATGGCCCATGGGCCACCACAGTGGCTGAGCTTCCTGCACTGCCTTGAGGGTGCCACCAGTCCTTCTGCCCTCTCACAGCAAGAAATACTGGCCAAATTCACACCTCCAGATCCCAAAGACCTTTCTGGGCTCAGCACATCCCCTAACATGACCACTGAATATGTATCTGCTTCCCAGCATTGCTCCAAAGTGAGGTCTGGATTTCCCAGCACCTCACATGAGAAGCCTGGAAGAGGACACTTAGTTCATCATCTAAACGCTGCCAGCCCAAGACACGAGGTGCTTTACAACCAATTTTCCTCTGTAGGTTTCCAAATGTAAACCAAACAAATCTCAAACAACCCTCTGAGGTAGGCAAGTATAATTTAATGTTCATTTTACAGGCAGGAGAAAAGGGCTGATAGGGCAGTGACGTGATTGACCCAAGACCCCATAAAGAGCCAGAGACAACTGACCCCTGACCCCTCCTCACAAAACCCCAAACCATACTCTTCCTCTTTGGGTCCAACATCTTCGCCAGGTATTTACAGCAGCTGCTGCACCTCAGGGTGCTGGTTCCTAAGGAGCAAAGGCAGCGCAGGGAGCCGAGTGTCCCTCCCCTGAGGCTGAGTGAAGAGAAGGGACATGAAGCTGAGGAGTTATCTTTATTGGAGAAGCACGTTTAGACACAGCGAGGCAGCAGGGACTGCAGCACGGGGACACCTGGGAAGGCACCACTGAGTCCCCACAGCCTCTCGCCCTCCACCTGAGCAAGGACAGGCCCCGTGTGCTGCAGAAGGGGATGAAGGCAGCTCTGGCAGTCCCGGGGACTCGGCAGCTCCCCCGATGCTCGACATCGACGCTTCCTTTACTCGCTCTGCAGAGACAGAGGGCAGACAGTTTATTGCTGCAGTCCCAGAAGGCAAAGGGATCTGAAAGGACCATGAGGAAAGCTTAAAGCTGTGATGTTCTCATGCTCTGCACGGGCTCTGGGCATTCCTGCCTCCCTGTGATGGGGACCACTCTGCCAGCATCCTCTCCGCTCTGCAGGAACAGCTTGGCTGAAAAAACAGAGCCAGGGGAAAGGAGTGGGCAGATTCCACTATTTCAAGTCCCCACAGGCTCAGCCCCACCATCATAAGGCAGCAGTGAGAGAAAAAAATCTGCAGAACCCTCTGTCCTGGCCCTGCAGCTTGTCTGGACAAGGTAGGACACAACCTCCAAAGGACAGGGTGGCCAAGCAGGGCTAAGCCCCTCTCTGTCCATACCTTTGGTCACAGCTGATCCCTGGTGTTTGCTGGCAGTCTGAGCTCCATTACTCCTGGAAAGGAAGAACAAAAAAAACATAAGCCCATCCCCAGGCTTGACCACATCTGTGTGACACTGGTATCAGTGTGACAGCCCCGCAGGCCAGCTCAGTGCCACGTAAGGCAACTGCAGCAGAGCCTGGCACAAGGGCAGGCAGGCTGGGCCACTGCCACCTGAGGAAAACAAGAGTAATTTCAGCCTTAAGCTAGGTGCTTTCCACACCTATTTTCTAATCTGGGAAAGGTCATGCTTTTCTTCTTTCACTGCCTTTAAAAGTAGCACGGCAAAACAGAGAGCATTGTAAGGAAAGTGGGATTTGTGGGAGTGATCTGTTTGTTGAGAAAGAGGTTTAAAGAAGAAAAGGAAAACCCTGGATAACCCCTTTTTTCCCCTGATCTATTGACCAGCAGGCTGGTGACTACTGCCCAGGTGATTAGTGTGAAAAACCTTTGGACAAGTAAAAGAACTGCAAGATAAAAAGGTCCTGCAAGAACTGCAGGATTAAAAGTCAAATGTGCAGGAAAGACCCACAATCAATTCATCCACATGGCACAGGCCTGCAGGACCTACCAGCCAGTTAACTTACCAAAAAAAAGAGATCTTATCCCACGATGCCAACCTGTATTTGTCATCAGTAAAGCAGAACAGGATCAAAGGAATTCAGTTATGGCAGAGACCTCCCAGGGAAGGTGGCCAGACCCAGTGCTGGCCAGTGGGGACAGGCTCTCTCTGCAGCAAGGTTTTCCACCCCAGCCATGCCCAGATACACCCTTTAGTGTCAGCTCTCTCTCAAACCACACTGCTCCCAACCCTTCCCACAGGCATCCTTCCCTGATGGCCATCAGGTCACCAGAGCTACCAGAAACACCTGGAAATCCACCTGGAAATTCAGGCAGGGGTGGCTGCAGGCACTGGGCTACAAAGGGATGAGGCAGCTTTAACACACATTTTCACAGGCAACCCAGCACTTGCCATAGGTAATTTAAAAATACATCTCAAGGAAATGCTATAATTTTGGGGTAACAATTTCTTATCTTCTTCCAAAGCATTTTACATTCTGCATATTGCAACTCTCTAAACCCATTTCTGATGCCAAAAGCACTGCTGGAGCTGCTTTCCTTCAGGTTTTAGTAGCATATATTGAGTGCCTGAATCTTCAGCAGAAAGAAAAATTCATTATACTGTAAGTGAGCACGAATTTTAGTGCTGAAAATAACATTGCTCTGTACATTGTTTATAAGCTCCCATAAATTTCCAGCCCAATTCTTCAGGTGACTTAATAAACATAAAGCATAAATCATTGTGCAGGGGGGCTTTAGCTTTTCTTGCCTCAAGAAAAAAAGCTTATCACTTTGACTTCCAATTGCATCCATCTCTCCTTGGAATACTTAACACAGCTGCAAGCTCTCTGACTTCCAGTAAATGGCATCTCCCTCTTATTGCAAGGGCTTGAGAGCTGTAATAGCTCAGTGAAACAGCAAGGAATTCCAGACCAAGCACAGGTTTTTTTGGGAATCCTGTGTATTTTTCAGTTGCCACGGTGTATCCAGTCTCATTCTGTCTTGGAGGCAGTCACTAACAGGCTCTTACAGTGCCTCATCTCCCTTTACCCACAGGCCAACAGCAGCTCCATCTCCCTAAAGACTGAGACACAGAGACCTCCAGTACTGTCACAGGCAAAAATATTTCTCTCTGCACTGCAATTTCTTTAAGCAAAGTTTAGAGCACTCTGCTACTTTAGAGATGAGGAGAAAAGGAGACAGGTTTTCTGTGTTTGGGGGATCTGCTGGTGTCCTGGCACTGAGCAGAGGAAGGCATGGAATGACACTGTGGCACGATGGCTCTCTCATAACCCACATCCCACTGTGCCTACAAACACACAGATACCACATCCATACTCAGAAGCCAATGCTCCCACTCAAAACGTCCCAGAAATCCCTTTAGTAGGTTCAACATTTGGATTCTCTACAGGTTTAGAGTGGGAACTAATCTATTTCCCTGGGGAGGAAGATTTCTCAAGAGTTTCTCAACAGTTCATGCCAACGAGCACAGTCCTCCCCAGGTGCTACAGGACATCCCGTGCACAGAGTCACAAACTGGGAGACACTGGCTGGCTGTCCAGCTTCCACTGCTAGGAAGACAAAGCACAGCTAAGAAATGTTTAACTCATCTGCTCTGTGGGATTGCACAAGATGTCAAGGCTCAAGACCTTTCCCGAAAGTGTGCCACCTAGTGAATAATCTTAATTTCCCAACCATCTCCCTGGATATTATTTAGGGAACAAGCCCTTAATGGTTTATACAGTTCTGGTCTTTCTAGCTCCATCAAAGTCCCAGGAGAAAAGTCAGCTGTTTTCCCAGACATCACACTCCTACCACACAGCCTAGGCAAAACATGGAGACTATGCCCAGGTTATGCAATAAATCTGAGTCTCAACTTGCATTTAAACATCTGGACTGCGACCATCCATTCCTGGGGCTCTAATGATCCTGTCACAGGTGCAGAAGCCAGGCTGGCTCCCCAGCAAGCACTTGGAGTAAAGTGGGATGCTACACACGCCAAGAGGCACTTTCTTTTCTTCACCTCTTGGCATCACTCCACTCCAGGAACAAAATAAAGTAGAAATAGGAGCTTCAATACCTCTCTTCCCTCCCAGCCAAAGTGGCTGAAGAGCAGCTGGAGAGCATGCCTTTAATTAGCCCACTGTTACCTGAAGGAACAAGCTAACTCTGTTAACCTGCCAGCGAGGTCCCAGTGCGGACACCCAGCTCCTGCTGAAGGGCACAGTGGGCAGCTGGTGAGTGCCAGCCACTCCTCATTCCTCACTGCCTATTGTGGCTGCCTGGATCAGGTCACCACAGGCTGAGACGGAGCCAACAGGGAATTTCCACCAGGGGAAAGGCAGAGATTGATGTTTGGCAGCCCAGCTGTGGTTTGCCGCTTACCACTGCAGGGGCAGGCTCTCGGCACTCGCCTCGATAGTTTACCGTGATGAAGTCTGAAGCTCTCCTGCAAAGGGAGGACAAGACATTGCTTATTATTCACTTGCAATGCCACAGCTCTCAGCCGCCGGCATGACAGTCCTCTGTGGGCTCCTTAATGCTTTGATGCTACTTCCAATGTGATGGCATTTACTACTCCCCAAACAATTTCATGATTGGGCAGAAAGGGAATAGGGGACCCTGGCAACTTGTGTATCTTAATTAGCTGTCATCAGATTAATCTCAGGCATTTTGATCTATGTTTGCTTAACAGCAAAGCACCAAGGACACACTTGATAGTGAGTCATGATGTATCAAAACAAACACTGTTCTGCAAAAGACACTCGGGAATGGTGGATGGCCCTGTATTACTGAAATCTCTCCGCCTACTCACATGGCAGCTGAACACAAGTCACATTCATTTTTGTATGTTTTCCCATCAGTGCCACAGACTGGTTGTGAGGATTCGCTGCAGAAAATCCTTCCACCCTTTACCCCATGCAGAATTCGATCACAGTCCAGCTGAAGAGAGAAAGAAATCACATTTGGTGACGGTTCACTTGCTAGACCCTCCTTTAAGTGAAGGTGCTTATAAACCAAGCCTTGCATGGGGCACCTCTGTCCTGTATCACATCCAGCCAGGCCAGACTTGGAAAGACATCATGTCTTTTGTTGGACCAGCCAAGTTTTGGGGACGGAGCCTTCACTCCCCGCTCACCTATCCACCCCAACACTCCTGTCTGGTGCAAGGCTTATTTCTCTCGACGTGCATCCATCTTCTACCTGTACCTAGCCTTGCTTATCAGTATGCTGACAGCACTTATCTCCAAGGATGGAGACGAAGCGCATTGGGCACGGACGAGGAGGAGCGGCCGGAGCTGCGGGCGGTGCGGCACGCAGCGCTCCCGCCGCCCACCGAGCGGGAGCGGCTGCGGCTGACGAGGGATGGATGCCCCCGAGCACGGCAACGCTCAGGCACAGCTTTCCCTGCAAACCACACGCGGCACAGCCAGCACACACCGACCTTTAGGGATCCCCAAAAAGCCTCTCGCACCCGCGGAGCGGGTGTTCGCTCAGTCATAGCAGGTTTCCAACAGCAGAGGTCAGGGATAGCACAGCCTGTTCCCTGGTATCGCAGCCCCTTCCTCAGCCCCAGGAACCGAAAAAAAAAAAGACCGAGACGAAGAAGCGGCTAATGGGCTCCCGAATCCTTTCTCCAGGCGTTGCAGAGGCTGTAAATGGTGCGATGGGTCTGAGACAACATCCCACTTCCCCTGCACCTGGAGAGGCAGCATTTAGCCCAAAAATGATGGTTTATCAGCAGCAGGGAGCACCCCAGGGAAGGATTTCATGCCAGGCAGCACAATGGGAGGTTTTGGTGATGTTGGGGTGCTCTGATAGCACCTGCTGGTTAAACGTCACTTGCTAATTTCCATAATGTGCTGCTTCCTCCCTCATCTGGGTAATTATCAGTGACGTGAGAGCAGAAAATGCTGACCTTTGCAGTCCTCTGCTGGATGCCTTCCTACGCACCAGACATTGCTGCCTGCACCACAGCCCAGGGCAGGAGGCCACCCCACCAGCAGCCCCACACATCACAGGTGCCAGCAGCCAGCGCCACCACTCCTTTGGCTCTGGTTCTTGTCTGTGACAAAACCCACAGGTGGCCCTGGAAAGAGGAGAGGAGCAGATCTGCTCCCTGAATCACCTCTGGTCTGTCAGGCTCATCGGCATCCACTCCCCCTCCGGTGCTATCAGGAAATACCACAAAGCCCTGAAGCAGACTGGCCTTATTACACCTAATGCTTCCTCTGGAATGCATCAGAATTGCAGTACTTGAACTATATATTGGGGTTTTAACTCAAATATCCCTTTTCTCAAAGTGGTTAGTGCCAGAGCTTTCAGAGAAAGTTAAGGCAGTTGGTAGTAAGATCCCTCCAAATCCATAGAAACACATTTCCTATCTCTTCCAGAATGCTATTTAAATTGCTGTATGAAAAGTCTGGAGGGATTAAAACATCAGGTATTTTTTTAACCATCCTACCTCTAGACAACACCCTGTGATAGCGAGATCCACACTTTAGTCACCCTTTTTACGGTAACTTATTTTCTCTTATTAGTTCACATTTTCCACTTTTAGCTTTGTTGGAACTATTCCATTTTCTTCTCATGAGAAGGGAGAGCAGACACCCCCACCTTCCTCCTACAGTATTCCATACACAGTTGTCATCTACCACTCAGTGTTTCCCCCTTTAGCACTCCTTCCTTCTGCCAAACTTGTCCTCATCCCCTGGTCACCTCCACCACTCTGCTCTGACCATGGCCTTCATCTCAGCATGGGGAGGTAGAACTCTTTACCCTAGTTTGGCTACATGTGGGGCAGGATTCCAACCTGAGCTCAAGACCCACACCCCCACAGCTGGGGGGCTTCCACAAGGAGCCAAGCCCTTCCCTCTATTTCCATGCTAGGTGATACAAGGGCTTTCAGCAGGCTACAGATATGATTTTGCTCATTCAAGCCCCTCCGAGGACATGGGGCAAAGTGAAAAGCCTCAGGGTTAAAGCAAGAACAGGAAAAGCTGATAGGAAAGGAGCAGAGGTGGCTCAGCACCAGCAGGGGAGCAGCCCATGGGAGAGGTCCCCATTTCTGCCCACACAGCTGCCAGCCCAGGGGCAGGAGCCCTGTTTGTGCCCACATAGCTGCCAGCCCAGGGGCAGGAGCCCCATTTGTGCCCACACAGCTGCCAGCCCAGGGCAGGAGGTGGATTTACCATGGGGTCCTCGTGGGTGTCTCCGCTCTGTGACTTGCGGCTGGGTGGCTGGTTGCAGTTCCTGCCACGCTGGACTTGTGGGCTGGCAGAGAGAGCAGAGATACAGCTCAGCACCGTCTCCTTCCAAACAGGGGGTGCAAACCCACCCTCCCTGCAGACCCCCACGGCTCCTGGGGGGCTGTTTGCACTATGACATCCACCCACCCACAGGAGAGGAGAGGGAGAGAGGCCCCCCAGCACCACCACCCTGGGGCTCTGCAGCCCCGTGCTCCTGGCAGCCCTTGCTGGAAGGGGGACATGAAGGAATTGCACCAGGCAAAGCAAGAAATCTCAGTATGCCCCAGAAAAAGCAGCAGCCGAGTCCTGCTCAGGGCCAACAGCTACAAAACAAACAGCTCCTGCCTGACCAGTGCCCAGAAAGCACATGGTGCACCAGGCACTGCCTTTGAGCCAGGGCCAGGCACACATGTGTGCACTGCCAGGAGACAGATTTTGCTGGACAGAGTGTCCTGAGAGGGATTCTGAGCACAGCAATCACTAGTGCTTCGTACACAGAACATCGAGGCCAAAATGGGGCAAGGGTTGCATGAGAGACATGCCCCAGTGTGTGTCTCTTCCCCAACACCAGCTCAGCCTGTGGGAAGTGCTGTAGTGAGCACCAAACAGCACAACATGCACTGCCCCATCCCAGACTGTGCTGCCAAACTATCCTTGCTCCAATTAATCTCCTAACCACCCCCAAAAAACACACATACATGGATGGTGGTGTGTGTGGGGACAGGCCACCACCCCGGGTGCTGCTGAACTCACCCTCTGCCCGAGGAGAAGGGACGCCTCTCGTTTACACCCTGCCGTGAACCACCACAGTTCTTCTGCAAAAGGGGCAGAACACACTCAACAACCACAGAAACAACTTCTATGCAACTAGGGAAGCAGCAAACCTAAAGCAGCTCCTGCCCTGCCCCCTGATCCTCCCAGACCCAAAGAATCACCTTCTTAAAGTAGCAGGTTTGATGCACTGCATACCCACCAAATGTTATCATCCAAGGGTTTACAGGATTGTGGGGAGTCTGAACCTGCCCTTTATCTCCCATATGGCATCACATCACTGGGAAAGTGAGAGGGGCAGTTCTGTCAGCTGCAAGCATGTCCAGTTTGTATGCTCACACCCAGGTCCATCCCACAAATGAGAGAAGCTTTGCAATGCAAAAGTTTCTCCCCCATGATTAGCTGGCTACAGAATCCTAAACACCTTGATCACCCTTGGCTGACCACAGGCAGTCCCTGGCCATCCTGATCCCACAGAGTCTCACCAGACCTTTCTGAGTTCTGCACAGGCTCCCAGCTCCATCTCACCTGCTTTGTCCTCTCTGAAGAGGGCAATTTATTGCGCTGGAGGGTTCCACCCCCTCTTTGAGCTTCCTTTTTGCTGGAAGAAGGGAAGAAGAGAAAAAATGGAGTGCTATAGTAGTGTGAGTGCCACCAGCACCCAGGGCTGCCCTGTAAGCCAGTGTCATACCACTAGGTCCCACCTCCCCTTCCACAGTCCCTGTTCTTGGTGGTCCTGTTCCTAATTCCCACCCCTAAGACTTCTCCTTTTCTCCTCCAAATTCCCACTGTAGGCTACATCCCGGTTCCAGGTGGCTGCTTTTATATCAGGTCTGCTTCTACATATGGGAGTAGAGAGAGAGAGCATTTGGAAGGCAAAGCACACCCGTGAGAAACTCCTCAGGAGCTTCCCATGCCCGACAGTCCCCTGGGAAAGGGGCTGCTCTCTGCCACCTTTGCTTCTCCTCCTCTACTCCACAATGCTTCTGACCTGCCCTTGGGCCCTTAGTGCTGAAAGGGGAGGGGGAAGAGGAGCCCAGCTGCCAGAGCATCTCCTAGAGAGCCACTGGGAGTCAGGACTCTCCCAGGCATGGCCCAGGTGCAGCTTCACAGGCAGAAGCTGCACTTCTGCAGCGGGAGGTTTCCCTCTTGGCTGTTGCTGCTCAGGGGAAGGGGTACTCACAACTTCTCAGCACACATGAGACACTTGTTGATGTGCTGCCTGCCAGAGGCATCCCGGACCGGGGCGTTCTCCCTCGTGCAGGACAGGCGGCCGCCTTCAAACTGGGAGCGGAACTCGCTGCAGTCATCCTGCAGAGGGAGGGCAGGGTTAGGGCACTCTGTCCTCCTTGCCTTACTGATCAGATCCTTAGAAACCTGGGGTTTTCCTGCCAGGAAAGCATGGAACCATCACAAATGCATCACAGGAGAGTCTGGGTGGGGGTGAGAGAAGAGGGTGTGCAGTACCAGCCACTTAGCATATAAACAGAAGAGTGAGTCAGAAAAATTCCGGGTCCTTCTGCCTGCACAGCACGTGTTGGGAGTTTTCTAGTATGGTCCCACTAATTATTATTCTCCTGGCTGGGCTATCCAAAGCACGCCAGTGATGTGACCGATACAGCAATGAAGTCACTCCCTTTTCTCCCAACATCCTTAATACACAGCTACAGCCTTTTCCCAGATTGTATCTCAGGATAATTTTCTTTACAAAGCGCGTAGGATCCTCCAAACCAGCCACACTTTGGGACATGTCAATCAAGAAGCAGCAGTTAAAACATAAAAGCACAATGCAAACACACTTAATAGCCCACGAGCAGAGGAAGGTTGTTTGGAGAGTGGATGATTAATTTGTCCCTTGTTCAAAACTGCTGTACAGAAACTGTGTTAACCTGCCCCTGATATGTAACAGAGATGGAAACATTCAGCCCCCCTAATTTCAACTAGTTCACACAGTGCAATAGGCAGTTTCAAATGAAAAGTACAAAGGGTAAGGAAGCGACTTCCACTTACCCTTTTCTTTTTAAAAACAGCTTTTAACACTCGCAATTCTCTGCCCATTTTGTGCACAGTTTTGCTATCTCGTGTGAAGGTCCTTGGCAGGTCACTGGCCTCACCCTTTGCTTTGCTCAGAAGTTTACATCTCATCCTCTCTGCCAGGGGAAGGTTAGCCCAGTGCTGCTCTGCATCCCATCCAGGGCACCCCAGCCTCCAGCTCCTCAGCTTTCCCACGAGGGTAATGCTGGCAAACCACCCTGAGTACAGAGCCCCACATTTCCCTAGAGCCAGCCAGCCACAGGCAGCAGAGATGATCTGGCCCTGGATGAGCCTCTCCTGCTGTGCCAGCAGCCATAAGGCATTGTCCCATCAGAAATCAGTGTTGCACCCACTACAGAGGGCATCCCCATGAGCCTCCCTGCTTCTCCTCACCACCAGCTCACACCCCTGAACAGTTCTGGCAATGCTTTCCCCTTCCCAACAAGCTCTCCTTGTTCGCTGGGACCAGCCCAGCTCAGCAGCCCAATCCTCTGCAGACAGATGTGCCTTCCCCTAAGAGCCTCTCTCAAACATTTTCTCTTTGAGCCAGCATTTCTGGAGCCCTGTTCAGGCCTGACCTCTGCTGCAAAAATCTCACCGAGTACATCTGTGCCGTGCATTTGCCTTTTTCATGGCCTGTAACATCCCTGACCCACTAATAAATGCAGGGCTTTCTTATCCTTTGTCACTTCTACCCAATGAGTAGGAATTCTTGTTGAGCACTGGCTGTGTGATCTTGCACTGCCATTACATTTTATCTTGTTTCTATTACTGCAGGCCTCAGCACTATCCAATTAGTCTTGAGTGATCTGCTGATCCTCCTCTACTGATACTGCCTCCCAGCTTTGCCATCAGCAAATTTCACTTACGCTTCTATTTTTTGGTGCCAAAGTCATTAGAAAAAGCACTAAAACGGGATTATCCCCACGACTGAAGCTTAAGGGGGCCGCACCACTCCCTACCATATCAGGAATCAAGAGGAAAGTGGTGGAAAGCATCTATTTTCCCTTTCCTGAGCTGTTTTTGCCAGCAAAGCATCAGCAAACAGCAACATGGAGGCTGCAGCATGCCAGGGAGAAGGTGGCAAATCACAGCTCAATGAGAACAAAGTTTCCAACAAAAAAAAAAAGCTAAAACTGAGCCACAGGCCTGGAGATAGTGCAGGGCTGACATCTCCCAGAACACAGTGATCTCTTAAACTGTGCAGAGTTCAGATTTAGGGCTTTTCACACATTTTCCTTTTCCACCTAATTAGCAGCCTCAGCAGAACTGACCTCTCCACCTGCAAGCTGAAATTTGGGACAGCACAGCACACCTGGCTTCCTGCTCTGTCAGGATTTGCCTGTCCCTAGATCCACAGGTCACTGGGGCAGACCATAATATTCAGGCACAAGTTGTTCACTTGAGGGATTCAAGAGCATGAATAAGAAATAAGGAGCACAAGGAAAGTGGATCTCAAAATTAAGTCAGAGGAGAAAGAGAACGGAGTAGAATAACATTCCCTTTTCTCTGTCTTGGGTGAAAATCCAATAAAGTTCCATATTGACCTGCCTAATACTTTAATCTCACCTTATCTTTTCCTTGTCTGTTTTTAGATAACTTCCGCTCATTCTCCCTTTTGCTGGAAGAGAAGAGAGATGAGAAAGTGAGTACCAGGGTGCTCCAGGGAGGAGAGCTTTCCCACACTCCTCTCCTTTACTCACAACTTCTCTGCACACATGATGCACTTATTGCTGTGCTGCTTCCCAGAGGCATCCCGGACAGGGTCGTTCTCCCTGGTGCAGGAAAGTTTCCCTCTCTTGAACAGATCCCGAAACTCCTGACATTCATCCTGTGCAAACGCCAAAAGCATGGGTTGACACCGATATGCTGACAGAGAGGCACATCTCCCACAAATCCACAAAGGATTATCCACCCAATGAATTACATTTCGAGTGTTATTTTGCTTCCTTGAGGCGTAACTCGATGGAAAAATCATAACATGCGGCATAAAACAAATAAATCCGTTTGTTTCGATCAGCAGATCTGTCTTTCGCATCCAGGGTAGCCTTGATGCTATTTCTAACAGATAATGCATGCAAGAGCCTGCCTGAAGGACCTAAGCTCTGTTCTAAGTATAAAATCCACAATTTCAGTGAATTTGAAATGAGAAAGTCAGTTTTCCCATCCCTCCGGAGAGAACGCACTACTGAAACTAAAGAATTTTAAAATCCATGCAGAGTAAAAAAATGAAGCTGCAGGCATAAGAAAATATAATCCTTGAACACCTCTTATTGCCAGGTACACGAGAAGAGTAAGAGGTGGGTGTTTTTACCCTCCACTTAACATGATGGTATGTGTTAATTGAACCAAAGCACTCTATTTCACAAAAGGCTTTTGTAGCAAAGCCTGCATAAGCATTTCAGCCTGGCCTTTACTTTTCTCTGAACAGCTTTCCTATGACTTTCAGGGCAAGTCTGGAGCATAAGAAACACATGGAACATGTGAGGTCTTCAGGTTCATTTATGCAGCACTTACAACCTTATCGGTTGTGTGATCTGTAATACATTTTTCCTCTCACACCATGTAGAGGAGATGGCTTGATAGCTTATCCCAGTTCTGCAGATGGGGAAGTCAAGCCTAGAAAATTACTTGCCAAAAGCCAGACAGAAAATCTATGGCTTAACAAAGAAATTCAGTGTAGGTCTCTTCCTGACACTGTAAAACTGTCCTGCTGCCTTCAGGACCACACTTTGGCAAGTCAGATGTCTAAAAAAAAGATCTCCCTTAGGACAGCTATGCCTTACAAAGCCTTTAATTTGTCCAGACACACAAGAGCTAGAAAGCTACCCTGCTTAACCAGCTGTAAAAAAATAAATAAATCAATCACCACAACCAACACTATCTGATGAAAACCAATTTGCTCCCATCTAGAACAAAAACCCAAGGCTAAAAAGACAGCTCCCTCCACATAAAGGCCTGCTATCTAGAAAAACAGCTATGGGTAAAAGAAACCACAGGTGCATCAACAAGATAAACAAGGCACAATTAGAGTCAGCCTATTCCCACACCCTGCCCTAGTCAGAGCTCACATGTGCCAACCTTGCTATTAAATATTTGCCAGATTCCAATGGTGCCTTATAAACAGGCAGGCATCCTCCTCAGCCTGGGCTCTGGGTCAGGCACACACCGGGGCTGCTGTGATTGCCTGGGAGGAGCCGCCAGGAATTTTGGTTTCTTTTACGCTGGTGGATGGCACCAAGCCTCACACTCTTCCCAAGGCTGGGCACGTTTGCCCTGCTCCCCTTGCAGGGCTCTTTCCCACGCTGCAGACGAGGAAACGCCCTGGGCAGCGGGTCAGAGGCAGCAGACGAGATGCCATCGCCAATAAAACTGGCTTTGGCAGCCATGCTTCACCTCACCTTTCCCAAGGAGTTCACATTCCTGTCCGCCTCTCCACCACTCCCTTGGTTTTTTGAGTCTCTTTCCCTGTAAGAAAGGGAGGTGTGAGTGACGGGGCAGCGTGCAGTGCTTGGACACAAAGCCAAAATTGGGGGTGATTAAAGCCCAGTCTGGCCAACCCCACCTCCCCATTGCGCAAGGCAGCGGCACAGGCCAGCAGCAGGGCTCAGCTCCCTGACACACATCCAGGTGCTCAGCATCTCTGCTCTGGGGGCACTGTGCCACCCTTTCTCCCTGCCTAATATCCAGCTCTCCCCATCCTAAGAAACACCATCGATGGAAACAAGAAATTAATCTGTGTAAGTTTTCACTCTGCATTTGTGGTGAATCCCCACCATGTGATGAGCTGGGGAGGGCTGCTGGCTTCAAAGGTTTGCTGAAGAATTACAAACTGGTCTGGCTGGCCAGGGACAACAACTTTATAGCACGGAGCCTCCAGAGAGTTGGCTCCCTGCTACAGGAGGAGAGGACAGGCTGTGGGTGGGCAGGGCTGCCACTGGAGCCAGCAGGCAGCTGATACTCACAGCAGCCTTTGGCACATCATGCACTTGTTGAGGTCTCCTTTTTTATTTGGGCTGCTGAAGGGCTCCTTGGTGGTGGGACAGGAAAACTTCCCGCTGCGCAGGAGTGACCAAATTTTCCTGCAATCATTCTGCAAAGCACAGAGGAGAGCAATCAGTGGAGGCTCCCAGCAAGATCCTGACACACGTTTGCTCACACTGAATCTTTTTTGGGTGTGCTGCAGGCTCTCAGCAATTCACACAACCACGCTCCTCCTGCCCATCCCTGGCCACACACCACACATGGCACAGGCTGCACCCAGAGCCCTGCCCCTGGCTACCAAGGAAGAAAAGACAACGAGAAAGTTCAAAACCCATTGCAAGAACCATTAACAACAGGGAAAGCAATATATATTTAAGGAACACATTTAATTTACATACAGCTGCAAATTGCTGCCCGCTACAGCAGAGAACTGCAGGTTATAAAGTCAGCCAAGAGCAGAAAATATATCTCTGGAAGTGCCAGAGGGATGCAAGAGGAATGAACGGGCCAGAGTGACTGAAGAGTGATTCACATGCAAGCAGCAAGCACAGAAAAGAACAACCCTCTCAGGAAGCAGAGCAGTAACATTGTGCAATGTTGCAGCAGCCCATTGCATCTTCTGCTGGGTAACTGGGATGCAAACCAGGGAGAAGCAATGAACCGTTCAGTTATTTTTGGCTACTGTGTTTCCCGAAAGGATCTTTACCAAGGAGACAAGCTCACTTGATTAAAACATGAATGGAACTGACTTCTAAGTCATTGAATCAAATTATTTTCTGAGACTCAAAGGACTTGCGTTAATTCTTTTAATTATGAAACTCAGGAATTATCAGAAGCAGGGGTTTCTGCTGGATCAGAAGCTACATTCTAAGATTTCATTAAAGATATAATTCATGCCATTTCTAACATCACTTCTTGAGACTTCCAGCCCAGAGCTGTTTGGATATGCTCTCAGCATCATGCACCAAACACACACTGTCAACTGGAGCCATTGCCATATTACCTAAGTGTTGTCTCTAAATATGGAGAGATTCACTGTTTTCTCCACCACTGAAAAAGCTTTATAATATCTAAGTATAGTGCATCTAAATGGACTTTGCTCAGAGCATGCATTAAAGCAGTGTAAATTGGCAAGACAAAGGGAGAAGCAGAATAGAAAAGGTTGGACTCGCCTTAATCGAAGCTTGACTGGCAACATCTGCGACAGAAAAACCAACAATGAAACCATACAAAAATCTTTGAAGGGAAATTTTAAAGCAAAAGCATTTAATTAAAATACTTGATGCAGTTTCCTAATCCACCCAAATACCTCTTGATAAAAGCTAATCCAATGCATTATTTCACAGATAGAAATTCTCTAATGCTCAGTCCTTTCTGGAACATTGCACTTTTTGTCATTCAAATGCAAAATCACATCCATTTTTTTGAGTGTCTTTGTGCCCTTCTTTACTGTGTTACTTTTCTCAGGCTTAAAATCCAAGTTCCAAGGATAGTTCAGTAACTGTTTCTTCATTATTGTATACCCTTGCCTTGGCAGTTGCATCAAACCTACACAAATATTTTTGGCATCCTTCACCATTCCTTAAAACTGGGATACCAAAGCTAGGCCATTGTTGTTTGTCCAAAATGACAAATTCCTTTTCAGGGCCCATTCCATTTGCAGTACTTCACACAAATTATCAAATTAATAATGAGTCAGCAGGTGAGTAGCTGATACCTCTTTCTTTTTACTAAGCCACTTAAAGCTGGTATAATATGTTTCATCCTCCTTTTCATCATCAGTGGCATTGCAAGAAACTGTCAAGAAATCTTCCATTAGTGCTTTTTCAATAGAAACTAGCAGGAAATTGAAAGACCATTGCTTCAAACCTAACTCCTGCTGAAGTCTATCTATTGTAGCCAAATTACTGCAGCCATGTGAAAATGCCTTCCTTAGCAAGTGTTGACAAGACATTACCATTTTTCTGAATTTACAAAAAATTGTATTGCATTTTTGTTCAAAGTTGGGCCTTTTATGGAAGAATTCAGTCTGGTTGGAAATTGGTATTCTTCCACTTAGATAAATGGGGGTCTGGCTTTTTTTGTTTTGGTTTGTTTTTTGATTTTTTTTGTTTGGCTTTTTTTTTTTTTTTTTTTTGCTTTCTTCTTTAACTGTTAATTCTATTAAAAATTGATGCTTTCATCTACCAATAAAACTTCACTATTTCCACATGAAAAAGAAAGAGTAGTTAGCAAGACATGTTATATCAAACCAACGCACGTAGTACAGCAAAAATAAAATGGTGGGCTTCTTCTATACCACCACACTTTTTAAAAAACAAAAGCTCTCTAATCCTCTCTCTCTGTCTTTATGGGCACTCCCAGGCTGCGTCCTCTGCCAGTCCCAGATTCCAGCACAGAGAACATCACAAGTTACTGACCTGAGAAGAAGCAGAAAAATGCCAGAGCAAGGACCACCGAGGCACCTTCTATTTTCATGGTGAGGGTGGTGGCAGCTGTTTGCCTACGTTGACTCTACTAGAGCATTGCTCAATGAAACCCAAAGAAAGGGCTCAGGGCTCATCACATATATATAGATGACCAGGTTCTCCGCCTCCCTTATGACATAACCTTCCCAAGAGCCTTCATTAGCTGCAAAAACCAGTTTGTTGACACTACTCTAAATTCTAATGACCCCATTAACACAATTAATTTCCATAAGGATGGGACATATTTGAGTCACTCCCCGCATTTTGTCCAGGTAAGAAAATTATAAATAGATCACTTCAGATCCCCCACACAGCCAGAGGGATTCTTGCCATCCTCAGGGTGGTTCATAAGGCAGCAAGACTCCACAGCCACCACACCACAAGTACCTTTCATATCTCAACAAAAGAGCTGAAAGGGGTTTGTTTCAATAACTTGGCTGCAGAAGAGACAACAGGAAGGCCACGTCATAAAAACCTCTGGAAGTCAGTCTGCTTTTATTAAAGCACCTCAGTGTGAACCTGAAGAGTAAACATTCAGGAAACATTGAAAAGCATCAAGTTTGAGGCTTTGTTGAAATTCTTTGGGTTTGATGCTACAGTGCTCATAGCAGCCGTGTTAATAATAAAACCACACTGACAAATCCTCATCCTTTCCCAGTTTCTCCCTGTTGTCTTCAGGAAAAATAAATATGCAGTGTTATTAGTGAAAGCCTTTCTTCAGCCCAGGTGGGACCTGGCAGACCATTATAGATGCTGCTCTTTGAGGTGTGTTGTTATTGATGCTAAAGGGTCCAGCAAAGCAGCCCTGCTCTGGGCTTTCCAAAGAAGAGATAAGATGAAAGTAATCATCCTGCACAGGGTTTCTCAGGAGTCCCGAGAGAGGAAAATAAAGATGACATCAAAGTTTTGGAATGTGATTTACGTGGGAAGAAGCTGTGTGCCTTGTCTCCAGTGAAAAGAGAAGAATTTGGAGAGAAAAGTCATTTGCAAGGTTTGAAAGGGGTGGATAAATGAGTCAGTCAAGCAAACCAGAGCAATGAGGGGCTCGAGCACAGGCTGTGGCTGTGCAGAGAGGCAGATCAGCACCATCTGAGGAAGAAAACATACTTCTGCATGACATATGTGCCTGGCCAGACAGGCCAGCAGAGCCCAGTATAAATCCTTGTAATAAACTGCTGCCACACGTTTCACAGAACAGAACAGTTGCTCGTGTTCACAACTGGAGCCAAAGCCAAGCCAGCACTGCCCTGATTTGGAGTGTGGTCACCCCTAACATTTATTTTCAAGCCAAACTGAAATGGTGTGCAGGTTCACAGTGGAGAGTTTGCAATACAGCAGCAAACTGCCCAAGGCCATGCAGATGGCTCATGGCAGATCTGAAGAGCTGTGTATTGTCCTGAATCATGAGATAATTCCTGTATGCGTATTTGGGCGTGGAATTGGAGGGAAGGCCAACAGGAAGAGAGGAAAACTAAGCTGACAGAGCATGTGTCAGTAAATCCTTGGGAGAATTGGAAGAGAAAAAGCAAAAAAAAAAAAAAATAAAGTGTATGGTAGTTTAAAAGTGGTTAGAGCTTGGAAATCTATCTGAAGGACAAAAAACAAAAGATGCTATTTGTTACTGAGGCGTCTGCCCATGAGTCAGCCATGAGGTGGGAGGGTTTGGGAACGGGAAGCGCATTTTTATAAAGGGTTTTGTTCTTAAAATTTTCTCTTCCTCCAAAAGTTCCATTCCAACTGAGAAATGAAACAACTCCCTGATTTAAGACACCTGGCTGACTGCCCTATTCCTGAAGGAGCAGAGTGGGTGCCAGATCAGGTCAGACTGGCCAGGTGAGAGCAGCTCCCAGCGTGGCAGTGCAGTGGGACAAGGAAAAGGAGAGGGAGAGACAGGTCCTGACCCCACACTGGCCTTGTGACCACCCCACTCTCCCATATTCCCACCGTGTCCACCAATTACACCCACACCAACATGTGGGAGAAGCTCGGAATGGCCCAAACACACCTTGATACCAAAACCAGACCCACATTCAGCAACAAAACTCAAGAAGGAAAAAACCAGAAAGGATTCCCAGCCTAATTACTACTGCACAATGACAACCTCCTAAAAAAACCCAGCAATGGAATGAAATGTGAAGGGATGGAGAGGACCCAGCAAAGCCTCATGGTTTGCAGGATTATTTGTGTTTCACAAACCTGGGCACAATGAGGGATGACAGCAGGAGTGTATTAAGCAGAAACCTTGCCCGACTCCCTTGATTGCTTGTATTGATCGATTTACACCGTATTGATCCATCTACACCATGAAGTCTCAATCCTGCACTGAAATCCAGACAGCCCATTAATTTCCATAGGAATTTATATCCCATAGGGTTGGATCTGGAAGAGAGATGATCCCAATGCTTTATTAATATATTTTTAGCACAGCACCTAGCTAATCTTACTTTAAAAATATATGCCAAACAGCCAGAGAGCAAAATGCCACTGAGCAAAGCAGATGAGGGCAAGAAGAGAAATTGCAAAGGTATCTTTTGTTCATGTCTCAGTTAAGAAATTTGGAAAAGTAAACAGCATATAATGATGCTGTGCCTGGTAGGACAGCTCTCACTGAGTCTATTTTTCACCACATTCTGCTATGAAAACAGGAATCAGGATAAAAATAATCATGAAGGAGTAACTAGGAAAACACAGGAGAAAATAGAAGCATAACATGAAATGTAGGGAACCCCATGGCAGCTGAAAACCCAAAAACAATATCCTGCAGCCAGCAAGCTGGGCCAGCACTGCGGCAGGCAGGACACAGCCACAGTGGGCATTCACCTCTTCCCTCTCCAGGGCCCCAAGGAGAATGGGAAGGGAGTCCAATAAGCAGCCAAATTATTTATACCCTAATTAGTGATGAATATCACACTCCTTTTCCTACAGCCATTCTCCCCTTTTCTGATGTTCCCATATTTCATTCCTTCACAACCTGTGCCCGCACAGAAATATATTCATACACAGAAAAATAATTGAGATGCCTTGTCCACTCAGGAAGTTGTTTTTCTTCCCATTAATGACATGGCACTGTTTTGCAGGCAGTATCACCTCCTTCCTAATGGGTTTAGCTTCACTTAGGGATATTTTTACCAGGGAAAAGCTTCCTGGCAGCATTAATTGGTTTGGATGGTGATGCTGGGGGTGCTGTTTGGTTTGGGGTTTTTTAGGGTGTTTTGGTTTGGGATTTCTTTTTAAGGCAGTGGAAGGGGGGTTTGCTTGGGGATTTTTTTTGGTTAGGTTTGTGGGTTTTGTTGAACCATCTGTGCTTTGGTAGCTCTCCACTGTTTGAATGCCAGCCTCCAGCCCAAGCAGCTCTGAAGTTGCCCTAAATGCTTGAGGACATGGGCTGTGCTGTCCCATTCTCACCCCAGAGCACGGCAGTGTTTTGGGTCAGGCCTCCAAAGCCACCACAAAGTGGGACAAAAAGCCCAGATGAGGATCTGCAGCCCATGTTTCATCCACTTTTTCCCTGGCAGAAGTGCCAGTCTCTTTCACAGCACCATTTGTCCTCATAAAACTGCAGACATGACTAAATTCCCACCATAGATGTGCTTTTCCATCCCGATTGATGCAATTTTTACCTCCCACCATCTCTCTTCTTCTGAGGAACCCCATCAGCACCACTGCTCAACACTTAATTTCTATAAAATATTGAAACTCCTTTCTTTTCCAGCTGACCACTATGTCCCTCTCCAGCCCAGAGATCCTTAGGGACAAAAGGGAAGAGACAGAGTTGTTTGGCATATTTAACAAAGGAAGCACAGAGTAAATGCTGTTTTGCTTCACAGCCAAAGCTGAATCCAGAGCTCTCAACTTCAGCAGTCTCATGAGTTCACAGAATCACAGAATGGTTTGAGATGAAAGGGACCTTGAAGATCTTCTCACTCCAATCCCCTGTCATGGGCTGGGACAGCACCCACCAGACCAGGCTGCTCCAAACCCCATCCAGCCTGGCCTTGGACACTTCCAGGGATCCAGGGGCAGCCACAGCTGCTCTGGGCCACCTGTGCCAGAGCCTTACCACCCTTACAGAGAAGACTTTCTTCCTAATACCCAACCCAAACCTGTCCTCTTATAACTCCAGAGTGAGGCATTGCAAAAAGAGGGACTTCAGAGACACAGGGTGGTTCCCTGCCCAAGACACTCATTCATGCACCCACCCTGGGCCAGACTCTGCTGCAAGAGGAGCTACAAATTCACCCACTCCAGCAGAGCTTAAGAGGCTCCTCACCACACATCCCATGCAAGAACAAGATTTATGATGCTGGACAAAGCTTTGCCTGCCCTTCCAAGACCAAAATCCAGGTGCTGATCAGCCAAGAAGCCAGTAAACCCCAAGTTGATGGAAATGAATTTGAGTCAGCCCAGAGCTCCCATTTGTACCCTCTGCTGCTGCAGCCCAGATCTCAAACAAGTCTTGGTCATCCTGCAATCCCACTGTCACTGCAGGTACCCAAGGCCACCACAGCCCTTCCCTTCAGCCAGGAAAGCTTCCTGAGCCCAAAGCAGGGCTCCAGCAGTCTGACACAATAAATGTCTTTCCCCAGAGGCTGCTGAGCTCCCAGCGTGGTGTTGGGTGTGCAGTGCAGCTGCTGGCTGGTCACAATTCCTGGCTGCATCCCTGGAAATGCTGCAGGTTAACTCCCTTCATCCTGGAGCACTACTCCTACTCTGGCAGCTCACCAAGGAGATGGAATTGCTCAAGGCCAGGATAGGAATGATGGGAATTTCCTGATTTCATCCACTTCTGAGAGTCAGTTGTACAGTGAATGTTATGTATCCACAAAGCCTCAGTAAAATGCATTCCAGAAACACATCCAGAGTGCAGCAAGTCCTTACTGAAGAATTAAAACCACTCAAACCCAAAAAAAACTGTGTCAAGTGAACTTACTCTACCAAAAGGAGACAAAGTGGATAAGCTTAATTTGGAATAATTGCTTTGCAAATCTCTGTGCACTGAGAGCATTTAAGAATTTCCCCTAAATGCAGTATCTGCTGCAGCCTCCTCTGGACCCAGTGTCTCATGAGTCACACCCTTCCCTGTCACCAGGTTTCCTTTCCCACCCAAATCCACCTTTTCAACTCTGACCTGAAAGTCACAAAAAGCATCTGAGGTTATGGACTGACCACATGCCCCGGGGACATCCTCCAGCACAGAAAGCTCCTGGCTGTCCTTGTCACACCTGCAATGCCATGGCAGCAATTTCCAGTCCCCTGTGCTGGGACCAGAGCATGAACCTCATCTTTTCAACCCTCCCCAGGCCATGAGCCACCATGACATGTGGCTGACTGGCCTGGACAGGCCTTTGCCACTGCTGATTTGGCTTGACAGTGCCAGGGAGGAGGGGGAAATGAATCAGGAAGTGAGCAACAGTGAGAGGTGTAGGTCCAAAAGGCAGGCAACTTCGGAAGATCAAAATAATAGCATGTAACACATGCCTTCTTCAAAGGACTAATGAATCCCTACAGGGTTCCCCTATTATTATTTGCATTTCACAGATGGATACATTAAGATGCAGAATGCTGCATTATCCTCTGGGTCACACCTAATTCAGTCTATTCATCCCTGGTCTTATACTGGAGCTCGTCCCTGCTGTGCCAGAGATCCTCCCACGAGGAAAAACAACTCTGCTGCCTCCCAGGCAGGCCTGCTCCAGGAGGCACTGCTGTGTCTGGGCTCTGATTTGCAGAGCACAGACTGACTGGTCCTATCGATCCCTCCTGACCTTGAAAACTGATTAACTTATCAGCTCTCCTTCCCTCCAATCAGGCTGAGGAGTACAAGCAGCTCTGGCTTAAAGCTGGATTGAATCTTTTTTTAATGTACTTTTCTTCTAGATGTGAAATATAAGACAGAGGAGCCCAGAGGAGAGATGCATCTGAGTGTTCAACACACAGCCCAGTCTCATTCCACCCCTCAGCCTGGCTGTGGAAAGGACCCACCTTCCAGCCAGGAGCTTCCCTGCAGCTCAGCAGCTTTTGTTCACAGAAGAATAAAGCTGCCCTGGGAAACTCTGCTCGCTGGGAGAGCAGAGCTGCTCCCCGAGCTGCAGCTGATGCCATGTGGGGCTGGGGATGCTGGAACTGCTCTCTGCATTCAGAGGGAGATCCAGCATTGAGGCAACAGGCTCTCCCTGCCGACTCCGAGGAAGCAGCTGCCATTCCTGCTGTCAACACTCTCCTGGGCGGGTTTTGCTCATTGAAAATCGCCAGGCTGGAGATGGCAGGAGCTGGGGTTTGATCTACAAGGCCTCAGCAAGTAACATCTGCACGCTGAAAGGACTTCCCATGGCAAAGCACCACGACATCCCCTGGAGCTGCCCAGCACTTGGAGCCTCCAAAGGCCACCAAGATCTGCGCTGTGACAGTCCTTCCCAGTGCCAGCCGATTTACCTCCCTGACAGTGTTTGTAGCTTAGATAAGGCTAATCAAAATCTCATCATTCAGGGTGTAAACTGATCGCCTGCAGGGGTTAGAAAGGAGTTTTACTCCGTGTGTAGCGTTGCACAACTGCCAGGATTCACTGTGGGCATTCTCCAGCCTCTGCTGAGCACCAGGCGGGACCACAGCGAACAGCAAAGCACAGCACACCGGCTGAAAAGCCAGAGCCATCATGCAAAACAACGCAGCCCTATTGTTTGGGAACAAAGCAGAAATTCTTCTGACTCTGGATTCAACTCACACATGGAAATGGAAGACAATGACTGTCACTAGGCTACTGAAACAGCAGAATTTCAACAGAGGAAGAAAAATCTGTCCTGAGATAATATTCCTGCAGACAGTGAGAGGAATGCCTAGAGAGCACTGAGGATTGCACTTGTGTAACTCTGCCCATCCTGTGCAGGCACCAGACCCTCTAAGTGATGCTCCAGCGAGTGGTACCAACCACCTGCCCCCCTCATGAGGGCTGAGCCCTTCCATGCCCCCCAAAAACCCTCACTCCCACCCCCCCACCTGAACAGCAAGCCACGAGAACACAGTGTCTTTCCCCTCTGCAAAATTATTATTTATGTTTTATCGGCGGCCAAGGCTCCATAGTGCCGGAATCGGCCGAGGGGTGTGGCGGCCTAAGTGCCAGCACCCATGGCTGCAGTGACAGCAGGAGGCCAAAAACGCCCGTGTGGGTGGTGGCTGCTCTCAGATTGAAGTATCACCACGCCCCACTCTCCTAATTGCGCCGTGGAACTCTGATCTCTGCCCGATCCCACAGCCAGCCCCGTGGCAGGAGCCCTGAGCCACCCATGGGATCCCCCAAAGCTTCAGCTACTCCTCCAGAGGAGCCCACAGCAAGATGAGATCCCAAATTCCCTTGCCCTGTAGAAGGTAACTGAGAATAAGGCATTTCAGGACTTGCACGTGACAAAAAACCACACTGTCATTGCTTGAGGCATCTGCTGCCTTGGATTGTGACTGGAGCTGCCAGCCAAAAGGGAGAGTTTCCAAAGAAAACTATCAATTTTTCTCACAGAAGGAAAAAAAAAAGGCAACTGCAGCTGAAAGTTGAATATGTTTGCATTAGAAGTATGGATTTTCCATACATTAGATTTTCCAGTACCTAAAGGGGGGCTATAGGAAAGCTGGAGAAAAACTTTTTACATGGGCATGAAGTGATAGGACAAAGGAGGAATGGGCCTACACTGAAAGAGGTAGGGTTGGGTTAGATATTAGGAAGAAACTTAACTATAAGAGTGGCAAGACACTGGAAGAGATTGCCCAGAGCAGCTGTGGCTGCCCCATCACTGGAAGTGCCCAAGGCCAGGGTGGACAGGGCTTGGAGCCACCTGGGACAGTGGAAAGTGTCCCTGCCCATGGCAGGGGGGTGGAACTGGATTCTATTCAAGGTCCTTTCCAATCCAAACCACTATGATTATCTGATTTCATATCCCCCAAATGTAAGGAGAGCACATAGAATTAATAAATATTTGCATTTGGTTCAAACACCCTATTTTTAATTTGAAAACTGCCGAACCTGTTTAAGGCACCCAAAACTATCACTTTTCAGTCACTGTACAACCTTTCTGCAGTGTGCTGGTCATACAGCAGTACCTGGGAAAGAGGACAGTTGTTCCTTTACACAAGATGTAAAAAGCTTTAAGCACATTTTTTTGTGGATGAGAGGCATTTTTCCAAGCAGCATCAGTACATTCAATAGCATCACTCTGGCTGCTGAAGGAACAGTTTAGCCTTATCAAAGATAATGGCACAGCCCTTGATGCTGCAGAGAGAAATCACCAGAAATGCATCAGTATTTTGGGGAGTCATTTGAGGTCTAATGCACTTAAAGCATCTCCATTCAGTCCTCGCTCACACACCAACACCCAAGTCTCATGCAAACATGACCCTGGAATCTGCTCCCCTGTGCTGCAGTCGACACCCCAGAGGACGTGTCTGCAGCCACCCAGCTCCTGCAGGTTTGTGCTGATTTTCAGCTGGTATAATCACTACTGAGCTGAGAATCCCTGTGCCCACGAGGGTGTTTGCCAGGCCCTTTCTGGCAGCAGCACAAGGACACCCTGACAGATTCCAGCCAGGACAGCTTCCCCTGCACACAAACCTGTGACAGAGCCCTTGTCCCTGCAGCAGGAATGCACTCATACTGGGAAGTCCAGAGGTTTACCTTGGTACATTTAACTACCTGTGGCTTTTTGCTTGCATTTAAAAACTATTTCCCACAGTCTGAGCACCCATATCCAACCCAAGAAACACCCCATTTCCCATTGCAGCTGAATCACCAGGATAATGGTGGACATCAGCCAACAAATGGTTGATGACCAGGGGAATCAACATGTCCACCAGCAGTGACTGATTTGGAAATTGGCTACCAGGAGTGACATATGGCAGGCAACAGCATCCTAGATCTGAAACAAGGAAAGACCTGAATCAATTTTTTTAAGGAATGTCTAGATCATGGTCCAGTTCTTTTTATCACCAGGTAAAAGTGTCTGGCAGACTGGTCAAACCAATAAAATTTTAAATAGGCAGCAGGGGTGCTCAGCTCCTTTTGATGTTCACTTTGCTCTAAAGCATCTAATGTTTTGGCTGAACATATTCCAGGTGTTTGTCCTTAATGCTACAAAAACCACAAAACAGTTTTTTCCTGGTGGACCATTGCAATCTGCCAGTTTATGGCCCCTTCCAGGGATGGGATTGTATTTAGGCTTTGTTTCCCAACTGAAAATATAGCCATAATGCAACATTTCAGCCGCAGGAACAGAGCGTTCTGAATAGGAAGGAGGAAATTTGCATAAAGCTTGTATTTGCAGCTTTTTAGGGAGCTGAGAATGCCACACACCAGCTGTTGCACATGAGCACATCTGTACAAACAGGAGCATACTCCACATACAGCGTGAATAAAATTTTTAAAAATTAAAGAAGATACCTCCCCTTTGCAGCACTGATCTAGTGACAGGCAGCCCTGGGGATCGGGAGCAGAGACCAAGCTGCTGCCTCAGGAATTCCCCCTTCATTTCCTCCAGTCCTTGCTTGTAGCAAGGTAGGTCTCCTGTATTTGCAGAGCCCTTTTCTTTTCTAAACCTGTTGCACATACACTTAATCCCTGCTGCTGCCTGCCCTGCCTTCACTGCAGAGGTTCATCCTTGGCTGAGTTACTGCCTGTGCAGGTCTGTCCTCCTGTCTCTGGCTCAGGATTAGACACAGCCAACAGCACTCAGGGCCCAAATGCTATTTTTGTCATGTATCCATCATGGACATGTTGGGTCCATGTGCTGTTGGCTGCAGTGCTGACTTTAGGGACACACTCAGCCTTGCCAGGCAGAGCTGGAGATGCCATGGAGCCTGGTTCCAGAGATGCAGGACAGAAACACTCGTGATTCTCTCTGGCATTAGCACCGTGCTGCCTCCACGGAGCTCACAAGTGGAAAGGACCTCCTGGGTCATCAAGTTCATCTCCTTGTCATCCCCAGTAACCACATCACTAGATCAATTAGAGCTGTTTGATTGGCCTATCACAGCTAATGGGCTCCTCCATCTGGCAGAGGAATAACAGGATCCAAAGGTGATGCCAGGCTGGAAACAAGGGTGGCCATGTAACGGTGCCTGGCTCTGCCCAGGGCACCCCATGTCACCCTCAGATTTTCAGTCTGAAGTTGTGCCAAGACCATTTTATCCAGTGCCTTTCTGCTCCAAAACTGAGTCTGGGAATCTCTGGGCAGCAGTTCCATGGTTTGTGAGCAGTGACAAAGAAGAGCAGTTTCCATCAGCTGTGTAATACAGTCACTGAGGTTTGGTTGGGTTTTGGTTTGGTTATCCTTTAAGGAATTGCAGCTTTCCTGAGCAGCACCAAAGAAATCAACAAGCTGAAAGAGGAGGTTCAAAAAGGAAAAAAAAAAAAAATCACTGCTCTGAGCAAAACAAGAACTAATTCTAAAGAATCCTCTGGCTGCAGCTTTAAAACCCACCCTAAGTGCTATGCCCATCACCAGGTTTACAAAAGCAAGGAGTTAAATGGAATTTATTACTTGTTTTCAAGGTATTGAATCAAATAATGAATCAAAAATTACCATATGCATGTGCCCTTTTCCCACATGCTTTTGAAGATGCCCTCTTGCAGATTAGACTGACATCTAAGATAATTAGCATATCTTCAGGCTGGAGATTTAATGAATAACAAACAAATAATAAGTCTCTTTTACTTACTAAAAAGTCTGGGCAATCTCTCTTCTAATATTTTCTCCTAAGCAAACATACATACGCTGCACCATGGTTATAGTGGTGCTAAGATTCACTTTCTGGTCATTATCAGTTCCAGAAAAAAAATATTACCAGAAAAACCCAAAGACTTGAGGGGAGTTAAATTATTTTTCAGGCAAAATAAGATGCTTTGGTTCATTCTTGAGCTTTTCTATATTCCACATTTCACATAAACCCAAAATACTTCACTTAAATGATGCAAATCACTGCAACAGCAACTGCAAATCACTGCAACATCCCAGACACACACAAAAATAAACATTTTCATTCCATGGGGCTATGTTTCACCAATGTGTGGGATGCTTAGACTATGTGATTTAGTGAAATTACCCAGAAATGACAGCACATTCTACACAAGGGATCAAGAATTTGTGTTAAGAATGTAATGGAGAGGATTTTGAATCCCTAAGTAACAGGACATGAATTCACCTTCCACTGAGCAATAGGACAAACAGTCAAATGCTGCTCAGGGATGGAAGACAACCCTGCAGCTTCTCACTGGAGATTTGTGGGACCCCTCAAAATGCAACAGCTTTGAAAAGGTGCAAAAATCATACCAAAAGAAACATGTCTAAGTATTTACACATGATTATGGCACTGTCCAGGGAATAATTTACTCAGTCTTTCCCCATTTTGTGGGCATCCAAAGGCCTTTTCCAAACATCTGACTCAGTGCAATGGCAACAGACAACTGAGGACCGAAACATCAGTTGTGTGCTGAATGCTGATGTGGTGATCTCTCATCTCTCACTTCTGAGCTGGGAAGCAACTCCTGGGGAGGTCTATATAGGTCACCACCAAAGCAGGATGGAGAGAGCAATCTTGAAGGCAAGGTTCAGCTTAAGGCCAGGACCAACTCAATAAAATGCTCAGAAATGCTTCCCCAAGTGCCATATAATGAAATCCAGGGTCACCCCAAAGTGCAGAGTGTAGTACTCCGAGGACAGGCTTAAACAAGTAGGAACCTGTACAGCAAAGATACAAATATTAAATCCAAATGAAAAAAGATTGAGGCTACTGGCACATAAAGAAGGTCTTTTAAACTAAATATTGTGGGAAAGCCAAACGTTTGACAAGACATGTGGCTTGGGAAAATACAGTCTCCAGTGGAGAAGTCATGAAAATTTAGTATCCTTGAAGAAAAGGATAGGAGAGAAGCCAAAAACAGTCAGGGGGAAACAGCAGGCCCAGCTGACAGCCCTGCCAGGGCTGCAGAGAGGGAACAGCACAGGACACCAGGTGTGCATTTCCATCCAGGCAAGTCTAAAAGGCCAGGGGAGTGAACAGCAGTGCCCTGGTTTCAGATGGGGCTATTAACATAACCAGCACCTTGGAAACCTGGTGGGGGGAAGATAAGCAGCAGAACATGGTAATGAGTGGGTACAAATCAAACAGGAATGAGAGTGGGCTGTGCAGGTGGAGGAGCTGAGCATCAGAGGAGCTGAGCATTAAGGAGAGCTCAAAGAGCTCAACCAAGATAACTGTATCAACAAATAGCTGATACTGTTAGGATTGCAGCCCCATGCCCAGACATTATAGTGTTAGAGTTATTCCATCCTCCACCCACCCAGAACAGGCCAACAACGCAAACCTTAAGGGAGACAAGTGAGGCGGTGATGGATATAAGCAGAGACAAACAGGAGATGTCCCTGTCCCTGTTCACATGGGATCACTGGCAGGAGGGAACATGTTTACATTGAAAATGGAAAGTTACTGCTCCCTCCAGCAGTAATTTATGACCTCTGACACAAGAGCCTCTTCAGCACATCCTGAGCAGCACCCAGGAACCAGCGGATTTGATTTCAAGTGTATGGCCAAGGGCTCTTTGCACCTTAAAACTGACAAATCCTGATGGCAGCCTTGAAAACGTGCTACTGTGAGTTAGCTTGAAGAGGGTACTGCCTAAACACACAGGCACTTGTTCAAAGAAAATTAAAAAGGAAAAGCCCTTAAGGAAAAACACACCCAGGAGGTGGGAAGACCATTTGAAGAGGTCATTAGAGTAAATGTTTATTGCTTAAGGGGGAAAAAAAAATCAGAATAAATGCTAGTGTGCTTAAAGTGAGACAATTAACAGTAAAATGAGACTAAGGAGAAGCACTGTCCAAATAGCAAAAATGTAAAAACCAGGACTAAAATCTAAAGTTGCAACTGTGCCAAAATGCTCCAATGACTGAGAAGAATTTTCCAAGCCACAGCAGTAATAACAAAACACATTGAAGAGTCCTTGATCACAGGGCTAAGGGAGCCTCCAAGGAAGATAACAGCAGAGTAGAAAAGCTAAATTAACTTATTCACAATAAGCTGATAAATCCTGATAACACAGAGCCACAGTCAGGGATTAAATCCCCCTCTCAGCAGCACTGAAGGTGCCCAAATGTGCAATCACCCAGCTCAGGCTCCATAGAGCACTCTGGGGGAAAGGCAGGAAAGCTCATCTAAAAAGAGTAACAAAGCACACAGAGAGAGGTGACAGGCTGGGGAAGACTCATCACAGGTTTCTGGGAGACAAGTCCTGCCCCATCAGCCCCAGTCCTCTGAAGTGTGGGTAAGTGGGCACTGCTTGGCACCATGAACTTCCCTTTCTAACAAACCAGTTACAAGAAATTAAGGTGCCATTATGTAAAGAAGTTTCTTTGAGTTTAAAATGAAGGAGAAGAAATGAAGAAGAGTTTCTTTGAGTTTAAAACGGTTAAAAATGGAAGCAGTAATAAGATGTCAGCTCTCCCAGTGGAGGTGAGACACGACAGGCATCTCTGCAGCTCAGCTTTTTGTAAATGACTATGAAAAGGCAATTAGCAAAGGGACAAATTGAATGATTCGAGAGAGTTCAAAGCTTTGAGTCAACTGAGAGAAAAACCACGAGTCACTCAGGACACAGTGGCTGGACAAGAAAGTGGCAGACAAATTTCAGGGTTGAAAAATGGAGAGAGAAGAGAAAAGCTTGCTGTGCTCTACCTGTACATTACAGCTCCACAGTAACCATCACTGTCAGAAGTGCATTAAGGAGTTCTGTGGCTAAGGTCACAAACAAAGGTCACATCATTACCAGAGGAGCAATTAGAAAGGTTTAGCACCTGATAGGAGCTGTTAGGGAACATGGAAAGGATAAAACAAATTATTTCTGTCGTGCTGCCTTATGATTGCTGGGTCTGCCCAGCTGCACAGTTGTGGCACTGTGGCCTCCCCCATCATCACCATAACAGGGATTTAGAGAGGTAAAAGGACACAGGAAACACCTCTCCTGGCCACAGAGAGGAGCAGAAATGGGAAAGGCTTTTGTCTAAACTCACAGCAACTCCCACGGTGGAAAACAGGCTATAGAGGCTCATGACAGTCCACAAAATCAGGAGGAATCCACAGAAAATAAAGAGTAGCTGCTGTTCAGGATTACTCACAGCACTAGAATTAATGGATACTAAATAAATTATCATATAGTAGGTTTAAACAAACACAGGGAAGTTTTTCTTCCCCTCCCTGTAAAATGTAATTGTATTGTGGAACTCATTGCCCCAGGATGTTGTGGGTGCCAAACACCTCAAGAGAGTCAAAAGTCAATTAAACAAATTCATGGACAGGTCCATCAGTGGCTATTAAACATGATGATAGAGATGCAGCCTCCAGCTGGCAAGTCTCTGAACCACATGAAACTTTATCACAGGAAGATTTTCTTTGTGCTTGCTCTGTTTGCTCCCCTCAACATCCACAGCCAACCATGGACCCAGGTACTGGGTTATTCCAAGTTATTCCAAGCTGGGGCCAGCTCCCAGAGTTGAAGTGTGCATTTTCAGCACACACCAGCCCTGGTCTAGAGCTCTAGAATTCCTATTTGTCCCTGTCCTGAAGTGACATTAATCTTTTGAACACAGGGTGGATTGCCAACATCTTAGGCTAAAATTTTGGGCTTTAAACCTCAGGAGATTCCAAGGACATGAAATCCAAAATGACACACAGATGTCAGCCCTTTGTTTGGATGTTGTGATTTATACTATGAGTGATACTTCCTCTTCTGTCTCCCTAACAATGACAAAACAAAGAGCTATAAACAAAACCTGACTCCAGATGTTCTTTTGCCCTCATTAGCGACCAGCTTGGCTAATACTATTTCATCAGCCCTTTGTTTCAGGGTGGCAAGCCAACATCAGCAACTCGAGGACATTTTGATGGGCTCCCCCCACTTGGGATGCGACAAATTCCCAGGACATTCCTGCCCAACACTCACTACAATAACAAGCACGGGGCTGAATTACTGCCCTCGACAATGTTTGGTACGTGGAAGAACTCGTGCGTGCTAATTACCGTGATTGCTCCATAAAAATCCCCCCCAGGCAGCCGTGTGCAATCCCGGTGAGCCCCAGCCCTGCCCCCCGGCAGCAGCCCAGGTGGAGAGAGCCTTTCCTCTTTGAAGAGCCTCCCCAGCACCCGAGGTGTCCCACCCACTCGCCAAATCTATTCCTAGACATATCAGCTCTGTTTATTTTCCACGCTGACTCTTACACCAGTGCAAAGGGCGAGAATCAGGCTGGACACTTAAGTAGGCTACAAAACAAAGGCACTTCCTCTCCCTTTGAAGACTACTATCCATTATTTTTGATAAGAGGTGCAGCAGATTTATTTCTCTGGTTTGAGCACTCCAAAGCCTCTTTACTAAGCCTGGCAGCAGGAACCTCAAAGCAGATGCCAAACTCTGTAATCTTTTCATGTGTGGTAGAAATAATCCCTTTTCTTGGAGCCTGGGGGAGATGAACCCTGACATCCACAGGAGCTGCTGATGGACAGGTACTTGGGAGCCAAAGCAGAGCCAGCAATGGTCTCTTCTCCCCACAGAGCCTCTTCTCTCTGTAGCCAACCAACAACCACACACTTTGCTTTTTTCTGAGCTCCAGCCTCACCCTTGCACCAAGATCAGTAAGAAATACTCATATCTAACCCCAAAGCCCATCACATCCCCCTGTGCCAGTTCTTCTAACAAAGGATCCTTTACTCCTCCTGCAGTTTCACTCCTACCTTTAGATGCTTTGTGAGTTGAAGAAGCTCAAAGAAGATCACATAACAGGGCAACCCAGCTCCCAAAGCCACCCCTGCTCCCAGATTAACACAGGCCAAGCAACAAGGTCCTTTGGCTTGCAGGCTGCCTTGGGCTGAGTCACCAAATCCCAGTGCCAAATCCCCAGTACCGGGGTAATTGCAGACATTTTGAACCAGATTATGCTGTGAGGGCAGAGGGAAGCTAATCATAAAAGGAGTAAATCAAGGGGAAACACTTGGCACCTCACTTTTGTCAGGAAGGGGCTGATCAACTTTTACTCTGGATAAATAGAGAGTGAGAGAGGGAAGATTCACTTTCACTTGGTTCCCAGGATGTCCAAGGACTTTCACATCCCAGCACAGAGAACAGCTGCTGTATGTCTTTACATCTCACAATGATAGATTCCTTATTTAAAAATAAATCAGAGCAGCCTGGGATAGATGCCAGCACATTTCCCCCAGTTTTCCCACATCCTACATTTTAAAGGCAGCTGATGAGCTCCATCCTTGCTGATCCCTCATCCTTCCTTTAATAACTCCCCATGTTCCCATTAAAACCAGTGCATTGCCCTCCTCACCTTTAAATTCCCCCCAAGCCGTAGTTCCCTATTTTGGCTGCTCTTACTCAGTTTTGTATCATGTGTTGTTACTGCTCCAAGAGCACCAGCACACTCTGAAGTTCTTTTCTTTTTGTAACTTTTCTCCTCAGGCAGCACAACTGAACCCTTTCTGTAAAAAAAAAAACCACCTCTGCTGGGCTAATCCATGTCCAAAAATCACTACCTCATCAATCACTTGTGATAATGCTTTAGAAGTTAAAATCAATAGTTCAGGCACAGCTGGAACCAACACATATTGGAACCACATATTGGTCTTGACCTTTTGGGTTGATATTTTTCCCCAAAATTTATAAAAGGGACCCAAGCTTGCAAACAAGGTGCCCAAGCACATGGTGTTGAGCAACACAGAGGCTATCAAAGCTGAGATCTCATTACACCCTGTGCCTCCCACTCCGGGTTGTGCTCCCTTGTTCCATCTTGTTTCAAATTAGACTGAGAGCTCCTCACGCCAGCGGCTGTGGCTCCCGTGGCACCACTGCACCAAACAGGATTAATAAGATAAGACTAAAGACAGCTCTCAAAAGCACATAAAACAAAGGGATGTGGGAAAGTCTTGCCCCTGCCCTGGATAAAGACCTCTCAAGATACTTGAATAACTTCAGGACATCCATGAACTTGGCTTCTCTATCATGAGTTTAATTTTTCACTTTTAACCCCAGCACTCCACAAATTAAGTGAAACTAAATTAAAAGATGCTTTGCATGGTCTAAGATTTTTGTTATAATGTTTCATCAGCATAGCTCAAAGGTTTATGTAGTCCATTCAAACTGGGTCATTTGTGTTGTAGACAACAGGGCACACTCAGCAAGCAAGGGATAAGGATTTTAGTGGCAAGAAAACAAGCAGCTTGTCCTTTATCAGCTGGCTGCTCTGACCTAGCCCAGGATCTCCTATCTCCCAAAGCATGGTTTTATCACTGTCTTCCTTCTGGTTTAGGACTTGCCTTGGGAATTAAGCCACCCTTACCACAATAACATCTGGCTGGGGTGGTGCTGCTGGCTCAGCTTCCCACCAAACTGCTCCCAGAGCCCCTGGTGCTGCCCTTCCATCAGGGCACACAAAGATGTGGCATTTGGGTATCTGGCCATCAATTTCCAGAGGCTTTACACCAACTGAACCAATTTTCCCATTTTCCCATAGCCTGAAGAGGCTGACCTAGAGCCACATCTGGCTTTTATCAGGTGGGATACAGAAAAAGGAGAGATTTGCCAGCAGCCACCAAACAAGCCAGTGGTTAAGGTAAGGTGCTCTTTTCTCTGCCTGGAGCTGAAGTTGGGATTCAGTTCACTGGCCCCATCATCTTTTCACACTCATCTGCTGAGCTCCATGATAACAGCTCAAGATTTGGGAGAGTTCACAATGCGCTGCCATTTCACCCAGCTGCAGCTGAGAGTTTCCCCCTCTTCATTCACCATGGTCCTGTAACAGAAGCTTTCAGTGTGATAGGAATTCCCAGGCCAAAAAGTATAATTTTAATAGTTCAGCTTTACAACAGCAGATCAGGCATCACTGCTTCCCTGGAGGCCTTAAATCCTTTCTCTCCCTGCACACCCTCCCAAAGAGCATCCTCTCTGAGGGTTCACTTCTCCCAGGACTAGAACATAATTGGATTTTGCTCCCACAGGGACTTCCAACATCAAAAATAATGCCCAAGTAGCAGTTCTGGTGATTTTCTCCTAGGAGGCATAGTGGGCCTGCCTTAATGGCAGCATCTCCTTGGACAGCACTGCAGTCCCTGGCACCACAGACCTCCAGAGAAGGTGGGTCTGGGGGCTACAGAGGGAACTCAGTGCCCACACAAATGAGCACACTTAGAGTAGAGAACAGCACTAGAAAGTAGAGTTGTCATTCCATGGGAGATCCTCATTTCCAAACAAGATTAGTTGTGCCTTTAATCATCCTTCATCCAACCAACGCTTGGGACAAGAGGCCTTGCAGGCAAAACTCAACCTCCCTGTCTTACCCTTTGCTTGCAGCTGTTGTTACAGAAACACACAAACGAGACCATCACATTTGCATGCCATTTAACTCGGCATGACAGTTTTCCTGCTGGGAGGAAAGCTCCTTCAGGCTGGGTGGTGTAGGGCTGCCCAGAAACAAAACCCTTTTCTACAGAAAAGGACGAAGAAGTTTGTTGTCTCCTGCCTTGCCCCAGAGCTTCGGAGTGAAGGCACTTACTTATGACAACAGCAAACAAGTGCTCAGCAGCACTTCAGTGATGTGGTTTAAGCAGAAAAATAAAAAACCTTTCTTGAGCATGGAGCTAAGCAGGCCCCAGGCAGTAATGGGTACATGGTGAATAATAAACCCAGCTGAAGCAAGATGCATGAGTCAACCCAGATGAAGAGTTCCTCTTGGTTCCTCCCTCCCCCCTGTCTTTGGCTGTTCCTTGGAAAATCCATATGCGTTTTAAGGGTGTCCACAAAACAAACATTTGGCTGCTTTCTTCAAGAAACCTTGCAGAGCCCAAAACTGGCTGTGTGGGCTGAGTACTCAGCGGGGTACAGTAACCAAAGCAAAGAGAAACCTCCTCAGGGGCTGTTAGAGTATTTGGGATGGGGGAAATGGAGCAGAAATCTTTGTAGAAAAGCTATTTACATCTGTTTGACCCTTGTAAAACAGGTCCCCAGACTCTTCTCCACTCAAAGGCATTTGGATGACAAGGCTGGAGCAACATTTCGATCTTTCCCAGGGGAAAGGAATGGGGCAGAGCCACCATGGGTAACCACCAAGCACACACATGGCACAGGCAGGAAGGGACACCAGGAGGCTCCCTGGAAGGAGCAGGTGCTGCCTGCAGTGCTGCCTCTTGGCTCACAGCCCCAGGAGGAGCCAACGAAAGTGAAAGACACCTGCATCCTCCTCCAGACTCCACCTTGCCCCCCAGCCTTCCCCAGCAGGCAGCTCCTCCCTGGAGGCTGTTCATCCCCTCCCACACGAATCCCTTGATCTGTTTGCCAAGGCCCGGGTGCTCCAGGAGGGTCTGGCTGCCCACAGGTCATGCAGGGCTGCAGCTCAGCTCTGGGTGCTACAGGGCCAGGTGGCTCTGGGTCTGCTCTCCCCTTGCTTTGTTCCAAATTCCAAATGGAGATTTACAAGGTCACCCAACACAGCAGCACGTGCTGGCCCCAAAGCTTGGGAAAGCCAATCCCATGAGGAAGGGGAATCCCTCATGCCAAGAGTCTTTGCTGAAAATGTGGATGCACACAAGTGACCAACCCATGCCAGGCATGGCTCCTGCTGCTGGTCTGGAGCCAGGCTCACCCACAGCTCACTCTGCCTCCACGTTTGCTGCCACCACAACCTTCCTCACCCCAAGGGCAGCACCACCTCCACTTCTCCCTGAATCATGAGTGGCACCAAGCCAGGAGCAGTGTGGAGGTGGTCTGCTTGCTAGGGACCATGGAGAGCAGAGAAATGGGATGACAGAGGGTTGACTTGCACAGTTCTGCACCCAGCAGCCTCTCAGCAACTTTGTGCCACGGGAGGTAGACTACAGGGTCGATGAGAGGTGGCAGGTGAATGCTGACTTACCTGCACAGAATCTGTCTTTCTAGAAAGAAAATTTCAAGTCTGGTGTCATTCAGGACAGCACTGGGTGTGACAGCCAACTCTGCTGCCGGCTTCCGTCACTGCTTATACTGCAGGACAAAGCCTTGCTCTGTCCACTACCCTAGGAAAAGAGAAAGTGGGTTTTGACTCCTTCCACTGTGGATGCCTTGCAGTACGTGGACAATGCAGAGGGCTTGCCTTGAGGGCTGACACACAAACCCCAGGAGCACTCTGCCCCAAACCTAGAGCATTGCCCACCCCATGGAAGCTCCCTCTTCCCTGGGCCATCCCATCGCACTGGGAATCCTCGCCAGGCACCACAAGCAGCCAAGTGAGCATGGCCTCCTCCTCCTCCAGCCTGTTGAGCAACCTGCAGTGGGTGGACACACACCCAGGCTAAACACAGCTCCAGCACGGCCGCCCCCACCCGCCGTGGCTTGGGCCCAGGTCACCAAACACATTCTTGCTGTGGGTGCGCTGGTTCCCATGCTCCTCCCCGGGAGAAGCCCGTCTTGCTCAACCCCACTCAGCACTGGTTTCCCCAGCGCTGAACCCGGAACCAGATTTCACTCATCACCAAACGTGCCAGCCCTTCTTGCCACACAGCTCTGCCCCAGGGCCGGGCAGGATGCGCTGCTGCCAGCGGGAGCTGCTCCATTCCCCACCACTCCACGTCCTGCAGGCTGGCCCAGGACTAATGGGGAGGGAAAGGCTTTTGTTGCAGTTGTCATTGTCCTTAATCCCTGTTATTGACCAGATCAGCCTGTGAGATGCTTGACACCTGAGGAAGAGGGATTTTAAGGCTTCCAATGCCTCCTCAGCATGGCCTTTACCTCCTTATGACACATCAGAGCTTTTGCAATCCAGGTTAGCACCAATCTGCCCTATTTCAACTTCAAAGCACTTCACAAACATTAACCAATTAATCCTCTCACTGTCCTCCAAAGGAGGTGAGCATCTTTATTTTTATCTGTTTCCCCGTCAATGAGAAGGAGAGAGTTAAGTGCCTCTCCCAAGGCTGTCTGCACTTGACTCCCAGCCCCAGGCTGGGGCCATCAGAGGAATGGACAGGTGCACCTCAGACACAAGAAATGCTTCAGGAATCACATCACCTAAATCAAGTAACTTTGGTTTTCTCCATGCCCCATATGATTCAGCTTTTGGAGCATTTTCTGTTCATCATGAGTCAATGACCTGGAAGAAAAATTATCTGAGACAAGCAAGACAGAGGAGGCCACTGACACAGCAGCCAGGACCAGCTGGAGTGCCAGGGCACACAGACAGTGTTTTAAATAAGCCAGGACAAGTCCTACATCTTGTAATAAAAGATAGAGCTCAGCATGGATGGTTTCAGAGTAAGGGGACAAACTTTGATGCAACCACAGGTAGACAGACAGCCAAAACACAGCATGAGCTCCTGGCAGTGCTTACCTTCTGCTAAAAACTGGGGCAGAACATCCCAGCTCACTCTGCATTTTAAATGGCCCTCATTTCCTCCAGCTCAGGCAAAACTTGGTTTAGGGAACCCTACAAACCTCTGAGGCACTGGCACAGACAGAGCTGGAAGGGGAGCTGTCCTTCAACTGGGAAACTGCAGGAAATCAGCAGGGGTCACACCAGCGTGGTGGCAGCTCGCTCAGGATGGGACACATGTACCTGGGAGTGACTCTCCCCCTCAGCCATCCTCTACATCAGCCAGGACTCACTCAAACACTGCCAGCAAAGAGCACAGCACCCACATTCACCAGGTCTATTGTGTGCCTCTGAGGAGCAACCAGCAAAAAAAATAGTGCTTTATCACCTGAAATGGCTATTTATTTGTTGGAGTCATGAGCACTCCTTCCTCCCCCAGTGTGGATTTCTCTCTTGGGATTCCTGAGGGTCAGGGTGACCCCAAGAGAGATCCAAAAAGAGTCTTTGCTTCCCTAGCCCAAATGCAGCCAAATGAGGGGTCTTGGAATGCTTCTGACTGTGCTTTTTCAAGGTTGTTTATTTCTTCTTATCTATAATATTTTCTCTCTGACCTGCTGAGCTCTGGCTAATACAGAAGCTATGGCAGCCTCTCCTTGAGTCCTGGGCAGCTCCCACAATATATACTCAAAATTACATGTACCATGTTTACAGTTCCTGTACCAATACCTAAAATCTATGCTTGACAGTGTGTCCCTATCCTAAACCAATAGAAAAGTGTCACCATCACAGCAAGTCATGGAGGCCAAGAAGGAGGAGAAAAAGGCTAGGACACGCCCAGATTCCTCCATCTTGTACCCCTGAATTACATTCTAAAAAAATTCTACTTTTCCACCCTGTGTTAGTTTAAATATCACACTACTAAAACCCTTGTGAGTTATAATTCCTCATACAGAGTTGACAGTTTTCCAGGGGCTAAAATCAAAGACACAGATGTTTTTGACTTCTTGACAGGGTCTCTGAGACCCCTGCTAGGGTCTCGAGACAGCCAGGCCAGCCAGAGGGATGTGCTGGACTCCAACACCCCAGCACCCAGGAGTGCTCAGGAGTGGGGATAGAACACCGTGATCCCAACAGCCCTGAGACAGGAGGAAGAATGGCATGCGCACACACACACGGGGGTTGAACACCAGAGCCCACCTTCAGTGGTGGCTGCATTTATTAAACCTTTTCAGGATTAAAAGGTGGCTGGGGAGAAGGGACCCAAGCTGCAGGAGTGCTCCCACTCTTCCTGTGGCACTGTGGGATGGGCCAGGCAGGGCTGGGGTGCTGCTCCCAGCTCCCTTTCACTGCAGCAGTTCCTGTCCCCAGGGTTCCTCAGAGCATGTGAGTGAAAGTCTCTCTGCTTTTGCAACACCACTGACCCAGGGTGGGACTCCTGCCCCAGTGGCAGAGAAAACCCACAATTGCAGGGCTTACAGGGAAGCACTGGTTCATTTTTCTCATCATTTCCAATGGCTGGGGCTCAGCACTAACTGCTGACAATTACTCATTACCACTCACCCCGAGGTTCCACAGTGCTCTCTAAACCCTGTGAAGATGCAGGAATCCCAAAACCTTTTGGATGGAGAGGGGCAACCTTTAAACAAAGCTCTGCAATGCCAGATCAATACTGGAAAGAGCTGAAATCAGTCCAGCATCTCGCTTAAGTGGCAGGAGAATTTCAGGCAGATGAAATGCAATTCTCTAACAGCAGTTATTAGAGGCAGCGGGGGTAGAAGCCTTGCTGAATCTGGAATAGAAGTACCATCCTGAGGGAAGGCTTTTCTTAGCATCAAGAACCTCTAAATGCACTGCTTTAAACAGGTATTCAGAGCATGCCTTGAATTAATCGCTATGCACAGACCTCAGGTCACAGTAGCACCTTGAAAAGGGAGACTTGCCCACCTCTGCAGAGGTGCCACAGCTGCCCCTCCACCCGGGCCCAGGGAGGGAGGCAGAGCTGTGGCTGCTCCCAAGGAGCGCCCCAGGAGCGGGGACAGCGCAGGGCTGGTCACAGCAGACAGTGCCACCTGCTGTCACCTGCCCTGTCCCATCCCTCCCGGACCCCAAAAAACAACTGGTTTTCTACGCAATATCCTTGTCTGCTCATCAGGCCCTTCCCCGTGTGGGACAGGCACTGAGCTGCTGTTTGCCCATGGCCTGCAGCACGTCATGGGATTTGACACCGCGTGCCCATACTGTTCGCCAAGAAGGAAAAGGCAAACACCAGCTCCTAAATATGTCAAGAAACAAGTTCCGAGTGTGCTTTGTCACAAGAAACAATTTCTGAGTGTGCCTTGTCTCCCCCCTCAACTGAAAACCTTGGTTTTGCGTATCTTTCTGGAGCATTGACATCACCTCTTCCACTCCTGAACCTCTCACCACCTTTTTGTGGCATGAAGAGGAGCCCAAGCTGCTCAGAAACACCCTGGAATTGAGCAGGCAGACCACCCCACCCTATTCAAACACCAGGATTAGAGTTCATTTAGAAACTGCAATTGCATGACATGCCCACAAACCCAAAATACCTTATATAAGAGTTATGGGGTTTGCCTTGACCCCACAGGGATACAGCACCCTCACAAAACTCCTATGAACTCCTCCAGGCAGCCTTTGCAGCTTGGCTCAGACCGGAATCAAAATATGAAGCAAAGCCACCAAGCTCAGCAGGATTTTGGGCCCTCAGAGACTCAGCAAACCCTTAACATTCAGCACAAGGAGCTTTTAACAGATAAGTGGATTCTCTAGCATATTCTCAAACTTATGAGCATTTACCTTGCTCTTCTTTTTACTAGAATTCATTGGAAGATGGAATCCCCCTTCACAATAAATCTATTTGCCAAGCCCCTCTCATGCCCAAATTTGCTCTTCCATTAACTGGCCACCAGGATCTTGACCAACAGTACATTGGCTTTTTTCATATTTGAAAAGTGAAAGGCCCAAGGATTCACTAGGAGAGATACTTAAACCAGTTTACAAAACAAAGATCAAGTTAGACAAAATCCACACAAATAAGAGGGAATGGAACTCACAGCCTAAAACATCCCTTCTCAAAAGCCTTCCCTTAAGCAGAACAGAACAAATCCAAATAAGAATGAAGTGTTTTTCAGGAGCCCACTTTGGCTCCTGCTGGGGGAGTTACTGGCGAGCCCAGAAACCCCTGCAAGGGCCAGCACAGCAGGGCTGCCCAAAAAGCTGGCACACAACAAACTCCTCTCTGCCCAGGAGCAGATGCAGAGACAGCTTTGACATGAAAGCTTGTGCCTCTGAGCCATCTGAGAAAGGTCCACCCTGGACAGGAACCATCTAGAAAAAAATCAGCTTTGTTGACACCCCTCTCAAATACTTGGTTTTGAAACTAGATAAGTCACACACCAGATTTCAAATAAAGCTCTACAAAAGCAGGGCAATCCCTGAGAGCATGCTTAGTCCCCCTACTACCCAAAGTCTCATTATTACCTGAAAATCAACTTAATTGAAGAACTCACATTCAGCCTGCAAATCCCTCAAAACCAATTATGCCAGGATCTGCTTCTTCCTGGTGCATTCCCAAAGCAATCCCACTGCTGGCTCTCCAGACCATCCAGCCTCCCCCTAAATAGGGAGGGGGCACATATTTATGATACCAGGAGGAGTCACATGCCTTAGGTTAGCTGAGCTTGTTTCTCAGTCTCCTTGTTTTCAATTTCCCTCCTTCAGTCAGTGCTGAAGTGGCACAGGAGAACAAAATTCAATTAACAGGATTAATAGCAATTAAGCTCCTATTGGAGTCAGGGTTGTGCTCTTTAGTCCTGGGAAGAAACTAGATGTCACTGCAACAAGATAAGCAGCAGGTGATGCCAGAAGCTTTTTATTTCCAAGGAGAAAAATTGGTTGTCTTCCTGAAAGTCCTCTCTTCCTCCTCCCTACCTCCTCTGATCAGAATTTTGCCCAGATGGAGCCAATTCCTTTCCAGCCTGCTCCTGCTCAGCCCTGCTCTCTGCACCTGGAAGAGCTCAGCTTCCCCTGAACACGAGTTGTAGGGTCTGAACAAACCACCCTGAAGTCACTCTCTTTTTCCATGCCTGTATAAAAAAAACCAACCCAGTTTCACAGCATGTGTGGGAACGAGTAGAGCACTTGGATGTGATGCTGAAGTTCCCTTTAGTCTGTAGGATTTGCTCCCGACAGCCTGACCCTGCTGTGCAAGGAGGTTCTGCCAAGAGGGTCAGTCCCAGTTTTGGGTACCCCGAGGTGTTCCCACTCCCTGCAGAGCCCTGACCCTTCCCACAGCAGGGCCCATCCTCGAAGGCAGGAAGGCACTGTCACTCTGGCAATTTATCCTCCGGTCTCACCCTGTTATCACAGCACCTCACAGAAGTTATTTTAGCTACAGAGCAGCTTTCTAGCTTCCTGTGTAATTCCTTAGTGTTCTTCCTAATTGAGGGCTTTAACATTAACAGCCTTTAGCAGCTGTTCTTCTTCCGGAGCTTGGCGGGGGGGGGCACCAAATCTTTTATTCAAATTTCTTCTCTAAGAAGTGGAAACGTGACCCACATCCTAAGATGTCCCTCAAGTGACAAGCCTTCCCCACTCTGTCACAGGCTCCTTTCAGCCACTGCTCCCACGATTTGATGAATTCACCAGTCCATACATAATCCCCAAGCAGGAACCAGGGATCCCAGGCTGGGTATTTCCTACAGAACCAGGAAAGGAGCTCTGTATGGCTTGGTGGGAGCTGGAGCCTCCCAATTCCAATGCTGGCCCATTAGTGCCCTCTCCCTGCTGTGCCATCTGTGAGTGAAACTCTGGATAAAATGGGGTGGGTTCACCAGGGGCTCTGTCCAGGCAGGGGCAGAGCAGCAGCAGCCGGGGGCTGTGGGCTCTTCCCAATGGGATGCTGCGTGCAGCAGCAACCAAGCAAAATGGAAAATGGGATAGGAAAGGATTGTGGGACACACTGAGGTCGGTGCCTGCAGTTCCTCTCCAGTCAGGGTGGGATCTGCATGGCAAAAAGCTGCCTGAGCCCTCAGAAGAGAGCTGGGATTTACTTCTGTCAGAGCCTTGAGTGTTTTGAAGTCTGGAGAGTGGCAAGAAGCAACAAGCTCCACCAGTGCCCCCGGGAAATTGCAACAGAGTCACCAGTCAAAAGCATTCAAAGATCACAAACCAGACCCAGATGATCATGAATCACAGCATAGAAACCGCAAATGGTTCTTAAGCCTCATCCAAATAATGTCATTTACCAACAGGCTCCTTCGGAGTGGTTCTCATTTTCCAGCCTCCTCCTGAACTCAGGAGAGAGAACAGGCTGCAGCAGGACAGAGCTCCTCGTGCAGTGCCAGCTCCTGGGAGCTGGGGACATCAGGGAGATGTTCTGACACCTGGCACAAGGTTTTACCCCTGTTGGTGGTGCCGGGGCTGTGGGAGGGGCTCTGTGGGAGAGTCTGGTGTCCACAAGGGTGGGCAAGGGGTGACCTTGGACAGGCTGAGCCGGTGTGAAGGAGGGCAGGGAGTCTCTCACCTGGTTCCCGGTTCCCTCCAAGGTTCCTCTGGCCTCACCTGCCCCACACTCACCTTTGGAAGTTTGAGGGATGTCAGACAATTTTGTTTGAAAATGCTTCCTATGGTTTTCACCAGGGAACACACAGAGGTGATGTTAAGTGCACTAATGTGGTAAAACACCACAGGCTCCTTGGTCCACGTGTGTGGGCAAACCTGAAGCTCCAGACAGAGCAAGACCTACATCCCAATAATGCACAGGCAGTAAAGCTCTTATGTGTCATCAATGTTTTAACGCCCCATTTAAATATTAATCTAATGGAACAGCATAAAAGCAATATCCCTGAAAGCACAGGGTCATTTAGTCTATTGCCCTGTTCTTAGGAAGAATTCAGAGACCTCCTCCAAGTGTTTTACTTCCCCAGTCCAGTGCTGACTTTCTCAGTCTCATAACATTAGTTCTAGTAATAATAATACATCATCATAATGCAAAGCTGGCCATCATGATAATTATTTATGACTTATGCTTCTGGCCGTAACTGAATGTTTCTGTAGAGGTTTTAATTATCATTTATGCATCTTTGTTCCACATCCATAAAAATCCCAGGGCTCTGTATGGCTGAAAGCTGAATTTATAGGATCCTGGGAATGGCAGAGCCTGGATCCACTGAGAAAGGCTGCTCCTAACCACCAAAATGCCAGATCCAGTGAAAGGACATGTCAGCAGGACACAAAATCCAAAAATTAGTCCCAGCAGGTGGAACTGCAGCTCCTGGAGTAAAAGTGACTCCTGTCAGCTGCATTTGATCCATGTCTGCACCTTGATGGAAATGACAGGGGAGAGGTCTCTGGGTCTGAGCCCAGCTGGCCAAGAGGCTGGCAGAGTGAGGGGCACAGCACACAGAGAGGAGTTTGGGTTCGAGGACAAGGACACTTGTGCCTCCTCCCTCCCTTGCTCCAGAGGGAGCTGCACTCGGGGCTGTCCAGCCCCAGGAGGGTCTGATCACCCTCGGTGCAATCCTGGAGGATCCTCAGGGAGAGCAGGAGCTGGCCACCAGCAGCCCTGCGGTTCCTCCTGAGCAGAGGAGCAGCAGAGCACAAAGCTCAGGGATGTCTCAGCTAAACAGGCAGATGCAGCATCATCAGCTGCCTCCAGCACACCCCTCACCATCTGCTCCTGGCAAACACCTCAGCACTGGAAGAGAGATGCCCCAAGTGCAGGCACTGCGAGGCTGCCTTCAGCTTGGAAGCAGGCTAGATTCCTTCTTCTAAAATACACAGAGGGAAAAATACAAGATGCAACATCCCCAAGTATTTCCCACAGAAACTACTGCATAACATGAGAATCTTGGCTGGTTTTTTAACTGGAAAACCAAGTTTCTTGGTAAGTGGGGCTTGAAACTGTGAGCCAGGGGCTTCCAGAAGCTCAGAAAATGGGGAGGAATGAAGAAAAGAGGATTTTGGCAGGGATGAATAAGGATAAGAAGGAAAAGCATACTGCAGGCAGCAGCCATGGGCTTTGGCAGCCACTTCCTCTTGTAGAAGAAAAAAAACCCAATTTAAAAGCTGCTTGGGGAAAAGGAGGTTCACCAGTGGATTTTTTCATCTCTGTTACCAGAGCAAAAGGGCTGCTTCTCATATCCCTGATGGGCTGAGGACAGTGCCTTCACTGCAAAGCACCTCGCTCCCACAACCAGGCTGGAAATGTACAAGGCATCAAAAATAATGTCACATTTATTAGGGAAGCAATTCAAGTGCAAAACTCACCGAGGGATATAGGGAGCTGACTACATGCAGAAATCAAAGGGAGCCCTTGATGGAAAAGAAATGTTTAGCCACTATGTTCAAAGGCTCCCTAAATCAAAGACAAACTCCTTCTTTAATCAAGGCCATTGACCGAGGCTGAAAGCAGAGAGAAGTGCCAACAATCCCCGCAGCGTCGCTCTTCGCGGCAGGGCTGCAGGTGCTGATGCTTTTATACCCAGAATTCTCCCCCCAGCATCCTGTCTCTGTGTCCTGGAAGCAGCTCTTGGCACTCAAAACACAGCAGTTTTGTGGGGACAATAAACCTCAGCCACCAGCCATCCAACCATCCCAGTGCCCCTGTTTCAGCTGCAGGAAACTCCGAGCTTGAGGAGTCATTAGGAGAAGGAGCAAGTGTTAATTGGGCTGTATCTAATCTCAGCCCGAGCCAGGGGTCAATAGCTGTTAGCTAAAGTTTATCAGCAGTGTTTGGCCATCATTTATCAGCTCTGGGGAGGCTGGGCTCGGACAGGTGTGCAGCATGCTGACGCACAGACGGGGTCAGGGAATATTGATTTTCCCAAGCGGAGCCGATCAACGAGCGCCTGTTGGTTGTGGTTAAAGCCACCAGCAGTAACACGAGATGCTGCTAGGGAAAAAGCTGGCCAAGAATGAAGGCACATTTATGAATGGACTCATGAAATAACGTGGGTCTCGCAGTGCCTTGTGGCAGCACAGCTCTGAGGAAAAAGCATCTCTAGAAACAAGCTCAGTGTTTCTCATCTCTGCTGTGCTTTATGTTCAGAATCAGAGTCCAGCAATGTTATCCCCAGCTCTGTCTCATGTCTGCTACTTGTTTTCCCTTTCCTCCTAAAATCTCTTTTCCACCATTCTGTGTAAAAGCACACTGCTCATTTTAAAATCTCTCTATAGATCACAGGAAGAAATGTTGACAGAAATTAAAGCCTTCTTTCATAATCTGCGTTAGTTTTGTCTTCCTATCCTCACCTTCCTGATGTTTTTAATAGACAATTTTTTTCTATGGAGCTAAGCAGGCTGGGACCTCTCCACTGGAAAAACCTCATCTCCTCTGTCCAAAATGGCACAGCGAGCTGGACCAAAGAGCTTCAGCATCCTTTAGCCATATGTTTCATCAAAATCAGAAGTATAATGCTGTTTTTCCTATTTCTGGGCCAGTTCTGGGAGCAAATTATTTATCAATAGCCATTAGTGCTGCCAATGGAACTCACAGGAGTAGCTAGAAATGCCAGGTATTTCTGGGGTTGTGATGAAAGTCATTTGCAGTATATTTGGTTTTGTTGATCAGCTGCCTTACAAAGTGATGGAAAATATTACAAAAGCTTGACAAAAACTTTGACAAAATGTTTTCAAGAAATTAGGGGGAAATGTGAAGGTATCCTGGATTTCAGACCTCAACTAAAAAAATCTCCTAGTCCTGGAGACTGGGTTAGCCAAGGACCACGGAGGGACTGTTGCTTCTCTGCTGGTTTCTGACAGCTTTTGTGGAAAATATCACTTCATTCAGTCATGTTATGAACCTCTGCAAGTATAAAGACTCCATTTTTAGTGGTCCAGCAGCAGTGTTTGTCCACTCTCATGGTGAATGTTATTTTCCTATTGTGCCATTGGGATAACCCTTCCTGCAGCTTTTCTATCATCCTACTATTCAGGTCTGGGAGGGCTTTGGCTCTGTCTTCTCCCCATGTCATGCCAATCCTTCACCTCCTCACACCAGCTCTGCAGGCAGGACAATGCACCCAGAGCTCACCTGGACTGCTTTCTAAAGAGCCAGTTTCAGATACCATCACTTGAAACTCACCTGAGGGAAAAGGTCAGACAGTCACAGAATGGTTCGAGTTGGAAGGGACCCTAAAGATCACCCAGCCCATCCCCCTGCCATGGGCAGGGCACTTTTCCCTAGACCAGGCTGCTCCAAACCCTGTCCAGCCTGGCCATGAACACTCCCAGGGATGGGGCAGCCACAGCTTCCCTGGGCAATGGACAATAGCTGCAGGCAGACAAGATCTTTTATATAAACAGCACCAGGCACTAGAGATCCAGCATCCTTATCAAGAATGCCTCATACCAGAGCTCTTAAGTTACCTCACACACACTTCAGAGTGAGATCCAGCCCTGGACAAGGGACATGTGGTCCTTGGGAGCAGCGACAGAGCTGCCTGAGCTGAGCAGAAGGACAGATTAGACTGGATCATCCCCCCTGAGTCTGTGACCCCGAAAGGACAGGGACCATATGCTTCCCATCTGGTTAAGCTCCGTGGAAGAGGGAGTGGGCACAGGGTGCTGCTTGGAGTTGGAGAAAGGGGGAGTGATTTGCTGGAGGAGATTGAAATCTGTGTTTGCCCAATTATCAGCCGCAGTGCTTAATCACTCTGCCCTGGATCTCTCCGGCAGCCGCAGGGGCAGTCGGATGTGGGGGCGGGAGGCAGATAGGATTTAATAAAGAAGCAATTTTATGAAGGAATACTTTGCTTTTGGCACTTTCTGTGGGAGTGGGAAAAATGATCCTTTTTTCTTCGGTAATGCCAGGGAAAGCAAGAAAAGCAGAGCTCCATGTTTCAGCTCCTGAGGGATCGACTCTCCCTCCATGTGCTCTCGCTGCCTCTCCCTCCATCCCATGGAAGTTCTGCAGGATGCCCAAGGAGAGGGGCATGAGAGATCAGGGGAGAAAGGGGGGAAAGCCTGTCCAGGAGCTGGCACTGACCCAGGGTCCCACCTGCAAGGGACAGAGCCCCAAGGTCACCAGAGCTGACCACAGTCAGAGTCATTCCCAGCAGACACGTGCCATCACCCAGCAAGTCCCAGCAGACGAGGGAAAGGTTTCCATGGACTGAGCCCGTGGGGTTTGGTGTCACTGAGAGGTGGGAGAGCAGAGGCAAACAGGCCAGGAGCTGGGCTGGCAACTTCCACGCCAGGCCGGGAACTCTACCCCAGCCAGCGTCAGCCAGGAATTCTTCCAACCACAGAGCCTGTCCCCAGCACATTCATCCTCCTCGGGAAGCATTTGATTGGCACCCAGTCACAGCCTCTTCTGAACAGCCCAACAAGCTGTGATTTATGTGATGTCTTTGTCTTTAGACACTGCTGTCAGCAATACCCATTCTCAGGCAAAGCTGCCAATGCCTGCAGATTTCCAAAGGTCTCTCTCATGGACACGCTGCCCTTGCTGAAGGACAACAAACAGAAGCTTTCGTAAAAGTAGAAATAATGATTTGGTAGTGTTATCCTGTAGCTATGCCCAGCCCCCTCCCCAGGAACCAGAGGTCCCACATCTTCCAGAACAGAAGAGAAAACAAATTGATATGCTGTCCTGGGCTCCAGAGATTCTCCTGCAGCTGGAGAAAATATGTGATGCTTTCTCAGCAGCTACTCACAGGATCCCTTTTCCTAAACTGCCAGAATGTTCAATATCTCCCATGCACCCAAAGCAACAGAATAGCTTTCTCAGCATTAAATGGGAAAGAATCCAAGACAAAAATCATTACCGACCAGATTATGGTTTATTCTTTATTCTGCAGGAAAAATCAGTGTTTGAGCTGTATTCCCTTGACAGAGGAACAGCTGATCCCTGCACACTGCTCTCACCTTGCTGATGCAAAAGGGCTTGGTCTGTCCCACACACATTTCAAAACCACCTTGTAAACTTTTGGCATGGTCTTGGCTACACCTGCAAGATACAGGCCTGGCAAGTAACACAAATTTAGGCATTTTAACTTTTAAATCAAACACAAGCAGCATCTTGGACCCAAAAGAACTTTGAGCAGCTTGAGAACTGGTTTTTGTGGCACCTCTAGGTTTCACATTTGCATCAGCCTTTCTCCAAATCTCACTCATCCCACCCACTGCAGGGCAGCAGCAAAGTCCCCAATTGCCTTGCTGAGATCCTGACACGGAGGAGCCTCTGGAGCCTCATGAATCCCAAGGAAGGTCCCCACAACCTCCACCAAGGGACCAAGCTCAGGGATCCACCAGCACAGGGCCATGGTGCAGATCTTGGTCACGCAGTCATTCCCTGGTGAAAGGGGTTGGGACTGCACGAGGAGCTCTGCTCCTGCCTTAGCCCATTCTCTCTCTGGTTCAGGAGGCAGCTGGAAAGTGTGAGCCAGCCCTAATGAGCTTGTTGGGAAAAGCCATTATTTGGAAGAGGCTTAAGAACCATTTGTGACTTCTAAGCTGTGATTCATGATCATCTGGGTCTGGTTTGTGATCTTTGGATGCTTTTGAATGGAGACTCTGTTGGTTTCCTGGGGGCACTGGTGGCTTTCTCTTTGTACATCAAGTCTCCACAAAAAAAAAAAATCAAATTCCAGAATTCCAGCCTTGATTATAACAAGTGATCCTCCAGGATGGACCATCACAGGGAAATAGGTAGTTTCCCAGATTTTTAATTCCCCTGCAATGTAATTTTTTATCCCTTTGCAACACCTTACTACTGAAATGAATGTAACTTGAAAACACTCAGGTTTGGCCAAAAGACAGTACAGAATTTCATCCTGCAGAAGGAGAATCACCTCTTCCTGCTGGTCCACCTGGAGGCAGATCTGGCAGTTCAACTTGCCTCCTTACCCACTGCCCCTTCCCCTCGTGCCTTGTGCAGCATCAACTCCCTCTCTGAGTGCCTCCAGCATCCAGGAGGAGACACCATCAGCAACTGCAGAGGTCTTGTGTGCAGTGGCCACCACCCAACAAGGTGGCCAAGGGGACACCATGCCGTGCCAGCCCCTGCTTTGGGACCCGCCTGTGCCCTCCATTTCTCCACGACAGGCTCAGCAAGTCACACAGCATGGCTGGCAGAGCCACCTGACTCATTTCTCTCTACTCCTCCAGCTGATGTGTTTGGAGGAACACGCTGCTCTGACAAGGTGACACATCCTGAGAAAGCCCACACTGCTGAGGATGGTACCAGGAGCAGCCAGTGCACTAGCAGCTTGCAGCTCTTTTTCATTCCTCCCCAGTCAAATCAGCCCCAAGCATTTCTGTTTGATTTTCCTGAAGGATATTGAATTGCTGTCAATCAGGAGAGAGGAGCCCTGAAATCCCGTTTTTGAAGGCATCTCATAAAGACACAGCTGTCAGTGGAGACGCTTGGAAAGGAAGAGTATTTGCTAACAGAGAAACTGCATTAAAACCCCAGTGTGCCTGCTGTTCAGCTGCAGCCTATGCTGGAATCTTCTTTTGGCAGAGGCAACTGCCCTTGAGTCTGTTGGTTTGGCTCAATTCGTTGTGGAATAATTAAGTTCAGTCCATTGCACTGCATAATCTGGAGTTTCTTCAACCTTCCTCAGTAGCAAAGTACTTAATCTCATCCAGCTCTGGGAGCAGTTGGGAACATTAAAATCAGCCAGTGCAAAGCTATCAGGAGCCTCAGCAGTAAGAGGATGAAGAGGGAAGTGGCCAGGAAGCAGGGGCAGGTCAACAGCCTGCTAGTGTTTTGATGCCTCTGACTTCTGGAGGAAGGAGAAAACCATGGCATTACACACCCTGAAATGTCCCAGGAGCCAACACAGTTGCCACCTGCAAACATAAGCATAGCATAAACAACAGAGCATAAACAGTGAGGATGTACCCACAAACCCAAGTCTGGAAATGCTCCTGGATGTTACCAAGGAATCTGAGGAAAAGAGTTTCTGTTCCTGGACAATCCCAACTATCACATTTCCTGGCTACAGCAAGGATCTTTAATCTGAAAAATTTGTTTTACCAGGAGTGGGCATGCCCTAAACATGGGTAATCAGAGAAACTCTTTTCAGCACTGCACTATTTACATGTCTTAGTTTGAAGAGGGAAAAAAAACAGGGGACAGTGTTGGACTGAGCTGAACCTCTTTTAGCTGTAAAAAATTATCATCCTTCCCTCCCCTGCTCCTCAGAGGGTGATGACACCACCTGAACCATTGTCCCAGGCATGCTAAAGGATTGTTGCCTGTGCTCAAAGGTCCACTAACACCCACCCCAGCTCCTGAGAGCTGCTGAGCAGGTCATACCCAAAGCCAGCTTTACTTTCTGTATTAATAAAATAACAGATGCCACTAGGAGCAGTTCTTTCTGCCCCATGTTTCAGGTCAGCCCAGGGACAGCAGAGAGAAACCCAGCCAAGAGGGAGGAATCTTCCTATGACCACTGAGGCAAAACTAAAAGAGATGTTTATGGCGGGGGAAAGCACCCTCCAGAGCCACGCAGGGATGGGGTATCCCTTGGACAATGGAGCAGCTGCCAATGAAGCTGAGATTTCTCCCTCTCAAACAGCTCCTTGAATTGCTCTTGGCATTGGCTTTTTCCTGTTCAGCTAATTAAAAATCTGTCTTTGAGTCATAAGCCCCCATTAGTAATAATTTGCTTTGCACTTCTCCAGTGATTTATGGCTGAGATATCAAAGTGCTTTAGAAACATTAATTAATCCTTCTAATCCCCGAGGGACTGATCCACTCTCTGCAATGCACCACTGGTGGTGTAACTGTGGGAAATCCCCAGGGTTTACTCCCAGCTGCAGGCAGGGAGAGGGGAAGGGAGCAGCGTCCGACCCAGCAGCTCATTTCAGCTGCTGTCTGCAATCAGAGATGTGCAGTCAAAACAGCAGCACTGGATCTGCAGCCGTGAGCAAGCCCAAGGCACAGCTCTGTGTGCTCTCCAGAGCAATCCTTGCTCCCATTCCTGCCTGCCCGGGGAGGGAAGGGGAGCTGCAGCACCCCAGCTCTGCTCTGTGGGTCACAGCAGGAAAGGTGTGTGTGGAGCAAAGCCATCTTCACCCAGAGGTGGCTTCAGCAGAGAGTTTCACCCTACAAGTGGCAGCAGCAGGGTCATTAATCAAAGCCACAGTGCTGCTAACTGCACTTCCCTTGCTGTCCTGCCCATTTCTCCAATCTTGGTTCTTTGTACGGCACTGCTTTATCACAGGAGTGCAGACCCAGGGCTGACCCCCACACCTGGGCCAGGGCCCCAGTCCAGATAAGGATTATTTCCTCCATTGGTTTGGGAGAGGCTTTCATCCTCGCGCCCTCCAATGAGCCAGTTGCCAGTTGCCACCTGCTGTGGTCCCCGTGCTTTGGACGTTGTCACCACAGGACTGCAGGGTGGAGCTGGCTGTGTGGTGTGGTGCCAGCAGTGGGGAAAGGTATAAAGGTCCCATCAGAGTGCCAGAGACAGGATCCCTGAGACACTCAGGAGGGTCCTGCTTTCTCTCTGCTGTGCTCAGTAAAACATCACCTCGACCATGAAGGTAGCTGGTGCTTTCCTGCTCCTCTCCCTGGCACTCTTCTTCTACCAAGGTGAGTCCAGCATTTTGCTTAGGAGCTATTTCCTCTCCTTGCTAAAGCTCCCAGGTCTGCCACATGGGAAGGTGAGTGTGGGAAGAGACCAGCTGGTGCTGGGACCTTGCTGTGGCCCTGGGCACGGAATGCTGCAATGGCCAATGTGCATTAAACCTGTACCTGGCTGTGGCTGTGAGCAAGCCTAAAGCAAAGGCTTTGAAAGGTTGCACTTGCTCCCAAAAAACTAACAGACCTGCTGGGCTGATGCTCTTTCTTCAGGGGTAGGATTTGTCCTGTAACCGGTGATTTCTAGGACAGTGTGATCCTTTCAGAGTGAATAGGTGCTATTCTGGTTTTAAAAAAGCAAATCCAAGAAGACAGGAAATGAATCTATGCAAGGGAAAATGCAGCTCTCACTACCAAAGCCAATGTTTAAGCCAACTGTGTTTTCAAAATCCCATATGGTGCAGGGGGATGAGAACATGAGCTGTTGCTGCTCCTCAGGTCCTGCTTTAGTAGGCTCATTCCAAACAGGATGGTGCTTCTGAAGCAGGTCCTCTGTCATCCTGTTTACTGCACAGAGGCTGCCATTGCAGGGCTGTCTGAGCACAAAATCTGGGCTCATTTCAGATGAACTGAGTATGTCGTGAGCTGCAGCTCCTGCGTCTGGAACAGTACTAGCCCAAAGTAAAATCCTTGAAATATTAAACAGTGTGGCTACCAGCTCCTCAGCACCAAAATGCTTCACTGCTACTGGGCTATGCTGGTTGTTAATACAGATGTAGTATAAATCCTCCATGTAAATTCCTTGAAATATGAAACAGTGTGGCTACCAGCTCCTCAGCAGCAAAATGTTTCACTGGGCCATGCTGGTTGTTAATACAGATGTAGGATAAATCCTCCATGTAGATGACTTCTGGGTTTATTAAAAAAAGCCAGGATCATCTTCTCAGTTCTGTCTTTTGCCAAAAAAATCAGGTTGTTTTTCAAAACACACCCAGCATGTGTTCCACCCGTGTGATCCCAGCTGCCAGCTCAGGCCCAGCTTCTCCATGGGAAGCCCACCAAAGTCATGGTTTGATCCCACCAGCTTTGATGTGAGACCTCAGGGTCTCCTTCTAGTAGAGACTTTCAACAGCTTGTCTTTTGCTCTGCTTGCCTGTGGTAAAAACAGAGTAACAGTAGAAAAATCGTCCTGGGTTTACTCCAGCACCTGTCCAGTGCCAGCAGGAGTTTCTCAGGTACTCATGAACATGTGGTAAGACAGGATAAAAGCCACCTTTAACTCCGTGACAGCTGGCAGGTGACATCTCTAAAGGTGCATTTTGCCATGGCAGGGCCTTGCACCATTACAGTGTTTCTGCCAGTGGAAGGAGGGTGACACAGCAGAGAGGGATCCAGCTGAGAAATGTGGGCAATCCAAGGGAAAAAAATATTTTCTAGGACAAAGGTGTTTGAGTGAAGACATACAATCCTCAGCCTAAACTGTCCCACTTGAAACCAGCCTGAGTCATGGGTGCTAAGGTGTCTTCTCTCCCTCTCTGTCTGTCTCTCTCTCCTCTTTCTCTAGGAAATGCCGGGATGGATGCAGCTGCTCTCAGAGGAACAGAGGTGAAGTTTTCTCTTTTACATAGCACAAGTGAGGCAGCACTAACCCAAACACTGGGGAGCCACTGTTGCTAAATACAGGGAAGCAGAGTGGGTTAGCCCAAAAATGCCAGTGCCTGGGAACCCCCTTCCACCTGCAGTGCCACAGCAAAATCCCAGTGATGATACTGGTTTTCCACTGCATTTCCCCCAAACACCAAAAGAGAATTTCCTAAAAAGCCAAATATTGCTGTTACCTGCCAGGGAAGTCAGGAGTCCCCTTTAGTCTGTGGCTTGCAAGTGTGAGGACAGGTATTGCTGTGGCATAAAAATAAACACTGGGAAGAACATGCTCAGGCAGTGCCCATGGAGCACTATTTACACTGCTGCTCCTAAGGGTGTGCAGCAGTGCCAGGTGGGGTTCAGCTGGCCAAGGGACATGGTCCCAGTATCTCTGAGAGCTCACAGCAGAGCTCTGGGGATGGGTTATGAAGATTAACAAAATGTGCACCTCTCTGGGAAAGCAAAGCTCCTCTGGTAAATTGAGAACAGGCTTAACATTTTCAAAATTAACCTTTTGTGTCTCCAGCCATCTTGTGAGAATTTCAACCTGAGAAGAGGGTGTACAAGGGAGTTTGACCCCATCTGTGGCACGGATAACCTCCTGTACAGCAACGAGTGCCTGCTGTGCCTTCACAACCTGTGAGTATCTGCAACTGCTGCAGCTCTAAATGCCACACAGATGAGGGCTACCACATATATCTGGGATTTCCTAGAAAGAAAGCTGCTTGCATGCAGCTGGGTGGAGCTTGGGCAGTGAGCCCAGCACATCTGGCAGGGATCTGGCCTCCTGCACAGCTGTTCTCAGCACGTGGACTCCAGCTGAGGAACAGCACACACGCTGCCCACAGGCAAAAATCTCCCCATACCTGCAGCTGCCCAGCAGCAGCAAGAGCTGGCTGGCATCCAGGATCTCAGACAAATGGCAAAGTCCTCCAAGTCTGCCCAGATCTAGCACACGGGCTGAAGAATATTTTTCCAGATGACCTCAGATGTGTGGTGGCTAAGGGAAAAACTGTGTTTTTTCACCCCAGAAATTTATAGCTGAGTTCTTCTTTCTGTCTGCTCTGCATATGAAAGGACACAATTTGCTCGGGGTATTTTTAAGAATGAGTTTTATATTTAATCTGTGCTGGTGCCAGATTGCACTGCTCTAGCAGAAGGCCAGGTCCAAATGCTAAGGGTGTCTCTGGCAAGACTTGATACATTTCATCTGGCTTGGGCCCTAGGTAATTTAAAATATATTTATACATTGGAAGCACTCTGTGTCAGACAAGTGAAGGAATTACTTCCAACTCAATGCTATTAAGTGGTTCAAAATCTCTTTTGGGAAGATTGAGTTTTATCTGGAGCCAGATGTCCCAGTCCAGTCTGCAGGGCTAAGGGAGCTTCAGCCTTGACTTCACCTGGTGTAGCCAGGGATTTTTGGTGATCAGGTTCGCAGGCCCATCTGCCATCAGCAGAGACATTTGTAGCAAAAGCTCAAAGTCCAGCTTTTCTCTCCCTGGATGCGTGGGTTTGTGAAGCAAATTCTGCTTTCAGGAGCATCGCCTCCCTGCTAACTCTGCAGGAACAAGGACCAGAATCCAGATCACTAGGAAAAAAAAAGAGCCTGGATAAATATTGTCAGTTGGGTTGTCCCCTCTTTGCTTCATTAACCCAGGCTGCTGCCACATCCTCTGCTCCTGGCCTGCTCAGATGCTGGTTCACCTTTCAAGGCTGAGTATGGTGCAGTCAGGCAGAGAGAGGCTGAGTGGGATCTCCTCAGCAAAAGCACCACAGCTAATGACCCGGCACGGCCTGGCAGGGTGGTAATGACCCTGCTGGAAGCCAGCAGCCCAGCACCAGCTGTCCCTGTATTGTGCAACAGATGGGGGTGGGAGGTTCATCAGACACAACATCATTAGGGCTTTGGCCACGGACCAGGAGCGGGGTGAAGTGAGCGAGGAAGGCTCCACAGTCAGCTGTGCAAAGTGGCATCCAGGATGCTCCATCTCCCCAGAGCTGAGGGCAGCTTCACAGGGGATGGGAGCTCACAAGAAGGGAAATAGGGGTACAAGAAAGGGAAGGGCTGAGCTGGTGGTGTATTCAGAGCCAGGCAGGAGTCAGAAGAGGGGTGGGATGGATGAGAAGCTGGTGCTGCATCTGCCTTGTGTTGACAGGCGCTGCATTCCCAGAGCTCCTAAAACTCCTGCCTGTGCAAGCTCCGAGTAGCTGCAACTGGAAATGTGCTGCTCCTGTGGGTCACAGCCCTGGGCCTCGCAGCTCCCCTGATCTGTTCCCAGGTGATGGAATTCTGAGGTCAGGAACAGCCTTTTGGTCTCCTGGCCAGGGCCATCTGGGCTCTGAAGCTTTATTCAGGGCTCTGAAGCTGCCTGGTGCCAAATGACTTGGGGGAGAGATAAACGGAGTATCCTCATCTATAAAGCCTTGGTCCACGGGGAGAATTCAGCCAGGAGGCAGGATGAAGTGTCATTTGCAGTTTTGTGTGTGTAACTGGCCTGACAAGAGCTGGAAGCCTGCAAGGAGCCTGGGAATAACTGAGCATCTGGCAGGTCCCTATGGCAGCAGCGTCTCACTTGTCGCCTTTGGTCACTTCACTGTGACCAGCATGCAAAATGCTTTTTGCAAAAGGCAAATCATTTTACCAGCATTTCTCTAACGCACCTGAGAAATGGATCTGTCTTTCCAAAGAGGAGAACATCATGATTCCATGTGAAAAATGGAACAATTCAGAGGAATCATGTCCACTATTGGGCAAAAAGAAGAAAATAGTTTTTTAAAGGTACCTTTTTAGTATTTTCCTCACTTTTGCTACAGAAGCAATCGGTAGGGGAGGCTGGGAGCAGGCCAAACCCAAGTGAGACACAGTGGTGGTCTTTTGTTTCTAAAAAGCTACAAAATAAAATCATAACTTTTATTGTCTGCAGTCAGACAGGCATTAGAGGTGTCTCAGTGCTGTCCTGCAGCACGGAGGTGAATTATCCTGCCAGGAAGTGTCAGAAAGCACTCTTGAGCTTATTGGAATTAATTAACACATGTCCATGGTAACCCTGAACTCCCTGTCAAGAATATGTGGCCTTGCTTGCTGTGAATAACACTTAGATGATGATTTAAGCAGTATTCTCCTTTCTTTCTGCCTTTCTCCTCTGAGCCAGGCTCTGCTGTGTCTCAGGGACCCGAGGGCAGCCCCCCAACATTTTTCACCTCTCTTGCAGGCAAAGAAGTGACCACGTGCGCATCAAGAACAGGGGAATGTGCCAAACTCCCCGCAACAACGTCGCTTAAAGTGAGATGAGAGAAGAGAGCACAAAGCTGTCCCCTCACCTGCTGAGACCCCAATAAAATGGAAGCATCGCCACATCTTGTGCTGGGATTTCTTACACACACAGCAATCCCCTTTCCCCAACACTTAGAGCACCTTCCTGAAAAATGTGGTTTGCTCTGGTGATGCCTGTAAAGAGCCGTGAGCAAATTACTGATAGAGAGCCAGGGAGAAGGCTGGGATGTGCCCAAGGAGAGAGCCAGGCTCTGGCATAACAGGGAGACTCTTTTTTTGCATCAAGAATTTTGTTTTCCTTTCCTAGACTTCCAGTGTTCGAGCAATAGATTTTTAGCCTTCTCATGACCTGCAACAGCATTTGCTAAATAAATAAAGGGCACTAAAGCCCTTGCTCCAGAGCCTTTTCCAGGAGAAAGAATCCAGCAAGTCATCTCCATGTTGACCCATCTCCAGCCTTGTCCATATGCCAGTGCCCCATGACATGTCCCTGTGCACCAAGAGCCTCACACTTACCCTGCAGGTCAAAAACTAAAAAGATTCAATTTTTCCAGGCAAAATTCTATTTTTTTCCCCCCTCTACTGACTTTGGTGAGCTTTGCTGCTGGCACTAATGACCTGGCCTGAGGGCTCTGGGCTGGCAGGATGGGAGATGCCTTTCCAAGAAGGACTTGAAGGTGCTGGTGGATGAGAGGCTGGACAGTGTGCACTCACAGCCTGGAAACCAGCCTTGTCCTGGGCTGCATCCAAAGCAGTGTGAGCAGCGGGGCAAGGGAGGGGACTCAGCCCCTCTGCTCTGGTGAGACCCTCCTGCAGTGCTGCACCCAGCTCTGGGGTCCCCAACATGAGAAAAACTTGGGTCTGTTGGAGCAAGTCCAGAGGAGGCCATGAAGCCACTCCAAGGGCTGGATCAGCTCTGCTACAGAGACAGGCTGAGAGAGCTGGGAATGCTCAGCCTGGAGAAAGCTCCTGGGAGAATTTAATAGCCCTTCCAGTGTCTCAAGGGGCACCAAGAGAGACTGTTTAGGGGACTTGGAGTGACGGGACAAGGGGGGGTGGCTTCAAACTGACAGAGGGAAGGGTTAGTTAAATATTAGGAAGAAGATTTTTACCATGAAGGTGGTGAGAAAGTGGAATAGTATTGTAAATGCAGGTGAACCCAGTGGGAAGAAATGATGATGTCTGACTCTAGTTCAGAAGACTGAATTATTTCTTTATTATAACTATACTATAATACATTAATATACTATTTAAAGGAGATACTAAAATTACATACTTACTTTTCTAACTACCATATCTAATTCCTTAACAATTCGTGACCCTCTCCCAAGAGTCCAGCCACAGGTGGATTGGCTTGGCCATCAGGCTCAAACAATCCTCACCAGAATACAATCAAGCATTCATTCCAGGTGAACAATTCTCCAAACACATTCCACATGGGAAAAACAAGGAGCAGAAATATAAATGGTTTTCTCTTTTTTTTCCTCTGTGCTCCTCTATAAAAAATCCTAAGGAGAAAAATGTGCTTGCCACAGAATAGGCTGCCCAAAGAAGTTGTGGACACCCCATCCCCGGAATCATTTCAAGATCAGGCTGGAGGGAGTTCTGAGCAGCCTGGTCCCGTTGCAGATGTCCCTGCCCACGGCAGGGGGGTTGGCCCAGGTGCCCTCCGAAGGTCGCTCCCGTTCCGTGGTTCGCGGCTGTGCGGTCCTGGATGGAGCGCGGGAGGAGCTTTCGGCACTGGAGGCCGCTGTTGCTCCGCCGCAGCCGGAGCCGCTGCCGGAGCCCAGCCCGCAGCTGGATCCCGCAGCTGCATCCCGCAGCTGGATCCGCAGCTGGATCCGCAGCTGGATCCGCAGCTGGCGGGGGATGCGCGGCGGGCCGGGCGGGCGGGGAGCAGCGCACAGCGGGCGGTGCTGCCCCTGCCAGGAGCCGCTGAGGCGCTCGGCCTCGCCGCGTCCCCGTCCCTCACAGCCCACGGGCAGGTCTGGGGGATGCTCCGCCCAAGGGGCTGCAAGGACAAGAGGGGCCCCGGCGGCTGTGCCCTGCGCTGGAGGGATGTGTCAGCCTCTGCCTGGCGCTGGCACAGCACTGCCAGCTGCTCCCTGGAGAGCCGGGCACTCCCCTGCTTGTGCCAAAGGGCTGTCGTGAGTCAGCCCAAAACAGCCTGGGACGGAGCATTTGGAGTTGGGGATCAAACCCTCGTGATTCATGGCCCTTCAATAAATGACTGTATTTGGGGCAAGCCCAGCGCTTTGTTCTTAGGAAATCCTGGGCTTCATTGTGGGTAGAAAGATGACTTTTCTTTATGAAGTGGCTGAAACAAACACCCAAAAAAAAAAAAAAAAAAAAAAAAATAGCATGATCCAGCTGAGAGAGCTCCAGTGCTCCTTTCAAATTTCAAATGTGGCCAGATGCAGCTGGAGGGGGGAAGCACAGGCTCCTCAGATCTGCCAAAGAGTGTCTGCAGTTGAGGGAGAGATGAAAAATGACTCACTTTGCCCACATGTAAAATTAATGCACTAAAGGTGGTAGTCCCAAATAGGCTTGGGACTGTGAATTGCCTTGACATCTTTGCACACAGGGGATCCTGGAAGGATGCTTCCCACAGCTGGGATAGTGCTGATTCTGCTGCATCATAAGAAATGGAGCATAGCTTTTATCCAGGGAGATCTCTTCCAGTGAGGCTGGCAGGAGGGGAGTCTAATCCTCCCTACAATTCTTTCACTGCTCTTGGATTTTTTTGGCATGGCTAAACCCACCTTAGCCCCAAACCCATCCCAGTTGATTCCTTCTCCCCAGCAGAACACTGAAATGTGCACTGAGGCATTTATGCCAAACAAAACATCTTTCCTGCCCATGCCATTTCTGGGAAACATCACCCAGTGTTAGCCAAGAGCGTTTCTCTGATGAAGTGAGGTGCTGACCGAGCCTGCAAAGCAGCAGGTCTCGTCAGCCACACGGCTGAGCACAGCCTGCCTCTCCCCAGGCACTGTTCTGATGAGAACTGGCATTCCTGCTAAATGTCAGCCACATCCGTTTCACAGCAAGGTCCATATCAGCCTGGAGATTATGGGAAGCAGCAGGCCAGGGGCCACTCTGTTGTTCTGCACAGCAGGGGCACATCGGGCAGAACCAGTGGCAAGTTTCCAGGAGGGAATGGTTCCTGTCCATATTTCAATTTTGGCTTGAACAAGGGCAAATCTGAGGTGCAGGTGCAAAGTTTAGACTCATCCTCAAAAGCCAGACTTCTGCCCCCATAAGAGTTTTTCCCTGAAGCAGAGGAATGGAATGCTTCATCCAAGCTGCTCCTCTGCCATCTGATCCCCAGCAGAGCCTGGAGCTGTCCTGCCAGCAGCAAGCCTGACTTTTCTGAGACACCAGCTTGCCTTCCCTGTGTCTCCATGATGCTGTTTCCAGTGCTGGTGAGCTGGCAAGGACAAAGCAAAATGGACAGTGACAGGACCAGTGGCTTCAGTTCTTGGTTTCTTTGTCTAAATAGCTGCAGCTCTTCGGGCTCCTTCCCAGGGCAGTGCTGCTGGCCATGTGTTTGGAGCCCTGAACACGTTTTGAATGATGCAGCGAGGGAAAAGCAGGATTTGCCAAATCAGAGGAAGGGCTCAGCCATCCACCTCCCTGCTCCTTCCCTTCTGGCTGCTCCCAGAGGGCTCAGCCAGGGCAAAAACCAAAAAGGCCAAGAACATATGGTGGCTGAGAATACCAAAGGATGGTACAAAGGGCTTGGCATTTACTGCCCTGGGGAAGCTCAGACAGAGAGCAACACAGCTCCTGTCAGTCACAGAATTCCTGCCCCAGTCCCACAGTTCTTGCCCCAGTGCCACACTGCTCACAATAACAAGTAATTTAATGACAAAGGGGGGAAATTCCAAAAATAACCTCAATGGCTGAGACAGCCAGGGCTCTGCAGAAATCAGGACACCCACAGGGCCCAGCCCCAGCCTGCCTGCCCTGGGAGCACCAGCACATCCTCAGGAGGAGCAGGTGGTTTGGAAGCTGGCAATGCTTCCCTTCATCTCCCTCCTCCTGCCATCCAGGGGCATCTCTCCTGCAATCTTTCACCAGGATTTGATGTTTGGGTGGAAGCTTTTCATAACAGGATTGCATCTCTGTGCCTACAAAGCAGCCCTGGGTACTGCCAAGCTTCAGGAATATCACAAGAGTGACAAAACTCAGACAGCTAAGGACAGAAAATGCTCCCAGGGGAGCATTTTCAAATCAGGAAAACATGTTTCTTTAAATTGATACTTTTCTGCCAGTAAAAATTCTTGTAAAATTCAGCCTGGGAAGCCCTTCCCCCTCCACCTCCTGGAACACTTTCCTGAAGCTCCCGCCTGGGAGGCAATATCTATTTCCACTGCCAGTGGCATTTGACTTCATGATGTCATGGTAGCATACTGTGAATTCAGGTTGAGAACTGGACTGAGGGATTTCAGTGAAACACGAGACCCAAGCTGAGAAGAAGCCCTGATTTTCTGGTAGTTGTAAAACATTCTTGTGTCCAAGCCTGCTTGGAAGAGTCAGCTTTGGTATCACCTCTGCCCACTGCAGCCTTCCCCAGCATTCCCCTGATAAGAAGTCTTCTATTTTAGCCATGTTTTCAACTTCAGATTTGTTTTTCCAGTCTGGAAATAAGCAGAGCCTTCCTCAGATTTGCTGCAGCTGCCGGAGGGCACTTCCCACGAGGCATATTCAGTTCTAGGAGACTTGTTTTGGGGAAGCTGAATTAAACTCATTTTGTTGGACTGGCAAGGAGAGCTCCCCTTTGCAGACACCCCATGGGAACCATCTGCTGCTGGAAAGGCTCTGTGTGCTGTGATGGTTCCATGTGCCACCTCCCAGATGTGGCCTTTGGCAAAGGATGCAGACAGAGGTGCCCCAGTGCCCAGGGCAGGGCAGAGATCCAGAGCCTGCTCTCCTTGATGGCTACAGAGCCACTTCAGCTGCTGCTGTTGTGACAGCCTCAACGAGAGATGTCAGGAGTGCCAGCAAATGCAAACAGTTTTGTCATGGTGGAGAGGCAGCTGCCAGCCCAGCACAGCAGCCCTGCTGTGGCAGAGGGTCACGCTGCCAAGCTTGAGGCCACCGAAGGAAATACCAATTGGTTCCACCCGAGTGGGAAATGACATTGTTAATACTCTGCAAAGGAAAAGCCTGACTGGAATGGAAGGATGCCTTTAAACTGCAAATTTCCTTTCATCTAAACCACAGCTCGGGCTACGGAGGGAAAAGCTGTCCTTGGCAATTGTATGGGAATGAGCTGGAAGTGGCTCTGCACCGACACAGAGAGGCTGTCCCCAGGGCTTAGTGGGGCTGGAGCAGGACCATGGCTAAATTAGAGGTGGACACTTCTCAGTGGCAGGCTGAAACCACCCTGATAACCACAGACATGGCACAAATAGCCACAACTGCAGCTGCACCTTTGAAGCAAGGTCTCAGCCTTTGCTTTCTAATGTCTGTGAGCTGTTAGAGAAGTCGGATGACATCGATAGTTTGTATTTCTCCCTATCAAAAGACAGTAAAAGCTTCCAGGACTTGGGAGCATCCAAAGTGTTCCACAGACAGCAAAGCAGCCTTGCCAATGCTTCAACACTACTTTTCTGGCCTTCATCCTTCATCAGGCACACTCCACTTACAGCAAGGACAAGGAGGGGCTGGAAGTGCCAGCTCTGCATGGTGCTGGCACTTGTTGGAGACCTCCCGGCGCTGCAGTCGGCATTAGCACGGCAGGTGGATTCAGGGCTCAGAAGTTCTGCTTCCTTCCAGCTAAGCAGCACAGCTCCTGGAAAGCTCCCAGGCAAAGGTCCTGCCCTTCACCTATGCCAGAACAATAACCTGTTGTTGTAGCATGGCTCAGCAGGGCTGGATTGCAGACTTTTTCCAATAACTTCAGCACTTTTCTTGCTGGAAAAGGATGCCACAAACAGAAAATCACATATGAGGTTTAACCCAAATAGGCTGCTGGCCTCTGAGAGAAGGCTGGATCCTTCCTGGCACACCTTGGCATGGATTTAGGTGGTGATCCACCCCCACACCTGCGTGGTGGGGTGCTGGGAAGCTTTCCTTTGCTGGCAGATGGTACAATGTGGCTTGAAGCCACAAAGGCATTAGGTCAGTGTAAGTGTCCAGCTTGCAGGTGGCATCACTCTCATGGACTGAGATCTGAGGCATTAATCAGTGGCCCCCCATCAGCCCTCTTTTCTGAAGTCATTATCCATACAGAGAGGGGAAGCAGCAGCCTCCCTACATGCCCTATCCCACGCCCTGGGGCTCTGTCCCCTCACTAATGTCCTCCTGGGTGCAGATGGTGTTTAACGCCAGAGGCAGGATTCCAGGACCTGAAAGCAAAAGCCAGGATGCCTCAAGTTGGGCACAGCAGGGGCTGAAACACGGTGGTGAAAGAGCCAAGGCAGGACTGAAGCATGAGGCAAGGCATGGCTGGGGCAGAGAAAGATGTCCCACAGCCCTTGCACTGATGGCCATGTACTGGGAATGTCCAAAGGCAGGGAATGAGTTATTGCACATGGCAGTGAGATGGCACAGAAGCCTGAGTGTGCCTGTGGATTTGGCAGAGCTCTGGATCCGGCCCCAGCAAAGCACCACAGGGAGCTGCACCAGCACTGCTGCAGCTGCTACTGGGCTGGAAATGTTTCTGGCTGCACCAGGACTTCGGCAGGAGTTCTCTCTCTTCCCTCACCCCACCCCTGGTCACAAGCACACAGGAATTTGGTAGCCTGGGATTGTTCTGTGCACATTTCCAAGGGGATGGAGCTACCAGTGGTGACTCTCATGGCCTCTGCTGGCATTCCTGGCTGGTCCAGGACACTGCACCTGCATCAACAACAGCCAGTGGCAACACAGGAAAACATCTGCACCAGCAGCTCCTCTCCTCCACCTGACAGCAGAGCCCACAGAGTGCAAGAGGGGAGTAGAGGTCTTGCCCTGCCAGTGTGGAAGGCTGTTCTAGGGAAGAGCACACACATTCATCCTGTCTGGGAAGTTCCAGGAACCATGCAGACTCGGCTACAGCATCTTAAATCAAACCAAATCAAACCAGCATGGGATAGAACCCCAAAGTTCTGCCCTCCAACCCTTCTCCAGCCACTGACATCTCCAGTGCCCTGAGCTCAGCTTCTCCCATTCAACAGGATCTTCAAATGTTGGTGCTCAGAAACAATCACCAACATGCCTGAGCTCTCCAGTTTGCCTGGCAGTGCAGAGAGAGGCAAGTAGACCATGTAAATGAAAATAGAGTTAAAGGCCAAGGTCTTTCTGAGAAAAAAACTGAAATAATAAGCATAAACTGATTTGATCATAATGAGTGCACCATTGTTTCTGCTTTTGAGTCCAGAGCCACAAATAACCCCAACCTCTTGGCAAAGGAAAGGGACTATCCGGTTACAAATGACTTCCCAAAAAGCTATAAAGAAAAGTTATATTAACCTCTATAGGCACTGGAGCAAACAAACATCTTCTGGTTCCAGCACTGACATGCCCCCCATCCTGATCCAACTCCTTTTAAAGACAAATCCTGCCTCAGAGACTTCAAAGGCAGGTCCAGGCTTTTCCAGATCTCTTACAGGCAAAGTGAAGGGTTTGACCTAAATAGGACATCTGGACAAGGAAACATATGTTTAAAGTTTCGTCATTGAACTGCCACTCTTGGAAATAAGGCCCATGAGAGAAAAGTCACCCCCAGTAACCAGTTCCCACATGGGAAAGGAGCTCTTTCCCATAAAAACACATTCCTGTTCATTGGACATGGTACACACAGCCTTCATGAGCCACAGTTCGTCACTTTTGGGATTTTGTGCCTATTTCAAGCCCATGATTCTTGCTTGATTGTGCAAAACACTGGTGGGATGACCCACTAAAATTGAAGCAAAGGAAATGAGCTCTAGATCTGGGTCTTCAAGGGTTGCAGCTGGAAACAGTGCGGCTGCAGTTCTGAAAGCCATGGAGGCTTCCTCATCCAAACCCCTGACCATAAATGTAACAGCCAGAAAGATCCTTACCAAAGTGGAAACTGGAAAACAGCACCTTTGTCACATTATCCCCAGCAAACTTGCTGTCATACACCACGTTTCACACTCCCTCTCTGCTGCTGCTGTTGGAAGGATTTGAGTTTGGAGAAGCCTTCAAGCAAGCCCTGGACTCCAGGTCACCAGCTGACACGTGTGCTCTGCACAGAAGGGTCAGTGCCACTCCGTGTCCCCGCTTGCCTTGCACGCATTTGGCTGCACCGTGAGAAATAAGCAACAAATCAGACAGGGCCACAAAGAGTAGCCACACAAGATGTTTTTCTTCAGCAAAGATAAGGCCAGAGACCAAAAAGGAACCTCAGAGGAATATTAAAAATATCACTGCAAACTTGTAGCCTGGCAATGTGCCTAATTGGGCATTGCCCACATCGAGAGGAGATATTCCTGTGAAAACCTGGTGCTGACTAACTCACTCCCAGCCTGTAGATGGGATCCTGCACAAACACCTGCCACTGGAGATCCAGGAGGGGAGATGTAACAGGAAGCGGCAGGAGGTACATAAAATGTAATTTTCTCTTCCTCTGATCGAGCATGTTGAAGAATAGCTTGCCTGTGTTGAGACAGTGTGAAAACCACCTTGTCAATAGATAGAAATCATGGGGTTGTTGAGCCAGTCAGGGCAAGAGGTTTTATTTCTAGACCATCAAGGGAGAAATAATTCTTTAGAAAAATCAATGAAATTTAAATGAGTACATAGGAATGGCTGGTTTAGCCCCAAAGGTCCATCCAGCCAAGCACTGTGCTTCCAGCACAATATGTCCTTCATCAAGAGAACAGAGTTGTGCAGCTCCCAAGGGCACAGTGAACATGGGAGGCGTGTGGAGATGTGAAGTGCCATGAAACAGATGCCATCCCCTCAGATCCTCCCAGCTCCCCCGTGTCCAGCAGCAAAATTAGCCTGTTTGGGTAGTTCTGCTGGGGGATCTGAGGGCCTGGCAACCCCCTCCACAGTTCAAGGTGGTGGCCAAGGACTTGGGGTCATCACATCCCCATTGGCAGAGCCAGGCAGGAATTATCTGGGCAAGGAGCTGCTGCCTGGCAGAGGGGTCACATGCCCTCTGTGTGACCACAGACAGAGGGACATAACTGTCCCCAAACACCCATCTGGGTCACGTCAGCTGGGTGGAGATCTCAGTCACATTCTGCCACCCCTCCCGAACCTGGGAATCAGAAAAATCTGTCTGTGCCAGGGAAAGCAGGTGAAGTGTCTGGTGTGCTTCCAGAACGTACAAGGACCCTAATTAATACCTAGAGATGCCTTTCTCTGGTCACAGCCTCCATTCTCTCCTCAGCACTCAGCCACCAAGGCCTGTGGTCTCAGCCCTCAGCTTTGGTTCTGGCAGTGCCTGACTCTGCAGCTCTGGAGCTGAACCCTTCCAAAAAGCCATCAACAGCTGTGCCACCTCTCTGACTTGAGGATAATACCACCAATTAACAAAAATAAAGGTTGGAAGAGCCTAAGGAGCTCAAAGCTGTATCAGGTGTTTCCCCACTTTCTTTCATAGGCTTCCAGTAATGGAATTTCTACAACTTCCCCAAGAAACAATTTCCCAGCATCTGCGTCTTTCTAGTTTGGCTCTTGACATCTTCTCCAAACCAAGAAAGACACAAAAGGAAAAAAAAAAACATTTTCTTCCTCTTTTCAGTAGCTTTTTCCATATTGCAAGAGCTTCACACTTATCCTGTTTTGCCTCAATCTTCCATAAACAATTTTCTCCCTCCCTTCCATGCCCTGCTAGGTCAGATGTTCTCTCTTTCTCCCTGTTCCTACTGCTGTCTTCTATTCTTCCCCTAATGCAAACCTGAAATCTGATGCTCGGGGTAAGTTCCATCAAGCCTTTTCCACCAGCCTTCTTGTAGGAGACTTTGACCCACAAAGACCATGCATTATTCAAAGCAGTTCTTTGGCATTTCTGCTTCACTGACACACAGCACAACACTGATCATTTCACCTTTATAGCTCCTGGCAAAACTTGTCAAACCTCAGCCTCGCTCATAACCAGTCCTTTAACATCCTGAAAGCCATCAGAACCCCTCTAAGCCTCACGCTGAGACTTGGTGACTTCTTGCTCTTCCAGCCCTAACATGCACGCTCCAGCTTCCCAGACTGACAATACCTCTGCAAAGGGAAATGTGAGACTTGTTTGCCCTCCTGCTCTTTAATTGCTGTCCTTGCCCCAGGCGGATCCGTGAAGTCACCAGCCGTGATGAAATCCTGCATTTCTCATGTCTGTAAATATTTTCCAAAATTTTATTTCCTCCTTAAGACATCAAAAACTAGGTCAAAAAAGAACAACTGGGATATTTAAGAACCAGGTTTGCCTTTGGCTTTTATGATCAAGGATGCTTTTAATATTGAATGTTCAGCTGTCAACATCGGGACCGACTTAATAATAAATGTCTGACATTTCAGTCATTATTCGGAGATTTTAATCCTTCCCTCCCCTCCAGTGCCTGCCTGTTTACTGAAAGATTCACGTTGGTGTTTGCTCTGGGAGCCTGGGAGCTGAAATAGGAATGAAGCTCCTTGTAAATACCCAGCAGCCTCTCCCAGCGCTCCGGAAGGTCAGCCGGCAGCATGTGCAGGGGAGGAGAGGATGCCTGGGGAGGGCAGTGCTATGGGAACCTGCTAATAAACCCAGCACAGCAGTCCTGGCTTGCCAAAGCCTGGGCTGGCTGCCACACGTGGATCACAGCTCCTGTGGAGCTCCACGGGAGGGAGAGCAGCCAGCTGGGCTTTGCTGCTGCAACAGCCTCTGGCTTCCTTCGCTTTGTGGCTCCCACACAACTCCACAGGCACTGTCCTGCTTCTTGGGGGCTTCTTTTTTCTTCTTCCTCTGCAGAAAAGCTCGATCTCAACAAGAGTTGTCCCACTTTCAGCAGGGCCAGCCAGATGTGTGGCTGCTGCAGCATCACTACAAAGTGAGGGAGCAGCAGGAGGGGACATCTGGAGCCCCAGCACCCCTGCAAGTCGTCTGTGGGACTTGTGGGAGCCACACCACACATGGGAAGGGACACTGCTACCAGGCCTCTGGTTTCCATAAAACACATTAAAGAATGCTTAAGTTCTTTAAACTTTTCTTAGTTCTAAGGTTCTGGCTTAATGTGTTCCATGTTAAGGGGACTTTTTTTATCTTTATGTCATTGTCCTAGATTGCAAGGCAAGATGGATTCTATTTGCCATCTGTCAGAGGTGTGGCAGTTATCTTCTGGGCAGTTTTCTTTATCTCTTCCCCAGACCAACCCTCCCCCTGTGGATACATCTGCTGTTCATGGGCTACTGAATGTCACTGCAGACTGATAAAAGTGACAGCATCCCATTGTGAGAAGCTCTGCCCACAGGGAGGAGCCAAGCATTCCTACCTGGATATAATCTGAGTTTTTGGGACACCAGACACAGCCTTTTCCTCTGGATTCCCAAGAGGAACAGCTGGGTTTTCCCACTGGACCTTCAAAGGATGAGTACACCCTTCTGCAGGATCACTGCTCCAACAGAACCACACCTGCCACTCCAGGACTGCAGCCACTCCAATTTGGACAGCGACCAACACCCTGACCAACAGGGTGTCAGGTTGTATTCTGACTCTGTCAGTGGCTTTTCTTTTGTATTATTGCATGTATTGTGGGGTTTTTTTTCCCTTCTCCTAATAAATTGTATTTCTGACTTTGAGTCTCTCACTGGTTTTGCTTTCAAACCAGAACAGTCATATATGGCAGCCTAATTACAGTCATTTATTTCACTTCCTCAAATTATTTGAAAGAAGTTGCTACACATAATTATGTATACATAAGTGACACTAATGCCATTTCTGGTACCACACTGGTGCCTGAAGGGGTTAACACCACAGCTTGCACCCAAGGCCAAAATTCACATTGCCAGCAGTTTGTCAGATAAGTTGTCCACCCTCTCCATCCCATGAGACATGTTGTGCTCTGGATATTTTTTGTTATATTTAGCAAAGCTAGAACGAGTTTTCCTGCAGGTAGTTACCACCCCTCCAAAGGCACTGCAGGCTGGTTTCAGCTTTTTTAGTGATTTGGCTGATCAAGATTTGAAAACCCCACATAACTCTGAGTGTCCTTCAGAAGCACCACGTGGCACACACAAGGCAGGTGTGCATATCCAGGGGGGAGGGTGCACAGTCTGGTTTAGGTAAGGCTGGGTGCATTCACCTCTGTGACCAAGAACCTTTTCTTTTCATTAGAGACACAAACACCAAGCTGGGGTATTTTCATGGCCATGAGCAGTGTCCTGTCATCTTCCCACTCTGCTTCTCCATCTATCCTACAAACCAGGGCAAGGACACGTCACCTCCTCAGCCAGTGGGCTTCTGTGTGCCCTGCTGAATGCACACACAGTTCTGTTATGCAAAAGATAGTTCAAAGAGTCCCCTCTGTGCACCAGCAAAAAACACAAACATTCCTAAATGAGATCAGCCAAACCTAGAGGCAGATCCCAGTAAAACCTATAGAGAGATACAAATTATTCCACTGCGTGCCTGACTGCCAGGAGGAGTTTTGCAAATGCTGTAATGAAGTCTGGACTGCACCAAGCCAAGACTGTCAGAAATTAATTCCTAATGGTCTCCTGTATATAAGCAGCTCTTTATCTGTCTTTTCAGCCAAGTTGCTTGAGTTTACTTCTTTTCTGTTTAGGAATTAAGTGAACAAGTAATTACATGGGCAGAAATAAAACTAGAAATAAAAAAGGGTATAAAAGAAAACCCCTCCAGTCGACTGGTGGAAGTTGAGGCAAGGAATGACTGTAAAAGAGACGCCTGCCTCACACAGCCAGGACTCCCAAGTCAGAGGTTGGTCAATTAGAGCTTTACCAGCAGCAGATTAACTTAAAAATATGTAAACCAGCTGGCCCTGATACTTCTGTTTTCTTTGTGTACCCAGTGCTGACAAACACCAGCCATTTTTACATAGCCTTGGGAAAGCTCTTGTTCTGGAAATCATTAGTTGATGCAATTATGGTTTTCTCTGTTGAATGTCACATGTGCAGAGGTCATTGCTGGAGATAGGAAAGAGGCTTCTGTTTCCAGAAGAGGCACGAAGATGGGCCACTTTTGGCTGGAATACAAAATATTGTTCTTCATTGGCAGGACACGTGTCCTCCCACGCATCACCTGCCTCTGCCTGCCCGCTTTGCTGTGGCCCCTCTCCCAGTGGCCACATCCTCTCACCAGGGCTCACACTGGGACTTCAAGTGAGAAATGTGGTGCTGTTGATAAAAGCTGCCTGCATGGATTATCTGCACGCCTGGAAGGTGTGAATGGCATCTCAGCTCCAGTGGCCCAAGCACTAAACACCAATCTCTGGGAATGAGCAGGTCGCCAGTGAGACTGGGACTGTGGCAGCCTAGGCTGGGACTGAAGGGTCAATGGATAACTACACTAGCTTTGGATTTAAATGACTGAAAAATCAGGACAAAGGTCCTGCTCTAGAAAAACATCAACCAAGCAAAGATAAAAGTGTCATGAGCAACCCTTGGGATTGTGTTTCTCCAGGGACAGGCAAATGAGCACCTGGCTGGACTCCAGGCTCAGAGCACAGTGCCAAACCTTCTCTCCATGGGGAACAGGGTGAAGCCCAAGCCCAACAGCCAAGGAAGCACTGAGCAGATCCAGCTGCTTCAAAAGTTTTGTCTGGTGCAACACCTGAAGTGTGGTGCTGGGTCATTCCTTAGTGGCATAACCCACCAGGGCAATACCTCTTTTTTTCTCTCATTTAGTACTGCCAATGCATCACAAACCAGGTAAATTCTTCCTGAACTGAGCAATTCAAACAAGCTGTGCCTAATAGTCCATCCATCTCGTTGCTATTTATTTTGGCATCTTTTCCTGTTTCAAATCCCACTTAAAGCTGTCTAACAACCAAGATTACGCCACTCACAACTGCCATACAAACATCTCTATTACTGTATGTACACTGGAAAAATGACTTCCCCCCCCCTTCTTTTTGCTAATACAACACTGGCAGCAAATCACACTGAGGTAGGAGGAAGGGGTGAGATGATAATTATGCTGTGCGAGTCCAAAGTGTGACACCAACATTTCCTGCTGGCATTAGACACTGTGGAGACCTGTGTGGGCTTGTAGCACACAGGCACACTTAGAAGGATCCACAGGTGTCCAGTTTAATAACAGTCTCTCTGCACTGCAATCCAATTCTCCTCCAAATAATCAGTCAGGCTTGGCTGGTGTCAGGCAAAACACACATCACCTGTAAGACCAGGCCCTGCTGAGAGCAGCTCTGGAGGCTCCCAGCCTTCCTGTGCAAGGGCAGGATTTGATCTACAAACAAAATGTTCAAAAGGATTTTGACAAAGTGACATTTAAACAATGGTTGAAAATTCATCCAGCCCAGGGCACTTGGCTGCTGCAACTCTCTGGCTCTTTCCTGGATGCACACACAAAGCTACCCCAAATCTCCAAAAAGAGCAAAATCTAAGGCTGGGATTTGTGTCAGTTCAGTTAGCATATGTCAGTGAAAGCATCTCCTTTCAAGCATCCCTCTGTCTGCTTCGCACACCCCTTCCCAGGAGCTCCCATATCTGTGCAGATTTCCACAGGAAAAGCTCCCTTGTGAGGCAGATTTTTTTGACAGGACATTTGTTTTCATTATTAAAAGAGAAGGCAACCTAAAATACACTTAAGCACCCACCGCTACCCTTTTTAGTGTCAGTGTCTTCAGATTGAACATCTAAAATGTATTACACCAATCATTTCTCTCACTTCCCTCAAAAGAGGAGCTCTGCAAACACCAGGATTAGAGAGGAAACCTTTACAGGCCTGACTTCTGAAGAGATAAAGCCAACATTTCTTCCTCTGCTGCAGCCAGGCTTTCCCATGTTCTGGTATCCAGACCAAGAGCCATGACAGGCTTCCACTTCTCTTAGCAAGGCAGCAACTCCAGGCTGTCCTCAGACAGCAGGGGTTTGACCACCTATTTACTGCTTTTGGTGCAGCATTTAATACTTTTGATCTGTTGTTTCTAGTCCAAGTCCTTTCCTGGGTCCTTTGGCTCGGAGACATCCTATTGACCAGAGGGACTTAAAACCCAAAATATGTCTGCCCCATAGATCCTCTCTGGCCCATAGATCCTGTCTGACCCACAGATCCTGCCCCATAGATCCCAATCCTGCCCCATAGATCTTGTCTGACCCACAGATCTTGTCTGACTCATAGATCCCAATCCTGCCCCACAGATCCTGTCTGACCCATAGATCCTGTCAAAATTTCTGATTTTCTTCTTCAGAAATTTGCTGCCAAAAATTTTCCCCCCATTGTTTATCTATTTCAAGGTTATTTTGCCACATATTTCACCAACTCTATAAAATAAAATATTTAGCTTAGGTCTAGATTAAAATACGTAATATTAGAAAACAAGACAACCATCCCAGTTTTCTTACAGTAGTTCTTTTGAGTCAACCAAAAGTGTTCAGGATGTTCTTTTCAAGGATGTCCCAAGAATTTATAAAATTGAACATTTCCTGCCATTTTCACACCAAACACACCTGGACATCCCCAGGCTAGAACTAGAAAGTGCTCCAGCACCGCAGCAACACCATTCTCATTCCTGTTCTGTTTCTAAATGTTTCAGGGGGCTCCTCAGTGTGCTCTGCACATGAGGCAACACTTGAAGCATTCTCAGTGTCTGTGCACAGCACTTCATGAGCTTCCATCCAAGAAGGTGGAACAATGGGTTACTCCTAAACCCACTTCTCTCAACCTTTACTTGTGTGCATGGCTGCAGATTTGTGCAGTTCAGCTTTGTTTGCATTTCAAGACCCTTCAAGCAAACGTTAGCTGAGAGGAAAAACAGATGGTAATTAAAACCCCAAAATTCTCCACAACAGGATGTCCTGACAAAGCTCTCAAACCTTCCCCGAAAGGCTGAGTGGGGAAGCTGGAGCAAGCAGGCTTTGCTGCCTCTGTCTGTGCAAGAAATTGGGTAAAGAACCATTTCTAAAGCTCTGATAGTTTCCTTAAGGCAGATGATCTGAGAGTCCCAGAAAATCGAGGCAGAAAGGCCCAAAATGCCCATCCAGAACCTCAGAGGCTCTCAAAGCAGCAGGCAGAGATCAGCACTTTCCTCTGTGCAGTTTTCCAGCAGCAGGGGCAAAAAGCTGAGAGAAACAGCTCTGGAGGCAAGAGAATGGAGATCTTTGAGAAGGAAACACAGGCTCAGTTGCTGCAGGGATGAAGTGGGAGAGGATTTCACCTCTGCACGCCTCTGAGCCAGTGAACACTCAGGGGAAGTGCCTCTCCCTCCACACCAGCATCTTCTTACCTGGGGGAGCCCAGGGGGCCACTGCAGAGCTGCAGAAAAGTTTGGGGAAGCACCCAGGGCTGCACTTGGAGCACACAGAGCAGCTGCAGAGGAGCAGAAGGTGCTGTTCACAGAGAAGTTTCTCCCCCAAGAACTCACCCTCACCACGGGGCTGGCCAGCCTGGAGGGCCTTGTCAGTGACATTCTCATTTGTGGGCCAAGTTAAATTGTTCTGATTTTTTTCTGAAGAGCTCCACAGAGGCTCTCAAATGTGATTTTCATTACCAGTCATATTCAAGAGCCATTCACCTTCTAGCTTGTGCCACCAGCATCTGGCCCGTAGCATACAACCCTGTGATTTCTCAGGATGTATGAACCTGGCTCAAAAATCCCCAAAACAACCAAGCAAGGTCTTGGCAGCTTTGTCTTTCCTGACAGCACAAGCCCAGACCCTCAGGACACAGCATGTGGCTCACAGCACACCCAGGGCTCCTTTTTCCCTTTGAAAAGCTTCAGCCTTTTTGTGTCTGGACTTGCTCAATTTGCTTTGTGGGCTTGTTCCACCTGAAGTCACCACAGCAATTCTCTCATCGTGCTCCCATCAGTTTGGTGTGAAATGCAGGAGGAAGTGTTCTTTGCTCCAGACTAGCAGAGCACAAGCCACCTTCTCAGTGTCACAGCAGACATGGCACAAGGTCAGGACATTTGAGACTCCTCCACACTCCCAGAGACAAGAAATAAATGTCACAAAGTTCCCCTGCCTGCCAAATCCAGGCAGAGGCTGCCAGAAAGAGGCTGCCTAAACTTCGTAGTCAGAACCTGCACACTCATCTCCCTGGCACAGGCAGGGCTTGGGGTGCAGAGGATTATCAGAGAGCTCTGCACCTCCTTGAGAAGCCAGGGATCACATCCTCCCAGCACAGCTTCCAGGAAGCAGGGAAAACCCTTGCTGCATTTCCAAACAGAACCCAGCTCTTCCAGGCACTGATGCCAGCATTTGATGAGCTGCACATGACTCTGACATCCTCAAAAACCACCATCATCCAAGAGTACTTGGGAATCCCTAGCTGGAAGGGGTATTGGGAGTAAGGAACACTGCATTCTGCAGTGCTGTTACCAGCAGAGAATGTGCCAAGTGTTTGTTCATGTTTCAAGGAATGTTCCTTCCTTGATTCCCAAAGGAGGAATTCAGCTTTCCTCTAGAAAGTTAAATAACCCTAATGGCCACAGCTCTGCTGCTGCAGAAAGAATTTTATCCCATGGTATTCTAGATGTGACTGAATTCCTGCCCAAAAGCACTGTTATCCCAGCTGAACAAGCATCCTTCTCTCTGCAAACCCCCCCTGGGTCTTCACACACACAGACCCCATTTAAAATCACCCCAGGGAGATCTTGAGATTTTTCCACGATTTATTACTAAGCCCCAGATGCTCGTTTTACCCTCCTGTACTTCCCCCACTCTTAGCACCCACCAAAAACACTGCAGCAAATGCTGTGGCCCACCCTCAAGAGCTCTTTTTTTTCTGTGCAATTCCCTATTTCCCTCCCCCAGGCAGGATCCACAGGGAGACTACACCACTCATGTCCCGACACACAGAACAAATCCCAACTTCGCAGTGACTGTCCCAGGCTGTGGGAGGGACATTTTTAGTTTTCCCAGCTGTAGATGTTTTATTTCCATAAGAGGTTTCAAGGAGGGCATTTCTCAAAAAGCTTTCTCTCCCACAAAAATCCAGCCTGCTCCTTGCTTTTATCTCTAAGAAGGAAAGAAGACCTGAAGACCTATTCTCACAATGACTGTGCTTACTTGCTTTCAAGTCCACAGAATCAGGGGACATATGCCTGCATCCAATGCCAGTGCTATACAAGAGCCATTTCCAAGTCATCTGCTCCAGTGCCTTATTCCAAAGTATGTTTGGTTCGATTTTTTTTTTTTTCTGTGGGGGTTTGGAGTAAAGAGACTCTCAAAATATGCCCATGAATCCCTGTGGAGGAAGGTTGCACAGCAGGTTGTTCAGCTGCGTTATAGGAACTGTAATGGAAGGTGTAAGAGAGCAGAGCCAGAATTAGGATCCCGAAGCCAAGGAACAGCAGACACCCGTGGCTTTGCTGCCTCAGTCTCTGCAGAACTTCCCAACCCACCTCGTTCTGTGCTGTGGCAAGTGGTGTTTTCCATGATGCTGCTGCAGGAGCGTGGAATTCTTCAGCTCAGCCCAGCTCTGTACACAAGAGACCCTGTGGCTGTGAGCAGAGAACTGGGATGAGAAATACAGGGTAAGATCCTCCAAGGCAAGGGCTGGAGCATCACAGACCCCCAAACCTGGCCCAGGGTGACCCCAGGGCTCCTGTGCACAGCCCCCACAGTGACAAATAGCCAGGGAATAGATGTTGAACATTGATGGGCCCCTGTGCACCTGCTCTGCACAGACTTCATGCTCAGGATCCTTGTCTTATTAAAAATAAAAAGGCAGTTTAAAAAACTCACTTTTCACAAGACAGCTAAAGACTTGTCATGCAAGTCTCTATTACTGCAGGAAGTATTCAAAGTAAAAAACAAAAACATGAACAACCAAAGAGTGGAACAAACAAAATGTACAAAGAAAACTACAGTAAAGCTTTCATTTTCCTTCCTTTTTTTTTAACAAAAACTCCTTCTCATCTTCATGTGTTTTGGAAAGCTACTTGCTGATCCACTCAAAACCAAGAAAGGTCCCATCAGCAAGGGTGAGGAACTCATCAAAGCTGCCATTTTCATCCTACCTCTGGACTATCAAACTCCCAAATTAGTTATAATCCCAGCAACACACTGTGACAAATGCATCACCTACACCTCAGCTCAGCCCAGAAGCAGACAGCTGCCCTGAGAAAACCATGCCAGACCCTCTAAAAATAAACAAATAAATAAATAAATAAAGAACAAGAGGAAAATGTAATTTTGCAGCTGGGAATCTTGACTGTCTCCCAAAGTAGCATTAATCCACCTCACCTTCCTAAGCTGCACCAGGAAATAGCTGCAAGGAAGGGGCGGAGGAGGAAAGAACCACTTATGAGCATCAGCTGCAGTCTAATTAGAGCTATTAGCAAGCTCTTAGTGGTGTTTATTAGCCCTTTCCCAGCTTTGCTGAATGAAGCAATCCTGCCATCAACCTTCTGGCTTGGAGAACCACGCTCCAACCCCAGCTCTAGGAAGACAAGGGTCCAGAAAGGCCAAGCTGGTTTCAGTCACAGCTGCAGCTCAGAGCTTGTTTTGGTCACATAGAAACCAAGGTCCCAGATAAGGGGAACCCACCCTGCTTAGGGCAGCAATAAGATGGCCCAGTCAGATGGATTCCATCATTATATCTCTCTGAGCTAGAGGGTTCCTGCTCTGATTTATAGCTTCTGAGTCATTTTGAGTTGACAGCATCATTCTGCCTTTGCTCTTCAGAGAGCCAGTGGTTGCCAACCACCACGCCAGGGATGGGGACAAGATGCTCTCAGAAGACAAAGCACAAGCCCTGAGCCCAGCTCAGGACAAGCTGGCCATGAGTTGGACAGGATTAAAATAAGATTTACATCTTCAGATGCACAAAACATTCATCACTGGCTGTTGTTGGATGTCCTCATGCAAACTGCAAACAGTTTGTCTGGCATGAGGTGTTTCTTAAACATGTCATGCCTTTCAAAGCTGCATGCCTCAAGCAGGGCTAATCTCCCTGGAGTCTCTTACAGTAACATATTTCAAGGCTGTTTATCATACAGAAGGGACATTTAAAAATATACAAATGTATGTTATAAATCACATCCTTTTCCTGGGAGGGAGCAGGAGGAGGAAACCAGCAATCACTCAATGTTGAGGAAATTTATATGGAGGTATCTTAGCTCTGGGCTTACCACAGCTAGCAATCATTGCTTCAGCAGGGCCAAAAACACATAATCAGAGCACCACAATAAATGAAAGCACTTGGGAAACTCAAAACATACTTAAGGAAACACTGAACTCCCATATATCTTTCTCAAGCACATGTATAGCCAGGTAAAATCTTCCATATTCCTGTGATGGAAAAGCTGCCTTGGTTTTGTGCTGTAGCTATCACAGTTCACAGTCTTTACAACTATTTCCTTTACACAAAGAAGCAGGTTTCTACCATCTCAGCAGATGGGTCTGTCAGAGGTGCTGCTGAAGGAGGAAACCAAACAGAAAGTCTGAACTCCTGGGGCCGAGTGCCAGATCAGTACCTGAAAAACTGAGCTGCCTTCCCTGACTCATTCCCAGGGTGTGTGACAGCCAAGTGCTGTGGTCACAAGGTTTTGAAAGACAAACATGCATCTTTCCAAGGCTGTGGCCACAAAGAATTGCTTCTGCAATGCTTCTCAGGACAGTGTTGATGGAAGCTGCCTCTGGAACCCGGCTGATGCGGCCACCAGCTCTGCAGGATGTTGCCAAGCCATGCCTTGGCCACCCAGCCCCACAAAACCTGCAACATTACCAGCACAACCTCCCCTCTTGATGAGCAAACACTGCACACCACCAAGGTGTTGCTGTTATCACAGCCACCTACAAGCAGCTGCTGCAGGGGTTCTTTTGGAAGACAAAATGTGGAAAGAAACTCTGATTTCATCTCTGCTATGTCTCAGACTCGTGGCTTCCAAAAAACAGTCGTGCTCAGCAGAGAAATTCTGCAACCATGCTTTGCTCTCACTGTCAGCATTTCCCTGCACACCCTCCAGCCTCACAGGTGTTACACATCAGGCCATGGTGCTGGCAGGTGAATCTTGGAAGCTCTATCAAATCGGCCTCAAACTCATGGGAGGGAAAAGCTGCTACCACACTCCTGATCCATGACCCTTCTGCTGATCCCCCCTGAGCATGTTGGAGGGGAGATGCCACATTCCCCTTTCCAGGACCAAACATCACTGAGATGTTGGGGAGGATGAGCCTCCAGGATGAAAAGTGAGGTATGCAGGAGGAAAACTTGATCCTCCACCACCCTGGGTATCAGACTACATCATCCCACCCAGCTCTGGGCGCAGCAGCTCTCTGCCTGCTGCCACTGCAGCCCTGTGTCAACACCCTGCCCTGCAAGCAAGCACTGCTCAGTCTCGGGGATGCCTGCAGGTAAAGATGTAAAATGTGAGTAAAGAAAGCAGTTTGTGCAGAAAAGTAATGACCCCTTTGGGATCTTCCCAGTTTATACACAATTACATCAAGCAGCTAAAATGAACGAGTGCTTGGCAGAGAAGGGAGGCGGATAATCCACGGGTGTAAAGCCCTGCAGCTCCCAGAAGCAGTAAACGATGTAAAGCAGAGCTGACATTTCAGGATGTGTATGATCCTCCAGTTTATGTATGCCAGGACATCTGCTACTGCGACCTCACACAGCTAAAACTTCCCCTGTCTTCACCTACGGCTGCTGCTGAGCGTAGCGTAGAGTAACTCCCTGAGCCGAGCCACACGCAGGGGATTCCACTCCTTCATGCCAATTTATAGCCAATTCAGGATTTCAGCAACTATTATTTATCACCAGGGCTCCCCGCTAACCGTTTCTACATTGGTGAGACGTTATTCCAAATGAGTTTCCAAATTAGCAGCTCTGAATTCATTTCTTTTATGTTGGTTTCAGTTTATGAGGGATGTCAGAAAATCACAGGATCCCACTCAGGGTAAATTACCTGGGGATTTTATGCATGATCATTCTGCTCAGCTGCAAAGGCAGAGAACTCTGCATGCTGCTCGCAGTGCCTAAAGCACCAGGGAGGATGTGCCCAACTGCTTCCAAAGGATGATCAGGTTGGAAAGGTGCTTAAAACACCTTGTAAGGATGGATGAGGCTTCCCCATGTAGATTAGAGCATGCCCAGGTCACATACCCCTCTCCCACACCCTGAAACATAATTCTTCTCTCCCTGAATTTATCATTACTTCATGAGAGAGGAAACAAGCATGTGCTCTCTTTCTGCCTGATTTTATTCTCTGAGACAAGAGCTTTTCTACTGAGCAGAAAGCAAACTGGGGCTTGTTTTGTTTGGAAGTGAAGAAATAGCAGGTCTTGACTCCACAGATTTCTGGCAACAGTTACGCCTTGGAAAAACAGTTGTGTTGGCAGGAAAGCGAAAGACTCCTGTCTGCTGGAGCAGCCTTTGGCCTCTGTGGATGTGTTTCCTGATCCCAGACAGATGGAGCACGTCTCCTACCCTGCTGCACTCCAGTGATTTCTGCTCCAGGATCCTTGTGCCAAGTCAGACCAGCCCCAGTGATGGGGCAAGAGGCAAAGGCACCAGTTCCCACGAAGGGGGATGGGAACAGGAGCTTGTGCACAGGCAGCAGAGTCAAAGATGTCAAGGAAAGTCACTTCTCCTTGCAGAAGTGGAGGAACAGAAGGTCCAGGAGGAATAGCTGAGGACCAGTTTCTCTGTCACATCAGAATGGCCCCAGTAAAAAGTTTCTCAGGGTGCAGCTTGGTCCATGCACCAGCCTGAGGCTGTTTTTAAGCTGGAGTCTGAAGGACAAGGGCTGCATGGTGAGCTGAGAGACACAAGGCAGAAAGACCTGTGATAGAGGCCAAAATAAAATTGTCCCTGGCCATGCCCAAAGCTGCAGAAGGACCACAGCACATGGAAGTAAAGAGGGAACTGTTTGCTCTTCTTGCAAAGTTTTGTGGCTGGGATCCAGTTTATCCCATGCAGAACCCTCACTTGGAGTGAGGATGGATTTAGCCTCCAACACAGGAATAGCAAGTGTCAGGAATGACAGAACTGGAGGAACTCTGCAGTCCTGGTTCTCTCCAGGGCACCAGGGACACGAAGGAATGTAACAAACTGTGTAGGCTTGCCTTCCCAAAACCATGGTGGTGTTTGGACACAAGACCTCTGGCCTTTCTATTTCCCTCTCTTCTTTTCTCCTTTTTTTCTTTCCTCTTTCTTTTTTTTTTTTTTTTTTTTTTTTTTTAAGGCATGTGGCCAACACTAGTTCTGTCCAGCTGCCTTCAGTCTTGTGTTACCAATCCTTCCTTAATGATTCTTCTGGGAACCACAAACCCCAAATCCTGCACAGCTCTCATGCTCTGTTTCTGCCTCGCAAGATGGACACAGCTGACTTTCACATTCAATTTCCCAGCTTGGAAATGAAGCAGCACACGAAAGGGCAAATGAGGTTTTTTCCCAATTCCCCTCATTCAATGTCAGGTCAGGGAAAAGCTTGCAGAGGGACCAGAGTAGAAGGACTGCCAAAGTGCAGCTCTGAACATCACTCAGGACATGGTGGTGCCCCCAGAAATAGAAGACCTCTGGATAAAAACAAACCACTGGGACCATTTCTCATCTTAATCCTCAGAAGCAAGGACTTTCTGATCTTCTGGACCCTCTTCCACCTCTGTGCAACTTGGTCCCAACCCAGTGTTGTGCTGCTGGCTGCCCTTCTGATGGGCTCTGCCATGTATCCCTCTCTAAGCATAAAACCAGCTGGGTGGTGAGTCTGGGGACTGGTACACAGAGGTGGCTTGAAGTCTCCTTCAGTGGTTTTGCACCTTTGATCTCTGGAATGTGTATTTCAAGACTAGAAAGGGTTTTTGTGCTGGCCAAGGAAATAACTACTTAAAAGGACAGGGAGAGAGCTGACAATGGATGGGGCAAAAGGATTGTGTTGCAAAGGAAAAAGGCAGCCTACCCCTATGTCTTGAAATGCCCAAGACATAGTGAGAATTGGCAAAGGTCAGGCTGAATTGGCTCTTGCAGAGGATGACAAGAAAAATAACAAGAGAAAGTTTAGCCATATAGATCAGAGTAAAAAAAAAAGAGAGGGGATATGGAGCTGCTGTACAAAGGATGGAGTATAGATTAAACTTAGTCCAAGTGTGGTCCAAAACTAATGCATCCTCTATGTAACATCGTGTCATTGTGCAGATGACACAAAAATAGCCAGAGTGAGGAGACAGAAATGTCACATTCCTCCAAGATGGACTCAGAGGGCAGCAAGTTCACACCATGGGTATAGCTGGTTCCTGTCCCCCAGCACTGAACACCTGGCGCTGAAACCTGCCATGGAAACATCCACCAAGCTTGGAGAAAGGAGAACAGAAAACACAGCACCTCAGTGAAGGAGAGGGAAAAATGCCCCTCTCCCAACTACAGCCTCTTAAGGTGCTCCATGCCACATGCCAGGCACAGAGCAAAGTCCAAGGGAAGAAGGATTTGGAGCTACCAGACTGTTTTCCAATGCCCCAAGAGTGCCAGCCAGCCTGATAAGATATTAGTGATAAGATATAGCCTCCATAAATGAGAGGAATGGAGATCTAATCTACCTCACCTGCAGCAAAGTGTTTGCTGGAGCACCTTGGCACTTGGTCCAACAGTACAGACCTGTCCATGGGCTTGGTGGCAGCTCAGCTCAGCTCCTGGATGGCAGGGCTATGGCAGCCTCTGGGGAAAGCTTGCAACAGATTTTTATGGATGATCTTGCCCCAGACCAGGAGTGGGATCCCAGCACTCATGGCTCTGAAATGTCCCAGGTAAATGGAGATTCAGAAGCAGGAGCCTTGGAGCATCACTGTGGGAACAGCCCAGCTTCACGACTCATCACCAGTTTCAATCCCAGCCAAAAATACTTCAGGAGCATCTCATTCCCTTCAGTTCTTGCCTGTTTGTGGCACACTTGTGAGGACTCTCTGCCCATGGCTGAAGCACTGGAGTTGCCATCTGATTTCCAGACATTTCAGGGAAGATGCACAGCTCTGCTGAGCCGAAAGCGGAGCCCGCGACGTGCCTAATCAGCTATGCTAATCTCCTGCTGCCACGCAGAGCCTGCACAAGGCAGCTCCCAGCTCGTCCAGCCTCCTGCTGCAGAGCCCAGCAGCACTGCTTTGTTCATTTGCAGCGATTTGCCTTCGGATTGATCACCTTCTTTCCAAGAAGTTGGCATCCCCCAGCACGAATTGCCCCCCTGCACTCCCGGTGCCTCTGCAGGCTTTGGAGATGGATGGGAAGCAGGCTGGATCCGGGGGTGCAGCTTGTGGAGGGCCGCAGGGGAGTACTGGAACAACCACGGCTCTAACTCAATTTCTACCCATTTTCTGCTTTGCCTTCACTTCATTATAGATTATTATTTTCTAAACTGAGGCAGACTCGATTCTGCTTCCAACTGAATTGCCCACAGGCTGGCTTCTCTCCTCCATCCAGCTGATACAATCCTTATAGCAAGTTCCTTCTCGATGGACTGGCAGCCTTCAGGGAGCAATGCCTCATTTGGGGAGAGTCCTTCATCTTTTAAGGAAAGCAGCATTTAATTTCCAGTTGTTACTGGCTGTTTCATGCAGCTTTTCCACTGGATAAGAAATGGCATCCATGTACAAACTTAAAAGATAGTAATTCCCAGCTTGAACTGGGATAAAAATTTCGGGATCTCAATGTATTTTGCAGACAAAGTGTCCAGAGCAATGATAGAAAGGGTCATTTCCCATTTCCTACTTTTTTTACAGCCCTACCTACTTGTTATGCTGCAGATGAGCACTTATGTCTAAATAAGTTGTTTCAAAGCAAAAACTGAACCATTCTCCTTTGAGAAGTGTCAATGCAAGACTTCACAAAGATTTCTAAACATAGAGACTTCAAAAGAACAAGTGCAATAAGGAGACTGGTCAAAACGTATCCTCCTTGGCACAGTCTGGCAGCTTTGAAGAATTCATGTTTTCTGATGGAAAGATGCTAAATGGAAAATATTCCCTGTTCCCTGGGCAGGTTCCTGTGCTGCAGCAGCCCCAGCTCACCCGCACGGGGTGATCCCATCCCAGCACAGAGCTGGGAGGCCACTGGGTGTGAGAGGACAGCCTGACAGCCTTTCCCAGGCCTATCGTGGCTCTCTTCTGTTTTCTTCACTACCCGCCTTGCAGTCTGGGGTCCTGCTGTGGGGCACACACAGCTTGGGACAAAGGCAGTGCAGGATTCTCCAGGATGTAGATTTGGCTCGACCACCTGGCCAGGAGCCCTTGAAATTACCCTGTCCCTTGTCCCATCCCCTCTGTAACCTAAACTAAATGGGTCTTCCCACCCTCCTGCAAGGCTGCAAAGTTTGCTTTGGGTTCCCTCAAGCCCCATTCTCTGCCTGCCCTCAGAAATCCCACACTGCACCCATGGGAGCCCTGCAGGGAGGGAATTGGGCAGAAATCAGTGCTGGAGACATTCCTGCCTTTCCTCAGCAGGTCCAGCTAAATCCCACTAAAACATTTCTGAGCATATTTGTAATGATTTGAGCAGTTCTAGAGTACACCCTGCACACTCCAGCCGGGTTTTAGGGGGAGTGTGCTCTTCTGAGAGAGCTGTTTCCTATTTTTGTCAGCACATGGAACACAGCCTCTAAATTAAAATCTTCTATTTCCAGACTATTTTGATCAACGCTACTTCCTTCAGTTTAAAAGATACAATAAGAATAGATGAGCTCTTACAAATTAAAAGCCTCTCTTGCTTAACAAATTGTCTCTTTGTAATAATTAATTATCTGGAGAGAGATTCTTGCCCTATGCTTTTGGCCTCATTCCAGGCTGTGTAAGGGGTGAAAAAAAAAAAAAAGTTTAGTGTTTTTTGCCTCAAAATGCTGGCTCTCACACTTCCTGCACAAGGCAGGACCAGTCCAGAGGTGAGCCCATCCTGGGCACAGCACGGCTGTCACTGAGTGCCTGTCACAAGCCTCCGTTGTGGTTTGCAGGGAAAGGCTCCAGGCACATTTCACTGCCTGCTTTATTTTTTTTTTTAATAGGTGATTATTATTAGACAGCAGATTTGTCACTCTGGGCAGGTACAACCATTCCCACATTGATGGTTCCTAGGAGCTCATGGTACAGGGGGTTGTGGAGATGGAAGATGTGGAAGCAGTGCAAGGACATGGGGGTGGCTGCTGCTAGCCATGCCTCTTGCCAGGCTCCAACTCCCCCATGACTTCAGGACTTTGTCCAACCTACACTTCCTTAGGAAATTCCTTCTAGTGCATGACTATCCTTATGATGAGTAAGTCTAAATTATTCTTAGATTTTGCACTCTAAACCCCTGGCTGCTACTTCTCTCAGGGGTGAAGAGCTCCTACTCACTCTTCCTGTGGTGAAACTGGAAATATGAGCAGGTTATGATACCTGCTCTGTCAAAATCCCATCAGCCTTTTCTCAGGGGACCTGTTCTGCACCCTCAGAGCTTTTTAGCCTCCATGAAGAGGATGGGCACTGTTGGCTTTGCTCACCTTGATAGATGCTCCAGGTCCTCGGGAGACAGGGGAGAAGGTTGGTGCCAGGTGGAATCTAGCTTGGGACTGTGAGAATTCCCACTTGTAGCAGAGGATATTCACCCAGTGGCTCAGGGCAGAGAGAAGAGGAGGCTCAGAGGTGACCTTGTTGCTCTCCACAGCTCCTGAAGGGAGGTTGCAGATAGGTGGGGTCGTTCTCTTCCACCTGCAGCACTGACAGAACAAGAGGACACAGCCTCAAGCTACGTTAGGGAAGGTTTAGGTTGGATACTAGGAAAAAAATTTTCACTGAAAGAATAATAAAATACTGGAATTGTCTTCCTAGGGAGGTGGTGGAATCACCATCTCTGGATGTGTTTAAAAAAAGACTGGATTTGGCACTTGGTGCTATAGTCTAGTTGTGGTGTTAGGGCATGGGTTGGACTTGATGATCTTAGAGGTCTCTTCCAACCTCATTATTCTGTGATTCTGTGATTCTGTGATTCTGTGATTCTGTGATTCTGTGATTCTGTGATCCTCTACTGCTTTAACCCAGTCCTACCTGACTTGCAGCTGCAGCACTGCTGCACCAGGGATCAGCATCCCACACAGAGCCCCAGTTCTGACAAGGTTACCAGCAGTGGGACACGAGATGGAGGTGGCACAGACAAACACGTTGCTGGTGCCCACCGGTGTCCAGCTCCCCATCTGGTGGTGGCAGCACCTCAGCACTGCTTCGGCTCCATGGTCCCTCTGCAGCCTCATCCTTGCAGGGCTTCCCCTGCCCGTCTGCCCATGCTGGCGGCTCAGGCAGGGCCACAGCCGTGCCCTGCACAGGGACAGCTGTGGCCAGGAGCCACCGGGCAGTGTCTGGGCAGTGCCAGGGCAGTGTCTGAGAGTACCAGGGCAGTGTCTGAGATTACCTGGGCAGTGTCTGGGCAGTGTCTGGGCAGTGTCTGGGCAGTGCCTGGGAGTGTCTGGGCAGTGCCAGGGCAGTGTCTGGGCAGTGTCCTGGGAGTACCTGGGCAGTGTCTGGGCAGTGTCTGGGCAGTGTCCTGGGAGTACCTGGGCAGTGTCTGGGCAGTGTCTGGGCAGTGTCTGGGCAGTACCTGGGCAGTGTCCTGGGAGTACCTGGGCAGTGTCTGGGCAGTACCTGGGCAGTGTCTGGGCAGTACCTGGGCAGTGTCTGGGCAGTGTCTGGGCAGTACCTGGGCAGTACCTGGGCAGTGTCTGGGCAGTGTCTGGGCAGTGCCAGGGCAGTACCTGGGCAGTATCTGGGCAGTGTCTGGGCAGGGTCTGGGCAGTACCTGGGCAGTGCCAGGGCAGTGTCTGGGCAGTGTCTGGGCAGTGTCTGGGCAGTGGCTGCAGCCAGGGCCGTGCCCAGAGCCCCGTGCCCCTTGCCAGCCCCACGGCGGGCCGGCTGCAGGAGAGTGCTTTGCAAATCCTCTCACTCCTGCCCCGTGCCCAGCAGCACAGCCTCCTGCCAGCTTTGCAGGGAAAGGCTTTGCAAGTACCTGGGGCTCCAGCAAGGAATCCTTCCCAGTGAAGTGGCCAGGAGACACCTTCCAGCCCTGAGGGCTCCTGAACCACCCAAACAGCCTCAGAACAGGCCCTTACACACACAGAGCAGATTGATCTCGCCCCAGGCTGGAACCAAACAGCTCATTCCCTCAGAAATTGGCTGATCCTCCTGACAGAGGGCCAGGAATGCTGGGAGGGGTCTGAGCAGGGGTAAAGTGTAGAGCATTCCATCGTCCCACCCTGCTCCTGGACCACAGCTCAGCCTCCTCCACACACAAAGAGCAACAGCTCTGCACAACCCCAAAAAACTAACCACAAGTTATTGCCCAGGCCACAGCCTCAGTAGTGCTTGGAGGAGGATTAAATATTTATCTAGAAAACAAGGATGTACACAATTGAATTCAGCAGAATTAGTGATGAGCCCACAAAGATCCACTCATGGGAGCCAGAGCCAGTTGCTCCCTTCCAAGGAAAGCCTCGTGCACCCAGGGGTGGGTCACACTCTGCCAAGGCTCCTGCTCCCCTCACAGCCTTGTGGTTTGGAGGGAATATCTGTCACCTCCTCCAGCTGATCCTTTTCTCTTTATAGTGCACCAGAGAGATTAAACCCCCCGTGTCCACAAATTATTCCTCCCTGGCATGGTTTAATCTAGGAACAGTTCTGTTTCTCCTCTGTGAGAAGAGGACCCTCCTTGACACACTGGAAAATGTGAGCCTTCAACTCCCTGAAGGAACTCTGTAGTAGTGTGGAGCCAGCAGCACTCTCTAGTACTCATTAGAGCTTGGAGAGCTCTGTATAACACAAACAGACCGACAACCTGGAAATAAACCTCTAACATCCTCTCTCTGCACACAGAGAAGCTTAATATATATGTCACAGACTGTGTCTATAGTCTGACACTATATCACAGCAGATGGGATCCTGCTAAGCATCCTTGGGATCAGCATTGCAGAAAACAAAACAGTGGGAAAGGCCCGAGCATCCTCTTCTTTTCCATTACACACATCTCCGTACAGGAAAGGTGCCTTTGGACAGAAATATTCCTGGAATAGGCAGGATTAATGGCATGTCAGAAATATGCAAACAAGCAGGATGTTGCACTGGAGCTCAGCCACCTCAGCAAGGGTCTCCCACCACCCTGAGGAGCTGCCCAGTCTGCAGGCAGGAGCAATTCCTTGCACAGCCCCAGATGTTTAACATGTCCTTTCCTTGTAATATTTATTTCCCACAAGTATGCTCTGGTTTACAGAGTCCCTGACAGGGAATATCAGAATTTTCTGTCATTATTTATCCTTTTGTCCAGGACAGGATTTAACTGGAAATTATTTGTTTAAAAATGAGAAAAGCTTATTAGCACACAGAGGAGGTATCTGTCCTTTATTTGTGTTGTGTGTATAATCTACTGGAAATCAAAGTATTCAGATGATTGAGTAAGTTACTGGCCTCTGCCTGCCAGCCAGGAAGTTCAGCAGCCTGTGGTGGAGTCAGGACCTTTCCATGGCTTTTTACTTTTGATTTTTCCAGAGAAAACAACTAAGCACAAGCCTATTTCCAGTCCACAATCTTCTACGAGATCCACACAGATATCTCTAAAACCCAGTGGGACACGTCACCAACTCCTCTCAGCCTGCACTGCCTAATCTGCATCCAGATGCTTTATTGTCTACATATTTTCTACCCCCCTTACCCCTCCTCCTTTGGCTTTTCCAAACTCAGCTCATGCTGGGGAGGGCAGCACAGAGCTGCACCTCTGAGCCCTTCTCAGAGCTGAGCTGCCTCATGTGATTTCCCAAGTTGGCTGCTACCTTCCAGGCGTATCTTCACCATCCGAGGCTTTTCAAGAGCTCTTGTCTTTGCCAAATCTCACATTCCTGGAGCTCCAAACTTTCCCTGACTTCTCTTGCACTTTCCCATCTCCCAGCATCGTAGCCTTTAATAACTGCTGCTTACCCACATGAACAGAGTGGCAGAGACCTCTTGCCATTTCCTGACTCCTTGCTCACTCCTTGGCTCTGCTCAGCCCGCTCAGGGAACGCTGCAGTTTCTGAGTGTCCCTGGCTGCTGCCTGCCCCGTGCAGCCTGGCAAGCCTGCTTGAGGTGGCCGTGTGGCAGCTCAGCCATCAGGTCTGATGAGTTTCCAGCGCCTCCTTCCTTTTCAGAGCGTGCCAACAATGATGTTTTCCAGCCACAGGCTCGGCAGGTATCACATCTGCCATTCCCAGGGTGCAGATGCCCAGAGCACAGCAGTCCATGCCGCCAGGAGTGCCCCCACAGGGCTCCTTGCAGCTCGAGATCCAGCTGCTTCCCCACACTCCCTGAACAGCCCATGCAGGCTGCACCCCTTCCAGCGAACTCACATTGAGGGTATGACCCCATAGAGCCCCTCGGAGGCTCCACAGTCACCCAGCCATCGCACGGGGTCAGGGTTTGGGGCTCTCCTGTGCTCAAGGGTTTGCAGAAGTGCTGGGTTTCCCTATGACCCAGATGTCCCTGCAAATCTGAAGCTGCTCAGCCACTGCACCCTAAAATGTGCCCTCAAATTTCTCCAGAGGCTTTGCAAAGACAGAACATGCTGAACTCAGAGCCTGCCCCATGGACAGCAGGGGCCTTTTATTGAGAGGGATTAGTGCAAGGGGGCTGGAGAGGGAATCCTGCCCAAATAACCAGAGCACTTTATCCATCCATGGCATTTCCCATCCTGAGACTTCCTGATGAAAGATCCCTCGTAGAGCAGAGCCAAGCGAGCAGCCCTGTAATAAATCAACACCCCAGAGACTTTGGCTGACGCAGACATTCCTGAGCAGATTTAAATCTTGTTTGTGAGGAGGGATCCCTCACAACATCCACACTCTGCACACCCCTGCCACTAGAGAAGCATCTGGCAGCCACAGCTCAGCTACCCCAGACACATCACAGGGCTGCTGATCAGCAGGAAAACTCTCTGGTTCCAGCAGATCACAAGCTTATTAAAGATAGATTTGTGCTTTGGTCTGCAGAGATAAACAGATCAAAGACATTCTGGTCTGTGTGCCAGTGCCGCCGGTATCCCCGTTTGGCAGAGGGAGGCTGGGATGTGCTCTCCATTCCCAGTGCAGGGCATTGGGGAGCTCAGCCCAGCGGGGAGAGCAGCAGGGAGTGTGCCCAGGGCCACATCCAGACTGGAATAAGCCCATTCTTGGCTATTTGCATGGGGAACTTGGAGCAGCTGGTGGGGACTGAAGCACCTCCCTCACAGGACTCCCTGCGCTGCTCCCTGGCCCTGCGGAGCCAAGGGGTGGCCAAGCTTCGCTGGAGTTCTGCTGCCAGCCCGGGATCTGCTCTGCTCAGGAGGGACAGCTAAAAGGGGAAACAGGTCCTCGCACAGCTGGCCCAGCAGCTGATATTTGCATAATGCTTTGAGACCCACAGATAAAAGATTTGAGAGACACGAAAGGCTGTCACTGCCTGTTTGTCATTTCGTGTGGTTTCTCCCTGCTATTGCATGCAAAGCAGACAACTTTCAGGAGAGGTGAGTGCAGCTTGAGGGAAAGATGGAACAGTGGAGGCTTTTCCTGCCACGTCCCCTTGCACAAGGAGCACATCTGCACCCCAGAGCTGGCTGGGCCCCAGCTCCCTCCACCCATTTTACAGCCACCTCACCTTCATCCTTATCTATCACCATCCTCCCTGGCTCACCTCTCATATCCCAGTCCAGCCTCAGCTGTGCTTGCTCTCAGGGGACTCACATGAATTGCAAAGCCAAAAATTGGGAATGAGTGACAACATCAGGGCTCCCGACAGCAGGCAAGCGTGTGCCTGCAGAAGAGAGCCGGGAGGGAAGGGAAGGAGCCATTGCACATGGCAAACCAGCAGCAAGGGCACTGAAACTTCAGGTGAGCGAGGAAGGTGATGGTATCACTCAAGAAAGCAGGAGCAGGAGGCAGCGGGCATCCCACCCCCCTCTCTGTGCCAGGCACGGCTCGGCGGAGCCCGGCACGCCGTGCGCTCGGAGCTGGGCTCACTTTCAGCATTTCAAATTTGCCGGATGATAACCTCGGTGTCTGAGTTCACAGCTCCGATCCCACCCACTTGAGGTCTGACTGACTCATGTTGCAGTCACCGCTGCCTGGGTATTGGTAGGAGAGCAGGGAGGGAGGCTGGTTCGAGAGGAGGGAGCGAGGGAGGAGAGGAGAGAGGAGAGGAGAGAGGAGAGGGAGCGAGGCAGCCGCCGCTCGCAGCTCCTGCCTGCACAAGTGAGCCGCTCGCACCGGGGCAAAGTTGGAGTCAGTGCAGCCACTGAAGTCTTCCACAAGCTCAGGGGCTGTGAGAAAGCAGCACCTTTCCCAGGTAATGTTTTTATCTTACTTCTTGCTGAGTTGTTTCGCTGCTAAAATACTTTTTAAGTGAGGTTCAGAAGGGTTGGTGGGTCCCTGCTGAGCGGGATCCTGCAAGGGGCCAGCTGGGTCAGAGCAAGTGTCACTCGTCAGATGCTGGTGCCATCAGCATCCTGTGGTGGCCGAGTGGAGGGCAGTTTGGGGACTTTTTTGGCTGTTGCTGGTGGGGACAGCTGGATCCGACAACATCGGGGAAGGACACGGTGCAGTGTGCCCAGGGCAGAGGCAGAGCCCTGCACATCTGCGCTGTGCAGCCTCTCTGCCCAAGCAGCCTCCCCACGGGGGCTGCTGCTGACTTCTTGCACTGACCTGCCCGAGCCTTTTCCCTGAGCACTCCAGCCCTTCCATCCAGCCCTGCACACCCTGGCAGCTGGCGGGATCTGCTGCTGCCCCATCCCAGGGCATGCTCAGATCTGTGGGGCAGGACACCCCCAGGCTGGGCTGTAGCGCAGGAGGGGTGGGCAGTCCCCAGGGGCACCCAGTGCTCACTGTCCCTGTCCAGAATTGGCTTCAGCAGGAGGCTGAATCCCACAAACTCAGGCAGCTCCAAGCACACCCATGAGCCCTACTGCTCTGTTTTCAGTTTCACCTTTCCTGGACACTGTCTGATGAGCAAACTTTCGAAATGCTGACTGCTCTGTGCATTTCCACATTCCTCTTCACATTTCCTGATTTCAGGGGTCCTGAACAGCTTCTTACCCACAGAGCCCCTTTCCTCCTGGGGAAGCACTGCTGGTGGCAGTAATGGGAACTTTGTCCTGCCTCCCCCAGCCCCTCTGCTCATGCCAAAGGGAATAATTGATGCTTTGTATCAGAAATCACGCTGGGATAGGGCTGAGAGAGCACCAAGCTCTGGAGAAGCCCAAAGAACAGGGACAGAAGCATCTGGTGATGCAGGCAGGCAGGACACCAGTGTCCCCTCGCATTTGTCCTCTCCCACATTGCCTTCAAATCCTACCTGTGACAAAGTTGTCCCATTCTGAATCAGGCTTATGAGCCTGGCAGGGGATCAAGAAGCCCATTCCCATCTTGGGAGTTTTGCAATTCCCACCATCAAACCTCAGGCATCCTGTCTCAGATCAGAATAAACCCCCAAACTCCTTCCCATCTCTTGATGGGAAATACCTCTCCCAGCATGCCCAGATGTTTAATTCCAGGAAGGAGTTGAATATAATTTTAGAAAAAGCCATGATGTCCTGCTGCGAGCTCCGCATGGCCAGGGAATGCACTTTGCTCTCAAATGCAAAGCACTTTTTCTGCCTGCTCTTTTCTCAGAATGAAGCTATCATGGGAGGCAAAGGAACATTTCAGGTCTGAAAGGGCACTGCCCTAGGATAGAGCTCAAAGGCTTCATGTGGTGCTTCTCCTGAGCCCCCAACCACCTCTGTCCTTTCCAGAAGTGGGAAATACTTCCCAAAGACAGGCTGCCACATTCAGGCACTTCCTGAGTGCTCCTCTCCGCTCAAGTGTCTGCCCATGGTTCCGAAGCACCCAAGCTTTTAACAGGTTCAAAACAAACCTGTTATGCCAGAAGTAGAAGCACAGGAAGGGAGAGCAGCCAATGCATTCCCTGCCAGAGCCAGAGCCGCGTCCCATTAATCTTACTGCAAAAGTGCACCAAGCGCTGGAATTAATTATGTCGGAGGAAAGGATGCTGAGAGATGGAGAGGGGGAATAAAAAGGTAAAATGCAACAGAAATTTCTCATGAATAAATCACAGCCCCCTCCCCAGAGGAGATAAATGCCATTTTAAAGGAGAACACAACATGGACCGCAACAGAGCATAAAATATCTGTTCAGGCAAAAGAAAGCAGAAATTACTGTGAGAATTGTAAAGAGGATAAATGGAGAGACGGTAGGATATTACAGCAGAAGGATCATTAATGCACCAGAGAAGGCTATTAACAGAGTTCCTTAAAGATCAGCCTAGAGGTAAATTTTATTTAATGGTTTTCATTAGTGATCTTGGCTCAGAAAATTAGGGTTTCTTTAAGAGAAATGTACTGGTGAGAAACTTGGGAGATGTTCCACACTGGACAAGGGACTAAGTACTAGAGGATGTGAAGATTAATAGAAACACACTGGGCTGGCACAAGCTCACATGCTTAGGGTCTAAAAGCAAAAATTGCTACTCTAAGCAGCTGAAAACTCCATAGGAAAAATATCTGACTTTTAGGAAACCCCAGGATGAGTGCAACAAGTGCAGCCTGACAAGCCTTCACAGCAGAGATAGAGTCAATCAGAACACCAGTACCACCAAAAAGGCATGAGAAAAATGACCCAGAAGCAACACCCTGCTCTGGTTCCTTCAATGTCAGGAGGGTGATTTTGAACCACAAACAGGTCCAGGCTGTGATAATGAGGATAATCAGGTAAATGTAAAAGCTGCCTGGTGAGACAGGACTGGAAAGGTATCATTTATTCCGGCTGTTGCTGGAAAGACTGCAATGGGAAACATCAAGGAGGAAATCAACTCACTCTGCCAAAACACAACAGGAGCAGAGGACACAGGTATTGAAGGTGGCCACGAGTGACCTGGACACAAAGCCAGGAGCACATGTGGAGTCACAGCGAGCCAATGCTCCAGGAGAGAGCTCTGAGCTGGATGCATCATCCCAGGCTCTGTGTCCTGATGGCAGCGAGCTGACAGCCCCCCAGCCATAGCAGGCCCCCAGTCTGCTTTTCCTGCAGAGCCATGTCCAGAGGCTGTGCTCTCCTGGGGGAGTGTTTCCATGAGATAGTTTGGCTGAAGGATACGGGAAAGTCTCCTGCTCCTCCACCACAGTTAGGGCTGCAGCATCACACATCCGAGCTGCCAGCAGGCAGGTCCTGCCTCACTCCATGGAGAAACATCCCAAGGGTTTGCAGGCAGCTGAGCCCTGCAGCCCACATTGAGCCACAGAGTTCCCAGCACTACCTGAGCTCCTCTGCAGGGATGGGGACACCTCTGTCCCCTTGCAAGTGGCCATTCCTTGCCCTGACCTAATCTGAAAAAGCATTAAGAAGCACAACTCCTTCTGCAGGGCAAGGCTGCAGCAGGAGCTGCCCTGGCACCGTGGCAGAAGCCAAATGAGCTGGTGTGCCCAGAGCTGGGTGCCACCAGTAGAGCCCCGGGCGAGGCCCAGCAGAGCCCACAAGAGCTGTGAGAGCCAGATGCAGGAGCAGGTTGTTGGTGTGTGGTGAAGCAGCCACGTAGGAGGCTGCCATCCACCCACAGCATTTTCTAAGTGTGCTACTCCCCCTATAATTTAATCTGCCATTTCCACATGTTGGGAGCAATGAAAACACGTCCCTTTCACTTGGAAATTCCCTTCTGTGGGAACAACCTGTTCTCCTCGCTGCCGTCAGTGGGCAGGCAGCGCTCAGCTTGTTCCACACTCCTTTTGTGAGTGAACAAAGAGCTTTCCATGGCAAGAGCCTGTGCTGCAGCTGGAGGTGAGGAACTGCTCCACAAGCTGCTGAAAGCGTTGCATCCCTCTCCCAACAGCCTCAGTCCCAGCACCCAAATTCAGAGGGCTTCCTGTCTGGCAATGAGTTTGCTCTGCTCAGCAAAAGGCTTCCCATGGGCTGGTTTGTGGCTTGTTGTTTGCTTTCCATGCCTTTAGAAGCAGCAGGGCTGTGGGAATCGCCTCTAATCTCAGTGGTCCAGTCCCAGTCTCTCCCCTGTATGGCTCCTGGCAATCAGTGGTTGTTTTCTCATGCAGTCTCCTTGGTATACTCCCTCCTGTGGCCCCCATGCCTTTAGACTTCAATCAGAGACATAAATCATCTGAAGAATATTTCCACCTGCACCACAATGTTATCTTGTTGTTGCAGGGGGAGTTTAAAATCTCACCTTTGTCCTCTGACAAGGCTGGATCTTTTCCTTTCCTGGAGTTTCTTCTGATTGCTCCATCTCTGCCGCCTGTTGCGCCTGCAGAGAATCAGCTCTGCCTTCCTGCACAGCCCTGGGCACCACCAGGGGAGCCTTCACTGCTGCTCCATGGGGTGCAGGGAGCCTGCAGAGCTGGGTCCTGCCCCACCGTGGGCACCAGGGCAGCTCTCCCACACCAGCACATGGAGGAGGATGGGGAGACCCCTCAAATCATCTGGTGGCAGACCACAGTTTGGACACAAGAGATCCATGAGTTTCAGCGAGTCAGTCCAGCTCCTCAGCCCATTCCCAGCTCTCTTTCTTGATCCTGCACTACCTCAATTACCTTTTAGGCATCTTCCCAACATGGATATTGCTTCCAATCCAGGAGCCAAGGTTCCTTTGAATCTAGCAGTGGCAGGGTGTTGGAGATCACCATAACCAGCAGCTCACTGTAAGTTAGAGTGGTTTGCTCTGTTGTTTCTTCCCTTGCAAAATGTGGCATTTTCTTATTTGTATCCAGACAGAAAACAGCCAGAAAAAGTCAGTCTGCAAGGGACATTCTTCTTCCCTCCCAGGACCCAGAGCAGAGTGGGATTTCCCATACAGGCTACAAGAGCTGCTGTGATTTTTGATGGCAGGGACCAACCCTAGGCACTGGGCTGCTGCAAAGCACAGGCACAAAGGCAAAGTTGAATGAGATTGGCAGCCACAGCCAAGATTCAGAAATTACGTAGTTGTGACTAATTTTGCTGAATTGCATAAGAACTGCTATCTCAGGAAAATTGTTTCCTCATGTCCTCCTTGTTCTCACTTTTATTGTAAGCCTATAGGAACATGACAATTTTAAAATCCCTGCCCTTCTCTCAACATCCCTCCATTACATGGGCTGGGAGAGCCCCGCTGGCAGGTACACGGGTGCCTGGCTGCCAAAGCACTTTCCAGTTTGGGTTTAAGTGGGCTGGAGCAGGCAGGGAGGTACAGACACCCTGCTTCTGGAGGGGTTTGAGGGGAATCTCAGAGGGTCTTTGCCCACTGCAGCTCTGACTTGATGCTTTTATAGAATCACAGAATGGTTTGGAAGGGATCTTACAGATTTCATTCCACTCCTCTGTCAAGGGCAGGGACACCTTCTACTAGACCAGGTTGTTCAGAGTCTTATCCAGCCTAGTCTTGAACATTTCCACAAATTCTCTATGCAGTCTGTGCCAGGGCCTCACCAGACACTTTCTTTTGCAGGTTGTCCTTGAGAGGTGTCAAAGCTCTGTCCTTGCTGGAGCACTGCTTACCACTGTCACCAACCAAACATGCAGAGGGCATGAGAGCCCAGAGGAACTGACCCAATGGTCACTCAGAGGAGAAGAGAAGGCATGAAAGGAAAAGAAGCAGCTGAGATCCACCAGCAGCTGCCACAGGGCATCGCCTCCAGCACTGAGCTCCCAGAGGGGCCAACAGGCACAAAAGAGTGGCAGTGTCACATCTTTCCTAGACCATGTCATTCCCAGCACACAAGGCTGAACCTGTAAAGTGACTCTGCAATGTTCTCCAAGGTCACTGTAGAACTAGGGTCATTTTGGGAAGGGCCCTAGGCCTGCCTGCTCCAGGCTCACTCCAAGCAGCTCTGGAGCTGATGAGAGCAGGACTGCTCCATCCTTGCAGTGACACCATGGATCCATGTTACAACCACACAAGCTCTCAAAAAAGCAACCACACAAGCTCTCAGGTGTTCCCCCTGCAGGTGCTGGTCGGGTTCTGCCTCTTCACCCTCATCGTGGTCACTCTCTGTGGTAACATCATCGTCTGCCTGGCCGTCACCCTGGACCGCCGGCTCCGGAGCTTGACAAACTGCATCATTGTCTCCTTGGCCATCACGGATCTGCTGCTGGGGCTTCTGGTGCTGCCCTTCTCTGCTTTATATGAGCTCACCAAGGAGTGGCCCTTTGGCAGCGTTTTGTGCAACATCTACACCAGCCTGGACGTCATGCTGTGCACGGCCTCCATCCTCAACCTCCTCATGATCAGCCTGGACCGCTACTTTGCTGTCACCACCCCGCTCCGCTACCGCCAGGTGGTCACTCCCTCGCGGGTGGCCGTGGGCTTGGCTGTAATTTGGACCGTTTCACTGATGGTCTCCTTCCTACCCATCCACCTGGGCTGGAACACCAACGGGACAGCAGTGCAGAACACAGGCCCCACCTGCAGCAAGGAGTGCACGCTGGCAGTGAACCTTGTGTACGGGTTAGTGGACGGCTTGCTCACCTTCTACATCCCTCTGGGCATCATGTGCATCACCTACTACCGGATACTCAAGATCGCGAGGGAGCAAGCCAAGAGGATAAACCACACGTGGGGCAACGCGCCCACGCCACCCATGGTGAAAGAGCACAAAGCCACCGTGACGCTGGCAGTGGTGCTGGGAGCGTTCGTCGTGTGCTGGCTCCCCTATTTCACCATGTTCACGTACAGGGGGGTGTGGGGGGACAGCGGGGTCAAAGGCACACCCATGTCCATTGTCCTCTGGCTGGGCTATGCCAACTCAGCCCTGAACCCCATCCTCTACGGGACACTCAACAGGGATTTCCGAGTGGCATACCAGCACTTGTTGCACTGCTGGAGGACGAGACACCCCAGGAACTCCCACCTGCCTCCCCTCCAGAAGGCCCAGCCCAGGGGCAGGCAGGGCCAGGGCAGGCAGGAGGGTAAACCCTTGAAACTGGAGGTGAGGAATGAGAAGGGGACGCTGCTCACTGATGGAGCCCTCAAGAGGTAAGAGCTTTCCCACACTCAGGACTTTGATGGTCTGTCCCCAGAGAGGAAGGCAGACATGGGGACCCCAATCGTCCATGGACTTTTAAGCAACAAACTGATGCCTGAGCAGGAGATCATTGCCCAGGCAACTCCTAAATTCAACCACTCAGAAATTCCTCATCACTTATAAGAACCCAGCTTGCATCCCCTCCATGCTGGCAGCACAACTCCAGGTACTCCAGCTTCCCACGTGGCTGGAACTCCCCTGGAATTGCCACCCTTCACAGGGAGCACAAAATGTCCCCTGGATTTGCTGGGCAATGGGGACGGCTGCCATCAGAATTTGCTGTACAGAATGGGGTGAAGCTCTTAGCTGGGGCTGCTCCCCAAAATCAGCCGTGTCCCAGGAACCAACAGCAAATTCTGGGCACAGAGCAGAGTTTCAGGGGCCAGGAAAGGAGACAAAAGGGAAGATGAGAATTAATCCTGAGGTACAGTCAGAGCACCTGCAGCCAGGCTGAGAGTCCCTGCAGGAGCCAAGGTCTGGGTTCCCAGTTCCCTGCAGAGAAGCTCGGCCACTTCACTTCCCATCCGAGCCACACACCCTCAGCATTTCAGATTTTCAGTTTGCACCAGCAGTGAATTCAGCCAACAGCAAGTTCCATTCCCATCTCTGGAAAGGGGCAGGAGTAGCCCAAATTAGTTTGGCAGATGTTTTTAGAAATACAAATGCCCATGTAAAGTTAGAGCAAAAAATTCTCTCAGCATCATCCCAAGCATGTTATGAGGGTCAGCCCCAGCAAAGGGTATGGTGAGGGAGCAGGATGGGAGCAAAGTGGGCAAGTTCTGTGCCAGGCTGTCTCCCCAGCCCCCTCCCTGGGCACCCACATCCCCACAGGGCTGTGCCACCCTCTCACTGCCTCACTCCAAGGTGTTCACCCAGCCAAGCACAAGGAGAACGGAGAGGCAGGCTGTCAATCTGCTGCTCCTGAGATAATCTAACCTCTAAGCCGTGCCTGATAAGCAGCCTAGAAACTTTCCCTCCATAGATAAGGAGTCCTTTGATTCCCTGTTCCCAGCGTGCCAGCAAAGAAGCCGCGCTCGCTCGGGCGCTCTCGCAGCACGTGCCCTTGATCCTGTCCCAGAAAGAGTCTTAAGCCACCAAAAGGAGAACTCAGGGAGGTGAACCAAAGTTCAGAGCCGCCCAAAAGGCTGATCCAGCATCGGCCTCCCCTGGGCACCAACGTGACCATACCCAAGGGAGGGGTGCAGGAAAAGAGACACAGAGGGATGGATTAACCTGAACGAATACAAGAATGCAGGTCCCGGGGCTGCCTTTTTCCAAGGAATTAATGAGGAGCCCAAAGTTACAGCATTTGGCAAATTGTAGGTTGTATATAAAAACATACGGAAATCATGTCTAAGGTGGTGGGGGTGTTTCTGCAAATATACAGAGACAAAGAAAGATATCCTGTTTGCTCACACAGAAGTGCAGCCCCTGGGCAAACCAGGAGCTCTTGCACTGAGGCTCTGCAGCTGAACCAGGAGAGCTGGCAGTGAGGAACTGGCTGTCGGGATGTCCCTGCACAGCCAAGAGAGAAGGGAATGTAAATGTCAGTGTCTTCTCAAAATGCTGCCTTACCACAGAGGGACAATAATGGCTTGGAGGGAGATAAAAGAGGAAGAAAAATGGGTTTCTGTTCCTCAGACAGAGGGCAAGGTCACTGATTTCCTGGCTTTTACCCTCCCAGCTTTTCCGGGTAGAAAAGATTCTTGCCCTGGCTCCCCAGAGGGAACACTCAAGCAAGGGGATGTTTCCTGACCTTTCTAAATCCAGTGAGCTCCACCCCATCCCACACAGTATCACCACTGTGGTTTCTGCTCACAATCAGATAAGAGTTGCTTGAGCACCTATTTTTATTTTCTCCCCCTCTCTTTGTAGCCTTCCCACCTCACAGCAGTGGTGCACCAATGATCTTATATGGCCCCTTCCAGCCCTTTTTTTCCATAGTCAGATACACAAAGATCTGCTATTAGCAGATGATTGGGATCAACTAATGCAACACAAGACAGGTGAGCACAGGATTTACCTGCTCTCCAAAAACCTGGCAGCCAGTTTCACCCCAGCTTTCCTCTGGCCTCTTCCTCTCTGCAGAGTCTTCAGAGTCATGTGCCCTGAAAATGTTAACAGGAAAAGAGCAACATAAATCATTCCAAAAACTCATAACCCCCCAGATAGGAGCACCCAGAGCTCAGAAGAGCTCTGCTCAGAGAAGCTCTGTGGGATCATTCAAGGGAAAACAGAATTTTGAACCGTTGCCCTTAATAACAATGTTCTTTTTGGTTATGAGGCACAGGGAAAAGACTAACAAACAAGAGTGGAAATACTGGAGAACTGCTGCCAGTCTCAAGAGTCACTCAGAGTCTCAGTCAGGAGCAGGACAGGGAATCAAAAGCCACGGGACCTCCACAGCAGCTGGAGGCTGGAGGGCATTTCCAAGAGTGAGGACCAGGTAGGGCTGAGAGTACAGGACCAAGCAGAGATGCAGGGGGAAGACAGCTGCTCCTATTTCCACACCAGGCATTAGAGAGGAAGGCAAATCACACAAAACCAGTAAGGAAAACCAAAGGACCTCAGGAACCTGTTTCAGTGCAGTGGGAGGGGGCTCTGGTGCTTGGCTTTAGGCTCTGAGACCAGACCCTGATGTTTACAGAGATTAAAATCCTATGAGGGGGAGCATTCAGCCCTAACAGGGATGTACTGGGGAAGAAAACGCTGGAGCTGAATGAGTGGCTGTGGATCACATTCTTGCATCCCATCTGTGCTTGCAGCAGCATGGGACAGCACCATGGCCACAATATATGGGCAGAGGAGAAGTCAGCTCCCACTGGAAAGGTTCCCTGTCCTTGTCACAACATCCTGCCCCAGCTGCCAGCCTCGGGCAGACACTACCTGGTGCTTCACAGAGCAAAGCCAGGCTCAACCAGGCTGGCATTGACAGACTGGACTGCTCTTTTTCCCTGTCTTTATGTGCTATTTAACCTTTCCAGCACAGGAGCTTTTCTGTGAGTCTCAGCCAGCCCACTGCCTAGGACCCACATCTCCCAGCCTTCAACTCCTGGCTGCCCTCTTCCAAAATCCTGTCTGTGAGGTTGAAAGGACAGCACTCAGCTTTCCTCAGTGCAAAACTCAACAGCAGAGGCGAGAGCTGCAGGGTGAGTACAAGGCCAGGGTCGCTGTGTGAAGATGAGGGGAGAGGCAGCTCTCCCTGCCGTGGCATCCACTGCATTTTTCCCGATGGTACCTGGTGCAAAGGGTGATACCATCAGAGATTCAGCCTCACTCCTTTATCCATCACTGGTTGCTCTCCAAGTCCCAAGCCTGGGGGAGGTGCACAGAGCTGGGCCCCCGCTCTGCAGCTGCCCTGGAGTTTTGGGATTATAGAATCAGCCTGAGATTCTCTGGAACATGCTGCATCCTGCCTGCTCCTCATGCACTGCAGAGGCAGCTGCATTCAGACCATGAATTTCCAGCACACTTCATTTTCATGCAAACCTACATCCACATAAATTGCCAGCAGCTTTGGCGGAGATGCTGGCAGGGCTCCCGAGGTGAAGAGCTGATGCTGCACCAAGAATTGCTGCTCTCTCCAAGTGGTGCTGGGCTGGAGGCCATGACTGCCATGCATGGGGATGCCTCTCAGCTCCAGAGAGCCACGTTGTGCAGCCCTTCTCAGGAAGAGCCAGGCAAGGTCACCTTGACCTCCACAAGCTCTCCCCTCCAATGCTGCATGCTGATAACCTGGGCTCTCCATATTGACTGTTCCTTGGGGTGAAATGCAGTCACCCACGTGCTGGAAGCTGGGCACACTTTGTCCTTGCTGCACCCTGAGCCAAGGTCACAGCAGTAACAGGAGCTGGTGCTGTCTGTCCACACACACAGCTGGGAGAGAGCTGGGGTACAGAGAGCCCCTGCCCTGGGGTGCAGCATAAATCTGCACTCCTCAGAGGCTGGAAATGCCATTGCCCATCAGCAGAAGAAGCAGAGGATGGGAGCTGCAGGTGCTGTTCTTTGTGGGGGGCATCACTGCTGCCCTGCAGGAGGAGCAGAGTGAACCCTCCAGTCTGGAAACCACAAAGCACAAAGTGAAGGTCCCCAGGGCAGGCACAGTGCTCACCCCCCAGCAGTGCAGACACTACAGCAGAGTCACCTCTGCTGCTGTCACTGCCCAGCAGCAGGGGCAGAGGGGACACCAATTCCAGCTCTTCTGCTTCGTGCATATGTTCTAAGACACATGTAGTTTCTGTGAGGTAAAGGCAAAATGCCAGCCATCCCCTGAGAGGCTGCTGATCTAATCAGCAGAATGAAGCAGAGGTCTGGGGGGGAGGTTTGCACGAGATCTGAGGTCCTGGTGTGACCACAGATTTCCTCTCTGCACCATAGGGGTGGGGACAGGAAATTTACGTGGGGACATGTCCTCATACAGGACCGCCCAACCAGAGAGTTCCTGACCAAAAAATTCCCTGAGCCACAGCAGGGAGAGGAGCCATGGCAGAAGCAGCACCTGGGAGCAGAGCACTGCCAGCTCCAGGACATCAACTTTTGTCAGGCTATGGCTCTGACAACTCAGCCCTGCTGCTGCTGGCTGGCCCAAGGGACAGGAAGAACAGGCAGAGAAAGCCACAAAGCAAAGTGATACTGCTCAGAGGGGCATTGGCTGATAGATCTTGGGGTGATGCAAGCCTGCTCAGCTCTGCTCAAATGCCAGCACTTAGCATTTAGTGGAGGATGCCAAGAGCATCCTCACAGCATCCCAGCACGGTTCCTCCCAGGCACAGCAGGTGCTGAATGCAGCACCTCTTACATTGGGGAACAGGAGAGGGGGGAAATGGGCCCATCTGCACCTTGTAAAGTCACTGATCACCCTCTGTGTTCCCCTGCAGGATCCCTGCTCGGGCACCTCCAAACACTGCTGGACAGGCCTCTGCCCACCCAGGTTTCTTCCCAAGAGGATGGTGTGTTAGAAGAGCCCTCAGAGGAGCTGCAGAAGAACATCTCCCCATCCTGTCTGGGCAGTGACACTTTCAGTATCAAGTGTTTCCCCACAGCAGCAGGAAGAGATGCCTGAGCAGCTGGGTCAGGAAGCAGTGCATGCCCTCGGCAGGGCAGGGCTGGATGGGAGTGCCCTCTCCAGACCCACGGCAGTGGGTCAGGCTGCAAGGGCACAGGGTGGAGGGGGAAAGGGGCTGCTGTTGAGGTCTTGGTGCCAGGAAGACCAGCCTAGGATGGAGAAAGACAACACAGGCACCACCTTCCCTGGTGTCCTAGGGATGTACCCACCCCCCAGAGGGGACAAGGCCCTGGTAGGTGGGGGTGACATGACAGGGGGGCTCAGCGTGGTGGATGTTGGCAGCCACGAGTGCTGGATGTCTGTGCACAGGACATCCCAGTCCCTCAGCATCCATGCTGGGGCAAGGCTGCTTCCCATCCCTGGGGCTGTCCTTACACCACCCCCCTGTCCCAGCCCTACTGCAAGGCAAAGAGAAGCCCTGGAGCCGCTGGGCCATGGGGAGACACTGAGCAGCCAGGGGAGACACATGGGGAGACACTGAGCAGCCAGGGTTTGCCCCAGGCTCTGCCCTCCCCAGCTGCTCAACACTAAGGCTCCCAAAAGAGGATGTTTCTGCCCCAAGCCTGTGCAGAGATCATCAATGGTATAAAAAAATCCATTTAAGACAGAAGGAAAATGAGATGATTGATTTCTGTGGGTGTGCTTTGTCCTCGGAAGAGCCTCCCTGCCCTGCTCCATCCTGCTGTCCCATCCCCATCCCTCTGCTGGGACAGAACCTGGACACACAGCACAAACACCCAAAACACAGGCACAGCTACCCTGGGCAAGGCTGGCACCCCCCAGAGCACATTTTCCCCTGTGGGACCAACCGGATGATCCCTCCCTGGCCCCTGAGCTGATGGAGCAGGGGACACTTTGCCATCCCCCGGGCGCGGAGCGGAGGGGCGGCACCGCTGGCTCGGAGCTCCCCCTGCTTGCTGCGGGCACGGACCGGCCCCGAGCTCCGGCCACGCCGTGGGTGCCACCCACTGTCACCAGCCAGGGCGGGGCTGGGCTCCCCGACCCGGCACAGCGCACCCCAGCCACTCCCGAGCTTCCTCGACACCCCCCGAGCCACCACAGCGCTGGGTGCCAGCGTCTGCCGCCGGGAGCTCCGTGGGTTTCACCCTTCCACGGTGGTTACACTTCATCAGAGGTTACAGAGAGCAACCGGCTCCCAAAGAGCGAGGAGAGCTGAGGGAGGGCAGTGCTTTAGCCCCAGCCAAATCCCACCAAAACATCAGCGAGCAAGGAAACATCCCCAGCAAGGTCGGAATCTGAGGCATTGATGATTCTGAGACTGTAGAAAGTCTCTGTCTGTCAGCCCCGCTGCCAAAGAAGAAGTTGTAATTAATCTGTGCTGGTTCCAAGGTTGTTCATTCTGTTTATCTCTCACATGTTCTGCTGCCCTGCCCAGCTCTGTCCTGCAGGGCAGCGTGTGGGGCTCTGCCCTCAGTGGGATGTGACAAACATTAAATACCAGAAACTCCCTGGGCTGGATTTACAATAACGTGCCAATATCTGTCACCTACGTTGGACAGTGTGTCCCCAGCCTGAACCAACAGAAAAATGCCAATACCACAGTGAAACATGGAGGGCATGAAGAAGGAGAAAAAGGACAAGACACACACAGTTTCCTCCATCTTGTCCCCTTTGGACCCCTCATCTAGAAACTTAAAATTTTACTTTTGCACCCGTGCCACACTTAATTATTACTCATATCAAACACTCGGAGCTGGTAATTGATCCTGTAAGATTGCAAACTCTTTTCCATGGCCAGAGATCACAGCCAGTGTCTCTGGGGGCTCTGTCCAGGGGGGTTCCTGACCCCTGCCAGGGCAGCCAGAGGGATGCCCCGGATCCCCACAATGCCCTGGTTGGCAAGGTCCCCTCGTGGTCCTCCCTCCTGTGGCCTTGGGATAAGGAGCTGTGAAGCTCCTGGGCTGAGCAGGTTGAGAAATTGCAGCAGGAGCCCAGTCGTGTTCCCCAGACAAAGCCGGCGGGAGCGGGGCTGAGCCGCCTGAGCATCCACGCTCCAGCTCCGAGGAGAACTGGCAAACACACACCCAAACCCCTGCCACCTCTGATAACAATTAGAGACTTATCTAATTGCAAAAATAATTGCAATTGAAGTGTTTAATTACCATACTAAGCAGGAAGAGCCGTTTCCTACTGTTCCAGCAGCACTCCCGATCCATCAAACAAGGTTTGGGGCTTGTTTGGGTGCTGGGGTTTTTTGGGTTTGTTTTCTTTTTTTTTTGTTTTCTTTTTTTGATTATTAGATTGCAGCCCCAGGGGATGAAGAGATTTGCTAATTAGGGTCTTGGAGAACAGCTACCAATTCACAAACACTTGCTTTTCATTTCAATACTAACGAGGCTGGAAGGGGGAGAAATCCAAAGCTCAGAACGTCTGTGGCTGCAGCAGCGCTGCCCCCAGCCCCTCCTCACTGCTCAGGGACCATCCCAGAGACCCCGGGATGGGCTGGGGTGGGGCTGGATCAGCGCAAGCACAGGCAGGGTGGAACTGCTGCTCCGGGTCGCTGCTGTCACCGCAGCCACCACACAAAGCAATCCCAGCATCGATCATCTGTCTAATCCCCGCAGGGACCATCGGCTTTCTCAGTGATGGGCTAATCCTGGTCCTGAGGCAGCCGTTCCATCCCCTGGGGGTGCAGCAGCAGGAATTTCTCCAGGTGACATTTGGTTTTGTTCTCCTCTAAACTGACAACAAAAGAGAATTTAATTCTCTCCACCGAGCAGCAATTCTGTGAGGGAAGAGAAACTGCTTAGGAAGCTCCTAACCAACATCTGCTCTCTCAGATAGGAAATATCCCCTGCTAGTGCAGGGAGCGCAGGCAGGGCTGGCTGCCAAGTGCATGGGGACATCCCCATCCCGCTGTCCCTGCAGGGGACACAGGAGCTCCACTGCCCTGTACGTGGCACCCAATCCTCACCTTGCTCCACCAGCCACCCCAGGGACCCACAGTGCCTGGCTGGGCTTCTCCCACCAAACCCCCTTTCCCGTCCTTGCCACAGCTCTGGGAAGGCTCCAAAAACCTGCAAAGAGGAGATGCAGGGAAGGAGAGAAGCACAAGGGAGGGAGGAGCATCCAGGCGTCCTGTCCCCCAGGAGCGCAGCTGAGACGTGGTGGCTGCCACAGGCCGGAGGCAAAGGAGTGTTTTATTTCTTTTAGATAAAAGAGAAACATCAGTAGAATGAGGAAAAAAAATTGTGTTGGGTTTTTTTTTTCAGGCTGTCATGTGATTAAATGCAGAGGAAACAGAAAGGTAGAGAACAGCCCCGAGCAGTAGAAAATGAGAAACTTTGTGTTAGAAATCTCAAGATTGGATTTTCTGGAATAAAATACATTTTGGGGTCACTTACCCAATAGTTTTGGCTGAGGAATCACGCCTCTGGAAAGGTTATGGAACCCATTTCCTCCCTACAAATCTAAAAATTACATTTCCATGACAAAGCATCTTGAAAGCACGGACAAGCACTCCCTTCCAGCGTGAAGGAGATGACCGTGGGGAAGGCATCAGCAGGAGCCTTCCTGGCCTCAGCTAAACCCTTCCTGCCCAGCATTTCCCCACCACCAAGAACGCCAAGGCTGGCAGTGCCAGGGGCACAGGCAGACCGCAGGGTGGTGGCCCCGGGAGCATGGTGGTGCCACTGGGGCGGTGGCCAAGGGACCAGAGAGAGAGGCCAAAGCCACTAGAGGGCACAAATATGACAGAAACACGTCACCACAGCAGGGCACCTCCAGTTCCTGCGGTTCAACAGTCCCAGAGGTCCCCAAAACCCCTCATCACCCCCACCTCCAAAAAGGGCACCCTCAGCTCTCCCCCGCTAGTAACACATTTTCTCCTGGAGGCCCAAGACCCCGCCAGGCAGAGCTGGCCATGGAGACCCTGGCCAGGCAGCGAGGTGTGTGTCCTGCAAGGAGCCATCTGGTCACCACCAAGGGACACGTCCAACATCCTTCTGTCCTTTCCTTCTCCTCCCTCCCCCGAGCCTCCTTCAGGCAGGCGCTTCCCTCCCTGCTCCTGCAGCCACCACCGCTTTCATTAAGGCTCTTCCACCAAACCAAACACCATTTGTCAGGGGAACAGCTGCCAGAAGCAGCTCTGCTGGAGCAGGTGCCCCCGTGTCCCCCAGCAAACAGACACTGTCACATTTCCCATCCCCTGTGCCACCCAGCTTCACCCACAGGTGTGTGCACGTGTGTGGGGGTGTGCTGTCCCCAGTGCAGGATGGGGTGCACAGAGCCCTGCTCCCAGAGCTATATTCCTGCTCCCAGAGCTATATTCCTGCTCCCAACCCTTTGAGCACCCTGGGACTTCTGTGTGGGCGTCAGAGCCGCTCTCAGCACCTGGGCTGGCCCATCACTCCACCCACCCTGGGCATAGCTGGCAGGTGCTGCTACCCCGGGGGTGTTTGCACAGCTGTCAGGGCCTCCCAGATGGATCTGCTCTCCTTGCTCACAATTCCCACCCCACGGGCAGCAGCCGATCTCCTCCCTGCCAGTAACCCAGAGAGGCAGGAGCACCCTCCGACCCCGAGCACACAGGGACTGATGCTGATTAAATGCAGCCCTGGTGTTGATAATTAATTTCTTAGAGGATGAATTACTTGGGAAAGCTCCAGAATGAGTGTTGTTCTTCCTGTCACAAAACTGCTAGGTCTGTTCAGGCTTTTAAAAAAATCTGAAAGCAAAGGGGTAGAACATCCCCTGATGAAGAACTGTAGCCCTGCCCTGGGCAAGGGCTGCCTGCTGGGTTTGGGATCTCTGCTGGGGCTGTTCTCCGGATCCATGAGGTTGCAGGCAGGGCAAGAGGACGTGCTGGCACTGCCCATGTCCCAGCAGTCAGGAGACACTCGGGAAAGGTTATGGGCATTGGCCAAACGCCCTCCAGCAGCTCCTTAGACCCATCTCAGTCCACACCTTGGGCTGAGACATCCCCGTCTCCCCATGGCACCTGCCCAGGGAACCACAGGGATCTGTGTGGAGAACACCACCTGCCCCCTCCCCGGGCACTGCCTGCCACCCGTGGGGCTGGCCGTGGCTGTCCCCGTGTCCCTCTGCCGTAGCACGGCCCCCTCCTGGCGCTGGCTGCAGTGCAGAGCGAGCAGCCCCTGCAGACAGCCTTGTTATGCAGGGCTCTCCATCCCTTTTGCTTAATAGGAAACATTTTTCTGTTTCATTTCCCTTACCCTTGGAGCTGAAACCGCCTTTCTGCAGCAAAACACACCAAGCCAAGGAAATTCTTCTCCCTTTGCAGCTCACAAACTCCCCTCCCTCCTCCAGCAGCAGCAATGCCCACCCCACAGTCCCCCCCTTGCCTGGGGTACACTGGACTGGCAGAGGGACAAGTGATCCCCACCCCTGTCCTCCCACAGGAGACAGCAGGGACAGAGTTACTGAGGGGCTGCAGGATTCTGTTCTCCCCACGTACAGATCTTACAAATATTCCCAAATACGGCAGAAGGCAAAGCCTGCCCTCGGCTCACCTCCTCTGGCCCTCCCTGAGGACACTTCACTCGCTTGGCCTGCTTCAAGGCTAAGTCCACCACTCATTGGGTAATTAAGCTCTTAATTAACAGGCTGATTTCCCCTCCGAGCCCTGCCAGCAACTCTTGGTCCCTCTGTCAGCTGCCTCCAGCAGGGCCTGGGGAGTGCTCCTGTCCCAGGGATGGCTCCGGGTGTTTTTCCTTCCTCCCCCATGATCTGCTCCTGCCAGCCTGGTGCTGGAGCACCGTGACCCAGCCTGAAGGTGTGAGCCTGCTCCAAAAATGTGCCTGCAGCACAAGTGAGCCTGACACATGTCTGGGCTCAGAGTGACACCAAGGAGTCAGGGGCAAACAGGGCTGAGACATCGCCACCGTGAGTGATGCTTAAACCTAAAGCTCCTAGACTAGACAACCTCCCAGCTTATAAGCCGTAAGAAAAAAAAAAAAATACAATATCTGAGACATTTCTGCCTAAAGCAAAAATCTCTCAGCAGCCTTTGCCGCCAGCATGTCCCCTCTGTGTGCTCGTCCCTCCTTTGGGACCGAGCTGGATAAGGAGGCAGCAGTGCCATGTCCCAAGCCCAAACTGGCTGGCCCGTAGGGGATAACATGGAGACCCTGCCCCAGGCTCCCCACCAGCTCCAAAGCTCAGAGAACCGCAGCAAAGCAGCCGTGCTGAGCCTCGGTGAGATGGCAGGAGCTGCCCTGCAGCGCTCCGGCGGTCGTGTATTCATCACTTGTCAGCTCCCCTTAGCCGTGAAAAGAGAGTTATCCTCCTGCAGGCAGGGCTGGGGACACAGGGGCTGGCACTGAGCGGTCCCCATCCCGCTGCCGGGGTGTCTGGGCGGGAGGAGAGACGAGAGTTTGGCTAATCCAAGTGGAAACTAATTGTGTTTCATTGAGGTTTTATCTCTGCAATTGGCAACGTGCTCCTGCAGGAGATTTAGTGTGAAGTTGTCTGGTCCCTGCCAAGAAGGCTGTTTTGCTTTTTTTTTTTTTTTTTAGAGAAAGCACATTATGCATCTAAGTTGAAATTCAAATCCCTTTTCCTTCATTCCCAGAGTATACTTATGACGTTCCAGATATTCCTCGGTGCTTCACGGTTTGTGGGAAGCCCCCAGTCACTGCAGGAACCCGGGACCAGCTCAAAGAGCTGCCTGAACTTCTTCTGCTTTATGGTTTTCCCCTTTGCTTGAAGTGATTGCTGCGTGAGTGGGGGACTGTGGGCAGGCAGGGATGAAGCTGATGCATATGAATGGCTCCAGGTGAACTCTCCCCAGCCCTCCCAGGCCTTCCCAACCCAGGGCTGCTCCTCTCCATGCCAGCCCTGCTCTAATTTCACACTGCCATGCCCCCCGTGTGCAGCCTGGTGCCTGCAGTCTCATCCTGGATGGGGTTGGCAGCAGATCGAGTGTTTTTCCCTAAAGATGCTCCACTTCTCCCTTGGTGGAGGTTTAGCAGGTTCTGAGTACAGCCGTGCCAGGAGGTGAATCAGCCCAGCCTGGAGCCTGCACCGAGAAGGGGGAGGAAAAAGGGGGGCACGAGGAGTTACGTGAGTGCAGAGGGGGAAACATGGGGCTGCAGCCCTCTCATCCAAACCCTCTGGGCTGTAAACCCACCTGCTTTGCTGAAGCAGCCTGGGATGGGTGGAGGGGCTCCCTCTCCCACCCAGCAGCTCCTCTCAAGGCATCAGGACAGGCCCAGCATCTGCAGTCACTGGAAAATCACACTCCATTTCCAGAAAGGAAAGCAAAGTGTAAATCTCCCTCTCAGACACACATTTGTTCCTCTGCAGCAAGAAAAGTGGCGAAAGCTTTAATTTCCGAGCTGGGAGGGAGAGACAAATACATCAGCAGCACCCTGGGTGCAGAGGGAGAAAACATCAGTTCTGGGATTGCACCACCAGCCACGGAGATTTCTCCCTCCCTGGCTGTAATCCAGGAACACCACAGGTTTCTCTCCGGCTCTGCAGCTCCTACCTCTCACTGTGTTTGGGGGAAATCTGGGTTCCTCCGTGGTCAAGAGGGTGATTATTGTTATTGCACCAGTGTTTCCCACAAGTGCCAGGCTGGGGGGAGGCAGGGATTCCCCTGGCTGCATTTCACATTCAGAGCAGGCTGGCCGTAGTGCTCGGCTCTCCCCAGAGATTCCCTTCATAAGAGGGAGCAAATTCCACTTATCTATCCAGAGGAAATTTGCATTTTAAATATCCCAACTCCAAATGTCACCCAGTTTGATCCCCTAAGCTGAACAAATGCAGTGGAGCAGGGAGGGGGCCAGGGTGGCTCACCAGTGTGAAAAGCCAGGAAGAAAGGGGAAAAAAAGCATGTACAGATGTTTAATCTGTGCTGAGGTTGAGGAAGGGAGCAAATATGGCAGAGACCTTCCCCCTCTTCCATCCTCCATCGGGCAGGACACGGGGGAACAGGTATCCGAGGCTCCAACCATTAAGGATTAAGGATTTCGTGTCTGAGATTTTGTTTACACAATAAGACTTAAGACTGCATGGAGTGTAGGTGGATTCTCCCCAGTGCCTGCAGAGGGATTAGTGCCTATAAAGCAGCCAGAGCGAGCTAAAAATTGGAGAGATCAAAGTGCAGGAAGAGGAATCACGTTCTCAGGGATGGGAGGAGAGGGGAGGAAGAGGGCAATGGTCAAGCTTGAGACAATTGCAGTTCCTGGTCCTGGAGAGCGTGGGGAAAGGCATGGAGCATCCCCCACTGCAGCTGCAGGGGTGCCAGAGGGCATCCCAGGGAGCAGCTGGACCCCAGGGCTTTTCCATCCTCTCCTGAAGCTGCCAAATCTCCCTGACCAGCTCCAGTCTGCAGGAGAGGGAGGACCCAGCCCTTCCTGAGCTCTCTGCTGCCACAGGGCCATCTCTGGGGAGCACAGCAGAAGAGGATGTCCAGCCTGAGCCCCTCTGCAGTGCTGGGGCACAGGGGGAAGCTCAGCACCGTGCCCTGCAGGGAGGGGAGCCTGATCCTGCTATTCCTACCAGTCCCCTGTGACCAAGGTGACACTGCCACGAGTCAGCCTATGCCACATGAGGAGGGAACACACTCACCAGGGCCTGGGGGGGCTCTGCCAAAGCCCTGGACCTGCAGTGCCCAGCCTGCTCTCCCTGCCTGGCTGAGCAAATGAGCCTTCTCCTCTTCACCTCATTAAAGCCATGAGCTGATTCAATTAAAATGGGGCACCAGCCCTCATCCCCAGAAGGCAAATGGGATGAATGTTTAAGGCATGAAGTTTTCTAACCCCAGCGTCTCATTACCAGTCCAACCCCCAGTGCACAGGGCACTGCCTCCTGCCAGCTCCCTGCCTGCCATGCACCTGGGGGCAGATAAACTCACCTAGGGCAGGAGCAGTGCCAGCCCTGCACTACTCTTGGCCCCAGGGATCCAAGAGCAGGGGGGCCACACACATGGAAAAGCAGCCCAGGCACAGCAGGCTTACAGTCGCCTCCAGGGCTGCAGCAACCCATGGTTGTGTGGCTCACAGGGCTACAGGCAGCCCCTTTTCCTCCTTGGCACCTGCAGTGACTGAGTTTGCTCCATCACTGTGTTTTTTGGGAGGCACAGGGTGCCTGTGCTCCCCTGCACAGCCGCCCTGCATCCCAAGCCTCTCCTGCACTCAGGCACGGGACACAAGTTTTATCCTTCACCCCTGCCTCCAAACCTGCGGGCAGGCAGGCACTCCTTTGCCAGAAATGAGTCTGAAACGGTTCAGAGAACTAATTCCCTCCCTCCTTAATGCATGGGAGCTTCTTACACTAAATCTATACAGACACAATTAGCATTATTCATATTCCATATGCTCCGCTCCCTTGTGATGAATATTAATCTCCTTCCCGCTCCCAGGCATTAGAGATAACAGCATTGCACGGTGCTGCTGCAGTGGCACAGAGGGTCTGAGGGAGTGATGCTGCAGGTGCAGACAGTCTCATCCCCATGTCGGGAAGGGCAGATTTTGTGTCCTCTTGGAGCTGGTTTACAGCTGCAGGGCTGGGCTGAAGAGGGGTGTCCTTTCTGCTCCCACTCCCACCGGGGCTGCTTCAGCCCCCCCAGGGCATGTGGTTGTGTTGGGCATCATGAAACCCCAAATTTCCCTGCACCTTCCAGCTCTCCACAGGTTTTGGAGGTGGAGTAGGACTGAGTCAGACTGTCCTGCTTCTGTCAGCTCACATTTCACAGCGTTTCTTAGCCTGAGAAGCGCTCACGGGCATTGCAGGAGCTAAACTGATTCCTCTTGGTGCTTCCCAGGGCGAGAGCAGCTTTGCCGGCATCCCAGAGCATCCCTTCTGTGGTCTTTGAAGTCAGCACATCTGGCTGGGCAAGTGCAGCCCCTGGGCCAGTGTCCCAGCCCTGCTCCCACCTCTGCGCTCAGCATCGCGCCCCGGACGGGCGCAGCGGCTCCGCGGCCGCAAAGGAGCGCAAGGAGCGGCGGGGACACGATGAGGCCAAAGCAGCTCATGCACTGCCGCATCACTCGGGGACACGGCGGCTTTCGCAGGTCGAGCTGGAGCCATCCCGCACGCAGGCAGGGCTGCATGGACCGTCCACACCCCCGTGTCCGTCTGTCCGTCCAGGCTTGCCCTCCACACGCGGCTGCCGGCCGGGCCGGGGGTGCTGTGAGTGGGGCCGGGGGTGCTGTGAATGGAGACGCCGAACGAGTGGTGGGGGTGGAGGGGATGCAGGCCAGGAGGCTCCGCGTCTCCACACAGCCATCGGCATGCCTCACCCGCTGCCGGGGAGCGCAGCGTCAGGTCCCCCCATCTGCTCCGCAGCTCACAGCATCAGCTGGCTGCTCTCCGAGCCGGCCCCGAGCGGAGGTGGGAGTGGGGCACAGAGGGGAGAAGGGAGGCTGCCCCCAGCCCCAAACACCATCACACGTCGGCAGCTGGGGCGCCTGGGAGGATCCTGCCCCTTGCCCGAGCTGGTGGGCAGCACACAGGGGACAGACAGGGGCGTGGGTGGAGGAAGGGCTCGATTCCTGTGGGTTCCTGGGATGCTGCTGTGCTCCAGGCTTCCCCCTGGGCAATGTGAGAGGCACAGGGCATCTCCTCACCCATCACGGGTGCTGCCCACACTTTAACTTTGCCCCAGGGCAGCAAAAGTCCCCATGGACGGTTCCTTGCTGCAGGCAAGCCAGGAAGAACCCACAGCCACCAGCCCACCCACGGAGCTCAGCCCCACCTCCCGGATCCAGCCACATCAACCATCCCCACAGCCACTAACCCGGCGTGATGGCACTGGGACACAGCCCCTTTAAATCCCCACACTCACAGCCTGGGCTGGGACACTGTAAAGGGAAAAATAAGGCAAAGAAATTATTTTCTTCTCGCCAGCAAGCCTGGATTGCTGCCCGTTCCTCGGCTGCGTGCTGCCAGCCCGCCCACACACCGCACACCGAGCACTGCAGAGGCCAGTGTGGGCTGGGGGATGCCAGGAGGGTCGGGGTGCAGCGAGGGACCCCCACGCTGGACACTTCTGCTCACTGGGATCCCACGGGAGGAGATGTCCCACCCAGCCCTTCGCTCCCTGGGATGCACTGAACATCCTTCTGCTCCGTTACCTGCCCCGTTCCCATCTCCAGGCTCTAAAGGGGCTCATACTCATCCAAAATCCCTGCTGAACTCCCGAGGCTGGGGCCACAAGGACCCACTCCAGCCAGCAGTGCCGAGTAAATGGGGGTTTCCCAGCAAGCAGCAATGAAAAGGGGGTCAGAGGGACGAAGGGGATGGAGGACAAAGGGAGCAGGGAGAAAAGAACCCCACATTCCCCCAGGGTTACTCTCCCCCTCTGCTTTCACGCCTGGCTGGGTTCCTTCATTACTTACCCAAGCTGTAAATTGTCTCATTTGGAGCACACCATTTATCCCTGATGTGCACTTGAGCAGCCAGATTTTGTTTTCAGGTGTGTAATTAATTTTTTTTAACGTGATTTCTCTCCTAGGAAACTGCAAACAAACAGTTCTGGCTTTCATGGCTGGGCAACTCGGGTGAGCGTCAGGGCAGGGATTAGGCAGACAAGGACCCGAGGCGACATCTCAGAGGATGGGAGGAGCTGGGGTTTTGCAGAAACCTCTTGCTCCTACTTCCCAAATCCTTCATCTTCAGTGCAGCCCTCTGCCTCCTCCAGCACCACCAAGCTCCCCATGGGCACTGGAGAAGGCTTTAAATGGGAAGCTACAGCCACCTTCCCTGTTTGCAACTCAATCTGCTGGGAATTACCATTTTTATTGAGACCTAACATGTCCTTGGCTGCTGGGAATGTGATTCGCTCCTGGAATGAGATTACAACAGCTCCTGAGGATCCCATATCAGCATCCCCCTCACTGTGATGATGCTCCCATCCCCAGGCAGAGGTGTCTCCATCAGTGGATGCTCACAGGCATCTCCACCACCAGGAGAGGTTGTGCTCAGGCACGGTACAGGGCGCATCCACTATCCTGAACTCTTTTCCCTTCTTCACATCATTCCTGGGATGTTTGCTGTCTGAGAATGATGTCGGCTATTTTTGCATCACCCATCGCCTCTCCCAGGGCAGGCACAGAGGAGGATGGAGGAGAAGCAATGGCGAGGGTGGGTGATGTCTGCCCCCGCTGCATGTCCCAGTGCCCCGCTGAGTGTGGGTCGGGACCCACAGGGGTTGCCAGGTGCTGCTCTGCATCCCGAGCCAGAGCGATCCGATCCTCCCCTGGGCAGCACGGACCTGCCGTGAATGTGAGACAGAAACCTCTTCAACGCTTCTGCTGCCAGGGAAGTTGTTAGATGACTTTTGCCGTCGGTTTTCCAGATGAAAGGAGGTGAAAATCACCTCCATTAGTTGGCAGAGGCAGGTGGGAGGATCTGTGGAGGGAGCACTTCGGGGCTGACCGTGCAGATCCCAACCCTGAAAGCCCTCCGGGCATGGGGTGGCAATTTAGGGGCACAGGAGATGCTCTTGTGCCACCCTAACAAGGACACTTGGGATGGTGCTGACGCTGTGGGAGTTTTGGGGTGGCTGGGGGGTGCAGCCATGAGGGAGGGTGCTGCTGACACCCCTGGGACAGGTCCCATGCACTTCTCTGCTTCCTGCCCTACCAGCACAGCTGGTCCCACTCGTGGCAGCTGCCTGCAGAATAAATCCACAGCCCCCCCCAGAATGATCCTCCAGGAGGGGATCTTGGCCACAGAACAGGCTGTGACCTCTTGAGGAGGGATTCCACCACCCAGACCCCCAGAAGCATGGGCCAGACTTCTTGGGGGATTTTTCCGATGAGTTTGATTATCTGTTGTGATTTTTGGGAAGGGACAGTGCAGTCTCCAGGGGCCATAGGAGGTGGCTGACTGCTCTGCTCCCCCATCCTGCTCCCCTTTGTGCTTTGAAACTGCTTTCCAAGGAGCTGCTTAGCATTCGGAGCAGGCACCCACACCATTTCAGGGCAAAAACTCTGGTTTGCCTTCAAAAACACATCAATCTTCTGCAGTCTGGCATGAAGGGCAGCTCCTGCCCTCCAAAACAGGACAGAGGGCACATGCAGGCTGGCTTGGCTTTCCCAAATGTATATGGTGTAAAGTGTGCATGCTCCATCCTACAGCCCCTCACCCATCACTGCCCAGCTCTGCAAGTCCCTGCGTTCAAAGGAAAAGGCATCAAAACCCCAATCTCTTCAATTTCCTTTTGGTCTTTTTTTTTTTTCCTTTCTCCACTAAAGGAGTTCAGCTCGCAGTTACTGCGTGCACAGACACAGAGAAGAAAATTTCCAGGAATTGCTGCTCTCTCTGGGAAATCCATCACAGGGATCCAGAAAGCTGAGTTGATGCCAGGCACTTCCTGCCCAATGTTTGGGATGGTGGGCAGGCAGTATGACGAGCTGTACCCCAGCATTCACCAGGAACCAGCACCTTTTCCCACCAAGGTTCGGTGCCACATGAGAGGTATAAGCTCATATTCCTAAGGAGAATGGCTGATTTATCTGCATTCCCTCTCCTGATAGAGGCCTGGCTGTGGGCTCACCAGGCGGAGGAGGCAATACTGAAATAGCTTCTTTTCTTATCCTTCACGTGGGGATTATTATTATGCCTCTCATGAGTCCCCCCTCTGCTGCCAGCACAGGAAAAACCCCCGCGGTGCCACCATCAGCAGCCCTGCCACCAGGCAGGCTGGGATCGTGTCCCCTGGCACTGCAGCCTGGCCCCTGGCACCATGGGCTTCCCTCTTCCACCCACACACGGTGGGGACATCCTCCCAGGCACCTGCGGTGGCACAGGCAGAGCTGTGGAGCTGCAGCTCCTCCTGCGCTGCAGCTGCACAGCCACTGCCGGCTGCCATGAAGGGTGAAACCTGGCCCTGCAGGGAGCAAACCCCCAGCACGCCACAGCCCTTGGACCTTTGCTCCAAAATGTTTATTTATACTAATCACAGCTATCCCAGTGCCAGCTGGGGACCAGTGTCCGCTGTCCCCGTGGCCTCAGCAGCCACCAGCAGAGCCGCAGGATGTGACAACACCGCAGCTCTTGGGCACTCTTACCCTGAGAATGCAAAGGAGCAGTGGGTCCAACTCCTGCCCATCCACGGCCATCTCCTCCTGGCAGCTCTGGGGAAGTGGCAGGGCTGGTGGCTCCCATTAGCGAGGTGAAGGCTGGGGAGAAAAACAGGTATTGATCATCCCTGCGAGTCCAGCACGAGGCACGCACAGCCACGGCCGCGGTCGATAGAGCCGGGAGGCATTTGCTCTCATGGAGGTTTCTGGGTCCGTCTGGGGCTCCAAGAGGAAGCCTGAGCTGTGCCAGCATCCAGCATGGCCCCTGCACAGCTCCATCCTGCACAGTGCACCCTCTGTCAGGCGCTCCAAGCCGATATTCCCACCCGGAGGAAGCTCGAGGGTAGGGATGCTCACACGTGCGTGGCAGGGGTGAGAAGGCAAAGCAGCCATCCCACAGCTGCATCATCTCCATCCCTCGGTTTCCACACATGGAGACAGCCCCAAGGGTTCTCTGCCTGGCAGGGCTTCCTCTCTCGGAGCCCTGCGGGCTCCCATCTCGGCAGGGATGCTCTGTGCACACAGGCTCCCGTCAGATCTACGTTCCTGTCCTGCTCCACATCCCCAGACCTGACTGTCCTGGTGTTTCATGGTTGCCCAGCCCTGGTGCAACGGGAGGAACGGGCTGAAAAGGAGGGATTTCGGTCCCTCCAGAGGAGGATGTCGGCAGAGGATGAAGGCAGAACTACAGTTCCCAGAGTGCTCCTGGCACTGCCGGGGGAAAGGCTGAGGGACCAGCTCCTCCCTGCTCCTATATTATTCTCCTTCTTGTTTATTTGTGGGTTTTCTGCACTTAACCGTCTGCCTCATCCACTTAATTGGGGGATTATTGCCACAACCTGCCCGCCCGCCAGAGCCCAACTCATTACTGGGGTTTATTTATTAGCAGCGAGGCAGCAGAAGCGCACCCTGCAGCTCCCTCCTCTGCTCCTCGGGCACAGGCAGCCGGAGGCGATGCAGGAAAGCGAGCAGGAGCCAGGATGAGCCGGCGACAGCGGCCACAGTTCGGCCAGGACCGGGTCAAAGCATCCTCTGCCATGCACAGAGGCATCGCAGCAGCCTCTGCGGCGCCCGGCATCTGCCTGGGACACCGCTGCTCTTGGCAAAGCTCAGGAGGAGGACCAAAAGCCTGGCTGCTCTTTAAAAGTGTTCCCTGAGCTCGGCAAAGGCCAGTCGCACAGCGCTGTCCTTCCGCTCGCAGCAGGGACCCCTCTCCTTCCTCGGCAGCCGAGTGGCAGCCGGGTGGCAGCGCGATGCCACCGGCTCACCTAAGCCCAGGGCAGGGACACGAAGGGACCTCTGCTCCCTGAGCCCAGGAGGAGCCAGCAGCGCCCCACGGCTCCGCTCCAAACCGCTGCTCCCATTTCCAGGCGGGAGAATCTGGGGAAAATGTGGGACAGCGGGAGAGAGCTGCATATTGAGCGCATTGATAAATAAAACATGCCGAGAAGGCAATCAGAGCTGCCCACTTGGCTGCAGCAGCTCTGTCTGCGGCGGCTGCATGGGGGGAATGCACAAGTGGTGCCACCCCGGCCGTCAGGTCGCCAGCCCCGGCGCTGCTCCTCTGCTCGCATCCAAGTTTTGCAGCCTCAGCACCGAGGGGGATTGATTTATTCATCAGCCTCTCCATCCCGCAGCAGCCCTGCAAGGAGGAGTGGTGCAGAGAGCTGCTGCGGGATGTGACGAGCAGCACGGCGGGAGCAGGGAGGGATAAACGGAGGTGGCTCCCGGATGACCCGCACCTGACCCTGCCGTGATGCCTGGGGGAGGAAGCATTCCCCAGGGTGGGAAATGTGAGCAGCAAGCTCCCCTGGGGCCATGGTGCTGGGCCCTCCTCGGGCATTAAGACGCAGCTGTCTTTGCACCCCCTTGTTCAGAGAGCAATCAGAGATCCAATGACCAAACAGATTGGCAAAGACAAGTTGCAATGCGAGGAGCCCACCCCAGAAAGCAACAACTCCAGAGCATCTCCAGAGCTTGGTGGGAGCTGTTCTGAGCATCCACAAAACCTGGGGGGGGAAAGGGCCTCACCTGCCTGCCAGGAACACAAGGGAGCAGCCTGTGGAGAGGAACTGGGCAGGGGGAGGATGAGTTCCAGCCCCTCAGGCTAGTGGGGATCTTGCAGTCCTGCATCAATCCCTGAACCTGTCCGGTGGACAAGTTCTTGCTCTTCTCACACTCCCTCCTTCTGCTGCTCCCTACCCCATGCAGCAGCACGTGGCCAGCCTGCCCATATCCCCATCCCATGGAGCTCTGCAGCTCCCAGAGCAGCGCCTGCTCCAGCCTCTCCACCTCCTCTGCTCCCCCCTGGCTTTTCTGTGAGCCCTGCAGACTCCAGCGAGCTCCTGGCTCTTCATCACCTCCATCCTCAGGATGGAGAACCTGGGCAAGGGCTCTGTGCAACAGGGATCTCTGATCTGGGGAGCTCCTGGCACACCCAGAGCTGCCCTGTCTAGAGACCCCTCCTCTGGAGAGGCTGGCAGTGCCATGGGAGAGGAATCGCCAACTCAGGGGGCAGAGAAGCACCGGGGCCTGTGCAGAGAGAGCAAATATTAGAAGGAATTGCTGGATGGGGGCAAACTGGCAGATCCAGGCGGTTCAGAGGGATGGCTGGGGAGTGGGGGGAATTGCTGGGTACCTGAGAAACGAGTGGCCAAGAAATGAGGTACTGGAAGACATGGCCACGTACTGGGGGTGGCTGCCTTGGCACTGGAGGTGCAACTGCAGGCACAAGCGGTACTGGGAGGGCCGCCACGGACCGGGGGCGATGCGGGGTGAGGGGGGCACAGCCGGGGTGCACGGGGCGGATGGTTGAATAGCGGGGGGAGAGCATCTCGCTACTGGAGGAGCAATTACCGGGTACCGGAGGGAACCCGCCCGGTACCGGGGCGGAAGGCCGGGCCGGGGGCTGCCGCCCGGGGCGCGGGGCGGTCCGGAGGCGGGCACGGAGGCGGCCCCGCCCGGGAGGCCGTGCGGCGGAGGGGGAGCCAGCACCGGGCCCCCCCTGTACCGCTACGGCTCCCGCCTCCCTTCCGGCGGCGGCTCCTTCTCCGCGCCGGGGGCGGACGGGGCGCACCGGAGCCGCGCCGAGCAGCCAGGTGGGTGCGGGACCGGGACCGGGCCGGGCCGGGCCCGCCGTGCCGCAGAGCCCGGGGGGGCCGGGCACGGGCGCGGGGATCGGCCCGCCGAGCCTCCCGGGGCCGCCGCTTATATAACGGGGCGGCGGCCGCGGAGCGGGATGCGGCATGCGGGGCGGGATGCGGGATGCGGGAAGGACGCGGGTGCTGCGGGATGCGGGGAGCCACGCAGGTGATGCGGGCTGCGGTGCGGGATGCAGAGCTGAGCGGCGCGCCCCCCGGCTGCCCACCCGCAGGTCTGGGGAGGGCGGACACGCCGGTGTGCAGGGCACGGCAGGAGAAGGGCTGAGACCCCCGGAGCGGGCTTTGGGTACCCCTCCAGCCCCTCTGTGCCCGGCTGTCCCCTGCGGGGGGCTCCGCAGAGCGGGGCTGCGGGCAGGGAGAGGATGCGACCCCCTGCCCGCAGCTGGGAGGCTCCGAGCCCCTTTCTGCCCTGGGGATCTCCGGTGCCTGCCCGGCTCCTCCCGTGCCTCCCCATCAGGGGCTCCATTCTCGCCCCGCTCTCCACCGCTAAGTCCAACCACTCGTGAAGCATTCCAGCCTCGCCGTTCCCAGTCCCCTGAGATTCAATCCCTGTCCCCTCTGCCCTGTCCCCACAAGGCACCTCCTAAACCCCACACTCCAGCCCTTCTCCCCGCCGTGTCCCCAGCACCGCGGCTGCAGCTCACGAGCAGGTGGCTACCGTGATCCAGGCCTTGGCAGCACGCGGTGGCAGTGCCACCCGCATGGCACGAGCGTGACCGGGCAGCCGCTGCCCGAGGCTGGCAGCGTGGTGAGTCAGAGCAGAGAAGCCAGGCTGGCACCGCCGCTCAGAACGGGGCTCAGGGCTCAGGACTTCTCCCTGCAACCAGCCAGGCTCCGTAGTCAGGCTCCAGCAGCTGCTGGCCAGGGCAGTGAAGGAACCGGAGTGATTCGAGTCCAGCTGAGGTGCTGGGTTTGGCAAATCCAGGAGGAGGATGGATGGGCTGGGCTCAGGGAGCAGAGAATTGTCTTCCCTGCCTCCCTTGTGCCTCGGAGGCTGCAGGACCCCAAGGGTTGCCAGGACAGGCTCCGGTATGGAAACAAAGGAGCTCAGTCCCCATCCAGTAGCACAGCTCACAGTGTCTGACCCTCACCCTCCTGGGGAAACTGGAGACGGCTCAGCTGAGACAAACTGGCACAGAAAAATGTCTCAAAGTCTCACTTGGCTGTGGGCCGAGTGTTTGTTTCTTCGATTGCCTTGCTTGATGACATTAGTATTGAAATGACCCTGAGCAGACAGAGCTCGGAACACCTCACAGCACTGACGGATGATTCTGGTTCACACCTTGGTTCTTCCCCGGGTTTCTGCAGAGGCTGCTGCCAGGCAAAGCCCACCAGGCCCATATCAGGAGCCAAGAGGAGCTGTGTTGAGTTGCCCAGCCTGGTTTATGCTTCTGGAGATGAGAAGTCCCAGCAGAGGTCCAGTCCTGGGGAAGAGGTGGTGATCACTGGCAGTGTGGCACACCTCCATTCCTGCCCCTGGGCACCAATGATGCCCTGTGGCCTGGAGCTCTGGAGGTCTTGTATGGCAGGAGAGCATGGTCACTGCAGCCCAGGCTTCTGCCTCTCCCACTGGCACCAAGCCCAAGCCCTTGGGCATCACACACTTCCCCAGCAGCCAGGGCTGGACCCCGAGGATCTTCCCTGTGGCCAGAGGATCTCTGCTCTCGCCCACAGCCTCGGTGTTCCTGGCCAGGCCTTCCCATTTGTTCTTATGCCAGCATCGTCCTCGAGTTTAAATGATCCTTCTCCCTCCCCGGTGTTTATTCTCCGGGTGTATTTATAGAGAGCAATCAGGCCTGCTCAGGCAGGGTAAACAAGCTGTGCTCCTGCGGGCTGCTCTGGCGTGAGCGCTCTGCTCGCTCGTCCCAGGAGCTTTCCCCTCTGCCTCTCCTGGTCCCACGGAGCCTTCCTGCCTGCAGAGACCCAGAGCATCTCCCTTGTCCAGCTGTGGGCCCTCCAGGCTGTGCCTTGTCAGGAGCCACTGTCACTTTTGCTGTGTTGTTCTGCACTGCCCTGCTGCCTCCTGCACACAGCCAGACCAGCAGGTCCATCCATCCCTAACTGGTGTCACCAGCCCCTCTGTGACAGTCACCAGAGGCTCAGAAATATTGCTCACCTCAGTCAAATCCCAGAGCCCCACAGTGGTGTGACCCAGACCTGCCCCAGTCTGAGGCTGGAGGAATTATGCAAGAGGTATTGAGGTCTTTGAGGCTGAGGATCTCTGCCCTTTGAAGGCAAGGCAGGTCGGCTCAGGTACAGACCCCAGCTGGGGAATGCCTCTGGGGGCTGCCCGGTGTGGCATGGCACCCTGAGTCCTCTGCACCCCTGTGCCAGAGCAGGACAGCACACTGCCAGCACAGGCTTTCCCCAGACATTGTGACTCTGAACCTTCCCTCTCACCTGCTGCCCAGAGAGGAACCTGCTGCCAGACCTAAGGCAGGTCCCAGGAGCATCTCCCTTAGGCAGGAAAGTGCTCTGAGATGTGGCCTGAGTTCCTCGCCCCTGCACCTCACTGCTCACCCTCCTCCTTCCCCAGCCTCCCCTCCTCTCAGACACTTGGACAAGCTCAGCTATTCACACAGGGTGCTGAGAGCTGGATGTGCCAAAGCAGAAGAGCTGTGGACTCACTAATGTCACATCTCAAGCATTAAGTTTTTCCTGGATACTGTGTCTTATGTCCAGACTGGATCAAAACATCCCTGCCAGCACCTGGGGCACTGCTGTCCCTGGAGCTGGGGGTGTTCTGGCACCATCACCCTGCTCTGCTGTCCCCTGTCCTCTGCCTTGGCTGTGGTAGGTGTCTGGCTGCCTGGACAGACAGACAGACTGAGCTAGTGCATCTGCCCAGGTGAGATGCCTCTTCATGGTACTGGCAGGGTCTGCCTATTGCAAAGGAGATAAAAAAACCTCTTTGGTCTGGCTGCAATAAAAAAAATACCCTGCAGGGATGGGAGCAGCACCCCTCAGGACTCTCTGCATTCCCTCAGGTGCCTGGGCAGGGTGTTCCTGCTCTTCCCACCCTCTGGGGTTTCAGCAAATAAATCTCTGCTGATCTGCACCCCGGGCCAGGCCCAGCAGAGCCAGTCTGACTCTGTCCCAGCCCAGCTGTCTCCCTGGCACGGCGCTGTCTGCAAACCAGACGCCCACAGGAGCACATCCCTGCTGCTCTCTGCAGCCTGTCTCACCCAGCTCCAGAGCCTTCCCACATCCCAAAGGAGGCAGTGGTTGTCCCCAGCAAAGGTCACCTTCACGCTGCTGCTGAGCCCTGTCCAGGCTGAGCTCTCAGCGCTGCATTTCCCAGCACACCAGAGGCTGTTCTGGGGTCTCCTTGGAGGAGCCACTGGGACCAACCTCCCCAAACCTGTTCCCAGGGGCTGTCAGTGTCTCCTGCTCCCAGGGTTGGAATGAGGCATCCCTGCTCTGTGAAGCTTTTAAAAATGCAGGCTCCATCCTCCCCAGCCCCTGCTCCTGCACAGCCTCGGTGTTTGCCTGTGTTTCCCTTGGCTCCCCTGGGTCATATATTTATCTCCAATCTGCCAAAGCCTCCCTCTTTCCCCAGGGTGGAAGAAAATCCTTTGCTTGAAATCAGGATGAATTTGTAACTTCCCTGGGAACCTGCTCCTCGAGTTGCAGAGGAGAAATCACACTCATGACACATGTCACAGTAACATGAGCCACACCACAGGGACAGCCCACCCCAGAAACTGCCAGCCTACCACCCAGGACCCTGGTACCCTGGTACCCTGCACAGCCCCTGCCCAGGCCAGCATCCCCCTGCATCATCCCCAGGGGCATTTCAGGGACATTTGAGGAAGGGATGAGATCCTCAGACAGAAGTTTCCTGAGGTCCAGCAGGAGTGGGGAGCCCAAAGCAGCATCAGGCTTCCTCTAGTTGCTGAGTCTGAGCAAGGACTTTTGTCTGGTGGCTTGTTTTAACTTGCTATTATGTTCTCCAAAGAAGAAATTTATCATGTGCAAGCTAAGGAAGGCAGAGCTAATGTAAAATTTTAAAACCCTTAAAGAGTTGAGAGCCCTCTACATTTTTTATGAAGGCATCTGAACTGCCAGGTACCTTCAGAGATGGCCAGGAGCCCTCTGCCAGCAGCAGAGTGGGTGCCCCTGGTTTAGGAAAGGACCAAAGACTCTGATGAGCTGCCATGTCCTGCAGCCTGTCACCCTCTGCACACCCTGCTGGGCTCCCACCTGCAGGGAGGTGGTGGCTCTGGGCAGCAGGTTGCTCCCATCCTTGGAGATGGGGATGCAGGGAGCACACAGACCCACCCAGGTGGAGGAGAGGGCAGCAAGCAGTGGTGTGCCCTGTCTGCCCCCCATCGTGTGGCTGCACTCTGTCCGTGCCACCGGGTGCTGTGCCCCTCCAAGGCACTCATGCTGTTGCTGTTGGTGTCTCTCCAGGCCCTGCTGTCCCTGCGATGCCCAGCCACCCCCACGAGGTCCTTGTCCCCCTGCGTTAGGTGCTGAAGCAGCAGACTCCTGGTGCTGCACACACCAAGGTAGGCAGCCCTGTGGCTCTTGGGGGGCTGGGGGGCCGTTTCACTCCCCGTGGTATGGGGGGCACAGCACAGCCATGGGATGGATGGGGAGGCCCAGAGGTACCACCTGGGGCTGCCTCAGTGGAGCCAGTCATGTCACCCAGGATGGGGGGGGTCTCATCTTGGTGACACTTTGATTCAGGCAAGTGGCACCTGAAGCAGCTCAGGACCAGGCAGAGGCCTTGGGAGTGAGGAGCAGCTCAGGCTCTTGGCAGATGCTGGGCACGGTCCCACCTGGAGACCATGGCAAGTGATGGTGACTGTGGAGGTGGCACAGGGCCAGGGTTTTTTCCTTTCTTCTCCTTTTTTCTTTTTTTTTTTTTTTTCCATTTGAAAGCCCCCAGATGGGAAAGGTACGAGCCAAACCCCTCTGAAAGCAGCCAAGAATGAATTTTCTGGCCCAAGCCCCAGCAGCTCTTAGAGCAGCACGGTGCCTGTCCAGCGTCACGCCACAGCAGAAACCCCAAGCTCAGGCAGGCTGGGGGAGGTCTCAGCTGGGGTGGGCAGCAAGCCCCACACCCATCCCAGCTGCTCCTTGGTGTCCCCACCTCCCCAGCCAGGGCAGCTCAGGTTCATCCTGCTCCCACCAAGCTGCAGCTTGGCCCGAGCCCAGGCACCCAGATGTCCCCCCCACGCTGCCATGGAGCCCCCCACCATGCAGCCATCTGCTGCCATCAGGGTGTCCCTGGTGTTGCCCCCTTACCCAGCTCTGTTGCCCAGGCCATGGGGCATTCTGGGCTCCCAAATCCCAAATCCCCCCTCTCATGGGACACAATGAGATGCTCTCCCAGAGCCAGGCTGGGAGTTTGGGTGAAGCATCCCCACTGCTCACTTCCTCCCCAGCACTGGTGTACAGAGAGGGGTCAAAGCACCCCAGTCTCTGTTCCTCAACTCAGGTGCCCCAGAGAGCCTTCAGAATCATTGCAAAAGCAACACTCTGTCAGCATGAGGCTGAACCTCAGGGGAGCAGTGCCAAAGGTCTCATTTTTTAGGGTGTTTTGGCTGGAGAGGGGACAGGTGGGGGCTGCCATTGCTCTGCTGTGATGCCCAGCCTCAAGCCAGTCATGCCCTTGTCCTTCATTACTTTTTCCTGTCAGTGAAATGAGGGTGGGTATAACCACTTTGAGGCTTTCTGTGGGGAGGGGGTGCCCAAATCCCATGCTGACACAGAGCCAGGAGATGATCCTTGTGCATCCACCACCCACACAGTCCTGACCACCTCAGTCCCTGGGGCTTGGCAGTGTGGCAAGGATGACAATCCATGTGTGCTCAGGGTGAGGTGCTGCAGAGGGGCTCGGGGGGCTTTTGTCTGCTTCCCAAGCAGTGGCTGCTGCGCTGCGCCCAGCTCGGCTCCGCACCGGCCCCTGCAGAGCTGCGCGGGTGTGCGTGCCTGCCATAAATATTGATGGGGTGGACTCGGCGCCAGGGTGCCCTTGTAGAGGCGATGGGGATGGAAATGCTGTACCTGCTGTGTGGGCAGGGCAGCACAGCCCAGGTGAGAGCACCGAGGTGAACGCAGGGTCTGTTCCTCAGGGAGGTGGGATCCATCCTATACAGGATGGGGGTTTGGAAGCAGGCAGGTGAGTAAGCTCACAAACCTGTTTGGGGAGCTGGCCAAAATCTGCAGTGAGCTTTAATCTGAGTCTGCAGCGAGCCACCACAGCCTGTCCCCACACAGCCACACCAGGATAAACAGCGAGGGGCTGCAGTGCCTCTGTTTAATAATGCAGGGCACAGAGGCACCGGACACACGCTGGGAGTCAGGAGCTGTGGGGATCAGGAGCCACCACTGCAGCACTCCAGTGGCAAGGTCCACCCCAGCAGGGTCCCCCTGGCACTCACTGTCCATCCCAGCGTGCCCCAGCGCTCATGTGGGCTCCTTGGGGTTCTGGGTGGCTCTGAGACTGAGGCTGGGTGAGCAGAGCTCCCCATCACAGAGCACGGAGCAGCGGTGGCAAAGCCAAGGTGCTCGGTCACACCATGGCTGACATCCCAGCCACTCTGGAGTCTTCTTAGCTGGAGCCTGGAGCTGAGTCCCTGTCCCCTTGGGAGGTCTCGCTGGGAGATTCAGCCCCTGCATCACTGTGTGACCCAGATGTAAGTGTAGATAGCAATTTTGGGGAGCTCTGGAGGGCTGAGCAGCACTGGGAGCAGCCCTCTCTCTCTGGTATCCTCCTGGGACGCTGCCATGCTGGGAGCAGCTGGAAGCCACGGGCTCGGTGCTCTCCCCACCCCACGGCAGCCTCCCGGCTGGGACCAGCAGCTGTGTGACGGGCTGGCTCCTGTGAGTGACCCCGGGACAGCCCTCGAGCCGTGCAGTGCCCCGATCCGGCCCCACCGACCATCTGCTGTGCCAGCTCCCCAAACCACACTGCGCCCCGCGGCACCGAGAGGGGCAGGGATGATCTGGGGGTGCCCGATGCCCCCCGTGTCCAACGAGGAGAGGGCAGGCAGGTCAGCCAGAGTGACAGGGACAGGGCTGTGGCAGCAATGCAGATGGGCAGTAATGCAGACAGAGCCGTGTCGTGGTGCAGAGGAGCAGCGACAGCAGTGTCAGCCCGGAGCCCCTCTGGCTGCAGGGTGGGCAGCAGGATCCCCCCCCAAGCCAGCCAGCAAAGCCCAGAGCCAGGGAGACCCTCATGGCTTGGGGCTAGCAGAAGTTACCCCATAAGGGTGGTTTTTGCCCTTTTGCTCTGTCCCTCTCTGGTGAGGTCAGGGGGCCCTGCCACGGTGCTGCTGCCACAGCCAGGAGCTTCATGGTGGAGCGGGGTCAAGCTGTGGCATGAGCCCACCTCCCTCCCACCAGTCCCACAGCTCCTGGTGAGTGCTGAGCACATCAGGAGACCACTCGCACCCCGTGTCTGACACGGGTGTGACAATCTGAGTGGGTGCTGGGGTGTCTCTCACGTGTGCTGGGGGGTCTGTGACTTGCTGCAGGGGCGCGGTGGTGGCCCCGGCATCCCCAGGGAGTGGATGTGGGTGGCTCTGAGCACCACAGACTCTCCTCGCCCTGAGCACAGTGTGCAGGAGTGACGCTGGGTCCCTCCTGTCCCTGAACAGTCTGTGCTCAGCCGCTGAGCTGGAGGGGCTGTCTCCAGGCTGATCCCACAGCACGGCTGGTGCCTGTCCCTGTCCCTATCCCTGTCCCTGTCCCCGCCGGGTGCCAGCCCCAAGGGACCAGAGCTGCTCTTCAGAGGCTGCAGCTGCTGCATGTTTCGTGCTGCCTCTTCCTCTTCTCCCCGCTGCTGTTTTTGTTTTGTTTAAGAGGCTGGGTTACGAATTTTAAACAGGCTCCTGAAAAACCCAATTACCTCCAGAAGACAACCTGATAAAAGCTGCCTAAGTGGCACTGTGGAAATCGCCTTGTGCAGCAGCTGAGGGAAAACCAACATAACAAAGCCTTTGGAAATGGAGTTAACCACTTTTAATCCCTCAGTGCAATGAGAAGGACCAATAATTATTTTCTGCAAAGATGTTGGGGGCGGATAAGTGAAATAACTGCCCAGGGCTAATGGGTGACAGCAGGCTAGGCTAGCAGTGCCGTAGGGATGGGTGCAGGTATTCCCTCTGCCTGGGAGCTTTGCAAGGGCCTGCAAGGCTGTGACCTTTATCTGACTTCTAGGGGACAACGGGGACGATGCCAACAGGCAAGTGCCACTCAGACATTGCTGACGGCAGATGGTGTGGCCGATGTGGTGGCTCCAGCCAGCCCCGTTCCCTCCCTGGGCGCCAGCGTGGAGTGGAGCACGGAACTGCTGGGGTCCTGGCACTTGTGCTGACTCCACAGAGGTGCTGGCAGGGCTTGGCAGTGCTCAGAGCTTCCTCCTCCATTTGGCTACGGTGCTGTTACCCAGCCCCTCACACCTCTCCACATCCCTTCCCTTCCTGCCTCCCCCAGCAGCTCCAGGCAGCCACCCAGCAGGTGACACTGCCAAGGAACAGCTGGGCAGAAAGGAGTGCCCACACTGGGCACAAGCACCAGGAGCATCCCCCGAACACCAGCCAGAGCTAGCTCAGCTCTGGGACTGTGGGGTTCCCCTGGATCCTTCTCTGCCCCACAGCTGGGGTGTGCAGGGCAGGAGGCAATGCCCAGGGCTGCTGGCTGCTCTTCCCACGGAAGCCTGGCCAGCAGGGCAGAGCAGGGTGCCCACCAGCCCAGCAGCTGTGGTTGCAATGCCAGCACTGGCAGCTGGAGTGCTGGGGCTGGTGGCCCCAGCTCACAGAGCCTCGTGCTTCCCGCAGCAGCAGGGACGGGGGCTGCTTCGCCCACCTCCCCCTGGCCACCCCACACTCCACGTGGGGACAGCGCCTGGGGACAGCACTCCAGGCCTCCCAAGAAAGGCAAGCCTGACTTAGCACTGGGCACTGGCACAAGGGATGTCCCTGCCAGTTTGGCCCCAGCTGATACTGGGAGCAGTCCTCTCTGGCACACTGGGATCTACTGGAGGAGCATGTGCTTAATGAGCCGAGGCATCTACAAAGATTGAAAGACTCAAGGACCCATCCCAGGAACAAAAGGAGGCGTTTGTCAGGCGCTGAGAGACGGGCTCGTTAATTCCTCCTGGCTGTCACACTTATCTGTAATGAATTTGTGCTCCGCTGTATTATTTTTAATACAATAGGAGCGGTGCCGCCCGCCCACCGCCCGGCTGCCGGGAGCGCTGACGTCAACGCCCGGAGCAGGGCTGCCGCAGGACGGACGGACGGACGGACAGACGGACGGGCCAAGCACAGGCCTGTCTTGCCGCCCACATGCCCGTCCCACCAGCTGCCAGCAGGCAGAGCCGGGCTGGGCATCAGGGCAGGAAGCTTTTTTACCTTGGAGGTGGAAAAAGGAGTTGCTGGTCAATGCCAGGCTGAGGGCTCGGGGCTGGTGGAGATGGATTGTGCCAGGGGGTGTTTTTGGGAGCAGGGAGAGCGGGTGAACAAGAGGGACAAGTCCCTGATGTGCTGTCCCCGTGCTGAGAGTTGTCCGGGGGAGCGGCCGTGTGTTGAGGCTGGAGCTGGCAGCGGGTGCGCACACACAGATCTGTCGGTGCATCTCTGTGGAGGTGGCACTTGCAAGCCAGTTTTGGCCCCCCTGGCTGCGAGATGTCCCCCCATTCCTGCCCCACATCCTGCATCACCCTCAGCCTTCCCTCAGCAGCCCCAGCAGCGCCTGGCAGCACCGACAGCATCTCCACAGCCCACCCCAAGGGGCGTGTGGGGGCAGCTGCAGCTGGTCCCAGCTCCCGGCAGCCTCCCACGTTTAGGGGGGGGACATCCCTGAAAGGATCCCGCACCCAGACCCTCCCCAGCACCGGTCTGAGCCCCCGCAGGCTGCTAGTCCAGAGCCTCACTATTAAACAGCAGCTATCCCAAAGCCCGGCTGCAAGTACCGCTGATGTGATTCGCACAGGGCTCGTCCTGTCTCTAAGATCCCAGAGCTGGATTAATTCGGAGGCACCGGCTGCCAGCCTGAGGAGCACACACCGTCCCCATGCATCGGGACAAGGGTGGCAGACCCGGGGGAGTTCTGTCCCGCACTGCAGGGGAGGAACACGGCAGGGGCTGCAGGAGCCCATCTCTCTTCGGGCAGGCACAGGAGGGCCAGGCAGGGTGGTGCACCCCATTTCCTGCCCAGGAACCCTTCGAAAAGGGGGTTATGAATTCCGTGGGCATCATATCCTCGATGCCACCGTAGACCCCCTCCGGCATCCCCTCTCTGAGCACCCCAAACCCTCTCTGGGAGCTCCGCGGGGGGAACAGCACCAAGAATCCAAAGCTAGGGCCCCCGAGCGGCAGCTCTTGGCGGAAGAGGGAGGGAGGGTGACATGATTTATCAGGGACTTTAATTAAACTCCCGCAGCCGCCCCGCATCGCTGCAGAGGAGGGCCGGGGAGCTGCGTGTCGGGGGGTCGAGTGGGGGAGCCGGGGGGTGCGGGACTGGGGGCACCGCCGGCCGATTCTTGCCTCGTTCGGCGCGTTAATTGCCGCGGCGGTGGATCGTTAACCCCGCGCAGGAGGCGCTCGCCCCGTCCCTGCGCTGCGGAGCGCGGGGCGGTGTCCGAGGGGGCCCCGTCCGCGACCCGCTGAGCGGCGCGGGGCTCCCCGGGACGCTTCCCGCGGGTCGTGCGGCGTTTCCCGGGAGGGGTCCCGCATCCCGCCGCCCCCGCGGGGGCCGGTCCGCGCGGTGGCGGGGGGTGTCGCTCCGGGCGGGCCCACGCGTGCCGCCGGGGGCGGGAGGGGGCCGGGCCGCGGCGGGGCGGGGCGGGGCGGAGCGGCGGCAGCGGCGAGCGGCGGCGGAGCCGGTGAGTGCCGGTGCTGAAGGGACAGCGCCGCCGCTGCGGCACCGGGCGGCCCCGGGCGGCGGGCGGGGCCCCGCGCCGCAGACCCCGGGATGGGGTGGGGGGAGAGGGGTCCCCGCGGCACCGCGTCCCCTGCGCGACCCGAGCCCCGCTCGCGGTCCCCGCCTTCCCGGTGTCCCCGCGTCCCCCCTCCTCCCTGGTGTCCCCTGCGGCCCCGGTGCGTGTCCCCCGAGCCGGGTTCCCCCCTCGTCGTCCTTGTGCCTGCGCCCCATCCCCCCTCCCCTTCCACGCCGGCTCGCCCCCCGGGTCCTGCACCCCGCTGCGGCCCCGGTGTCCCCCGCATGCTGGCTGTCCGCTACGTCCCGTGTCCCCGCTGTCCCCCGCCTTCCCGGCGCCCCCCCGTGTCTCCTGCGGCTCTGCAGCCCCTGTGGCCCCGGTATCCCGGTGCCTGCCGATGTTGCCCCCGTTTGCTGTGTTCCCCCTGCGCTGCCCGTGCACCTCCCGATGTCCCCCACGTACCCCGCTATCGCTACGAGCCCTCCCCACGACGCGACCCCAGTGCTCCGGTGCTCCCCGTGATCCTTGCACCTTGCCTACGGCCCCGGTGTCCCTGTGCTCTCCGGTGTTTCCCCCCAAACCCCTGCTGCAGTCGAAGGGCTCAGCACTATACTGCCCGGAGACCCCCACATTGTTGCGGGGTGCCCCGGGGCTGGCAGCAGCAAACTTCCCGGGGTCACAGCTCGTGCAGCTCCCCCAGCCCCAGTGGGGTTCTGGGGAGCCGGGGTGGGGGTACCCGCTGGGCTGCGGCACCCACCAGGCACATACACACACACACATACACTGCAAACTGCACCCCCGGGCTCCGAGCACAGCCTGCAGCACCCCACTCACACGGGGCACGTGGGGGGCACGGGCACCCCCCCACACACACCCTCCGCCTGTGATCCCCCGCATGCACACACACACGGAGCACACAAGCAGCCTGCAACACCCCCACACGTACACACACGCGACACAGTCTGCAAATTTGCGTGCGCAGCCCCCTGTGCAGCCTGCAAACCCACGGACCTGCACACACAACCCCCCCACACTCACACCAACACATCCTGCAGCACCCCCCGAGTGTGCAAACACGCGCACACCCGCAGCACAAACACCCAGCACACAGACACAGCCCACAACCCTATGTGCACACACATCCGCAGAGCCCGCAGACCCCAAAACTCGCACACGCTCAAAGCTTGCACAGAGGCTGCAAACCCGCACATCACGCATTCTGCAGCCCCACAAACTTATCCACACGCGTGTGTGCACGCACCCCGCATGCAAACACAGCCTGCAGGCACCCACAAACACACCTCTTGAGCAAACACAGCCTGCACGCGGAGCTCCCGCGCAGCGTGCGCAGACACGGCGCGCACCCGCCCCGTCCTGCACAGGCAGTGCCCCTGGCACGGTGTCACCCACCCGCAGCACCCGCGTGGATCACACACACAGTCACAGGCTGCTGCCTGCAACCCCTGCAGCCCCCAAGCACTGCCGCAACCACCACCAGCCTCTTCCCCATCCCTCTGCAGAGCACTCGCACTGCCGTAAACACACACGCACACACACAGCACCCCGGGTCCGGCCGTGCCACGCTGGCACCCCCAGACGAGGTCTGTCACCCCTCCCGCAAAGCAGGGATACGCAGTGTATGGTGGCATGGTGGGTCCTCATCCCACCAGCCCCCAAGCAGCACACCAGGGCTCCTGGTGCCACACCAAGGGCAGTGCTGAGGTGGAACATCCCTTCCTTGGTGTCTCCACAGGTCCTCAAGGCCAGAAGGGATGGAGGGAGGGGGCTGAGGGGAGCAGGCACAGTCACTCTGCCTGCAGACTCCAGAACCTCCCTCTGCCCATCCTGGAAGGCATTTGTGCTGAGGATGCAGAGGGTGCAAAGCACAGCCCCAGAGATCATTCCATCCCTCAGCCCGGGCAGCAGAGAACCTTAGCGTGGTATCCCCAACCTGTCCTTCTGTGCCTGCACAGGTGGCCCAGGTCAGCAAGCCCGGACAGCGGTGGATGAGCGCTGGGCACTGGCCTAGCCACACGCACACACCGGCACCATGGACTTCGTCATGAAGCAAGCGCTGGGCGGTGAGTGGGAGCTGTTCCCCCCTCAAGGGTCCCCTCTCCCAGAGCAATGCTGGCCCAGCACCCCAGTAGCACAGTGGGAGGGACATGGCAAGAGGACAGAGTCACACAGAGAGCCACTGGCAGGGGGGAGCTGCTGCTGGAGCCCTCCAGGTCTCCCATTTCCAGTGCCGTCAGCGGCTGGCTGGGGAATCCAGCCTCTTCTGCCACGAAGTGGGATTCCCCCGCAGATCCCCTGGGTGCTGAAGAAGGAGCTGCTGGCATCTCCCCCAGCTGACACTGAACTAGGGCAGAACAGCCAGCCTGTGGCACTCCCCATCCCCACAGCCTCCCGAGCCTGCCTGCAGCCCGCTTTGACACAGGCGGCCCTGGGGATGTCCCATGGGAGCCTCCTTGCCCTCCTTGCTGCTGCAGGGGCTTTGGCAGCAGCACCAGGCTGCAGCACCCTTGGGGACCAAACAAGGGTCTCGTTATGCGCAGGGGCCACCAAGGACATGGGGAAGATGCTGGGGGGCGAGGAGGAGAAGGACCCCGACGCGCAGAAGAAGGAGGAGGAGAGGCAGGAGGCCCTGCGCCAGCAGGAGGAGGAGCGGAAAGCCAAGCACGCCCGCATGGAAGCGGAGCGGGAGAAAGTCCGGCAGCAGATCCGTGACAAGGTGGGCACACACCTCCCCTGTGCCCGCCCCTGCCGGGGTGGGGCTGGGACAGGGAGCCGGCACGGCCGGGAGGAGGGTGGCCCGTGTCGGTGGTGATGGGCATGGGGCACAGCGCAGGCAGCGCCCACTGCCTGCCCTGCTGAGAGCCTGTGTCCTCTCAGTACGGGCTGAAGAAGAAGGAGGAGAAGGAAGCAGAGGAGAAAGCTGCTCTGGAGCAGCCGTGTGAGGGCAGCCTGACGCGCCCCAAGAAGGCGATCCCGGCAGGCTGTGGGGACGAGGAAGAGGAGGAGGAGGAGAGCATCCTGGACACCGTCCTCAAGTACCTGCCCGGCCCACTGCAGGATATGTTCAAGAAGTAACAGCACCGTCAACCCTGCCATAGGGTGCTGGGGCACGGGCGCCCTCTCTCCTACAATTCCTCCATCAGTTCCCTTGGCCCCGGAGAGGGGGTCCCCACACCCCCTCCCATCCCCTCCTGCCCTGTCCCCCAACCAGACCAAAAGCCCGCCCCGTCCCGTCCAGGCAGGGCCCCCCCACCACGCCAAAGGGGAGCAGCCCTGGCCGGACAGGGCGAACCGGGACCAAATGCACTGATGTAACCTCGCGGCAGGCTAGGCCCTACCGGTCCCCCCGGGGTGGCTCCTCGTGCCCCCTGCCCTGCCCTTTCTGTTCTCCCAGGGGACCCCAGCAGGCCTCTGCTCGCCTGCCCCCGTCCCCAACACTGCCATCCCCCTGCCCCCTCCCGCCCTGGGCCAAGCCCAAAGCACAAAGCCAGGCGCCCTGCCCGCAGCTCCCCCATCCCCGATCGTCGGGCACGGGGGTCCCCCGGGGCTGCCCGGTGTGCACCTGCATCGGGGGGTTGGAGGGGACCCCCCTCCCCGCATCTCTGGCCCCATAGTTAAAGCCATATCAGTTAGACTGCAATACTTCAGCACCGGGAGGAGCGGGCGCCGCGCTCCGCCAACCGTGTACAAAGGCACGCGCGGGGCAGGGACCCCCTGCCCCGCTCCCCCGTCCCCGCCGCTCGCTCGTCTGTGTCTTGGCCCCGCTGGCCCCCGTTCTCGCATTGGTGTCTCTGTGCCAGGGTGTGCCCCGTCGCTCCATGCATCCTCGTGTCCGCTGCTCAGACTCCCACCCCCGCGTCCCCACTGTCCCCGGGGGCCACCCGCGGCGCCCCTCGCCGTGCTGCTGGGACCCCCACGCTGCCCCCTGCAATAAAGCCAGCGCGGGGCCGAGGGCTGCCGGGCCAGTCCCGGGCTGGCAGTACCCGGCTGCCCTCACCCGACGCTGGACACATGGGTCCCCCGGCCTGGGAAGGGATCCCCGGGCAAGCGCCCCGGGATGTCCCAGGAGCCGCTGCTTGCACCCCAACGGGGGGAGGCAGGGGCACACCCCCATCCCGGCCCGTCTCTTGCCACACCGTGCTCCCCCTCCCTGTGCTTCCTCAGCCACGGCCCCCAGCCGCTCACCAGAGCCCTCCCGGGAGTGGCGGGCAGCTCGGGGCCCCACAGACATGCTGTGACCATCCTGCTCGAACTAGTCTTTGACGAACTAATAAAATAAAGGGATTTGTACATTGCTCCAGCCTCTTCTCATCTGTTGCTTTCCTCAGCCCCCATGTCAGCTCCCTCACCCCACCAACCTCAGGGCTGAAATATGGCAGCTCATCACACATGGGCTGGCCCCCAGCCAGGCCTCTACAGGTGCAGGAAGCAGCCACATGTGGCTCCCAGAGTCCTGCTCATTCCTTCTGCCTTCCTACTCCACAGGCATCTGTCCTCTCTGGGGTTGGGGACAAGACAAAAGGGATGTCCCACAGACATACTGTGGGGCTGGGGACAAAAGGGATGTCCCACAGACATACTGTGGGCTTAGGGACAAGACAAAAGGGATGTCACGCAGACATACTGTGGGGTTGAGGACAAGACAAAAGGGATGTCATGCATACATACCGTGAGGGTTTCTCCCCCTTCCCCTTGACTCCGGGAGTTCTCTCACTGAATGATTTGGGATACCCAAGGGTCCAAGGGCTGTTTCTGATGGGTCACAGCATTCCACCACTCCAAGAGAGGAGCATGAGGCTGTGGGCATAGTGCACCTCATGCCCCCACACTGAGGCAAAGGCCCTGGCAGTGCCCAGGCTCGGGAGGCTTCAGCTTGGTGCCAGCCTCAGCTCTGCTTCATGTGCCATCATTTACCAGCAAAGAGCTCAGATGTTACCCAGGCAGCATCAGCAGAGCAATCACCCAGAAAAGCTTCTGTCAGAAGGAAATATGAGGGTAGAGGACGGCAGAGATCTCACAGGCAAGGTCTCCATCGCAGGCAGGCTGTGCCCTGTGACCTGGCACGACGGTGCAGGCAGGGAGGAATCCCCACAGCCGTCCCTGGGCAGCGGGGACGGGGCAGGGAAGGGTCTGCCGGGGCTGGTGGCCGTGGCGTGGAGCCACGTCCCGAGCCGCGTCCCCACCGCGGGGACGCAGCGCCCCCTGGCGCGGTGACAGCGCAGGACAGGGGACACAGAGCGGCGACACGAGGGACAATCCCCGGCAGGACAGACCCCTCTGCCCGGGCCGGGGGAAGGAGGCAGGGCACGGGAGAGCAGCTAGGCACCCCCCCGATATCCCTTCAAATAGCCACAGGCACCTTCGTTAAGGAAGAGGATTTATCAAAATTAGAAAAAGACACCACAAATATTTTTAAAAACATCTACAGGTTCAAACCCCCCCACCCTCATTGCCCCCAGCGCAGGGAAGGGACATGGGATGTCTGGGAGGGGAAGAGGCAGGTTGTGCTCCCAGAGCTGCCCTTGCCACCAGGCTTTTGGGGACAAGGGGACAGTCACATATCTTGTCACTGCTAGGGAGCCTGGTCAAAGCAGAACACCTCCCATGGGAGGCTCCTCAGCAGCCACCTTCAGTGACTGATTTTCTTTGGCCACTTTGGAACAAGCCCCCCACACCCCAGAGAAGAGGTGGCAGAAGGGGACCCTGCCAGAATCCCCCCATTCTCCCCAGCACACAGCTGCCAGTTTATAAAAGCTCCCAAGAACAGGATGCACCGAGCTGAACCCGAGGTCACAGTGCTGCCAGGATGGCAAGGAGATGAGCCAGCTCCTTGCCCACCTATGCTATCTAAGCTCCCATCCTCGAGGGCAGGCAGGTGTTGCCTCCCTGGGTGCAGCAGCTTCATCAGGAGTCGTTGGGGAGCCCAAAAAGTTTGACAGTGCCGGCCTCCCGGCTGCTGTCGTATTTGCCATCTTTGTCATCACAGGCGAAGGCCAGCAGTGGCCTCTTCGGGTGCCAGGCCACTGTGAAGGTGGGGGACTCACACTGCACCTCCCAGAGCTTCTCTCCTGCATGGAAAAGGAGCCACGTCAGCCTGGAAAGCCTCCAGCCCCCTCTGCTGCTCACCTCCCCAGAGCCGAGCACCTGCTGCTTCCCTCAGCAAAGGGGAAGGCAGCACAAACGCTGCTCCAGCGCCTTTCAGTCACCCAGTGACAAGGTACAGACATGACAGGCATGTCTGCCACAGATTGCTGAGGCAGAGGCTCCCCCTTATGGCGTTCTGCTCTGCACAGGAAAGCTCTTCCTTAGCAGATGGATTCTTCCTGTGTCCTTCCAGCTCTACCAGCACTTCTCTATCCAATTCCCTCCTTGCAGTTCCCCAAAATAAAACCATTACCTGTCTCCACCTCGGCAATGTCAATGAAGTGATCTTCTGATGCTGAGGCCAGCATCTTCCCATCGTGGCTAAAGCTCAACGTCCGCACGGGCCAGTCGAGCCTGCAGCAACCGAGGGGAGCAGACAGTGAGGCACTGCCACCACAGTCCCCAGAGAGAGGGGAAATCAATTTTGGGACAGCTCTACCTACCTGGAGAAGCACCTCACACACACTAGCTCGTCCACATCCCAGAGGCTGACCAATGCATCAGCACTGCCTGTGGCAAAGTACTTCCCCATGGGATCGAACTTGATGCAGATGCAGTTGGAAGGATGGGCGTTGATGGACTGGATGGGTTTCAGCTCTGGGTAGCTGTGGAGGTGAAGGGAGAGGGTAGGGAGCAGTGAGAGAAGCACAGGGATTCCCTAGAGCAGGGCAGGCATGAGGCACACCAGGACTGGAAGCAAACCCTGCCGAGGCAGGAGACACTGAGTGTCCAGTGAATGAGGCAAAGCCTCAGGGACCATTTCAGGGAGCTGAGCCTAGCCCACAGCTGTGGCAACCTCAGCTCCAGGCAAGCTCATTCCCACCAGAGGGCAGGGGATTGCTGGGACGTGGGGCTCAGGTTTCCCAAAAGCAGCAAAGGCACTTGCAAATGACTGCAGCCAGCCCAGCCACCCGGTCCACCAGCAGCCACGGGCACCTGCCTGAGGATGTTGATGCAGCCATTGCCATTGGTGAGGAAGAACATGTTGTTATCGTTGTTCCAGGAAATCTCGTTCACCTCAAACTTGAACTGTTCCTCAGCTTTGGAGCGATGTGTCTTGGCATCAATAAAGGTGACCACATCATCCTTGTTCCCCACAGCAATAGTCTGTCCATCAGGGCTCCAGCAGATGTTGATGTTCTCACCTGAAAGGACAAAAAGGCAGCACGTCCCACTACCACTCCAAACCATTCCCAAATGGGAAAGACTACCAGTTGTTCAGTCTAACACACAAACCCTGCACAGCAGCTATCCAGCAAAACCAAACTTGTGAGAAGTACAACTTGAAAACGATATGCCACATCCCATTTCAGCCAAGATGGGACCACAGCAACCACCACACAAGGTTACACCGAAGATCCTCTGAATCCAGTAATCTCTGAGATCCAGAAAAAGAAGAGGCCAAAAATAAATACCTTTGAATATACAAAAGAACATGGCAGGTTGCTATTACACAACCTTACGATATCATTCCCAGCCCAAACAACTCAAACTGGACATTTCCAAGAGCAGAGATGGTATTTGGGTAAAGCATCACATGAATTCAAATAGTTTTTCTGAATCCACACAATTTTTTATTTCCAGCATGACTCTCTGTAAACATACTTTTCCCCAGTCTCCAGCCTCACAGCCCACTGATTCCAGAGACAAGTACAAACGACATTTTAACAGCTAGCACGATATTTCAGCAGTTCTAACAGTCCTGACCCCACGGTAAATCAGCTCTCACATGATGAGCATAACACAAATATAAAGCAGTTAGCAAAGATGTCCCAACCAGAAATAACTACAGGAAAGGTTCAAAGCTCTGTGCCACTGCAGACGGGTCCCTCACAGCTGAGATCCTGCTGGGACCCCCCAGCTGGGAAGGCGCCCCGGGAGGGCAGGGACTCACCTTTGGTGTTGACAGTGGCGATGCACTTGGTGGTGCGGACATCCCAGATGCGGATGGTTTTGTCCCCTGACGCTGTGACAAACAGGTCAGGGTTGCTGGGGTGCCAGCAGAGCTGATCCACGCTGTCCCCGTGGCCCCGGTAGTTGTTCTCCTTCACCTGGCGGGAGAGGGCGGATGACGCGAGGGTGTGTGCCTGGCTCTGCTCCCACTCCTGCATCCAGCGGGGATGCAGCGCGCTGGGATAGAGCAGGAGCCGCGCCCCGGCCGGCAGGACGGAGAACGCCGCGGGGCACCGGCTCCGTTCCGGGCTCGCACACCCGGCCTGCGCTGTCCTTGGCGATGCCCCTGCTCCGGTGCACACCGAGTACCCACCCCCAGGCCCGGTACCGACCACCGGGGCATCCTCCCGCTTCCGGACCCCGCCCAAGCAGCCGCACGCGGGGAGCCCAGGGGCTCCCGGTACCGATCCGCACCGCCCCGCCCGGCGGGTCTCACCAGCCGGTCCTTCTCCAGCAGGAAGACGCTGGCGGTCTTGTCGAAGGAGCCGGAGGCGAGGCGGCGGCCGCAGCAGCTCCAGGCCACCGAGTGCACCTTGGCGCCGTGCGCCGGGAACTCGCGGCTCCGCGTGTTGGCGCGGAACAGCTCCTGCATGGCCTGCACGTAGGGCGACAGCGCCATGGCGGGGCCGCCGCCGCCGGCACCGCCGCCCCGCCTGACGCCACTTCCGCCGCTCCCGCCGCTCCCGCCGCTCCCGCGGCCCCGCCGGCAGAGCGGAGCCGCCGCCCGCCGCCGGGATGGAGAACAATGTGGTCCTCCTCAGCGATTCGGACTCGGAGGGGGCCCGCTCGCCGCCGCTTCAGCCCTGCCGCTGCCGCCCCTCGCTGCCCGCCGCCGCGGTGAGTCCGTGCCTCCCGCCGGCACCGGCGCCGCTGGCCCGCGCAAGATGGCGGCGCTGCCGCGGCGGGCGGGGGCGGAGGCGCGCGGGGCAGCAGCCTCGGGGCAGCGGAGGGGTGGGCGAGAGGTCCCGGCCCCGTCCCGTCGCCGCCGCGTCCTCAGGACCTCCCACCCTCTTTCCTGGCCGGGCTCGGGTCCCCGCGGGCAGCTGCTGTCAGCAGAGCCCCGCTGCACAAGCGCGCTCCCCAAGGGCCCGGTGCCTGCCATTCGGTGCCGCGGTGCTCTCGCTGCACCCCGAGAAGGATGCAGGCCTGCAGGGCTCAGCCCCCGGCGGGGTCCGGCCGCGGGACGCGGTGGGGCGGTTGCCGCCGCTGTCCCCCATGCCGTTCCTCTGCCGGGTGCGGGGCCGGTGGGGTCGTGCGGCGGCGGTTCCGGGCACGAGGCTCGGGCTCGGACGGGAAAACGGCCGGTCCCTAGCCCCGCACCGCTGTCCCGGGTCCTGAGCCGGCTGGAGCCCTGCACCTCCCTCTCCCACAGCTCCTCTTGCGTGCCGGAGCCCGCTGGGCTTTGCCCTCTCCTTGGGGAAGGCAGCAGGTTTAAGTCGGGGGGGAGGGAAGTGGATTTGAATTCTCTGCTAAACGTGTTCCTGCTTTGAGGTGCTGAGGGGGATTTTTTTCCCCCAAGAGCAGACAGGCTCTGACTCCTCCTGGGCCTGCCAAAAGTTTGGGAAGTGCAGTGTGTGGCCTGTTGCTGGTGCAGGCACAGCTGCCTCCCTTTGCCTGTTCCTGCTGTCCCTTGGACCATGCATCGCCCAGCGAGGCCTGGATGGGAATCCCCAAAGTCTCAGGGCTGCTGTAGCTCTGACTGGTGCCACAGATGTAAAGGCAGCTTTGTTTCTTGCCACACCTGTTCTCCAGAGCAGGGAATGTGCCACAGAAAAGGTGGCAGGGTTTGGATTGCATGCTGTTCCTGCCTGGGTACAGGAGAGCTCCTTGTGCTTCCATTGCCCTCCCTGGACATGGCATTAGGACTGGCATTTCCCTGTCGTGGGAAGGAGCTGAGCAGGCAGCTAGGTCTGCTCTGAGTCAAGGCACAAGGACATGAGCCCTGAAGGGAGTGGGGAAGAAGAGCCTGGGTTGGTCTCAGGCTCAGCTGTGCTGCCAGGGGAGGCTGAGCCCAGAGCTCAGGGCCACAGGCCCCCTTGGACAGGCAGAAGGGTCTTTGCCCCTGTTTTTCTAGGCTGGTGCTCTTTTCTCTCTGGGACTACAGTGCCACCATAGCAGAGGCTCCTGGCAGGACAGGACATTGACGCTGCTGCTCTGTCCCCACAGGAGATCATTGACCTGACCTGTGAGGATGCAAACACAGAGGCGACGCCGTCGAGCAGCCTCGCCATCATCGACCTGACTGAGGACATGTGCAGCCTTCTCCACTCCACCCTTGATGGTGCTCAGAACTCCAGAAACGCTGCCCCAGCAGCACACACGTCCCATCCCCAACTCTGCACCACTGCAGAAAAAGAAATGCAGGCAGTGCCAGAGTTGAGCGCTGCACCAGCATTGCACAGCACTTCTGTGAAGCTCAGTTCCAGCATGGTTACAGCAGAAACCATGGGGTACTGCAGCTGCCTTTCACCTGTCTCTAGGTGCCGCAGCTGGGGCTCAGAGCAGGATTACAGCACTACCACCACCTTTTCCAGCAACTCGGACTCACAGTCAGACTCAGATTGCCCGTCCCCATCTCCCCCCAGCCTGGACAGCAACAGCAGCTTGAGAGCTGATGGGCCAGAGGAAGATCCTCCCCAGCCCTGCCAGGAAAGGAGCCTCCCCCCAAGGCTGAGCCCTGCCCCAACCGTTCCTGTAACACCAGGAGAGGCCCAAAGGTCTTTGCCAACAGCAAGTGACTTCCCACCACACCAACCAATCCAGCAAGCTACCCCAGCCAGTACTGATGCTGGCAGCAAGGCCTTGCTGGACAAACTGCACAATTTCAGCAGGAGTGGAGTCCAGCACCTCTTCCTCCAAGGCACAGCACCCAACAGGGAAACACAGAAGGTAAACAGGGTTTGGAGCAGCTCCTGTGGTAGAGGATGGAGCAAGGGCAGCCCCTGTTCTCCTTTACCAGGCAGTCAGGGGCTCTGGTTAGTGCAGTTCCCTTCACAGTGAGCCCCACATCACGGCTGGGTTCCTCTGTGTGCAGGGAGCTTTCACCCATTGTCTTGCCTTTTTCACAGCAGAAACCTGGGCTGATCCCCAGCAGGAAGTTGAGCATGGTGCACATCACCATGGAGGAGAACAGCCTGGAGGACACTTTATTTTTCCTGAATGAGTTTGTCTCCTGCCAGCACTGTCCCCCCAGAGAAATCATCTGCCATCTGATCAAACAGATGCTGTTGGACACCCACGAAGGGGAGATCCTGAATGACATCTACACACTGCTGATGAAGATCCAAATGTATGTGTTCCCCTTGTGTCCCCCTGGGGCTGGCTAGGTGTTCTCAGGGGTCTGCCCAGCATAAGGTTATTATTCTCTGTGGTGCTCACCCACAGAACAGGGAGTGATTTCCTATAACCCAGGATAATCCTCCTGCCAACACAGGCACACCCTAGGCTCTCTGAGGGTGGGTCAGGGACACCTTGTGACACCAGGGAGCCCTTGGGGATAGAAGAATGTGTTTGCCTTGCCCTGAAGCACAGGTCTGTCTCATTCTTCACTGCTGTGACATGGTAGAAGTGCCTTCCCTGGGCTACAGCAGTACCAGCAGTGGCTGGAGCAGCTCCCTCAGTTCCTTTGGGCTTCCCACAGAGAGGTACAATGTTTTATGAAGTCACAGGCCTAGGAGTCCTGGACATCTTCATGAACTATAGCCCCTGTCAGGTGCTTCCAAAAAATTAATGTATTATGGGGAGAAGGGGTGAGGACAAAGATGGAGAGGGGAAGGCAGAGAAGGCAGCTGAGGAAGTGGAGCTGGGTGTGGCTAGGGAAGGGCTATGGGCTGGGAAAGGGCTAACAGGCTGCTGTGCCTCCAAGCAGATGGTCAGGCAGTTCAACACAAATGGACACTGCTGTTCTTGCAGGCTCCATCCAGCCAACATCACCACGGTGGGATGGGACTGGACACGGGTGAAATTCATCATGGAGCACCAGGTACTTGGCACCTTGTGTGTCACATGGGGCAGGGATCATCCAGCAATTGCTGCCCGAGGGTGAATGTTCCTAAGTGCTTCCTGTGGCTGTGCTCTGCTGTAGAGCTGGCCAGTCCAACAGTGAGTGCCAGCTGGGAATCCCACATTTATCCACAGTGCTCCCTTAACCCTCTGCACAGTTTTAGGCAGGTTGTCCCACTGAAGAACGCACAGATAAACCCTCTCTGGATCACAGCAGTAGTGCAATGCCCAGCAATGCCCTTCAGGGTCTTGCCTGAGCCAGGCAGTTCCTCCTACAAGTACTCCTCAGTATGTACACCAGTACATTCTCAAGACAGCCAGCTTCCCTGGTGTTCCTAAGCCTGTGGCCCCACCAGACTCATGTGCTCTCCATCTGCCCCCAGAAGAAACCCCCTGGCTGGCTCCTCTTCCTGCAGTATGTGGTACAGACCCTGGAGGATGACTTCCACCACAATCTGAAATCACACCAGCTGCAGAAGACAATTGCCAAGAAAATGCTTTCATGTGACTTGTGCTTCAACAATGTCAAGTAAGGGGCACATCCTCCTTGTTCTTTAACCAGAAGCTGAGAGGCAGGGGCTTAGGGAACACTTGTCAAGACTCCAGTCAGACTTTCCAAGAAGCAGACTTGGGAGACAAGGGAAGCATAGGGCCAGCTATAGGGACCAGGAAAAGATTTACAAAAGCAAACCACCAGTTACAACAGAATGGGCTTTTCCCAGAGATGAGGTCAGATTTGCGTTGCTCAGGACAGGACTAAGAAGGAGGCAGTCCTGTAGGCAAGTGTACAGATCAAGAGGACTCCTCTGTTGAGTTGTTCAACAGAGCTACTCCCCAACCTGTCCAGGTGGGTGGAACATACTCTTCATTTTCAGGGCCTTTCCTCAAGCTCCAAGTGGATATAAAGGTCAGAACACAGCAAAATGAGGCACATCCCCAATAAAATTCTTCTTTCTGTTCCAGGGAAGTCGTCGAGTGGTTGGTGGCAGCAATTACAGGAGATGGGTTCTCCCAGCCCCAGGAACAGCTGCAAGAAGCCAGGGCTGAACACAGCTCATCTTCACCAAAGCTGGCCAGCACTCAGACAAACCCAGCCCAGACAGCTTTCTTTGCCCAAAAGTAAGCCCCAGCATTCCAAACTCACTGCTGGCATTATCATGGACCCAACATCAGGCAGAAGCCAGACACACTCTCGCTGTCAGCTCAGGGAAGCCAGGCTGTACCTGTGACCAGCTTTGCTGGTTCTTTGGGTTAAAGGTTTGGTGAGCGAAAGACTCTCACCTGGTAGGAAACTGGCTCAGTGTCGTCCTCTTGCATGTAGTGTAAGGCTGGAGCTTGTGGCCCACAGCTCAGGCAGCCCCATGCTGCTCCAACAGTCAGGAGAGCCACCAAGACCTCCTGAGGGTCAATCTGGGGATGAGCTTTGCTTGCAAAATCATCATATTCAGAAGCCACCAGGAGACATCAAACCTGGCCCACTGCATTCCCATACCCCTCACCGCATGAGGCTGAAGCAGGGACCACCCCAAGGCTAGCTTGGCAAGATGAGGGGCAGAGTCCCCCTGTGCTGACTGTCCCCTCTCACCCAGGATGATGCTCCTGCTCCAGCGGATGTTGTCCATGGCAGTGGAAGTGGACAAATCTCCCACCTGCAGCTCCCATAAGATTGCAGATTATATATTCCCGTTCATACTGAATATCCCCCTGAGGAGCCAGAGGTGAGACAAGCATGTGCAAGGCAGCATTTGCCTGTGTGAACAATGTTCTTACTCCCAATTTACATCCAAGTCCTGATGCATAAAGTTCTACAGGGTATAGAAAGGCCAGCCAGCAAGAGCATGGCTGTGTCTCCCACGGAGAGGATGTGTTGCTGATAACAGTCAGTTCTCCCCCTTGTTAAAAGTTGTGACCTTAAAACTGTAAAGAGAGTCTGAAAAAGCAGTACTGTGCAGCATAGCCAAGCACTGGCAAAGACATCACTGATTCCCACGGGCAACCAGGTAGTCAGAAATGTAATCCAGTTCCTACAGCTTTGCCTTGACATCCTTTGTTTGCTTCTTTAAGAAATGCAAATGTGAAGCCAAAGCACAAGGGCATGAAGAGACCACTAAGTTCCCAAGCATTTCAAACCCATATTATAATGCCCAGCAAGCAGCCCTTCACACCCTTTCAGCAGAACTCTGTGTACACACCAGGTATAAACCAAGCCAAACTAACTCTAACCAAGCTGTCACTTTGCCCAGGACAGATACAGACTGTCTACTCCTGACCCCACATCACCTTTGCTTGGCTGGGCTCCCTGCAAGTCAGCAGGAATGAGCCACTGCCACACAGGCTGCTGGGCAGGGTAAAGGGAAGCAGCTCAGTTTGCTTTAGAGACTGTATTCACTTCCAGCTGCTGCAGGTCACACCTGAAGATGGAAATATGTCCATGGCCAAGCTGCATAACAAAGGTGTCTCATCACATCTGGTGGTCTCCCTGCCAGGGCATGGCTGGGTTGCCCCTGCAGTCACCCCACATCTGCACTAGGTAGCAGAAGCATGCTGGAACAGTTGTCTCTGATCAGGCCGTGCTGTCTCAACCAAAGTAAATTGCTTTTGTGTTCCAGGGAAGCTTTATTAAACACAATGGAGAGCCAGCTCCTGCGCTGCAGACTTCTAGAGCTGTTATTCCAGCATAGTTGTGACGTGCCCACAACATCATCCATGTCTCTGGAAAAGGTCCTGTATTTCCTGAGCCACTCCTCTATGCTGCCACAATTCCAGGTATTCAGTCCAACCTCTCCTTTGACTTGTTTTCCTCTGAGAAAACTTCTAACCAAATACTCTCTCCTGTCCTAGGATGAAACTGCAACATGGCAAAAGTGGGATGAGATGCTGCAGTACTTGAATTTGCTGCTGCTGAGTTACCATGGTGTAAAACTGGGTAAGCAGTGCTTGTTCTGGCCCCAACAGTCTCATCGAGAGGCTGCAGTAGAACAGCCAAATTCCTCTTCCTCCTCTCCTCCTATTGGACCCATGGCCACTGAATCTTAGAAAGACAGTGTGCCTCCATCCATGATAGTAACTATTCCCAGCAGTCAAAGAAGTGACGTTGCATTAATCAGAGCACCCACCTTGCTTTGCCAAGTTTAGCTCCTGCAAAATAGCCTTCTTCCTAAAGGAAGGAAGCACTTCCCAGCACTGGACAGTACACAGGAGGGTGTTTTGTACCCACTGTTGTCTAAGTTGCTGCACAGCGGGTGGAAGAATAGGGTAGTTTAGGAAGAAAAGCAGAAGGCAGAGGGATCATAGAATATCCCAAATTAGAAGAGAGACACAAGAGTCATTGAACTCCACTCCTGGCCCTGCAGACACCCTGTAATCCCACCCTGTGCCCGAGATAGTTGTCCACACACTCCTGGAGCTCTGGCAACCGTGGAGCCCTGACTATTCCCTAGGGAGCCTGTTCAGCGCCCAACCACCCTGTGGAGGAAGATTTTTTCCTAATAACCAACCTAAATCTCCCTTGGCATATGTCCAGTCATTCCCTCAGGTCCTGTCACTGTCCTACAGAGATGGGAGCTGCTCCTCCCTCCTGAGTTAGCTGTAGACCCCAGTGTGGTCTGATCGGCCTCCTGGAGGCTGAACACAGCAAGTGACCTAAGCCACTCCTTATGTGGCTTTCCCTCTAGATCCCTCAGCATCTCTGAAGCCCTCATTTGGGCAAGCTAGGACACTGTAAACTGTGTAGGGAGCACCACCCACAGCAGCCATGGAAACAGCAACAATTCTGACCCTAGGACAGTGGCACAGTCACAAAACATTCTGTAAAACTCCATATTTTGCCAGAAGTTTCTTCCAACTTCAGGAGCTTTAGCCCAGGGTTAAGGCTGTCACAAATGAATGCAGAGGAATCCACCATCATATATGCAAAGTCTCACTCTCCCTGAAGTCCTAGACAGTCACTGTTGTTGGGCTCTTTGGAGACTCTTTTGCAGCTTCCTATTTTGCCATTCACACAGAAGACAAGGATTATACAAGCTTTGCCCCCTCCCCATTCCCTGGGCTCTCTGCATGCCAAACGAGCTCCAGGAGGGGGCAGTTCCTTCTTCCCAAAGCCTTATGCAGAGCCATCAAAGATAACAAAAGGGTCAGACCCATTTCCAGCACTGCCTGTGGCACACTGGGGTCCATCCCAGCAGCTCAGGCAGCCCTTTGGATGTTGCCTCTCCCCACCAGTATTTTTTCTTGCAGAGCACCTGCGGACCTCTGTCAGTGACCGGATGAAACTGATTGCTCAGAAAGCCAAGCCCAGGCTCCAGGACAGTGATGACATCAGCCAGCTGGACATTCAGCTGAAGATAAATGACTTCATCAACAGAATGCAGAAGAACCTGGGGGAGCCTTTCCCCCCACAAATCCAGGAGAAATTGTTCATGCTGCAGGAGTTGTTCTTAATTGTCACTGCTGCCTGATGGAGACAACCACTGCAGCAAGGAGGACAAAACTTTGTGTTCTTAATATAAAACCCCCCATCTCATACTGCAATCTCAGCAGCATGGGACTTGGTTTGTACAGTTCTGTTGAATGACTTTTGGTTTACATTGTCTCAGAATTGCCATTCAAGTTTTACAAAGCACTTTGTACTTTAAAAAATGAATTTTTTTTATGTTTGCTAAGACACTTTTGTCTTGATGCCAGCACTGCCCAAAGGAAGTCTTTTCCCCCCACAAATCCAGGAGAAATTGCTCATGCTGCAAGAGTTGTTGTCACTACTGCCTGATGGAGACAACCACTGCAGGAAGGGGGACAAAACTTCATGCTCTCAATATAAACCACCCCCCCCATTTCATGCTGTAATCTCAGCATCATGGGGGTTGGTTTGTACAGTTCTTTTGAAAGATGCTTGATTTACATTGTCTCAGAATTTCCGTTCAAGTTCACCTCATGCAATTTTACAAAGCACTTTGTAGACATTAAAAAATAAATTATTTTCATTTTTGCTAAGACTCTTTAGTCTTGGTGCCAATGCTGCCCAAAGTCAAGAGCTCTGTCAGATCACACCACAAGGCCACGCTTTAAACCCCAGCCTTCCCAATCGATGGAATTCAGCTGTGTAATCAGAACCAGCAGCAGTCTGTACCTCAGTACCTGAATCTGTTCCATGACTTTGAGCTCAGCTTACACTCCAGGAGCACAGGGAACACCAGCATTCAGAGCTCAGACTTCCCCAGCCCAGGTGAATCATGTGCTCCGTCAGCAGTGCTTTAAAGGGCAGCTAAAAACACTACAACAGCACCAAACCCCAACTTTCCAGAGGGGAACTAGACATCTCTAGAGAAACACCAGACTAGTTCCCACACCTGTGCCCACCTCCACAGTACAGGTGGAAACCCAGCACACAAGCAACAAGAGACAAAATCTCAGCAACATGAATTTGAATTGCTCAAGAAAACAGACTTCATGTTTAGTTTCATTTGCACAAGGCCTAACACAGAACTGAGCCTGGCTGTAAACCCAGTCTCCCTGTGAAATGGGAGTTTGTGGGCAAATATTTCACCCTAGTGAGGTGCTGCCAGAGCCTTATCCACCAGAGCCTTGACCTCAAACTGGACAACCCCAAATTTCTCCCACAGATGCTCTGCCATCAGCAACACACACTGTGGACCTCCATTCCACAAGGATTTTATTGTCCTATAACAAACAAAACAAACATACATATTAGGAGACATGAATAGAGTCAACAAATAAATTAATGTCAAATGAGAGCCTGATTGCCAAGGTGCAAATGAGTGGTGACAGAACTGCTGGTTTGGGTGAGGGACTTTCACTGGCAGTGCTGCTGAAGGTTGAAAGAAAGCAGTGCTACAAAATGAGCTGCTTCAGAGGGGCCAGCAGCCAGCCAAGGGAACCAACCCTGTCTCACCCTCCAGGGAGAGTGGTTTAAGAAGTCAGAAACCCTAGAGCTCAACAATTACCACCTGTTAAGTAGCCTCTGTACAATGTCCTGGCAACAGAGAAGCTTCCACTTCCAGATGCAAGGCTGCTGCTGGCTGAGGACTCTGCAACACAATTGTGAGATCAAGAGCAGACCTGAGGAGACCCATTTGCCACAGCACAGGTGAGGATTACAGAGCAATGCTGCCTATCATGCTTAAGGGATTACATGGTAGGCAGGAGATCCTTCCACTTTTCCTGAGAGTCGGTGTTAGCTGTTCCTAGGAACTGGTTCAAACTCAGTCAAGGATGACATCCAGCTGTACCTTAGCAGGGAGAAACGTTCAGCCTTGGTCTGCACCCAGTCCTCCCTCAGCTCTGCAAGACACACTTAATGCTGATAAAACAAAATACCCTGTATGAGAAGTGTTTCCAGTGTCTAATACATTCTACGCAATTCTAGGGAAAATAAAAAAAACAAACCAACAAAAACAAACCAAGCAGCATCCAGAGTGCTACAACAAATCAGAACAAAACGTGCAAATCTGCTGTCTAGAACACAGGACAGTGCTGTTTTGCAGAACAAAGAGGAGAATTACAGCTTGATTACTTCCACCTTCTCAGAGGAACATGAAGAGTTGGAAGAAAAGAAATTCTTCCTCCTTGCTTCCACGTTCCATTAGATTCTGCTCCCTGCTTTTCCAATGACAACATCTTAGAATGGTCCCTTTCCCCTTTAAAAACATTCCAAGAACAAAAAACATGGTCACACTGGACAGTGAGAGAGTGCCACATTTATACTGATCTACCACACACCCCATCTTCCTTCTGGCAGTTAATGGTCCAGTTTTCAGTCCTTGCTTGTTCACATCATTTTCTGGTTGATCTCTTGACAGAACCAGTCTTCCTGTGGGTCCTTCAGCACTGAGCAGGACAAGACAATCAGATTCCAGGCATACAGGTGAGGTGCTCACACACCACATGGAATCCTGTCCAAAATAAACATGGCTCAGGGTTTCACTGTGGTGTGGTGTAGTCGGAGGCACATCCAGAGCAGCCTGGCAGCCCAAACCAGTGCAGTGCAGTAGACAGGATGGTTTACATTGGTATAAGACTGGTGCAGGAGTTTTTCCAAGACTGGCTTTAGCAGGACTATCATGACTGTTTCTTTTTCTGAGCTGAAGAGCTGGAAAGGGGGAGTTTCCTACTTTACTGCAGCACACAGAACAGGGAAGCAGAGCCTAAGACATCCTGTAGCCTGCTAAAGACACTGGAAGCTTTCCTCTAGAACCCAGTGGGAGTGAGTACATTCAGATCCCGAGGTTTGATATTGTGGGAACGTGGAGATTGTTTTCTCCCATCTATGCCTGGAATGTCCATTTTGGGTGGCTTGAAGGTGACTGAATCCTCTGTCATCCTTGTAGCCTGAGCACGCATCAGCTCCATTGGGGATGGCTTGTGGGCACCCTTGTAGGACTGAACAGTAAATCCTCCTGATGAAAAAAAAAAATTCACAGTAAGAACTAGCAAAACTAGTCAAATGCTTTTGCTACTGCTGCCAGGAGTGAGCAGTGTCACTGACACTCAGCACCACAGACAGCCTATGCAAATTCCAGCAGCTTCATATCATCTGAAGCCTATTCTACATCAGGGGTTGGCACTTCCAGTCCTGGTTGCATCACGTATCAGAGAGAGTAAAAAGCTGTCCCCTTCACACCCTGCCCCTCCCACTGCAGCTCACTGCAAGTTATTTCTACTTCCAGATCCTTGGCACAGGTTTTACCCAACTGCTCTATATTTAGGCACAGAAACTATATGACTAACACACATTCCCAAGGTGGTCCTGGAGAGTAACAAGGCAAGCAGGATAAGACACCAGAAAGAGCCAGCAAGTCTGTTGTGTGACAGTTCCCCCCTTGCTCTTGGCAAGGCAGATTTTCAAGGACATACCTGCATCACTGGCCGATTTCTGAACAGCTCTGGGTCCAAAAAAGCTCCATCTTTCCCCACCACCTTCCATAGCAAAGTCTGAGCCAGTGATAGAAGTAGAGGATCCCTGGATAAACCAGCCCCTAAAGAAAAAAAAAAAACTGAGATGTTTAAAACATGAGAATAAATACTTCAAGTGACCCCAGGAACTTGAAGTATTTCATGTAGTCAAAAGGGGCAATTTAAGAAATCTTAATAGGTTTGTTACCACCCAGGATAAGCTATGCATGCTCAAGTTCCACAGGCTTCCAACATTTAGATCTACCCAACACAAATCCTCATCAGGCTCTAAATTTCACCCTGTGCAGTCCCTCAAAGGATAAGAAGGTTATTTGTAGCAGCTCCCACCCCAGCAGTCTGTAGGAAACCACAGGAGGCAGAGTACCTGTTTTTATGCCGGGGGGAGGAGTGGGGGGTGCTGCTTGGAGTGGACTGAGCAGAAGAATTCTGTTTGTCATCTTTTGCTGTCTCTCCATTCTGCAGTTTTAGGTTCTGCCAGGAGAGGCAAGAGAAACGGAAGCAAAACAGCTTAAATACTGGACATAAGGAACAACACCCAGGTTTTTCACCAAAACCAGACAATTGTTTCTATCACAGGTGATAAAGTGTCCCTATACTTAAAGCTGTATCCAGTATTACAATACCTGCATATACCCCCTTAAGTTTCTCTCCACATCAAATATTAGCATTTTTAATGTTCACTTTAGGCTACAGAAAGGAACAGCATCACTCACAGGGGGGTTGTGGATGCAGCAGAGCTCACTTCAGCTACCTGGCCTAAATGCCACAGCACTCATTTGTCTCCTGCACTTATGAGAACAACAAAGCTTTCAGTCCCACCAGTTCTCTAAAGAGGGTGAGACCAGTTCTCACAGAAAGCACAAGACCAGGAATACCAGACCCTGTGAAGCAATTAGTGCACATCAGGATAGAAACACTGCTCTGGAACAGAAATGAACCTGGGCACAAAATAAACAGGAACTGTGTATATGCAAACCATGGACAAGCTGGACAGTACAAACTGAACTTTAAAGAAGTCATTTGAAGGGCAGTTACAGTTCAAACACAAGTACACAGGGTACCTTGTAATGTTTCCTGTAGCTATTCAAGCCACACTAATGCAATTCATGGACACAGTTGCTGAAACTTTGGCCTTGTGGGAGGACACTGGAAGGGTTGACTATTAAACTCCAACCACAAAATTTTTTTAAGAGCTCAGCAGCCCACAGTAACATCTTCATTCAAAACTTTTGTTTTCAGTAAGACACATCTGGTAACTTCCACAATGGAAATGCACAGCTCACAAGTTCTCTTTGGAGTTGCAGAATTCAACTGCAGGGTACCATTCAAAAGTACAGCAAGAAATTAAGATTGTGTAGAGTTGCCCCCACTTGGAAAGACAACTGTCATAGTTGGATATGACAGTGAAATGCAATATATTTGAGGAAAAAAAAAACTGTTTAAAAACTACAAAGGTTAATGTTAACTTTAAAATACAATTGGGTAAACTTTACTACACAATGAGCTAAAAGCCTTCAGAGGAAGCAGCTTAAGGAAAGTTTTGGCAACAGACTCCAAAAGTTACATCACCAGGTGAATGTTAAACCAGACACGTCCTACACAAAGAAATCCAATGGAAAACAAGCCTTACGTGGACTGCCTCAGCCACCCGGTGGTATTTGGTCTCCTCAGTGGTGAGGCCTTTGTGGGGTGTGTAGCCAGCTTCCCTCAGCCCTGCCTGCTGCTCAAAGCGCTGGATGCTCTCCTGAGTCTGCTCTGGAACACACAAGAGCACAAATTCACACAGAAATGCCACCACAAGCAGTTCTAGCAACTGAATGCAGACCCTTTTTTCATCATTTACACATTGTAACAAGCTGAGGCAGAAATATGAAGCTGGTGAGATATTCTGACTTGACAATCACCCTGAGACACTGGACTAAGTCAGATGAGCAGTGATTTATCCCAAATCACCAGACATATCACAAATACAACACCTGTAATTAATCCCATCTCACCCCAGACAGTGCATCATTACTACTCACAACTTCATTAATCTAGGAGAACCCAATAAATTGGACACTTTTAAGTGGCCCATTGCATTCAAGGGAGCCTTGCAGGTCATGTTTTAAAGACTCCCAGTGGTTTTAGATCAGGTGAAATAAGCTATTTCAGCCAGACACAGAGCCAGCATCTAATACGCTCATATCAACTTCAGTTCTGAAAAACACCATCACCTCCTCCAAACCCCAGCATTAAGATGTTCATTCCTGAGTGGAACGAGGAGAAAAGTCAAAAGGAATCAGAGCACAAAAAGGTTAGTGGAAAAGCCCATTGTCTTCTTTAAAACAGATAACACTTCCCATCTTAAGGTTATTTTGTAGCTGCTGAAAGAAGAGGCAGCATGGACAGATTAACACAGAAATAATTCCTCTGATTGCAAAAGGGCACACATCATCTCTGCAAACATAACTGACCCAATTTTATTTTAAAGGAACATGATTTGTAGTTAGAAGTGTTGCAATTGGCAAGGCAGCTGCTGCTATTAACAACATCAATGCCAGCAAGTGCTCCATTAGCACAGTGCGTCAGCTCCCCTCACTACTTGGGTTAATGGTAGAGCTCTGCTTGTCATTCAGAAATAGCAAGTTAATAATCAAACAAAGCAGCAGCAGCCTCTGCACTCCAGCAACATGGACTGCAGTGTCCTGTCAGCAACAACAAACTCTGCACTCCTACCCCTGGAAACACAGAAGCACCACATGTTCCACCAGCTCCTTGCTTCCTTCTAGAAATGTCCTCTGAAGAAAACAAACCCACACAGCACCAGAGCAGAGCCAGTCTGAACAAAGAGTTCTCCAGGAATTACCATGAGACATCACCAAGGCATCAACAAATGCCCAACCCACACATGAGAGTGTGAGAGGCAAGTTCTTACTTGTGATGAGGGAGTTCATGATGATGTGAGTGGCCTTGGCCTTCACCACAGGCACCTTGTTCACACTTTCTGTGGACGATGAAGGAGTTATGACAGGCTTCATGTTGGCATCCCCCTCCTCATCCTGTGGGGAAGCAGCAGGGACAGTTTGAGATGGGGAGGTATCTCAGCACCTGGCCAGGACACATCTCTAACTACACAAGTGGGACAAGACCATGCTGCTCTGGCAGCCAGCCTTTGTCCCATGGGAGAAATCCCTACGCTGTGCAAACTGCAGCCCAGGAATGGTCAGCACCTTACATCTGAACACCTACCAGGCTCACAGCAAACAAGCTGCTAGTCCAAGTACAAAAAGGTCAACAGGAATGAAACCAGAACATCTGTTCTCCTAAATGCAAACTGGATTTCAAGGTCAACTGGGCAAAGCACCAAGAGCACCTTCCACAGGCAGCTCAAGCACCAGCTGTTCACAGAATGGCAGTCACAGAGCACAGCCTGGAGTGAACAACTTGTTTTCCCACCTCATTCCTTATGTTTCTTGCTCAGTGTGTCAGGTGGTCATAGTTCGACCACTGACCACTAGACCCCAGCAAAGAAACACAAAAGAAATGCTAGAAAACAAAGTATCCTATGAAACAGTGATTTCCTCCTCCCAACACAGGAGTTCCCTACTGGAGAGTCTACTTTTTGTACCAAACCACAACTTTTGGTTGTCTCCCACAAGAGATTTAAAAACCAAGGAGGTTAAGTAGAGGTTAAGCTCAAAGGGATACAGAATTAAGTTCTTCCATCCAACAACATTTAGCTTAATTTCAAACTAAGAAAACGGCCTCTAAATTTAAAAGGGCTGGTCCTGCACTCAAACCATAGAATCCCAGAATGGCTTGGATTGGAAGGGATCTTAAAGATCATGCAGTTCCAATCCCCGGCCATGGTGGGGGGACACTTTCCACTAGAGCAGCTTGTTCAGAGCTCCCACCAACCTGTCCTTGAACACATCTAGGGATAGGGCAGCCACAGCTTGCCTGTGCAAACTGTGCCAGTGCCTCACCTTTACTATAAAGGATTTACATCCAAACGAAATCTGCCTTGTGCTCTAGTTTAATTACACCTGGTTGCTGTATTTTTTTTAACCACAAACACGGAGGAGATGTTCAGCACACGCTTGTCCCAGCCACATCTCCATGTGGTCAGAGCAAGACCAGGCAGCAGTGCCGGGCTCTGTCCCCAGCCCCTCCTGAGGATCCTGCTGCGAGGGCAGGGCAGGAGGAGCGTAAGGATGAGGGGAATGCTTGGGAAAAGGGGGATGCCAGGAGACGGGTGCCAGGGCTGCGGGGTACCCCAGGCCACGCCGGGCCCGTACCTTCGAGAGCTCCTGGTACTTGCGCTCGGGGATGACCGGCTGCTTCCAGAGCATGCCGGCGCACAGATCGGCGGGCGGCGGCGTCATGGGCGCCGTGTCCTCCAGGGCATCATCGTAGCTGAAGGCGCGGCGCGGAACGCCGAGGGGCAACGACATCCTGCCCGAGCGGGGCCCGCCGCCCGGCTCCAGCGCTGCGGAGAGAGCGCAGCGCTCAGCACCCGCCGCCGCGCCCGAGCGGGGCCGGCGGGGAGCGCCTGGGGAACCTTACCGGGAGCGTCGGGCTTCCCTGAGCTCATGGCGGGGCTCAGCGGAGCTCGGTGAGGGGCAGCAGGAGCAGGCCCGGAGCGGCCATAGCGGAACCTCCGCGAGCCACCTCAGCCTGAGGGGGGTTTGCGCCTGCGGGGGTGCTCTTATAGAGGTGCGGTCTCGCGAGACGGGGCCGTTCCACGCGGGGCACGCTGGGAGGTGTAGTTCGGGGAGAAGGCGGGGCTCACCGGACGGGCGGGGCCGGGACGCGTCCCCAGCGCACCCACGGCCCCGTGGCGGGGCTGGGGTCGTGTCCTGCCCACATGTCCTGTCCTCCTGCAGACAGGCTGCTGGGTGAGCCCACAGGTCCAGGAAAACCAGTCCTGGAAGCTGGCAAGCCCATAATGGAACAGGAGTAGGTGGCAGGCAGTCTCACTGTGACAGCTTTCCTACAGCTGCTCCTTCCTCTATCAATGAAAGGGTGACCTCGGTGCTGCCCTCCCGTTCCTCAGCAGGGAAGGGAGCCCAGAGCCTGCTCTCCCAAGCTGCAGGTACAGGGGAAGGCCACAGCACATGGCCCTGCTCCAAATTACACTCCCTGCAGGACAATCAGCAAAAGTCCGAGCACTGCCCGCATCCAGCCCTGTCAGCGCAGGGACACGTGCCCAAGGCCAACATCACAGGCTGGCACCAGGAGCTCTCCAAAGCAGGACTGCACCAAGCACGAGCCACAAAGACAGTCACAAGCAGCTAGAAAGAGTATTTTATTTTAGCAAAGCTAAAGAAACGCTGCCTGCCACACAGAAAGTGAGCAGAACAGCACAGTCAGAGCCGGTGCCAAAAGAGTCTTTCATGGATAGTTAAAACCCCTCTGCCTAGTGAGGGTTCTTCCTCCATCACAAGAGACTTATTCAGTTTGGAAAATATTCATGTCAAGCCTGCACTTGCAGGTAAACCTGAGGAAAAAGAGCAGTCACTGCACTTCCATTTTTTCTGGCTTGAGTGATGCAATGAAATTCTTGTACTCCTCGGGATAGAAATTCTTGTACACATTGATCTTCCTCTTAATCTGTTTGGGAGTATCCTGGTAGTAGTTCTTCTCATCCCGAGCCATTTCCTGCGACAAAGGACAAGGTAAATCAGAGGAGCAGCCCCAAAAGCAAACTCCAAAACAGCCCACCCACACCAGTGTGATCACTGCCTGACTCAGACAGGGTGCTGGCCACAGTTCAAAGCATCTTTTCCCTTAAGAATCAGCTGACTGCACAACAGGATCCAGGACAGAGAGGATCAGCAGTTCTCATGTTGCTGATGGAAGATCCAGGAGTGAATCACTCCAGGTGCTCCTTGCTCTGGAATGTACCTTGTAGTTCTCCCCGTGGTTCTGGATCATGTATCGCACATAGTCAATGAGGTCCCGTGAGAGTGTGTTTGACTTCTTCTCAGGGAGGCTGGCCTCCAATTCCATCTCTAGGCAGAGGGCAGAGGTAGCATGAGGGAGGGGAAGGAAGCGACAACACCTCAGAGGTCCCCAGTCTCCCCCCCATGTCATTCCAGCCACATAGCTTGGCTGCTGGCACATGCATGGACATTTCCCAGCATGGTGGTGCAAGAAAACGGCCCAGACAACAGCCCTCTGCTCAGGCTGCAGGCATCCAGTGCTGCACTGAGCTCTTCTCCAGCTCACATACGAGGAGCAGACCCTTTCAGCCCAGGCTGCAGAGTGTGACTGCTCAGAGCTGCCCAGCCCACCACTGAAACACCAGGTACTGCCTCCATGGCCTCTTGTCACCTGCACGTCCCACAGTGACAAGAGCCTTCCTGAGGTTGCAGGGACAAACACTGTGGAAAAGACATGCTCCTCCACAAGACTGGATAAGAAATAACACCCTTCCCTACCCCTGGCACAGCACAGGATGACAAAATAGCCCACAGGGGCTTAGGAGAACCCCAAGTGCAGCACTGACCATTCACCACGTATGGCTTCCGCACTATCTTCTTTCCTGGCTGTTGTCCATCGCTGTCCACTTCCATCCCCTGAATTATAGCAGAGAAAAGACAAATGAAGAAAAGCCCAATTGGAAGAGTGCTGTGTCCCCACACATTGTTCCCAAAACTCCAAACTGTTTCTACATGGCTGCAAGGGGCAGGAAATCCCAGCTGGCTTAAGCAAAGCCTTAGTTGTGCCATTAAACTGGCTCGTGGGTGAGGCTGTCAGCTGAGGAACGCTGTGTGAATGGAGACAAATGGCAAACAAGGTCATTCCTACTTCTTCCTTGAGCTTCTTGGAGCCACCTTTCACCTGAAAACATTGCCCTCTTACGTAGATGGGCCAGGCTGGCACTGGTGTGCACAAAGAGCCCTTCTTTGTTATCAGGAGCAACTTGGCTGCAGCGTTCCCAACCCCACCTGTCTCTGGCAAGTCCCAGGATTGACGTTTTTTATATTTGTTCTAAAGCCCATTATGTCCCAGGAGCGCTGTAGCTCGTTCCCACGCCAGGATCTTGGTGAGATAAGCGTGTAGATCAAGATAAAAAACGCGTGCACCACCAGAGACTTACCCAGAGCCACCCGCCCAGTGCTGCGAGGATACCTCCCCCCACAAAGGAGCGATCCCAGCCAAACCCTTCCTTACCAGCAGCTTCCTCGGGATGGGGACAGCCTTGTTGGGATCCTCGGCCAGACCCATCTCTGCCAGGTTCTGCGCCACCGACTTGTGCGGGTCCCAGGCATGGCGAATGTGCGAGCTGCGCGGGGACAAGCGACATCACGGCTGCGCCCCCCTCCCCACCGACACGTGCAGCGGCTCCCGGCCGCCCGCCCGCGCTCGCCCCCCGTGTCCCCGGCGCTCACCAGGCGATGCGGGGCGCGGCGCGGCGGCGGGCGCTGCGGTAGAGCCGCTTGCGGTTGAGGTTGTAGGAATATTTGTGCCGCCGGGTCTTCCCCTTGGCCTTCGGCATGGCGGCCACGCGCGGGCTGCCCACGGGGCTGCCGGCTGCGCCCCGCGGCACCACGGGAACTGTAGTTCCGAGAGGCGGCAGCGCCGCGCGGTAAGTGCGCGCGGCGGACTGCAACTCCCGGCATACACTGCTTCGGAGGAGGGGCTACGGCAGCCGGAAAGGGCCTTGCTGTCACCTTGGCCATGGCGGCCGGGCCGCCCCCGCCGCTGGAGCCCAACCTGCTGCCCACGTTCCCTGAGGAGGGATTCACGGAGAAATTCGTGCGCAAGACCCGCGAGAACCCCCTGGTGCCCCTCGGTGAGGGTGGGGTGGGGGGTGGTGGGACGGCGGCTGAGTGAGGGGCCGGTCCCTCAGCCCCGGGCCGGCTGTCCCGGGGAGGCGCGGCTCGGTGGGGCCGGCCCGCAGCGCTCCCGCCTCGCCTCACAGCCCGCGTCCTTCTCCGCAGGCTGCCTGTGCACCGTCAGCGTCCTGGTCTACGGAATCATCTGCTTCAAGCGAGGCCACACTCGGCGCTCCCAGCTGATGATGCGGGCGCGTGTCATAGCCCAGGGCTGCACCTTCGCCGCCCTGCTGGGGGGCATGGTGGCCACGGCTCTCAAATCGCGACAGTGACGGGACAAGAGCCAAGCTGCGGCCACGGGCGTCTACCAGCATCCTGGCTGCGGATGGAGCTTTCTGAGAGACTGTTGTGATGTCTCGGCAGAGCCAGTTCTGGAGCACTGGAAATGGGGTGAATACACTCTGTGATTAACATGTGATTTAGGTTGTGGCTTTTTCTTTTTGTTTCCCCAAGAGCTCACCCTCCTGCAGCACCGAGGCTGCATGTCACTAAGGTTCACCACCCCTGTCAGACTTCTTCTTCCTGCTTGATGCTGTCACAGGCTGATTGAATTGTGTCTTCTTGGTCGTGGTCTGAGGTGTGGTTGTAATCAGGCAGTGACCAGCATTTGAGAAATGAGCTGCCCAGGGGGAAGGAACCACTGCTTATGGCTTGGTCCCAGCAGGACAGAGTCCATAGGCAGCGGGGGAGGCACTTGGGAGGTTTGTGTGACCTGTTCTATTGAACCTGGTGAGTAATAAAGTGAATTGCAGCAAGATTCTGACTGATACTGGATTGCAGAGCACTGAGAAGCCATAACAGTAAACAGTGCAGGGAGAAAAAGGAGTGGGCATGGCTGTCATAAAGCTGTGATGATGTAAGAAGAAACAAGACATGAAACTCCCTGTGAAAACTACCAGGGAACTCACATTTCTGAAATGGGGTCTGGCTGTGTTCTCTGGGATGTGCTGCTGCTTTGGGTGTTCTTGCTGGGGAGTCAGCAACACCTTCTCCAAAGGACCTGTACTGCCTGTGTCCTGACAAACATGGTCCCACTGTTGGCTTTGATCATACCAGGGGGTTTGGTGATCCCTCCCATGCCAGGGCCATAGAGCTGGGAGGACATGGGGCCACAATCTCTGTTTATTGCACTGTGGCTGCAGCAGCCACAGGGGAAGGGGCACAGACACCTGTCTGTGCTGAAACACCTCACCAAGCAGCCTGGGCTGTTTCCAGGCGCTGTTCTGTGAATTGGTGCCTGTGCCCTGAGTCTTTTTAAGGATGGGCTGAGGGGTGAAGCCTCTATCTGCACACAAGCACATAGATTGTTCTGTCCAGGGAATTGTGTTGGTGGGCTTTGGCAAGGAGACAGGGAAGGCTCTTGCTCACCAGAGCCGATCTCTGAGTTGTGAGAGTGGGCAACAAGCCATTACCAGTGCTGAACAGGGTGAGCTCTACCTCAGCATGGGGAGCCCAGGGCCTGTCTTCCCTCCAGCTGCCTGTGCTGGACATCTTTCCCAGAGGAAACTGCTTTTGGCTGCCTCACTGGCACTTCCAGCCCAGCCAGCGGACGGGGGAGCAGCTCAGTGTGTTTGGACAAGCCAGAGCTTGCAGTTCCTTGGGGACAGAGCCAAGCCCCAGGTCCTGCTACCACTGCTTTGGCCCCATCAAACACAAACCCTCCAGCCTTCCCCTCACTCCTTTTTTTTCCTGTAGGATGTTTCTCCCCCAGCCCCCATCCTTTCCACACAAGGCATCATGGCTCTAGGTTCTCCTAAACACAGCATGCATCCCAAATGCAGGAAGACGACAGTGCCCTGTAGGATTGGAGATGTTGGTTTATTGTAACAGGTAATTTGGACAGTCACAGATACCAAAGCCGAGGGGATGTAGAACAGCTGTGGGCACGGCTCCCCGAGAGCTGCCCCGGCCTGACATGGAGCACATGGCAGCTGGGGCACCCAGGGACAGAGCACAGGGGGGGCACATTGCCCCCCCACAAGTAGCCAGGGTTGCTTCCCGCTGCTGTGCAATGCAAGGCTGAGGCAGCCGAGTCCCCAGGTGCCCTGCAGCACAGCAGAGCTGCCTACGCATGCTGGAGCTCAGGGGCCTGGGCAGGAACGATCAGCCCTATGGGCAGGGGGCACAGTCCCAACACACAACACCGAATGATTCCCTACACACCCATTTCCCTTCCCAGCCCACTGGTGAGATCATGCCCAAGCACCCCCCAACAGCTGCAGCAGCAGGACTGGTGACATTCTGGCCCTGGAGCCGCAGCTGCAGGGCAGGAGAGCTCTCACACTTGATTTCCAGCTGAGCAGGGCTCTGCAGAGAAGCTCAAGTGAATGTTTTGTGGGCTCTGCTCTGTGTCCCCCAAAGCTGCTGCAAGCCCTTCCCAAGCCCTCAACAGGCCAGACCCAGAGCACCAGCTCAAGGCTGTCCCTCTCCTGTTACCCAGGAGTTGTGCAGGTTCTAGGACTGGTGCCATCCCTGCCAAGCAGAGGAGAAGAAGTTCGAGCAGGGAGCAGGACTGAGGCATCTCCCCACACTGCCTTAGGTGGGCAAATCCAGGGGGCAGAGCAGCTGCAGAGCAGATGTGCAGGTTGTTCTCAGGGCCAGTACAAGCCCCAGCACCAGAACTCTTGCCCAATTCTGGATTAGGAAGATGGGGGTTTGACCTGCCCCAGAGCAGTTGGACCTTCCTACCTCCTTCCCTGCAACTACACAGCCTCCATCTCCCATTCTGGTAGCAAGGGAAGGAGCAGAGCAAAGCCAATGGTCCCCCAAAGCCTGGCATCCCACATTCCCAACTGCTGGTGTTCATGGGGGAAGGACAGGAAACATCCTGCACACTCCCCCTAAAGTCCCTTCCCAGTGGCCCACATCACTGTGCTGCCAGCACTGCAGGATGGATGGAGGTGCATCCACTTTTCAGGGCATAGCCAGGCTGGGCAGAGGTCTGATGGGTTTGAGGCAGCTGCTGGCAGTCCAGGCCCAAGGTGGGTGCCTGTACTCACACTGCTCAGTCCCTGCCAGTCTGGCAATGCATTGCTGCAGCCATGCTCCCTGCAGGACCCAGCAGTGTGGAGACAAGCACGGCTGTTTCTCCACCCTCCCAATCCTGCTCCAGCTCTGTTCTAAATCCCATGGAAAAGGCAGACAGCAGCCCAGGATCCCATTGGGATCACTGCCTCAGGGCTAGGACTGAAGCCTGGACATGGGGCTACCAGGACGGCTGCAGGCAGGTTTATTCCCAGCACAGGGGTGAAGTGGGGAACACAGGATGGGCTACTCCCTGCTCATTTAGCCAGGCTCTCAGACATAACCTCCTGAAGAGCCTGGGCTGGGGCTTCCCCACTAACTCAGCTCTGCCACCCAGTGCCGCTTCCCAGGGAAATGCCACAGTGATTTATAAATAAGTGTAAAAAGAGACCAATGCACCTTTTAAGCAAAGGAAAACCATGGGGAGAGTTATACAACCAGTGACTCGAGCACAGCCGAGGCGCAGATCAGGGAGCAGGCAGTGGGAGGCCTTTCCCAGGCCGGCCCCTGAAGCCACCTGGCACAGTGAGCCCAGCCATGCCCGCTGTGCTCCCGGCTGTGCCAGGCACAGCTAACGGGACAGGGGCGTCTGTTTGAGAGAGATGAGCACCGAGCGCATCCGCGACACATCCTTGCTCTGCTTGCTGCTCTTGGGGTTGAAATCACACAGCTGGGCCACCTTCTCCCACTCAGAGCCTGGGGTCTCCTCCTTGGACTCCTTCAGAAATGCTTCCTCCGAGGCCCTGCAAAGATATTGAGGGTTGTCACTGGCAGATCCCTTTCCAAGGAGACCCTTCTGTCTTAAAAACCCCTGTGTCCCTGCTTCCTGTCCCTTTACTCCAGCTGATGAGCTCAGTGTCCTCTGGGACCAAGAGACACACAATGCTCAAGTCTGCCTTTGGCTGTACTCACCCAAAATATCACTCATCCAGAGGTGCAGGAGTATCTGCCTGCTCCTAATAATTCATCCCCGCAGAGCCATCCCCAAAGAGGCATAAAAGCCCATGGCCTTGCATCTTCAACCAGGTCCCAACAGAGGCATTTCTAGGAGCTCCACTCATCTCCTAAAACTCCACCATTTGGATACACTCAGCTGCATCATCCTCCCTCTGGTACCTCACCAGCCCAGTACCTCCCAGCATCCCCCCTTCCCTTGGCAGGGTAGGCAGTGCTGGAGGCAGGACCCCCAGAGCTCGTGGGGCAGGATATGGTCTGTAAGAGGCACATACACGTAGCCAATGACATCGGCGTCCGGCTGCTGGTAAAAGGCTTTGTCAGCGATCCTAGCCCCGGGCACAGAGAGAGAGAGAGTGGAGCGGAGCGACAGGCAGGCAGAGGGTTAGAAAGAGAGAACAGAGGGGGTTAGTCCTCCCAAAGAGTGACCCGCACACTTCAGCACACCAGGAGAACCTGTAGCCCAACCCTGCCCCCCTGCAAGCCCCCTGCAGCGCAGGAGGCACCAAGATCCCAGGGTGATCCCAGTGTGGTTCCAGCCAGAGTGACTCTGCACAGCCACCAGTGCCACTCCAAGACCTGGGATCTCTCCCCTTGCTTGGCAAGGTTCTGTCCCTGCAGGGCTGGATCCCTCTGTGGGGAAAGAGGCTCTCAAACATCCCAGGAAGACAGACAGTCCTTTTGGCCATGCTGACCCCAACATACCTGTTGTTTGCTCGGTTCTTCTCCATCTGCTCATTCTGACGCAGGTTCCACTCCTCCAGGTCCTTCTTGGCCTTCTCACGCCATTCCTGCTCAGTCACCTTCGATGCTGCATCTAAGGCCCGAGGGAGACAGAGCCCATCAGCCACACTGGCACCTGCTGGGTGTGCTGAGCAGCCCCTCTGCAGGCAGGACAGCTGCAGCCCCTCACACCTGTCCCCAGTCCCCACCAATACTGGCCAAAAAGCACCACTGCCCCAAGGACAGCAGATCTTTGGCAGGGGCACAAGACATCTCTCTGGGATACAGCAGGGTCACCAAGAAGTGAGGGACCCCTGACTGCCATGTCACAAGAACAGGGGGCTACACATAGCCTTGGGTCTCACCCAGCTCCTCCAGGCGCTTCTTCTGCTCCTCCCTCCACTTGCGGATGCTCTCGGGTTCCTGGGTCAGCCGGTCGGCCTTGGCTATGGCTGCGTAGGCATCCGTGGGGCCGTTGGACTCCTGTGGCACACGAGCACCTCACCATCAGCACCAGTGCTTCCAAGAGCCCAGCCCAGCCACCTCCCAGGGCTGGCAGCACTCAGGCCTCCACACTCCCAGCACTGACAAGCCAGGATAGGAGGTAGGAAGGGTGACAGCTTGACACATGTGGGACAGTGTTCCCTAAGTGCTGCTCAAGCTACTCTCCCAGCCTCAGGCCCTGTCACCTAAAGCCTTGCCAGCGTTTCCCTCCTCGACCTGCTGCTCACTGCCACCGCAGCTGTTGTATCCTCCAGGCAGCCCCACTGCACAGGGCAGACACTGGCCTTGGAACTGCTCCCCAGGGACTCCCTGGCCCTCACTGGGGCCCAGGCAGCTCCGGGACCGAGCTGCTTCCCTCACGTCTGAGCTGAAGGCCCCGCCAGGCCCAGCACCTCCCCTAACACCTTCCACTGGCCAGATGCCCAGTCTGACACCAAGCTCAGCAATGGGATTACAGCTTTCTTCCAAGATCCTCAATCTAATTAAGTCTGTCCCATTCCTGATGCGATTATCATCCTGTAAAACAGGCATGGGCAGTGCATATGCCCCACTGCTGGGCAAGTGGGGTAAAGAGCTTGTGAGATGCTGGCACTGCTGACAGCAGAGCTAGGCTTCAGGCTCTCAAAGGGATCTGAGACCCAGGTGGGTCCCCCAAAAAGCCCCTGGCCATGGGGGCAAGTGGTTTTCATGGGCAATCCAAGCCCCATGGCAGCCCTATCCTGTCTCTGGCCTCTGTCAAGAGATGCTCCTGCCTGCCCCAGAGGCCTCCAGAAGCTAGCCAGACTGGATAGAGGGGACTTCTTGGGGAATGGATGATTTGTCACCTGCTCTTAGGGCCCAGGCATTCCTTCATGGCACAAGCCACCTGCAAACAGATGTGGGGCAGGTCATGGCAGGTGGGACACATCTTCTCTTCAAAGAGAATGGAGCAGCCAGGACTCCCACAGGAGACCCAGACTTTTCCAGGAGCACCGTAGCTGTTCTGCAGCTGGATAGCAAACTCCAGTCAATGCTGGGGGCAGAGCAGAAGATTGCTGGCCCCATACCCACCCAATCTTCCTTAGCAGCCCTGGGCCAGCAAAAGGCTGAGCTCTCACCTGAAAGACATCTCCATTGACAGTGGCTCCTCCATTCTGGAAACCTGCTCAAGAAAATGGAAGAGAGAAGGAAAAAACACAACTATGGCAGATGCAGGTAATCCCAGATAGGCTGGTGTTCATGAAACTGCATCAGATTAGCTCCTGGGAGTTTGTGCCTTTTTCAGCTCAGCACACCCTTGGCACAATACCCTCCCCGTGTCCTGTCCTTGCTGGGATTCAGCAAGCACCTCTCACTCTCCCACACAAACCTCTGCAGGCATTTACATCTTTATGGTGTTTTCACTGGTGTTTAATCTTATCTGAAGATTAGGGAAACTGCTCCGGCACAAGACTGACACAGGCTGCTGCTCTGACTGTAGAAACAAAACCTGACCAACCTCAACCTGCAGAGGCTGCAGGACACAGCTGAGCCAAAAGCTGCTGGCCAAGTGCCAAGGCAACTCTCCAGGTACACAGCCCATGGAAACACTCCTTGTGCTCCACCAGGACAGAAGGGTATACCTACAGGCTGAGGGCCTTGGGAGCACACCTGGGATGAGCTGCAAGGTCAGAGTTGGTAATGAGGCACCCATCTGCCCACACAACCCCAGAAAGCTGCACACCCAGGTCACAGAGCCAGCCCAGGCAGGGGGCTTTCTGCTGCCAGGAGAGAAGAGGCTTTGAAGGAGTCACACTCCAGGTCCTGGGCTTTCCCCAGTGACCACAGGGCTTCTCCTGGCCAGCCAGCTGCAGGCACAGACACACTGCAGCTCAGGCCAGCACTGTCCCCAAAGTGCTCAGCCCCATGACTACACCCAGCTCCAGCCTGTCTAACTGCATTTATCACTGTGGCTGTCAACATCTCTCCAAGCCCAGATTTGCCTCCATGACCCTGTGTGTAGAGCTATGAAACCACTGCTCCACAGACAGCATGAGGAGACACTGAGGGGCTGCATTAGGAAAGGAGTCAGAGCCCTGTGGCAACAGTGCCCCCATACAGAGAGCAGATGCCAAAGCCCCTGCAGACTGAAGACGAGAGCAGAATTAGCACATTCTACCTGCAGGGCCTGGGACCACAACGTTCCCAATGGCAATGTCTTCCATTTTGCATCCCAAAGGGCTCTCCTGTCTGTGGGGACAGTGACAAGGCTGTCATTGCTCCTCAGTGCCGCCTGGATGCCTTTTACACTGCCATAGCTAGGAGCACTGAAACATGGAGTCGGGAGCCCATCCAACCAGGGAAACCCAGTACAAGGGGGAGAAACCGCCCCACGGCTGGCACATCCCAGCTCAGGATTCCCACATCCCCGAGGTTCGAGAAGCTCTTCGGGCACAAGCACAGGCCCAGACGACCCTTGCTAGGATGCCAACCTGGCCCACAAGATCACCCCGCCACCGGCCCACGAGGGGCAGCACAGACCCCATCACCCACCAGGGATGCTGTGCATCCCCCGGGGACCCCAGCCCCGCGTGGATGCGGCCCGGAGGACCCTTCCCCGCCCTCGGGGCAGAAGGGGCACAGCCCCGCGTTACCCCGCAGGGTCAGAGCCCGCCCGCAGCCAGCGGGAGCGCAGCCGGGCGGCCCGCGGGCGCGCTCACCCTGTTCCGGCGGGGCCGCCTGCCCGCCCGGGGCGGCGGCCGCCTCGCCGTCGGTCGGCCCGAAGCCCTCATCGTTCTCGATGCCCGCGATCTCGCTCTCCTGCTGGGCCAGAAAGGCGGCGGCCGGGTCCTCCTCGGCGCCAGCGCCCTCAGATGAGGAAAAGAAGCCGAAGTCGTCGGCCATGACCGGCCCGCCCGCGCCGCTCCCGGTCCGGCTGCGCGGCTCGGCTGGGCTGGGCCCGACTGCGCCCGGGCGGAGCTGCCGCTGTCACTGCGGCGGCGGGCGGGGCGGCCGCGCTGACATCACGCCGGGGCGGGCCCGCGGGCGCGTCCCGCCTCCCGCCAGCCGCAGCGGGCACCGGGAGCCGGGGCTGCCCGCCTGCCTCCCCCGGGGCTCGACTGGCCGCGGTCTGGCCGCGCCGACCCCTCAGGCGGGCGCTCGTAGCTGCGGGTGGGAGCGGGGACCCCTCACCGCCTCCTCCATCTTAGCGGCCGCCGCCATCTTGGGCCGGGCGCACGGGCGGCCCAGCGGAACGAGGGGTGCCGGGCAGGACCCTCCCGGCGGGACCGGAGGTAGCGGGCAGGACACACCCGACGGGACCGCAGGTGCCCGGGCAGGACCCACTCGGTGACCGGCAGCCCCCGCGGTGACGGGAACACAACCAGTGTTTATCGGGGGTCTTCGGCTCATATCCCCCCCGTCCTTGGACTCAGGGCCCGCTCATCCCCGGCCTGTTCCGGGAACACCCGAGCAGCCCTTGGCACGCATCGGAACCCCTCGTGTGCCCGCCGGGAACACCCGAGCTGAGCTCGGCACACTTCGGATCTTTACGTGTGCCCGCCGGGAACACCCGAGCGGTGCTCGGCACACTTCGGAACTTTACGTGTGGCCGCCGGGAACACCCGAGAGCGGCCACCGCTGCCGATGGGATTCGGGCATCTCCGGACAGGCCCTAGAGCGCTTCGGGTCAGTCCGGAATGCGGCCGAGCAGTTCCGGCGGCGGCCGATAAACAGCGATTGGCCGCGGCGCTGGGCTGGAAGTGGGCGCGGGCGACGTCACTTCCGGAGAGTGACGGAGCGGCGGGTCAGAGGCGGCAGCAAAATGGCGGCGCCTGAGGAACGGGAGCTGACGGCGGAACAGACCGAGAAGCTGCTGCAGTTCCAGGTGCCACGGCCTGGGGGGCCCGTGCCGGCCGGCGGGAGCGGGGGAGGCGGTGCATGGACACGGAATGGGCTGAGCTGGGCCCGCTCCGCCGGCGCTGGGGGGTACGGGGCTCACAGAGCTGGATAGGCCCGTCCTGGAGCGGGGTGTCGAGCTAGGCACGAGGGGGCAGTGAGAGGAGAGACAGCTGTGGTCCCAGTCCTGGCCGGGGGCAGTGAGATTTCCGTGCCTCTAACGCTTTGTCGGGGCGATGTTCTGTCATCGCTAACTGGGGAGGCTGCTCAGTAAAGTCCTCGCAGGAGAAACTCCTTGGTAAATCCCGGCCATTTTAATTAGCCTGAAAATTTTCCTTGTCGTAGCTGGAGAGCCTTTCTTGGCACCGCGGGAGAGTTATCCAGTGGGTTTCTGTGGAACATAGTCCCTGCCCCTCACGATTGGGTAACGCCGCTGGAGACTGTAGTGATCTAATCTGTCTCTGCTACATAACACAGGCAAGGTCGCTTAACCTTTGGTTTGCGAGGCCTGGGGCTGTGTGGCAGATGAATGATCATAAACACAGTCTGAAGATGTGGTTTATTGAGGAGAAAACAGTGCTGGGCAGCTGAAATTCTTAGGGTTGCTCAGTGATGAGTAACTAAATGTGCTGAGCAATGAAAATTACCTTCAGGTGCCTTGGGTTTGTTTCTGAGCTGTAGGACATCATGTGGCATCCCTTGGATTGCAGTTCTTTTACAAATGCCATGATTACTTTTAAGAGTACTTTGTCTGCTTTTGTTGCTTTATGTTACTGTTTTGAAGAGTGTGCATTGGCAGTTTGGTGTGATGTAAATGTAGATTTAAAGGGACTCCAGAGGCATCTGGCCCTGCCTTCCCCAGGTGAGACAGTGCAGGTGTTCATCATTCCACACATTGTCTTCCCAAGCCTTCCCCTGATTCACAGCCCCCTGACTTAATCACCATGCTGAGGTGTCTTCCCATGACTGGACCCATGAGGAAACTTGCTTTACAAGTGTCCCTCTTAAGTCTACTGCAGATGGAGCTGTTTGGGCAGACAAATTAAATACAGACTAAAGGCACAGAGCAGTGCTAGCCATTGCTGTCCCTGTGCTGCCTGGTGAGTAGGTGAGGGTTTTGCACATATAAATGTCCCATTCTCTTGCTGGGAGATATCTTGGTTCTTGCTCGTCTGCATGCTCTGGACAGGTAGGACCAGCTGCTCTCACTGCTGCCTCTGCTGCTGTTTTCAAACCCATGTGGGTAGCTGTGAAGTGAAATAATCCTGTTTCCTCATGCCACTGGTGTTGGCATGGACAGAGGGCTGCTGGGGAACCCGAAGGAGAGATTCATGCTTTAGTCCAGCTTCCTGTCAAGCTCTGGTTTGAGGCACTGGGAAACACTCCTCAGGCTGTAAAGGGGAGAAATTTTTTCAGTTAGACCACTGCTGTGCAGAGCCAGATGTGAAAGCTGTGGTCCAGAAGGCTTGGATACCAGCCAGGATCCTCCCTCTTCTGTCTTCTGTGGTGTGTTGGATCAGCTTTCTCCAGGGCTAATGACAGACCCCACTGGTGATTCCTTCTCCTCTGATATGTCACATCTACCTGAGAAGGGCTCGGGTGTGAGCCCTGCTGCTTCCTCAAAAGTAAATCAATCCACTTGGAAGAGATTTTTTTCTCAGACTCCAATAGGAAAAATGAGGTGTTTGAAGAGATTAGGTAAGTGTCATTAAAATAATTTGAACATTGCTACAAGTCAGCTTGGAAAGCCTTCAGGGATCCCTGCTGAGCTTGCAGGGAACACTTCATTGTTTTCAAGGATAATTTCACACTTTGTGATGTGCCATCATAAGTAGGCTGCACAGCATTCCATGGTGACAGAGCATTGCACTTCCACAGAAGGTTGTATCCCACTGCACTGTGAACAGAGCAGCAGAGCAGACCAGGAAAGAAGGCAGGATGACCAGGATGAGGTAAGGAATTGTAGAAGGCCCTCAGTGAAATAGAGAGCCAAAGGGAGGGAAGCACTGAGCAAGGACTGCTATTCACCTAGAGAAAAGGTGGTTGGGGTGAAGATGCTGTTGCCATAAACTGCTTCACTTCTGCTGGAGAGTGCACCTTTCCAGGCAGAGGTGAGTGTGCTGTCCTGTCCTGGCACAGGTCTGTGTTAGTGCCCTCTCTGCATTAATCCCACTGATGTTTGTGTGGTGGGTTCTGTAGTGCTCATACAAACAGCTTTGCTGGCAGAATGCTGAAACCAGCAGCTTCCTTCTTGTGGGCAGGGCTGGAACGGGGCAGCTCTCTGCACCATGCTGGGGCAGGTTAGTAAAGGAAAAAAGTCAGTAGAGAGAACTGGGATAAACTTGAAAGCAACAAAGCCTCTTGTGTGCTTTCAGCCTCTCATTTACTGCCAGAGAACTGGCTAATAATGTAAGAGAATAAAAGCATCTAAATTTTTCATCTGTCAAGACCTCACTGTCCTGACATTTGGAGAGAGAAGTTTGCTGTGAACAGTTTAGGAAAGCTGTGGAGATGTGATTCATTTGGGAGATGGAAGAATCAGCAGAGCAGCTTTTGTAGGATCTGGATATTGATCTGTGCCCATTACACTTGGGCTGATGTCTGATATTGTAATATGCTAATGTAATGTAATGGAGTGTTATTTGCAAGAGAGTTGGCACTCATATAGTCTCTGACTTCAGCTAGGGAAAACAGAATGCTCAAGGCTGGATGTGACTCTGATTTAGGGGAAGGAGGAAACATGAAATTCCAGGCAGCTTTCCCACTCAGCATATCCATCAAAACCCTCAGAAAGGCATTTGCTGTAATATGCAATAAGAAACTCTTGGTTAAGGCATTTTTCCAGTTAGAACTCAGATGTTCTTTACCCTTGGAAAGTAATTCTCTGGAATTTGGCAGTGGGTTGGGAAGTAAGAGCAGTGCCAGTTAGTCCTGTGGATTTGCATCTCCTGTGCTGTGTTTCAACATCGGAGCATATCTGTAGAGGCAACGGTTTCGTAAGTCCACTTTACAACCTTTGTCCACTCAGGGGTATTCCTTCTGCTTTTGAAGCATGAAATTGTACTTTCCACTACTTCAGTTTTGAGAAGATTCTGAGCAGTCTCAAAGGTGAGAAATACTAATAATTACCTCCAGCAAAAGCTTCCTTATGCTTTACAATAACACTCTTGCTTTGGTGGTTGAGAAGCCACTATTGAACTTTTCTGGCATTTGTGGAATTTAATGTTTTGTTTTTTGAAATACTGGCCACTATGTTGAGCTTGGATTTATTTGAAGGTTTGAGAGTGCTGGTGTAATGGGACTAATTTTAACTACTTATTTGTGTAAGATCCATGCTCTTAAAGGCAGCTGATAAGGGATCAGAGCATCAACGGTTGAAGATGCTGGTTCTTCTCTTAGCCCTGATGATACAAAGAATGTGCTGGTGTGCCATGGGTATAAGAGATGCTGAGGCAGTGGAAATAATGTGGAGTTTCAAGTTTCTGATCTGTTTCCATGACTTGGTGAAGCAGGGGCCATAGGAATGTCATGAGGGTGATAATGACCAATATCAGTGTTTGCCAGCAAGAGTTGTCTGGAGTGGCGGTTGAACTGTGGTCCTGCCATTCCTTACATCAGGCATGGGTCATTCTGAAGCCTGGTGTATCTCCAGAACGTGGTGGAGCTGTGGTGTATCCAGTGGAGCACACAGACTAACAGCCAGCAAGGTGTTGAGTGTTAAAAGCTGCCTTTGCCAGGCAGTTTTTTCTACAATGTTTAATTGTGAAGCCTCATTGATCAGACAAGTGGCGGGAGCGCTCGGCACTGTGCTGCTTGGAGTGGCTTTGTCACTTCTGGTTTGAGTTGAGAGCAGCTGAATTAGGATGCTAAGGAAAAAGAAATAAAAGGAAATTCACCTCCCTGGGGAGCTCATGTAGAAGACTGAGAAGTGACTAGAGCTGCCTGTCACTGTGGTGGTGGTCAGGAGGGGTGAAGTTGGCTGTCTCTGATGTCTTTGTGGAACTCGGGTCTTGCAAATGCTGCAGTGATTCAGTGCTCATTAAATGCTTGTTGATAGCTCTGCTGCTTTCTGACCTAAAACTGCAGAAGAATTTTGCATAATTTAAGAAGGAGGGAATACTCTTAGTGCTCACAGATAATCCAGGCATTTAGAGACAAAGGTGTAAATGAGTTTCTGAATCTTGTAAACTTTGTAAACACCAACAGAATTTCCAGGGTGTTAAGGAGTGGTGATCAGAAGACTTTCAGGGCTCTGGAATAAACACATTGTGACTCCACTGTAAAATCAATTAATTGAGTAGATTGCAGGTGCCTTTAATGGCGTCCTTTATAAAAAGACAATTAAGTGCCTGCTGTAGGAATTCAGGTTGAAAAAATAAAGCCAGAAAGCAAAATAAATGGAATAAAAAATAAATTAAAAATCTAGTCAGACTACAAACCCTAAATTTTACTCTGTGAAGCATATCTTTAAAGAAAGATGGCTAAACTTAAACATTAAATTATGAAACTGAGTGATAATCAAAGATATTATAGCAGCAACAGCTGAGTTCACTGAGCTTTATTTTTTCTATGAAATCCAGTTCTGCAGTATTCCCTTGCGGGGCTTGCGGCAGACTTACTTTTTAATAAATATTTATACACCACTGAACAGCGACTTGAAGTGCTTTTTTTTCCTGAAGTTCTACAGTCACGATGCTTTAAACAGCCTGATTGGTTCTGTGCAGCAGAAAGAAAATGGTTTTTGCCCAGTAGATTGGAGAGAAGGTGATGATCTGGAGACTTAATGAGAAAGAAGCCAAGAAATGCTGAAAAGTTTGAACTGAGCCCAGAGACTGAATAGGGCATTTGTCCACAATGTTTGTTACTCGGGTGGAAATGGCATGTGGAATGTATGAATGGGGGCAGGGAGGGGAATAGATGCACCATCCTTCTCCAGTAAAAAAACAATTCAGTGCATTCTTAACTGGTCAGCCTGTCAGGAATGATGCGCCAGGGGCTTTTCAAGGAAGCAAGGAATACATCTGCTCAGACCTTAAAGCAAGTGCGATGGGGAGAGATGTTTCTATGACATAGTGACAGGGGTGTTCCCTTCAGCAAACGTTTGTCTCTGTTCAGGAGGTAGTCATGTAGCTTCCTGTAATAACAGACATGATTGTTTGATCTCCTGTGCAGAAATTCTGATTGGCACAGGGCTAAAATACACCCAGTGGCTTTGAGGTTTGCCAGTGTGTTTGGACTGTTTTCTGTTTCAGGCCCTGTGTTGGACTGTTCCTGCTTTTTTTACTACAGTGTTTACTATACTTTTTTTACTTCCTCTGTGGTGCTGGGAACATCACCTTCAGTAATGCCTGGCTTGTTTTGGTTTTAGTTTCTGTTTATGCTGGCAGTGAGCAGAGTAACAGTCATCTTGAGTTTTCAGAAATGCTTTGTCTGTATTTTGAGTTCAAGATGATGTTTGAGGTCATTGGCCTGGCACATCTTTTCAGAGTGAAGCCTGTGGGCAGTATTGTGTTAAACTCTTGACTGTGCTGAGTGCTGTTGTAGTGACAGACCTTGGGCACGCTGGGAGTTGGCTGGTGCTGGAAGGGTGCAAAGGCCTGTTTGAGGCCTTGGGTCCCTCTGTTCCTAATCTCAGAGCTGGGCACTGTAAAAATGAGTGCTGTGATAATGTGCTGTGGTAACTCCCATCTGTGCTCGTGCATTAAGAGCAGTCAAAATGCTGCCCTTCCTGGCACTCATCTGCTTTTATTCTCCTTCTTTAGGACTTGACTGGCATAGAGTCCATGGACCAATGTCGCCACACACTGGAGCAGCACAACTGGAACATAGAGGTACCACTGAAAATGCTTGTAGCAGTTTCCAAGTACCTGGGTCAAATGCAGCCCTCTGTGGGAAGGGGGTCCCTACCAGTAAGATTAATCTGTCCCCCCCTGGATTTACCCAAGTAGCTCTTTAGAGCTGTATCTCCACACCTCTCAAACCAAACACAGCAGTGTCATTATGGCTCTGAACAAACCCTTGACTGGCACACCATGTGGCCTCCCATGGAGCCTATGTCCTGGCTGCCATGGAGAAGGCTTTCCATGGAAAAGAGCACTGGTGGTTGCTGTTTGTCAGGAATTGTGCTTATCCAGTGCCCTGGGGCTGTGAACAAGTAATACCCACTGTCACTGTCCCAAGTATAAAAACCATAAGATGCCTGAAACCTCCCTTTGCTCTTTCTTATGTCAAAGGCAGCTGTGCAGGACCGACTGAACGAGCAAGAGGGTGTCCCAAGTGTCTTTAATCCTCCTCCACTGCGGCCATTGCAGGTCAATACAGCTGACCACAGGATCTACAGCTACGTTGTCTCAAGGCCACAGCCAAGGGCAAGTTATCTTACAGTGGATTTTGTCCTGCTTCTTGCCTGACTCTCTATGAATACAGAACTTGCAAGCAGGAAAATAAATTGTTTTCTTTGTATGCTGTTATCTCCTTTCTAAATATTTTATCTTACAAAAACAAAATGTAGAGCTATTCCTTCAGTTTCTGTTACTGCTGTGGAGATTTTCTCTATGCTGTGATTCACAGTATGAGGACTTTTTTTTGTCATAGCCTGTCTTGCTGTGGTGTAGTAAAATCTTCTGCTCAGTTGAATTGGTACAGAGGACTGTCCCCTCCATGTGGCAGTGATAATGTTTTTCTTTTTAGAGCCCCCCCTTAAATGTGTATTAACTAGAACACAGTATCAATTATTTCATTAATGTTTTACAAACAAATTTGAACAAGCACCTGTAATATTTGATGCTGTTAGTCTTTTTGTATAGTTAAGAAAACTAATTCTGTATTTGTAATTGCAGGGGCTGTTAGGATGGGGTTACTACTTCATAATGCTTCCATTCCGATTTACCTATTACACGTTACTTGATATATTTAGGTAAGTCCTTGTTTGTGCTGACTCACTTATTGACTGCATCAGGGAACATACTAGCTGGGATTTGGCTGGATCTCTGTCACTTAGATCTTTAAGCCTCATGGCAGATTTTCCATTTGTTTGCTTAACTGGTATTATCTGTAGCCTTGTAAAGTTCCTATTCTGTTTAGTAAGAAATAAATCTTGTTGCAGAGAAAAAGAGCACCTTGCAGCTCTGTAAATGAAGTGTTTAATTGGATCTCTAGCTCCACTCAGCTTTACAGTCTGAGTGCCACACAAAGGGACTGCAAAACAGTGTCCAGCTGTTTGGCATTCTTGGACAAACATCAGAATCATGTCCCATTGGGGTGGGCCACAGGTTAACCTACCCTAATTCCTGGATGTTATTTGGCAAAACCCAAACTATAATCACCTCTGCTTTATTCCCTTTGGTGTCTATTGACTCTTCTCCCTTTACTGCCCCACAGCACTAATTCTCCTTGTCTCCTTTACAGCACTGATAGAGGGAAAAGGGAATGGTGGTGGTGGTAAATAGCCTGCAGTCCTGCCACCTGCCCTGGTTTGGCACTTTTCCTTTTTGTATTACCTTTTTTTGCCCATTAAAGACATTTCCAAAGTTCAGTGCATTAGTGGAACTAAGCAACACTGATATCTGCCTTGCAGTGAAGCTTTTTCAGCTTCAGAGGAATGACAGTTTCATAGGACTCGTAGTGTAATGTTCTCTTTCTGCAACTCTTTGTACATTGGAATTGTTAGTTCTGGATTAGCAGAAATGCAGTTTTCAAAGTTATCTGGACAAAACTGTGGGGCTTTTAACAGCCCATCTTTGACTAAGTTCTTCAAACCTCCTACTGTTGGTGTGGCTTATGCTTGATGCTTCAGAGGAAGCTGAAACTGTTTAATCACACAGAATTCGGATCCTTACTGATCCCTGGCATGAGATGAATCTTCATTGGGGTTCAGTTCTGTAGCAGTGGTATCAGTTTGGAGCGGATGTCAGTTTAGTTCAGATTATAAATGTTCAAGGGTCTCAGCTGTGACTTTTTTCCTCTTTATGAATCCCAGTGACTGTCTGTAGAAAAGAAAACCTGTGCCTCAGGAAGTCAGTGAGCTGAATTTCCAGTGTCCTTTGCTTCCTTCCTAGGTTTGCTCTGCGTTTTATACGCCCTGATCCTCGTAGTCGGGTCACCGACCCAGTGGGTGACATTATTTCATTTATTCATATGTTTGAGGAAAAATATGGGAGGATACACCCTGTCTTCTACCAGGGAACTTACAGCCAGGTCAGTGTCATGTGTTGGTGCCTAGATCCTGGGGAGTGGTGATTTTGCCACATGGTATCATGGCAAAATTGCTTTGCATCTACAAGCCCAGAATTTATCCCCAAACTCTCTTAACAGGGTAATGGAGAGCTAGTGAACAAGTGTATTGGGAAACCAGTGTCTGCCAGGCTTGATGATTTGCCAAGCCTGCAAAGTTGGAAAGCAAAGCTACTCTGGCTGTTCCTCGACCGTCTGTGTGACTCTGTAGCCGACAGCTTTTCTTTGCAATCCTGCCTTTGTTTTTATAAACTGGTGTGCTGTGCCAGAGTCTGTCCCTCTGTTCACCAAATTGGGATTAACTGCCTGGGGTTTTATCACAATGTAACTTCAGGGCCTCAAAATTGAGAGGGAGCCCCTGAGAAATTACAGGAGGTGAGTGTTCCATATATCAAATCTGAGGGGGCTCTCTGTAGAAGAGGAATATCCCCATGGACACTGCCTTTTGCACAGCTTCTCTCAGCCTGGCCAAGGGAAGGGTCTCCTGCAGGGCATCCCATCAGACAGCTGGATCAGCACTGCTTCCCAAGTGCCTGGGGAAAAAGTGTCAGTGCCTGTGTGCTCCACACTGCACAGTGATGGAGCTCGCCGCCTCTGCAGCTCTTTGAGGCTCCTCTGTCATTCCTGGAATCCAGACTCGAGTAATTGTGGGATGGTTAGGCTACCAAATCTCAATGCCAGTAAAACAGGGAGCATATTGTGCACTTATCCTGTGGTCTTGTTAAAAACACTCTTGAGTGGGTGGAATCCAGACACTATAGATGTGCAAAGGGTGGGATTCTTTTCTTTGTTGTCTGGTTTTTGGGGGGCCTGCAGCATTATTTATTACCTGGTTTAAAAGAATTTTCATTTGGTGTGATCTGAAGATTGTGTCTTGTGCAGGCTCAAGGGAAAGCTCAGCCTTGGCCACTGTGAGTCCAAGGGCTGAAGGAGGTTCTTCACTGCCAGCTGAGTCTGCTGAGGCAGCTGAAGTGTCAGCCCCATGTCATTGCCTGCCCAGTTTCCCTCTGAGTTCAGTGTTCCCCAAAGCCACATCCTGAGAGGCTATGAGAGAACACCACTGTAGCCCTCTTACATAAAGGCTTATTTAGAAAGTCTGACAGGTTCATCCTCTGCTGCTGCTTCACTAAAACCACTCTAGTGGCAGAGTAATGGCCTGGGTCACACAAGCCTTGTGGGTGCTGCATTTCCCTTGCCCAGAGACCAAGTAACTTTACCTTCTCTGCTTTTATGCCAAGGCACTGAACGATGCCAAGCGGGAGCTGCGCTTCCTGTTGGTTTATCTTCATGGAGATGACCACCAAGACACAGATGAGTTCTGCCGGTAGGTAGGAGAATTTCCCAAATAGTTGTCTTTGCACTTGAAATGCAGCGTCCCTCACATGGTTTCTTCTCATTCCCCAGCAATACACTGTGTGCACCTGAGGTCATCACCCTCATCAACACTAGAATGCTCTTCTGGGCTTGCTCAACCAATAAACCAGAGGGATACAGAGGTGAGTGTGTCCCTCCTGGGCTTTACCTGTCCCCTCCTGTCTCTGGAACAAACCAGATGCTACTTGACAAATTTACACAAGTGAAACACTCTCTTGTCTACTTGCACAAAATACAACAGATTTCAGGATTCCATGGGGAAATATATGTGGTTTCCTGGGAGATCACAAAAGGTTTGGATGCCAAGGAAATACATTCTGATCTTCACCTCCATCATTCTGTGTGTTTCTGGGCAGTTGTAATTCTGTGCTCATTGCTGTGGGCATTTAGGATGCTTTCAGTGCTTTGGCAATGGGAGTTCGTGGGTGTGTCCTGGGGATAAATTGAGTGGAGAAACAAGTATCCAACTAGATCTGTCCGTAACACTGACTCCTGTGACGCCTGAGGCCAGGGAGGACTTGTTAGGTGCATTCTTTCCCTTTCTGAGACAGTCACCTTAATCCACACCCAATCTCTGTCTCCTCAAAAGCCCACAGTGTTTGAGAGCTGTTGATACCTGGCCAGACAGCAGTTTGGTAAGGATTTGCTGCAAGTGGAGCCTTTTCCCAAAGTTCTGTTCATGGCTCCTGTGTTGTTTCCACCATTTCTGTTTCATGGTCAGGAAAATGCTACATTTGGGTCACTCTTGGCTCCACAGTTCTGCTCCCAATTATCAACAACTTGAGAGAACAGCTCTCTGAGGAGACAGTCTTTGGTTTGTTCCTATTTCATTGCTGCAGTGCTTTGGAGTCAGCCTGGGAAGCAGAGCTGGAAGGGGTCATGGCCTTCCATTTAATCCCTGAGCTGCTCTGATTTTGTTTGGGGGGCTCCACTGGTAACAAAGGCTCCAAGTTGCATGATGTACTGTGTGTTTTAAGGAGGGGATCAACAGCCATACATGAACAGTAACTTAAGCACATCATCTGTTCCATTCCCTGCTTCAGACAGAGCCTGTCTCCAGCAAAGCCAACCTAAATTTATTCAGAAATGTTCAATGTGGACATACTGCCATCTCCCCCATGACAGTTTCCTCTGAGTCCAGCCATCTCCAATCACCTGAGCAAGTGTTTCCATGTGTTTGTCCTGTGTTTCTCTTCCTGCAGTTTAAACCCATGGCTGTGTCCCATTTTGAATGGACATTCAGAGGCATTTACTTCCTTCCTGCTTGAGTTAAAAGAGCCTTTTTTGATTACTTGAAAGCTTGTTTTTTTCCCATCAGTCTTTGTGTTCCCAAAGCCATTTCCTCCCTTTTCTGACTTATAGGATTTAATTTTCAAAATGGAACCTGAGGCATTTTTTGCCTTGGAAGAGAGAATATCTGGGGAAGGTGCTTTCCTTGGCCTTTAGTGATGGGGAACATTTGTGCTGTACCCTTGGTGGCCCCCGTGGACAGGGTGGTGATGTTTTGCCTGTTGCAGTGTCGCAGGCCCTGCGGGAGAACACGTACCCGTTCCTGGCCGTGATCATGCTCAAGGACCGCAGGATGACCGTGGTCGGGCGGCTGGAAGGCCTCATCCAGGCTGATGACCTCATCAACCAGCTGATGTTCATCATGGATGCCAACCAGACATACCTGGTGTCCGAGCGCCTGGAAAGGTAGGGTGGGACCAGAGCTCCAGTAACACACACCGTGTTGAGGCAGGCTCTGCTCTGGCCCCTGCCTCCCTCCAGACACCGTGTGTAGGCACTTAGCTCAGCACCTCTGGTTCTGTGACACAGCCCACGGGCTCTCCTCTCACCAGGGGGATCATCAGTCCATACATTCAGGCCATCTTATAGCCAGGGAGCCAGATAAGTTGCACACACAGTGCCACCACTGATAGGTGGATGGGAGTACTCTGTTCTCTGCAATTGGAGCACACCTTTGGCATGCTGGAGCTCTGCAGGGAAAACTTGAACAATAGCCAGTGGGATCCAAGTGACACCAAAGGCATTGCAGGCAGGAGATCTGGTGTCCACAGCCAGCTGGTGCCTCTGTGCTGCTGCCTGGGCTGGCTGTGCTGAGTTCTGGCTGCTTTTCTGGTGGGGCCTCACATTTCCTGGTGACTATTAGGGATGTACAGGTTGCATCCAAAACAGGATCCTACCATTTAACTTTTTGTCTGTCCCTCCTCTGTGCCACATTCTGTATGAGGACACAGTAACATGTTCCAGTTTATGAAATGTGCAAGGAGTTACCTGAAGGAGATGAAACCAGGAAGAGTCTCAAGTATGAGGCAGGAATCCTGGGCACTGTTCTTGTGCTGTCTGTCAGCTCTGTCAAGCTGCAGGGGTTCAGAAGCCTTTTAAGTTCAGTTCTACCCACCCTTGCAAAGCAGTTTGATTGTGAGGGACTGTGGGGACCTGGCTTGGCCTTTTGGAGCTTGTGGTACCCCAAGGCATTATCCGCTGTGTGCTTCTATGAGTTGGAGGCTGTCCCTGCACCCTTGGATCTGCCCTCAGCCTGCCATCCCCTCACCTTAGGGCCTGTCAGCCCTGACCACTTCCACTCGTGTTGCAGGGAAGAGAGGAACCAAACCCAAGTCCTGAGGCAGCAGCAGGACGAGGCGTATCTGGCATCCTTGCGTGCGGACCAGGAAAAGGAGCGCAAGAAGAAGGAGGAAAGGGAGAGGAAGAAGAAGAAGGAGGAGGAAGTGCAGCAGCAAAAACTGGCAGAGGAGAGGCGGCGACAGGTGAGAGCAGAGGGATGGCAGGAGGGGCTGCAGTGTCCTGGCCTGCAGAAGGAATTGTTTGTTTTGCGTGGGGCTTGAGCATCCTTCGAGGCTCCTGGAGCAGCTGTGCTGCCGGGGACAAGCCAAAGGGGAACTCAGTTGAGTGCACAGCCATTGCTCCTGCCCCCTCCTTGCCTTGCAGACCCTGCAGGAGGAGAAGGAGAGGAAGTCGGAATGCCTTCCTCCAGAACCACATCCCGACGACCCAGAGAGCGTCAAGATCATTTTCAAGCTGCCTAATGATTCCAGAGTGGAGCGGAGATTCCACTTCACACAGTCATTGACGGTGAGCTTGGGGCAGAGCTCAGGGGCCTTCCAGGGCAAGGGGGTGAGGAGACTTGCAGGTGGCTCAGCAAAGCTTTTTCCCCTTGGACTTGCCAAATGGTGACCTTTGCTGAGAGCCTTGGCAGGCAGAGCTGCTCCTTGGTAAGGAGAGTGCTGTGGGGCCTGGTTGCACCAGCTTGGAAGAGGAGAGAAAATGGAAGAAGCTTTCTTTGCTTCCTGAAAAGCTGGAAGGTGTCTCTGCCCATGACAGGGCAGGGTGGGACTAGATGATCTTTAAAAGTCCCTTCCAACCCTTAACATTCTATAATTATATTGAATATATATATATATATGTATTCTATTATAATTCCACTGCTCCCTATGAAATAAAGGTGTAGGAAGAGTCAGAAACGGTGTCAGTTCTCCTCAGTGCTCTGTGCCAAGCCCGGGTTCATGTGTTCCAGGGAAATGGCTGTCTCGGCTCTACAGTGCAGTGATGGTGCAAATTTGGGAGCCTTCCCCGCGACATGCCAGGGATTTGCGCTGGCTGTGTCACTGCTCCCCCAGCTGGCAGTTATTTCTGTGCTTCTTTCCCAGGTGATCCACGACTTCCTGTTCTCTTTGAAAGAAAGCCCTGAGAAGTTCCAGATTGAGGCCAACTTCCCTCGCCGTGTCCTGCCCTGCCTCCCCACAGAGGAGTGGCCCAACCCGCCCACGCTGCAGGAGGCCGGACTCAGCCACACGGAAGTCCTCTTTGTGCAGGACCTCACGGACGATTGACACTTCTTTTTGGTTTTGTTTTTGTTGGTTTTGTTGTTTCGTTTTTGTTTTTTTTTTTTTCCAGAAGACACAAAACGGAAAGAGAAATTCATATTATTATTATAATACAATATTTTTTTTAAAAGACTGCGTACAAACGAGGGATCAGAGACCACATGGCCTGTGCCAGCTGTGCTGCGTGTGTGTGCTGGCGAGAGGACGCGTGCGCACGGCCATCCCCTGCACCGGGGGGACACGCAGGGGGAGCTGGCGTTGCCCCTCTGCCCTCCCTGGGGAGGAACAGGAATGGCAGCTCTTGGTAATTATTGCTTTTATTGATGACAATAATAATAAAACCCCAGCAACCCAACATCTCATGAAGATTTGATACTCTGCTGCTCCTGAGAGACACAAGACCGAGCACCGGAACGTGCTGGGATTGGGGTGGGGGGAAAGGGCTGGACAGACTCTCTTCAGCTTCCCTCTGTGTATAAATACTGTTCTTTTAATATTTCTCTTGCTTTGTAATGACCAAAGGAGATTGGGGTTGACTATAGTATTAACTTTTTGATAAAGAGCTGGTTCGATTCTTACCCATGTGGGGCCTTGCCCAGGGTTCTTAGCCTGCGTAGTGTAATAAACTCTGCCTCTAGCATGTCTGTGCTGATGCTTTCTGCCCATGCCCCAGGGAGGGGGTGAGCTGCTGTGGGACTTGTGGCTCCCAGCAGTGTGGGTGCACTCAGCTCCTGCTCTCCCACTGGTGATTTTGTGCCAGTGGAGCTGTTGTGTGAGCTCAGGGGAGGTGAGGGAGGAGCTGGTGAGGCTGGGTCAGCCCTCGGTGGAAAAGGCTGGTCCCTGCAGAGCTCGGCCAGGGCTGTGGAGCTGTGCCAGCAGCTGCCCACAGGCAGTGCTAGCAGCCTGTTCCTGCACTGACCTGTTCTGGAGCCAGGAATGGTTGGGGGTGGCAGGAATACAAAGCACACCTCACTCCACCCCCTTGCCATGGGCAGGACCACAGGGATTTCCTCTTCCCTGGCCCAGCATGGGAATGCTGGCGGGTTGGGATGGAAGAGAGGTGGAAGGTGTCCCACTGCTGGGGCTGGAGCTGCCCAGGGAGCTCTGCTGTCCCAGGATAGCAGCCAGGGGGACTTTCCCTTCTCTGTGCAAGCTGTGAGGGGTCGCTAGGTGAGAAGGACGGGCTGTGTGGTGCTGCTCAAAACCAGATTCTGCTGGGGCAAAACCTCCAACCAGTTCCTGCTCCCACCCTCAGGCCCTCCTGGGCTCTCCTCCAAGCCTCTCTCCAGGGCCCTTTCAGCTGCAGCAGCTCCTTCCCATCCCTGGCCCGCACACTTCCCCCCTCAAGCCCCCATGGAGACAAGAGCTGGGCCCAGTGTGTTGGTATACATCATACATTTATTAGTGAATATCCCTCTCAAAATCAGCCACAACATTAAAAAAAATAATGATTGCACTACTTGGTCAAGCAGAACTAGCAACTTTCATTTTAAAAAAAGTACAAATCTGTTAAAAATTTCAATCAGTATAATACACATATATATAATACAACATACTAGTTATGTTAAATGCTACAAAACCAATATGATTCCAATGGAATGGAAAAAAACAAACACTTTTAGAGCTTTAAGAACCTTTTTTTTCTATATATTAGCCTTTTTTCAAATACATACATGGGAAAAATGAGGTAACTGTAAAATGTGCAAGTAACAGAGCAAAAAAAATTATATATATATATTTATATATATATATATATATATAAAAACTTTCTAACACAGAACACACGTCCTAGCACCTTCCGGGGAGCCGCGGGGAACGCGGGGGTCCCACCGGAGGGCCCGGGGACTGGTATAATAGAACAGTAAACAGTCCACTATCCCACCACAGGAATTCATTGGTAAACAGTGGTATCTACAGCGCAGTCAGCAATCACAAACACCCTAAATAATTGTTTTTTAGTATTTTTTTTGTCATTTTTTCTTTTTGTTATTTTTTTTTAAATGATACTTTTAGCTGCTCATTGGAATAAATTCTGCAGCACACGAGCTGTGAGCTTTCGAGTCGCCGTCAAAGGACCGTAAGGCTTTCCTGGCTCCCTGGGCACCGCGAGGGCGGGAGGGGAGGAGGGGGCGTCTCCGGGGGCGCGAAGCCGGGGACTCCTTTGGTTATCTGTCACTGAGTGAGGGACGGGGAAGGGGCCGGGGTCCTGCCCAAGGGGCACCGAGCCCAGCGGTGCCGGGCCGGGGCCCTTGGCCTCGATGCTCCGCACAGAGCGCGGCCACCGAGAGGTGGGAAAGGGCAGCGAGGGGGAGCTGGCCCCGAGCCCCCCACTGCTCGCCACCCCCGCGCCCGACCCGGGCAGCGTCCGGGGCCGGCCCACCGGTGGCTGGCACTGCCCCTCCGGCCCTCGGCGTGGGGAACACCACCGTGCCCACCCGTGTGCCAGGCGCGGCCCCTCACCTCGCACCCGGCCGTGGCTCGGCCGGGGGCCAGCCCCGCGCCTGCCCCCCGCCCCGCGGGGAGCCGCCCCTCCCGCCCCGGGCCCTTGCACACGCCGCCGCCGCGGGCGCGGACCCCGCGGGGACGGCCCTGAAAGTCTCACGGTCCTGCTGTGGCGTTGCGGACATGTGCAGTACAGTGCATGGCAGTATCAGCTGAGCACAAAAACCCCTCTCCCCACCCCCCTCACCCCACAGCCGGCTAGACGTAGCCAAGACCACGTTCCAAGCTGGTCAGACATGCATGCATATTTGTGAACATTTACATAGGGCTGGCGTCCGCTCGGAAGCTCCCAGGCGTCAGCGACGCGCCAGGAGGGGAGGGCGGTGCTCTCACCACCACCCCTGCCACCGCCTCCCGTCACCCTCCTCGCTAATTAATCATGCAAAACAACGGCCACGCGGGATTGATGGAGCCGGGCGGCGGCGTGGCAGCTTCTCCCCCAGCGCCTGCACGGGCTGGGGGGACACGGTGGCAAGGGGACCGCTCACAGCTTCCCCTGCACCAGCCGGGCCAAGGCCAGGGTAGCACTGAAAATACTCCACGAAGTTATGAATAAAACCCCCGCCGCTCCGGGGGCCGCAGCCCAGCCGGCCCCTCGCTGCCCACCGGCCGGGGAAACCACGCCGTCCAGCCAGCAGGACGGGGCACGGGGCTACCTTGATTTATGTCGTCGGGACAGAGATACGAGCAGGAGCCGGGGGCCGGACAGCACACCTGGAACACCACATGCCCAAAGCCCTAGGGACGGGGCTGGTGTCCCCTCCTCAAGCTTGGCTGCCTTGCGGGATGCCACATGGCCTGGCCCCGGGAGCTGTGCTGGCCAGGCACAGGGGAATGAACAGGGAGAGGGGCCAGGGCTGCACCAGCACCATCCTCCCACTGGCAAAAGATCCCAAGCAGCCATAGGCCTCTGGGGCTCCCAGGGCAGCCGAGGCAGGAGAGAGGCCGTGCCAGGCTGCGCACAGGAGCAGGGACAGAGGCATTCCTGTGTTCCTGCCTTTCTGCCCCAGCCACGCTGTGGGGTTGCTGGTGTCCCACCTTGGCCACACTCTGCCAGCCACCTCCTCCGGCTGTCCCCGGGGCCGGGGTGCTGCCGGCATCAAACCCGCAGTGCTCCTTCCTCTCTCCTCCCCGTTTCCTCCGAGAGCAATGCTGAGGGGAGGAGCCACCTGCGTGCCCCTAGGGCAAACGGCCAAGGAACCAAAACATGACGGAAATGAAAAGGAAACAAGGGGGAAAAAACTATCGTAAAAAAGAAAACAGTGACAAAGGGAAAAAACCACTAATTCCCTAGGAGAGTACAAAGACCTGGAAAGTGATGGAGCAACAACAGCGTCTTTGGAACGCAGAGGGCATGGCCACACACCTCCCGCCTCCAGCACAACACGATTCGGGGCCCTGGGAGCGCAGCGGGCAGGCGTCCGGCTGAGTCCGTGCCCCGGCGGGGAGGAGGAGGGCTGGCCGGGAGCCCAGACTGCTCAATGCTCACCACATCCGAGGAGAGGCTTTGGGGAGGGGGGGTAAGCGCAGGGTCAGGCCCTAGCAGCGGGCAGCAGCCCCCGCCCCAGCCCGGCGTCCTTGTCCTCTAGCGAATTGTGCGGCTCAGCGCCCGCCAGCCTCAGTCTGCCTCCCGCTGCACCTCCGACGCGTCCGCCCGGCAGATCGGGCACGTGCGGTTTGCCTGCGGGCAGAGAGACGGGGGCAGGTGAGCGGCACCGCTGGCAAGGCTGGAACCACATCCCAGGAGTGCCTTATCCAGCCCTGCACAGTGCTCGGCCCCAGCTCCCGGTGCATGCAGGACACTGAGGCCACCCAGAAGGCAGCACCCTGCACCATCCCCAGAAGCCGCCCCACTCCCCAGAGCGGGCACAGGCAGTACCTTTAACCATTTGTCGACACACTTGGCGTGGAACTCGTGGTTGCAGGGCAGGACGCGGAGAAGCTGCCGGGCCTCAAAGTCGCTGAAGCACACGACGCACCTGGGGGAAGCAGCCATCAGTACAGCCCCACTGCCAGCCACGGCCCCTGACCCCCGTCAGGCCCCCCAGGTGCACCCCAAGCTCACTCACAGGGTCTGCTCAGACTGGTGGCTCTCGGGGTTGAAGCGGTAGGACGGGAGGTGCTCGATGTCTGCTTTGGTGAGTCCCCGTGGCTTGGCCTCCCCCAGCCGCTCGGCCAAGTTCAGCAGTGCCTGGAGGGAGATGCAGAGGCCAGCTCAGCTCATCTCCTGTCCTGGCACAGCATCCCTCCAGGAGTGCTCCCCACTCCAGATGCCCCCCAGCCTCCAGGAGACTCCCCCCTCCAGCAGAGCAATCAGCAAAACCCCAGCTCTCCCATCCTATGACTCTGAGGAAACCAAGCAGACGCACCTCATAATTCTCCATCTCCACATCATCCACATCCAGGTCTAAGCTGATCGTGGGCCCCACGGCTGTTGGTGACACAGGAAGCATAGAACTGGGGGGGAAGGACAGGGCAGTCAGCATGGGGCCGCAAATCTCAGCATCCACCCTGGCACCCCACAGGGGGCTCCCCCCTGTGCCAACACAATGCCACTGTGGTCCCCATCCACAGTGCCACCCCTGCCCTACGCATCCTAGAATATCCCCACCGGTACTCACAGGAAATAGGGCAGGAAGCTCGGATAGTAGGGAGGAGGCGGCGGAGGGGGTGGCGGTGGGGGCAGCGCCTGTTGCAGCCGGTACCGCTGGGTGTTCAGCCGCCGGGGCATCATATGGGGGTATGGCTGCAGGGAGACATGGGGCACTCAGAGCTGTGCCAGCCCCACAGTGTTCCCAACCCCACCCCAGGATGGGGACTCACCACGCCAAATGGCAGTTCTTGGTGCAGCGGGTCGTGGGGGAGGTAATGCAGCGGCATGGAGGGCGACAGCGTGGGAGCGTGGTGAGACGGAGGGTATGTGAAGCCTGCGATGGGGTGCTGCTCCCCTCGCAGGTCCACGTCATTGTCTATCCTCTGCAGAGGCTGTGGGGAAAGAGTTAGGCTGAGAGGAGCATCCCAAATTACACCTCCCCGACACTATGAAGACAGAGCCACTCTGGGCACCCTGCCCACCACCCCCAGCTTAGACCCACAGGACTGCAGAAGGACAAGACCCCAAGGTGGTGGGTGCATCATGTCCCCAGTCTGTCCCTCCACCCCAACTCACCATACGTGGATGCTGGGCTTGGAGAGGTACAAACTGCCCCAGGGGGGCCATGTGGGGCGGCTGGTGGGGGGGCACTGGCGGCGGGGGTGGGTGCAGGATGTAATGGTCGCTGGAGATGATGGGGGGGAATGTCTGGTAGGAGACGGGAAGTTGTTGCATGGCACATGCCTGAATCAGCTGTGGGGAGAGATGGAGAGAAAAACAAGGGTCAGACACCCCTGCCCCCTCCTCAGGGCCTCCAAAGGACCCTGTGATCCCAGAAATTTGCGCTACAGTGGGCTTGGGTACCCACAACACCTTTGGGCACTCACGGCCCAGGCTGCAGGCTGTCCCCAGGTGTCCCCTGCTGTGACTCACCGGGGGTGGGAGGCAGCAGAGCGGGTAGTGCTGTCCGCTGAACATCACTGAGCATGCTGGGAGCTGCTGGGTGCTGCACCCAGGGATGTGCTGGCCAGCGTGGATGGGGAAGCCTTGCGTCGTTACGGTGGTAACCGTGTAGGAGAGAGGGACAGGTCCCTGGTGCACCTAAGGACAAGGTGCCGAAGGCACAGTCAGGGTGCAGCCCTGTCTGAGCTGTCCCTGTCCTGACAGGGTCACAGCAGGACGCTGGGCACTCAGCACTGGGACAAAACACCTGGCATGCCCATCCCGCTGGTGTGGCCACAGGGACGGGCTGAGTGAGGGCTCAGCTTGAGGGAGTTTTGAGCCCTTCTTTCCTCCACACAGACAGGCTGACACAGCCTCCAACACATCACCATTACCACGGACTATGATGACAGTTGTCACATGAACAACCCTACAAGGCAACTGTCCCTAGCCCCTGGGAGCAGGGACCACCCTGGACATACCCAAAAGGCAGAGGGACCCCAAGATTTAAATCTCAGAGAACCAGAGCACCAGCAGGTTTAGGGCTGGGTGATCCCAGCAGCAAGTGGCCAGAGGGGACCCAAGGACATGTCACCACTCCAGACAACAGCCCAAGGAACACCACAGGATCACACTTAGGAGTGGGGCTGGGGGCTGCAGCACCTACCTGGTCATGCAGATCCACCATGAATGGGTTCTGGTGGGGCGGGTGAGCGGCTGGGTGAAGCATTCGTGGCGGCGTGCTGGCAAGAGCGTAGGCACGGGGCTCATCTACAGGGATGTGCAGCTGCTGGGGGAAGGCAGGGTGCACCTGGGGCTCATCCTGGCCCAGCAGGGTTGCCAGAGGTCGATCGCGTCGTCCCCACTGACGCCTGGCAGAGGGGCTGTGGGGCCACCGCAGGAAAGAAACAGAGCAGGAGTGACCCCCCAGGCCAGAGGGGCACCACAGCCCCAGGCAGGATGGCTACAGGAGGATCAGTGCCAGCCCAGAGTGAGATGCTTAGGGCATTGTGCCAGGCCACGTCAGGCTGGGCAGCTTCAGAACCAGCTTCTCTGCTCACCCTGCAAGTGCTCTCTCGGTGTCCGCAGCATAAAAAGGACCCCTGCTCCCCAGGGACCCCTCATTTGGGCCAGGGGGATGTGCTTCCCTGTCTATGTCCCCCCAAGCCCCACTGGGAGCCGGTGCCTTGTCCCAGCAGGACCAGAGAACCGGCCCCACAACCCCGTGTGCCACAGGGGCAGGGCTCCACACCACCCTGCAGCCCGTACCTTCGCCGGAGGTGGTCGGGGCTGCTGCAGGGTCCCCCCGAGAAACGGCGCTGGGCAAAAGGGGCAGAGGGCGGCCGCCTATGCACTGCCAGTTCCCATGGTCGCATTGGTGACGTCGGGAAGCGGATGGGCACACGGGACCTCAGGCTCCAGGCAGGGTAAGACACCAGCACCTTGAATTCTGCAAGAGGGACAGCGGGTCATGGCACTGTCCCGCCACCACTCAGGCTGCTGCTCCATCCTCACAAGGATGGTGATGCTGACAGCTGGAGCTCTTGCTGCTCCTCCACCTTGAGCTGCACCCACCCCATCTCTTGGGGCTGGATGTGGCCCTGAGAGGGGCTAGGAAGAGCCTGTCCCCAACTCCCTTGTTACTGTTCCTCCCCTTCATGGCCAGAGTCACCTCCCATGCACAACACAAAGAGAGAGAAAGACTTATTTTTGCACTAATTTTTGGCACAGAGGAAAGAAAGTGATGAAGAACTCTGTGGCTATGGCAGCATCCCAGCCTGCTCACCGGCCAACAGGGAGGCTGAGCATGGCATGGGGAATTTCCAGCAGGTCCTTGATGCTGCTCTGGGGGGTGCTCTTTGTTACTGAGCTCTTGCACATCCTACTCTGGAGTGACACTGCTACCCCAGTGACCAGCACAGGGGCTGGCGGTGGCAGGAGGGCTCATGGCCCTTCTCTGTCAACTCTCTGCTGCCAACAGGGCACAGCCACACATCCGCACTGAGTAGGGGACAAGCATGGGCTGTGCTGAAACCAGGGAGGCAGCTCTGCTCCCCCAGATGCTCCCCAAGGCAGTGGGACAGTGGAACACTGCCCTGGCCCTGTTCCATCTCCCCTCCTACACCCAGCCCGACTGGTGTTCTGGCACCAGAGCTCCCAGGACACAGCTCAACCCCTCAGTCCCAATGAACCCTGACACTGCACAGAGGAGACATCTACATTTAGGGCTGGGCTTCCCCAGGCTCTGCTTTCCCAGGTCCCAAAACAGCCTTCCTTGCCTCCATGTGTATCCAAGCTTCCCTTGGTACCCCTCCATTGCCCAGCTTCCTTTGGCCTCCACAGCATCAGGCCAGCACACAGCAGCAGCCAGGGCCTTGGCACCACAGCCCACACACCCACCCCTAAATCCAGCTCACTGCAGGCTGGTGAGGTCCCCCCAAAGCAGCTTCTTCAGCTCCACCTCCTGCTCAGTGCCCATGCCAAAGACACACCAAGGACAGGAAAGACACCCTGTGGACCTGGAGCCAAGGGAATGCTGCTCAGCAGGGGGATCTCAGCCCAGCAGGGAGAAGCTGCAATGTCACTTTTGGGTGATGGCTATCAACAACCACTGGGACAAGTCCTGTGCCACACACAAATCTCTTCTTAACCTCACCTTCATCTCCACACTACCATAAAAGCTGAAAGCAAATTTCTCTCTTTGTTTTGGTAGAAAAAAGGAAGAAGAAAAGCAAAAGCCACAGGCTGAGCCCTCCCAGAACCTGTCTGTGACTGCCACCAAGGAACGGGGTGTGCCTGGCCAGGAGGTTCCTTCCAGAGGGAGTTTATTCTGCCCACCCTGAAGCTCTGCCCAGCTGCAACATGCCCCTGAGTGGGCTGGGAGCCAGAATGCAGCAACAACCCAGGCTTAGCCCCACTCTGAAGAAACCTCCCTGATGTGTTACTGCTTCCAGTTCCACATCCTCACCCTCGGAGCACACGTGGTGTCAAGGCCCTGTGTGATCCAGCGGGCACCTTCCAGACCAAGCACCACAGCAATGGGCTTGGGGATGGGCAGCATGTCCGCAGAGGAACACCGAAGCCATACAGGGGCTCGCCTGTTCCTGGGACCTCCAGAGCGGAGGGCTGCCTGCGCTCCTGGAACCCAGGACAGCATCCCGAGGCAGGACGGCACCCCCGACTTGCGGGACAGCGCTGGCCCGGCCCTCGTCCTGCCACAGGCAGCACCCGTGAGGTACCCACCCTCCTGTCCCAAGCGGGCACACCCGGCTCCCTCCGCGCCCGGGGCTGGGAGCCAGCGGCCGCTCCGAGCAGGGTGACCGTGACCCCGCGGAGGCCACCGCAGCTCCGAAACGGAGGGGATCGCGGTCCCGCAGCCTCTCGGAGGGGCGGGGGGAGGCGGCTCCCGAGCCCCGCCGAGAACAAAGTTAGCAGCGCGCCAGCGCTCACGCCCGGTGCCATCTGCTCGGGCAGAGCCGGGCTCCGGGGCTGCCGGCGGAGCCGCCCGCCCTGGGGGTCCTGCCGCCCCGCTGCCACCCGCCGCCGGCTCTGTCCCGGCACCCCGAGCTCTCCCGTAGCCCTTTCCCCGCCGTTCCCAGGCGGACGCCGCCAGCTCCCCCGGGAGCGAGGTCACCGCTGGCTCCGCCGCACCGGCAGCCGCTTCGGAAGGACGACCCCGACGCCCAACGCCACCCCCAGACCCGACCCAAAGCCGACCCTCGGTGTCCGGGACGGCGGCGCACGGCGGGGCGAGCGGCACAACCCGGAGCGCACCGACGGAGCGCCCCACCGTGCAGCAGCACCCCGGGGAGGCACCGCGGCCACCGGCAGCCGGGAGCGCAACCCAGCCCGCGCCCCCCGCCGCGGAGCCCTGCCGGTGCCGGTACGGATCTGTGGCTTTAAGAGCGGCCGCTCCGGGGCCATGTGCTCGGCGCCAAACAAAAGCAATAACAAAGGCGGCCGCCGGACCCCGCCGCCGCCGCCCGGGGCAGGTGCCGTCGGGGGTCCGGGGGGCGGCCCCCGCCCCCGCCCCGCTCCCGCCCCCCCCGGCCCGCACGTACCTGCACCGATAGCCTGGGCCGCCGCTCCGGTGCCGCTGCGGCGCCCCCGCCCCCTCCCTCCCGCCGCTCTTTGTTCGCCGACGCCGGGCCCGGGCCTGCCCCCCCCGCCGGCCCGCCGCCGGCCCTCCCCTCCCTCCCTCCCGCCTCCCGCCGGGCCGGCCCCCTCCCCGCCACCGCTGTTTCCGGTGCCTCTTTGTTTTCCGCGGCGCGGCGGGCCGGGGTGCGCGGGGGGTGCCTGTCCCTTTAAGAAGCAGCGGGGCGCACCGGGCCGAGTCCCGGCGCTCGCGGGCACCGGGGGCGCGCGCGGCTGGCGCGGGGGGGGGCGGCCGGGGGCACCGGGGGGGCGGCGCGGCGCGCGCGCGTCCCACGTGACCAGGCGTGTCACGGTCCGCAGCCATCTTGGAGCGCGGGGCCGCCACGCGGGGCAGCGACCCCGGTCCGGAACCGCCGAGGCGGGCCCAGGACGGAGGGCACCGGGCACGCACCGCCCTTCCCCAGCGGCCTGCTGACGCTACCGGCCACCTCGCCCCGCTGCGACAGGCCTTAAGGCGGGTGGCACCGTAGCTGCGGCTGTGCCCCCGCATCTCTCCCGGGCCCTGCTCACCGGGCTGGCAGCTCCGTGGGCCCGGAAGTCGCCGTGCTTCTGTGCTGGTGGGCAGAAAAACCCGGGGGTGGGGAAGCAGCGGCTCAGCTCCCACCACCTTCCGCACCCGGACGGGAGCATGGAGGAGTTCCTCCCCTCCTGCTTAGGACATCGAACCCTTTGCCCGCACCGCATGTGCAGCCAGTTCAAACTTTTACACGCCAGAAAAGCCCCTTTTGCTTCAGAAAAGCCTCCTATTCTCTCACATTAATTAAGCAAGAAGCAGGAACTACTCGGACCGTCTCCTGCACACCTGCAGCTGACCTGAGCGAGTCACCCGGCCGGTGGCTAAGGCTGAGAGCTGGAGAGGCAGAGCCGCCGGCTCCCCGGGAGCTGCGCACCAAGAGGCCGAGCCACCGGACCCCCGTGTGCCCCAGCAGCACCGCTGAGGCACCACTCAAATCCCCGTGCTCCGGACAGCACATCCAGCAGCTTCACAGAGCGCCAGATGCTGCATCCGAGCCTAATTTCCCCCGGTTACAAGGCACACTTAGAAATTCCCAGGTAGGCGAGCGAGCCAGCCGGCAGCCCTGATGTAATGCCTATAAACCAGCCCTCCCCTGACAGCTGGGCTTTAAAGTGCTAACAACCAAAAGGGAGCTAATTAATTTGTAGCATCACCCCTTTCAAAGAAAACCTCAGATTGACGATTTAACAATTCAGTAGCTCATTGTTGCGATGAGCAGTCGGATTCAGCTTTGCCAGATTTCAGCCCTGTGCCCAGGTCCCTTCAGGCCCCTCTCAAGGCTCTCACCTCTTCACCCCAAATCCACGCGTGCAGGAGGAACTACACCAGGCTCAAGGATCCTCTGGGACACAGAGCATTCTGGGGCAAGATCCCTCTGCCATGACTCTCAGTAGCACCACAGCCAATGCTTCTTGTCCCCGTGGTAGGGGACACACAGGACAAGAAGGCAGCACAGCAAGGCAGACCTATGATAAGTGTCAGAGCCACGCACTTAAGCAAGAACTCCAGCAGGAAGAGCCAAAGCATTGAATCAGCCCAAACCTGAACAACCACCCTCCAGGTCTGTTCCACTACAGCCTCTTTGCTTCAGGAGCTGGGGACTACAGGGAAGTGAAGGGAAATAGCACTCTGTCCTTTGACCTTGCCATTGTTTGTAGGCAGAGGTAGCATTGCACCTTCTCAGGATTGTCAGGACATGGTCTGATCCTGGGCAGAGCACTGGCAGCAGGCAGAGGCCACAAATGGTGGATATCTGTGCAGACACTCCCTCCAGACCCACTCCAGCATCACCAGCTTCCCCGTGGGCAGCAGCTATTGATGTCCTCAGGACGGCATCAGGAGGAGCCATCGATGGAACACAGCTCACACGCTGCTCACGCTCCCTGCCCAGCCAGGCTGGATCATTCTCCTGGCACAGCCACACTGCACACGGCTGTGTCCAGTGAGGACAGGGCACCACACATCCAGCTGCAGGATCAGAGTGTGTGCAAACAGCTCTGCCCACACTGTCTCAGGGACACAGCCATGCACATAGACTCCAACATCACAATGACCCAAGTACAGAGCTGTGCCTGAAAAGCCATGTGAGGGGCCCAAAGCATGCTACAGCAAGGCTGGTAAGGCTGGTCAGTGCTTCAGGGCCAGGACAAGGGAGCCCAGTTCAGCCACAGAGACCTGTGACACCCCTGGGACAGCCTGTAAGCTTTAGACAGCCCTCCACGTGCAGGGGCTGCTCAGGCTGAACCTGGATGCTCTACAGCCGACAGGTGGCCCATCTTTTCCTTCAGGATAGCCAGGGGCCAGCAGGACGAAGTCTCCCTGAGCCCAGGCTCTTTAAGAGACCATCTGCCGCCACAGACATGCCACCTCCCTTGCCCCATATATAGGTCAGGTCTGACACAGGATTAGCCAGGGTGATCCAGTGGTGAGAGCCCATCTCCCACTGGAGGCTTGGTCTGCCCTGTGCTCTCCCCAACACTCAGTGTGCCTCCACATTCTCCTGGGCCTCTCACACAAGTCCAGGGAGAGAGAGAGGCCCCAGATCCTATTCTTTTCTCCCCAGGGCCTAGGAAAAAAGCGTGAAGAAACTGGCATCAAGAACACAGAAGCTCTCAGACTGCATGGAGGGAGGAGCAGCAGAAGTGTCCCTACCCTATCCAAGGCCCAACACAAACACCAGAGGACATGGGACACCCCAACATTGGCAGGGTGAAGCGCTTCTCCACTGTGGAGACAGGGGAGCAAGGAGCTCCCTCCCTGCTCCACACACCCGGTGGAGCTGAGTTCACTGGCAGTGGAGGCAGGACGCCTCCACCGTGATCACACGCCACCCACTCCCACCCCCGGGCTGACAGCACTCCCATCAAACGCCTCCAGCCACACACACGTGGAGGATGCTGACATGAGGAGCGAGTAGCTGCACAGGCAGCGGAACTGATAACGCCCAGTTTCCTGTCGATCTCTCCCACGTGGATTCTCTGATGTCTAATAGCATGGCTGAGCTGCACTGCAGAGGGAGAACTAGCAGCACCTTCCTCCCCAAGAGCCAGAGCCTGTAGCAAGCCAAGACCTCAGAGGCAGCATCCACACCTGACACCTACCCCAACTGACACCATCTGGCAAGTTCAAAGCCAAGTGAACACAGATAAGCTTGCAACAAGCCATCATTTCCTTAAGACAGGGTAAATAATCTGCAGAGATCTCCACCTTCCTTCATTTGCCCTAGAAACACCAGCACGACCTGAATAGCATGACCAGAAGGCTGCAGGTGCAGCAGCTGGGTCCAGCTTGGCCACCTCTGTAGTTCAGCAGCATCAAGGAATAGGCTGTGTCCTCCTCGCTCCTGGGTGGCCTCTTCTCCCCTGAACAGAAGCATGCTGAACTACACACACCTCTGTCTGCCCAGGCATCTTGCAGCAGCCACTTCCAACAGCTCAGCTGCACATAGGTAGGAGGAAAAGAGCCAATGCCACCATGCCCATCCCCAGCCTGCTGCCTGGCTACCTCCCTGGTCCTTCCTCTCCTTCCTACCATGAGACACTGCTCTTCAGGACTCTGTACTCCTCTGCCCTTCACTTTTAGTTCTCATTTCAGACAGCCCTTTCCTAAAACAGACCCAGTCTCTCCTAGGACAAAGGCAGCACAGGGAGGAGGGATCACTCCTCTTTCCCTTCCCCACACAGCATTCCTGAAGTCCCTAGCTCACTTGTCACCTCTCCACAAGCATCTCTCTGAGTCCAGCCTGCTGTCTACATACTGTGGACAGTGTTAATGCATGTGCCAGGTGAGTGGCCAAGGACAGGAGGGGCCAGGCTCCAGACACCTTCCCCACTGCTCTCAGTCAGAGCAGCTCCTGCAAAGGGATACAGGCAGAGCCAAGAGCTGGTGGATGGCAAAGAGCAGTTTTGTTACCACTCAGCAAAACGAAGCATCTCTTGAAAGCACTAGTGACAGTCAGGAAGTTGGGCTGGGTGGTTTGTTTTGCATTTTAAGAAGCCTGCAGGGACACCAACAACCTGCAATGATCATTTTCAGAAAGGAGTTCAGAGAAGCTCATGATTTTCAGCAAGCATTTACCCCTCCTTTGTCCTTGATTAAAAATTTGCCAAGAGGCTGCTTACAAGATGCACCAAAACAGGAAGTGACCACTACCCTAAAGTGAAAAGGAGGTTTGCTGCAATATGTTCCCGTACATCACTCAGAGAACCCCACACCAGTGCCTGAGGTTGGTTTTAAGAGCAAAAACATGACTTTCAAGCTGACAGCCCCCATGCACAAAGCACAACTGTGGTGACAAGAGAGCAGCCTGGGGCACAGGAGCTGCCTGACCTCTGCTACAGCTCTCAATGGCAGATTTTTATTGTTCACCACTTTCCCAAAGCACAAGCATGGAGAGAAAACCAACTAAGACACTCAAAATGCAAACGCACCTAGGGAGCCCCACCAGCACAGCAGGGAAAAGACAACCTGCCGGAGGGGACCGTGCCTCAGCATTGCCAGGCTTGGGGGAAGGAGGACCAGAACATGGGCCCTCCCTTCCCAGGGGCAACAGCGAGAGATGCCAGAGGCCTGGATCACCAAGACACAGGCTCACCTGAGAGAAAGCAGCTCCTAACACGCTGCAGGCCAGTCCTCTGCTCTGCATGGTTGAACTAAAAACCTTCATCCTGCTTTCCAGGCTAGCCAAGGAAGACCCAGAACTACAGCTCTGAAGCCAGTGAGAGCAGGTCTCCAGGGACCAGCCTGCAGCTGGAAAATAATATTCCCAAGGCCTGCAACGAGCACTGCTTGTTGGAGACACTGCTCAACCTCATCCTCTGCCATGCACAAAGTATGGAGCCCTCCCAAACAACCCCACTCCAGAAAACCCAGATATGCCACACTGGACATGGGACCCATGGTCTGCTTATGCCCTCCAGGAAACAGCTCCTGCCCTGAAACACTGAGGATTTGCAAGTGCAAGGGTGAAGGATAAGCACCATGGTGCAGCTCTGCTGCCCAGAGATTCAGCAGGCTCTCAGTCAGCAGCCAGCCAAGGCTGGCTTCTCCCAACACCCTTGTGAGCCGACAGCACAGATCCACACCACTCCCCTATGCAACTAACCTGTCTCAGGGAGCCATGCAACATCCTCATGGGGCTCCATGACCGCAGGGCTCAAGGCTTGGCTCTCCCAAGTTCCTGCATCAATGTCAGAGGGCTCTGGGAGAGCTCCCCAGCACCAGCAGCTTCCTTGGATGTTTTAGCAGCCTCTGGACACATCAGACTGGCACCCTACAGGCTGTGCCTGCAAGTTGGGTACACAACCCCTTGGCCAACTAATTACCCACACACAGCAGGTGATAAACCATGTTTCTCCAGACTGGTCAAAGCAGGGAAAATGTTGTGCCCCAGCTCCTCAATAAAGAGGAGAAAACCCCAAAAGCATCCAGAAGCCAGGCTTTTCTGCCGAAAACCAGCGCCGTGCCGCCTGCCACCAGCACCTCCCGAGCCGTGCCCCGCGGCCAGCCTCACGTGACAGTGGAGTGGATGCACACAGGAGGAGTGGCTGTAGTGACAGCGTTACAGCTTGTGTCCAACACACAGCTGAGCCCAGCAAATCCCAGCGCTCTGCAGCTCTCCTTTACAAACTCCACACACTGCGCAGGTACGTGAGCGTCAGTGAGAGCTCAGTGCCCACAGCCCCAGGAAAATGACACCCAGAGGGACACAGCCCAGTGAGTACAGGGCTCCTGAACTCTCTGCTGGCAACTAGCACAAGGACTGGCCCACAACAAGCCACCAAGCCCCAGGGACCAAGGACGGCTGTTCTTACACCAGCCCCAGTTGCCCAGGGCCAGCCCCTCTGCTACTTCAGCACACATACTCCCAGCAGGAAGCAGAGACACCCAGCAGGATAAGCAGGACTTCACCCCATCTAACTCTGCTCTGAGTGACTTTACATCATTCCCCACTGTACCTTGGGTGGCAAAACTTGGGCAGTTCTGCAGACAACCTGGGAGAAAAGTGCTGCGAGCTGAAACCCAGCCCTTACCTGCCAGCTGTTATTTCATTCCTCTAACAGGTCCATAAACCAAGGATAATTAAATCTCTTCTAAATTCTCTTCCATTTAAAATAAAAATCTATAGTCCCTATTTCATTAGTTGACTCTAGGTTTTACAGCTTGATCAATTCCCCTCACAGGGCCCTGGTCCTGGACAGGCAGATGCAAACATGCAGCTTCCATGGTGTGGATCAATGGGATTTGCAAAGTCTCCTACCCCGTTCCTTGTTCCTCACTCACCAAAGGGAGCCACACAGCCCAGCAGGTAGGGACAGTGTGTTTCACTGCTCAGGGGAACATCACTGCTATGTGTACCTTCAGAGGTCAGAGTGAGCACCTGGCAAGAACAGAGGCAGCAGCGACACTCCCTCTCCAGTGAAGGGCCCCGAGAACACAGCAATGACCCTGAAGGCGAAGCAGCCCAGCAAGCCAGCAGGGTGACATCTCCCTGTTTGCTCCACAGTGAAGAGGGCCAAGGCTCAGCTCCCACAGCTGACAGCTGGAGTCAGAGCCCACCACAAGCACCAGCTGAAACCAAGAGCAGCCGCCACCTCTCTGACCTCCCTGCACACAAAGCGGAAGAGACTCGTCACTGAGACCCAGGCTCATAGGCTCAGTGTTTCCTGCCCTTCCCAGCCCTCTGCTGCTGCCCTGCCACACAACACCTTCCCCCTGCCAGCCTGCCAGCCAGATGGCTCTCGCCACCCCTGCAAGCCTCTTCCTCCACAGCAGCAGGAGCTTCCAGTGCCTGGCAGCAGACAGAGGGACCACGGGAGCAGCCAGAGCTGCACCGAGAGCATCTGGGCAGAACCCACGGAGTGGACATCAGAGTGCTGGGCAGCCCTTTGCCAGCACCCAGCTGCCCCTCAGCACCTATCACATCATTTCCCTCTGTTCCAGGGGCATATCCCTTCTCCCTCCCACCTTTGCACAGCCAGAGCACAGCAAGTTGCCACAGTCTGAGTCCCATCAGGACCAGGACACACCATGGTGGCAGCCACAGAGGGAAGGTCTGGCAGCCCCAGCTCCAGTGAGCTCTGTCCTGGCCACGCAATGCCAGCAATGGACAGACCAGATCATCAGGGCCCAAATCCTGATCTCTACTTGAACGAGCTGGAACTTGCCAGGGGATATCAGGACAGATTTTTGTCCACCACTTGGAGAGCGCCTAGCTCCAAGCAAGGCTAGGGGAACAAAGCCTTGCCATCCCACTGAGACCCCTTGCATGGCTGCGTGCAGGGAGGTGGCACTGAAGCCTCCAAAACACACACAGGTACCTCCTGCCTCACCTCCCATGTCAACACCTGCCCTGTCTCCACTGGCACCGTGTCCCAGTGCGGGGGGGGAATGGAGGGGCCACATTTCACCTGCTAAACGTAACCCACTGCTCGAGGGGTGTGACACCACCCGGCCAGCCCCAGAGCAGACACCCAAAGGTGACGAACAAAGGCACCCAGCAGGCACTCCGCATTAGCAGTATTTTTAGACACACTATGGAGCCGGCCTTATTATTTTCATTGCAACGTGCATAATTACCCACCATGCACCGCAGTGACATCAGACGCAGCCGGCTCTCCTCCGACAGCTGCTCCTCCTCCCGGGGCTCCTGCTGGCCCCGGGACCCACCTGCCCCGCCGGGCTCTGCCCTGCGCATCCCCCCGGGGCACAAGACCCACCTCGAGGGCGGCCTCGAGGTCCTGGGGCATCAGAGCCGACATGGGCGCAGGTGATAGAGGGACAGAGCAAGGTAGTGGCACAGGACAGAGAGAAGGCAAGGCAGGGATGATGTCTGGAGCTGCAGGCACACACACAGCCGGTTGTGCTGGGCCGGTGCAGAGCTGGTGGACAAGGTACCAGCACAAAACAGAGCCAGGGTCTTGGGAAGAGGGGTTGTCCCCAGACGGAGGAACAGCACCTGCCTAGCCACAGAGCTCAATTCCTGCCCGGGAGAGCAAACCCTGGAGTGCATTCCAGCTGCCCACAACGTGGTCCCACACGTCCTCCGTGGGACAGGGCTGCCACGGGCCCACACACAGCCCACGCTGCCAGCACAGATCCTGCCGGGCCGGCGGCGCGGCTTGTGCCACCGCCACCACCCCCGGTGCCACTACCCCCACGCCGTCACCTCGGGCTCATTTGTTTCCTACCTCCTCTCCAGGGACAACTTTCCGAAGAGTTTCACCACTTCCCCTCCCGTCCCCTCTCCCACACCGGAGCCTGCCCCGAGCTGACACAGTTTACCGGGTTCGGGGGAACGGCGAACGGGACACCGCGAGGTGCCAAGCGGGACGAGGACACAGCCAGTCAGAAGCCCGTAACCGAAGCCAGACAACCAGCCTCAGCAGAAGCCCCCGACTCCCGCCCGGCCGGGATCGCGGGGGACCCCGAGAAGGGGCTCCGGCCGGGCAGGCTCGGACAGCCGCCACGGGCAGCAGCGCTCCGGCTCCGTCCCCGCTGCCCCCGGTCCCCGCGGGGCTCCCCCAGCAGCGGGGGCTCCTCCCACCGCCCTGCGGCTGCACCGGGCCTGGCTGCGCTTTGCGGCCGCTTCCCCGGGCCCCGATGCCCCGGCAGCCGCCACCCCCGGCCGCGCCGGCCATCCGCCCGCTCCGCGCACCGGGCCCGGCCCCGCCGCACCGGGCCGCGCTCGCTCCTCCGCCCGCCGCAGCGGGCCCCGCAGCCCCGCATCCGCCCCATCGCTCCGCGCCCTGCCCGCCGCCCTCCCCGTCCCGCCGCCCCGAGGCTGCCCTCCCCCTTCCCTCCGCCTCCCGCCAGCCCCGGGCCCTGCCCGCCGCCTCCCCCCGGTGCCCCGGCCCTGCCCCGCACGGCCCGGGCCTGCGGCCGCCGCCTCACCCCGTACCTTCGGGAGGCGCGCCCGCGGCGCTCGGTGCCGTGCCCCGGCGCTGCCCGCCCCTCAGCCCGCTCGCATGGCGCGGCGGCCGGGCCCGCCGGGCTCCGTGTCGGTGCCGGTGCCGCTCCCGCTCCGGTCTCAGCCCCGCCTCATGGCGCCCCCGCGCCCGCCGCGCCGATGGAACCGGCCGCGCCGCGCTGCCCCCCTCCCCGCGCGGCACCGCCTCCCCCCCCGCGCCCGCCGATGGGCGCGCCCGCCGCCTCCTGCCGTAATGAGCCCAAGAGCGGCGCCGCTGAAATGCGCGGCGGAGCTCCTCGGCCGTAATGCTCCGAGTGGCAGCGCACAAACGCCGCCGGGACGGGGCTGGGAACGATCACGGGAATTAGGGAATCGCGGAATCAGCTAGGTTGGAAAAGATCTCTGAGGTCATGCAGCCCAAACTATGACCCAACTAGACTAGACACTCAGTGCCATGTCAACTAGACCATGGCACTGAGTGCCACATCCAGTCTTTCCTTAAACATCTCCAGGGATAGTGACTCCACAACATCCCTGGGCAGCCCATTCCAATGCCTGACAAACCTTTCCGTGAAGAAATTCTTCCTGATGTCCAACCTAAACCTTCACCGGTTGCCAGGGGGAAGAGGTCGCCTCCCACCAGGCTACAACCTCCTTTCAGGACGTTGTGGATGTCTCAGGACAGCCCTGGGAGGTGTGGAAGTGCCCCAGGACAGCGAGGAGAAGTTTGCAGAACAGTGTCCAGCACCAGCCCCAGGAGTCTCTGGGGAGGCACCCCAAGATAGCCCTGAGAGACTCTGGGGGTAACCCCAGGCAGCTCACTGGGTGTCTGTGAGGATGTCCTGGAGCAGCCTTTGCAGGAGCTGGGGTGGTCCTGGAACAGCTCAGGTTTGCTAAGGGGTGGTCACAGCCTGTGCCCTGTAGCCCCTTCTCTGGGGGTTGTCTGGGTGTAGGGTGAGATGAAAACCTCAGAGCAGGCTGAGTGTCTGGGAAGACTCCAGAGTTTTTCCAGTACCCAGGCCCTGTGTGTTCTCCAGGGAATAAGGCCACGGATGCGGGGGTCCAACAGGCTGGCCGTGCCCCCCCCCCCCACCACCACAACCTCCCAGTCCTTTTCTGCCTGAGCAGAGCTGGACAATCCACCCTTGTCCCTAGTGGGTCTGAAGTAGGTCAGGGAGGCTGGGCCAAGCTCCTGGGGAGGGGAGTGGGTGGCAGGGGGTGCAGAGGGCCCCAGGCACCCACCCCAGTGGCCACACCACAAGGTTGGTGCCCACCCCCCTGTCTTGGTAGGACCCCAGTGTCCCCAGCCCAGGGGATGCAGGGCATTTCCCTAACCCCCCCTTTGGTCTCCTGGGGGGGTTTGGGATCCCTCTGCACCCCTGCAGGCTCCACATCCCTTCTGGGAAGCTGGGATTCCATGGATGCAGGCTGGGGTGGCTGAATCCTGAGGGGCAGCACCCAGTATGGACACCTGGGGACTTGGTTTTGGGGAGTGAGCCTGGAGCTGAGCTGGGTGGGAGCTGTGGGATGAGAAGAGGGAATATGGAAGACGGGAGAGGGATTTCTCACCCCTTAATTGCAGTTAATGATTGATGAACGTGTTTACTGCAGGAGGCAAAGGTCTGGCAGTGTCAAGACGAGAGTGCAGAGGCAGCATCCCCAGGGACACAGGCACAGGTAAGGGATGTCAGCCCCTATCCCAGTCCCACGGGCACTTTGCTGCATGGAGGGGAGGTGGGGGTGTCTGCCAGCCCTGGAGCTGCCCACAGACCCCGGCACAAGGAGGGAGACACCGCAGTCCTACCATGGGCTACTCCAAGCACTGCTTGGAGAGACCCTGTTGGGCACAAGCAGTGGAGCCTCCAGCCATGCCCAGAACAGGCTCTTGGGGTCCCCCAGGCACACCTAAAGTCTCCTCTACCTGGAGGCCAACCCTGTCCTCGCATGCCATGTCCTCAGGGAGCCCACGCCCAGGAGTGCAGTGTGGAGCCTGGTGTTTGCTCACCAGCCCGGCTCAGCAGAGGGGACTGTCCCCACCAGCACCTCTCCTGCCCTGCTGGCTGCTCCCCAGGAGGGGTTTGGGGGGCAGGCCTCAGTCTCTCAAGTGCTTGTTCCCTGGTGTGTGCCCACAGGCATCCTGGCAGGATGGCATGGCGCTCTTTGGTGCTGCTCCCCTTCCTCCTGGCAGCAGGTAAGGACTCCTCTTGGTGATCTGGCATGGGTGAGTGGAAGGTGCTGGAGTTGCTTTCAACTCCCAATACTCTTTCTCCATTCCCTGGGGGAAGCTGCAACCCCAAAACAGCTGCCTGCCCCACTGGGGATGCAGGGCAGGGCAGGGCTGGACAGTAGGGAAAGCATGGGGGCTGCAGCTGGAAGAGAAGTATGGTCTGGAGGTGTGGGATGAGCACAGGGGTGAGGCTGGGGGTTCCCCTGCCTGCATAGAGACCCCAGCCACGGCTGGGAGCTGGGACTGGAGCTGAGGAGGTGCTGCCAGACGTGGCTGTGCCAGCAGAGCCCGGCACAGTGATGGTGCTCAGCTCCTCTCCCCTGTAGTTTTAGGAAACACAGTCCCCATCATCAACGTGACCATCTTCCACGTGCCTGAGGACCTGGAGCTGCGTGAGTAGGGCGGTCTCAAGAAGGGCCTGGGGTGTCAGAGGAGTGACTGGGGGGTTTTTGGGCAGGGGCTGACACTGCCTGGGCCCCCAGGCCAGTTTGCTTTCCAGCTGCAGGCTTATGACCTTGACAACGACCCTCTCACCTACCAAATCCAAGGGATAGATGCCTTCTACTTCTCTGTTGACTCCAAAACAGGCAGAGTGACACTGAGGAACTCCCTGGACCGTGAGGTGAGGACAGAAGATGGGATCAGATGTCCCTGCCTGAGAGAGAGTCTGGGGGTTTGGGGATGGAAGGCAGAGCCTGTGGGTCACTCCCTGGAGGGGAAATTGTCCTCACAGAGGTTGGGGCTCAGACATCCAAGGATTGAGCTTCACTTTGGCCCTGACCAAGTCCTGCCTTGTGTCCCCTCAGCTCCAGGCCAAGCTCACCATCACTGTCGGAGTGTCAGATGGTGTAAATAACGAGGTGAGTGCTTGGCCAAGGGCTGGGTGGCTGCAGGGGGAAGAGAGCCCCCATGGCCAAGGCTCAGTGGGAAGGCAATTGGAAATGGGTGGGTGATGCTGGCTGGCTAGCCAGGGTGGGCATGGGATGCCAGAAATGCATCCAGCTCTGCTGGCCACCATCTCCCACACACCCATCCTTGTGCCCTCTCTGACACCTGGTAGGTCTCCAAAAAAATCACCGTCATCGTGGATGACCGCAATGACAACGCCCCAGTCTTCCAGTACCTGCCATATAATGCCATCATCGCTGAGGTACCTTTCTGGGACCTCCCAGTCCCCACGGGCAGCAGGGCAGGGGTGCTGGGTGGCTCCTGTGGCATGGGTGTGCCAGCAGGGGGACAACAACAGGCTGGGAACAGTGTGGCCCCACAGCTGGGTGTGTGGTGACAGCGTGCCTGGGCGTGGGGTGCAGCCAGCACCTGGGAGCACTCTATCACCAGGGCAATTCCCGATGGGAGCCTCTGTGTCACCCTGAGACGCTGGAATGTGACTGGGACTCTGCCCTTGCAATGAGTTCAGGGTGTGCCCGAGCTACCTGTCAGCCCAGGACAGTGTGACACTGAATCAAGGTGTAGATGGGGCGTGGGGCTCAGTCCGACCCCCATCCAGCAACCCCAGGGCTGAGGTGCAGCCTCTGCTCCCAAGGGACCCCAGGGAGGGTAGCGAGGGGGTCCAGCCTCTGCCCAGCCTGAGCAAGGGCAGCAGCTTGTCCCTGTGTGTGCCCCACGACACTGGGCAGTGCTGCAGGGCCAGAACCTGCCAGGGCAGGGCTGGCAGGGTCCAGGCCCAGCATCACCCCCCTGCTCTTCCACCACCACCCCCTGTGTGGCCAGAACACGAGCGTGCACAGCATCATCTACACCGTGTTTGCCAACGACAGCGACACCGGGAACGCCTCCAAAGTCAGCTACCGCATCGAGGAGGTGAGCTCAGAGCACTGTGGAGTGGGTCACCACACCCAAACCCCACCCCTGGGCCACCCCTGTGGTGCTGAGGGGCTAGGGGACACGGCCAGGGCAGACCCATATCTCTGGGGGGGCAGGGAGGTTTTGGGCAATGGGTGCAAGGTGCTGAACAGTTTCAGGCTGGGGATGAACCAGGTGGCTGGGGGTCCCCACGGATCAAGCCTGGCAGAAGGAGGGGGATAGAGCCCCTGTCTCTGCTGGGACAGCTCTGCTCCCTGCCTTGATGACACAGGCTGATGTCCCCTGCTCAGGTGATCCCAGACAACGTGAACAATCACCAGCTCTTCTACATCCTGACCAATGGCAGTGTGGTGCTCAATGGCTCCCTGGACTATGCCAAGAACACTTTCTACCAGATCAAGATCCTCGCCCAGGTGGGCACCATCCAGGCTGGGGGTGCAGGGAAAGGGGCTGGGTGACTGACAGGTGCTCTGCTCCTCAGGATGGCGGGGGATGGCTGCACAACAATTGGACCATCCAGAAGAGCTTTACTTACCTGTCCCTGACCATTAAGGACGTGCCCAACCTGGACCCACGGTTCCTCAATGAGCCCTACTCAGGCTCTGTGCCTGAGAACTGCGACCTGGTCAGGAGCCTGCCTGCCCCAGCATCATGTCCCTGCCCCTGTCCCTGCCCCTGAAGTGTCTGGGCCACCAGGCCTGTGGGCAGCTGGAGATGTCGTAGGTCCTTCCCTGATGGCCATGTCCCCACAGGGCACCACTGTGCTGACTGTCACCGCCATGGACCAAGACACAGGGGTGAATGATAAAATCTCCTACATCATCACCAGTGAGTGATGGGGCAGAGTGGGTCAGGCAGGAGATGACACAGTGGGATGAGCAGGAGGGGTGGTCAGGCAGCCAGGGGTACCCTGGAAACTGGTTCTGGGCACCAGGCTCTGCCAGCCTGACATGATGGCAGAGAGAGGGCCAGGCCTGCCTTTCCCAGTGACTACACTGGTTCCTGCTGTCCCCTTGTCCTAGATGCCAGTGTTCCTTTTGCTATCAATAATACAACGGGCACCATCACTGTGAGTGAGCCCCTGGACCGTGAGCAGCTGCCAAGCGACGAAGTGCTGCTGGAAGTCATGGTGAGTAGGAGATAGCAAGGGGAACCCCATCCTCTTCTTCTCCCTGGGCCCCTCCAACCTGCTCTCTCCCCCTCCCCAGGCACGTGAGGAGCACCCAGATATCCACGGCAAGGTGGCCCAGACCAGCACCCTGGTGACAGTCTTGGTGACTGATGTCAATGACAACAAGCCCCAGTTCTACAACTGCTCCCTGTCCAGCTGCAACTTCTCTGCCAGTGCTCAGAACCACTTCACGGGCAACATCATAGAGCACTCCTCCACCAGACTGCCTGTGTCCAACCTCAACATTGTTGCCTATGACCCAGACAAGGTGGGAGCCTGTGCATGGTTCTGGGTTGTGGTGCCTGTGTCTGTCCTTTCTGCACCACTCACCCTTGCTCTTGTACCTCCCTGGCAGGGCATCAACAGCAATTTTGAGCTGAGCCTTCAGGGTCCGAATGCCAACGCCTTCACTGTGTTCCCCACAACGATTGTGGGTGCAGGGGAAGTCCAGATCCTGGTGCAAGACTCATCCTTAGTGGACTACGAGATAAGCCATGTCATGGTGGTGCAGGTGGGACTTGTAGGGCTGGCCTGCTCTGCGAGGCAGCTCCTGCTCCCTGCATCCAGTGGGGACATGCCCTTGGCTTGCAGAGTTCAGGAGCTAAAGCAGAACAGGGCTCTGCCCTGGAAGTTTGTTTGGTGCAGGGGAGCTGGGCTGGAGTGTGACAGGTCTCTATAACGTTTGGGGACTCATGTGAGACACAGTCCCTTTTCAATCCTGCAGGTCATTGCTAATGACACGGGGAACCCTACAGACTGCTGCTCCACGGCCACAGTGACCATTGACCTCATCGACAGCAATGACCACATCCCTGAGTTCCCCCAGAGCACCTACACCCTGAGTGTGATGGAGAACAGCCCCGATGGCACCGTCATCACCCCAAACATCACGGTCAGGCACTGAGCAGGCACTGGGCACACCTAGCACTTCTACTACAGCTTGTGCTGAGGGCACTGATCTCTCCATACACACAGGAAGGACTCAGGGCTAGTGGGTACTCAAGGGTGGGACCCCTTGCCTATAAGGGCCACATTTTGGGCTGCTCACTGCCAACAGCTACTGTCCAGACTCATCACTGCTCTGAGGGCTGAAACAGATTGACCAGATGGTTCCTTCTTTTAGGCTTATGATCCAGACAGCGGTGTCCTGGGTCAGATCACCTACCAGCTGCTCCCGGAGACCATGTATGTAAGGGCAGGGCCAGCCACAACCAGGGCATCATCCTGGAGAGTGGGCTCCAGGCCTGAAGGCTCTGTGTATGCCACAGCCGTAACATCTTCACGGTGAACGCCACAACCGGGGCACTGCTGGTGCACAACGGGAGCTTGCTGGACCGGGAGACTCGCTCCATCTACTACGCCAACCTCCAGGCCAAGGATGGGGGCAACCTGGTGGGCACTACCGTGCTGGAGATCACCGTGCTGGATGCCAATGACATGGCGCCCGTCGTCATCGGCTCCTACTTCATCTCGGTGGAAGAGGGGCAGAATGTTAGTACACAGATCCAGGTACGTGCCAACAGAGGTGGGGTGTTGACAGGGCTGTCGGAGGGGAGGGACTGTCCCCAAGATGCCTGGCGGCCCTGTTCCAAATGCTGACCTTTTCAGGCCATCGACAATGACGAGCCTGACAGCCCCAACAGCAAATTGGGCTTCATGATCTTGCCAGGGCTGTTCAGCAACAACTTTACCATCAATGAAGACACAGGTGAGATGCACAGCAAGGAGCCACTGGACTGTGAAGCCTTGGAAGATGAGCGTGGACAGATGGTGGTGACAGTGATGGTGTACGACCACGGCAAGCCACCGCTGAACACCACGGTGAACGTCACCATCACGGTGGGGGTGAGCCCTGGGCACAAACAGGGACATGCTGGGGCAGGCTGGGGCTTGGAGCTGGGTTGGATGGGCAGGGTGGGGCTGTGGAATCCCTGGCTGTGGCAGAGGTGCTGTGTCTCCAGGCTTTCTGTGGGGGCAGAGGGAATAGTTGATGCAGGGAGGCAGGAGAGGGCTTGTGTAGCTCCTGCCTGTGGGCAGGCAGGTGCCCACACTCCTGTCCCCAGCTGGTTGTGGGGAATCCTGTTTCCTGGAAGGGCTACAGCCATGGGCTTTGTGTTCTGCAGGACCTGAATGACAACATTCCCGTGTTCCTCAACCAGTCCTATGAGTTCTCAGTCTTTGAAGACTCTCCAGGTAGAAGCTGTATGGCCAGGTTTGTGGGACCACCAGTGGCCCTGAGTCAGTGCCCACTGCCCACTCAGTGTCTGTCTCCACCTGCAGGGTCCTTTGTGGGTGAGGTGAAGGCCACAGATGCCGACCGGACAGAGATCAATTCCCGCATTTCATTCCGACTTGAGAGAGGCAGTGGCTCCAGCAACTTCTTGATCCGCTCAACCCGCCTGGGGCCGGGGAACTACAGTGGGCAGCTGTCTGTAGACCCTGAGACGTCCCTGGACTATGACACGCTGCAGCAGAAGTTCTTCACCCTGACAGTGCTGGCAGAGAACACGGCTGCAGACAACGCAGGGGACAAGGCCAACGTCTCAGTGATAGTCCACATCCTCGATGTCAATGACGAGTCCCCCACCATCCTGCCAGGCTCCCTGCAGGACGCGTCGGTGGCCGAGAACGGGACACAGAAGGGTCTGATCCACACGCTCAATGCCTTCGACCCTGACACCAACCACTCGCTGGTCTTCGAGGAGCTGGCGGTCGCCTGCTTCAAGGGGGACAGCAGTGCTGAGGACGTGTGCTGGGACTGGTTCGTGCTGGCACCCAATGGCTCGGTGCTGGTGAACAGCTCGGACATCGACTACGAGGTGTGTGACAGGGTCCTGCTCACGCTGAGGGTGGAGGACCTGTACACTGAGAAAGGCAACCGCTACAGCCAGAACGGTACGGCCCCACTGCCCCCTCCCTCCAGCACCACTGGGCCTGGCAGGCGCTGGGACTGCCTCTCCACCTCCCACAGGAAGCTGTGGGCAGCAGGGTGGGAGCTGGGTGGTTTGGCTACAGAGGGAAGGTGTCCCCAGTTCTTTTGACCTGAGCCTTTTGGGAGGACAGAGCTCCCACAGGAAGCAGAGGATGGTACTGCAGGGCTGCTCTGTTGGTGATCACAGCTCTGCTTCTGGGACATTTGCAGAAACCCTGAGGATCATCATTATTGATGTGAATGACAACATGCCAGTCTTCGAGGCCATCTCAGAGACTTTTGGTGAGCAGCTGGGGTTGGCACATCATGTGGGCTCCTCGCTGCACCCACACATGCCCTGCCACATTCACCAGCAGCAAGGATCTTCCCCAAGCCTGGGGCAGAGCTGAGCAGTGCGGGGGCCAGGCTGGGGTTACTCAGTGCTTCCCATGAAGGCTACGGGGCCAAGGGCAGCAGTGGGTACTTGGAACCCTGGGGCTGTGTGGGTGTGGGGTCTGCAGCAATTCTGGCTGCTCACCAGCATGATTGCACCATCCATCTGTCTGTTCCTGGCAGTGGTTGTCCCCGAAATCTCTCCTGTGGAACTGCAAGTGGCTACTGTGAAGGTGAGGAGCTGCTTACCTGTATCTGTCTGTCCGTGGAGCCTTGTTCACTTGTCCCCACCACGCACAGGCCATTCCCACCCATGCTCCTGCCATGCCTATCCCTGCAGGCCACAGATGCTGACTCAGGGCTGGGGGGAACCATCACCTTCTCCATCGTCAGTGTGGTGCTTGTGGAGGACAACGGGGTCAGCCGTCCCTTCGAGAACCTCTTCAGGGTGTCCACAACACCCGACAAGGGCGCCTACATCGGGAGTATCCGGTGAGGCCGTGGGTCTGGGCTGGGGTGGGAGGAATGCAGCTCAGCTCCTGCCTCCTGCAGGGCCAGCACGGGCTGGAAAGGGGACACAGCCTTTCTGGAGTCCTGCCTAGGCATGGAGGTAGCATGGAGCTTGAGGGATGGCAGGGGACATCCTGTGCAGCGCAGTGGGATCACTGATGTCCCTGCTCTCACAGAGTGGCCAGCAACCTTGATGAATCACTGAAGGGGCAGTACAAGGTGACAGTGGAGGCTAAGGATGGTGAGGAACCGGTGCACAGAGCACAGACCGTGCTGAGTGTGAGTGTCACCCCCAACCCCTGGCCCAGGATGCCACATGCCCAGCCCAGCTCTGCTCACCCCTGGTCCCTCACACAGATCTTCACGGTGGATCAGAGCTACCGCGTCCGGCTCCAGTTCGTGACAACGGTGGAAGAAGTCCAGAGTAACTCCGAAAATATTAAATTGTAAGGGGTGCTGGGCTGGGGCTGAGAGTCCACAGCTGGACCCACCAACTGTGTCTCTCAGCTTCATGGACTGTGAACAGGGTGGGCCAGGCAGGTCCCCAGCAGAGGAGGGGGCTTCAGGGCATCTATTTGTTTCCTGTGCCCATGAGCAGAGCAGCAGAATGTCCAGCCCAGCTTCCCCCTCTCTCTCTTGTTCCTAGGGCCCTGACCACCGTGACCAAGGCAGCAGTCTACGTGGTGGCCATCCGAAGCGTGGAGGACACCCGTGATACCCAGTGAGTGGTGGTGGGCAAGGGGACATGGTGGTGGCATCGGGGGTGTCACCGTGGGGCAGGACACCATGCCCTGCACCCCAATACCACACTCTCCCCATCTCTGTGAATCTGCAGCGTGGATGCCAAGTCAGTGATGGAGGCCTACTTCGTGTACAGCAATGGCACTGCCCTGGATGTCAACGACCTGAGCATGTGAGTGCTGGGCTGTGCACGGGCACTGCCACGTGCTGGAACCAGCCCAGCTGCTCACACCTCCACTTTCCTTGGCAGACTCATACAGTCCGACCCGGTGGGCTTGGCTGCGCTGGTGAAACTGGGCCTGGCTGTCATTGTGAGTGGGGCCAGGCAAGGGGCACCGGGAGAGGGCAACAACCCCTTTGGGGCTGGCTGGGGGGTTCCACTGGCTGAACTGTGCCCTCACCCCTGCTCTGTGCCAGGGCCCCGGCGAGGTGACAAAGCCCACCAAGGAGGTGGAGCTGATTGGCATTATCGCAGGACTGGCAGCATTCCTGCTCATCTTCATACTCATCATGACCCTGGTTTTGGTACTCACCACCAGGAGGTACTTCACTGCCTGCACCCCCTCTGACCCCCATCTACCACCCCCCACTACCCCCATCCTCACCAGCACCCCCAGACCCATCCCTATCCTCCAACCCGCTTCTGCCCACCCCATCCCACAGCCCAGCTCCTCCCTGCCCCTCTCACCCACCCCACCCCTGGGCTTTGCAGCTACAAGAGGAAGCTGAGTGCCATGAAGGCTCTGAAGGTGGCCACAACATTCAACCCTGCAACAGCACAGCAGGGAGCTGGCATCCCTGGGACCAACCAGTACAACGCTGAGGGGTGAGTGGGGGGCTCCCTGCAGCAGGTGGGGAGAGACCAGGCTTGTCCCCACATCCAGGGGCTGCAGCACCCCAAGGGGCAGCACTTACCTGCCACCCATCCCTGACAGGGCTAACCCCATGCTGAACCAGCCGCTGGATCCCTCCCACGACCTGGGCTTCCACGAGGACTCCATCTCTATGACCAGGTGAGCCCTGTGGGCAGGTCCCAAAGGCCACAGGCTGTCACCTCATACCTCACTTCTCCAGTGCCTGGGTCCTTTTTTACCTCCCACCCTCCATTCTCCACAGCACTAATTCCCTGGATGAAAATACAGTAAATGCACCAGCAGATGACAACTTTGAGGTTGAGGTGAGTGTGCAAAGAGCTGCCAGTACTTGGCAGCTGGGAGTCCTAACAGAGCACCTTGCATCTTCTCTCTGCTGTGGTCCCCAGGGCCTCATGGATCCCTTGTGTCCTTTACTCTGCACCCCTCAATAGCCCTCAGCTCCTGGGAAGGACGGGTGTCCCTGCCCTACATCTCTGTCCCCATCCCTCCTGACCACACTTTCCCCCTGCAGCAGGTCAAAATGCAGCCAACAGACCCCACTGACAAGGAGGTGCTGGTGGCTGCCCTGAACCTGAAGGAGCCCAGCAAAACAGCGTACCTCAACACCACCTTCACCACCACGGACTTGTGAGCAGGCTCACAGGGTGCAGCTGGGCCAGAGCAGGACTCAGGCAGCTGCTTCAGTGTTGATATGTTCAGTGTCTGGCAATAAAACTGTTCCACGGGGGTCACAGTGTCCTGTGGTCAGCAGCACAAATGCCCACGGGGCTCAGTCAGCTTGGAGTCATCTCTCCCAGCATGAAGTGCTGGCTTTGGGCCAGAGGGGAGGTGCCACTGTGGGGCTCAGCTGGGCTTTTGTCCCCAGGACCCTCTCTGTCCCAGGGGAGGGAGGTGCAGGCAGCCCCTCAAAGAGGTTTGTGCAAGGTTTTATTACCCAACATCCACATTGACAGACTGATCCTCCCGCCCCTTCCTCCCCCCACCCCACCCCAAAAGAAATGAAGAGGAAAAAAAGAAGAAAATAGGTGATGAAGCTGCAGCACTGGTGTGCCACAGCTTGGCAGTGTGGGGCTGGAGGTGAGCACGGCCTGGGGCAGGGTGGCGAGGGGATGCCCCAGGGCTCCTGGTCTTCCTGGCATGGCCATGGCACAGGTCCCACAGCCCAAGGCACTGAGCAGAGCCAGGTCTCAGTGAGTGCCACGGCACTTGCACAGCCCTGGCTGCCAGCTGGCACTTCAGCAAGCCCTTTGCAGCCCCACAGGGACAAAACAAGCCCAGGATGTACAGTGTGGGTTTAGGTGGGCAGGACTTTACCTTAACGAGGGAAAACTTGCAGTGATGACTCTGCCACCTTGAGCCCTCCTGCACTTCTGCCCAGAGGGGATGGTGCAGCTCTCCAAGCATCCCTTGTCTGCAGCCTCCTGCCCATCAGATGCTGGACACAGGCCTGGGCACCCCTTGCTGTGGCACTGTGGGGCTGGTCCTCCATAAGGAACCAGGCTGGAGGAGCCAAGATCCACATCTTGGCAGGACATTGAGGTGCTGCCAGCCACAGGGATGTTGGCCCAACCACAGGGGTATTCACCCCCCTGCAGACTGACCCTTCACTCCCAATGCTCTTCAGCCTAGCGAAGCACAGGCAACGTAGGAGCAGTGTTTGAAAAGATGGACTCAGCCCCACAGGCCACCACGGGGGAAGTGGCTCCAGGCAGGACGCTCTTGGCTGAAAGTGTCTCTTAAAAAGCTCCAAAAATGCAAACACAGTTCAGTAAAAGCTCCCCTCCCCCCCACCCTGTAAAACCCCAGCTGTAAAAAGTGGCAGCGTTTTGCAGTCGTCGCGTCCCCCGCTGCCGTCGGAGAGGAGAAGCCAGCGGCGCCAGCGGGACACGTGCCCACGTCCCCAGCACAAGGGGCCTTTCCAGCACCACTGAGGCAGCTGGACAGGCCTGGAAGCAGGGCAGGCTTCATGTCCACCACCAGCCGTGGTGAGGATGTGCTGCTTCCAGGCAGGTGGAGCTGGGGACCATGGGGACAGGCTCCCGAAGCACCTCCAGCCATAGTGACAGGGATGAGCAGCTCTGCATCACACACGTGGCTGGCCCCTCTCTCTCTCACTTGAGATCTGTCCTGGTGCCCTGTGTGGCCACATCCTCCCAGCTCCAGGGCACCCACAACATGGCAGAGAGAACAGGGAAGTTGAGGGATTGGTGCTTGCCATGGGTGGCTGCAGGACCCACGTATGCACAGCCACAGCCTTGTTGGAGTGTGGCCAAGCCCTGGACAGGCAAAGCAATAGCAGGGCGATGCACCAGTGTCTCTCCAGCATGGGAAGTGATGCTGCTGCTTGGGGTGCCAGAGTTCAGGGCAGCCAGCAGCACACACCCTAAGCCATCTTCAGACCTGTGCCGCGGGCAGGAGACACACAGAAGCAGCTGCCTCCATCTGGAAGGAGCCACGTGCTTCCTCGTGCTGAAAAAAGCCACCAAGCACAAAGACAGGGCACCAGTCTCATGTCCCAGGACACATCCATGGGGCTACACTCATGGGGGAACCCCAGGCTGACAGGGAGGACCCCAGCAAAGGAGATACCTTGTCCCAGTGTGCAGTGCTCCATCACCACCACAGCCCTGCACACTGGCACCGGGTGTCTCAGGATGCCAGGGCAGGAACCCATCCCCATTTCCTCCGGAGAAGCCCCGAGGCACCCCCACCCTGCCAGCAGAGGCAGCAGCTCACTCCATGGCGGGGCCGGCGCGGGAGCAGCACCGGGGCCGCCGGACGTTCTGCAGCAGAGCCCGAAAGACACTGGGCTGCCTCTTGGCCTCGCCTTTGCGGGGCCCTCCCTTGACGGAGCCGGTGCGGGTGGTTTGCGGGGTCACCACCACCTGCCGCCCGTGTTCCTCAATCTGCTTCTCCAGGTGCTTTTGGATGGCCATGCCCAGGACCTCCACCTCCATGGAGGCCCCATACACCTCCCACGTCATCCCCTTCTCATCCCAGCTCACCTCCCGGATGGGCTCCGGAGGCTCCTCCTCCACCACCTCCGGCACCGTCCCCTTCACCTGCACCTCAGGATACGAGGTCTGCGGGGACTTGGCCACCGGTGTCATCGGCCCAGTGGCCACTGAGCGGGTCTCCACAGGCATGGACACCTGCATCTCCGCGTCCTTCTTGAAGGGCTCGAGGCGTGGGGCTGCAGAGGCTGTCTCTCTCTTGGGGAAGGTGAAGGCAGCAGCCCCACATGGGGGGCTCATGGGGCTTAAGGCCACCGACACCAAGGACACACGGCTGTCCACCTGCGTCCCCATGTCTTGTGTCCCGGTGTCCTGGGGTGGGGTCACTTCAAAGGAGTAGGATTCACAGAGCTGCTTGGCTGTTTGGGGCTGCTGGCTGCTCCCAGCACCCACATCCTGGACTGAGCTCCTCTCAGCTTTGCCCTGGCCCAGAGCAGTGGAGCTTGGTTCTGCCTCACTTCGACCCCCAGTCCCCGCAGCGCTGGTGCTGGGGGGGTCTGCTGTGCATCCCTGGGGCTGCTTGGGAGCCTCACTGCTCTTTGTCTGGGGAGCAGCACCCTGGGATGTCCCTTTGCTGTTCTGGGGCTGCTCCTGGCTTGGAAGCTCAGCTGTCCCGGTGCTTGCAGTGGGCTCCACAAATGCCACATGTTTGGCAAGAGCTGGCGTGCTCCCCATGTCCTTGCTGGTTGCCTGGAGGCAGGGATCAGAAACAGGGGAAGTGGGGGCTGCATCCTCCTTCTGGGTGTTGGGGACTCCCATCCCTGTGGGACCACAGGCAGAGGCAGCACCACTTGGTCCTCCGCAGCTCCCTGTTGCTACTGCCACACTCTTCTCTGTGCTGGTGTCCTGGAGAAGTGTGCCAGGAGCTGGTCCTGCTGGTGATGGCACCTTCTTCTCTGCCACTGAGTTGGCCTTGGTGCCCTGAGACTCTGCCTCAGCCACACAGCAGGTCCTCATGGCACGGGCTCCCGCAGCACAGCCGGAGCCGGGCAGGCACTCTCCTGCCCCTGGGCAGCCAGGGGAGCTGGCACTGGGCTCGCAGGCGTCCTCGGCCCCAGCCTGGCGGCTCAGCACCTGCAGCCCCTCGGGCTCCTTAGCGCTGCCCATGCCCAGGGAAGGCTTCTCCCATGCTAGTCCCGCCACGGGTCTGCAAGAGAGAGGATGGGGCAGTGAGGAGCAAGCAGCACACGGACCCCCATTACACCTCAGCTGCCGACTGTTTTTCTCCATGCCACCCCTGACAACAGGTTGGGCGGCCACCTGGAGCACTCACTGTCCCTGGCACAGCCTGTGTGGCGGCACACGGTGCCCAGGCACATGGAAAGGGAGGAAGAGTGTTGGCTGCCTACCGTAAAAGTCAGCCTTCTCCCGGCGCAGCAGGACCGGGAGCAGGATCCAGGCACTGCTGTGGCTGGTGGAGCCGGGGACGCGGTGCAGACACCCCTGCAGAGAGAGCGTTAGCTGGAGAATGGTCCTGGGCACCAGGCTGAGAACCAGGAGGTTCAGCAGCTCCCTCCTGTCAGTGGGAAGCTGGGTGCAGTGAGGGGTGAGAGCAAGCTGGGCCTGGGGTCCAAGGTAGGCTGCAGAGAAGGGCAGGAGCACAGGGCAGCCCAAGCCCTTCCCTCTCCATGTGAGGGGAACACGGTCCAGTGTCACCTGGCTGTCCCCAAACCCTTCCCAGCCCCATGGGGCAGAAGCAGGGCAGGAAGCCGCAAATGCCAGAGAGACCCTGCAGAGCATGCATCCCGCAGGCGTGGAGCACTCGGTGCCTCCGGACACGGCCACTCGTGGGTCCCGAGTGGACACAGCTGGAGCGGAGCGAGTTCCCCCAAAGGGAGGCGACAGGAGCGGGGATCAGGCGGTCACCGACGCTCCCCAGCAGTGCTGAGCCCGGAGGCGATGATCCCCGCCCCGTCTGTAGGTTCCCACGGAGCGCCCCGATCCCCGGAGGACGGGGCCGCCCAGCAGCCCGACCTGCCCCGACAGCATCCCGATCCCGCGGGATCAGTACCGTGCCCGGTATTGATGCACCGCGAAGGAGCTGCGAGCCCCGGCACACGCGTGTGCACACGCACGGGCACGCACACGCCAGCACATGGCCACGGGCACACCCGCACGCACGGACACGCGTGTGCACGCCCCGGCCCCGGACAAAGCCGCCCCCGCGGTAGCCCCGGCCGGGGGAGGCCGACCGTCCCCCGCCGCCCGTCCCGGGGCTGCAATCCCACCCCCAGACCCCCCCACCCAGACCCCCCCCGCCCCGGTGTGCCGGTACGGGGCGGGCACGGCAGCGCCCGACCCGGTCCCGCCACGTGCGCCCCGGAGCCGCCGGTACCTGCGGCGGATCCTCCCGCCCGCCCCGTCCGGTCCCGTCCCGTCCGGCCCCGTCCCGCTCGGCTCGGCTCGGCGCGGCGGCGGCAGCGGCGGCGAGCATGCGTAGGGCGGTGGCGGCGGGGGCGGTACCGTGCCCCGGGCCGCTCCCCCCGGCTGCCGCCCGCCCCGGCACCCCCAGCAGCGGTGGGGAGACGGAGGACAGCCGGCTGCCGCGTGGGGAGTGGGGGTCCCGCACACCGCGTGTCCCCCGGTGTCATCGCTGTCACCACAGCGGCCTGCCCTGGGAGCCTCCCGTGGCCCCACAGCCCCCCCGGTACCCCGAGCATCACCACGCCGCGCGCCCCGGGGACGAGCATCCCGGCAATCCCCGCCGCACTCGGGCACAGCAGGACACACAGCCGGCACCGGCGGAGTCAGGGGATCCCAAACCGTAGCGTAGGTCCCGCGGGTGGGAGTGACAGCAACACAGAGCCCGGTCCCCCTCCTACCTGGTGATGGAGGCGCCCGCTTCCCTCCCGGGCATTACCGGGGACGGGGCTGCGCCCCGGTCAGCCCGAGGGACCGGGACAACGTGCCAGCGTGGCGGGATGGAGATGGGCTCCCGAGTACCCCTCGCCGGAGGGTGGGGGAGGACGGGGAGGGAAGAACGGCCCCGTCTAGCTCCCGGCAGCGCCTGCCTCTGCTCCCGGGCTCAGGCTTTGTCTAACTCCTTCCCACGCACTCCCGCTCGCGCTGCGGGGGGGAAGGCGGCCTGCTCGCCTCACCTGCATCCTTGCACCCCCCCTAAAACCTCCAGCATAACCCCCAAACTTCCCACTGCCCCTCATCACCCTATGGGACCAGGCTCCCCTGCCCGACCCACAGATGTCAGCACAGAGACAGGAGCTATAGATCTATAGGGTCCGGAGGGGTGGGTGCTAAGGTTGGGCAGGTTTCCCCATCTTGGAGATAACGTTAGCACCGATCCCCCAGCCCTATAGATCTATAGGGTGAGGCTGGTTCCATGGGAGCTGGCACACCTGGTTGCTTGGAGACAAGGGAGGTTGGAAATGCTTCTTTCAGTAAACAGCCAGCCTGGAACAAAAACCCGAAGGCTAAAAATAGGGAGGCAGGATATGGAAATTAAATAAAAATCCTTGTCCCCCTCCCTCTCTGGGGCAGAGCGAGGCATTGCAATGTCACCAACGGGCACTCCAGTAGATGGCTGGAGAGGCTGGAGTGGAGGTGTGACCCTGCACCCATTAATGTGTCCCCTCCTCAAGGTGTTTGTCCCCACACTTGGTTCTGCGTGCTGGTCCCCGTCCTGCAGCACTGACTGGACCCTACAGCACGCCTGCAGCGGTGGGGGAACTAACTCACTGTGAGGCACAGGTGTGGGGTTACGTCCTGCGGTGCCCTGTATGGAGTCAGACCCAGTTCCCAGAGCGTTCCTTTTCGGATCCAAGGGAATGGGGCAAGTCCTGGCAGAGAAGGGGACAAACGCCCCCTGGCCTCTGGCTGGGACTTTACTGCAGGCAGTAGGCTGCGGGGTCACATCCTGCTGCCATTTGCTTCCACCTGCCTCTCTAAGCTCCGCCAGCAGCGCCTCTCCCCTTCCCCATCGACATCTTGCCACCAGCGTGTCCCCATCCCACCAGAGCTGGCTGGAGGTTGGGGGGGCGAGTCGGGGAGGTGGCCATGGGGAACATCTTTCCCTCCCCGCAGCAGGCAGCCTTCATCCCAGGCTGGCTGCCTTCTCCTCCTCCTCCTCTCCCCGCCCGGGCACCTCAGGGCTGGCAGGAGAACAATAGCGAGGAGGATGAGTAAGATGGTCCCCATTGCCTTGGCAACGCACTCCCGCGCTGCCGGCTCGGGAGGAGCCAGGCAGCTGCCTGAAAAGCGCGTTCGTTCTCCCCCGGCGGAGGGGGTGCTGGCGCAGGTAGCTCGGCTCCCCCTCCCCGGGCGCCGTGGCCCACCTCCCACGCCGCACGGGCAGCGCCACGTGAGCGCGCACCGGGCTCCCACGGCGCAGCCCCGGCTCGGCTCCGCGCCTCCGGTGCCCGGCTGTGCCAGCCAGCGGTGGCACACAGCTGGCAGGGTCTGCAATGTGAGCCCTGCGGCGCTGCCCGGCGGGAGGGAGAGGGGTTCCCGCGGCCGCTTCACGGCCACGGCGCCTTCACGCACGGCTGCCCGCGGGATCGGCGGGCGGAGATGTCGGGGGAGGAGGCGGTGGGGTGTTTGCAGATGGCAGTGGCAGGGGATGCCCAGGGGCACCAGGATGCCATCTCCAGCCACAGCCGTGTGTCCCGTGTTGTCCCCAAGTCATGTTACCACAGGAGGACCCTCATCCTGCCCAGAGCTGTGAGTGCCTTGGGGTGACAAGGATGTTACCCAGAGATCCAAAGGCACCAAGTACCCTAAAAACAGCACTGTTTTCACAGCTGCCTTGGTGTGGCTATGCTGGGGGGGATATCTAATCCCTGCCAGCACCTCACGTCCCAGGTGCCCCAAAACACAGCCCCTGCCACAGCCCCGTGGGATGAGAGAACTGCACCCAGGACACTGCAGCCTGGTGGCTGAGAACATAATTCAGGAAGTTCCTGGGTACAGACAGGGATATGGCCCCAGGGCCAGCTGGGAGCAGAGGCAGGGAAGGGGGAACAGAGACGCTCAGCTCTGCCAGCTGGTCTGTGCCACTGAGAGGGACCCAAGCATGGCATCAACCAGCCAGAGCTGGGTGGTGACACTGGGGAACAACCTAGGCACACATTTCATCTCAGCACAGGATGAGGGACAGCTCTGGAAAAGAATCAGCATAGAGAATCATATAAGCCTTAATCTAAATCTATCCTTCTTCAACTTAAAGACATTCCCCCTGTCCTATCACTCCACTCCCTTGTAAAAAGTCCCTCTCCAGCTCTCCTTAGGTATTGGAAGGAGCTCTAAGGTCTCCTCAAAGCCTTCTCCAGGTTAAACAGCCCCAGCTCTCCCATCCTGTCTCCATAGCTGAATGCTCCAGCCCTCTGATCATCAATACAATCATCTATCGCGACCAGATGCTGCTGTTCCAGAAGAGCAAAAGCCTTTCCTACAGTGCCTCTGTGTCTTTGAGGTAGAGAGGCTGGGACACTTCACTTCTCCTCTCTCCCTTCCCAGGGGTTCATTTCAGCAGCTCAATCCACGCCGATGAAGTGAAAGCCCTGGCTGCATTGACAGCACACAAGTGCACTGTAGTGGGTAAGTACAAAGGGAGCATAAAGCACATGGTGACTTGGGCACGGGATGGGGCCACGAGTCAGAAAAGCTCATTAGGTGCTGTGAGAAACAGCAGGTCTTTGGAAGTGCAGGATGCACCTCTGGGCACAGCTGGGTGAGGGCATGTCTTGTTGCAGAATACACCACGGCAGCCTGGATGCTGGTGTTGATCAGGAAGTGTCAAGCATCGTGCTCCTCAGATGCTGTGCCTGGGTTGTCATGGATTCAGCTCGGGCTGGTGGCATTTGTGGCAGGCTCAAGGTCCATTCCCCATCCTGCCTTCAGCTCTGCCCTGCAGAGGCTTCCTGGCATTACCAGGGAGCCACGTGTGGCATGGGGAAGCCGTGGCCCCTTGTGTGGATTCACCAACACGGTCACGATTGCCAGAGTCACTTCCTCCCCCTGGGGAGCAGGTGAGCTGGCAGAGAACATCTGTCTGCCTTACCCAGCCTTTTCCAGATGTTCCTTTTTGTGTTGCCATGGTGGGTGTGAGGATGAATCCAAGGAAATACTGGGTGAGTTCACTCCTCGTTTCCCTGCCGACAGCCCATAACTCACGCTCCATTTGCACAGCCTCCCTCTCCGGTGCCGATGTGCTCTGACGAGTGGGGGGAGACGCTTGTAGTGAGTAACACTCACCCAGCGACTGTGAAAAGCAGCTTGGGGCGGGAGAGGGGGGTGAACTCTGGTTTATGGGTCGGTGCATCTGACCCGAGACACGCTGAGGGAGCCTGGAGTGGGGATGCTCCCACCACTGCCTGCTGTGCTGGGGGAAGGGGCAAATCAGCAAGGGCTTAGAAGGGCAGTGAGCAAAGGGAGCAGGAGTTCACACATCTCTTTTTTCCATTCCTGAGTCCCCAGCTGCTGTGACTAAACTCCCTGGAGCCATTAGGCGGGGCAGGACAGCTGCTGGATGCTGTACTGAGGCTCTGTGATTTTTCCTGGGGCCTGTAGTAACAACTGTGTTATGTTTTTCCTGCACAGGAACACGAGCTTCAGAAACAAGGCCTTTTACTGTAGAAAAGGCCAGGAAGGAGTTTGTAGGTGGTGGGTTTGTCCCAGCTCTGTAAGCAGTGTGTGCTGGCAGCCAGGGGAGGTACAGAGGCTGCCACCATCACTCCTGTCACTGTCGCTGTGCTCCACAGTCCCTTCACACCTTACTTTGCCTGCACTGAGAATTTGGAGTAGAGGGACCCTCAGGCTGGTCCTCCTACTGGGCAGGGGCCTCACTTGGACATTGTCCTGTACTCCCACTGGGCTGCTCAGACTCAGGGAGGAGTGAAGGTTTCTCCTGCCTCAGCATGAGAGAGAGAGTTCAGTGAGTGCTGATCACAAGGCAAAGACCTCTACACTCCATCTTGGTAAGGACCAAGGCAAACACTGTGAAAGCCGAAGCCGTTCACCCCTGAGGAAATCTGGGGTGGCTCTGGGATATGGGCAGCACCACACTTTGGTCAGAGGACTCCTTGGTGTGTCTGAGCCCATGACCAGCCCGTGGAAATCACCCAGTTCTATATTTTCTTTGGTTGTATGCTTTGGTTGGAGCTTAGCAAATGAGTTACAAGACAAGACGTGACTGATTTTTCTACCTCCACAGGGCCTGGGACTGGTGTGCTGGCCCCTGATGTCAGTACCTGGGGAGTGGGAGATGGATATCAAACATCTACACCAGCTCAGTAGGGCACTGGGTAAACTCTGACAGCACCAGTTTGGAGCCTGAGAGCTCGGTGGGACCTTGAGAGTACCAGCACGGCATTTTCTCCTCTCCTCCCAAGAAGGACCTTCCCCCTCTTCCCTGCAGACCAGGTCCAGCTCACAACTGCGGTGAGGTGCTTCCCCCTGCTGTAACTCCAGGAGCTCCTGCTCTTAGCCAGGCGCTGCTGCCCTGATCCAGCGCCTGCAGCTGCCCATTCCTGAGGCGGTTGCCAGGGAGGAATAAACTGGAAAAGACACAGCTGAAGTGCTGCTGGCACTCTGTGCATCCCTCCAAGCCCTCTCTCCTCCCAGCAGTTCCCTCCCCTGTGGAAGAGGCTCTGAACCAAGGCTGCACCCTGAGCTGCTGCCTGCAGTACCCTCAGGAATGGCCCTGGCTGCGCTGATTCTTTTTCTTTCCACACATCCTTCTGCTCTGCTGATACAGCTGATACAGCAGACAATGAGACAGCTGAAAACCTTGACTACTCTGTGGATAGTTCTGCTGAGTTTTGGGACTCGTTTTGCAGCGTCAGTTTTGCTTTTAGGAGCTGTACCAAGCTGGGTAAGGGCTTTGGGGCAAACAGTGGAAAATCCTCCGTCCCAGTAAGGAAAGTTGACCTCCCGCATGGCCCTGCTCTGTGCTGGTGCTCTGGCAGCCAATTGCACGGGAGTGTGAGGTGCAGGATTGCTCAGATTGTGCCTGGATGCTGCGTGGTGCCCACCAAGGGACTGTTTCTCACTGTATCTGTATTCTATCAGGACTGGCTCTTGGGAACTGAACAGCATGCTGTGCTTGGAACACCACGTCCAGGAGCTCTGGAGGTGATAAAGAACAGCTACACTGGGGTTTCTATTTGTGCTTTCCAGCAGAAGCTCCTGAGAGGGAGCTGTTCCCAGCACAGAGGGTCAGGTTAAATGTTTGTCCCCACAGCTTCCCTCTCCCCACACCCCACATCTCTGCTCCGTGTCACTGTAGGGCTTTGGCAAAGTGGGCTGAACACCTGCACAAGTCTGCTGTATCTGTGTGGGGGGCACAGACAGAGCCATTTACAATTCCAGAAGCATCAGCACCATGGCCCTATAAGAATATGAACAGGTGAGTCGAGCCCATTCATCCCAGTCTGTTCTTTAAGGGGTGGTGGTCAGTGCCTGGCTCTGAAATGCCCACAGAGAAGGTGGCTGCCCTTGTGACCTCCAGCTCTGAGGGCTGTGCTTAACACTGTCAGGCTGGGAATAGGACTGTCCTGCACATTCCAGGACCAAGGCACCATAACTGGCTTCCCAAAAACAGATCCCTATGATAGCAGCATCCAGGAGATGTCTCACAACACCCTCATCCCTGCCACTGTTGAGAATCAGCTCAGGAGGGAGAACACACCCCAGAGCAAGCAGATGTACAGACCACTCGTGCCACATGCACCTGACAGACCCTGCAATGGTGTGTGAGTGCAGCAGCACAGCTGAACTTTGGCTTTAGGGATTCAGCAGGCCAGGAAGGTGCCATATCACCACACTGATATCTTGCCTGCTGTGCCAGAGGGATGGAGCATGAGGCGGATGTAGCAGGTTACATAATTTGGGTGAAGGAAAGCCCTAACCCTTCCATTTCCTGGCAAGGAGCAAGAATTGTTGGAATGAGCTTGGCTGGTTCTTCTGCATTCTCAGTCTTCATTGTTTTATTGGATCTTCCCCAAGGGCAGAGGAGATGATGCTCTTGAAGGTACTGGGATGTCAGCATGTTGGCACTGAAAATCATGGGCAGCAGAAAAAAATGAGCAAATTATATTTGGACAAATACCAGCTTCCTCCCACCACTGTGTGTAGGATTGTCCTACACCATGGAACAGTCAGCTAAGGTACCTGAGGGCTCTTTGCCTCACCCATCCTTGTTCCTGGGCTCTTTGCCTTGCTACAGAGACCCTTGGCTGTATTTGAGGGGTTCCCACCCATGGCACCTCATCACAGCTCCTGGCAGGTCAGCACAATGCCTGGGTTCAGCTTCCCACAGTGACTCCATCCATCTCAGATAAAGCCTCATGCTCAGCAGTGCTCCTGGTTGCTGCTGGCTCCCTGTCCCTCTCCTGTTCCCACAGAGCTGTGTACCCCATTTCCAGGCTTGTGCCAGGCTTGTGCCTGGTGCTCACACCTGTGGCACTGCCTACATGGGGACCTCTGCCCTCCTCTTGCTGCCAAACCCTCCTGGCAGCCTCACAGCTCTCCCCTCTCTAGGAAATGACAGCCATGACTGCAAGTCCAGCCTAGGTGTGGACAGGGAGCCCAGAGCAGGTGTGCAGTGTGTGCAGTGAGCTCAGCTGCACCTACAGACACAGCAGCCCAGGGAGCTGCCCTGCTGAGGGTCTCAGTCCTGCTGTGCAGGGGGTGTGCACTGAGGGGACACCCTGCTTCCTAGGAACTGCTGGTTTGAGCAAGTTCTCTCCCTGCTCTCTGGCTTCCAGCTCTGCCAGGCCTGTCTCCCCCCACACTGCCTCTACCACAGCCCCTTTACAGCCTCCCTGGCAGTGGGGCAATCCATGCTGCTGCTGATTTGGGTCTGCTTGCTCATGCATAGCAGAATTGGACATGGGAAGGAAAAAACATTCTAGGGAAACAGCCAGCCAGCCCCCAAAGAGCTGTCTCGGTCCTTCCAGTATCACACAGTGCGTGCTATGAGCACTGCTGCAACCAGAGCCAGGGTAGGATTTGCTGGCATCAGCAAAGCTGTTGTGTGTCCGTGCTGACTGCTGCAGCTTCACTCCTCGCTGGCAAAGCTGGCGAGGCAGCACAGGTGGGGGGATCTAATCTGATATTCATGGCAGGGACACTCAGCCCAGCCTCTCACCCCAGCTTGTAATGCAGTCAAGGGGCTAAAGGTTAGCTGGGGGCCCAGGCTGGGCTGGTGGTCCCACCCTGGGACCCTGGGAGAGCTTAAGACTCAAGGATGGCGCTGTGGGGTGGGCACAGGACCCCCTGCCATGGCAGACATCCCACAGAGTGTGTGACACCCACCTGCCCTTCAGGTGGTGACACGGTATCTGAACAAGCTGTGGGTGACAACCACCTCCCCTGCCCCTTGAGGGGAGCGAGGGCATGTAGGCAGGGGGAAAACAGTGCTGGAGCCCAGGGCTGTGTCTACCCTGGCTTCTTGTTCTCAGCCCCACAGGGCACCCTGCAGAGGCAAAGCCCTGCAGACAGGCAGGCGGTATGGGGACAATGCCTGCACCCCAAGCCTCAGCCAGAGTCTGGCTGGAGTCAGGGCACAGGGCCCTGCTGTGATGCAGCAGCCAGCAGTCCGAAAGGCATCTTGTCCTCGTGAGCAACCAGTCCTGCCCACTCCCACAGCACCAGCCCCATTCCTCTTTCCAAAACTACCCCTGCTAACCAAAGCACGGGGCCAACCCCTCCCCAGGGACCCCACAAGCAGGACCAGGGGGCTACAGACAAGAGTTGGCTTTATTCACGGACACGGGGGCAGCTGTGTCACTGGCAGCTGCCCTCGTATTGCACATCCAGCGACGGGGGAATATCCATGCCACGTCACAACACAGCGTCGGCACTATGGGACCTCGGGGGAGGCGCAGGCACCATCACCACCCAGCAGGCTGGGGAGCGGGCTGGGGCGCCAAGGGTTCACAAAGGCAAAAGACCCGTCCACCCATAGATAGAGAGAGAGAGATATATATAAAAAAAAAAAAATAGTTCCACGATGACCAGAGCAGAACCACAGGGACACGCGTGCAAGCGGAATGTACAGCGGCCCGCGAGCAGGTAAACATGCTTTGTACACACACAGGCACGCCGGGACACGGCCGGGGTTTATGGCACTGGGAGGGAGACAGAGCCATAAACCCGGGCTTCACACACACGCTCACACACACGCACACCGGCCCCTGCGGGCAGTGCCCGCGGCTCGGGCACGCGCCGGGGCTTGGGGGCTTGGACACAGCGGGTGTTTCTCACTGCTAGACATGGTACGGAGACACGGACACGGTCCCTTGGAACGGAACTGGAGGAAGAACTCGTGAGCGAACAGGGCAGAGGCACCCCTGCTCCTCCCCGGCACACAGGCACCGGCTGGGGCCGGCTGGAGAGGAGCAGGGGGCTACCGGCGGTTCGTTGTGCTGCTGGTGGAAGAGGCAAGGATGGGGGTCCATTATGCCTCTGGCTCGTATTCCTGGTATTCCTCCTGCAGGATGGGGAAGGAAAGAGCCAGTGAGAAAGTCCAGGTGGGGCACAGAGCCCCTCTCTTCCCCAGCCCAACACCAGCTTTGCTCTGGACAGTGCACTGACCAGTGTCACACTGTGTCCACTGTGCCACCGTGTCCCCTCACCTGTGGGGGTTCCTCGTAGTTCTCCCCCTCTGGCTCCAGCAGCGGCTCGACCAGTGGCTCCTCCACAGCTTCCTGGGCCACCTCCTCTGCCTGAGAGTGAACCAGGAGGTTAGTGCCTCACACAGACACACACACACACACACACATACACACACAGCACCACCCTCCCTGCCCCTGCCAGACCAGCAATGCACCCAGGATACAATGGGTGCCACGGAGAGCCAGCGGCACCCTGGGCACACAGCAGCCCACCTGGCTGGGAGGCGGCATGCACAAGTCTGTGGGAGCAGGGGCTGTGTGGGTATGTCCATATACACTCTTCCCAGCCCCATCCTCGGGCAGTGCTGCACCACGTGGGCCTCGACAGGCTCCAGGAGCATCCTGCATCCCTGGCAGGGGAGGGTGGCGCTGGGTAACCCCTCCCCGGGGCTGGCAGGCGGCAAAGGGGGGCAGCCAATCCCCCTGTGCAGCGGCGGCGGCGGCGGCAGTGGCCTCATTTCTTCAGCTGATGCTATTTTGGGCTAAGCTGGAAGCCAGCAGCTCATGGGAGGGCGAGCTGGAAGCCGCTGCCCCTCCCGCAGCTGTCAGGTCACCTCGCCGCCGCTGGAGCACCACGCGTGGGCCCAGGCCCAGGCCGCCATGCCGGGCCCCGAGCGCGCACACGTCCGCAGACGCCGCGCCCGCCCTGGGCCGCGATGCCCGCCTGCCCTGGGCACGAGGAGACCACCTGGGCACCCTGGCGGTCTCTGCTTTGGGACCGGGGAACAGCCGAAGGGCTCCTCGCCAAGCCTGGGGATGTGCCAGCCTCCCCATGGGCATGACGGTGCCTGGGGACGCTCACCTTCAGGTCTGCAGGGAACTCCTCCTTCTTCACCAGCCCGGTGGCCGCCGCAATGTTGCCGGCGCCGGAGAACGCAGCTTCGCCCAGCTGGGACGCCTGCTCCTTCGCTTTCTCAGCCACTGCAAGAGCCGGGGGTGCCCATCAGTGCCCCCCATGCCAAAAAGGGTGCCCAGCTGTGGCTTCACGCCCTGCACCACCCACGGGGGAGCTGGCGGGGAGATGCTGGGCAGAATCAGGCTCTTCTCACTTCCTTGCCCTGGTGGGGAGGGGAGGGGGCCATGGCACTACTCTGCAGCTGGGCAAGGAGTGTGAGCAGCCGCCGCAAATCCTTGTTTGCCGGCCCTGTTATATAAGAGGATTTAGCAGAGTGACATCAGCCCCTCAATTAGCCTCTGATCTCGTTAGTGTGGCCACATTCTCAGGGACAGAGCAGGACCCCGGCAGGATGACAGGGGGGCCGTACCTGAGGTTACGCCTTGCACCACACCTTGGGTTTTGCTCCCTGGGGGTAGAAAGAGACAGAGATCGGGTTAGAGGGACTGACAGCTGGGCTCCAAGACGTGCCATGCCCAGGACCCCGGCAGGGCTCTGAGCCAGGACAGCAGCCTGTCCACACCCCATGCCAGGGCACCTGGGGGGCTGAGCACTTGCCTGGCTCCCCTCAAGGCTCCTGTTGTCCCTGCAGGAGCCAGAACTGGGGCAGCACAGGGCCACTGCCACGTGCCAGGCAGGGCAGAGACCCCAGGGCCCAGCACTGTGTCTGGACACAGCCAGGCAGGGCGAATGTGAGCCGTGCTGCTGAGAAAAACCTTCCATAGGATCCAAACCTAGAGCTGGTTCCAACAGAGCATGGGAAGCCCCACAGCTGGAGTGCCCACAGCTGGGTGCTGCTGCTGGCTGTGCTGACCCTGCCAGGCTCTCTCAAGCAGAGTGACACCACCCAGGATACCTCACAGAATGGGAGTGGGGGGTCTAGGATGGAAGGAAAGGTAGAGGCTGGGCAGCTCCTGTAGGATGGGGCCTCAGGCTGTTCCTTAAGCTGCTGGACCCCAGTCCAGCAAATACCCACTAGCGAGGATGGGGGCTCAGGATGGGCACCCACCACTGCCCAGGGGAACAGTTCTGGGGCCTCAGCTCTCCCACAGAGCTTGTGCCTTCTGGAGCAGAACAGAGCCCCAGCCCTGCGCCCTCCTCCCTCCCACCGCAAGCGGGGTTGGCCTCGGCTCCCTCCCTGAGCATTCCAGCACCACAGCCAGGCACTCAGACTGCCCAGGAACTGCTCCTCCTGCCAGCCATGTCTTCTAGGACTTGGCTCCGAACAGATCCCGCCCTCAAGGGGCAGCACGGAGGGACCCCTCAGTCACCAGCCCGGTGCAGAGGAGATGCCGCTGTGGGATGAGCTCCAGGGCACCTCTCCAAGGGGGACAAACGCGGTGCACAACCCCCTGCCCCAAGAGAGGCACATCCCGACACAGAGGTCACCACCTCCATCACGGTCCCTCTGCTTTCCTGCCCCAAAGCATCCCGGGCACAGAGCTGAGAGACCCTCAGGCTCAGACGGGGAGCTGCAAGGGGTACAGCCCCCGAGGGTTCCATCCCCTCAGCCTGGGGACCAGTCCCCGACTCTCCTGCCTGCAGAGCCCACTCTCCTGCCCTGCAGATTCCCGGTGGGCAGCGAGGCACTGCGGGCACCGAGCCTCTGCCCCGGAGCACTCCGCCGCAGGGTGGTCGTGGCGGGGAAGGAGCAGGGGAGAGGGGGAGCGGGGCAGGTGGGGACGGCAGGGGGACGGCAGGGGGATGGGCAGAAGGACGCAAGGGCAAACGCAGGAGCAGGCAAGGGCAAGCAGAGAGGGCCGGCAGGGGCAGGCAGGGACGGGCAGAGATTAGCCGGGGGTGGGGAGGAAGGGGGCAGGCAGGGGCTGGAAGGGGCTGGCAGGGGGCAGGCAGGGCAAGCCGGTCCTTACCCACATAGAGGACCCCTTCCTTGGTCTTCTCCGCGGCCTCGGCCACCCCCTGCTTGGTCTTCTCAGCTGCGGCGACCACCCCCTCCTTGGCCTTGGACAAGCCCTTCATAAACACCTCCATGGCGGCTCTGCGGGGAGAGGCCGCAAGGCTTCACCCCGCCCCGGTCCCGCGCATCCCTTCCCCGCGCATCCCTTCCCCGCGCACCCCGGCTCCGCGCATCCCGGCCCCGCGCATCCCGGTCCCGCGCATCCCTTCCCCGCGCATCCCGGTCCCGCCGCCCGCCCGACCTGGCTCGCTGTCGGCGGGGACGGGCGGGCCGGGCCGGGCCGGGCCGGGCTGCGGCGGGGCGGGCTCAGTGCGGCTGTGCCGGGGCCGCGCTGCGCCGCGCTGCGCCGTGATGCGCGGGGGGGACCGCGCCGCGCCGGGCTGCGCCGGGCTGAGCCGGGCTGAGCCGCGCTCGGCCGTGCCGAGCCGTGCCGAGCCGTGCCCCGCCGCCCCGCGCCGCCCCGCGCCGCTCCGCACCGCCCCGCAGCGCCCCGCACGGCAGCGGCGCTCCCGGCCCTTCGCCGCCCCAGCCCCGCAGGCTCCTTCCCCGCACTGCGCGGCACCCTGGGACTGTCGTTCTTCCCATCCCCATCACTCATCGTGATCCCACCCCATGCTGTCCCCATGCTATTCTTTCCTGACCCCCATCGCATCCTCTCCTACCCTCTCCTGGTCACATCTCCTCCCGTTCCTTTTCCCATCTTGTCCCGATCCCACTGCTTTCCGTCTACAGGCTGCGTTTACCCCATTCCATTCTTATTGCCATCCAACTCCCTCCACATTCTACCCTGTCTCTATGCCATTCCCATCCTCTCCTCGTCATGTCCTCTTCCCACCTCATCCCACCCCATTCCCATCCCACCACATCCAATTCCGAACCCATCCCCTCCCCATCACATCCTGTCCTGACTCCATCCTCCCCATCCCATCCTATCCCTACCTTCCAACCTGATGCTATCCCACCCTCTCTGGGTGCCGTCCTGCCCCGCCCGTACCACATCAAGGTCCCCACACACGGTGCCAAACTTACACAGTTCTACTCCCTCATCCTGATCCCATCCCACTCTGAGCCCCTGCCCTCATCCCCCGGCTCCCTGCCCTAGAGAGGGACCCCCCATCTCTCTGCTCCCCAGGAAGGGCAGGACTGACGCCGTCTCCCCAGGATACCGCCCTCCCACCCCAGCAGCTGCAGCTGGGAAAGCTCCTCATCCCACCTGCCTGTGGGTACTTAAGAGCCAGAGGCTGCCCGGGAGGGTGTCTGCTGCTGGGGATGGCTACAGGGGAGCAGGTCGGTGCTCGCCCTGTGGGCTGGGGAGGCTGTAGAGCACAGAAAGCCCTGCCAGCCCTCGGGGTGCCAGTGTGGGAGGTACTGGGGGGCTGCAGGCTCCCTGCTGGGCTGGTCATGGGGCTCTTCGGGGCTGTCCCACTTTCCCCTGCAGAGGCAGCAGGAGCGACGCCGGCAGAGGGCTCGGCAGCAAGAGCTGCTCCCAGCAGAGATCCTGGGCAAGCACCCCCTGCAGAACAGGTATGGGAGGCCTGGCCATAGACAGCTTCTCTCAGCGCTGGGATGGGTGTGGGGGGGCTGGAGGGGGACTCTGGCATTGTTGAACACCCCATTTCCCCTCTGTCCCCAGATGGGCACTCTGGTTTTTCAAGAACGACAAGAGTAAGATGTGGCAGGCAAACCTGCGCCTCGTCACCAAATTCAGCACTGTGGAGGACTTCTGGGCGTGAGTGTGCATTGGGTGGGCACACCCACTGTGTCCCTTCTGGAGACACACTGGTGGAGGGGTCTGAGCCTGAGGCACCTATTCTCACCTGCTTCTGCACCTCCATCTAACACAGGCTGTACAGTCACATCCAGCTTGCCAGCAAGCTCACAGCTGGCTGTGACTACTCCCTCTTCAAGGTACGACACCCCATCCTCAGAATCCCCCCAGCACCCAGCGTTATGGGGGTGCTGGTAGGGCTGTCAGGATGCCCTGGCCATAAGGTGGGAGGGGAAATCTGGCTAGGTGTTCACAGCTCCCCAGGCCAGCTCTGGCCAGTGCTTGGTGCCCGTGAGTGTCCCTTGCCTGCCCCTAGGATGGCATTGAGCCCATGTGGGAGGACAGCCAGAACAAGCGTGGCGGGCGCTGGCTCATCACCCTGGCCAAGCAGCAGAGGCACACCGAGCTGGACCGGTTCTGGCTGGACACAGTGAGTGCTGCCCCTCTCGGGGGTCCTGCCTGTGGTGTCCCCCCTGCCCCAGGGCTGAGCCCCAGCTGGGGACTCCCTTTCTCCTCCCAACAGCTGCTGTGCCTCATTGGGGAGATGTTTGATGAGTACAGTGATGAGGTGTGCGGGGCCGTCATCAACATCCGCACCAAGGGGGACAAGATTGCCATCTGGACCCGGGAGGCGGAGAACCAGGAAGGGGTCACCCACATTGGGTAATGCAGCTTCGGGGGAGACTGCACAGGGGAATAAGGGCTGCCCCTGCTTGGGGGAATAGGCCCAATGGCAGAAGTGGTGCTGCCCTGTTCATGCATCCCCTTCTCTCCTCCAGGCGTGTCTACAAGGAGCACCTGGGGCTGTCACAGAAGGTGGCCATTGGGTACCAGGCTCATGCGGATACGGCCACCAAGAGCAGCTCCCTTGCCAAGACCAAGTTTGTGGTGTGACTGTGGGGAGAGTGAGGTCCCCTATGAGTCCCCATGTTCTGTCTCACAATAAATTTCTGCACCTGAGCATGATCTGTGTCTCCAGGGCTTTTGGCAACCTGGGGTGGCTCCTGTTTATTGGGGACATTTCCTGGCCCTTCCATTCTGGTTGAGTGGGGCCAGGAGCACAGAGCTGGCATCACAATGGGCTTGGGACACTGTATGTGTCCCCTCACTTCCCCTAGAGCCTGGGACCAGTGCCCCTCTCCCTGAGGCTGTGGGGGTGTTTTCTGTGTTTTGGGGGGTCCTGGATAGCTCCCAGAAGAATGCAGTTCTATCCTCCCCTGCCCAAGGCATGGGCATAGCTCACTGACCTGAAAACCTGGGCATGGGAGGAACTACTGAGGCCTAGCTCATCTGGGTCAGCTCAGCCTGGGGAGCTGGTCCACTTTTCTCCTAAGTCCCTGCACATCTGTGGGACATGGGTCTGCCTTCTGGAAAATCAGTTTCCCAGCTGAGGGCTGGCAGTGTCCCTGCAGGATGGGTGTTGGGCTGCAGCACAGCATGGTCCCATGCTGCATCCTCTCCCACAGACACTTGCAGCATAGGTGCTCTGAAGCTCGTTTTCTTGGTGCCACACCTGCAGGCTCACAACCTCAGTCTTTTGAGCCCTAGGACTTTGCTGGCTCCTTTCCATGGCTCATGTCTTCTGCTGTCCTTTCTGGTGGTCCTGGCCTCCCATACTCTCTTCCAGCCCCACCCCACACTCTGTCCTTTAATCTCTTATTTGTGTGTTTGATTGTTGTATCTGTGCTTCCCTGCCAGTCAGATTCCAGAGGTGGAGCTGTCTGCTCCCCCCCTGACAGCGGCAGCTGCAGTTCTGCCCTCGCTGCAGCTCTCATCCAGGATATCCTCCATTCTCTCCAGCAGCACCCAGGCTCCATCTCAGCCCAGGGCTGCACCTTGTCCAGGGCTGCATGTCCAGCCTAACTATGCCACCTCATCATCCCAGAGCCAGGGCTGCTTGTCCCCTGCTGGGATGGCTCAGTGCTGCCCTGCCTGCAGCCAGGCCCTGCAGAAGGATGAAGTATTGACCACTCGCTGCTCTTAGAGCTGGTTGTGACCTGTCTGGTCACAGTTTGACAGGCAGCTGGTGTGGCCGTGTCACCCAGGGTCTCGACTGCCTGCAGTGCAGCCTGTGGGGTTGGGCTTGCTGAGCCCTGCATTACCCTGCAGCTGCCCTGGCTGCAGAGAGCTGTGTCCCTGGGACTCAGCTGCCCTGGCTGCAGAGAGCTGTGTCCCTGAGACTCAGCTGCCTTTCTCCAGGAATATCAGCCTTGCAGCTCCCCGGGGGCAGTGCAGGACCCTCCACCACCCAATATTGCTCCTGTTCCAGGCAGAGGGTGATATAGAGACTGAAGACAGGAGATCATCCCTGGCTGGTGGTGTGTCAGGCCACATCCCTGTGTCCTTGCATTGTGTGAGGCTTTGGGTCATTTCTCTGTGCAGGTGCAAGGGCAACAGTACCGTATGCCCTCCCCAGCAGGGCCATGGGGCTGGGAGGCCTGAGGCAGCAGGACTGGCATCAGGAGATGCAGTATGGGGGGCAGCACCCCAAACTGGGGGTGCTGCAGGTGGCAGGACTGGGATCAGGGGATGCAGTGTGGGGGGCAGCACCCCAAACTGGGGATGCTGCAGGTGGCAGGACTGGGATCAGGGGATGCAGTGTGGCAGGCAGCACCCCAAACTGGGGATGCTGCAGGTGGCAGGACTGGGATCAGGGGATGCAGTATGGGGGGCAGCACCCCAAACTGGGGATGCTGCAGGTGGCAGGACTGGGATCAGGGGATGCAGTGTGGGGGGCAGCACCCCAAACTGGGGATGCTGCAGGTGGCAGGACTGGGATCAGGGGATGCAGTGTGGGGGGCAGCACCCCAAACTGGGGGTGCTGCAAGCGGGGATCAGGGGGTGTCTCTGCCTTGCCCGCTGGTCCCGCACGGGCACGGAGTGCCGGCAGCCCGGGCGCTGCCTGTACCGCCGGCTGCTCGCCACGCGATGGTGCCGCTCGCCCGGCCTTGGCGGCTCCGGCGCGGCGGGGATGGCAGCCAGCCCTGCCTGCGGCGGGGTCCCTGTCTGCCCTGCCCTGCCCTGCCCTGCCCTGCCTGCGGCGGGGTCCCTGCCTGCCCTGCCCTGCTTACATTTGCGTTCCCTGCCCGAAATGGGGTCACAGCGCTGCCCCAGCCGCCCCCCACTCCGACCCCCCTCCCCAGAATGAGAGACAGGCAGAGCCACGCGTGGGGTTACAAAGCCGAAACTGGAGGAAGGGTGCTGAGACCCCCTAAAATGCACCATTAATGCCCCTCCCCAGCAGTGACAGCGCCAAGTGCGTGGGAGGCAGGGCATGTCTGTCCCTCTGTCCCTTCAACCCACTGCTCTGTCATCTGGCTCTAGGGCACCGTGCAGCCAGGCTGTCCTTGTCCCAGCAAGGGCATCATGCTCATGGGGTGCCCTTGCCCCATCACGTCACAAGGCCAAGGTTAACTGGGGCAGGAGGGGGTGCAGAGGCTGCTGCACTGCCGTGGTTCATCACCATTCTCATGTAGCCACAGTGGGATTTCTTTTGATTGGAAAAAATAATAGGAGCCATTTATCTCCATGGCTTTATGGGTTCCCATCAGCTCTGCAGCCCAGCCAGGCTAGGGGGCTGGCACTGCCCACCCAGAGCCTGCCCTTTGGGTACACAATGACCTTCAACTTTTGCATCCCACAGTCCCTGTCTGAGGGCCAGAGGGTGCTGGGGGGCACAAAGTCACCCCCTGGGTGGGCAGAGCAGTTGCCAGGAGCCACACAGTGAGTACAGCAGTGCCAGGCTGCCCCTGGCCTATCTCATGCTGGGCAGCTGTCCCAGCTGGCAGCCGAGCTGGCAGTCCTGTCAATAATAATAATTAAAAATTAATACTAATCAAAAGGGAGAGGCAGATGGCAGCAGACATGCGGCAGGGCTGGAGGTGGGGGTGGGAGGCACAGCAGACAGAGGGGCCTGCAAGGACAGGGGTGGGGGAGCCAGGAGTGCTGTGGGGTCTAATGGGGATGGGAGGTGCAGGTCAAGGGACCCACGTGGCACAAGTGGGGTTGGGGATATGGGGCTGGGGTTGCTGCAGGGCACAGCAGGAATGGGGATGGACTGTGCTGCTGCAGAAATGGGGTCTCGTGTCCCCCATTCCATGCAGGGGTTGTGGGTCTGTGGTGCTGGGTGCCCATCTGGGTCACCTTGCCAGCAGCTGGTGTGCAGCCATGGCCAGGCACTGCCAGTCCAGCTTCTCCCTGAGCCACCAGCTCTGGCAACGAGGACAGATCCTGCCCCCGGCACACGTCTGGTGCAGGCACCCATGCTTGCACCCAGTGAGTGCTGCAGGGTTAAAATCCCCAGATATCTGGGGAAGGAGCTGCTGGCTCCGTGCAGGGCGCGTGGGCTGGGGAGGAACAGGCAGCGCTGGCTCACCGTGGGAGTGGGCAGACACGCTGCTGCCACTGCTGAGGCTGTGCCACGCCGTTCCCGCAGTGCCTGAGCCCACCCGCCTGCCCCATCACCCAGCCAGGGGACACGGGGGGACTCTGGACCTTGCAGGAGAGGTGAGGGCACACAGGAGACCTCCGTCCCTGGCCACCGACAGCATCCCCATGCATTCCTGCACTGGAGCTCCCCTTGCCCTCCCTGCCGGGCCCTGGAAGGGCACAAGCTGCGCCGACTCTCCCTTCAGAATCACCGTGGCATGCAAGGAGGGGTACCCAGGGTGAGGGGTACCTACAGTGCACAGTTCCCATGACAACCTCCCGGCAGAGACAGCAGCCGGTGCGGGAGATGCGGGCGGTGAGGGGCCTGTGGACCCGCCGGGCATGGGCTCCCACGCCTGGCAGGGCACAGTGGGGCACAGCAGAGGGGCTGCACCTCTGGTTCTTGCTCCCACGCTTGGGCTCCGCCTGCTCCATCCTGTTTCTTACAGCTTGGGACAGGCAAGGCATTGCTGGTGCTGGGCTGCTGCCGTCCAGCTTCAGCTGCACGGTGGGGAAGTGGTTAAATGCCTGCAGGGCCGTCCCCAGCGCCAGCAGCAGAAAAGGCAAAGACGGGGACAGTATCTCCTGCCCTGCGCCTCAGGGAGCCTGTACCTGAGGAGGGTCCTTTGCTGTCACTTCTCATCTGGGTGGATACCAGGCTCTGCAACACGGCTGAGCACTCTCCTTCCCCGCAGGGACGGGTTGGCACTTCTCGCTTGGCAGAGGCAGGCGGGGGGAGTGGGCGGGTGGGATGGGGACAGGGACAGGAGCTGTGCGGCCACAAACCTGCAGGCATGTCTGCAGCACGCGGCTGTGCAGACGGTGCCACCGCCCTTTTGGGGTGTGTTCTGCTTGTCCTGTATCCTGGCCTGGGTGCCCCCCAGATGGCTGGCACATGCCCACAGAGCCTTTACCTGCACGAGTCACCGTGTCCATCCTGTCCCCGAGACTCTGGTACTGCCCCTGCCCTCCCCGCCTCCCTCAGCTCCCGCAGTGGATGCCACCAGCTCCGGTGGACCACCCTGCACCTCCCTCAACACAGGCACATCCAAACATTAGCACCGCCACGTTCCTCCCGGCGTGGCACGGGGACCAGCCACTCACTCTCCCGGTTCACCGGGGAGCAGATGTCAGCCCCGAGGCTGCCGGGACACGGGGCACGTGGCAGTGCCGCCGGTGCCTGTCCTTTCCTTCCCGGCCCTGTGCAGCCCGGAGTGGCCTCGCAAGAGGCTGCTGATGCTGCACCCACAGCCACCCCCTCGCGGGGCCGGGCGCTGCCAGGCTCCGTGCGTGCCCCAGCTCCACAGCTCCGGCTGGGAGGGCTGGAGTTTCCCGGGCGGTCGATGTGCCCATCGATCCCGCACAGCTCTGCCGGCTGCTCTCCCACCGCCCTGCTAATTAATTGGCTGCTGCTGCTGCAGCTGCTGCTGTGAGAGTGCTGGGCACGGGGTGCTTGGGCTGCCAGCACCCTGCCCTGCCAGCACCCTGCCCTGCCAGCACCCTGCCTGCACCCTGCCCTGCCAGCACCCTGCCCTGCCAGCACACGGGTTTTGCCCCGCGCATGTCAAGGAGCCAGCACCCACTTCAGACCCACCCCAACCCACCTGTACCACAAAGTGGGGGCTCTGTGTCAGGCTGAGCATGGGACTGACTGGACCAGGGCAGCGTGAGGGGTACAAAGGATGGCTGGGGACAGCAAATGGCCACTTGCAGCCCACAAGCTGCCCGTGCCCAGAACAACCTCACACTGCCCACAGCTGTGCCCACCTCAGCCTGGTGTGGGGATAGGGACGCTGCCTTTGTGCCAGTCTGTAATGAGATTTCTGCTTGGCTGCCTGGATAGAAAATTCCAACCAGAGGATGCAAAAAGCCTCCCCAAGCCCCAGCAGCCTCCTGCCCTGCTCAGCCCAGAGCATACAGAAGTGCCCCTGCCCCAGCACCCGCAGTGCTCCTCAGGGGGCATCAACACCAGCTCCATCCAGGGGCACCCACTGCAATGCTTGGAGTGGGGCAGCCATGGGATATGCAGTCCAGGGGTTTCTCTACCTATTTATCCCACTGCCCCCTGTCCCAGCCCATGCTGGCACTGATGCTGGTACTGATGCAGCCTCCCTGTGCCCAGGCTGGGGGTGCCAGGCCCACCCTTGGGGACCCTAAGTTGCATGCCAGCACCGTGCCCACTCTCCTGTCGTTCTGGGTGCCAGCATCTGCATCCCACTGCTGAAAGATGTCGAGTCTCTGTAGTAAGGTCACCCTGGCACCCTGGTACTGTGTCTGCAGAACTTGTGTTTGCAGAGTGGCACCACGCTGTGCTTCTGGCCACCTCCTTTTCCCCCACAGCAGCAGCAAATCCAACCCCTCAAAAAAGTGGGGAGTGACTCTGTGGGTGCTCAGGGCTGCAAGGAACAGGCTGTGCCCAATGGGCTTTGCTGCACATCCTAAAGGAGCCCTTCCCACCCCCAGCACCGTGAGTCGTTAATCTACTCTTGCAAATGGCTAATTTTGAAAATCCTCTTATCAGAATTAGGTCCTCAACATCCATATTTATTTACTTTTCATTTTCATAATCTTTCTGCTCCTTGTGTGGCTGGGGTTGTTCTCACTGGCTCCATTTCTTAGCATCCCCTTGCAAGATGACACCCGGGATGTCCCACACTGTGCCACGTTATCCCAAGCCAAGCTGTCCCATGCCATGCTGTGCTGTGCCATGCTGTCTCCTGTCTGTTATAGAGCACAAGGTGTTCCTCACACCTTTGGCTCTGCCAGTGCCACCATCAGCACCAGTCCCCACCCCGCTGGAGCACCCTCTTGTCCCTGCCTGGCGCCAGGGCAGCCACATCCTGCCCGGGGCCCTGCATTATGCATTGTTTATCCGGCAGCACCTTCCCTGTTTGTAACTCAATTAAGCAGGCGCGGTTTTGCTAATACAATGGTGTTTAATATTCGGCTTCCTTAAATACCACAAATGGATAGGGAGGCAGTGCACGGGCGATCCATTATACATGAGCTCAAATATCTACTTAAATATTTGATGGGAGTTTAGAAAATCTCAGGGCTGGCCTTGCCCGTGGCTGCCAGGGCTGGGCAGGAGGTCGGGCACGGCACAGGCAGGGGTTTGCCAGGTCTGTGGTGGTGGGAGCTGCCTCACCCCAGCTGGCTCAGATGAAAGTGGCACCTCAGGCATGTGGTGAGAGGTGAGCAGTGCCAGGGAGGTGACATCCCTAGGGAGCTGGCAGCTACAGCCCACAGAGCCTGGGTGTACCACTGCTCCCCAGGTGATGCCCTCCCCCCACCTCCACCTTAATCCAATCTTTTTCAGAAGAAAGCCCTGACACAATGGCTGTAGCACGTGGCTGAGCCATGACCGCGGAACACTGGAGAGGAGAATTAATTTTTAATTCCACCTTAATTACTCTGAGTAATAATCCATTTATGGCCCCCAGTGGGACCGGTGTCTCTGGCATCCCTCTGGGGCTTGTGGGGCACCCAGATGCTGAGAATGTGGGGTTGGAAGCACTGGGCCAGCCAGGCACTGCAATCTTCTCCTCAAAGAATCTGACTCCTGTGACTCCCCATGTGCTGCAGCCACCACCACCCTGGCAGGTGGTCAGGGGTCCCAGATACCCCCACGGGCATGAGCCAGGCAGACACTGACCCTTGGCAGCAGGACTCAGGGCTCTGGCAGCTGTAGAGCGGGATCTGGCTCATCCATCCCCTCAGTTTCTCCTCAGCAAGAAGGAAAGCAAGCGGAATTAAAAGTGATCTCCTCAATCTGTATTAATTAGAGTTTATTCATTCGTCAGTGCACCCTGCCACTTCTCCATTGATGACCCAGCCATGCTGGCCCGCAGCGCAGGAGGGACATGCAGGGTGACACCACACAGCCATGGCGTGGCCCCTCTGTGCACTGAGCAGCACCAGCACACGGTGAGGGGAGCTGAGAGAAGCTGAGGCTGGACTGGGCACCCCCAGCCGGGCACTGGGACAGGGAGGATGGGTGCCCAGGGGGTGGGGTGTTGTTGCTGGCATTGCCGGCACGGTGCCAGGAGCAGGAGCTGGAATCCATCCCAAGAGAGAGGTGCCAGGAGCAGATGGAGCTGGCATTGCACGTGGGACCCCCAGCGTGCTGCCCCAGGGCAGCACCGTGCTGGGTGCCCACCTCAGGTGCCATCTGCACAGGGTACCCCCACCTCGCCCTGTCCTGCTGCTTGCCTGGAGGGGATTTGGCCACAGTGGGAGCCCGAGCTGGGGGTCCCAGCACTGCGGGGGAGCTCGCCCCGGTTCCCATGGCAGCCCCCCGGAGCTCATGTGCAGAGCGGTGACTTCAGCAGGAGCAGATGGAGCCGCAAGGAGTAAAAACATCCTGTTTCCATGCAAATGCCATCAGTAATAACGAGCCAGCCTGAAGGAGGGCTGTTATTGCTGCTGTGCCAGAGCTCTGCTTACAGGGGCTGGGGCTCTCCTCTGCCGCTGGCCCCCACCATTGTCCAGGCAGATGTCCCAGGGCTCGTGGATCTGCTTGGGGCAGCATGGTGGGATGAAAATGGGCACCCACGGGTGTCACCCCACAGTCGCCAGCCTACATGGCTGGTCCAGGACTGCACTGGCACAGGATGTCCCGGGAGGTTTGTGATGGTGGGAGATGGCTCTGGCCTCGTCCCAGAGAGGTGCTGGCAGTGGGTTCCACTCTGCCTGGCACTGCCAGCACTGCCAGCTCTCCCGGGTGGCACCGGCTGTGTTGTGGCCTCCCTCCACCCCTTGGGTGGAGGGAGGCCACAACACAGCCGGTGCCACCCGGGAGAGCTGCGCTGGCTTCACACACGCTTCAGCTCTTGGAGGCATCAGAGCAGTTGTTAATTGTTCCTGATGCCGCTAATGAAATTATTGCTGCACAACGCTGGGAGCTACTGCCCGGCCCCTGCTGCTGGGGACAGGGTTGCTTGGCATGGCAGCCGCAGGCTTTGGCTGCCACAGGGTTTGGGGAGCACCCGGGGCACCCCGGTACAGCTCAGCCCCCTTTGACCTTTGTCCCTTGCCCACACTGCAACATCCTGCTGGTGACAGCAACGCTGCTTGTGGGCACCTTGGCAGGGTGCAGGGAGGGGACAGAGAGGGAAGGGGCCACATCCTGCAGCTGCGTCCTCTGAGAGAGGCCAGTGTGGCTGAGCACGGGGTGCCTTTAGGCCAGACCGCCATGTGTGGCGGTAAGGTGGGGGTCCCACAGGTGACCCACGCTGCCGCAAAGATTGCTGTCTCTCTTCTGTGACATTTCCCGTGGGGTGCCAGGCTGGGCTGGGGAGCATCCCTGGGCATCACCTGGTGGTGCAGCAGGGGCTTGGGGCAGAGTGCGGTGTGGAGGGGAGATGAAGCGTGTAGCAGGTCTGAGCTGCCAGGGGGTGTCCCGGGGGCTGCAGAGCCCGCGGGCGTCCCGGAGAGGGGAGTACCGCCGTGCCGGGGGATGCGCCGTGCCCGGGGGGGATGCAAGCCGGGGGAGCCGCGCTGCTCCGCGCTCGGGCGCGGTGCGGACCCGCCGTGCCCGCTCGGGTGTGTGCAGAGGCGGGGGGAGCGGTGCCGGCGTTGCGGGCGGGGGGCGGCGGCGGGGGCGCGCCCAGCTGTTGCGCCGTCCCTTCCGCGGGCGGGTCCGCGCTCCCGCCCCGCATTGGCGGCGCCCGGGCGGAGCGGAGCGGCGCGGCGGCGGGCGGCAGCCGCGGCGGGGCCGGTGGCGGTGGCGGGGGCGCCATGGCCCGCTGAGGGCGGCGCGGAGCGCGGCCCGCCCTGCTCCCTCGCCCCGCAGCGCTCCGCGGGGCGCGCCATGGGTGCGCGGCCGCCCCGCCGCCGGGCCCCCCCCGCCGCCGCCGCCGCCGCTGCCGCCGCCGCGCCGGGGCCGCTCGGTGCCCTGCTCGCCGCTGCCCTGCTCGCCGCCGCCGGTGAGTCACCGCCGCCTCCCGCGGGCGGGCACCGCGCACCGGGCGGGAGGGGGGCCCGGCGGCGCGGCGGGGACCCGGCACCGAGACTGGGCGCCGGGCAAGGTCACCCGGGGAGCGGCGGCGGGTGGGCGTCCTGTGGGACGCCGGTGCCCTCACGGGGACGGCGGCCGCTCGTTCGCCGTGCGGGATGCCCGAGGGCTGTGGGAGGCTCGGGTGCTGGTGGGGAACGGGGATGTGTCCCCCGCCCCACGGCGGGCGCTGCCGCCCCCCGCCCCTTGCCCGAGCGTGGCCGCACACGCGTGTCCCGCCGGCACTGCCCCGGACGCTGCCCGCACTGGGGGGGGCTGGCGCTCCCCGCCACGGCTCCGCTCCCCCGGGCCCTGCCAGCGCCGGGCAGCGGTGTCCGCAGCGCACCTGCCCCACGCGTGGCGTCCCTGCCCAGCGCACAGCATCCCTGCCGCTGGCACAGTGCTCCTGCCGCTGCCGTCACTTGGCCGGGACACGGGGGACCGCGGTGACGGGATAGCCCGGAGGGTGCTGTCACGCCGCGGGGGTGCGCGTGGGTGGTCGTGACGCGGGCAGTATGCGGGACTCTATCGGTGGTGCTGCAGACGCGGACGGTCCGGAGCACGGCTGCCCCCGGCAATTTCCCCCAGGACAGGACCCGGCAGGAGCGGGAGCGGCCGGGTGGATCCCCGGGGCTTGGTCGCTCCGGCGGCCGGTCCGTGGGGTCGGCGGCCGGGAGTACGGTGGGTGCCCGGGGCTGGCGGCCGCTGGCAGGTGTCACGGCAGACGGGAAGTGGCGGCTGCAGACAAAGGACCAGGCTGGGGGCGGGGAGCTGCGCGAGGCTGGACGTGAGCTCTGCGGGGGGCTCGTGGAGGGGACGGGGTCCAGAGGGTCCCGGCCCCCTGACCCTCCACCCGCCAGCAAAAATGTCCCCTAGCGTGGGTTGGGTGTGTTGGTGGGCACGGCAGACACCCAGAGGGGCTGAAGCCCCAGTGCTGCCCGAAACCGTCTGGGCATCCCCAGGGACCCGGCGTTCCCAGCATGGCCCCGTCTGCAGGAGAACGCTGCAGAGACGGCGCGGTGGGTGGGCACCCCTTGGGTGCAGGAGACCCTCTATGGAGGGTGCTGTGGCACCCAGCTGGGCATGGACCACGGCTGTCCCTATGGCACGCGTGGGAACTGTGAGGATGGATGGAGATGGGGGGCAAAAGGGCAGGGGGTGCACCAGAGTACCTCATGCCAGCCCTGTGACTGGAGGTGTGAGGAGCCCGGAGGTGCCAGCACCGGCTCGGGCAGTGTGGTGTGGTGCCAGTCCCCATCGCTGGCTTGGCAAACAGCTCACAGCCAGTCACCTGCACAGCCACTGCTGGGCACAAACGGGGCAGGCTGGGCCTCTGCTCCAGCCTGGCAAGGCATGGCACAGCATGGCATAGCATGGCACAGCGTGGCATTGCAGGGTTTCTCTCACCAGGGTCGTCAGGCCACGGGTTGGGGACAGTGAACCCAGGTGTTCAGGCAAAGGGCCCCTGCCTGCTGGTGGAGCAGCACCCCCGCTGCCCACCCGCTGGTGCCCGCAGGGAAGGGCGAGAACAGCAGTGAGGAGTGGGGGCCACCCATGGCCAGCAGCGAGGGGCAAGTCCCCAAGGTGGGGGGCTGCCCTGCTGGGCTGCTGCACCGGCAGGTGGGCAGGGACAGAGGGGCAGGGTCCTTCCCAAGAGCTGCCCCTGGCCAGTTGTGCCGTGGGCCATTCCCCGTGGCATGGTTGTAGCCAGTGCCAGGCCCTAGCTCATCTCCTGCCCCAGCCCCACAGCGGCTCCTGCTCCAGCTCCTCTGGTCGGGGCCAGGGACTCTGCTCTAACCCCACACGAGCCGTGTTGTGCTGCTGAACTCCCCTGGGCTGCCAGGGACCCCCGGGCTCCAGCAGACAGCCCCCAGCCACCGCACTCCATAGCCTGATGCCCCACAGCCTGGCACCCCTGGTCGTTGCATCATACATGATCCTACAACCTGTGCCTGGCTGGGCACTGGGGGCTCCGTGGGGCAGGCAGGAGTGCGGGGTGGCGGGCACCGGGGAGCTGCCGGGCACCGGGGAGCTGCCGGGCACCGGGGAGCTGCCGTGCCGGCTGTCAGCACGAGCACGCGGCAGACGCAGCCTGCCCAGGGCTGTTTGTTCTGGCTCGGTGCCACGCGGGGCTGGCACTACATCAAACCGTGCAGAGCCTGGCAGGTGCTTGCGGGAGGGAACCGGGATGCTGACGGTGCCACCAGGGGCTGGGCACCCCCGGAGCCACCGCAGGCACCTCATAGCCTGGCCCACCGGGGTGGCCAGCAGCACACGAGACCAGCCTGTTACTGATGCCCGGTGCCCAGGGGATGCTGGCATGGGGACTGAGTGCTGTGCATGTCCCACTGTCCCCCCTTCCCTGTGCCCAGGGGTGCACCCTCCGTGCCAGCACTGCTCTGTCTGTCAGCACAATCGCTGGTCCATGTATTGCGTGTCTGCCCACGGGAAGGCTGAGGTGGGCTGGCTCCAGACTGGGCACACTGGGACCCTGTCCTCATCCAGCCAGTCCCAGTTGCCCAGTACCCCTCGGCTCTGCCGTCTGCTGCTCTTTGGGTGCTGCTTCAGGGGGTGTCAGGCAGGTTCCCCATGGGCCCCAGACCCTGCTCTGCTGGACCTCCTGCAGGATGGGGTTCTCAGGCCCCAGGTCCCTCAGCCCTTGCTGCCGGATGGTTGTGAGGTGCCAGGGCTGCTGTCACCGCTGGGTGACACCCGTGGGTGAGAGGGGAGAGACTGTGGGGCTGGACACTGGCACCTGGGAGTGTTGTCCCTGCCCATCCCGATGGGATGCAGGACTGAGGTGACCTTGACGCTCCTCCCGGTGGGGCCAGGGCTTGGCCAGAGTTTTTCCTTTTCTCAATTAGGAGAAATTAAAGGAGAGTCAATTAAAGGAGAGTCAGGAAACCCATTCGGTTTCCCGGGATCAAGATCCCAGCGACAGTTCCCACACATTGCACCGGGTCAGTCTTGTGTCCTCCACCATCCCAGTGCTAGACTGGGCTGGGGGACCCCCTCATCCTCCACTGAGCACGGGACCCCTTCCCCATGCCGTGCTGCTGACAGGGGCTGGTAGATCTTGGCACGAGTCCTGCTGGCACAGGGGGCCTGGGGGCTACAGAGCTCTTCAGCTACCCAGAGCTGGTCGGGAACGGGTCCCCTCTCCTGCTCTGTGTGTGTGCCTGGGAAAGAATGCCCAGCACTGGATGGCAGGGCTGGCAGCCTTCAAACAGGCAGAGATGATCCCTGGGTGGGGGGCTGCCACCTCCGGCTGCCTTTGGTGGCACTGGCACCATTGTCCTCAGACCCCGGGCATGGTGCAGCGGGGGTCATGTGCGGGCACAGCCAGGGCGTGCAGCCCTGGGCGGGCGCTGGGAGCCCTGCCCGCCCTGGCACATGCTAATTGCATGTAATGGGGAGAGCAGTATCAGCTCAAATCCGTAATTAGGCAGCTCCATTGTCATGCAAACCCGCCTAATTCATTCACAAGCAGCACTCGCTTCATCAGCGCCCAGACGCTGCCAGGCACTCACCGGGAGACAGGCACCTCCACCCAGCCTCCCCCGTGGCACACGTGGGCCACACGCCTGAGGGACCCGGACAATGGCCAGCTCGTGGGGACACGCCAGAAAACTGGGGACACGGTCCAAGGTAGGGAGGGGGCACCCCCGGGGACACGGTGCCCATTGGAGCGTGGAGGCCGTGTTGGCATCTTGTGCCCACAGTCGCATCGTCCCCAGTGCTCAGCACACGCCAGGCTGGCCAGGAGCCGGGTCCTGCTGCCCAGCGTTGGCATCCGACCCTGCTGGCTCTCTGCCCAGCCGGGGCTGGCGCTGGCACCCGCCTGGCGTTACTGTGGCACTGTGTGGGGTGGAGGGGTGGGCGCAAGGGAAGTGTTTGCCGATGTCCTGATGCCCCAGGTGAGGGTCAGAGCAGCTGGGCAGAGCTGTGGCCCATGGCTCGGGGGGTCTCCCAGAGACAGCACCAGCTGATCGCGCCTCAGAGCCAGCCTCTCTCAGCAGCATGGTCCCAGCTCAAAGCCTCAGACGAGCTTTTTGATTGTGGCGACTTGTGCCAGTTCCCTTCTCTGCACCCTGCAGAGAGCAAAGTGCCAGCGACGGGGACCCCTGCGTGCAGGGTTGGCACCCCCAGGCTCCCCTGGGAACACAGGGGCACCCTCTGCCCTCCCCTGATGCCCACCCTTCCCTCGTTAAGGCCAGAGCAATCAGCAGCAATTATGGCTTTAATTACCTGATGCTGGGGTGCAGAGTACCAGCAAAGTGTGAGGAAATCTTTCATGTTAATGGTGTGCCAGGCCTGGCACGGACACGATGGATGGGGCACCAGCTGGGAGCAAATCTGCCGGCTGCAAAGCCCACGGGGATCGGGGAGAGCCACCGAGGGGCACAGTGGTGGAGGCAGGTGCTGGCATTGAGGTCCCCACGCTGCTGTGGGGACCCGCACAGTGGCAGCAGCAGTGAGGGGAGCATGGAGAGGGCGGGGGCAGAGGGAGGATGGGGTGGGATGCCCCATCGGGGGCGGCTGACGTGGTGGGCAGCAGCGTTTAGACAGATCCATGCCATTGTGGCACTGCCAGCAGCTACCTGCTCCCTCCCAGGGGCAGCTGTGCCGCGTGGGCACCCACGGGCCGTGCTGGGGCTGGCGCTGCCGCAGCCACCGGCGGGCAGCCTCTCCTCGCCAAGAGCACGCTGACCTTCTCAGTGTCTCCCCGCGGCAGGCACAGAGGCACCCACCAGGCTGCTCCCGGCACCACTGGGGACTTCGGCACTGTCACCCAGGCAGGATCAGCCCCTTGAGGACCAGAGGGACTATACTGGGGCACCCACCGGAGCCTGGTGTGTTCTATCAGTGTCCCCCCACCCCACCAGCCCCCAAAATGAGCAGTGCAGTGTCCTGTGGTCTCTCTTTGACCATAACATCAGCACACCTGGTGTTTCTGCTGCTGGGGAGCCCAGGTGCTCCTGTGAGAGGCTGTGTGACCACCTGGAGTGGCAGGAAACAGGGGGAGCTTTGGACATGGGGGGCAGGAGCAGCTGGGGGTCCCACAGTGCTGTGACGAAGGCAGGGGCGGGTTCCCAGAGCTCAGAGCGGGGTGTCCCCCTCCCCTCTGCACCCTGAGCTGGGTGTGGCAGACTTGTTCCCCAGCCCACCACCCTTCCCCTCCATCAAGCACCACTCGTTAGCCCACGTGTTGGGGGGATAATTGATATTAAAACCCTGCTTAATGCACCGACTTTACTGGCTCAGATTTATCGGCGCTGGAGCAAACCGCGCTCCCAGTCACTCCTTCGGCTGCAGGGAGCACGGCCGAGGCTGTGCCCTGCCAGGGTGAGGGAGGGGCGAGGGGTGTGTGGATCCCAGCGCCCCCCACCCCACCCCACCCCGGCGGCTTGTTCGCCGTCCCCGCCGAAGTTCCGCGGTTCCCTTTGCCAAGGTGACATAAGCATCTCTCCTGTTTCCATGGCAGCGCAGCGGCAGGTGAGCGCCGGGCGGGCGCGGGAGCCGGCACACGCCACGCGGGGGACCGCTGCCCACGGGGCGCCCACGCTGCGCCCGCACCCACGGGGGGGGGGACACCCACAGGACGCGGGGGACCCGCAGTGCGTGGGGGTGGCTGCAGAGTGCGGGGCACCGGTGGGGTGCAGGGCGCCTGTGCTGTGGGATGTGTCTGTGGTGTGGGAGATGCCCACGCTGTGAAGAATGGCTGCGGAGTGGAGGGCTCCACAGGACACGGGGGGCCCAAAGTGCGTGGAGTGGTTGAAGAGCGTGGGGTGCCCATAGAATCTGAGGTGCCCACAGAGCATGTGGCATCCACAGCGTATGAGATGCCAAGGTGTTTGGCATAACTGTGACGCGTGGGGTGGCCGTGGGCCATTAGGTGGTCAGAGGGTGCGTGGGGTGCTCGTAGAGCGTGCAGAGCCCACGGTGTGTAGGGTCGTCATGAAGGGGGTGCCTGTGGTGCATGGGGCACCCAGACCACAGTTCCCCTGCTCCCTCACAGGGCTCCAGGCTAGCTCCAGCCTCCTGGCTGTGCCCCATGGTTCCATCCATGCCCACACTACAGCACAGAGCCTCACCAGTGCCTGGCCCAGTGCTCAGCAGCAGGACAGCCAGGGCTGGCTCTGCCACTCACTGCACATCCCCAGCTCTGTTTGCTGTCCGTGCTCCCCCCGCTCTGCCCACAATGCACCCAGCACCCCGCTTGGGTGGGCAGCTGCGGGGGCTCCATACCCATCCTGCCTCCTCCATGCCTTGCTGCTGGTCCCAGGCTTCCTGCGCCCCTCCACTCAGCCGTGATGGATAGACACGCAGCTCGGCAATCGCTGTACTCATTTCACGTGTGATTAAAAAGCTGGTCCCGCAGCACAGTTCACCCGGCGCGTCTGCTACAGCCGCCCGGGCGGGAGGCAGCCGCGATGCTGTGCAGCAGCAAACATGGCATTTCATAAATAAATTGGGTTTATTTACCCAGAGCCCACATGCCAGCATGCGTAGTGCAGTGTGGGCACCCGGAGTGCCCGAGCAGCAGGCACAGCGGTGGGACCCGCGGGTGATGCGGCGAGCTGTGCCGCAGCCGGCGCGGGGACAGCCCCGCACCGGGGACCGCAGCGCCTGTCCGAGCCGTGACCCCCGGGCCGGCCCCAGGCTGCGGCTGGGGGGGGGGGGGGTCGTTAAACCAGTGAAATATGAGACGCCAGTATATCCCCGACAGGAGTTTTAATTAAATTAATTGCCAGTGACATTGTAAAAGTGCTGATGGGGTAATAACCGGCGCGTTATGGTCGCCGTTTATCTTCCCCGCGTAAATTAGCTGCCGCACCTTGCCCGTCCCGGGGGGCATCGCGGTGGGCTCCTCGGCACCCGCTGCCCGGCTCCGAGGGGCCCGAGCCAGCTGGGGGGAGCGGCAGGGCTTGGAGCCTCCCTGGGGGTTCAGGCAGGGCCCAAGGGACCCGCGTGTCGCTCGCGTTCCCGTCACGCAGGCGGCCGTGCCGGGCGGGAGCCAGCCGGGGTGGGCACAGGCAGTGGGGTCCCACGGGCACATGGGGAGTGGCTGGTGGTTGCCAAACGAAGGTACTTAATTACTGCGCATTCCATCCCATTTAATTGCTTATTAAATCCTAACCAGCCAATTAGCAGCAGCAATTACAGCTTCATTCAGTGACACAATCGCTATTTTATCGTTTGTTAATCAAATGCTTATTTAGGGCCCTGGTTTATTAACTCTTTCCACAGCAGACACTGATGGGTGGGGGCAGAAGAGACACCTGGCCTTGTCTGGGTTGGGGCATGTGGATACTGTGGGACTGTGCCATGTGTCATGTCCCCAGCACTACTGTCACCCTGGCTGTCTGTGTGTCCAGCACTGAGCCATCCTCACCACCCTGGGGACAGCCAGCCCCCACATGGGTATCAGTGACACAGGACAGGGCGCACTGCTGTGCTACCCTGCCGTGTCACCACGGCTTGTCCAGCATCCCTGTGCCACTCTGGGGTGCAGCAGGGCAGGATGTGGCCCCTGGTCAGTGCCTCTCAGTGTGCTGGAGAAGGGGGTGGCAGGCGCCCTGGAGGCGTGAGCAATGGCCCTTGTTGGTCACACTACATTTCCTTTTCATTAGTGCTAAGTGTGGACATGAGGGATCGGCAAGGGTTCAGCGGGCGCAGCCACTGTGTGGCTGCTTTCCCTGATGGATGGCAGGGTGGGAGAGGGCTGCTGCACTGCTGGTGGAAGGGACAGTGGGGAGGCACAGGGCCACTAGCATGGGGCTGTCTGGCGTGGGTGATGTCCCAGCCAGGGCACGTGGAGGTGGCCAAGCCCCATCTCCCCACAGGTGCTCAGCAAAGCGCGACCGTGGCCAACCCAGCATCTGGCGCATCCTCGGACCTGCTGCCACACTTCCAGCTGGAGCCGGAGGATGTCTACATTGTGAAGAACAAGGCAGTGAGCCTGGCCTGCCGTGCCACCCCTGCCACGCAGATCTACTTCAAGTGCAACGGCGAGTGGGTGCACCAAGGTGACCACGTCACGCAGCACAGCACCGACCGCAGCACTGGTGAGCGCCAGCAGGAGCGGCGGTGCCAGCCCCGCTCCTGGGAAGCCACGTGTGCCACTCTTGGCGGGGCTTGCCTGGGGCTGGGGCAGCAGGGACAGCTCCCGGCATACCAGTGTGACGTGCCACTGTCCGGTCCCAGGGCTGCCAGTGATGGAAGTGCGCATCGAGGTCACCCGTCAGCAAGTGGAGAAGATCTTTGGGCTGGAGGAGTACTGGTGCCAGTGCGTGGCCTGGAGCTCCTCCGGCACCACCAAGAGCCAAAAGGCTTTCGTGCGCATCGCCTGTGAGTGTCTGCAGGTGTCTGGACAGAGTGCGGGGCGCCGGCCCCAGCCCCCCATCTCACCCCTGTGCCTCCCCAGATCTGCGCAAGAACTTCGAGCAGGAGCCGACAGCCAGGGAGGTCTCCATTGAGCAGGGCATCGTGCTGCCCTGCCGCCCTCCCGAGGGCATCCCACCCGCCGAGGTGGGTCCCCGCAGCTGGGTAGGACAGGATGTGGCTGAGGATCCCCCTCACCCAGGGCGATGATGTGTGCAATCCCAGGCAGGCACCCAGTGACCTCCCTGTGCCCTACAGGTGGAGTGGCTGCGCAACGAGGAGCTGGTGGACCCGGAACTGGATGCCAACGTCTACGTGACGCCAGAGCACAGCCTGGTGCTGCGTCAGGCCCGCCTGGCCGACACCGCCAACTACACCTGCGTGGCTAAAAACATTGTGGCCCGTCGCCGCAGCGCCTCTGCTGCCATCATTGTCTACGGTATGGCCCCTCCACGCCAGTCCCCACCATGCTGCCCTGGTGTCACTCTCCCTGTCCTGTCCCAACCTGCGTCCCCTTAGCGGCAGGGTGCTGACAGGTCCCTCTCCACCCAGTGAACGGCGGCTGGTCGACGTGGACACAGTGGTCAGGCTGCAGCACCAGCTGTGGACGGGGCTGGCAGAAGCGGAGCCGGACGTGCACCAACCCCACACCCCTCAATGGGGGTGCTTTCTGTGAGGGCCAAAATGTGCAGAAAACCGCCTGCACCACCCTCTGCCCAGGTACCTGCCCTGCTCAGGGCACCGCCACTGCCCCGTCGTGCCGATGCTGCACTCCCCACTGCGCCCATTGCAGTCCCAGTCCCCACCAGATGTCTTGTCCTCCAATTCCCCTGTGTGTCCGTCTCTGCCGGCCCCGGGGCAGGGAAAAGGGGTGGCAGCAGGGCGCTGACCCCAGGCTGTGCCTGCAGTGGACGGCGCCTGGTCGGAGTGGAGCAAATGGTCGGAGTGCGGGGCCGAATGCACCCACTGGCGCAGCCGCGAGTGCTCGGAGCCAGCGCCACGCAACGGAGGCCGGGATTGCCACGGCCCCGAGCTGGACACCCGTAACTGCACCTCTGAGCTCTGCACCCACGGTGAGCACAGCGGGGTTGGCAGGGCTGTCCCCTGGGAGAGGGGACCGGGGAGAGACCATGTGTGCTGATGGCCTGCCCCACACAGCTGCCCCCGGCGCAGAGGACGTAGCACTGTACGTGGGGCTGGTGGCCGTGGCCGTGTGCCTGGTGCTGCTGCTGCTGGTGGGGGTGCTGGTGTACTGCCGCAAGAAGGGGGGTCTGGATGCTGATGTGGCCGATTCCTCCATCCTCACTGCCGGCTTCCAGCCCGTCAGCATCAAACCCAGCAAGGCTGGTGAGTGAGCGTTGCAGGGATAGTGCACCCACACTGGGACATGGTGTCCCTTGGACCTGCAGGTGGCCAAACCTGTCAGGGGATCTCTGGGCAGGGGCTGTCTGCTACAGGGCACCCCTGGGTGGGGTTCTGTGCACTGTGGGGTCCTTGGTCTTGAGCTGATTCTTTGCCTTATGGCATCCCTGACCTAGGGACAGGAACTCTGCATCTTAGAGTCCCTGACTGCGGGGTCAGTGCTCTGTGCCACATAGGGTCAGATCCCCAGGGTGGTGGCTGTGTCCTATGGGCTCCTCACTATGGGGCAGGGACTGTGTGCCCCATGCCCTGTCGAGCTGACTGTGCCCGTGTACCATTGCTGGGGACGCCCTGTTTCCGCCTTGCCCCGGCACCACAGTCGCTTGCTCTGTGCTGCAGACAACCCCAGCCTGCTCACCATCCAGCCAGACCTCAGCACCACCACCATGACCTACCAGGGCTCGCTCTGCCCACGCCAGGACGGCCCTGCCAAGCTCCAGCTGCCCAATGGGCACCTGCTGAGCCCGCTGGGTGCTGGACGGCACACGCTGCACCACAGCTCGCCCGCCGCCGAGGGTGCTGACTTCGTGGCCCGGCTCTCCACACAGAGCTACTTCCGCTCCCTGCCCCGCGGCACCAACAACATGGCCTATGGCACCTTCAACTTCTTGGGGGGGCGGCTCATGATCCCCAACACAGGTACAGCGGGGTGGGGATTCCAGAGCACTGCCCAGGCCAGGCAGGGTCCTCATGGGGCTCACCCCCTGCCTGCACCCCCATTCCCACCCAGGGATCAGCCTGCTCATCCCACCCGATGCTATCCCACGGGGGAAGATCTATGAGGTCTACCTGACCCTGCACAAGCAGGAGGAGGTGAGGTAGGTGCCGGGGCTGCTGGGGCACGGGGCTGTTGGAGGGGGTTCTGTCCTGACTCGGCTCCCCCATCGCTGCCCCAGGCTGCCCCTGGCTGGCTGCCAGACGCTGCTGAGCCCCATCGTCAGCTGTGGCCCCCCCGGGGTCCTGCTCACCCGCCCCGCCATCCTGGCCATGGGGCACTGCGTGGAAGCCAGTGCTGAGAACTGGAGCATCCGGCTGAAGAAGCAGTCGTGCGAGGGCACGTGGGAGGTGAGCAGGGGCGAGGGGTTGCAGGGATGGAGGAGGGACGGCCACGGCTGAGCTGCATCTCTGCCTGGGTGCCGTAGGACGTGCTGCAGCTGGGCGCTGAGCCGTGCACAGAGCTGTACTACTGCCAGCTGGAAGCGCAGGCTTGCTACGTGTTCACGGAGCAGCTGGGGCGCTTTGCCCTGGTCGGGGAGTCCCTCAGCATGGCGGCCTCCAAGCGCCTCAAGCTGGTCCTGTTCGCGCCAGCCGCCTGCCCCTCGCTGGAGTACAACATCCGTGTCTACTGCCTCAGTGACACCCAGGACGTCCTCAAGGTACCGGGGTCCCCAACCTGCCCATCCCGGCTTGGAGAGAGAGCTGTGCTCCTGGTGTGACTGCTGTTTGTGCTGGCAGGAGGTGATCCAGCTGGAGAAGCAGCTGGGAGGGCAGCTGATCGGAGCCCCCCGGGTGCTGCACTTCAAGGACAGCTACCACAACCTGCGCCTCTCCATCCATGATATGCCCAGCTCCCTCTGGAAGAGCAAGCTCCTCGCCAGCTACCAGGTGAGGAGGCTGGCCGGTGTGTGGGGATGGGGTTAGAGGTGGAGGGAGGTGTCCCTGCCACTCTGACACACCCAGCTCTGTCACCTCACTGCAGGAGATCCCCTTCTACCACATCTGGAGCGGGCTGCAGCCCTTCCTGCACTGCACCTTCACTCTGGAGCGCCTGAGCACCAGCACCTGTGAGCTGGCCTGCAAGATCTGGGTCTGGCAGGTGGAGGGAGATGGGCAGAGCTTCACTGTCAACTTCAACATTGCCAAGGTGAAGGCAGGACCAGGCCATTCCTGGGGGTGCCCATAGGATTGCCTCACATCCTTTTCTCTCCCTGCTTGTGCTCTCTCCCAGGACACAAGGTTTTCAGACTGGCTGGTCCCCGACGAGGTGGGCACCCCAGCTCTGGTGGGCCCCAGTGCCTTCAAGATCCCCTTCCTCATCCGCCAAAAGATCATCAGCAGCCTGGACCCGCCGGGCACACGGGGAGCCGACTGGAGGACACTGGCACAAAAGCTCAACCTTGATAGGTAATGCAGACTGAGGATAGTGCTGGGGATGGGGTGGTATGGTGGATGGGGGCAGGGGTTCAGGCCTCATCCTGCTCCTATGGATGGATGCTGGAATGCTGTGAGATCCCAGTAGAGGGCTGCTGAACAAGGTGAGGTTAGCACGGGGTTGATAATGGGATGTGGAGCTACCTCTGTGCCCTGACGTGGTCCCTCCGTCCCTTTCCAGCCATCTCAGCTTCTTCGCCTCGAAGGCCAGCCCCACAGCCATGATCCTCAACTTGTGGGAAGCACGGCACTTCCCCAATGGCAACCTCTCCCAGCTGGCTGCCGCCGTGGCCGAGGTCGGCAAGCAGGACGGTGCCCTCTTCTCCGAGGCTGAGTGCTGAGCATGGCGGGTCCCAGGGGACCACCACCGTGGGGCTAAGGGGGGCCCTGGCTGGCCCACCAAGCTTCTCCTGCCCCACAGCACACGAGGAGGGCTACCTGGCCCCCTTGGAAGGGCAGGATGCTCCTGCCCCATGGCAGTCAGGCCCCTCCAGCACTGTGGCAGCGGGACTCAGCCCAGCCCTGGGGGTCCCAGAGCCCCATGGTGGGGGACTGGGGGGGCACTGGGTGTGCGTCGTGCGTGCGGTGCCGTCGTGGTGTCTGCGTGTGGGGCCAGGCGGCCCCGGGCCCCGTGCCGTGTTGTGTAAAGCCCGTTTTTTTAATTCTGTATTAAGTGCATTCAAGTATTTACACTTGGCCTTATGTACATAGCGGTGCCGCGGGCGGGGGGTCTGCCGGACGTGAATGTAAATAAATTCTATATATATTGCTACGTGGGGCTGTGCCCGGCCATGCGCTGCCCCACGCCCCCCAGGGTACCCCCAGAAGATGGAGGTGCAGACCAAAGAGCTTTATTGGAGTGGTGGCTATTCCATGGCATTGGCAGCACGAGAGGCCACAGCTGCCACGAGCGCGGCCCCTTTCCCTGAGCCATCCTCTGACAGCAGGAAGGTCACATTGCACTTGGGTGCCAGGTCCTTCAGTGTCTTCTGGAGGTTGCTGGAGAAGCTAGGCAGGACAGAAAGGGAGGGTGAGGACTGACGCTCCGACCCTATGCACACCATGCCACCCACCACAGACCCCTTCATAGGGCAAGGATGCCCCATGGGTGCCTGCTGCCTCACTCACCAGGGGTGCAGCTTGTACAAGGTGCCATCCACCCCAACAGTGACAGACAGTTGGTCCAGGCCTCGGCTCTCCCGCATCTTCTCCACCACAGCAGCCAAGCCAGCAGCGCAGAGCTGGGCCGCGCGCAGGGACACGGTCTGGCACACCTCCCGCATCAGCGCGCTGTCCTCGAAGGTGGCATCGAGCTCCAGTTCGTTCAGGATGGCCCGTATCTGCCCCAGGGCCAGTCCATTGCTGCTCCGGACCAGTGCCACTGTTAGCAGCAGAGTTCCCAACCCCATCACTGTCCCCATCCCTTAAGCATCACCTTGTCTGTGCCATGTCAGTGTAACCTGGCTTCTCTCCCGGTGTTCTGATACCCCCACCCTGGATTCAGGGAGCCCATGGAAGCTCAACACTCACAGCTCAATGGTAGAGAGGAACTTGGTCTTGAAGATGTCCTTGGTCTGGAGTTTGGGGCAGGGTTTTCCTTGGAACAAGAGCTGTTTCTCTACCATTACCATCAGGATCTGACGCACGATCTCTCCCAGGTACATGCCGCTGATGAGCTTCTCAAACCTACCCAAGGCACAGCCTCAGCTAGGCACAGCCATCCGCTCCCAGCCCCCTCTGCCCCAGGGCCCTCACCCACCTCTGCTTGCCCGGGTTGATGGTGCTTTCGTCCACCACCTTGTCGAAGTGGGTGAAGAGATGGTCTAGGCAGCCATTGTCCCCAAAGGCCCCCCACTCCATGTTGATGCACATGCGGCCCTCGTCCCCCTCCACAGTGCCCACGTTCCTCATCTCCTCCATGTAACAGGCATTGGTCCCTGTCCCTGCAGGCCCCATGCTGGTGTCACCCCATCACACTTCTGGCAGAGGCACGTGGCCATGCCATGTGGGGCAGAGGGGTGGTGAGGAAATGGGGGATCTCCTGGATGCAGAGGTGCACCTCACCCACAATGAGGCCGATTTCACATCTGGGGTCATCATAACCACAGGCCATCATGGTTCCCACTGTGTCGTTGACCAGAGCCACCACCTGCATCCCTAAGTGCTGCCAAATAGGAGATGAGGACACGTGGTCTAGTGGCACCCAGATAGTTCCTGGGGCTGATACTGCCTGGATGCAGGTCCCCCTACCTTGGACAGGGACAGGCCACCAAACATTCCCTACCCGTTTGCGCTGGGCAGCATCCCGCAGCAGCTGGACAATGTCCTCTCCCACGCAGCCTGAGGCGCTGAAGCCTTTGGTCCAGGTCAGCAGCAATGCCTGCAAGAGTGGCAGATCAGGGGCCAGGGCAGCACACATCCTGAGGTCCTTCCCACCGTCCTGGTGCTGGAGTCACCCCCTCACCTTATCCAGGCCCACTTGCTTGCAGGGGAAGGAGAAGGTGAAGCCGAGAGGCAGCATGTGTGTCACCAGCTTCTGCTTCATCTGGAAGTCTATGATGCAGTCCAGGATGTGGTCAAAGAGCTGTGGATAGTGGCCATTGTCAGCATGGTCTAGGTTGGGGCAATGCTGGGGGGGCCTTTCCCAGCCCCATCATGGCCATAGGGAGGCAATGCCCACACCCTCACCCCAGCCACTGGTCACAAGTCCTCAGCCTCACCTCCTCACCAGTGCCCTGCATGATGGCAGCTGGGATGACGTAGATCTCGCTGGCCATGCTGATGCCCTCCTCTGCCACACGAACCACCAGCACACGGAAATTGGTCCCACCCAAGTCCAGTGCCAGGAAGTCGCCTTGCTCTGCAGGGAGCCAGCGCAGTGCATTAGCAGGGCCACAGCCTGCTCAGCACCGCATTGCCAGTGTCCCTGTCCCTTACCAGTGCCATCAGGTGTGTGAGAAACATAAGTGGGCAGCATGCGGACAGAGGCAGTGGCATTGGTCTCCTTACACAGGCCGCGGTCCATCTCCTGCCTCATCAGTGCCTGCACTTTCTCCAGGTCATCACGGCTGAGCCGTAGCGGGGCCAGCACCTCGTCCACCGCACGGCGCTGGGCTGCCAGGCGCAAAGCCACTGCTGTCACCATGGCTGCCCCTCGCCCAGAGCCATCTCTCGAGGGCACGAGGATGGCCATGCACTCAGGGGACAGTAACCTTGACACATTCAGCAGGATCTCCTCAAACCTGCCGAGGATGAAGAGGATAGCATGGGCTAGGTGTGTGAGGCACCTCACTGGGGTAGCACCCCACTGGGAGCCCTGCGTTCCTCATCACCTGGGGTAGCCCGTGAACAATTCTCCTTCCACCCCCACGTTGACCATGAGCGCATCCAGTTCCCGGGTCTGGCACATGTAGCTGAGAATGGCAGACAGCCCAGTGGCGTGGAGTGAGGCAGCACGCACCATCACTGCCCGGCAGATCTGCTGCACCCGGCCGCAATCCCGCTCGCTTGGCTGCAGCCCCAGAACCTCCAGAATCCTCTTAACTTCAGTTATGCCGTCCTCATTGCTAGAAGGCAGATCACAGCCTTGCAGCAACCTGCAGGTTCACCAGCCCGCAGCCAGGAACACCCATCCATCACACCCCATCCTCCCACCCGCGGCAGCTCCTGGTCCTCAGACACTCACTTGACGATCTCCAGAACATGCTGCATTGTTAACACTCCCTTCTCCTTCAGGACAGCAGCATTGGTCCCAGTGAAGATAGCTTTCTCAGCAGTCAGGGCAATCAGTGCGTGCCTGACAATCTCCCCTATGTACAGGGTGCCCACCATCTTCTCAAACCTGCATGGGTTTGAGCCCACATGGGAGTTAGTCATGCCTCCCTAGCAGCACCCCTTGGCTCTTTAAGAGCACCCAGGAGCATTGCAGGGGAATGTGTGCTCCTGTTGGTGGAGCCTGACATGCTCAGGGATAGATGGGGAGCCTGTCCTTTCTGGGGGAGACGGAGCACCTCTTCTCCCCAGGGTTGGAAGATTCCTGATCCACAGATTGATCATAGGGTGTGAAGATGTCATTCAGGGTGCCGTCATCCCCAAACCAGCCCCACTCAGTGTTGACACACATCCGCCCGCTGGTCTCCTTTGCTGTTTCCACCAGGTACGCCTCGGCCATGAAGCAACAGTTGGAGCCCTTGTCTGCAGGAGTGATGGGGCTGAGCACCAGCACGGCCCCCCAGACCCACCACCATGGCACACGCGGTGCCCACGTCTCACCTGCAACTATGGCGACCTCACAGGCTCTCCCCTCTATGCTGCAGGTCATCATGGTGCCCACAGTGTCATTAATCAGGGCAACAACTTGCACACGGTAGGGCTGTCCAGGAGTAGATTGAGAGGATTTCCTGCCCCTCCATGAGGACAGCCAAGCACCACCGGTCTCATTGGCCTCCTCCTCACCCTGCTTTTTCTGGTTCATCTGCTTATCAATGGCTGCCTGCAGCAGCTGCACCACGTCCTTCCCCACCACGCCACTGCAGCTGAAGCCCTTGGACCAGAAAAGGAGTTCTGCCTGTGGAGAGCATGCGGCAGAGCCATTGACTTCTGGTGCACCACCACCTCTGCCCACTGCTGCTGTGCTGTGCTGTGGTCACAGCCTGGGACAGGGCTCTCCCCCCCACCTTGTCCAGCTGTGTCTGCCGGCAGCTGAAGGGAAACACAAAGCCCAAGGGGAGGTACAGCTCAGAGCCGTTGGTGTCAGAGCTGTTGGTGTCAGAGCTGATGGTCTCGGCCAGAAAATGGGACACGCATTGTGCAATGAAGTCAAAGAGCTGCAAAGTCATGACTGAGGGTAAGGGCTGCTTGCCTTGCTCAGTACCCAGGCTGTGGAAGGCAGCCTTGACCTCCAACACCAGCCCGGAGCCCTGCTGAGCCTCCGTGATGCTGGGCAGCCCAGCACCAGCCACCCTTTGCCATGGCCTCCTCATACCGCTTCCCCCTCGCCCTGCATGATGCCCTCTGGCATGTCAAAGATCTTGTACATCATTTGGGGGCTCATGTTTCCATCTCCGTAGAGGGTCACCAGCAGGGTCCGAACCTGGTTCTGGCACAGCTCCACCACCAGAAAGTTGCCCTTCTCTATGGGGGAACAGAGGCAGTGTCAGGCAGAGATTTTCCCTGTGGCAGATCTCCCAAAATCTGCTCCTTGCCCTGTCCCAGGGACAGTCACTCATGGGGGAAACTCCTGAGAGCCTGAAACTCTCAGAAGGGCCAAGGGAACAAGGTTCTGGCTACTGCCCCTGCACTGGGTAGTGGCAGAGGAGAAGCTTATGGACCCCATAACTAATCTAAGAGGGTTTACCCCTCCCAGCACCCCCAGGGTAAACTCCAGGGAGATGTGCATGGCTGCCAATAGCAGAACAGCTCATCCTCAGGCTGGGCTGCCTCACCAGTGCCATTGGGAGTGGAGCAGATGTAGGTGGGCAGCATCCGCACTTTGGCCTGTGCGTGTGACTGGCGGCTCAGCCCCTTGCACATGTCCTGCATCATGTGGCCCTTCATAACATGCAGCCTCTCCAGTGGGATGACGAGTGAATGCAGGGCTCGTTGTATCTGGGGATGGTGCATTAGGACAGAGATGCAGAGGCTAAGGGCAGGGAATGACTGGATCAGGGATGGGCCTTACCGGTGTGGTTGTGGAGCTATCATGGAGCTGGTTCTGAGTGTTTCCTAAGAACCTGCATGGAGGGAGGTGGCATGTCACCCACTGAGCTCTGGCCTGCAGGACAGGAGAAATGCCTGCCTTTGTCCAGGCACACAGTGGGGCTGGGGGGGCCTGTAGCCAGCTCTGCTCCCACCTGCTGTCTACCTCCATGCTCCATGAGGGGTCCATACTTTCATCCTTGTGCACTAGCTTCACACTGCCTCTGCGGTCGTGGAGGAGGCAGGTCTGCCCCATCACGGTCATAGGGCCGAGCATGGGGGCGGTGGTAGAAGAGGGTCCCTGCAATCTGCAAGAGGCCAGAGGCTGATATCTCCCCCCTGCAGCAGCCTGAGGGATCTGGGGAAGCTGCGCCGCCCCATCCCCGGCCCCGCAGCGGGCTCCGCGGGGCAGGAGCCGCTCACCGGCCCACGTACCGGCTGTCCTGCTCCTGCGCGCCCAGACTCCGCCTTTGGCCCGCTCTGACCGCCGCGCCGAACCGGCCGTCCTGGGACCCGGGCCGGCTGCTGCGGCTGTCCATGGCGGCGGGGCAGGGGCCGGTGTGTGGGGCCAGTGGTGTGTGGGGCCGGTGTATGGGGCCGGTGGCCGGGCCCGGTGGTGTGCGGGCCCGTAGTGCGGGCCCGGTGTGGGCCTGTGTGCGGGCCCGGTGGTGTAGGCCCGGTGTGGGGCCGGTGTATGGGGCCGGTGTGCGGGCCCGGTGTTGTGGGCCGGTGGTGCGGGCCGGTGGTGCGGGCCCGGTGTATGGGGCCGGTGTGGGCCCGGTGGTGCGGGCCGGTGTGCGGGCCGGTGGTGCGGGCCGGTGGTGCGGCCCCGGTGTATGGGGCCGGTGTGGGCCCGGTGGTGCGGGCCGGTGGTGCGGGCCCGGTGGTGCGGGCCGGTGGTGCGGGCCGGTGTGCGGGCCCGGTGTATGGGGCCGGTGTGGGCCCGGTGTGCGGGCCGGTGTATGGGGCCGGTGGTACGGGCCGGTGTGCGGGCCCGGTGTATGGGGCCGGTGTGGGCCTGTGTGCGGGCCCGGTGTTGTGGGCCGGTGGTGCGGGCCGGTGGTGCGGGCCCGGTGTATGGGGCCGGTGTGGGCCCGGTGGTGCGGGCCGGTGTTGTGGGCCGGTGTGCGGGCCCGGTGTATGGGGCCGGTGTGGGCCCGGTGGTGCGGGCCGGTGTCCGGGGCCGCTCTGCGGGGCCGTTGCCGCCGCCGTCCCCCTGGCAACAGCCGCGCCCCGCGCCGCCATTGGTCGGCGCGCCGCGAGCCGGCCCCGGCGCGGCCAATGAGCGGCGGCGCTGCGGGCCCCGCCCGCGGGAGGGGCCGCTCCGCGCTCCCGGCCGGGCGGCAGCGCGGCCCCAAGCCCGGCGTTTAACGAGCCCGCACCGGCTCGTCCCGTTAATTAGACACGGGTCGCCCTCCCTCGTTCCCCGTGAGGATGCTCTCGCAGAGCGGATCCCTCCAAGGCTCGGTACGAGGCAGGCAAAGCCCCGCTGGCCCGGGGAGCGGGCGTACGGCCAAGCCGCCTAGGGACGGGGAAAGCCACCAAGGACACGGGGACACCGCGGCCGTGGCTCCTCCGGTCCTTGCATCCGCTGACTGCGGCTGTCAGCTGGCACCAAGGTGCCCTCTGCCAGTCCCGGCTGGGAATGTTAGTGCTGTGCTGCTGCAGCCCTCTGCCCCGAGCCCCGGCACCAACGCCAGCTCCAGGAGAGGTCGGGGAAGCGTGGTTTGGGACCCGCCGTCTGCTGCTCCTCCTCTCCTCCCACAAGTGCCCTCCCCTTCCCCAGAGAAAGCCAGCACAGCTCTGCCGTGGTGCTGCAGTTTCATAAAAACATACATAAATATATTTCCATTTCTGTAAGAGAGAGCAAAGCTGCACAGGCACCTATAAAACACACAGTCACTTCTCCACCCAGCGCTCCCAGAACAGATAGTATAAAACATATAAAAGGGGAGCAGGAGACAAAGGCTGCAGGTGAAGCAGGGGTACAGTGCCAAGAAGACCCTCGCTGGGACACAGGGAGCTGCCGGGGGTCCCTGCAGCATTGCCACCCTCAGAATTTGTGCCTTCTCCGGCGGCAGCCTTTGGGCCGTTGCTGGCTGCCTCCATGGAGAGCCATGGGCAGCTCTGAGTCCACCACACCATCCATGGCTTCCAAGGAGATGCCGGGTTTCGCAGGGGAGACATGGGAAGGACGGTGCTGAAGGGAGATGGGGCTGTCTGCTGACGGCTCCCCATCAGCAGCTGAGAGTGTGGGAGAGGACTGTTGGTCTCCTAATCCAGTGAGGGGAGTCTCTGCGTCAGCACCTGCAACAAAAGCACACGTCAGCCCTCCTGTGTGAGCCACGGGTGCTGCCAAGAGCACCTCTCCCCCCTCTTCTCCTCCTGCCCTTGGATCCATAGAGGGAAGCGCTGGTGCACAGACAGGGATAGGAGAAACCTCCCACGTACCCCAGGAAGTTGGACATGTTTTGGTGCAATGGTTCAGAGTACACCCCTATTCCTGCAAGGGCTGTGCGCCCTGGTGTGGGTCCAGTGGGCACAAATCCAGTGGGTACTGGCAGGAATGTGTGCTGGGGAATGCTGACAGCCAACTAAGGCCACAGCCTCCTGCTCTGCTCAGAAAGAACAGACCCGTCCAAGGGGAATTTACTCTCCCAGAACAGCCCAGGCTGAGGCAGGACTAAAAGGGGAGAGCTGGGAAAGAGCTGCCCTGACCCGGCCAGGCTGGCACAGAAAGTTTTCCACCTTCAGACTTGCTCTCCGAGAGCTCCAGCATCCTGAGGAGTCCTCTCTTCTGCCTTCCAGTGTCCTGCCAAGGAGAAGAGAACCACCATCAGAGCACTGCCACAAGGGAACCCCTTAGCCAGGATGGCCTCGTGGGCACTTGTTCCCCCAGCCCTCAGGGTCAGGCTGGGGACAAGAGGGACTGCTGCTTATCCAGGGCCTCCAGCCACCCGTGGGAAGGGCACTGCTCTGTGCCCAGCCCATGTTCAAACAGAGGCAGCAAAGAGCAGCTAATCAAGCAGAACCTGGTAAAGAAGGAGGCCAGGGTACAGGATGCCAACCTCAAGCCCAGCCAGCAAGCACAGGGCTGTGATAAATGGGGGCATCAGGGGCTCTGACACAGCTGGAACACATCACCCAGCACTGCATGTCCAAAAGCAGAGTGGGACAAGTCTGCCCTTGTGCTTGATGCTGGAGGGAAGGGCCTTCAGGGCACTGCCAGGCAAGGAACCCGTGCCCTCTCTCTGCCCCTGGGAAGATGCAGCCATGCTGGTCACACATACTAGAGGAAGACCACTTGGTGTGGCTGCTTTGAGGCTCTCTGGCCCAGCAAAGTTCCCTCTCCTGGCTGCTCTCTGCCCCCAGAACTGCTCTGGAAAGCACTGGCATCCTGGCTGTGGCAATGGAGCTGCAAATCACCCCAAAATGGGCTATTGCAGGAAACTGCAAGCCCAATTGTGCCATTAGGAAGCTTTGCAATGGCCCAGCCAATGCCCAGGCTTCCCCAGTGAGCTGCCACCCCAGCAAAAGACAGGGCCAGAGGTAACAGAGCCTTGCTGAGCCTTCCCAAAGAGCCCCCTGGCTTCAGCATCTTTCCCCCATACCCCGTGCTCGTGCCTGCTTGCAGGACCCACACACCAGCCAGCTGTGGGGCACAGGGCAGAATCAAAGAGCCCCCACAGAGCTGGTCACATGCAGGAGAAGCCATGCCCTGCAGTACTCTGAACCACACAGTGCTTAGCTGAATCCCAGCCAAAATCATCCACCAGAAATCTCATCATTTGCATCTGAATCCCTAAAGGGCTGAGGTCTGTGATGGATTTAAGGGATTATACAAAACTAAGACATCATGTTGCATCTTCATGCCGTGAATCACATTTCTGAGCGCAGGCAGAGCTGCAGCACGAGGGTTTTGCCTGCAGGAGCCAGCAGGAAGACCTGGAAGGACTCTCTGTGCTCCCCTGAGACTGCCACGAGCAGGAAAAAGCAAGGTGGGGGCTAACACCTGGCGAGTGACTGTGAGCCAGATGCCACCCACGCTCCTGCCTCCCACCTCCTCTAGCAAGGCACGTTCCCCACACCCAACACACCTCCAGCACACTCACTCCCCCACAGCTCTCCTGGGACGCTGCTGTTCGCTCCCAGCACTGAGCAATTTCCCCTGCTCTGGCTCTAAAGCCTTCCCCGTGGGAATGGGCTTGTGGATATCCGGATAGGTTTGTCATCCTGACGCTGGCCTCCACTCCATCGACATCCAGCCGAGGAAGGCTGCAGGACTGAGGCGTGCTGGCTGGCAGCAGCACAGCACTGGCTGCCTGCCCACTGGAGAGGCTGCTGGCAGCTCTGCTGGATTAGCTCACCCCTGGGACCGGCCGGTGCTCTCGCAGACCGGCGTGGGAAGGAGGGAGTGAGTTCTCTGTCCACAGTGGCCCACAGGGACAGGTAATCCTACATCAGGTCAGCTCATCCCTGCCAACCAGGGAAACAGCTCCTGCTGCCAACCCAGCCCCAGACCCAGCGCAAAGCAAAGGGGATGGTGTGCAGGGTCACCCCCTCACCTTGGCTCTTCGCAGCCTCCTGGTTCCCTGAGCTTGCCTAGCAGCCTGAAGGCAGCTGTCCACGTGCCTCTGATACTGCAGCAGTGGCACCAGTGACTTACAGAGGTAGCACTTCTCACACCTGCCAGGCAGCAAAGGACAGAGCACTGCATTAGGATTCACCCTGCACCAGGCTTCCAGACACCAGTGGTGACTCTCCTCTCCAGGCCATGCCATGGAGAAGACGTGTCACCAAATCCAGTCTCGCTCAGTGGGGTCAGGCTGGCACCAATCACAAAGACTCAGTGATTATCAGTTTTCCCTGCCTGTTCCTCTGTATCCTGCTGCTGCAGCAGCGGGACAGTAATCAAATCTGCTCATCTAACTATCTCAAACACCACTGATTTTTTCCCCAGACATAAAGCACCCTGTCAAAATCTACAGAAATGAAGTGCAAGGGCTTTGCAAAGGGGAGTTAAATTCTGCCTGAAAAGTAAACCAAGTGTGTTAAATCAGAAAGACATTTTACCAGGGCTGGATGAACTTGTCTGACTAGTAAATCAAGCCTTTCTCTGCACTGTCTCCATTTTACATCATGCCATGCAGGGAGAGGAATTGCAGAGCACATGCTCCTGCTGGGGGGGTTGCCTCAGCCTGTTTCTCAAACCCCCTCATTTGGGTGGAAGATGCTCAGGCTCACGCAGGACAACTGAGTGTTCTTGGGAAAAAGATTATTCTGGGTGAAAGGAGATGAAGGTCAGGCATAGATTTGCACAGCTACACTCACTCCCACACCAGCTCTCAGCAGGGACTGTATCCTGCAGAAGAGGACATTGGCTCTTCAGGAGGGAAGCTGCATTCAGGAATGGACTATCTCCAAGAAGAGACAAATCCCCCAGGGACCAGCCCCAGCAACATAGTGTTCAGTTTGATAGTGGTACTCTCTGAGTGAAACACCCCAGGCTCTAAAATGCATATGGAGAGCCCCCATCGAGCAAAACTCTGCAGCACTTTTTCCCATATTTTCTTTCCAGTCAGTACTGATTACCCAGATAATGTGTCTAAACAGAAGCTGTCCTCTCTATAATTAGCCTAATTCCATTAGTGATGTTGCCATCCACTGTTTGTAACAGCAAAATTGCTTCCATAGCAGGGATTTTACTGTCAGATCCTCTCTTATGATGCTTTGTGTGGGTGGCAGGAGGAGGGGCTGCATGGAGAGAGATTAAACAAAGCCACTGCTATTCTGAAAGTCTAATTTAATTAAGGATATCACTACAGGTGCCATGTTGACAGCCTCCATGTCCTGGCCTCTTCTTTTCCTGGGGTTACCAAGCTCAAACCTCCCATCAGAAACTGGCTGAGTTAGCACCATTTTAGCTCCAGCTCCCCTCCAGCAGCCATGCAGCCCTGACCGGTCATGGATTGGGCTGAAAGGAAATCAGTGCAAAAATAAACAATCTGAGAACAGCAAATTCCTCTTGCTTTGGTTTAAATATAGCCAGCACTGCAACAAGAGGCACTGAGGAAAAGTAATTTCTTAGGGAAACACTGTTATAAGGCCAACAGCCAGCATTTGTACAGGAATAAAGACATCCATAGTCAAGCTAGTACAGAACCACAGAAATAATCTTGTAGGAGCAGGCATACCTACTTACTTGTCAATGTCTGAGGATGGTGGGCTGCTTTTACCACTGGCAGCTTTATTTCTTGCCTCTCTCTGACGCCGGGTGAGCACTGGAGGAAAAACAGAAAGGGTTAACAAAAAGGGTTACTACCATCCACCCCAAACTATCCCTACATCATGCTCAAATGCACCAAGTTTCCATCACTTCCACTCAAAGCTGCAGCAGAAGTGATGGTAGAGCAGAAGAAACAGTGGACTGGGACAAGCAGGGTCTTCTTTCCTGCAGAAGAGGTCGATGAACAAGTGTCCTTTTTTCCTGGAATACTGAAAAATTTACCTTTCCCAGACTGGGGAGCCAGCTGACCACTTCACACCTAATTTGCCAGAAAACAGCTGGATTGACAGTCTGTAGTTTACAGGAATTTCAGGGCCGATGACAGCAGTGTGATAGCCTGAGAGCAGCGTTACCCAGCTGCTCTGGCAGCACAGCCCAGCTCCCTGCCAAACCAGGCTCCCATGCCTGCTGCAGGGAGGGACAGTGCCAGCTGTGGGCTCAGGGAAACAGAGAGCAGAGGCAAGGGCTGTGCAGAGGCACCAGACCTGTGCTAGAGAGCCTGGCTGGGAAGGGACACAGCTCACACTGGAAAGGGAAGGTTACAACAATTAGCCCACACTCATCACTTTCCCACTGCCCATGTGAACCATGGTGATCTGTGCTATCGTCCACAGACAGCCCTGGCAGTCCCCTGGATGAAGATCTCTGGCAGGAGCAGTGCTGCTCTCCAGAAGCTCCAACACATGGGTAGCCAGTGAGATCCCAGCTGAGCAGCTGACGGGTCCAACCATTTCTGTTCCCCCAGCAAGCCCAAGGAGCCTTTCCCAACTGGCTCTGCAGGCATCTGCAGGGAGCACGTTGGAGTGTTGTCCCTTCCAGTTGAATTCCTCTCAGTGTATTCCTGTTGACATACCACCAGCAAAGATCCTCAGGGAGCATTTCAGATAGCTTAGCTTGCTTCACCAGGGACGTTCAAGACTCCAGCTCCAAAACAGATGTCACAGTAAGCGCTCTCAGGCATGCTGGCTAAGGGGACAATGCAGGGAGCTGTTTTACGGCTTGGTGATGCTGCTTCCCATACTCATGAGGACAAAAGTCTGACTCCAAGGTATAGACACAACAAACTTGTTATTGTTAGCACATCATCTGTGATAAAGAAAGCAAAGCACAAAATTTTCTGCGGAACAAAGGGAATTCTTCCGAGCTTTAGCAAAACCCCATTTCTAGAATGTTGGGCAACCCCAATATCTATCCATAATGCAACACAGCCTTTCCTTTAGCAGCAACCACTGATCTGCAGCCAAAACCAGCAATGTACTGTGAAGTGCTCAGGAGCTGTTGGGGCTGATGGGAGACAACCAATGCTGAAGAAACAAGTTCAAGCCTTCCTGGGATGTGGGTATTGTCTCCTAGGCGATGAGTGATACCAACAGCGCATCATTCACAGGAACTAAAGCAAATGTCTCTTTTTAACATAGCCTGGCCCAGATCTGAAGTGGCAGCCTAACTAGGAAGACTGGTAACAATGGCCGCCCCCCAGGCCATCCAGCCTCCCAAGAACCCAACCAACATATGTGTTTGACAGCATGGTGAGAACTGCTCTCCAAATCAGCGTGTGCTCGTTAATATTCCTTAACGAGCCTTGTGCTCCCGCTCAGGTGTTAATCAGTTCTATTTTCTTCCAAAAGCAGTGAACACATCTGGCATAATGGGCCTGTTAGAGATGTCTGGGACTAGCTGCCAAGGAGGAGACCCTCAACTGCATTGCTGAAAGAAGCAGCAGAGGAGAGAGAACAGAGCCAGCTGGTGAGGCATAACCCCCATCAGAACATGCTGGTTGCCCCCAAGAAGGAACACAGGAAAAGACTTGCCACAGGCAAAATCCCCACCACAGAGCAGTGCTGATCTGCCTGTGTGCCAGGAGCCTTGTAACTCTCCCAAATGCAATGCCCTTTGCTGGGTCAGACAGACTCCGTGGCCCAAGAACAACCTTCTCCCTCACTTGGCATTTCTTCTGGTTGACAAGTCATTCTTGGCCTGTTTGGCTCCAGCACTCACCCTGGGGAAGAGCAGCAAACCCTGCCCAGTATGGCCTTGCTATCAGCACACTCAGCCCGGGCACCTCCTGGGGCTGCCAGGTTTGGCTGGCATGTGGAGCTGCGAGGTCAGGACCACTGAGCACCTTCCTGCTCAGCCCACCTGCGGTCCCATCCACCAGCTCCCTGTGTTCACTGCCAGCTGTGCCACTTCCCTGCAGGACCTGTCAGTGTCTGGCTCATGGCATCTTGTCCCTTCTCAGAAGCCATGCAGTTTTCCTCTGCACCCATTTCTTTACTCTTTTTTGCTTTATCAGTGCCACTTGTAATGCTGTCAAGAGCTTTTTAACAGCATCAGTGCTGCTGCTGAAGACTGACAGCTGCATCAAGACTGCATTGGAGCTTTTGGGAGGAAGGGATATACCAAATCCTCATTTTCCTGGGCTCACTTGGGAACCGAGAATGCTGGATGGATGTAGATGAAGGGTGAGAAGCACCGAGTATGTCACAAAGCCCAAGAGTATTTGCTGTACTCAGCTGCAGCCAAGATTCACTTCCAGACCGAGACCAGCGGATCCCTGTGTTGGCAGCAGCAGAGGGTGATGAATGTGGTGACTCCAGCAGAGCCCTCTCACACAAGTGAGCCCCTCCAATTGAGTGCACAAAGAAAGAGGGAGCTGGCACAGAAATTCCACAGCTCCACTCATTCACTTGGAATGAACACCAGTCACTGAGCTGGAAACCCAGGGTCTCAGCCCTCCCCAGCCTGGTACAGTAGCTAAAACAACATCAGGCTCTTCTTTTTTATTTACTCAGATCACAGGAAAGTGGAAATTCATGATAAGATTTTCATGCTGCCCAGGTATGTGGTGGTCTGGGCACCCAGCCAGATTGACCATGTACATAGGGGAAGCAACTGTAGCTCATCTTGCCCAGCTGTTCATTTGAAAACTTGCCCTTAGATGTCAGCCAGACTGAGCTGGCCTCCTGAGACCTAGGACTGAGAGACTTTGGTGCATGATTATAAGAAGGAAGAAGAGAAGTAAAACCAGCAAGAACTCATCCTTTTGTAGTATTAAAATGAAAATCACTGAGAGATACAGTTTGCAGGACTGCAATTCCAGAGACATCAGGAGTAAGTCTAATTAATAAATCTGAAGACAGACTAAGGATGCCTGATCCAGTGCACCAAAGGAAAACTGAAGCCATATTTTCTTAATAGATCAGGGCATGGCTTAGAGAGCAGAACTTTGACTTCCTCTCACACAAGACGGTTGCTGTGCTCCCAAGGAAGCCAGCAGCCAGCCAAGAGCACACAGTGCTGCAGCGGTAGAGAACAGCTTCTGGACCCACACAGGAGCTGGCATTTGCTTCAGAAGACAATTCCCTCGCATCTTTGCTCTCCCCATGCATTAGCTTTACCTGTGGATGTTGTGCTAGTGGTGGATGCCAAGGTAACAGCCCTGGAAACAGAGTCCTTTTGTACCTGCACAGCTGTGCCAGGCTATTGTCTGGCCTCTGCTCAGAGCTGAACAGCATCTCTGCCTATTCAACCCAAATTTCACTGACTAGCCCAGCAGCTGAGAGCCCTTTGGGTGACAGTTGCCTTCTAACAGCTGGTGGAAGCTGGCCTGAGGTGCCCCACAAGCCAGAGCCCCACAGGCAGGCAGGATTCTGCCCAAGCCTGGTAAGCCCGTGGTCTGCAAAGAGTCTGGGTGCAAACAACACAGGTGTCTTACACTGTTATGGCTAATAGAGCCTGGTCTCTACAGGGAAAATACTAGAATAACTGGCAATAGAAAACTCAAATTACTGTGATTTTGTCCCAGACCCATTGCTCCACTTACAGCCATTATTACAGAGCAAAATTCCTTTTATTCCAGGCTGGTTTCCTTACAGGGGGATTGTTCTGAACAAGCCAGAACAGCAGAGTAGCAATTCCAAAATAACTACCCTTACAAACATCCCCAAGGAGACTAGCCTGGAAGCAGAATGGAGAGGCCAGCCTTGAACTCTGTCCTGCTGAAAGCCAACGCCAAAAAAAAAAAAAAAACAGATTCCCTTGCACTGCTGAAGACTTCAAAGCCTTTTCCTGATCACAGTGGGAATTCCCCAGGATCAATGGATACACTCACAGTCCAGCCACACCAGAGACCAGAATACCACGAGGCCAAAGACATTCCTGCTAAAAGGCACATTAAAATTCTGCTCCATTTTGTAACACAAATAAAACCTCTATCAGTCTTGAGGACAGGAAAGGAACTATGATAATTTGTGATTTGCCTGAGCCAAATGTTTTGCATCAGTAGCTGGGTTGTGCCTGCGGAGAGAACCTTCAACCAAAATTGTATCAGCCTTTACTCTGGCTCCTGTTATCTTGACAGGACCCATGTCACATCCCCAAAGATTTAGCATCGCAGGAACCTTTTATTTAAAAACTACATCAACTCTGCATTAAGATTACACGGCGAAACTCCCTCCTGCTAGAGGAATGCAGAAGTTACAGTTCTTGTACTAGCTATGATTTGCTCAAATTGCTCAAACATCATAGATTTAGGTTGCATTTAACAAGCCAGTATGTAACTGAAAATTATATATTCACAGCCTGAAAAGTTAATCTTATTACAAGCTACTACTTTGATATAACCTGACATTGTACTAACACAGATTTTACATTTCAAGCAGCAGCTAAAACATAACTTACTGAATATGTTGATAATCAACCAGTGTATTTGTTCACTTAAGCTCTACAAAGGTTGGCTATGGAAAACTGATATGAAAAAGAATACAAAGAAGATTAATATGGGCATTCCGACTGTGCTTCTGTGCTTCACTTTTCACATGAAGGAGAAAAATCCACACTCCCAGACTGATAGTTATCATTTTGCAATTTTAGTGAAACAAGAGGAAAACTTTTCTGCAGATTCTGCCACCTGAACAGGCCATTTTTGCACATACAATGTCAGACTTCATGCTGAGCACAGGCCATTCTTGTAGTAGTACAGAACATTTTCCCCTCTCAATAGCCCTGAAGGACAATTGCCCACATGGCTCAAGCCTTCCATTTTCTACCACTGCCACATTCTCTGCAGGTCCTAAACAAAGCACACAATAGACAAATCTTACAAGTACTGCTTGAAGCATCCAGAACTAGATCCTGGGGTAATATTCAAGAGCTGATAATGTGGCAAATTATTGTGTGAAGTCAATCAGAAATGATGTCTCTGTGCAGGAGGTGCTGGAAATACCAGAGCTTCCAATAACACTCTCCTGGGCAGCGTGGAGATGGAATAAGGCAGAGTGAACAAACCTCCCCATACACCAAATATCTCGAGAGAGACAAGACTGCAGCACCTGCCTGCCAAGTACCAAGGGGGAAGGGGAGTGAGCACGAGGAGCAAACACGTGGAAGGAGCACTTGGCAGACCTGGAGCGTCCTCGCCAGGCTCCGGCCCCGCCGCGCCGTTGCAGTACATGGCGTGCACCTCGATCTCGCCAGCTGGGAAGCTGTGGTCACACAGAGGGCACGACACACGGGCAGCAGCTGGAGCACTGCACTCCGACACAGTCCTGCCAGCATCTTCATCCTCACCAACCTAAGGAAGAAGAAGAAAAATTAGCCAGACAAGGCTGTTTCTCTTACTTTGCTTAGGTGCAGAGCTCCATGCTGTCTGCTAGCTACTCACGCTCACACGGACTCAGACTTTCTTGATAAGTTTTACTCTTCCTTCATCACATAATGCTCAGAAATAATACCACTGGGTGAATAAACTATGCTGCACTGATAACTAATTTTTCTTGCAAAGGCAACATGTCCTTCTGAATCATGGTGAAACTCCCTGCACAGCCATGCACACTGTTTAAGGCAAACATCACCTGCACTAAAGTGGAAAAACGGCAAAGCTTCCATTAATCAGGAAATCTCAGAAGCGAAACTGATGGAAAATTCATGGGCAAAGCAAGAGTTCAACACTTGACTTGTGCTCATCAGTTTCTGGACATGATCCATGCTGCACAGGCAGCATTGTCTGGGAACGCAGCTTCCCCCAGGATGAAAGGAGGCTGCTGTGGTGTTAGGAAGCCTGGAGAGATCACTGGAAGCTCCTCCTTTAGAGAGGAGGTGGCTGAAGGGGACACCGATCAAGGAGAGAGGCAATACCATTAAAAATCTGTGTCACACAAAATTACTAGCAGAGGCTTTTTGCCAGGGCAGAATGTCACAGCTCGTGTACGTTCTCAGAGTGCCATTACCATTTATGGACACTCTCTTTTTGCATTGGTCACACAGCTGCAAAGGTGCTCCACTATCAACCCACAGAGATCCAGCCTGCTCCCTATGCCACTGACATTCCCAAATGCAGCAGACTGCAGCCATCTCACTCATAACTGCATCTCTGCCTAGTCAGGCTTGTTGTAAGATTTTTCCACATTTAAGAAAAAACCTTCCCTTCCCCACAATGATTAAGAAAAGCTATTTAAATATTAACCATGTAGAGAAATCTATAGAAAAATAATATAGGAGAGGTTTCTGTTCTTAGAGCTAAGCAGTGACATGTGGACAGTGTGCAGCAAAACTGCTGTCTGCATCCCTCCAACAGTATCATTTCAGGGAAGCAGTAATTGGGGTCAGCCAAGATGCTCCGTGCCACTGGAGCGCTTTGCTGTATTACTCGGTTTATTACTTCCTTTCCCAAATGAGGATCTGATCCTGATTTTTATGTCCTAAAGGGAAGGAGGGTGCTTTGTTGACTCAGAGGAGCTATGACAAAAATTGCAGGACTGCGACTCAAACTGAGATTCCAAATCTCAAAAAGCATTTCTACCCGACACTAGCTGAAAGGCTACGAAAGCGAGCCCCAGGAACATCCCTCATTCCCAGGAAGGCTTTCTGCCCTGAATTTCTGCAGAGGAGTTGCCACAAGAGTTCCTCCAGCCAAACACAGGCTGCTGAAGTACATCACTTACAGCATTAACACTTGTACCCCTCTCTCACATCTCAGTGTCATTACATCTTGTGAAGTCCTCACTGTGGGGCATCACACTGAAGAGCCATAAAATACAAGATGTGTCAAACATGAATGATCAGATCAAACCTGCACTACACAGACAACACACATAAAAAATATGATGGGAAAAGCAGCAGGCACTGCTCCTTCTAGCTGCCTTTTTTAAAGCAATCTTAGGAGATCACCAATTCTGCACACCCTGCCCGCCTACATTCAGCGGTAAATTACTAATTTTAAATGGAAATGCAACATTCTGTAACAAAAGACTGCTTGTACAAAACCTTGCTGTAACAGTCTGGAAAACCTCAACTGCAGAACCAATCACCCCTGTCAGAGCCAGAGACATTTGCCTCTCCTTTTAGCAGAGGAAATTGCCTACAAGACATAGTACTTGCAGCCAACAGCCAGCCAAGAGCAATGCTAGAGGCTGAGCTCAACAACAAGACTCTTGTGTCCTGGCTCAGCATCTGCTAGGAAGAAGTCATTCCCAGTGGTCTCTGCTTGGCTCCTGCAAACCACTGATGCCATGGTAGCTGTTTCTGCTGTTTTCCTGGAGGGCTGTGGCTCTGGTCTGGGACCTGCTGCCAACCATAATGAAGTCAAACAATCCCTAGGAACCTGCTCCCCACCACCTTGTGCCATACAGGCAGAGATGTGAGACACAGGGCACCCTCTGCAATGCACAAGGGGACAGGGCAGTGTCCTGGCCGCAGCCAAATGGGTCATGAATGTGCTTTGGTGGCCAGCCCAGGACCGCCTCTCTCCTTGCTGCAGTCCCTAATTGACTGAGCAGTGCTTGGAGATACCTGCAGAATGAAAGGCACACGAGAGCAGAAGATGGTTTATTAAGAGGCCTCTGAGAATGAGACATTGGAACTGCAGGCGTGCTGTACAAGCTGCAAACTCCCAGAATGAGCTTTCCACAAATGAATCCTCTTGTCAAGAGCTGTACGATTCTGTATTCATGTACCCTGCACCAGAGGAGTACTTGGCAACCCCTTTGATATCGCTTTCTAAATTAATAGACAAAGGGAGTTTTATCAGAAGCAGGAACTGAAGTCAGATGTTGGTACAGTGACAGCTGCAAAGCAATTGCTGTGCAGGTGTGACAACACAGGGAAAGGGGTTGCACACAGCACACATCTGCAGCAGAAGGTAAAAGGATGGCCCTGCCACTGACTTACTATTGCTATTAACTATTACTGCACAAAACTCAAGATTCCCAGACTCAGGACACTCTGCTTGGCCTGAAAACCACCACCAGCTCTCAACACTTCATGCACATCTTTAGATCAGTCTGATCTCTGGGTGAGGCTCTCCTCTTAGCCTCTTGGTCTGTGGAGAGCAAACTGGAGTTCAGAGCAGTGTAAAAGGGACAAGCAGGTGACAGCACAAGAGACTGAGGTTTACTCAGACTCCCCTCAGAGCTCTTGGGGTCCCTCTATATTGCTGAGCATCACAGCTTGGACCCCTGAGCATGGGCAAGCAACAGCACTGCCGCCCACGCTGATGGCATCCTCCAGCTCAGCAGCACTGGGATATAAAAGAACGGGCTGGAATTGATAACAGCTCTCCAGCTATAGGACTGAAAGGCTTCAGAAGCAGCTGCATGCAGTCCCCAGCCAAAAGGGACTGGAGATATAAAGCAGTAGAGAAAAGCAAAGAGGAAACTGTTTGTGAGGATCCAAACAGCAGAACTCCAAGCTTCCAGCTACCTAAAGGGAAATGCCAGCACAGCTCAGCTGAACCGAGGTCTAAAAGGTAGGATTGCAAACAGGACCCTTCAAGATCTTTTACCTGCATAGGTGCACCTCTGCCGTCTAAACAGAGCTCTTCACTCTCCTCCTCAACAGCTTCCAGTGGGCTTGGCTGTGTCTCTGCAGGAAAACATCTCCATGTCAGCACAGGTTGTAGTCCCCAACTATCTCTTCACTTGTTGATGTAGCTTAGTCCTTAACGCTTTTTAAGAGTTTTCACAGTTTCAAGACATTCTTTAGACTTGCCACAAATGTTAACAGACAAAGTGCAACAACATAGCCAGATGAGGGGTTAAAGTCACAGCATGGTAGTGTGAGGATAAAGGCACTGCAGCTGTGTAGCTTCATGGGGAGTGGGATTAGACACAGACAAAGTGTGCGGGACACTTGCTGAGATGGAGACAAAGCAAGAATAGTGCTGCTTTCACATCAAGACAAGCAGAGCTCCCATTCCATGGTCTGTCTCACAGTCACACCTTCTTTAGACCTCCACATCTTTGTTAGCAACAAAACATGCCTCCAAGCACCACCATGACCTATCCTGCTACAGCTGCTCATGAACAGGAGAAGCCTCTTCATTATTTTTCTCACTTAAAACCTTAGACCAGAAAATCTAAAACATGGTAGGAGAGACAAGGAAGAAAAACTCCTTAGTCCCAAACATGTTTAATTAATGTAAGACAAAAATTATTTCAGCTTTGCACATTATCTTGACACTGAAAAATCTGAAAATATGATTGCACTGCAGAGACATCTTGCTTTGAGTGATCCCTCCATGCTCAGTGCACATCCAAGTGTCTCTTCAGCAAGTCTCCAACAATCCCTGTCACAGAACTGCCTTAGAGGAAATGGATCCAAAACTAGGGGATCAAATTAAATTACCTGAATAATTTTACCCTTGAAAAATGGAGATGGGAAATAAATCTCGTTTTGTTCAAATAACTTGAAAATTCTCTTTTCTCTGAATTTCCTCAGTGTGTAACTTTTGGTACAAAATTCATAACAGTCTCAAGTGCCTCTTACCTGGGCAAATAGAGATCGCTTCTTCAGCAGCATTTTCTGTGGCAGTATCTGGGCTCCTTTTACTGCCAAGTGGGGTCATTATGGAGATGCTGTTCAAAACATAAATATAACAAGAATTTCCAACCCAGTAGGAGAGAGGGCCACACCTGCCTTTCTTACACAGTTGAGAATAGCAGATGATGCCATAATTTCCAAGTGGTCAATATCTGACAGCCAGAAATGACCAGGATTAACAGCAAAATATGGGTCTAAAATGCCATCCTAAGCAAAAGCCCCAAAGGGAACATTTCTTTATTCTAGAAAGACAGAAAGGGTCATTATCTCTTGTCAAGGGAGCAAAAATACCTGCTCACAATTATGGGACTCTCTGTGGGAGAAGATGTGGAAGTTGTGCAGGTACCAGCACTGTGCCTCTTTCTGGCTAGGGAAGGAAATCCTCAGGGGGAAAGACAGACCTGCTTTATCCTGCATTATCCTCTCCCTCCTCACACTGCTCATTTCCTCCCTTATCCCTGTGCATGGCAGCCAGAAGCAGCACAGATGTGATACAAGACATTTTCCCTGCAGCAAAGTCCTTACAGCATTAGTGTAGTGGTTCCTCGGAGCAGCACCCAGCACTGCTCCTCTCATTTTGACTTTTGGATTCCTCCTTTTTTTTTTTCTCCCACCTCACTGCACAGTCCTTTTTTTTTTTTTTTCTCCCACCTTACTGCACAGTGTCTTTCTGACACAGACAGGCATTGCTGAGTAAGTCTGGCACCCATGCTGACACACTCTGCGCCTTGCATGGCTCTCTGATTAGTCTGATCAAGTATGCAAGAACACACTTTAAAAACATGAATCCCCGCACTGACAAACACAAGATTTATTAAGCTCAACCACAGGCCTTAGAGAAGAGGGAACAGCCACTGCTGATTTATGATAAATAACAAAATTCTGATAGGAAATCACAAGTGGCTTTTCTCTCTAAATAAAGCATCTCAAAGCATTTGTTATGAATCCAGGCTGAGCGTGTTTTACTCTGTGTCTAACATCAGGGCTCTCTTCAAAAGAACTCACACAAAACAACTTGCTATGACATTTATAAAATGGGCTAATCAATTTGAAGTCAAACCACATTTCTTGCTACACCAACTATCTCCTGGTAACAAAGCCTATAATCATTTATTAAAACCCCAATCGTCCATGCTCTGTACAAAGCATGGAACAAGCGGGGAGAGCAGCCCACAGAAAGCAAAGCAATTTCTTCACAGGACTGGCACTTCCTGAACTGCTCCACTCCCTCCAGACAGCTCAGAGCCATGTTTTCCTATTAAGTGCTGCTGAGGCCAGCCAGTTGGGGTGCCTGAGCCATACCCAAGAGAGGTCTGTGCTGGCAGATTACCAGGAGCCAGATGGCAACACTTAATGTGCAAAAAACTGCAAAGACTGCAGCCATTTCTTGCCTTGCTGCTGATGTTCCAGCTGCTCGAGGAGGGGCCACTGCGTCCAGGTGCATCCCACCCCAAAGCAGGCAGCCAGGAGCTCCTGGGCAACTTGGGGAATGTCCCAGATTAACCCCTCTAAAGGAAAGAGGTCCCTTCTCCTTTCCTATCCTCTATATCCTGGGCTGTCAGGCCCCAGGCAGGCGGGAGGCCAGCGCTGCAGAGCACACACCTCGCTGCCTTCTACGCAAGCTCAGAGCTCAGCTGTCACAGCCTCATCAGCTTCAGCAGCAGCTGCAGGTTCCTCCTGCTCCCCAAGGCAGGTTTTAAGCTTGTTAGAAAGGTGCAAGCAAGAGGGATTTTCATACTCTGCATATTGATATTAACTGCTCAGGCCAAATGCTGTTGGAATGTTGGCAGTTTTGTTCTAAAGCAGGTTTAAATTATAAAACCCAACAAATTAAAAACATGACATTATCTGGCCATTCTTGTAACTTGCTCTCTGAATCCTCTCCCATTTGTCCTTCTTCTCCATAGCCTGTGGAATTGCATCCCACAGGAAGGAGAGAAAAAAAAAAAAAAGGAAAAGAGGAGTAGGCTTAAATCTGAAGAAAATCATGTTGACTTGCCCCACACCTGTCATCTGCTGAAGTGGCTTTTCTGGAGCACTGCACTCTATCTTTGGCTGATAGGCAGTGCCGTCTGGCTTCCTCCTCCCTGCTTTCCTCTTCAGCAGTAAGGCAAGAACATAAAAATACACACAGAAATCCAGTAAACCCTTCCCCGTGCTGCCTGTGCGCCTTCCCCGACAGACAAGTGATGGCATCACTGCAACTCACCTCCAGCTCCCCATGGCTTTACTGCACCATGCCACAGGAGCTTCAGAGGACAAGGGGCAACTCCTTCAGCTTGTACAATAATGCACCTTGCACATCTTATAAAGTAACAGCAACTGATCCCTTCTCCTCAGCTGTGCCCCACCTCTCCCATGCTGCTCCAAAGCCATCTATTTCCAGGGATACTTAACAGCAGTGATTGCAGCCAGCCTTTCCAGCAAGCCTTGCAGGGAGCTGTGGTGGAACTGCACCCCAAAATACTCCAGGGAGAGTGGAAGAGCCCATATTGCTAGAGAGAACCTGTGACCCCCACATTGTGAACACCTTACTCACCTCTGTGAAATTTGCACGGGTTCCCCATCTTCAGGCACATCCTCTGCAGGCAGTATCTGGGAGGGCTGGAAAGGGAAATTCTGGTGTTACATAAAACAATGTGCACAGCTGACTGGGGTGTGCTGGGTCATTGGATTCTGTCCATGACATTGCACCCAGTCTGCTGTATATTTTTATCTGAAAATAGCTGAGTATCCATCCGGAACTACTCAGCTTTTTCCCTCCATCCCTGCTTTTGGCAAGGTACTCCCTGCAATAAACCCTGGCAGTACTTTTTGTTACCTTGCTGCCTAGACGTGTTCCTGGACAGTCCATGCCCATCCACTCCTTCCAACAATGCCATCACCTTCCATGCTCTCTGCCTGTTCCCAGCATCCACCTCATAGCTTTTCTCCACCTCCACCTGTGCTGAGCTTGAAACAACCCAAGGTTTTTCGTGTCCCCTGTATGCCCCCAGGTACCCAAACAGCCCTCACCCACTCCACTTTAAAACTTATTTTCCTGAGCCATAGTGACCTCATCAACTGGTACAGCTGATGCCTGACCATGAGAAGCCCTTTTCTGAAATTTCCTAGAGATAAAATCTGTTGCATTTTTTCTTGCCTGGGAAATCAGCTGTCCCATCTAAAGAGGGGAACAGATTAACCTGCACAATCTGCAGCTGGAAAATCTGTCTGCGTTTTATCCCATTTTTCATTTAGCTCTACGACTCCACTTATTCTTTCCTTTAAAATTTGTTCAAAAGCCTTATGCACTGCCGAGGTCAGGCTAACATGCCAGTCATTACCCAGATCCCTTTCTTCTTCTGCAGTGTACACGTTACACTTGCCATCCTCTAATCAGGTGGAATTACAACGGTTTATTAGCAGTCCTTGCAGTCAGGCCTACAATTTCTCATGCTAGGTCTCAAAGAAACCCAAGGAGTTCCTCCCCCTTCCTTGAGTCTATCAAAAGCTATGAGCTTGATTTCCACCAAAAGGTTCAACTTTGATCAGCTCCACCCCTGGATATACTTCCCCAGCAAGTTCCAAATCAAGGCCTCTCCTGTCAAATTTCCCTAATGTATCTTCAACCCCCAAATATCCTGTTTTATCTATGCTTTCTTTACTTCTTTGCAGCCTAGCTCATCATTAACATAAAATACCACACCTCCACTTTTATTTTTATTTGTCTTTGTCATGAACTGTGCATTTCTTAACAATGCCTCTGCCCTGGTCATGAACACTCATCTATGTTTCTGTTTTTCCTTGTACATCTGTTATAAAATATGGCACTAATTCAGGTCAGCAGACTCTAAATCTCCAGAATTTGATCTTTTCCCTTTGAATCTTTTAAACACCAAGAGTTCCCTAACCTTATCTGAAAGGCTCTAAAAAATTGATTCTATTAGCACTGAAGTTTGTTAGTGCAGGTTCACAGGCTGTGAGATCTCCCAACAACCAGGATTTGCTCTGTGCAAACAACCCCTGGCTGTGGGAGGCAGTGGCAGCAGTTGAACTGCTGCCAGGGTAGAAGGTCTGTGCCCATTGCAGGTGAGGCTTTCAAGGCAGGAGTACAGGCAGCCTCCCTCAAACACATTATTTGCACCTTCATTTCACACATGGCATGAGGCCATGTCCTTTTTCAAGGACAGTTTTGAGTCCTCCAGGGTGGTTTCTACACTCAGCACAGCCTAAGATCTCCCACCAGCAGAGCAGCCCTGGTGGCACTGGGGGAGCCCCAGGGCAGCACAGGCAGCAAAATGTCTCCAAGAGATGCAGCAAGGTGGAGACACGACAGCTCTGGGCCCCTCCTTTGTCACTGCCAGTGGAATTGTATTTGATAGAGGGAAAAAAAAATGGAGACGAGGCACAAGCAAACATCAAACATATCGATTTTGCAAGTAAATCACCTGCTCTGGCCTCAGTGTGTGACTGCACAGAGAGGCGAGAGAAAGGAGCTACCTCTCATGCTGAGTGTGATAAAGCAGATGAAAAGGCATTTAGAAAATATTTTCTCTCGTGTAAATAGAACACTGGCAAATTTTGGGCTAGGGTTGAAATTGTAAAGTCTGTTCCCCCTCCCTTATGTTTTCACCTTAAAAATATCAGAAAGACTACATCTCTCGGCTATGGCTCTGAGACAGCTCCCATGGTCAAGAGGAGCAGGTTACAAGTTACTACTCAGCACCACTAAAACCTCTTTTCTCCCCAAGAATTAATTAGGTATTAGCATTAAACAGATAATATTTTAAAAAGTACCACACAATTTTCAGAACTGATTAAAAGTTCGTGCCCTTCCCAGCTGCTGTAGCTTCCCAAGGGCTTTAGAGTACACATCCACAGACCTCCAGTCACCCCAATCTTCCAGTATAATGACACCTTCATTTCCAGAGGAAAAGCTACAGTAAAAAAAGTGCAGTTTGCTTTAAGAACCTCTCAGGTCTTTTGTATCTATCCTAAGGAAATGAAAAAGGGCACAAGTCAGTTCCTTTCCTCTGCAGATCACCTCTAAAGCTTGTTTAAATCTCCATCTGCTAAACCCGAGCCAAAGCACTGTCATGAAAAGTCACATTTCAGCACAGGCTGCTCTGCTCTTTTTCTGCAACCAGAAAATGCAGACATGACGTTTTTCCTAAGTGTTCAATATTACAAGACAGAATATAAATATCACAAAACAAGTTAAGTATCTTTCTAACACCAGGGTAAATGATCAAATACTCTTGAAAACAGGAACAACAGAGCCAAGGCTTCAGTCATAGAGAAGATAAAGTTATACAATGATCCGGGAGTGAAGTCATTATGAAAAATGAGGGTTGGAAAAGGCTGACACAAACCTAAAATACAGCAGTAATAAATACTTCATCTGACTAGCAATCTGTTTAAACTTAGCAGTGACAGAAAGCTGCCTTCCGCTCCAGCAGGAGAGCCCTGACAGAGACAGAGGCTGACACCTAGTGTCTAGCACACCCGAGCCCGAGAGAAGTGCCCAGCACCAGGACAAGGACAGGGAGCACCACCGTGGTGACAGATCACCAGGGCAGGCAGAAAATGCCTGTGACCACACAAAGCCTCTCTCACCCACAAGGGAGAACAGCACTTACAAGCGTGAAGCACTTAGGGATGCAGATAAGCATGGAGGAGCAAACAGGAAAGGCTGTACTGCAAGGACAAACCCACATCTCTGTCTGCAAAGAGAAACCCAGAGCTCCCCGCACAGCCACAAGGTTTATAAACCACAGTTGGTGGTGGTCAGCATCACCTCTGTGTCCTCTGCCATGACATACTGCCAGGCTGTACCCTTCTGAGAAGGATCAGTTGGATGTATCAGTCTCTGGAGCACTAATGATGACTGCCAGGCTGCTCAATGGCCCTTATCTTGTGAGAGCTGGGTGTCAGCCTGGACACTTCTCTCCTTTCCGCAGTAACCTGTGTGGCTGGGGTAGGAAGTTCCCAAATTTAAGAGGGGCATTAAACAGCAATGCCTGCTTTGCAGAAGGGACTGAACCGTAACATGGACAGAAGGGCATGGCTGCTCAACCTCTGCTCAGTGGTGAAGCTCTTACCTGGCAGTAGCTGGTGGTCGGTTCATCATCAGAAGTGGAGTTCTTCTCTTCTTCCATGCTGTGCCCTGGACTCTCTGTGTCCCTCCTCTTTGAAGGGTGGAGCCAGGGATTATTTTCAGACTCCTGTCCTTCTGTGTCTCCATCTTCTGTACCATCAGCCACCCCATTCTCCCTGCTTATCTCCTCTTCTTTCCCAAGCTCGTTTTGGCTCAAGGAAGAACTGGGCACAATTGGGTTACCAAACTCCTTCTTATGCAACAGCTGCCTCTGAGCCTCCTTCAGGCTCTTCTGGTAAACCTCCAGCTGACACAAGATGACTTTGGTGTACTGGTTAGGGTCCACCCCTTTGGGGCAGAAGGGGATGCCCCAATAATAGTGCACTGTGTCTCTTGCCTCCTCCTGTTTGTGCTTCTCCTCCACCACAGTCAGCATGCAAAGATCTGGGGTACTGCCAGACCCCTCGTTCTGCTGTGCTTGCTCTGTGGAAACACAGACCTTGGCAGCATGCCCAGGCTGTGAGCTGTGTTTGGTACCTGCTCCTCCACCACTCCTGGGGCTGTCACACTGTTCTGTGGTCCTGCTCTTCCAGAGTGTGGCTGAGCTCTCAGCACCAGCTTCTCCAGCAGAATGGCCAGTGCAGGGCAGGAGCTGCTCTTTTGGTTCGTGGCCTGCTGCTTCAGAAGAGCTGGAGGGGCTGGTGAACAGTCTCCGAGGTGTCAGTCGCCAGGAGCCTCCTGAAGCCACCTTGCCAAAGGTGGGACTCAAAGACGTGAAGTCCTCTCCCAGAGTGCTGGGTAACATGTTACTTGAATCACTTTTTGCTGGTGAGGAAGACTTTTCACTTGACCTTGTCACTGGCTGGCCCTTCCCCGGAGACACGATTATGCTGGATACTAGAGAGCTTTCAACGATTTCCTGGCTTAACCTCCTCAACACTACCAAGGGGCTCCAGGCGACATCCATCTGTCCATTCCCATCAGCTCTGGAGCTCTGTGAGTGGGAGCTGCAGTCAGAGGGAGGGGTGTCAGGGCAGAATGCCAGGCCTCCCAGGATCTCAGAGCCTTCTTTCTCAGCAGGCTGGCTTTGGCCCTGTGAATCTAGTGCTTCCACTGACAGCTGAGGAGATGCAGTCGACGAGTCTGAGGGCTGACAGCTCTGAAAAACAAAAGGTTCACCCTCCTACACACGTGTTCTCTATCAGTACAGCACAACCAAGGGCTCCCCCAGCACACTGGCAGCCATCACCTGGACTGCAGATCCCCCTATCCCAAATCAGAACTCTGTACCCCAAAAAAGGGACAGCTGGGGTTAGACTTCATGTCTCTCTCACAAGGTAGGAACAGTACAAAGCAACTACTCTGTAGCTGCTGTCATTCCAGTTTGTGCTGGGAATATCTATGCCCCCCAGTAAAACTTTCTTTTGTGCAGCATGGCAAAACAAGCACAGACAGCAATGTTGCTAAAGAACCCTAGTGAGCCTCTTCACAGAAGTGCACTTACACTAAGGCTCTCAGCAATGGCCTTCCTCAAGAGCTCCTCCTCTTCCTCTTCCTGACAGTTCACTTCTCTAGCCTCTTGCTCACTCATTTTCAGGGCCAGTGCAAATTGTTCCTCTTCAGTCATCTCTACAGCAGAAGAAACAGGATAATGTCAAGTCACAGCTGCAGGTGTATGTAAACACTCAGCGAATATCCAGCATGTAGGGAGAAATGGGTGAGAGTCCCACCTTCCCAGGAGGAATGCAGAGAAAATAATCTAAACCTCAGCTGTCCTGGAAAGGTGTCAACAAAACTGGAGCAGGCAACACTAAATGAGAAAGGTAATTCAGGTCAGGAACTTCACCTCAGGTTTCTACAGCAATCTAAGCTGCCATTCCCCAAGTATATTAACTGCAACATGACATTTTATTTGCCATCAAACAACACACACTGCAGCTGCAGAATGCATGTTCAAGGAGAGAGGAAAAGGACAGATTTCTAAAGTGTGCTTATTTTTGCATTGGACAGGCTCAGCAGCAAGGCAGGACAAACAACACATCTTTAAGACACTTTTTTACTAACCGAATAGCACACCTCACTGTCTTCTGACACAGATACCTGCAATACCACAGGAGACCTATCCAAGAGAAAAAGAGCTACATATTTTTCACCCTGAGCCTCAGGTGGAAAGCTCTGTGGAGGATAATGTTACTTGCTTGGTGGTATTATAGAGGATATTTCATATGCATACATCCCTCTTCTGCTCACATCACCACTCCACTGCATCACTAAGTCAGTCATGCATGGGAAACAGGTTTCCTACAGTTGTAACTGCTATTTCAGCAGAAAATTTATTCCTGAATTATTCCTCGCTCCAATCAAACCAGAAGTCTAGACTGGCTATGTAGAAACAAAGCAGTTAGTTACTTTGGAAAACACTTATTTACTTAGATTCAATCCAACACTTTCACTCTGCTTAAAATATACAATGCCTGCAGAATGGAGTGCAGCTTGAAAAACAACTCAACAGCACTCTCAGGAGCTGAAAAAAATACATCATCTCACTTGAAACAAATTGACAGATTTCCTTCAGAACCCGCTCCCTCCTCCAGGCAGAATCCTGCACGCGCCATCTCATGCATGAACCGAAGGCTACAACATCTTTAAGCCGTGCCATTTGAACAGGGAGGCTGCCCAAGCACAAAACATGCCTCCACTGCAGCCAGCTCCACAGACAGGCATTTCCCTGGGTAAAGATGCATTCACAAGTTGCAGGCTCCCATTTTCTATCCCATCCTCTCCCTAGCAGCTGCCACCCAAACACAGCAGTGCAGCCGTGCTCTGGCCGTACCGCAGCCTGTCCATGACAGCTCTGCTGCAACCAGGAGCATCCACGGAGCAAAGCTTCACTCTGCCCTCCCTCCAGCTCCTGGATGATGGCAGCCTCGTGCTCCCCCACCCAAGCAGGATCTGAAGCATTTTTGGACTGATTATCTTCAGACTCCTTTATGTGTCCTACTAAAACAGCACTTAGCTTCAGGTTGTTGGTTTGGGGTGGAGTGGGGGATAATTCCTTTGAAAATTAAGAAAGGGGTTGAAGGGAAAGCAGACTGCAATGCTCTCAGGGCTCGTGGGGATCTTTTGTCCTTGGACAAAGTCACTCTAAGATGTTACAGCCAGGAGGGACCAGGGCAAAAAAAAAAAAAAAAAAGCATTCCTTAATGGAAAGCACAGTCCAGTGTATGGAGAAAGCTCCCAGCCCCAAAACAGCAGCATTAAACAGCATATCACAGAGTCAATTAGGCTGGAAAACACCACTGAGATTGAGCCCAACTTTTGACCAATCACCACCGTGTCATCCAGACCATAGCACTTAGTGCTACATACAGTCTTTCTTTTTCCATAACACCAAACACCTTCCAAGCATTCAGAAAGTGTGTACTGATTTGTTTTCCTGCTCAAACCTTCACAGTAATCAGGCTAGATCCTGCAAACTCATGTGCAGGAAAACTGGTGCACATGATCAGCACCCTGCAACACACGACTTTCCACGTGCTTCAACAGGGGCCTGAACATTTGCCAGTTCAGGCTATCAACATCCATGAAGCTTAATAAAAAGAAACATTTTTTGGCGAGTTACTGCTGTACATTTTGTTTTCTTCTCCCTCCCTGGCACAGCAATTTTCCCTCTGGGGACAGGGAATGTGCCAGACAAATGCTGCCTCTGGCAAAGAAACCAGTGACAAACAAGATGCACTTAGTGCACGTTCCAGTTGAGTAGGTGCTCTGGAGATGGGTAAAACTCGAGTTTAAATCCACCTGGCATTACTGTGGGGAGAGCAAAGAGCAGCTCTGCTCATGCCTTCCAGCAGACCTGACCTGCTTTAAGTGAAGCTGACGGGTATTTCATGCTCCAGGACTGATCACTTCTCAGCACTGTGTGTTTTATTAAACTTGATGCTGATTGCAGCTGTCATAATTTATGATGATTAGAAACCCAGAGCGCTGCGTTAGCCCCCGACCAATGTGTGCAAACAGAGCTGGGGAGAGAGCTCAGAGTGTGTGGTGGAGGCTCCACAGACCCCGGGAGAAACAACCCCTCTCCATATGGACCGATGCTCAGCTCACTCTCATCACTCGCCTGCCTTGCAGGAGCCCATCCCGGGGGGAAGCACCAGCACTGGGAACTCAGCACCTCACACTCCAAAATCATCTCATCACAGGTCCATCCCAACTCAGCATCTCACACTCCAAAATCATCTCGTCACAGGTCCATCCCAACTCAGCATCTCACACTCCAAAATCATCTCGTCACAGGTCCATCCCAACTCAGCATCTCACACTCCAAAATCATCTTGTCACAGGTCCATCCCAATGTGGCAGGAAATCCCAGCGCCCCTCTGGGGACCAGGGCATCCAACAGACCCGCAGATGGCAAGGAGGGGTCACAGAGAAACGTTTTTAAGATACGCAGCCCTAAACAAATTAAACCATTTCAGAGCCTTTTTAAATGCTAATATGGCAATTTGCAAAGTGATTTATGTTCCATTTTGACATTTGCAAAGTGAATTAGATGCAAAACCCCCCTAGTTGTAGTTATAACACTTACTAATAAGAGATTTACTCAAAAATAACAGAAATGCGGGATCTCAGTATTTTTACATATCCAAAGTGCAATTACAGTAAAAACATTCAAATGTGCTTTAAAGCACTGTCTTCCTCTGGAAAAAGAGACTTCTTTAGGTTTTGTATTTCCATTTATCCTGTCAGGATGAAACGTCACAGATATATTTTAGTTATGGCTCTAGGTTAAAATGAATAAAACCACAACAAAGCAAAAAAGGGAGGATACGCTTTATAAAGAGCGCCTGCCAATATCTGAAATTTTCCAGTTTTGAGGAGAAAGAACTTGCTCTACCCAGAAGCACCCAATCTTTACAAAAGACCAATTTGCCTTGCAATTCAAAGAATTTATTTAAAGACACTGGGAAAAATAATTACTACTTCAAATCTTAATTTGCCTAAAAGCAAACACCAAAAGTCTAATTATAGCTTCCCACAAATTAGAACAGCCCACCATCACACGTGCCTAAATAAGCCCTTGCTCTCCGACCGTGAAGTGCCAGGCACCCCCAAACTCAGATGAGCACACTAAGCAACAAAAAAGGCAGCTTTTACCCCGGGAAAAGAAAAACTATTATTAATAATTTCAACATCTAGAAACACAGCAGAACTCTTCTGTTATACAACATCTGGAGAGCCAGCCCCGTCTCCTGTGGATTTTCTGGAGCATACTGAACACCTTTTGCACAGCACCAGCTCCTGAAACCCTACATGTTCAATGATGCAACGAGGACATCCAACTTCAGCAGATCCCTGCTCTTAGCACCATATGCTTGGTCACATTTTAGTGGTGTCTCCAAGGGGGGGTTCAGCTTTAATTTGGTGCTCTGTTTCCTTTGGGAGAAAAAGAAGGATAAGAAAAAGAATTCTTTCCCAACTCTGACTTTGCTATCTTACTTGTTCAACACAGACATGCACAGTGGGTTGCAGCTCCCACAAAGAGCTGGGCTGTTCTGTGCTATGGCCTTAGGCCTCTATTAAAAACAATTTCATTCACACAAGCCCTGTGAGGACTGACAAGCCCAACTGCTGCTGCTTGCAGAGCACTGGTGTGCTCCATTTTGTTCAGTGATTGCTTTGGGTTTTGCAGGAGGTAACATTTCTCCCATTTTAAAAAGTCCTGAATTTTATGTGCTGGATGGACCACTGCCTCGCAGAGCACAGCAAAACTAGTGAGGACCCTCTGGGGCCTGGCTGCTGTAACATGTGGGGCTGGAACAGGGAGCAGAGGGATGCTGGCCACACTCAGTGGGCCCTTCTGCCTGTTCATCAGAATATGAGCAGGAACATCCCAGCCTTTAGCATCTGTTCACAGATTTATTGTCCATGAATGTATTTAATTCCTTATTAAAGCTGTTGATTCTGACCTCTCCACAACCTCCAGTGACACAAACTTTCAGGAGTTCACCCCATGCTGTGTGAAGCATTAGTGTCCTTCACCCGTTTTAAACCTATTTCTTGCTATTTCCACTGATACACCCTAGGAGCTGGTAAACAACAGCTCTGTGCTCAGCTGAGGCATTGCCTTCCCGATGGGAACTTTGATCCCACCGTTCTCTCCTAACAAAGCAGCCCCAAGCTTTCCAGACTCTCCTCACTAGGCAGCTGTTCTACCCCTTCATGACTTGGGTTGCCCTTCTCTGGATGCACCACTGTGTCCTTGCTAAACAGAGGCCAGAAGTGCTCAGAGTGCTGTGACAAGGGTGCACCAACACTTTATGTAACAGCAAAATGACATCAACCAAATCCCTGGTTCTTAACACCCTTCCTTATGATGCCCAACGCTTCTGGTGCTCTGGCAGCCCCCACACTGTGAGCTGATGATTTCAGAGAACTGTCAGCTGCGGCTCAGATCCTTCCTGAGCGGCAGCTGTCGGGTCAGAGCACTGTGATGTTTCAGGGACAGACAGGAGCAGAGGGGCCTGGACAGAAAAGCAGTTTGTGACTGACGGCGCTTTCACATCAGCCTCAGACAGTTTTGAACCCGGTGAGGTACCAACACCCTCGCACACTTATTTTGGAAGTGCAAAATTTAACCTTGTGAAGGGTCTTTTCTGCATCCCCAGCCATGTCACAGCCTTTCTGCAAGGGAAATAATCTCCAACACAAACAGCAGAAGCTGTTCAGCACCAGACAATTTCCCCAGCCCCACAATCGAGACATACGTGCAATTTTTTTTTTAGCAGCAAACTTCGTTCGATCCAGCTGCTTTGTTCTCTTCTTTTGCAAGCCACTCTCTTCCTTTGACTCCTGCTGCAATGGAAAAGAACATGGTGAGTGCATGCAATATGTAAGAAATACTACCAGCCCCCTCCCCCCAACTACTTAGACACAAACATTGGTTCAAGAACAAGCATCTATTTGCGTGAAATTTGAATTTCAAACGTAATTCAAACACATTCTGTAACTATTAAAAGCTGTGTGATAAGCATAATGAGCAAAAAGAGTTACAGACTGACATAAACAGAGAAGTAGGAGAGACAATAGACTTCATGCCAGTCACCACCATGCACTGCACCTGCTACCCATGATTTTAGAGAGAATTTGTTTGGCCTTGCTAAAACATTGATATTTCTAAGCACTCAAAAGAGAAAAACAGAACCTTTTTATAACTGAGCATCACACACCTGCAAACCAGGACTGTTTCCTGCCCTGCAGCTTCTAGTGCTATGCCCAGGCAATTTCAGGTTATCTCTACCCATTTTTGGAGATCCACACCAATGCACCCCAAGGGCAGGAGGGTCAGCTGCACTTCCTCCTCCTGCTATTCTCTCATTGTATTCATAGAATCAAAGAATGATTTGAGTTGGAAGAGACTTTAAAGATCATCTCATTTCAGCTCTGCCATGGGCAAGGACACCTTCCATGAGATCAGGGTGCTCAGAGCCCTATCCAGCCTGACCTTGAAAACTTTGAGGGGCATTCACATCTTCTATGGCCAGTATTGCCACAAGTATTTCATTTTTGAAACTTGAATACTTAAGAAACGTGTTGTCTCAAGGCTCCCTGGAGCTATACTCCCACAAACAACTTAAATGTGTGCTGCTTTAAGCACAAGGACTGCAGCACAAATGGGCACAGGCTTAAATGACACAAATTTCTGCAAGTTGCTGTCCTAACGGCTTAGGCGAGGGCACACACATTACCCAAGGCTGGCACTGGACCCTTTCCAATTTGTCTCTCTAAATCAGGTAGGATTAGAATCAAATCCAGTGTTTCAGGCAGAGACCCACGCCTGGGCAGGATGGACTTTGCACTGCTCCCTCTGCAGCTAAATGGAGTTTTGTTGCCCATGAGACACATGGGCCACATGCTTGTGCCTCCTTCCACCTCCTGTGCCAAGACGAGGGTTCAAGGAGGGGCACATGGCTTGGGCTACTTTAACACAGATACAGTGATTATTTTCGAGTGTCATCCATTTCTTTTGCCCTTTGCCCATGTTTCTGAACATGTGAAGTCCTTCAGACTGCTCCTGTGTGCTGAGTTTTGTTGAAGACATCTCTGGTTTTAGTGCTATCTGTAGATTTTATTAATCTATATACACCACTTGCTCCCTCTTACAGATCATTAATGAGGATGTTAAAAGACACACAGACCTAATATTGATCCTCTTGGCCTCAGCTTTGCATCTCCCTCAGATGAGCCTCTCCTTTGTTCATCAGCAGCTCTTACTGACAGTTTTTTAGCAGGATTTCAATCCAGGAATGTTGCTATCTAGACCAAATTAAATTATTTATCCAACTAAGATTTTGCAAGCCATACTATTAGGTGGTTTCCTGAAACCTTAATACATTACAGCTTTTATATGCCCTACATCATTCCTCACTTCCACTGACTTAAGAATCACCTCACAACACAGCAGCAATCATGCTCAGCAAGTCCACACACACTCATGCTTGTGCCTGAGGGTTTTTTCTGTGAGTGATTCCTTCTCTTCCCCACACAGACTGATTTAGATACCCCTTTCCAAGATCTGCTACTGTGTCTCCAAAAGGCTGTTTCACATCCAGGGTCTCTCTTCCCAGGAGATGGATCCCAAGCTCCTGCTCAGGAGGTGAAATCCTCTCTCTTCCAGGGACCTGGCATAGCGCCCCTCTCCACAGTTTTCCATAAACCATGGCATCTCCCACCCCAAACTGCCCTGCCTTGGTCTGCAGCAACAGCCCCATGCTGACCTCAAGGGCTGCTCACACCTCAGGGGACAGGGAACAGCCCGTGGGATCTCACCAGGATTATGCGCTGGAGGATATTCAGCAATAGTTCTCCTGCCCTCCCCCAAAACCCTGCCTAACAATGCTAAACCCAGCTCAGCTTAAAACAGGGGCAATTTAATCCTAACAGGCTCTGTAAATCCCCAGCTCTTCTCTCTAGGCATCAATCTTCCCCTCATCACTCCTGCACTTGCTGGAAGGTCAACTCTGACACTCTCATCTGCAGCTCTCTTCCAGGGCACGGATGTGATTTATGAGCACACCAAACTTTCCACAGCTCTGAGTGCCTGCTCTGTGCACAGAAACACACAACACACACCACGGGACAATGCAGGGCTCCAACACCTCCAGGGCTTCCAAGGGGAACAGAGTGCCCGGCGCTGGACGCGCTGCCCGGATCCACGGCACAGCCAAGTACGTGCCTTGGTTCCTTGTGCTGGTCCTGAAGAATCCCAACGTTTGTATCAGTGGCAGGAGCAAAATTTTTGCAGGACACATGTTGTACGAAGCTCATACATTCGGGAAAGATGTTTAAATTGCTCAGCAGCATTCTACTGAACAGCCACGGTACAGTGAACCGCTGAAGCAAATCCAATTAATCCTGATGGGCCAAAATATATACACACATCTCAATTCCAAGAATTCTTAAATCTTCTTTATTTTTAAACCCAGAAAATAAAGCATACCTTTTAATTAGGATTTATGGCTGTTTGTACCTCTGCTGGGAGAGAGCCCCACAGGCCCCAGAGTGCTCTGCATAAATGCAGGAGGGGATGGTAGAAACAGAAGGGGCCAAGAAAATTCAGAGAAGACAACAGGGCTTGCTCCTCCTGACCCAACCTTTTAATGCTCATCTATCTACAAGGATAATAGGAACTCAAGGGGCCTCTCAACCAGCTGCCTTTCTAATAAGATCACTAGTCCAAAAATAATCTTAATCAATTAAAATATTCCCAAACTGCAGCCAATACTCTTAGTTACAAGGTCATCTCCAATACACGTATCTTCCAAGAGAAACTAATTATTATAGTGGAGGCAAGGTAGGAACTGCACACCTCTGCTCAGTGCCAGCCAGGAGAGCGTCCCTCCTCCTTTGTCAATTCAAGGCATAATGGCCAGAAGGAAGCAAATTCTCTTCCTGTGTGTCAGGCTCTGCACTTTAATCTACGATGCTCTCTTATGAGCAATTTCACTGTCAGCATTGTACACAGATGAAGAAACAGACAGGTTTCCAAAGTCTTCCACACATTTAGTGGAAGGCAGCCACTATTCTTCTTCCTTGTTTTTGTAACCTGTTTGGTTTCACCAGACAGCAGGAAATCAAATTCCCATTTTAAAAATGCTTTTGCACATACTTAAAGAGAACCTGACTCTGCCAGCAGAAACAGATACAGCTCCACTCATTTCTAAAAGCCCATAAATGGAAGCCAGTAGCCAGCATCCCACATCCTGCTCCCTCAAATCCACATGATAAACCACAGAAATCAGCTTCTACTGAATCAGGGAAGAAAAGGCTACAGCAGAATGTCTCCACCCCTAACAGTGCAGACTGCAAAGTCAAAAGGTCTGGGTAATTTTACGGCTCAACAGCAGTTGGGACCATCTAACAATAGGGCACAGCCAAACAGCACACATCCTGCATGGGAAATATGCAGATGAAAACCAGACTAATTTATTTTTAAAAGCCAATTAGATGTTGGAATTACCATGTTTGGCTCTTGCCAAGGCTGCTGCTGAAATTAATATCACACCCTACTTTATTAGTCTCTGACTTCAGTTCAGAATCTGTTTCAGCTTTGCTCTTTCAGCTCATTAGAACAAACCTGCTGGAAGTGGAGACGAACAACAAGACACAATGGTGCTCATGCCAGGATATGCAGTTCCTGACACAGGGAGAGAAGACTCTGTAGGAAAAAGGGCTTTTACTGGGCTGTGAGGAGCCTGGATTCAGATCAATCTGATTTTCAACAAGTGAGCTCAGCAGAGCCATGAAGCCTCCTCCAGAACCAACTCCCATTGCATTCTCCTCTGGGAGATGGAGGCACTGGGTCCCTTGGCACCAGCAGAGCCCTGGAGACAGCAGGGCACTGCAGCAATGCTCCCACGTGGCTCTACTTCGCTCCGATGGGCAGTGGTGTGAGGTGGTGTCCTGGGATTAAGTTATTTTTATTCCTATTAGCTGATGCAGCGCTGTTTTGGATTTAATACAAGAATAATGTTGATGGCACACCAATGGTTCAGTTGGTGCCAAGCAGTGCTTACTCTAAATCAAGGACTTTTGAGTTTCCTGTGCTCTGACAGTGAGCAGGTGCACAAGGAGCTGGGGGAACTGGGCAAAGGGATATTCCACAGCACAGAACCTCATGCCCAGTGTATAAACAGGGGGAGCTGGCTGGGAGACAGAGATTGATGCTCAGGGACTGGGTGGGCATTGGTCAGTGGGTGGTGAGCAACTGCATTGTGGCACTTCCTACAAGACCAGGTTGCTCACTGCCTGGCCTTGAACACTGCCAGGAATGAGACATCTACAGCCTCTCTGGGCATCCTGCTGTAGTGCTGCACAACCCACACAGTAAAGAATTTCCTCCATATATCCAACCTAAATTTCTCCCCTTTCAGTTTGAACTCATTCTTCCTTGTCCTATCACTACAGTTCCGGATGAAAAGCAGTTGTCTCTCCCTTCTTTTCATTGCAATTATTCTTGATATTATCATTAGGATTATTAATAGTATTATTATATTTTATCTTGTTTCAATTATTAAGCTGTTCTTATCTCAACCCACGAGATTTTTTTTTTCCCCCACAATTCTCTTCCTTACCATGGGGTGGGAATGAGCAAGCAGCTGCCTGCTACTTAGCTGCTGGATGGGATTCAACTATGACAGGTGGGCACTACCATCGTGGCTGTGACATTTCCAGTGCCATCTTCTCTATAGCAAGATGTCCCTCAGGCCATGCCTAGTCCTGGGGTGAGTGTCCACTGTCACAGACAATGGAAACAGGATAGGGCAGTGGCTGGGTATTAGCCAGTGCCTAAACACGCCTCCCTCTGCACCACAGCCAAAATCTGATCTTAACATCAACACATGCTGCTGATTACCCTGACTGTGAGTATCTCCAAACACAGGAACACTCAGGCAAGGGGATGTTCCACACTGAAGGGAAGACAGGCCGTGCAGAAATAGATGGCACTATCACCCTGGAGTCTTGTCATATGTTCCCCAAGGGTTGGCAGAGCTGATGGATCTGGCAGAAAGAGCTTGTGAGACTTGATGCCAACTTTATAAATGCAGGCAGGTACTCTCAGAGCTCCCAAAGGATCTATCCAGGCAAAAGACCCTTCCAAAAGGTCCCAGACTAGATCAGCAGCATGTGAGGATCAATTGCACTAAAGGCTGCAGATCAGTCTAACAGGTCAGCACAACTTTTGGGCTGTGCTCAGAGCTCATGCTTGGCCAGGCCCTGTGCTGAGGAACAATCATCTTGAAGCCATGACTTCAGGGGTCAAACCAACAGCGCAATGCAAGCATGAGGTTCAGGAGACCAGGACTTGTCATGCTCAGAGAGAGCATTGTTGGGCACTACTTGAAATATTGTGTATTTGTGAATGAACATCCATCTTCTGGCACAGGCAACCAATTCCCTGTGGGATTAAACAGCCAAGGGAGATGGGAACCACTCTACTCATTCAGCGTGTCTGCATTTTCAGAGACACAGTCTGCACAAAGAAGGTCATCTCCTCTGGTTTCCACAGAGCCAGAGAGACTGTTCTTATTTTGTCTGACCCTTTCCAAAAAAAGATAAGTGTTCCCCGAATCCAGTATTATATATAGCAGAGATCAGAAAGCCTCACGTCCAGAAAACTTTTTTCTGATGCAGCTCTGCAGATGCCACAGCATAGACATGAGCAAAGAAAGGGAACTTGGCAAAATAACATGGATGAGCTTGATAATCCAGCATGACTGAAAAATTCCTGGGAGAGGCAGTCTGCCAAAGATCATCAAAAGTGAGAAGCTGGAGGCTTTCCAGGTGCAGCTGCTACAAGATCTGCTGGTCTGGAAGCAGAACTAGGGACTTGTTCTATAGATACCTGCCAAGAGACTGCCAAGGAAGAAAGCCATCGAATCAATGATGCCCAAATTGTCCTTGTAGCTTTTGATTCATAAGGAACCATGTCCTAACAGATGCAAGATTAATTGAGAATATATTGTTCTCTAAAATTGCTATTGATCTGAGCTTCCCACACCTCTTTTTGAACACACAACAAGGTCTTACCAGTGCAAGAACAACAGTTACAACGTCCAAAATTGAAATTCAACTTGATGTACACAGAAGAGCTGAGACAGTTACAGAAGGCAGACAGTTATTTTTTTGAGATCCCAAGTAAACCAGTTTTGCGTTTGATTTTGCAGAAAACAACACGACAAGAGACTGTGGCACTGGATCTGGAAGCTGATGACTCACAGAAAGAGACTGAACTGAATAAATCCACTCATTCAACTGACTGAACTGTTGTCACTAAAACAGAACCTAATTGGCTCTTTAACGGCCTCTCTGAGCATATCCTTTTCTGTAATATGACCGATTATGCCATCAGAATTTATTGTTTATAGACAAACTTACAGAACAGTGAGGGAGCCTAACCTTTTTATAGATGTGTTTTAAGAGACGTTTGTTTCCTCTTTTTCAGATACGTGCACATTGAGATGAATAATTGCAGACAATAACAGGTCCTGATCTTTTATGTACTGCAGCAGCTCTTATAGCTGCTGATTTCTTTTTTCCTTATAGGTTTCACAATAAAGGCCAGTGATGCAGCAGACATCTGAAGTTAACTTAGCATATTGCAGAGCTAAGGGTTTAACCCCACTGAACTATTACTGCCATATGTTCCATTTCTTTCAGGGAATTTCCCAATGGGAAAGAACTCAGACAATGTGAAGAAAAAACATCCAATATCGTTTGCCCTACAGCTTCTTACTGTTTATTTCTAGTGATTTTCTCCTCCTCACATGATAATCGCCTTATTGGAGAGCAGCACACTGCAGATGTGGGAGCAAAAGGGACCTGATTTAAGATCTACAGCTTGAGAGTGAACTGAAATGCTTTTGAAAATGGTGGAATTACAAAAAGCAGCTTAGGATCCCAAATCACGAGCAAGACAGAGAAAAGCCATAAGAGTTGCACATAAAGAAACCTGATTGTAACAATTTCCTCTGGTGTACCTCGCTCAGTCAGGCACAGGCTCTGAGGGCTCTGGGCTTCCCCCAGGCAGGAGTTCCTGTGCTCATGCCATTGTTGTGTAACCAACACAGACATTTCAATCTCGAGGGTAATGCTGATGTGCATAAGCCGACGCTGGGGATCAGGGATCTGAGCCTTGATGCCTTAGCCAGGCACTCCCACACCACATTCACCTTTACACCCTTTGGAGCTGCGTTACAAACTCAGGCTCCTGTAATTCAGAATCAGTTTACCAGACATTGCCTGTCTCTGAGCTACTCACAAGCCTGAGTTCTGAATCATTTTCTTATCTATTTGCACATAATACAGAATCATGTTGCTAAGGTTTAGCTGGAAATCAATCAAATAAAAATTATGAAAAAAAAGATTTGTAAAGGGATTGAGGAAAGGTTACTTTTAAATTACATTTCAGATTCAGTTCTGAGAGGATTTGGTTATCAAATCCCAGACTCATAACTCACCCTCACGAAGCTCACCATTCATTTCCTAGTCAAATAGGATTTGATTCATCTCATATGTAAGAAAAGGAATGGCACAAGACCCTCTTTGCAAAGCCTGACCCCAGCACGACAGCCAGGGCTGCTCTGGCACTGTCCTGCAGCAGCAGGGCCCAGCCCAGGCTCTGGGTACCCCAAACCCATCACTGACCTCTCCATCGCTGTCAGATATCACAATAAATGCATCCACAAAACTGCGCTTCTTCTTGGCATTGGCTGGGTTCCTCTTCTCTTCCTCCTCTTCCTCCCCATCCTGACCTCGAGACTCCAGGCCCGCTGCAGGCTTCCTCCTCCTTGGCATCCTTCACTCTGAAACAGAGGGAAAGATTAAAAGCCATTTGTTTCCTTCTGATTTAGATTTCCCCTAACACTTTTTTTTTTTTTTTTTTTTTTTTGCTATTTTTAGGCAAAATACCCCAGGCACTGAAACCTTATTACAAAGCGTGGTGGATTTAGTGTTACTGGGAGCCACATGCACCAGTCACTACTCATCTAGTTAAGAACACTTTATTACAGCTGATTGCTAAAAAGGGGTTTCAGGGGAACAGCAACACAGAGCAAAGCCACTCTGAATGCCTTGTTTCAAAACAATGAGGCTTTCCTCTAAAAGCCCATCAGCAAACTCCTCCACAGCATCACTTCACAGCGGGTCTCCCACCCTCCAACACAACCTCCCCTCCTCAGCCCCACATCTTGACCAAAACAAACCAGGCTGTGGCAGTGGATCAAGCTGACATTTGCACACCAGACCAAGAAGCCACCACAGCACAGCCCTTTGTCTGCTTTTGTATTCGACAAAATCAGGGGGAAAGGCATTGTGAGTTCAATGATGCTGTCCTGCCGTCTGCACAGCTCAGTGCATGGCTGCTCCAGCACTACAGACAGGGAAAACACAGGCAATGGCAGCAGGCAGGCTGGAAACAAGACAACAGGTTTATCTGGCAGTATGGGTTTCTCAATGAGCAGCAGCCTCCGGAAGAACTCCATCCCAAACCACCCGTATTAATGAAGGCACTTAAAGAGCAGCGAGCAACCTGCTGAGTGTTATTAGTGCAAACCTGAGTGCATGGAACAACTGAGAGCAGGTGCCCACACAATGCAAACTGGTACTTCAGCATCCCTTCCCCTGGCAGCCCACAGACTGATGGAGAGGGATGCACAGCAAGCATTAGCTGCCTGGGTTCAAAAGAGCTCAGAGGAGAGGATTGGGAAGAGGTCTCAGTAAAGGAAAGCAGCAGGATGGCACAGAGTTAAATCACCCTTTCCTGCCTATGCTTGCTGTTTTGCCTGGTAAAATTCAGTGCTTCTTGAACTGTGATGCAAAAGAGCCTTACAAAGCAGGCTGAGCATGACCAGCTCTGCTGAAGTTCAATTAAACATGTGCAGACAGAGGTTGAACAACAAGCCCCTCGTTCCACATCAGGGAACAGCAGAGCTGGAAATGCGAGTTAAGTTGGCCGATTCCCAGACCAGTATCCTTCCACAGAATCACTCTGCCTTCCTTCAAGATCACTGAAATAGCTCAGATGTGTGTGGAGATCTAAAATAAGAGCAAGAGAAGATGCAACAGAAACCCTACATCACCCAGGACAGAGCCAAACCCTTCTCTGTAACACTACAAAATAGCAAACAGTCACTGCATAGAGAAACACTAAGGGAGGCCAAAATCCCCATCAGCACCGAGAACAGCAGCGCATTGCTCCATCTACAGTCCGAGCAGCAAGGTGAGGAATAACCACGCTCCCTCCCCACGATCTGCAGCCTTCCTTCTGCAAATACATGCACACACACGCCCAGAGACAAAAGGCGATTATCCTGGTGAGTCACGATTTGCACCAAAGCTTTGCTGAGCCCTCTGAAAGCAGAACGTTGCACAAATGGGCAGTCACGGCGCCAAAGTGACTGCAAGGACCTCTGCAGTCCTCCAGTGTTTGTCTGCTGAGGAACCATAGAACGGTTTGGGTTGAAAGGGACGTTAAAGATCATCTCATTCCAAACCCCTGCCATGGGCAGGGACAGCTTCCACTATCCCAGCTTGCTCCAAACCCTCTTCTACCCGGCCTTGGATGCTTCCAGGGATGGGGAAGCCACAGCTTCTCTGGGCTGCCTGTGCCAGTGTCTCACAACTCTCACAGGGAAGAATTTCTTCCGAATATCTAATTTAATCCTGCTCTCTGTCAGTTTGGAGCCATTAAAGGAAGGGAAAATAAAAACAAGCACTGCTGTTGGTGAAGCACTGGCTCTCAAAAAACAAAGCTGTTCAGCTCTAGCTAAGCTTAACTCCAGTGCTGTTGGAATATCTTCACTATATATTCTCCATTTTTTTTATCTTTTGCTCCAAATGGTCTCTTTGCCCTCCCTGCTCAGGGAGATGAGCCAAGCCTCACACCCAGCTGCTGTGAGCTGCCCCCACGAAGCACATTCATGGTGGTGGAGAATGTTACCTTATCTTTGGAAAACCACTCCCTTATATGCCATAAGGAGCACTGAAGGGCCCACACAGGGTCACTGAGGCTTTGGAGAGGCAGCCTATAAACCCTATTACCCTCACAACAAAAGCAACAGCAACAAACAACTGCTGTGCTGCTGTTTTGGTTTTTTTTTTAATCCATGCTGGTATCACCATCGCTCCTCTGACTCTGCGATACATCTTCTCCTCGGTGCTCTGTGCTAAATAAGAGATCACTGAGAAATATCAGCTGAAGTTATGATGAGTCACCTACCTTCAACATTTAAAGGAGAGAAAAGAGGAGATGTAAGAGATGTAACCACACAACTCCCACAACACTTCTGAAAATGAAGGGACTTGTGGCAAAGAGAGTCTCTGAAAATGTAACTAAGGGAACAAGACAAGTAAGAGATCACTCGTAGCTGTGCTAGTCTGATGCTGTGAGTAGGAGAGCAGTAATAGCTTTTATTAGACAAGATGGTGTAGCTAAGGGAAGACAACATGCATCAGAGCAGAGACCTCCTCTTCAGGAAGCGAAGTTGAGCATATTTTGCTTTTAGCACTATTGGAAAGGATAGTTGTGAGTGCCTAAGGGGAAGATACCTGCTTTCAGGCCCAGCAAAAAAAAAAAAAAAAAAAAAAAAGCCAGAGACTGAATTATCTAAAATTACCTTTGCAGTCCACTTTGCAGACTCATTTTGCAGTTATCCAGATTTTTTTCCAACTCTGAATTTAAGAGAATTTCTTTGTAAATGCTCTGACAGCAAAGGTGACCTCCTGACAAGGAATTCGCACATGCCACGCTTCTCCAGCCACATTTTTAGGGATATCCTTGAAGATCCCCAACTTGTGATTATTTGTCATTTTCCCTCTCATCTATCATTTTGATGAATCAGAAAGCAATTACCGACAGAATAATTCTAAATCTTGACACTGCAGCTACAGACCTGCCAAGCTGTGACAGCTTGAAAAATGCTTGAAAAAACCAAGCCAAAAAAAATGAATGACTCTCATCCCCGGATGAGTTCCTGAGTGGTTGGAGACACAGGCTGTCGCTTTGTAAACAACTCCCCCCACCTCGGGAAGCAGAGGCACGACGCTCCTTGCGCTCAGGCGGGTCAGCACCACACGCTTCCATGGAAATATCATCCCCAGACCCTCGGCTCGACCCAGCACGCAGAGCCCAGCTGATGCTCCGTGAGCAGGACACGAGGGCTGGCAGCGCCCCGGGGAGAGAGAAATTGTTTAAAGGATTGATCCGTTTACAGAGCTGGCTCTGCACAGAGGGGACACGGGCACTGCAGAGGCCATGCATGGCCAGGCGCATCCTCACAGGCTGCGGAGCTCTCGGGAGATGCTCCCTGCTCCAGTGCCCTCGAGTCCTGCCTGCAGCATCTCCCTCCTCCAAGGGCAAGGAGGAAAACCTTTCCCCCCTCTACATGGAGGGAAAGCGACCCTCGCCCCAGAACCCACCGACGGTTCCTTCCCTTTCCCGACCCGCAGCCATCGGGCGCTGCACGGAAATTCACAAGGATGGGGTCAGGGATATTTGACAAGCTGGAGAGGAGCATGGGGGATCCCAGGCGGGATAGGGGTGAGCTCTGGGCAAGGGGAGCAGCCACAGGTGGGCAAACCTAAGGGAAGGGAGCGTGCAGGGGCTGCCCTCGGAAAAGGGGAGGGAGCCAGGCCTACAAGAGGAACAGGAGAGGCAGGAGCACCTCGGTTTCAGGGGATGCGGCCAAGGCACAGCTCCGGTTTTCGGTCCTGTCCCCAGGGGACGGTCCAGGAGGAGTTCCAGGGTATCCCCAGGCACAGCATCTGGGTGCCCTCCAGGCAAGAGGCAGAGGAAGTGCCCCTAGAGGGAGACGGGAGGCGTCCCTTCCCCAGGGGACAGCGCTGGGGGCCAGTCCCGGGCCGGGGAGCGGCGGTCACTCCCGGGGGAGGTCAGCCCGGGGGCAGAGGCCGGGGAATGGCCCCGGGCAAGGGAAGGGTTTCCCTCGCAGCCCCGGCAGCCCCGCGGCTCGCTCCGGGCCCACCCGCCCGGGGCAGCGGCACGCCCCGCAGGGCACAAGGTACTCACCGGGCCCGGGCCGCCCCGCTGCCCGCGGCCTCGCCGCCTGGTCTCCCGCACCGGCCCCGCTCGGCGGGTCCCGCACCGGCGCTCAAGTTGGCGGCGGAGGCCTCATTGCCCTCACCCAAGATGGCAGCAGCGGCTTCGCTACGTTTCACGTGGCCATTGGGGTGCTGAAGCGGGCAGCGCCATGTCCGTGGCTGGCGAGCAGCGGGCCCGGACGCACCGTTCTGAGGTGCTGGCGGTCTTGCTGTTTTCTCAGCCTGGACACCGCTTCCTCAGGAGAAGGATGCGCTGCGTCGCTTAAACATCCACAACAATGTGCCCCCGCGGGGCTGCCGCAATACACCTGTGCCCACAACCAACATGTCCGCCGCCGCCTCCCTCGGAGGGTGCGGCGCTCTCGCGGGAGACCGCCCCGCCGTTGCTAGGCGCGGAGGGGGCGCGCGGGCGGCTTCTCGCGAGAGCAGCGTGAGGCGGCGACGGCGGCCATGGCGGACGCGGCCGGTAGCAACGGGGACGCTGCGGGGCCGCTGGTGGGCAAAGAGGCGGGTGAGGCGGCCGCACCGGGAGCGGGCGGGTGGTCGAGCCCCACGAGGTGCCCTCTAGCCCGGTTGGATCCTGCGAGGTGCGAGCATCCCGAACAGGGGCGGCCCGCACCTGGCGGGGTCCCACCGGGCCGCTGACGCCCCCGTTTTGTGTCCCACCCCTGTCACCCCACAGTGGAGCGGCTGATCCGGGAGAACGGACACATTTTCACCGAGGCGCAGTGCAAGGTGTGCAGCGCGCTGCTCATCTCCGAGTCACAGCGGCTGGCTCACTACCAGGTAGGGAAGGGGGAGCCCCGAGCCTCCGCCTCAGCCCAGCCCCGGGCTCGGCGAAGCATCCAGCGGGGTTTTTCTGATTTCCCTAGAGCAAGAAACACGCCAACAAGGTGAGACGGTACCTGTCCATCCACGGCGGGGAGGAAGGTGCCCAGGGGAAGAAGATGAAGCTGGAGGTGAAGCAGGTGAGAGGAGACGTGATCAATGTCTATAAGTAATGTCTACAATGTCTTAAAATCTAGAGGGTAAGTTCTGTGAAGAGCGGCTGAGGGAGCTGGGGTTGTTTAGTCTGGAGAAAGAAGGATCAGGGCAGACCATATTGCTTCCTACAACTCTCTGTTCGGAGACTATCCAGCTGTGATAGAGTCTCTGTTAGGAGTCTCTATCCAGCCTCTTCTCCTGGGAAGCCAGCAACAAGACAAGAGGAAATGGCCTCAAGTTGTGCCAGGGGAGGTGTTTAAGAAATGTCTGGACATGGCACTCAAGTGCTCTGGTCTAGTGGACGAGGTCACGATCAGTCAGAGGTTGACCTTGATGACCTTGGAGGTCTTTTCCAGCCTTAATGATTGTCTCATTCTGTGAATTGTCTGAAGGGAGGGTGTCAGAGGATAAACCAGACTCTGCTCAGGGGTGCCCAGCAACAGGGCGAGAGGCAACAGGCAGAAACTGATGCCCAGGATGGTTCACCTGAACATGAAGAACTTCTTACCTGTGCAGTGCCGAGCACTGGAATGCTGCCCAGACAAGGTGTGGAGTGTCCCTTACTGGGGATATTCCAGAAATGGGTCTCCCTTACTGGGGATATTCCAGAACCATTTGGATAGATTCCTGTGCCAAGTGCTCTGAGATGATCTTGCTTGAGCAGGGAGGTTGGACCAGGTGAGCCACTGTGGTCCCTTCCAGCCTGATCCATCCTTGTGTTCTGTGAGTGCAGGATCCACCAGGGCTAAATACAGCTCTGTGGCACCTGCAGAGCTAAAGGCAGTTGCACAGTCTTGTAAGTGAAGGAGGAAAATGCTCTCAGAAGGGGCTTTGTGAGAACTGAGAATCTCTGTGGCAGGTGTTTCACCAGGTCTTGTCCCAGTTCCTGCTGCCCTCCCTGCTCAGACAGCCTCTTTGAGCCTGTCCTCCCCATTTAAACAAATGTGTGCTCCTCTTTTTGATTGTCTTGCTTGCAATGACAGCTTGTCAGGAGCATCATTGCATAACATCACGCAGAATACGTTGGGTTCACCATCCACAGGAATTCTCTTCCCAGAGCATTCTTTATTTTACTTACTTAGGTTCCCTCAGCTGGTAGCTGGAGCCTGTTGGTTCCGAAAGGCCCCACATTCCATTCAGCCATCTGTCTGCCCCGTGACTCCCTTGGGGAACAGATTCTACTTTTATGATTGCTTCAGCTGTAATCCCTAACTCTGGCATTTGCAGGGAGCTGGGGGTTAACAGCAGATGCCTTTGCACATAGTGTCAGGCTGAGAACTGCCTGCTGCTCCCTCCTCAGCTGGTGTTGTGTTGCAGATGACCCAGCTGATAGCAATGTTTCTGCTGCTCAGTTCACACCTTGAAGGGGACAAGGCTGCGTGGTCCAATTTTGGCAGCTATATGCTTCACTTTGTCCTTAACCCAAACAGGCCAGGGCTGCCCCTCTGCCTGGAGTGTTTGCCAACAGGTTAAAAACAGTAATCTGGTGCAAGAACACTATGCAGGGAGAGAGAGGGTGATTCTGCATCATGGAGGTTCTACCTAGTCACACTTCATCAACTTAACACCCAAATGTCTTTGATAATCTTTTTTTAGACCCCCAAACCATAGTGTTTCTCCTCAAAATGAGGAGGCTGGATGGCATGACCTGCAGAGGTCCTTCCCAGCCTCAGCAACTCAGTGGTTCTCTGTGCACAGGACAGCAAGCAGGAAGGCAGCAACGGGGAAGACAGGAACAAGTGTTGTCCCATCTGCAACATGACCTTCTCCTCTCCGGCTGTGGCAACATCTCACTACTTGGGCAAGACTCATGCCAAGAACATGAAGCAGCAGGCCCCCAAAGCAGAAGGTATGAGTGTCTGCAGCACTTTCACATTGTCCCAAAGGGCTGTTGAGATGCTTGTTGAACCCCAAACGTGAGCTCTTGTAAGTGTGTGCTCTTTGCCATGAAATATAGTAATCCAGCAGTGCACCTCCTGAGACCTGGCTGTTACAGCCAGCTCCATGGGCTGGCATTGGCAAGAGGTTGTGTGGGATTTTTTTTTTCTTTGTTTGGGGGAAGTGGAGCTGGCAGCAGCCCCTGTACCCATCCCTGTATGCAGGGACCAGACATGTAATGTTAAGATGTAGAATTGCCTGTCACAGGGTATAATGCCCATTAAATATTACAGAGACTGAAGTGAGTTGTGAAACTCTGATATGGCAAATTCCCCAGGGCTGCTCAGCTACAACAATGTGGCCTCTGAGGTTCACAGACTTGGGAGCTGCAGATTGCTGGGGAGTGGGAGAATACAGCTGGGGACACTTCAGTATGTGCTTGTCCTGACCTTGTCTGCCCCCACACTACTGCCTGTGTGTCCCATCCCTTTGCTAGCAGCCAGAAAGGCCTGGTGGGTGGGGAGTGACACTCTCTGTCCAGGGCAGTTAGGGATAGCCATGGGCCAGGGCAGCTACAGTTGGTCAGGACAGAAGGAAAACACAGCCATTGAGTGCAGCTGCGGATGGTAGCTTTTACTAATTCCAAGCTGGGGAACTGTGAGTCACCCAGACACCTGACTCCTGGGATCTTCCAGGCAGAAATTGTCTGTCCCAGCATGTCTTCATGACTTTGCTAAAATGTGTGCACAGCAAAGCCACCTCCGGGATCTTCTTGTTCTTTGGAGCCCTTGCTTTTAGGTATGACAGGAGCCTACAGGAAGATGTTCACTGAGCAGTCTGGTGTGTGCCTTTGGTGAGAGGAGCTCTCTGATCCCTAGCGGGTTACTCACTCTGCTGTTTGGCACCCTGGAGTGAGAGGGTGCAGGTTTCTCCACCACATAGAAGAGCTGCTTCCCTGTGTAGATTCACTGTGTCAGACCTAGTTCCATTTATGCTGTTTCTCAGGCAAGACTCCTTATGAATTCAGGATCAAGTGCTGTGGCTGCATGGTGCTTCCAGAATCCTTTCCAGAATGCCTTTGCTGTGCAAGGGCTTGTGCCTGTGTTCTGTCTGGGAGATGGTAACAGCAGGTGGAAGCTCATTCATACCCAGTGTTTCTTGAATATAGCCATGCTTATGTTAAGCAGAAATATGCAAATCTGTTGGATTTTTTAAACCCTGAAAATTTTCCTGGCATAGTCTGAGTTATGTTATTACATGTCTTCTAATTCTGCAGTGTATTTATTGAGATATCTTATATTGGCTAGGTTTAGGTTTTAGATGTAGTGTGTTACTGGTTTTAGTGTAGGTTTGGGGGAAATAAAGTAACTAGTTTTTACCTGCGAGTTCTGTGACTGACCAGGAGTTTGGATTCACCCTACAGAAACAGTGCCCCCACAGAAACACCCTGCTCCCGTCCCCACTTCTACTGCATCTTCTAATGAAGAGAACAAGGACATTACTGACCCGGACAAGTTCTGTAGCCTCTGCCATGCCACTTTCAACAACCCCCTTATGGCAAAACAGCACTATGTAGGCAAGAAGCACAGAAAGCAGGAGACCAAACACAAGCTGATGGCACACTACGGCCGAACCCCTGATGCACCAGCATCATCCTTCATGGGTGAGTTCTCAACAGGGAGGCTGATAACCAGCTGAAGAGCAGGGTGGGAGAGAAGCAGAATGTGTCTGGCAGGCCTTTGGACAAGAGAGTGTGTGTGGAGGGAGCAGGGGAGTGTTGCTTGTGATGAGGAACTTGATTATACACGCTAAGAGTGATTTGGTTGATGTTGTAACCCACAGCAGCAGATGTTTTAGACTGTAGCTACTCGTGACAAGCTTTGGGTTGTGTTATGCGGTGGTGTTTAATCGGGGACGTGTCCTTTTTATTCTCTGTGCGGATAATCCAGGGATTTTGGCCAGTACTGTTTCTAGTTAGGTGATTGCATCGAAAATGAAAAGATAAAAGTAGCATTTGATGCTTAAAAGTCGTCTTTGAGGGGACTAGCCAGAGATGGAAGGAATAGGTTTAACTGCACCTGCTGCTTCAAAGCACATGAAAGCCAGACAGATTTCTCCCTGAATGCCTTTCTGCCTCTGTGTGGGCACTTCCATCTGATGAACTAATGCAGCTCTCTCTGGAGCAAGCAGGAATGTGGAAAAAAAAAACCCTGAGCTATTAAGGAGGAACTTTAGGCAGACAGTTAAAACTCTTTTGGTTTATGATCTGCTGCTTATGAGCACTTGTATGTGATGAAAGCCCTCTGAGTCCAGTGAAAGCTTTAGGTGCTCACAGAAAACTCCTTTGTTCCTCCCAGCAGCCTTCTGTTGGGCCAGGAAGTCTTAGTACCTGCTGGATACTTGAGGTAAATAACAAGCAGACAGATCATCTTAAAATCTTCATCAAGGGCTTCTTTCTCTGTCGTAAAAACCCACACAAGCAGAAGATTAATTATTCTAATTCTTCTCAGGCCACCTTTAGATACCGGTAGCACTTATGACAAATGAGGCTCAATTAGCCAAGTAATGTTCTCTCCCACATTGCGTGGCCGTGTGGGAGATGGAAAAGGTGCTCAGTATCTCACGTTACCCATCTGCTCTGCACCTAATTAGTGGGGTCTGATGAATGGTTCCACTTGAATGTGACTCAGGCGCTGACAGGGCACGAGCCCCAGCCCAGGCAGGCTGGGTAGGTGGGCAGTGCTGTTGCCTGGGTAGGTGGGCCGTGCCTTTGCCTGTGTGATTGATGTGTCCCAAAAAGTGCCAGCAGAACAGAAATGTGTACAGTCACATCTCCAGGGCACTTCAGCGCTTCAGGAAAGGTTTCAGAGCCTGGGCTATGATCAGGGGCTTCTCAGATTAAAAGGGCTGCAGTCAGGGATGTTTTGTCCCACTCTTTTTGCCTGTGTCCGTGTGCCAACAGCCAGAATTGTCCCTAAACTCTCTGCTGGGACCTGACTTGCAGCAGATGAAGATGTGTTCTTTGCAAATGCAGCACTGAGGTGGTCGCCCGCTTGAAGTTCCGTAGAAGCAAGTGGTTTGGGGTTGTGGAGTGTAGTTTAGACAACTTTGTGCATGCACCTGTTGGATGGGTTTGTAACAGAGAAGTCTTGACATTGATGGTGCAGGGAAGCAGACCTGAAGTCTGTATCAACTCCTCTGGCCTTTACTGCCTGGATCCAGCTCCATTTTGAGAGCTGAATGTCCCACTGCATTCTGAAATATCTGAGGTGCAGCAGCCATGTGGCAAAGTGTCTGCAACATCCAAAGTTGAGCTTCCCAATGATTTACTGCTCTGCACACCTGGGGTCCATCTCCTCTTTCACCTTAAGGAAATGTTTTCCTTGTGAGAGTCCCAACCAGAGCCCTTCCCCAGTGACCTCAAAATTCAGGAACACCTTATGTCTTGAGGACAACTGCCAGAATTTTTCCCTATTAGATACTCCTGTGCTGCCAGACTTGCCTGTTGGGTATCTGTGACCTCATGAACTTTCAGTCCAGCTGGAGTTGTCATGTTACACAAAACCAATGATCCTGTTGAGTACCACTATTGTTGGAAACTTTTTTTTTTCCTGGCAGTTAACTGATCCACTGACTGGAACCAAACTGCTTGAGGACGGAGCTTAATATCCTCAGTTGGCACCTCAGCAAGGCTTAGCAAAATGCTGCATTGTGGAGCTGGACAGTGGGTGTAATCTCCTCTGGCTGCCGTTTTTATTGAAATGTTATAAGCTTACAAATTCAGTTTCTTTTATTTTCTGGTTTGAGATGTCCAGATGAGCAGAAGTGGGACTAGGGAAGAAAAATGGAGTTGCAAAGGCAGTATAGCCTTTGGGGTTTGGTGTCCAAATCTGAAATTTTTACTATGCCTGATACTATAAACTGTTTGTAGGGAACATGTGTGTGGTTTTTGAGTGATGAACAAACCATGTTCTGATCAGGAAAGCTTTTTGGGCTTGGTGATTATTCCCTTGCAATGGCCGGCTGATACACGGTGGGTAGTGGGATTCTGTGATCTCCCTGCCTGATCAGATTGTTGACTGTTACTTGACTTTGTTTAGGGTTGTTTACTAAATCAGGTGGTTGAATATTTTGCTTGTTTCTAGCTGAGGCACAGAAATTGGCTAGCTGTGTGTGCTAACATTGCTGTCTGTTTCAGCTGGGAAGGGCTACCCCTGCAGCACATGTAACATAGTGCTGAACTCCATAGAGCAGTACCAAGCTCACATCAGTGGCTTCAAACACAAGAATCAGTAAGTAATGTTCTTGTCTAAGAGTGTTTCCAGCCTTGCTGTTAAAATCGATGGCCTAAATATAACCTAAAATGCAGTTCTGAGCACGTGTTTCCAGCTGACTTCCAAACAGAAGAGCAGGGTCTGTGCAGGCTCTCTGTGTCCCGAGGCTGCTCCAGGAGCTCCCTCTGCAGACCGCCCAGTTGTGCTGCCGAGGTGGAAGTGCCTCCGGTGACTTTAGGTTCCTAATAGTTCAGCTCAGCACAGACCTTTGCAGTGAACCTGACACCTATTAAACACAGTTTCTCTTAACAACTGAGATTTTAATTTAATTAAGGACTGGCTCAGTGGAGATCTGCTTGCAATTCTAATCTCCATTGGGATTGTTTGTTTTAAAATTTGGCATATAGTCAGCACGCTCCAGAAGCCTGGACTATATTCCTGAACTCGCTCTTACAGCTGGCAAGTTAAATAATGGCATCCCCTGCATATATTATTAATTGAAAAAAATTATGCTTCCAGATGATTAATACCAAAAATACTTGTTCTGGAGACTGCCAATCTTTAATTTAAGAGCCTTCACTAAAAGAGGCACAGTAATGAGCCTGGGTTGGTTAGAAAGCTTCTTAGAAGGAAGAGGCATTAGGAAATCCTACCTGAAGGGAGGGCAGGCTCCTAGCCAAATTCCCCAGAAGGGACAGGAAGAAAACTGGCATCTCTTGTTCCCTCTCTATGGAATAACAGCCTCCTGGTCCCTCAGCTCTGGGGAGTACTTGATGAGAAAACATCTTTCATCCCAGGGAAGTTCCAGCTCTCGAACAGCACAACTAGATAAGTGAATAGGAAGTATCCCATTCTAGAGAGATAACACTGAGGATGTTCCCAACGCATACACATTAATGTTTTCTTTAAGAACACTGCTGTTGTTGGAGCTGTTGCAGCCACACAACTCTCTTTCAGAATGCTGCTCTGGATTCAGCTGTGCAGTCCTGTTCCAGCTTCTGCAGCCTGCAGAGAGGCAGGATGCTTGCTTTGTAATGGGAGCTCTTTAGCAGTCCTTGAGCTCTGCCGCAGCTAATTCTGCCATGCTAAAGGTGTCTGTTTACACACAGGCACAGAGAGCAGGGATTCACTTGGAAGATTTTCTGGCAAATCTTCCCTTGGCTGCAGTGGGTTGTTGCTCTGCTGACAGCCTTGCCTGCTGAGCAGTGATTGCAGTTGGCACATTTCAGAGCATTTGTGACATTGTCTCCTTTTTTTCCTTTTTCTTGCTCCCTTCAACGTGCAGGATGCCAGGAGCAGCGCCGGTTGTCGGACCGTTCCCGCCACAACAGTATGTCCGGGAAGAGTCAACTGGCCCAGGAGGCTACAGTTACTTCAGCCAAGACCTCTAGAGCAAGTTGCAGCACTATTCTTGGAGTTGTTGGTGGCCCCAGAACGCACATCCTTTGCCAGCCCACAATGGTTTCATTATCCCTCTGGATAAGCAAAGCCCTACCCTCCTGTATACACCCGTTGAGCAGAACGGGGACTGAATCTGTCAGGAAAAGGATCCAGCTGGAAGAGACTTGCTAGACAGCAAATACTTCACTCCCTTAGAGTAGTTTTCATTGTGTAATTGCTTCCGGTGAAGGTGGGTGTGGTGTGAGAGGAAGTGTCTATCTGGTGTAAGGAGGGCTTGGCAGCAAGCTGGTAGTGGCACCTTCTCCCTGTCCCCTCTGGTGGGCTGCCCATTCTGCTGCTGGACTGTTGTCAGAGGGCACCAGCACCCATGGGCACACCCAGGATGACAGGAGGGGACCTGGAGCCTGGCTGTGGGACCAGAGCCACCCACATGGCCGGGAAGCTGAGGATGGAGCATGGCGCCTGTCCCTAGGTGTGCCCTGGTGTTGGTGTGCTGTTGGCCCAGCTCTGCGCCTCCCTGCCCCGGGCCACAGCTCTGGCTGTGTCGCCAGTCTGAACTCCATCGCCTTCTGGGCTGGCAGGCGCAGGACAGAGCGTAGAGCCACCCAGCAGCCACATCCTCCACAGAAGCACCACAGTCCCCTGCCCAGGCCGCAGCCAGCTCTGTGGAGCCTGTTGCTCCTCCAGCAGCACACCCAGTATCCCTGCCTCAGCCAGGAGAAGCTCAGTCCTGGCCACAGTCCCAGCCACTGCCATCCCTCGTGGCCCCGCAGGCTCCATTGAGTAAATCAAGTGCAGATGTGGAGTCAGGACCGGGTGCCTGCTTACAATTAGGGGCTGGGAAAATTGGGTGGCCCCATTCTTGCTTTGCAGTTCCTTGCCATGGCTGCTGCTTTACCAGGCTGAACCCCCAAATGTTGTGCAGGGGACAGGGCTGGTGAGTAAAGCTCCTGCTTTCTTAGCCACAGATCAACACTGTGTTGCCCAACCCAGCACATGGTGTGTGCCATGTTCCCATGGGGAGCAGGAGATGTTCTGGCCCCATGCACCTCGTTCCCCGTGCCAGCTGCAGCTGCAGCACTCCCCCACACAGCCAGGGGAGGAAGAGGTGGCAGGGCTGCAGCAGGACAAGGCATGACACTGCCCACCCTCCTGCCATATTGCCCTCAACTTGTGTGTTCCCCACTCAGCCTTCACTGCCCAAGTCTGTGGATGCTCCTGTGCCATGCTGGGGGCTAGAAGAAGCCTGGGTCCCTGATATCCCTGTCCTGCAGCCCCTGCACTGGGCCCCACATTCTTGGCTCCCCAGAGGGAGCAGCAGGCTTATGTTTGCCAAGTTCTGCCTGGTTAAACCTTAACCAAGCTGGGTTGCTCCATCAGTCCCTCCCAGCCAGAGATAAGGATGGGCAGGAAAGACCACGGCCTGATGGGGCATACTGCCCCAAACCTGGCTGCTTGCCTCCAGGGCAGGACCCAGCCCCTGCAGAGCATCCTGCCCAGTCTGGGGCAGCTGCCTGCCTATCCAGCTTGCTCCCTCCCTTCCTCAGCGGGCCCCCACTGATATGAGGGCAGCAGGTTGTGGCTGGGGCTGGAAGCTACCATGTTGAAGCCAGTGGACTGGATGGAGCTGGAAACCCTTGCTCCAGGGCTGACCCACTCCCTCAGTGCCAGAAGGTTCACATCACCCCAGCACATTGAATGAGCATGCTCAGCCTCAGATCCTGTGCACGTACAGTGAGCTGGGGCTTCTGTGCCCCAAACAAGAGCCGTTCAGGAGAGGCCAAGAGAAACTTCCAGGAGGAAAGAGCCCCCCAGGCTCCGGCCCCCACAGGAGCCACCGTGCTGCGCGGGCTCTGGCTGGCCGCAGGTGCCACCACAGCGGGAGTGGCGGCAAGTGCTGGGGCCAGGCACAAGGGGCGGCTGTGTTCCCGCAGCTCCGGCTGCCTTCCAAGAGCAATATTGTTGGCACCAGGCAGGCTCCCTGCACCGGCAGCACATACATGGGCCTTTCATGAGGAGAGTGGGGATGATTTACTGCCTGGGGGAAGGGGCAGGGGCGGGAGGATGGAGCCCCAGCATGCCGGCGCCCGGCCCCTTGTGCGTGCTCGCTGCTGCGGGGCCCCGCACATATTAGCAAGGCCAAGGATCTGGCCAGGGGGTCGTCTCTCCCAACGGGACATGGGGTAAGAGGGATCCCTCTGCACCATCTGTGAAGTTCTGAGAACACACTTCATCTCTGGGCACCGCGCTGTGAGCTGTCACTTGTGCCACAGTGATGGGGGCAGCCCATGAGCTGGGGGAGATGGCCATCAGAGGAGGGTGCTGGGGCAGGGGTGCACCCACAGCGCAGAGTGCTGTGCTGGCACAATCCCCCCTTGTTGAGCTGCTGGCGTGGCAGAAGCCGTTGTGGTGCTGCCGGCAGCGGGTGGCAGGCGGTGGGGCTGGGCTGCTGTGAAGGGCTTTTTGTTTGCCGTCAGTTGCTGTTATAAATCAAGCCAGGCAGCCCAGCCCCAGCCCAGCACTGCCCCATGGCAGGGAGGTGACCAGTTCCCAGCTGCCTACAGCAGAGCCCCACCAAGCCCTGGCCTGTGCCTGGCATTGTCCTGGCCCAGTGGGGATGTTCAGTGTGACACTGGGCAACATGCCCACACTGGTCTGCTTGCCCTTCTTCCACTCAGCATTGGGGAACCCTGGGATACAGGGAATCTTTCCATGTTCATCCCAGGCTGTGTCTCCCACAGGCTCCCCAGAGTCCCAGCTCTCCCTGGTGTTCCAAATACTGGGAACATCCCCTTCTCTCTGGTTTTAATTTGGTTTTGGTTCGAATTGAGCTGAACCCAACATTTTTCTGTGCTTCCGGCACACTGTGAACTCTGCAGGGGCGGCCGCTGCTCCGTGAAATTGATGTTCTCGTCCGCTTCACGCGTCAGCAGGAATGAACAGCTGCTGGGGGCTGCTGGCCCCCAGGACTGCTCTGTGCACCTCTGCACCCCAAGGGGACACACACCAGTACTCCAGATGGGGAGCAGCACAGGGTGGATGGTGCTATGGGAGATTGTAGCACCAACCAGACCTCACAGTGAAACCATGTCATGCTGGATGGTTTGGTGCAGTGGAGCAGCATGGACAAGGCTGTGCCCAGGACTCAGGTTTGATCCTACAAAAAGAGGGGTGACAGTGACAGTGTATCCCACTCACAGGGCCACAAGGTCCACGCCAGGCATGGGCAAGGCTGTTGTGTGGGGCTCAGCATAAACCTGGAAGATCTTGCTGGAAAGCAGATGGCGAAACAGATGCAATGCAGGAAAGGAGAGCAACTCTAGGGCCAGACCCTGGCCATGTACTGGGGGACACTGACCCCTCTTGATGGCAGCAGGATGCTCAGGGGACATTGTTCCTTGGGGTCACGCCAACTCGAAGTGCCTAAGGCCAGGCATCCCCCAGTGTCCAGCGGTCTTGTATGGGCCAGCCAGCAACAGGGCTTGGGCATGGTGGGGTCCGCCTGCCCCAGCACAGGCAACAGCATAGGGAAGGTGAGGGCGAAGTGTTTATGGGTTGGATTAGGCCACTCCAACGCTGGCTCGCACCTTAGCCACGTTTTATGATGCTCCGTTATGGGCTCCTAATGAGGGTCACAGCCACTTTATGGCACTGACAGCGATAACGCTACAACTAATTATGGCACAATTAGCCAATTAGCGTGTGGGCTGCTGGGCACCCAGCAACGCTCAGCGCCCAGCTTGGGCCATGACAGCTGCTTGGGGCTGAAGTGCTCCCACCCCCAGCAATCGGGGGGAAACAGGGGTGGCCTTGCCCCCTGTCCCATCTGCTGCTCCCCACGCGTGGGGTCTGCCTGGAGGACAGCAGAGGGGAGCAGCCCCGGGTGTTTTGCAGCCCCCTGTGCTCCCCACCCGCGAGGGGAGGCTGTACCGGCGGAGCCGGGACAGAGTGGGCCGGGGGCCGCCTCTCGCCGCTGCGGGGGAAAGGCCGGTGCTACCCCCCACCTTCCCCCGTCCAGCTCGGCGGCAGGTCGGTCGGTTTGCAGAGATGCCGGAGATGCGGGGCCGGTCCCCGTCCCCCCACCCCTCCCGCCTCCCCAGCGCTCCGGGCGGGGCCGCTGTAACCCGAGCGCGTCCCTACAAAGTGCCCGCGCCCCCGAGGCGGCGGCAGAGCGGGGCCGGAGCCAGCCGGGAGCGAGCCCCAGCCCTGCCCGCCGCCGGAGCCGTCCCGAGCCCGGAGCCAGAGCCGTCCCGGCCCTGCCGCCATGGGGCCACGGTCTGGGGCTCGGCGGCGCTGAGCCCGCTGTCCCCGGACTTTGCCCCGGCCCGCGCAGCGCAGGCGGCTCCGCCGCGGGAGCCCGTCACCGCCGGTAACCGCGCCGACCGCGACCCTCGCCCCCGGCACCATTCGGGCCCCCCCTCCCGGGACACTCCCCCCTGCCTGGGATCCTCCGTGGTCCCCCGCCCCCGGTTAACCTCCCCTAGAGCCCTGACCAGGCTGAAGCTGGCCGGAGAGGTCGAATTCCCGGCGCTCAAACGGGGTGTTTCCCACTCTCCGTGCCCTCTCCCATTTCTGCCCAGGGACCCCCGTGCTCTGCCTCCCGTCCATGCCCACCCACCCTCGCGGTGACCTGGGGACCTCGCACTGCTTCTCCCCGGTGCCTCGGGAGAGGAGGGGTCTGCCCGCCCGGATCCGCTCACCCGACCCTGCCTGTCCCGCAGGGTGGGACCCCCGCGCTGGGGGGGCCTGGAAGATGCGGCCCCTCTTGCAGGTCGTGGCGGGGCTGCTGCTGGCGGTAGCTGCACGGGGCAGGGCGATGGAGCCAGGTACGGCTGCGGGGGGCGACGCGGACCCGGGGGCGGTGGGAGTGGGTTCCTGCTTTCTGAATACTTTCTCCATCCCGGCTGGGCGGCGACCCCTGGGCTGGGATGCGAGTGCTTGCCCTGGGCATGCAGCCCCACCGCTCTGCCTGCAGGGCAGGGCTGGTGGGAACTGGGGACAGGGCACAGGGACCGGTGTTCCCATCACTGACAGGGGCAGGGTGGCTCCAGCCAGGCTGTCCCTGTGCTGCGGGGGCTTGGCTCGCTCGCTGGACACGCGTGGCAGAGAGGGGTTGTGAGACCGCTGTGGGCTGTGGCTGCTGTGTGTGACACCTGGTGAAATGCGGGCAGTGCGTGCCTCGAGGTGGTGGGTGCGGGAGAAGGATGCGTCCCCCGGGACCAGAGAGCAGCTGCCCCACATCCCTCCTGTGCTGGCCATGCACTGGGCTGGAGGCACATTCGTGCACTCCAGGCTCCTGCACATGGGCAGTCGGGCTGCCGTGGTACTGCTGTGCTGGCGACCAGGTTGTTTCTGCCCTCCACGGGCACACGCTGCTGCTGGCCATCGGCAAGCTGGGCTCCACTGCCAGCCGGGCACTGCCAGGGACAACCAGGCTTTAGGGGTCCCAGCCATGCTTGGGGCATGTAGAGGTCCGACGATGGGTGTCTGGAGGGGTTTGTTGCCCTCCTTCAGTAAGGCAGAGCAAGCTGGAGCACCCTGCACCGCTGGGAGTGGTGGAAGGATAGTGGCATGTATGGCCTTGGCCAGGGACATGCCATTGGGGAAATCATGTCCCCGTGCTTCAGGTCAGAGTCCAGCCCTTACCTGCTTCTAGGGTGGCAGAGCCAGGCTCTGGGCTGTGTCACACCACATGCTCTCCACACTAGGATGGGCATATGGAGGGGTCCTGCTATCAGGGAGGGGTGAGCACTGGGGTGGGTGCTCACCACATCTCTCCAGAGCTATTTGAGAGCCCCTTGCTGGAGTCAGAAGATGAACATCTCCTCCTGGACCCAGGCAACACATTGAAGCTGTACTGTGATGCCAACCAGAGTGGTGCCAGTGTGGTCTGGTACAAGGAGTCCCGGCCACTCGTCTCAGGAGGTCGCATCCACCTCCGTCAGAGCCTGCTGGAGATCTCAGAGGTCACCTACGAGGACTCAGGGCTCTATGTGTGCCGGGCACGGGGAACTGGAGAGGTCCTGCGCAACTTCACCATCTCTGTCGTGGGTAGGAGCCCCGGCAGCACCCAGCTACCCTTGGGGCAGCAAAGCAGCCACTGCCTGCCCAGCCCTGCAGGCAGGGATGTCCTTCTCAACCATTTCCCTTTGCAGACTCCCTGGCATCAGGTGATGATGATGAAGATAGTGATGGGGACAGTCCCCACGGAGACCGAAATGAGGAGTCGGTCTATGTGCACAGAGGTCAGTGCCACACCAGGGCACTACAGGAGAGGGCAGGTGGGGCAGAACCAGGGGCATGGGGCACTGCTGCCTCCTGCTACCTGTACAGGCCCCCTCCCATTGTACATCCTGCACGTCCCCAGCTCCTTACTGGACTCACCCACACCGGATGGACAAGAAGCTGTATGCAGTCCCTGCGGGGAACACGGTGAAGTTCCGCTGCCCGGCCTCAGGCAGCCCCAGCCCCAGCATTCGCTGGTTCAAGAATGGTCGAGAGTTCCGAGGGGAGCACCGCATCGGGGGCATCCGGGTATGGGACAGCTCCTCCCACCACAGCTTCCCTCCCAGGATCCCTCTTCCCCAGCTCACCTCACTGCCTTACCTCCCTCTCTGCAGCTCCGGCACCAGCACTGGAGCCTGGTGATGGAGAGTGTGGTGCCCTCTGACCGTGGCAACTACACTTGCCTGGTGGAAAACAGGTTTGGCAGCATCCGCTACAGCTACCTCCTGGATGTGCTGGGTGAGGGTTCCTCAGCATGTGCTGATCTGGGCTTCCCCATACCTGGTGGGGTCAGAGAAAGGGGTGGAGGAGCCTCTGTGACCTACCCACTGATGCAGCTCACATGTCCCTCACAATCCAGGGACATGGGATGGAGACCAGGCTTGGGTTGCGCTGGTCTGTTTTAGGGTTGGGGAAGGGCCCAATGTGGCTCCATGGTGGGTGGAGAAGGAGGGAGAAAGGAGCCTGTACTCTGGGCCACCATGTTAGTGACACTGCTCTGCTCCCTGTGTGCAGAGAGGTCCCCGCACAGGCCCATCTTGCAGGCTGGGCTGCCTGCCAACACCACAGCCCTGGTGGGCAGCGATGTGGAGTTCTTCTGCAAGGTCTACAGTGATGCCCAGCCCCACATCCAGTGGCTGAAGCACATTGAAGTGAATGGCAGCAACTACGGCCCCGACGGGGTCCCCTATGTGCAAGTGCTCAAGGTAACAAGGGCTGGAAGCACTCAGGTCCCAGATACCTGTGCTAAGGTGGTGACAGGGGTGCACAGAGCTCCCTGAGGAAGAGGGATACTGACCGTCCATCCCTCTCTGACAGACTGCAGATATCAACAGCTCTGAGGTGGAGGTGCTGTACCTGCGCAACGTGTCCATGGAGGATGCTGGCGAGTACACCTGCCTGGCAGGGAACTCTATCGGCCTCTCCTACCAGTCTGCCTGGCTCACTGTCCTGCCAGGTAGGGGTGGGGTTCTGGTGTGGGGTCTGGGATCCCCAGCACGCAGAGGCCATGTCTCAGGCCAACACATTCACTCCCTGCAGAAGAGGAGCTGGTGCGGGAAGCTGAGGCCCCTGAGACCAAGTACACAGACATTATCATCTACACCTCGGGCTCGCTCGCCGTGGCCATGGCCATTATTATTGTGGTGCTGTGCCGGATGCAGACTCAGTCAAGCAAGCAGCACCTGGAGCCTATGGCAGTCCACAAGCTCTCCAAATTCCCACTCATCCGACAGGTGGGTACCAAACTTGAGCCCTACTAATGCAGGGGGGACCTTGGTGACCAATGGGCTCCAGGAATGCCACTTGTGCCCATCACACCTTACCCTGCTGCCAGCCTTGGGGCTGCCCTTCCCAGTTCCCCCTGCAGCTCCCTCACCCCATTGCTCCAAGTGAGATCTCTACTTTTCTGTTGCATCTTTGTTGGGCCCTGGAACGTGGGATGGGATGGATGGCTGAGGACCTGTGTCTCTCTCCACAGTTCTCCCTGGATTCCAGCTCCTCTGGGAAGTCCAGCACATCCCTGATGCGGGTCACCCGTCTCTCCTCCAGCTGTGCCCCAATGCTGGCTGGTGTCATGGAGCTGGACCTGCCCCTTGATGCCAAGTGGGAGTTCCCCCGAGACAAGTACGGTTCTGCGCAGGGCTGGGACAGGGGCTGCTTTCCCCAGCTGCCCCAGGAACAGCAGCATGCAGGAGGTGGATGGGGAGGCCTCTGGCCACCCTAAGACCAGCCCTGTGATCTGTGATGGTTCTGCTTGTCCCTGCCAGGCTGGTGCTGGGGAAGCCCTTGGGGGAAGGCTGCTTTGGCCAGGTGGTGCGGGCAGAGGCTTATGGCATAGACAGAGACTGGCCAGACAGAGCCATCACCGTGGCCGTCAAAATGCTGAAAGGTAACGGCTCCCGTGCCAGTGTCCCAGGAACAGAGGTGGCATCAGCACTGGGCAGGGGTGCCACCCAGCTGGCATCGTGACACAGCCTTCCTTCCCTAGACAACGCCACCGACAAGGACCTGGCTGACCTCATATCCGAGATGGAGATGATGAAGCTCATGGACAAACACAAGAACATCATCAACCTCTTGGGAGTCTGCACACAGGATGGTGAGGGGCCTGTGCAGGCAGGGTTCGGGCGGGACCAGGGATGTGGATTACTTGGGTCAGTGGGTAGCTGGGAAGGGACAAGGCAGGGCAGGGGCTGAGCAAGTGGCTGCCCTTCCCAGGGCCATTGTACGTGATTGTGGAGTTTGCTGCGAAGGGCAACCTGCGCGAGTACCTCCGTGCCCGCCGCCCCCCGACACCTGACTACGCTTTTGATGTCATGACAATGCCTGAGGAGCAGCTCTCTTTCAAGGATCTGGTCTCCTGCGTCTACCAGGTGGCCCGTGGCATGGAGTACCTGGAATCCAGACGGGTACGGCTGTGTGGACTGAGTGGACTACCTGTGCTGGGCACAGCTGGGGAGGTCATGGCACTGACAGAGGAGCTGTGTACCCCTGGTGAACCCAATGTCCCTGTGCAAAGGGAGCCCAGCCCATTCCCATAAGCTGTCCAGAACCTCCCAGCCCCATCCAGCAACGCTGAAGGCAGTAGCTCCCCAAAAATATGGGACTCAAAACCTGACCCACCTCCTGGGGAAGTGTATGTGGCCCTCCCACTGTGCCTGTCACTGCAGCCAACCCATGACGGGATGACCCCACCACTGCAGAGGTGCTGGGGGATATGTGGGAGGGAAATGGTGATTTTGGTGTTTGAAGGGGACATGTGGAGCTGGAGTCACTATCTCACACCCCTGTGGGTGATGCTCCCCCTGGCAGTGCATCCACCGTGACCTGGCTGCCCGCAACGTGCTGGTGACAGCAGAGAGTGTGATGAAAATCGCTGACTTCGGCTTGGCCAGGGATGTTCACGACATCGACTACTACAAGAAAACCAGCAACGTGAGTGGGGCTCCTGGGAGAGGGGCACAGGGACCCCCAGTCAGGGCCGAGCTGAGCAGGGGGTTGCTCTCCTAGGGTCGCCTGCCAGTGAAGTGGATGGCCCCCGAAGCCCTGTTTGACCGTGTCTACACCCACCAGAGCGATGTGTGAGTCCTGAGGGGAAGGAGGGTCTGTTGGGTGTGGGTTGAGGATGCTGTTGGTGTGGGACAAGGCAGCACTGTGGGGTTATACATGCACTGGAGGGTCCCCATAGCGGAATGGGGATACTGTGTGGGGACAGCAGGGCACATATTGCCCAGGGAGGGGGGGTGAGTGATCCACCCTCTCCCACTCCTGCAGGTTGCAGTGGGCCAAGCTGGGGGACAGCCCTAGGATGTATTTGATCCCCCTTTGCTATGTGTGATCCTAGGTGGTCCTTTGGGATTCTGATGTGGGAGATCTTCACGCTGGGGGGCTCCCCATACCCTGGCATCCCTGTGGAGGAGCTGTTCAAGCTGCTGAAGGAGGGGCACCGCATGGACCGGCCATCCAACTGCACCCACGAGCTGTGAGTACCAGCCAGGTGGGTGGGCAGGGGGCACAGTGAGACCCTGCTAACATCTCCTCGTCCCCAGGTACATGCTGATGAGGGAGTGCTGGCACGCCGTGCCCTCACAGCGTCCCACTTTCAAGCAGCTTGTGGAGGGGCTGGACAAGATCCTGGCAGCTGTTTCAGAGGAGGTGAGAGGAGGGGAGTCTGGTGGGTGAGGGGTGGGCAGTGTGGCCATTGACAGCACTGGTGGTCATGGCACCATCCCTCCTTGCAGTACCTGGACCTCTCCATGCCCTTCGAGCAATACTCACCCTCCTGTGAGGACTCTGCCAGCTCCTGCTCCTCTGATGACTCTGTCTTCACCCATGACCCAATGCCGTTGGCTCCCCACCTCTTCTCCTATCCCAGCGTGAGGACTTAAGGGAGGGCAGGGAAGGGTGATGCTGAAGCCACCTCTGCTCTTGCAGGAAGAGGGTCCAGGTTCCCCAAAGTCCCTGCTTTGTCTGGGCTGAGCAGTGGGTGGGCAGGGCCCGGAGCCACAGGACCAAGGCAGGGTGTCCCTCTCTCTGGGCTCCTTTTGGGCCCTGAGCCATCAGCCCTGGCTGAGATCTGCCTGGTATTGTGGGGCAGCAGGAGCTAGAGCCTCTCCATGTGGGCACTGCCTGGGATGCCCATGGCATTGCCCAGGAAGATGGGCTTTGGCCAGCGCTTCAGTGGAAGTGTCTCTGGGCAGGAGCCCCACTGCTGCCAGGCTCCTGCTGCATCTGTACATAGCCACAGAGATGAATATTTATGTACATGAAATTTCAACCTGATAAATTATTTTTTTGGAGTACACCCCGGTGCAGTTTTCTGGGCTGCTCCTGGAGCACAAAGGGCTCACCTAAGCTTGGAAGGCAGTCAGGGTTTGCCTCCTCTCTGCCTCCTTGCCCCAGCCAGTTCAGGGCTTGCAATCACTCCTGGGGGACACAGAGACAGTGCCACAGGTGCAGGAAGTGATGTCCCCACTCCTGTGCCTCCAGGCCTGCTCCAGCACAAAGCACCCTTGCATCTGTTCCCCATTAGCCACTGCTGCACTAAGCCACCGTGAACTCCACTACCAGCATTGCCCTGAAACTGATCCCCCAACTGCCATGGGCTCCCAGGCTGGGAAAGTGCTCTGGGGCCCAGCCCCACGCACTGGGGACCCCCCACACCCTCCTGCCCTGGCCAGCCCAGGCCAGCCCAGCACTCCAGATTAAAGTGGGCTCCCTCTCCCCAAACCTGTGGGAGCACAAGTTGGGGGTCTCCAGCCGCTGCTCTCTGATGCCTGTTTTGCCCCCCCCTTGCCCTATGGTGCCCAGCAATGACAGCAGTGTGGGCAAGGAGGGCTGCAGCTGTCTCACCCCCTCCTGCCAGCCTGCTCTCTGGGTCTAGGGTTTCATCTAGGGCCAGGCTTTGCCGGCCGTTAGTCCCAGGATCTGGTTTCCTCCTTCAGCTCCCAGCTGCACTCACAGCCCCCTGCCTGGAAGCTACCTCTTCCAGCATGGAAGCTGGCTCTCTGGCACAGCCTGCCCCAAAACAGCCCAAAGTGATGGGGGCTGGCAGGTGCTGTGTGGCAGGACCTCGGCCCAGGGCAGCTGGAAAGGGAGGCCCTCGATCCTGGCTACTGCTGTGGTGGTGCCCAGATCTGAGATCACAAGAGACACAGAACTTGTGACTTGACGCAGCCATAGGTGCTGTGCCTGTTGTGAATTGTATCTGCTGGGGGCCCAACAGCTTTCAGAGCCATCCTGGTGTCCCCTCCTTCTCGCAGCCCCTCACAGGGCTGCTGGGGGATCCCACTCCAATGGCATGCTTGCAGCCTCCATGTCCAGCCCAGCTCCCCTGTCTGTTGGGACGAGCCCCCAGTCCAGCACGGCGGGAGGAGGCAGACACTGGCAGGTGTGAAACCTGCCTGTCCCGGCGGCCTGCCTGCCCGGGAAGGATCCCAGCTGTCCCATAATGTGCCAGAACCAATGCATTTCCCACAGCCCTGAATAGGGCATTCACACGCTGAAGGGCAAATTGCCCAAGCTGCCCACAGAGGCTGCCCAGGTCCTGGCCAGGATTGAGACTGAACAGGGAGAGGGGCTGTGCCCAGCATGCCCCTACCTCACTTCAGACCGGGATCCCCGTGCTGAGGGCAGCACAGAGGACAGGCAGTTCTTGCTCACCCTGCACTGCCCTTTCCCTGGAAAAAGGGGCCACAGACAATTTCACAGGGTGAGGCATAGGTGGGTTTGCTAATGTTTAATACCAAAGGGAAGGAGGGGGCCAGAAGGGGACTTTGTGAGCAGGGACCTGCCTTCCTCTCCCAAAGCCTCACTCACTCCATGCACATTTAAAAGGCTTGCTACAGGTGCAGGCAGTGCCTGCTACCCACAGCCCAACAACCCACACCAGTGCAGCCCAGGGATGCTTCCAGAGTTCTGGCTGTGCCCAGTATTGTGCTCAACTGCCTGCCCCTACTTGGAGGGATGGCCGTCAGCCCATGCCCAGGCACCACTGCATCCCCCAGTGAACCCCCAAAAGCTGCAGCAGTGGGTACATGGGCTGTGCCCGAGCCAGCTGTGCCAGGCACAGGGCAGCCGAGGCCATGGCTGGGCAGGGAAGCAGCCAGAGGCATCCTGCAGCCCCACGACAACTGGAGGCAGTTTTTATTGTTTAACATTCCTGGTATTTTCTGTCAGGGCTGAACCAATTGTCCTTAATCCGCCAGGCTCTGCTGGCCAAACAAGTGTGGCTGAGCCACCAGCATCCTGTCCGCACGAACAGGCCCCTTTTGTGAGGGGGATTTAGTGTGTAGCCCAGTAAATCCTGCTGGTTTCCTGAGGCAGCGTTCCCACACCCCCCACCATTACAAACCCCCCTTGCTGCCTGCTCCCAGTCCCTGAGCCCTGGCACCGATCCCTGCCTGGCCATGCCCGCGGGCATCCTGTCTGCCCAAGTTCTGGGGCCATCTACCTGCTGCCCCCTCAGAATCTGCCCACTCCAGGGCTGCAGATTCCTCTTGCACATTTCTGGGATATGTCTCTGAGTCCTTATGGGATGTGGGGTGTTGGTGGGACTGAAAAGCTTCACAGCCACCCCACTATGCTGCTGATCCTTCATGGGATTCTGCGGTCCCTGGCGGGGAGTACTGTGGTTCTGGAGGGATGCTGTACTCCTGGAGCAGATGCAGTGATCCCCGGGGAAATGCTGAGCCCTAGGGAAGGTGGTTCTGGTCTGGAGTGGGGGAAGGGGGTGTGTGGGGAATATGCTGAGTCCTGAGGGAGCTGCTGTAGTCCTTGGGGAAATGCTGAGTGCCGATGGATCTGGTTCTGGTCCTGGGAGGAATGCTGAGCTCTGGGGGAAACAGCACCCCAGGGGCCAGGACACCAGCTGGTTCCTCATTCCAGCTCCGGGATGTGGCTCGGAGCCCCCGGCCGGAGATGCCTTCGCTTAACGACTCTGTTGTTTGGCCTGGAGCTGATGTTGTCTTTTCTCCACAAAACAAAGGCGACAGGATTTTATCTGTGGGGAGAATCTGGTTTCTGTGCGGTGCAGAAAGCCTCTGCCCCCGGGCAGGAGAGGGGGGGCGGAAAGGCACCAGGCTGCTGTCTGCCCCACTGGTAGGAGGAGCTGGCACTGCCCCTCTGCCTGCTCCTGCTTGCCACAGCCCCTGTTCCACGACCTGCCCGTCATTGTCTCATGACTGTGCCCCATGTGCCCAGGCAGCGAAGGGAGGGAAGAGCCCCCATGGGCCAGCAGGCAGAGAAAAGGGGCCCATGAGCACCCACACATTGGAATAGAGGCTGAGGCACAGCCCCATGTCTCCTGTGGAAGAATCCAAACATTGGATCCTGCCACAGGTCCTGCATCCAGGGACACCTCACACACTGGTGTAGGCACACACAGAGACGTAGATGTGCCCAGCTCTCATATCCACACAGAAGCACCTGCACACGCACGTCCATGTGTGCACACTCACGTCACCCTGCACACACAGCTCAGGCACACCCTCCAGGAACAACCCCCCATGCATGCATCCACTTCCAGCCAAGCACACACACTACCTCCCCCCAAAAAACCCCATGCACTCCAACACACCCGCACGCACCCGCTTCCACGCACACACTTGCACAGCACCATCCCTATCCACACACACTCACACACACTCACGCACACACACCTCTGCGCCTCTCTTCACTCATCCCCTCTCCCCACAGCGGCAGAGCCGATGCTCCAGAGCCACCGCGGACCCCCAGCCCCGGTCGGACAGGCCAGGCTGGGGGTGCCAGCGAGGGCGGTGGTCCCATGCTGCGGGCCCCCCGCCCGTAGCCTCCCGTCGGCCGCCCAGACCCTGCGGTGCTGCGGGAAGCCGCGGGCTCTCAGCCCCATCTCCCGGCCGGCAGCAGCAGCTGCGCGGGGCGGGCAGAACGGAACGGGCGAGCGGCTCCCCCGCCGCACACCCCCCGCGTTTCGGCTGGTGACAGTGGCCTTCGCGGCAGGACAGGCACGGCACTGTGTTGGAAGGCTGACAAAAGCGACTGGGAAAAACGGTCTGCGGCATGGGAATGTATCCTGGCTCTGCTCTCCATCACCCGCACGGATGGATGGGGCTGGGAGCGGGGCAGGGCAGGGGATTGGGCTGCAGAACTACGCTGTGTCCCAATGTGTATCCCGTTTGTATCCGTCCGGGTGACAGGACCAGTGTGGGGAGGGCACCTCATGGGCACTCGCGAACTTGTCTCTATCTTGCATGGATGGATCAAAGCCCAGCGTGAGCTCAGCCTCGTTGCTCAGGGCTGAGAGCCCTGCGCAACCCCTAAGCTGAGAATGGGGGGCAACCTGAGGGCTGGAGAAGCAGCGTGGTCCCCGAGAGCAGCTGCAGCGCCCAGACCGGCACCCTGAGCCTCGGCCCCGCGGGATTATCCCCATGCTGGATACGGCTGCTGCAGAGACCGGCCTCCAGGTGACAGTGCAGCGAAAGCTCTTCCGCGCCGGGCGGATTTGCTCAGCAGCGATGGCTCCTGTCCCCTGCAGCTCGTGCCAGTCGTCCTGCCCGCACCCACCTCCCTTGTGTGTCAGTGGGCTGCCCCGCAAGGTTTTGGGGAGCTATGGAAACACCTGGGCAGGGGGACTGCGAGGTGAGGGACCTGGGAAGCAGAGGTCACCCGGCAGGAGGAGCAGCCCCGGCGCCAGGGACACCGGGCCGGTGCAGCCGCGCCTGCGGGCACGGAGCCGGGCTGAGCCCCACCCATCGCCCCTGCTCCCGGCGCTCCATCCCTGCGGTTTCAAGCCACGCAAGCCGCTTCCTGGGGGAAAGGGGGCCCCCGGCAAACCCTCCGGGCAGGATGCTCTCCGCTCCTCTCCTCCTCTGCTTCCTTCCTCTCCCTTGGCCGGGCCAGCCCTCCCCCTGCCCACCGCGACTCCTTAACCCTTTCGCCCACGCTCCCGGCCGTGATCCAGCCCCACGGCCGCGGCTTCCAGCCACCGCCCCCGGCCCTTTGTGCAGGATCCCGGTGCTGCCCCCGGGGTCTGCGCTCCCCCCAGGCCCCGCCCCGGCGAACATCCGCGGCCGGAGGTGACTCGCAACCAGCCCATCCTGCCCACGGCTCCCGCGGGGCCCGCATGGCCACAGCTCCCCCCACGCTGGGGTGTGGGGCTCCCCTCCGGCTGGCCGTGACGCCCCCATCTCCCTCGGGGGGAGCCGGCGGTGCGGGCCGCGGTCCCTCCGGCATCCCGGCGGCGGCGGGGAGCGGCCATGGCGGGAGCCGGGGATGCGCATTCCCGCCGGGCGCGGGGGCACCGGGCCGTTCCCGTGGGGGCACCGCGCCATCCGTGCGCGGGCACCGGGGCCTGCAGAGGGAGCCCGCAGTGCCGGGCGGTTCCGTGGCTACCGGCCTGACCGGTAGAGCCCCGGCGGGAGCGGGGCTGGGCTGAGCACGATGGCGGGGTGGGGGGCTGAACGCCGCGGTGGGGAGGCCGCCGCCAGCCGCGCTCCCCGCTGCAGCCCGCAGACAAAGCCCTGAGGCGGCAGGGCCGGCCACGCTGCCCGCTGTGCCGCACATCCGGGCGGAGCGGGCGGCAGCGGCCGGGATGCCATTTCCCTGTTCCTCTGCCGGAAGAGAAGGGCCGGAGAAGGGCGCTGGCCGTGCCACGGGCAGAGGTGACACAGCAGATGGGAAATGCGTCTGAGGGCATCCCGTCACCACTGCCCTGCTCCTGCCTGCGCCAGTAACCACATGGCTGCAGGTGGATCACTGCAGGGCCCACTGGGACAGCGGGATGTGGACATGCCTCGGGGTGCACAGAGCTGCCTGGGCATCGCTGCCCAAGCAGAACAGCCCCTGCACACAAGTGGTCCCATCGGGATGTGCTGTGCCGTATGCCCATGGACCAGGGGGAAAGCAGGCTGGGACGTGTCCTGATGGTGGCCCTGACTCTCCAAGAGGGGGCACTTCAGCAGAAGTAGGGCAGCTGGTGACAGTCAGTGCCCAGGATACAGCTGCCCTGCTTGGAACAGCCCTAAAGATCTCCCCAGGTGGCTCACCGAGCCTCAGACACCAAGCTCTGGGAAGACACCAGGCGCTCCTGCTCTGCACACGCCCTGCCTGCCCCTGGGGGGGTATAAATAAACCACTAGCTTTATTTTGGGAACGTGTCAGAAACGTGCGTGGCAGGTTGCTCCAATGGGAAGGGAGGAAACTTGGCTGTGGGGCCCTCTCCCAGGTGTGCCAGGCTGCGGCTACCAGTCGATCTCTGAGAGGTGGACAATGTATTTCACCCATTCAGGTGTAAAACAAGGGATCCAGGCACGCTGGGTGATGCCCCAGCTCTCTGAAGGTGGGGATAACTGTGTGGATACTGAAACTCAGTGCCAAGTTCATTCAGCACTGGGGCACAGCGAGGCCCCAGCTCCCACGTGTCACCATGGCACATGAGCATGGAGGGAAAGGGCCTAAAATAGGTCAGGTGCCACCAGCTGAGCCTTAGGCTGGGACTTCGAAGGTACAAACATGTCATGAGCTTCCTGCCGAGTCACCCCACCCTCCGTGGGTGTGCTGGAGTGGCATGAGCTGAACATGGCAGCCTCTCTGTGTAGCAGCACACCAAGTGGGGTGACAGTGGGTCGGGGACCTTGGGGCGGCTCCTCAGGAGCAGATACTGGGAGAAATGGTTGCTCCATCACCAGCCACAGACAGGGCAGAGGGAGTGCTTGGGCAAGCACCAGGAAGCCAGGTGCTCTCAGTGGGGCTGCCAAGGTGTACAGGCAGAAGAGGCAAGTCCTCAGTGCCCCGCTGAGGTGCCAGCCCGCAGCCGCTCCAGGACAGCGTTTCAGCGGGGAAAACCTGCGCCTGCGGGGCAGCGAGGCCCGGGCAGCGGGCGCTCCCTGCCTGGGTGTGCAGAGCGGCTGCTCCGGGGCCCAGCCCGGCGGGGGGAGCGCGGCGCCAGCACGGCCGGGGGCTCCCGCACGGCCGGGACGTGGGGAGCGGGGGAAACAAAGGGCAGCGGCGGGCGGGGGGAGCGGGTCCGCCCGGGCAGCCCGCGGCGGCACCCCGGGGGGCGGCAGCCCGGCCCTGCCCCCCGCGCGGCCCGGGCAGCACCGCCCCGGTGCCACATCCCCGCGCTGCCCCGGCTGCCCCCCGCCCCGTGCCTGCCCAGCCGTGCCTGCCCAGCCGTGCCGGTGCGGCGGCGGCGCGGCGCGGCGCCCGGACCCGTGCGGCTGGCGGCGGAGACCCCGGCCCGCATCGGAGGTAGCGACGGAGCCGCCGCCCGCCGCGGGCCGGTTGCGGGGGGCGGCGGTGGCAGCCCGTCCCGGCGGAACGGGCGGGCGCGGGGCCGGTGCGCGCCGCTCGGCGGCGGGAGGGCGGGTGGGAGCGCGGCTGTCCGGGAGCGGCGGAGCCCGGCGAGGACAGCCAGGCCGCGGGCACCCGGCGCCGCTCCCCGGCGGGCGAGGCTCGGCGAGGCTCGGCAAGGCTCCCACGGCTGTGCACGGCAGCCCCGCGGAGGGCGACGGCCCGGCCCGCCGGTGCGCGGGAGGGCGGCGGGGGAGCGCGGCGGGGGCGCCGGGCCGGCCCGCGGGGCGCGGCGGACAATGGCAGGGGGTAACCCGAGCCCAGCGGGGGCGGGTGCCGACCCGCGCCACGCGCCCCCGCCGACCGCCCGCGGGCACCGGGGCCGGGAGCGGTGCCGAGCGCTGCTCGGGGGCCGGCGCCGCCCGGGTGCCCCGCCGGGGCGCAGGGCCTGGCCGACTCCATTTTGTTGGCGACCGCTCCGCCGCCGTTCGCAGGCCCGCGGCCTGCCCGGCGCGGAGGGGGGAGCGGCGGGGGAGACACCGCGGGGCCGCCCCGTCCCATCCCGCCCGGTGCCCCCTGCCGCCGCCTACGGTGGAGGTGCGGGCGGCGGCCCCGAGGCCGCGGTGCCGGTGGGGGGATGCGGGGAGCGGGGCAGGCCGGGCCGGGCCGGGGCGCGCCGGGGGGGGGCAGCACTGAGCGCCCCCTCCCCACCTCCCCCTCCCGGAGTGCGGGGGGGGGGGGCCGTCGATGGGGGGGGGGGTGCTCGTGCGGGGGTGTGGAAGGGGGGGGCAGGCCCGCGCGGGCGCGCGCGCGCTGATTGGCCGCGGCCGCCGAACCCCGGGAGCGGGGGCGCGCGGGGCGGGCGCGCGCCCTCGCGGGATGGCGGCGGCGGCGTCGGGCGCGCGCATGCGGGGGAGGGAGGAGGAGGGAGGCGGCGGAGCGGCGGCGGGGCCTGGCCGGGCCGGGTCGGCGCGTCTCCCCATCCGCCCGCTCCGGGGGCAGGCGCCGAGCCGCCCGCGGCACCCGCAGGTGAGCGGCGGCCCTGCGGCAGCGCTCAGCAGGCCGAGCGACCCCGGCGCCGGCCGTGCCGAGCCGAGCCGGGGTGGCCGGGCCGCGGCCTGGGGCCTGTAATCCGGCGGTGGCGGAGCGGGGCCGGCGGAGCCCAACGCGGCCCCCGGGTGCGGCTGCCATTTTGCGGTGCAGGCTGGGCTGACCCCATTGTGCTGTGCCCGCAGGTGGATGCCCGCCGCCCGGCATGGAGCAGGCCTGCGAAGTGAGCCGCCGCAGCTGCCTCGTCCCCTTCGGCACCTCGCTGTCGGCCGCCGAGCCCAAGGGCGGCCCCTTCGGCGAGGCCCGCGGCCCCGAGCCGCCCGCCATGCAGCTGGCGGCCGCCAAGCCCGGCTACGGCCAGGACCCGTCGTCCTGCTACATCCCGCTGCGCCGGCTGCAGGACTTGGCTTCCATGATCAACGCCGAGTACCTCGGCGGTGCCGCCGACGGCGCTGAGGCCCTGCCCGACCCTGGCTCGCCGGGGCCCCGCCTGCCCGCGGCGCAGGACCCTGCGGCCGAGGTGCCCCGCGGGGCCCGGGCCTTCCCCCTGCTCCTGCGGGACGCTGGAGAGGAGGCGCTGGAGGAGGAGGAGGAGGGCGCCGAGACTCCGGAGGAGGAGGAGGAGGACGACGACTACGACGACGACGACTACGAGGAAGAGGAGGAGGACGACGACGACGACGAGGAGGAGGAGGAGGCGGCGACAGAGCCCGGCCCGCGGAGCCGCGGCCGCTCCGCTGCGCAGCGGGGCCCCGACAGCCGCCTGCAGCCGGCCGGGTCCGTGCCGGACGGCGGCCCCGGGGAGCAGCCGGAGTCCTCGGCCGCCCTGCAACTCGTAAGCACCGTCGGGGCGCGGGCGGGGGGGCCGCGGCCGCTGCCATTTTGCGGTGCGGCAGGGCCGGGCCGGGCCGGCCGCGCTGCCTCCCTCGCCCCGGCAGCCCGGAGGACGGGAGCCATCTTACCGAGCGAGGGGACCGGGACCGGGACCGGGCCGGGCCCGGCTGTCACCGCGCTCACCGCGCACCTGTGTCGCCCGCGCTCCCCCCACCGCGTTTTCTCCCGTCAGGAATAAGAGGCATCATCCTTCTGCCCAGCGACTCGCTGCGGAGTTCGGTGGAGTTTTTTCCCCGTTGGAAGGGGTTTTTTTGAGCGCAGTGCAGATGAGGAGGGCAGGAGGGAGCGTTCCCATCTCCTGCCGCTCCGGCTGAACGCTGTCAGAGGCTCTTTGTCTGGCCAGGCCTGAGGTTCCCGAGCTCTGAGACCTTGGCGGTGGCCGGGGAGAGACCGTGTCATGGCCTGACAGACCTCACGGGCAGCAAACATTGCCTCTTATTCAGGCGGACTTTTTTTTTTTTTTTTAAGTAATTTCTCTCTACACTCACAAATTCCTTTAATTATAATATAATTAATAAGAAGAAAAACCGATGGAACTGTAGTAAGAGTTCTGAAAGGAGATGCATACAGTAATTTTTTTTGTGTAATTTGCTTTTGAATCCGAGTATAAGAGATGTTTCTCAGTGTAACCTTTTATTTGCAGCCATATATGTATATTTCCTGCAGTTTTCGGTTGTTTTGGGCTTTTTTTGTGTATTTCCTCAATATGTTTTTCAACCTCAAGGTTCCCTGCTGGAGCATACTCTGGACTTAAAGTATTGATATAGGGTTTGAAGATTAGCTCCCTTGATAGGACTAATACCGAAACCATCTTGCTCTCTAATTTCAGTAGAGCCACTGATGCCGGACAGATCCTGCTGGTGCGTGCAGTGCTTGGGAGGCAGGGCTGTGTTCCTTCGGGAACACTCAGTGTTCCTGCTGTCTGCTCTGGGAGGTGGGGAGACCTTGTCACAGAGTGCCCGTGCAAGGGGCGATTTTAGGAAAACGCTGACCGCAGCTTCATTTGTTTGTGGAGCAGTTTACACTCTTCAGCGTTCCTTGGGAAGAATCCCTCGGTCTCTGGTGGTCAGAGGCTGCTGTGGGTCTGAGGTTTATGAGTCTCTTCAGCATTGTTTTGTAGAGGAAAGCAGGGATCTCTCGCAGACATGTGCTCGGTGATGCACTTGTGGGAGGGTCTCACTTTGTAAACAGAAGCTCGCAGAGGTACTTTCACAACAGTTGCCTTTACAACCTGAACTGCAGCTGGTAGAGTGACAAAACCATTCTAGTGACAGAGCCTGTTATTTGAATATGCAACGAGGGTTGACTTTTCAGTAAAACTGCCATACCTGTGTGCTGTAGTTAGCCTTGCTGGGTTGTTCTGGCAATTTCAAAGCACAGCTGCAGTCCTAAAAAAAAAATGCAAAGAAGAAAAGCATTTTTTAGGCAGCCTGCAGTCCTGCTTTCCCTAATTCTTGCATTCTTTCTTCAGTAAGTAAATGCATGTTGTCTGAGTGGTCCTTCATTTTAGCCCCATTGCTTTTGGAATGGGAAGAGACAGGGCCAAGTGCCAAGTTACCTCTGAGGCGATTCAAATCTTTTAATTGTTTGACATGACATAGTAGCTTGAAATATCCAGGTTTGCTCTTCAGGTCATGTTTTCATTTAGGCATTTAATTCCAGTCTCATCTGTGTTTGGTAACTGGAATTTTTTGGTTTTTGAGAACTTGCTAAAACTTAAAACAAAAACCCACTCCAGAAAAAGCATCACAAATCAGTGGGAGTTCTGCACAGCTGTTTGTCATAGCTGGGCTACTCTTTACGGGTATCAGCTTTATGTTGCTTGTTGATGGGGCTCCACCTTACAGCATGACTGTCTCAGAGCTTTTATTTTTGAAGCTCATGGCTCCGAGTGTGCCACTGCTGCTCAAACTTCCTGTTTTGCCAAGAGGGAAGTGTGTGTGTGTGTGTATTTCCCATGTCTGTGTCTGCCCCTTGTAAGAATAGATACTTGCTTTGAAATGTCAAGAGTGCTTGCAGCAGAAGGGCCAGAATTTGGTTTAGTCTTAAGTGAGGTGCAAAGACCAGCATTTAAATAATGCCTCTGGGCAGGAGGGGGGGTGGCAGGTATTGTTTTTCATGGGGATTTGTTAATAGCCCTGGCACCTGCTGCTCTCAAACATTTCCCCAAACAGGGGAGGTTGCTCAGGTACCATTCAGTTGTAAAGAGGGATGTGCATATTCTGAACTAAAACTATTTTAAGTGCCACCTTAATCTTCCCTTAAGGGTGTCTGGAGTTTCCAGCAGCTCCTGACAAATTTTGTGTTGTAGAGAAGGAAATGATAGCATCAATTCTTGGGTCTTGTTTTCCAGAGGTGGTGATACAGTGACTGCTGGCAGCTGCTGGCTTGCTGCCTTGTGCACATGTTGGGCTATGGCCCTTTAAATTTAAATGGGTGGTTGTTCTTGGATATCTCTGTTCTTTACCATCCTAATGTGAGTTTGTCTGTAGTGCTCTCCTGGCATTTCCAAGTTGCAGAGGCCCTGGGCAGCATTATGTGAGTTGGAGGGAGAGGTGAGTCCAGACCCTGGTGCTGGGGAGGGTGGGTACAGCCCTGGAGGTTGGAGATATTGCTTGAATTTAGATGCTGAAGAACTGGTGCAAGGTGGAGTTGTTTCTTGCAAAACTGTATTGGAAAATTTGCTCTTCTAATGTAACTTCTGATGCCTTAATACTTCAGTTTCTTGGTTTGTTGGTTTTTAGTTACTATGCACAAAGTATTTTGAGTAATTTGATTTGCAGAGTTGAGCGTTCGAGGAAGCGGAGAGTTCTTGGATTCAGGTACATCTGGGCCTCTTCTGCTTGTGTGTATACATTTTGCATTCTCAAGCTGTTTCCTCCATGGGGCTTCAGGATGTGCAGAGGCTTGCATGAGGCTCATGTTGCTTTTTATTATTACTTCCTTATTGTCCATTCCCACGATGCAGGAGTGTGGTGTTCGGGTAATGACAGTGAGGTACAGGGAAATTTAGAGCCAGATGTTTTATCCCTAAGAATGGCTACTTACAGAGGCTGGGTGTGAGGTATAAGTGAGGCATGTGTGTTAAGGCTCCTGGAAGGTTTTTGCTTTACCAGAATCACACTGTTTGCACTGTGTTAGAAGTACTGAAGGCCAGCAGAGTCCTCTCTAGAATTAGTCCACTATGAGCTTGGGTTGTGTTCTGATCTGCAGCTGTGAGAGGGTACTTTCATTTTAAAGTGTTGGTGTTGCCTGTGTGAGAGTTCCTCCGGTGCTTGGTCTATTAACTGACGTGTCTGGTGCCATTTCTCTCTCTGCTAAAAATAAAATGAAGGAACTAAAGCCACGTGATCCTTGCTACTCCTCTAAACATTTCTGAAAGAATCTCCTACTACAGACTGTTGATCCGAGGTGCAACTAACTACTGATAACATTATATCCCTGAGATACAGTAGATATGGCAGTGGTTTGTTTAAGCAGGGAACATAAATTTCCTTGGTCAATTGACATCTTCCTGGTGAGGAGATGAATTCTGTTTGGCTGTCAGTGATTCCTGCAAGCATCATCTCCTGCTCTGTGCATCTGGAGAGAACAGCATCTTTGTGTGCTACTGTCCCCATGCCTCTGATATGGCACGCATCCCCCTTTGCCACTAGGATTTACACTGTTTGGAAAATGGTATTATTTCACAGAAAAGATCCCGTAGCTGGATCTTGCCTTGCTGTGCAGCCTGATGGCACCCACCAGGCCTTGTACTGAAGGGCATTCCCGTTTCAAATAGCTCTAAACTTACCTATAAAGGACTTCAGTGAGTGTCCAGAAGAATGGGAATTTCCACCGTGAGGGCCCTGTCCTTGCCTGTGTTATTGCTTGACCATAAACTTTTGAGGTCCTGAATGACTTCTTGCTTTCACGGTGTGATGATGCTGCATTGCCACTTGGTCATGGTGGAGGGGTGTTAGGAGCTGTCATAGCAGGACCTGCAGTGTGTGAGGGTGTGAGAGCAGCTCCTTCTGAGGGTTTTGAAAAGTCTGTAGAATCCAGAGCTCTCCTGCACAGCAGGTCGGATCCTGGAAGTGTTTTATCATAGCATTTGGCTGAGATTGCCCTTCCTCTCCTTGTTTCGTTGTATTTGTTCTCTGATTGCTGATTAGGTGTGAAATATCTGTTTGTGTATGTTGTGTTACAGGAAATGACTTGGTTTCTTTAGAAAATACCTGGTGTGCCGTGTGAAATGTGAATGACTGATGCCTTTGCGGTTCATGTTCTGAAGCTGAACCTGTCTGTTTGCAAATAGCAAAACCAGAGGTATTTTCTTGCAGATTGCACAGTTTTGAAAGTGATGTTTTACCGGATATAACAACAGAAGCCTCTTTAATTTCTGCTTTCCAAATTTTAAACTTACTTTTAAAACTTGAGCAGGAGAGAAGTTGTTCAAACAATGTCCTGGTTAATACACTGTTTGCAGTTGTAAGTCTGGCAATAGTAACAATTAAATTTACTTTTGCAGGTGTTTTTTGGGGCTGGATACTGTTTCTCAGACCCTGCTAAATGACTATACTTGCTGGTGGGTGATTTCTTTTGGAAGAGCATGTTTCCCGCAACTTGAACCTTTTTTTCCTAAAGAATCTTAGGTTGTTGAAGGTAGTGATTCAAGTTTAACTGTTACAATTCCTTCTCAAGCCTTGGTAAAATCAATTATAGTGGCTCAGTTTGATGCTATAGCAGTAACCTTTGACTTTAGAGCAGCATATTCTGCATGAAGTCATGGATTTGTTCATTGCCTCTTGCAATGTAGCAGCTTCTTGTTGTACCATATTACACCCTTGTTCCCAGAAGTGGGGTTAAACTGTGTGATGTGCAACAATTATTAAGTGGAGTTTTTTAAAGTTTCCCCAAGTTAGCTGAACAAATCTGTAGTTGAACTCTAAATATACTTGAACTCCATAAGCTACTTGAGCCCCAAGAAAAAAAAAACAGTATTCTCTAAGATATAATTGAGATTGTATTAAAAATATATTTGTTACTGAGAAATTTGTGTTATGGATGATGGTCAAATTTCAGTGCAGTTGCTTGGAATATACGTCTGCTTTTCTTGTGACTGACAGCTTATGTATAGTAATTTTGATTGCTTTTAATTGCTTTAATATTTTCAGTTATTTGCTCTGACATTTAGAAAGGCAAAGAGAATAGAAACATTGTAGAGAGGAAATCAGGCAGGGGGTTGTCCTAGGAGTTAAAAAACTCAACAGTTTAGGTGAATGCCACTTTTAATACCAAAAAACTCTGACCTGTGTTCTGTTCTGTGTGCACAGAGCCATGTGGTGAAGAATGGTAACATGAGGGAGTTTGTCATGGCTGCAGAGCTGTGGTGCCATGCTGAGGGAAACTGTGAGGTGGAAAGTTTGGACCCCACTGTTTCAGTGCTGGGTAGGAGCACAGGCACTGCTTTGGCTGATCCAAGTGGGTGCTCCTGACCCCAGTGCCAAGGAAGGGGGGAGATGCTGCCATGTGTTGGAGCAGGTGAAGTGCTCTGTTCCTGTTACATTAGAAATCTGGTTCCAGTGTGCCTGCTCACAGTAGCTCTGCAGCAGTGATTAAATGTGTGACAGAGATAAAGATGGCCTGGGTGTGCATTTATCTCTTTTGTGTCCAAAAGCATTGATGAAGCCCAGAGGAATTTCAGCAGTGTGTCTTGCCTCTACTGAAGGATGGTAAAGCACTTGTTAAAATTGACATGCTGACTCTTTGTGGTTATCATTAAGATTTATTTCACACGATTCTTTGGAAAAATGGCAGAGAGAAGTTGGGAGGAAAGTCACCTTGTATATCACTTCTTTCCCTCTCAAGGACAGGCTGGTCCTGGCTGGATGCCTTCGCTGCTGTCCCTAGCACAGCCAAGGCAGAAGGGTTGTGCTGAGTTGTCCCAGCTTATTGCCTGGACTGGTTGTAGCCTTGGCAGTGATGGAGCTGCACAATCCACAGGTGAATGATGACTTTTCCAGCAGCATCCCTGCTGTCTCTGTGGGGCTGAGGTGCTGCTGGGGTCCTGGGTGAAGAGCAAGGCTGCAGGTGGAAGGGGCACCACGTGAGTGGCATCAGGGAGGGGAGTGTTTTGGGAGCACTGTCGGTGACTGGATCACAGGGAAAGGGCAGGACATATCTTGTCCTGGAGGTTTCCCCATGTGTTTTTCCATCCTCCTCCTCATGGAGTAGGCCACTGGGGTAGGAAGGGTTGACAAGAGAAGCTTTGAGTGAGTTCTTGGTAGGGAACTTGTTCTATTGGTCATGTGCAGTAACTGGGACATCTGTGAGTGCTGCTGGAGATAGCACATCCCACTGCTGGGATCTTCAGGAAAAAACAGTTATATAGTAAAATAATTACACAATAAAATAGCAAAATAGCAGAGTAATTTGCTTTAACATTCAAACACTCATCAGAAATAATGCACTGGGGACTCCTTTCATATTTTCAGGCATTGACTTTTGCATGTGAGACACCAGAAGTGTTGAATTGGGTGGAGCAATTCAAGTGTTGCATCCAAGCCAGAGGATGGAATGCCTTTTGGTGTGGTAGTCTCTAGGAAAAAGTGAACAGTGAATTTCCTGCACAGTAGTATCTCAGCACACTGGAAACTGCCAGTTTCTTTTTCAGCTCCTGCAGTGCTGAGTTTGCAGTGAGGCTCCTGCCCTCAGCCCTGCTTGAAGCTTCCATGTTCCACTTGTTTTGGAGGAGTGTGTTCATGACTTTGTCCTCCCATTGTTGGTGGAAAGATAGAAACCTGCTGTTGTCTCACGAGAAGGGTGAGGAGCAGAGTGGTTATCACCCTTTTAATAGTTCCTCCCCTTGCCCTGATGTTTCTTTGTTGTTTGGTTTTCCCCAAGTACCTGTTGGGACTTCCTACTGTTCTGGCTAATGTGGTGACTGCCTGCAGATTTCTAAATAACAGCAGTAAAACAAATCAGGTTCCTCTTGGTTGTAGTTGGCAATCCTCTCACAGTATGTTCACAATGTTTGGGAAGCTGGATTCATCACAGAAAGGTTTGGAAGCATAAGTTTGTAGTACCTGGTGCCTTAAGCATGAACCTTCCTCAGGTCATGGCTTTGACTGTGGATATAAGAAGAAATAAAAAAATAAATAAGAGAAAATAAGTAATAAATAAATAAGCACAAGGTAAATTTATTGCCCTGTTAGTGTTCATAAATTCTGATCTCAGTTTTAGTAGTAACTCAGAAAAAGCAGTCAAACTTTTAAGTGCAAATTCAAACTTGATTTTATATGAATAGAAATTTTGTTTCTTTTGGGAAAATAATGCCATTGGGTAGGGGGACTTACGTGCTGAATGCCACCTCATTTTCAGGAGGTTATGGTTTTGTGTAAGAGGCGTCTTTTTATTTGGACTAGCAAAGTGGGATTACCCCTTTCATTCCCGTGAGTAAATAAAAACTTCTGCAGAAGATGAGATTTGTAAGCCCCCTTTAAATGTTTGTTGCTTTTAAAGAATCCCCTGAACTTAAACCCAAACAACATCAACAACCAAATGAAAACAAGCAACAAGCCAGTTAATTTAATTCAACCCAAACTAACACTTTCTAGCTGTTGAGGTTTTAGTACAGTATTCACTCTTTGCACTGTACATGTTGTTCTCTAGTTCTGCTTCACTCTGGTTACAGCTTAAGCTGTAATGAATAGAACATACATATATAAATTAGACTAGCCAAGTTTCATTTTGTATAGTTTGAATCTGTTTTTCATTTCATGGATTTAGAAACTTCATGTCTGAAAAATGAGCACTATTTATCCGATGTCTTGCTTGTGAGCAATCTGATAATACATAGAGGAGCACAAAAGTAAGGCTGAAAAGGGGACAAATCTGATGACCTGATTTCAGTTAGTGATTTTTTTTCTTGTTCTCTGAAATAAGAAGATATTTGTCGGTAATTGTGAGAATGTGCAAAGTTTTGGTAATGCCAGCAGTTCTTCACTCACTGGAACAATTAGTGCTGGTTAAAAGGAGCCAGATTTAAAGAGAATGTGGTTTATCATTTAAAATGTGTGCAGATAAGCGAGTATCAGAGTCTGTCCTCTGCTTCAGGCTCCTAGAAGTGGTCTGAAGTCTTCTGTGTGTTAGTGGATTTCTCTCCCCAGGGGATGTGGGTGAGATGACACCCCTTCTCTCCCACTTCCTCCTCCTGCCTCCCTCAAACCTTGCTGGCAGGTGGGTTTCTGGTAGTTAGGACAATGAAGTGCCAAAACTTTCTCTTGCACTGCTCTTCCACCCAAACCATAAGGAGAACTATCTCCACTGAGTGAAACAGGGATGATGTTACCAAGTTATCTTGGAGACTGAAAATTTGTGTTCTCTTGTAGGTACATTCTTTATTTAATATCTGTATGTGGATAACTCCTGAGCTTGATAGAGATGCTTCAGGATGTAGGAATTCTCAAAGTAGTCCAATCTGCTCTCTTAATTTTAACCCTTCAGGGTGGTTCATATGAAAAACTTCAGTACCATGGAAAATGGTAGTAAAAACTGGTCAAAGACAACAAATACCCACAAGCATGTTGATAACAGAAGTTAGGTCTCTGTCATAATCTCTGCTGTATTTTTTGCTAGTGAATACTTGATTAGTGAGTATCTAACAGTTCTGGATGATAATCATCCAAGGGAAGAGGTAGTGTACTTTCTCAGACATGAATGTAGGTCAGACGCCTGTTTGCTTTTTGCTGCAATGCTGAAGAATACTGGAGCAGTTGGGACAAAGAGCATGTCCCCAGGTCCCCAGCAGCACAGGCTGCCCATGGGCTTCCAGCAGGCTTCTCCAGCTGCTCTGTTTGATTTGAAGCTTGCCATGAAATGCCAGTGTGATTATTACTCTGGTTTCTTCAGATATGCCATTACGTGCCATGGTTTGGGTGGGGGTTTTGTCCATATGGACTCCAGTTGGGCCTGCCCCTTTCCCTGTGCAGGGGTTGAAAGCTCCTGTGCTTGGTAATGGCACTTTATGTGGAGGAAACTTTGGTGATCTCTGCTTCTTTTCAAATATTTCTTAAACTATCAAGTATATAGAATTTCTCTTGGGTTTTTGGGTTTTTCTCAATCGATTTAGTTTTGATTTCAGAAAATGTTCTTTAAAACATGAATCTTTGCTAATGAGGATTATTATTTCGGGTTTCCATCACAAATAGTTACTGATTTGCTTTGTTGTTTTTTAGTCTCCTCCTTTTTATCTTTCCATGCAGCATTCCCAAGCAAAGGTTATTTCCCAATTCCTCTCTTTCCTTCTCTCTTTTCTGTTCATTTCTCAGTGCACAAGTGCTGGGGCTGAGTGAAGTCATGAACCACGGATCACTCAGACTTCTTTCCATTCTCCCTTCATTAAGAGCAGTACAGAGGTAGGAGCTGACCTTTTAACTATCTGTCACAGCAGTCACTGTATGGCAATGGCTGCTTCATTTCTATGACCAGAGTTAAAGGATCTGGATCCCCTGGGATAGGAGCTGTATGGACAGCTCAGTGCTGAGATTAAAACTGCTCTGCTTTGTCTTAAACTCTGCTAACTCAGTGAGAGTGTGCTGTAGCTGGAGGGAAGTTCCATCTCCTGAAGGCTCTTTGGGTGGCTTTAGCAGTGCCCTTCCAGGCTTGTTCTGGGAGTATTTTAATAGGGAAAACTTGTCCCAGTTGCTGCCTCTCCTTTGTGAGGGCAGAGGGTGAATAACCTGTTCCTCTGAAATGGCAGGAGCTGGGAGTGGCCTGTCCTAGGCATGGGGCATTTGTGACACCATCTGTGGGGTTGGTTGTGTTAGTGGATAACTTCTTTATAGAATCACAGAATGGTTTAGGTTTGAAGGGGCCTTAAATACAGTGTAGTTCCAATGCCCTGGGACATTTTCTGTTAGATTAGATTGCTCAGAGCTCCATCCAGTCTGACCCTGAGCACTTCCAGGGATCCAGGGGCAGCCACAGCATCTCTGGGCAATGTGTACCATGGCCTCACTACTTCACAGGGAAGAATTTCTACCTCACATTTAATCTAAACCTACTCACAGATGATGGCCATTCCCCCTTGTCCTGTCACTCTGTGTCCTTGTAGGAAGTCCATCTCCAGCAGACTGTTAGGTCCAGGCTACCCAGGTGCTTTCAAACATCATCTTTCCCTCAAGTTCCTTTTGGTAGGGTTTATTTCTGGTAAAAAAGCTGTTGCTCTTCAGCCAGTTCAGCCATATGTGGCATTAGTGGCTCGTAGGAATTAGATGGACTTCTTAGCATCTCATCCTGTTAGGGAAAAATTAATGATCACTAAACTTAAAGGAATAAAAGTTGGTGGTGGGGGCAGGCTGTGGACTGATCCTCAGCAAGCTTCCAGTTTTAACTAATGAGAAGCAGGTATTGGGAACAACTTTATCCTGGGCACAGATGGAATGCAGGGAGAAGCACGAGAGTTGCTGGTCTGGGAATGAGGCTTGAATAGAGCACTGGAAGTTTGTGGGGCAGGGTTGTTGCTGTTCCTGCCCCTGGCAGTGATGTTTGGGCTGGCTCATGTGTGGGGTGTGGCTCACCTGCAGCTACCAGCGTGGTGAGATCTGCTCAGGAGATATCCCTATCCCATGCTGCTGCTGCCGGGCCCTGCTGTACACTCAGAGGAAAAGGTTATTAGTGTCATTGTTTACACTGTATTGGTTAATTACCCTTTGGATGTGGCCACTTCCTTTTATTTTCATCTTTGGCTTTGATTCTGTTCAGTTTGTGCCTGAAACAGGCTTGGCAGAATCTTCCTCCATTATTTTTGGGGGATCAGTGGCTTCTTTCTTGCGTTTCATCATCGTCCTTACACACAGTGTCTTTTGCTGCCCCAGCCTTTCTGCAAAACATGTTCTATCTCTGGCTTCATTGAGTAACACTGTTTATAATTAAGTCAGGGATAAACTGTGATAGGGCTTTCTTGGCCAAGTATTTCCATGATGGCTTTCCAAAGCAGGTCTGAATTGAAAGTGCAGGGCTACAATGGCTGCAGATCAGTGCTTGATCTCTGGACAGATATATTTTTGGCTATGTGAAATATCAAATTTGAAATTGCCTGTAACAGCAGACATATCTCTGCCCCTTTGTGTGCAGTTCAGTCTTGCTGTGGCTCTGCCAAGGTGGTCACATCCCTGGTCACGCTGTTGGGGCACGTGGGGTGTCTGCAGCTGCATCTCCAGCTGCACTGGAGAGGCTGGTGCTGCTCTGATTTTTATTCAGAGATGTCCAGTGCTGCAGGAAAGGTGCACCTTGTAGCTGTCAGCATTGTCTGTGTTTGTGGGCTTTTGCTTTGTGCCACTTCATCCAGCAAGATGAATGGATTGAACAACAGCTTCCAGTGACAGAGCCAAGAGTGGTTAACTGGATAAAAGTTATTTTTTCCACTTTGTAATGATGTGGTTATTTTTGAGAGAGGAAGAATAGTGAGGACGGTTAAGGACTGACAGTATGTTTGCCAAAATAAAAACACTTGGAAATTTAAGCTTTCTTTGCTTGATATGTTTCATTATTTGCAGTATGGTGAGAATTTCAGGAAGGTAAAAGTACTTGCCTTTCAAATGGAAAGCATCCTTCTCATGAAACGAGTGCCAATGTTTGGTATTTCACTTAGTGAGTTGCAGACTGGTGTGTTTGGTTGATGTAGCACAAATTCAAGAGGGGACTTTGCAGGTGGCTTTTGTGTCATCCTGCTGCTGAATCTTGGCTTGTGACCCCTTCCACAGTGATAATTTGGGGTCTTTGGTGGAGAAGGTTTGATGAAAAACATCTGCAAGGTACAGTCTTGTTTTGTCCAAAAATAGCACAGAGTGATCTGAAATGCTAAATATCATCTTGGGTTTAGGCTGTAGCTTGTCTTATCTGAACAGCAAATTAATGTCAAACATTTTGATAACAGAGTAGACAGTACTGACTCCCTTGAGGAGAACATCAGACAAATCAAAACTGTTGTTCCTTATCAATGGAGAAGATCCTGTCCTTTCCTTCCTCACTAACCAAGGCTCTTACCTGGTTTAATTTCTTCAGTGTATGTCCACTGGGTTACAACATGGATCTTGCCCAATCTGGCTCACAAATTTTCTTGTTATTTAAATACTTAGGTATTTCCATGTTCTGAAGGTTAACAGTGTTGTGATCAGATGAGCGGGACTACATCTGAAGTTTATTTTTTTAAAAACTTTGGCTTTCCCCAGCTCACAGGAAAGTCACTGTTACTGCAGGGCTAAATTTTTGGCCATCAGGATTTATCAGCAGTTTAATCTTGGCATAGTAAATGCTAATTTTAATAGGAGTGAAATTTGTTGTATTCTGACATAAGAAATACATGCTTTGGGGCTATAATTTTTCTATCGTGCTGCAGCATTTAAAGAAAGAGACTTAACTGTACCAGGAAAGGACAATAACTGCTGCTTTTGCTCCTTTGCTGTTGGCTGTTCAGTGTTACTCGTTTTGAAAGTCCCCAGCAGATTTTTTTTTTTTTTAATCGTGTAAAGAATAAAATGTTAAGGCATCTCTGGCAGGTTGGTGGGATTGTAGGGAGACTAGAGAGAAAAATTATGCAAGACAGTGAGCTGCTGCAGTGCATCCTGTCACAAGGGTTCCCTCAGGACATAATGCTTCCTGATCTGCCTGTGTGACCCACTGGTGGGGACTGTGTGGTGGGTGATGGTGAGTCCAGCACCTGACTGCTAATGCTGGGGAAATGGGAGAGGAAACTGGGCAGGAATGAGAATAGCTGCTGACTTCTTGGAAAGAGGTTTAGGCATTGTCTGAATAGTTTCTTGAAAGCCACCTTTTCACTGGGCTGGGGTGTTGGAGGTTGACAAAGAGTTGATTTAAATGCAGACTTGCCTAAGGGCAGGGGTTGTGGATGTTGTTCAGGTGGATCAATGTGAATGGCTCTGGCAAACCTCCAGCGAGGTTTTACTGCCCTGTCCAGTGACCTGCTCAGGTTACAGTTGTCAGTAAGATTCACATCTATTGTGTGTGTATGCACAGCATCGGAGATGATCAGCTGGGATATACTTGTGCCACTCAAAGCCCTGGCTGGAAATCTGTGTCAAAAAAATTTGAGGCCCAAATCACTTTAACAAAAACTCAAGCAGGGAAACAGACTAAATTAAGACAGGGTTTGCATCTGAAAGTGCATCTGCATTTTAAAAGCAACGGCCAAGGCAGCACCTCTGGTTCCTGTGCTCACAGATACAGCTGGAGACACAGAGGCTGCAGCAAGGCAGTGGCAGAGAGAGGGGCTGCAGCCCCCTGCCCGGTGCTGTTCATGAACTCCTGCTCAGCAATAAGTTATTGTGTGGCTTTTGATGAGTGAGTGAGAAGAGTTTCAATATGTAGTCTGTAACATCATTACGTGCCTTTTTTCATGTGACAGGGTTTATTTTTTTGTGTTTTCTTTAACCACATGAAGAAGACTCATAAAACTCAATGAGAAACGGAATATACCTTTTATTAGAGAGGTCTGTTGTGTTTTAGTTGCTGGGATGTTGAACTGGGTATGGCAAGAGACGTGCCTGGAGCAGGGTGGTTAGCAGGATGGAGAAGTGAAGCAGAAAGGTGTGTGTTTGTGTTGTAACAACTCTAATGAGGAGCATATTACTTGTACTTACTGGCAGGAAAAATACCTAGAGTGTTTTTTGGAGCTCTTAAAATGCTGAACCCACCTGGGACATGTTGGTGGGTGTTGCTAAACAGGCAGGATATGTCACAGCTGGGTGCAGGGACTCTTGTATCCTGTGAGAATCTATTGTATCTCGTCTTGGCTCAATTATTCACAACACCAAAGCTCCTGGATCCTCTCCTTGGCAGAGGTCCTGCTGCTAAAGCACATGCAGCCAGAGAGGCTCACAAACAGCACGGGATCTGCTCTCAGCTCTTGGGCAGTGACACAGAAATGGCATTAAACAGCTTTAGCATTTGTGTATTGAAAGATTTTGGTGTTCTTGTGGCTGCTGCACAGCCCTGAGAAGCTGAGTGGATTTGGGTGGCTGGATCTGCAGAGTTGATACTTGTGAGCAGCTTTGGAGACAGGCAAGGTCAGTGTTGTGTCCTAGAGGGGGTGACTGTTGTTACACTCCCTTTCTGCTCCATAGTTACGGAGCAAAGCAACTGGTGTTCATACAAGCTCATCCAAGCTAAACATCAGTGTATAAGGTTTTCTGTGATTGTACCTGTCTTTGGTTTCAAATATTTTCTGGTGAAGCTTTTTCCTGAGCACATAGGAGAAGCAGGAGAGTTACTACTTGTAGATACCAACTTCTTTTTTTTTTTTTTTTTCCCTGATGATAAACAATTGCTATTCTTATAATGTTTCAGTCAGGAAAATTTCACTGTCTCTTACTGCTGCTTTTCCCATATGTTGCAACCTTTGAAATGAACAAACTGGTGTTGGTGAAATAATGGGGTCTAGTAGTGACTCCAAATATTTACCTGTTCAAATGTATGACGTTTGAGTGCAGTAATTTACCAGAGGTCATGTTACTAAAAAAATAACAAAAACCTTCTCAAATCCTCTTATTGTTTTGTTTTTTCAGAAGAATGAGGAGAACCATTGTGTTCTTTGAAGGTGTAGGAGCCACTAAGTAAAATCAGGACTTTCTTTTTAATGTAAATGTCTCTGCTATCCCGGTAATCTGCACACTGGGGGGGAGGCAAATCTCTTCAAAAGCATCTGGAGCTTTAGTGATTTCTTGTGTTCTGGTTTTTCCCCAAAGATCCCAGCCAAGAAGAAACCTCCAGTGAAGTATGAAGTTGGGGATCTTGTTTGGGCCAAGTTCAACAGACGCCCATGGTGGCCATGCACAGTTTGTCATGACCCAGTGCTGGACTGTCACTCAAAAATGAAAGGTACTGTATCTACTCAGACCACAAAGTGGAGGTGTTATGTATGGCAGGATCCTGCAGTTTTTAATTAATTTTAAAAGCATTTCTGGCCTTTGAAAGGTGTGAAGAAATAGACTGCTGTGGAAAACAAGACCTGGATCCATAAAGTGGAGCTAAATGAGGGAGGTGGCAGGAAGAAGGGGGTGTGGGTGATGAAGTGGCACAGATAGCTGTTGGACATTTAGGCTTTTCTTCCCAGACTGTAGGAAAGACAAAATAGCTGGGCTAAGCTCAGGGCAGTGCAGAAGAAAGAGCAGCTTCTCAAAAGTTATGTAGAGAAAAAGGAGATTGATCAGAGAAGTGTAACTGGTGAGGAAGCTGAGCTGGGAAGATTGGAGTGTGTGAGGACAGAGAGTTGTTCTTGGAGAGCAGGAGGCTGGAGAGGCTGAGGGGTCGAGTGTGGGGTAGTGCAGTGTAGCTTCTAAGTGCCTGAGGGTGTGATGGGACTATGTGCATGGAAGTGAAATTTTTGGGTCTTGTTTGGCACAAAAAAGTAAGGGGGTGTTGATAGGGAAATTCTGGAAAAACCAAGAGATGGAGCCACATATGTGAATGTTTAGGGTAAAGTGTGAGTGAGCTGAGTATGAGGAGGAGAGATGGGCAAATATAACAGAGCTGTGTGTGCTTGACCACAGGAGAGAGCCAGGAAGGGAAAAAGAGTCTTAAAAGATCAAGACAGAGATAGGCGAGTGATGGAGAGAACAGAAGGGAAATGAGGAATTGTTTGCTTTTAGTGTCATACCAGATGCTACGGGGACACTGCCACCACCAGAAAGGTTTATTTGTTCCTGGTTTCCCCTTCTGATTCTTTTTGTTCTGTGGGCAACTGGAAACCCCTTGAACTGGTATCCTCTGCCACTGACAGCTCTAGACTGGTGAGATTGCCACTCACTACTGTATTTGTCTTCAGGTTTTGTGGCCCTTGCCAGCCTAAACACAAGTGCTGGGCATGAGTGCAGTTCTATTTGAGTGACCATCAGCTCACTCTAGAGCTGTTTCTCTAGCCTTGAAGTAGCTTTTCCTATGTGGTGCTCACATCATCCCCACGCCTGGTTGCTGAAGTCTTCTTTCTTCACCTCCCCCTTTATCCTTTGGGGAGGCATTTGTCCTGATTCTAGAGAATACTGAATGTGGTGTTTTAAATAGTCTGTTTTCAGCTCTCAAACTCCTGTCAGAGATGTTTCCAGAAGATATGCTGATATATATTGTTCCCCCCACATTCCTCCTCATGAAGTTTTGGGCAGGATTTAATGTCCAGTGTTCCCCTCTCAGCTTGTGCATGAGAATTGGTAATAAAGGAATTCTGCAGGGAGGAAAAGCTCTGTCAGCAAGTTCCAGCCATCTCATCTCCAGCCACATGATAGAGTCTCATCCTTGTTTTATCTGTGTTCATACCAATGGAACTCAGAGGAAAATTGTATTTTCCAGCTGTGGCTGTATGTAATCTGCTTGTCCTCCCTTCCCAATGCCAAGGTGGCAGAGCAGGTGGATCTGAACTCTGGCACTTTTGGGCAGGAAGAGCTGGGCTCATTGTGCACTGTAGGAGCACAGTCCTACTGTCTTGGCTCTCCTGTTGCCAAGGGAACAAGCCCTTTAAAACAAGGCAGGTGGCTTCAACCTTGTCACTTGTGTTGAAAGCTCTTCTCTTGGGATTTGAGGAATGGTGTTTAGTTGAAGGCAGTTTACCTTTTTTCATCAAGCTCTTGGCTTGGAAGATTTTTGGAGCTGGAAGATACAGGCTCAGTGGCTTGAGTCCCAGAACTGTAAATGGGGTGGATGAAGGCTGTGATCTTTGCACGTGGTTTAATGTTGTTCTGGTCACTGTCAACTTTTCAGTGGTCTTGGTTAGAATCTCAATTTCAGCATCACTTAAGGCCAGGCTGGCACACTGTGCTGGCACCCAGGTAGAGGCAGCACAAACCAAGTGGGCTGGAAGTGTAATCTGCCTGTTCAGAAGGTGAAGGTGTTTCCAGGAGAAAGTTAATACATTGCAGCAAACTACTGGGAGAAGTTTGTATCCCTTGTTTTCAAGTGTTGTTTGGTCTGTTCAAATGCTTGTGACCTGTCCTTTTCCACCCAGTACTGATTCAGTTCTTTTTTGTACCATGTGTGTTCAACCTGCATAGAAAGTACCTTTAAAGAATCTTTGAATGTACCCCTATGATTGAATTTCTTCTCTGCACCTCTTGTGCCTGAAGTATGGAGGGGCTCATTGCAACTAATGTGTCATGTTGCACCTAATCTTTTCAGTGTGTGTGCATGTGTTGCTTAAATACTGCTGTTCATGTTTTATGTTGTAAATAAGACTTTGTTTGGTATTAAAACATAGGACAAGATGGGATGTATTGTGATGGAGGAGGCTTAACCTGTGAGAGTAAATCCTATCCAGAAGGATATCAGTTCTGGGTGTTGCCAGCACTGTTGTGTTTTCCCAACGGTCAGGTGCTCTGGACTGTTTAATCATTAATCAGAGAGTAGCAGAAAAGAAATGTTCTGCCTTGTGTGTTGTGTCTCTCAAGGAAAAAATATTTAGATATTTTTGCCTTTTTTTTTTTTTTTTGCAAGCAATCTTTGCTGTAGGAATATGACCAGTCATAGGCATGTCAATCAATTGTCTGTAAGAAAAGAAAGCCCAAACAATTTAAAAATAGAGTAGCAATGTAGAATATAGACAGCAGCAAACAAAGGGGTCTCCCTTAGTTGTGAGTAGAAATCCCCAGAACTGGCATTTATGTGGGAATGTTGTTAAGCAACATGTAATTGAAACTTACCTCTCACATTGTTACTGTTTTCTCTGTCTCTTTTTGTGTCTTTATTCTGTAACATACAAGGGGTAATTCTGTTAAATTTCTTGAAATAGTTTCCGGTGGGAGACCATACCGAGAGTACTATGTGGATGCCTTAGGAGAACCTTCAGAGAAAACCTGGGTTGCTGGAAAAGCTGTTGTCCTCTTTGAAGGGAGACATCAGTTTGAAGAGCTGCCTGTTCTCCGGAAAAGAGGAAAGCAAAAGGAAAAAGGATACAAAAATAAGGTGAAAGAGCTGGTTTGTGTAATATGTTTTTATTTCTTTGAATATGCACAGTACAAAATATTCCTTTATGCCTGGGTTTGTACTTTGACAGCTTCTGTGAGACTGAGTGCAGCAAGTCAGCCAGGGAAGGGATTCTTTGTGTCCTTACAGCAGCATAGTTTATAAACTGCCAGGAGTTTCCAAGCTCTCTTCTGTGCTCGGGTGTGGCCTGTTGCTTCTATTGCCCTGGACAGCTCTGGAAGGCAGAGGAATCTGGGCTCTGTTGGTGTGGGATCTGTTCAGCCGTACAGCCCTGTCCTGATGTGGATTGCAGCACTGCTAAAAAACTTCTGTGCTCTCTGGCAGCCTCCTTTGGCTGATCTGAACCAGAGGTGGAGTTGCATGCTTCACTAGATCACTGGCTGAGATAAAGCAGTGGGTTTTTTAGCACTGCTTCAGTAATTCTCTTTATAGAAACCTGTTAGGACTTATAATTTGACTTGGAAAATGCTTTGTCAGTGAGCCTGTGGGAATGAGTTTTGTGGCTCATCGCACCATCTCCGTTTCCAAACATAACAGCCCTGAGCAGTTGTAGCCAGTTAATGTAATGTGACACAGGGGTCTGGTCTATGTCTTTAGGAAGGTGACTGCAGAAATTAACTCGTTAGAATTGCTGAAGTGAAGAACTACAGAGGCTACTGTGTTGCTGTAAGAGAGCAAATAGTTACACTAGGCAATGGTATCTGGTTTTTCTTTTTCTCTTAGTCTAAAGCTTTATAACCTATGTTAGTGCAGAAACATCAGATTGAATGTGCTCTTGCAGATGTGGCCCTGGGGGCAGCGGCCTTATTTGGTTTTTCTTTTCCAAGGGTATGTTCAGTATCTTCTTTAAGGACTTTTCTCCTTTTGCTCTCAGCCCTCCCAACAACTAGTGACATGCTCCCGAGTAACTTCACTGGTCCTACAAGTGCTGCATGGCTGAAATCTCATTCTGTATGTCAATGGAGTGCCAGCATGCCTGCAGTAGAGGGAATCAAATGTTTGTTACTCACATAAATGTCCAGGTTTGCACCCCTGGAAGCCAGAATTGATGCAAAGCTGAGAGTATTTGGCTGGATTGCTTTGTGAAACTTCTTGAGTCTTCCGAGATGAGACTTTGTTGTTTTGGGTTTTTCCTTTAGAAGAAAAGTGTCAGCGATGTGAGTTGTTCCTCCTGCCTTGAAATTGGTTTTGATTTTTGGAGCAGTTGTGAAGCTTTTGGTTTGCTGTTGTGCAGCCAAAAACTACACATGCAGATAAGAAACAAGTTTCATGTTAATTTTGAGTATTAGCAGAGGTTCCTGTTAAGTATGCAGAGAGCTTTCTGGTTTTTCTACAGATACAGAGTTAAACTGGGAGACTTCTCAGGAATGAGGATTATAAACTTGATAGAGCACATCTTAGATGTGTGTGGATCTCATGTTAGTCCCGAGGTGAGTTGATGGAGAGGGCAGATCGTGCTCTGAATTCAGGGTATGCAGGAAGAATCAACAATGAGGAGAGCAAACAGGTCTGCTCAGATATTTTGAGGAAAACAATGCTGCATTTGCCTTGTGAGGCTTGCTGGCTGTCGCTTTGCATTTCTGTGCCAGGGACCCATACCATATGCATTGTCCTTTACGGACTGTTGTGTTCAGGATGTGTTGGCATGCCAAGACATCTGATTCTTTGGAGACCTTTACTTGCCAGGGACCTTTTTACTGTTTGGTAATGCACAGAGCTCAGCTGGAATGCAGGGTGCTTACCCAGGAGCAGTACTTCCTGAGTCTGCCAGACACAGTCCCAGGGAATCCATGTGATTTTCTTAAAGATGCAAAATGCAGGAATGTCACTGTGTTCTTTTATCTCTTCGGGTACCTACTCAAATTTTGTCTTTTTGTTTTTTGTCTCCAACTTTTAAGGTTCCTCAGAGATTTAGGGCTAAATGGGAAGTCAGTGTTGGACAGGCAGAAGATATTCTTCTCAGGGGGCCAGAGGATCAGAAGTGCAGCCAGAACTCCAGTGAGCCAGACAGCGAGAAGGACGAGAAGGACGTGCAGTTGGAATACTACACCAATGGCCCTGGAGCAGAAAGGGACACACAACTGAACGGCTGCTTTAAATCCTTGGCTTTTGACTCCATACATGTGGCCAGTGAAAAAGGAAAATTGCACATCAAGCCACACATGAAAACAACCTCTGAAAGCAGAAAAAGGACTAAAGTAAAAAAGAGTTGTGCAAGAGGGGAAGCATCGAGGGAAGAAATCAAAGACAAAACACCAGAGAGCGTAGTTAGAAAAGTGATTGTTGGGGACCTACCAGAGAAACACGCATCTCATGAGCTTCGCCGGATTGCTAACAGCCTGACAGCATCCAGTAGCACCAGGGAAAACCATTTGCTTTCCTCCTTTGGAGAACGACGTTTTGAAAAGACACCTCAAAAACCAGACTATGAGAATCGTAAAAGTGATGCTCTGAAAAACACCCTCCAAGGAGATTTGTTTTCCAGCCCATCTTTTGAGAGAGAGAAAAGCTCCCTGGGCATTTTGTGCAGTTCCAAGTTACAAATACACTATTCTGCATCTGATGCTGATGTTGAGAAAAAACAAACTGAATCAGATTCATCTTCTTCCCTCTCTGATGGTGGAAATAGTGATATAGATACCATGGACCAAAGTTCAGAGAGAGCCTCTAGTACTGTTGAAGTTAGTGATTCTTCAGATAAAGTGGAGAAGGACTTTCCTATGACATCAAGTGAAAACATTAAACTTTCCATGTATCTTTCTCAGAAGAGCAGCAGAAGGGCCAGGAAGAAGTCGCACAGAGATCGCAAAGCTCTGGGAGGTTCAGTAACCAACAGACTTGATGCTGAATTTGTGGATGGGGAGCTTGAAGTAGGTTTCTCTGATGCTGAGATGTCATTGACACCTCTTGAGTGCTCTTCAGATGTGAGAAATTACAGTCTTTCCCTAGCAAACAAGCACACTACCCCACAAAGTGTTTCCAAGGACAGCTCCTGGCCTGCTGTTACAAATCAAGCAATCTTGAAACAGAAAAGCGTGAAATTACCCCGAATCAGGAGTATAAAATGTAAACATAAAGAAAAGGTTGCTGGGTTGGAGCCTTCTCTTGTGGAAGATGAGGGTGGTGTGAATCGCTCTTCCTCAGATACCAAAGGTTTCTCTGGCCTTTCAAGAGATTCTCTTCAGAGAAGTGGAAAAGTTGATGGTCAGAAACTGTTAAACAACATGCATGAGAAACCCAGGGATTCTGCTGAAATCGAAACAGCCGTGGTGAAGCACGTTCTGTCAGAGTTGAAGGAACTGTCCTATCGGTCCATGAATGACGATGCCAGTGACTCTGGCACTCCAAAGGCCACAGTACCTTTGCTTTTCACTTCTACTTCTGGTCATGGTCGTTTGCCTATTGAACCAGATTACAAATTCAGCACCTTGTTAATGATGTTGAAGGATATGCATGACAGTAAGACAAAAGAGCAGCAACTGATGACTGGTCAAAATATAGTCCCATTTCGTAATACCAGCACGGGTGATGGTTCTGAAAGCAATTCTGCAAGTGGTCTCAAGTCTTTGTCTATTGTAGGTCCTCCATATAAAATAGAAAAAAACGGAGATTGTGTCCAGGAAAGAGTAACTCCAAACTCTGCTATAAGCAACTCCTCATTTTCACGTGGTCCTCCAACCAAGTTGACAGGGATTGGTACTGGTAAAAGGGAGCCTGCGAGTGCTGCTGTTTCTGGGACAAACGGCACAAATTGCATGTCCAAACGCAACTGTTCAAAATCTAAGCAGTCATCAAAGTTTGGAGATAAAACAGTTTCAAACAGAAAGGACTTAAAACCAGGAGGGCCAAGTAAGTTGCTAAGTCGGTTACCCAGAGATTCAGGAGAACATGCATTCCGTGTGCACAGTTCGGTTACCAGTCCTCTAGGGAATGAGGCAGAAGATGCTGAGAGGAAAGAGTTTATTGATTTAACAGAGCAGTCAACTGATGAAGACTCTGCCTGTTTATCTGATGACAATTTAGGTCGTATTGGAAGGAGACCTGAAGCTGGTAGAAATAAAGAGAGCTGCAATTCTGCTGAAAATGGGGAGAGTCCAGACTTGGATTCAGAGGCAAATAGTGAGAGCTCTCTTGGTGATGAGTCTAATGATATCAATCACGTAGCACCCAAAAAGCGATGGCAGCGTTTTAACCAAAGCAGTGCTAGATCTAATAAGCACATCAGTAGATCTAGGGAACAAGGAAACTTGGAGAGTGCCTTTGGCCTGAAATCTCGAGGCTTTTCACTGAAGGGAAATGAGTGCTTGGGAAGTAGGCATTCCCCTCATTCAAAGGTGCTTGAGGGAGACTTGGCAGTTCAGGACTTTGAGAATCGTTTAGACTTAGTTGATAAACGTTTGAATGTATGTGGTAAGCCAAACACCAGTGTGATGGACTCAGAAACAGAGCTTGGCAACTTTGCTCCCCAGTCTGAATTCTCTGCACAAGGTAAGGGAGCTGGACTTGCGCCAGAGTATTTGTATACATTTTACACTTTTTCATTTAAAGGATAAATTACGGAACTTGGGGCTGTCTGACAATGTGAAGATGTCTACTTCTGAGCAGAAGAAAGTGTGGGACCTTGATCTGAGTTCTCTGTAAGCATGGAGAACAAAGGAGGCGGAGTAATTATAAATTAACTCAGGTTATTGGTCAGAAAATTTTGAACACATTAAAAATCTTTACTTCTTCCACAGTGAAAGGTAAAATAAGAAGCCTTCTGAGCCTGGGATTTTTTTTTTTTTTAACTTGCACCTTCATAATGTGTTCCTTAGAGCCACAAGCTTGGTGTTAGTGGGATAGGTCAGTGCTAGAAGATTCCAGGAAACTGAGCCTCAATGGCTGCTCTGTTTTCTATCTTTCATAGTGCTGTTTGACATAGTTTGTCTTTGGTTTGTTCTGTAGGATTTCCTCAAGACAATGTGTTGGGAGTTTTTTGGGTTTTAGTGTGGAATTTTATTAGCTGCTCATAGTGACTTGTGGAGCCCCACAGATTTCCTAATTTACGGTTCTGATGTGGCTGCCTGATGGGTGAAAGAGAGAACAGAAGAGAGGGAAGCTGCCAGAGAGGCTGGGCTGGAGGTGGGTCTGGAATGTGGCAGACAGAATAAGGCAGCAGCATTGGAAGGGAATTGACCTAGAAAGGAGGAGGGTTATGAGGACCAAAAGGCAAGAGAGCCCTGCCTCTCCCACAGAGGGACATCTGGGTAAAGCCAAAGGAAAAAATAAAAGGATGTGTGGAAGGAATAGGGCCAGCAGAATCATATTTGACACGTACCATCCTCTGGCTTCTGTAGGGAATCTGGGGAAACACACCTTAATAAAAGCAATAAAATTAGGATTTTGCATTTGTTTCACCACACTAAATTGCTCTAATCTAATTGTGATATCATAAAATAGTACAACTCATCATAATTTTGAGCCTGTGTGCATTCTGTCACTTAAGTATTCTCTCAGTGCAGATTTTGATGTGTGTATTTTGCTTTTTGTGGCTGCTGGAGGCAGCCTGCACTTCTGTTTCAATTGTGGCAAAGGCAGCTCCTGGCTTAGTGGTTGTGGGACCTGCCCAAGGCAAGTTGCAACAGGCAGAGGAAACAAGCCTATAGGGTGTAACACCTGGGGTAAAAGTTCTGGTTTTAAGTCATGACCAGCTTAATCATTCACTGACTCTGGCTGGGTCTGTGTGTTTTTGAGGACTGAAGTCTCTATAGAGCAGGTGAGAGGATGCACATTCTGAGCTGTGCTGTGGGTTCTTCCCTCACACTGAGATCCTGGCAGGTTCTTAGGGCTTCGTGGTGGTTTAGCAGTTGAAGCATCCCTGCAGTGATGCTGTGTGAGGTGAAATTCCCCTGCCCTAAATAGCACGTGAGCTCTGTGCACATCCACCCCCTTTTTGTACAGATGTGCTGTGGGGAGGCATCGGTGCCACTGTCAGGGCTGCTGTAACATCCCCAGTGCTGGTGGGACTGAGTAAACATCTAATGCTGTGTTGAGATCATTCCTGTATGTTGGGCAAGGCCTAGAAAGTAGAGAAACTGATGTTGGAAACTAGACTGACTGCAATGCTGAGAGATGTGACCAATCCTTGCCCACAAAAGGCATCTTCAGTGTAAGAGATCAGAACAGATTGTAGTCACAACTGTGCCATTTCCACTAAGCTCAAACTGCATAAGGTCTTCATCATAGTTAAATGGCAGCACTGGGCATAATTTTGCCACAAACCTTGTACAGTGGTTTAGAGCAAATAAAGCAGACATGAAGATTGGAGGAATTGGCTGATGTAAACCAATTTTATAAATAATAGTTTCATCAGGTCTGTGATTTGCCACTGTCAATCTGCATTTGGGATTCTTGTATGGGATTCCTTTTGGGAACAAAAAGCAGTTAAGCCAGCCCTTCTGGCACAGTGCTGTGTACTCTGCTGCACGATTTTGGGGCTCTAAATAGTTGCCTGGTGAGGATACTCGTCCCATAACTGCTTATGTGCTGAAATGTGTGTTTCACTCAGACACCTGTGCAGAGTGTTAATAGAGGCTGAAAATAGAGCTGTGTTTGAGAAAGTTGTTTCTTTCTTCTTTTGGCCAAGTTTGACATTTTCATGCTTGTTTAACCACAAAGCCACAATAAAATGTAGCAATCTTGTCCAACATCCCTGTTCTGAAGCGTTGCATTGAAATGCTTTGTTATAAAATGCTTCTGTTCTAAAGAAGAAAAAGCCACCTCCTACAAATGAAATGAAGTAAAGAGAATATTTATTGTTTGTTCCAAAACTTCCAGGAGACCACAGGTGTTTTCCTGTCTAGGGGGAATCTTTGGGCAATATTATTTAATGATTTTGAATGCTAAAAAAGAGAATAGTCAGAGATATTCAGAGATATCCTGGGAAGTGAGAAAAAGACATAAATGTTCATCACCTTGCCTTTGCAGCTTGCTGAGAAGAGATGTTATAGTGTCAGGGTTCTGTTTTTTGGAGCTTGCCTTGTGTTGGTGTGTTGAGGTGGTGTAGCATGGGTGGTTAGGGTTATGGTGAGGAAACACCTTTTACCTTGCAATGCTACCACACTGTGCAGAGACGAGAAGTGCCGCAGTCACTGGCTCCTGATCTCATTGTGGAACAAACAAAGCAATAAATGGGCTCACAGTAGCAGATGGGGAATTGTAGTATATAAAAAAATGCCAGAGAGGAGGGGAAGGGAAGGAATTAAGCTTATGTGTTCCTAGTGAAACTAGTGACTGAACTGTGTTACGGGAAAACAGTGTTTTCCTGTGCCCCTGCACTAAAACCAAAAGGGTTTGGGTAAACAGCAGAAGAGTAAAGAGTTGCTAATGACCTTTAGTTCTGGTAGAAGTATTGCAAGGAAATTAGATGTAGCTTGTAGGGACATGTTGGGTGAAATTTCAGGAGCCTCTCAGTCTGATGTGTTTTGATTTCTTACCTGAACTGCTTGAAGACCTTAAAAATCCCCCCTGCTAAGTTGGGATTTTGGAAAATAGGAAACTCAAAAAATTCTTTGGGCTGTCACAAAGGGAGAATTATCAGCTCTTCCCACATGGAACCTCTGGAAGAGAAGGCAGAACAGCTACTATCCACAGATGTCTTGTGATCATTTCAGAAACACAGTCTTGAAGCTGCTTTCCTTTTTCTTAGCACATTCAGAGAGGAAGCGCCTTAGAAAGCCAAGTAAACGGCTTCTGGAATATGCAGAAGAATATGATCACTTGTTTGCACCCAAGAAAAAATCAAAGAAGAGCCAGGAGCAATTACAGAAGGTGGGTGAAGGCCAGTGTGCTCTTTGTGGTTATTTCTTCAGGGCTCTGGTCTGTGTGTGTTTATGTTCTTTGTGGCTGAGTGTTCTTGCTGTGTGCAGTGCCATGCAGAATGAATGTTTTCACCAACATATTTCACCATGCCAGGTGAATTCTGTGGCGAGGTCTGAATTTGAAGGAGGAGTTCCTGCCCAATGCAGTCCTGACAGAGATACCCAGCGGGGGCCGAGTTCTTTGGTTTCAACTCCATCTTCAACCAAAGAGTCCCCTCCCGTCCTTGAAGCAGAGTGTTCCTTCTCAGAACTAGGATCCCACTCCACTGATCCCCCTAGTCAAGCTCAAAGAGGATCTTCAGATTTTCCAGAGGTGGTGGTTCTGTCTTCCTCAGATGTTTCTGAAGTTTCTGCTTCTCCAGATGCAGAAGAGGGATTCCTGAAATCAGGTAAGTGGCAGGTTGTGTGATGCCGCTTTTTTAAGTAAAAGTAGCTCAAGTTCAGTGAAAAATTATTTTTGGGGCAGTATGAAAAGATCAGTGGCTGTGGCCGCTATTTGTTCTTGCCTTCCTTCACTCACTGACTGTTACTGTGTTGAGAAGGGAGAGAGGGCAGGTGCAAGGGTGTCCAATGACCTGGTGCTGTTGGCTTTCTATGGACTGTGGTGGTCCTCTTAGATCCTTGCACAGAATGCCTCTTTTGTCCATATGAAGGAGGCCACAGCTCCTTCTCTGAGTCCTTCTGTCTGTGCTTCCAAATAGTGACATTCCTTTAGCTTGATGATCTCTTGCTGCTGTAAACCCCTTTGAATGGACATTGCTGTGCTGAGGGTGGTGCACAAAGTCTAAGCTTCATTGCTCATGGAGTGATCTTTTGCTCTCCTAGGGAGCTGTAGCACACAATTCCCCCTGGAAGAACTTCCTATTTAATTGGTTCTAAGCATCTGTAGAATTTTTTGGGGACTAGTGTGAGCAGCAAGCCAGGGTCTTGGTTTTCAGTAAGGCATGGTATGGGAGGAGTGTGGTCTGAGGGGCCTTTTCCCCTTTCCAGCAGTGTCAATCTCAGTTCCTTTTAGTATGTTTATTCTCTGATAGCATCTAAAGATATGTCCAGAGTTAAAGCCCTGGTGTTCTGGCTGTGCTAGCTCAGAGGGAACACTGTTCCTAAAGGGCTTATAGTAAAAGAAAAAAAAAAACAAAACAAAAAGACAAGCAGGCAGATTCATGGTCAGTGGGAGGTCAGTTAGCCTGTCATGTGTGAGGGAAGAGGGATTGCCTCTGGAAACTTGTGGGTGTCACAAGGTAGTGGGAAGTTGGAGAGGATTAAAGGAGGAAAAACTGAGGATGTGAACCCAAGATTGGAGATGCAGGAGAACAGAACAGGTGCAGCAGTGGGAGCAAACATCCAGTCTGCAGAGGTTGTGTAGCTCTTTTCAGTCATTTCCCCTCACCTTTTGCTGAAGCACCCAGAGTGGGCAGAAGCTTGTCTTGAGGGTTAGGAGTGTGATGGATGAGCTGTGCCTACAGAGGTGTCAAAGGGCACAGCTGAGACTGTCAAAGCCAGTGGATGAATGGGGTGGGATGGGTAACAGGCTGTGTCTGTGAAGTGTCTGCATCAGCATCAGCATTTCCTGGTTCTAAGTTTATACTCCTGCCAAAAGTAGTGAAGGAGCCCAGGTCTAGAAACTTGCTACCTCCTGAGGGCCAGGATAAAGCTTGAGTAGGAAATAGTGCAAATTACACCTAGTTTTGTTAGGGTATCTTTTCTCAAGTAGTTTTAACCAGGATTGTGATCTTCAGCCTGTTTACTACAGCAACATAAATGCTGGTGTGAGGGGTGTGGGAATGTAGGCAAGGCTGTGTCAGTGGTAGGACTGGCTTATGCAGATCAAAGTTTTTGGGAAATTATGATGTGAATTGTGCTGCCAGCATGTGTTACCTGCTGGCAGTGAGTTCACAGCCTCTCTTCTGTGGGTGGATTTTTATATTACACATTGAGGTGAGCCTGAAGGTCATGGCAGACTGAGGTCTATTTTTATTGAAGTTGTACAGAAGCAGGTAATTGGCATCTCTGCCCTAGGAGCTTATGATCCCAAAGACAGGGTGAAGCAGATTATTTTGAACTGTTGGCTGATATTTACTTAATGGTCTTAATCTGATTGAAGACAAGAAAACCCCTGTTTATCTGATGTGAAAGGGTTTCATTGCAGGAAACTTCGAAAGCAAGCGTCAAAGGAAGCCCACTAAAAAGCTCTTGGAATCCAATGACTTGGACACTGCCTTTATGCCAAAGAAGGAGGAATGGACTCCCCAAAAGAAGGTACTTCCCTTCCAGCTCTTTTGAAAACCAGATAGAAAACAGGCCCAGACAGCAGATCCTGCTAAACAAGGCCCAATGCAATGGGATGTGGTTTTTTGTTGGCTGCAGCCCAGCAGCAAAGGTCCACCCTTCCCAAAGGTGCTGGTTGCTGTGTTATGATGAAATAATCCACTGTCCCCCACCCCTCCCCACTTGTAATGGGGATGGGATAGTTCTGGCTTAAAATCTCATTTTTAAAATTGATGTATATATGGAAAAGGAGTCATCTGGATGCTGGCTGGAAAGGTATGAGCATAAATGTTCTGTACAGAGGCTTTCTGTCATGTTACAATGTAGCTTGAACTTGAACCTAAGGCTTTGTCCTTTTCCATTTGATTTCTTCTGAGCAGTGTTTTCTTTGTTACCTTCCCAAATGAGCTGGTGAATGCATGTAAGTGCAGAGCTTGAAGCAGGATGGAGGCTTGAGGTGAATGACACATAGGATACCTTGTTTAGTTCAGATTTTTGAAGAAAATGCTGCTCTTCTCCGCTGAATACTCTATATTCAGTGACATGGTTTGGAAAAATGCAACTTGTATTTATTTCAGATCATGTGCCTGCACAGAACTTGTTGCCACTGTTCCTAAAGTTGATTAATAACACTTCTTTTCTTTTTCTTTCTCTGAGAGGCACAATCTTAGTACAGTTATCTCCATTGCAGTAATGTAGAGGCCAGTGTAAGTGTAAACTCAGAAGAGAATGTCTTTTCCCAGCACCTTGCAGACTATTAGCAGCCTGTTTAGGAAAGCACAGGAAGCAGTGAATGGTGCTGATAGGCACAATACACATCAGACTCCACATTCCTCCCTTCCCAGAGACAGACTTTTACATGTGTGATTTATCACACACACAAACCAAATATTTTCTTGGAAAATCTCTAATGACCGAATGTATGACCTGAATGGTAAATTAGGTGTTGCAGTCATTCCAGAAGGTTTCACAGCTGAGGAGTGTGTGCCTCTGTTTTCATCTGGTGACTTGACTCTCTCTCCTGTGTGTTTGTAGGGTACTGGCCCTTCAGAGAGTGACAGCTCTGAGCTCTACTCACCGGCCCACTTCCAGGACCTGGGAGAAGGTAAGTGAAGGCAGGGATAGCAGGGCAGACTGCTGTGATATTTGGATCAGTGCTTGTGGCACTGTGTGTATGTACAAATGCTTTGTGCTCTGGATTCAGTAGCCCAGCAAAAGTTGCTTAAACCAGTATGAATTGGTGGTTCTGTGGTGGATGCAGGGCAGAGGGCTGAGTGCCTGGAGGCTGGTATTACCCCAGCCCTTAGGCCCTCAAGGAATATAGGACCCAGCCTGAAGCTCTCAGGCTGTAGAACTTGCTGGTGTCACCTGCAGCAAGGGAATTATATCTGTATTTTCCTTGAATGGTGTTTCTGTTGCATCCCAGCTTCTGAAAAGCTCTTGGAGAAACAGCGAAAGCGGAAGAGACAGCGCCATACCTCTGCTGCAGTCCATTCCAAGAAGGAGAAAAATGAGGAGGGGCTGGGGGAGACCCCGCACTCTGAGGTACTGTTGGATCTTCATGCTCTCATCCCTATAACCTGTTTGCTATTTCCCAGGGTACTTGGCAGAACCTAAGCCAGAGACATCTTTTGTCCTGTCATTTGAAAATTTGTCCCACTGCTGCAGCTGCATGAGCTTGGGTTAGGCTGAAGATACCTCCTTGATCTAGTAGCTATTTTATAATGATGCTTAACTCAGGTTCTGTTTTCAAACCGCTGCTCAGCTAATTCTCTGTAAGAGAGGCTGTTCTGAATTTGGAACCAGGTGTTGCCTGGCACCCTGCTTTGCACCTCAGAAGATCAAACTGCTGTAAAAGGTCTTCCCTGGGGGTGGGACTCCTGCCCTTTTACAAACCAGTTTGAAGCACAAGCCCTAGACTGGACTTCAGCTCCTCCTGCTTGCACCTGAATGCCAGGATGAGTCAAGAACCCCATTGGAGGGGCTGGGGGGGGGACGACTGTCTGTGACTGCTCACAAGAGCCTCTGATTGCATCCTGCCATTAGCAGAAAAGGATAACTGGGGCAATTCCCTCTGCTACATATTAGCAGGGTCAGTGTACAAATACCTCTGACAAGCACGTTTTGCCTTTTAGGAATGAGCCAATTATCAGCAAGTGTAGGGGAAGCAAGAATTCCTGAGAGAGGCAGGACACCTCTGGGCCTCTCGCCATCGCCTCTCACTTCCAGTGGCCCAGGTTCAGCAGCAGGCAGGATAGTCAGTATGTATTTCAGGAGCCAATTATAGATCAATATTGTTATATTTGTTGTTGTAACACAGTTTACAGGAGAGCACAAACCTCGCACCACTATAAACAGTTCCAGCCATCCTGTTGTATTTTGGAAAGGGCATTTGTGATAAAATTAATAAATTGGGGCAATACCCTTGATCCATGTAAGCTTTCCTGTGCTGGTGTTACTGTTCTTTTTGAAGTGTGCTCAGCTGGACTAATGTTATAAAACAGCCTGTTAAAATACCTTTGCCAGTGCTGGGCTGGGGCAGTTAACATTGTCTGCTGTATCCACTAAGAGGCAGCGAATTCTCTGTGAAAAGAGGGGCAGCTCAGAGCAGCAAAGATCTAGGCTATGGCTCTGAATCCTGTGCTCACCACTCACTGCAGAGGAAACCCAGTCTTAACTGCCCCTAGCTGTAGACATTTGTATTGATTGAGTACCAAAAGTCAGATATGGTGTAAACCATGCCAAAAAAAAAGGTCAATGCTTGGCACCTTTGCCAGCCTCCCTTTTTATATAATTCTGTCTCTTTAGATGGTGTGGTGGGTGTTCATCCCCTGGCTTAGGTAAGTATTGGGATGCTGTGGAGATGCAGTTGTGCTTTCATGTGGAATTCAGACCATGCTGGTCCCTCAGTGACTGCACACGCTGGGCAAGGAACTCCACTTTGCTAGAAAAAATACATTGTTTGATGATACAGCACAGTGAAGCCTTGGATCTAGCTGCCTTCCAAGGAAAAGAGGGCAGAGGAAAGCTTGTCAGCCTGGGCTGAGCTAAGCAGCTTTCTCTGATCTTGCCCATCTGTGGAGCCAGGAGTGCAAATTTACAACATCAGGGCAGTAAGAGACTGACAGAATGGGATGGAAAATGCTGTTTAAGTGGTTGCCAAGGTTGTGAGCCAAGGTCAGGCTGTGCCAAAGAACAGGTCAGGCTTTGGGCTTGTGCCAGACAACAGCAGCAGGGATAGTTCTGGAAGAAGACCTGGGATGAGCTTTTCTTTTTGCAGGAGGTATGTAGTGTTGCAGTGCTTGTGCTGGGCAGAGGAAGGAGGGGAAACAGGCAGATCCTTGAGTGGCAATGCCTTTTTCCATGTTCACAAAGGATGGCTTTGCCCATCCTGCCTAACTCTGGGCAGTTCTGGGAGCAGTGTTAGAACAAGGCTGTACTCTGTAAGGTATGTTGGAATGGCAGTAGCCTGTAGTTGGGACTTTGCTTTTTTTCTTTTTTTCTCTCAATAAAGTCAGTTCATACCATTCATCTTTGTAATGTGTACTTCAATATACCCTCAGTGTATCTGTGCATCAATGCTCACAGAAGGCACCTGGCTTTAAAGTGTCCCCAAATAAAGTCATACTGCTACATTCAGGGAATAGGGGAAAAAGCAAAAGTTCCAGGCAATGCAAGCATCATTATCTGAGCAGAATACTAGCTCCAGGTTCTTCCAGCTTTAAACTTTAGAAGTCTTTATGTCCTTTTTTTGCCCAGATTCAGAATGTGTTCAAAAGACATTCAATTCAGCTTACAAGCTGTAGTAGCATCACAGCTCAGACTTCCCCATACAGAAAGTGGTGCAAAGCTCCCTCTCGTGATTGTTAGCTGGACAGGCTTGCACCAAGCAGGCCTGGAGGTGTGGGAGTGATGGCTGCTGCTTCTGCCAGCAGTTTGAATTCCTCACAGTGTCTCTCAGGTGTACTATTTGTGCCTGGGTATACAATGGCTACAGCTTGGTGACCCAGGGAGGAACTGGCAGCTGTGCATGATCACTCAGCTACCTGCAGTAAGCTGGCTTATTTAAAAGTGGCAGAGTCCTTAAAATATTCTGGCTCAAAGCACGTAGCTAAAGGCATCACTTTGGTGCAGTATTAATAGTCCTTAAATTGTACCTACTCTGGAGTGGCAGCTGGGGCTGCTGAGGCCACTGAAGTGTTGTTCCCTAGAGCTCCCAGGTGGGCTGGAAGCTGGCAGGATGGTGTTTCCTGGCCCTTAGTTGCCTGTTCTGACAAAATCCGTGGCACTGCTGCCGGGTGTAGCTGCAGGACAGCCGTATTTTATGCTAGAACACGTGTCTCTAGGATACCTGCTGTTCCTCTCTCTTAACAGTGCCTGGGCAGGTCCCATGGACACTGGGAAGCCTCATGGCAGGATCCTTCACTTGGCCCATGAATATGTAGTTGGACCTTTATCATTTGAAACCCAGCCTCTCCCCAGGATGGTTTTTCACCAGTGGATGTTATGGGCAGTGCTGTACACTCGTACAGGACAGTGAGAGACTCCACACCTCAGTCAGGATGGGGTGTGAATGCCCTGCTGTGCTGCTCCTTTTGGTGTTGGCTGTCTTCATACCAGCACAGGCTTTGAGTACCTTTGTGTCTCTCTTTTACGTGGATTAGGACAAGCTGAGATAAGTGTAGAGGAAAAATGTAGTTCATTTAGTATGTGACAGGTGCTATGAAGATTGAGGATTTTCATTTGTGTTTCTAGTGCAAGTAGATACTGGGGTGCTTCTGATTTTTTAGCCTGCCTGATTTGTTTCCATTCAGGGCTCACTCCTTGCTCAGAGAGGGGTTATGCACAGGAAGATAATTGTATTAAGTGTGTATTTTTAGTAACCTAGTAAAATAAGAGCTCTTTCCTTTCCTTTCCTGTAAATCTTTTGGTGGAACTGTAATGGGGAATATTCTCTCCAGGGTGGGTAACACGCAGATCACCTGCCAAACTCATTAAGTGCTCAGTGGCTGATTTGTAGTTTCCAAGTCAGGATAGGTGCTACTAACAATCCTAATTCTAGTTTTCTCTTTAAAGGGGGAAACATCAGTTCATGGGACTGCTGCAAGCCCCAAAGAGGGTCATGAGGAGGGGTCAGAGAATGACCATGGAGTGCCTTCATCCAAAAAGATACAGGGAGAGCGTGGAGGAGGAGCAGCTCTCAAGGAGAATGTGTGTCAGGTAGTGTTCCTTTAGAAAATCTCTTTGAAACTATCCCACTGTAAAGTATTTTTGTGTAAGTTCTGGGACACATTGTGCCCCAGGTAAGCCCAAGTAGCCTCCAAATGCTTATTGTAGAATTAATCAGCTTTTTGTGCTCTGTATCAAGCATTTCTCCTGCACTGGCATGTCTTCCTTTTAATGTTCACAGAGGTTAAGGAGATGTGACCAATGTAAGATACCCTACATTGGCTAAAATGTATCAGGGAGTTGGATGGTAAATGACAGTGGCTGTACACAAACTAAGGGAATTAACTGACACAAGGAAAATGTAACATTTTTCCTTGGGGAGGTCTCTGCTGGCAGTTCTGACCATCATGGGGGTTGCTGCTGTGTGGGATGCTGCTGGGAAGAAAATTGCTCAAGCTGCTACTGTGTTTCTTCCCCACAGATCTGTGAGAAGCCAGGGGAGTTGCTGCTGTGTGAGGCGCAGTGCTGTGGTGCTTTCCACCTGCAGTGCCTTGGGCTCTCCGAGATGCCAAAGGGCAAATTCATCTGCAATGAGTGTTCCACAGGTAGGGCAGCTTCTGTGAGTGCAGGACTGTGGGCTTACCTGGTGCTTCCTTGACTGGAGTGATGTGCCTGCTGTAGGACTGCTGAGTAGCTCTCAGTCCTCAGATTATTGATTTGATGTCTGATAATGACTTTCTGATTAGAATCACTGGGTGATTTGGGTTGGAAGGGACCTTAAAGATCATCAGATTCCACCCCCCTGCCACAGGCAGGAGCACCTTCCACTAGACCACTCCAAGCCCTGTCCAACCAGGGCTTGAGCACTTCCAGATATGAGGCATCCACAGCTTCTCTGAGCAACCTATACTAGGGCCTCACCACCCTCACATGGAAGAATTTTTTCCTAATATTTAATCTAAACCTACTCTTTGTTGATTTGAAGCCATTAATAATGGCTTCAAATATTTACCACCCTTACTGTTAATTCAGATTTGGTGTACAAAGAAGTAAAAGTCCATGATCTGCTAGGAAAGAGATAAATTTGTACCTGAGACTATGAAAAGGGGTCAGGTGAGGAGGAGAAGTCTTTTTCAGGCTGGAAAGGAGGAAATCTCAAAGTAGAGTTATTTAATTTTTTAAATTTTTTTTTCCTGGCCTGAAGTCCCAGCTATAATAAAATTTCTTTTGATGTGGAGTTCTACTGCAGCTTCAGGCCAAACCAACCTGGTGCAGAGACCTGTGCTGTGGGATGGGTGCAGCAGGCTGGGAAGTTGTGCTGTGCTATTAGGCAGCCTGGTGACAGCATCAGGTCCTCATTTAGCCCTCGTGTGTGACCAGTGCCTTGCTCTTTCTCCAGGGGTCCACACCTGCTTTGTGTGCAAGAGCTGCGGGGAGGATGTGAAGCGGTGCTTGCTGCCCCTCTGTGGGAAGTACTACCACGAAGCCTGCATCCAGAAATACCCACCCACAGTCATGCAGAACAAGGGCTTCCGCTGCTCCCTGCACATCTGCATGACCTGCCATGCTGCTAACCCAGCAAACATCTCTGCCTCCAAAGGTACCCGAGTCCTCCAGGGTGGTCTGGGGGGTGCAGTCACCTTGTGTTTCACATTCACCTGGTTCACCAGTTCTTTGCACTGTTGCCTTTGTGTCCTTGCCACAGCACTGGCTGTGTTTGCTGAGGAGTAGCTGCTCCCAGGGGAGTGGAAGGGGTGGTGTCAGAGCATGAGGCTCAGCAGCACTCCCCATGGTCGGCCATGGCAGCTGGAATGTTCTCAGGCTGTCCAGAGGCTCAGATTCCTGCACGCCCAGCCTTGCCTCAGGCCTCTGGGTTTTTGAGTAAATCTCTGGAGCTGTACAGACACGCTTGTGTTTCTCCCACCTGCTCCTCACTGTGCCAGTGCTGCAGATGGCGCCTTGCTTAGCAGCACGGGCTGTCAACACAGTGGCATCAAGAGCTGCACAGGGCAAACTATGATATTGTTCTACTAATCCATTTTTTTCTATGTAAACTCTCACCTTGTAGTGGAGACACCCTTGGGCTAAGCTTCCCAGGCAAACATTTGTTTGAGCTGTTTGCAGCAATACCTTGACCTTTATCTCACATGATCAAACTTAAAACTTTTGTGATTGCTGTGTATGTTTGCTTCTAAGCCTGCTTTTCTTTAATCCTTGGTATCTTAAGATGAGACAATAAGACCAGCTCTATTTTTATCCTCAGAGTCTGTGTTAAAGTTGGCTTTTTTGCCCCCATTTATCGATATTTGGTGTAGAAAACAGCACCAAGGCCAAAAGCCTGCAGCCCACAGCTGGCCTCTTCCCCACTGAACATTTCTTGACTGGCTGCTGCTTCTTAGTGGTCACATTTACCCCTTTTCTCCCACCTCTTCTTCCTGTTTATAGTCTGCTGTGAGGAACTGAAAAGGAGCTCTTAAAAACCTCACATAAACTAGGCCTGTAGGGAAGTCTGAATTGCCTGGAAGTTCTGGAATTTCAGGGTAAAATCTGATAAACAAGGGGCAAGTGCTTGTGTTTTCAGAAGCTACATGGATTGATTTCATTATGTGCAGCTAAGCACTTGGAACACCCCATCTGTAATTACTGTCGGAGCTGATTTAGTAATTATTTGTGCATGATAGGAAGCAGTCCCAGTCTGTGAACTCTTGAACTGTTTCTGCACAGCATGCAGGATATTTTTCACTTCTAAATAATGTCATTTTATCTATGGTATAGGTATTATAGATTTTATAATTTTATATATATTTAGTTACGTTAAATAACTTAATAGAAATCCAGTGAGTATATCATGGGTGATCTATAAAAATTAAAAGTCAGCTTCCTTCTCCAAAGCTCATTTTGAGCTTAGGAATAAGTAGAGCCTAGTTTTAGTAGGAGGGAGTGGTGGTGCTGCAGAGGCTGACTGTGTTGGGCTGTTTGGTGCCAGGTCGCCTGATGCGCTGTGTGCGGTGTCCGGTCGCGTATCACTCCAATGACTTCTGCCTGGCCGCCGGCTCCGTGGTGCTGGCCTCCAACAGCATCATCTGCCCCAACCACTTCACCGCGCGCCGCGGCTGCCGCAACCACGAGCACGTCAACGTCAGCTGGTGCTTTGTCTGCTCGGAAGGTGAGGTGCTCAGTGCTGGGTCCCCTGCCACAGAAGGCCCTGGCAAGAATTCATTACAAAGGGCAGAAGCTTTTCCCATCCGGAATGTCCCAGTAGGAACTGCAGAGAGCAGACTGCCTCTCTGTCATTCCACATTTAAGTCCAGCTTCAGGCTATGACTTTTTCTGGAGTTTAGAGGGGTTCTTTTTTTACCACGAGTAGGGCCCAGCTTTTGTAAAAGGGTTTGCAGGAGACCATCAATTCACTTTTTCCAGGTCTGTCTGGAAATGGGGAGTGAGGGGCTTCTGCAGTGACTGATAAATTCTTCCTCTTTCTCTTTGCTTCTGCACAGTGACTGATAAATTTCTCCTCTCTCTTTGCAGGGGGCAGCCTTTTATGCTGTGAGTCGTGCCCGGCTGCGTTTCACCGTGAGTGTCTAAACATCGAGATGCCAGAGGGAAGCTGGTATTGTAATGATTGCAAGGCAGGCAAAAAGCCACACTACAAAGAAGTAGTCTGGGTGAAAGTTGGGCGCTACAGGTAGGTGAAGATAGACCAGACTTGTCCCCATCCCTTCTTCATGCAGTGCTCATGGTGATGGAAGTGAGGAGCTGCTCCTCTCTGCAGGGTTCATTGTAGCAGGCCTCTGCATTTTTTGCATGCACATTGCTGGTAAAATATGAGCTTTCCTCCTTCATTAGCCTCTTTTCTCCCCACCAGCCTTGCTGGTAAGCCCTCACACACTTTTTCCCATGTCTCCATGCAGTAGCATACTTTTGAGGTGGCTGAAAGTAGGGAAGCCAGAGGTTTCATCTGCCCTTTCCTGTGTTGTAGGTGGTGGCCAGCTGAGATTTGCCATCCTAGGACAATTCCTGTCAACATCCAGAAAATGAAACATGACATTGGTGAGTTCCCTGTGCTGTTCTTTGGCTCCAAGGACTACCTGTGGACCCACCAGGCTCGTGTGTTCCCTTACATGGAAGGCGATGTCAGCAGCAAAGACAAGATGGGGAAGGGCGTGGATGGCATATACAAAAAAGGTAACTTGTCTTCAGGGAAGTACATGGTCTTACCCTCTTCTTTCCTCTTTGGAAAAGTGTCATTCATGTAGCAGAGAAAAATGTCTTCTTATAACTGAAGTGAAATTAAATTTGTAGAATGAGCTGCTGCTTATGTATCATCCAGCATGCTCAGAGTGTTTGTTTGACTCCCAGAGAGGGAGAAGGGTGTGCAGATTTCAAATCTTTGTCCAGCTCTGACAGAACATCTCAAAATTTAAGTGAGCTGCTGCTGTGTCAGCTTCTTTCTGTGAAATGCAGTCATTATCTTGATATAAATGTGCACTTGAGAGTCGTGGATGTAGCTGCATGGCATCTCTGCCCAAGAGAGCAGGCAAAGATAACCAACAGATGGGATGCTTAATCACCTATGAGCAGACTCTTGACTGTAACTTCTGCACTTCCCTGCTGCATTGGCCTTTTCTTCACCCTCCTCTGTTGAGCCTTGTGAACACTGAGTGGACAGTGGCTGCCCAGCTCTCTGTGAGCAGAGGGAGTTCCTCATAACAGAGCCTGTTTTCTCACTTAGCTCTTCAGGAAGCTGCTGTGAGATTTGAAGAGTTGAAAGCACAGAAAGAACTGAGACAACTTCAGGAAGACAAAAAGAATGACAAGAAACCTCCTCCCTACAAACACATCAAGGTGAGGGGAGGTGGTGGGGGGCAGGTGCGGAAGAGAAGTCTTGAGCTGTCGGTGCAGGTGATTTACAGGTATACAGAAACATTTCTGATGTTTGGGTGTCTGGCTGATATTGAAGGTTCCTTTGATCGTCTTTTCATCCTCAGCAAGCTGGGATGCAGTAACAGGGGTGCTCTGGTTTGCTGGAACAGATCTGGTCATGTCTTTGCTGTCCATGTCAGTTGTGTGGTCCAAAGGAAGTGCCTACCTTGAGAACTCGTGGGAAAGGGCTGGTAATGCTCAGTGTGGTCAAATGCTCTGTGCTGCTGATGGCAAGGTGGGCAAACCAGGTGGTCAGGGTGCAGTGCAGCAAGGCTGTGTGGAGGGTGGTAACCCACAGTATCTTCTATAATCTGCTATTGTTTTATATCTCTATCAGTTAGTGACTGAACAGAAGTACTGAAGCAGGGCTACGGGCTGCAATATCAGCCTTTTTCCTCAGTTTTGGGGAACTATTCATGTTAAGGGTTGTTAAATATTATAAATATTGAGTTAGAATTGAAGCAGCACTAGATACAGGATGGAGGTGACTTGAGAGGAGAGCTGGGGCCAAGCATGTACTTGTGTCTGAGAAGTGGATCCCAACTGACGAGAAACCCATTGACTCAGGGACTGTGTTCTTTTTTTTACTGCTTCTGTCTGCTCCTTCCCTTTTTATGTGGCAAATGATGAAAGCTTAACTGATTTCTGGCACTTTTTGTATCTAGCTAGGATTTTTAGGCAGGCAGGTATCTCCTTCATGAGTTACTGTGTGGTGTAAAGAGCACAACTGAATTCTGTGGCAGCAGTATGGGCCTTGCAGCTTCAGTGGAGGAAGTAGTTTCTCATTATAGCTATTTTTAGGCTTCTCTGGCCGCAACATGAAGGAACTCTGGATGCAGTTTAGAGCCTTTGAAAATACCCTTTTACATAAATAATGACGGTTGTGGTCATTAGTCATGGCAGCTCTTCTGAGGTCTGGGTGCAAGCTGTTTGTCTCTCTGAAAGCAAAGTAGCTTGCAGGAGCAGATGGTGAACTGGAGAAGGCTTCAGGATGGAATGGCTGAAGCTGTTTGTGTCCACTCCTTCTAAGGAGATCCACATCTCAAGTCCATTCCAAGGAACACCCACACGAAAGGCTGCTGCAGAATATACTTGGGATCCTTCATCACATCAGGCTTCTGATGAGTCCAAGCATTGCCCTGTTTTGTTTTTTTCCCAGCAGTGCCTCATAGGATAGGGCAGGTGTGCTGGGCATATGTGGTGTGGAGTGGCAGTGCTAAAGCAGTACCAGTGGTGGATTGACCCATTCCTGTAAGTCTTGCCACTCTTGATGAGTCTGGGTAAGAGACAGGAAGCTGCAGAGGAGAACCTGAGTGACAAGGAACGTTGGAGGTGGGGCACAGTTCTAGGAGGAAGGTGGGGGAGACTGTGTTGAAGTGATTAACGAGGAGTTTCTGCAGGGTTTGTGTTTAAACAAAGGGGGATCAGGACTGGGCCAGCCTCAGACAGGCTGTCAATGTGGAAACTCTGTGGGTGGGACTAGGTAACTTATATGGGGGTGGAATAGTTTTGCTAAAATCCCTTCCTTTCATGTTCTGGGAGAGGAAAGCGAGACAATGGTTCACTCAGGGAAAGAGCAGCAAGGAGCTTTTCTAGTGTGTCTCTCTCCAAAGTCCTGACTTTCTGTTGCCTGCTTTTCAGCGTTTGCTGCCTTTAACCAAACCCCAAGGACCCAGCTCATGCCACAGACACGCCAGTCGCTTCTCCACCTGGTGCTGCACTCTGCTTCCCTCTGGAGTGGTTTTTAGAGAGCTCCTTGGCTTAACTCTGAGCTCCTCTTTGGGCCTTTCAACCCCAGCCTTGTCTGGTTTGGCTTCCATTTACATCTGCAGGACAGTTGGGTAGGGAGGTAACTGCATGGTAGGCCCTATGTCACAGGTGTGACAGCTGAGAGCACAAACCAGCTTGAAGGTAACATTCGAAAAGCAGGGCAGTAAGGGAAAGCTGAGGAAAAGCACCTGACACTCAGACTGGAAAAGGTGCAGTTTGATGCAGAAAATGGTTTGGTGCTGATCACAGTGATGCTGTGTCCCCAACAAGAGCACTGGGCTGGCCACCTGAGCTGGATGTGGGCTCAGTAATGATGGGAGGGGGACACTTGGCAGCCTCTCGCCCTTCCAGGGTCACAGAATACACACTGCACCAGGTGATGCTAATGGGGAAGCTGCATCCTCCTGAACTCTTTCCTCTAACCTTCTGCCTCTCAAAATAGCATTCCCAGAAGTACAGCTGCGCCTGTACTTGTGTCCTTCTGCCCCTCGCTGTCACTAAGTCACTACAGCCCGTCATCTCGTAGGCGAGGGTGGAGCACAGAAGTGCCTGTCGGGGTAACCTGTAGCTCCCAAGAGCTCATGTCCCTGGTGTGCATTGAAGGTGAACCGGCCGGTGGGGAAGGTGCAGATCTTCACTGCAGACCTGTCCGAGATCCCGCGCTGCAACTGCAAACCCACGGACGAGAACCCCTGCGGCCTGGACTCGGAGTGCATCAACCGCATGTTGCTCTACGAGTGCCACCCCTTGGTGTGCCCTGCTGGCGAGCGCTGCCAGAACCAGTGCTTCTCCAAGCGCCAGTACCCCGAGGTGCAGATCTTCCGCACGCTGGCACGAGGCTGGGGCTTGCAGGCCAAAACGGACATCAGGAAGGTACCTGGGCTCTTTCTGTGTCGTGTTCTCTTGTCGCTTCTCTCTTGATCGCTATTGGTTTGAAAACTGAGTTTGAAAAAGACTTCTTGCTGTGGGAATGCTATTTAGACACAAAATTGATTAATTTAGTCATTCTAGTCTTGAAGACAGTGTTATGACTCAGCTGACCGAGAGAATGATTTGCATGTTGATGTCCCACAGGATAAGAAAGGTGATTGCTTGGTCAGTCTGCTTGTAAGAACAATGGAATGGTGCTCAGGATTTCCAGATGGGGAATAGTGATTATTCCTCCCCACCATTTTTGACTAGCCAGGCTTATCCAGCATGAGAATCTTGTGTCAGAAACAGAAACCAGGGCTTGGATCCTAAAAAAGGGCAGTGTCTTGGGCATGGCTGTTATTACTGCTGAAACTGATTATCTCCACCTAAAACACTTGTATGTGTTTTTTAAATGCAAGGAATAGCAATTATTTGGACTCACATCTGTGCTGAATGAAGAAGGAGGAATGTTAAATCCAAAAGAGCCCCAAAGCTAATAAAGAATAAAGTTAAATAGAGGATTATTAGCATAGTAAGAGAAGAATGTCTGAAAAGGGAATAGTGATGACCTGATAAGAGGGAGGCCTTGATAGAAGAGGCAAAATGTTATTTTGTCCTGTTGAAAACTTTGTTGTCTGCTGTGCCATAAGTTAAAGGATATTTCTACCATTCCATGTGCTTGTTTCACTTTCAGCAGACAGTCTGGAAACAGAAACACTCAGTTATTTAGTGGGGGGACCTATTAGCCCCACAGGAGCAGAGCTAGGGTTCTCTTTAAAGGCTGGAGTAAGGTCTCTGCAGTACTTCACCACAGGAGAACTCCTGCACTCACTGCAGGAGCAGGTGCTCCAGGTGCATCCTGCTGCTCCATGTGGTTGGTCCCCAGAGGGATATTGTTTTCAGCTGGAATGCAATTAGGGCAGTGCTTTGAGCTTTGCAGCAAAGTGCTGCTCTTGTGGTTAGCTTCTGTGCTGTCCCTGGATGCTTATTCTTTCTTTGGCACAAAGAGTAACCTGATGGTCACAGTTCTTTATTTAATTTATTTTGAGTTATTTGAGCATGTGAAACGGATGTATGGTTCAGGGCTCTTGGTGAAGGTTAAGGGCCAAACTGGCTGTAGAGCACAGGGAGAGATTTTTAGGAAGGAAACAGGAGCTAAGTTCTAGCACAAAGGGAGACATCCCTCCATCCTGCAGATAATTTGTCTTATAAACTTGTTGTTTTGTGTCTGGCAGGGTGAATTTGTTAATGAATATGTTGGGGAGCTAATTGATGAAGAGGAGTGCCGAGCCCGAATCCGCTATGCTCAAGAGCATGACATTACCAATTTCTACATGTTGACACTGGATAAGGTATGTGCAATGAATCTCTTGCCAGCATTCTGAACAGAAGTAAAAAGATGGGAAGGAAGTCGTGGTACTCCATGTAGCAAAAAGATGCTAAGCATTGCTGATGAGCTGGTCTTCATTTCCTCTGAAATTACTAAATGAGTTAATGTGTCGTAGAGGAGCTTCAGGATGGATTTCAGGGTTAGGAGGAAAGTCTGAACAGGCATTACCTGAGTTTGTTCAGAAGTGAGGACAGTTGTCTGAGGACTGTAGATCCTACTTCTGCATAAGAGGTTGAATTTGGGAACATTGGGATCCTTCCTAGCACCTGAACTTTGGAGAGCCCAGAATGGGGTTGGTGTGTGCCAGAAGAGGCAGGTAAGTTATAGGCATAGCAAGACCTTCATCTCAGTTCAGATCTTAGGTCTTGCTGTTCTCAGTAGACTGATGGATTTAGTTACACCCACAGGGTCCCCAGTGGCTCCTGCAGGCCAGGTTGTTGCTGTGAACTCTTGATTTTCAGAGGTTTAAGTGGTTTTGTCAGCTGCTTTCCACACTTTGTCACTCAGCCATGGAAAGATGGGTTACATGAAAGCAGACATGGGGAGGAAGCTGTAGAGTGTGGTCAGGATAACAGTGACTGCTTTCTTTCCCCTCATCCTGCTGCAAGTTCACGCTGACCATATCTTGTTTTCCTTGTATGGCTGATGGGGCAGACCCAAGTGTTAGTATCTCCCTTATTACTAGAAAAGCAAATCTCAGTTGCAGCTTCCCTCTCCTCTCCAGCCCCACAACAAGCTGTGCACCAATGTACCTCAGCTCACACACTCTTCCTCTTTTCCTTCTATACACTGACATGCAAGAAATAGGAACTGCTATTTTGCTTTTAAGTAGAAATTGGGGCCTGGAACCAGAAGCACTGCCTTGGAAGTGTGCTGGGGTGGTGATTATCCAGTACTGATGCCACAGGGAGACCTTGTTTTCCAGAAAGCAACAGTGGCACTGTCCTGGCTGTTTAGGAACCCCATGTCTTTGAGGAGAAGGATGATGTGCAGGGGGCTGTATTGCCATGTGATCTGCCAGCAGTAGCCAGAGGCATCAGAGTTGGTTGATTGCAGTTGATGACAGCTGATTGAAATGTGGTTTTTTGGTTTTGTTTTTTTTTTACAATTCCAGGATCGAATCATTGATGCTGGGCCAAAGGGCAACTACGCTCGGTTCATGAACCATTGCTGCCAGCCCAACTGTGAGACTCAGAAATGGTGTGTGAATGGTGACACTCGGGTCGGGCTCTTCGCACTTGTAAATATCAAAGCTGGTAAGGAACACGCTGCTAATGCCTGCAGTAACCTCAGGGGTTTTGTAAGGAAAAGGGAGGGTGTGTAGCTCTGTGGAAGGGGATTTAATTTTTATTTTCATAGGGGTATTATTTAGGCTTAACAGCAGCACTAACGTAATGAAACACACAGCCATGGTATCAGTGGAGGTTGGTACAGGGCCCTGCTACAGAATAAATGCCCTTTTTAGCTGTAAAATGTGGTAGGGATGAGGGATCACACTGAATTTTCAATCTACACGGATCTTTGGGGGAGATGAATAGTTTGGTGTCTTGTGTAGTGGTGGAAGTGACTTGTGTCATTGTATTTAAAAAGTGCTTTTACTTCAGCAGTAAAACATTTTATCTACTCTGTAATTCATTAACAACTTGCTGGGTTTTGATCTGCTCTTGTGCCAGGGACTGAGCTGACTTTCAACTACAATCTGGAGTGTTTGGGAAATGGAAAGACTGTTTGTAAATGTGGTGCACCAAACTGCAGTGGCTTCCTAGGAGTAAGGCCAAAGGTACGATGCATGCTTTAAGCTTTTGTTCTTCCAGATTGCCTCTTTGCATAGATGTGTATCAATCATTGGTTGCAGAGGTTTCGTGTTGAAGAGATCATTTAAGTGTGGCCATGGGAACAAGTGTTTGAAATGAGTTAAATATTCGAGTTTTCATTCTGAGAGAGCAAGTCTTAGTCTTCAGTTATCAGAGTTGCTATAAATAATGACAGGAAGCTTTATTTTACACTGAAAGAATAAGAGAAGGAGGGTGGTTCTTTAGTATTTTTTTTTAATTTTCTACTTCTTATCATTACATTTTCCACAGCACCAGAGGAGCAAAGGACAGGCATGGGAAAGACTTTATTAGATAACCAAGAAAACACAACAGCCCATTTCCCAAAGTAAAGGCTGAGTAAATTGTGAGCATACATGGAAGGCCAGCAAACTCACATTCCTTCACACTGAAATTGCTTAGAACCAGAATGCTGCGACCTTACCATGTATTCTGAAGTAAAGTTCTTGGTTTTAGTCTGGGTTTAATGAAATGAGTGATTTTTACACATCAGATAGACATAAGACATTTACCATATCTGTAGTTGGAAAACCACCAGCTTTTAAAACTCAATGACTTTTTGAGGGCTTCGATTTGTAACTACAATGTTGCAGTAACAGGAATTGATTTCAATTACCTCCTTGTGTGAGCTGGTTCTCACTGGGAAAAGGAAATAACAGGAGCAGTTGGCCAAGTTCCCAGCTGTCACCCGCTAAATCTATGTCTCAGCTGTTGGTTTGTTACAAGTGCTTCACCAAATCAGTCTGTTCTGGCATGTGGATCATGCTGTGCCCACAGTTAAAGGTTAAAAACCTCCAGTGGCACAGTTGTTGAGCCCCATCAATATATAGGGAAGGTTTTATGAATTCTCCAGAGATGAGTTCTTGAGAAAAATTAACTTACAAAACTAAAAAATGGATGTCTTCAGAAGCTGACAGATGAGGGGAGTGGCACATCTGATGTATTTAGTTCTTTTTCGGGTTGCAATTTAAAGTTCAATTGATTTTGTGCTGCCCCTGTGTTATACATGGTTTGACTGTCATTTTTGCCTTGAAATTGCAGGCTGCACGATGGAAATTAGAGAAAGGTGCCCTTTAGTTGGCATTCATGTTCCATTGTGATATCTGAGGCGACTCATTCCATCTTGATGAGATGGGCTAAGGAACAGCACCGAGAAAACAGTGCCTTGGGGTGTTTTTTAAAAAAATTCTTCTCACAATAGATGCATTTTTAAGCTTTCTGAAGATACAGCAAGATAAAACTGATTATACTCAAGTTCACTCTTAAAAGTGCCTTCTAACAGAGAGTGTGGAAAAATGTTTGGGAGTCTATGGTACTGCAGGGAGCAAGTTGGAATCAGCTTAGTCCAGCTGTTAGACCTCTCTTAGACATTCAAATTAGCTGTGAAGGGATTTTCTTGTTCTCTTTGTAATTAGGTGGCCAAGGAGCTAGACTTAAAAATGGGTGGCATAGTTTAGGTAGAGGAATTTCAGTGCCTGCATTTTCAGTGATAAGAAAGGCCCAGCTTGTCCCCATTGTCAAGGGGAATGATGGTATGAAAGCAGAAACATCCACATATGAAGGGGAAGGAAACAATCAAGAGATGTAACTCCTTGGTGACAGGAAAGCTGAATAGCCAACTGCAAAGTTCTGAAATTGTAGGTCTGGAGACCAAAGTTTTTAAATGTTTTGGTGATGAAAATATTATGCACAATATTTTTGCAGAATAAGGGATGTAAAAATTGCTTCATAGGCATCATCTCAGAACACAGATATATCCTGCATGGAGAACACACATTTGAACACAAAGAGATGTAGAAAATAGCACAGAATTTAGCTCATGTCTCCTTAGATAAACTAAACTGATGGTGCTTTGATAAGGTCAGGGCTGAGGGCAAGAACCATCATCTTTGTGGAGTTGAGTGTTGCACACAATGGGAGGCTCAGCCTGGCTTGGAGGGGGAGTTGGAAGAGCAGGGTTGGAGGAAGCCTTAGGCCAGAGAAGAGAGCACTTGAACCATTTAATTGCCTGTCCTGGGTCCAGTTGTTGTTACTTCACTACACTGATAATTTAACTGTACTGATATGCAGAATTTGGTTGTCATTGGCATGAGAGAGAGTGAGAGGATGGGGCAGTTGCAAATGAATAACTGCATATAGGGGGAATGGCAATTGGATATTCACACCTGGAGAGGTTAACAGCAGAAACAAATCCACCATGAGAGGGTCATAGCTGGGCAGTCGTGGTAGAGAAGGAGCCACTCTGCTGCTTAGCTGCCACAGGACTGAGCTGTGGTGTGACCCAGCTGTGAAAGAAGCAAATGGGGGCAGTGCTTTGGGGGAATTCCCTGTTCTTTTGGCTAAGTGTTGATGTCTCTGTACACTGTCTGTGATGTGTTATCTGAGGTAGCATGTGTAATTCTGTAATTTTTGTGTGGGATAAATATACTCAATGAGGGAAGAGAAAAGCCACTGAGAAGACTGAGTGTGCAGACTGTGAAAGTTTCAGTTTGCAAGCAGGAGAGTGTGTCCCAGAGATTTCTTCAGGGAGATAGAAAAGTTTCAAATGTTGAACTTGGTCTTGGAGGTCTTTTCCGTAAAGATTTTGCAATTCTGGTGCAGAAGAGCAGCATTGACACAAGAACAAAGGTCTAAACTGATGACAGATAAATTCAGACTGGAAATGGAGAGGGAAGTGATGAATGTGAAAAAGTGCAAGAAGGCTCTGGGTAGACTCCTTATGAGTCATGTGTGCCAGGAGACCTGACTACTTTGACCTGAAGAGTCTGGGACTGGTGGCACGAGCTCAGTGACACCAGGCAGCCCCAGCTCCTCATTCTGCTGTTGCTGGTTATAGAAATCCCATGTCCAGTCAAGCTTTGCTGCATGACTTCCAGGCTCTTTCAAAATAACTGGGAGCTAGTTCCTGTTGTAACTTGGTTGCCAAACACCAAGTAGCACCAGAGATGCTGCGCAGGTCTCAGGTATAGCTGGCAGTGGGATTTGTGTCAGCAGGGTTTGCAGCAGGAAGGGAGCAGGTGAATGGGGCAGAACCCTGCATTAACCAACATCTTTTCACCCCCAGAGCCAGCCCAGCCTCAGCGAGGAGAAGTCCAAGAAGCTCAAGAGGCGGCCACAGATGAAGCGCAGGTCGCAGGCGGAGGTGATGAAGGAGCGGGAGGACGAGTGCTTCAGCTGCGGGGACGGAGGGCAGCTGGTCTCTTGTAAGAAGTCAGGCTGCCCCAAGGTGTACCATGCTGACTGCCTCAACCTGACCAAGAGACCTGCAGGTCAGTGCTCTGCACAGCTGGGCTCTGCTTGGCTCACAGTTTTGGCTCTGGGTGTCATGGGTGCTGCTCGTGACCTTGCATTCTATTAACATTTAGAGAAATCTTTCTCACTTGAACAGATCTTGTTGTCCAACCAACCCAGCCCTGGTTTGCACCCCACTGTGACTGCAAAAGGTGAACTAGTTGCTGAAGGGGGAGCAGGTCCTTGCCTGGTGCTTGTGAACTGACCCCATTCCTGGGTTCTGGCAGAGCACAATCCTAACAATAGCTGAGGTATTGGTCATCACACTGGCTGTTTTCCCAGAGTTGAAGACAGTTGTGAGTAGAAGCACTGCTGGAAAATAGGAGTTAGAAAAGAATCTCTTAAATGTCTGAACAGCCATCTTTCTCATACATAAGAGAACTATGCCAAAGTATATTCTAGTTTGTAGTGAAATGAGGGCAAAAATTTGAAATAAAAATATACTCAAAAAGTACAGTCCAGCCTCCAGCCTGTTCACCTGCTTTCCGTTTGCAAAGTCTCTCCTAACAGCCTGACTTAAAAACACAAAGGATTGCCAGCTCTCTGATATATATTTTTATATAGTGGAAGGTTGTTGTCTCAGTCCTTTTCTGGCTTGTACAAACATAGCCTGAAGTTTTTATTCGTGATCTACTCTGGACTGTGTCCCATTTGCCTACACATTTTTTTAAAACTGGAAACAAGTATTTTAACAGCATTGCAGCTGAGACCTTGCTTTGTTCTGACAGAAGACAAAAACTGTTTTTTACATAAAATGCCTTTGGAAATTATGTTTTAGTTGTTTTGCAGAAAAAACTTATGTGATGTTGATGGTTTGCTTTATCCTTCTTGAGTTTTCATCTTGATAATTTTCTTATATTTATTTCTTCCTTTTGCAATCCTGTTTTGCACTTGTCTTTAATTACACCTTGTTGGTGCAAGAGCATTTGTCCAGTTTAAATTCTGAGCCTGTCCAAATTGATTTTTGCATTCCCTTACAGGTTCAATGTGATCTACCTGTATCTGTAAGAGTATTTACTGTTCTGCTTTCAGAAATTTAAATAATTGTACAGATTAAAATACACTCCTGAAGGATGTAATGTGAAATGGCTCCTCAGCTTGCCACAAAACCATTAATAACTGTTTTTTGAGAATGATTTTCAGTCAGTTAGAGCAATTTTACTCTTTTTATATATAGGCAGTGACTTTCATGGCCTGCTCCTCAGAGTATCACTCAGGACATGAAAGGTTCAGCACTTTCTACTTCAAATGTTTCCTCTGCCATGGGCATTGCTGTCAAGTAATTGGAATTTCCTGCTTGTTTGCATGTTTGCTAATTGTGTGATCTTACTTGCAAGAGCTCCAGGCTGTCCCTGGAGAGGGTGCTTATTCATTAGACCTTTTTATCCTGTCAAAGACCATTAGAGTAGTTTGATAGGATTTATCCTTCCTGCAACAAACTAGCAGGTTTTGACTTTTTAAATTTTCCATCTGTACAAATGACCTTTATAAGAACGGTCCCAGGGTCTTTGCAGTGTTGTGTGGGTCTCTGGGATGCTGCTGGTGCAGGGGGAGCAGTGACAGCCTGTGCTGCAGCACCATGAGCCAGGAGCAGGGGAGATCATGGGAAGTGTTAAACATCCTCAGTTAGAAAAAAATGCTGAAAAATTGGAAAAGACACATAAAAGCAGCATGCATATTTTGAGACTGGAACAGAAGCCTTGGACTGGCTTCAAAGGAGGGGAAAAACTTACTACATGTTGCCTTCAATCCCAGGGGGAAAGCAGCATGAGAGAGGGGAGTGGAGAGCTGCTGTTGCACAAGCCCAGGGAGCAATGGCCACAGCTGCTCAGTCTGTGCTGCAGGAACCAGCCTCCCTGGAAAGGAGCTGTAGCCACAGGTCTATGGGTTTGGTTCAGGCAGGCTGGGAAGTGCTCTGTCCTGGCTGGTGTCTGTGATTGCCCTCTGGCTCAGAGCTCTGTGTCAGGGCTGCTCTGCGAGGAGCTGCTCCCCACAGCAAGGCAGGGAGCAGGAGAGATGGGGGATGTGGGTGCTGGGAAAGCACAGAGGCAGGAGGTGTATTTGGAAAAACATCTTTGCTCATCCTGTGGTGAGAGGACAGGAACTCAGCATGTGTCTGGTTGTGTTCCTGAACTGGAAGTGTTTGGTATAGACAGACACAGCCTTGGCTGAGGGAGCAGGAGGCTGAGCCAGTGAGGTCAATTACAAGTGAGAAAAGCAGCGGGCTCTGAAGTGTAATGTTGTGTTTTGCCTGCTGGTGGTATTGGTACTGATGGTCAATAGCTTGGCTGTGAAGATGGAACTGCTGGGAGAGCAGTTTTGTTTTATCGTGGCCATACATGGCTAGAGCTTAAGGATGTGCCTTTGAGTTCAGAGACAATAGAAACTTACCCCTTGTGATCACTGCTCTCTCACTTCTTCTTTCTAAAAAACGGGAAGGGAGGTTTTTGACCCAGGATTAAAAGATGAATCTGACATGTTTGCTTTAAAAGTCCTTTGGGTGTTGTGTACAGATAAACTCTGCCATTTTCTATGAAAATTAGAGCTACAGAGATGTGAAAACAGTGGATGTCTGCTCATCTCTAGACACCTCTGTTGGTTAGTGCTGTGCAGGAGCCAGGTGGGCTTTTGGTGTGAGCTGATGTGGCTTGTGTTTGTCATGATTATCATTGCCCTTGCTGCTTCTGAAAATGCAGATTTGTATTAATTACCTGTTGAGCTAAGCCAGAAACTGAAGAGGCCATGTAGAATTGTATGTGGGTATTTACCAGAGTGTTCTCACTTTCCCCTGAACTCCCTTTACAGCAGGCCTTTGTGTCTTGCCCTTGTCCTACTCCTAAGGTGTGTCTTTTCTCCCATGTCCATGCTGCAGGAAAGTGGGAGTGCCCGTGGCATCAGTGTGACGTGTGTGGTAAGGAAGCAGCTTCATTCTGCGAGATGTGCCCCAGGTCCTTCTGCAAGCAGCACCGGGAAGGAATGCTCTTCATCTCCAAGCTGGATGGACGATTATGCTGCACAGAGCATGATCCCTGTGGGCCTCACCCTTTAGAGCCAGGAGAAATCCGTGAGTATGCACCTCCCATAGAAGACCTGACTAACGGCGAGGACACCCAGCCACCAGAGCAGTTGCCTGCAGACACAGAGGCAGACACAGACCTGAGTGTTCAGCCCCAGGACAGCCTACCTCAGTCTGTGGCCCTCAGACTGCAGTCACCAGAAAAGCCCCCTGCTACCCTAGCGCTGAGGCTGCCTTCTTCAGACAAGCCCCCCACCACCCTTGCCCTGAGGTTGCAGCCATCAAACAAGCCCCCCACCACCCTGGCCCTCAGGCTACCTTCACCAGACAAACCACCTGCCACCCTGGCTCTGAGACTGCCACCGTCAAATAAACCCCCCGCCACCTTGTCACTGAGGCTGAAGCCATCCAACAAACCCTCCACCACCCTCTCGCTCCGGCTTCAGCCTTCGGACAAACCTCCCACCACCCTGTCTCTCCGCCTGCAGCCATCAGACAAGCCCCAGGCTGCCCTGTCGCTGAGGCTGCAGTCAGAGAAGCAGCCCATCATTGTAGCGCTGCGGCCTCAGCAGCCCGACAAACCTCCCAGCAACGCGGTGCTCTGGCCGCTGGACGAGTCCTCCAGTGACGCCTCGCAGCCGCAGCTGCCGAGCAAATCTCCTCCGGGATCGCCACAGTCCCCGTTGGATGCGTCACTTGTTAGTGCTGGTGACCTGCAGCTCCAGCTGTCAGATGAGGCTCCTGACGCCCCCGAGGTTTTGGAGTTATCGGACAAGTCCCTCATTGACAGCAGGGACCAGCAGCCCGAGCTGCTGGATGAGTTCCCCGTGAAATGCCTGCATCCTCCCCTGTCTGACAGACTCCTCACCACGGTGGGGATGCTGCAGTCCCAGCCGGAGGATGAGCCTCCTGAGGCCCATCAGCTCCAGCCGCTGGACGATTCCTCTGCCCAGAGTCCGCAGCCACAGGCTGTGGAAGAGGCTTCCAGCTCTGTGGTGCCAGAGGTCCCAGCATTGGAGGTGGCTTCCAGTCCTGAGGTGCTGTGGTCTGTTTCCGTTGACAAAGTCCCAGACTCCCCAGTCTCACGGATCCTGCCCTCAGAGAAGGCTCCTGGATCAGCTGTACCACAATCCTTGCCTCTAGAAAAGGCTTCCTTCTCTGGGGTAGTGTGGGTTCCAGACACAGAGAAGTCTCCCAGCTCTGGGTCACCCCGTCCTGTGCCTCCAGAGAAGGCTGCCGATTCGGGTTTGCCTCAGATCCTGCCCACTGAGAAGGCCCCTGGCTCCCACTCACCACATGCCCTGCCCACAGAGAAGGGTCTCAGCTCTGGGGCCCTTCGGATCCCGCTCACACAGAAGTCTCTCTCCCCCGGGGTGCTGCGACCCCTTCCTCCAGAGAAGGCTGCTGACTCTGGGGCCCTGCGAGTTCTTCCTTTGGAAAAGGCTCTCAGCTCTGGGGTGTCTCGGCCTCAGCTCTTGGAGAGGCCTCTTGCTCCTACAGCCCCGTGGCCTCAGGCATCAGATAAGCTGGCTCCTGCTGTGGCTCCTCGGCCTCAAGCCTCGGACAAGCCTCTATCTGCATCAGCTCCGAGGCTGTTGCTGTCAGAGAAGGCGCTGCGTCCTGTCGACCAGAACGCTCAGCTGAAGGAGAGAGGAGCCCCAGCCATGGAGCTGAGTCCCCAGCAGAAAGAGAGGACCATGTTAGCTGGGGAGCAAATCTCTTGGTCTGCTGGGAAGGTGGTGACACAGGTTGGACAAGTACCTTGGCCTACAGAGAAACTACAGACGCATGAGCAAAGCCACTGGTCCACCACGAAAACCCTGACGCCTGCGGAGCAGCCTTCCCGGACAGCAGAGAAACTACCAGAGCCAACCCTTCAGCCCAGCTGGGAAGTGGCCTCAGCCCCCTCAGAGCAGACCCCGTGGACATCAGAGAGATTGTGTGCATTCGAGCAGACCCCTCGGCCAGCCAGGGAAGCGCCGGTGCCCCCGGAGCAGATGCCGTGGATTGTCACAAACATTCAGACAATTGATCAGATTTCTTGGCTGAATGGAAATGTACAGACTCCTCGGGGGCAGGACCCTTTGCCTGAGCAAAACACAGCGCTAGCCCGTAACCAGGATTCTGTCTGTCGTGAGTTGGCTGACTCAGAGCCAAAGTGAGGTTGGTGAATATGGGAGGCAGGTTTCAGTCGTTTAATGTTTAGGGAGGGGGAATTTTTGTTTTGTTTTTTTTTATTCACTTCCCTGAGCCCAGCCCCTAACCCATGCACATCCCATCCATATTCTCTTGTGACACGAGCAAGGACATTCTCTTAAATCTGAGTCTGGCCCAGCCAAAGGAAGAGAGCATCTGTGACCTTCTCATCTTCCTTTTACAAATGGTAAAGCTGAAATAAAGAGTCCGCTCTGGGTAAAAATCTCAAATTCCATTGAAATAGTCACATTACTGATCCAGCGTGTCCAAGCTCCAGGTTTGATTTGTAGGTGGGCTCCTAGGCACAGCCAGGGGCCTTGCTCTTGTTACTGCATTTAAAGAAAATGGATCAGTCAGGCTGCCCTGGCACTGGAGATGTTTCAGGGATCACGCAGTGAGCAGTCAGGTGTGTGTCCTTGCCAGACTCCAGAAGCAGGGAAAGGATTTTATGTCACCTGGCCAGGTCTCTGTCCCTGCAGGTCGTTGCTTTATGAGGTTTGTCCATGTGTTTACTGGGACATGCTGTGTGTGTGGTTTGCTTAAGGACAGGGATCATCTCCAGTGAGATGGGAGAGGAGCTCCTGCCCTCACTCAGTGCAGTTTTCTCCAACAATAGGCAGTATCCATTCAGGCTCCTTTTTTACAGAGCTGGCCAGGCCCAAGGAGCGGGAAATGTGGAGGAAGTCAGGGAAAAGAGAGATCTTGGAAGAAGTCATCTGGGAGTTTTTTCATTCTTGTGTCTTAATCCTTTAGCACAGGACACATGGAGTGTTTTCCTGCACTTGACAACGTAGTGACCCATAAAGCAGCAATAGCAGAGCAGAGTGGGTTCCTGGAGGTGCTGAGCACTGCCCTGCCAGAGGGACAGTGCTCCCTTTCAAATTTCCATCCAGTCTCTTCTAGACCTCTGTTGTCAGCGTGAGCCAGCAGACTGAGCAGTCCTTTCTCCCTTTGCCTCAGATGTGTTCGGAACGCGTTCCTGTCACGCCTGGTGTTGCCAGCAGCAAGCCAAGCCTGTCCCGCTCACTGCACAGCACAGAGACAAGGGTGCCCTAGCTGGATCGGGACCCATCTCAACACCTTCCCCTTGTATAGCTTCTGGCTTAACTCTTCTACAACCAAAGGAGACTTGAATTAACTGGACTGTGTCGGTGTGCATGTGTGTGTGCGCGTGTGTGTGTCCATCCAACTGAATTGTAGTTCTCACACTGGAACACGGTGGGCTCCAGCAGCTGGCTGGCTTTCTTTTTTTCTCTTCTCCCTTTTACAGTGAAGGCGATGTTTAGTACCTGGTGGTCATCGGGCTGGTGTGCAGACTAGGCCTTCTGAAAGCCGTTCACTCAAGCGTTGAGGCAGAAGTTGGCTTGGCTGTGGTGCTCGTGGGGCAGGCAGTAGAGTCCCAGGGACCTGAAGCATCTTGTGACCACCGGCACCCTCGCAGGCAGGAGGAGGACAGACCTCCTTTGGTGGCACTGCCTGGCCTGGATAGGGTTGGTATCCTGCCGAGGAAATGCTGCTGACCAGCTTTTTCCCACTCTCACAACACATTACCTCTGTAATTACCTGAGCTCCACCAATCTGGGGCCGCAGCCTCGGATCTCCGTGCCGCAGCCAGACCCTTGCGCAGCTCCAGTGTGCGTATCCTTCTTCTTCTTCTCCTTCCAGGCAGATCCACAGGCCCCTCCCAAGGAAGGGAGAGTCCAGCCCCATGCTGACCTCCTTCCTCCAGCATGGGAGCAGGTCCTTGTTCCCACCTGGCTTGCAAGTGCCTGCTGCTCCCAGAGCAGACAGTCATGAGCTTTGCAGTTTTCTATGAAGGGAGGCAGACACCTTGTACCAAGACAAATCCTGATCCGTTCTCCTTTCCTGATGTGTGCACCCTGAGACAACGTCCTGCTGTAAAGGCCGGGTGTGCTGGGCACAAGGGGACATTACCAGTGCTGTCTCTTCTCTAGTCCGAATCATTTCAGATGCTTTGTAGAATAGCTCACAACTTGGAAAAGCTTTATGGCTTATGGAAACTTACTTGTTTAATGTTGTTTTTTTCCGGGAAGACTGGCAGGTCAGTTCCTGCTTGCTGCTGAAACTAGGGAAGTGCAAGCATTTCTGCGTGACTCCTCCACAAAGGGAATCAGGACAACTCAGATCCATTGAGAGAGAAGATTACTTTAAGGGCATTCATTAAGGTTTTTAAACAAAAATGAAAAAAAAATTATGGCGTTCAGTATATTAAGTATTTATCATGTGTGAGAAGGAAAATAAATCTTGAATTTACATTTATAAGCCTTCCATGAGCTGGACTTAGTCATGTAGATTGTGTAAGTAGGGTTTCCTCAGTGCCAGCACCCAGCTAGCTCCCACTGTAACCAGAGAGGTCTCTGCACTGCTCTGTCCACCTCTGCTTTGCATTGTCACGTGTTAACTAGTTACTTGTTTCATGAAAAAATAAACTGTGAATATTTTTGGTGCAGGCTTTTTTAAATCTGTAAAATGGAGAAGTTCTCATTGAATTCTCACAAGAGCAGGTTTGAAAAAAATCACTTCTATAGATCGTGGGCTCACGTAGCAGGGTGAGGCTCACGGCAGCAGCCGCCTTTCATGCCAGCAGGTGCTTACCCAAAAGCTTGTTTGGAACAGTGACTATGGATTAAACCTTTGCATGGCATTTTCCACAGCCTACTTTGTTGCAGCTACTGTACCCTGTCTCTCTTCTTGTCTCCCTTTTCCACAAGGGTCTGGGTTTTTGGCTTCTTACCTTGCAGCTACTGTTGGAAACTTGAGTTCAGCATAGCTTGGCAAAACTGGTGTTGAGGAACATCACTGAAGGAGGAAGACAGGAAGCTGCTCTTCCCTCTTCACCCTTGCTGGAGCCTTGGGCGATGATCTGTCAGATCAGAAGGGCTTTTCAGAGGAAGCAGTGGTATGTTTGGGAGTCTCTGGGCTTTCCTGGGTCACGTAGACAAGGTCTGACCAGCTGTAGAGAGAAGTTCCAGCAGCCCTGCCTTTGTCCAGCCTGCCCTCATTAGGGAGCATGAGCTGGGGAACAGCTTCAGGCAGCAAAACCCCTGTGGAGGAAATGTGGGCATCTTCTGTACTCAAGGTGACTCACTGGTGGCAGCTGGCAGCACTGCCTTGGAGGAGGAGAGGGACATGTCTGTGTTGAAGCAGTTGGGTAAGTTTGCTGCCATTTGTTACTGCCTTCAGAATTCAGCCAGTTTGAATCACAAGGGATTTCAAAAATAAAGGGTCGAGGCAAGGTAACCCATACCCCTGGCAGACTTTGCAGGAGAGACACTGCTGCAGCCTTGAGCTGGGCTCAGACCTGTGCAACAGCTCCATGCCAAGGTTGTGATGCTCTTTTGCTGTGTTGGAGGGATCCAGTCACCTCGTCACTTAGTCCTGGGTCAGCCCTAATTGCACCCAAGATGGGTGAGAGGTGACTCCTGTGTTGATTCACTGCTGTGGAGCACTGTAGAAGCAGAATCAAGGGTGTAATTACCTCTGTCCCTTCCCTGGTGTCCCACAACGGCTCAGAGGAATTTTCCAGACTCATTCCTGGTAGGAGTGGCTCTCTCTTCCCATTTCTGAAGGGGATGCAGCCTCTGCTCCTGTGTGAACATTTTGCTGGTCAACATCCCTGCTGCCAGGATAAGTGCTGCCCCTGCTCAGAGCAGTGGGCTGGGGTCAGCAGTGGGCCCATGACCTCCACCCCACTGGAGGACCCACTTTAGTGTTGGATTTCCACTGTGGGCAGGAGGGTCCCAGGTGCCCTTTGGTGACAGGAGCTCTGATGAGGGGTAGCAGCGTGGTCAGGGCCTTGTGCCCCATCGGGATGAGGGTTGCAGAGGAAGAGCCACCACAGGACATGTGGGATGTGTGGGCAGGAGGGGAGCTTGTCCCATCTTTCCCAGTGCCCACTGTCAGCCAGGGCTCTGGTGAATCTAGCAGGAGGTTATCACTGTAAGGAATAATCACCTATGCACGTCTCTAAATGCAAATTAGCTCATGGTAGCTTGCTTTATTGTTGTTCTCCAATTAAAACTTTTCCTATTTAACAAAAAAAGCTCCGGAGGAACCAGAATCACGTCAATACACAAAGCATCTGGGTGGTACTGTGGGAGCACGTGTTAATTCAGGGTTAAACCCCTGCAGGCAGAGGCTCTGAAGGTGTGGCTGGTGTTAAAGTTTGGGAGATAAGAGAGGCGATTGAATGTAAAGGACATTAAAGAACTAAAGTGAGACGGTGCATTTGCTAGAAAAGCTTCAGCTTAGTTTCACAGAAAAAGACAACGGAAGAGAAAGAAAAAGCAGCTCTAACCTTGATGCTCTTGGCAGTGTGTTAGCCCTGAGCTGCTCTGGGTGTGCCCATCCTATCTGGACACCACATCCAGTGTTGTGACAGGGCAGGCACAGTTTGAGAAACTTCAGACCTTCAACACCCTCTGTTTATTTTTAATTTCAGCCTTAACTTCTGATTTTGCTCGATGTTTGGAATAACCATAATTGTAACCTGCTTGTAATGTGCTTTGCCCTAAATTACTGATGAGGCTTTGGCCTTTGCTAGCCAGTGAGTGTTAAAGCAAAGTGGCAAATTGTGCAGCTACTCTGAAAGTACAGGGGGATGCTGTGTTTGTTCTCCCAGGCTTTGCCCGTGCTAAATTACCCACCCTCCTGTGATAGTGATAACGCTGGTGGCAGCATTTGCAGCCAAGGCTGTTCCTCCTGCAGCAGCACAGCTGGGCTGATGGGTGCTTGGGGCTCCCTGGGCCTGGGACATGGGACACTGGAGCTTGGGGACTGCTCTGCCACGTGCCTGGCTTCAGCAGCAGTCTCAGCTGTCGGGTTGCAGGAGATGGGAGGATGCAAGATTCCTGCTCCAGGTCCTACAAAAGTGATGTAAGCAAAGTTTGGTGCCGGGGGAACAGGACAGATTGTGTGAGCTCGGGCTGGAGGAGCAGCAGTGATGGACAGTCCCTACAGCACTGAATCTACCTCCTAGGGAAATCTGAGAAATGGGTGTTGCTATGGCCTATTTCAAGGTAAAGTTTTAATCATGTTTGCCCTTGGCAAAGCCCTTGGGCTATTGTGGTGCTATTGTAAACCGTTGGCAGCTTAGCACAGTAGGGCTGGACTCACCTCCTGGCCCTCGGGCTGGGGCTTCTTGGCCAGCTGATCCCCTCCCCGTGGAGCTGGGGCTGGATTTCAGCACCTGTGACTGAAACAGGACAAGGAGCTACTCGGTTCCTTCAGTTTATGGTGGCTTTGAGACTAAACCAGTGTGCCACTGAGCCCCCTGGGGAGCCCGTGGAGCCACGTGAAGCAAGCAGGCATCCGCTACTGCATGTTCTTCGTGTCCGTTTGGTACTGAGCTGGTTTCAGTTTTTATTTCTTTTTCTGATGTTTCCGAGTTGTTGACTTCAAGGAACTGGGTTTTGTGTATTTTTTGTAGACACTGGGAACTTGTTAAAAGGAAAAGCAGCAAGCACACCGGGAGGCTCAAGGTGGAGCATGGCTGGAGCTGAGGGTGGCCCCGGCCGGCGTGGGTGGGAGGTGAGATGAGCTGGCAGCAGTGGGAGCAGGCAGGGAGTGGCTCTCCCTGCGAGGGGCCATGGAAGCCTTGCTGCAGTGGCACTCCCAGCCCTGCAGATCCGTGGTGCTGAGCTCGCTGCCCCAGCAGCTTGCTCGCCCCCAAGACAGACCATGCTGGGCGCCATGCCTCACTCTTGATGTCCCTGCCACCCTCCAGCACTGTGTGCTCCTTGCTGGGTCCTGGCTGCAGCTAGCCAAGGGCCCTGGGGAGGGTGGCTGCCCACTGCCCCTTCCTCACTGCCCAGGGACATGGGGGGCCACTCACGGCAGCAGCGAAAGTTCTGCTGGAGCCATGAGAGAGGTTTGCTCATGGGAAGAACCTTGGTGTGAGCAGCCCCACGCTGCCTCCCTTCCCCTCCGAGGTCTACTGCCCATGGGGTGACAGTGAATGGGGGTCCCCCTCAGGGTCCTGTTCTGCAGGCTCAGGCAGAGGGAAACACATCAGGAGTCAAGGATCCCAGCCAAGGCAGAGGCCAGCACTGGAGCACTGCAGGGGGGACAAAGGGGTGCTCAGCCCTGGACAGGAGTCGTCTGTCAGTTGTAAGAAGGAATGTCAGAGCAGGTGAGAGTAAACTACATATTTCCAGCATGTATATTATTTTTAGAAGAGGGAGAGGGGAGAGTCTTGGACCATTGATTACTTTAATTTTGCTCCCCTTAGACTGTTGGCTGTGTATGTGAAACTTATCATGAAAAGAGGGTTGCCCTGCCCAGGTGCTCCCAGAACATGTACTGTAATTCTTTGTATATAGAAGAAAAATTACTGTAAAGTAAAGTTTAACTTTACTCTCGATGTCCTCTTGTGGTTTGTCTTGCTGAGTGGGGGGAGGCAGGGAGGGGAGAGCCCTGACAGCCTCGCGCGCAGGGGTACGGCTCAGACCACAACGCGTTTTATTTACATTGTACACCTCGAGAGAAGACGCTTAAATAAATCTGCAAAGAACCGAGCATCTCTGAGAGAATAAGTTACTGGCCACCGCTGGGCCACCACAGCTCCCACAAACGCCACAGGTGGCAGGGAGGGGGTCCCCAGAGTGACAGTCCGTGATTCCTGGCACTGCACGGCAGCCCTGTGCCGCTCTGTGCCAGCTGAGCAGTCCGTAGGCTGTGCTGCAGACAGGCCCCAACAGCTAAAACACAGCAGGTAAAAAACCAGAGGAGTCCGGTGCGCGCCAGCTGCCCCTCCGGCAGCAGCAATTCCCTTTTGGCACAGGAGCTCAGTGGTGGCAGCAGCTGTAGAAGTAGGGACTGTTCCTCTGGCCCAGGTTGACACCCTTGTCCTCTGGAAGAGAGCAGGAGCAGCAGGCTGCTGGCATGTCCACACCACCAAAGCTGCTGGTGCCAGGTGTGGGGAGGGTTTGGTGTCCCGTGGAGAAGCGGCGAGGTTCAGGGTCATGGCACAGCTCACACAGCCCAGGGCAGGAGGCACAGCCAGGCTGAGCGTGCCTGGGCAGGGCTGGTGCAGAGCTGAGCCAGTCCTGTAGCCCAGCAAGACTCCTGGCTCCCAGCTGCCAAATGCCACCATAACCCAGCTGGGTGGATGTGCTGAGCCTGGTCTGAGCAGGCCATGAGGATGCTGTGATGGAACTCAAACTCCGTGAGACAAACCCTGGCACAGAGCCATAGCAGCCCCCTAGGGAAGCCTTTTTGGACCCCCAGAGCTGATGCTCTGCACCCAGAAGTACAGGGTAGGGTGTCTGGGAAGGGACAGGTCCTGCCTACTCACCTGTCATCACCTGGAAGGCGGAGAAGTTGACATAGTCCTCAGCAACCTTTTGGAACAGCTCATCTGGGGGGAGAGGAGGCATGGCAGCTGTGGGTGCCCCCTGCCAGGCAGAGCCCCCAGCCCTGCTCAGCTAGAACACGGCCCCAGCAAGGGGCTACTCACCCACGCTCTGGCCCGTTTTACTGGAGGTCTCAAAGAGGTCTGCTTTGATCTCTGAAATGAGGGCCCAGGTTGGCACCTGCTGCATGTGCAGCAGATATGGCTCCATGGGCTCGTCTGCCCCCAGAGTCACCCCTCGGGCACAGCTGCTGCCAGCAGGCTGGCAGGGACCCAGGGCAGGGCTCCCAGCCCCTTGGCCCAGCTGGCCACGTGCCTGCCCATGTCAGGACATGCTGTGCCCAGGGAGGTCCCTGGCAGAGCCGGTGTCTCACCATACAGGGATCAGCCATCAGATCTGCTGTGGGCCCACGGCAAGGGCAGAGCTCGCAGCAGCTCAATCCTCCCTCACTCCCCACCCACTCAATGTTCATGAGCCCGGGAAGGGCCAGCACTGGCCCTACCATCAGCGTAGTCCTGCACATCGTGGAAGTCAACCCCCCTCTTCCTCCTGTCCTCCTCCAGCAGGTCGCTCTTGGTGCCACACAGGTAAATCCGGCAGCCCTGCGGCAGGAAAAGGGTTGGGAGGGGTGTGCCCACATCCCCACCACCAGCACCCCTCGTCCTGTGGGGAGGCTTCACAGCCCCCGGCCCCCCCGTACCTCCTCACAGTTCTGCAGCTCGTTCACCCAGAACTTGGCTCGCTGGAAGCTGCCGCTGTCGGTGAGATCTGGGGAGAGGAATCAGGGTCTGCTGACACTGCTCCTCAGCGCCCGACCCGCCGGTGCCACCACCACCCCAGCCCGGGCCCTTTGCAGCCTCCAGCTCCTTCCCCTTCCCGTTCTCCGTGCCCTTACCGTAGCAGACGACGGCAGCCCGGGCTCCCCGGTAGTAGATGCGGCTCATGGCCTCATAGCGCTCCGAGCCCGCCGTGTCCTGGGGGCGGCAGGGGTCGGAGGGGCTCAGGGTTAGGGGGTGCCGGGGATGTCAGCGGGGCGCTGGCACAGCCCTCGCCCCTGCACTTACCCAGATGCCCAGCGTCACCGTCTGGTCCCCCACGGTCATCACCTTGGCCACGAAAGCGGCTCCGATCGTCTGGAAGCGAAGCAAGAGGAAAGGTGGGATCCGGCCCGGGGATGCGGGGGCATCTGGCCTGGGACACACGGTGGAAACCGGCGCAGGGACACGGGGGAATTGATCCCGGGGCGTGCGGAGAGAGGGTGAGGACACGAGGGGACCGACCCGCGGGCGCGGGGGGGGATGCGGCGGGTCCCAGCGCGGACACGGGGGGAACAACGCGAGGGGAGACGCGGGTGGCAGCACCCGGGCACACGCCGCGGGAACGGGGCGCCCACGGGCAGCGTGCGGGGGTGCCACGCGAGGGGCTCATCCCGGGGAGGCGGGGGCCGCCATCCCGGGGCCGGGAGGTGCCGGTGTGCGACTCACGTTCTGGTAGGGCCCGGCGCGGAAGCGGCCGTGGGCGCAGCGCTCCACGAGGCTGCTCTTGCCCACCCCCTCCTGCCCCAGCAGCACCACCTTGGCGTCCACCCGCCTCCCGCTCATCCTCGCGCCGCCGCCGCCGCCGCGGGGCGGGGCCGCACCGGGCGGGGCGGGGCCGGAACCGGGCGGGGCGGGGCCGGAACCGGGCCGGGAGTGCCGGAAGTGCGCGGCGCGGCGGGGCGGGCCGGGGCCGCATGGCGGCCGCCCAGCAGGCGCGGGCCTGAGCGGCGGCCCCATGGGGAAATACTGCGCCAGCCTGGGCGTCCTCAAGGGGCCCTGGGACCAGGTGTTCGCCGCCTTCTGGCAGCGCTACCCCAACCCCTACAGGTGCGCCGGGGCCCTCCGCGCCCGCCTCCCGCCGCTCGGCCCCACCGGGGGTTGCTGCCGCCCCCCGTGCCCTGCCCAGCCCTGTCCCCGGGGGTCCCGCGGGCTCCGGCCGGCGGGGATGGGTGTCCCGCAGCCCAAGCGCCCAGCTTGGTTCCTCCCTGCCCGCCTTAATCCTTCAGTTCCTGGCGATTCCCAGCCCCGGGGGAGAGTCGGCGAGGAGCAGGGCGTGATGTTTCCTTCCCCGTTTCAGCAAACATGTCCTGACCGAAGACATCGTGCACCGGGAGGTGACGCCGGACCACAAGCTGCTCTCTCGGCGGCTCCTGACCAAGACCAACCGGATGCCGCGCTGGGCAGAGCGATTCTTCCCAGCCAATGTCGCCCACTCCGTCTACATCCTGGAGGACTCTATCGTGGACCCCAAGAACCGAACCATGACCACGTTCACCTGGAACATCAACCACGCTCGTCTGATGGTAGGCGCTGCCGCTGGGCGGGTGTGCGGGGCGGAGGGGACACAGCAGTGCCCACGGCCGGGCTGTGCCTCGCGCAGGTGGTGGAGGAGCGCTGCGAGTACCGGGTGAACCCCGAGAACAGCAACTGGACCCAGGTCAAGCGGGAAGCCTGGGTATCTTCCAGCCTGTTTGGCGTCTCGCGGGCCATCCAGGTGAGCTCAAGCAGTAAAGCTGCTGCTCCCCTCCGCTCTACCCTTTCCTTGTGCTGGCTTTTACACCCTTTCCCGTTGTTCCCCCCCATCCTCATGAGCTCTTGAGGCACCCAGAACCATCACTGTGAAAGTCAGTGTGACTTTTCAAGCTGGGACAAAGCCCCAGGGGCTGTGTGTGACAGGGCTCGCACCTTCACTGACTTTTCTCTTGCAGGAATTTGGTCTGGCCAGGTTCAAAAGCAACGTGACCAAGAGCACTAAGGGATTTGAATATGTGCTAGCAAAAATGCAAGGTGGGCACCAAGGGCAGGCTGAGCGGGATGGGGCTCTTGGAGTTAGAGGTCACTCTGGGAACACTCCAGTCCGTGGGCAGGTTGTTGCTTGAACTGATCTGACCGTGAAATCCTCACGCCTTGCCTTTGCCCTCTGTCTTGGCACTGCCTGCTCTTCCCGAGTGGATCAGGCCAGCAGTGATTGCAGGGTCGGGCAAGGGTGGAGTGCAGGCAGGAGGGGTGGAACATGGCAACATCACGTGCCTGTGGTTCCCCTTTGCGACGTGCCCTGACGTGCTGGGGTCAGGAACACCAGGCTCATCTTCCTCCCTGCGTGGGGAAGTGCCTCGGTGGCAGGGCCGGTCTAGCCAGCACTCCTGTGGGGTTAATGGCTTCCATGTTGTAGGAGAAGCTCCATCCAAAACACTGGTGGAGACAGCCAAGGAAGCGACCGAGAAAGCCAAGGAAACAGCTCTGGCTGCTACAGAGAAAGCCAAGGACCTGGCGAGCAAGGCAGCCACCAAGAAGAAGCAGTACGTGTGAGGGGCCAGCTGCACCAGGACAGATAGGAGACTCCTTAGATTTTATATTTTTAAAGAAACTGTATAAGTCTGACAATCAGCTGCTGCTTGACCCTTTCTGAGATGTAATTATCATTAAAGAATCTACTCCCACCTCTGATTTGGCTGAGGCTGGCCTGGCTAGAGCAGAGCCCAGCGCTGCTCTCCACTCTGGGGGTCCAGCACTCTGTAGGGAAGACACAGGCCAGGGTTTTACCAAGTGCCTTTACTATAAAAGTGTCGGGTCTGTACAAAAGAGGGGTGGCTGCAGGAGCATGAAGGCATGTTGCTTAATGCACTCATTTCCCCTTCCTGGCTCTCCAGGGGCAGGAGAGCCTTTCTGTAGTCATGACCTTCAGTGGGCAGCACCACACCAGGCACCCCCAGACTGCCCGTGGGTGCAGGAGGATGTCCTCAATGACAGCTGGGCCTTCATCCAACACCTCTTCCAGTGCCTTGAGGTGCACAGCAGGTGCCACAGCCCAGCCCCATGCACCCAGTGCCACAGCCAGTGCCACCCAGCTGTGGGGGGGGTAAAGCCGGACTCTTGCCTCCATCTGTGGCCCCTTAGCCTGGCAGCTGTGATGAGGCTGGCCGGGGCTGGGTTTCCAGCAGGAAGGAGGCAGGCAGGCAGTGCAGGGAAGGCAGCGGGCACCGTCAGGATGCGGGGCTGTGGGGGCTTGAGTAGCTGTGGTCCCTCCCGGTGCCAAAGGTGGGCAGCAGGTCCCCGCTGAGCACCACACCATCCACTTCTACCTCGGCATCCTCTGGGCATGGGGGAAGGCCGGGTCAGGCCCTTGGCTGCTTTCCTTCCCTGCCCACCCTCGTTCTTTCTTTCCCCTTTCTTACCTTCCTCGGAGGGCTCTGAGAGCCGGGACGAGTCCAGGCTGTCAGCCCGTGCCCGTTCCCCATCAGCGGGCAAGAGCAGCGATTCCAGCCGCCGCTGCAGGCTCCGCTGCCGGTCCCGCAGCCGGTCCTTGGCCCTTCGTGCCCTCAGTTCCTGCTCCTCCAGCCTCTGTGGGGACCCGGTGAGCCATGAGCTGGGCAGCCCTGATGCCACACAGAGACCTCCCGAGCCATGCCGGTGCCACCACCCCCCTCACCTGGATGTGAAGCCGGGCACGGTGCAGGAGGCTCAGCGTGGTGGAACGGGACGGCCCCGCGCCCACCGGCACCTGCTGCTTCAGCCGCTCCAGGCAGCACCGGAGCTGCGCTCTCCTGCGGCCGGGCAGGGGAGGGGAGCAACATGGGGGTCAGCCGCGGAGAGCCACGGGCTCTACCACCGCCTGCCCCGCCGCTCTCCCCCCACCCACCCATACCTGTGCTTCTCCAGCGCGTTGTGCACCGACCTGCGGAAGAGACCCGGGTGATCAGCACCGCCGCCACCGTCCCTCCATCCATCCATCCATCCAGCCACCCACCGCTTACCTGACGCTGCCCACGGCCCGGCGCGCCGGCGCGGGGCAGATGGCGGCGTATCCGTGCTCGGCCTCGGGCGGGCCGGGCGGGTGCCGGTGCTGGCGGTGCTCCAGGAACTCGGCCGCCTGCAGCAGCACCTGGAGCCTGCTGCCCGCGGCCTCCATGGCGGGAGCGCGGGGGGGGCCGCCAGCCGCGCGCTCATTGGCTGCGGGGCGCCCCGCGCCGCTGACGTCACCTCGGCGGGCAAACAAATTCAGGCGGGAAAGCGCGTGCTTCAAATTTGAATCGGCGGGAGGGGACGGCGCGGGCCACGCCCCCTCGGCGGCAGGCCACGCCCCCTCGGCGGCAGACCTTGCCCCCGATTGGCCACGCCCCAAACGGTCACGCCCCCCAGTGCCACGCCCCCGGGAAAGGCGCGCTCCCGCCCACGTGCGCGCCCCGTGACGGGAGGGAGCGCGCACGCCCTGCCGCCCCCAGCCCCTCGTCCCCCGCCCCACCGAGCCCACGCGTGTCCCCGCACCGGGGGTCGCCGCGGCCCAGCGCCACAGGGCCCACACAGACGGGTTTATCGCTTTATTAAAATCCATCCGGTGGAGGCGACAGGGAGGGAAGGGGAGCGCCGGGCCCCGGGCACGGCACGGCACGGGCGGCCCCGGGGCACCCGCTGTCATGTGAGGGCTGTTTGCGCCTTCTCAGGCCAGGCCCCGGGGGGAGACTCTGCCCCGGGCCCAACAGCAGGCAAAGTTCACCTGTAAAAAACCACCACGAAGCACATTTCCAGCCGGGGGGCAGGTGCACGGCAGCAGCAGGCAGCTCACCCAAAGCACAGCAGCCATGGTGCACCGGGACAGGCGGTCCTGCGCCCACCATCATCGCCACCATCTGCATGGGCTGCCACCGTGTGCGGGGTCCTGCCCCTGCGCACCGGGGGGAAGCCTAAAACCAGGTGGGGGGGGGTCCTGCTGCCATGCCCACCAAGCTCTGAGGAGCCGAGGTGCTGCCCCGCAGCCCCGAGTGGCCCTGGGCACCCAGCTGTCCTGTGATGCAGGTCTGGCAGAGGGGCTCTCACTGGCTCCGGGCACAGCGGGCTGTGGGCGGGAGGTGGGTGGTGTAGCAGTGGGTGCAGACACGTACGGGTTTGGTCTGGCCGTAGTAAGGCAGCACTGCACTGTTCGGTGAGCAGCGGGCACAGAAGATCTGCCGAGAGGCCAGAGAGGGGCTGAGCAGAGCTGGGTCCCTCGGGGACCCCACATGCCCCATCCCAACCCCGTCCTACCTTCCCACAGCAGCGGCAGTGGTGCCGGCGGCGCAGCAGGGTGAAGGGCGAGCGGCAGGCAGAGCACTGGCTGCATGTGCTGTCGGGCACCCACTCGGGCAGGTGGCGGGCACCAGCTGGGCAAAAGACATCGGTAAAAGCCCCTCAGGCTGGCTCCCCTCACAGCCAGACCCCCTAAGGCAGAATGGGGCAGGATCAGCCCCAGCCTCACACCCTGCCCCAGAGCCACAGCACCTGGGCAGCCGCTCACCTGCCCTCCGGAGCCTGGCAGCCTCTGTAGGGCTGGAGCACAGTGGGCAGTCAGCCACGCGAGGAGTATCTGTCACACAGGAGTCACCATCTTTCTCTTCTGCGGGGACAAGGGTTGGTCCAGCCTAGCTGGAGCTGGGCGGGCACGATGGCCACGTTTTTCCCAAGCCTAGGGCTGTGGCCTTGTCTCACCAGGGATGGGTGACGGGCAGGGCAGAGGAGCAGTCACACATGTCCCTGGGGATTACTCACTGCTGTAACTCTGCTCCTCTGAGGGCTCCACCTGCGAGCACACAATCTTGAAGACTGTTTTCAAGATGCTCCTCATGTCACTGGCAAAGTTGGTCTGGAGCTGATCAGCCACCCCTGCATCAGGAGGGTGGGGGGTCAGGGTGCTGGGGAGATCAGGTGCTGGAGGTTGGCTTGGGGGTCACTCACCTGAGATGCAGACAAAGAGGGTGTGCAGCATGTCCTTGGTGCTGCTGTAGCGGGAGCGCAGCTCCGAGCAGCGGGCACCTGAGCTGGCATTGACCCCCATCCCTGGGCCGCTCTCAAGGGGCTGGGGACTGCGCAGGGGGGAGGTGACCATTACACCAGGGATGGTATGAGATTTGCCATCTTGGTCCTGTTCCCTGCCCACTGCACACCCCTGCTGCCGATCAGTGCCCAGGCCATCCATTGCTCTGGGGGGTCCCAGTCGTGTCGTGCAGGTGGGGAGAGGTTGGGTGGCATTAGGGACCTCCGGAAGACTGAAGGGAGCAGGAGGGTCTGCACTGGGCACAGCTGCCCCCCCATCTGGACTGCAGGGATCCTCTTGTTCGGCTGTGCACAGGCTCCTCTCCAGCAGGCAGAGCTCCTCTGCTGACAGCACCCACAACAGGTCCCTGCGGTGAGGGGTTGGCATCAGCCCCATGTCACAGCCCCATTGCTGCCCCACAGCCCCACCCACGGCCCCTCACTGCACACCTGATCTTCTTCAGGAGGCTGTAGAAGGGGCTGAAGACCCGGGACATCTCCTCAGGGCTCCGCTCCAGGCTGAGGGGGCCCTCAGGGTAGATGAGGAGACCACTGTGAGGAGACAGAGCCCAGCTCATGTCAGGGGCTGCCTGGGTCCCCAGCTCCCCATGAGGAGAAGGGGCTGATACAGGGAAGGGAACACACCCCCTTCTCCAGGGGCTGCACCCACCTGATAATGGCCAGGCGAGGGATGGTGAACATCAGCAGTGGTTCATAGCCATCAATCATCTCCTGGGTCAGGTAGCCCAGGTGCAGGGCTCTGGGGGCACACAGACACCCTTACAGTGCATCTGAGCCTAGGGATGCTGCCCATCCTTGGGGCTGGAGTCCCTGCAGCCCCCACCTGATACACTGTGCCCTTCACTCACCTCTCCACTGTCTCACAGAAAAGCACGATGATCTCCTGCTGCCTGAAGATCTCATCAGGAGACTTCACTGCCACCAGCGAGGACATGTAGCTGGAGAGATGGGGAGACTGTGAGGGCCCTACAGTCCACCATGACACCAGCATCCTCCCCTGCCCCTTACCTCAGCTCAAATTCTGCAAATAGCCGGTCAAATTGGATGAGCACAGCCCGCACAGGCTCTGGGTAGGAGTTGGGTTGGCTCAGGCTTTGCTCCCGCAGCACTGTCCGGACCAGCTCCAGGCTGCAGAGCAGATTCCTGGCCTGGGGGATCAGCTGTGCCCCATCTGACTCCTCCATCTCCAGGAAGGTCCCAGCCAGGAGGCACTGCCGGGAAAGGCACTGTGTCAGCAGCCAGCACCAAAGGCAATGCCTAACCCCAGGGTCAGCTCACAGTGGGGTGTCCATCTCCCCACGCTCACCTCGGCAGCAAACAGCATGTGGTTCCCCAAGTTGTCCACCAAGAGCTCCTCGGGGAACTTGACCAGATAGTCACGGCTGTGCCGCTGCGTGGGGATGCACTCCTCCATGATCCGCTCCAGGACGGCCAGCAGGTGAGCCTGGGGACGGCAGGGGTGTCACCCGCGGCTTGCCGGGGGGACGGAGTCACAGCGGGGTGTGGGCTGCCCCCATACCTGGCTGAGGTGGAGCTGGTTGAGGAGCACCAGGTACTGCTGCGGATCCAGTTCGGCATCCAGCCCGTTGATCTCGGCCACCACCCGTGTCACCCTCTCGTCGGCAAAGAAGAACTGGGAGAGCAGGCGTGGGTCGGAGCGCTGCGGGAAGAGCAGGGGGGTGATGGTGGGGGCACCTTGCATCTGCATCTGCTGCTTCAGAGAGATCCCAAACCTCCCATTCCCACAGTCGCAGAGGGATCGGACCCCACGGATCCACAAACACCTATTCGGGCAGGTACGTGGGACCTCCCACGGAAGCTTTGGCTCCTCCCGGGGAGCGCCGCCCTCCCCACCCACCCGTGCCTCAGTTTCCCCGGGGGCAGAGCAGGATGAACAAGCTCAGCCGCATCCGGGCAGCTTTGGCACCGATCCGTGGGTGACTCTAAACACCGGGAAAGGTCCTCCGGAGTCCCCCCGCTTCCTCCTCCCGCTCCCCCACGAGGGACCCCGGCCGCCCTCCTCACTGCTCCCGCGATCTCCGGAGCTCCTGGATCGCCCCGACGGGGGCGGTCCGGGGGCTCCGCCGGTCCCGGGCGCAGGGAGGGCGGCCCCGGTGCGCACCCCCGGTCTCACCTTGGGTCGGCGGAGCCATCGGCGGAGGGCAGCGGGCAGCATGGCGCGTCCCGCGGCTCTGCCGCCGCCCGGCTCCCCGCGCCCGCCGCTCGCCGACGGGGCGGGCCGGCACCGGGCACCGCCCGGGGGCGGATCGGAGCGGTGTCCGCCCAGTCCCGGCACCGGGGCGACCCGTCTGCTCCTCGACGGACCGGTTCTCTGTGATGGGAAGGGTGAGGGCGCGTCTGCCGTGGGGCGGGATGGGTTTCACCGCCGACTTTCCTTCCCGGTCTTGGTTCCCGTCTCAAATTCCCGATTGCATCCCCGGCTATCCTCCCCCCGTTTTCTCTCTGCCCAACCTTCCAGGGACAGGGACACCCCAGTGCTTCCCACAGCCCGCCGAGCACTCCCGAGTGATGGGAAATACCGGGAGAAGCACCCGCAGGCATCTTCACCGTGCAGGGCATGGGGTGCGGGGCTGGGTAATGCAGTGGGAAGGGGGTAAAGTGGCCTCTCGGTGGGACAAAGAGGAACTAAGTGGCCAAGAAGAGGTGCCGGGGGGGGTACGCGGGGTGTTGGCCACAGCAAACCACGCCAGCTGTGTCAAAGAAGTATTTGCTCCAGAGCTGGCACTGCTGGCTACAGGATGTGGGTACCGATAATTCAGGTGGCTCAAAGCCTAATAGGGTGGATTCATGGGTAAAGAATCCGTGGAGGATGGTTGAACAAACACGGCAGTGGCACGTCCTCGGCTTCAGAAAGTCCCTGAGTCATGGCAGTGCCCAGCCTGCACCGGACGGGTGCAGGTGTGGGACTGGCCCCGGTGTTGGAGCTCCCTGTGTACCCCACAGACCCCGGCTCTGTTTTCAGCCATGTCCTGGTTCCCGCGGATGGGAATCCCTGAGCACACAGTGAGACTGGAGCCCTGCTTGTCCCACAGGTCCCTGAAGATCTGGGCACCATAATAAAAAAGAATAAAGCTATTAGAGAGTGTCCAAATGAGACTGCAAAGAGTCTAGAGAGGATGTCACATGAAAAGCTGCTGAAGTCCCTTGGTCTGTTCAGTCTGGAGAAGAGGAGCCTGAGGAGAGACCTCCTTATGGGATGCAGCTTCCTCAGGAGGGGCAGCTGAGGGCAGCTCCAATCTCTGCTCTGTGATAGTAACAGGACCTGAGGGAATGGCTAGAGCTATGTCAGGGGAAGTTTAGGTTGAATATCAGGAAAAGGTTCTTTGCCCAGAGGGTGGTCAGGCACTGAACAAGCTCCCCAGGGAAGTGATCATGGCCCCAAGGCTGACGGAGCTCCAGGAACATTCAGACAATGCTCTCAGTCACAGGGTGAGATTCTTGGGGTTGTCCTGTGCAGGGCCAGGAATCACAGAATCACAGAATAGTTTGGAAGTGACCTTAAATTGTTCCATTCCACTGCCATGCACAGGGACACCTTCCACCAACCCAGGTTGCTCCAGACTCCGTCCAGCCTGGAACCTCCAGGCATGGGGCAGCCACAGCTTCTCTGGGCACCCTGTGCCAGGGCCTCCCTACCCTCGCAGGGAAGACTTTTTTCCTAATACCTAATCTAATCCTGCTCTCTTTCAGCGTGAACCCGTGGAGCTGCACTCCGATGACCCAGCGGGGGATGCGATCGCGGTGCGGCCCCGCTCTCGGCAGCGGCGCCCTGAGGGCCGCGGGAGCCGCGGGGCGCGGGGCCGGACTCGAACCTGCGACCCTGCCGCCGCTCCCCCTGGCCGCCAGGGGGCGCAGCGCTGCCCTCTCGCAAGATGGCGGCGGCGGCTTCACCTCCCCGAGCGTTTCCCCCTCCCTCCCTCCCTCCTTCCCGCGGGCAGGGGCCGGACGGGCCGCGCCGCCATATTGGCTGTTGTCCTGGCTGCGGCGGGCTCGCCATGACTCGCCGGCGGAACAAGGCGGCAACGGCGGCAACGGCGGCGGCGGCAGGTGGCTCCGGGCCTCGCCGTGACAGGATGGCGGGTCCCGACGTCGGGCCTCCCCCGCCTCCACCACCACCGGAACCGCCCGCCACGCCTGAGGTGGCGGCGGCGGCGGGCAGCGGCGGGGAGTCGGGCAGAGGCAGCGCGCAGGTACCGGGGTAGCGCTGCGGCGGGCACGGGGCTGAACCCGAGCGGGGTTCAGCCTGGGCGGCGATGGGACTCTGCCCCTTGCACCGCATCCCCCCGGGCACTGCTCCATCCCCGCCCCGACCCCCGACTCGGAGCATCCCTGCGGATGGGGCTCGGAGCGTTCCCGGAGCGGGAGGGCCCGGCCCTGCCACAGCCCCGGCACAGCCCTGCCACAGCCCTGCCACGGCCCCTCCACAGCCCCGCCACAGCCCCGGCACAGCCCTGCCACAGCCCTGCCACGGCCCCTCCACAGCCCTGCCACAGCCCCTCCACATCCCTGTCACAGCACTGCCACAGCCCCGCCACAGCCCCGCCACAGCCCTGCCACAGCCCCGCCACAGCCCTGCCACAGCCCTGCCACGGCCCCTCCACAGCCCTGCCACAGCCCCTCCACAGCCCTGCCACAGCCCTGCCACAGCCCCGCCACAGCCCCTCCACAGCCCTGCCACAGCCCTGCCACAGCCCCTCCACAGCCCTGCCACAGCCCTGTCACAGCCCTGCCACAGCCCCTCCACAGCCCCTCCACAGCACTGCCACAGCCCCTCCACAGCTCTGTCACAGCCCTGCCACAGCCCCTCCACATCCCTGCCACAGCCCCTCCACAGCCCTGCCACAGCCCTGTCACAGCCCTGCCACAGCCCCTCCACAGCCCCTCCACAGCCCCTCCACAGCCCCTCCACATCCCTGCCACAGCCCTGCCACAGCCCTGCCGCTGGGCGATGGCAGGTGGCTCCAGCATCCTCATTCAGCGCGCTTGTCCCCGCTGGACACACCTGGCTGCCGCCACCTGCTCCGGGTCGTGGGCAGGGAGGCGGGGGTGGGCGCGGGTGTGGATGTGCTCGGTGCATTGGGGACAGCCGCGGTGTCGCCAGCCGTGGTGTCACCCGCCATGGTAGCTGTGTCAGCTGGCACACGGGGTGGCCCGGTTGCTCGCCCCTCGCCGTGGGTGGGCAGGGGGGCTGTGCCCCCACTCTGCTCTCCTTGGCCTCTGACCTTTGCTTCACCTTGAGGCTGCAGACGCCATCTGTTTGGCAGCAGCAGTTAAATGCACGGCTCATTGTGGCAGGGCCCCGCTGCGCCGGTAGACAATGGGGGCCCCCTCGCCCGCGCCACGCCGGGCTCGTCATGGCTGTCAGGGCTCCAGCGAGCCCGAGGGATGCAGCCCAGCTCCTGCAGGGAAGCCCCAACCTGGCTGTGCCTGTGCAGGGACAGCGTGAAGCAGCACGGGGGGCTGCACCCCACCCTGGCGCATCAGCACCGCTGGCTGTGCAGAACAAAGAGGCAGGAGAGAGGGCTTGGGGCTCTTGGGTGACACAGTGGGGACATCTTTGATGGGGAAGGAGGGAGAGCTGAGGCTGTCGGACCCACCCTTCATGTCCCTGTGTGGGATTTCTGTGGGTCTTGCTTTGCTATGCAAGTGCTGTCAGTCTCACTGTACCAGAGGTGATGGTGGGAGTTGCTGATTTCTTCCAGCTTTGCTTGGTGACAAGGCTGTCTCTTTGGCATGCTGTGATCTTCCCAGAAGTCCAAACACTCCCAAGCTAGCACATGGCAGGTTGGCAGCAGCTGGTCAGCCTGAGGCTGCTCTGCTCCAGTGGGAGAAGGTGTAATACCACATGTAGCCTCTAAGAATTCCCTTAGTTTGGTGTCAGCGTCCTGAGGTCTCTTTCACTGTCTCGTCTGCCCCACATCTGCACCGTGACTCACAGTCTGTGTGTCCTTCCTCAGGTGCTGCCCACTGCCAACCAGTCCGTGCAGACGTGCTGCCTGCTCTGTCACCGGGAGCGCAAGGACTGGGGAGGGCCGTCCCACAATGGGCTGGTTTCCCCAGGCGAGAGGCTGCCACCAGACTTTGTGCCAACGCTCGTGCAGAACCTCCTGGGAGAAATGCCACTGTGGATCTGCCAGAGCTGCCGGAAGAGCGTGGAGGAGGAAGAGCGACGGGCGGTGCAGGAGCAGGCCCTGGCGGTATGCGGTTACGGTGCTGGGGTTTGAGAGCCGGGGCTGTAGCTGTAGGAATAGGGCACTGACCACCTGTGGCACTGACTGGGTGTGTGGGTCCCATCCTCACCCTGAGCTGAGTGTCGCAGACATCCCAGCCTTCACTTCCCTGCGCAGTGCTGCCTCCAGCTCAGCAGGGACAGGCCCTGTTGGGGCAGTGCGTGGTGCTGTGGAGGCTCATCAAGCAGCTTGCCGTGGCTTGGGGCTGCCAGGCTGGCAAGGCTGACAGTGCCACTGCTTTCCTGCCAGCCCCGCTCTGCTGCGCGCTGTGCCGCGTCCCCCAGCCCCAGGGCTGCTCCCTTCATGACGCAGAGAGAGGCAGCGGCTGCCAGGGCAAGTGCCTGCTTGTGCATGGGACTCGGGTAGAGGAGCTGGCTCATGCCTGGCTTTATTTAACCCTGCCCTGGTGTGTGTGGGTCCAGCACAGGCATCTGGCCCTTGGCATGGCCCAGCCTCTGTGAGCCACCTGTGTTGGTGTTGGATGGAGGGGGTGTTTGGCATTCCCAAGACAATGATAAAAGTGGTTCACATGAGCTGAGCCCCTGCTGCAATGGAGGGAGTCTTGGTGCTGACACCTGAGGGCCAAGGATGTCCCCTCAGCCACTTCATTCTGTGTTTCCTTTGATAGGTCTCATTATCCCACACATCCTGCAAGTCGCAGTCTTGTGGGGGTGGCTCACACTCCTCTTCCTCCTCCTCGTCTTCTTCCTCTTCGTGCCATGGGAACTCAGGGGACTGGGACCCCAGCTCATTTTTGTCTGCTCACAAGCTCTCGGGCCTCTGGAACTCGCAGCACACCAATGGGACCGTGCAGGGCAGCCCCCTTGGGACTCCCCCAGTGGCACTAGGTGAGCTGAAGCCGGCTATGGGGTTGAGCAGAGGTTTCTGCCCAGTTCTTGGTTTAAGTGGTTACTTTGTGGGCAAGGGTGAGCAGGCTGGGCCTCTGAATCTCAGTACCAGCAGCATATTGGACCCCTTTGAAAAAGACACAGGGTGCTGGGATTCAGCCCCAGCTCTGCTTTCCTCCCAGGCAACAAGCTGCCCGGCCTTTCTCTGTATCCGGAGTGCACCAGCCAGGTGTCGGCCATGGCGCCGGGGCTGAAGGCCTGTCCCTACAGCCACACGGCCTCTGCCACCTCCAGCAACGCCACACCAGGCTCGCCTCTGCCTACCTCACTCGACTTCTGCAAGACGCTGCCGAAGCAGTTCAAAAGCTTGTGCCGGAGGGCCACCCCACCAGGTACGTGCCCAGGGACAGCACCGGCCACAACCTCCCAGCCTGCTGCTCCAGACCCTTTCCTCTTGCCCTGTTCTCCGTGGGGCAGGGCTGGATCTTGTGGGGGGAAACACATGACCCCAAGGCCCTGTGTGAGCACGGATGGCCTCTATCCCATCACTCTGATGTCTGGGAGGAGAAACAGCTTGTGCAAAGGTGGCGGGTGGCTCTGAGCATGGCCTTGGTCCGTGCAGCACAGCCAGTGTCTGACTGTCTCTGCTCCTGCCTCTCTTCAGGTGAGGCCTTCCACTCCTCAGAGCATCATCAGCACTCCGACCTCACTGCTCCTCCCAACAGTCCCACGGGCCTCCCCTCCCAGCCGCCGGCGCTGATCCCCTCCAAGCAGACGCCTCCCCATCCGGGGCCCTTCAGCTCCCCACCGCACATCCCGCTGGGCACCTCCTCGCAGGCCGCGCTCTTCCCTGCTCCCAGCGCGCAGACGGCAGCCCCCAAGCCGCTGTCCGAGTCCCCTCCGGCCAGCGCGGCCTCACACAGCCCAGGGCCGTGCAAGAGCCCTCACTTGCCCACTGCCAACGTGCCGCTGCTGAAGATGCCGCCGCCGCTGTCGGGCTGTGCTCATCCCTGCAACGGGCACTGCAGCACTTCACTTATCCCTCCTCCTGCCTCCCACCAGCTGCCCAGCACGAACAGGTGAGTAGAGGAACCCTGCATGCTTCCAGCCTCTCCTTGTGAGGCCACATGCCTTTTCTGCCATCCTTGACCATGGATGCACTTTTCCCTGTGGAGGGACTGACCGCCCTGGCATGGTGGTGCAGGAAGCTGCTGTCTTTGTGGGCCAATTCCACTGCTGCAGACCGAAGGTGAAGCTCTTTCTCTCCCAGCACATGTTCCTCCTGTGGTTGTCCTTTGGTTCTGTGGTGCAGAAGAGGCTGTGCTTCTCCTCCAGCTAAAACACCCAAAGGAACACCCTGATCAACCTGCAGTTGGCCAACAGAACCTATATCAGTGAGACCTGTGGGGCAGCTGTGGCACTGAGCAAGAGTCCTCGAGAAGATGAAGCCTGTGGACTTGTTCTGCTCACCTGTTTCTCCAGCCCTCTCCGGGCTGCTCGTGCCCTGAAGAGAGCACATTGGTCCCTTTCTGCTAATTAGCTCTCTCTGTGGAGATCCAGTCGGGTCCTGAGCTGGATCTTGAGGAATGACGCTATGGGCAGTGCCCTGGCCTCCCTGTCTCTGTGCTGGGCAGCCTGTGCCCTTGTAAGCTGGTCCTGCCTCACATGGGGATGTCTGGCAGCTGCACAGTCCCAGTGTTCCTCACCTGTGCTTCCTGCTACTCCCAGTGAGTACCGTGCCCTGCCCTGCTTGCAGCCCAGGGCCTGGTTCACTGGGGCTCTGCTGCACCAGCCTCCTGCTGGCCAGAGGCCCTGAGGGCTGGGAGTGACAGATTGTTGCTCCTGTGGGCTCCTCGGCCATCTTCCCCAGAAGAGGAGAATGCAGGGGAGGGGGTTTGTTCTGCAAATCCTTCTGCTTGGGAACGGGCTTCCCCAGGAGGGCTGTTCTAAATGCATGGGCCAATTTTTGAGATACCCTGGCACCTGCTCACCTCTCACCCTTCTCCTCAGGGACCCCTCTTGCAAAGGGCACAAATTCCCCAACGGTACCAGCTGCCACCCGCCGCAGCCCTGCGAGGCAGACGAGGGACTCGGGGAGGATGAGGACAGCAGCTCAGAGCGCAGCTCCTGCACCTCCTCCTCCACCAACCAGAAAGATGGGAAGTTCTGCGACTGCTGCTACTGTGAGTTCTTCGGCCACAACGCGGTGAGTGAGGGGCTGGTCTGCAGCCACCCCTGGTCCTTGCTTTGCGTGGGGAGATACCACTCAGTCCCTGTGCCCACACTGGGAGGTGGGCAGGTCTGGCCACAGCTGTTTCCTGCAGGCATGTACATCCCCCGCTGCCTTTTTACCCTGCTTCATCAGCCTGCTGGTCCCTTGCTCCCGACTCGCAGCCGCCTGCCCAGCCCCAGGGCTTGGAGCAGCCGGCCAAGGCCTGTGGCTTCACGGTGGAAGAGCTCAGTAGGGCTGTGCTGACTTGTCCCTGAGACTGCAGGGAAGGGAGTGGCTGGAAGGTCATGGGGGGCTGTTGGGGGAGCCAGGGCTGCCTGCCCCTCATGCTGGCTGACAGCACTTGCCTTCCACAGCCCCCGGCCGCTCCCACGAGCCGCAACTACGCTGAGATCCGAGAGAAGTTGCGTTCTCGCCTTACCAAGAGGAAAGAGGAGCTGCCACAGAAACTTGGACACAACAGCAGCTCAGGAGAGCCCGCTGTGGACCACCGCAATGTGGATGAGCTGCTGGACTACATTAACAGCACAGAGCCCAAGCCCTTGAACAGTGCCAAGGCGGCCAAGAGGGCACGGCACAAGCAGAAAAAGAAGGTAAGGCTGGGCAGGGTTGTGGTGCTGGCAGGACCTTCTCTTCTTTGCATCCATTCGTTCTCTCCTTTGTGCCCATTTGAGTTCTTGAATTCTGTGTCACTGTCACCCAAGGTGGCAACAGTGCCTGTCCCCATGTAGGACACCCCCTGCCTCTGTTCCAGCAGAGGGTTGCCCAGCCCTCCTGGGTGCTTTGGGCTGCACTGTCCAGTCTGCTCCATGCCACATCCTGACACCATGCATCTCTGGCAGGGAGAGGCAGTGCCATGATGGCTCTTTCTGGTGCCTGGTGCCCAGAGCAGTGTCAGGTGTGCAGTGTCCAGCTGTTGCACTGCCCGTGGGGGAAACATGACAGTTAGGGGCTGTGGAAGATGTGGCGTAGCTGTGCTGAGCAGCTGCCCTTGAGTTTGCTGTCAGGCAAAGCTGGAGCAAAGCTCTGTGTCCTGCACCCATGGTTCTGTGGCCCAGCCCAAGTGATCCTCATGGCACCTGTATTGCAGGAGAAGGAGAAAGCCCAGCTGGAGGCAGAGGCCCAGAAGCGGGCAGAGCGTGCGCCTGCAGCCAGCCAGGCCAGGGAGCCAGCCGAGGAAAAGCTGCTGGAGTGGCCGGAGCTGGAGCTGGAGCGGGTGAACAGCTTCCTCAGCAGCCGGCTGCAGGAGATCAAGAACACCATCAAGGACTCCATCCGAGCCAGTTTCAGTGTCTATGACCTCAACCTGGATGTCAATGACTTCCCCAAGAAGGCAGCTGTCCTGGAGCAGAAGAACCTGCTCTCCAACCTCAATGGGTCTTCTGACCTGCAGGACATAGACCTGGCGCTAGCCCCGCTCAGCCTGGGCCCCGCCAAGAGCCACACGCTGCTGCGGGGTGAACTGGGCCCGCGATGGGGCGAGGGGCCCGGGGAGCCCCCGCCAGCCCCGGCGGCCGAGAACGGCGTGGTGAAACGCCTCAGCGCCGTGCCCAGCCTGTCCCGCATGATCTGGGTGCAGTCCAAGGCCGCAGACTCCGCTGCGGACGGGAACGGGCTGAGCCAGGAGCCCAAGGAGGGGCCGCAGCCCAAGGGGCCGGAACCGCCCGAGTCGCTGCCCGCGGGGAGCCGGCAGCGGAAGAACAAGCGGCAGAACGGGCAGGCGAAGAAAGGGGAGGGCAGCACGCCCGTGCCCAGCGGCCAGGCCCGGCTGGAGAGCCCTGGCATGAAGGGGCAGGTGCTGGGAACCAAGCACCCTTCCAAGGCCAGTGCCCCGGAGCCACAGCGGGCGAGCGGCTGTGCCGAGCCCGGGGAGAGCGGCAAGGGGCAGCCTTGGGCCTGCAGCAGCGCTGCCAGGGCAGAGAAGGAGAGAACCAGCGAGTGGAAAGGCCGGAGGGGAGAGGGCAAAGCGGAGCCGCCAGAGCTGGCGCCGCAGCAGCCACCTGCCCCAGCCACTCACCTTGCCCTGGGAGGCTCCCCCCAGCCCAAGGGCAAGGGTAGGAAGAGCCGAAACAAAGTGGAGAAATCCAATACCTCTATCGGTGAGTGCTGGGTGCACCATCCCCTTGCCCAGCTGGCAGCCCCTGCCTGCCCTGCAGCGCTGACCCTCTGCTCTGCTTTCCCAGATGATGTGTTCCTGCCCAAGGACCTGGATGGGGCAGAGATGGATGAGACTGACAGAGAAGTGGAGTATTTCAAAAGGTGAGGGGGGAGCCATGCCGGCCTGAGCTCTGCCAGCATGGCTGGAGGTGTGAAGGGGCTGGGAGCTGACTGGGGCTGGGGGCTGACCGGGGCTGGGGGCTGACCGGGGCTGTCCTTTCCCTGCCAGGTTCTGCCTAGACTCAGCCAAGCAGACGCGGCAGAAGGTGGCCGTGAACTGGACCAACTTCACCCTGAAGAAAACCACTTCCAGCGCAGCCCAGTGAGGTGCGGAGGGGCCACCCCCGCCCACCCACGGCCGCTCGCCTCTCCTCACTGTGCCCCCCGCCTCACCTCGGTGGGGTCCCCTCCTTCGCGGGGGGCCCCGGTGCTCTCCTGCCCCGCGGGGACCCTCGGGGCTCCCTCCATCCTCCTGCCCCTCCCCGCGGGGTGATCCCGGCCGTCCCGTCCCCCTCTCCGCGGGCACACGGTTCCCCGTGCCGCGGGGAAGGACCGTGCTGGACCCAATAAAGAACTTTTTAATTTTTTATTTTATTTAAACCCCGGTGTCTGCTGCTTTCTGGCGCGCCGGAAAAATTGGCGGGCGGGAGGGAGGAGCTGTGGAGTAACGCGTTCTGCGCAAGTCTGGCCGCCGCGGGGACCCGTCGGTTGCCGAGCGGCGGCCCCTGCGCGTTGCTAGGCGATGGCGCCGCGCCGGTGACGTCACTTCCGTCATCTCTTCCGGGAAGGAGCCATGGAGGCCGTGGCGGAGCGGAAGGTGCGAGCGGGCCTGGCCCCCGGTACCGCCCGCCCCGCGCTGCCGGCGCCGCCCCGCGCCCCCCTCACCGCCTGTCTCCCCACAGAGGCAGCGCGAGGAGCCGGCGGACACGTCCGATCTGTCCGGAGAGGATGATGACGACTACGTGCCCTACGTGCCCGTCAAGCAGCGCAAGCAGCAGATGGTAACGGGGTAGCGGGGCTGCCCGGGGAGAGCTCCGAGCCGTGCTCCTGCCGCCAGGCTGTTCACTCCGCCTCCATCCACGCCCTTCCAGCTGCAGAAGCTGCTGCAGATGCGGAGGAAGGTGGTGTCCGAGGAGGAGCAGCGGGACAGCGGGAGCGAGCAGCGCGGTGACGAGGATGACATCCCGCTGGGCCCCCAGTCCAACATCAGCCTGCTGGACCAGCACCAGCACCTCAAAGAGAAGGCGGAAGGTGAGGGAGGAGCTGGTGGCCGCACTGGGTGGCTTTCAGGGTACAGCAAACCCCCTCATTGTGTCTTGGTTCTCCCCCAGCTCGGAAGGAGTCAGCCAAGGAGAAGCAGCTGAAGGAGGAAGAGAAGATCCTGGAGAGTGTGGCAGAGGGCCGAGGTGAGTGGGAGCTCTGTGTCTCTGTCTGCAGAGCTCCCGGGGCAGCGGGAGAGTTGTTCCCTGTCTCGGGAGTGCCCACACTCAGGGGTGGGACCGGTGGTGACAGTGGGTGCCCTCAGTTGGCACTGCCTGCCTTGGCTGAAACCTGGCTGTGACAGGGCTCTGGGCACAGCAGCACTTGGTGTTCCTGTGCCAGAGGGGCTGTCAGTGCTGCTGCTTCTCCTCTTCTGCCTCCAGACATGATCTCCCAAACTGTTTGCCCAAGTAGCGAGGTTGGTGTGGATGAGAAGAGTTTGGTCTGATCATCTTTGTTCCTGCAGCTCTGATGTCGGTGAAGGAGATGGCGAAGGGCATCACGTATGATGACCCAATCAAAACCAGGTAAGTTTCACAGCACAGCTCAGTTTTTCTTCTGAAAACATCACTTTATCATGGATGAAGAGAACTAGAAGCCACAGTCTTGCAAGAGCAGTGTGGCTCTGTAGCCTCTTGCCTGAGTGACTGGGTTTGTGTCATTTTCTCTAAAATCAAACGTTGTTGAGTCACATTGGATGTTGTTTTGTATACAATAAGGCTTGATAAAGGACATTTATGTTAAACTAGGAGGCCTGAAGGTTGGTCTTCAGGTCTGGGAGGTCACTAAGCCAGAGAAAGACTCTGGAGGAGGCTTTGTAGCCAGTGCTGCTTGAGGCAGCATTGTCGAGGTGGTGACTGATCAAAGATTGAACTCAGTAATCTCAGAGATGTTTTCCAACTTCAGTGATTCTGAGGCAATGTCAGGGAGATGATTGAGGTGTGTCCAGACGTTTGTGGCATGTTCCATCCACTATCCATAGGCTGTTCAGAGCTGTTAGTTTAGCACTTTTCACTGAGATTTTGGGGAAGGGTTTAATGTGTGGAACTGGCTCAGATCTGCTCTGACACTCACTCCATGGAGCCCCTTGGGGTTACCTGTTTTATCTGGGAGGATATTGGAGCCTAACAGGGAGTTCACCTGAATTCCTCCATGAGAGCTGCTGGTTCTGGAGCCCATGACCTGTTTCTGTTGCTTTCACAGCTGGAGAGCCCCTCGCTACATCCTGGGCATGTCGGAGGCACGGCACGACCGTGTACGCAAGAAGTACCACATCCTGGTGGAGGGGGAGGGCATCCCACCCCCCATCAAGAGCTTCAAGGAAATGAAGTTCCCAGCAGGTAGGCCAGGAGTGGATCCTGGAAGGGATCCCACCTTTTTCCTGGCTGTTGGCCTGAGGGGTGTTTGTCACTGGTGGAAGAGCTGCTGCTGGGACCCGAGTGGGAGAAGAGAGGAAATAGTTCAGGTCATGAACATGCGTTGTTCCTTGTTCTCTGACAGCTATCCTGAGAGGCTTGAAGAAGAAGGGAATCCAGCAGCCAACACCCATACAGATCCAAGGCATCCCCACAATGTGAGTGCTCTGTCCCAGCCTGGAGTACAGAGTGGTTGTTCCCACAGCCCACTCAAGGCTGCGGACCAGGCGCTCTTCCCTGGTGACACATGCACCCCGTCACCTTGCTGAGCCCTGGGGTTTGAGTTGTTCCATGATGTTTCTCCTCTCCATTGGCCCCATTTCTCTGGCAGACTATCAGGAAGGGATATGATTGGCATTGCATTCACTGGTTCTGGGAAGACCTTGGTGTTCACCCTCCCGGTGATCATGTTCTGCCTGGAGCAGGAGAAGAGGCTGCCGTTCTCCAAGCGAGAGGGACCCTATGGACTCATCATCTGTCCCTCGGTGAGTGCCAGGACGAGCTGTGATTGACTTGCAGTGGCAATCCTAAATTCTACCTGCACAGAGGTGTAGGAATGAGCTGGTTTTGTCTCGGTAGCGGGAGCTGGCCCGGCAGACCCACGGCATCCTGGAGTACTACTGTCGTCTGCTGCAGGAGGATGGGCTGCCCCCGCTGCGCTGCGCCCTCTGCATCGGGGGCATGTCTGTCAAGGAGCAGATGGAGACCATCAAACAGTAAGACCTGGGGGAGTCTGTGGGGCTGGAGCTGCTCTGTTTTCTGGCAGGGGGCTAAGGAGTGGCACCCTGGCTTCAGGACACTGTCAGGGGGAAAATGGTGTGCCAGGGAGGTGTCCTGCATGGAGCAGGAATGCTGAGGGACTGACTGTGGCCTCCTCTCACCCCACAGTGGGGTACACATGATGGTGGCAACGCCTGGGCGCCTGATGGACCTGCTGCAGAAGAAGATGGTGAGTCTGGACATCTGCCGGTACCTGGCCTTGGATGAGGCTGACAGGATGATCGATATGGGCTTTGAGGGGGACATCCGTACCATCTTCTCCTACTTCAAGGTACTGAACTGCCACGGTAGGAGCACCCTGAAGCTCAGTCCTGCATATGCCAGATTGGGTGAGTACTAAAGGCTTTTTCCCTGTGCAGGGCCAGCGGCAAACCCTCCTCTTCAGTGCCACAATGCCCAAGAAAATCCAGAACTTCGCCAAGAGTGCCCTGGTGAAGCCCATCACCATTAACGTTGGGCGAGCGGGTGCTGCCAGCCTGGATGTTGTGCAGGTGAGGTGTTTGGGTGCTTCCTCGTGCCTGTGTGGGAGACCAGAAACATTCATGAGGGCACTTAATTTCTTTCTCTGCCAGGGAGCTGGAGTTCATGGCCCTCCTTCCCAGTTAAGGGGTACCAAGCAGTGGCAGTTCCTCTGCTGCCTGACCCATGTCTCTGCTTGTTTCTAGGAAGTGGAGTATGTGAAAGAGGAGGCCAAGATGGTGTACCTGCTGGAGTGCCTGCAGAAGACCCCTCCACCTGTGAGTATGCTGGGGACAGTGTGGTCATGCTGGGGTGTGGGGGGAGTTGGGAGGAGGGACCCCCTGTGCGGAGTGGGCCTGTGACTGAGCCATGCTGGGGATCAGCAGTGCTGTGTGCTCTGCTCAGCAAGAGGGAGTGGGCTTCCCCCGGGGGCTGTGCTGGTGCCAGCAGTGCCAGCCTGCAGAAGGGGCTCTGAGACAATGCCTGTGCTGCTGCAGGTGCTGATCTTCGCAGAGAAGAAGGCAGATGTTGATGCAATCCACGAGTACCTGCTGCTCAAGGGTGTGGAAGCTGTGGCCATCCACGGAGGGAAAGGTCAGTGAGGGTCCCAGATAGGCCTGGGTTCCTGGTGTGACCCCACTCCTGCCAGAATTGTGTGTGGCCACAGAAGGTCCCAGCCTGGAGCAGTTGTTGATGGTGTGAGGAAGGGCTGTGACAGTGTCAGGAGTGAGCTCCACGGTGTACATAGCAGGCATAAACACAGTGCAGATCCCTATGGGATGTGGAGGCCCCTCTGCTCCCTCACTGGGAGAAAGGCAGCCTGAGGAAGTGATGCTTGACTCTGAGGCCACAGTGTTTGCTGCAGTAGGTAGGGCTGGGAGCTCTGCCATGGCTGATCTCTGCTGGGCCTTTGCAGATCAGGAAGAACGGACAAAAGCCATTGAGGCCTTCCGGGATGGGAAGAAGGATGTCCTGGTTGCCACTGATGTCGCTTCCAAGGGCCTGGATTTCCCAGCCATCCAGCACGTCATCAACTACGACATGCCAGAGGAGATTGAGAACTATGGTAGGCACTGGGCCTTGTGGGAGAGCTCTGGAGGCCAGCAAGGCTCTGTGCCTGTCTCTGCAGTGTCTTGGGACAGGGATGCTCTGTCCCACAGTGCTCACCCGGGGCTGATCCTGTCCCTGTCTCTGCAGTTCACCGCATCGGGCGTACAGGCCGTTCAGGCAACACTGGCATTGCCACCACCTTCATCAACAAGGCCTGTGGTGAGGAACAGCACGGGGCTAGGGGCTGGAGGAGGCAGCTGGGCAGTGCCAGGGGGTTGTTCTGAGCAAGCAGAATGGCTTTGCCTGACCTGTGTCTGTGCCCCCAGATGAGTCAGTGCTGATGGACCTGAAGGCTCTGCTCCTGGAGGCGAAGCAAAAGGTGCCACCGGTGCTCCAGGTGCTGCACTGTGGGGACGAGACCATGCTGGACATCAATGGTGAGAGACCCCAGGCTGACACAGGGACCCCTGTGGGGCTGCTGCAAAACCTGGGCTCCAGACGGGACCCTCCAGCTCCCAGTGCCACAGCATTGGGAAGACACTGGTGTAGCCCCTTTGCTCTGGGGTGGGGGCTGCTGTCTTGGTGTGGCACTGTGCTGCCCTGGCGTGGCATTGTCCTGGCCCTGACCCCATCCCTCCCATTGCAGGTGAGCGGGGCTGTGCCTTCTGTGGTGGCCTGGGCCATCGCATCACCGACTGCCCCAAGCTGGAGGCCATGCAGACCAAGCAAGTCAGCAACATCGGCCGCAAGGACTACCTGGCCCACAGCTCTATGGACTTCTAGCCTGGACAATGTGCTGCCCCTGGGTGGGCCTGGGCTTCCTTTCAGCCTAGGGGCCTGTCTTGTACTGCTGTGGCCCCATTTCTAGAATTTTGGTCACTGGGACTTTGCCAGCTCAGGCCCTGCAGGAAATGTATGGAGCTGTGCTGCAACAGCCCATTACATCAGCGGTGTGTTGGGCAAGCAGGTAGCAGTGCCTCAGGGCAAGGGAAAGCCCCAGGTGGGGCCACTGGTCTGCTGCCTCTGCCAGCCCCCTGAAGTGGTGAGGTCATGGTCTTGTGTTGCTCCTCACAAATCCACCCAGTTTCTCTGGGCCCATCTCCCTCACCTGGATTTGTGCATTCTCAGGTGGCTGTTCCTGTCTCCCCAGACATGCTGGGAGGATGCAGCCAGGGTGAGGTGGAGCATGCTGTGCTCATGTCAGGCCCTCCCCGAGGTGCTTCCTGTGCTCTGCCCCTGCGTTCTGCCCCACTGCCCTGCTGTGAGGGGGAGGGCAGGCACACGGACACCTCCTGCAGCCCAGCCTCTGCCCCCCATCCCACACCCCAAAAAGGGGAAGTCTCTCAGAGACGGAAGTCTGCCCCATGCCTTTCCTTCGACTGCAGCAGTCACATTTTCTCTGCTGCGGGTAGCCCGAGTCCCTTATCCTTGCGCTGGCTGCCCAGGTGAACTCGGCCCATGGAGAGACCAGTGAAGGATGGGATCCTTTATGTGCAGCACACCAAATTTGGAAAGGTAAAGGGTGGATTTGGGGTTGGTAGAGGGTTTGCTCTGATTTGACATGATGCTGGGCCTGGGGCTGGGCCCTTAGCAGCCTGAGAAGGGGCAACTGCAGCAGTGGGGGAGCCCTGGGCTCAGCAGCCCCATAAGTGGGGTTTTCCCGTGGGGCTGAGGGGACTCATCTGTGTGGGCACCCACTCTGGCTCACCTGTGTGTTGGGTTCTTCTTGCTTGGTCACCACGAGAGTCTCAATGGAAGAATAAACATGTGTTAATATGGCGCAGCTTCAGCATCTGTGTGTGTGTGTGTGAGCAGGACCCTGGGCCAGCACGTGGGACGTGTCCCTGTGACCTCCATCGGCCTGGCCCTGTGGGGCCAGCGCCATACAGCAACACCCTCATGGCTTGGGCTGCTTCTCTGTGCTTTTGGAAGGGGCACTGAGTGCTGCAGCTCTTGGGGCAGGGTATGGGTGACATGGTGAGAGTACCTGGGGTCGGGCCAGCTCCAGAGAGCAGTTGGGTGTTGGCAAAGTAGGTTCTGCCGGCACACTGGTCACGCCATGGCAGGGTGGCCATGTCCTGTGGGGGTCTCAGTGGATGTGTGGGGCTGCAATCGCACTCTGACCTCCCTGCTGAAGAAGAACCAAGCCCTGAAAGTGCAGCAGGCAGCCGTGTGTGTGAAGAGCTGGTGCCCTGCCATGTAGGAGGCAGGTGGGCTGGGGGTGGTGGGTATTTTGGGTGCTTGGCTGCATGTGGTTCCTGCAGGGCGGAGGCTCTGCTGCACTTTTGAGGTACATGGTGGCACGCGCCCCCGCTATCCCATGACAGACTGGGAAGGTGCTGGTGCTACAGATGCTCCCCTGGGAGGAAGCAGGCTGCTGAGCAGATGTGAAGCTGCCAACAGGAGCCTTAGCAGCTCAAAATGGCTTTAATTTGCATCAGGGTCTGTCCTGAGAACAGCTCGAGAGCTCAGCTATAGGTTGGCAGGCCAGCACTTGCAGCAGGGAACAAAGAGCAGGACCTGGTGCTCAGGGAGCCAGGAGTGAGTGTGACTCACCCAGTGAGCCATGCCAAGCCTGCTCGGGGCAAGGCGCCCCTCTGCCCAGCTTTGTGCCTGCCCTGCCCCACAGTTCAGGGGTCTGTGCTGGCCCCTGTTCTCTGTGCCCTCCAACAGCATCTGGTGGGTGCAGGCCAGGACTCCCCAATGCCCCTCATGCCCTGTACGGAGGGCAGTGCTGCCAGATGCAGCAGCCAGCTCTTCACTGATCCATTTTTTCCCTGCTTTGCCCTTTCCATGCATTAGAGGTCCTGGAGGAAGATGAGAGCCCAGCTGTTCGCTGCCAGCCCGTCCGGCGTGGCCCGCATGGAGAAGTTTGATGTGCGGGATGATGGCACGATGCCAGAGAAGACGTCCCTGCAGCGGTGTGCCCGCCGGGTGATCCGCCTCTCTGACTGCGTCTCTGTGGGCCCGGCGGGCACAGAGAGCTGCCCCAAAGCCACCGCTGCCTTCTACCTCACCACCACGGAGAAGAGCTATGTGCTGGCAGCTGAGCAGCGCGATGAATGGATCACCCAGCTCTGCCAGCTGGCTTTCCAGGTACCAAGGGGTCTGGCAGAGCCCAGAGCCCTACTTGGGTGAACTGCGAAGCTCCAGGGCAGGCAGGGGATTTGTCCTCCCCACCCCCTGTCCCAGGTCATACTCCACATCTCTTTGTTTCAGGGTGCAAAAGAGACAGTGCCGAGTAGTGCCAGCACTCAGCCTGGCCCCGCTGTCCCCATGGAGGAGAACTCCCTCTACTCGTCCTGGCAGGACCGTACGTGCAGGGGTGGTGGAGAGGGCTGGGGTGGGCTGCAGCTCAGTCCTGCGGTGCTGACCTCTGGCTTGCTCGGCTCTCACAGTGACTGAATTCTTGGTGCTGGTGGTCCAGACAGACGCAGCCACCCGCTGTGGGCTGCACGGGCACTACCTGCTCTCAGCCCTTCCCCAGAGCCTGACGCTGAAGGACCCCCAGTCTCGCCAGCCTCTGCTCACCTGGCCCTACCCCTTCCTTCGCAAGTTTGGCCAGGATCAGGTGCGTTCCCCACTCCCTTTTGGGGCTGTTGCCTGCCCAGGGTGGGTGGCAGCCCCTCACTCTCGCCTCTGACCCTGCAGGCTGTCTTCTCCTTCGAGGCTGGCCGCCGCAGTGACTCCGGCGAGGGCACCTTCACCTTCAGCACCCCACGGGCCCCTGAGCTCTGCCGGGCTGTGGCTGCTGCCATTGCCTGCCAGCAGCAGGGCAAGGACACCCTGGACCCCAGACTCTTCTGTGTCTCAGAGCCCCAGCTCTTTGCACAGGGCCTTGAGCCCCAGCCCTGGGGGTCTGGGACCGATGATCCCCAGCCCAGCCCAGCCCTGGGGGGGACACAGCCCGCCTCCCACCCCCCTGCCAACCTTCTCCGCTTCACCCCACCAGAGCCGGAGGGCTCATGCCCCATCGTCTATGCCTCCATCGCCCGGGGCCAGCAGTCCCTCTTTGTGTCAGGGCAGCCAGGCTCTGGGGAGCCCTGGGCCGTGGGGAAGCCGCTCCCTGAGCATCTCTACGAGAACATCTTCACCGCAGAAGCACATCCAACCGGGGCCCAGGAAGAGGAGGAGGAAGGGCAGTGGGAGCTGGGGCGCCGGCAGGCCCCCGAGGGCCACAGCAGTGATGGGGGGCCCGTCTATGACAACCGGGCCGCCCTGGCACAGAACCCGCGGGCCGCGGGCTGGGGGCGCGCAGGGCAGGCGGCGCTGTCGGGGCGCTCCAGCCACAAGCCTCACAGCACCCTTCGGGCCAAGCTGGTGCGGCTGCTGAGCCGGGAGAGCCCCGGAGCGCGGGACTGGGCTTGATGTGGCCGGTGCCGTTCGGTCAATAAAGGCCCTGCCCCGACTCGGCTCCGCCGCTGCTGCCGGGGGCGGGGGGGGCGGGCGGGGGCAGCTCCAGCCTCCCCGCTAGGGGGCGCCGCCGCGCCCGCCCCGCCAGGCAGAGGCGCGCTCGGGGATTGGCCGAAGCGCCCGCTGGCTCCGCCTCCCCCCGGTCCTATATTAGTGGGGCCGGGCCGGGCGGGGGCGGTGCCCGGGTTCGAGTCCCGCGTCCGCCCGCTCCGCTCCGCTCCCGCCCGCTTCGCCGGGCCCCGCTGGCCGCGGGTGAGTCCGGGGAGCCGGGCCGTGCGGCTCCGTCCTCTGCCGGGGGGATGGGAGTGTGAGGGGTGGAGGGCTGGGGCTTGGCTTAAAGGGAAAGCGGGTGGTCAGGGTCGGGCCCGTGTGGGGCAGAGCCGGCGTCCCCAGCCCCTGTAGGGGGGCGGCGGTGTGGGATGGGGAGGGGTCCCGAGGCGCCCCGCGGTAAGGGTGGGACCGCCCAGCAATAAGCAGGGCTGCCCAGCCTGTGCACGCCGGGGACCCCCGTGCAGTCGGGCCCCGTCCCGCCGGGGAGGGGTGTGGGGTCTCCGCCCGCCCCGTCCCGGCGCCTCGCTGGGGCTTGCGCGGCTCCCGGGCGCCGGGAATGCCTGACACGCAGCTCTTCCCCCGGCCCTCCCGAGCGGGGAGCGGGCTGGTGTCGTCTTACACGCCTTATATAGACCGCACCGGCCCGGGGAGAGCGGGGGCACGCTGGCCCCCGGCCCGTGCGAGGCGTGGGGAGCCCCGCCGCCGGCCCTGGCCGCCCTCGGCAGGAAGGTCCTGGGGCCGTTCGGAGGGGTCTGGCGGCTTCTTCCAGGTAAAAGGTGACGGGAGGCTGGTGCTGGCCCATCTGTCCGGAGCCTTGGCCGGCTGACAGCTGTCAGGCAGGGGAGTGCCGGGATTCCCTCCTGCCGAAGCCCCGGAGATGGGCTCGCTCCCAGGGAGCATCTGCTCGGCCGGCTGCCGGAGCGCCAGCCCCTCTTCTCTGCCAGGCGCCTCGGGTGGCATCACGCAGCTCCTGTGCTGCGGCTGCTGCTAATTCATCCGGCAAAAATGCTTCTGGTTCCTACCGTTCTGTACCTGCTGTTGATTCTCTGCGGTCTGAACAGCCTTGGCTCTCAGCAGCGGGAGTTCCTGGGGTGCTGCAAAGGAGAGCACATCCCAGGTTTGGGAAGAGAGCAGAGCCCACAGACACTCCGCTGTGGGTGGCAGCAGGGCTGTGCCTGGCTCCCTGGCACTAGTCAGTGTTAGCCTGGGCCCCTCAGCTCTGATGTTGCTGGAGGAGATGCTGATGGATTTGGGGTGCGTCTCTAACCACAGTGTAGGATGATCAGGGTGGAGTTACAGCTGGAAACGTGACCTGCCTCCTGTCCTACCCTGCCAGGCACTGAGCCTTCTCCTCGCCTGCTCTTCCTGCATTGTTTCCACATACCCTAACGCTGGAATCACACCCTCTTCCCTTGCAGAGATGGGCGACATGGAGTCCTACAAGGTGATGCTGAATGGGCCGGCACCCTGGGGCTTCAGGCTGCAGGGAGGGAAGGATTTCAGCATGCCACTCTCCATCTCCAGGGTAAGAGAAACCGAGGCTGGTGACACCCATCCTTCCTCCTGCCTCTGTGGGCGGGAGGCCGCAGTGGCTGAGGCAGAGCCCTACGGGGGATGTAGATGAGCTGGGGCCCCGGGAATGCTGCATCCTGCCCTGCCTGGCTCCACGTAGCCTCCTTGGTCCCTTATCAGCTGCAGCTCAGCACGGGGGTGTTCCGGGCAGAGAGCTGCAGCAGAAACGTGAAATTCTGCACAGCCTCTGCAGAGGGGGGCAGGGGAGGCCCCTTCCGGAGTGTTCCCACCACAGCAGGAGGGGATCTGCGCTCTGAGATGTGGGACTGGCTTCCTGGTCTGCACCCCAGCACTGGGCTTGGCATCCCAGGACTTAGCCAGTGCCCTTCAGCACCCTCATTTCCCCAGCACAGCTCCCAGCTCTGTGCCTGTGGTCATTCCTGAAATGGGCAGGGAGAGGAGGAAGCTGCACTGCTACCTGCATGGATGTGACTCCCTCCGCAAAATTCTCCCATTTCTCCAGTGAGAGCCATTGGCCACAGCTGGTTGTGCCTGTGACCGCTGGTTTGAGCCTCTCCTGTGGCAATGTTCCCGGGTCTGACCCTGACTGTGTGCAGGTCCCCGGCCCTGGGCGGGTGCTGGCCACAGCTTTGGCCACGCAATTGCCTTATAAGCCTTGGAATGTGAGTGCATCGCCTGTGCCGCTGGCGCTTGGGCAGCTGGCACGGAGGCGGCTTCTCAAAGGACAGCTTTGCCTGTGGCATCGAGTGCTGCGTGGGGACCTGCCCCTGGCTCGAGCTGGGCACTGCACACGTCCCCCAGAGGGCACAGATCTCCACAGCATCCCAGCATGGAGCATGGGCCCTGAGGGCACTGTGTGAGGCTGGAGTCGCCTGTGCCGCTGCCCTGGGGCCTGCTGATCTCTGCTGAGCACGCAGAGACAGATTCAGCGAGTTTATTCTCTAAAAAATGTTTCTCTTGGCTGCGAGCCAGTTCTTAACAAAGGGTCTGGTTGGATGGAGGAGCCTCCCAGAGCCTGGGGCAGGGGCCTCGTGAAGCAGTTCTCGGTGAGGCTTGGGCAGTGCTGCTGTCCTGGGCAGGGCAGGAGCAGCAAGGACATTCCCAGGGGATGCAGCCAGATTTGGGGGCTCTCTGGTGAGGCTGGGCTGCATGGCAGGGCAGTGTGCTCTGATGGGAAAGTGTCAGCCTGTGCTGCTCTGCACTGCAGAGGCACCCCCAGACCCAGAGCTCCTGTCCAGAGCATGCCGCTGTCCTTGGCTACTGCTTCCCATGAGCTGGCTCTGCTGCAGAGGCTGGAAGGAAGCATCCTGCCCTAGCTTTGTGGGCTGCAGTGGGGCCCTGCTCTGCAGGTCTGCAAGGGTGGGCAGCACAGGACAATGCTGTCCATTGGCTTGACTTTCAGCTGTGTCCATCACTGTGGCACTCCTGGGTGAGCAGTGAAGCTGTTTCAGCTCACTGATCACACAAAAGAGGTGCCACCATGGTCCTGCTAGGGTGCTGACACGGGGCCTGCTAGGGTGCTGACACCCTAGCTAGGCAGGCTGTAAACCATGGTCCCTGTGCAGGAGCTGTGATAAGGACTGCAGTCTGGATAGCTGGATGCTGTGTGGCACCTCCTGGCATCTGCCAGCTGGGAAAGAGGAGACACTTGAGTGCTAGTGGTGGGAAGGCACTGAGGGATGCGCTGAGGAAGGCTCTGTCCTGGAGGGGACAGGGCAGTAGGTGAGCACCTCTCTGGATGTGTTGATGGAGGTGCAGGGAACAAAAGACTGGGTGGAGAGGGGAGGAAGGAAGCCCTGGTTAGCGGGTCTGGGAGGGAAATAGGAAGGCTGGCACTGGCATGGCTCCTGGCTGAGCTGGCACCTGTCAAAGGGGTTTCCTGCACGTTGGCATGGAGGGGGACGGGAAGTGCTGGCCAGGCTGGGTGAGGCTTCATGACGCAGCCTGGCATGCTCTCTCCTTCCTGGGCAGTCGTGTGAAAACCTCTCCCAGCTCCTGCTCCTGCCTCCAAACCCACGCAGCTGCCCTGTGCCTTCCCCAGCTCTCCAGGGCAGCAAGCTGGGGCTTGCAGAGCATGGCCAGGAGCTTGGGGGCATCACTGCTGCTGAGGGCACCCTCCTGTGCCGGGCGGAGAAACGGGAGGGCACTGTGGGGGTACCCATGTCCTGCTGGGAATAGCAGTGGGATGCAGGTGGAACTGGGCCACATCCAGCCCATATGTGGTGTTTGGCCTTGCATGGAGGCTGGTGTTGGCCTAGAGAAGGGATTTGTGGCTCTGGGGCGAGCCGGGTTCTGCAAGGAGGGGCCAGGACTCTGTGGCAGGGATTTTTCAGCCCTCTGACAGTGCTGGGAATCTGGCTCGCTCCTTTTATGTTCATGTCGAACAGGACTTGAGGAAATACTTGGTCTGGGTCCAAGCGCCTTGAGTTCTTCCATGCTGGAGGAGCAGGAATGGCTGCAGCCTGCCCACGTCTGTCTGTCTGTCTGTCTGTCAGTGCCTGGGAGCTGTGTGCGCTGCCCTGGGCCCTGCTCGCCTCTGGCTGTGCATCGCTGGTGGGAGGGGAGGGGATGTACAGCCAGCACGGGGTTCTACAGCCGTGCCACGGAGCCACAGCAGGGGCAAGGCGCATCCCTGGCACTGTGGCCGGGAAGGGAAACTTGTGGCTGTGCTCCCCAGCAGGGCAACATGGGTGGGGGTGGTGTCTCCGTGCCCCGGCAGGGCTCCTGCTCCTCTGTGGGAATGAGGTAATGTCTGTGCCTGGTGGGAACGGAGCGCGGGCGGCTGGGGGAGTGCCCAAGGGGTGCCTCCCCTGTCCTTCCCCGCCCCAGGCGAAGGGCTGGACATGCCTGTGGTTTGCAGTGAGATGTGGCCCTGACTCACTGTGCTCTCTTCCTGCCCCGGGACCATAGCGATGACTCCAAAGCGTGGCTGGGCTTCTTGTTGAGGCTGAGGCAGCACTGCCTCTGTGTTTGGCCTCATGGCAATGAGGCCCTGGGGTGCTGGCAGGGTCCCCAGGCATGCCAGAGGGCAAGGGCTGGGCAGTGCCCTGGAGAAGTGCTTTGCCTTCTGCTGCTGCCAAGGGGAAGAGGCTGCTCTGGGCTCATGCACTGGGCAGTGGGGAGTTATCTGGGAGTCCCCACTTTCCCTGGGTCAGGTCTGTGTGATATCCTGTGCTGGGCATCCTGAGCCTTGGAAGGCTCCTGCCCTCACGAGGATGTCCCTCTACTCCCATGTCACTGCTTGGCTGTTCCAGCTCTCCCTAACTCTGTCTGTCCTGCAGCTGACTCTGGGTGGGAAGGCAGCCCAGGCCGGCGTGGGAGTGGGCGACTGGGTGCTGTACATCGACGGGGAGAGCACCAGTGCCATGACACACATCGAGGCCCAGAACAGGATCCGTGCCTGTGGGGACAGGCTCTGCCTCACCTTGAGCAGGTAGGAGTTGTGAGTCCCTCAAACGTGGGGTTCTGGTATGACTGGAGTGTAATCAGGGCCCTCTGCCCAGTGCTGCCTCCTGGTATCACCATCTCCCAGCATTACTTAGAGCCTGGAAGTCCCTGGCTGTGTCCAAGGGCTCTGCTTGCCTGGATAAGCCTTGACCTGACTGCAAGCCACAGGGCAGTGCCAGCTGGCCATGTGTCCCCTCAGCTGGGTGCTGCATCCCTGAGGCACCAGCATGCCGGTGGTGTCTGGACCAACTCCAGTACCTGCCCATCTGTCTCCTCTCTTGCAGAGCCCAGACCCAGCTGGGGAAGCCGCAGAAGGTACGTGTTGCTCCTGATGCCGCAGTGGCAGCTCAGCCTCATCTCAGGGGAAGGGAATCTCAGTGTAGTGAAACAAGTGGACATTGCTCTTGGGGCTTTTAGGGGGCTGGGGTGTGTTTGAAGGTCTAGCAAGCCCAGCTGGAGGAGCAGCTCTGATCTCTGGCACCATGGAGGATCAGAGGGAGCAGGATCTGCGCAGTAGGTGCCTGGGCCCAGATTGTCTGTGCCCCTGCTGGTGCTGGGTGTGGGCAGGGATGCCGAGGGGCCAGCACAGGGGAGGAGGCTGGGCAGGTGCAGCACCATGTTTGCTAGTGCTGGGGAGTGCCCTGGCACAGGGAGGCAGGGCTGGGGCTGGTGACTGGTGGCTCCTGGGCAGAAGCCACCTGCATGCGTTCAGCTTTGTGCCATGGGACGGTTGCAGTCGGCGTGTGTGCATGCACCGCCCTGCCACGGGCAGCAGCGAGTGTCCGGGGCACTTACTAATCTTCAAATGACCCTCAGGCTGGGTTTGTGACCTGCTGTCGCTGGGCCAGGTACCCTGTGGAGTGTGTGCCAGCCTGGCAGAGCCTGGTCTCCAAGGTGCACGTGCTGCCCGGCTTTCCTACCTGGCTGCCTGCTGCTCTGCCTGGCCCAGGGCTGCCCCTTGCATGCTGCTTGACGTGTGAGCCCGTGTCTGTGTGTTTTGTCTCGCTCAGGACTCACTCCCCTGCTCTGAACCCCTGAAATATAACTTCGCTCCCAGCACCGCCCTCAACAAAACAGCTCGGCCCTTCGGGGCCGGCTCACCTCCGAACCCACGGCCCGGGCTGGTGACGAAACCCGTGACGTACGCGCCCCTGGCGCCCGCCTGCACCCCCCAGCACAACGGGTACGTTGCTGTCCCTCCTGCTCCCTGAGGATCGGGGGCAGCTGCTGCCCGGCCCTGCTGCGCCTTGCATGCCAGGCACCCTGGGGGGGAGTGGGTGACAGTGCCCGTGCCGGGTAACCGGTGGCTGGTGCTGAGGTGGCACAACAGAACTGTCTCACACAGGGACACACAGCCACGCTCATGCCAGCCCCTTGCTCAGGGATGTGTCAGCCTCGGGGGACTCCTGCCAGGCTTGATGTGGTGGCTGTAGCAGGACACTGGCTGGCATCTGCAGTGACAGGGAAACCGTGGCTGGCTGTGACCACCAGCCAGTGCCTGCCTGGGGAAGTCCTGCTGTTCCCCTGGCTGCAGGAAGGGGCTGGGCAGAGTGATGGCCTCCAGCCCTGCCACTCTGTTCCCCGGCTCTGGTCCCTGCTCCTCCTGCCAGAGCTGCCGTAGTGCCCAGGAACTGGGCAATGAGGCAGGATGTGGCACTGACTGCCTTGGGCATCCAGGCCTGTTCTGGGGGCTGAGGGAGTACAGTCTGGTCTGCTGGCATCTGCCCCTGTGCCCCAGTGTGCTCTCAGCCCTGGGTGAGCTGGGTATGAGGCTCAGGGACAGGGGACTAAGGCAGGCCATAGGTGAGCTCTGGGAACTTCTTGGGTGCTGTAGGTCTAATTTCACCTTCCTTTTTCTTTCTTTCTCTCCTCCCTTTCTCTTTCCCTCTCCCTACAGGTGCTGAGCCTTGACAAGTCAGTAAGCCTTTTACCTGCTCTCTCTATCCTCCCTGCATGCCTCTTCCCTGCCAGTGCCCTGTCCTTCTGGGCAGGGCCAGCCTGGGGATGGGCAGCAGGCACTGCTCTGCCCATGTGGGTGGGTCACTCCTGGCACCAAGCTGTCCCCACTGTAGAGGGGACAGCTGCCTGTCTCTGCTAGCTGCTGGGGCCCTGGAGTGTCCTTGTGTGTGATCCATTCCCTGTTCCCCAAGATCTGTCTGTGCTGGGCAAGGGCTGATGGGCTGTGCTGGGCACTGTGCCCATGGCCAGGTGGCTGCCATAGACAGCTGTGGTGCAGCTTCCCTGATGCTGTTTTTTGACCTTGGCTTATTCTTGCTCTGTCCTTTCTCTTTCTGGCCCCTGGGGCCAGTTTCAAATTGCCAGGAATGGTGGTGGTCATTCCAGAGTCAGTCCTTCACAGGCCCAGCCTTTGTGAGGGAGGAGCTGGGGAGTGGGGTGTGACATCTCTGGTACTGGTGTGCTGTGATTCTGTGCTGGGGAAGGAGGGGGACAGCCCCAGGAGATCTGTCAGATTTGACAGACGACTCTGTCACTCACAGGCAGCCCCCACAGCTGCTGGAGTCCCCCAGCACCCCTGTGTGTGACCCTGTGAAGCTGCGGATGTTAGAGGACATTGACGACTCAAAGCCCCACAGCTGGACCTCCCAGTCCCGTTCCTTCCGCAAACTGTCCCGCCTGGTGGGCGCAGACGCCAGTGAGTTCCCACGGGGGCTGGCACTGGCTGACTGCCCAGCTTTGCTGGGGAAACTGGAGCTGGATAAAGGCTTTGGTGCCTCGTGAAGTGTTGGTTTTGGCTCTGTGGGGCAGTTAAGCCAGGCAGAGCTGCCTGGGGCTGTGTGGGCTCATGGTGGTGTCACTGGGCTGGGGCCGTGCTCTGCCCCGTGGCCAGGCAGGGCTGTGTGTTGGGACAGGGGGGCAGTGGGAGGAGAGGTCCTTTTCCCTTTCCTGTTCCTTTTCCCTTTCCGCTGTCTCTGGGCCTCAGTTGCTACAGACTGACTCCATCTCCCCCTTTCTCTCCTGCTGTGCTCAGTGGAGGATGGTGAGGACGAGCTTGTTAAAAAGCCCAGGTAAGGGGAGTGTGTGCTGGAGCAGCAGCAGGAGCCACAAGGTGCCCACCTCAGGCTCAGCCCTCACGCCTGGTTCTCTCTTGCTGCTTGCAGTCACTCAGGGGAAGCTCTTTGCTCTGTTGCTCTTTTTTCTCTCTGTCTCCAAGAGCCGAGCTGTTGGTGGAGCAGCAGAGCTCTCCCTGCACTCACCCCACAGTGGGCACTGCCAGAGCTCAGCCACTGCTCTGGCCATCACCTCGGAGAGTCCTGCCAGGGCACCCACTGGCCAGACAAGATGTCCTGTGCTGGGTAGGACCTACTGGGCACTGCTGGCACCAAGCTGGGGAGGCCAAGTTCTGCCATTGCTTCTTGAGGAAAAGGGATCTGGAGAAGGCTGGTGCACTGACAACACCTTGCTGGGGGCATTGGGAGGTGCTAGGCAGCAACTGGGCAGTGTGCTGTGAGCCTGGCGTGGGGCTGTGGGATGGCAGGGCAGAGCTGGCTGAGTGTCTCCAAATTCTACTTCTGGAGTGCATTTGTGAGGGATGGGCTGTGCTGTGGTCAAATACTGAGTGTTGTGCTACCATTGTTTTCAACATCACAGGGATGCCCATGGGTCCAGCTGGGGCACAGTGGAGCAGTGGTGAGTGCCAGGGTCTGGTGAGGGCACATTTGGCAGCACTGCCCTGTGCTGAAGCAGGGTCTGTGCTTGGTGCTGGCTGAAGTTCCTGCCCTCTGTCACTCACAGGCAGCCCCCGCAGCCTCTGGAGCCCCCCAGCACCCCCGGGTGTGATCCTGGGAAGCTGAGGATGTTGGAGGATGCTGAGGACTGGCAGCCCCGCACCGGGACCTCCCAGTCCCTCTCCTTCCGCAAACTGGCCCAGCTGACGGGCACAGATGGCAGTGAGTTCCACAGGGCCTGCCACTGCCTGGGGATATGGGACTGTTTTGGGGTAACCAGAGGTTGGGAGAGGCAGTGGGGTGATGCAGCACCCGGGAGTGTTGGTTTTGGCTACAATTAACTCCCTGAAGGCAGCTGAGCCAGCAGGAACTGCTGGGAGCTGTGTGTGGGCTCCTGGTGGTGCCGCTGGTCTGGGGTTGTACTCTGCCCTGTGGCCAGACAGGGCTGTGCAATGGGGCCAGGCGAGTGGAGAGGTTGGTTTTCCTCCTTTCCCTTCCTGCTTTTCCTGGACCATAGTTGCTGCAGACTGACTCCATCTCCCCCTTTCTCTCCTGCTGCACTCAGTGGAGGATGGTGAGGATGAATTTATTAAAAAGCCCAGGTAAGGGGATCGTGTGCCAGGGCAGCAGCAGGAGCCACAGGGTACCCACCTTGGGCTCAGCCCACAAGGCTTGTTTTCTCTCACTGCTTGCAGTCACTCAGGAGAAGCTCTTTGCCCTGTTACTCTTTCTTCTTTCCTCTCCTTATTCTCCACCCTCTATTCTGTACTTTCCTTTTTCCTAGAACCAGGCTGTTGGCAGAGCCACAGGCTCACCCCACAACAGGCACTGCCAGTGCTCATCCACTGCTCTGACTCACCTCAGGAGGGTCCTGCCCAGACACCCACCAGCCAGGCAGGCTGTCCCCAGATGAGGTGTCCTCCTGCTGGGTGTGCAGGCAGGACCTGCTTGGCACTGCTGGCACCAAGCTGGGGAGCCCAAGATGCAGCACAGTGTGCTGGACACAGTGGGCAGGGGTGGCTGGTGGCACTGACAGCACCTTGCTGGGGGTGTCAGGAGTTGCAGGGTAGGGAACTAGACCAGACCTGGGGCACAATGTCATATGGGGCCAGGGAATGGCTGCAAGGCTGATGAGGATTGAATGCTGTCAACATTTCCACAAGGCTCATGCGTCTCTGGGGTTGTGGATACGTATGGGGAGGGATGTGCTGGTCAAACACTGACTGTTGTGCCACCATTCTTTCTGATACTACAGGGATGCCCACGGGTCCAACTGGGGCACGGGGCAACATCGGTGAGTGCCAGGTTCTGGCAGAGGTGTTGGCATGTGCCAGGGCACCTTTTGGAGTGCTTCCCTGTTCCAGAGCAGGGTCCAGTCCTGGTGCTGAGCTCCTGCCCTCTGTCACTCACAGGCAGCCCCCGCAGCCTCTGGAGCCCCCCGGTGACACAGTGTGTGACCCTGTGAAGCTGCGGATGTTAGAGGACATTGTGGACTCAAAGCCCCACACCTGGACCTCCCAGTCCCGCTCCTTCCGCAAACTGGCGCGGCTGGTGGGCGCAAACAGCAGTGAGTGAGCAGGGCCTGGCACTGGCTGGCTGCCCAGGCGTGCCCAGCTTTGCTGGGGCAGCTGGTGAAGGCCGTGGTGTGTTGTTACTGCAGGACATTGGTTTTGGCCCCATTTGGGCCCTCTGCAGCAGCTGAACCAGCAGGAGCTGCTGAGGGTTGTGTGGGCTCGTGGTGGAGCCGCTGGGCTGGAGCTGCACTCTGCCCCGTGGCCAGGCAGGGCTGTGTGTTGGGGAAGGGGGGCAGTGGGAGGAGAGGGCACTTTTCCTTCCTCTCCCTTCCCTTTCCTTCCTGCTGTGCCTGGGCCTCAGCTGCCGCAGACTGACTCCATCTCCCCCTTTCTCTCCTGGTGTCCTCAGTGGATGATGGTGAGGACGAGCCCATTAAAAAGCCCAGGTAAGGGGCAGCAGTGGGACCCACAAGGTGCCCGTGCCAGGCTCAACCCCCACAGCCACTTCACCCTTGCTGCTTGCAGTCACTCTGGGGGTGCTCTTTGCGCTGCTGGGGGTTCTTCCCTCCCTCCCAGACTTGGGGTGTTTTCAGAGCTGCACAATGGGCACTGCCAGCACTCAGCCACTGCTCTGTCACCTCAGGAGAGTCCTGCACCAAGAACTCACCTGGGTAAGGGTGGCTGGTGACAATCACAACACCTTGCTGGAGAGGTTGGGAGGTACTGAGCAGCAACTGGTCTTGGTGCTTTGCATCCCGTGCAGCTGTGGTCCGTATTTCCACGTGGCTCATGCCTCCGTGGGGCTGTGGGTGCATATGGCAGGGATGGTCCAACAGTGACTGTTGTGCTGCTGTTTTTCCCAATGTCACAGGGATTCCCATGGGTCCGGCTGGGGCATAGTGGAGCAGCGGTGAGTGCCAGGGTCTGGCATAGGTGTTGCCGTGTGCCAGGTCACATTTGGCAGCACTGCCCTGTGCTGCAGTGTTGGGCAGGGTCTGTGCTTGGTGCTGGCTGAGCTCCTGCCCTCTGTCACTCACAGGCAGCCTCTGGAGCCCCCCAGCACCCCCGGGTGTGATCCTGGGAAGCTGCGACTGATGGAGGATGCTGAGGGCTGGCAGCCCCGCACCGGGACCTCCCAGTCCCGCTCCTTCCGCAAACTGGCCCAGCTGACGGGCACAGATGGCAGTGAGTTCCACAGGGCCTGGCACTGCCTGGGGATGCGGGACTGTTTCGGGGTAACCAGAGGTTGGGAGAGGCAGTGGGGTGATGTGGCATCAGGAGTTTGATTTTGGCCCCGAGTCACCCCTTGAGGCAGCTGAGCCAGTGAGATCTGTCCGGGGCTGGTCTGGGGCCATGCTCTGCCCCGTGGCCAAGCAGGGCTGTGTGATAGGGCAAGGGTGTGGTGGGTGGGGAGGTTGGTTTTCCTCTGTTCCTTTCCTGCTTTTCTTGGGCATCAGTCACTGCAGACTGATGCCATCTCCCCCTTTCTCTCCTGCTGCACTCAGTGGAGGATGGCGAGGATGAGGTTGTTAAAAAGCCCAGGTAAGGGGAGCACGTGCTGAGGCTGCATGTCCCAGGTGTCTGGGCACTGCTGGCTCTGAGCTGGCGATGCTGAGCTGTGCTGTAGCCCTTTGGGCATACAATGAGTGGAGGAGGCTGATGGCACTGGGAAAACCTGGCTATGGGATGTTGGGAGGTGCTGGGTAGTGCCTGCACCTGGGGCATGTTGTCCTGTGACCCTGGTGGGGCAGAGCTGGGTGAGTGCTGCTGGCTCATTTCCCCTCAGCATCGCTACTTCTCATGACTCTGGTCAAACTCTTTGTCCTATTGTGGATTCTTCTCTCCCTCTTTGTCCTCTCCCAGAGCTGAGGTGGTGGTGGAGCTGCAGAGCCCACCCTGTACTCGCCCCACAACAGGCACTGCTAGTGCTCAACCACTGCTTTGACCTTCACCTTGGGATATTCCTGCCTGGACACACCCTGGCCAGAAAGTTTGTCCCCAAATGGGTGTGCAGGCAAGACTCGCTGGGCACTGCTGGCACCAAGCGGGGGAGGTCAACATGCAGCACGATGTGTAGGGGTGGCTGGTGGCACAACACTTCACTGGGCAGTTTTGGAGTCACAGGGCAGGCACTGTACCTAGGGCACAATATCATGTGGGGTCATGGAATGGCTGCAAGGCTGCTCAGGAGTGAATGCTGTCGGCATTTCCATGAAGTTCTTGTATCTCTGAGATCGTGGGTGTGTATGGAAAGCATGGGCTGAGCCATGGATCAGCCACTGACTGCTGTGCCACCATTTTTTCTGATGCCACAGGGATTCCCACGGGTCCAGCTGGGGCACGGTGGAGCAGCGGTGAGTGCCAGGGTTTGGCAGAGGTGTTGCCATGCACCAGGGCACCTTTTGGAGTGCTTCCCTGTTCCAGAGCAGGGTGTGTGCTTTGTGCTGGCTGAGCTCCTGCCCTCTGTCACTCACAGACAGCCCCCGCAGCCTCTGGAGCCCCCCAGCACCCCCGGGTGCAACCCCGGGAAGCTGCGACTGATGGAGGATGCTGAGGACTGGCAGCCCCGCACCGGGACCTCGCAGTCCCGCTCCTTCCGCAAACTGGCCCAGCTGACGGGCACAGACAGCAGCAGTGAGTTCCCACAGGGCCTGGCACTGCCTGGGGGTGCTGCACTCTCCCTGTGCTGCCAGGGTCCAGCAAAGTCTGGAGTGTTGGATTTGGCCCCATGTGATCCCTGTGGGGTGGTTGTGTCTGTGGGAGCTGCCTGGGGCTGTGCGTGGTCTCGTGATGGTAACATTGGTCTGGGGTTGTGGTCTGCCCTGTGGCCAGGCAGGGCTTTGTTTTGGGGCAGGGGTTGCTGGGAGGAGAGATTGGTTTTCCTCTTTTCCCTTTTCCCTTCTTGATGTGCCCGGGCCTCTTTCTGTGAGGACTGACTATTTCCTCCTTTCTCTCCTGCTGCGCTCAGTGGAGGATCATGATGATGTGTTTGTTAGGAAGCCCAGGTAAGGGGAGTGTGTGGCAGCAGGAGCTGGGGGGCTGCACGTCCTGGGCAGAACCTCTTGGGCATTGCTGCCCCTCAGCTGGGAATGCTGAGCTGCGCCATGGTGTCCCAGAAACGGCGGGTTGGGAGTGGCTGGTGGCACTGGCCAAATCTCACTGGGTTGTTGTGATGTTTAGGCAGTATCTGGACCTGGGGCAAATTGTCCTGCAAGCCTGACGTGGGGCTGTGGGACAGCTGAGCTTGTGGATGTCACCAGCTTGTCAGGGTTGTTCCTTGTTCTGTGCAGCCAGGCATGGGGGTGGAAAGCACCCCACTTTTTGCCTTTACATCTCTGTGACACCTCCTGCCCTGGTGCCATGACCCTTGGGTACCAGCTCTGTCCAGCTAGCTCTGACACAAATCAAAGTTGTGTTTGTTGCCATCTCCTTTTTGAATTTGTCTTGGAGAAGCACAGAGCCACTGGCTGTCCCTCTCTCTGTCCCCCTTCTTGCATTGGGCTGTGCCTCTTAGCCCTGGCTTGCCCTGGCTGTTCTCAGAGCTGCTGAGCTGGATCCTGGATCCCTGCATCAGGTCACATCCAGGTTCCCCTGCACCCCAATGAGACTGGGGGTGATCATCAGATGTTAGTAGGCAGCCAAAGTGTGGTCCCTGGGGTCCCTGGTCAGTCTGGAGAAGCCCAGAACCTTCCCTCCTGCCTCTCCCCAGACCACCACGGTGGGTACCAGAGACCCTGAGGGTGCTGTGTCTTGGCAGGACTGAAGGACCTTGGCTCAGTACTTCATCTCTAAACCAGTTACTGCTGGGCATGGGGGCTTGGCCAGCTCCCTCCTGCTTGTTGGGATGGGGAGCCCTGCCTGCACCCCCTGGGCAGTGGGGGCGAGCAGGGCAGGCTGGATTAACTGCTTGCTCTGTAGCCAGGTCTCCGTGCCGGACCCGTCCCCAGGAGCAACGATGAAGACTGAGCCAGGACTGGGTGAGCAAAACATCTCTGGGCTTTTTGGGGAGGGGCTGCCGAGGGATCAGGAGCATTCTCCTTAAGACTTGTGTGTGTGTGTGTGCAGCCCCCAGGACCCCCAGTGCCACCCCCAGCCCCACCAGCCGCCCACCCTGGGCTGTGGACCCCTCGTTTGCCGAGCGCTACGCCCCGGACAAGACGAGCACGGTGGTGAGCAAGCACAGCCAGCCGGCCACGCCGACCCCCATGCAGAACCGCAGCTCCATCGTGCAGGCAGCCCAGCAAGCCCCCGAGGGGCCCGGCCGCACCCCCCTCTGCTACAAGTGCAACAAGGTCATCAGGTGAGCCCTGGCTGCCACCACTGCCACACCAGCGTCCTGGGCCCCGGCGTGGCTGACCTGGCTCTGTCCTGCCACAGGGGACGGTACCTCGTGGCGCTGGGACATTATTACCATCCCGAGGAGTTCATCTGCTGCCAGTGCAGGAAGGTGCTGGATGAGGGCGGCTTCTTTGAGGAGAAAGGCTCCATCTTCTGCCCCAAGTGCTACGACACGCGCTACGCACCCAGCTGCGCCAAGTGCAAGAAGAAGATCACTGGGGTGAGTGTCCCTCAGCCTGCCCTCCATCTCCTGTCCTTGTCCTCTGCTGTGAGTGCCTGGCTCTGTCCCTTCCTGCCTTGGTCCATCTCAGGGGATTCCTTGTCCCTTCCTGCCCTTGGTGCTCCTGCCCCTGGCTGACAGTGGCTCCCCTCCAGGAGGTGATGCACGCACTGAAGATGACCTGGCACGTGCAGTGCTTCACCTGCAACGCCTGCAAAACTCCCATCCGCAACCGAGCCTTCTACATGGAGGAGGGACAGCCCTACTGCGAGAGAGGTAGGACCCAGGGGCCCCATGTGTCACCTCATGTGGCCCTGGGGCGCATTGGGACTCAGCAGCTGCACACAGGGCTGGGGGTATGAGCTGCCCTGCTCTGCAGGGCTCCCCCTGGGCTGCGGGGAGCACAGAGACCCCAATCCCACAGCCCTGAGCCCTCCACCTGGTTCTCCCTAGCTGCAGGGTAGTGCCATAGCTCCTATGTTGCCATGGCGATGAGGGAGGATGTACATCAAAGCGAGTGCTGCATCCTGGGAGATGAGGTTCTCCTCCTCCCCCTGGAGCCCTGTGTTGGCTATGCCACCCTGCACCTTTCCCGGGTGTCCCAGGCTTTTTCTCACCTGAATGGGGGCTGGCAGAGTTGTCCCCAGGCTGTGCCTGTGGGATCCTGGCTGAGCTGCAGCCCTGCTCCCCTGGCATGAGCGGCTGTAGTGCATGGAAGTGCTGACCTGTCTCTGCCTTTCCTCACAGACTATGAGAAGATGTTTGGCACCAAGTGCCGCGGCTGTGACTTCAAGATCGATGCTGGGGACCGGTTCCTGGAGGCGCTGGGGTTCAGCTGGCATGACACTTGCTTTGTCTGTGCGGTGAGCAGTGTGCCTCCCTCCCCGACTGTTGCAGGGCCTGTGCCTCTCCCCGACAGTCCTGCTCTGCATGGGGTACACCAGCAGCACAGGGAACCTGCTGCCACAAGATTTGTCCCACTTGCCTCCGTTCTGGACGCCTGGGGCTCTGCTCTGAGCCTTCTGTTCCCTCTCAATGCCCCAGGGCCATGTGGAGGTCCCTGTGTGACACCAGTGCTGGGCTGTGGGGGACCAGAGGCTGACTCAGCCCCCCGACCTGACCACCTGTACTTTCCTCCCCAGATCTGCCAGACCAACCTGGAAGGGAAGACGTTCTACTCCAAGAAGGACAAGCCTCTGTGCAAGAGCCATGCTTTCTCCCATGTGTGAGGGGTGGGAATTCAGCTGTGCCTACACATGCCCCTGGCCCTGCATGCTCCTCTTCCCCTGCCCTGCTGGCCCCAGGGAGACAGACTGGGCCCTTGGCCCTTTCCCTTGCTTCTGCCTCTTTCCTGGCAGCTCCTGGCTCGACTTCAGCCAGATACAGTGCTGGGTCCAGAGCCTTTTATAGCTGGGTGGCTTCTTACATGCTTCTCAACTGGCCCTAGGAGCCCTGGAAAGGGGATGCTGCATGGATCTCCTGCCCCTGAGCCACGCAGCATGGTGGGTACAACCATGCTGAGGCTGGAATTGGAGGGGGTCTGCCACGGCTGGCCTGCTCCCTTGCTGCCTGGCAGCTCAGTGCTGGGGCAGGGATACTCCTTACACATCCCTGAGTGGGTGAGGACCAGCTCTTGTCTCACTCTCCCCAACCTTCCCTGCTGTGTGCTTGGGGCTGGAGACCCGGCCCTGCTCCCCTGCTGGGGCCCTGCCCATGACAACCCACCAGCCACCCTCAAACTGCAGTGGCTTCCTGCCCCAGTTGCATTCCAGGGGTGTCTGAGCCTCATGCCTCCCACCCTGCTGCCCCCCTGCGCCCCTGGGGCTGGCAACACCCCCAGCCTGGCATGGCCCAGCCGTGGGCTGGCAGCGTGTAATGATGGCCAGCCCAGCCAGGCTGCTGCTCCCGCAAGGCTTGGGCACAGCTTCCTACCAAAGAGCTCTCTGCCACTGCCATCCTGGGGCCACCGATGCCTCCCCCCAAACCACACCCTCCGGTCGGGCTGCGCTGATGTAGCCACGGTGCTTTTAGTGCCTTTAATAAACACATCTCTGCAAGTGCCGGCTGTCTCCAGGCCAGTGGTTTTGCCGAGTGAGGTGTGGCCGGCTGGGAAGGTCATGCTCTGCCCTCATCCCGCTCCCTCTGGGGCCTGACTCAGCTCCTTCCAGCTTTCCAGGGAAACTCTTCGCCTCAGATTTCTCCACCTCTGCCCAGGCTTGACCTTTTGTGTCCGCTGGGTTGTCCCTCTTGTAGCAGGCAGGACCGCTAATGGGGGCAGTAATTAATCTGGGGGGCAAAATGCAGCAAGGAGAGATGGGGAAGGGGTGAGACCTTAGTGGAGGTCCTTGTATACCTGGCAGCGTCCTCTGGTCCTCGTCCTGAGTACTGTAGAGGGGTTGAGGAGTTGTGGGGCACGCGTGGGCCACGTGCACCAGCTCTGGGCGTTCTCCAGCGTGGAGCGGCCAAGCGTTCGCTCACGCGCTGCAGCTGCTGTCCCGAAGGACGGCTGAGGCCACACCAGCACCTCCGGCTGGAACGGGCTCGAGGGCAGCGCGTGTGGGTGTTCTCCTCCCTCTCCACTCTGACAGCTGGAACGGTCATTAATAATTGCAGCTCTTGCCATGATGAGCAATTGTAAGGAAAATCGTCTTGCTCATCTACTGGAAGGTTCTGCCTGGGGCAGGAGCTGGCTGTGGGAAGCCAAATACCTCCTGGCATCACCCAGATCTGGGCTGCGGTGCCACATCTTCTCACTGCCAGTTCCAGGAGTGCAAAAGCACATCAAAGATGGGGCAAGGAAAGGCGAGGGATGAAGTCAAGCTGGGGCTGGGCCAGGCAGTCGGGCTGGGGCACGTGAGAGCAGTGGGATGGTCACACTGAGAAGCAGCAGGACATGGCACAGAAGCAGCTGGTGCCTGCCTGGCAGGGCTGGCAGGAGCAGGGCTGAGTGCCCACGTGTGAGTCCCAGCTGTGCAGCCAAGGTCAGAGGAAGCACAGGGGAAGGTGAGGTGGCTGTGGCGCCACGTGGGCAGGCCCTGAACCAACCCTGGGTTGGCTGGACAGCAACCCGTGAGTGGAGGGTAGGAAAGGGGCAGGGGCAGGCAGTGGTGCGGGACGGAGCCTGCTGGGCTAGCACAGGCTGGGAACAGGTTCTGCCAGATCAGCCCCGGGGTGCCCAGCTGTGCAGCAGGGCCAGGGTGCTAGTCAACCTGCCTCTTCCCTGGGGAGAGCCAAGCATCCCCTGGTGCCACTGCAAGGTCTGTGCTCGCGGGGGGCTTAGCTCTGCTTGGTTCCCTGTTGCCTCTGGGCCCTCCTGATGACTTCTCTACCACCCAAGGTGCCTCTGTGCTTTGCCAAGGGCATCTCTTGCCCACCAGCTCTGCGCACCATGTGAGGAGCTTGTGCACAGGCAGCGGAAGGAGGGTCTCGGGTGGGCTGCGGAGGTGGAGCCTGGGGAGGGGCTGCAGCCTCGCTGCTCGGAGAACAAAGCCTGGCGGCGGTAGGCTCGGAGCTCCCACCACATCCCTGAGCGGGGTCTCACCACATCCACCCCCAAAGCCATCTGAGCCGCTTGTGGGGCGCCTGCCCCGGCCCCAGCCCCCGCGCTGGCCCCGGCAGCTGCTCCACAGCTGCTCCCAAACTCTCACAGCCTCTTAGGGCGGCTCCGGCTCTGGCCTCGCTCGGAAATGCTGGTGTGAGGAGGGCGTGGGGGGAGCGGGCGGCAGCGCCAGGACCCTCGGCACCCTGTCCCATGTCCCTCATCTCCCATGTCCCCGTGTCCCACGGGCTGCCTGAAGGGATTCTTTTGTGACGGGCCACTCCACCAACATCCCCATCCCGCAGGAATCGGGCCCTGCGTGCTCTCCATTGCTGCTCTGGCACAGAGACCCCTCCAGCGCGGTGCTGGTCCAGGCTGGGGGCAGCGCCGGGGACAGGGAATCGCTGGCAGGAGCATTAGGACCTGGCTGAGAGCCCCTTCAGAGCCCTTCGAGGGTCAGTGCAAAACCAGCTGTGGGGTCGCACAGAGGCAAAACCTCCTGAAAAAGGTGATTGAAGGGTTCTGAAAGGACCGGTGGCTTGGCAGTGGTGGGGGTAGAGGAGCAGATGGGCAGCAAAGACGCCCCCAGAAAGGCTGTGTCCAGTGACCCCTTGTGCGAGCAGTGAGGGCACGGCTGGGTGTGTAGGGCAAAGCCGACGGTGCCGTGTCCTTGGAGAGGAAACCTTGGGCACGGGGGCTCGGCGTGGGGCAGCGGAGGGCACGGGAAGCCATGTGTGCCACATCCCTGGGTGTAGAGGATATGGGGCAGGGGAGAATATGGGAATGGAGAGGACCACCCAGCACGAGAGGTCTCCAGAGTGCAAGTTCCCAGGAGGGGCAGCGCAGGATGCGTCCCCAGGGCGGAGGAGAGCCCGGAATGCGAAATCACCCGGCGTGCAGGTTCCCAGGAGGAGCTGAGCCGGGGTTCAGTGTCCCTGGGGCTGGGGACGGCCCGGAGCGCGGTGTTGCGGGGGCAGAGCAGAGCCCAGGCTGCGGGATCCCGGGGGCGAGCTGCGTGCGGGGGCGGCCCGCGGCGGGGGTGATGCCGCCCGCACCCCCGGGGTCCCGGCTCGGGGCCGGGCGGCGCGGCCGGCGGGCTGCCCCGGGGGCGCCCCGGGGGCGCGGCGGGGGCGGGGGCCGGGCGGGGGGGCGGAGGGGAGGGGAGGGGGGCCGCCGTTCGCGGCGCTAGGACCGGGCGCGGCGGCGGGCGGAGCCTCCCCGCCGCTCGCCCCTCCGCCCGGCCGCTGCGGCAGTGTCTCGGAGGCGGGCAGGCGGCCGGTCCCTCCGGTCCCCCGGCAGCATCCCGGCCCCGCCATGGCTGGCGTCGGCTTCGCGGCGCACCGCCTGGAGCTGCTCGCCTCCTACCAGGACGTGATCGGCGAGGACAGCCCCACCGACTGGTGAGCGCGCCCGCCGCCGCCGCCGCCCCTTTGTCCCCGCCGCCGCCGCCGCCCTTTGTGCACGGAGCCGCCCGGTAACACCGGCCGCGCCCCGAGCTGCGCCCCCCGCCGTCCCCGCGAGCCCCGGCACACAAAGGCGGGCGGGGCGGCGGGGGGTGTGCCCGGCTCGCCGCCCCCGGTGCCCGCACCTGCCCGCCGCACCGGGCCGGGGCGCGGTCCCCGCTTTGTCTGCGCCGGGCCGGCACGTGCGGGCGCCGGGACCCGTCGGCCCCGGGAGTCCCGGCACGGCCCGGTCCGACCCCCAGCCGGGCAGCGAGAGCGGGGAGCGGGGGAATTCGCGCACGGCGGGGAGGGCCCCGTGGGGCTCCCCGGTGCTGGGCCCGGCACCGGTTCCTCGCCATTGTCTGGAGCTGGAGCCGCGGGCAGGGGCGCCGGGGCAACGGGGGATGGGGAGGGGATCGGGGCGCCCGCAGCCCGGCCCCGCTCCCGACCGGTCCTGCTCCCGACCGGCTTCACCGGTATCCCGGCAGCGGGCGGTCCCGCTGCCCGGCGGAGAGAGAGAGGCCTGAAGCCGCGGGGACACCGAGCATCTCCCGCCGCTCCCGCTACCCTGAGATTCCCCCAAGCTCCGGGGCTGCCGCATCCCTGGGGGGTCGCGGTGTGTCGGCCCGGGGTTGCCCCGCCGGGCTGGGGTTGCTGTTGAGTCGGGGAGGGGAGTGGTTCTCTCCGCTGGGACCCCCGGCTTGTCGCGCTGCCCGCGCCCCGGTGCGGGGCACCGGGTGTCGAGGCCGGCTGGATCCGGGCCCACTGCAGGGAGCATCACCCACTGCCAGCCCACCCGCATCTCCCAGCCCAGCCGGGTGCCGGGAGGCTGGCTGGGGCCATCTGCCCCGCCATCCCCTCCCTGCCCTCCAGGGTGCCTCTGGCAGGCTGGGTGGGAGCGCTGCCGGCGCGCTGGGGCGCATCTCGCTGGGCAGTGTGGAGTGCTGGGTGCATGCTGTGCATGATGCTTTTGGTGGGGGGCGGACGGAGGAGAGCTACTGTGCACCCACCATCCAGCCAGGGGCATCCACCACCCCTCCGGGATACACCCACCGCCCATCCGGGGACTCCCACCTCCCAGCTGGGCTGCACCCACAACCCAGCCGGTCAGACGTCTGTCTCTAAGCAGGTCCTTGCTCTCAGAACAGGGCTGGGTGGGCCTGGGCAGGTCCAGGTGCCCCCAGTCCCCGGGGGTCTCCGGAGGGCCCCACAGTCCCGCTGTCAGCCCAGGGGCGCTGCGGGCAAGCGCCGTGTGTGTCGCCGGCCAGGCGGCAGCTGTCAGCCCTGGGTACATCTCGCTTCCCGGCATCCGCTGCAAAGGAGCCGTCCCTGCCAAAGCTGCTGAGAGAAGCAGAATCGGTTCCCGGGAAGGCGAGGGGGCCGGTGGCGGCTCCCCCACAAACACCTCCAACGCTGATCCCGGCCAGGCAGTGATCCCCTGGCATCCCCATCCGTGGGGCTGACTTTGGTCCATCGTCCCCAGCTGCTCCAATGTCCCCAGCCACCCCATGCCATTGTCACCGGAGCTCCTGGCACTCAGTGCCTGTGGGAACATCATCCCCTCTGCAGGGCCCGCTGCAGGGGTGCTGGATGAGGGGCGATGCTGGTGGGGCTCCATCGGGCAAGGTGATGGGGACAGTCCACGGGGAGGAGGGCCCAGACTGGCTGAGCCAGGGAGCTGCCTGGGGGGACACTGTGCCAGAGCCTGGCCCTGGGCCGCCACCGCGGAATGCCACGCTCATGCCCGCCCGGGATCCCTCGGTTTAGTCTGGGATTTCCCCTGCTCCAGCCCGGTCCTGAAGGGTCCGAGCATCCCCTCCCCCTGCCCGGCCCCGCGAAGGCTGCTGGGGCCCATTACTCGATCGGAAAGGAATTTGGTGCTGCTTTCTGAGCACGCCGACTCCCTGGAGCTCCCAGCCACATTGGAAACACATGTGCCGGGGCTGGGGCGGGAGGCTGGGGCGATGTGACCCCTCCCTGGCCGTGGCATGGGGGGTGGGCTGCCGCGGGAGCCCCGTTCCGGCGCCCGGGGATGCTGCTCTGCCTGCTCCGGTGAGCAGCGGGGCCATGCGAGGGCAGCGGGGCTGCGGTGCCTTTGCCTGGGGTGATGAGGGATCCTCAGTGGAGGCCCCCGGCTGCGGGGAGCCCCCGCTCCGGGCTGCACAGGGCACCTCCACCCACGGGTGACCCACATACCTGGAGCCCGGGGGTGGGAAAGGGCTGTATGGGTTGGGTGGAGGGATTAAAGCCATGGAAGTGGGGTAAGTAATGCATGATGCTGACAGCACCCGCTGTGACACAGCTGGTCCCCACTGCCAGGGGTTGTGGTGGTGCTGTTGGGCTGTGGGGCCCTGGGGGCACCCCTGGGGATGCTACTGGCCCCAGCACGGCTTCTCTATCTCCTGGAATGGAAACCTCCATCCTGGCATGGAGTCAGGCTGTGCTGCTGAGTTGTGTCCACAGCAAGCCCCATCTGCCCTGGGAGCACCCCCGGGTGCAGGCAGCAGCTTTGTGTCCAGAAACCACCCAGCATGGCAGGGTTCTGGGGAAGAAAAGCAGGCAGTGGGTGCCCCCAGCGCCCACAGGGCTCCCCAGGCAGTGATGCTGTAGCTCTGCCCTACTTCTTTTCTCCTGTCTGCTGCCAGCTGCATCCCACCCTGCCAGCTTCCAGCTCGCCGCCCTGGGCTCCCCCAAACTGCTGCCATTCCTCCCCCATTCCTGGGGGGATCAGGGGCTGCATTTGCCACCCTTCCCTGTCACAGACGGCACTTTGCAGCTGTTCCAGGCCTGGAAGCTGGCGCCGGCTGGGGCGGCCGATTAGCGGGATCGGGATGTGCGGATTAAAGTCAATCTTGTTGGTGCAATTATCTGCGGCTCCCTGCCAGGGGCTCAGGGGGCGGCGGGTGCTGGAGGCAGAGGGAGGCCCTCTCCCTCTTAGGCACCTGCCTGCCTTCCCCTTGCTTTTTAGCTCCAGGCTCTGTTTTGGGGGTGTCTCTGCCCGTAGGGACCCTCGATTCCTGTTCCCCAGGCTGTGGATTGAAGCTGCAGGCTCGAGCCAGGACGGCTTTGCTGGGCACAGCGGGGATTTCGGGGCTCTGAGGAGCGCCGTGCGGGCACCACCAGCCGAATGCTGATCGGCAGAGCCGCCCACCCGCGGCGGAGCGGGGATGTGGGGGATCCAGCACGGGCGGCCCTGGCTTTCCGGGTGCAGCGCGTGACGGTGGCGGGCAGGTTTGGGTGCCTGCCAGGCCCCGCAGGTCCCCACTGCCTGCCTGCCTCCCCCGCTCCCCTCCACTAATCACCTCGTCATCGGGGCGAGCTGCATCCCAGCTGGGATGGGGGGGGTTGCCATGGTGATGGAGGATGCTGGTTGCCTAGCGACATCCATCCCCTCGCCCACCCGCCCTGGACCAATTTGGCATGCGTGGTCCCCCCTCCATCGCTGGCTGTGTGCCTCTGGGGAGGTGCTGGCTGGTGGGGGTCCCCGCGGAGCCCCCAAAGGGGCTGGCCAGGGCACGGTGGGAGCGACAGGGGGTTTCCCATCAGCTGGGAATGGTTTCCAAGGAACAGTCTCCATGACGGCCCCATCACACTCTGGCGGCTCATTGATTTGCTGTTGCTGGTGCTCCGGCGTCCTCCCCCAGCCTGGTGCCTGTTGGGCTGGTGGCTCACGTAGCCGGGCACGTGAGTGGGCCCAGGTCCTTACTGGGGCACAGGGTTGTCCCCAAACCTGGTCAGTAGCTGGAAGGGTCGTGAGGGGACAGGGATGGGTGAGCAAGTTGCTGTGAGATTGTGTTGGCTTGCAGCACGGCAGTCGGTGAGTCCCTGTGCCCAAATGACTGTCCCCAAACTTGGGACCCTTCCGCACAGCTGCCACCAAGGTTTGGGGAACAAACAGTCCCTGCCCCACATCCTGTCTGCCTCGCCTGGCAGTGTGGCTCTTGGTGCTGTTGATGGACAAGGGGTTGTTGTGGCTGTGTGTTAGTTTTGGGACAAGCAGCCAGACCCCAGGACATGCCCTGACCTCAGTGTAAGCAGGATGGGGAGGCTGGGGGCTGCCCCACACTCCTCCTGGCTTTGGCTCACCCGTGGTGTCTCCCCAGGGCCCTCTACACATATGAGGATGGCTCTGATGACCTGAAGCTGGCAGCATCAGGAGGTAAGGTCCTGTGTCCCCTCCGCCAGCTTGCCTGTGCCGGTGTTTTCCCTGTCACCAATTCCTGGTGCTGGGTGCACATGGGCTGATGGTGCTGTGCCAGGTGGAGGTTTGCTGGAGCTTTCTGGCCACTTTGAGATTCAGAAGGTGATGTATGGCTTCTGCAGCGTCAAGGACCCCCAGGCCGTGCTCCCCAAATATGTCCTCGTCAACTGGGTGAGTCTGGGGGCCATGCTGAGGGGGGCTGTGCTGTGCCCACAGGGATATGGCTGGGTGTGAGGGAGCTGGCAGTGGCCAGGGGCTGTGGGTGCCCCACAGTCCTGCTGCCCTGTGGAGGTCAGTGGGGTGGGGGTCACCCCGCTGCCTCTCTCAGCTCAGTCCCTCCCTGGCTGCCACAGGTGGGTGAGGACGTGCCGGACGCCCGCAAATGCGCCTGTGCCAGCCACGTAGCCAAGATCGCCGAGTTCTTCCAGGTGGGTGACGCTGGGGAGGGGGAAGATGTTGCCAGGGCACTGATCCTGAACCCTGATGGCTGCTTGCGTTCCCCCCAGGGTGTCGATGTCATTGTCAATGCCAGCAGCGTGGAGGACATTGACCCCGGGGCCATCGGGCAGCGGCTCTCCAACGGGCTGGCCCGTGTCTCCAGCCCGGTGCTGCACCGCCTGCGGCTGCGCGAGGACGAGAACGCCGAGCCCGTGGTAATGTCCCCGTGGCTGTGCTGGTGATGCTGGCGGGACTGGGGCATCCCTCTCGCTCAGGGCTCCTGTGTGCCACAGCCCTCACCCCGTGTGCCCCTTACTGCTGCACTCCTCGCTGATCCCAGCCCCTCCACCCCCACCTTTCCTCCGTCCCAGGGCACCACTTACCAGAAAACCGATGCCACCGTGGAGATGAAGCGGCTCAACCGGGAGCAGTTCTGGGAACAGGCAAAGGTGGGTTACGGAGGGACGCCCCAGGGAGCGGGGTGAGCTGCTGGCTGGCTGATGGGCAGCCCCTTCATTGATCCCCCCCACCAGAAAGAGGAGGAATTGCGTAAGGAGGAAGAGAGGAAAAAGGCCCTGGACGCCCGGCTGCGGTTCGAGCAGGAGCGGATGGAGCAGGAGCGGCTGGAGCAGGAGGAGCGGGAGCGGCGCTACCGGGAGCGCGAGGAGCAGATCGAGGAGCACAGGCACGGCTGGGGTGGGGCGGGACGTGGGTACGGGATGTGTGAGTGCCTGGGTGGGCACATGGGTGTCCCTCACTGGGTGGGATCGGGGCAGGGGCTGGCAGGAGCCGATGCCCAGCGCCTCTCCCGTTCCCCCATTGCAGGAGGAAGCAGCAGAGCTTGGAGGCGGAGGAGGCCCGGCAGCGCCTGAAGGAGCAGTCCATCTTTGTGAGTGCCACGGCGGGACTGGTGCCAGGATTGGAGCCAGGGCTGCCACTGGCATTACCCCAGGGAAGGGCTTTTCCCAGCTGTGTGCCCAGGGCTGGGGGGTGATGCTGTGTCTCTTCCCAGGGGGACCAGCAAGAGGAAGACGACAGGCAGCAGTTTAGGAAATCAGAGTCAGAGGTGGAGGTGAGTGTGGTGATGGCTGTGCCAGTGCTGGTCCTCGCTCCCCATCCAGCAGTGCCCACAGCTAGATGGGAATGAAGCTGTGGGATGTGTGGAGAGTGGTCCCACAGCCCCACACCACCGGGGCAGTGGGGCTCAGCCTCCTCCGTCCCCACAGGAGGCTGCTGCCATCATCGCTCAGCGGCCTGACAACCCCCGGGACTTCTTCAAGCAGCAGGAGCGGGTGGCATCAGGCAGCAGCGATGCTGTCTCACCGGGCAGCCACAGGACAGGTGAGGGGCTGGGGGGGCTGCGGGCACAGGGGTGGGTACCAGGAGACCAGGCACAGGTGAGTGCAGTGTCACAGCTCAAAGGATTGCAGTGGGATGTGGAAGGAGCAGGGATGCGATGTCGGGAAGGGGTGTATCCTCTGCCATCACTGGCACTGTGGTTCTGTGTGCCGAGGGTATGAGGATGGCAGGGGACATCCTGCTCTGCTGTGCCACCATCACTGCCACCATCACCGCCACTGCCACTGCACCTCACGTGGCCCCTGCAGCTGGGGCAGCTTGTCAGGGGCTGAATGTCAGGTTGTCTTCAGCAAAATGGGGCTCACCTTGCTCCCTGCTGGCTGTTGTCCACTCACCTGTCATAGCCCTGGGCCCGCAGCCAAGCTGGGAGCATGGTCAGTGTGTATGGGTGGGCAACTGGAGTCCAGGGATGGCTTGGGAACACATCCCATGGTGACAGCTAAAAGGGGCAGGAGATGCACGTGGGGCACTCAGCGTGCTGCCAGCTGGCAAGGAGTGCCCCATGGAGAAGCTGGGCTGCCCCACGGTCTGGGGTCCAGTGCTGGGACTCTTTTTTGTGAATCTAGAGAAGGACTGTGTGTCCTGGTGGGTGCCTCCAGCCATGGGGTTATGTCACGGTGCTGTGCTGGGGGGCCGTGCCGTGGGCTGTGCTGGGAGGGAGCCTGTGACGTGTGTTCTTGTGTGGTGTGCCATGGGTTGTGCCATGGGCTGTGCTGTGGGGATGTGCTGTGGGGCTGTGCCGTGGGTCGTGCTGTGGGCTGTGTGTTCTGGCCATGCCGTGGGTTGTGCCACGGGTTCACGCTGTGGGGCTGTGCTGTGGCTGAGCAGATAGCTGGTCCCACGGCCGTGTCCTGGCCTCTCTCCCCACCTGGCCAGGCAGTGCTGCCTCACGTCCTTCTGTCCTGCTGCCTTTCCATCCTCTTGTCCTGCCATTCTCCCACCATGCTGCCTTCCACCCTGCTGTGCTCCCATCCCGGTGCCCTGGTGCTCCAGCCCCGCCATGACCGCGCTGAGCAGGGACTGACCCATCTCTTTGCTCTCTTTCTCTCTCCGTCCGTCCGTCTGTCTGTCTTTCTCTCACAGGTCGTCTGTACTGTCCTTTCATAAAGACAGCTGACAGTGGGCCACCTTCTTCCTCCTCCTCCTCCTCCTCCCCCCCACGGACCCCCTTCCCCTATATCTCCTGCCACCGCACTCCAAATCTCTCCTCTTTCTTCCCATGTAGGTAGCTGGGAGCTCCCGGGCGCGCAGCTCCAGGGGTCGAGCCGCGGGCAGCTGCCCCACAGCCCACCCAGCCCCACGGCACACCGGAGCAGAGGCGGAGGCAGCACGGGCACCCCGAGGGGACTGGCACCCAGGCGGGGACCGTGCCCCTGCTGGGGCTGACCCCGTGCTGGTCCCTGTGCCCCTGGGAGGGGGGGACATAGGGCAGGCTGTGCCCGTGGGTCAGATGGGGACAGGGTAGAGCTGTGCCTGGGAAGGTGATGGTCCACAGTGGGATGGGGTAGACTGTGCCCATGGGGCAGCTGTGCCCTGGATCATGCAGGACAGTGCCCGTGGGGCAGGGTCAGGCAGCGTGGAAAATGCTGTGCCAGACTCACGTGCTGATGGGGCAGAAGGGAAAGGGACATCTCTGCCCTGGACCATGCAGGTCTATCCCGTGGGGCAGCATTAGGCAGTGTGGAAAAGGCTGTGCCCAGGATCATGTGAGGCTGTGCCAGTGGGGCAGAAGGGCATGGAGCAGCTGTGCCATGGAGAAGAATGCAAGACTGTCCACAAAGCAGCATGGGATGGAAAAGGCTGTGCCCAGAAATGTGTGGGGCTGTGCCAATGGGGCAGAAGGGGCCGGGTGGTTCCAGGGGCCGTGTGCTCCCACAGGCGCAGTTGACAGGGCACGGAGCTGTGCCCACAAAAGCTGTGTCAGGGCACAGCTGAGTGACATGTGGGCAGAACCAGTGTGCACCACGGCAGGTATGGGGCTGCCTGTCCCCTTGCCCAGCAGATGTGGGGGCTGAAACTCATGGGGGTGGAGGGCACACCTGGAGGGGACATGGTGACTGCTGCACCCACGGAAGCCTCCACCCCACCACCCAGGATGGGACGGCGTGGTGGCAGTGGTGTGCACTTGGCAGGCACAGCTGGGTTGGTGTGGGGCAGGAGCAGTGCTGGGCTTCTGGTTCCCCCCGTCAGTGTGGGCAGCCCCCCACGCCACCCCGTCTCCTTGTCCGCAGGCAGCCAGTCGGACGCCTTCCGCAAGGCCTCGGCGGCGGGCTGCAGCCCCTGCGAGCCCAGCCCGGCCGCCACGCCGCCGGGCCCCCGCGCGCCCGCGGACCAGACGCCGGCAACGCCCAAAGGTGGGCGCAGGGCCGGTGCTGCCTCCCCTGCCCGGGGCGGCCGGGTGCATCCCCACTGCAGCCCCCTCGGCTCCTCTGCAGCCCCGCCAGCCGCGCTTGCATGGCTCAGCGCATCTGCGCTGTCCCGTCTGCGTCCCTCGGCACATCCCGCCTGCCGCTGCTGTGTGCCACAGCACATCCCCGCTGCGGCCCCCTTGGCTCTGCTGCAGCCCCCCTCAGCTGCCCTTGCATGGCTCAGTGCATCCATGCTGACCCATTGCATCCCCCAGCGCATCCCCGCCGTACCTGCTGCTCCGTGCCGCTGCATCCCCGCCGTCTCTGCTGCATCCCCGCGTGCAGCCCTGCCGTCACGGCCGTATCCCCACCTCCTCCAGTGCATTTTCTAATGCCAGTGCATTCCTGCTGTCTCTGCTGCACCCCACGCCATGCATCCCCCCATCCCCAGTGCATTCCCCCAGCTCGATACGTGCCAGCCCTCCCTGCTGCACCCCCCAGTGCAGCCCTGCTGTCTCTGCTGGGTCCCCCAGTGCGATGCTGCCCAATCTGCGCCGTCCTGCCGTACGTCCTTTCCAGGGCTGCTGAATCCCTCTGTACATCCCCTCTGCCCCACTGCGTCCCCAGGGCACCCCAGCCAGCTCTGCTGCTGTCACCGTGTGTCCCTGCTGCATCCCCACTGGCCCCGTGGCATCCTCTGGTGCATCCCAGCTTTCCCTTCTCCGTCTTCCCAGGGCACCTCTCCCGTTCCCTCCACAGCCCTTTCTGCCTCCCTGCCACTCCCCAGGGAGTCCTCCTTGTGTCCCCTCACTCCCCGATGCATGTCTCAATCCTCTCCCTGCCCAGCCATGCCCACCCATCCTTGCAGCATTCCCCGTACTGTGCCCAGTCCAAAGGACTCCAAATCCCCCTGAGCTGCATCCCTGTCCCCGGGTGACCCCCAGCCCTGGACGAGGTTGTGTGTCCCCACTGACTGCTGTCCCCTCTTTCAGAGTCCCCCAGCCCCAGCGCACAGGAGCCCGGGCCAGCCACGCCCGAGCAGCACTGGCCCTTCCCGGGGCCCGAGGACAAGGCCATCGAGCCCATCGAGCCCCCTGGGGACGAGCCCAGTCCCAGGCCAGTGTGGACAGCGGGGGGTGATGCCCTGGGGGACCTGGTGACCCTGGAGCCCACCGAGCCCTCCCTGCCACCCGTGGCTGACGAGCCCCAAACTGGGGAAGCCCCCAACCCTGAGAGCCTCATCGACCTCTGGCAGAGCGATGGGGTGACACCCCCAGCTGCCTGGCCCCTGCCTGCTGCCCCTGTCCCCGAGACACCCCCGGCCATGCTGCCCGAGGAGGGGGCCCTGCTGAGCCTGGATGAGCTGCCTGAGCCCCCTGCCACCTTCTGCGACGCGGAGCAGGAGGACGAGGATGAGGAAGAGGCAGCTGGCGAGGGGGATCCCCAGTCCCAGGATCTGGGCTGCCAGCACACGCCCGAGGAAGACACCCCGGGCCGAGAGACGCCCCCCATCACCAATGGGGAGATGGCCCACAAGGATGGGACACCGGGTCGTGGGGAGCAGGTGAGCACCACTGTGGGGAGAGGTCAGGGGGTGATGGGGGGCTGGGGGGGTCCTGACAACCTGCCCCCACCCCTCAGGCCAGCGAGGGCTACTTCAGCCAGTCCCAGGAGGAGGAGGTGCCCCCCACCGAGGAGTTGTCGGCCAAAGCCCCCCAGCCCGTCTTCTACAACAAGCCCCCAGGTGAGTGAGGACAGTGAGGAGGGGGAGTCTGTCCCTCTCTGGGACACCCCAAGCCATCCTGACCCCTCTCCCTGTCCTCCAGAGATCGACATCACGTGCTGGGATGCAGACCCTCTGCCCGAGGAAGAGGAGAGCTTTGGGGGGGCCCTGTGAGGCCAGGCCCCGCTGCCGGCACAGGCAGCCCGCCCCGGCCGGCGCGGGGCACGAGGGGGCTGCAGCCGGGGGCCGGGCCCCCCTCACCCCTCTGGGGCCCCGCAGGATGAGGCCTCCAGGTGGCGGCCGCCCCTCTGCAGCCCCGCCCCGGGGCACCTTTTACAGCCCCCCCTTCTCCTCTCTTTTTTTAAGTTGTCGGTAGGAGCCGTGTCAGCCCCCCAGCCCTCCCTTAGCAGCCCCCCCACCCCGATACCCCAGCGCCCCTTTGGGGGGGACGACACACGCTCGCATCCCCTGCCCGGCCGTGGGACAGGGTCCTCGTTCTCTTCGTGCCCCCCCCCTCCCCGGGAGCCCCCCCAGTACTTTGCACGAGTTCAAAGAAAAAAAAAAAGAAATAATAATAATAAATGAATATGGCAATAAAGTGACCCGACCGAGGCAAGGCTGCAGCCAGCGGCGTCCCCCCCCCAAACCCCGGCAGGGAGCTGATGTGGGGGCTTTTACCCCTTCCCCACTCCTTCTTTGCTGGGAGCCCCGTCCTCCCCTGCTTGGCCCCTGCTTGGCCCCTCTCCCTCCCATTCCCCCTGGAAATTTTTGGAAAGCACAAGTTCTGTACCGGCGGTGTGCTCATGTCTGTTAATAAATAAAGCGTCTCCCACGGGGGCTGCAGCCTGCTGGGGCGGCACGGAGGGCTGGGACTGGGGCGGGGGGGGGGCTACGGCTGCCTTGGGGAGGGGGCGGTCCCACCATGCCAGCCCGCCAGGAGGCAAACCCGAGCCACAAACTTTTATTCTCAAACTGTAACAAACAAAAAATTTAAGAAACAGAGCAGAGTCCGGGTCCCCAGCGCCCCCGGCCATGGGGGGGCCGGCGGGGGCCAGACGGGGAACCAGCCCCTTCCGCGCCGGCGGCGATGGCCCGCGCCGGGGCGGGTGTCCCTGGGGTGACACGAGCAACCGAAACCCCCCAGGTGCATGGCAAGGTCCGGGCGTCCCCCGCGGCCGCCGTTAGACAGCGGTAGTCCTGCCGAAGAGGGGCATGGAGACCGGGAGGTGCCAGGGTCCCGTCTCGTAGGTGTCCCTGCTGCTGAGCTCCGAGTCCGTCCAGCTGGGAAACATGCGTGGGGAGCACTCCTGCTGCAGGTAGAGGTCCGGGCAGGCAGGGCCGGGGCTGGCTGAGCGGGGCAGGTGCAGCGCTGAGCCGTAGCCGGCGTCCAGGAAAAGGGGTTTGTAGCTGGGAGGCTGCTCCTGCTTCTCCAGCCGCTCATGGCTCAGGAAAGGGGCGTTGATTTTGCGGTAGAGCCCCCGCGTGTCCATCAGCACCTCGCTGTATGGCGGGGGGGGCTCCGCCATCAGCAGCGCCTCCTCATAGCACGGCGGCTTTGACAGGTCTGACTCTGCAAGGCAAAGCCCCCCCCGGACCCCTGCTGCCGTCAGCGCTGCGCCCCGGCTCTCGCGTCGTATCCCCCCCAAAACAGGGGGAGGCACGTGCTCCGGGGATGCGAGAGCCCCTCCCTGCTCCTTACCGTGCCGGCAGCTCCAGGGCCGGGGGGGTGGGATGTGGTGGGGGTGATGGTGGTGATGGTGGGGCTCGAGGCGGAGGCGGTGGGGAATGGCGATGCCGGGGGGGCTGCCCCCGTAACCCTCGTAGTGCAGCGGCTCCATCTCCAGCGCGCGCAGGCTCTGCTCCCGCAGCCGCTCCTCCTGCTGCCGCTTCACCCGCCGCCGCAGGTAGCTGCAGAAGCAGCACAGCAGCACGATGAGGCCCCAGATGAGCCAGAAGCCCGCGAAGCAGGTGAGGAAGGTGTAGGTGCCCTGGGACATCACCATCTTGGCAGCCGGCCCCGGGGGAAGGCCCCCGCCTCTCCCTGCCCTCGGGATGGGGGACGGGATGCTCAGGGCGGCGGCAGGGTCAGGGAGGACCCGATGCTGTCAGGGCCGCCGAGGGCATCTCCCCGGGCCGTGCCCGGCGCCGTCTCCTCTGGCCCGCGGGCGAGCCTGCCGTCAGGGGTCCGTCCTCGCCATGGAGCTGGGGGGGGCTGGAGCGGGTGGGTCAGGCCTGGGTGCGCCGGGCGGGCGGCGGGGCGGGGGGCCGGCGGGGCGGGCGGCGGGGGGACGGGGCTGCCGGGGTCCCGCTGCCCATCGCTGGGGGGGGACCGCCGGGGTGGGGGCCCTGCAACGAGACAGACGCGAGCGTGAGCGACACGGAAACGTGGACGCCCTGTTCCCATGGTGACTCGCTCCACATGCGCCGCAGCGCCCGCAGCCAGGGGGAACCGTGCCTGGCACCCCATGCGCCCCCCCCCCACCATCACCCCCAGGGATGCAAACCTGCGCAGCTCCCCTAGAATCGCCCACGGCACTGCTGGGCACCCTGGGGTGGGAGATGGATGCTGCGGTGCCACAGCATCATCTTCAAGATAACGGGGTGCCCAGTGGGATCCCCTTCTCCTGCCCACCCAGTGCACCCTAAGTTGCTGCTGAGCCCAGGCAGCTCATCCCTGCGCTGCCACGCAGGAGGGTGACCTGGGGAGAAGGAGGGACAAGCAGAGGTGCAGGTTCCCTGCGGCACGTGGCGCTTGCAGGAGCACGTGCACCAAAGCCATCGCTGGCCTCGCAGCCACTGGGGATGGTGGCACCCCAACACAGCAATGCAGAGCCAGGGGTGGTGGTGATGGGAACCATCACCCTCGTCCTTTAGGCAGGGTGACAGCTCGGTCACATCCAGCCAAGCATTAAATGTCAAAGGTGTGTGCCAGGGGCAGGTCTGCTCCTCAGTGAGTGGCGAGCAGCACCCATGGGTGCTCGCAGGCAGGCACGTAAGCACCCGTCAGGATTCTCATTATCGTGGTGTGGGAGAAAACGGGCTGGGCAGCAGGGAGGAGGGTGAGCCTGGAGCGACGGCAGCCGAGGGCTGGGTGATCACGGTGACATTATCACTCCCCCGGAGTAGGGCGAAGGGGCGCGGGGTGCTCCATCACCCTGCGGCGCAGGGCCACGCTGCTGGCAAGGGATCACGGCAGGGCCACCGGGGCTGAGGGTGCCGGCGGGGCCGGAGGGCCGAGCCCGGCGGAAGGAAGAGACGATGGAGAAGGAAGGAGCCGGGGGCCCTGTCCACGCTCCGGCGGGCAGCGGGGGCTGCTCCATCACGCCAACAAACGCGTGGGCTGAGGCAGCGCCGGGATCTGGGTCTTTGGGGAGGGGGTGCCCTGGCTGAACCTAGCTCGGTTCGGGAAGCGCTCGGCACATCGGCTGCAACAGGCTCCGCGCCGGCAGCCTGGGCATCCCCGGGGAGGAGAGGTACCGTGCGGAAAGGGCCGTGGGTCGAGCCCCGGGATGACGACCGGGGGAACACCGGGAAGCGGTGCAGGGCGGGCCGGCGGCGCCGCGGACCGGGGGCGTCCGCAGCTGAGGCGTGCGGGGGGAGCGGGGCTGCCGAGGACGTGCGGGCTGGGGGAGGAGCGGGGCCGGGATGGAGACAGTCACGCCGGGCGGAGAGCGGAGCGGCCGCCGAGCCGGGCCCCGCCGGTAGCCCCGGGCCGCCCCCGGCCACGGCCTGGGCCCCGCTGCCCGCGTCGCATCCGTACCCGCTGCCTCTGCGGAGAGGGTGACACCCCGGCGGGGAACCTCCCCGCTCTCCGTGCCGGGCGCGGCACCCCTTCCTCATCCTCCTCATCCTCCTCCTCCCCCGGGGCGCGCGCCCGCCGGGGCCGGACCGGAGGTGCGCGCCCCGGTACGCGCCGCGCGCCCCCGCCGCGGCCCCCGGTGGCGACGGCCCCGCGCGCCCCCGCCCCGGCCCCGCTGCCCCCGCACCGCGCAACAGGCGGAGACGCCGCGCCCGCTCCCTCCGCGGCTCCCGTTACCGGCGGCGGCGGCGCACGTGGCTCAGGCGGCGGGCGGCGGCTCCATAGCGCGGCGGGGGAGGGGGCCCGGTGCGCGCCCGGTGCGCGGCGCCGCCGCCGCCTCCCGGCGCTGCCTTTGTCTCCGGTGAGCGCTCCCGCGCCGCCGCCGCGCGCCGCCCCGCCCGCCCGGGCTCCCGCCCCGCCGCTCCGCCCCGCCCTCGGCTCGGGGAGGGATCCGCGGGCTCCCCGCACCCCCCGCCCCGGGACCCGCCGCCTCCCGGGGGCTACCGGCTGGGCACCGGTGCTGCCAAGGGAATCCCCCCGGCTCCGGCCCCTGGGGAACGGCGGCGGGATGCCGGTGGCGAGAGGACCAGGGCATCCCCGGGGGTGGCCGCGGGAGCCGCACGGGGTGGGGGAGCCGGGGATTCCCGGGTAGCGGCTCCCGGTCCGGGTAGGGTGAGGGCCCTGCGATGCCCGGTGGGGTGGTGCCACAGGCTCCCACGGTCGGTAGCCCTGCACTCGCCCTGGAGGTACCCGGCGGGTGCTGCCACCCGTTCCCGCAATGCCATCCCCAGCCTCCTCAAGGGGTGACAACTGCGTGTTCCCCAAGGGGTGACGGCCAGCACAGGGCCACAGCCGCTGGCAAGACCTTAACAGCCCCTGCCACAGCCCAGCTGGCCACTGCAGTGAGACACGCGGCTCTGCAGGGCAGGGGTGCCAGCCTGGCCCCCCGAATGGCCAAAATGGAACTGGGTGTCCTGGGGTCACCCCACCGCCTCGGGTGCCATAGCCCCAAGCAGAACCTTTGCCAGCCCGACCTGGGCAGCTGTCCCTGAGCTAGGGCTGCCCCCGCCACTGCTATCCGGTGGTTGTCACCAGCTCTTCTCTGCTGTAAATGAGGCCCGTGGTCGTGGCCCCCATGGGACACCCCTCTGGCTCCTTCCGACTGCACCAAGCTCGGGCTCCAGTCCCCGAGGTCCCTTTGCTGCGCCCTGGGGCTGTGCCAGGAGCGGGGCAGAGTGCTTTTGGGGCGCAGATGCGCCAGATGCGGGTGGGTGATGGGCGTGGGTGCCCCACGCAGGCCATGACCCCGCTGTCGTTTCCTCCCCGTGGGCAGGGTGGCAGGCGCCCGCTGCGGCAGCACACACGGCGCATTGTCCTGCCGGGGGTCGGCCGGAAGGACTTCCTCCATCCCGGCCAGGGGATGGCCTGGGCGATCCGGGACTGGCAGCCCACTCCCACCACACTGGGCACAGCGGCTCCGGTGTCCTGCCAAGCCCGACCACCTCGCTCGCAGGGGCCGCAGTGGCCGCGTGTCCCCCGGCCCCCTTGGCTCTGCCCCCGACTCACCTTGCTGGAACTCGCCTCCTGCGATCCGACCTCACAGCGCGGCCACGGCAGTCGGGCGCTGCCGGCTCGGTGTTTGTGGGGGTGCCCCAGCAGCACCCAGGGCGGGCAGGGGGCTGCGGCCATGCGGGGGGGCCGGGGTGGTCCCTTGAGGCATGGGGACCGCAGGGACGGGGGGCACGGTGCGGCCCACGGGCATCGTCAGGTCAGGGCAAGGGCGGGCGAAGGGAGCCAGGCCTCCGGCCCCGCCAGCGCCGGGGGCCGGGAGCTGCCTTCCCCTTCCCCTTCTCCCCAGCAGCGGGGGGAGGCAGGCGGGGGAGCGCTCCCCGAGCCACATGGTGGGCTGGAGGAGGAGCCGTTGCCCAGGCAACAGCTGAGAGCATCCTTCACCCCTGAAAATGGTGTGCAGAGCTGCCACCACAGCCCCACAGCACCGGGGGGTGTGCTCAGGACCCCACAGCTCGCCTGTGTCCGTAGGGCCCAGATCCACCCACTCCAGCTCTGGACATACACCAGCATCCTTTCACCTGTGTGCTCCTACCCCCATCAAGGACAGGGATGGGGAGGAGACACCCCCCAAATGCTGGGGCTCCACTGGGCAGGTGAGAAACAGGTGGAGCCACTTCCCTGCCCTGCTCAGGGCTAGGCTAGCCACGGCTCTGCTCACACTCCAGCTCTGCCCGAGCTACCCTGAAATGTGACACTGGTGACCCCAGGACCTTGGTGCCAGGGTGCCATGGCCCAGGCAGTGCCAGGAGGGCAGCACAAACATCCTGCTTGGTGCGTTTGGAACAGCAATGCCCAGGCAGTCCCCATCCCCCCGCCTGCCTGCCTTCCTTCCAGGGCTGCAGAAAATGCCTGGATTTTACCCCAAGATGCCCCCTCTGAGTGTGAGAACTCCTCGGCCCGCTCCCATAGCAACTGTTCCCTAGCTACCCAGCCGCACTTGCTATTCTCATCCCAGTGCAGCTGCGTGCGGCCCCCCCGCGCTGCGCACGAGGCTGGCGCCGCTGCCGCCAGCCCCGGACCCCAAACCCACCCTGAGTCCCCCACCAGGCTGCCCCCTCTGACTGCTTCACCCTTGGTGACCGTCGTGACCCTCACCCCGTGTCACCACGCAGGGTCCCCCTTGCAGGGGCTGTTCTTGAGCTAAGCAGCAGCACTCTGCGCTGCCCCAAGGTTCCCATGCATGGTGACCCCCCTGAAGCAGTAATTCACAGGGATCAGAGGGCAGCAGGACTCTGTCCTGGCCCTACAGCACACCTGGACAGCCCAGGAGGGGCTGTGCTAGGGATGGACATGCCCCAGAGGGGACCACAGCAGGCACAAGCATCCCAACAGCACAAGGCCTCATACCTGTCGTGCTCTGACACTGACTCAAAATATGCAGCAAAGACACTGAGGGTCATCTGTGACACTCAGGGCTTAGCCAGCATCAGCCTTTTTGCCCTGGAGAACAACCCCAGCCCTTCCTTGCAGGACAGGAGTACCAGCACAGCCCATGGCAGGCCAGAAATGAGGTCCCCACTCCCTTCTTTCAGCCACCAACCCTGTATGGCCTGGAGCAGGCTCCCCGTGACACGAGAGCAAGACAAGGCACAGCAAATCTTTACACTTAACAAAAGGTTAAAAATTTAAATACTCTCCAACTTTAGTGCAAGGCAAGCAAATGATACCACAGGTCCAAGTAGGTGCTCAGCCCCCCTGGGGGGCCTGGCTCAGAATGAGCAGAGGCAGCAGCACACGCACGCACGTGTGCACACACACACACAGAGAAGGGACAAGTTATTGCTCAGGACACAGCTGGGACAAGTGTACACAAGAGGGGACAGGACAAGCTGGATGGAGAGGTGGGCTGAGCCCCACAAGGCTCCTGCCTGTAGGTGCAGGAGCTGTGCAGGCTCCCCAGTGCCCCTGGGGACACACACTGAGCTGGTCTCAGCCCACTCACTTTTGGGTCACTGCTTCACATGACCCTGGGAAGGGACATTCCCTTTATCACAGCTTTGCTCCCTGAGAGCAGTGTTCTTTGTGTCTGCTCCCCCACCACTGAGCTGGGCCTGGGGACGGCCACATCTCTGGAATGCACGGGTCCAGAGCTGGTGGAACTGCACTGCCACTATCCTGCAGTGTGCCAGGATCAGACCAACCCTTTTTCCACAGCAGCAGCAGGCACCTGGGAGTGGCTGTGTCCAGCTGTGCCTGTGGTCTGGAGAGGGGCTCGGGATCAGCTCACTGGAGCTGGCAAGGTGTGTGAGACGAGACAGGAGGCAGCAGGCTCCAGCAGACAGGGACACGAGGACAAGGCAGTGACGTTCTGCTGCCAGGACGCAATGGGAGACGCTTTGGCACAGCACCTTCCTGTGCCTCGAGGCTGAGCAATGGACTCCGCTGGAGCCAGGACACCTCAGCATGGCCAGAAAGGTCCAGGAAAGATGATTTAGACACCTCAAGGCACAGAAGGCCTCTGTCCAGGACTCCCTGGAACAAAGCTGGGACCGTCACTCCTCCCATAGGAGGACATTTGTGCCTGTGACAGGGTGGGGGCAGCGCAGGCCCCCACCCATAGACTAAAAACCAACATGTGATATGTACAGACCAACATATATAAATATACATCAAACCTGCGGTGCCGCTTGGGCACCGTGGAATGTGTCAGCAGAGCTGCTCCAGCCTGGCCTCGGCCCACGCCAGCACGATCCCTCCCTCCCACCCTGGGCCTGGGACAGGAGTGGCAGCAGCACCAGCACCATCCCAAGTGGCAGATTTGGAAGCGTCCGGGTTTGTCTCAGGGCTTGCCCATGGTCAGAGGCACCTCAACCCGAGCCGTGTGCGGCTGCCAGCCTTGGAATCTTCCTCACAGTCTTCACATACAGACGTATAAAACTGTAAACAAATCCACCTTGTGGGGCCACTGCGACCGTGTCCTTCAGGCTGGGCACTCAGGAGAGGCAAGAGGGTCCCAGGGGCTGGAGAACAAGCTGTGCCCTACAGCCGGGTGGGCTCTTCCTCACTGTCGCTGCAGTTTCCACAACAGTCCTGAAGTCAGAAGGGCAAGGAGAGGGAGGAGGGAGGGAGAGAGGAGCACAGCAAGCAGAGGGTGAGCACGGTCACACAACCCAGCCTACAAGCTGCCCTCTGGCAGGGATGGGCAAGGTTCCCTCCCAGCCTGTGTGCGGGAGAATTACATGGAGGCATGGGGCAGGATGGGACCCCCAGACTGCAGAGAACAGTCCAGCTGCATCTGGAGGTCAGCCCCTGGCAGGCAGACTGGCGAGCACACAGCTGGCTAGCTCAGAAGCTGTGAGGAAGCTGGGCTCCAGGGACTGCAGCCACCCAGGGACACAAGCTCAGTGCCAGCACAGACGCTCGGCCCCGCTCAGGGCTCAGCTGGCCACGAGAGCAGCTGAAGCCCTTTTTGCTGAAATGGGAGAATGAGCATGGGGCAATGCCAAACGCTTCACAGTTTCTCAACCCTTCTGTGTGTCCCAGACATCTGGAGAGGAGTGAAGGAAACTTCCCACAGCCCCCTGGGAGCAGAACTCCCAGCAGCGGCAGTGCAGGGGCAACTTTGGCTCAAGCTGAGGGCAAGGCCTCCCCCACAAATGCAGCAAGAGCAGGGATGCTGGATTAGTGGCTCAGGGGGCAGTTAGAACAACAAGCAGGTTGTGCTCTGCCAGGGGAAGGGAATAGGCACTGAAGGATAACACTCCTCTTTCCCAGATCTTGCCATGTCCGTGAGCCACCGGGTATTTCCCTGAGCAGAGCAGCCAGGAGTGACTGCTCACCTCTGGAAAGAGAAAACACGTGGGAAATCACAGCTCAACCCTTTCTACAAACAGCTGCCCATCCTCTGGCAGGTCCTGGCTGCCTCAGGAAGGGCTGGGTATCCCCAGAGCTGGCTCTGGCTAGGGCAGCCCACTGAACTGCACAGCTCAACTCAGAGCTTGCCAAGGAGCAGGAGTCAGCACCAGGTGGCTGAGTGGGTCCAGAGCCAACCATGCTGGAGTCCTACAGCTGCACACAGCTGCTGAGAGGCAGCAGCCCAGGCTTTGCCAGGACTGGAAAGAAGGCAAAGACTGTCCCAGGCAGAGGAAACAGGCAGACAAGCAAGCCCACAGTGGCTGCAAGATGTTTCTGTTCTCCTCATCCCTCAAAAGAGCTGCTCTCTGCCTGGCTCAAGATCTGGCAGAAGTGCTCTGGGGAACCCAGACAGCCCATTCCAAGAAGAAGGACTTGTTCAGGGATGGTATTATTCATGTATGAAGGAAGATGATTTAGTATTTTAGAATATTCAGCATCCCTCTCTACCTGGGTGATTCCAGCTTGCTTAGCCAGGGCACTCCTTTCCAGCCCCCTTGACTCCCCCAGCATGGGGAGTGCCAGCCAGGCAAGGGCTGGCTCCTTGCAGCCTTGCACGGGTGCCCCTGAAAGCTCTAGGGTCTGGCCACCCAACCTAGGGGAGACTGCTCGCTGCCCTCTCGTGCCCACCTCCCTGCCAGACCTGCCTGGCACACGCAGGAGCAGAGTTACTGCTGCTGGGAGACTGGCTGGGGAGGAAATGCTGGGCAAACCCTTACCTGTCTACTGAACAAGCGCTGGAGTAACCCTTTTTTGGGCTGTGGAGAAGGCTGCCCTTTCCAGTCCAGGTCTGGGGGCACTGTGCCATCTGTGCTAAAGACATTCAGCTCCTTAAAACACTCTGTCTCGATCATCTGGAAGAGGGAAAAGAATGCTGCAGCAAGTGCCACATGGAGCCCATCACTGAGGGCCCAGCAGAGCATGAGAGCAGTGGGGACAGCACAGGGACAGTGCCCTGGGCCATGGTGGGCACAAGCAGGAGCAAAGACCCACCTCGTTCTGCCAAGGAATGGGCACACTTCCTGTAGCAAACTTCTGGTAAAAGTCGTTGTCTGTGGGCTCCAGCTCCACTCCTTTCACCGTGGAGAACTGTTCGATGTCCAGAACATCCTTGCAGTAGATGGCCTGGGGCTATGCAGCACAAAGATTGCTCTAATGCCAGGCTCCACCTTGATGCCACCACCTCCAACTGTTGCTCATGGCTAAGCCAAGGCCACCTCTCCCTCCTCTCCCTACAGCCCACAGCTTGCTGGAGGCCTGTTCTGCCAGGTCCAGGGAAGGGGATGGGCCCATCTCTCCATGCCAGGGCTCCCTCTTCCCTTGACAGCAGCAGTGACTGGAAAGGTCAGGAACAGATGGGCACTTACATCTGGCTTGAAGGGAGGGTCCAGCATGCCTGCTTCCAGCCTCCTGAAGTTGAGGTGCTTGAAGAGAGGGTGTTCCTTCACCTCCTTGGCCCCAGCTCCTCGGCACCCCAGGCGCTCCAAGGGGTCTTTGCACAGGAGCTGTGACAGAAAGGAAATCAATGTCCCGAGCGAAGGAGCAGCCCTGGGTTCCTGCAGTGTGTTCTGTTCTAGGAAGAGCACAGGCCTGCTAGGCAGTTGGGCAAGGAATGAAGGCACTTTGAATCTTCCTGTGCTGCCTTATCAGAAACAAGGGAAGCTGGCCATCACTTCTGCAGGGAGCAGCCCTGGTGTTCTGCTGCTGCATGCACAGGAATGGTGGGAGTGAAGGGACAGGGCTGCACAGGAGTACTGCAGAGGAAGTGAAGGGACAGGGCTGCACAGGAGTACTGCAGAGGGAGTGAAGGGACAGGGCTGCACAGGAGTACTGCAGTGGGAGTGAAGGGACAGGGCTGCACAGGAGTACTGCAGAGGGAGTGAAGGGACAGGGCTGCACAGGAGTACTGCAGAGGAAGTGAAGGGACAGGGCTGCACAGGAGTACTGCAGTGGGAGTGAAGGGACAGGGCTGCACAGCTGTACCACGGTGCAGAGGGAGTGAAGGGACAGGGCCGCACAGCCGTACCATGCTGCAGAGGGAGCGGGCACAGGGCGAGAACTTCTCCGAGTACTCCTCCTGCACTTCCTTCACCAACCGCTCCACCTCCTCCCGCTTGATCTTCTTCTTGCGCTGCTGGAAGGGGGACTGGCCCTCGATCATCTCGTACACCAGGCAGCCCAGAGCCCACCAGTCCGGGCTGAAGGTGTAGCGCTCGTTCTTCACCACCTCCGGAGCTGCAGAGGAGCAGGGGTGAGGGATGTGTGAGGGCAGGGAGAGCACATCTTTTGAACCACTTTTTGCCTAAACCAGGGTCACTTACCCATGTAGCCAACTGTCCCCACCCGGCCCTTGATTGTTTGGCCCTCTGGCACATGCACAGCTAGTCCCAGGTCTGAGATACGGATGTGACCTGCATAGAGGAGGGGACAAGTTAACAGGAGAAAGTCAGGGGGCAGTGTTTGAAGCTGCCAAAAACACAGGGTAACCCTGGTTCAAGCAGAGTAAGAAAAAACTCAGGCTCACGGCTCCTCTTGACCCTGCACTCACCGTGGTCATCCAGTAATATGTTCTCTGGCTTCAGGTCCCTAGGATGGAAGGGACTTGATTAGCAAGAAGCCTGTTGTCAAAGCAAAGGACACAAGCAACAGCCACATCTCAACAAGTCACAGATAAGCAACTTTAGGATGCCATGCCCCTGCCTCGGGCACACAGATAACCTTCCTCCTACCTTCTGCCCCAGAGCTGACCCTGCAAGCTCTCCTCTCTGGGGCAGAGAGGTGGAACACAACAACCTTCAGCCTTCAGCAGTGAGCTTGAGGATGGTTCCCTCTTTGCAAGTGCAGAACTCAGTATGAAGCAGGCCACATAAGAAGCAGAGGCTTCTCTGCTTATCCTGCCCCAGGGCAAGGAAGGACCAGAAGGGATTTCCTGGCCAGTGTTTAGCCATACTATACTAACACTGCATCACACCCCTGTGAGTACAGTCAATCGACTTGTTTTCCCTCCTCCCCAGCTCTTGAGCACATTGGGGCAGCCTACCCTCCTTTGTTCTAGTGTCAATACTGCCCAGAGAGCTCAGTGCCTGCCCTGAGACATTCACAGCACGATCACATCCTGTTCTTGGCGATCATTTACCAGCACAAGGAAGCCAAGCTAAGGTCTCCCTTTCTCCCACAAGATCAGCTTTCTGTTCCCAATTTCTCTCACTCAGCTCTGTGCTGCTTTCAAGCCTGAGCTTATTTTGTTAAGAAGACAGACCCAGCTGGGCTGGTAAGAGCAGCAGGAGCCCTCTTGCTGCTGCAGACCCTACAAGCTCTCCCAGCAGGGACCAGGCAGCACGCACCTGTACACTATCCTCTCCTGGTGCAAGTCCTCCAGGCCACAGCAGATCTCAGCAGCATAGAAAGCTGCCCGGGGCTCCTCAAAACCAGCCTCTCCCATGTGGTAGATATGGAACTTGAGGTCCCCTCCATTCATGAGGGTCAGCACTAGGCAGAGAGCATCTTTAGTTTCATATGCATAGGCTAAGCTCACCTGCAATTCAGGGCAGAAAGGCTGTTAGAAGACACAGCTGGAAGAGGGAGGTGCCCACACTCCCATGGACACTTTGCCACCCAAGCAGCCACTCAGGCTCAGGGCTGGGCCTTTGCCAGCAGAGGAGGAACTGTGCAAACCCAGGGAGGACATGGCCCAGCAGTCCCAGCACACCCCCAGCTTTCCTTGGACAGGGAGAACACTTTCCCTGAGCCAAAGCTGCCTCCCCCCACGGGTAGGCAGCACTCAACAGCAACATTGGGGCAGCATCCAATGAGCCCTCTGCAAAGGGAAGTTCAGGCTTTCCACACCTCAGTGCACCAAGGCAGAGCTCCCAGGCACACAGCTCAGGGCTGGCCTTCTCCCCACCCCACTGTCTGGAGAGACAGTTCTCACTGTTTACTTGTGCCCCAAAAGTCACAAAGGTGCCTGTAAAACCAGCTGGATGTTTGGAGCTGTTTTACAGCATGTTGTGGAGGTGGTAAAGGTCCTGCCAGACCCCACCCTTGTGAGAGATGTGCAGCCACCAGGACCCTGCACCATGGGCAGAGCCTGCTCCTGCCTCTGCACACCACGTGAGGAGCACACAGGTGCCAGGCTGGCTGGTTGGAGGAAGAATCCAGCATCGCAGCAAAGTGAGAGCAATTCCTATGTACTTACTACAAACCTACTGTTCACTTTTTCCAGGATCTGTTTTTCATTCAGAGCCATGGCTTCTCCCTTCCTCTTTTTGATCCGTTTCTTCTCCAGTTTCTTGCAGGCATACATCTTCCCTGTGGCACGCACTTGGCAGGCACACACCTGGAGGGAGGACAAGGCTCAGCACTCTCCCACTGCCATTTCCAGTGTGGGGGTCTAGGCTCTTCTCTCAAGAAGAGGCACAGGAAGGCAAAGAAGCCCATTGTCAAAGCAAAGACGCAGGTAACAGTGACAGCTCCAGATGTTACAGAGAAGCAGAAGCCAGCTGTAATCCCTCTAATGCCTCTAGCAGCACCACGGCTGGTGCATAGGAAAACAGAAGGCCACTCCATAAACAGATGGAAGCCTGGCAGGAAGCTTTCAGGAGTGCAGTTTGCCCTGTTGAGACACAGGGAACTGACCTGACTCTGCCCAGCTAGCAGTAGGCACCACAGGGCTCATGCTACCAGCCCAAACAGCACCTCCCACACCTCCAGCACCTGGAGAGAGATGAGCTCCTGCCTCTCAGCAAGAGCTGACAGGCCACACAAGGCCCAAACCACAGTCCAGCACAGAGCCCCCACAGCCCACCCAGCCAGCAGCACCTGCCTCCAGGTGCTGGAGCAGCTGGAGGCACCCTGATGGCCAACCCAGGTCTGCCTCTGGCAGCAGGGAACAGTGGCTGCCTGGTACCCTGAATGCAGAGGAAGCAGTGGTTACTCACCTCCCCAAAACCGCCCTTACCCAGCACACGGTACTGGCGGAAAGTGTTTTTGGTCACTGGCTGCCTGTGAGGGAAAGGAAACCAGAGTGAGATGTCAGCAATGAGAGAGGTCCATGCCCTGGCCTGACAGACTGTGGCTCACCCCAAACCCCTGCTCAACCCAGCCTTGCTTCCCCAGGAAGCAAGCAAGGCTGGGGATGCTGCTGGTACCAGTAAAGGGCCCTGAGGGACAGCACAGGCCAGGCTTGTGGCTCGTTCCGGGGCCCAGAATGGGAAGGAGCCCCAGGGACCCCTCAGGCAGGCTGTGTGAGGAGGGTGCAGGTTTACCAGGGGTGAGGGAAGTGTTACCTTTCCAGCCATTTCCACTGCAGGAAGCGGTTGAAGTACAAGCTGTCGAGGTAGTCGGCAAAGGGAGCCACGCTCAGGTAGTCGTGGATAAGCCTAGGAGAGAGCAGAGCCAGCACGGTTCCTGAGAGCTGGTCACAGCCCTGGAAAAAGCCAGCAGCCCCAGGAAAGAGGAGGTGAACAGCTCCAAAAGACTTTGCAATCCCTCACCCAGCCTGGTGCTGAATCACCCACACAGCCCTGGCCCAGAAAGCCACGCTCCATGCTGAGCCTCATGCAAAAGGAAGGTGCGTTGGAGGCACCACTGTGACAAATGCAGCACCCTGGGACCCCGCTGGCACTGCTGATTGTGGCCTCTTGGCATCAGCCTGGGCTGCAGGACAAAGGGGGACAATGGAACTCTGCAATTGCCCCTCTGCTCACAGGGCAAACGTGTACACAGGCTGTAATCAGCTGCTAGCACCATTTAGCACCAGGCGCTGAGCTGTTCACTATCCGATGAATATCCAGCACAAAAGGCCACAGGGGATCCTGCTCCAACGAGCTAACTGCCTTGGAGAGCAGTGCCAGGGCTGCCCAGCGGAGTGAGGAGCCTTAGACACAGTGTCTAGACTGGAAACACGCATCAAGGAGAAGCGGATGGGCTCTCCCCTTTCAGAGCTTGCCAAGAGCAGGCAGGGCCCAGCCCGGAGGCTCTGCATTCAGACACGACACTGGTTACCACACACGGAGCTAACGCTCCCCAGAATTCTGCAGCAGATGTGTTGCCACAGCCCTGCACTCAGTTAGGCAACACACTCCAGCTACTGTGCAGGGAGGGGTGAGGCTGCAAGCCCAGTTTGCCCAAGAGCTTCCGTTTCACACCCGGAGCCGGGACCTTGGCCACTGCTTCTGTGATGGGAACAGAGGTGACCTTAGACCCCTGCAGCTACAGCCAGAGTAACCCAACCACAACAGCCACTTCTGCAGCAGGCAGGACAGCTGGCACAGAATGCATCTATGGGCTCAGCTCAGCAGGAGCCTACGAGATCCTGGCACAAACTGGGAATAGCATTGGTACAGGGTCTTCCCAAATGGCAACTCTGACTGGGAGGATTGACAGAGGTTTCTGCAGCAGCTCGTGGCTCCCAGAGCACAAGATATCCTTGTGCTTGCTTTCCTGGAACTGGGTTGCAAACTGCTGGCCCAAAACTCCTCAGGCCCCAGCCTTAGCAGCAGCTGTCACTCTCTCAGAGGAAGGGACCATGAGGGACAAGGTGAGTCAGCTGCAGATCAACCCTATGCCATGGGGGATGATCTGCACAGCCCAGCCCTCCAACTTACTTAGTGCATTCCTTGAAGAGCTCCTTGGAAGGCTCCTGCTCCAGCCTCTCACAACAGGCATCCACCAGTTGTGAGGGAACTTCAGGCACGTGGTCCTCACTCTGGGGACAAAGGGATGGAGTCAGACACCGGGAGCAGAGCGCAAGGGTCCTGCTTTAGGGTCAGTGGACAAAGCAGTGCGGCAGCTTGTGAGGTGGTGTGGTGGCTCAGTATGTTGGCTGTGGCAGGATATGGGTAATGTCAGCTGTTGGCTCTCCAGCTGTTCTACCCTTGCAGGCAGCAAACACAACCCTCTTACTCACGTTTGGCTTCAAGTACTTTTCAATCAGGTGCTGCCCACATTCCTTCCTCTTTTCATCTGGAGCCACTTCGTACCCTGCCTGGAGAGAGCAGTGTGAGGGGCAGTTCCAGCCAGAAACCCAGCCTTGCTACTGGGCAATAGCTGTGGAGCAGCAACACCCTCTACCCAAAGTTACCCATGCTTTCCTTGAAAACCAGATCTCCAGCAAACATCTCCCTAAGCAAAGGCCCAGCCCTATCTGGGCTCCAACTCACAGATTTTTCCTACAGGAAAACCTTATGTGCCCAGAAGTACCTGCTGGAGCACCCAGCCAACCAGTTTGTGCCCAGGGTGTCAGGAACATCCCTGCCTCTCCCAGTGAAGCCTGATGGGCTTTGCTCTTACCACAGCATCCAGGAACTTGACACAGCGTGAGAGCTCGGGGCGCGTCTCGCAGAACTGCCGGAAGAGCATGTGCCCGATGGGCTGCTTCTCGCACAGGCTGTGGTAGTCCCGCTCTGCAAACGAGGAGAAGGTCACCCTGCCAGATCCCAGCACAGGGAGCAGTGACTGTGACTCCTCAGCTGGGCTGCTGACAGGTCCCACCAGCCTGAGACTCCCAGGAGAATGAAGTACACCCAGTGGGACAAGGGACGTTGCTGAGGTTTTACATTCCCCTATGGAAGGCCCTCTTCCCGGAAAGAGGATTGACCTGCTGCTCTGCTCAGCCTGAACCTCTTGTTCCTAGCAAAGGACCTCCATACCAGCTGCTTGCCTAAAGGCTCTCTCCTCTCTCCATAGAGATTGACCAACTACTCCACATACACAACTTTCCTTGGAACATGAGGAACACACCAAGCTTATCTCAAGGCAGATCTTCCAGGCCAAGAGTTGTTCTGATGACTCCTTCAAACCACTTGCGTTTCCAAAAGCCTTTATGGAAGCAGCAGCATCAAAATGGGAGGCACCATTCCCACAGATGCCTTGCTGATGTACCACAGCAGTCAGAACTCCCCTCTCCTTGGGACAGCCACTTGCTTGTACATCAACTTTTGCAGATTCCACCTACCCATGAATGAACTCTGGCAGCCCACGCACAAACACCTGTGACTATCCAGAGCACTTCCAATTCTCTGCCTTTTTCCTCCCCTTCCACACACGAGGATTCTGGTCTGATTGCAGGCCAGAGCACATTTCTGTGACAGCCATTGCCACCGAGGGCTGCAGGCTGCCTGCAGAGCAGATGTGCAGCCACCAAGGGGATCCCAGTGCTGGGCATTCCCATCCTTCCCCTCCCCTGTGCAGCAGTTTCTCCCGAGGAAGCTGCAGCTTCCTGAGGGTGCAGGAGAGTGCAGAGCCAGGCGGGCGGTGGTGGGGGAGGAGGTGGCCTCACCAGCTCCGCCGCACCAGCCGGTTTCCTTGTGTCTGCAGGGGAAGGAGTTCCCTTCAGCTGGGGAGGACCAGAATTTGCTGTCGGCGAGATCAGAAGCTTTCAGCTGCCCTGGTCACTGCCCAGGCTCACACGAGGTTACTCCCTGTGGTCAGGGCACAAAAAGTTTAATACTGCAATGGGCAACCAGCCCACTGTGCCCACAGTCCTGCCAAGACTCTGGAATAGGGAAAGAAATGTCTTTCCAGCAAGCTATGAGGTGAAAAGAATGACACCCAGCCAAAGAGTGCCCAAGCACAAGGAACAGGGTCATCTCTCCCATGGGAAAACCAAGAGAAGCTGCTGCCACCTGGATCAGAGCACTTCTCACGTGCCTCACCAAGGGGAAGTGAGACACGGGTGGTGACAGCCAGTGGCTGAGAGGGACTTGCTTCCCAAATCTTTAGAAGGTCACTGTCCTGGATAACAGGACAGCAGACAGAGACCACCAGCACTCACCACTGGCAAAGGGGTGAAGTTCAGTGCTGGAAAACATCATGACAGCCACAGGAAGGGTGGCTGCAGGCACAGGATGGTTAAAAGCTGGGGGAAAGCTCTGCTGAGAGCATTGCAAGTCAAAGAGGCAGAAGGGGTTTGGATGGCCAAGATGGGAGCTGTAAGGACAGCCCAAGTCAGAGCCCTGTTCAGCCCTCAGCCCTTGCTCCAGAGAAACAGCCAGCAGCAAATCCAAGGCTGGAGTCACTGTGCAGTCACATCTGGCTGTGAAGCCAGCCCTGAGAGATGGTGCACAGGTTGTGTGGCAGAGGGAGGTGGGGACAGCCTGCACTGGGCTGCTGTGAACTTGAGGGTTACAGTATGAATGAGTGAGGTTGAGTTTCTCCAAGTACTACAGTTCCACAGGGCCCAAAGGACTGCCAGGACTGGAAAACCTGGGCAGGGAAGAACTGGGAATTTGAGCTGCAGAAACCTCCCAAACCCATTCGTTTCAGCAACACCTGATCTGAAACAAGGCCAGCGCTGTGCCACTCTCCAGCTGGCACCTGAATCCGGATTGAAAACTTAAACAAGATCTCCTCTTCCCAGGAAGCAAAGCACTTGCACCCTCTGTGCCCCAAAACAATTTCACATGATCTCAGGACCAAGCCTGCTGCACAAACAACATTAAAACCATGAAGAGTACAAAGTACAGAATGAAAATGACAGGCCAAGCCCTGCTCACTGCCAGTTCTCATCTACTCCACACAGCAAGAACCCAGTTTGCCTGGCAAGAGCAAACTTGAATGTTAGAAGCTGAGGTCTGTGGATCTGAGCTGAATCCAGCCAGGGAGAACAGAAAAGGTTAGCAGGACCTTTGCTGTTTTTACAAAGGCACCCCAGAGTGACACTCCAAAACTCTGCAGTGTGGAGCAGATCTATTTGCACACAGAAGCTCATCACAGCCTCGCAGGTGTGTGGCTACATCATCAGCCACTTACCTACCCATTATTTCTTCCCTACACCCTGAACTCCAAGTGATCCTGGCTGGGATTTGCCCTGTTATATGTCCCTGACACTCAGCTTGGGGTGCACGACTGCCAGCGAGCCCTGCATCTCACCCAGGCTTTGCCGAAGGTCCTCGCAGAGGCTGATGTGGGGGAACTGCAGCATCTGGCGCCATTTCTTGCTCTTGCCTTTCCGGTTTCCTCCACCACCTGCAGGGCACACAAAATCAATACCGTGAGTCAGGAAGCAAAGGTATTTGACTGCACCCTAGCCTTGCCTCTAAGTCCAGGCAAGGAAAACAAGACCGAAGTGGTATCACCATCTCCCGGTGGGACAAAAGTGTTGGACCTCTATTGGAAATGGACGGACCAATCTCAGGCTGCTGAACAAATCCCAAACAAGAACTTGAAGACTTTTCATGATGGGAGAATCCCACCAAGGGCAGGAGCATCCACAGCCACAGCAGTTCTTGGCTCCCAGGTCTGTCCCTAGCACCTCAGCATAGCTAATCATCCCTCCAGGCCATGCCTTGCTTGGTGTGAAACTCTTCCTGCCCCAGTAAAGACGTTCATGCCACCTACTCATTCCAGATTGATTGCTTACTCCAGGGAGGGGCTCTCAGAGGGAGGACTCGAAGCTGGGAGACAGGAATTCCTGCTCTAATCCTGGCTCCACAGACAACTCGCTGTACTGCCTGGGGCTCATCGCTTCAGTTTCCCACCTGTGAAGTGGGGACACTCCCAACATTCTCCAGAGATAAGCCAGCCTCCGAAAATCCAGATCCAAAACCCAGGTTTTATTGCGGCTTCAGCTGCTGAAGTAAATGCCCAGTGCTGTAGGAGAGGGTGGGAAAGCTTCTAGATAGACCAAAAAATTTACATCATAGCAAGCACTAAGTAGATTGCTGGGATCAGCCAACCTCCAGGGATTGCTTTCCCAGTGCCAACATACACAATTTCCCACCTCTCTTTGGAAATCCATTAAATCACCCTGCCAAAGTGGTCGGGCCAAGAGTCGTGCCCAAGGCCCGGCCTTCTGAAATCACACAGGGGTTGAACAGAATTTATCAGCTCTTGAGAAACACTCATAACACTTTCCTCCACTGCAGACGCAGTTCAGCCCCAAACCCTAGACACAGCCCCCTGGCATCCGGCACCCTGCACCGCAGGAGAACCAGGTGGGATGGGGCCATCCTGGTCAGGCTGATGCGGTGCCAGCCCCACGTCCGAGCCCCTGGCACGCCGTGGGTCCCTGCCTTGCATCTGCACCAGCAGCTGGGCCGCACGATTGTACAAACTCAGGAAGGAAGTGACTCAAGGGTAAGCAGGGCTGGAAGAAACCAGCGGCGCAGACACCTTCTTGTCAGCCACAATGAAGCGGATGGGGGCAGCGAAAAGAGGGCAGGGGAGGACAGGCCATCCTCACCCCAAGAGAGCTCAAGGAAAGGCAGAGCAAAGCCCCACAGCACCCGGAGTTTGCATTTCCTTGAGTTGTTTGCTTTGAAAGGAGGCTCCAGCGCCCTTCAGCAGTTCTCCCCCGCCCTCCCAGCACTGCTGACAGTCCAGCAGGGAGCTGGGCTCCTGCAGACACCTCCCAGCACCCCTGCTTGGGGATGGGGCAAGGGATGGGCTGCCTCCACCCAGAGCTCACCAGGAGCAAGGTGGTGGATGAGAGCTGGTCTGTTGTCCCTCTGTCAGGGCAAGGGGGACAAGGATCCTTCACCTTCCCTGGGCCACACCAAACATAGGGCATGGTTGTGCTGTGGCAGCAGCTGAAGGTGGCTGCCAGCAGCCCCATAGCACATTCCAGCTCAGCTCTGCATTCCCACACCAACCTAGGAAGCTCCAAAAAGGCGAGGCTGGAGCTAAGAACCCTGTTGGTTCTGGCGTGCAAAGCAGCTCTGTCCTGTCACAGAAGCTGTCTGAGCTTACCCCAGTGGCCACCACTCAGCCACAGGTGGGAGAGCCACGGACAGGGGCAGCATGGACACCTGTGGTTCCCACAGCCCAAGAACCACCTGGCACAAGTGGGACACGGGGCTGTTTCTGCCTGCAAACCGGAGCACCAGGAGCAGCAGCCGTGTCCAGCACCTCGTGCTGCATCAGTGCCAAAACTCCATTCCCCAAGGGCACAACAGGAGCCAGTCTCTGGGTCACTCCGTGTGAAGCTGGGCCTCGTGCCTGGAGGTCACAAACCCTGCTGCTCGGTTTTGAACCAAATCTTGCCATCAGGAACCCGAACGTCACGGTCCACCACGGTCACTGTGCCAGGAGTACTTACACTTAGCCTGGTTTTCAAGCAGCTTGGAAATGTTTCTGCCCGTGCAAATTTAATTTCACTGCTTTTTGCTCCAACAAATCTAATCTCCAAAGCCCTCTAACTGGATTTCAGCGGGTCTCTCAGGCTCCAGGATGGCTCGGTGTGGCCAACTGCACACCACGGGGGCGAGGGGGGACTGTGGTTCCCCACCACATATGTGATTTACTGAACTCATCCATGCCTGGCTGAAGCGGATCTTCTGTGCAAAGGACCAGGTTCCTGTGGCAGACTCCCCATCCCCTCCTGAGGCTTCTCCACGCAGCTCTCCCGCACCTTCAGGCCAGCCGCGCTGCTGCCAGGCTGCATCCCGCACGGGGGGCTGGAATTCGGCCCCGGAGCTCCGGGAGCCCCGCGGATGGGGCCGGGGCCGGGGTGAAGGCGGTGGACGGGTGGGGCTCCCCGCCGCACTTTCGGGATCGGCCCGTGTGTGGGAAGCAGCAGTTTACCGGACTGAAATCAACTTTTTTCTCCTCTTAAGGTACCCAAAGCTGCCGGTCCCCGCCGTGCCGGAGGAGCCGGGCAAGGAGCGGGCAAGGCGGGACGCGGATCTGCACCGGACAGGCAGCGAGGCCGCCGGGGAGGGAGCTCAGCCCCCTCAGAGCGAGCACAGCACCGGACGGGAGAGCCGAATGCCTGTGCCCGGATCGCACCGCCACCTCCCCGCTCCCCGCCAAGGCCGCGATGCCCCGGGAGGGAGCGCCCCGGCCGAGCCCCGGGGCGGCGCCACCGGGGCCTGCCGCCCCGCCAACTCCGGCGCCGCTCACCTTCGCGGGCCTTGAGCAGGACGGTGTTGGCGACGATGTTCTCCAGCTCCATGGGCCCGCGGGCGCCGCCGCCTCCCGCCGGCTCCGCTCGCCGCGCTCGGCCCGCGCCCGCCGCCCCCCGCCGCCGCCGCCGCCGGGCCCCGCCCCCGCGCCCCGCCCGGCCAATGCCTGCCCTCGCTCCTCCCGCGCCGCGCTCCCATTGGCCCGTCCCCTCGAAAAGCCCCGCCCCCTCCGCTGCCCCACCGCCCTCCAGTTGGCCCCGCGAGGTGCGGCGAGTGGGGCGGGGCCAGAGCAGTGACGTTATCCGGCGGCCATCGGCGGAGCGCTGCCGGGACGAGGGGACGGGCGCTGATTGGAGGGCGAGATGTCACTCAGGGGGCGCCGCGAACGGATTGGGAGGCAGTCAAGGACGCCCACACGGGGAGCCCCGCCTCCCGCTTCATCTGATTGGGTGTGGAGCTGCCACTCAGCCGCAGAGACGTCGTGATAGGTCGGTGTATGGTGGGTGGGGCCGAGCTATTGCATATAAATGAACGCCGGGGCTCAGTGGAGCCGTGAGGGTGTCCCGGTCCCCATCGTGTCCCGGTCCCGTCCCGGTCTCTCGGGCCGCGGTGTTTCCGCCGTGTCGTGTGCTCTCCTGGCAGAACCAGTTACGTGTTATGGGGAGCCTCCCCGCCTTCGCAGCCTCAATAAAGTCCGAGCAGCCACGCGTGTTTCCGCAGTGTCTCGGTCAATCCCGGTCACCGGGTGGGCGGCCCAAGCTCCGGTGCTGAGCCCCGTTTCCCTGGTCATCGCTGCCGTGGAGTTTTGGGTTTTGTTATCCCTCAGTGCATCTGACCCTGACAGCTCATGTGCTGTTCTGGTGTTTGAACTCCCGCCAGTTTCTTAACACCAATTATTCTCTCTAAAAACCATTATTTTTAACTTATACCAAAATGAGCAGCAGCGTTACCCTGTCTGAAGAAAAGCTGTGCTATGGGAACCTCTCCCCACCTGATCCCCAGCAAACCAGTCACTGGTTTTCCTGTGTGAGCACCCCTCGATGACCTGTCAACCCCTCGGGGCACCTGCCCATCTCCCTGCCTCTCCTGGGCACAAAACCTGCCTAAAATATCTGCCCATCTCCCCCTCCTGGGCACAAAACCTGCCCAAAGCATCTCCTGCCCATCTCCCCCTCCTGGGCACAAAACCTGCCCAAAACATCTGCCCATCTCCGCCTCCTGGGCACAAAACCGCTCATTAATCTTCTTAAACCGAGTGGTGTCTGCCCTGCTTTGTGCTGCTCCTTGCCTCTGCCTTCCCATGGCTTCTGTCTCTTGCTCTAGCCCACGGGAGATGTCTCCTGCCCCAGGTGTGAGGCTGGTGCTGGCCAGGGCATGGAGGAGATGATGGGCAGGTCCCTTGCCTGGTTTCTGTTAATGGTAGCCTGGGCCCATGGCAGGAGAAATTTTGGGTTCGTGTCCTCAGGCAGTAGTGAGGATGATAATAACACAAATTACTCCAAGCACTCTCTGTCCATGCAGTCAGTACTGCCTGTGGCTGCTGTGTTCTTCAGCATCCACTGGAAAGCAGATGTCACATCTTCAGGGTATGAATCTGCAGCAATGAGGAGGAGGAGGAGGATGCTTTGCCTTGCCACGCCTTGGGGGTAATCTCTCTGTCACTGCCTGGAGGGATGAGCTCATGGTGTGAGAGCTCCTCTTTTAGTGCTGCTTTCTTTCCAAAGCTGGCACATGTTTATTTTGAACTTAAAATGAGATTACTCTGTTTCCATTCATTTCCAGCATTAACCCTTGGGTTGCTATTTTCTGTTTCCTCCCACCTGGCATATTGCAGCACCGTTCCCATCACTGACAAGACTCATGGACAACGGGAGGCTGCTGGAGCAGCGCCAGTGTTCAGAAGATCCTGGAATCCCCAACAGATCCAGCAGCAGCTCAGGTGGTGGAGCTGCCACTCTGCTTTTTAGCTCTGTGGAGGGAGCTGTGCGCTCATGCCCAGGAGGATGGGCAGTGCCTGGTACCCTGGTTGGCACCAGGGTGTGTGGCCAGGACCCTGGGGTGCCCCCTGGGAGAACTGGCCTGGCTGGGTCCCCACTAGTTGCCCTCATCTGAGTATTTTTAGAAGCAAAATGTTGTTTAGTTGTGAGAAGGAGAATGGTGGCGGCGGGAGGGGAAGCTGGGTGGCAGTGATAGGGCAGCTCCTTCCTCAGGCAGTGTCCCTGCAGCTCCAGCAGCTGGGACCAGACACCTCCGAGAGTCAGCTCTGGGACCCATCCCAGCCCAATCCCACTGGGAACCTCTGCTGACCCCAAAGCTCACACCATGAGCCTCCCCACATGGGGCCAGCAGGTACAGTGATGGCCCAAGGATCCTCACTGCTGTGAGTGCCCACACCCCATCCAGCCCCCCCAGACCCCAGCTGAGCTGCACCCACTCTGACGGGGGCTGGTGGGGGCCAGTGTTCCTTGGGCTCCAGCTCCCAGGCGCCAGCAGCTGTTTTTAGCCTAAAGAAAGTCCAATGTTTTGAGATTTTCTATTTTGAGCAGCAAAGCTGAAAAAGTGGAGCAGCCCCTGACCTCCGGGTGTCTGTGCAGAGCGAGGCAGGCAGCCAGGCAGGGTGGGTGTGGGGCGGATTCTGCCCCCCAAGGGGGATGTGGTTGTCCCCGGGTCTTCGCCCCACAGCTGCCTCTGTGGCCTCTTGCACGTCAGGCTGTGCCGGAGCCTGTTCCCATGCGATCCCATCTCTGACACTCTCCCAGGGGAGAGAGGCCTTGCTGGCTCTGGGATATCATTCCTCCTTTCCCTCCTGCAGCAAGATCCCAGTACAGTCCCCGAGCAGGATGTGGCTGCTCCACACCAGACCTGCAACCCTTGTCCCCCACCATGGGCACGTGTGTGCCCTCACAGAGCCCCCCTGCCATATCACAGCTGGTGTGATCCCAGAGGGGACAGCCCTGGCAGAGAGAGACAGGGCTTGGACTGGGCTGCTGTGGTGGCACAGCCAGCTCAGCCCAGTGCTGGTGAGGCTGCCACGGGGAGGGGTTTTTCTCCTCGCAGCAGCCATGGGGTTCATCCATACACAAGAGAGTGCTGGGGACACAGACATTCATCTGAGAGTGGGGAGGGCCAGTACTCACTGGAGCTGCCATAGCAAGTTGTCACCACCACTGCTGCAAGGCATATGTGTGGGGTGATGTGGGTGACAAAAGATGCTGGCAGTCAGTGCCACTTTCTGGGCTCCCTGGAGGCAGACGCCAGCCGCAGGCACAGGATTTGGTCTCATTTTATTCAATCCTGCATTTCCAGAAGCACCTTGAGCTGCACGCTGGCACTGCCATCCAGGGTCTGTGGTGTGGCCAGGTGCTGTGAATGCTGAGCAGGGCTGGGGAGCACGTCCCTGCTGTCCCAATGGGTCCCTAAGTGCGGTGCCGGTGGGGGACGGCGAGGAGCCGGCGGAAGGCAGCACGGAAGTCCCGGTTGAAGAGGGTGTAGATGAGGGGATTGACGCTGCTGTTGCAGTAGCCGATCCAGAAGAAGAAATTGAAGAGAGGCTTGGAGACATGGCAGCCCTGTCCGCAGAGAGCCCCCAGGCTGTAGGTGAAGAAGAAGGGGAACCAGCACAGCACGAAGGTGCCCATCACCACAGCCAGCACGACAGTGAAGCGCCGCTCCCGTGCCCGCACCAGCCGCCGGCGGCACAGCAACACGCTCTGGTGCTGGCTCCGGCGCCGCCATCGCAGCATCCCAACGCCCGACACCTTTCCATCTCCACTGGCGGGGCGCGGGGAGCGGGCAGCGAGCAGGGCGGCCGTGCGCTGGGCGGTCAGGCGGTAGATGCGGCAGTAGACGGCGACCATGACGAGGCAGGGGACGAAGAAGGAGGCGGCACAGGAGGCCAGCACGTACCAGGTCTCCTGGCTCAGCTGGCACTCGTGCCCACCCGGCCGTGGCCGCAGGAGCGGTGGCAGTGCCACCAGGGCCGCCGCCGCCCAGACCGCCCCGATCATGCCCTTCACCCGCCGCGGGCTGCGGCGCAGGTTGAGCCGTGCCGCCCGTGTCACGGCCCAGTAGCGGTCCAGGCTGATGGCACAGAGGTGCCCGATGGACGCGGTACAGAGAAGCACATCCAGCGCCAGGTACAGGCTGCACCACAGCCCGCCAAAGTACCAGTAGCCCATCACCTCGTTGGCCAGTGAGAAGGGCAGGACGAGGACGGCCACCAGGATGTCTGCTGAGGCCAGGGACACGAGGAAGAGGTTCTGTGGGGCTTGCAGTGCCCGGCTGGTGGAGATGGCCACCACCACCAGAGCGTTGCCCACCAGCGTGGCCAGCAGGACGGACAGGGCTGCCAGCAAGATGAGCCCCGTGGCTGCGGGTGAGTGTGGGGCACTGCCAGCACCGCTGCCGTTACCGGAGGTGTTGGGAAGGGCGCTGGCCGGCTCCATGCTGGCCCAGCCCCTCAAGGAGATGAAGCCCCATGGGGCTTTTCCCCACCCTGCTCACCGGTCCCGAAGCAGCTGCGGGTGCAGTCCCAGCATTGCTGAGTCTCCAGGGGGTTCTCCCAGCTGCCACTACTCCTGCACCAACCCAGTCTGGTGGCGAGGTCGTCCTGGCCCAGTGGTTGCCCGGCTGGGCATGCGGGACAGCGGCGGTGCCGGGAGCACTGAGAGGCTCCCACGGCAGCACTGCTGGCTCTGCTGGTCTCAGTCCGGAGGAGGGCGGGCGGGAAGGAGGGAGGGAGGGAAGGGTGGGCCGATATCACTGGCAGGAACCCAAACATCTGTGGGCAGTGGGAGAAGCTGTAATTGCCATTTAAAGGGCTCTTTTCAGGGTCACCATGGCAGGAGGGCTCCAGCCACGGGTGCCAGGGTGCCCGGTGGTGCAGGGGCACGGCCCAACCATGCCAAGTCATCATCCTGCTGATCCCAGCTCAGCAGCATTGCAGCAGCCCAGGACCTTGCTTGGCTGCCCCGTGGTGTGCCTCACTCACTGATATGCTGCTGTGGCACACAGTGGGGCACCATGGACCCTGCCAACTCAGCCCTTTGGGGACAAGGCTGGGGGAAAAAGATGCTGCCTGTGACAGCTCAGGACAGAGCTACAGGTGACTATAGAGCTCGGGGTTTAGCTGTGGCATCATCACCATGTGCCCCACAGCACGAGCAGAGTGTTTGGTGTGTCCGCAGCACCAGCTGAGCTGAGCAATGGTGGTGTGGGGGGTACCTGTGACAGCAGGGTTTGCAGAGGGAGGACACAAAGAGACACACACAGAGGTGTCAGCGCTCCCCCTTTATTAGACACCAGCTGAGCAGGGACAGTGGACACCAGCAGCCACAGGAGCAGCAGCCCAGGCGTGCACTGCCAGCTAGAGCCGTGTGGCACCGTGCGGGAGCGGGCGAGGGGAGCCCACCCGCATGGTGGGGCTGGGCATCTCCTCGGGGTAGGAGAGCGTGGGGTTGTCCAGCCCCAGCCTGGCCTTGTCGCGGGGTGCACCCTCGGGCTCGTCCCAGCCCTCGGGGCTGCGGCAGCGCTCGGTGCAGCACAGCGTGGCCTGGGTGATGGCGCGGTCCAGGGGCTGCAGCGAGTGCATCCAGGCGGGGAGGAAGTCCCAGGTCTGCAGCCACTTGGGCAGGCGCCCGGGGCTGTGTGCCTGCAGCGCGTTCACCAGCCCCACGAAGAAGAGGAGGGCGAGGAAGGGCGCGCCCACCCCCACCAGCGCCCGCCAGCCCGCCATGGAGATGCCGAAGATGAGGGAGGGCAGCAGGAGGAAGCAGATGATGAGGTACAGCACGGCAAACCAGCGGTACTTGGCCGTGCGCTCGCCCAGCGCCTTGGCCATGCGGATGGGCAGGCGGGTGAAGGGCAGCGGGTACCACAGCAGGATGCCCGAGATGTTGAAGAAGAAGTGGCACAGAGCAATCTGCAAGGATGCCATCCCCATCAGGCTGGGCACATGAGTTTCCCCCAGCCCCTGCCCTGCCCAGTGACCCCATCCAGCCCAGCCATGGCCCTGGGCTGACTGTACCTGGAAGGAGCTGGCCAGCTTGTCCCCTGGACTGGCCAGGGCAGCCAGGATGGCAGTGGTGGTGGTGCCAATGTTTGAGCCCAGGGTCAGTGGGTAGGCACGCTCAATGCTGATCACCCCCAGGCCTGTGGGAGAGGCACCCGATCACTCCTGGCAGTGCCATCCCCATGGTCTCCCAAGGAGGCACAGCTCCTTTTGTCCCTCTGAGTGCTTTAGCACCCCCAGGCCAGGGGATGGCACATGGCAGGGCATGAGGAATGGCTGGGACTCACCGATGAGGGGTGTGATGGCTGAGGTGAAGACAGAGCTGCTCTGCACCACGAAGGTCATCCCAGCACCCACCACCATGGCGAAGTACCCGGTGAGCCAGCTGAGCGGGTGTGGGAGGTCTGCCACAGCATGGCCACGGGCATGGACACAAACGGGGACATGGGCATGGCCACATCAGGGTTGGGGATCAGGGGCAGCCACGGACAGGTCTGAGGATGGCAGGTGGAGATGGGCATGGGTGGCCATGTGGCATGTGGTCCCCATCCTACTCACCAGTGTTGATGACCTTCTGGATGGCTTTGGCCACCTGCCCCTTGAGCAGGGAGTTGAGGAGTTTGACCAGGAGGATGAGGCAGGTGCAGAGCACGACAAGGGACCCGGCCAGCAGCACCAGCCCCACGGCCAGGTCGGGCAGTGGTGTGTCGGTGAAGAGGTGCTCACCTGCCCCACAGCACGGCTGGACAAGGGGCTGGGGCTGGCCTGGCCCCGCTCACAAATCTGCCCCCACAGACAGCCCCACACCTGGACCCCAGCACAACATCTCCCAGCCCTGCCCCACATCATGACTCCAGCACTTCCCCATCACGCATATAACCCCCAGCCCCACTTGCACCTCCCCAGCCCCATGCCCTGTGCCCCAGCCCTGCCCAAGCTCTCCACACCCACTCACACTTCTGCCTGGTGACGTTGTGAAGGACCTCGATGCCCTTAGTGCTGCAGTGGCCGGGGGATGTGCAGTTTGCGGGGGGGCCAAGCCCCACCGTGGCCATCTGCAGGGAGAAGATGGGCTACAGCTGGCTCCACAGTGTCCTCCGCCAGCCCTTGCCCACCACCCATCCTCTGTGGGAGTGTTTGGTGGCCCCAGCAGGGCCACGGGCCCCTCACCTGTGGGGTTGCAGGTCCACACCAGATGCGGATGAGGCTCCGGTTGCGCAGGCTCTCGTCCCCTGTTGCGATGCCCGTGATCACAGACTTGTCCAGCTGCAACAACACACATGTTGGAGAGGGTACCTGGGGGCTAACAGCTCCCACAGGCTGGGGACATCTTCACTGGCATGAGGACACCACTGCCAGCCTGGGGACACTTGGATACAACTGCCATCAGAGGGACACCAGTGCTGGGGACATGACCACCAGCCTGGGGCATACATAACAGCTGAGGAGACCTGGATGATGAGCTTGGTGAAGGGCTCTGTGATGATCTTCAGCAGGTCGGGGGCATCCTTCCCGCTGCGGATGTTGAAGGTGGCCACAACCAGGCGGGTGACGTGGTGCAGGTACCCACTCACCACCTCCAGTGGCAGCAGCACCAGCACTGACAGCCAGTTGAAGCAGTCGTGCACTGTGGCACCAGCAAAGGCCCTGTGCAGAATGAAGGGGCCTGTTGGCGTGAGGTGGTCCTGAGGAGCAGCCCCCAGCCCCAGAAGTGTCCTCGTGTCCTCTGACCCATCCAGCTCTCACCGTTTGAACTCACTGCGGTCGCCAGCCTGCATGAGGGCCACGATGGTGTTGGTGACCGAGGTGCCGATGTTGGAGCCCATGATGATGGGGATGGCAGAGCGCACCTCCAGCACTGGGGACAGAGAGACCTGCTAGCCTTGCATGGCCCAGCTCAGGGTGACCCCATCCAGCCATCCTCTCCCTCAGCCTCAGGCCCCCAGCAACCTGAGGGGCACACTCACACCCTGAGGAGACCATGCTGACGATGATAGAGGTGGAGGTGGAGGAGCTCTGCACCAGCACGGTCACCAGGATGCCCACCACCAGCCCGGCCACTGGATTAGAGAGGATGGCGTTGTCCTTGAAGATGTCCCCCGCCACCTTACCTGTAAGAGAATGTGAGCGCAGGCTGCCGGCACTGCCATTGCCACCAGGTTCCCAGGAATCCCTGCCACCCTAGTACCTCCAGCCAGCTGGAAGGCAGAGCTGAGCACGTCCAGAGAGCACACAAAGAGGTACAGGAACCCAAACATCAGGGGCACCTTTAGAAGGGAGACACAGAAGGACTGGACCCTGGTCCAGCACCCGAGCTCTGTGCAAGACAAGAGAGAGTGTTAAACTCCTGCTTTGGCATGGCCCTGACTCCCCAGGCTCCTACAGGCTTATGTCACTCTCATGGCTCCTGGCAGCACAGGGCTCATGTCCTTAGCTATGCCACCTCTCAGGATCCCCTTCATCTCCTCCCACCCTGGAGTGACTTGTGCCACCTGCCCATTATCCCTCAGCTCTTCCTACATCACCCCAGGACATTGAGAGTCTCTCCACCAGCACTCCCCTCCCAGCCTGGCACCCCACAGTCTTGGCACCCCGAGTGCCCCAGGTGCCTCTGTCAGATCTGGGGTGTTCCCCAGCCCAGGTGCTGTGAGACCCCCACCCCCGTGGGGTCTCACCTGGCCTCTGCAGCTCGTCCAAGCCCAGCCGGTGCCCCTGCCAGGACAGCGCGTCCAGCTCGTAGCGCTCCCGGCCCTCGCGCAGGCGCCCCGGGGAGCCGGGGCAGGGGAAGCCATGGTCAGGGCAGGGCACAGCGCTGACCGTGAAGGGGCAGCTGTGGGCACCCGGCAGCCGGTGCAGGGCTGGGGAGAGAGGGCACCTACGTTACAGTCCTGTCCTTGCAGGGACCTCCCTGCAGAGGAGAGCTCACCACTGCCTGGGCCAGGGTCTGGCCAGAAGCAGAGCAGAGGAGGAGGAGGAGGAGGAGGAGGGCTGGGGGCACCTACCTTGGGGGCTGGGGCAGTAGGCGAACTGTGGCCCGTGCACAACCCTTCCTCCCCGCACCGGGCAGCGACCGGGCAGGACTGGGCTCTCCGTCCGGTAGGGCAGCATCGCTCCTGCTGAGGTTGAGCAGAGGTGGCCGCGTGTCACCAAAGCTGTGCTGCACCAACTGCCACGTCCCCCCAAATCTCTGCAGTGCTGGCACCACCGAGGAGCACCATCCCATCATCTGCTGGTCCCCTGGGCCACCAGCTGCTGCTGTACCACCCCGTCGAGCTCCCAAAGGGCAGGCAGGGCAGGCAGGAAGGGGACTCCTCCTGCCCAGGGCCCAGCTCACCTGGGGCTGGCCGGGCACTCAGGGCAGTGCCACTTCCACATGCCACATCCACGCGTCCCTCCAGCGAAGTGGCCTGCGGGGCACCACGGCCCTTTATACACCAGCCAAGAGCAAAGTCTAAGGAGCCCCGTGTCGCCCCTCGCCTCCGCTCGCTGCTCACCTCCTCCCCAGAAATTCCTGCAGTTAATGGGTAACCCCCACCACATCCCGCGTCAGCTGCGGCCCCGGGGCGGGATGGGGCACGTGCCCCCGGGGTACTGCACCCCCTGAGCAGCAGCCGCTGTGGTGATGAGCACTGCTAGGGCCCAGTGGCCAGGAGGTGATGCTGGAGGAGCCTCAGCTCTCCATCATTTGGTGCAGGTGGTTCCTCCGCTGCATGAGAGGAAGAGGAGGAGGAGGAGAAGGGCTTGGTGCTGGTGCTGCTGGGGCATCACAAACCAGAGATGCGGACATGCTGACATCCAGCGCCCTCAGTGCCCTCACAGCATCAGCCATGAGGGATCAGCTCTGCCCAGGGCACAATGTCCTCATCCCAGGGCATTGGAGATGGCTGATGCAAACACCAGTGTGATCCCCGTGTTCTGCTGCTGGTGGTGATGGTAACACACAGCTGGGCTCTGCCTGTGCCAGCAGCTCAGTGTGGGGCAGCCAGCAGTGCTGAGAGGGCTGTGTGGGACAGAGCCTGCATCTCCCTGGCACCACATCTCCCTGGCACCACATCTCCCCAGCATGTGCGGTGGGTGAGCAGGAGAGCAGCGAGGCCAGCGCTGCTGTCACCACCTCCTCGGCCCTGTTTATCATTACCTGCTGCTTCCACACCTCCAGCCAAGTTTCCATCCACCCACAGGACACCCAGCAAGCTTATGTCCACAACTGTCCAGGGGAGAGACAGTGGCCAAAGGCTCCTCCAGCCCTGTGCCTGTGGGAGTGGGCACAAAGAGGTGTTAAGTTGCCACATCCCCATTTCCCCAGGATTAAGCACTGTCCGAACCCATTACCATGATAAGCCAGGTGCAAATGTAAGGGAAGATCCCTTGGGTACTCCAGGGCAGCCTGGGGATACCTGTGCCATGCTGGAGCATCAGTGAGTCACAGACTGATGGAGCTGAATGCCTGGGAGGTGGCACAGCAGGGGACGTGTCCTGCCTCCGCAGGGGCTGGGGACCCTTCAGTCCAGGGGGTGCAGCCAGTGTGCAGGGGGCTGGTGTCCGCACTTGCCCCGTGCCCAGGGGCTCTTGGCCAGCTGCCCCCACAATCATTAACCCAGTGAGGCCCTGGCAGCTCTGGCTGTCACTCATTGACAGGCTCGGGGCTGAAGTCCTTGGCCATGCCGGCCCTGCAGCTTCCCCTACTCCATCAGCAGTGCTGGGTAAACAAGCTCCTGGCACTGCCCCTTGCTGCCAGTCAGGGTGGCACTGGAGCTGAGCGCTGGCCCAGCTCTGCCATGGCCCTAGGAAGGCTCTGTGGGGGAGAGGGGGGTCGAGGGGACATTGCTGCAGGGAATAGCACCATCCAGCCCTGATGACAGATGAAGGAAAGAAAGGTACATCCAGGAAATGCTCTTTATTTCCCCTGGTTCCACACCACAGACAGAACTGAGCAGCATCACAGAGACACAGGGGGACTCTGACTAAGGCCACAGGTCTGCAGTTGGCTGTGGCAGCATAGGGATGGGTGGCCATGCCCCCATCTCTGGGCAAGCCTGGGGGCCCTGGGTCACCCCTCTGCCTCTGGCCCGGCAGTGGTGATGGAGTGGTTACCCAAGGCACAGCCAGGAAGGGCTCTGGCAGGTATGGACTGTGGAGGGTTCTCCTGGGAGGTGTCTCCATCGCAGATTCTGTTCTGGGACCTCTGGGCATGGGGGCCAGCAGTGCACAGCCAGGACTGGATCGGGGCTCAAGGCTACAGCCCAGCACAGCCACTGGCAGGAATGACAGGCTGGGCACACGCTGGGGACCTGCACACCAGGCTGAGGTGCTCAGCACCCAGGGGTGCTGCAGTCTTGTGGCACCAAGCAGAGCTGTCCTGGCAGGCTGAGCACCCGTGTCCCAGTGGGGACAGGGTGGGGGGATACGGGGCTTTGCTCCTGATGTCCCTCAGCAGCTGCCCACGCAGGATCTCCAGCGGGGAGGAGGAAGGCTTTTTTGGCACCATCTGCTGGCTCTGCCTCTGGCTGCCCAGGCCAGGAACCATGTGCCCTGCTCCAAGCAGTGCTACTGTGGCAGGATCAGGCCACGCTCACGCAATGCAGACGTAACAACCTGTCCTGGGCACAGCCTGGCAGGGCCATGCTCGCCCTCCCCAGGAAGGGTGGACTTGCAAATCAACAACGGGGCAGCCCTGTTCCCATGGGGTCTGCAAATGGATCTGGCTCTGAGCTCTGGGCACGTTCTCCTGACCCTGCCTGCCCACAGCACTGGAGTTCAGGACTGGAGCCTGCCTTTCCTCCCCACCCACCCTGTCTATCCTGCATACCCTGCAGTTGGAAGGGAGCTTTCCCCACCCAGAGAGTGAGTGGGGCTGTGCCAGCTTGACACAGGCAGGATGTGCTGGGCAGGCAGCTCTGCTGCAGGCAGTGGCACTGGGCAGGACAGTGCCAGGGATGTTGCAAAGTGCTTTGCAACGAGGGTTCAAACTATGTACAAAACTCCCTTGATGTGCACCGGGACGTGGCCCCGCAGAGGGGCATGGCAGCTGCTCAGCCACTCACAGCGACACGACATGACAGCTTGGGACAGGACGTGGATGGATCTGCAGTCCGGGCAGTGTCAGCGGTGCAGGGCAGGGGCTGTCGGGCCCCTGTTGAACCCCGGCATGGCCTGGGGGTGCCACGCACCAGGACTCATCAGAGCTTGTGGTCGAACGAAGGCTGAGCCGGCGCAGGCTCTTCCTGAGGGCAACTGCTCCCCTCAGAGCCAGCCTGAGGGGCACTGGGCTGATGTGACCCCTCACAGGCACTGTCGTCCCGCACGGGGAGCTGGAGGAAGTCAGGCAGGACCAGGTCCTCCTTAGAGAGCAGCCCACGCTGGTCGTTGGCCCGGCAGCTCTGGGCACGGTTCAGCAGTTCCACCAGCCCTGGGGAAATGCAGATCATGCACCTGAGCCAGGCACTGGGGCTTTGTCCTAGCACCTCAGCTGCCCTCTCCACCTGATATGCCCCTGGACGTGTCCCAGGCACAGCACCGGCACCTTCCCCCTGCTCCATGCCAGACCCCACAGCCCATTCCCAGCTTCATGGGATGCTGCCCCCATCCCCAGCACACCAGGGGCTCTGCATCCCTCAGCCTGTGTTTTGCCCCAGCCCCTGAGGATTCAGACACGCCAGGTCTCACCTTCCAGGTCGTATGTGCGGCGGTTGAGGTTCATGGCGGCTGAAGACTGTGGCCTGGAGAAGGAGGAGGGCACCTCCCATCGTGTGTCAGGCTCTGCTCCTGTTGGGCTTCCCTCCTGCAATGAGCAGCCCAGGCCTCAGCCAGGGGGCAAGGAGGCAGCGCTCCCCTGGGCTGTGTCCCCATCACCCTCCCACAGCCTGGCTCCTGCCTCGGCACCCGCTGCCCAGCCCTGTGGCGAGTGCTGGGGCCACAGCAGGGCCCAGCTCCCCTGTGGACCATGACAGCAGCTGTGAGGGCATCTCTAGTGAGGGCTGGTGGGATCTGATGCTCACCTCACTCCGGAGCAGAGAGGGGGCAGCTGCAGCCTCAGCGCTCCCCATCGCTCGCACGTCTGCAAGGGAAGTGATGCTCAGTGCCCCATTCCAGCATCCTGGTCCTGGCCAGGCAGTGACAGGATGGACCTTGTCCCAGGGAATGGGAGCCACGGCCAGCAGAAAACAGCCTGACCCTCTAAGTGCTCCTCAGGGTGATGTGACTTAAGGGGACATGGTCTGGGAGGGAGGACACTTTACCTGCTGGCGTTTCCAACACAAGTTTCTGAGCAGACACTGTGCTGACCAGCTTCTCCAAGTCCAGCGTGGCTGGCTCACCTTGCTGCAACAGGAACAGCAGCCAGTGTCACACTCACTGTGGCATGGGAAAGGCAGCCAGGCTGAGGACCTGCTTGGCCAGACCCCACTGGGCCTTCCCAGCACGCAGAGGGATCTCACAGCCCATCCCAAACCCAGTGATTCTAGGAGCCCAGAGGCTGGTCCTGGCACACACTGCTGCTCTCCACTACCTGCTCAGAGCCCCTGGCCTGAGCCCCAAACCCAGGGCTGCCCCCGAGGCAGGGGGCTGGCCGTGCCTGCCAGGCTCACCCTGCGCAGCCGCGCCTGCTCCACGCTCACGCCGTACTTGCCCAGCACGGGCTGCAGCGCTTCCCGGATGCGCTTGGTCGACTTGGCTGTGATGCGGATGGTCTTGTTGAGGGAGGAGATTTCCAGGCTGCAGAGGGGGAGAAGAGGTGGTTGCAGGCAGGAGCAGCTCCAGGGCACTCAGCATTGTCTGGGGGACTGGGTGTGAGGCACTGTGGATGGCCAACAGCATCAGCCCCAAAGCTCCCACTCACTCAAAGCTTATCCTGTTCTCCAGCTTCACCTCCTGGTCTGCCAGCACAGAGCACTCCTGGTCCAGCACCAACGCTTTCTGCAAGAGACAAATCATCACAAGAAACAAATCATCAGGAGAGAGCCAGCAGAGTGGCACGTGGTCCTGGCACAGGGCTGGTTCGGCTGGCAGAAACCCTGCTCCCCCCTTGCCTGCCCTACCTGCTCATTCCCCACCAGGAAGACCTTGATGTCGGGGAGGCTGAAGCCACGTTTCTCACATATCCCTGCCAGCATGTCCCGGATGGAGTGGCCGGGCCGGACAGAGGCCAGCGAGGCCGTGCCATCGGGCAGGTATACGCAGCAGTACTTCATGGGTTTGGCTGGCAGCTCTGCCTCGCTGCCCCCCAGGCTCTTCTGCTGGCCCTGAGGGAGGGAGGGATGTGCCAGGATGAGCCCAGCCCGTGGCAGCCTGGTGCCGTGGGATTGGCGTGGTGCCCACTCACCTCCGTCCAGGGGCTGGTGGCTGTGCTGGCCGAGGACAAGAAGCCCAGGTCCAGGCTGGCTGAAGAGTTGAGTGAGCCCTGGGACTCCCTCCACAGCATGGCACTCCTGCTGCCTTCTCCCCCTTCTAGGACAGACAGAGGGACGATGGTGGGGACGTGATCACCCCTCAGGGTGGCGTGGCCCAGCTGTCCTGCTCAGCAGAGCACCCACCTGCCCAGGACGGCTCCCGCCGCTCTCCCTTCCTGAAGGAGCGCTGCAGGCTGCGGTTGGCACTGCTGCCCGCTGTCTCCACGCCCAGTGGCAGTGATTTGCCCAGCTTCAGCTTCGTCTTCTGGGGTGAATTGAGCAGCATCTCAACATGGCAACACCTGAGCTTTCCCCTTCCCTTTCCCTGGTCCCCTGACTGTTTGTCTGTCCTCAGCCTGGGGTTGAGCAGCAGGGAAGGGACCCAGCACCATGGGGACATGTCCCCATTCCCCTTTCCCCCTCACTCACCTTGCTGAGGTCAGGAGGGGGGCTGCTGCTGCGGGAGTGGGGCCGCAGGTCAGGCAGGGGCTGGCCCTGGCTCTCTGCCCGCAGGCAGGCCTGGTAGAGTGGGGATTTCACAAAACGTGTGTAGCTGTCAAACTTCATCAGGTTGAAGATCTGGAAAGGGAGGACGAGTGTGCTTAAGACTCCTACACACCTACAGGCTCCAGGCACTGCCCCATGGCCCAGCCCTGGGTGACAGCAGTGATGCTGGGTGACATGGGTGGTGGTTCCACAGCCCCCCATCCTGTGAGTGGAGCTCAGGTGCTGCCATACCTGGAGCTGCTGGATGCGAAACATGTCCGGGGAGGGGGTGGCCAGCATGTCCTCCCCAATCCAGGCCTGCTTGTCAATGTTCACAGGACTGACCGAGTGGCTGGAGAGGAACTCATCGTAGATCCGCCGTGCCTCCTGGGCCAGCTGAGGGGACAGCAGGCCAGGCTGAGACCAGCAACCCCCTCCTCTATACCACCCCAGAGGAGCCCCCTGCTCCTCTGGTGCCACAGAGACACCTGATCCCTGAAGAACCGACCTGCCCCAGGACCAGCTCAGTACCTGGACTTCATGACCAAGCTCTAGGCACAACACACGAGTCTCTCCACAAGGTACAACCTGAGGGAGGAACCATCCCCTGCAGCTACCTGGCTCTGCCCCCATGATTCCCTGTCTAGCTCTGTCCTTGGTCTTGTTTGTCCCTGTAGAAGGACTCTCCACCCTCTGGCTGTCCCAGGCTGGGGAAGCACATCCTGCTCTGTGGGGCAGGCAGTCTCAGCTGTGGCTTTTCAGATGCACATCACATCCATCTCCTTATTCCTTCTGCAAGAACCTCCAGCCTGCTCACCCCCACAGAAAAGGGGTCTGCCAGGACCTCTGAACATGCAGCTGGACAGCTCTGCCCACATCCCTCCCAGCAAAGCTGCACGGAGCTGGTACCTGCTGTGTGTCACTGGCTGGGATCTGCTGGAAGCGCTCACATGCCTGCCAAAAGTAGACGTTTTCAGCACTGAACTCTTTCTTGAGGAACTCCTGCAGGGCAGAGAGATCTGCTGCTCTGGTGGCACTGTGGCTGTGGGACAGTTGGTGTCCAAGAGTGGACAGGAGCAGGGGCTGAGCTCTGGGCTGTGACACTCACGGTGAAGTAGGTGACAGCCACACGGTCCTGCAGCAGCGTCTCGAAGGATTCGGCCCAGCTGACCACAGAACCCTGGGTAGATCCACACGTGGCTGGTGGGCCTGGCAGGCTGTTCACACTGTGGTTGCTGCCACGGGCCCGGGAGGCATTTAACTCTGAGAGAGAAAAAGGGTCAGTTCTGGCTGTCTCCCTGTCCCCTAATGTCACCCCCCAGTGCCAGCAGCCCACCGTCTGCCCCATCTGGATCAGACCTGGTGAGTGCTGGGTAGGGGACATGAGGAGCATCACGGTGGCATCCTTGGAGGATTGAGCACCAGGATGCTACAGCTGGCACTTCCTGGCATGACAACTCTCCCTCCCAGTGCTGGCGGTTGTGCCCACCCTGGGTGACTCCACCTGTGACTCATCTCCTGGGGTAAGACAGCCATGGGGAGGCACCCAGCCAGCAGGGAAAGCAGAGTGGAAGGGGACACAGAGGGCACACAGAGTGGAGAGAAGCTTGGAAGATGAGCAGAGGTGCCTGAACCTACTTTCTCTACTCCTCTGGCCAAGACGAGGGACAAACCCATCATGTGGAGGGCACAGAAAGTGTAATTTCCAGCTCCCAACCCTGAAGAAACTCCACTTAGGGGAAACCCAGGGTGACCATGTGCTCAGAGAGATGGAAGTTCCCAGGGGCAACCCCAGCTTTGGAACTGGTTTGACTGGTGTGCAGCTGGAAGCAGGGGGTCATTTGCAAGAGAAGGTAAGGGCATGGAAGAAATGCTCTCCTGGCAAAGCTGTCAGGAATAGAGGAGGTGTGTCAGGCTGCCTGTACTTATTCTCCTGGTGGTCTAAACCGTGAGTAACTGGGGCCAAGACAGTTAAATAAACCATCTGAGATATCCAGTGCACAGTCAAGACTGACAGACAGACAGACAGACAGACTCCATCAGAGAATCTAGGGCTGGCTGGTACCCAGGTTCTCCTTGCCCCAGGAAACCACCCAGCCCCCAAAATGCCAATGAGCAGCCAAAAGGAGGGACAGACACCGGAGGCTGTGTGGGAGGGATGGGGCAACAAGGCCAGTCCTGGGCAGAGGGCTCAGCCTGCACTGTGGGGGCCCTGCCACCCGCCCATGGCACAGCCTGTGCTGACACAGGACCTTGCTGTCTGCTGGCTCCCTGCCCCTGGCACCAGGCTGCCTGTGGGCTTCCCCCTCCCCTGAAGATGATGCTGGCCTCCCGTCCCAGGGCAAAGAGCAGCCAGCCTTACCTCCATCCGACACGGCCGGGCCCTGTGGGAGGGGAAAGAAGAGAGGTGAGAGGGGCTACATGGCATCTGCTGGCCTGGCAGCAGCACCAGGGCAAACCCAGTCTGAGCCCAGAGCAAGAGACACTGTCAGCAAACACGGCTCTGGTGTTACCTGCCCTGTGGCAGAGGCAGGACAAAGGACTTCCAAGCCAGGGCAGCGAGGAGAGAGTTACAAAGGGGGTACAGCCTTTCTCCTACCTCTCCATGGCCTAGGGCCAGGCCAGCAACTGGGAAAGGGCAGCTGCTACCAGATGTAACCCTGCCACCCCAAACAAGAAGGGAGGAGAGAAGCGGCCTCCACGGCACAGGAAGAGGAGGGGAGGAAGGGAGGGAAGGAAGGACAACCACAGCCCCAAGCAGGCAAACTGCCTGTTCCCTCCTTCCTTGGAGCCTGGAGCTACCAGAGGGCAGATACCCAAAAGCAGGGACTGGGTGCTGCCAGCCCAGGGCGCAGCAGGACAGGGTGCTGGGCCAGCCCAGGGCACAGCAGGACAGGGTGCTGGGCCAGCCCAGATAGCAGCCCTGGGGGTGGAGTAGCCAAGCAGGGAGATGGGCAGAGCCTCTGTAGCCAAAGCCGAGCCACGCAGCCACTACACGGTGCTGTGCCTCATCACCTGCTTGGGGCCCCACTGAAGTGCTGCCCACATTTGAGGGATGCCCTTGACCCAGCTGGCCCGTGCCCCCCATCCTGCCAGCCCCACACACCCCCGCCCACCCTACACAGCCCATGGCTGTCTCCATCCCGGGCCCACTATCCCTGCCTTTCTCTGCTACCCCACCCCACATTCCTCTGCCATGTCTCTTACCCAGTCCCACGTCCCTCTCTCTTGCCAGCTCCTTGCTCCTCCCCATCCATCCCTGCTGCCCACACCCACACAGCCCTGCCATGCCTGCGCCGCCCAGCCCCAGACACCAGCACTGCTGCGACCCCATCCCCATCCGCCACCGCTTGTCCATCGCCCGGTGCCACCCATCCCCTTGCGATGCCGTCCAAGCCTCACAAACCCTGCTGCCCACCACCCCGGCCCCATACGTGCCTGTTACCCAGCCCCAGACACCGCTGCCTGCCCTAAACCCCCCTGCAGTTCCGCCTGCTTTGGATACACATCCTGCCCCGAAGCCCCACACCCTCCCACCTGCCTGTATCTGACTCCATACATCCCTCTGTCTGCCCGGTATCCGCTCCACACCCCCGGTCTGCAATCGCACACATCACCCGCCTGCCCGGTACCGAGCTCCCCGCCGCGCCGCCGGGCGGGGCAGCCCCGGCGGATGGGGACCGGCGCTCCGGGGGATGGGGACCGGCGCCCCGGGGATGGGGACCGGCGCCCCGGGGATGGGGACCGGCGCTCCGGGGGATGGGGACCGGCGCCCCGGGGATGGGGACCGGCGCTCCGGGGGATGGGGACCGGCGCCCCGGGGATGGGGACCGGCGCCCCGGGGATGGGGACCGGCGCCCCGGGGATGGGGACCGGCGCCCCGGGGGATGGGGACCGGCGCCCCGGGGATGGGGACCGGCGCCCCGGGGATGGGGACCGGCGCGCCGGGCACTCACCATGCGCCCGTTGTGGACCACCAGCAGTTTGCCCTTGCCCTGCATCCCTGGCTCAGCCCGGCCCGGCCCGGCCCGGCGCGCTACGGGCGCGGCCCGCGGCCCCGCAGCATCCCCGGCCGGCGGCGCGGCTCTCCCGGCCCGGCCCGGCCCGGCGCTCCCGGCACTACCACACTACCGCTTTCGGCTCCCACAGGAAGTATCACCATGGGAACCGAGACCGCAGCGGGGGGAGCGGGGCCGCCCGCCCGCCCCGCGCCGCCGGCACCGCCCCGGCGGACACCGGATCCAGCTCCGGGCCGGGAGCCGCCGCGGCGCCGCTGCATCTCCGTCCCTATCCCCGTTCCTGTCTCCATCTGCATCCACATCCGTTATCCCATTCCCATCTGCATCCTTGTTTCACATCCCCACCCCATTCATTCCCCGTCTGCATCCACAGCTGTGATCCCATCCCCATCTGCATCCTTGTTTCCATCCCCATCCCTGTCCCTGTCTCCATCCACATCTACATCCGTGACCACATCCCCATCTGCATCCCTGCTCCCAAACCCATCCCAGTCTCGTTCCCAGCACGGCTGTGCTGCCCGGGGGTCACCACCCGTTGTCCCCCTCCTCCTCCCGGCCATCACATCTCCCCAGGGAAGGGGGGTGCAGGGGCAGGGGGACATCAGCAGGCCCAGCACACGCTGCCACCAGCCTGGTGCCACTTGCCCTGGTCACAGAGGGTGTGGGGCTGGCCCCAGGGCCACGTTTTGGGAAGAGCTGCCTGTGCTGTGTGTGCCAGCAGAACCTGGCAGAGAGGAGCAGTGGACGTGCAGCTTGGAATCACCAAACTGATGCCTAAGCAGTTTTGCCCATCTCCTAAGGTCGGGGTTCCATGTTGATCAGCAACCACAAACCAGTGGAGGATATTTTAGGTTATTTGTTAGGAAATCTCAGTAACTAACAGCGCAGCATAAACCGCAGAGCACCATGGCAACCCGCTCAAGGAAATGCTAATAACGGGGATGTAAGGTGGGTGATTAATCTATCAAAAGCAGAACCCTAACATTAAGTTGGGTGCAGATGTATGCAGAAAAAAATGAAGCTTTCCCACCATAAGCAAGCAAAAAAGCAGAGCACCACAAGCAGCCACAGGGCTGGCAGGGTCTCTGGGTGGGGGGAACAGAGGGTGGCACCACTGGCAGCTCCTCTGCCCCCTGCCACTGCACAGGGCAGCAGTGGGATGAGGGGTGATTATGCTGCTCCCCTCTGCTTTGTTGGAGTGTGGCTGTGTTGTTTGGCTTGGCTTTGCCACAAAAGTTATAAATAAAAATGTCTCTCCAAGAGTGCGTGACTCACGGTCCTCACCACATGGATAACCTCTGTGATGGGAAACCTGATCTGAGGACGGAATTGCAGCATGCAGGAATCAAAGACATTGCTTAATTAATGCACTTAATCCAAACAGAGAACAGATGAGCCCCTCACCCCACCTGGGTTGGGGGTGGGCTGCTGGAGAATGTATCTGAGCCCCTCTGGACCCCTGTCCTGTGTCATCCCCAAGCTCCAGCTGCTGACAAACCAGCCCTCAACCTGCTCCAGGTCCTGGTGGTTTCCCGTGGGCAGCAGTGGGGAGCTGTGGCATTCGTTGACGTGGCCTCAAGCAAGCTCAGCAATTTTTTCTGCCACCCTGCAAGGAAGGGGACAGCTTGTGGGTGCTGGTGTTGCCTCAACGTGAGGTATCCCAATGTGGGAGGCTGTGCCAGCCCTGTGCCTGGGCACAGCATCCTCCCAGGCTGGGAGCCCTGCCCCAGGGGAGAGGGATGCCCTGTGCCCCACTGGCCCAGCCCGGGGGAACCTGGTTTATCCTGGGGGTAGGCGACGGCGGGGGCGACAGCTGGCTGGAGGATTTGCCGAGGGCATTATTTAATGCTGTGGGTAAATGGAGGAACAGCAGCTAATTCCGGAGCCCGTAATCCTCTTCCTCCCCCGGGGACCGGGAGCGTGCCAGTCACGAACCCGCCGGCGGGCCCCGGGGACGAGCCCCTGGCAGCTCCCCAGGCGGTGCCGCGGGCCGGAGCGACTCCCGGACCATGGGGGATGAGCAGAAGGTAAGCGGGGTCCGGTGGCATCCCACCGGCTGCAGCGGGGAGTGCAGCGCCAGCTCCCAGCGGCGGTGCCAAGAGGGCTGGCAGAGCAGGGCTCTGCCTGGGGCATGTCCCCGCAGGAGCTGGGAGCGGTCCCAGGGCTGGGACAGCACATCTGAGAAGGGCGGAATTGGGGCTGGGCAAATCTGCTGCGGGGCTGAGCCTGAACACTTTGGGAGCTGAGCCTTGATGCTCGCTCAGGCCACAGACACAAAGTGCCCAAAGCCAACAGCGTGCCCAGTTCCCCCTCCCAAACAAGGGTGCTCTGCAGCCACCTGGCACCCCACAGGGCTCCCCTAGCACCCGCTGCCCCCAGGGGCTGCTCTCAGTCATCCAGAAGCTGAAGGCTTCGCCGGAGCAGGAGCAGGAGCTCCGCATCGTCCTGCTGGGGCTGGATAACGCGGGCAAGACGACGCTGCTGAAGCGCCTGGCGTCCGAGGAGGTCAGCACCATCACCCCCACACAGGTAGGAGCTGCTGGGGGCCACGGGTGGCGGCGGAGGGCGCAGGTCCCACCCGTCCCTTGGGTGACGTCGGGGTTCGTGTCCCCACGCAGGGATTCAACATCAAGAGCGTCCAGTCGCACGGTTTGAAGCTGAATGTTTGGGATATTGGGGGGCAGCGCTCCATCCGCCCGTACTGGAAGAAGTATCTGGGCAGCACAGACCTGCTGGTGAGTGGGGCAGCACCCCCAGGCCTGTGCATGCTGTGTGGGCCCCAGCTGGGCAGGAAGGAGCCCCTGACTGTCCCTTCTGTCCCCACGGCAGATTTATGTCATTGACAGCGCCGACCAGAAGCGTTTCGAGGAGACAGGGCAGGTATGAGTGGTCCAGTGAGGGGTGGCTGTGGGGTCCTGGGGCTTGGATCTGTATGGCACCAGCTCTTTGGGGACAAGGGGGAAGCAAAGCTGCTCTGAATGATGGAGCAGTGCTGCAGGGGAGGGCCATGCTGTCCCCAGAGCTCTGTGGGAAGGCTCAAGATCTCAGCAGGCAGAAATACCCCACTCCATGGCCCAGCAGCTCCCCCTGAGCTGGGATGCTCCAAGGGTGCCCAGCTCAGGGGTGACAGTCTCTGGTGAAAGTGACCCCTCAGTCCCCAGCCCTCATCCCTCCCAGCCCTCAGCACCCGGTTAGTGACACGACCAAACAAAGGTTTATGAGTGGCAAATTCACTTACAAACCCTGGGAATGAAGCTCTGAGAGGGGAAGGTGAGACTTCGAGTGCCAGCCCCGGCTGTTGCAGCACCAGACGGTGGTGTGGGTGTGCCAGACAGCCTGGGACTGCCAGGAGCCTCCTGCAGCTGCCCTTTGCTCAGGGCTCTCTGTGCTGGGAGGATTTCAGTCCTCAAGTAGCCCTGCATGTGTCTCCTCGGCTGATGGAGCTGCAGAAGGTGAAGCTCCTTTAGGAGCTTCTCTCCCTTGGAATGTCAAGACCTCACAGCTCCCTTATCTGCCACGAGCACCAGAGAGGAGGGATGGGGCATTTGGAGGGCTGAGGTGTCCAGTCCATGCTGGGCAGCTCCATGGAGGAGGGCAGCAGCCCTGGGAGAAGCTTCTTTCTTGGCAGGAGCTGGCAGAGCTCACGGAGGACGAGTCCCTCACGGGGGTCCCGCTGCTGGTGTTTGCCAACAAGCAGGACCTGGTGACTGCAGCACCCGCAGCCGAAATCGCAGAAGGGCTGAGCCTCCACACCTACCGGGACCGGGAGTGGCAGATCCAGGCCTGCTCAGCCCTGTCTGGGGAAGGGGTGCAGGTAGAGATGGGGGTCGGTGGGCTCTGCGGAGATGGGAGAGGGCCCAAGGGCCTGCGCTCACATCCTCCTTCCCTCCAGGATGGGATGAACTGGATTTCCAGCCAGATCATGAACAGGAAGAAGTGAGAGCTGCAAAGTGCCAGATGGGACTGAGCTGCAGGTCCCTACGCCATGGTCAACCCCCCATGTCCCTCGGCTTCCCCTGAGCCTCGGCTGGGCCCTGAGCCTCAGACTGCCACGTTCGGATGATTTTCCCACCCAGACTTCCACTAATCAATCAGCTTCCCCTCTCCCTGCCTCCTGGGCTTCCCACGGGCTCCTCACACCCCGAGTCCCCTGCAGCCCCCGTGCTGCTGGAGGGAAGCACGAGTCCCTCTGTGCTGAGGACTCGCACACCTCCAGCATGAGACCCTGCCCAGGACTTGTCCATCCACGCTGCTGTCACCCTGCAGGGGCTGCTGAGACCCACACACTGCCCCGGGCACCCCAACACCGCCAGGCACCCGAGTGCTGCGTCCCCCTGAGCTCCCGCAGGATGGGACTGACTGGTGCTGGCTGGGGAAAGCCTCGTTCAGCACCTCTCGCTGCCCAGGAGGGCGCACAGGGCTGGGGACAAGCACGGACACAGGGCGGTCCCCACGGGAGGGATCTGCCCGTGCCCGCGGGGGTCCCCGCACCCCCGGGCTGGCAGCACAGCGTTCTGTCCCAGCGGGGCTGCTGTGGCCTGGCTGGAGGTGCCATCCCGAGGGCTGGGAGATCCCGCTCGGTGGGGACCACGGCTGCGGCGGCGGAGGGACGGGGATGGACGGGGATGGCGGAGACCCGCGGGAGCGGGGCGGGGGCTGCCCTGCCACCCTCAATAAAGCTGCTGCGACCTCCAGGCAGCCTCGGCCCGTCCTTCCTGCTCTGCGGCCCGGCTCACGGCCGTTCCCCAGCCCATTGTTCCCCGGGCTCATCCCGGAGCCGTTCCCCAGCCCATTGTTCCCGAGGCCGGTCCCCGTTCCCATCCCGGGGCCGTTCCCCAGCCCATTGTTCCCGTTCCCGTTCCCGGGGCCCGTCGGGCGGCACGTGAGCCGGCCCGGGCAAGGCGGGCGGACTACATCTCCCGGCACACCCCGCGCCGCCGCGCACGCGTACCGCGCGCCGGGAGCCCGTTCCGCCCCCTCCTCCCGCCTCCCGCCGCACAATGGGAGCTGCGCGCCCCCGCTGGCCCCGCCCTCCTCCCTGCCATAGGTGGGAAGTGCTGCCACTCACGCTTGGAGGCGGGGCCTCGGTGAGTGCTGGTTTGTAATTGGCTGTGGCGGCTGCGAGGCGGGGCCGGGGGCGGGGCGCCGGGAGGCGGAAGCGGAGCATGGCGGCGGCTGCGGGCGGGCTGGCGGCGGCCGCGCTGCTGTTGGCCCTGGCCGGGCCGCGCCCGGTGCCCGCCGAGCTCACGGATGGCAACAACGAGCACCTGAAGCGGGAGCACTCGCTGATGAAGCCGTACCAGGGTGAGCGCGGGGCCGGGGGGACGCTCGGGGCGCCCCGCGAGCGGCCCGGGCTGATCCGCGCTCCGTTCGCCCTTCGCAGGCGCGGGCTCCGCCGCGATGCCGCTGTGGGACTTCACGGGCAGCACCATGGTCACCAGCCAGTACGTGCGCCTGACGCCCGACGAGCGCAGCCGGGAGGGCTCCATCTGGAACCGAGTGGTGAGAGCCGGGGCGGGACGGGCGGCGGCCGGCACGGCCCTGCCGCCCCACGCCCTGACGCCGCTGGGCTTTCTCCCACAGCCCTGCTTCCTCAAGGACTGGGAGCTCCACGTCCACTTCAAGATCCACGGAGCCGGCAAGAAGAACCTGCACGGGGATGGGCTGGCGCTGTGGTACACGCAGGAACGCCTGACGCCAGGTCGGTGCCGGGAGCGGCTGGTCCGCAGCACACGGGGCTGTCCCGGAGGCAGCGGGGCAGGGACAGCTCCGAGCTCCCCGCTCTGGTTTCACTAGGCTGGGGTGACGTGTCCCATGTGTTCTGCCCGGGCAGCAGGTGCCCTCAGCCACCTGCTTGGCTGTGAACAGCTTGTTCAGCTCAGAACTCTCTGAGCACAAATTCTCACCTCCTTCTGAGTCTTCCTGTCTCCACTGTTCTGCCCTGTTCCAGGTCCTGTCTTTGGCAGCAAGGACAACTTCCATGGACTGGCTATTTTCCTTGACACCTATCCCAATGATGAGGCGACAGAGGTGAGTGGTCCAGGCAGCTTGTGCAGTGCTGTTCCCTTCCTGCTCCGAGTGCTTCTCACCTGATCCAAGGAAAAGTCTCCCCCTAGTTGGGCATGGTCTGCTCTTCCTGTCCTGGGAGTTGGTAAAGAGAAGAGTTTGTGTGCATTAATGGAGATAAGAAGCTCCTTGCTCTTTCTTGTGCTGCTCTTGGCTACACAGATGTTTGCAAGGCATCTTCTCTGCACAGGAGAGCAGGCACAGAGCTGGTGTAAGCCCAGCATCACCTGCTAATATTCATCCTGAATTTTATTCCCTGACCTCTGTGCTTTGGATACTCATCCCATGATGTTTCTGCCCTTATTTTCTCTTTGCAACCTGTGTGTGTCTGAAAGAAACTTCTGGGCTGCCTTTTTTTGCTCCAGAATTCCCCATGGCCACGAGACAAACCATTCCTGAGAGGCCTGGGGGTCCTTTTCTTCTGTCCTGCTCTGTGTTTGTGGACCTCATTATGGCACAGGCAGAAAACAAAGCGGTGCTTTGGGGTCTGTACCATCAAAACCTGACACTTAAGTCATAAAGCACCTGGAAATGACCCATCTCCCTGTTGTCTTGGTGCTCATGGGAGGTGAATTCCTGCCTCCAGTTGTCCTCTCCTGGTGCAGGTAATCCACTGGTTACAAAACCTTGTGTGTGGTTTTGCTGCTTATGTAGATTTCTGTCTGTTCGGGGTCTTGTGCTCTCTTCTTACACTCCTTGTGTTCAAGGAATGACTGGATGTGGAGCTAGCTGACACCGTGGGGGTTGGTCACAGGTTGGACTGAATGCTCTCAGAGGTCTTTTCCAACCTAAATGTTTCTGGGATTTTTAGCCGGCCACTCTGCAAGTGTGGGACAGTCTGGCTGCCCTGGCCATGGAGTGCAGGGTGGGTTTATTCACAGAATCACAGGATGGGGGTCTTGTCACTGTTCAGTAAGAAATGACAAAAAGCCAGTCAGAAGGCTGAGTGGCATTAGCGTGTGTCCTTACTCCGAATTGCTTCTTTTACACACTGCTCTGACACAGGGAACCTGATTGGTCATCTAATCCATGCATTTCACCTGATCGTTTATAAACAGGCATCTTGTTAATTAGCCAATCTTATGAGAATAACTAGAAAACAGACATTAGGAAAACAACACCTGCAGGTTGTTTTTAATAATTGGCTATCGTTGGTTATCTCCAGCTCCCTAAAGTGTCCCAGGCCGATTCTGGGAAATCTTACCTAGTTTTCTTGCTCTCTGACCAGGCTGTCACATCCACAGAGATATTGAAATGGGAGGTCAGAAAGGTGGCTCTGCTTTAGGCAGCTCTGGCTTGGATCAGAAGCAGTTTTAGGTGGAGCAGCAGCCGTGCACATCCTGAGCATGGCCCTGCTGCCGTGCCCTGCTCCCACCCCACTCCCTCCACGGGCTCTGGCTGTGCCCCAGGAGCTCCCACAGCCTCTGTCTGTCCCCACAGCGTGTGTTCCCCTACATCTCAGCCATGGTCAACAACGGCTCCCTGACCTACGACCACAGCAAGGACGGGCGTGGGACGGAGCTGGCCGGGTGCTCGGCTGACCTGCGCAACCAGAACCACGACACCTTCCTGGCCGTGCGCTACTCCCGCGGCCGCCTCACGGTGAGACCCGCCGGGTGACACTCCTGCTTTTCAGGGGGCAGGGCTGCCTCTGCCAGCAGCTGGAGATGGTATTCCAGGCTCAGCCACTGCCTCTCTGGCACCTCTTACCCAGAGGTGCAGCCAGGCAGGGTAGTGGCCTGCCAAAAGTGATTGGAGAGAGTGTGGAGTGTCCCTCACTGGAGATACTGATGGATATCTAGACACATACAAATCTATGTGATTTGTATGGCCCTGCTTGAGCAGGGAGGATGGACCCTGTCCCATGATTCTGAACATTCCTGGTGTGACCCTCTCCTGGTTTTGCAGGTGATGACTGATGTGGAAGACAAGAATGAATGGAAGAACTGCATCGACATCGCAGGGGTGCAGCTGCCAACTGGGTACTTCTTTGGTGCTTCTGCTGGCACTGGAGATCTCTCTGGTGAGAGGGGCTTTGCTCAGGGGAACACAGGTGTGGAACCTGGATTAGGTGACCCTGTCTTGGCAGGGGAGTTGGATTTCCAGAGGTCCCATCCAACTCTAAAAAAACTGTGATTCTGTGATTTGTAACACTGGGTGCACTGGATAGTTTCCATTGCTTCCTTTCCCTGAATTGGTCACCAGGCTCTTGAAACCCTTTTGGGACTCGTGCCTGGGGAAAGGAGGCACCTGAGAGCTAAGGAACATCTGGATTGCAGTTGGATACCTGGGGATGAGGGTGGCTTGGGAGGGAAGAAGACTGGACCTGGCAGAGAATGGTCTGAGGGGTGCTCTGAGTGAGTGGACATCTCAGAGCTTCTGATGGTGTTTGGTGCTCATGGTTGCTCCCCAGACAATCATGACATTATCTCGATGAAGCTGTTCCAGCTCATGGTGGAGCACCCTCTAGAAGATGAGACTGTTGACTGGACCAAGATCGAGCCGCGGGTCAGCCTCCTTAAATCCCCCAAAGGTGAGCCTGTGGGCTGTGGAAACCTTCCATGGGGGATTGGGATGTCGGGGCTGGACTCTGGAAGGCACTGAAGGCGCGTGAGACCTGGCAGAACTCTGCAGGAGCAGAGCTTGTGTTGGTCTCTGTAGCTGTTCTTTCCCTTGCAGACAACGTGGATGACCCGACGGGGAATTTCCGGAGCGGGCCGCTGACGGGCTGGAAGGTGTTCCTGCTCCTGCTCTGTGCGCTGCTGGGCATCATTGTCTGCGCCGTGGTGGGAGCCGTGGTCTTCCAGAAACGCCAGGAACGGAACAAGCGTTTCTACTAGTGGAACACCTGTGCCCAAACCCATCATTTTTTTATGGGGAGCTGTAAAAAAAAACTGTGGTTTCTAAATGCTGTTTCTGAGAAATACCAGAAGTATTTTCTTACCTGTCTGTGTGGCTGTAACCCCTGCCTGGCCCTTGGCCTCCCGCGGGTTGGACTGAGGGGGGTGATGCCCGCTGGCTCCCCAGAGCTGTGGTGTGGGAGCCTGGAGGTCGCTCCCCGTTTTTTCCAGCGCTCCCCCCACCTTGCTGGGACTTGCTGTGCTGCCTGGGGCAGGTGTGAACATGAGGGGAGGGGGCTGCGAGTGGGGCATTAAAGGACTGACACCACCCGTGGCTGTGGCTCTGTGTGATGGGGAGAGGAGGGAGGGAGGATGGGAAGTGCTGGCGGAACTGGGACTGGGGGTGTCTCAGCTTGGTGGGGTGCAGGGAGGCAATCCTGGGAGGATCCCCGGGGCCCCGCGGGCGCGGCGCTGCGCTCGCCGGCAGCCGCCGGGGCTGCGGCGCGGCGTCCCCGCGGTTCCCGGAGGAGCCCCGGGAGGGGGGCGGCGGTCGGACGGGATGGAGGGGATGTTCCCCGCGGCCGGTCCCGCCCCCGTCCCGCCCCGTCGGCGGAAGGGAGCGGGGCCGCGTTTCCGGGGGAGCGGGGCAGCGGCGGCGCCGCCAGCGTGTCCCGGGGCCGGGCGGCGCCATGGGCCCGGCCCGCCGCAGGGACGCGCTCCGGCTGCGCGGCGCAGGGTGAGCCCGGCGGGGCGGGGGGGTCCCGTCGCGGCGTGCGGGGCGCGGTGCCCCCGCGCGCTGACCCCGCTCCTCCCGCAGGTCCCCGCCGCTCCTGCGGCTCTTCCCCGGCCGCCTCTCCGCCTTCCCGCTGTTCCTGCTGGCGCTGCTGCTGGGCTGCGCTTCGCTGCTCTGGCTGCAGCTCAGCTGCTCGGGCGAGGGCCCGGCGCCGGGCGGGCAGTCCCGGGGGGTGCCCCGGCAGCCCTGCCCGCCCCCCGCGCCGCCGCAGCCCCCCGAGGAGCCGGGCTGGGGCCCGCACCGCCTGGCGCTGCTGGTGCCCTTCCGAGAGCGCTTCGAGGAGCTGCTGGCCTTCGTGCCCTACATGCACCGCTTCCTCAGCAAGAAGAGGATCCGCCACCGCATCTTCATCCTCAACCAAGTGGATCATTTCAGGTAGCGTCTCCCTGTGCCCTGGGGGTGCTTCCCGAAGCTCTGTGAGTGCTGGGAGGGCGCTGCAGAGAAGCGGAGCACCAGGGCAGCGGGATGTCGGGGGCAGTGTGTGATGCTCTCCCCAGAGCTGCTCATTCTAGAGCTTAGTGATGGACAAAGTGGTGGTTTGCTTCTTTCTTCCTTCGCAACAGTAGAATCTTAGCACAGCATCCTTTATCCTCGGGTATTTCAGCTTTCTCCCCCGTATCACAGGTCTGCAGCAGCAAACATATGGGGACTTAGAAGTCAAAGACAGGCCACGGGGTGTTTGGAAATGCTGTCACCCCCAGCTCACTGAGCAGGGGTGCAGTTGCAGGATGGAATGCTGTGTTTGCATGTGTCCCTGTCTGGGGACCAGTCAGACACTCAGCACTGATGATTGTGGCAGGGGGATGTGTGGGGACAGTAGTTGATGTGCGTGGCACTGAGTGCCCCCAGTCCTGTGGCAGGTTTAACAGGGCATCCCTGATCAACGTGGGCTTCCTGGAGAGCGGCAACGACACTGACTACATCGCCATGCACGACGTGGATCTCCTGCCCCTCAACGAGCACCTGGACTACAGCTTCCCAGAGGCAGGGCCCTTCCACGTGGCATCCCCCGAGCTGCACCCGCTCTACCACTACAAGACCTACGTGGGTGGCATCCTGCTGCTCACCAAGCAGCACTATGAGCTGGTGAGCTCCTGGGTGGGATGTCCTGGACAGCTTGGAGCAGGAGCTATGATATTATCATGGTGAACTTGGGAAGTGGGGACAGGAGTCAGAATGGTCTGGGGACAGAGCCTGTGGGCTGAGCTGCTGGGGGGCAGGACAGGGAGGCTGGGCTGCTGTCTGCTCCTGTGAAGCCGTGGAGTTGTGCTGGACCTTGGCTGGTATGGTGCTGCTCTCGTTGCAGTGCAATGGCATGTCTAACCGCTTCTGGGGCTGGGGACGGGAGGACGATGAGTTTTATCGACGTATCAAAGGAGCTGGACTCCAGGTAAGGGGTCTCTGCACCCTCCTGCCTTGAAATTGCCTTTTTTTATGTCTCTTCACCTGGCCCCTACTGTGGCAACCCAGTTTGGGGTCTGGGGAAGGCAGCCCTGCGCTCCAGCAGCAGGTGCAGGAGTTTTCCAGTAGCTTTACAGAAACTCTGCTCTTCTCCCAGGTTCGTCGTCCCTCTGGAATCACAACTGGATATGAGACTTTCCAGCACCTGCACGACCCAGCCTGGAGGAAGAGAGACCAGAAGCGCATCGCTGCACAGAAGCAGGTGAGAGCTGTGGGACCACAGGAGGTTTGGGCTGTGGTCACCACATGCTCTGAGCCCTCCTTGCTCGTGTCCTTCTCTGCCAGCTCTGGCTCCCTCCCTGGGCACTGGGCACTCCCTCCTTCCAGCCTGGGCCGAGCAGTCTTTCTCTTCCTCAGGAGCAGTTCAAGGTGGATCGGGAGGGAGGCCTGAACAACGTGAGGTACCGAATTGAGTCACGGACAGATCTGAGCGTGGCAGGAGCCCCTTGCACCGTCCTTAATATCCTGCTGGACTGTGACACAAACGAGACCCCCTGGTGCACGTTTGGCTGAGCCTGTCCCCGCGTGCCAGGCGTGTGCTCTGTGCTGGTGCCAAGGCTCCCTGCAGCTGCCTGGAGCAGGCAGGGATTTGCAGAGGATGAGCAGTGCTGGCGAGACACAGAGGAGCAGAAGAGGCTGAGAACTGGACTTTGCTGGGAGCAGCAGAAGAGGCTGAGAATGGGACTCGCTGGTGTCGCTGCAGGCGCTGGTGCTGCCTCCCAGGGCAGGTGCAGGAGGTGGCTTTCCTGTGCTGTGCATGGCTGAGCTGCCACGCAGCTCGGAGGACAATAAAGAACTGTCAGGGCACCTGTGAGTTGTGAATGCCCTGGGCTGTGCTGGCACTACTCCATTTTCCTGTTCCCTTCACCTTCCTTCAGCACACCTGTTCTGGCTTGGCCCCAGCTCCTCTCTGTGTGACAGGTGAGCTCTGAGCTGCTCTGGCTCGGAGGCCAAGCCAGTCTGAAACGGGCTCTGAGAGAGATGCTGCCTCTTCAGCTGCCAGGTACCCCCAGGGCTGGGCTGTTGGCATTTCACTGCAGGAAGTGGTTGTGGTTGAGCCGTGCCCGAGCCCCGCATCCACAGCACTGCTGGATGTCAGCACTTGCAGTCCAGGACCTCTCTGGGGTGAGGAGGAGAGTTCTGGCTGTGCTTTCCTTTCCTTGCCTGCCTTCTGTGGTATGTGCTGCCTCAGCCTTTATGGGGGGTTGTAAAATCAGATGTCTGCCCTGGGGTCTTGGCACACGTTTTGGGTGCTGCTGCCTCCCCAGGCTGGGTAGACCCAGCTGAACAGCCAGTACCTCTCTGTTCAGCCCCACCATTGACACTGGCACCCGGCCTTCTGCGTTTCCTGGCCCCTTCTGTCCTCGTCTCCTGCCTGCCACTTCCTCGAGTGGTTGCTTTGCATCCTCAGAGAGAAGCTGTTGCCATCCTGGAAAGAGAGGAGGGAGGGAAAAAAAGCATCAGAGCCAAGTGTGGAGCTCACGTACCCTGTAAGGGCTTGGGATGGGGTGTCTGGTGGGATCTGGTGCCTTCTGTGTGCTTCTCTGGAGCTGGGAGAGGAGTCTGGAGCCCTTGGACAGTGTCGGGGGCTGCCTCTGAGGCAGGGATTGAGGTGCTGGTGCAGGGTGGTGAGGATCTGCTTTGCATCATGGAAGCAGCAGGCTCAGCCCTGGGGCAATGTGGGGCTGTGCTGTCCAAGAGCTCCTGATGGCCTCTCCATCCTGGTGGCTCCAAAGCAGCTCTGGTATCTGGCAAGGTGCTGGTGAACTTGGACAGCTGGTGCACTTCCCCACAGCTATTTCCAGCATCAGTCATACCCTTGCTGTGGGCAGCCAGAGGGAGATACTGGCCCAGTAGCTCCACTCCTGCATCTCCATGGCACGAGTTTGGGATCAGCCATCTGTATGGCAGCCCCTTCCTGGTGCCTGAACCGCAGCCAGGGCTGGTGGAGGCAGATCAAAGTATTTCTCTGCGCCGTTCAAAATAGATGACACAATCTGGGGCAGGTTTCATAAAGACGAAGCTGTGCAGAAACAGAGAGCATATGTGCACCTCGCACTTCGCTCAGCGCTCCAGGCTCCTCTCCCGCTGCCTGGCAGCTATTTCTCAGCTCTGCTCGCAGCCCCCTCATCCCCCGGTTGCTTTTGTGGAAGAGGCACCCTGCTGGAGACCCGGCTTCCTTTTATAGCCTGAATGTGACTCGGAGGTCGCTCGGCTCTGCTCCCCCCACACGCTTCGATATCGGCAATGGCCCAGCGGGAGGGGATGAAGTTTTTCCCCATTGCCTTTCCACAGATGGATCACACCCTGCCTGCGGTCCCAGGAGCCCTGCAGAGCCGAGCCAAAAGCCTCCCATGTTCTCATGCTCTCAGCAAGCCTGAGGAGAACATTAGGATGCTCATGGGCAGAAAGGGCCCCTGGAGGCTCAGCCCTGCCCCTCTGTGACCCCCCTTCTGGGGTCCCAAGTACTGTTAGCAAGGCCACACGCAGGCACAGCAATTGATGGCTTTTATTGCCAGGTTGTTACAAAGTGGATTGTTCCAGAGCTGCTTGCTGGTGGACATGTGAAATTGCTGTAGTATCTCAGAGGGGGGCAGTGGGGGTGAGGTGAGCAGAGAGAGGGAACTGGGGAAAATGTCAGAGGGAGCTGAAGAAGCATCTCTGCCTGGAGAAGGTGCCATCCCTGGCTGCTGGGGTGACCCGGGCAGGGCCAAGCTCCGGGGCCCTGTGGAAGCTGCTCTCCAGGCAGACGTGCTCGGGGCATGCAGTTCTCGGAGGAGCAGGAAACGGGGCAGACGGGGAGGAGGGGTGCGGCCGTGAGCAGCACCCCGTGCAGCCACCCGGCATCCCCGCAACCCGAGCCCCGTGGGATGATGCCCGTGCCCGCGGGCTGCCGGGGTGGCCCTTTAGCGACTGAGCTCCAGGCAGAGGGCCAGGGCATGGCAGACACATTCCTGAGGCCAGCAGGATGGGACATGGCACCGCTGGGAAGGGCTCCCTTGTTCTTTGAGGCCACGCGTGCGGGTGCCGCCGGAGCTGCGGGGAACGGGGGCTGAGGCCCGAGGGAGCGGAGCGTGCCTTGGCAGCGCACCGAGGACACTGCCAGCATGTGAGCCCGGCGAGCAGGGACCGGGGACAGTGTGTGTGTGTGGGAGAGCGCTGGCAGCACAGCTTGAGGACTCGGGTGTGCGGCGGGGGGAGCTGGCAGCGAGCGGGGTGCGAGCACACCGACACGCCGGGCTGGGCACGGTGCGGTCCCTGCCCGGGGACAGGCGGGCACGGAGCGGGGCTGCGGCTGCTCCCAGAGGAGGCCGGACACCCGTGACCAGGTCCAGCCCGTGCCGGGATCCTCGCTCCCTGCGGCTGCCAAAACCGGCTCCAGGCCAGGATGTGATTCAGAGGGATGGAGCGTGTCCCGTCTCACTGGCGCCAGGCCAGGCGAGAGCCCCACGGGGGTACGCCGTGTCCCCCGGGATTCGGGAGGCTCCTGCCCACCCGCGGGTGCTGTGACGGGGGGACACGGGGTTGCCCTGCTAGAGGACGACACAGAGAGTGTCCCATGGAGGCGAGACCCCTCTCCACGCCGCAGGTAGGAACAGAAGTATTTCTCTCCACCCTTGGTGGGCGATACCCGGGAACACCAGCCCGCCTGTCAGGCGGTTACCGGGAGCCGAGCGGCGCCGGTGCTGCCGGTCCCGGAGCTGTAGCTGGGGGGGATTTGCGGGGCTCTCCCCGCCATGGGGTGGGGGCTCCGCGCAAGTGCCGGCGCCGCACGCAGCCAGCGCCCCGCCCGCTGGTGGGCACGGCCGGGCCGTCCCCCTCCTTCCTCCTCCTCTTCCTCCTCCTCCTCCTCCGCCTCCTCCTCCTGCTGCTGCTGCTGCTGCTGCTTCCCGCCCCTCCCGTCCCGCCGCCCCCGCGCCGCGATTTGCCGGTGCCGGCTCCGCCCGCCGCCCCGCGCGGCCGCGGCCGAGGGGCGCGTTCAAACGCGGCGAGGGAAGGAGCGCGGAGCGGAGCCGCGCGGGAGCGCCGCGCCGCCGGCATGGTGAGTGCGGGCCGGGCGGCCCCGCCGCGCCACATCCCCCTCCCCCGTGCGCTGCGGCCAGCGGGGCTTTGTCCCGGGCTCGGCCCGGGCACCGACTGCCCCCTCCGCCTTCTCCGTGCCGGAAATTCCGGCGGGGCTGCGGGAAGGCGCGGGGAGCGCTGCGCGGGACCCGCGCCCGCCTCCCTCCAACTCTGCCGTTCCCTCGCGGGTGGAATGGGGATGGGAAAGAGAAAAGGTTTGTGGCCGTATCCTGTCTGGGCACGGCTGGGGCTGGGAGCAGATCGCGAAGGAGCCAGGCTGGCCAGACCGGTGTTTTGCCGCCTGGAGGGTGATCCCCTCCCTGCCGCAGGCAGGACACCTTCGGGCTCTCCCGGCGTTTCCCAAACCTCCCACAACCTGACCTACTTCCTCGGCCGCCTGTGCCGGGAGGAGCCGCTGCGGGGCTCGGCCGAGCTGCTCCCTAATGCTGGGGGCTGGATGTGCATCCACGTTCCCCCCACCCGCGCCATGGGAACATCCACGTCCCCTCTCCCCGTGCGCGCCCGGTGGCACCGCAGGCAGCCCCGATCCTTCCAGAGGGTCTGTCCCTGGTGCCCTTCGTGGGGTGCCGGTGCCCGGAGCAGGTGTTGGGCTCGCAGAGGGAGGTGACAGCGCAGGCCGGGAGCTGTCAGACAGGTTTGTGCGTGGCAGCAATTAAAAGCGGGGTGTTTGTTTACCCGGCGCGTGGTGCTGAGAACCAGGGCAGCTTCCTGGGTGTAACCCGGCCCCGGAGCCCTCGGCGAGGCTGGGAGCGGTGCTGGGGGCTCTGCCTCGCCCCTGCCACACTCTCTACGTCCCCTGCACTGGTGTGAGGCCATCGTCCCCTCCCTAGCGCTGGGGAGTCAGAGCCGAGGCCGAAGGCATCCTCTCATCCTTCCTCCCCCGGCCACCTGCGCAGGAAGCTGCATTGTCCCGTCCGCATCCTGCCCCTTCCCACCGCCTCACGCCATGTCCGGCCTCGGGGTCGCCGGCACGCACGCAGCAGCGGGGCTGCGGCCGCCCGGTCCCTGCTGGCGCTGGGGAGGGAATGCTGCGGATGGAAGGGGCCGCAGGAGCCCGTCCCGTGCGCGCCCGGCGAGGCCAAGCTGACGGGCATCCGCAGGGGCATTTTGGGGAGGGCTCAGAGGGTGTCCGGAGCCGGAGGTCCCGGCGGGGAGGCTGGGTGCCGCCGGGCCGGGGCTGGCGCCAGGCCTGGGCAGGTGCTGCCGGCTCCCGAACTCGCCCGCCTGGCTGGGCGGCAGGTGCCTGTTCTGGTGGCGGCCCCGGCCGCGGGCGGGAGGTGGGGCTGGGTGTGGGAGGAGGCGCTGCTCCGTGGCGGGGGCAGCGCGGGGAGCCCCCGCCCCGGGCGTGCTCTGCCCCGTGCCCCGGGAAGCCACACGGGAGGTGGCAGATCCGTCCGAGTGCCAGGAGCCCGTGTGGGCCCTTGGGGCTGGCTGGGACGGGGGTGCCGGGGGTGTGTCCTGGCTGCCCCTGGTCGCTGACTCTGTCTCTTCCCCGGCAGTGCTGGTTCTGGGCTTTTCTCTAATTCTCCATGGCAGCAGCACAGGGTCCTGTGACCTGTGAGCCCGACACCCGTGTCCTCGGCACCTACCTCTCCTCGGAGCCCGTCGGCGTCGTTGGCAGCATGGGCAGCGTGGGCAGCCTGGTGGAGAAGCAGGATCTGTCCCCCCTGGAGCTGCGGGCCCCGCTGGGCGGCTCGCGGGGGCTCCGGCAGCCCGACGGGTTGCTGCGCAAGGGGCCGAACCAGCGGGAGCTCTTTGGGTACCTGCATGGGGCCAAGAAGGAGACGCGGGCGGAGCGGAAGCACCAGACATCGGGCGCCTGCTACAAGCGGGACTACGAGAGTGACCGCGAGAACCGGTCCCCCGAGCGCTGCTCCCGCGAGCATCACCGTGGGGCCGACTTCTCCAAGAGCTCCCTGCCGGAGCGGGGCCGCTTTGACAAGGTGAGGCTGTGAGGAACTGAAATAGGGCCTGGTCTGCGAGAGGATGGGGATGGAATAGGATGATCTGCACCCCCCCCCCCCGGGATGGGATGTGGGATTTGAGAATGTTCGAGGATATGAAGCTGGGAGTGTGGGGGGTTGTCATGTGGGGGTTCTCTCTGGCTGTAGAGGCTCATGCTTGACTTTGTTCTTGTTTTACAGTGTCGTATCAGGCCCTCGGCCTTCAAGGCAGTGGCTGGGAAGGGGCTGGTCTCCATGCAGGGCCTGTCCTCGTCCAAGGGGCAGAAGTTGTCCAAGAGCAATGGGAGCCTGCACACGCTGCTGTCGCAGAGCAGCACGGCGGCCCCGCAGCACGGCCCGCTCCGCACCCACCTGCTCCACGCCATCAGCCTGGATGAGGCCTCTGACTCCAGCCACAACTCCATCCAGAGCTTCCCATCCTATGGCTCCCGCCTCAAGCCTGCCCAGAGCCAGTTCAGCGCCTCCATGGGCCACATCAACCACATCGGGGGCTCCTTGGACAGGGTTTCCCGGAGCCCCAGGGATACCGTGGCCCCTGAGAAGATGCCCCTGTCCTGCAAAAGCATGGCCACCCTGAGCAGGCTGCAGAGCCCCGGTGAGCCCCCGCCGCCATACGAGTTCTCCTACTCGCTGGAGGACGCGGTGAAGCAGCTGGAGGACCGGCTGCAGGAGACGGGAGGGGAGCTGCGGCAGCTCAAGAGGAGCCTCAGCGAGACTGAAGACCCCTTCACACAGGTGAGCTGTGGGGCTGAGGCAGTGCTGGGTGCCCTGGGCAGGGATGTGGGTGTGGAAAGAGCAGAGAAGGAGCTGCTGTGGTGGGTGATGGGCTTGGAATGCCCAAGCATGGGAGGATCAAATATCACGGGACCTCTTGGGGTCCCTCCTGGGGCTGCAGCCTCTCACCAGTGTCCACCTGTGCTGGCAGGCGTTTGAGGACAAGCAGCGGCTGTGGCTGGATGAGCTGGAGGACCTGAAGCAGATGTACATGGCCCGGCTGCAGCAGGTGATGCAGCAGGCGCAGCGCGGGCAGCGGGCGCTGCAGCTGCAGCTCTACAAGGCGCAGCAGGAGAAGAAGCGGCTGCAGGAGGAGCTGAGCCTGCAGCAGTGCCAGTGCGAGGAGAATAAACTCCGGCAGCCCCAGGGCGAGCATGGCAGCCCCAAACTGGAGGAGACCAAGTGGGAGGTGAGTCCCCTTCCTTCCTTCCCTATTGCCACCCTCCTGGCTGTGGGGCCAGGATGGGGACAGCAGTTCCCTGCTCTGGTGTCACTCGGGGTCACAGTACGGGAGGGATGAGCCACATCTGGTGCTTATGGTCTCCATGAGGACAGCTCAGGGTGCTGCCACCTCTGGGGTCCTGCTCCCCCAGCCCTTCCTCACTGCTCGCCCGTGCCCTGCAGGTGTGCCAGAAAGCAGCGGAGATCTCCCTGCTGAAGCAGCAGCTGCGGGACACCCAGGAGGAGATGGCTCAGAAGCTGGGGGAGATCTTCAGCCTGAAGACGCAGCTGCGGGAGGCCAAGGCAGAGGTCCAGGCCAGGGACACCCAGCTGGCACAGCTGGCAGACTCCTTCCAGAGCCCCCCGGAGCCCAGCACCTCCCTGCCTCTGAGCGATGACCCCATGCCATCGTGCCAGGACTTCCCTGGCTGCGAGACTGACGACTCCAAGTGCCGGGGCCTCCAGAGCGACTCGGCGGAGCCCCTGGAGCGGCAGGTGGAGTGGCTGTGGGCAGAGCTGCTGCGGGAGCGGCGTCAGGGCCAGCTGCAGGCTGTGAACTTTGAGCTGGAGAGGAAAACGTGGCAGGAGGAGAAGGAGAAGGTGCTGCGGTACCAGCGGGAGCTCCAGGCCAGCTACATGGAGATGTACCACCGCAGCCAGGCGCTGGAGCGGGAGCTGCGGCAGCTGCGGGCCGAGCCCAGGGATGTCAGGGTCGATTCGCCCTGGATCGAGCGGGTGGAGTCCTCCAAGATCTGAGGGGCGGGATGCCAGTGGGACTGAGAAGGGGGACAATCTCAGGGTGTGCACAAGGACTGGCCCCGCACGGCGCTGCCCTGGGCTGAAGGACCGATTGCCACAGGGGAGCTTCTCCTTCTTGCAGCACTTCAGGCCCTTCTGGTGGGGGTCTCTGGAGGGCGGGGGAGTCATCTGTGCCAGGGTGGGGGTCTTGCATGTGCCCCGTGCTCTGACTCCAGGAGTGTTTGCCCTGTGATTCCTTCTGCCATGGGGGCAGAAACCAAGCACCCTGTGAAGACATTCCCTGTCCCTCCTGCTCTGCTGCCCCTGTTCCTACAACCCAGTAACTTAATGTCTTGTGAGGAGCAGCTTAAGCCCTGTCCCCCACCCCACGGCCTTGCTGCGGGGGTTGCAGCTACTGTTTGCAGTGGCTGCATTGTCAGCAGGGCCCTGGGGGCTGGTGGTGCCTCTGGGCAGGCAGAGAGGAAACCCTGAGGAGTTCTGGTGCTGCTGGGAGGAGGCGGCTGCCCCAGCAGAGGCACTTCTCATGTCCCCAGTGTGGAGCTGCTCTGCAATGGAGGTGGTTGGTGCAGGTTTCTTCGGGCTGAGATGGGGGAATGCCTTGTGCACAGAGGGATGGGAACTGGTGCTCTGCCACACTGTGGGGAACAGGGATAGAGAGAGAACTGGGGCATGTGCCTGAGCTGGGAAAGAGGCTGGGGTCCACTCTTCCAGGGGAGGTGAGGGGGAGCTGGGGAGCCCAGAGGCGCTGGAAGGAAAGAGCCCTGCTCTGTGTGTGTAACAAAACCACGTGAAGGCCAGGCCTAGCTCTGCACCCCTTTCCTGCAATAAACCTGCATTTCTCTCTCCTGGCCTCTGCTCTACTTCCCTCGGGGTCGGGGGGCTCCTGGCCATGAGGGTGGGGGTGAGGGGGGTGCTGTGGGGCCGGGCTGGGCATGGCCGTGAGTCCAGTGGGCCGGGCGGGCTTCGGGGCAGCCTCACCTCTGCCCCCACTGTGCTGTGCTTTAACCCAGTCGTGGACCACTCTAGCCCTCCCCCTGAGCACCAGGAACACTTTGTACAAACCCACAGACACCTTTATTCACCCCACAGTGCTCAGCATCCCCCCAGCAGTCCTCTCGGCAGAGTCCCCAGACACAGTGTACGGCCCCCGGGCAGAGGGACAGGGACCCAGCTCGGCCCACAGGGCACAGCCTGGCCCTGGCTCCTCACAGCGGCAGGGGAAGGGCCGACACCTCCTCCAGGCACTCATCGTAGGCCTCCTGGTACTCCTCGTGGGGCTTGATCATGATGACACAGGTCGGGCGCTTGGAGCCGGCTGCAGCTCCCAGGTCCTGAGGGAACACAGGGAGGCCATGGGGGGCCAGGTCCCCTCCCGAGGTGAGAACCTCATGAATCTTTTTCCCAGCTTGTCTCCCACAAGCTGCAAGCTGGGCTGGCAGAAAGGACTGGCACCTGGCTCATGTGCCATTATTCTTCCCCAGAGCGGGTCTGCAGAAGAGCTGGCCCCACCCCAGAGAAGCCTGGAAAAGATGCGCTGGCTCTGTCCCGGACTGCTGCAGGAACTCGATCATGACATACAGCTCTGTGATTCCACAGTGAAACACTCCTACACCTCCCCCCTGCCCCTTGGTCAGGGACAAACACCGAGTTCTTTACTCGGGCACCGGAGCTGCACCTCCCGGGAAGGCTCCGGTCGCAGCCCGGGCTCCCCACCGGGTTTCCTGTCACCGGGGCCGGTTCCTCCCCCGCCCCAGCACTCACGGTTTTGGAAGGGACGTATGCGTACGGGAGGCTCCTGTCCTCGCACATGATGGGGATGTGGCAGTAGACATCGATGGGCAGCGTGTCTCCGGCCAGCACCGTGATCCTGCAGGGGCAGCCGTGTCAGCGGCCGGGCTCGGGGCCGCGCGGGGCCGGGGCCGGGGCGGCACTTACCCCCTCTCGCCCTTGTTGATGAACTTCTGCACCTCCTTCACACCGCGGCGGAGCTGCTTGTGCTTGGTGGCTGCAAGAGAACCACGGCGTGAGGGGCTGAGCGAGAACCGCAGCGTGAGGGGCCGCACCGCGCCCCCGCCATGAGCGGCCTCTCCCCACCCCCGCCGCACGCCGGCGCCGCCGGACCTTTCCTGATGCACTTGAGCAGCTTTCGGGTGAGCTTGCGGGACGCGAGCGGCTGCGCGATGGGGTTCAGGAAGTCGAGCTGCTCCCGGTACGAGAGCTCCGGCGTCGCCTCCGCCTCGGCCGCCGCCTCCGGCTTGTCCCGCGCCATGGCCGCCCCAGGCCGCTTCCGCTGCCGGGGCACGCGCCGCGAGCGCGCCGACAGCCAATCGGCGACCGCGCTGGAGTGACAGACAGCCGGGACGGCCAATGGCGAGCCGTGCTTGTACCACCGCGCCCGCGCGCCCCGCCCCGCCCTTCCCGGCCCCGGCCCCAGTCCCAGTCCGAATCCCAATTCCAGTCCCAGTCCCAGTCCAAGTTCTGGACCCAGTCCCAGTCCCAGTCCCAGTCCCAGTCCAAGTTCTGGACCCAGTCCCGGTTCTGGACCCAGTTCCAGGTCCAGCCCCAGTCCCAGTTCTGGACCCAGTCCCAGTTCCAGTTCCAGACCCCCAGTCCCAGTCCCTGTTCTGGATCCACACCCAGTCCCAGTCTCAGTTCCACTTGCAACCCCAGTCATGCTCCCAGTTCCAGTCCCAGTCCCAGTTCCAGTCACAACCCCAGTCCCAGTCCCAAGTCCACTTCTGGATCCAGTCCCAGTTGCAACCCCAAGTCCCAGTTCCAGTCCTGGTCTCAGTCACAGTTGCGGTCCCAGTCGCAGTCGCAGTCGCAGTTCTCTTTCTGGACCCCTTCCAGTCCCAGACCCAGTGTCAGGCAGGCTGGGACAAGCTTCAACACGGGCCTTTATTGGGTGTGGTCAGTGCTGGTAATGCCGGACCCACCCGACCCAACACAAGATCACAACAAACTCAACACGGGAACGCCGCCGTGCCCGGTGTGCAGCAAGCCACCCTCAGCAGCTGTGCCCGCTTCATCCACCTGGCCACGCACAGGATTTTCTCTCTTGCTTTTTATCCCAGGGAATTTTTCTCCCTGCAGGGCTACATGGCTGCTTTTCCCAAAAAGAATGGAGGCTTCCAACATGGTACCCTCCCAAAAACTACTCTGAATCAACCCATCAACCCAACAGCCAGCACTGGAGAGAAAGATCTACCCAAGGCCATGGCAGCACATCCCCTGAGCTCAGGAGATGTCCTGACCCAATGCTGTTCCAGCTGAGAGAGGCCTCAGGCAGGGCTGGTTACCTAATGCCTCATTCCAGCCTGTCCCTGAACAACAGGAGGGCTTCAGCCAAGACCTGCAGCTGCTCCAAGACCTCTCGCTGCATTGCCACAGCCACGTGAAACACATGGTGGTCGGAGCTGTTGTACATCACGGCGTTCTGGAACATGAGCATCACGTCACACTGGAACTGCATCACGGACTGAATGTGTCCCTTTGACAACCTCCTCTTTATGCTGCTTAAATCCATGGGTCTGCAAAAGACAGAGAGGCGAAGAATGAAATTGCAACCCAGGGCCAGGCATGCTTTGGGATTTGCGTGTATGTGCTTGTTCTCATTTCAGGGTGGCCCTGAAAGCACAGCTATTTTCAATCAATTTTATTGCTCAAGACACACAGGGGGGAGTAAGAAAGGCTTTTCTTCCAAGCCAGACAAAAGTGAGTTCAGCCAATGCGACACTTGCTATCCAATCAACTTGGCAGGTCATTAGCAGTCACCTCTGGAAAAAATGGGATGCTGAGCTCCAGAGAAGGCAAGCAGTAATTAGTCTTCAGGAAGTCAGTCCAGGTCTTATGGAGAAAGAAAAGTTACTAAAATAGGTATCTATTAAACCCCCCAGAGATCGAATGGTGCCACCAGCAAAAATAGAATAGCTGGTAAGGGGAACATGATAGGCAATAAATATTACTTCCCTTATTTTGACAGAATGGGAAAATGAATGGCTGCAGAGAGGACAACTGTGACCAGAATAGAACATGATTCAGCTCTGAAAAAATGTCATTAATCTCTCTGGGAAATATTCTTATGACCCACTTCTGTGCTGAGAGTGAAACATCTGGGGCGCTCGCAGCGGGTGAGGCAGGGGCATCTCCTGAGGCACATTCCAGGCATGGGGAGAAGGCACTGCTGAGCTGCAGGGCCTGGATCCCCTGCCCAGGCACTGTGCCTGCAATGAGCCAGCCATGCAATGCCTGCACAGGACAGGCACAATTCCCACCAGCTCCAGAGTCAGTGCAAGCTTCCAGGTTCTAATTACCCAGAAGGGAGTTTTACTGAAAGGCACCAGTGGGAGATGCTGGTGACAGCCAAACTCTGGAAAAGGAGGGAGGAAACCATCCCACTGGCCCTTTGGAAACCAGAGAAGACAGAAAACAACCTGAGAGAAATCAGCCAGTGAACACTTCCTCCACAAACTCACCTCTTTACCACATCCCTGTATCCAGGGGCTTGTTTCTCTGACACTGGCTTCAGGAATGGGCTGCTGAACCTACAGGGACAAGGACAAGGAATGTTCTCTGCCTGCCCCTGCTCCAAAAACATGGAGCAGGGTTTGCCCCTCCCTGCTGGCCCTGATGCACAGCCAGAGTTGTGCCAGCTGTGTGGGAAGCAGCATTTGGGCTCTGCCACATAAAGCAGAGGAAATCAATATGCAGTGTTCTCTCCAGCTCTGCAGCAGGCAGCTGTTCCCAAAGCAAAACCCTGGAGAGACAGGCCAGCCCCTGGGAGGGGAGGACTGGGACTGGTGGCACAGGAGCTGGGACTGGTGGCACGGAGGTGGGACTGGTGACACAGGAGGTGGGACTGGTGACACAGAAGCTGGGACTGGTGGCACAGGAGGTGGGACTGGTGACACAGGAGGTGGGACTGGTGGCACAGGAGCTGGGACTGGTGGCACAGGAGCTGGGACTGGTGACACCGGAGCTGGGACTCAGGACAGTGTGTTCAGGACATGCTGATGCAGCCCTCTGTTCCCACATACCTGTGGCTGGCTATCATCCTCCAGATGGACAGGAGCTTTTTTTTGAGGATCAGGTACTGGAGGGGCTTATTCCAGCTTGGCTGCAGCCTGTGGAGTGAAGATACTGCCAGATCATCACACTCGAGACAAAGTAGGAGGTGACAATTCTGCTGGCTCTCACCACATCCAGGTGGATGAAGCTACAAAAAGCCCCAGAGTGTGATGGTGGGAGTGTTCTGCAACTGAACATCCAGAGTGCAGGAAGATGCAGGACAAGAGGTAAAAGCAAAGCTGAGATAAGGAGAAGGACCAAATTGGATAGAAAACCTAACGTGCTCTGCAGTTCAGAACTATACTGAGGTGGTTTTCATGAAGTTTCTATTCCCAAAATCCCACATTTTTCCTTTGAAAAGCAGTGCAGGTTATCACACATGTGGCAGAGCCTGCATGTGACACACCTGCACCTGCTCAAAGGTGTTGGTAATACTGGGCTGTGCATTGCCTGACAGAGCCTGATGTGCAGCTCACACCAGCCTTATTTGACTTGAGAAAACATAAAACATGTTTGCCATACAATCTCTTACTTAATCTTTACTCTTCTCACTTCATCTTAGGATCAATGCCCTATAAAGCCAGCAAACCCAGAAATACACAAGTTACCTCCTTCCCTCCTGCTCTGCTTGGCTATCTCACCTTCCTGGATGTGACCTGTGCCATGCACTTGTTCTCACGTGTGACAAGGGAAAGACTCTGTTCTGCTGCATTTGCAAGAGTGCAGAACCAGCTACTTACAGGTGCATGTTGGGAGAGCCTGTCGAGTCCAGAACTGAGGCTGCAGAGGTGCTGTCGCTGTCATCTTGATCCAGGGCCTGAGCACTCATCTCAGGTGGATGCAGCTCATCTAAAGGGAGTTCTCCAGGTGTCTCTTGAGTCTTGCCCTGAAGAGCACAGAGGGTACATCTAAAATGGCAGCACATTACCTGAATCCTTTATCTAGAAGCCAGCCTGCTGCATATCCCTTTCCTGCATCCAGGCTCAGCTGGGAGCTTGCCTGCTCTGTTACTCAGAGGATGCTGTTTGACCTCACTCAGACCTTCCCAGCAGGAGCTGTGTCTGATTTCTTGGATGACATCCACTCCTGGCTGACACAAACCCTGGGGAGCTGAGTGGTGCCCAGTGTTGTGTCTGTTCTCTGGGAAGAGTCATGGATGTAGAGAGGGCAATCAGGAGCTGAGGTAAGACTGCCTCAGGCTTGGTAAAGCTCCAGATACAGATAACAGGAACCCCTAGAGTTCAACAAGGTTGTTTCTTCACAAACTCCCACGTTAAAATGACAGGGAATAGACTCAGCCAGGAAGGAGAGTGGTGCTGCTGTTGTAGTGGTTTGCCAGTAAAAAGCTCAGTGGGATTTCATGCAGGAACACCTCAGAATCCTCACGAGATCTGAAGCATGAGCAGACTTCTCAGAAAGGAACGGGACACTGTGTCTTTGGCTGTGACCACTGGGAGAACAGGGAGGGAGTTGCTGGGAGTAACAGCAGTTGAGAACAGAGTAACTGCTGGGAACACACTGTCCTGGCTGAACAGGTAAAATCCTGGTTATTTGTTTCCAATGTCCTGAGTTTGCAAGAGAACAAGTGTGGAAAAATGGCCCTGTTCCTCCACTGCTGTGTTGATTTCCCAGGAACACCCAGCAGGCTGGTGGGAGCCCACAGCCCCCAAACACAAGACTGATGCAAACCCAGGCTAGACAGTGCCTGCTTCTAAGACATGACAGTCCCCAGGGGCAGATGGTTATTGCTGGCACAGCCACGTGGGCCTGAAACCAGCCAAGCTGTGCTGCAAAACACAGCAATTAGAACCAGGCAAGTATTCCAACCTTGCCTTAAACCTGAGAGCAGCCTGCCAGCTCTCATGAGTCACCTTTACACTGCCAAGGAGCAATTCCTCCAACTCACATCTGAGGGTTTCATCTGTAACAAGCTTCCTGTTTATAAAGATACACAGCCATACATAAAAAACACCCTTCCCTCATACATTTTTTTCTGTGTTCTCCTGTGTATTTTGTCTCCCCTCACAGAACCTGGGGCTTCCCATCTCTTCTAGGGCTGGTTTCCTTCACTGTCTCATCTCTTATCCAGGGCCAGAGGCTCTTTTAGGACCACCACTCTCTTACCTCTCTTCCCAGGAAGTGTTCTTCCTCATCTTTTGCCAGGATGTGCAGTTGAGCTCCCTCTGCTCCTGAGACTGCTGTTCCTGTGGTCTTTTCCTGGCACTTCTCTTCTTCCCCATCACTCTGCTTCCCCGAGCCACAATAATCCCACGGAGTCTGCGATGACTCTGTGCTGCCAATGCAGAAAGATTCCAGCATCTGGGTTACCTGCAAGACAGTGATTTATTACTTCAAATTGTGAAGGCAAAAGGGAGAAGAAATAAACAGCAAAGATGCTATTTTTGCAATCACTCACGAATGCCTTTCCATTTTTAGGAATCCTTGCAAAATCTGATGAAGCCCTGTGTTATTATTACAGTGTCAGTTCTCTGACATTTCTGTGCTTAAGGGTGAGCAGTGTTTTGGCAAAACAGCTGCCTGGGTGCAGTGGGAGCTCCAAATGGGAGGAAAGGCTGGACTTGGGCTGGGGAGAAAGTGAACCCAGAGCTTCTGCTGTGCTCTCAGACTGTTTCTGTTGGTATGGGTGGTGCAGGCCCTGAAAACCCCAAGGTTTCAGGAGAGCCTGAACTATGCTGCCCACCTTCCTGTAATCCAAACAGCCCTACCTCCAAGAGCAACTGGAAAAGACTGTCACTTTCACTTGGCTTCTCTGCCTCGTGGTCATCTTCACTATCATTCTTCCAGAGAGGCTCACTCAGCTCCATCTCATGGTCTGCCTCTGGGCTGCTCCCCTCTAGCTTCCCCATGGCCTCCTCCTCAGTATTTCTCCAGTTTGTCACATCCAGATCCAAGCTTGAATCCCAGTCAGGAAGAGACTGGAAATCACTGTTTTCTGACTCGACGGGAGATTCCAACTCAGACTTCCAGACATGGCCCATCTGCAAACAATGAAAATACAGCAATTTCTTTGTACCCTGATCCAGAACTGACAAGCTCACCTCATTTCTTGACACGCTAGGAAGGCCACAGCATGGGAAGGACTCTGAGGTGAGCAGCCTGCCCCTGAGCTCATCACACAGCACATGGCAGGGCTGCAGATCTGCAGCACAAACTGCTGCTTCAGAGCAACTGAATTTCAGGTTTTCTGGTGCTTTTGCTGTGCCCTCTCCCTGCCCTGGTCAGTGGATCACTCTGCTCAGGGCGTGCTGAGCTGTCTGGAAGCACATGGCTTTGCTGATGTTCCATATTTCAGGTGCTGAAGGCATCCAGCAAGCTCAGACTGAGCCCTGCTGGGGCTCCTCAGCTGCTGAGTGTTGGGAACAACTGGTGACTCCAAGGACAACTCACTGAAATTCCACTTGTTGCCCCTTGAGAACTTTTTATACTGGAGATAACTTACTTTAACGACCTTACATACACAGTTTTGAAAGTGGCAGGTGTGATTTATACGGATGGTGATATCTCATGTACCTGAGCCAGAAGAATTATAACCACACAGTCACACACCAACAAGCACAGTTCTATCCACTGCAGAGAATAAAAGCTTGCATTCTCTTATGAAGGAAGAAACCACTCATTTAATCTCTGTTCATTAGTCCATGCCTAAATGTCTTCTGCTGCATGAGTGCACTCTTGAGTCCTCTAAGCCTGGGGAATTGATTGCAGAGTCACAGTACAACAGTAAAGGATGTCACAAAATCTGCATCTTGCCACTGAATGGAGCTGCCTGGATGCTGCACCTACGGAGAATTCTATGCATTAATTAACACTGTCTTTAGAGTCTTCAGTTAATTATGTACAACCTGATTTTTTCAGAGTTTTGAACAAGTATAGTTCTCACTGATTGGCTTTTCCATTCTCAGGATTCCTAGCACAGCTCCAAATTCAGCTTCTGGTGCATAACTGGGAGAAATACAGAATCCACTGGGTCTGGGATGAGAACACTGCTTTGCTTATTTTGTGAACTTGCAAGCAGAGTTGGGATCTGGAAGCCTGTCCTTCTGAAACCTCTTTCAAAGTTCACTTCAGTAGCAGCAGATGAAATTTGATGAGGTAGGAGATAACATTACCTACTCTCAGCTTCCAGGTGAGGGAGTTGGGCAAACTGAGATTCCATCTGAGGAGAAACCCTGTGCCTGGAGCTCTCTCCTGCAGCCTCAGCAGAGCTGCCACACGCAGAGGCACAGAAAAGCCTCAGCCTGGGGTAATCTGATCACTTGTGATCCTCCTTCTGTGCTCCAGAGGGATAAATGCTGAAAATCAGGAAGTCCTGGGAACTTGGGCATAGGATTAAAGAGATCTTCAGCCTTATGTTCAGTGTTACCAAATCTTGGAAGACTCAAGATGCCAGAGAGCAGCACAGCAGTGTTAATGCAAGACATGATGAGTGAAATAATCACAGACAGCTCAGCTCTACACCAATTCCGGACAAAATGACACAGACTTGAACTTTTAATTAAGAATTGCCTGACAGATCTTAATTATGTTGGCTATGTAAGTCACTAGCAAGGAACCTCTCTCAAATTGGGAAGTTTTAGTTCACTTTGCAGAGATCAGACACTGCACAACCCTTGCTGTTCTGGGAAAAAGCTGTTAGAAATCAGAAAGACAGGCTTTAAAAAGAACTTACATGTCAAAACAAGAAAAATGATAAAAGCCTGAACTGTAATAAATGAAATGTAGAATCCACATAAAGTAGGCAAAAAAAAAAAAAAAAAAAAAGGAAAAAGAGAACAATTTGCTAAAAACATAAAAGCAAATAAAAACAAAAAACCTCATCAAAAACATCAGAAGCAGAGAGCTGCCAATGATCAGTGGGGATGACACATGATCAGTGCCAAATATCTCAGTGGAAAATAGGGCCAGTTGGAAAAACCAAATTAATCATCATTATCAGCAGTTGCCACAGAGGAACTCACAGGAGACCTTCTCTTGGGATGGGTCTGAGAGACAATATCTAATTAAAATGTCAACAGGGGAGATTTTAGAACAATTTGAGTGAGTGAATAAACCTCAGAACCCACTGGGATTCATTTGTGAGCCCTAAAGAAGCTTAAATATAACATGACTGAGTCTATGCTGTGTAACTTGTCATTTAAGAAGAAAACCAGAAAGGGGTGACAGTTTTATCTGTCTGTAAAAGGGTGGGTGCTGGGAGATGTAGCACAATAAAACATCAGCTCTGTACTAGACAGATTAGAACAAAGTATTAGGAAGAAGAGAATAAGTAGTCAGAGCATCAGATGATAAACTGGGAAAGAGGGAACGAGGCTCTGTAGAGAAAATCCTAGCTTGGAATTTTAAAGCTCTTAAACATCATTAAAGACTATTAAAATGTCATGGGACAAGAGAAAAGGCTGAGAGAAAAATACCTGGTTAGGAGAAGAAACCAAGGGTAGGAAGGAACAGCAATGCTTGCTATGGTAAAAGGAAGTTACCAGAGGGTCTGATAAAGGTCTCCTGTGCTGCACCTTCAGTTTTCCAGCAGAGACAGTGCCAGGGCAGAGGTGTTACAGAGATGGAGCCAGACTCAGAGCCCAACAGTGAAAGGAGACAGGGATGACAAGTTGCATCACAGGAGATTCTGACTGGGTATAAGGCAAATATTTGAGGCTGGCCCTGCTCTGAGCAGCACAGAGGTTTTTTCCAGCTTATAATCATGGAACAGGTTGGGTTGGGAGGGACCTTTAAAGGCTGCCTAGGTCCAGCCTCCTTGCCATGGGCAGGGACACCTTCCACTATTCCAAGTTGCTCAGAGCCTTATCCAACTTGGCCTTCAACACTTCCAGGGATGAAGGCTTCTCCACAGCTTCTCTGGGTAACCAGTGCCAGGGCCTCACCCCTCTCATTGTAAAAAAAAAAAAAAAAAAAAAAAAAATCTTCAGTCTAAATAGGCCCTCTTTTAGTTTAGAACCATTACCTTGTCCTGTCACAACAGGCAATGCTAAAATGTTTGTACCTAACTGAAACCACTCCATAAAATGCATGAAAGACAAAGACCCCTGTAACTTTTTGTGCTGAGAACAATAAAAATTCAAACCAGATATTTGTTCCTGGGTTTACAGTGAAATACAATTAACCAATCCAAGGGAGTTTCAGCATTTCCCCATCAGTAAGGTGACTCTTGGTGAAAATTCACTTCAGCAATACACAAGACTTGACACAGCAGGCATGGCCAACTTCAACACTGAACTTGTGAAAATTGAGAGCTCTTACTGGATAAGGGAACAATGCCTCTGGTCTTAATCCCAGTGACTCAGTTTCCTGAAACCTATCTACCAGAAAGCTGCACCCTGGATATGCTGCACGGAGTGCAGAGCACTCCCAGCTGCTGCAGCAATCAAGGATGGTGTCATTCTGTTGTTTTCTTTTCCCCCAGGAGAGGTTGTGTGGGCAGAAAACATGCAAGTTTCATCTCGGGTCATATGAGCAGAAAAAGTGATTTGGAACTTCTCGCAGAGAACTCAAACCTTCATGATGCTGAGGAAAAGGACTGTAATTCCCAGTAGGAACAGGGCAGATGCTCAGATCTGAAACCAGGTACTGGCAATCCTGCCTACGGGTGCTGGGATCACAGATTTTAACTCTGACTAGTGCAGCCTCCCCAGCTCTCTGGGGAAAGAATGTCAAGTCCTTTTCAATGCATTTTCTCCTAAGGAAAGCTCCAACAAGACTGCAGTATTTAACTTCTCATAGTTTGATCTCCAGTGTCACTACAGTGGTGCCGTATCCTCACACTCAAGCAGGGAATCTTCCTCTCCATCCAAACATTGTGCAGCATTCCTGTGATTTATGGATTGTCTCTAACATCAGAGCTCTGCCATGCATGTGTTCTATAGGGATAACTGGAAAAGAATTGTATTTGCAGATATTCCAGGTGGGGATCCAGGCTTGTACCACAGGGGTCCTCCCTGCAGAGCTGTGATGCTCAGCACACTGCACACGGGTTTGTTCCCAGATTTTAATATACATCACATTTACACATCACTAGTAAAAATCTGTACACTTCACATTACAGTACGTACGAGCCACCAGTTGCTAGCTAACACCAGAACACTGATGTGTGAAGCCCAAGATGACTGCCCTAAAACAGGCAGGGGGGCTGGTCTTCCCCTCTAGGGAAGTTTCTTTGGGTTACACATTCTGACAAGACACTGCTTTCCAGAAGGGCAAGCGAGGTGGTGAACCAGGTCAGAAATGGACCTGCAGCTTTTCCTCCTCCTCCAGCAGCTGTTAAGAGTTGCCTGCTTGTGCTCCGGCTCCGGATGCCTGGGATTCTGCTGGGATTTTGTGTCTGCAGCATCATTTCTTCATCTTCATGTCTGCCTCGATGGCGCAGCGCCGCCCTCTGGTGCCTCCGTCCTGCTCACAAGGTAAACAGAGTTACACAACGCCACGGGAACGCGCACCACGGGAGGGAGGGAGGGAGGGAGGGAAGGAATTCTGTATCTGTATCTGGCAACAACTTTTCACGCCTTCCCATCAGGAGAAAGGGAAGTGTCCCTGCCAAGGCCTGCCTGCAGACCTAACTTAAGTTGGATCTGGACACAGCAGGGTGCTGGGCTTGGCAGCATCGCTGCACTGCTGGAGCCAGGACAGAGAGGCAACATCTCTGGCCCACAGATGCTTTTGGAGCCTGGACAGTGCAGGTTTCCTCCTGAGCAGCAGATTCTAGCTTAAGGTGGGAAAAGGAAAACTGCTGACTAACCTACCTTATCAGCTGCTGATCCCTATGGGAAGTGCTCCTCCAGCTGAGTGACCCTGGCACTAGCTCCCTAGATCCTCCACACAGCTCCTTTCCACGAGCAGGTGAGCTGAGAGCTTCCTCTGATCCTCTCTCTGGCTGATCTGCTGCCTTTCCTGGAGTACTCCTCTGTCTTTAGATACATGCGAGAGATAAGGACAGCTCTCCATCTTCCTCCACTCTCTCCTCACAGTAACTCAGAGACTTGGGGTTTCCCAGAGGGAGTATTTTTCCAAACACTTCCAGATCACCACGGGCACAGAGCAAGATATTTCTGCAGAGTCTTATTTGCTTTCTGAACCAGGAACGGATAAAGGACACACAGCTGACTCCTCACTCTCCCAAGACCTTTTGTACTGCCTCAGATGTGTTGAAGGGGCAGCTGTATAAACATGAGAGATGTAGGAACTACAGCACCACTTGGTTTGTCTTCCCACTTACATGGAAAGAGAGCAGGAGAGAAGTCATGGAAAAAAGCAAAAGCAGATGGCAAAAAACACTTGGAACCAGAAGAAAAGAAAAGCCCCACCCGCTCACCCATTTTGAGAATAAGGGACTGAGATGTCTCTTCTTAGATCACAGTGGTGCAGCCCCCAAGTCAAACACACCCTGCTGCAGTGCTAAGGATGCTGTGACAGTGCAGTGACCACCCAGACAAGGAGCAGAGCACCTGGCAGCAGTACTGCAGAACCTGCTGGAGCCTTTCAATACTTACAAAGAGAGAGAGAAGGAAGGCAGGAGAGCCCATTGGGACACTGTCCTGTTAAAAGGCCAAACAGAAGGACTTATCAGGCATCAGCTACGGAAATGCACACACCACACAGAAGCACTGAGCCCACACGTGAGCATAGAGGAACATGTGCCCCACTCCCCTTCCTGCAGGGCGTCAGTCTTATGCAGCAGGAACATAAAAACAGACAAAAAGAGGGATACTGCGAGAGCCAGAATGTCAGGAAAGGGATATTCCCTCCACAGCCACAGCAAGTTTTCCTGGTCTACCAAACAATTCCTGCTCGGTGCAGCTGTCGCTAGAACTAAGCAGGCAGCCCCTGCTGTCACAGTGTTGTGTTCACCAGAGCAACTAAGATCACTTCATCAAGTTTGCATGTGTCTTTATGGAAGAAAAACCCACAAATCTTCATTGCTTAGATCAGTGTGGAATTCAAAGGTTCCCTGGTGTATTTTACACAGCAAACCAGAGGTGACTGATTCTCTAGTTCTACAAGCCTGACTAGAAAGTGAAGGATATGGCAATTCCCTTCACCTTTCTGCCATGCCATAGAACCACAGAATCTGTGAAGTTGGAGGGGAACCACAAGGATCACTGAGTCCAACTCCCTGCCCTGCAGGTCCATCCCCAAAAGTCACACCATGTGCCTGAGAGTATTCACACCTCTTCCAATACTGTTCATTTCCCTACAGTTTTTATCACCTGTTTTTAAAACCAGGTAATAGAAGTATTTGGATTACAGAAAAACTCATGAGACCTCCCTCTGGAATGCTGTATAGTTCCAGAACTGAAATACAATCAATACACACATTTAAAGAAAAGTTGTTCACATGAAGATGCTCGTGTGGGAACTTTTGCCTCCTTGGTGTGGGAACTTCACGCAGTATCTTGGGATTCTTCAGAAGATCCCAAGTGCCCTGGCACAGGGTGCAGCATTCTCACCTTCTCTGAAGCATCCTGCTTGCGAGTGGAGTCTCGCCCCCGCAGGCTCTTTGCACTGATCCCTGACTCTGATGTTTGCATCATCAGTTGTGTGGCCAGAAATTGCTGCAAGGAAACCACACTCTGTTAAGATTATCAAGCAAAACGAGCTCAGTAAGTGCATGTCAGTTATCTATCACAGACCACAGGCTGGGGATGATTGGGTCAGAGGCAGTTTCAGTTCCTTGTGCACTGCTCAGAATAAGTTCCCCAATTTACCTCAGAAGCCACAAGTCCTGAGGAACTGCAAAACCCCAATTCAAACTCAGCCCTGCCAGCTGGGACATTCTGCTTCAAAGGGTATTTTAAATAGCACAAATTCACAGGGCAGTTTCATGTACACTTTGTATCAACATAAACCAGCACAGCCACCCAAAGAAGCCGCGGCGTCCCATGTCATTCACCGTTCTTGTTACTTGTTTCTGTTCCTGAACCACACCCTGGTTCTTGCTGGCCTAAGCATTTCCCTGAAGGAAATTACATTTGAAATTGGTCTAGGGATGAACATATAAAAAAAATTTGCTGCATTACTTTTAACTCACACACAATCCAGTTCAACACAAACACCTGAGCTACCATGAGAAAGAAGCAGGGAAGGACAGGACCCACTGCATTCAAACACACTGGGAGTGAAACTGGTCTTGCAGCCAGACCTATGGACCAAGGCAGATGCTCTGTCCTGCACTGGCCTCAGCTCAGCACTTTACCTGGATCTGCTCCAGGACATCTCTCTGCATCTCCACAGCCATGTGGTACACATCATGGTCAGAGCTGTTGTACATCACTGCATTCTGAAACATCAGCATAATATCCCGCTGGAACTCGGCTGTGGTTCGGATCAGCCCGTTCTCAATGTTCTTTTTGATGGTAGATAAATCCATTGGCCTGTGAAAGAAATGCAGGGAAAATTGTAACAGAAATTGTAACAGAAATTTCCTTTGGAAACAGCCCTGGCTCTGTAATGTGTTCAGTTACAGTGTCTGTTTTATTCAACTGAACAGGTTCTCCCCCACGGGCTGTGCTCCCCAGTACCAAGGCCTGGGTCAGAAGACCCAAGGTGTCCAGCAGTTACCTGGAATAGTAACAACAGCCTCAGAGATCCCTCAGGAGAGGTATCTGCCTTCTCCAGGCACCACTGACAAGAGAAACTAAGGAGCTAGAGCTGCAGCCACTAAGCTTGAACTGTTTACAAGAGATTTCAGCAGCTAGTAAGGCATTCTGGAAATTCTTCCAGAAAAGCCTACCATCTGGGACAGTAAAAAATACTGATTAAAGAACAGCTTCTAGGAATTCCAAAGGTTGAATCCTACTCTTGGATAGAAACTGGGGGAAACAGACCAGTTTCACCTTCCTGATAAAATGTTCTGTGTACTTCACTCAGTCAGGACTGTGTACAGACATGTGCCTGTTACTGATGATGACAGTTCTTGGGGAAACCAGCTTCCGACTGAATCACATCAGAAGAACACTTTTCCAAGTCTGCACAGCAGGCAAAAACGACATTGTTTCTGCCAGAAATTCCTACAAACAGGCAAACATACAAAGTTCTAATCACAGAAAACTGCTGAGACTCACCTCTGCACGATGCTGTGGTAGCCTGGTGCTATGTCATCTGTTACAGGCTGCAAGAAGACATTGGCATACCTGCACAGAAAAAGAGTCCACTCAGTGTTTGTCCTTGCTGGTAAATATTTGTTTCATGCTCTCCTGTTCATTTGTCTGTGTATGAGTCATCCTCTCCCAAGAGAGATAAGCCTCTGAGATGGGAGAGTGGAGACTTGTCTAGGATTAGTCACTTCTTTCTGCCAAGACATCAAACTCACCTGTGATTAGCTGCTGCTCTCCAAACCAGCATGATGGCTTTCTTCCAGATCTTCTGAGCCTGTATCGCTTCCTGGTCTTCACTGCACACTGAGCTGGGAAGAGAAGAACATAATTCCTTCAGGAGTCTGATCACTGCCACAGAGCAGAAAACTCATGGTTTGTTTTGTCCTTGACATGCCCATGCTAATCCACACCAAAGACAGAAGCAAAAAGTGAGAGCTGGTACTGGAGTGCTGTCTGCACACTAGCCCTTGTAAGCAAGAACCAAACCAACC